>NC_047088.1:140420952-142820952 GCF_902459505.1 Geotrypetes seraphini | reverse complement strand
AGCCATCAACGTCGTGCTCGGGATAGGGAGCTTTTGCAGTTGGAACGTAGGATTGGTAACCTCCGTCGGCTTTATAGTCTATCTCACGCTTCCTCTTTGCGTTCCCAGCTCTTAGCTTCCCAGTGTAAGCTTCAGGAATTGTTGCATGCTAGAACAGTCAAGTCACTTGCTTATTATAGATATCAATTCTTTCGCCATGGGAATCAACGAGGGGCGCTTCTGGCAAAGGTGCTCCGTCGTTCGGCGGGACGTACACATATCTTGCAACTTCGAGCGGCAGGGGGGGGTTTGGTCCGGACGGACGCCGAGATTAATGCAGTGTTTTTTGACTATTATAGGAAGCTTTATTCACAGCAATCTGATTTAATGGACGGCACGGCATATTTGGATGGCCTCTCCCTTCCATGCCTGTCTGATAGGGCGGTAGCTAAACTTAATGCCCCTGTAACGGCAGAGGAGGTGGCAGGCGTCATACAGAAGGGGTCCTTGTTAAAGGCCCCCGGACCGGATGGTTTCCGGATGGAATTTTATAAACTCTTACTTCCTACGGTGGCTCCAGTCTTAGCTGATACCTTCACAGCAGCTATTCAACGGGGTGCCCTTCCGGAGTCTCTCACTTCGGCTCAAATAGTTGTGCTATTGAAACCCCATAAGGATGCAGCCCTCTCTTCTTCTTATCGCCCCATCTCGCTGCTGAATGTGGAGGCCAAGTTGTTCGCCAAGGTTTTGGCTAATCGATTGGCTTGTGTTCTTCCTGAGTTGATCGCTTCCCCTCAGGTGGGCTTTGTGCAGGGGCGTACGAGTGTGAAAAACATTAGATCTATATTGGCGTCTTTGGAATTCGTGGAGAGAACCCAACTTTCTTCTCTATTGGTCAGCTTCGATGCTGAGAAGGCCTTCGACCGGGTCTCTTGGAATTTTTTATTCGAGGTTTTAACTCGGTATGGCATTACGGGCTTTTTCCAGGATGCGATTCGGGTGCTTTATCACTCTCCTACAGCTTTTGTGTGGGCCAATGGTCTTTGTTCTCCTTCCTTCCCCATATGTCGTGGCACGCGTCAGGGCTGTCCCCTTTCACCATTGCTTTTTGCTCTGTCGTTAGACCCTTTGATCCGTGATATTCAGCTTAATGGAGCTATTCCGGGTATTCGAATTGGTTCTTCCGAATTTAAGATCTCGGCATTTGCGGACGATCTCCTGGTCCATATCTCGGAACCCGTGGTGTCTCTGTCCAATCTGATGGCCACTTTTCAAGAATATGGAGACTATTCGGGTTTTAAGCTTAACCTTGATAAATCTCTGGCGTTGGCCACATCCTCGGTCTTGCGGGATTCTTGGCCTGGATCCTTTCCCCTTCAATGGGCTTCTTCTTCGTTTCGTTATTTAGGGATTCTGCTGACGCCTCGTACTTCCGAGTTATATCGTGTTAACATTGATTCTTTATTCAGTTCTTCGGCTGAGTGTTTTGCTCGTTGGTCTCCTCTTCCTCTGTCCTTGTCGGGTAGGATCAATTTGTTTAATATGGTTCTTTTTCCAAAATGGCTTTATACTTTGCAGTTGCTCCCTTTATGGCTCTTGAAACGGGATGTTACCAAGTTACATTCTATGCTTTCTAGATTTTGTTGGGGGGGACGGCGACCAAGGGTGGCGCTGCGTTATCTGCTCGGCGCGTGGGGAGGAGGGGGACTGGGGCTACCACATTTTCGGTTATATAATGCTGCCTGTTTGATGCGTTTTTTGGGGGAGTGGCTTTCGGATCGTCGGGATTTTACTCCAAAATGTTATGAGAAAGAATTTTTTGCACCTTGGCATATTTTGTCTTTGGTGCACGCGCCCCGTTCTGCCTTGCCGGGGGCTCTTCGGGGGAGTTTGTTGTTGCACTCGCTGCGTGTCATATGGTCTTATGTGTTGGACTCCTGGAAGGGTACTCCCTCGACTACTAGATACTTACCTATTCAGGGGAATCTGCAATTCAGCCCGGGCATGGAGACTGCTAGTTTTCGTAAATTGGCATCCCGGGACTTCACGTTACTTACCCATGTTCTTCAGGCAGATGGTTCTTTAATGTCCTGGGATGCTTTGGTCCGGTCGGGTGTTTTCTCTGTGGGAGACTTCCTTGCGTTTCGGCAACTTCAACATTATGTTCGATCCCTCCCCCGAGCCGCTTTGGTTTTTCCTATTGAGAACAAATTTGCGGCGCTGCTGGATCCCTATTTGGAGGATGGGTTTACAGTTTCGGGTCTGTATAAGGATCTCCATCGATTATTGGGTCCGGCTGATCGAGCTGTCCTACACGCCCGTTGGTGCCAGGATCTGGGGATAGCACGAGACGCTTTGGATCTCCCTTCCTTGATTGCAAGACTCCCGGGAGTTTCCGTTAATGCAGATCTACGGGAGTGTCAGTTTAGGGTTCTTCATCGGGGCTATTTTACGAAAAGTCAGTTATATTATTCGGGTTACACGGACTCTCCTTTATGCCCTAAGTGCCTCCAGCAACCCCATTCGTTTATCCATGCCTTCTGGTCTTGTGTGAAAATCAAACGTTTTTGGCGGCAGGTTGTAACATATGTGGAGAGCGTCTTTGGTACTACATTACCTTTTTCTGCCGCTGGTCTCTTGCTGGATAAGTATGAGGCCTTCCGCTTGTCTGATTCGGGTCAGCGGCAGTTTATGAGACGGGTGGGGGTCTTGGGGAAGAAAGTAATTCTATCTGTCTGGATTGGGGAACTTTCTCCATCCTTTTGGGAATGGAGGAACCGTTTGCATGCTCTGCTGCTGCTGGAGTGTAAAGATGCGTCTTATAGCTTACGACGGAGGCGACTCTTTCTTCGGATCTGGGATTCTTACCTTTTTTCACTCTCACCACGGGCTAGAAGTGACATTCTAAATTCCTTGTGACTTTTTCGGAGACCTGGGCTTGTGTTCCATCCTTGAGGGGCGCCAGGTATGCTTCTTTCTCTTTCTTTCTTCTTCTTCTTTGCTCTCTTCCTTCTTTCTTTCTGTGTTGGTGTTCCTTATTGTCTTGGGCAGTGGGCTATCTGAGTCCAAGCCTACTGCACTCACTTTTTCTCGTTTCAGACTAGGGGGTTTGGGGGGGGGGGTGGTGTGGGTGGGATTGTTGGATCTCCTATTTTGTTTCTGCTGTTTTCCATTGTTACTGTGGTTCTGACCTATTGGTCTGTTCTGTGTTATTTGATAATAATAAAAATTGATTCAACAAAAAAAAAAGGAATAATCTTGTTTCCCCCTGTAAGAATGGTTCAACAACAAAGAGTAAAGTATAATCTACTGTGTCAATCACAGCAGATAAGTCAAATTATAACAGTACAATTTGTTTATGTTGACATAGTGATTTTTTTTGCATCTGTAATTAAGGGGAGAATTCATCAATGTATGCTACTGTTAAGATGGTTTACTTTACCATAAGTTGTGCTATTTTAGCACAAGGTCTCATTGGATAAAATGGGACCCTATGCTAAAATAGCACAACTTGTGATAAAACAACCCCTCTTAACAGTAGCACACCTTGGGGTCATTCCATGTCAAATGGTGCAATATTGAAAATCATCCCCACTCGACCTCCAAATTGAATAAAATTTTATGTGGATGTTCCCTATAGTTTTAAATGAAATCATTTAAAATTTTTCAGCTGGATCTCTATTAGTTTCAGACCTAGAGGTTATCGAATGTTGGTCACTCTCGAAGTACTGTGCTCTGCGTAACACAAAATAGCAGCTTTGTCCAGTCACTACAGCCCAACAAAGCCTCTAAGAGAATTGAAATTTTGCAAACTAATACAACACGTGGCACTAACTTCATGTGCAAAGTTTGGAATGTAACATTAGTTTACCTCCCTTTATATAAGCCAGCAAAATAGGCCAAAAAATGTAATAAAAGAAATTTAGGGCTCCTTTTACTAAGCTGCGCTGGCGTTTTTAGCGTGCGCTGAAGACTAGCGCATGCTAACCCCCATGCTACACGGAAAAAACTAATGCCAGATCTATGGGGACGTTAGCATGTAGCACGTGCACTAAAACCGCTAGCGCAGCTTAGTAAAAGGAGCCCTTAGTGCCTTCTTTGATTCTTCATTGTTCTTGACCTGTATTTTGAGTCAAGTCATAACTACCAGCAGTCATGGCACATGACATGCACATAGGATTTGCATTAAGAGACTTTGCAGCCAATTGGAAGCAAATAAATAATTACACAAAGAAATTATATTAGTGCTTTATACAAATTTTGGCCATTTTTGGGTGCAAATATCTCAACTGTATATCGTCCAGTTTTTTAAAGATTTTTAATATCACTTGAAAGAGCATCTTTTTTCTACAAAAGCCATTTTGTTTCATATTTGACCTGGGCTTGCTTTGGCTAGAAGTAGAATGCCTTCATTATTCACAGTGATAAAAAAGGGCATCTTTGACATCCTATTGTATAAAATGCAAATGAGCTAGAGATGTGAAATTGCATGGTGCAGGTAAACTTGTTGAGCTTGCCATGCTAACTCAGGTTACAACATCCACCGCTTGCACATACTCATGTAAATGGCCCATCAAAATGGTCACTAAAGCCAAAATGTTGCTTGCATGTATGACAGTTATTGGCGGATTGGAAATATCTCTGAAATCTCCTCAGAACACAATGATGCCTTAATTGACTTTTTGTATCCACATGGCCCAGCTTGATCCTTTTATTGGCCCATTAAAAAAGATACTGTGTGGGTTTCAGAGGAACATATTTTTATGGTGCTTGAAGCTCCAATGACATCCTCAAAAGGAAGGCAATACAGCTATTCACAAACTCTGTTGTACAATATTGACAATACATTCAAGGCATTGTACTCAGGCTAGCTGCATGATGAACAGAATTTGAAATGATTGTGAATCACAATTTGTCTTTGAAATTGTTACTTTCCTCACCATACTGTTCTTTGATCACATTAATTTTTCATCCTAATAAAAAGTTCCTATGAGCATCAGGAGCAGCAGGGGCCATTCAGTGCGGCTCTCTGCGCTAGAAACTGTCATCGCAGTTTTATAAAAGAAAGGGATAGTGTTAGTAACAGTTCTCTTGGAGCATACAACCTTCTTGTATGCCTTAGGTATAACTTTAACAGGGTAGTGTCCCTGAAACCTAAAGAACATATTTTTGGATTCTTGTAATTACAAACAGATGAATATAACTGCATCATTCTCAGTAACTGATCCATCCTAGTGCCAAAGGAACAGTTGAAAAGTTTCTGCCCTAATCAAGAAAACAATATTTTTTGGAGAAAATGAAATTTATTTTTCAACATAGTCTCTTTTTAAAACAATACATTTGCTTCAAGGTTTTTCCAGAACTTTCATTTCTGAAGTAAAATATAAAATGTCTAAACTGGATAAATAGTTGTTTACAGAATCTATGACCACAGAAGCCGAAGAAAATTTCTTCCCAGACAACCATTTTTTTCAGGTTCGGAAACAGAAAGAAGTTGCACTGGGCCAAATCCGGAGAGTACGGTGGATGGTGAATTAATTTGAACTGTAATTCATGCACTTTCACCATCGCAATTGTTGATGTCTGAGCCAGTGCATTGTCCTGGTGGAAGAAAACTTTCTTCTTGGTCAAATGAGGATGTTTGTCTTGATTTTGGCACTTAGACATTGTAGTATAGTGTAGCATAGTATTTGCCATTAATGGTTTTTACCTTTTCCAGATAGTGATTAAAAATTATTCCGTGGAAATCCCAAAAGACGGTTGCTATCAGCTTCCCAGCCGACTGAGCCGTCTTTACTTTCTTTAGAGTTGGTTCATCTCTTGTAGTCCATTATTTGGATTGTTGTTTTGTCTCAGGAGTATAGTGATGAACCCAAGGCATATCCACAAAACACCACAAAAAGTTTATTTATTTTTAGCATTTATATACCACTTATAGCCTAAGTGGATTACATTCAGGTACTCAAGCATTTTCCCCTATGTGTCCTGGTAGGCTCATACTATATAACGTACCTGGGGCAATGGGGGATTAAGTGACTTGCCCAAGGTCATAAGGAGCAGCGTGGGATTTGAATCCATGACCTCACTGTGCCACACATGCTGTAGCTCTAACCACTGTGCCATACATGCTTAAAACACTCAAAACTTATTTTCAAAATGTCCAATTGAACTTGTTTGTGGTTGACAGTTAGCAAATGTGGCACCCATTGCGCACTCAACTTTCTCATGCCTAAATATTCATGTAGGATGATGTGTACATGTTTTGATTAAAAGTTGGCAGCCTCCACTATCTCATTTAGGGTCAATCGGTGATCTTCCATCGGTGAACTTCATCAACCATTTCATCAGTTGTTGCTGGTTTTGGATGACTGGAGTGTTCTTCATCAACAGTGCTTGTCTGGCCACATTTAAACTCAGCAGCCCACACTTTCACCGTTGAAAATGAGGGAATACTGTGTCTAACTCAGATTTAATTTCAGTAGGTGATTTTCCATTCAAATAAAGGAATTTTATCACAGTACGATACTCAATTATGTCCAATTTTATTTTTATTTTTTAAAGTGGAGTAGTTCACTTCAGAAGGTTGAAAAGACAAAACTAGACATCAGACTGACTTGAAAATCTAGCTGTAGATATTTGTCAAAGCTATCTGCTGGACAGCTATAGAATTGTGATATGGTCTCATTGATTATTGGTGCAGTCCTTGATTTTGAGTATCTTGGATTATTGCAATATTGTTTATTTTGCAGGTTATAAAAAAAAATATATCTATATAGATTGTGTATTATCCAGAACATTGCTGTTTGTTTGATTTTTAATCTGAAGAAATTAGACCATAAAACACCTTATTTTTGTAGGTTGCACAGGCTTGTGGTTGAGGCAAGAGTGGTATACAAATTTGAATGCATTTGTTATAAGGTGTTGCATGGCTTCACTGCAAATTATCTTGTTGATCATTTTATATTTGCTAACCCAAGATGTTCTGTGCATACTTATGCATTGTTTACATTTCCATCTGTCAAGGTTTGCACATATAAAAAATATTTTCAGAGGCTGTTTTCATATCAAACCGCAATTAGGGACAAAGAGTTCATTCATTTGATTCTTGATTCTATCTCTTATCTACATTTTAGGAAATCATTGAAGGCCTATTTATATGCTAAATTTTTGTAAGTGTAATGCTTTTACTTAGCTGTGTTTGTTCAGTTTTTATCTTGTAAACTGCATAGAAATGCGAGGTATTGTGGTATACAAATACATATTTATGTTATGTTTTATGCTTTTTCTTAGGCTGGGCCTTTTCAATTGACCCTTAGATAGATACCAAGGCCCTGATTCTGTATAGGACGCCCGGGAGAGGTGTCCTATTCAGAATCGGGCCTACACTAAACCCCGATTCTGTAACCGGCGTCCAAGTTACAGACGCTGGTTAGAGAATCGGGTTAGATTAGACACGGACTGCTACACTTATCGCAGCAAGGGATCTCTCTGCCGCTATAAGTATAGCGGGCCGTGGCCACCTGTCCGATTGCCGGTAGGAGGGTGCCCAAACCCTCCTGCCAGAAGATGCCCCCCCCCCCCCGACACTACCGACCGCCTCTCCCCCCCCCCGACACTACCGATCGCTGGCAGGAGGGTGCCCAAACCATCCTGCCAGAAGATGCCCCCCCCGACACTACCGATCGCTGGCAGGAGGGTGCCCAAACTCTCCTGCCAGAAGATGCCCCCCCCCGACACTACCGATCGCTGGCAGGAGGGTGCCCAAACCCTCCTGCCAGAAGATGCCACCCCCCCCGACACTACCGATCGCTGGCAGGAGGGTGCCCAATCCCTCCTGCCTGAAGACGCACCCCCTCCGCACCCTCCCCCCCCCCCCGCGCTAACAGCCCCCAAACCTCCACCCCACCAAACTAACCTTTTCTTTTGGCCAGACAGGTCTTGCCTGTCCAGCCGGCAGGCCCGCCTCGTCGAAATGAGGCGGGCCCGCCCCTTAACGGCCCATCCCGCCAAAGCCTAAGGCCTGATTGGCCCAGGCTCTAGAAGCCTGGACCAATCAGGCCTAAAGCATAGCGGGTCCGCCCATCCCCACTAAGTCTAAGGCCTAGTGTCGGGGGGGGGCATCTTCTGGCAGGAGGGTTTGGGCACCCTCCTGCCAGCGATTGGTAGTGTCGGGGGGGGCATCTTCTGGCAGGAGGGTTTGGGCACCCTCATGCCAGCGATTGGTAGTGTTAGGGGGGGGCATCTTCTGGCAGGAGGGTTTGAGCACGCTCCTGCCAGCGATCGGTAGTGTCGGGGGGGGGCAGTCGGTAGTGTCGGGGGGGCATCTTCTGGCAGGAGGGTTTGGGCACCCTCCTGCTGGCAATCGGACAGGCAGCCGCGGCCCGCTATACTTATAGCGGCAGAGAGATCCCTTGCCGCAATAAGTATAGCGGCCGCGTCTACTTATAATGTAGACCAGCATTTTGTTGGCCTACATTGTAAGCGTCTCTTCCTCTACTAGGGAGACGCGTAGGGCTGCCTAGGTTCGCCTAAGGCCCTTAGGTGAGCTTAGGCGTCTTGCAGGCCTCCCTAGGCTCCCGGAGGCGCCTTCAATATAGGCGGCCTGTCTGGGGAGCATTTTTTTAAAAAACGTGCATCCCGATTGGCTGATTAGACAGCTGTAGGACGCCTACAGCTGCCTAAAATCGGGACGCACTTTGTAGAATCAGGGCCCAAGTGTTTGTCCCATGTTTCCCTATGGATGTTAGAAAGCTTCTTAGCCCTAAATCCCTCTAAATGTGAAGCTGTTTGTTTTCATCTGTGTCTTAACCTTCACCCTACGTCAGTAACTAGGTAATTCCTTACTCAGAATCTGTCGGGATCCTTGGTGTTATCAACTTTTAAGCCTCAGAGTAACGCTGTTGTTAGTTCTGTATTCTTCTCTCTTCACTGTATTCTGTGAGATCAGATTTTTCTTTCACCTTCACTTCTTAATAATAATAATAATAATAATAACAGCTTCATTGCTGTGCGTGCTAGACCTTAACGCCAGCATTGAGCTGGCGTTAGATCTAGAAGTGTAGCACATGGTAATTTCCTGCGTGTGCTAAAAATGCTAGTGCACCTTAGTAAAAGGAGCCCTAAATGTGAATAAATAAATGGGATGGGTTTGTTTGAAAATCAGTTTAATGCCATTTTCCTCTCTTAACCTTAACATCCCAAAGGAATGCTTCCTTTTCCTGTGGCTGAGTGTGCGCATGCTATTGCAGTCTTGCATTCTTTAAATTGCATTTAAGGAGGACAATTTTAAATCAGACCATTTGCTAGATTTTTTATAATTTATAATTTTTTAATATAAATGAGTTTAAAATACACCTTCCATTTGAGCTGAAGAGATGCAATCATTCAAATACACTGGAAGCTGAAACAGAATTGATTCAAACTCATTTTGCAAGAAAGTTGAGGGGAATCTGTGTTGTCTGTAGAATATGCATTTTATGATCTTATTCTTAACACACAGGAAATTGTTCTTTGTCATAATAAATTTCCTGATGAAAATGAATGTTTTTATAAAATGGATTTCTTTATCCTTTCACTTTCCCATTATTGATAAAGTAGTGTGATTGCCATGTTCTGTTGAATGCACAAAAATAAAGCTTAAAACAAAATACATGTCTTGTCTAGTTCTTGGGGTCTCAGGCAAGAAGTGTTACATTTCTGTATTGGTTTTTGGAAGTTTAGTCCAGTAAAATATCTCATTTTAAAACATTTTTAAAACTTTATATGCTTTCCTGACAAAAAGCATATCAGGATTGTAGTGCAGAATTCTCAGTTTATAGGCCTCAACATCTCTAATCCATCATAAAAAAGTTACTGTGAATCACACCCTTGTTTCTCATGTTCTTTAGCCTTTTTTGGGTATCATTGCTATATCATTCTGATTTCCATATACATATATACATACAGTAATTCTTTCTTTTTTTCCCCAGAGTTTTCCCCCGGGAATATCTTTTCCAGCAGATCCACTTGTACTCCCTTGCAGATCTGCAGCAGGTAACTACTTTCAAACAGATTTTTTTTCTTTTTTGCAATTGCCAGATCTTCTCCAAGGCAAATTCTTGTATTTATACTTCAGTGAAGTTCATTTTTGCAAAGTAATATTACCTATCTGAATAATTTTTGGGTTGAGGGGTTCTTAAGTGAAGTTACTATGAAGAGGAAACCATACATATTGTCACTGTTAATGTATGGTATTCATCAGAGTGGTTGGTGACAATCTGTTCACTATTCACTTCCCTTAAAGAGGCTGACAATATTGCTTTTTTATTATTATTTTTTTTTGCTACACCTCAAAATGGCTACAGCTAGCAGACTTTCTTGATTGAATAATAAGTTGAGCATTAGCACAAGACGACTTTCTACCTTTTCTTAAGAGGGAGGTTCATGCAAAGCAAGCAAATTATAAAGTACATAATTCTATGACGGTAATCATAAATAAGTTAATATTTTTATGAATTTTTCTTACTGAACAACAATTGAATCTCTTTAAATAGAGGTGTATATTGGTTGTCAAAATAAGAAAAACTAGATAGTCTGTAAGCATTTAGCTTCATAATGGGAAGGAAATAAAATATAACCATTCAGTACAAGAAATCAATTCGTAACAGTAGAGAATTATAGTAGTCTAATTGTTTCAGCACCACCAAATGAAGAATACCATGCAAGTCCTTGGGATCCAGATGTGATCAAAGACTCCACATCTTATGCATAAAGGATTACTTCCTTGCAATGTTTGAAAGAAAAATAATTAAAGAAAGGATTCAAACTTATCCCCAAGATAGTAATCTTAACTTCAGGAATAATTAGTGTGTTCAAAATAAGAGGGAAATGAGTGGGATGTTATGATTGTAGCAGGTTTCCAGGTCTCGCCGCATCTGTGTAGAAAGAACCGACATTTCAGCCAACATGCTGTGGCTTTCTTCAGGGTATGCTGTGAGGTCTGCAGTGTGTCTTTATATATAGTGGGTTCACTGATCTGATTGAGAACAGAAAGTCTGCTGATCATAAATTTGAATTTTGGCGGGAAAGTTTGAATTTGAATTTTGGTAGGAAAGTTCTTTGACAATCCAGGATGAAGAAAAAAAAAAAAAGAAAAGGGGATTATGAACATTTAGACTTTAACTGGACATACTGGAAAGTGATGGTAGGGAAAAGAAATGGAAGGGAAAAAATACATAGTTCAGCTAGTTTATGGAGGCCCCTTTATCTGCATTGAAGTTATTGGGGTATCTTGCAATTTCTATTGCCTCTTTGATTCTTCTTGGCCACCAATGGTCTTCTTTCTCCAGGACTTTTGTGTTTTCAATTCTAATTGTATGACCAATTTCCCTTCCATGGAGGGCTACAACTGATTTTTCTGTGTTGCATAGCTTGTAGTGTCTCTTGTGCTCTTTCAGCCTTTCCTTTGTCCCAGGGCCGCCATCAGGGCAGTACTACCAGTCCTGCATTCAGGGGCCCGGAGCTGACAGGGGGCCCGGGCTCCCCCAGGGCACAGTTCTTCAACCGCCGGTCCGTGGACCGGTGCCGGTCCCAGTATCGTACCTAGGGGGGGGCGGTCCACCCCAGGTGCACAGGAGAGAGCTGGACGGGGAACCCGCGGAGTTCAATACATCTCGAGCCGTGAGGCTCGTCTTCTGTTCCTACCTGCCCTGCCGCTCACATATAGCCGATCGGAAGTGTTCCCCGATGTCAGCGCTGACGTCGAAGGGAGGGCTTAAGCAAAGCCTGCCCTCCGACGTCAGCGCTGACGTCGGAGAATACTTCCGGTCGGCTATTTATGCGCGGCAGGGCAGGCAGGAAACAGGAGTCAAGCCTCTTGGCTCGAGCTCCGTTTTGCTGAGAAAGTTGCAAAGATGGGCTGAGAGGCAAACGCGGAACACAAAAGGGGGGAAGGAGTGCATTTTGGACACAAGGCATGAACTTGGGAGAGAGAAAGGGAGGGAAAGAGATGCTGAGGTGGGGGATGGAATGGGATTTTGGACACAAAAGGCATGGACTTGGGAGAGAAGAAGGGAGGGAAAGAGATGCTGAGGTGGGGGAGGGAATGGGTTTTTGAACACAGAAGGCATGGACTTGGGAGAGAGGAAGGGAGGAAAGAGATGCTGAGGTGGGGGAGGAAATGGGTTTTTGGACACAGAAGGCATCGACTTGGGAGAGAGGAAGGGAGGGAAAGAGATGCTGAGGTGGGGGAGGGAATGCATTTTTGGACACAGAAGGCATGGACTTGGGAGAGAGGAAGGGAAGGAAAGAGATGCTGAGGTGGGGGAGGGAATGCGTTTTTGGACACAGAAGGCATGGACTTGGGAGAGAGGAAGGGAAGGAAAGAGATGCTGAGGTGGGGGAGGGAATGGGTTTTTAGACACAGAAGGCATGGACTTGGGAGAGAAGAAGGGAGGGAAAGAGATGCTGAGGTGGGGGAGGGAATGGGTTTTTGGACACAGAAGGCATGGACTTGGGAGAGAGGAAGGGAGGGAAAGAGATGCTGAGGTGGGGGAGGGAATGTGTTTTTGGACACAGAAGGCATGGACTTGGGAGAGAGGAAGGTAGGGAAAGAGATGCTGAGGTGGGGGAGGGAATGTGTTTTTGGACACAGAAGGCATGGACTTGGGAGAGAGGAAGGGAGGGAAAGAGATGCTGAGATGGGGGAGGGAATGGGTTTTTAGACACAGAAGGCATGGACTTGGGAGAGAGGAACGGAGGGAAAGAGGTGGTTGTGTACACGGGGAATAGAAGAAAGGAGAATTTTTGGTCATAGGGAGGGAGTGAGGTACAGATAGTGGCATACCAAGGTGGGGGAGGGTGGTGGGGTGACATTGCATAAAGTCATCTGCCTTGACCTCTTTGAAAACCCGCGGAATATAAATGATAATTAACATTTTTTCTGTGTATAGCGTGCTTTGTTTTTTTAAAATTTTATTGTTGGTAGATCATTTTGGCTTGGCTACAAAGGTAAGGGGGAGGGAGGGAGGGGAGCTGCTGAAAGGCATCTAGTAATCCTTGCAGGCTTGACTGTGCAGGGAATTATTTTTGTAAAATCATGTTTTGTTCTGTGACTGGCATTATTTAGACTTTAATTTCTATGAATGAATAGAATGAAAATGATATAAATTACTTGCTTGTTTTTATGTGCGTGCGCTGAAGGAAAGTGGAGAGAGGTGGGCTGAGGACGCTGAAGGGAAATGGGGAAGAGAGAGTGGGGAGAAGACGCTGATTTATAAATTGACAATTGTACAGAATATTGTTTCTTTTTTATATTCATCCATAGCTGCATGTTAATGATGTGCTCATATGCACTTATTTATCATCATAATATATACATCATCATTAACATGCAGCTGTGGATGTGTAAGGACAGACTGAGGAGGATGGATGGGAAGGAAGGAAGGTGCACATATCAACATATCATACATTTTTAACATGCATGATGCAGCTATATGCAAGCTGAGGAGGATGGGATCAAACAGATGTGTATATTCAGATATGCGCTCAGATGTGTAGTTTTTTCTGATATATTTATTAAGCTTACAGTATTTATAAAACCACATTTAATACTTGTTACAAAAAATATTTTGCAATTGTGATCTACTTCTGGCCTACAAAGGTCAAAAGAAATCCTTAACACCTTCCAATTAAACAAATACCATAAATAGATTGTAACCTACCCTCTCTAACTGCATTCCATATGTATTTTTCATACAGTTCTTCACTGTCAGTTTAATTTCCATCCTATAAGTTCACATAGAATTTTTCTTTTTTCAACCATCTTTATTTTCTCTTCTTTATTAATTTCCAGGTACTTTAGTTAGATTGTGAGCCTTCGGGACAGTAAGGGAATTTTTTAAGTACCTTCTTACTTCTCATTTATAATCTTAATGTATATTTTCTTCAAACCGCTTAGAACCTAATGGATGTAGCGGTATATAAGAAATAAATTACATTACATTACATTACATTAACTGAGATTTTACATTCAAAAGTGAATTATAGCTACTAGCACTATTATTTATTAGTTATTTATTATGCAGATGTTTGTTAGTTTGTTATTAGTTCAGTATTAGATATATGTTAGTTTAGAATAGATAGGTATAGATTAGTTTAGGTTAGGTTAGGGCCCTGCTGAAAGAGTCTACCTTGACGTGGTTGCAGGCTTACAAATCTTTTGGTCAAAGACTGCGGCGACAGAGAAAAGTATGTGTGTATTCGGCCCATGGAAGAAGGGGGGGGGTCGGGGGGAAGGGGTGCGTGGGGGGCCCAATAGGATTGCTCAGTAAGGGGCCCAGAAATTTCTGATGGGGGCCCTGCTTTGTCCAGTCTCACCAATGTAAGATTGGCCACAACTGCATGAGATTTCATATACACCAGGGGTTTGGAGCAGAAACATCCAGTCTTTCACATGTGTAAGTGCAGATGCAAGTTTCTGTGGTGCATTATAGTCTGTTTTGATGTTATTTTTCCTTAGTAGTTTCCCTATGTGATCTGTTACTCCTTAAACATAAGGGAGCACTACCCTTTTTTGCTCTGATGCAGTATTGTCAGCTGGTGGTTGTTGGTGGTCGCTGGTTTTCTGGGTCGGGTTGTCCATATATTTTAGGGCTCAGGAGGTAGCCCTTCTGCTTTAGCCATTAGCAAGAAAACCTGGAGGTTGTCCTTTTCTTCCTGAAGGCTTCCTGGGTCACAGACATTTAGAGCTCTATTCACGAGTGCATGTAGAATCCCTCTTTTTGTGGATGAGTGGTGATGAGTCTCTGCATGCAGATAACGATTGGTATGGGTGGGTTTCCTGTATACCGTGTGTCTCAAGTTTCCATCTCACCACTTTCTAATCATTACATCCAGGAAAGGAAGGCATCCATTGGTCTTGGTCTCCATGGTGAATTTTATGTTGGGGTGGCCATTGTTTAGATAGTCTAGAAATTTACAGAGTTTCTCCTGTCTATGGGGCCAGGTGACAAAAGTGTCATCCACATAGCGGATCCACAATTTAGGTTTAAGCTTGGCACTCTCCAGTAGGTTAGTTTCGACAGACTCCATGAATATGTTAGTTACCACTGGGGAGAGGGGGGAGCCCATCGTTGTGCCTTCTGTTTGGGCATAGTACTATTCTCGGTAATGAAAGAAAGTTGTTTTGCCACTAGGGTTGCCCATTCCAGTGGGATGTTATTCCTTCGACTAAACTACAGAGTCTCTAATTTATTCTGATTACATTTATAGACATATTGAAATGCTTGGTACTTAAGAAAAGTGGCTTTTTATACTGCTTTTTACTGGTATGTGACCTTTCTTAGATCTAATCTCTGTTCTGCAGGAGCATGTCTTTAGTCATTCCCTTAGAAGCTGCTCAATATTCAAAGTAATTGAACCGGGCAGGAGAGGCTTCTTTTTGCTTAAATCGCCTTTATCCACCTAAGCACTGATATTTAATGGCACTTAACTAGAGAACAGGGCTGGTATTAGGGGGGCAAAAATGGCAACTGCCCTAGGCCCCACAGCTTCAGAGGACCCCTGTAGACCAGGATGTCTTTCCTTTTTCCCCACTCCGTTCTGAAGCCCTTCTCACATTTTAAAATGCAAAGGGGTTGCTTCCCTGCCCCCTCCCCTGATTTCCCCACCCACCAAATGCCCTCCCATCCAACATCTCTCCCTTCCTCTTCCTTCCCTCCATCCTCACTACTTGCTTTCCCATCCAGCATCCCTCCCTTCATTTAAAAATCAGCTGCTCCAGGGGTCCCTGTGGTTTGGGATGTCCTACCCTTCTCCCCACCCTATTCCAAAGTTACCCTCATGTTTTAAAATGCAAGGGGGGGGTGCTGGCATGGCAGTGATTTTCTAGCGCTGTTCACAGCTTCTTTAGTGCTGTTCCCTTGCCATGGTCCACTCCCATCTGATGTAACTTCCTGTTTCTGCTTGGGTGGATCACAACGGTAACAGCTCTGAGGAAGTCATGTGCAGCAGTAGAAAATCACTGCTGCACCAGTGATCCTCCCTTGCATTTTAAAACAAGGGCACTTTGGAACAGGGTAGGGAGAAGGAAAGGACCTCCCAGCCCACAGGAGTCCCTTGAGCAGCTGATTTTTAAATGAAGGGAGAGATGCTGAATGGGTAGATCCAGGGATGGAGGAAGGGAGGGATGCTGGATGAGAGGGCATTTGGTGGGTAGGAAAATTGGGGGGAGTGGCAAGGAGGAGAGGAATTTCTGCCCTGGGCCCCAGCATATTTAACACCGACCCTGCTAGAGAATGCTGCTATCACCACAGTCCACCCCTGCACTGTCCAGTTAGTGCAGGGGTGATCTGGGAGAAAAAATAATTTAACCAGTTAGCAGCCATTTTCAGACCACTAACTGGTAAGGTAAGTGGCTGAAGTTAGGCAAAAAGCTAAAGTGGCAAAAAGCTATCCTGACTTTAGCCACAGAGGTGTAATGGTCTGAATATTGACCTGTGCTTGATTAGCCTTTGGGTAGTAGTAGAGAAATTCCATCTCCCTCTCCCCTTCTGATCCTTACTCCCATCCCCAGATTCTGCAAACCCCCCACCCTGATTCCCCTCCCACCCACACCCAAAGAAAATTCAAGGCAGGCACCTCATACACTTTGTGCTCAATAATACACTTGTTAAATTCCATTTTGGTCTTATATATATACAGTATATCAATTTATAGGGGCAAATAACATAAACCATGTTCTGAGTCTTGCAGTTAGAGAATTGTTTTAGTTCAAAAGACAGCAGAGAAACCACTGATAGAACATGCAGTAGCTCATACTTATGTTTTTGAAGATTTTAAATTTCTGGTCCTCAAAAAAGTTCAAAAACCATGAAGAGGTGGTAATATACTGAAATGATTATTTTACAGGAAGAACAAGGATTCATTTTTAAATACAATACTGTGATACTGAATGATTTAAATGATTCAGATCTGAGTGTTTTTTAATAAGAATTATATTTAGACCACTACACTTTTTATTTTATAGTGGAAGATCATGGGTGCACATGACTTTTATGAGAACATATGTTTATGTATTGTTGAATTTTTGATAGCAAGTTCTTTATATGCATATGGAACATAAGGTTATTAAGATACACCACTGTGATAGTTTAATAATTTTATTGTTTTATCTTTTAACTGTTATTTAGTGTGCGATTATTGTATTTATTGGGAGGTTTTTTTTGCTTATCTATTGCTCTTTGGTAAATGGTGTTTTAAATGATCATTACTGTAATTGTTGTTTTTATGATTTTTCACAATTTTAATGTGCTATTGTCTTAGAGGCAGTAATACATGTTTGAACAGTATAGAGAATGACACAGGGATAAAATTTGCCCCTTTCCCTGCAGTTAGCCACAGGAAACCATCCACGTTATTCTATAAGGAGAGAGGAAAGAATCAGAGTATGGAATTCTATGAGAGTCAGAGCAGCATCGGAGAATTTAGCACTTTGGGCCACAGTAAAAACTTCTTCCACAGCTTGGTAAAAGAGGGGGTGGTGAGTAAGTTGGGGGCGGTAGGGTGCATACTATTGCTTAACTTACAGCACTATTAGAATCCGGGCCAAAATGGCCACTGGAACACACAGGATTTTTTTTAGTGTTTTTATCAATTTTAAAGCTAATCAAACACAGTTTTTGTGTGTGGGGTTTTTTTTTTTTTTTAACAATTCTAGGAGGGCATGACATGGCTGTATTAGATTTTGTGCTTTTTTTCCATTTTTAAAGGGATCAAAAAAAATCACCATTTTTAAAGAGAGAGTTGCTTTTAAAGATAGTTTTACTGCTTACTTTAAAGTGTAGAAGGTTTTTGAGTTTGAATAATTTTTAAACACACTTCTTTTTAAAAATCATTATCCATGACTCTTGGAGAGCAAAGCTTGGTTTCATTTTAATGAGCAATCTGTGAGGAACCTTGTTGTGGCTGTAAGTACTGTTTTGTTACTAAAGATGTGTTATTTCCGTTGCTAGTAGTCATGTTCAAGTGAGGATTTTTTAATCAATTGACCGGACTGCAGCAATCGAGAAGAGGCTGCTGGACCACGCGAAGGGTGCTGAAGGAAAGGAAAGAGAGAGGAGGAGGTGAGAGAGGAACAGACGCTGAAGGGAAATGGGGAGGAGAGAGTGGGGAGCAGACACTGCTTGGAAGTGTGTAGGAAAGAGAAAGGTGAACACGCTGGACGGAAGTAGAGAGATAGAGGGGGAGGGAGGAGCAGATGTTGCATGGAATTGGATAGAAGCGAGGAGAACAAATGCTGGAAAGAAGTGGGGAGGAGAGAGAGGGGAGCAGATGCTGTATGGTAGTGGGGAGGAGAGAGAGGGGAACAGATTCTGGAAGGAAGTGGAGAGAGAGGGAGGCACAGGCACCGAATGAGAGTGGGGAGGGGAAAAAGTGGAACAGATGCTGAAGGGAAGTGGGGAGTTGAGAGAGGGGAACATATACTGGATGGAAGGAGGGGATAAAGAAAAAATGGCACATGCTGGATTAGGGAGATAGATACCAGATCTGAGGTGATGAAAGGAGGAGAGAGACGCTAAAAACCACCTGGGAGAGAGAGTGAGAGATGAAGGTAAGAAGACAGATATCCAGACCATGGGGGG
Source organism: Geotrypetes seraphini (assembly GCF_902459505.1). Taxonomy (NCBI): domain Eukaryota; kingdom Metazoa; phylum Chordata; class Amphibia; order Gymnophiona; family Dermophiidae; genus Geotrypetes; species Geotrypetes seraphini. The sequence continues at coordinate 142,802,353 of NC_047088.1, read as the reverse complement.
AGTGGAGGGAAGAAGATGGGTGCCAGACCAATGGTGGGGTGAGGGAGAGATGGAAGGGAAAGGTGGACAGTTTCTGGTAGAGGCATATGGAAAAAGCAGAGAGAAGGCAGACAGTGGATGGAAGGAAGAGAATGACGAGAAGATTAGGAAAACATAAACCAGATGACAAAGGTAGAAAATTCTATTCTATTCCATTTATTTTCTGGGTTTGTTTGGGTTTTTTTTGCTTTAAGATAAAATAGTTTTGTAGCTGTGTTGATAAATGTTTATAAAGCCCTGCCAGCAGAAGTTCTCTTCTTTTAGTTTAGCAGCCAGAACTCTGATTTATAAAATGACAATTGTACAGAATATTATTTCCTTTTACACTTTAATAAAATAAGTTCAGTATAAAACTATTCGAGGCTTGTGCAGATGGGATCAGATGGTTTGCGGAGCCAGGGGGGAGATGGGAAATGAACTGAGACATGGGTGGGGCAGGGACCAAGTTCGCGGGGACGGGGCAGAGACAGGGATACATTTTTTCACCATATCATTCTCTATTACATAGGAGGATGGGGAAATACATTGAAGAACAATATGTTTCTAGGCATTTAAACTAGAAGGTGGGGGTGGCGTATGTATGGACAATTATAGAGAGAGTACAAGCGCAAACAAAAAAAGGAACAGAAACCCCACATAAAAGACAACAAGAAAAGAAAACAAGTGGGTAGTTGTATAGAACACATCAACCTTGAAACAAACATTATTCATATAGATTCAAATTAAAATACATATAAATGTAATATCATTGAAATTCAGTGACTCAGTGGATGACCCGACATGGTCCATTTTTCGGCCTCCGATTGAAGGCCTGCTTCAGGGGTGTGGATATTGGTCTGAAAAGATATACATATCACATTAAAAATCAAGACTGCAAAATTCAAATGAGCATAATATAAACACAAAAAGCATAAAAATAACAGCAGTGTACTTTAAACACTAAGTGGTCCTTTTACTAAGGCGCGCTAGCTGTTTTAGCGAGCACTAAAATCTAATGCGTCCATTATAGCGTTTAGCGCATGCTAATATTTAGCACATGCTAAAACGGCTAGCATGCCCTAGTAGAATGGCCCCTAAGTAAATAAGGGCAAAAAATAAATATCATATTTTCAAGTTTCAAGTTTATTAGGATTTTATATACCGCTTATCAAGGTTATCTAAGCGGTTTTACAATCAGGTACTCAAGCATTTTTCACTCCATAACACACACTTTTCCCCCTCAAAAGTAGGAATAAATGTCTGTGCGTCCTATGGAGTGAATATACCCTCCTCGTACCTTTTTTTAATTCCGATGGTCCAGCGTTGTATCGGCAGGAGCTTTCTGCACTCTTGCCCCTCCCTTGCTGGACAGCTGCCTCCTTATCTCTTGTGGCCAGCAGTGCATAAGGCAGGAGCGAGCTTTTCACACTCCTGCTTGGCTCCGCGCCTCTCCCTGAATGGCTGCTATCAGTTCTCGTGAAAAAGGAGATTACCACTGAAAAATAGCTGGAAAGCAATGACCACAAGCGCTCGCAGTCTAAGCAACAAAGTTCATGATCTGCAAGCCCTGATGTTAGAGGCAGATCTGGTTATTGTTGCTATCACAGAGACATGATTCAGTGAATCCCATGCAGTGTTCTCCCCAGAAATTTTTTCCAGCCGGATGGCATGAAAAAGTAACCGGGTGGGACGGGATGGGGAAATTTGGTGGTGGGGAAAATTAACCCCCTCTTTTACTAACGTGCACTAGCATTTTTAGCACGCGCAAACCCCTGCGCTATGTGGGAAAAGTAATGCCAGCTCAAAGCTGGCGGTAGCATCTAACACGCATGGCAATTCTCTGTGCGCTAAGCACACGCTAAAACCACTATCGTAACTTAGTAAAGGGAGCCCTAAATGTGTGCTATTTTTATTAGTTAAGTATTATTATTATTATCCAATGCTCAATATGACTTCCTTTTTTAAGGTTTGACACTTGAGCCAGAATATTTTTACTAAATTTAAGAAGTATTTGCCCTCTTTCAAATGGTATAGAGGTTAAAAAAAAGGGAAAGGCGTTAATGAAGTCATTAGGTTCAATCTAGCCATTTATTTCTGCATGAATTTAAACAACAACAAAAAAAAGATAAATATAGTTCATTCAGTCATACAAGAAATGGCTCTACAGCAGGGGTGTCCACACTTTTTGGGCTTGCGAGCTACTTTTAAAATGACCAAGTCAAAATGATCTACCAACAATAAAATTTTTTAAAAAACACAAAGCACACTGTACGCAGAGAAAATGTTAATTATCATTTATATTCCGCGGGTTTTCAAAGAGGTCAAGGCAGACGATTCTATGCCACCACCCTCTGTAATCTGCCACTCAGCCAATCATTGACCCATGCAGTTAGTGTCTCTCCTAACCCCATCGATTCCAACTTGCTTAGCAGCCTGCGGTGTGGGACACTGTCAAAAGCTTTACTGAAGTCCAGGTACACGACGTCCAAAGACTCTCCCAAGTCCAACTTTCTTGTTACCCAGTCAAAGAAGCTGATGAGATTGAATTGGCAGGACCTACCCTTGGTGAATCCATGCTGACTGGGATCCTGAAGATTCCCTTCATTCAAGATCGTGTCCAATTTGCTTTTAATTAGTGTTTCATGAGTTTGCACACTATTGATGTGAGACTCACCAGTCTATAATTTGCAGCCTCTGCCCTGCAACCCTTTTTATGCAGAGGAACGACATTAGCTAATTTCCAGTCCAGGGGAACTTTCCCCTTACTTAGGGAGAGATTGAATAGCTCAGCCAACGGTTTCGCCAGGACATCGCTCAATTCTCTGAGCACTCTTGGGTGCAAATTGTCTGGTCCCATGGCTTTGTTCACCTTGAGTCTTGCCGGTTCACTGTAAACTTCACCTGGTGTGAACTCAAAATTCTGAAACGGGTCTTCTCTGCTTTGTGTTGCCTTCAACTGCGGACCGTGTCCCGGTGCCTCACAGGTGAAGACTGAGCAGAAGTATTCATTCAGTAGTTCGGCTTTATCGGAATCTGCTTCCAAGTAACTTCCGTCCGGTCTTCTAAGGCGTACTATCCCGCCTGTGTTCCTTTTTCTGTCACTAATATACCTGAAGAAGGATTTGTCCCCCTTTTTAATGTTTTTTGCCAGAATTTCTTCCACTCGAAGTTTTGCCTCCCTAACTGCCATTTTGACTGCTGTAGACCTGGTCCTATATTCTACCTTTGCCTCTCTTTTCTCCGTGCGCTTGTAGGAGAGAAACGCTTTTTTCTTCTCCTTAATGAGGTGCGAGATCTCCGCTGTGAACCATTGGGGTTTATTGTTTCTTTGTCGTTTATTTACTGATTATATGAAGCGGCTAGTTGCTTCATGTATGGTTGATTTCAGTGTATCACTAATGTTCGAGTGAGGGCCCACCTGGGAAGTAGAGATCATCAAACAGTTTGGTTTGATATAACAGCTAAAATAGAGAGCGGCCACATAATACTTAAAGTCCTAGATTTCAAACGTACAGACTTTAATAAAATGGGAGAGTACCTGAAGAAAGAGCTGTTACGATGGGAGGAAATGAGATATGTGGGAAAACAGTGGTCTAAGCTGAAAGGAGCAATAAAAAAGGCTATGGACCTTTATGTGAAAAAAAATAAATAAAAACAAGAGAAAAGGAAACCGATATGGTTAGAAACATAGAAACATAGAAAGATGACGGCAGAAAAGGGCCACAGCCCATCAAGTCTGCCCACTCTATTGACCCACCCCATTAAGTCTGAATGCTAATGACCTAGTTCCTTTACTCGACCCTCATAGGGATCCCACGTGGATATCCCATTTATTCTTGAAGTCGAGCACGCTGGTGGCCTTGATCACCTGCACCGGAAGTCTGTTCCAGTGATCTACCACCCTTTCTGTGAAGAAATACTTCCTGGTGTCACCACTAAATTTTCCTCCTCTGAGTTTGAGCGGGTGCCCCCTTGTGACCGAGGGTCCCTTGGGAAAGAATATATCGTTTTCCACCTCGACACGACCCGTGACGTACTTAAATGTCTCAATCATGTCACCCCTTTCCCTGCGCTCCTCTAGGGTATAGAGCTGCAGTTTGCCCAGTCTTTCTTCGTATGAGAGACCCTTGAGCCCCGAGACCATCCTAGTGGCCATCCTCTGGACCGACTCAGCTCGAAGCACATCTTTCCGGTAATGTGGCCTCCAGAATTGCACACAGTATTCCAGATGGGGTCTCACCATGGTTCTATAGAGTGGCATAATGACTTCAGGTTTACGGCTGACGAAGCTTCTATTGATACATCCCATCATTTGCCTTGCCTTTGATGAGGCCTTTTCTACTTGTTTGGCAGCCTTCATGTCTGCACTGATGATTACCCCCAAGTCCCGTTCCTCTGAAGTCCTAGCTAGCGTTTCTCCATTCAAGGAGTATGTTCTGCATGGATTTCCTCTGCCGAGATGCATGACCTTACATTTTTTAGCGTTGAAGCCTAGCTGCCATGTCGAGGACCAGTTTTCTAACGTGATCAGATCTTGTGTCATACTATCCTGGAGGTTACTTTCACTTACTATGTTACACAGTTTGGCATCGTCGGCGAACAGTGCTACTTTACCCTGAAGCCCCCGGGTCAGGTCCCCTATGAATATGTTGAAAAGGGATGGTCCCAGGACTGAGCCCTGCGGCACTCCACTAGTCACCTCCGATGTCTCAGAGAGGGTGCCGTTGACTACCACCCTCTGAAGTCTTCCACTCAGCCAATCCCTGACCCATGCAGTTAGTTTCTCACCCAAACCCATCGATTTCATCTTGTTTAATAGTCTACGGTGTGGGACACTGTCGAAAGCTTTACTGAAATCCAAGTACACTATGTCCAGAGACTCTCCCAGGTCTAGCTTTCCTGTCACCCAATCGAAGAAGCTTATAAGATTGGATTGGCATGACCTGCCTCTGGTGAATCCATGTTGACAGGGATCCCTTAGATTCCCTTCATCCATTATCGTGTCTAATTTACCTTTAAGTAGAGTTTCCATGAGTTTACACACTATTGATGTGAGACTCACTGGTCTGTAATTCGCAGCCTCTGCTCTGCAACCCTTTTTGTGCAGAGGAACGACATTAGCTGTTTTCCAGTCCAGGGGGACTCTCCCCGTACTTAGGGAGAGATTGAAGAGCATGGCTAACGGTTCCGCCAGAACATCGCACAGCTCTCTGAGCACTCTTGGGTGCAAATTGTCCGGTCCCATGGCTTTGTTCACCTTGAGTCTTGAAAGTTCTCTGTAAACATCAGCTGGTGTGAACTCAAAATTCAGAAATGGGTCTTCCTTGCTTTCCTTTGCTTCCAGCTGTGGCCCTTGCCCTGGCGCCTCGCAGGTAAAGACTGAACAGAAGTAATCGTTCAGTAGTTTGGCTTTTTCAGAATCTGTTTCCACATAATTCCCGTCTGGCGTTCTAAGGCGTACTATCCCGTCTGCGTTCTTTTTCCTGTCGCTAATGTACCTGAAGAAGGATTTGTCCCCTTTTTTAATGTTCTTCGCTAGTGTTTCTTCCATTCGAAGTTTGGCCTCCCTGACTGCTGTTTTGACCGCTGCAGACTTTGTCCTGTATTCAATGTTTGCTTCTTTTTCCCCCGTGCGTTTGTACAAGAGAAACGCTCTTTTCTTATCCTTGACGAGGTACGAGACCTCATCAGTGAACCATTGGGGTTTCTTTTTTCTTTGTTGTTTAGTTACTGATTTTATGTAGCGGATAGTTGCCTCATGAAGGGTTGATTTCAAGGTTGACCACATAACCTCCACATTATCCGTCACTTCTTGAACCTGAAGCGTCTGATGGACGAAGTCTCCCATGCGTGTGAAGTCAGTGCCCCGGAAATTGAGTACCCTTGTTTTTGTTTGTGTTCTAGGGAAGCCTTTCCTGAGGTTGAACCATACCATGTTATGGTCACTGGTGGCTAGCGGTTCTCCCACCGAGATCTCTGAGACGCTTTCCCCGTTCGTAAGTACCAGGTCCAGGATGGCCTGGGACCTAGTGGGCTCTAATACCAATTGTTTGAGCCGTACTCCCTTCATGGACGTTAATATCCTCCTGCTATCATAAGTAGTCGCTGAGAGTGTGTTCCAATCTACATCAGGCATGTTAAAGTCTCCCAGCAGAACAACGTCTCCCCGTAAGGTGATATTCTCAATGTCTTCAATTAATTCAATGTCCTTGTGCTCCGATTGTCTTGGAGGTCTGTACACCACACCAAGATACAGGCATTTTTCTCCGCCTCTGGCCAGGTTTACCCAGATGGATTCCCCAGTATACTTGATATCCGTGATTCTGGTTGTTTTGATGTTTTCTTTGATGTAAAGTGCTACCCCTCCTCCTAACTTACCCTCTCTGTCTTGGCGAAGCAGGTTGTATCCTGGTATAGTTATATCCCACCCATGAGAGTCTGTGAACCATGTTTCTGAAATTGCTACTACGTCTAGGTCTGCATTAACTATTTCTGTTTCCAGTTCTAGAAATTTATTCCCTAGGCTGTGTGCGTTAACATACATAGCTCTCCACTCTTTTTGTTTACTAAGCTCATGCAGAGAGCCACCTATTTGAGTTAAAGTGTCTCCTAGCAATTCTTTTGCAGTAAGGGTACTTACCTTAGACTTAGAAGCGGAGTTTTGGTTCGCCACATCAGGATTGTTACTTACTGCTCTGGTGTAAAAGTGGGTACCCACCCCCGACTTACCTAGTTTAAAGCCTTTCGAAGTAGGTGGGCTAGTCGGTGTCCGAAGACGTTCTTACCTCTGTTGGTCAAGTGGAGTCCGTCTGGTCCCTGTAGTCCCTGTAGTGTCTCTCCGTGATTCAGGAATCCGAAACTAGTTCTCCAAACTAGTGTCAGAGAAAATAAAGGCAAAAGAGTTGGAGTTCCTGAAATATAAAAAAACCTCAAGAAGAGGCATACAGATAGGACTATCAAGTGAAACTGAAAGAAGCCAAGAGAGAGATACATCTGGCGAAAGCACAGGCAGAAGAGCAAATAGCTAAAAATGTAAAAAAGGGAGACAAATTTTTTTTCAAATATATTAGTGAGAGAAGGAAGATGAAAAATGGAATTGCAAAGCTAAAAGATGCTATGAACCAATATGTGGAGAGTGATGAGGAAAAAGCAAATATGTTAAACAAATACTTCTCTTCTGTATTCATGGAAGAAAATCCTGGAGAAGGACCGAGATTGGCAAAGTTACACAAGAAAATGGAGTAGATTCTGCGCCATTCACTGAAGGTGGACAAAGCGATGGGACCAGACGGGATCCATCCCTGGATACTGAGGGAGCTCAGAGAGGTTCTGTCGGGTCCTATTAAAACTTGTTCAACAAATCTCTGGAGACAGGAGTGGTTCTCGGGGATTGGAGGGATGTGGTCCCTATTCACAAAAGTGGTCACAGGGATGAAGCGGGAAACTATAGGCCAGAAAACCTCACTTTGGTTGTTGGAAGTATTGCTGAAAAAAAAGGATAGAGAACTTCCTAGAATCTAATGAGTTACAGGATTCGAGGCAGCATGGCTTAATAATGAAGATGTCATAAAAATAGACACAGTCCATGGGTATTATATTATAGACTGTGTCTATTTTTATGACATCTTTATTATTGACTTAATAAAAGTATTTCCTTGGTTGAAATTTTGACATCTCTTTTGCCTCTTGTTTCTGGGTTTCTGTGATATTATTGAGGCAAAATTCTTCTTTCCCTTTTTTTGTTTATTAAAGGTAAATCATGCCAAATAAATCTGATTGAATTTTTTGAATAAAATGAAGAAAGACCTAACGAAGCTTGAAGAATGGTCTGAAATGTGGCATAGAAACATAGAAATAGACGGCAGATAAGGGCCACGGCCTATCTAGTCTGCCCACCCCAATGACCCTCCCTACCTATCTCTGCGATTAGATCCCACATGTCTATCCCATTTGGCCTTAAAATCAGACATGCTGCTGGCCTCAATGACCTGAAGTGGAAGACTATTCCAGCGATCAACCACCCTTTCAGCGAAGAAGAACTTCCTAGTGTCACTGTGCAGTTTCCCGCCCCTGATTTTCCACGGATGCCCCCTTGTTGCCGAGGGACCCTTGAAAAAGAAGATATCTTCTTCCACCTCGATGCAGACCGTGAGATACTTGAATGTCTCGATCATGTCTCCCCTCTCTCTACGTTCCTCGAGTGAGTAGAGCTGTAACTTCCCTAGCCGCTCCTCATATGGGAGATCCTTGAGTCCCGAGACCATCCGGGTGGCCATTCTCTGGACCGATTCTAGTCTCAGCACATCCTTATGGTAATGCGGCCTCCAGAATTGCACACAGTACTCCAGGTGTGGTCTCACCATGGATCCATACAATGGCATAGTGACTTAAGGTTTACGGCTGACGAAACTCCTGTGTATGCAACCTATGATTTGCCTTGCTTTGGAGGAAGCATGCTCCACTTGATTTGCAGTCTTCATGTCTTCACTGACGATCACCCCTAAGTCTCGTTCTGCTTCAGTTCTTGTTAGGATCTCGCCATTAAGGGTGTAAGTCTTGCATGGATTTTGGCTGCCCAGATGCATGACTTTGCATTTTTTGGCATTGAAACTGAGTTGCCAGGACCTAGACCAGCGCTCCAGTAGAAGTAGGTCATGCATCATGTTGTCTGGCATTGAATTTTGTCTGTTGTGCTTTTGCACACTACATTGCTTAGTTTGGCGTCATCGGCGAATAATGTTATTTTACCTTGGAGCCCTTCTGCCAAGTCTTTTATATAGATGTTGAACAGGACAGAGCCCTGCGGCACTCCACTTATCACCTCCGACATTTCGGAGGGGGTGCCGTTCACCACTTCCCTCTGAAGCCTACCTCCAAGCCAGTTTCCAATCCATTTGGTCAATGTGTCACCCAATCCTATAGAACTCATCTTGCTCAGCAACCTGCGGTGTGGTACGCTATCGAATGCTTTGCTGAAGTCCAGGTAAACGATGTCCAGGGACTTCCCAACATCCAGCTTCCTCGTCACCCAGTCAAAGAAGCTGATCAGGTTGGATTGGCAGGATCTCCCCTTAGTAAATCCATGTTGAGGGGGATCCCGTAGATTCTCCTCGTTCAGCTAAAATTTAATCCTAAGAAATGCAAGATCATACATTTGGGCTGCAAAAACCTGAAGGAACAGTACAGTTTAAGGGGTGAAGAACTTATGTGCATGACAGAAGAGTGGGACTTGGATGTGATTGTATGTGATGATCTTAAGGTGGCCAAACAGTTTAAAAAGTTGACGGCGAAAGCTAGAAGGATGCTAGGGTGCATAGGAAGAGGTATGGCCAGTAGAAAAAAAGAGGTTTTGATGCCCCCGTATAAGACTCTAGTGAGACCTCATTTAGAATATTGTATAAAATTCAGGAGACCACACCTTCAAAAAGATATAAAAAGGATGGAGTTGGTCCAGAGGAAGGCTACTAAAATGGTTTGTGGTCTTCATAATAAGTCGTATGGAAACAGACTTAAAGATCTCAATATGTATACTTTGGAGGAAAGGCGGGAGGGGGCAGATTTGATAGAGATGTTTAAATACCTACATGGCCTAAATTTGCATGTCAACGAAAAAAGACGTGCATATAAAAAGGTTTATAGTTTCTTGCAGTACCCTCAGATACCTGAACTGTTAAATCATTGATGTTGATTTCTGATAACAGTATGAACAGGCAAAGATATCATTCATAGGGTTCTGTATTTATAAATATAAAGTGCTAATGCTTAGTGCACCTAATCGAAATTGTATACAGTGTTCAAAATAATTAGAGACAGCACTTATCTTAAGGTGCTGCCAAGCCCAACGGGACCCATTTCACCGAACCTTCGGCTTCATCAGGGGTCGTGACTTATAACTGTAAACATAATGAAAAACCAGTGTAAAACATAGTGTTGCTAAAAATTAAAACTTAAACTATAAACATTCAAATCTTATTTATGCGGCATTACTCACTGGGCAGCTCTGCTCTGCTCTCTGAATTTGATAGCAAAAAATGGCGCTGGCGGTGTTAATATGCCGCACATGCGCTTTTAGAGACTACCTCATTAATTATGCATGATGTGTCAGTGTGAGTAAAATTTAAAGTTTAAGCCAGTATTGAGTTTAAGTAATCGCATATTTCAAGCACTCATATATGGAACATCCATAGGAGTTACCAAACATGTTGCTAAGAAAAATTACCCAACATGTTGCTAGGAAAAATTATAGATTAAAAGAACGAGCTTCATTCTATTGTACTGTTTAATCCTTCTGGTTTTAGCGAGCCCAGATTGAAAATCCAGCGGGATTCCTTTTGTAATAGCAGTCTACTCCGGTCTCCTCCTCTGCTATTTGGTGTAATTCTGTCAAGGCAGAAGCATTTAAGATCTGTAAATTTGTGTTGCAGTGTTGTACAGTGCTCAACAAGAGGAGCTGTCAGTCTTCCACATTTAAGATTAGATTTATGTTCGGCTATCCTGGTCTTAAAAGGTCTAGTAGACATACCCACGTACCACTTATTGCATGGACAGATGATGACATAAATAATAAAATCAGATGAACACGTAAGAAAATGTTGAATTTTATACATTTTACCATCCTTGGGGCTTGTAAATTCTTTCAGTTGCAGTGTAATCTGGCAGACAATACATTTGCCGCACTTAAAAAACCCCTTTGGCAATAGACTACGGGAAGTGTCTAAAGGACAGGCCGGTGGTGATAAAATTTCTTTAAGATTTCTTTCTCTAGAAAAGGCAATTTGTATGTCAGTGTCTTGAAACAGAGGGTTAGTCTTGATGATCTTCCAGTTATCTTTGATGATATTAGCTATTGTACTACCCGCAGTTGAGAACTTAAGTACACAGGTAACTTTATCTGCTTGTTGTTTGTTGTCAGTTTTTCCGTGCTTGTCTAATAACCATTCTCGATGGTAGTATTTTGCTCTCTTGTACGCTCTCTTGAGTATATTCCTCGGATAGCCTCTCTGTTCCAGTTTATGAATTAACGACTTAGAGTGTTTGTTGTAACTTTTATTATTCGAACAATTGCGTTTTAATCTAAGAAATTGAGAAAACTGAAGATTCTTTTTTAAGCTCACTGGATGGCAACTGTGAAAATCTAAGAAAGTATTTCTATCTGTTGGTTTTGTGTAAAGATCAAATTCAAAATGGTCACCAGCCTGAATCACCAATAAATCTAAATAATTCAACTCATTTTTAGAATATTGCATAGTAAATTGGATATTATCATCACAGCTATTCAACCATTGGAGAAATGAATGTAAATCATCTTCTGTACCTTTCCAGAGGAGTAAAACATCATCAATATATCTATACCATTTGATGACATTAGTGATAAATGGAGAATTATCTAGCCAAACTGATTCGAATTCTGCCATGTATAGGTTGGCCACTGAGGGGGCGAAGGTCGCCCCCATGGCTACACCTTTATTTTGCTTATAGATTTTACCATTGTACATAAAGAAATTTTCTTTCATGGCAATTCTCGCTAGATTTGCAAGAAACTCAGATGGTATAAGGTTTGGTCTTACTCTTTTGTTGAACGTCATATTTAAAATATGTAACGCATCATCTTGGGGTATAGATGTATATAGAGAGGTGACATCTAGGGATACAATCACAAAAAGAAAAATTTCAGCTGGGATTTCTTCGAGTTTGACCATCAGGTCTCTTGAATCTTGGATAAAAGATTTAATATCTTGTACTTGATCTTTAAGAAATTCGTCCACAAACATGGAAAGAGGTTCCAATAATGATCCGCGGGATGACATTATAGGCCTTCCTGGTGGGTCAACCAATCTCTTGTGTACTTTAGGAAGTATATAAAAAGTCGGAATCAAAGGAAATTTGTTATTAAGAAACTTATGGTCTTTATAGGTTAAAAAACCTTCCCTTAAACCTTCATCAGTTAACCTAATTATAAGTCTTTGTAATTTATTTGTGAGATCTAGAGATAACTTAGTATAAACTGTCTCATCCTGAAGTTGCCTCATTATTTCAGCATCATATTGATCAAAGTCCATTAGCTATGGAATGAAAGAGCATAGGATAAAGTTAAGAAGTGATAGGCTCAGGAGTAATCTAAGGAAATACTTTTTTTACAGAAAGGGTGTTAGATGTGTGGAACAGTCTCCCAGAAGAAGTGGTAGAGACAGAGACTGTGCTTGAATTCAAGAAAGCATGGGACATGCACTTGGGATATCTTTGAGAGAGGAAGAGATAATAGTTACTGCAGATGGGATGGAGTCAGTTAACTATGGTTAATACAGACTGCTACTGGAACAGGGAGCTAAGGTAATATTTGTAGCAGCTGTTGTAAAACTCAGAAAGTTGGAGAATCTTCCATAATGCTCCAGTCCAGGCATTTTTGAAACCCTGAGGAAAACCAGTATGTAAGATTACCCTGCACTAAAATAAACTTCAGCCAAAAGTTAGATGAATTATAATGTCCCAGAAGCTAGATATTTTGGTGCATTCTAAAATACAGCTGACTGAAAACATAATCATATCACTTTTATTCAGAAGTGTGTGCTTTATGCCATTAAAAAGATTGATAACAAAATCTGGCAAAATTTTAATGTTCTTGGCGCAGACACAGGACACAATGGAATGAGTAAGTGGTAGGTAATAGCAGAATAAGTTAAAGAGGGAGCTTGAGTTTTTACAAAGTCATATGAAACTTTAGAGGGCCAAGAAGGATGAATACAAGTTTGTGGACAGAGATTACTTCAAACTTCCAAAAAGACCTGGCTAATCTACATGGAACAGCCATACTATAACCTCTAACCACAAGAAGTATGATTTGGACAAATGTTAAAGGTAGTGGTAAAAACAGAGTTGGGAAAAAGGTGTAGAGGAAGCTGATATTTGGTTCAAGTATTAGTAATCTGTCCACAAAAAAAAAACAAGCAAAAAACCCCCACCAGAAAAAAACAGTTGAATAGCCTGGATAGACCAATTGATCTTTGCCATTAATTACTATGTTACTGTATTATATGCTTGGGCAGTCTTGGTTGGTCATTAATTATAGAGTTTGAAAAGGCACAGCATTTCCTACTTATTATAATTCTGGGTTCAGGGTGGTGGTTAACCATCAGGGAAAATAATGAAGAACTTTGTTGGAAAAGTTAATTCCACTTCAAGAAAGTTGCTATTCGTTAGTGTAATTCCTAAGGCTACTTCCCTTTCCCCCTTTCACATTGTCTGACCCCCATGTACACATTGTCATAGTATAGTACTGTGCTATTTCTGCAGTGACTTGCAGATTCCTCATGATAATAGCAGTGCAGAAGTGGGCACTCTATAGCACAATTGCCCTTTTATCCTAGGAAGCTGTTTAGCAACAGGTGATGTCCTTTGCTCCTAATGGGACATTTTTTTATCCCTGATTGGCAGCTCGCAGCAGGTGACAAGGCAGGGAGAAGCTCTATCAACTTCTGAATCAAGATTTCACAGGAGAGGGGACACACAAGCCACTGTCTCTCTCCCACCCCCTTCCCCTCATGCATGGGGAGTGTGCCTTAGAGTAAAGGACTGACTGTATGCACGACCACCACCACCACTGTTTCTCACAATTGTTCACTCAGCTGTTAATAGGCAAGATAACTCATTAGGAGCATTCAGATTTAACAAGCAGAAAAAGCTTGACAGCTTCTGTATTCTGCCTATTAGGGACAATTGTATCCTATGCCAACCATCATTGCCTCTATAAGCCAATAAGTGTAATCAGGTGTGAGGCAGGAGTGAGGTAGCTATTAAAATGCCACTAAATCTCTGTTAGCTACTTTATCCAGGGTTACTCTCACCATCTAATATAATAGATGATATAGACAAAGTTATAATTGGACAAATATTTACCCAGAATAAAAATGTGCACATGCACACTCTTAAAACTGCATTCTCTACTAGTATTTTCCTGAGGATATGAGTATTCTAACTTTGGTTAAAACAGAACTCTGATAAAACAAGAGCTGGCAGAAGCCTATGGGTTCCATTAATAGATTATTTTTTAGGGTGTAGGGGGGTTACAAAGCCACTAAGTTAAAGGAAAAGGAAGGGAAAAGAAACACAGCAGAGAAAAAACAGGGAAGATTTTAAAGGCATAAGATTAACAAAGGGGCAGGAAAAGAAAATACTTTAAAAAAAAAAAATTCTTTATTCATTTTAAGAACTTCAATTGTGCACAAAAGAAGATGCATTTACATAAATTATTATCATTACAGCACAATATACTTAATGGAATAAAAACAAGACTTATTTTCACCCACCCACTTTCCAATTTACAAACACCTTATAAAAGCCCTTCTGTATTTCTTAACAAATGCCAAAACATATCTCCCTTCCCCCTCCCCGGATGTGAATGTTTCACTCAGTTTATACAAATAAATCAATCTTTACAATATTTAGTTAATGGTTCCCAAACTTCCATAAATTTTTTATAATAACCCTTCTGAATGGCCATAAACTTTTCCATTTTAAAGATATAACATAGGGATTCCCACCAGAATGAATAATTTAATCTATCCCAGTTTTTCCAATTCTTTAAAATAAACTGCATGGCAACTCCCGTCATTATAAACAAAAGTTTGTTATTTTTTGCCGAAATTTGACTTTTCGCCCTCATAGATGTTCCAAATAAAATAGTATCATATGAAAGTGCCACTACATTTTCTAATAAATTATTAACCTGATCCCAAATCGATCTCCAGAATTTTAGTATCAAAGAACATCTGGACTATCTGGAAGAAAATACTTTTTATGATTTAGGGGATAATTTTCAGATATTTCTGCACATAACTATTGTTCAATGTGCAGAAGTGAGTTGTTATAAAATTTCCTGTTATAAAATGACCCTCCATCTCTCCCCAACCGATCCCCGCCGACTGCGACCATAAATACCTTGCTGCAGAGGAGCGTCGGGCTAGCAGTACTCACAGGCTGTTTCACGGCCTTCTCGCTGGGGCCATCTCTGTACTGATGACGAAGCCTTTGAGTGATGCTGGCCCGACGCTCCTCTGCAGCAAGGTATTTATGGTCGCGGTCGATGGGGATCAGTTGGGAGGGAAGAATGGAGGGTCATCTGCGGTTTGGCTGTGGGGTGGGGGCAGCGACGGGTGCTCAATAGTTCTGTTGCATGAGGGATGGGAGGGAGGGAAGGATGGAAGCTGGACAAGGGTTCTGTACAGGGGGATGGGAGGGAGGGAAGGATGGAAGCTGGGCAAGGGTTCTGCTGCACAGGGGATGGGAGGGATGGAGGAATCGAAAGATGCTGCAGAGGGAAGGCACAAGTGGATGGGTGAGAGGGGAGGAAAGATGTTGCACATGTGGGGGAAAGCAGAGGAAGATTTGGGGTTAATGAGAGGAAGGGAGAGATGATCATGTACATGAAAAAAATAAGTCCTACCCAAAAATAAGACCTAATGCCATTTTTAGGCCCCAAATGAATTATAAGACACTGTCTTATTTTTGGGGCAACACGGTAGCTAATTTCAGTGTCTGCACAGCTTGCTGTGCATCTTTCTCCTATGGCTGATATTTCTCCTCCTGAGTTTGTTTTCTTGCTTCAAGTTATTTACTTGGAAACTTATACTCCTTTGCAGAGCTTTCAGAAGGGGCATTCTGTGATTTCTCTTGGTATTTCTGCATCTGCATGCTGCCTGACTATAACTCTGGACCTTTATAATAATATGAAACCCCCTAAAGGGGGAGAGGGTTTAATTGAGAAATTTGGGAGAGTGGGGTTTTTTTTTTTTTTACGATGAGTTTTAAAAGCAGGTTTGCTTTCGGTCTCTTCTGTGGTGGAAAATAATAGTGATTTCTGAGTGTCATTTCTGCCACTGCAGTAGAATTGTGTTCAATTTGAAATGGTTATATTCCTGAGGTCAGTTACTGGCTCATTTGGTGAGCTGTACTGGTTATTAAGCTGGATCATATTACTGATCATTCAGTCCTCATATCAACTTAATGTTTGTGCCTTTTGTAGTCTTATTCTTTACAGCAGGGGTCCTCAGACTTACAGGGGGCCAGTTCACAGTCCCTCAGACTGTTGGGGGCCAGACTATAGTTTGAAAAAAAAAAAAAAATACGTGAACGAATTCCCATGCATACTGCACATATCTTATTTGTAGTGCAAGAAAACCATGAAAGAACAATACAATATTTAAAATGAAGAACAATTTAACCAACATAAACTTACCAGTATTTCAGTGGGAAGTGTGGGCCTGCTATCTGATGAGATAGTCAGTATCCGGTTCCATGTTTGTCACTGCCTGTCGTAACAAGTGATGCAACTGTGCATCAGTTAGTCTGCATCTGGTTGGAGAGTTCAGAGAGTAGGGGGCCCTGCTCTTGGGCCTAGTTACTACCTGTCTGCCTCAACGTAGTGATGGTGGCTCGGCAAGTCTTCGGCCCCAGTGCATCACATCACCACATCCCCCAGCCGACGCTAATGACGCTGGAGCAGCAAAAAACTAACAGGTGGTCATGGGAGATCACAACAAAGCACTCTAAAACAACTGCAGAAAGAAGTAGATGGTAACGCCAGAATGAGTCTTGGAACGCACAGAGAGAAGCTATTGGAGCACCTGTATGAGGCTTGAAATGTACTGAGAAAAGCTATTGGAGCACCAGAATGACGTTTGGATTTCACAAAAAGAGCCAAAACAGCACACTGAAGTTTGGAATGTTCAGTGAAGTACTATCAAGCCCCTGCAATAAAGTAGTCCAAATGTCCAGCAACTCATGCCAAAAGTTTTCCGCCAACCGTACCGAACTTCCAAGAAACCCTCCCAGTGGCAGCAGGGCTGTGCACACCAGCCCACGTGCTCAGCGGATGGGTCATGTGGCATGGAAGCGTGACATCAACATTGTGTGTCTGGCCATCCAGCTCACATGATGGTGTTACTAGCGGCGCACCTAGCCTATTTTTCACAATCAAAAAATCATGCATACAGTTGCTAGGTATATGTACTTCCTTTCTGACCCATGTCATGGTTTAGAGCAGGGGTGTCAAACCCAGTCACATTAAGGGGCTGAAATCCAAAACACAGGTTAAATTGCGGGCCAGACCCCAGCCAATCTCTGCCCCAGACCGCACCCCCATAATAGTACTAATTATAACACAATTTTTTCCATTCATTTTTCATATACAATGGTACCTTGGTTTACAAGTGCACCGGTTTGCGAGTGTTTTGCAAAACACTCAGCAAACTTGTCTCGTAAACCGAGCACTGCCCTGATAAACGAGCAGTGGTGGCCCAGGGGTGAATACCTGTCTGTGGGTGCTGCAGTGATTCCAAAGTGGTGCCTTCCTTCCCTCGGGGTCCCCGTGCGGCTACCCTCCCGCTTCGGCCGATGCCTCTGCCGTCTGTCAGCGCCTCCCGGCTCCCGATCCAAGCCGGCCACCATCCTGAACGAGCATGCGCGCTGCTTCACCTCTCCTCTCCTAAGTCTCTTGTGGTCTGGCTTCCTCCTGTCTTTAGCAGTTATTTAACAGTGCCGGCCAGTAATTTACACTGCCAGTGTAGTTGTCAACTTGCGCGTGCCGGCGACGCACCAGAAATGAATTTAACTGCATGCATCACTGGGGCCGACACAGTTAAGTTCATTACTGACCAGCAAAACTTATCCCACTAACATTCATCAAGCTTTCATAGTTTCATAGTTTATTAAAATTTTGATTAAACGCTAATCATAACGCTAATCATAAGATTCAAAGCGTATATTAAAATAATACATGAAAATTAGAACAAAGGGGGAATTAATATAAAAAAAACAGACAAGACCTGCCACGGAGCAAACAAACACATCCTAGGATAGGATAATAAACAGGAGGAGAGAGGGGAGAACTACAATTTTGAAGATAAAGAAAACAGGAAAGGAAAAAACATCAGGGAAGGAAGGAGGGTAAGATAAAAGATGGTAAGATAGCAAAAATGGTAAATTACTCATAGGCATCTTTGAAAAGGAAACATTTTAAATTGCCCTTAAATTAATCTACATTTTGTTCCGCTCTGATATGAGATGGGAGGGAATTCCAGATCGTAGGAGCCATGACAGAAAAAATAGAAGCACGACGGGTACCGATAATTTTTAACGAGGAGACGTAGAATGTGTGTTGAGAGGCAGATTTTAGAGTTCTAGGAGGCTCATATGGGATCAGGAGTCTATTAATGAATGCAGGCTCATTGGTCTTTTGAGATTTAAAAATTAATCATTCATTATCTTAAATTCATCTGGTGTAACCACTGATCAAACAACCAAGTTGTAATAGATTTTCTGAATTTGATAGTTGTCCTTCAATTTCTTTAGCTAGTTGTTCCCATAACTGGGGGACTATATCTGTTGAAAATGTTCTATAAAACTCACCTTACATTTTAGTTTCTAGTGTAATCTCAACAAGTTACTCAGAATCTAGAACAAATTCACAATGCTACCACTAACTTCCAAAACTACCTATGATATTTTAGGGCCCTAAAATATTAATACATATATTGGGAAAATACACAAACGATATACAGTAGAATCCCAGTTAAGTGGTATTCAACTAACCAGCAAAAAAAATTGTCTCCCGTGCTCCTCACTCAAGAACCTGCAAAGTCGTGCACTCCTGACCCAACAACTCCCCTTCCTGCCTCCATTCAGTCCCCGAAGCATCAGCGACAGCCACAAATCTTCCTCCCTCTCTCTCTCCAGCCCCTGAAGCACCAGCCACAAACCTCCCTACCTCCCTCCCTCCAGGCCCTGAAGCGTCAGCAGCAGCCACAAATCTCCCTTCAGCCCCTGAAGCATAAGCAGCAGCCACAATCTCCCTTCAGCAGCAGCCTCAGCCATAGCTCTCCCTCCCTCCAGCCCCCAAAGCAACAGCAGCAGCCAATCCTAATAACACCCTTTTTCTCCCTACACCAGTGGTCTAAAACTCAAACCATTTGCAGGGCCACATTTTGGATCTGTAGGTACTTGGAGGGCCTCAGAAAAAATAGTTACTGTCTTATTAAAGAAATGACAATTTTGCATGAGGTAAAGCTCTTTATAGTTTATAAATCTCTCCTTTTGGCTAAGTCTTAATAATAATATTGTAATTTATAGTTACAGAGACATATGATCAAGAAACTGTTATATTTTACTTTTGTGATTATGATCACACATACCAAGGGCCTCAAAATAGGACCTGGCGGGTCGCATGTGGCCCCCAGGCCGCATGTTTGAGACCACTGCCCTACACACACTTACCTGAAGCAGTAGCTGCAGCTGGTGAGCAGAGGCAGTGCTGTAAACGGCCAGCCCCAGCAGGGCCTTTCCTCTGCCACATCACTTCCGAGTTTGCAGACTCTGTTTCATGATAGGGTTGTTCAATTCTAGTCATTAGTGGTAAAAGGAAGTAATGCAGAAAATGCATGGACAGAGTGCTTTATACAAACAGAGAAAATGCAGAGGCCTGAGAACCAGGGGAACAGAGTTTGACTCCTACTGCAGCTCTTTGTGATCCTTGGCAAGTCACTTGAGAGAAAATGTCTTCATATAATATGTAATCTGCTTTGGATGTGCCACAGAAAAGTGGTATATGAAATGTATTATCCTTACTATATAACCTATCCAGCCTGTCTCTCTGTGCCAACTACTAAGCACTGTCATACCTTCATCTACTTTATAGATCCTCTGTGCTTGTCCAGTACTTTCTTGAATTTAGATACACTCCTCATTGCCACTACTTCTCCTGGAAGACCATTCCACGCATCCACCACCCTTTTTATAAAGAAATATTTCCTTAGATTAATTCTGAGTCTGTAGCCTTATGCCTTCATCTTAAGTAACATAGAAACATAGAAATAGACGGCAGATGAGGGCCACGGCCCATCTAGTCTGCCCACCCTAATGTCCCTCCCCTACCTTTCTCTGTAAATAGAGCCCACGTGACGATCCCATTTGGCCTTAAAATCAGGCACGCTGCTGGCCTCAATCACCTGAAGTGGAAGGCTATTCCAGCGATCAACCACCCTTTCAGTGAAAAAGAATTTCCTGGTGTCACCGTGCAGTTTCCCGCCCCTGAGTTTCCACAGATGCCCTCTTGTTGCCGTGGGACCCTTGAAAAAGAAGATATCTTCTTCCACCTCGATGCGGCCTGTGAGATACTTGAACGTCTCGATCATGTCTCCTCTCTTTCTGCGTTCCTCGAGAGAGTATACCTGCAATTTATCCAGCTGTTCCTCGTACGGGAGATCCTTGTGTCCCGAGACCATCCGGGTGGCCATTCTCTGGACCGACTTCAGTCTCAGCACATCTTTGCGGTAATGTGGCCTCCATTATTGTACACAGTACTCCAGATGGGGTCTCGCCATGGATCTATACAATGGCATAATGACTTCTGGCTTACGGCTGACGAAACTCCTGCGTATGCAACCTATGATTTGTCTAGCCTTGGATGAAGCTTGCTTCACTTGATTGGCAGTCTTCATGTCCTCACTGACGATCACCCCTAAGTCTCGTTCTGCTACCGTTCTTCCTAGGGTCTCGCCATTAAGGGTGTAAGTCGTGCATGGATTTTGGCTGCCCAGGTGCATGACTTTGCATTTTTTGGCATTGAAGTTGAGTTGCCAGGTCCTAGACCAGCGCTCCAGTAGGAGTAGGTCGTGCATCATGTTGTTGTGTATTAGAGTTTTTGTCAGTTGTGCTTTTGCCCACTACATTGCTTAGTTTGACGTCATCGGCGAATAATGTTATTTTGCCCTCGGAGACCCTCTGCCAAGTCTCTTATAAAGATGTTGAATAGGATCGGACCCAAGACCGAGCCCTGCGGCACTCCACTGATCACCTCCGTCGTTTCGGAGGGGGTGCCGTTCACCACTACCCTCTGAAGCCTACCTCCAAGCCAGTTCCCTACCCATTTTGTCAATGTGTCGCCCAATCCGATAGAATTCATCTTGTTCAGCAACCTGCGGTGAGGTACGCTATCGAATGCTTTGCTAAAGTCCAGGTATACGATGTCCAGGGACTCTCCAACATCCAGCTTCCCCGTCACCCAGTCAAAGAAGCTGATCAGGTTGGATTGGCAGGATCTCCCCTTGGTAAATCCATGTTGATGGGGATCCCTTAGATTCTCCTCATTCAGGATCGTATCCAATTGACGTTTGATAAGAGTTTCCATTAGTTTGCTCACTATTGATGTGAAACTCACTGGTCTGTAGTTCGCTGCCTCCAGCCTTGATCCTTTCTTGTGGAGTGGAATAACGTTAGCCGTCTTCCAGTCCAACGGGACTCTACCTGTACTAAGGGAGAGATTGAACAGCGTATGCCCCCTTGATCAAGAACTTCCTTTCAGCTAAAAGAGGCCCACTTCCTGAGCATTTATGCAATGGAGATATTTAAATATCTATATCATATCTCCCCTTGCCTGTCTTTCTCCCAAAGCATATTGCCCAAAGCAGAGACCAGCGGGAAGGACCTAATGTGAGGTTTGCAGCTGGTATCCTTCAAGATAGGACAAGTCTAAAATTTGTATCTTATTCAAACTGTATTCCTTTGTTGTACTGGCTTTAGATGATTAACAGCTGGAAAAGCCTGTGAAGTCAGGTGACTTTATATTTTGATCTTTATCTGAATCTTTTTGTTGGTTTATGAAGGGGTTCTCCATGTCAAAAGTTTTGGTGAATTCTATATTTTGTTGACAAGAATTTATCCAAAGCTTTTTGTGTATTCACACGTGCAAAAGGACATTTGAACACCTTGTTATACTATAGAATTGCCCTTTTAGACATACAGGGTTCCTTTAACAAAGGTGCGCTAGCATTTGTAACGCACGGACCGGATTACCGCGCTTAGCTGAAAATCTACCGCCTGCTCAAAAGGAGGCGGTAGCGGCTAGCGCATGCGGCAATTTAGCGCACGCTATTCCGTGCATTAAGGCCCTAGCGTGCCTTTGTAAAAGGAGCCCACAGACACCCAATATTTGATTCTAGATGTCTACAGTAAGCATACATTGGGCCTCACCCACAGAATACTCAATACAATACAGTTTCTTGTATCTCACAGTTTTTCTTTGAGGAATCAATGTGGCTCACGGCAAGAGTTACTTACATTAATAACTCACCTTATGGAGATGTTAGCGAAGAGGTTAAACAGGGATGAGAGTCCCAGACATAGTATGGGAGCTACACTGTGAATAGATGTGTCTTTAACATTTTTCTGAAGTGATAATCCTTCCATACCCATTTTTCACACATATAAAACTAGGTACCGTATTTTCACGTAGATAACGCGCACCCGTGTAAAACGTGCTCACGGGTATAGCGCGCGGGAAACCGAAATATATGTAAAAAAATTTTTGTATACCGCGCACACCCGTATACCGTGCATGCTGCCTGACTCTCCCGTCGCCGCCCGGCTCTCCTTTCGCCCGCCCCGACTCTCCTCTGGCCACCCCGACTCTCCTTTCGCCCGCCCCGACTCTCCTCTCCCCCTTGAAGTCCTGTCCCCACCCTGAAAGCCTGATGCCCCCCCGACATCCGATTCACCCCTCCCCCCGCAGGACCGCACGCACCCGCACCCCCACCCTGAAGGACCGCTCGTACCCCCACAGCCTCCCGACCCCCCCACAATCATGTAGAAGCTCCTACCGGTGTCCTGCTGCTTCCTCTTGGCGGTCCCGGCCCTTCTGTGAGCCCTGCGCCTGTGCTGCTTCCTCTTCCGGCGGTCCTGCCCTTTCTCTGACGTCAAGCCCTCTTGCCCCCCCCGACTCCCCGACACAAGCGGGGCAAGAGGTAGCTCAAGCCCTCTTGCCCCAGCCAACCGCGGCACCCCCGACACGATCGGGGCAAGAGGGAGCTCAAGCCCTCTTGCCCCCCAGACTCCCCAACTCCCCGACAATATCGGGCCAGGAGGGAGCCCAAGCCCTCCTGGCTCTGGCGACCCCCTCCCCCCCCCGCTAGTTGTTCGGGCCAGGAGGGAGCCCAAGTCCTCCTGGCCCTGGCGACCCCCCCCCCCGCTAGTTGTTCGGGCCAGGGGGGAGCCCAAACCCTCCTGGCCACGGAGACCCCCTACCCCCACCCCGCACTACATTACGGGCAGGAGGGATCCCAGGCCCTCCTGCCCTCGACGCAAACCCCCCTCCCCCCAACGACCGCCCCCCCATAGAACCTACGACCGCCCCCCCCAGCCGACACACGACCCCCCTGGCCGACCCCCACGACACCCCCACCCCCCTACCCCGTACCTTTGTGTAGTTGGCTGGTCAGACGAGAGCCAAACCCGCCTGTCCGGCAGGCAGCCAACGATGGAATGAGGCCGGATTGGCCCATCCGTCCCAAAGCTCCGCCTACTGGTGGGGCCTAAGGCGCCTGGGCCAATCAGAATAGGCCCGGGAGCCTTAGGTCCCTCCTGGGGGCGGGGCCTGAGGCACATGGGCCCAACCCGACCATGTGCCCAAGGCCCTGCTCCCAGGAGGGACCTAAGGCTCCCGGGCCTATTCTGATTGGCCCAGGCGCCTTAGGCCCCTACAGTAGGCGGAGCTTTGGGACGGATGGGCCAATCCGGCCTCATTCCGTCGTTGGCTGCCTGCCGGACAGGCGGGTTTGGCTCCTGTCTGTCCGGCCAGCTACACAAAGGTACGGGGAAGGGAGTGGGGGTGTCGTGGGGGTCGGCCAGGGGGGGTTGCGGGTCGGCTGGGGGGGGGGGCGGTCGGAGGTTCTTGGGGGGGGCGGTTATTGGGGGGAGGGGGGTTTGCGTCGAGGGCAGGAGGGCCTGGGATCCCTCCTGCCCGTAATGTAGTGGGGGTAGGGGGTCGCCATGGCCATGAGGGTTTGGGCTCCCTCCTGGCCCGAACAACTAGCGGGTGGGGGGGTCGCTAGGGCCAGGAGGACTTGGGCTCCCTCCTGGCCCGATATTGTCAGGGAGTCGGTGGGGCAAGAGGGCTTGGGCTCCCTTTTGCCCCGATCGTGTCGGGGAGTCAGGGGTGCAAGAGGGCTTGAGCTCCCTCTTGCCCCGATCGTGTCGGGGAGTCGGGGAGTCGGCGGGGCAAGAGGGCTTGACGTCAGAGAAAGGGCGGGACCGCCGGAAGAAGCAGCGCAGGCGCAGGGCTCACAGAAGGGCCGGGACTGCCAAGAGGAAGCAGCAGGACACTGGTAGGAGCTTCTACATGATGGGGGGGGGTCGGGAGGCTGTGGGGGTGTGAGCGGTCCTTCAGGGTGGGGGTGCGGGTGCGGATGGGAGTGCGTGCGAGCGGTCCTTCGGGGTGGGGGTGCGAGCGGTCCTGCGGGGGGGTGAATCGGACGTCGGGGGGGGGGACTATGTAAAATAAATTTTATACAACGCGTTCACGTGTATAATGTGCAAGGTTATGCAAGGTTTGTAAAAATCATGTATAACGCAAGCGTTATATGCGTGAAAATACGGTATACACCAGAGTGTGTGATTAGTTTTAATCATGCAGCTCAATGAAAATGATACTCGATTGTCATTTAGACATTTGGCACAGTAAATAAATAAATAGATAGATATACACACACACACACACACACATTCACATGCAGTTTTCCCCAAATTCCTGATATCTTCCTTAATCTGTAGAAAGAAATCTGCTATGTGTCGGGATAGCAGCCAACACTAAAGTCAGACTTCTGAAAACAGCAATTTCTGGCCACACAGTTGTTTTTGGATGACAGGAGTAGGCTAAAATAGTTGTGTGGTAGGAGCTCGCCAGTTAAGTAAATAGGTCTGAGTTTAATCTCTAGATACCAAATTTTCTTCTGCTGTTCTCATTTTGAACATGTATCCTAAATATATGAACAAATTCACTGCTTTCAAGAGTAATTTGTGACCTAAAAGTCTTCCCCAGGATGCAGCTAGCAATCCCTTCACTATAATTCATTTTTTCCCACTGCAGCTCCTTGTGGCCACGGGCAAGGTACCTGTATATAAAGTGTAAACTCCTTTGACTGTAACCACAGAAAGGTGGTATATCAAATTTTGTCCCCTTTTCCATTCCTTTCCCCTTATGTCTATATGTAACTCAGATGTTGAAGGTTTTTTTTATTCAGTTATGAAAGTTGCAAGGCAGACAACTCTGGATAAAGGATGTCCTTTATAGAAGAGATGGGTATTGAAGAAGCTGTGAAAAGTCAGTTTTACCAAGTTTCCACCCTAATGTGTCCTGACCTTGATCTGCAAAAACCCACCACTAGGGGAATTCAACATACCTATTCAGTCTTTGGAATCCGAATCCCCTGCTAGAATATTTAACCTAGATATTGACTATGACCATTGGAGAGTGTGGTGTAGTGATTAAAGCTACAACCTCAGCCCCCTGAGGTTGTGGGTTCAAACCCATGCTGTTCCTTGTGACCTCGGGCAAGTCACTTAATCCCCCATTGCCCCAGGTACATTAGATAGATGTAAGCCCGCCAAGACAGACAGGGAAAAATGCTTGAGTACTTGAATAAATTTATGTACACTTCTCCCTCTGTATTCGCGGTTTCAGCATTCGCAGCTTTGATTACACTGCACAACAATTTTTTGGTTAAGTCTTGATTCCTGAAAAGTTTTTGGTGATTATGACAGGTACCAACTTGGTATGCTCAAATATGGTTTTGGTTTTACTGCATCACGTAAGAACTATGAGAAATAGACATTTTTATGTTTACTGACAATAAAATATATAGTCAAGTTTACGTTTCGCACAAGCGACTAAATGAAACAGAATTAAAAGTGTTTTGCTCCCGAGTTTCTTTTATATTCAGTGTCTGGTGCATCACGTTGTAGCATCCAACAATAGTCGGCAAGCATTGACGGATTCCAATTGCCCTGGTATCGTTTCTCCATCGTAGCTATGTCTTGATGAAACCTTTCACCGTGCTCGTCACTCACAGCACCGAGATTTGCGGGGAAGAAGTCCAAGTGTGAATGGAGGAAATGAATCTTGAGTGACATATTGCACTTCATTCTCTTGTATGCTTTGAGAAGTTTGTCTACCAGCTGAATGTAGTTTGGGGCTCTGTAATTGCCCAGAAAATTGTCAACAACGTCTTTCAAGGCTTTCCAGCCAATTTTTTCCGGCCCAACTAACAGATCTTCAAATCGCTTGTCACTCATAACATGTCTGATCTGGGGGCCAACAAAAATACCCTCTTTGATCTTGGCATCAGTTATTCTTGGGAACATCTGTCTTAAATAACGAAAACCTTCCCCTTCCTTGTTCATTGCTTTCACAAAATTCTTCATGAGTCCCAGTTTAATGTGAAGAGGAGGCAAAAATATCTTTGTCGGGTCAACAAGCGATTCATGTGCTACATTTTTCTGTCCTGGAACTAACTTTTTACGGAGTGGCCAGTTCTTTCTAGAATAGTGCGACTCTCTGTCTCGGCTGTCCCATTCGCAGATGAAACAGCAGTACTTTGTATAGCCAAGCTGCAGTCCTAGTAACAGAGCAACGACTTTGAGGTCTCCACAGATATTCCAGTTATACCTGGTATACTGGACATACTTTAGTAACATTTCCATATTCTCATATGTTTCTTTCATATGTGCTGCATAGCCAACAGGTACTGAAGGATAAACGTTGCCATTGTGCAACAGAACAGCTTTCAGGCTTAACATTGACGAATCAATGAAAAGACGCCACTCTTCCGGGTTGTGATCACAACCAAAGACCGAGAACAATCCTTCAATGTCACAACAGAAACAGAGACTGTCGACTTGTGCAAAAAATTTGGTTATATCATGATGCCGGTCTCGAAACACAGAAATTTTCGTACCTGGTGATAGCAAACACCATTCCTGCAGTCTCGAACCTAGCAGCTCAGCTTTTGCTTTTGACAGACCCAAATCTCTGACCAAATCGTTCAATTCGGACTGTGTTATCAGATGTGGATCGCCTGATGAGGATGGTTCAAAATCCGGGTCAATGTCACTGTTAGAACCCTGCACTGCAGTTTCTTCATCTGGTTCGTCTAAGGTCCAATCCTCTGGTGGTTTCGGAACTGGAAGACTGTCATCATGTGGCATGGGTCTCATTGCTGAAGGCAGATTAGGATATTCAATTGACTTCTTGTTTTTGGCAGAGAAACCAGACACATTAGTCAAACAGAAATAACAGTCCGTCACATGGTCTTTCTGTTCTCGCCATATCATCGGAACAGCAAATGGCATCGTCTTTCGAGTACCTCTGAGCCAGGCTCTCAGACTAACAGCACATGTCGCACAGCAAATGTGAGGCGCCCATTGCTTGTCTTGATCACCTATTTTGCAGCCAAAATACAGATGATAGGCTTTCTTTACAAGGGCAGTCATCGAACGTCTCTGAGGCGTAAGTGTATATTCCCCACAGATATAGCAGAATGTGTCGCGGCTGTTACGACACCGACGAGACATATTGCCCGACACCAAAACGTCTATAGCATCAAGCTTACTTACTGTTATATTGCTACAGCTACTATACTACTATACTTTACTATACTGATACTATATACACACACGGACTATCTATATTAACCAAATGAGCAGGATCGGTGTATGGAAGCCACCATTATAGCATGGTGAGACAGCGCAAGCTCGTTCAGACCTGCCCAGACATGCCCAGGATGTCATCTTCCATAAAACAGCTTCCAACCTGGCTAGATTTTATGCATGGACATACCCAGGCGGCACAAACCGTTGTTGATAAGACACTTATGGGAGAAAAAATTGTTTGCATCCAAATATAAGAAAAAATCACGACAAAATTGAAGATTTCTCTGAAATGGTACGTGATGGGTAATTTTTGATGTAATATTCATGATCAGCACCCAAAATTCTATAAGAAACACCCAGCAGTGTTCAGGAAGCAAAAACTTTGTTGTGCAGTGTTATTCACGGTTTTTCGCTTGCTCGCTCTTCCCCCCAAATTACATCAGCTTGCATAGAGAAATTGCTGATTCCAAGCGTTTACAGAGAAAATCGCTGATTCCCAGCACTTTCTTCACCGTGTTTTGCCTCTCCTTCAGGAAAAGGCCAGGTCTCCCACCATGTTATTCGCAGTTTCACCATATTCACGATGGTTATCAATAGAAAACAGCAAAAAACATATGAAAAAGTTATTTGCGATTTTTCTGTATTTGCGGTTCTGTTAATCCCCTATCACAGCGAATACAGAGGGAGAAGTGTAAACTGTTCTGAGTTCTCCTGGGAGAACGGTATACAAAATTGAATAAATAAATAAATTTTATCTACATTATAGCCTAGATGGGTACAGCACTATGTTCAAAATAAAGATATGTGGTTGCAAAGACTGAATATTATTGTTATGAAATAGCATAGCATTATGGATGCTTCATTCTTTTTTTTCCTCCACTGGGCAAATGCCTTTTTATGATACCAGAAAGATGAATTTTACTCAGCTATTTTATGATGGGGTGGTTGACCTCAGTTTTGACTGTTACTGCAGTCAGTTGCAACCTTTACTGCATTCACAGGTTACTCTCACATAAAGTTAAGTGGCCTTCTTCCCTCTCTGATTCCCAGAATTATTTTCTTCTAAAGTATATGGGAAAGGGATGTCTTCATGGACCTAGAAATCTTTTCTGCTCATATGAAGCAGACACCACAGAGTTGTCCCATTGTAAGGCCCCCTTGGTCACTCTTGTTCTGTAGATATATTAGTTGCAAGAAGAAAACTATGTACTAGATGTGACTATTCTTTCAAATGGAAAAAGTTTGCACTTGCTGTTTCACAAATAGTTATGACCCCAGTCACTGGATTGTTATGCCATCTCTATTGTCTGGAGTGGACTCCAAATATCCACCAGTGCAGTGCATCTCAATGCTCTCTGTCATGCTTTAGCCCAGGGGTAGGGAACTCCGGTCCTCGAGAGCCGTATTCCAGTCGGGTTTTCAGGATTTCCCCAATGAATATGCATTGAAAGCAGTGCATGCAAATAGATCTCATGCATATTAATTGGGTTAATCCTGAAAACCTGACTAGAATACGGCTCTTGAGGACCGGAGATCCCTACCCCTGCTCTAGCCAATAAGCTTCCCAATGTCTTATCATTCTCAGTTTATGAAGAGCTTCTCCATGTCAACCCACTATTACAAAAGCCTCCTGATATTGCTCATGAAGCCATCCTTTCAACCAATGAAATCTGCTTCAATTAAACATGCCACCATGAAAATACTTTTCCTAGTTGCTAGAAGAATAAGTGAACTTCAGACCTTAGTTACCTGTGAACTATATACTCAGTTTTGTTGCAATAAAGTAGTGCTTTGAACTCATCCATAGTTTTTCCTATCTTTCCATATAAACACAGTAATTTATGGCAGAAAAAGACCCTCTTGGTCCATCCAGTCTGCCCAACAAGGTGGCCTGAGCCATACCTGCACTCTATGAAGGTTCCAGTTACCCATGTTCAAGCGTCAGTTGTGAAGTCACCACCATGTCAACCATCTAAACAGTGATCTCTGAGTTTTGTAGAAAACTCTTCACATTGTGGACTATAAAGTAGGTTTCATTTACTACCTCAACCCCCCCCCCAAAAAAAAAAAAAACCCAAACAAACAAACCCAACAACCCTGAATCTGTCAGAAAGTCTTCATAGCTCTTTGCTTCCTTTAACTCCAACAAAATTGGCAATCTAACAAATTGGCTAGCATCTTGCATCCAGTTTTATTTTGAACAAAGAGTGGTCTTCTAGATATTAAAGTAAAATCTCATCACATCAAGGCCATGGCACCTACTACGGCTCTCTTGAAATATGTTTCATTGGTTACTATTTATAAAGCAGAAACCTACTCTTTGCTTCATAATTTCTTCTTCACTACTGCTTGGATCAGTCCACAATAAGAAACATTCATTTGAGCTGTGCTGGCCAATCTATGTGGTGGTCCAAATCTTGTACGTTTTTATATGTTGGCTTCTCCTGAGAAATGGATAGTACAGTGCATAAAGAGATGAGCCTGAGAGTTAGTCCTGCTTGAAGATGGAAAAAATACTACTGCTCACCTGTAATAGATATTTTCCAAAGACAACAAGAAGACTAGCCCTAACATTGAGTACCAGTGTTTTTTGTTTTTTTTTAATATAGCCTCTCTTTTTAGCTCCTTCTAGCATAGACATATGAGGCCATTCACATTTCCCACAGACTGCGTCTGGACAGTAATATTGAGTAGGCACATAATCCTTCCCATCTCCTCAAGAATTGCAATATAACTTGAGCTATGGAGCTATCCAAGGAACTGAGGAGATTTTAGCATGTGTGAAGGACCACATATGCTTGGAATGTTCTGGGAAAGTTGTTCCATCCCATTGTTGTGCAATGACATCACCCTCTGGTGCTTTATCAGTTCTGATATCTATGGAGTTCACCTGCATCTACTTTTATTTGATCCATTCATAGTAATCCTTGAGGTATACTTTGACCAAATAGAGGTGGAATTGCATTGTGCATGTATTTTATAAAATATGCAGGTACACATACATTAACACCTTATTCACAGCAAGTTTACATTATTTTGTGTTTGCATTTGTGCAGTATTGGGGCTAGCTCTGGGAGCTCATTCTGTGAAGGCACAAGGAAACCTCTGTTGACTTCATATACGGCTACTCTGTTTTAAAATTGCCCCTATTTTGTTTTCAGAGACTGCTTTGTTTCTGGCCTAAATTCACTCCTGATAATTGAGCAGTATATTCTTTTCTCCTAAATCAGTTAACCCCTAATTCTGTAACAGGGCAGCTAAATTTAAGTGCCATATACTTGCTTAAATTTATAGAAAACTAGAACTTATGCAGCTGAATTTACACTTAAGTACATAAGTACTAGCAGAGTGCTCAGTGGTGTCCTGTAAAGTACACACAAATGTCTTAGCACATAATTACAAGGGGGTGTTCACTAGGGAGCATAGGTGGGGTTCCCACTTACAGGCCTAACTTAAAGAATACTGTAAGTTATGCACTAAAATGCTGCATTTAAGCAAGCATATTCACAGAAAGTCATAGTCCTATCTAAGTGAGCATACCTAAATGAAGGCGCATTGATGCCAGCTTACGCAAGTATTATATAAGAACACTTTTGCACATAAGTGTTCTTATAGAATAGGCTCACTACCTGCATTAGTTGGACGCCTAAATTGTGGCAATTAGGTATAGACTTGCCCCTTTAATATTCTTCTGTAGTTTGTGAACTTTAAAACTAGATGGTTGATAAATGGTTATGTTTGTGTTAGCGTTTTATTTTAATTGGTTGTTTTTAGTTGGTTTTGTTTCATTGTAATGCAATTATGATTAGCCAATTCTGCAAATTATGAACATTGTTCAGTAGTCAAAAAGATGAAAATTCCTGGCACGCTTGATAAACACACCCTTTTGAAAACACATCTTTAAATACCTACTTCTTAAAAGAAACCTATAATTCATAGATCCTGACAGGAATGGGGAGAAATTGAGAGCTCTGACAGAAAATTATATGTGGGTGAGTCAGATGTAGCCACAAAACCATGTAAGAGAGACAGAACTGCAGGAGGGTATTCACTTAATGCATGAGCAGATCGAACACTAGCAGAAGTAAGCCACATTGTTTATTTAGAGGGTTATCGGTTCCTTTCAAATGTAACCCTCAGCATAGTTGATGTTTTCTCCACATTGCTTGGGTATTGCCACACTTGTAGAGACCATGGCTTGTTGGTTTACCATAAATGGATGTTTGGAAATTTTCAGAGAAGCAGATGATTTCCATTATTTGTTTTCTATTCTTAGGATAATATACCGCCTTATTCCCCCACAAGGGAATTCAAAATGGTTTACATCGTATAAAATATATCAGTATACAACATTGTATAGAAACATAGACCATATGGTCTTTATCTGCCTTTATTTTTCTATCTAGTCTGCCTAACCATGCCATCTAGGATCCCTTGCTCCCCCTTAGAGATCCAATGAATAATTCATCAGTATAAAACAAACAATCATTAATGCTGCCCCACACATCCCCACTTTCACTAGGGAAGGGGTAGGGTCTATGACACAAATACAAACTAACACGCCTCAATTTCATTGCAATAAATATGAACAGCAGCAAACAAATGACATCAAAAATCTATAATAAAACAATTGGCAGCATCATATTAAATATACTAAAACAAATTAATATCCTGTGTCCCATCCCCTAAAAGCTACCAGCATATCCAAAACCTCAATCCCTCCCAAAGAGGCAATCTGCTTGTGGATGACTTACCCACTCAATGGGTGTGGCCTCAAAGGGGTGAGATCAAAAGGCCAGCAGGTCTGCTTGAGAAATTCCCAGCAGAAGCACATAGAACTAGAGGAGAACAGTTTCAGGCGGGCTTGAATATGGGGCTCAGCACAAGCAATTTGGTAGAACAGTGCCCTCTTCCTCTCCTTGCTACTGGGATGAGCTATTTGTTGATTTTAACTTGTTCTACACTGCCTCACTAGATACATGGGTTATTGTGGTAGTTTTTATTGTTTTTTAGCCACTGACAGCCATGGGATGAATTAAGTTCAGATATTGTGATTCCAGGCCTTATCCAAGCTCTAGCATTGAATATCTAGGTCCGTGCAGTCACCTTGGAAATTAGTTGGGCACTGGCCTGCATTCAGATTGGTACCTGATTAGCTTGGCGGATAAAGTCTGGCTAGCCTCTTTGCTGTCGTAACTTTAGCCAATTAGCGGACTGAATATTGCTGCTAATCGGTTAAGTGATGCCACCCAATCACCACCTTGGCACTAACCAGACAGTACCGTATTGGTCAGAGGAGATAGAGGCACTGCCCAGTTAAGTGTATTTGAATATTGACCCTCCCCCCCCACTGTCTCTTATAGATACCCTACTGGCAAAGAAATAAAAAATGAAATCTCCTTTTCCATGATCACTAAAGAGCTGTAACCTCTAAAGTTACTAACAACAACTTTAAAAATTAATAGAGGAGAATTCATGCTGTAGTTATTTTTATTTCAAAAGATAGTTTATCCTAGGACAAGCAGGTAGCATATTCTCATATATGAACTACGTCATCCATGGAGCCCGGTATGGACAATATGAAAAGTAAACTGTCACTTTAAGTTTTAAGAAATTTCACGACTGCTTGCACCATGCATGCACAACTGCTTTCTTATCCGCTGAGGCTCATTGCAAATCAGTTCTTCGTTTTCTGCAGAGCGAAGAAGTACTGTTTGGCTGGACTTCGTTCAGTCTAAGTTTGCCTTCCTGCTTTCACATGGTTTTTTTTTATTTTCCTTTTTTCTTGACAATTTTGGTGACAATTGAATTTCAATTTCACTGAAGTAATTTTTCCATCTATGTCAAAATTGTTGACAAGTGTCAGTGGTCTATTTCAGCTGCAGACCCTCATAAATGGTGTCTACAGTGTCTAGGCCCTGAACACAAAATAGAGACTTCTTCTGCTGTTCAACCATAAAATCCTGCTGTCTTAAAGTCCATCACGCTCAACAGGAGCAGTTATTCGGCACAGTCATGGAAATCACCTGATCTTCACAGGCATCGGCATTGAAGACTCCGACATTGGCTTTGAAATTGATATCACAAGAGATTCTGGCATCGGGGAGGCCAGCTAAGAAGCCACCCGCTTCCAAACAAGCATCACAGGTCTTTACCCCATTGAGTCCCTTAATACAGACCAAACAACGACGCCATCACTCTCCAGTTTCGCAGATTGTCTCTCCTACAAGGTGTGCATCCTCATCGAGGTCACCACTCCGAGACAACCTGCCACACTGATGGTACCGGCTGTTGAGCCATCAGTACCGGTGCCTTCATTTATGGAGAAACTCAATGAGTTCTTCCAGAAGGAGCTTGGTAATATATTTAAATTGCACTGCATTCTGGTTCTAGCATCAACTCCCTCGGTACCGGCTCAGCTTGAACATAGCATTACAAGGCAACAAGGTACTGCTGTCAGCTCTCCATTGGAGCATCGAACTCCTCAGGGATCTCTTGTGAGACACCATCGTTCCACTTTAGACAATGTTCAAATCATCTATCTTCACATCAATGTTCTCACCAACGCTCCTCATTGAAGCATCGATCCTCTACTTCAAAATATTGACACACTTCTTCAGGGCGATCGACTTCAAGATATCAACCCTCCTCATCACATTGATCTCATGCTTCGAAGTGTAAGAGGAACACTCAACCGTCCGCTTCCTCATCTTCATCAGATCAGTAC
Source organism: Geotrypetes seraphini (assembly GCF_902459505.1). Taxonomy (NCBI): domain Eukaryota; kingdom Metazoa; phylum Chordata; class Amphibia; order Gymnophiona; family Dermophiidae; genus Geotrypetes; species Geotrypetes seraphini. The sequence continues at coordinate 142,768,137 of NC_047088.1, read as the reverse complement.
CGAAGACATTGAAAATCTTCTTGTAGACATCATTCTCCTCAGCGCACAGTGTCTCCAAACCTGTATGATTCAGATTTATGTTCTGACTCAGACTGTTTTCCTACTTTATCTGCACCTAAGTCTTATGACATTCCTTCGGAACAGTCACCACAGAAAACACCTCCTAGGGGAAAATCTCCTTCAGAGAGACTTTCTTTTACCAGATACATTAGGCAGCTAGGCAAAGCCCTACCTGTCAAACTGGATGCTGACAGTGGTCACAGTGCGGAGTACTCAGCGGCTTTGGACTATGATGAACCTCCCAAAGAACTCCTAAAGTTACCGTTAGATGGCATTCCTAAAAAGAGACAATTCTCAAAAATTGGGAAACGCCTTTAACAATTATGGTAGCTCCGAGAAAACCTGATTCCTTGATTCCTTATACAGTATCATTTCTTGTCACAGGTTTGATAAGCCACAGCTTCAACATCAATCATTTCGAATTTCCCATCAACATTTTCAATACAAAGTTCTGACCTTCGGCTTGGCATCCTCTCCAAGAGTATTCACCAAATACTTTGTAGTAGAAACATAGAAAAAAGCAGCAGAAAAGGGCTATAGCCCACCAAGTCTGCCTATTCCAAGTATCCCCTCCCCTGAATTTACTCCCTTAAAGATCCCACGTGAGTATCCCATTTTCTCTTAAAATCCGTCACGCTGCTGGCCTTTATCACCTGGAGTGGGAGTCTGTTCCAATGATCCACTACTCTTTCGGTGAAGAAGTACTTCCTGGAGTCGCCATGAAACTTCCCTCCCCTGATCTTCAGCGGATGCCCTCTGGTGGTCGAGGGTCCCATGAGCCAGAAGATATCATCTTCTGACTCGATGCGTCCCGTGATGTACTTATATGTTTCAATCATATCTCCCCGTTCTCTTCTTTCCTCAAGTGAGTACAGCCGCAATTTTTTTAAAATCTTTCTTCATACGTGAGATCCTTGAGCTCCAAGACCATCCTGGTGGCCGTTCGCTGACAGCAGCCTTAAGAGATCAAAGGTTTCAAGTTTTTCCAAATCTCGATGACTGGCTCATAAAAGACGCTTCTTCTCAGGGGGTGCTCTCAGCAACACAGTCAACAATCCTGTTTCTTCAACAGTTAGGGTTTCAGGTCAGCTTTCCAAAATCTCAACTTCAATCTTCTCAAACTCTACAGTTCATTGGAGTTCTGCTCGATACCATTAAACTCAGGATGTTCCTACCTCAACAAAGACAGGACAACCTGATCCAACTTTGCACATAAGTATACCATCTTCCGTCCATCTCGGCCAGACAAATGATGAGACTATTAGGTCATATGGTGTCTACAGTCCATGTTACTCCCTTTGTGAGACTTCATCTCAGAACAGCTCAGTGGTCCCTGGCGTCTCAATGGTTTCAAGCTCTGGATTCTTTTTCACAGAGCATTACAATCATATCATCGCTTTGTCAGTCTCTTCAGTGGTTGGATGAATTCCTCAAATATTTCCATAGGGTTGCTGTTTCAAACACCTCCACATCAGTAGGTTCTAACCACAGACTCGTCCATGTATGCTTGGGGAGCTCACCTGGACGATCTCTGAACACAATGTCACTGGTCTGCACAAGAACAGAAGCTCCACATAAACTTCTTGGAACTCAGATTGATTTGCAATGCTCTGAAAACTTTTCAGCACAATATATACAATCATGTCCTCCTGGTCTGCACGGACAATCAAGTTACAATGTATTACATAAACAAGCAAGGAGGGACAGGTTCTTGGACTCTCTGCCAAGAAGCCGAGACAGTTTGGGCCTGGGCAAAATTTGGGCCTAGGCAATTGCTCAAAACATTTATCTCATAGCTGTCTATATTCAAGGAGCACAAAATAGACTTGCCGACAAACTCAACAGATATCTCCGACCACACAAGTGGACGCTCCACTCCAACTCTTGCATCAGATATTTTCTCTTTGGGGGACTTCTCAGATAGACTTGTTTGCATCCCCTAGCAATCACAAATTGCCTCAATTTTATTCCAGGCAATAGTCTCCTCAGCATCTGGAGGCAGATGCTGTCCTCCTGGATTGGATGAGCAAGTTCCTTTATGCTTTCCCTCCAATTTGTCTCATTCTTAAAACACTGGTCAAGCTCAAGCAAGAATTGACTACTATGATCCTCATAGCCACTCAGTAGCCCAGACAACTGTGGTACTCCCTTCTGCTTCAACTCAAGATCAAAGATCCAGTAACCTTACAGATCTTTCCATCTCTTCTATCTCAGAGTCAAGGGTCTCTTTTACATCCCAATCTGCAGTCATTGCACCTGACAGCTTGGTACCTCTCAGCCTGACTTCAACAGAGGCTAATCTCTCTGATTCGGTCAGGCTCATTTTAGAAGCATCCAGAAAACATTCTACACAGCAGTGCTACCAACAGACATGGACAAGGTTTTCAGCGTGGTGTGAACTTCATCATCAAGATGCTTCATCCTCCTCCATACCTTCAGTGTTGGAATACCTTCTACACTTATCCAACTCAGGTCTTAAAACCACTTCAGTCAGAGTTTTAGTTTCTTTAAAAATGTATAAAGATATTTTAAAAAAAGAGTTCATCTTAGTGCTATCAGTGCTTTTCATGTTCAAGTCAGCAATAAATCACTTGCGGTTCATCCTCTTCTTTCCAGATTTATGAAAGGTCTTTTTAACATCAAACCACCTCTTAAACTGCCTCCAGAACTTTGGGATCTTAATGTGGTTCTCTCCAGATTAATAAAACCTACATTTGAACCAATGTCTTCTGCTCATCTTAAATATCTCACTTGGAAAGTGGTATTTATAATCTCTATCACCCCTCTGCATGTCAAGTGAGTGAGCTTCAAGCATTATCAGCCAGCTGATATGATGCCGACCTAACAACATTAAAGCGAGAGATACGTAAACTAGAAAGAATATGGTGCAAATCAGGAAAAGATAATGACAGATACACTTGGCGATTAAAAGTTATTGAGTACAAAAAAATGATTAAAGATAAGCGTTGCAAATATTACTCCGAAACAATCAATTCTTCACTGAACAGCAAAGAACTCTTCAGAATAGTCAATTCCTTATTTGATATCGATTTACATAAACGTTCCCACTCAGACCTCCCACCCTCGGCAGCAAACCTAGCCAACTACTTCGCCACAAAAATCCACAATTTGAAAATGTCTCTCACAGCTACAAGCACAGACCCATCAATCAATCTACCTGCTCTAGCAAATGTAGGCTCAAGTGCTGACATGATCTGGAACCATTTCGAAAACCCAGACTGGATCCAATTCCTCAAGCTCTATTCCAAATATGCTAAATCCAACTGCCTGCTAGTTAACTGCCCACCGATTATCATGAAAACAGCCCCCTCCCTTTCAAAGCTGAACTTTTCAACTGGGTCTCTCTTTGCCTGACCACCGGCTACTTCCCTCTGGAACTCGGGCACATTCTGGTGACTCCAATCATCAAAACCCCCAAAGAATCAGTCTCTTCGACTGCCAACTACAGACCCATCGCCAACATACCTCTCTTCCTCAAACTAATGGAAGATCTAGTTAATCTAGACCTCATGACATACCTTGAGATGTTTAACATTCTACATGACTTCCAGTCAGGATTTCGCACAAACTACAGTACAGAAACTGTCTTAGCATCTTTAACCGACCACCTCTTCCATCTGTTTTCTCTGGGACAAAGCGCACTGATATTTCAGTTTGACTTAAGCAGTGCCTTTGACCTTGTCAACCACGACATTCTGATCAGATGCCTCGACTCTATAGGCATCTCGGGACAAGTACTAACCTGATTCACAGGCTTCCTAAAAAAACGTGCCTACCAGGTCCATAGAGATGGAAGCTTTTCCCATTCCTGGTGCAACCCTTGTAGAGTTTCCCAGGGCTCCCCTCTCTGTTTAACATCTACATGGCATCTCTGGGACACATGCTTTCCGATCTAAATTTGAAATCATACATATATGCAGATGACATTACAATTATAATCCCCATAACCTCACTGACACAAGAAACTGAACAACTCACCTCCTCTGTTCTCACTATGGTAGAACAATGGACTACACAGTTCAAACTAAAATTAAACCCAGAAAAAACGAAGCTTTTCCTCGCAAGTCCCAACCATAAACTAACAAATACCTCTCTGAACTTAAACGGGCTAACTTACCCAATCAATTCCACCATTAAAATCCATGGAGTCATCCTGGACCGATGGCTGACTTTTGAAGATCATACCAACACTCAGGTTAAAAAATGCTTTTGCACCCTCTGGAAACTCTGTACCATCAAACACTACTTCGACTTCCCCTCCTTTCGATTGCTGGTTCAGTCTCTAATCTTGAGTACCTTGGATTACTGCAACATCATATATTTGGGATCCTTCAAGAAAACCATCAAACGTCTGAGAATCATCCAAAATACCGCCGTCTGTCTCATTTATGGTCTCAAAAAGTCAGATCATGTAAGCCCGTTCTACAGAAAACTTCACTGGTTGCCAATGGAGGCAAGGGTCATCTTCAAGTTCGCCTGCCTTTGCTTCAAAACCATAACTGGTTCATCCCCAATTTATCTATCACATCACTTTGTGTTTCCTGGTATCACTCACACACGTAGTGCCTATCTATTTGCCTTCCCCTCCCTGAAGGGCTGTGTATACAAGAGATTCCTTGATAGAACACTGTCATTCCAAGCTGGCAAATGGAATAATTGTCTAGCTACCCTCATTTCATGTGCCCCCTCCTATCAATCCTTCAGGAAATCAGTTAAAACCTAGCTCTTTGATAAATTTCTCTGACTCCTTCCTACCTTGCCATATCACTGCATTACCTGTTGTATCTCCGACATATTTCTGGTTATATCTAACCTCTTTCGGCTCACTAATGTAATTGAAATTTGTTACCAATGTACTTGACAATATTCTCTGTACCATCACTGTATATGCACAGTCTCTTCCTCTGTAAACCGCTCTGAACTGCTTGTGGTATTGCGGTATACAAATAAAAAGTTATTATTATTATTAGTAGTAGTAGTAGTGGACCTACCTTGTCGAGTATTCCACCATGATAAAATTGTTCTCCGCACCCATCTGAAATTCTTGCCAAGAGGTTACAGAATTTTATTTGAATCAATCGATTGTGCTTCCAGTTTTCTTTTCGAAACCTCATACTCACCCTGGAGAAGCAGCTCTCTTCATACTTTGGACTACAAATGAGCACTAGCTTATTACTTACAAAGGACCCAGTCTCACAGGACATGTCCTCAGCTGTTCATCTCCTTTGATCCCAACAGATTGGGCCACCCAGTAACCAAAATAACTATTTCCACATGGCTTGCAGCCTGTATTTCCTTCTGCTGTACTCAGGCTAGGGTACAGCTTGGGGGACACGTAACAACACATAAAGTCTAAGCTATGTCAGCTTCAGTTGCATTCTTGCATTCCACTTCCATTAATAAAATCTGCAAAGCAGCTACTTGGTCCTCAGTTCACATGTTGACATTCACGTTCAGTTCACATGTTCATGTCTCACTATTGTCTTGGTGCTTCGGACAAGCAGTTTTGCAAAATTTATTTTCTTAAAGGCCAACTCTCCCTCCATCCCTCTATAGTAAGCTAGAGAGTCCCATATGTGAGAATATGCTGCCTGCTTGTCCTAGGATACAGCACAGTTACTTACTGTAACAGGTGTTATCCGGAGATAGCAGGCAGATATTCTCACAACCCTCCCATCTCCTCTGGTTTGCTTCTTAGCTTGCTAACGGAACTGAGGTGCCGCGAGCCTCAGCGGGCAGGAAGGCAGTCGCGCATGTGCAGCGCGAGCAGTTGTGAAGTTTTTAAAACTTAGTCATAGTTCACTTTTCATACTGTCCATACTGGGTTCCGTATGTGAAACTATCTATCTGCCTGCTGTCTCCAGATAATACCTGTTATGGTAAGTAACTGTTGTTTTACCTGGAGAATATTGCTTCATTGTTAGAAGACAGTGTGACAGCTAAACAAAAGATCTTATGTACGAAACCTTTTCCTATACGTATAATGAAAGTAATTAGTGTATATAATAGGGCACTTAGATAAACAGATCAAGAAGGCACCTATTTTTTTTATAAAGACTTGGTGGACATAGGGGTTTAAATTTCAGCTTTTACAGTATAGTCATAACATACAGATTTGAAAATACAGACTTAGTGCTAGATTCACAAAGCAAACCGATCGTGTACCGATCGGTTTGCGACCCCTTTACTATCAAATTTCCATCCAGCCTGATTCACTTACCTCTCCTGCGATCCGCTTCAAATCCATGCATGCAAATGAGGTGAAACGCATGCAAATTGGACAGTGACCCAATTCACTACACAAAATTTCAGATCCGACTGGGCTGGCTGCTCAACCCAAGAAGCGACTGCTGGAGACCAGTCGAAAACGTCTTTCTGACTCTCCAGCTCCATAGTAGCCCTGCTCTGCCCCATGTCTCCTGCCTCCTCACCCCGATCTTCCAGCCCTGCTTTCTGCCCTGAACTCCTACTCTCTGCCGCCTTCCCTGCAGTGCAAGCCCGCGGGTTTAAACCAGGGCTGCACACTGCAGGCAGCCCCGCTTTAAACCTGCAGGCTCGCACTGCACAGAACGCAGCAGAGAGCAGGAGAGTCTGGGCGACAAGATTGCCTGGTAGGGGGGAGCAGGAGAGCCAGCCCACGCGAAGGAAAAGTTTGTTTGTTTTTTAAGTCACGGCTGCCCACCCCAACAACCCCCTCCCGCCGGTACGTAAAAGTTGGGAGCAGGACGGGTGCTTAGTCCCTCCTGCTCCTTAGGCCTCCCTCCTGCCAGCACGGCCTACCCCAGACTGGGCCACCGCACCTGACCGGTCCACCTCTGGCCAGGCCGGCCGGACCCACCCCCCTCCCTCCCCTTACCTTTAAAAATGTTGGGAGCAGGAGGGGTGTCCGGTCCCTCCTGCTCCATAGGCCGACAAACCCCCCTGGCCGGCCTGGGCCCGACCCAGCACGGGCCACTCCCGACATCAAAGTTGGGAGCAGGAGGGGTGCTCGGTCCCTCCTGCTCCTAGGCCTCTCACCTTCCCGGCCCACCCCTAGTCGGGCAGGCCCACCCACCCCGGTACCTGTAAAATTGTTGGGAGCAGGAGGGGTGCCCGGTCCCTCCTGCTCCTTGGGCAAAGCTCCCCAACATCTTCGGGAGCAGGAGGGGTGCCCGGCCCCTCCTGCTCTTACGCATCGGCAAAATCTTTGGGAGCAGGAGGAAACTCCTCCAGCTCCCACTCTTGTGCAGCCGCCTCCCAATAGTGGCCTTAGGCCCCACCCCGGTGCATCATCTGATGCACGGGGAGAGGCCTAAGGCACTGATTGGCTGAGGCGCCTCAGGCTCCTCAGCCAATCAGGGACTTACTTAGAGAGGAGTCTAAGGAAGTTCCTTGAATGGCCATTGTTTTTTTTGTTTTTTTTGGGGGGGGTTGCGTGCACGGCAGAGCAAGGCAGGCAGGAGAGATTGGGGCTTGGGGGGTATCAGGCAGATCTCTCTTGCCTGCTCTCAGATTCTCCTGCTCTCTGCCGCCGTTCTCCGCAGTGTAGGCCCGCTTTAAAACCACGGGCTTGCACTGCAGGGAATGGCAGCAGAGAGCAGGAGAGTCCGGGAGCAGGCAAGAGAGATGTGGGCTGGGCCCTGACAGCACTGACAGGAGGCTGCTTCTCCTGTCACCACTGTCAGGGTGTGCGCATGAGCGTGGATCGCTATGGTCGTGGGTAGGGGGCGTGTAGGGTGCATGCTAACGATCGTCCCCATTTGCATGCAGGCCTTTACTGAATCAGTCGGCCTGCATGCAATAGGAAACGGATCGTGCATGGTTTGGAGGTTTCGTGAATCCTGCACTTAGTGGACATAGGATGTTTTAAAATAGCAGTATTTTCCAAATAGACATAGGGTGGCTTAAATTACATTATTTTCTGTATGGACATAGCCTAACATAAAGGTAGAATAGTTTTTTCTTTGCAGGTGTGTGCATCATTGAAGTATGGTGGATTTTTGATCTGGTGGGTATTGCTGATAAGTTTTACTGGGAATGAGGATTATATATTTATTTATTTTTTTTTTTAGAATATACTACAATTTGATTTTGTTTGGAGTGATTTGTAAGTTTGGTAGTAGATCAAGTGATGCTTGCAGTGGCATACAGGTTTTGGTGAGAGTCCGTTTGGTGTATTAGATGGTGCTTTGAGATCCATCAGTCAAGGGATTTATTTCTTTGAATGTGTGATGAAAAATAAAACTAGATCAAGGGTATGTGCTGGATATAGTCTACTTCAATTTCAGCAAAGTCCTTGATACTTTATTATAAGAGGTTCATAAATAAACTGAGCAAATTGAGGATCCAAAATTAGGTAAACTGGATCAGAAATTAAATTTGCTGAAAAGAAAGAAAAGGTAAGCAGTGAAGTGTAGCAGTGTGAGTGAGGGTTTGTTCTCAAGATTCTCCCCTTGGTTTGTTCCTGCTGGGCCATAGTAGGCACTAGTCACTCTCTCTAAAAGTCAGCATAAACAGCATGTTTCTGTCCTGGAGTCTAAGAGTGAAAGATCTATCTTTCAATATTGAGCACAATCGGGTCTAGCTTTGTTCTAAATTCCAAAGTTACTGTTTCAGCAGGGTTCCAAAATAAATTTGGCCTACCTCAGTGGAGCTTGTGCAGCTTTCACTTCTGCAGTGAAGACAAAGGGTAGAGGTCTTCCCTTCTTTCCTCTGAGCCTCTCTGCTGAAGGTATTGATCCTGCCTTGACCATTCTCTCCCTTCTCTGCTCCTGCTCAATCATCTCTTCCTTGCTTTGTAGTAGAAAGTAGCATGGTGACAGAAATAAAATCTATCCCCGCCCATCTCTGCTTGAATCAAACTCATCCCTACAAGTAATCTCTTCCATCCCTGCCCATCCCCATAAACTTCAGATACTGAAGGGAATAGAAAGATAGGTTGTTCACTCTCTCCAAGGAAGGGAGAACGAGAGGGCACTCTCTAAAGTTGAAAGGGGATAGATTCCGTATGAACGTAAAGAAGTTCTTCTTCACCCAGAGAGTGGTAGAAAACTGGAATGTTCTTCCGGAGCCTGTCGTAAGGGAAAACACCCTCCAGGGATTCAAGACAAAGTTGGACAAGTTCCTGCTCAACTGGAAAGTACGCAGGTGAGGCTGGGCTCATTTAGAGCACTGGTCTTTGACCTAGGGGCCGGCGCATGAGTGGACTGCTAGGCATGATGGACCACTGGTCTAACCCAGCAGCGGCAATTCTTATGTTGTTATGTAATTATGCTACTAAATTAGAGGCTCTGGTAAAGACCAATCTACAAATAAGCAAAGACTCTATTAATTTGGAAATTATTAATTAGGAAGATTACATACATAAGAACATAAGAATTGCCGCTGCTGGGTCAGACCAGCGGTCCATCGCGCCCAGCAGTCCGCTCACGCGGTGGCCCCCAGGTCAAAGACCTGTGCCCTAACCGAGACCAGCCCTACCTGCGTTCGTTCTGGTTCAGCAAGAACTTGTCCAACTTTGTCTTGAATCCCTGGAGGGTGTTTTCCCCTATAACAGCCTCTGGAAGAGCATTCCAGCTCTCCACCACTCTCTGGGTGAAGAAGAACTTCCTTACATTTGTACGGAATCTATCCCCTTTTAACTTTAGAGAGTGCCCTCTCGTCCTCTCTACCTTGGAGAGGGTGAACAATCTGTCTTTATCTACTGAATCTAATCCCTTCATTATCTTGAATGTTTCGATCATGTCCCCTCTCAATCTCCTCTTTTCAAGGGAGAATAGGCCCAGCTTCTCTAATCTCTCATTGTACGGCAGCTCCTCCAACCCCTTAACCATTTTAGTTGCTCTTCTATGGACCCTTACGAGTAGTGCCATGTCCTTCTTCATGTACAGCGACCAGTGCTGAACGCAGTATTCCAGGTGAGGGCATACCATGGCCCGGTACAGCGGCATGATAACCTTCTCCGATCTATTCGTGATTCCCTTCTTAATCATTCCTAGCATTCTGTTCGCCCTTTTCGCCGCCGCAGCACATTGTGCAGACGGCTTCATCGACTTGTCAACCAGTACTCCCAAGTCCCTTTCCTGTGGGGTCTCCCCAAGTACCGCCCCAGACATCCTCTATTCGTGCATGGGATTTTTGATACCAATATGCATTACTTTACACTTATCCACGTTGAACCTCATTTGCCATGTTGTTGCCCATTTCTCGAGCATGGTTATGTCATGTTGCAGATCTTCACAGTCCCCCTGTGTCTTCACTACTCTGAATAACTTCGTATCGTCCGCAAATTTAATCACCTCACTCATCGTACCTATTTCCAGATCATTTATGAATATATTGAAGAGCACGGGTCCAAGCACCGAGCCCTGCGGCACCCCACTGGTGACGCTCTTCCAGTCCGAGTATTGTCCATTTACCACCACTCTCTGTTTCCTATCTGTTAGCCAGTTTCTAATCCACATGAGTAGTTCACCCTCTATTCCATGAGTCTCTAATGAAATATAAAATATAAATACTCCAGCTGATGACAATCGAGCTATGTAAGCTGAAGATTTCCTCCAAAGTGGCCCAAACTCCCTTTTATCAAGCTTGGGAGGCAGCAGCAACATCCCTAAGCCACAAGTTTCTGGCTCCTCAGTGGCTCAAGGATGCTGCCAGTGACTGCTACGCTTGGTAGAAGGGAATTCTGGCCACCTTTAGAGGAAGTCCTCAGCTGGCAGTGGTTGAGGATCCCCACATGCTAAAGCAGGGCTCAGGGCCAGTGCTGGACATTCTGGTGCCCATGGTAGAAAATAAAGAAGGGCCCCCCTGATCACCTTTCCTCCAAGCTCTCCACCTGCCATTTTTATCATGCTGACAGACCCCCTCACCAAATACAGAACAAGAGGTCACAAATTAGAAACAAAATATATAGATAAAAATCGAACTGGGAACCCCCAAAAGTTAAACTCATTAAGTACTTCCAACACTGAACAAATAAAAACAAAAATGCATTTTTCCTTTCTATTGAACATAATACAAAGACATTGCTATACACATTTCCCAAAATTAATATATTTCAATCAAATTTAAAATAGAATGATTTTTTTTCACCTTTGTTGTTTTGAAATTTATTTTTCCATCAAGTTGTTTCCAGTTTCTTTTTTTTTTTTGCTTTCCCATATTCTGCAAATCCTCCAAGTGGCTGCTATCCATTTATTTTTTCCTCCTCTCTCCTGTCTTGTTCCATTCCTTCACTACAACCACCTCTGACATATTAACCTTTACATTTAGCTCTTTCTTTCCTTTTATTCTTTTCTACCTCAATCCACTCAGATTTCACCATCTTTCTCCCTTCTTGTCTTTAATTTTCAGCTTCCTAACAAATTTCCATCTTATTCTCTCAACCACTCTTCCATTCACGACCATCTTCAGTTCCCCTCTACTGCCATATTCAATATCCCTCTCTACCAGTTCCATACCCAACATTTCTCTTATCACCCCTTTTCAGCCCCATGCCACATCTCTTATTCCCTTCCCTCCACTACCATTTCTAACATTTCTCCCTCTTGCAACCCTTTCCATCTCCATGCAGGATCTGTCCCACTGTTCCCTGTCCACCCCCAAATCCAACTACCTCACTCCTCTCCCATCACCTTATCCAACTTTTCTCTGTCCCTCTTTATGCCCAACAAATCTCCTCTTTCTTCCTTTTCCCATGTGCACCATCTCTTTCTCACTCACACACCCATGCCCAACAATTCTCCTTTTCTATTTCCTCAGCATCTCTTTCTCTCCCCCTCCTTCTCTCTATTCAGTGTTCCAAGTTTGTGCCCTCCTCCCTCCATCCAATGTCCTAAGTTCATGCCCCATCCCTTCTGTATCCCAATGTGCCCCCTTCCTCCCTCCATTCTGTGTTCCAAGTTCGTGTCTCCCTTCCTCCCTTCTTCCATCCTATATTTCAAGTTCAAGTTTTTATTAATATTTGATGAATCGCTTATTCAATTTGCTAAGCGATATACAACTTCCTAAAAACATAATTGTGGGAACAGACAAAATAGAATCAAACTTACAAATTTTAAACAGACATGAGTCAAGGAGGGTAGGGGGGAGAAGTTACAATTCTTTGCTAGAGAGAATAAACAAAAGGGAAAAAGACAAGAGGGAGGGTAAAAAGTTAAAGACCTAAAACAGGGGTGCCCAACACGTCGATCGCGATCGACCGGTAGCTCAGGAAGGCAACCTGAGTCGATCCCCATCCCGGGCTCCGTGATAGACTTGTGTTGCCGTCCCGAACTACCGGGCCTATCAGCCTTCCTCTCCCCGATGTCAAAGATGCCGACGCCGGGCATTAGGCTGTTTTTTGTCATTTCGGGAGGTGGGTGGGGGGAGCGTGGCAGCGGCATAAGCAGCCTGAAAAAGAATTTATCCTGGCCGGGGTCGGTGTCATGCTCTGGAGCTTCTACAGCCTTCCTATCTCCCTCTCCCTTCTACCTGCTTCCGGCCACACCCCCTGCTCCGCGGCTCTCTTCGGCAACTCAGCAGCAGCGATCGACACAAGCTTCTGACAGCGGGGCCTACCCTCTGCGAGTCCCGCTTGTTTCAACTTCCTTTTTCCACAAAGGCGGGACTCGTAGAGGGAAGGCCTCAATGTCGGCAGCTTGTCTTGATCACCACTGCTGACGAGTTGCTTAAGAGAGCCGCGAAGCAGGGGGGTGTTGCCAGGTGCAGGTAGAAGGGAGAGGGCCAGATGCAGGACTCATGGGTGAGGGAGGAGAAGAGAGAGAGAGAGAGAAAGAGAGAGGGGAGGGAAACAAGGAAATATTTCATACTGGGCTGGGCCGGAGTGGAGGGAGGGTGGAAAGATTCTAGCTACAGGGTGCATTAACAAAGGAAAAGGGGGGAAAGCTGAAAATGGAGATAGTGACACAAAGAAGAGAAAGAGTAAGCAGGACTTACTGAATAAGGATAGAGATACAGAGGGGACATGAAGAGGAGGTGAAATAGAGACATAGAAGTAATGCTGAAAAAGTGTGTGTGGGGGGGAGATAAAGACATTGAAAGGGCAAATGATGAACATGGGGTAAAGACAAGGACATAGACAAATGAAGATTCTGAAAAAGTGGTGAGATAGGGATATAGGTGAGATGAACACAAAGAAGGGTGATGCTGGAAAATAGGTGGAATGGTAATTCTGACAGACACAGAAGGGAAATGCTGGATCAAGGAGAGATGGGGCTCAGGCTGGATGGAATGATGAGAAATGCCTTGTTGGCCCGGAACCTCCTCTCCTACGTCAGAATTGACGTCAGGGAGCGGAATGCTGGTCAGCGCGACGCTTCTGCAGGGAAAGCTTGGGACGGCGGTGGCTTGGGGGCTGTTCCCCGATGGCGGTGGCAGCAAACCGAGTGGCTTGGGGGAGGGCATGGAGAAAGAAAGAAAGGGGGCAGACAGGGAGATAGAAAGAAGGGGGAACAGGGAGACAGAAAGAAAAAGTTGGGGGAGAGAATGAGGTCTGGAGGAGAGGAAACATACAGGAGTCTGAAAAAAAGGAAGAAAGATTGGATGCACAGTCAGAAGAAGAAAGTGCAACCAGAGACTCATGAAATCACCAAACAGCAAAGGTAGGAAAAATGATTTTATTTTCAATTTAGTGATCAAAATGTGTCGGTTTTGAGAATTTATATCTGCTGTCTATATTTTGCACTATGGCTCCCTTTTACTAAACCGCAATAGCGTTTTTTAGCGCAGGGAGCCTATGAGCATTGAGAGCAGCGCGAGGCATTCAGCGTAACTCCCTGTGCTAAAACCTACTATTGTGGTTTAGTAAAAAGGGAGGGGGTGTATTTGTCTATTTTTGTATTTTGTTACTGAGGTGACATTGCATAGAGTCATCTGCCGTGACCTCTTGGAAAAAACCCGGAATATGAATAATTAACATTTTCTCTGCCTTTCAGTGTGCTTTGTGGTTTTTTTTAATTTTATTGTTGGTAGATCATTTTGACTTAGTCATTATAAAAGTAGCTCACAAGCCCATAAAGTGTGGGCACCCCTGACCTAAAGCATCTGGTCGTAGGTCTAAAGATCAAATGTTGAATGTGTCTTTAAAAAGATAAGTTTTTAAAGATTTTTTAAATGAGGTAAGATCTTTTTCTTCTCTAATGTTCTGTGGTAGTGAGTTCCACAGTTGAGGGGCCGTTACTGAAAACATATCGTGTCTTCTAGTGCCTACAATTTTCAGTGAAGGGATGACTAGGAGGTTTTGAGATGTCGACCGAAGAGACCGGGGGGGGGGGGTATTATGAGGGATGAGCATTCTAGTTATAAATTGAGGTTCGTTAAAAATTATATACTAAAAGTATACTAAAAGTTTTATATACTAAAAGTAATACCTTGAAGGTGATGTGGTGGCTGATTGGGAGCCAATGGGAATCAATCATTAAGGGCATGACATGTCATATTTTTTGGCATTATGGATAAGTTTAACAGCCGTATTTTGTATTATTTGGAGCCTTCTTTTTTCCTTTTGTGTGATGTTGAGTAAGAGAGTTGCAATAATCAATTTTGGCTATGACCAGAGAGTGAATTAATATGTTGATGGATTTGGGCTCAAGGAATTTAGAAATTGAGCGTATCAAACGTAGTTTGTATAAGCATGTTTTAACTATATGACTAATATGGTCATACCCCTCCCTCCCATCTGTGTCCCAACGTGCTGCCTCCATTCCACAGATGTGTACCTGTCCTCTGGCCAGCACTAAGTCATCCAAGTAGGTCTCCTTCCTTCCTGGCACGCTTGTTTCTTCACAAAGCCATGGCAGCAGTTCTTTCCTATATACACTGCCAGTGCCCATACCTAACCCGGAAGCCTTCCCTCTGGCAAGGCTTTGTGAAGAAATAAGTGTGGCTGAAAGGAAGGAGGAGGCAGCCTAGGAGACAAGTAAATCTGGGAGCCCCACAAGAGGTGCTTCCATCCCCACAGGATCCTCAAAGACATAGGGAGGAATTCCATGGGATCCCCGTGGATTCCACAGGTTCCCATCGGCCCCATTCCTGTACAGCTCTCTGCTTTGTGGCCTGCCTTTTAAGGTGGCTCTGTGAGGAAATACCCTTGAACATGTTTGAGCCTCAATAGGGAGCTAAACATAAGGCTTGCCTTTCATCTGAAGCCCATGGAACTCCCCTCTGCCCTAGCCTAGCACCCCAGCCTGGACACACCTTAACACAGAGTGTAAATTTTGGGGAAGAGTCACTATCCATTCTGCTATCCCTGTCGATGAATAGCACTGGTAATTATATATATATATATGGAAAACTACCCCCTTGTAGTCAATACAGTTCCAATGAGCTAAGACTGGAATCACTGCCTTGTAGCACAATCTACTACTACTACTATTTATCATTTCTAAAGCACTGAAAGGCATATGCAGCACTGTACATTTAACAAAGGACGGTCCCTGCTCAAAATAGCTTACAATCTTAATCTGGACAGACAGGACATTTCAAGGTTGGGGAGTTTCTGGCAGAAGGAATAATACATATTTCTGTAAAGTCTCTGATCTCTGCAATATTGAGCTCAAGTGAAGCCACAGCATCCCGCTTCAGGGCTTTTTGATTTCCTGAGATATTCAACAAGGAGTCAGAAAGAGGATCAGCATTCCATGAGGGTCTCCGGGGCCAGACAGTCTTTTCTGGAAGTGCCCTCATCTTGTAATTATCTGCTGCTTTCTAGCCCATCTCTTGGTGGTTACTTTTATATTGATGATGGCCTTTACCTGGAATAGACCTGCCTCGCTCACTGTATTATTCAGTGTCACAAATGGAGGGCCCCATTCAGTTAAACGACTTCTTAGCCATACACCATCTTCCCTGTAGAATTGAAGCATTATTTGGGGACCTGATTTTACTGGTAACATAGTACTTTCCACTTTATACTCCTCATCTTCCTTATTTGCTCTAGAATACATTGACACCCAGAAAAGAGAGAAAGTTGATATATAATGGTGTTCTATAAATTGAAAAAAACAAGGATCAATGGACTTCAAACACCCAACCTTCACCCTCCAATGAGAGGCTTACTGGGGTATGATTTTTTTCATTGGTCCAAGAAACCTTGTTAAATTTTTAATTTATTTATTTTATTGTTAACTTATTTATCAATTTAATTAATTAGAAGCAAAAAAATCATTTGAATTCATCACCTAGTAAATTTGTCACCCAAATTTAAAAACTGTATCCACATATTTGTCAGAGTCCAAAAAAAAGACTTAGCTCATATTGATTTGGGACAAAAAAACCTTCTAGGCGGTTTAACATTCTAAATTAATTTATACAAAAAAATCATTAAACGGAAAGAGTGACAAACAAGAGACTAACAGGACTGACTGGAACAAAAGGATTGGAGGTAAGAAATCCATTTTTAAAAAAGTAAAGCGACACAAGAAAGGGAAGTACATTGTGGGGGAAGGGGGGAGGTCTCATCTGAAAGTCAGAGCAGGGAAAAGTCAAAATGCTAAGACGAGAGAGGATTAAAGATTAAAGGCATCTTTAAAAAGGAATGTTTTGAGTTTACCTTTAAATTTTTCTAGAGTTTTCTATGCCTATTTCAGTAGGTAATTAATTCCAAGGGGTCGGTGCTGTAACTGCAAAATTTGATGTACATGTGGTGCTCAGAATGCAAAGTGAAGGAATGGCAAGTAGATTTTGTGACTGGGATCTGAGTATTCTGCTTAGTGACTCTCTTAGCTCCTGTTTTCTCTATTTCCAGGTTGTACAGACAGCTCTCACATTCTTGTATTCTGTATCTTTGACCTCTGACCTGGTCCTGAACCTCTACTAGTTTAGCTTGGAGGGATTTCTTCTTATGAAGGCTATGTACGTGCGAGTAGAAATTTGCTTTAGTCCTCTTTCAATTCTACAGTATAGAGGTTGGTATCCTCTAACTCACTAGATGAATCTTGAGGTAGATCCTAAACCTCTATTGGTTGACCTTGGAAGGGTTCCTTTTCCTCTCATGGTTAATACGCCATTGCAGAAGAACCATGCAGTTCATAAGTCCCATCTCTGCTGCAGCAGTAGCTGTTCTTCCACCCACATGGCTGTACCTAAGGTGGGTACTATACCTCTACTAAATGACCTTGAAGGGGTTCCTTCTTCTCTGGTTGATACACCATTGCAAAGGAACAACTCAGGTCCTCAATCTCGGCTATATTGTGACAATAGTCATAAGTCTACCATTTTTGGCAGCACGTAAGGTTAGATAAACCTCTACCAGTTATCCTTGGTGGGTCCGTTTCCCTTTTGGGCTTTATATTGCCAATCATTCTATTCTTTGGACATATTTTCAGTATGTAGTATGCTCTCTCTGCTTGCACAGCCACTTGTCTTGCTGCTGACTCTATGCGTCTGATATTTAATCTGAAGAAATTTGATCATCTTTCTGTTTTTTTTTACCAGAAATTACACTGGCTCCCAATACAGGCCAAGGTATTATTCAAATTGGGATTGTTTTGTTACAAGATCATGTTTGGTTTCGTTCCTTCTTACTTATTTGCTCATCTTTTCATTTTCTTTAGCAAAACAATATTACTTATTTTGCTTTTCCCTTAGTAAAGGAATGCAAGCATAAAAGATATATAACTTTCCTACCAAGTGGCCAAATGGGAGTCTATAATTCGACCATTAATTTCACTATCATTCTTTTACATGCATTTTAGAAGATTAATGAAAACTTATTTCTTTATTAAATTCAGAAAATGATTATTATATGGTTTTAATTAGGGCTGCACATCAATTAATCGCAATTAAAATTTTTATTCGCATAAAGCATCCCCATAACATTTCCTTCTATACTCATGCAGTGGCAAATATAGACAGCAGAAGTAAATTCTCAGAACCGACATGTTTTAATTACTAAAATTAAAATAAATCATTTTCTTACTTTTTTTGCTTGGTGATTTTATTTTTCTAATCATTTTGTTCATTTCCTCCTTTTGTAGATCTTTGTGGATTGGATTATTGCAAATAGAAGCTCACTAAAGGCCTTTTTTTATCAAACCGCATTAGTGGTGCTGCCCTGGTAAATGCACCAAAGACCATAGAAATTGAATGGGATTTGGTGCGTTTACTGCAGCAACATCATTACGACGGCTTTATAAAAGGGACCCTAAAATATCTGTGAGACACCATCACTGGGTATGTGATGTTTTTTTACCACCTATTTTAACTGTAGCTGTTATATACCGTATTTTTCACTCCATAAGACGCATTTTCCACCCCCAAAAAGGGGGTGGAAATAAGGGTGCATCTTATGGAGCGAATATCCAACCCCAAACCCCCCCCCCATTACCTTTTTTTCATTCTGGCATCCTCCCTTGCTAGACGCGGCTGCCTGCCTGGTCCTTGCAAGCAGTGATGGCTGACGCGGCTCAAGTCCTCTTCTTTTCCCTTGCAGCAGAGCGGCGCACAGGGTTGCCTGCCCGATTTCGCATCACTTCCTGCGAGAACTCAGATCTCATGGGAAGCAGCACGGGACCAGGCAAGCAGCCTTGTGCGCCGCTCTGCTGCAAGAGAAAAGAAGAGGACTCGAGCCGTGTCAGCCATCACTGCTTGCGGGAACTGGTGGAGAATAAGCAGGCATCTGTGTCCATCGAGGGAGGGCTATTATATTTGATGCATTATTGTTGTGCTTTGATGTTGTATTTGTTGTATTTGATGATGATTGCATCAATAAAACTGTTTGAATCTAAAAGGTGAGGGGGCCAGGGCCTGCCCTGCCAAATTAAAAATATGAAGGGAGCAGGGAGAGGCTGGGTCTGCCTGCGGGGAGGCCTGGAGGGGGAGGCCTGCCTGCCTGCCTGGGAGAGGAGAGGCCTGCTTGCTTGCTTGGGGAGGTTGCCAGGGAGGGGGAGGCCTGCATGCATGGGGGGGCTGCCTGGGAGAAGGGAGGCCTGCCTGGGGGGATGCCTGGGAGGGGGAGGCCTGCCTGCCTGGGGGAAGATGTCTGGGAAGGGGAGGCCTGCCTGCCTGCATGGGGGGCTGCCTGGGAGGGGGGAGGTCTGCCTGCCTGGGGGGGATAACTGGGATGGGGAGGCCTGAATGCCTGCCCTGTCCCAGCCTACCACTAGACCACCAGAGGGGGGACAGGGTATAGAGCTTGGCAGAGAGGGGGGTTGGGTGCAGAGCCTAGCAGGGAGAATTTGGTTCAGAATGTTTTTTTTCTTGTTTTCCTCCTCTAAATCTAGGGTGCGTCTTATGGTCAGGTGCATCTTATGGAACGAAAAATATGGTACATATTTTTACTTTATTAAGTGTAACAACAAACCTTATAAATATATATATTTTTTAATATACATTTTTATATATTTATTGTGAGCAATAATTATTAAACAAGTGGGAATATAGTTTTACATTTTTTACCTTCTCTATGTCTGTAGTTATGATTCTTCTAAAAAGATGGGAATCATTGTTTAAACAATTTAATCTTCCCAAATGACCAACTGTTATAATCTGTCCATTTAAACACCCCTTAAGCTTGCACTTATTCTATGATTTCTTGAATTCAGAAAACATCCCCATCTCTACCACTTATGCTGGGTCCTTTTCTTATGTTTTCAGTTTTCCTTTTTGTGCTTCTGCCCCTGTTTTGGGGGATTTGTAGTTATTCTCAATACACTTCCATATTTGGCTCACAAAAAATACTGAAGCTTCACTTATCACCACAGAGTATAACTAGGTTTTACTTATGCATTTATAAGTTCTTTGTGGCATGAATACCCCCCTAAAACAAACAAACCCTGTTACTCTTCCCTTATTTTACAAATATTATGTACTATATATAAATAGCTGTATTGAGTATGGATTCGATAAGATTTTGAGGGTATGGTTTTTAATACTATTACTATTTGCTTTGAATGGGGATTTTTTTTTTCCCAAGGAATGGCAAAATCTTATATTTAATAACTGACATACAGTTAAAGAAAACATACAGGATTATTTCTGTTAATGTGTTTTCTCTTTGACAATGGCTTTAAAATTCAAGAGCTTAATAATAAGTAATGAATCATGTCTTCGTTCTACAGTATTCCCTTTTAATGCAGTGTATCTGAATGTAAATAATTTAGTTACTATGTTGTCATCCGTATCTAGTAACAGTAACCAACCGCTTTTGCCATGCAAGTATTACAGAACAAGTGGTAGCATAGCAACCACCTCTCCAGAAAGTAGAGACCACTTTAGGTGCTCCTTTGAAAAACAGAGCATGCAGCCACGTAGGAAGAGAAAAATGTTGCAGAAACCTGGCACTTTATCGAGATTCTGCTGACTTTAGCATAGGCAGGGCCTCCACAGGTTCTGCAGCCAGCTTTGGTAATGTGAGATGCAGGGCAGTTTGAGAGTCCTCAGTGCAGTTTATTTCACTTCCTTTTCATTTTTTGTCTGGTCAGGGAAATAATTAGCACTGGAATTCCAGTCCTGGTTGCTATACAACTAAGACAATAAACCGCATGTCAGTTTCCTCAACTTTGCAGCAATCAAAATTACAACCAAGAGAAGTTTTATAAAAAGTAACCTTGAAGGTTGGTTCCAGAAACCACTAGTTAATAACAGCTGCTTGCTACTCATCATGTGTGGCACGAGTGGGTTTTTCTTTAGGGAATGAGGTTGGGGGATGGGCAGGGTGGAGAAACACACAGGAGAATAGGAATTGCAATCTCATATTTAAGCTCTACATCCAAAAAAAGATCTGTGGGTTTGGAAGGGTTCTAAATAAGCTATTTAAAGGAGTTCTGTGGTAATCAAAGTCACATTTTGAAAATGAAATTGTGCACATGGTCTTTTGGTTTCCAGGTCAAAATTGCCCATTTCATGCACACACACACATATGTACAAAACGGGCTATTCAGTTTCTGATGGGAGAAATAGGTTCCAAAGTTCTAGATATATTTGAGTTGATATTTCATAGAGAGCATATTCGACTTTCTAACCTTTGCAGTAAGATACATTAAACAGAAGCAAGAGATTTATATGGCATGAAAACAGAACTGGTAAAACACAAATGCTAAAAGCAACTTTTGAAACTATATAAGGCATCTGTCAGTCTTCATAAGTTTTTATACGTTTTGAAGGCCCCATAAAAAAAAAATATAGTTTTTCTTTATTGGATTTTCAGTAGTAGCTCAAGGTGGGTTACATTTAGGTACACTAGGTATTTCCCTGTCCATGGAGAGCTTATAATCTAATTTTGTAGCTGAGGCAATAGAGGTTTAAGTGACTTGCCCAAGATCACAAAGAGTATTTTTTAAGATTGCAGGGTTCTATTTTCACATGACTTGTATAAGTGGAAATAGTAGTTCCAAGAACTGTGGTGAAATATGGCTTCTGTATTCACCACAGATGGTGAAAAGCCACTACAATACTAATAATACTTGTAGGCATGGATTAATGCTACGTTGGTCCCTAGGCAAAAAGAAATTTACGGGCCACTACCAATGTTCCCATTTAATTATTTTCTCAACTCCTGCACCTAATACTCACATTTACTCTCTCTCCCACCCCCAGGCCTTCTCCTTTATTCTCCCTCCCCCTTCAGGCCTTTCAGAAATAGTGTAGGGAAAATGGAGGGTCTAGTTCTAGGTGTAGTGACAGACTTGTTTAATCATAGCAAATCATAGCAAATTACACCGGGGGGAAAATACACTATGTAAGTGAACAGTTTTTAGAAGAATGTGTGCAGTGCTCCTTGAACAGTGCAGCTGCTCCTAAAGTAATCTTAAAAGTATGTATAAGCATTTGAATTGTAAGATATATGGTCATAAAAATCATCTGAGATATGAATTTCACACTATTGTATGAATGTAGTGCTTTCCAATTAGTTTTAATTTGCAAAAGTGATTTTTTTTTTTCTTTAGGATGAATTTAAAAAATGTACAAGGTGATACACACTGCTTCCCAATTAATTTTGACTTGCTTATAATGCCACTTTTGCCTACAATTAAGGACCATCTGAGTCTTAATCTTTCTGTGGAGTCAGCCAGACATACATTACTGGAGCTCACCTCACAATGATGTTTCTATACAAATTTAAGTTTTTTTTTCTTGTGTCCTATTGCTGTCATGCAGTACTTTTTTCCCATTAGCATCTTAGATTTTTCAGTTGTTTTTTCCATGTTGCCAGGTGTTGACCTCACTGAGGACCTTAGGCTCTTGGTCAGGATACTTGTTTGAAAAACTGGTTTAATTTCACAGTGGCTATTTTTCTGGATGAGATGTCCCCCAGAAGGGCCATATCCATTACAGGTGTCCATAACCAGTGCCTGCAATGCCTGGGGCCCAACTATAATCCCTTGTGTTTTATATTATATTCACAAATGCCCAAGAGAAGTCTTTGAGAGAAGCAGTACAAACATATTTTTTGCAGTAAGAAGTCTGGTCCATCAACCTTGGCATCAGTAGTATCCATTGTCCATGGGTCCTAGCACTTCATCAAATGCTGGAGATGCTTCACCATCAAGTGTATGCTAGTCACTCTCAAGTCTAAGCACTGATGGAATCATCTGAATCCTGGCCAAAGAAGAGAGAAGATGAGTCCTTGATTTCAATGCCAAGGGATCATGCTGCCAAATGCCACACACGTTAATATTGCACCTCATCAGAGTACAGCATCAAGAGCACCAAGACACTGAGATCACTAGTATCCTCAAAATGCTTCCAACATGATGACTCCTTTATTGATAGCAGCCTTCATGGAGATTTGAGGCTTTTTTGCTCAGCATAATGCTACAGCTTTGAAACCGGCAATGTCAATACAAAGAGACATTCTGCTGGACTTAGTGGCGTACTAAGGGGGGGGGGAGCGGTCCGCTCCGAGTGCACGCCCCAAGGGGATGCACAGCCGGCCAACCTCCCTATTCTGCCGCTGCTCTGTCTCACCACCGCATCCCGGCACCGGCTCCCCCGCAGAGTCACTCCTTAACCCAAACGGCCGGCAACTGCGTGGTAGGTGGTCGGGGAAAAAGTGCAGGGCCCACAAGACTTCACCTCCGGCGTCAATTCTAACGTCGGAGGGTAAGTTCTGGACCAGCCAATCGCTGTCTGGCTGGCCAGCAACTTCCTCCCCGTTAGAACTGACCCCGGAAGTGAAGACTTTTGTGCGCCCGACGCTTGTAAGCGCCGGGCCTGGCTCGGGGAAGGAGCAGGGAGAAATCGGCTGCTGGCTTGGGGGTGAAGGTATGGAAAGAATCATGGAAGTGGAGAAATTGGCACGATGGCTTTGTGGGAGCTAGGGGGAGAGAGAAAGAAAGGCAGAAATAAAGAGGGGGGCCAGGGGCAGAGAAAAAGAAAGGCAAAAATAAAGAGGGGGACCAGGGGGAGAGAGAAAGAAAGGCAGAAATAAAGAGGGGGTCAGGGGGAGAGAGAAATAAAGAGGGGGGCCAGGGGGAGAGAGAAAGAAAGGCAGAAATAAAGAGGGGGGCCAGGGGGAGAGAGAAAGAAAGAGGGAGGACCAGGAGGAAAAAGAAGAAGGACCAAAAGAAATCACCAGACAAAAAGGTAGGAAAATAATTTTATTTTCAATTTAGTGATCAAAATGTGTCCGTTTTGAGAATTTATATCTGCTGTCTATATTTTACACTATGGCCCCCTTTTACTAAACCGCAATAGCAGTTTTTAGCGCAGAGAGCCTATGAGCGTCGAGAGCAGCACGGGGCATTCAGAACAGCTCCCTGCACTAAAAACCACTATCGCGGTTTAGTAAAAAGTGCGGGGGTATTTGTCTATTTTTGTATAGTTGTTACTGAGGTGACATTGCATAGAGTCATCTGCCTTTACCTCTTTGAAAACCCCCCAAATATAAATGATAATTAACATTTTCTCTGCGTAAAGTGTGCTTTGTGTTTTTGTTTTTTTTTTTAATTTTATTGTTGGTAGATCATTTTGATTTGGTCATTTTAAAAGTAGCTCGCAAGCCCAAAAAGTGTAGGCATCCCTTCTGTAAACAGTGGTGTCCGTCCAAGCTTGTGCTCCCTCCGGTGGTTGTTTCACTTCTGGCCGGCTCCCCTGCTCAAAGCCGCGGGTGTCGGCTCCTCACGCAAGCCGAGGCTGCGTCGGAAGTATTCCCTCTGACGTCACGATGTCAGAGAAAATCCTTCCAACGCAGCTGCAGATCGTGTGAGGTGTAGACACCCACTGCTTTGAGAAGGGGAACTGGCCAGACATGCTGGGCAGGGAAGAGATGTTCCTGCTGCACAGGGAAGGGGGGGAAGAAATGCTGCACAGGCAAGGGGGAGAAATGCTGCTGCTGCACAGGGAAGGGGGGAGAAATGCTGCTGCTGCACAGGGAAGGGGGAAGAAATGCTACTGCTGCACAGGGAATGGGGTGAGAGAAATGCTGCTGCTGCTGCTGCATCCAATTGGAGAGAGGGAAGAAGGGAGAAGGAAGACAAGGGAGAGGAACCAGAGATGCCAAGTCCATGTGATGGATGGAAAGGAGATACCAGACCATGGAGGGGGAGGAAGAGATGCCATGGCATGGGGGGAGGGAAGGGAAGATAGAGATAGACATAGACATAGAGATACCACACCATGGTGTGGAGTGGGAAGGAAGGAAGGAAAGGAGAAGAGAAAGAGAGAGATGCCAAAGCATAGGGGAGGGGGTGGAGACAGAAAAATGGAGAGGGGTTGAAGCTGAAATGAATCATGTGCAAAGGAGAGAAGGGACCCCGGATATACAGTTTATTGAAGGGACCTAGAAAGAGGAAAGATGCCATATGGAAGAGAGAGAGGTTGGACAGTAGATGGAAGGGGCAGAGAGAGTGTGGACAGTAGATGGAAGGGGTAGAGAGAGAGGGCAGAAGCTGGGTGGAAGGGGCAAAGAGAGGGCAGATGTTGCATGGAAGGGAGAGAGGACAAGCGCTGTATAGAAAGAAGAGAGCAAAGAGATGATTAAAGCAGAAACGACAAAAGGTAGAAATATTTTTTTGTTGTTGCTTTACTTAGAATCAAGTAGTATTGTAACTGTATTGATAAAAGTTTATAAATAGGAAATGGAAATAAGGCAATGTTTTGGACTACACCTCTTTCCTCAGGATAGAATAGCATAACAGCAGTATTCTGTACTGTTCTGAAGAAAGATTTGGCCTCTGAAAGCTAATTGAAAAATGGATTAGTCCAATAAAATGGTATTTTCTTATTTTTCATTTGTTTTATTTTTATTTGTTAATTTGTAAAGTGGTGATTGTTATGTATCAGTTTTTTCAAATTTATATCTACTGTCTTTATATTTTGCACAGTATTAGGGGACATGTGTCACTGTTTTTGTGGTGTTGTGGTGTTGCATTGTATGCAGAGTCTGGTTTCTTGGTGGTTCAGTTTAACTTTTGTCTACATATTTCTAGTTTTAGTTTGTGATTATTCCATATTGGGCGAGGGTGTATCTCTGTTCTGTGTGTATGAAAAGGACATAGTTTTCAATTGGCATTTACTGCAGGGTCAATTGACTGTGCGGGATCTGGCTTGTTTAGTTTTACAATGTATGTGTTGGTGTTCTAGTGCTCACTGCAGTGTTTAAGATGCTGCATTTTCCTAAGTACACTCTTGTTGTGCGATATGTGGATTGTTACTAAAAATCATATTTTTGATATAGATGGGGGGGGTCAAAAAATGATGGGCCCCGGGTGTCACATATGCTAGGTACGCCACTGGCTGGACCTCAAAACTCATGCACTGTTTTGAAGGGAGACTTCAACACCAAAACTTGAAGGGCCTAGAATGAATCTCTGCCACATTGTTGTCAATCTCCAGTGCATCTGTGGAGCAAACTTCACTAAGGCACTTCATTAAAATCTTACTTTTAACATTTACAACAAGATTAAATAATCAACCAGAGTTCATTAACAGACTTTTAATTCCTTATAATACTTTAAAATTGATTCATTCAATGTCTCAAAATCTTCTCGTTATACCTTCTTTAAAATTAATCAATACATTGTGTTCCAATAATTTTGTTGTCACTGCCTCTACTCTCTGGAATTCGCTGCCTAACTATTTGCGCAATGAATCCGAAATAAAACAATTCAAAGCAAAATTAAAAACATTCTTTGGACAACAACCGTCCTCTTAAGGACAAAAAACTTAAAATTATTACTTTTTACCCTAACCCACTGTGTTTTCCTTTTTTTTTTTTTTTTTTTTTACGATTGTAGTTCTTCCCCTCTTTTGCTATTGTTTGAAATTGGTTTATATGTCTTAGTAAGTGTTTTATATTTTATCTAGTATCCTGATTTTTAATATGTTTTTATGTAAATTTTAGATTGTACACCACTTAGAAATTTGATTAAGCGGTTTAAAAAATTTTTGTAATAAATTTGAAACTTGAAACTTGATTAAGGCAAGGATATTTTGTATAGCCACTTTGTTAACCAAGAAGAAAATTAACCATCTTCAAGTCTACACAAATCGCCCATTGATGTTCTTGGTAGTTTATCTTTTCCAAGACTAAAGAGATGGCCTTGTACTCTTCTTTCTTTCTAGGCTCCCTTATTGACACAGCTAGACAACACCTCAGCACAGGCAAGAAAATGTTGCTCATACAACTAGATCTGACCGCAGCATTTGACGTGGTGGACCATAGCATCCTACTGCAAATTTTGGACACAATAGGAATCACTGATAAGGCATACTCATAGTTTGAAGGATTCCTAAAATCCAAAACCTACAGAGTAAAGTCGGATAAAGAAAAATCAGAAACTTGGTCCAACCCATGTGGCGTACCCCAGAGATCCCCACTATCCCCTACTCTCTTCAATCTCTACACTGCCTCCCTCGGCACCTGACTGGACAAACTAGGCCTAACTTCCTATAGCTATGCAGACAACATCACCATCCTCATACCTTTTGATCAATCAAAACCCTCCATGACAGACACACTACACCAAACACTTGAAACAGTAGCAACATGGATGAAAGATCACAAACTGAAACTAAACCCAGACAAAACAAAATTCATCCTCCTCGAAAATAACAAAGTTCCAACCATAACCAATATAGAAATTAACTCAATCAATTACCCCATTCAACCCACCCTAAAACTACTAGGAATGACAATAGACAGATGCTGCACCATGTAACCACAAATCAATAAAACAATACAAAAATCATTTGCAGTTATGAGAAACTTAAGACAAGTTCGAAAATTCTTCAACAGAACACAATTTCAGCTCTTAGTACAAACCCTAATCCTAAGTCTTCTAGACTACTGCAACATTCTCTATCTCCCCTGCCCAGCAGCAATGACAAAATAACTACAAACAATCCAAAACACAGCACTGAGACTTATCTATTCATTGAGAAAACATGACCACATCACAGAGGCATACCTCAACTGGCTTCCAATTCCGGTGAGAATTCTATTCAAATTCTACCTTCTACTATTTAAAACAATAAACGGCGACAGCCCAACCTACCTGAACAACTGCTTCATCCAAACTACCTCAACTAGACTCTCCATTCACACACCCTCCAATCAAAGAAGTTAAATGGAAAAAACTGTATGATGGCCTCCTAGCCACAAAAGCAGCAAAACTAGACAACCAAATCTCCAACCTACTGACAACGATCCCAGACTACAAAATGTTCCAGAAAGAAATAAAGACACTACTGTTCAAGAAATTCCTGAAATCGACTTAATACCGCAAGCACCTTCCCATTTCCCCAAAGCATCCTGATCTACTCTTTACCTCCCTTGGAAATTGCCAGATATCATCTTTTGTAATCTGCCTTGAACCACAAGGTAATGGCGGAATAAAAATCACTAATGTAATGTAATGTGGATTGACCAATTGGAATATAACAATATTTATTGCCGTTATTTAAAAGAACACATTTCAAACTATGTTTTGAACTGTCAATAAAAAGATGCCACTTGGGTTATATTCTGAAAGACCCATTTCTTCAGAAGGTTTCCGATGTCATTACAGAATACTAAGTTGAAATCTTTGGTAAAGAATGGCAGCAAGTCCTTTTCTCTCCTTTGAGAAAATGTAATTTTCATTCCATGCTGAAATACATTCTTTTCATTTAGTCTGGAAGCAAGCAATTCAGAAGACTCCTTGGAAAGATCTAAGTCCTTGATCATATCACTCAATTCTTTCTGGTCAAAATATTCACTATGTGAGGTTGTTTGGGATTCACTGTCACTGCCCCCACTTTCTTTACCTTGTTTGATATCAGATATGCAAGACTCATCCTCTGAGAGCTGTAGTAGCTCATGGAAAGGTGGAATGGGTACAAGATCCGAGTGCAGAACAGATCTCCTGGCTAAAGGTAGATGAGGGTAAGACCACTTGTCACGATTATTTCAATTGATGCCTATGACATTAACAATACAAAAATAACAGTCATCAAAGTGTTTTTTTGGTTCCCTCCAAACCATTGGCACTCCAAATTTCAAGCAGCTTCTCTTTCCATTTGTCTACTGGTGCAAATGTTCCGTACAAGTTTTGCCCATGGCTTATCTTGATCTCTAAGCTTGCCACCAAAATAACCTACATATGCTCTTTTTACAAACTTAGAAACAGATTTCCTACTTGCTTTCAGTGTGTACTCCCTACAAATATAGCAAAATACATTGGGTTGATTCAAGCAGCTCCATCTTGAAGTAGCTATAACATTTACAGTGTTCGATCTGCAAAAATGATATGAGTGGGAATATACACACACCTCCTATTATAACTATTATACAGTTAAGTTACTTACTTTTTACAATCCAGTGTTTTGGATATAAAACTACAATTGGAAATATATAAACACTCACTATATCTGCTAATTTGTACAGAAAAACACAAACCAGGTAACAGAAGACAAAGTTGAAAAATCCATTAAAATTCAAATCTATGTGCAACTGTTTTAAACAGATCAAGTTGAGAAACCTTTGAAATACAAATTTATGTAGGCTAAAGAAATCATGTTTACCATCTAAATATTTTGCACATAATTATGTAATATAACAGAAGAAAGGCGATTTTGTCATTTGAACTTTACATTTTTATGCCAGTGTGCATTATAAGAAAGGACGTATGTTTGTTTGTTTATTTAAGATTTGATATACCGCTCCTGCATTTTACTGACCTAAGTGGTTTACAATGTATCAAACTAAAGTGAAATTAGATACTTGAGGAAAAACTACCTTTTCTGTCCCAAAGGCTCACAATCTAGCTAAACTAAAAATATGTAATAACAACATATAATATATTTCCAAGATCAAAAATCAAAGAGATAGAAAATAGAAATAATGAAAGAAGATAAAAAATTAAAAATAAAACAAAACAAATTTAAGAGATAGATAAGTCTCTGAAGCTGCCTGATAGCAAACAGTCATATTTTAGTTCAGGTCTTAATACAACTCCCGGCATAGCACACTTCACAGATCTGTCACTGACAGAGCTTGAGAGCATCAAACATTTCTAAAACATATCCACTAAAACTGTTATATGAAATAAATAAACCCAAATCAACACAAATCAGTACAAATTAATACATATTAAGGCAGATTGCGGTCCCCATTCCATTATTCAATTCTGGAGAGCCATTTGAAAAAAATGTGCTTTTTTGATGTCTCTTAAAATTTTGAAATGATTCTTCCTTCCTTACCTCTATTGGTAAATTGTTCCACAATATTGGAACCAAGTAGAAAAATGCACCATTTCTGGTTGAGGCAAGGTGAGTCTTTGAGATATGGGGAACAGCTACTCTATTGTCATTTAAAGATCTCAACGAGATCTCAACGAGCGACTAGGTGTGTAAAATAACACTAGATTAGAGAGATATAATAATAATAGTAATAACAACTTTATTCTTGTATACCGCATAACCATGGAAGTTCTATGCGGTTAACAGAAGAAGAGACTGTACAATTACAGCGAAGATACAATTTCGTTAATGTTACATTAACATTTTGGACAATGCATTTTTCAATCAAGTTAAATTTACAAATTTACAAATTTCAATCAAGTTAAATTTACATTTTAGACAATATATTTACGGAGAAGTTAGTTTTTGAAGGTAGGTAATATAATCGGAGTAGTTATGTTTGCACAGTGAAGGGGAAGGGAGATCGAGTCGTCCCCCTTCACTGCACCGGAGGAGCAACGCGTTCGGCGGTTTGCCCCGCCCCCAGCAGCCACTTAGGCACCTGGCCTGCTTTTCCAGCCCTCTTAAGGGCTTTGCAGACCGGGCCTTTTTCCCTGTTCCAGCACAGTGAAGGGGAAGGGAGATCGAGTCGTCCCCCTTCACTGCACCGGAGGAGCAACGCGTTCGGCGGTTTGCCCCGCCCCCAGCAGCCACTTAGGCACCTGGCCTGCTTTTCCAGCCCTCTTAAGGGCTTTGCAGACCGGGCCTTTTTCCCTGTTCCAGCACAGTGAAGGGGAAGGGAGATCGAGTCGTCCCCCTTCACTGCACCGGAGGAGCAACGCGTTCGGCGGTTTGCCCCGCCCCCAGCAGCCACTTAGGCACCTGGCCTGCTTTTCCAGCCCTCTTAAGGGCTTTGCAGACCGGGCCTTTTTCCCTGTTCCAGCACAGTGAAGGGGAAGGGAGATCGAGTCGTCCCCCTTCACTGCACCGGAGGAGCAACGCGTTCGGCGGTTTGCCCCGCCCCCAGCAGCCACTTAGGCACCTGGCCTGCTTTTCCAGCCCTCTTAAGGGCTTTGCAGACCGGGCCTTTTTCCCTGTTCCAGCACAGTGAAGGGGAAGGGAGATCGAGTCGTCCCCCTTCACTGCACCGGAGGAGCAACGTGTTCGGCGGTTTGCCCCGTCCCCAACAGCCACTTCGGCATCTGGCCTGCCTCTCCAGCCCTCTCAAGGGCTCAGCCGCCAAAGACCGACACCTAACTCAGTGTCACTAACTCCCGAGGGCCACGCACTATATTCCTTGACTCCCACTTGCGGCCTCCCTGATCTGATCATCTCCTCTCAAGTTCACAGATTTATTCTCTGTATCTACCCACGACTCCTATTTCAAACCTGTTACATATTTTTACCTTTAATTCCATCTTATGACCTGTTCATAGTCTCCTATACCTACACATCGCCCTCACTTAGTACAGATCTGTTCATAGTCCACCTCATCTTAAATGCTTCCAACCTCATTTTGAACTTTGATTCACAGAACTACGCTCTTCTTTCTTCCACTTCCCAGGCCTTCTGCTTCTACCTAGCTACCCCTCTCTAAGCTTCTCCCCTAGCCCTTCTCTTCCCCCAACACCCCTCAATCTCCCCCTTGCGAACCCAGTTTTGGTCTCCCCTTCACACTAGCCTCTCAGAATCTTTCTCCCCCCTCCTGACCAGGCCAACATTTCCAACATGACCAGCATCACTCATAATCTTCCCGCCTTTCTCCTCCTCTATTTGCTTAGCACAAGAGGCTGGATTACAAATGTCCTAGCATTCGAACCTATTTCAACCTACACCACTTGGACTAGAATCCCCGGTCCTGACAAATTCCTCCGCCCTCATCGATTTATACACGATTGCACAGAAGCAGGTCCTTTCCCAATTCCTGTGATCAATACCACCCACCACCCGCCTAGACCAACTCCTAAAAGAAAACGATCTCTAAAATATCTGCAACGTACGATACCCTCCTGCCCCCCACAACAATCCATTCTTCCTTGTGCCTACTTGAACATCCGCTCAGCTAGAAATAAGGCCCAGCTCATCAAAGACTGGCTGGAAGAAACTCGCTTAGACATTGTCCTCCTAACCGAAACATGGCTCATTTCCGACCAGGACCCCATCATAGGGGACATTCTCCCTCCACACTACAAAATTATCACTCTCTCAAGAAATTCAAAAAGAGGAGGTGGCCTCGCTATCATTCTCCATAATCACCTTCACTTCCATGTCCTAGACTCTAAATCAACCAAGGACCTAG
Organism: Geotrypetes seraphini; assembly: GCF_902459505.1. Lineage (NCBI taxonomy): Eukaryota > Metazoa > Chordata > Amphibia > Gymnophiona > Dermophiidae > Geotrypetes > Geotrypetes seraphini. The sequence goes on along the minus strand of NC_047088.1, from coordinate 142,736,177 downwards.
AAATCCTCACCTGCAAAATTTCCAAAACAGACTGTATAGATAACCTAATCGTCACGCTATTCTATATACCCCCTAATAAATGGAATCAAGCAAAAGATGATTTCTACGAGCACCTTCTTGCGAACTCGTCAGCAGGTACCTACAATCTCTTAGCAGGAGACATCAACCTACATCTAGAACAGAAAGAGAACCCAAATGTCGCAGACCTTTTCTCCTTCCTCACGACACTAGGCTTCTCCAATCCCCCCCAAACCACAACCCATAACAAAGGCCACCACCTCGACCTCATCACCTTTCTCTCCAATACCAACACCACTCCCAATATAAGTCTCTCAGACCAAACCTGGTCAAATACCCCCTGGTCTGACCACCTCCTGTGCAATTTTGAACTAGCCTGGCACAAAAAACAACCTGACAAAAAGCCTAACCCCATCCATACAAAGCAATTCATCTGGACAAGAGAACATCTTAATCCAGCAGACTTCTGGTCACACTACACTCTCATCTCCGACTCCGACGTAGACCCCAACTTCCACCTAAATTGGGAAAAATTTAGCGACCAGGTTCTTAACACCACTGTCCCTCTTAAACTTCGCTCGAAAACTCTTCGCCCCTCAAACAGCTGGTTTGACGCGGACCTCCTGACCATAAAACGAGAAGTCCGGAAACATGAAAGAATCTGGCGTAAATCAGGGACTGATTTAGACAGACTTACCTGGCGACTGAAAGTCAAAGAATACAAAAAACAGATCATCGATAAGCGCAGTAAACACTACTCCCAACTAATAAACTCCCCTTCTCTAAACAGCAAAGCACTTTTTAGACTAGTTAACTCTCTATTCGACATAGACTCTCACAAACGCCCCACCTCCGACCTCCCTCCCTCCGCAATCACTCTAGCCGACCACTTCGCGAACAAAATCCACACTCTAAAACTGTCTCTTTCAGCTCACAGCCCCGATCCCCCACTCAACCTACGCGCAGCAGACACAGAAGGTTCAATAGCCGACATGTCCTGGACCTCCTTTGTAAATCCTGACTGGAATCTATTCCTCGAACTTTATTCTAAATACGCCAATTCCAACTGCCTATTAGACACTTGTCCTCCCACCATCATGAAATGCGCCCCCCCATCATTCAAAGCAGAACTCTTCAATTGGGTATCTCTATGCCTGTCCACTGGACACTTCCCGTCCGAACTTGGCCACATCCTCATTTCCCCTATCCCTAAACAACCCAAGGAGCCAATCTCTTCCATCACCAACTACAGACCCATCGCCAACATTCCACTCTTCCAAAAACTCATGGAAGGTCTTGTCAACAACAACCTTACGAATTACCTCGACAAGTACAATATTCTTCATGACTCCCAGTCCGGTTTCCGCCCAAATCATAGCACCGAAACCGTCCTAGCTGCCCTGACAAATTACCTCCTCCACCTGTTCTCACTGGGTAAAAGCGCCCTGATACTTCAATTCGATTTGAGTAGTGCCTTCGACCTGGTCGACCACGACATTATGCTCAACTGCCTTGACTCCATCGGCATCTCCGGTCAGGTAATAGATTGGTTCACAGGCTTCCTAACCAACCGTACCTACCAGGTCCACAGTAATGGAGCCTTCTCCCACCACTGGCGTAACCCTTGTGGAGTCCCACAAGGCTCTCCCCTATCCCCCTCCCTATTCAATATTTACTTGACCCCTCTGGCACGAAGCCTAGCAAACTCTAACCTAAAATCGTTCATATATGCAGATGACATCACCATCATTGTTCCCATTACCTCACTCACTCCAGAAACGGAAAAACTCATCGCATCTATCCTCACCAAGTTAGAACTGTGGACCTCAAAACTCAAATTAAAATTGAACTCTGAAAAAACCAAAATCTTCCTAGCGAGTCCCAACCACAAATTAACAAACACTTCCCTCAGATTGAATGGGCTAGATTACCCTATCTTACCCACCATAAAAATCCTTGGAGTCATCCTGGACCGCACCCTAACCTTCGATGACCATACCAGTGCCCAGGTGAAAAAATGTTTCTGTACCCTCTGGAAACTGCGCACCATCAAACGTTACTTCGACCACCAAGCCTTCCGTCTACTCGTCCAATCTCTGGTATTAAGCATATTAGACTACTGCAACATTATTTACCTGGGATCCTATAAAAATACCATCAAACGTCTTAGAACAGTCCAAAATGCGGCCGTCCGCCTCATCTATGATCTCAAAAAATACGACCATGTTAGCCCCTACTACACCAAACTCCATTGGCTCCCAGTAGAGGCAAGGATCATCTTTAAGTTCGCCTGCCTCTGTTTCAAAACTCTAACAGGATCTTCCCCAATCTACTTGTCTGAGCACCTTGAAATAGCAGGCCCCTCTCGCACACGAAACGCCCACCTATTCACCTTTCCCTCCCTAAAAGGCTGCCTCTACAAGAGATTCACTGATAGAACCCTAGCATTCCAAGCGGGCAAATGGAACAATTGCCTTACCGCCCTCATCTCCAACTCTCCACCCTACCACCTGTTCAGGAAGTCACTAAAAACCTACCTCTTCGACAAATTCCGCTAACGCTGCCTTCCCCCCTTCCCTGCACCCTCCTGACCTCGACATGCCTCCATTCCCTCTGACTACGCCCCCCTCCCAAGCCACTATGGCCTCTCTTTCTCAAGCTCTGTTTTATCTAATTGCCCTGCCTTTTCATAGCCTCATATTTAACATCACTGTAAATGTACCACCGCTTTAACATGGAACATCGCTGTATACGTACAGTCTCTTCTTTAGTATATGCCTTTTTATTACTGCTATTTATGTAACATCTTTGTAAATGTAATAACACTGTAATATGTATCATCGCTGTAAATGTACAGTCTCTTCTATTGTTAACCGCATTGAACTTCCATGGTATTGCGGGATACAAGAATAAAGTTATTATTATTATTATTATTATGAGTTACTGCAGCAGAGTTACAAATGGAAGAGTTACATATGGCGGTAAAGAGTCTGGGGAGGGTCGAGGTCAGAGGAGGAGGAGGGAGGGGAGGAGAACGTTCAGAGGAATTTGAAAAAAGAGGTAGGTTTTAGTTAACTTCCTGAAAGTTTGATAGGGGGGGAATTGGAGATGAGAGTGGAGAGGCATTTGCTCCATTTGCCCGCTTGGAATGCTAGGGATCGGTCGAGGAATTTTTTGTAGAGGCAGCCCTTCGGGGAGGGAAAAGAAAACAGGTAGGTATTTCGAGTACGAGAGGGGCTTGCAATTTCGAGGTGCTCAGATAGGTAAGTTGGAGAAGAGCCTGCTAAGGTTTTGAAGCAGAGGCAGGCGAATTTAAAGAAGATTCTTGCCTCCACCGGCAGCCAGTGGAGTTTGGAGTAATAGGGGCTGACGTTGTCATATTTTTTGAGGCCGAAAATGGTTGTAACTCAAATAATGCCCTATGTGTAGAAGTAAACAAATAGTTGTGAAACAAAGGTCATTATACATAAAAAAAATATGGGCAATTTAAATACATAAATTTCCCATTCAAAAAAAGAAAGCTTGTAATGACATCCCAATTCTGCAAAAGAGATCTTTTAAATAGTGGTAAAAAAAATTAATAAATTCAACCATATCTAAGAAACTAGAGCTGATGCGGTCTATCCAATGCAATTTTCTGAATCAACGCCCTAAATAACCCAGGAATAGGTCAAAAAACCCAAGGCACCAAGAAACACATTTTTTTTGTTGATTTGTGTTATGGATTAAGAACTGGTTGAAAGATAGGAAACAGAATAGGTTTAAATATTCTAAATGGATAAGGGTAAATAGTGGGGTTCTCCAGGGGTCTGTGCTGGGACTGCTGCTTTTTAACATAATGATTTAGAGATGGTAATAAACTAGTAATATAATTAAATTTCTTGATGACACAAAGGGCTCCTTTTACTAAGTCGCGCTAGCGGGGTTAACACGTGTGACTTTTCATCACGCACTAACCCCCATGCTGGCCCAAAACTACCGCCTGCTCAAGAGGAGGCAGTAGCGGCTAGTGCATCACGTGGTTTAGCGCAGCTTAGTAAAAGGAGCCCAAAGTTGTTCAAAGTTGTCAGATTGCAAGAGAACCTTGTGAGACTGGGAGCCCAGACGTCAAAATGGCAAATGATGTTTAATCTGAGAACGTACAAAGTGATGCATGGAAAGAGGAACCCGAGCTATAGCTATGTGATGCAGGGTTCTACGTTAGGAGTCGCTGCCCAGGAAAAGCATCTAGGTATCATCGTTGAGGATATGTTGAAACCCTCAGCTCAATGTAAGGTGGCGGCCAAGAAAGCAAATAAAATGTTAGGAATTATCAGGAAAGGAATGGAAAACAAAGATGAAAATGTTATAATGCCCTTGTATCGCTCTATGGTATGGCCGCATCTCGAATACTGTGTGCAGTTCTGATCGCTGTATCTCAAAAAAGATTTAGCGGAATTAGAAAAGGTATAGAGAAGTGTGATGAAAGTGATAAAAGGGATGAGATGACTTCCTGTGAGGAAAGGCTAGAGTGGCTAGGGCTCGTCAGCTTGGAGAAGAGAGAGCTCAGGGGGTGATATGATAGATGTCTATAAAATACTGGTGGATTGGAAAGGGCAGATGTGAATCGCTTGTTTACTCTTTCCAAAAATACTAGGACTGATGAAACTACTAAGTAGTAGTTTTAAAACAAACCAGTTAAATATTTCTTCACACAATGTGTAATTAAACTCTTGAATTTGTTGCCAGTAAATGTAGTGAAATCAGTTAGCTTAGCAGGGTTTAGAAAGGGAAAGCCTAGGAAGCAAAAACATTGGTCCTCTTTGAAGCTAGGTTCCAGGAGCACCAGGGCAACAGAGTCTCTGATACCTGAGAAGCACAAGAACTGAGAGGGCCACTTTCCTTCTTTAGTGGAGATGCTTACACTCCAGTCTTGGGGCAGCCATGTTCTTATTTTTGGCTTGACACGACACTTCTCCAGGCTGTCTCTGAACCAGCTTCCCAGCCTTTGCCAATGTTTGTGCTCGATGAGCAGTCCCAGGACATGCTCAGGTAGGATCTGCCGCAGATTTCCAGTTACACTTCACTCAGGCATCGAGGGCGCTTTCGCCTGCTGCACATCAGCCTCAGCTACTTCCTGAGGCCCAGATTCTGCCTGTGGAGCAATCTTCAATGCTGGCACCTCAATGGACATCAACTTTGACCCATGAAGTACTGCTTGCAAATTCAAGTGAGGAAGCTTTTCCAGAATCTGAGGGTAAGACTATATCTGAGCACCCTTTGGGGCATAGGCAGTGTCCCACTGAACTGGAGCAGGCATATACTCACTCCGTCTTTCCAGAGTACTTTAAGGAGTCTGATTTGGATCATTTATGGCAGTCAGAGGAGGATCCACACAACTACTTGGAGGAGTCCTTTGGTATCCCTTCTGATCCCTCCCCATCACAAGAAAGCTTAAATCCCTACATCTCTCAATGGTTTTATAAAGGGGATGGTGTCTGCTATCCCATTTAAGTTGGAGACTGAGTAAGCCCAGAGCTGAAATTCTATCAGTGTTGTACTACAAATCTCCTTCCAAGAAAGAGGTCAGGGCTCCATTACATCCTATTCTGAAAGATGAACTGAAAATTTCCTCTCTCAGTGCAGGTCATACCAAAGAAGGTGGATATGCAATATCATATCCAAAAGACTCCCAGATTTTAAAGAGCACTATTGCCTTACTACTCCTTGGTAGTTGAATCTGCCCTCAAATGGGCCAGAAGTTCCAGGACTCATGCCTCAGCTCCCCCAAGTAAAGAGGCCAAGACTCTGGATTAATTTGTGAGAAAACTATAGCAGATAACCTCAATGTTCATTGCCTGCAATCAGACCTACTAGTTCTACATGAGCCTTTACTCAAAATTTTTGACACATACTGCACTTTGCCTCATGGACTCTTTACATCAGGAACAAGCTGTAGAGCTTCGCCAGTTGACCAAGAAACAGCTGGAGTGCAGGACTTATTTAGCCAGGGGTACTATGATACTTTTGATATTCCATCCAGGATCTCTGCTATGGGTGTGAGGATGTGTCAACTCTCATGGCTTTGTATCTCTGACCTAGAATCAGTAGTTCAAAAGAGACTTGTAAATGTACCTTGCTGAGGTGATAGCCTTTTTGTGGACAAGGTGGAGGAAACTGCTGACCTCATTAAAAAACGTACTGACACCATCCAATTCCTCTCTCGGCAGCCTTCACCTTATCCTCCTGAACTAGGAGGTTTTTGATTTGGCCTAGGCGGAGCCCCTACTATACTCAAAGACATAGATTTCCTCCACCTGCCCACTGTTCTCAGGAGGCCCAACCCCAGAAGCTCTTGCTATGCCAGCCCTGGACTCAGAAGTCTCAGCTGGCAGGGACAAGCTTTTGATCAACTCCAAGAGAGCATAGGCATAGTCTAAGTAACCATCCTGGATGGCCTACTGATAAGGGAGAGGCTGAATTTTTCTCTATCAGAGGGGGCCCCTTGTAACCTCTGACCAGTGGGTTCTTCAAATAATCCATCTAGGATATGTACTTCATTGTTGTCATAAAACCACCAGATTGCCCATCAAAAGCATCATTCATGAGCTCTCGCCACAAGCAAGTATTTGTAGAAGAAATTTCCACCCTTCTAAAGGCCAATGCGGTTGAATCCATGCCACCAGCGGAAGAACTGAAGAGATTCTATATCATGTATTTCCATGTGCCTAAAAAGACAAGGGGATTTTGTCCCTTCCTAGACCTAAGGGCCCTGAACAAATTTATAGTCAAAGAAAAGTTCAAGAGGGCGGCGAAAAGGTCAAACAGAATGCTAGGAATGATTAAGAAGGGGATCACGAACAGATCGGAGAAGGTTATCATGCCGCTGTACCTGGCCATGGTAAGCCCTCACCTGGAATACTGCGTCCAGCACTGATCACCGTACATGAAGAAAGACACTACTCGAAAGGGTCCAGAGAAGAGCGACTAAAATGGTAAAGGGGCTGGAGGAGTTGCCGTACAGTGAGAGATTAGAGAAACTGGGCCTCTTCTCCCTTGAAAAGAGGAGACTGAGAGGGGACGTGATCGAAACATTCAAGATAATGAAAGGAATACACTTAATAGTAAAGACAGGTTGTTCACCCGCTCCAAGGTAGGGAGAACGAGAGGACACTCTCTGAAGTTAAAAGGGGACAGATTCCGTATAAACGTAAGGAAGTTCTTCTTTACCCAGAAAGTGGTGGAAAACTGGAACGCTCTTCTGGAAACTGTTATAAGGGAAAACACCCTCAAGGGATTAAAAACAAAGTTAGCCAAGTTCCTGCTGAACCGGAACATATGCAGGTAGGGCTGGTCTCAGGGCACTGGTCTTTGACCTGGGGGCCGCCGCGGGAGCGGACTGCTGCACACGATGGACAGCTGGTCTAACCCAGCAGCGGCAACTTCTTATATTCTTATGATTTCCCTGAACATTCTTCTCCCAGTGATTCAGGAAAAAGTTTGTCTATGCTCTCTGGACTTGAAGGATGCTTATACCCACATTTTTATACTTCCTGTGACTGGCATCACTATGTAGACTGGGAGTTTATTTCCATACCTAGATGATTGGCTGGTCAAGAGCATATCACAGGAAAGGATGTGGGAGTCCATGCAGAAAACTATTCGGGTGTTAGAGCTCCTAGGGTTTGTTCTAAACTTCCCTGGGTCCCACCTGCATCCAGTACAACAATTGGAATACATAGGATCCTTGCTTGACACAGTACAAGCTCAGTCCTTCCTGTCTGTAGTGAGAACAGATGCCATGATTGCGCTCACTTGCAGATCTACTGCAGCAAGCAAATCACAGCTTAACAGATGGTGAGATTAGTGAAAACATGAGAATAGCCTTACTGGGTCAGACCAATGATCCATCAAACCCAGTAGCCCGTTCTCACGGTGGCCAATCCAGGTGACCAAAACCCAAGGAGTAACAATATTCAATACTACCGATCCAGGGCAAGCAGTGGCTTCCCCCGTGTCTTTCTCAATAACAGACTATATTTCTCCAGGAAATTGTCCAAACCTTTCTTAAAACCAGCTTACTATCTGCTCTTATCACAACCTCTGGCAATGTATTCCAGAGCTTAACTATTCTTTGAGTGAAAACAAATTCCTCCTATTGGTTTTACAAGTATTTCCTTGTAACTTCATCAAATGTCCCCTAGTCTTTGTAATTTTTGAAATGAGTGAAAAATAAATCCACTTGTACCCGTTCTACTCCACTCAGGATTTTGTAGACTTCAATCACATCTCCCCTCAGCTGTCTCTTTCCCAAGCCCTAACCTTTTAAAATCTTTCCTCATATGAGAGGAGTTCCATCCCCTTTATCATCTTGGTTGCTCTTTTTTGAACCTTTTCTAGCGCTACTATATCTTTCTTGAGACAAGGAGACCAGAATTGAATGCAATACTTCCTCCTCTCAGTCACCTGTGTTGTCTGAAACGGGCCTTTCCCTCCCAGACCAGGAAGGGGCCTAAGGCTCTGATTGGCCTGGATGCCTAAGGCCCCTCTAGTCCAGATTAATCCAGGGAGGGGCCTGAGGCTCTGATTGGCCTAAGTTGTTTAAGGACCCTCCCATAAGCGGGACTTTAAACATCCTGGGCCAATCAGAGCCTCAGGCCCCTCCCCAGTGCATCCCAAAATGCACCAGGGAGGGGAAGGCCCATTTTAGGAGTAAACAATTTTTATTGACAAAAAAAAACCAATGCGGAGCCAAAGTAAAACTTCAAAGTACAGAATACAACAAAATAATGGGGAAGTCCACTAGAACCAAATATAACAATACCAAGGCATGTGTTGTTTTAATCCCAATCCCGGTGAATCCCTAGAAATCCTCCTACCCCTCCCCCCGGTTGAAAGCCCCCCTCCACTCGAGGAAGTAGGCCCGGGGCTGTTACCTCAGTGCCACTTGAGAGTCCAAAGGGGAAGGCCCATTTTAGATGACGCAGACAGCTGGGAGAAGAGAGTCCGCATCCCTCTGGGTCATCTATTTTGAGGTAAGGGGAGGGGGTGGTGGAGACGGAGGAGGGGGGTCACTTGCCATCAGGGGCGGGGGGTTGGGTTGGGTCGTGGCAGGGATTTTAGGGCAGCAGGAGAGTGTGGGAATTTCTCGCATGTGGGGTATCTCTCGCACTGCTGGGGGGAGTGGGGGCAGGGCCGGATTAATCAATAGGCCCAGTAGGCAAGTGCCTAGTGCCCGAAACTGTGAGAGGGGCCCGCTGAAGGAAGATGATTCACCTTGCCATCAACGGCAACGGGCCCCCCTCCCGGCATCAACGGCAATGGGCCCCCCTCCCGGCATCAACTGCAATGCAGCCGGATCTGTTACTGGAAGGTCCCGCGATGACTGCTTCTGCCAGTCCATCCCCCTCCGATGTCACTTACTTGCTCCGGAAGATAGACCGGCAGACGCAATCATCGTGAGACCTTCCAGTAACTGATCCAGCTGCATTGCAGTTTATGCCGGGAGGGGGACCCATTGCCGTTAACGCGGGATGGGGCATTGCCCTTGCTGCGGGGGGGGGGATGTTGCCCTCAGCTGTTATAATGCTGCTTTCGGGCAAAGGAGCTCAGAGGGCAGAGCCAGCAGCAATTTTTGGAGGGGGAAAAAGGAGCATGGAAGGGTGGTGGAGGAAGAGAAAGGGTGGTGGAGGGAGAGAAGGGGCAGATGCTGATAGAATTGTGTGCAGGGAAAGGGAAGGATACTGGATGGAATTGGGTTGGAGGGAAAGAAAGGGGGCTGATGCTAATGGAAGTAGGGGGGAAGGGAAAGGAGCGAGTGAAATGCTAGACCATGGGGGTGTGGAAGAGGGAAGTGAAGAAGAGAGGAGAGAGATGGCGGACCATTGGAGGAGGGAATGGAAGAAGATGGATGCCAGACCAATGAGGGTGAAGGGAAAGATGGAAGGGGGAGGCATACAGTTTCTGGAAGTGGCACAGAAGGACAGAAGATGAAAGGAAGATATTGACAAGAAGATGAGGAGAGCAGCAACCAGACAAGACAAAGGTAGAAAAAAATTTCTATTTATTTATTTTTTTTGCTTTAGGGGACATGCATCGCTGTTTCTGTGGTGTTGCATTGTATGCAGAGTCCAGCTTCTTGGTGGTTTTATTTAACCTTTGTCTACGTATTTCTATTTTATCCCCCCTTTTACAAAACTGTAAAGCATTTTTTTAGCACAGGCCGTGGCTAAAAACCATACAACAGTTTTGTAAAAGGGGGGAGAGGTTAGTTTGTGATTACATATTCCATACTAGGTGAAGGTGTTTTCTGTGATCTGTTTGTATGAAAGACATGGTTTTTTGTTAGCGTTGACTAGCCTTGTTTGGCAAAATGCATCAGGCATGGTTCTTGTGAGAACCTTGAATTAACCTGATTTGAATCTCCTTATGTTCTGCCAATCTTCTTTTGTTTCATGTTGGATTCTTTGGTGGACTGCTTGCCTTGTTGTTTTGTTGCAAGTTAACATACATGAAGTGGAATGTACTAGAGGAGTTACAGTTGGTTGATGTAGAGTGAGGCAGTTGAGAGGCATTGTAAACTTGGTTAGTAATATAGACTTATATTTCGGATAGTATTACTGCTTTATATTTGAACACTTTTATATATGCATGGAAAGGGTTCAGAGTTAAAGTCCTGGGTAAGTAGGTGGGAAGGGAAGGAAGGGGGATTTATTCAGAGATGTTTGGGGGTTGCATAGAAGAAAAACTGTGCACTGGTATGCTAATCTTTGTTTGTTTTGAATTTAAAAAAAAAAAAGAAATACAAGTGGCAGTGGCGTACCAAGGGGAGGGGCGGGGGGGGGGCGGTCTGCCCAAGGTGCAAGCTTCAAGGGGGTGCACAGCCGGCCGGGTCCTGAAGCTCCCACGCTGCTCAAAACAGCACTTCAACGGTGCTGCTGACTCTGCTCTGAAATATGAGTCGGCAGCCGCGCTGAAGTGCAACAAGGTCCTGTGATGACTACTTCTTCCTCTGCTCTGGAAGAGGTAAGTGACATCAGGGGGGGAGGGGTGAACCGGCAGCCGCAGTCATCGCGGGACCTTGCCGCAAATCCCTGCGTCTACCAGCCCAGAGGCAGCAGAAGTAGTCATTGTGGGACTTTGCTGATTTCGATGGAGAAAGAAAGGAGCATAGCAGGGTGGTAGAAGGAGAAAAAGGAGGTCAGGGTGGTATGGAAGGGTGGTGAAGGGAGAGAAATGGGGTCTGGATGGTAATGAAGGGTGTGGAGGGTGAGAAAGGGGGTCAGGGTGGTATGGAAGCATGGTGAAGAGTGAGAAAGGGGGTCAGGGTGGTAAGGAAGGGTGTGGAGGGTGAGAAAGGGGGTCAGGGTGGTATGGAAACGTGGTGAAGGGAGAGAAATGGGGTCAGGGTGGTATGGAAGGGTGTGGAGGGTGAGAAAGGGGGTCAGGGTGGTATGGAAGCATGGTGAAGGGTGAGAAAGGGGGTCAGGGTGGTATGGAAGCGTGGTGAAGGGAGAGAAAGGGGGCAGATGCTGATGGAAGTGGGGGCAAGGGAGAGGAGAGAGTGAAATACCAGACCATGGGGGGTGTGGGAGAGGGAAGGAGAGGAGAGAGATGCCAGACCATTGGAGAAGGGAAGGGAAGAAGATGGATGCCAGACCAATGGGGGTGAAGGGAGAGATGGAAGGGGGGAGGCATAAAGTTTCTGTAAGGGAAATAGAAGGAGAGAAGATGCCATATAGAAGGGGCAGAGAGAGGGTAGACAGTGGATGAAAGGAAAAGAGTGACAAGAAGATGAGGAAAGCAAAAACCAGAGAAGACAAGGTAGAAAAAAATTATATATTTTTTTTTTTTGCTTTAGGGGAGATGCATCGCTATTTCTGTTGTGTTGCATTGTATGCAGAGTCCAGCTTCTTAGTGCTTCAGTTTAACCTTTGTCTAAGTATTTTTATTCTATCTCCCCATTTATAAAACTGTAGAGCGTTTTTTAGCATTGGCTGTTACTACCATGGCTAAAAACCACACTACAGTTTTGTAAAAGGGGGAGGGGTTAGTTTGTGATTTACATACTAAGCGAATGTGTTTTCTGTGTTCTGTGTGTTCGAAAAGACATGGTTTTCTGTTAGGATTGACTGTGTAGGATCGATCTGTACTAGTCTGGCTTGTTTAGTTTTACAATGGGTTTATTGATGTACTGCTCACTGCAGTATGGAAGATGCTGCCTTTTCCTAGGTACACTCTTGTGTGACATGTGGATTGTTACTAAAAATCATGTTTTTCATACAGATGGGGGGTGTCAAAAAATGATGGGCCCCGGGTGTCACCTATGCTACGTATGCCACTGACAAGTGGAAATAAAGAAGTAAATAAGAAAACAGATAAATGGGGGCGGGACATGGGCAGGGTGGGGGCGGGACATGGGCAGGGTAGGGGCGGGGCAGGGCCAGGGGGGCCCAGTGTACTTGTGTGCCTAGGGGCCCTCGAAGAATTAATCCTGCCCTGGGTGGGGGGAGTTGTTGGTTGACAGCGGGAGAGATTGAACATCTCTCCCGCTGTTGTATTTTAGGAGGAATTTTTCTTGATGTGTTTTTTCTGCACATGTGCCCATTGCTAGCACCAGCGATGGGCACATGCAAATTTAGCAATCTTCGCTCCTGTCCGCCGACCTCATTTGCATATGTGATTTTTTTAATGTCTCGCTTTTTTAGATTCGCTATCAAAACAGCTGCATTAGCAGACTGTCACTTTTTAATGCAGGTTTTTTGAGAATCCTGGCCTGAGTAAGTTTAGAAAGGAAAACATGACTGGGAAATTATAGTGAGAGGATCAACATAATTTGACTATAATTTGTTATTATAATTGAAGAAGTTTTACCTTTCTTTTTGATAATTCTTTCTTCCTCCTCTTTCAGGTCATTGAAGGCAAGTTGGCTCCATTTCTGGGGAAGGTGATCAAGTTTGCAACTTCTCATGTCTACAACTGTAGTCTTTGCAGCCAGAAGGGTTTTATATGTGAACTCTGTAATAATGGAGAGATCCTTTATCCCTTTGAGACTGTTTCTACAAGCAGGTACAGTAATGAATGTTTCTTGATATTCCAAAACATACACACCTATTAGAAGATAAGATGATACTGTAAATATATTATCACTGTATACAGTTTAAATTAAAACTTGATATACAGGCAGTCCCCTGGGTCAGAACGAGTTCCATTTTTTAAACCATGCTTAAGTTGAATTTGTATGTAACTCAGATCCTGTATGGTAAACAGTCTATAAAAACATTAATCATTAAAGAAACAGTCTACAAAACAGAGTACTGCAGTCTAAATAGAAATAAAAGATTGGAGGTTTACCCTTACTTTTGTTCTTCAGCCATCCCACTTTCCCTCTCCACTACCACCATATCCATTTCTCCCTCTCATCTCTCTCTTCTCCATGTATCTGTACCTCACACCTCTTCCACCACCATCTCCAATATTTCTTTCTTTTTCCCTCCCTATGCCCAACAGTTCACCTCTTTCTTCATTTCCCTATGTGCACTGTCTCTTTCCCTCTCACTCAGGCACCCATGCCCAACAATTCTCTCTTTCTATTCCCTCCCTACCTCAGCATCTCTTTCTCTTCCTCCCTCCATTGTTCTATCCTATCTCCCAAGTTCATGCTCCCTCCCTCCTTCCTTCCATCCTTTGTCCGTGTTTGTGCTCCCTCCTTTCCTTCTGTGTCCCAACGCGACCCTGCATCTCTCTTCCTGTGCCAACATGCTCCTTCTTCCTCCCTTCCAGTCCAAACGTGACCTACCTCCTCCCTTCTGTATTCCAACACACCCCTTGTCATCTTTTCCTTCGTTCTGCATCCCAAATTTGTGCTTCCCGCGGGTGTTTACATCCTCTGGATGGCTCTCTCCTCTCAGTGGCACTTCTCTTTGTGAAGCCGTGTCTGCTGGTTTCTGCATGCGACTCATGGCTGACCTGGAAGCCTTCACTCTGACGTGAGGGAAGGCTTCCGGGTCAGCCGCGAGCCTCATGCTGGAACCAGTGGCTGCGGCTTCGAGAAGAGACGTGCCACTGGGAGGAAAGAGCCAACCAGAGGAGTTAAACACCTTCGGGAGGCATGAAGGGGCTGCCAGGTCAGCTTTGATCCACGGCTTTGTAAAGAGAACTGCAATGGGAGTAGGGAGCTGGCCAGAGGAAGTAAACACCTGTGGAAAACATGCATTTGGGACGCAGAACAGAGGGAAAGACAATGAGAGGCGCATTGAGAGAGGGAAAGGAGGAGGAGGGTTGTATTTGGAAAGGAGGGGAGGAAGAAAGGGGTGCGTTGACACAGGAAGGGAGAGGCAGGACCCCGATCTGTAAATACAAGTTTGACATAAGTCAGGTGCTCTTAAACTGGGGACTGCCTGTACCTCCTTTTCTTTGTTGAAGGTCAAGGAGGTGTTCAAATCTAAAACAGCAAAAAGCATAAATAGAAACAGGAAAAGAAATTCATTAAGATAGGAAACAATTCATTGATTTGCAAGATATAATTCCAAACAGTTAAATCATAACAAATAGGGTTAAAATATAGAATCAAATTCAGTGCTTTTATGCTGTAAAACAGGCACACTTTGCATGTGGTTGTATGCAACTAAATTAGGTGAAGTGTTAAAAGCTATTTGAAAATAGTGTGTTTTTAGTAGAGTTTTAAAATGATTTAGTGAAAGTTATGATCTGATATTAGGAGGAAGATTATTCCAGAGATTTGGCCTGGTAGTTTTGTAGTGGGTGCATCTGGGAAAGAATAGAACTAAACCATTGGAATCAAGAAAACAAAGAAAAATGAGATGGGATACAGTCCTGTGAAAAAATTAGGACACCCCATGAAATATTCAGTTCTTTCTTTTTTTATTTTATTTTATAAATCTTTATTAATTTTCAATTCAAGAACAGTGCATTAAATATATACATACAATTAATATCATAGACAGCACTTACAATTTATCAATGAATACAACAAAATATATTAACCCCCCCCACCCTCCCTGGAAAACAAAGTGATGTAATTGCAGATAAACAACAAAACATTTCCTTGATTTAGTCATGAAATTAAAGATATCCACAAAAATGTGTATTCTAACGAATAAATTAGGACACCCCCACATATTCTCCCACTTAAAGTGGCTCAAATCATACACAGGTGTATCACATCAGGTGCACATGATTAGAATATCGTTACTCAGCATTTTAAAGGAAATGTGCCCTACTTAAAACCTCAGACATTTAGTTTGGTGTGCTCATGACTGCTGCGGTGAGAGTGAGATCAAAAGAGCTGTCTGAGGCCTTCAGAAAGAAGATTGTAGCAGCTTATAAATTTGGCAAGGGATTTAAAAAGATCTCGAAAGAATTTGACATTAGACATTCCACGGTGCGGAAAAAGATTTGACATCGATATGTGAACATTTCTTAAGAAAGAACTGAATATTTCATGGGGTGTCCTAATTTTTTTCACGTGCTGTATATAGAATAACCAATGAAGAGAGATGAGGGTTTACCTGTTTGCCACTTGAATTGGATTTCCAGCTCAAGCTTCTACCTCCTGGGTTGGCTGGGACTGGGAGCAGAAGATGCTCTGGTGCATGACTCCTAGCTTAGAATTGTTGCTGCCTACTCTGGATTAAAGTAAATTGAGAGGGAATAGAAGGAGAAATCCATGAAGCTGTGAATTGAGAGTTTATGATGCCGGTTCCCAGCTCTGATTCCAAATGAGCAGGAAACACTACGGAACGGCAATATTAAATAAATAAAAAAATTTTGTTTTGTGTTAAATATGAGTGCAGTGTTCACAAAAGTTCTGTTTTGAAAAGATATTTTGCAGTAATTAAAGAAAAACTGCATTTGTTGATATTAAACTTTAACTTTATTTGATATTTCTCTTGTCATCATGAGCATTATCTCATATTTCCCTAGTGGCGCCATATTCTCTCTTTATTTTGCTTGGAACACATTACATAATGTCACCTTTAAAGCATTAGGAGCCAGACGTTCCATGAGGGTAGTATGAAAGGAACATGGGAGGTCATCAGACCAACATTTTGAAACTCATTTCTGCCTTTGGGAATTTGTCTGGATAGCCCATGTTTCCAGGTGCTGAGGAGGCCTTCACTTGACTGGACTTGGAAGCTTCTTTCTGTCTTATTGATAGAATCCTTATTAAGCATCCCTAGTTTGAGGCAGATAATGGCATTCTTGAAATGCCACTTGACTCAAAAGGGAGCATAGCAGAAGTTTCAGAGGAGGGACCAATGCCAGTGACTGCCTCAGAAGCCAGAATACTATCCTCTGGAGAGAAGAGGAGAGTCAAACCATTTAACGAGAATCCACAAATCTATAGGGGGATGTCATTCAGGAACAGGGGATAGGTCTGTTTCTTAAGCCTGGTAATCTGCTTGGTTCTTTGTCTAGGAGAAACCCCTCCCCCATCACCCCCAATAATCTTAGAAGCTAAATAGAGTGTCTAAGTCTCATGTGGAGAGTCTGTTTTCCTCTGGTAACTTTGAGAGTGTTTTCTTGTTTGATTTTCCTATATGCCTGTCTCCTAAGCTAACTTATTATTTGGAACATTTATTTGAATATTTTGCTTGTTATCTTTTTTTCAGAATTTTGCACTGCTTTTGCTTCTTTAAGTGGCCTTTTTACCAAAGCTTAGCGCACACTAATGGACATTATGGGGGGTGCTGAAAAGTTCTCAGCCCAACCAAGAAGGGAATGATGTGGAGCCATGAAACTTACAAGTTCTTCCACATATTCACCTCTAAGTTCAACACACTTAGCATATTGCATCTGAAGTTTCTGTAACCCTTCCAAAAATACTCTATTGTCTTATCACTGAAATACTGCTCCGCTGCTGCAATCACCTCCAAATCACTTGAAAATTATCACCCTTTCAAATTCTTTTTAAGGTTTGGAAACAGATAGAGGAGGATTTGGTGAGTAGGGTGGATAGTCCATGCACTGAAACCTGTATTACGTCAAAACATCCATCGTTTTGTCAGCCTTGTGAGCAGGTGCATTGTCTTGCAAAAAGATAACTCCTTGCCCCAGCTTCCAAAAAGTTGGCACCAGCTCTCTGAAAAGGCTGCAAAATCAACTTGGAAGTGTCCACTTGATGTCGTTTCTTGTCAGCATTCAAATATTTGGGCACCCACTAGGCCAGGGGTGTCAAACTCAATCACATAAGGGGCTGAAATCTAAAACATAGGCTAAGTCACGGGCCAAATTTTTTATTAAGATATTTAGGGGACCTTTTATTAAGATATGCTAACCGATTTAGCGCACGCTAAATGCGCACTTTAATAAAAGGATCCCTTAGTCTTAGTAGAAGTATAGATTTGCAACCTCTCCAACCTCACGCCGGCTCTATGATGTAAACAAAATAAATAAAAAAGACTTTTCTTTTCTCTTTTAGGTCCTAGTTCACACTTGCTATCTAATACCAGCTCTGGCAGGATACACATTTCAAATCTGACATATTGTAATCACAAAACAGAAAATAAAATTATTTTTTCTACCTTTTGTTGTCTGGTCATTATTCAAGTCATGTTGGTCCCAGGCCCTGATTGTCTTCTGATAACTCGCTTACCAGGGTCTCCTGTCCATTTGTCATTTTCTTCTTTCTCCATGTTAACCATCCATCTTCCATCTCTGTCTTTCCCTTTCATTTCCCTTCCATGGAGGTCTAGCATCTTTCCTTTTTTTCATCTCCAACCCTGCAGCTATAGCGTTGGACCCCACCATCCCCAGATCCACCATCTCTCCTTTTCTCAACTACGCTTTCATTCAGCATCTCTCCTTCCTTCCCCACCACCCCAGGGTCCACCATCTCTCCCTCCCTTTCTGTTCCCAACTACCCTCCTATTCAGTATCTCTATCCCCCCTCCACACTATTCCTTGTGTCCAACCTCTCTC
The DNA here is from genome assembly GCF_902459505.1 of Geotrypetes seraphini. Taxonomy (NCBI): domain Eukaryota; kingdom Metazoa; phylum Chordata; class Amphibia; order Gymnophiona; family Dermophiidae; genus Geotrypetes; species Geotrypetes seraphini. Next base: position 142,718,237 of record NC_047088.1, on the reverse strand, counting down.
CCTTTCTGTTCCTTCCCTCCCTCCATTCCATTGTCTACCATCTCTCTCCTTCACCTCTGTTTTAGACCCATTATTTCTTTCCCTCCCCTCTCAGTCCGGCATATGCATGTCTGGACCCCTCCTTCGCTCCCTCCTGGTACTTCTACACCAGGGACCATCCTCCACCCTGAAGGCCTGCATGTTTTCCCCCTTCTTCCCAGTCTCACCTTCAGATTTGGCCCGCCGTTCCTACCCTCCCACCATCCCGGCTTCATCTTCAAAGCAGTCTGCATAGGATCACTGGTCGGCTGTAGCAAACCTAGCAGGCTGTGTCAGCCACCACAGCATGTTCTCTCTGCCGCATTCCCTCCCCTCCTCTGATGAACAGGATTGCGGCAGAGGGAACGTACTGCGGAGGTCGATGGCAACCTGCGAGGTTCGCTGCAGCCAGCTGGCGATCCTCAGCAAGCTGCTTTGAAGAGGAGACCAGGAAGCTGGGATGAAGGGAGGACCATGCGAAGGCAGAGGAAGGTGCTCGTGAAGAGCAGAGGCAGCGATTCATGCTGGCGGGCCAGCATAAATATAAATTGATAAAAGTCTGGCGAGCAAACTTTTATTACTGGTCTACGTGCCAGAGTTTGACATGTCTGCACTAGGCTGACAGCTTCTACATACCCAGCTACTCGTGGATTATATACTCACAACATTCCCTGGATATCTGTAGTGTTTTTGCAATTGTTTTAGCCGATATTCTCTGATCTGCCAAAATCAGGTCATGGTCATGCTCAACAATTTCAGGAGTTGACACCATTTGAGGCCTCCTAGACCTTGCTGCATCTACTGTCTCAAAATTTCCACGCTGAAAGTTTATATACACCACTTCTTCACTGTGGAGTAGGATGGCATTTATCGCTCAGTGTTTGCATCATACATTCATGTATTTCCTTTGGAGTGTTCTTCTGCAGAAATAGGGATTTCATGATGGCTCAGAGTTCATACTTTTCGTTGATAAGGTTCAATCAATAATTTGAAAGAATGTCAAAACCTAGCATTACGATTCTGCAAATTTGCATTTTGCAAAATAAAATAACTATTTTAAACTACTGTACATTGGCAAAATAATGCTCAGAATTTAGGAAATTGGCTGGGCTGAGAACTTTTCAGCAACTCGTAGTGCATGCTCAATGCTGCACATCCTATTTTATACTCATGGACTATGTGGCACTTAGCACATGCCAATATCCATTAGCATGCATTAAGCTTTAGTAAAGGTAACCCTAAATTTGTTACTGTTTTTCTGTATTAAGACTACACTTGATTATACATGTAAAATCTTTGTTAATAGAAAGTTTTTTTAAAAGCAGATGTTGTGTAAGTTGCAAAATGATGAATGAGAAAAAGCCCACAAGATTTTATGGCATATCTTTTGTCCAAAGATTCACTTTTCTGCAACTTTGAGAAAGGGAAAAATTTGACAGAATATATTATAAAACTAAAACTTGGGCAAAAAATGTTCCAGAATATTTGCTCAATTTCTAAGTTGGCACTTCTTGCAAAAGCATTTCTTTCCACAATTTTTCCCCTTCTTGAAGTTGCAGGAAAATAAATCTATGCAAAAAAATACTCTAGTTCAAAACAGTGCAAGCAACTTGACTTGCAGATTTATTGTACTGGTTCTCACCCTGTTTAGCTGACATTATATCTGTCCCTATTAATTATGTTTTCATTCTTCTAATATAAAATTTTGTTATGGGATACCTTAAAATAATCGAGTCAACTGTCAAACACAGGAATATCATAGCAAAAACATTTTGGAATTAAGTTTCTAGATTGCAATGCAGATTCATGATGTAAAATTTTGTAGCTCCAAGTTTAAGTTCCCCCACCAACTCTTACTTTAGATTCTAGGCATTATAATATGTTAGCAGATTCTCAGTTTGGGAGAAAAGGAGTCATAAATACAGTTTCATGGGATATCAGTATAGGAACAGGGAAAAGATGAGCTGTACTGAATAACAGATATGTCTATTCCATTGCTGGTTTTTTGAAAAATCAGATATAGTATGTTTCTGTGTCTTAATTTATCTTTTACTTTTTGCATATCAGAGCTTGAGCTTCCAGGTTCTCAAAATCAGTTAAGCATCATTCTTTAAAGGCACTAGAGCAGGGGTGCCCAAATGGTCGATCGCGATCAACCAGTAGATCACAAAGGCAACGCGAGTTGATCACATTGCCTTTGCGATCTTTTTCTCCCTGCTGCTTCCCCAAACCAGGCCTGGCATGTACAAGCACCAGACTCATAAGACTTCACCTCGACATCAATTCTGACGTCGGAGAAGAAGTTCTGGGCCAGCTAATTGGGGGGGCAGGGGGAGAGAGAAAGAAAGACAGGCAGGCAGGGGGAGAGAGAAAGAAAGGCAGAAATAAATAAATATTGGCTTTACAGAAGAAGGAAGTGCAACCAGAGGCTCATGAAATCACAAGACAAAAAGGTAGGAAAAATGATTTTATTTTCAATTGAGTGATCAAAATGTGTCTGTTTTGAGAATTTATATCTGCTGTCTGTATTTTGCACTATGGCCCCCTTTTACTAAACCGCAATAGCGTTTTTTAGCGCAGGAAGCCTATGAGCATCAAGAGTAGCGCAGGGCATTCAGCGCAGCTTCTTGCACTAAAAACCGCTATCGCAGTTTAGTAAAAGGCGAGGGGGTATATTTGTCTATTTTTGTATAGTTGTTACTGAGGTGACATTGCATATTTTAAAGTTATCTGCCTTGACCTCTGAAACCCCCCCCCCCCCCGAATACAAATGATAATTAACATTTTCTCTGCGTACAGTGTGCTTTGTGTTTTTTAACTTTTTATTGTTGGTAGATCATTTTGACTTGGTCATTTTAAAAGTAGCTCGCAAGCCAAAAAAGTGTGGGCACCACTGCACTAAAGAGTCAGTGACACATGCTCAGAGCTCCTGGATTCAGCTGTGCCACCTTCAGCCAGTTGAGAGAAAATATTCTTTCAGAAATATGTTCTGGCTTTTTGTGTGGCTGCTATTTGTGTTTGGTTTGTGAAGGATGACCCAGGTTCAGACAGGCAATTTCATTTTCTAGAGGAAGGCATTAGGCGCCCCTCTAATAGGGCTAGCCTTTCTGTAGGCCAAGATGTTTGCACTCCATTTAGTTTTGTCATTCCTTGAGCAAACAAAATGAATACATGGATTATTCACTCACCTGGGCTTGAAGGCACATACACTGCATACCCAGCTCTTGCTAATCAGCATGACAAATTCCTTTGTTGGTAAATGGGTCCAAGACAAACAAAATCAGCAGGCTAATTATCAGGTTTTGTAGGCTGCTTTGGCCTGTCTTGTTCCATCCTACCTAACAATAGCTAGCAGCAAAAGCTAGCAATCCCATGCTATGGAGTTTCCAAAGGATACTATTTGTAAGTAGCTGTGTGTGAGGCTTGTGTTGCAGAGGCATGTGTAATGCATGAAACCTTTTCCATATTGCCTTGCTACAAGTTAGATGTGTCTTTGCAGTTGTCTTGTCAATAACTTCTGCTCTGTGGTATGTGGCATGCAGTCTGTCAGTCAGATGCTGAAGTTCAGCTTTGACCAGTAGTGCCATGACAGATCACATCATAGTGTGATTGCAGAGCTGGTTCTATGCATCAAATCCAAAAGTATTGCCATCAGTTAAACAAGGCTTTGGGAACTGAAGTTTGATGGGTTAGTTTCAGAGTTTGCTTCAAAACCTTACAAAAACTGCAATAATAATATTAAAAGGGTGGACAATCGAAATTTAATTTAACTTTCCCTTGACCTAGACAGAGCAGCATATAATGAATAGTCAGCATAATTCAAATCAATACAAAATTTGTGAGTATTTTTTGTGAAAAGCTCAGACCTACAACCATACCGCCAAGTGATAAACACGGCACAGATTGCTGATGAGACCATCACAGGTATTCACTGTCTCATGCCACCAATTTTCTTTTTATACATTTATAAATCTCTAATAAGTGTGGCAAAAATCGACTTATCTGAATCTTAAGGTAGCTATGGCTCATCCTCGCAACTGCTCCGGTCCTATATCTAATCCATAATGAAAAATGCTGATGTTGTCATGCTGCCTAAAAACTCCTCGACCCTCCCCCCCCAACTCAAGTTTCATGAAATGAGGGGGGTCGAGTTGGGGGGGTCAAGGAGTTTTGAGACAGCATGACATTATCAACCACCTTAAGATTCAGATAAGTCCATTTTTTGCCACACTTATTAGAGATAAGATCAGTGTGCTGAAGATAAAGCCTGGGAGACAGCTGCAGATGTGAAGGTTCTTTAGAAGTCTGATTGCTGAGTTTTGTACATATTAGAGACTGTATATTTTTCGCTATGAGTCTGATGAATAGCGCATTTCAGTAGTCCATGTTGGAGAGGACGAAGGCATAGAGAAGTTGGGTGAAGTCAGATTCAGAGAAGTAGTTCCTTATTTCCGGAGTTGTCACAGGTAGTAAAATGAGGAAGAGGCCACCTGAGAGAGATAGTTGGAAAGCGATAGGAGTATCCCTAATCTGCATTCTTGGTCTTTTGCAGTTATGGTTGTTGATTCCCAGAGCAGAGAGGGACAGGTGTGGGTGCAGTGCTTTTTGCGGATCCAAAGAATTTCTGTTTTGGAGGCATTAAGTTGCAATTTATTGATGGGCATCCAGTTTTTTATTTCCGAGAAGCAGTTTAGGAGTTTCATGATCTGGGAGTTGTAGATTTCTCCCATTGGTAGATATAGAAGGAGTTAATTGGATTTGGTGTTTGTGGACTATATCTAGGATAAATCTGACGTAGAGATTAAATAATAGGGGGACAGTAGAGCCCCCCAGGGAACACTGTTTCGATAGGACATCATGGAGCAGTACACTTTGGGATCTATTACTCAGAAACGGAAGTGAGTCAGTGTAATGTTGTACATCGTGTTTTTCTTTCCCTATGTGCAAGACTTTGCATTTCTCTACATTGAAGCACATTTGCCATTTATCTGCCCATTCACAAAGGGACCTGAACAAACTGAGTGAATGGGCATATAAATGGCAAATGTGCTTCTATGTAGAGAAATGCAAAGTCTTGCACATAGGGAAAGGAAACACGATGTACAACTACAAGATGGGGGGAATGGTATTGGGGAAAAGCAACCTAGAAAGGGACTTGGGGGTTTTGGTGGACCAATCAATGAAGCCGGGGGCACAATGCGCAGCAGCCTTCAAGAAGATGAACAGAATGTTGGGCATTATCAAAAAAGGAATCACTACCAGAACCAAAGCAGTTATCCTGCCGCTATATCGGGCAATGATGCGCCCGCATATGGAATACTGCGTTCAGTACTGGTCACCGTATCTTAAGAAAGATATGGCAACACTTGAGAGAGTCCAGAGAAGAGCAACAAAAATGATAAGGGGCATGGAAAACCTTCCATATGCTGAGAGGCTGGAGAAACTGGGGCTCTTTTCCCTGGAAAAACGGAGACTTAGAGGGGACATGATAGAAACTTACAAGATCATAAAGGGTATAGAGAAGGTAGAGAGGGACAGACTCTTCAGACTGGTGGGGGAAACAAGAACAAGAGGGCACTCAAGAAAATTGAAGGGAGACAGATTCAGAACGAATGCTAGGAAGTTCTTCTTCACGCAGAGGTTGGTGGATACCTGGAATGCGCTTCCAGAGGAGGTGGTAGAGCAGAGTACGATTCTGGGTTTCAAAAAAGGGTTGGACAAGTTCCTGAAGGAAAAGGGGATTGAAGGGTATAGTTAGAGGGGTACTACACAGGACAAAATGTCTTAAATAAAGGATCACTTACAGGTCACTGACCTGGGGGGCTGCCGCGGGAGCGGAATGCTGGGCGCGATGGACCTGTGGTCTGACTCAGCAGAGGCGATGCTTATGTTCTTATGTTCTTAATGCAATGTCTTGTATGCCAGTTTTGGAGAGCTGTGTAATGAGAAGAGGATGGTCAATGGTGTTGAATGGTTCGCTGAGATCAAGTAGCACCAGGAGGATATCATTACCCTTTTCCATGAGTTTCCAGCAGTCATTGATGGTGTTGAGAATGACAGTTTCAGTACTGTGCAATTTCCTGAATCCCAATTGGAAGGTGGATAGGGCTCCTTGTTTGTCAATGAAGGGATGTGCTTGGTTGAGCAAAGTTTTTTCCAGGATCTTGGAGATAAAGGGTAGATTGAAGACAGGTCTAAAGTTGCTGGGCATGCTAGAGTCAAGTGGGGGGGTTTAGGATTGGTCTGATGATTGCTGAAAGAGTGGTTGATCGATGGAATGGTCTTCCAAGTCAGGTAGTTGAGGCCAGTAATGCACTCGACTTCAAGGGACGATAGGATAAACATGTAGGTTCGCTCCGGGGAAATGCTTAAAAAGAGGGTTCTTGTTGAGGAAGGGTTCTTGGAGTGGGTTCAGTCTGGGAAATTCTTAGAGGGAGGGTTCTTGTTGAGGGGGGATCTTCAAGTGGGCAGACTTGTTGGGCCGACAACCCTTTTCTGCCGTCATACTCTATGTTTCTATGTTTGTTTCTATGTTTCCAGTTTGTGGGCATTGAACTTGATTGTAGAGAGGTGCTGATGAGAGGAAGGATGGAGTTTACAAAGGTGTTTTTTGCTACCACTAGGAGATGTGGTGGGCAGGGGTCTAGGATGGAGCTATAGGGGCAAATAGTCTAGTATCTTGGTGAGGTTGTCGTGGGAGACAATTTCGAATTGAGTTAGGTTCTCAGTTATCTGCTTAAGTATCCTGTCTGGGTTGTTGGGAAATGATGTTGGTAGTACGGTGGAGTCGAGATGAGACCGTATTTTGTCTACTTTATCAATGAAATAGTCTGAGAGCATTTTGTTGTAGAGTTCAGTGTTAAGGCTTTGGTTGTCTCCTTGAGATGGTTGTGAATATCTTTTCTTTCTTTTTTTTGTTAGTTTAAAAAGGATTTTTGATTTACTGAGGGTCTTTAGTAGTTGTTGGGAGTAGTATTTCTTTCTAGTGTCTATCGTAGCTTGTTTATATTCTTTGTGCAGTTCCTCCAGCTGAACTTGTCACTATTAAGCCTGGATTTGTACCATTTACTTTCTGCTTTCCTTAGTTCTCTTTTCTTGGATCTTAAGTTGTCGATAAACCAAGGGAAAGAGAGCTTGCAAGATAGTGTTTCATCTCTTTGACGGTGCTAGGTATTCGTAGAGGACTCTTACCTCAGCATGTCAGTCCATTGCAGCCTCATCGATGGATTCAGAATTGTTCAGGATTTAATGTTCCCACTAGGTTGGAAAGACCTGTGGAGAGATCATCTAAGTTGATTGCGTCATTGTTGTATATTTTCTTGGGTTAGGTTTGCTTCCTGGTTGATAGTTGCTTTGTTGTGTAGGTGTGGTTGAATGTGATCAGATAGTGATCGTACCAGGGCACTGGTTGGATGGAGCAGCTAGAACTTAGAACATAAGAACACAATGGTCCATTGTGCCCAGCACTTTGTCTTGAATCCCTGGTATTTTCCCCTATAACAGCCTCTGGAAGAGCATTCCAGTTTTCTACCACTCTCTGGGTGAAGAAGAACTTCCTTACATTTGTACGGAATCTATCCCCTTTTAGCTTCAGAGAGTGCACTCTCGTTCTCTCTACCGAAGGTACCCTTTCGAAGAAAGGGTGAACAACCTATCTTTATCTACTAAGTCTATTCCCTTCATTATCTTGAATGTTTCAATCATGTCCCCTCTCAGTCTCCTCTTTTCAAGGGAGAAGAGGCCCAGTTTCTCTAATCTCTCACTGTACAGCAACTCCTCCAGCCCTTTAACCATTTTAGTCGCTCTTCTCTGGACCCTTTCGAGTAGTACTATGTCCTTCTTCATGCAGTATTCCAGGTGAGGGCGTATCATGGCCCGGTACAGCGGCATGATAACCTTCTCCGATCTGTTCATGATCCTCTTCTTAATCATTCCGTGTGCCCTTTTCGCCACTGCCATGCATAGCGTGGACAGCTTCATCGACTTCTCAACCAATACTCCCAAGTCTCTTCCCTGTGGGGGTCTCTCCAAGTACCGCACCGGTTATCCTGTATTCGTGTATAAGATTTTTGTTACCGACATGCATCACCTTACACTTATCCACGTTGAACCTCATTTGCCATGTCGCAGCTCATTTCTGGAGCGTGTTTATGTCACGTTGCAGGTCTTCGCAAACCTCCTGCGTCTTCACTACTCTGAATAACTTTGTGTCGTCTGCAAATTTAATCACCTCACTTGTCGTAACATCGATGCATCTTTTTGTATAAAGATTAGGTCTGAGTGTGTAAGTGAGGGGACTATTTGATTGAAACCTAGGTCTGATAGTGATGTGATGAACTCTTCTGGTGATCCAGTCTCATTTGGGAGGTGTGGCCAATGGTTAGAGCTACAGCCGTAGCACCCTAAGGTTGTGGGTTCAAATCCCTCGCTGCTACTTGTGACCTATGTCCTATGTATCACAAATAGAGAATCATATGGAGGACAGCGTAGTTGTATAAAATCATTAAAAATTATGAAACGGTTGTGGTGTTCACACTGCACGTTAGCCGGGAAGAAATCTTGCTTTCGTTTCATAATTTTTACTGATTTTATACAACCACGCTGTTCTCCATATGACTCTTTTTGTGATACATAGGACATTTCGGACCCCTGAGGAAGGAGTGTTTCTCCAAAACACGGACCATGTTGGGTCTGCACTCCATGTATATGAGAGTCACTTCTTTGGATTATAATTTTATATAATTTTTAAATAAACATTCCGGTACCTTTTACATTCCATTCTATAGTATTTTTTTTGTTCTTGAGATCTCTGTTGTGACCTGCTGAGAAGGTAAGTTATTCTAGTGTGTTTAATATAATGGTGTTTAATCAGTCTTGGGTTGAGGTTGAATTTAATGATGACAGCTACACCTCCTCCTCTAGTGTCGGTGCATGAGCAAGCTAGTGTTAGGTACCCTGATGAAAAAAGCATACCTAGAGTGGCTCCATCATGGTCTCTGAGCCAGGTTTTGGTAATTAAGAAGATGTCCCAGTTATTGCCTGCGAGATCACTTAGAATAAAATCTTTGTTGTTTACTGATCTTGCATTTGCAAGGGCAATTGAGGCTTTTGAGTACTAGTTGGAGGGTGGGTGGGACTGGGCCTAAGGTAGTGGGGTCTGTGTGCTAGGGATTTGCTGAAGGGGAGGTGACTCAGGTCACCATATCTGCCCTGACCTGTGATGACTGGGATAGAGGAATACGTGCTGGCAAAGAGAGTAGTTGCTAAGAAATAGGAGAGCAGAGCTTGCAATATTGGTATTAAAATAGGCAGTGTAAAGATGAAGGACTATAGCAGCAGGGTTTGGGTTACAGACCTTAAGTCTGTATTTTCATTGTAACGCTCTTAGAGCTATACTGGCTATCTCCATTATAAGTGTGCACTTTAGACAGTACACTTCTAATACCTACTTCAAAGTTAATTCTAAACAGTACATTCGAGTACAGTCAAAGCTCTGAGTCTATGATCTCTATAGTAATTTCTATTCTACTTTAAAGTATGTTTCAAGCAATCCTTTCTAGCAAACACTACTGTGGTGATCTCTTATCAATTGTTGAGAATTTTATTCACTGTCCTCTTGATCCACATGAAAAACCACAGAAAAGGGCCTTTTGGGTTGGCCTTTTGGTGAGGCCCACCAGTGAAACATGCCCACCTGTCATGCGGCCCTTTAAAGGGCCGATTGAGGAGGCCCGGGAGGTGGTAGACGGGGCCTCTCTCTAGCCACATGGCAAGGTCTGTCGGTGGGGAGAGGAAGGTTCCATGTCTCCTCTCCCTGCAGGAGCCTGTGATTTATCAATCATAGCTCTAAAATCCATCACTTGTCCCACCCATTTAAAGTGAAAATAACTCAAACCGTGTACAGAATTCAATGTGTTCTCAGCAAAAAACATTTTCATGATTGTTTTGTGACTTTGAGCAATCTCTGTATAGGCTTGTTATATAATCCGCTGGGAAAAAAAATGTTTCATCAATCAAAATAATACCAATTTATCACTTATTTGTAAGGTTTGGTATGATAGGTCCAAGATAGTTTGAACAGATTCTCTTCAGGGACCAATGTTATAATAATATATAATAATAATAAAGATTTTAATTCGTCGAGGTCCCCTAGGCACACAAGTACACATGGCCCCCTGCCCCGCCTCACCCCACCATGCACCCAGGCGGAAACAGGAAGATACATCAGAGGGAAGCTTTGGGCAAGCAATACCGCTTGCAAAATTACAGTTCCCGTTGCCTTTCTTACCTGCGTTGCTTGCTTGTCTTACTTTCCGTCATTGGGGAAGGCTGCGTTGCTGATCGGGGGGGGGGGCCCGCGTTGCCAATCGATGCTGGTGGGGCCCATCGCCGTTTGGAAAAAACAATGTTGTTGCTCTCCTTCATTGGGCCACTCTGACCATTTCGGGCCCTAGGCACGTGCCTACTTGGCCTATTGGTTAATCCTGCCCTGGTTGTAACTCTTGGTTTTAGACAGTTTATAATAATTCAGAGCTCTAATGTATACAATCAAATCATCTAAAAATTAAAAAATATCATTCCAAAACAAAAGCACCACACAAGCCAAGAAAGCTAGCTTATTACTTAAACGAAAGAAAAGCCTCAGACAAACGGAGAGGTGTACCCACACTTTTCCACCAAAGCATCATAGGCAAAAAACTTTTGCACAAGTTTAAAGTTAGCAGGTGGGAGCAAAAAATAGCCAAGAATGATTAATGGTAAAAACCACTGAACACAAACAGGCCAGGCTGACAATCGTTTCATGGCCGGTAACCACTGTTTAGCGCGATCGTCGGCCTGGCCTGTTTGTGAAATGATCGTCAGCCTAGCCTGTTTGTGTTCAGTGTTTTTTTACCATTAATCATTCTCGGCTATTTTTTGCTCCCACCTGCTAACTTTAAACTTGTGCAAAAGTTTTTTGTCTTTGATGCTTTGGTGGAAGAGTGTGGGTACACCTCTCCGTTTGTCTGAGGCCTTTCTTTCACTTAAGTAATAAGCTAGCTTTCTTGGCTTGTGTGGTGCTTTTGTTTTGGAGTGATAGTTTTTAATTTTTGGACTATACTTCCCTCCATTCCTCCCTGTTTTTTGTGGTTGTATACAATCAAATCATACCATTCAGTGTTTCAAAAGAAGCACCAGCCTTCCAAGTGCTTATTCAAGATGATGGATTTCTGGTGTCCTGGAAAGTAGAATATATAAATTAGGGGCTCATGACATAATAGGAAATAAGAAAAATATATTACAAAGCCACGCTAGTGGCTGTTGCATGGCAAAAGCCCCAAAGCCCTTTAAATCTCTATGAGCTTCGGGGCAGTTAACGCAGTGGCAGCTGCTAATGCGGCTTTGTAAAAGGGGAGGGGGTATATTAGCAAATAGAATGACAGTCAATAATGTTATTTAAACCTGTCAATAAACCTATCTGATTTTTGGTTTGCAATTCAAAAATCCAGGACTGTTCTCTGATTAAGTACTGCTGAATATGATTCCCTGTAATGGTAGAAGGGACATATTCTATAATAAACCAATATATCTGAACAAATTGATGCTTCATTTCAAGGAAATGAGATACTAAGAGGGGCAGTAAGAGATGACGTATATGAATGATTTCTGTGTTCTGTAAGTCTGGTTCTGATGCCCCCCTTTACAGGGGCAAATCAGAACATAGACTACAAACATAGACTTGCAGATAGTATGATGATGTAAATTATCATTTTTACCTGTGATTGGACTAATCCTATCATTACAAATCAATGAACAAGCACAAAGAGAACAATGTCCATATGGTTTGTGAGAACCTCCACAGTGTGACTGCTCAGGGGCAGACAAAAAAGGAATGTACCAGTCTGTCAGCAAGATTACATCCTCTAGTACATTGATTCTCAAACCTGTCCTGGGGGGACCTGGACCCCGACCCCCAGCCAGTTGGATTTTAAGATATCCCTAATGAATATGCATGAGCGAGATTTGCATATAATGGGGGAGGCATGTAAATCTGGCTCATGTGACATCCTCCCTCCCCCCCGGTCCTCTAAATTTGCCGACTCTTCATCAAAGATGAATGCAGGCCGACATTAAATAGCCTGGAAGCCTTCTCTCACATCTTCTGACAGCAATGTCCTTTTGCCGTGAAGGCAGTAATCATGAAAGGAAGGCTTCAGGACTGCCTGTGGTGGACCTGCATTATTTGCCAAGAGAGACAGCACCCAGGGGGAGGTAATAGAAACTGCCAGACATTCGGAAGGAGAAGGGGAAGGGGGAAGAGACATGTGAATGAGTGAGATGCTGGCTCAATGCTTGCTTGGGGAAGGGGGATGGGGAAAGAGAGAGAAAGAGATGCTTGCTTTGGAGAGGGGGGTTATAAGGGAGAGAGATTCTCTGGGGAAGGGGGATAGGAATGCCTACGCTGGAGAAAGATGCTCGCTCAGGGGAGGGGGTATGGGGAAAGAGAACATAACTAAAAGACAGACAAAAGCCTTTGGCCTTTTTAATAATGATGATGTACTTTGCAGTTCTTTAATTGGAGCTGAAATGTTTACAAGTATTGATTATTTTGTAGTTCTTTTTTTGACAGCTATATTACATATTGTTAAGTGAAGATTTTTCTTCTGGTACTATGTTAAATATTTTTTTTCTTCTAATAAGAAATGTATCATACAAACTTCTGGTTTTATTACAAGTTGAGGATTGAGAGTGAGTCAGACAAAGAATTTGAGATAGAGAGACTGGTGGTACACAGGATGGGGTAGGGAAGGTTTGTTTGAGAGTTGTGGTGTAAGGCTTGGTATAGTTGTGCTTTTGAGAGAGATGTAGGCTAGGGAGAATGAATGTCACTGACACAACACTGGTCAGAAGTATTGTGATCTCATGTGGGGAAATACTTGACGGCTTTCCTTCAGCTCATTTGGTTCCAAAGTGGCCTCCACTCAAAAATTAACAAAAACCACTGTCATAGTGTATCCTGAGATCCCTAGGTATCATTTCCAAGATCTAGAAAAACCCAATTACTATACCATACCAGGGTAATTGAATTCATACTGAAGAAGAATTATTTCTTGGCACCCTCAGAGCATTGTAAAACCTCTTACCGTAGGATGCCTCATTTTTATGACTGATTTCAATAAAGTAAAGTTGTTTTCCTATAAAGGATATTATATGTAGACAGCAGGATAAATTAAATGTATGTACCTTCCACCATCAAGGGTAATGGAGTGGAGGAGTAACCTAGTGATTAGAGTACTGGGAGCCTGGTTCAAATCACACAACTGTTCCTTGTGATCTTGGGCAAGTAACTTAAAAGGCAATTCTACAGTATAAACTAGGTGCCAGTAGTTACACAACCCATTTACACGAAACTAGCCATTATGCATGCAAGTACTCCTAGAGCTATCCTATAAGGGCACACATAAATGGCATAGCATGTAAATGCAAAGGGCTGTATGTATGGATATGTTTACCACTCATGTGTGCAACTTAAAGAATAATGTAAGTTGGTTGTGCCCTTGCTGCATGTAGGCACCTGCAGTTATACCAAGTCTATGGCTGGTATAACTGCAGGTGCCTGAATTGTAAGTGTACCAATACAGGATTTCACTAGTATTCTAAAAGGACAGTGCTGTGAACAAGGCTGCCCTGTGAACTTCTAAAAGATAAGTTACTCAGCATTTCATATTCTGCTCTTTTCACTGTTTTTCAGCATTATATCTGCTTAATTTCTCTTCTCCTCCCTGTTTCTTACTTAAAAAAAACAAAAAAAGCACAAAAAAATAAACCCTTCTCTTTCCTCTGTTAAATCTTATTTCCTCTTCCTCTTCAAAGGAATAAGGGTAAGACTTTATTAACTCTAATTAAATCCTGGTGCCTGTGGCACAGAGTGACTAAAGTAGGGAAAATCCTGTTATAAATCCTGTGTTTTAGGGTAGCCACTGATTTGTTATAGAGCCTGCATTTTTGTTTAAAATACTGTGTTTTAGGGTGGTATAGAGCCTGTATTTCTGACTTACTAGTTTTTAGCCATTGTGTCTGCTGATTAGGTGGAGAAGGGAGGGGCTCTGATTTACTTCTAAGGTTAACTGCATTATCTTTGGGACAGTGCTGTGAACAAGGCTGCCCTGTGAACTTCTAAAAGCTAAGTTACTCAGCATTTCATATTCTGCTCTTTTCACTGTTTTTTCAGCATTATATCTGCTTAATTTCTCTTCTCCCTGTTTCTTATTTAAAAAAACAAAAAAAAAAACAAAAAAATAAAGCCTTGTCTTTCCTTTGTTAAATCTTATTTCCTCTTTCCCTTTCCTTTCATAGGAATAAGGGTAAGACTTATAGTCCCACCAACCCCAGGGACCACTTTTCATATGTAGAGACCCAAATAATCAGGACTACCGTACTCAAATCAAGTCACTTCACAACCAATCAAGATGACCTTTATTCTATGCAATCACTGTGGTGCTTTAATTCCAAGACATACTATTTGGAGGCTTAAGGCTTGCCCCATCTGTCTTCAACTTGTTAGTATTAAGGAGGAGCTCTGCAAACTTAAACAGGAATTGAATACAATTAAAGCAGCTTCCATCACTCCACAAAATCATACCAACTTATCACCTCTACCTCAAAGAATAAAACAGCCCAGGAATAAATGGATCACAGTAGGCTCAGGAAGACTGTGACATGTAACACAGAAACATCCACCGTCACAAATATTACCTCTACAGAATTCCTTCGTTCCACTAGTGCACTGCGATACTCAAGAAAACAGAAGGGAGGTGGGACTGGAACCAATGAAGGTAACTCAAGAGAACAAGCGCACCCTAAGCACAAATAAAAAAGCCAAAAACAGAAAACTATTACTGTTGGGGGATTCCATCATCAGAGGCATTAACCTTGGAACACAAGGCGAGGAGACCAAAATAGTGAAATGTCTTCCAGGATCCTCAGCTACCAGGAGTTCCAGGCAAATACAGACTATAATTAAGGAAGAAACTAAGGATTTTAACACTGATGTTGTTATCCATCTGAGAACAAATGACCTGGCCAACAACTCCACACTTGCAGTACAGAAAGCTTTTCGGGAGCTTGGTGAAAGCATGAAACCTTTTGTAAAGACTTTAGCTTTTTCTGAAATACTGCCTGCATATGGAAAGGGAGAGCAAAGAGTGAAAAACACAGAGGACTTTAATAGATGGCTCAAAGCCTGGTGTCATCAAGAAGGCTTCAGGTACATAGGAGGATGGGGAAATACATGGAAGGACAAGAAGCTATATTGCACTGATGGGCTACATATTACTACAGCAGGAAAAAGAAACCTTGCAGAGAAATTTAGACAATATTTTTCTAGGCATTTAAACTAGAAGGTGGGGGTGGTGTATGTACGAAGGACAATTATAGAGACCACCCCTGGCAAAAGAAAAGATGTAATAGTAGTAAAGATTGCAACTTAAACAATATCAGCAACTCATTTCTTAGTATTGCAACGGAAAGTGAAACGAAACAAAAATCCATACGAAAAAGGAGATTATCGCTGAAAAATAGCTGGAAAGCGATGACCACAAATGTTCGCAGTCTAAGCAACAAAGTTCATGATCTGCAAGCCCTGATGTTAGAGGCAGATCTAGATATTGTCGCTATCACAGAGACATGGTTCAGTGAATCACATGGGTGAGATGCAAACATACCGGGATATAATCTTTTTAGGAAGGACAGAGATGGTCAAAAAGGTGGAGGAGTAGCTCTCTATGTAAAGATCAATATCCAAGCGACCGAAATGCAAGGGACCTGGGGAGAGGAAGAAGCGATATGGATTGCTCTGAAAAGAGAAGATGGAACTTCTATCTACGTGGGTGTAGTCTACAGACCTCCGACTCAATCGCAGCAAATTGATAAGGATCTGATTGTGGATATCCAAAAGTTTGGAAGGAAAGAGGAGGTTCTGCTGTTTTGAGATTTCAACCTGCCGGATGCGGACTGGAATGTTCCGTCTGCGGAATCGGAAAGAAGTAGGGAGATTATGGATGCCTTTCAAGAGGCTATGCTCAGACAAATGGTGACGGAACCCACAAGGGAAAAAGCGATATTGGATCTGGTCCTCACAAATGGAGAGAGTATCTCTAATGTTCGAGTGGGTGCTCACCTGGGAAGTAGCGATCATCAAACGGTTTGGTTTGATATAACGGCTAAAGTGAAGAGCGGCCGCACGATACTTAAAGTCCTAGATTTCAAATGTACGGACTTTAATGCAATGGGAGAGTACCTGAAGAAAGAGCTGTTAGGATGGGAGGACATAAGAGAAGTGGAGACAGCGGTCTAAGCTGAAAGGAGCGATAAAAATGGCTACGGATCTTTATGTGAAGAAAATCAATAAAAACAAGAGAAAAAGGAAGCCTATATGGTTCTCCAACCTAGTGGCTGAGAAAATAAAGGCAAAAGAGTTGGCGTTCATGAAATATAAAAAAAACCAAGAAGAGGAGAGCAGAAAGGACTACAAGGTGAAACTGAAAGAAGCCAAGAGAGAGATACATCTGGCGAAAGCACAAGCGGAAGAACAAATGGCTAAAAATGTAAAAAAGGGAGACAAAAATTTTTTCAAATTTTTTCAAATATATTAGTGAAAGGAGGAAGATGAAAAATGGAATTGCTATGCTAAAAGATGCTGGGAACCAATATGTGGAGAGTGATGAGGAGAAAGCAAATGTGCTAAACAAATACTTCTGTTCTGTGTTCACAGAAGAAAATCCTGGAGAAGGACCGAGATTGTCTGGCAAAGTTACATGGGAAAATGGAGTAGATTCTGCGCCGTTCACGGAGGAGGGTGTTTATGAGCAACTTGAAAAACTGAAGGTGGACAAAAAGATGGGACCAGACGGGAACCATCCCAGGATACTAAGGGAGCTCATAGAGGTTCTGGTGAGTCCTACTAAAGACTTGTTCAACAAATCTCTGGAGTGATTCCTGGGGATTGGAGGAGAGCGGATGTGGTCCCTATTCATAAAAGTGGTCGCAGGGATGAAGCAGGAAACTACAGGCTGGTGAGCCTCACTTCAGTTGTTGGAACAATAATGGAAGTATTGCTGAAAGAAAGGATAGTGTACTTCCTTGAATCTAATGGGCTACAGGGTCCGAGGCAACATGGCTTTACAAAAGGTAAATCGTGCCAGACAAACCTAATTGAATTTTTTGATTGGGTGACCAGAGAGCTGGATCAAGGACATATGCTAGATGTAATTTACTTGGATTTCAGCAAAGCCTTTGATACAGTTCCTCATAGGAGGCTGTTGAACAAACTTGAAGGGCTGAAACTAGGACCCAAAGTGGTGAACTGAGTCAGAAACTGGCTGTCGGACAGACGCCAGAGGGTGGTGGTTAATGGAAGTCGCTCGAAGGAAGGAAAGGTGAGTAGTGGAGTCCCGCAGGATTCGGTGCTGGGGCCAATCCTGTTCAATATGTTTGTGAGTGACATTGCTGAAGGGTTAGAAGGAAAAGTGTGCCTTTTTGCAGATGATACCAAGATTTGTAACAGAGTAGACACCGAAGAGGGAGTGGAAAATATGAAAAAGGATCTGCAAAAGTTAGAGGAATGGTCTAATGCCTGGCAGCTAAAATTAAATGCAAAGAAATGCAGAGTAATACATTTGGGGATTAATAATAGGAAGGAACCGTATATGCTGGGAGGAGAGAAGCTGATATGCACGGATGGGTAGAGGGACCTTGGGGTGATAGTGTCCGAAGATCTAAAGGCGAAAAAACAGTGTGACAAGGCAGTGGTTGCTGCCAGAAGGATGCTGGGCTGTATAAAGAAAGGCGTAGTCAGTAGAAGGAAGAAGGTGTTGATACCCCTGTACAGGTCATTGGTAAGGCCCCACTTGGAGTATTGTGTTCAGTTTTGGAGACCGTATCTGGCGAAGGACGTAAGAAGACTTGAGGTGGTCCAGAGGAGGGCAACGAAAATGATAGGAGGCTTGTGCCAGAAGACGTATGAGGAGAGACTGGAAGCCCTGAATATGTATACCCTAGAGCAGGGATCTCAAAGTCCCTTCTTGAGGGCAGCAATCTAGTCGGGTTTTCAGGATTTCCCCAATTAATATGCATTGAAAGCAGTGCATGCACATAGATCTCATGCATATTCATTGGGAAAATCCTGAAAACCCGACTGGATTGCGGCCCTCGAGGAGGGACTTTGAGACTCCTGCCCTAGAGGAAAGGAGAGACAGGGGAGATATGATTCAGATGTTCAAATACTTGTAGGATATTAACGTAGAACAAAATCTTTTCCAGAGAAAGGAAAATGTAAAACCAGAGGACATAATTTGAGGTTGAGGGGTGGTAGATTCAGGGGCAATGTTAGGAAATTCTACTTTACGGAGAGGGTAGTGGATGCCTGGAATGCGCTCCCAAGAGAGGTGGTGGAAAGTAAAACTGTGACTGAGTTCAAAGAAGCGTGGGATGAACACAGAGGATTTAGAATCAGAAAATAATATTAAATATTGAACTAAGGCCAGTACTGGGCAGACTTGCATGATCTGTGTCTGTATATGGCCGTTTGGTGGAGGATGGGCTGGGGAGGGCTTCAATGGCTGGGAGGGTGTAGATGGGCTGGAGTATGTCTTAACAGAGATTTCAGCAGTTGGAACTCAAGCACAGTACCGGTAAAGCTTTGGATTCTTGCCCAGAAATAGCTAAGAAGAAAAATTTTAAAATTTAAATTAAATCAGGTTGGGCAGACTGGATGGACCATTCGGGTCTTTATCTGCCGTCATCTACTATGTTACTATGTCAAAATGGAATCACAGTTGACATTATAGAATAGACAATCACCACACAGCATTGGTGTGCCTAAATGGAAGTTCCCAGTTATAGAATTGCCCCCTTATCCCTCCACTGCTTCAAGTACAAGCTTAAACTGTAAGCCATTCAAGCCATTCAGTGTCTGGAAAATACCTAATATACCTCATCTTGGGCTACTGTTGGAAAAAGGTGTGAGCTAAATCTAAATAAAGAAATAGACTCCTAAATTCTCTAATAGACTTAGAAAATTTGGAGTGGCAGTGGTTGCACAGGAACTCCTGTTAATCCTGTTAAAGCTCGGAATATTTTTCCCAATTTTGTATCTGATTTACCCTGCTATCTATAGAGAACCATTGTTACAAGAGAGCAACTTTGCTTTCTCCGCTAGCATTTCCATGCCTGTTTAAATGCTTTTGAATAACAGGCCCACAGTTTACAACTTCCTTTAATCCAGTACAGTGTTCATACTGAGAGATAAGAGAAACTTCACTGTTATGAAACTTAATATATTTATGTAATTTGTTTTCTATTCCATTCTCCCAAACAAGCTCAGAACAGGTTACAGGTTAATGAATACAATCTCTCCACCCCACATCTGGCACCCTCTTTTACACTGGTAGCCAAATCAAGAGGCCTTTAAAGTTATTTTTTTTACAAAACAGCTCTTTATTAATACATTATCTCTGTTTTCCCCTTTTCTATATGCCATTTGAGACATCATGCAAGTTCTCTGAATCTTTATACTCTGTTTCATTTCTGTAACTTTCTTGATCATTTTGGCATAAGAACATAAGCAGTGCCTCTGCTGGGTCAGACCAGAGGTCCATCACGCCCAGCAGCGGCCCTTCAGGTCCAGGACCTGTATAGTAATCCTCTATCTATACCCTTCTATCCCCTTTTCCTTCAGGAAATTATCTAATCCCTTTGTGAACCCCAAAACTGTACTCTGTCCTATCACACCGTCTGGAAGCGCATTCCAGGTGTCCACCACCTTTTGGGTGAAGAAGAACTTCCTAGCATTGGTTCTGAATCTGTCGCCTCTTAATTTTTCCGAATGCCCTCTCGTTCTTGTAATTTTTGAACGTTTGAAGAATCTGTCCTTCTCCACTTTCTCCATGCCCTTCATGATCTTGTAAGTATCTATCATGTCCCCTCTAAGTCACCGCTTCTCCAGGGAAAAGAGCCCCAGTTTCTCTAATCTTTCAGCATATGAAAGGTGTTCCATACCTTTTATCAGTCGTGTCGCTCTTTTCTGAACCCTCTTGAGTATCGCCATATCCTTCTTAAGGTATGGTGACCAATATTGGACGCAGTACTCCAGATGCGGCGCACCATTGCCCGATACAACGGTAGGATAACTTCTTTCGTTCTGGTTGTAATACCTTTCTTGATAGTACCCAACATTCTATTTGCCTTCTTAGAGGCCGTTGCACACTGTGCTGACTGCTTCATTGTGTTGTCCACTATTACCCCCAAGTCCTTTTCTTGTGTACTTTCACCCATTACCAGCCCTCCCATCATATAGCTGTTCTTCGAGTTTCTGTTTCCTACATGCAAGACTTTACATTTCTCTACATTAAACTTCATCTGCCATCTCGTCGCCCACTCTTCTAGTTTGTTCAGGTCCCTTTGTAAATCTTCACAGTCCTCTTTAGTTCCAACTCCACTAAATAGTTTGGTGTCATCTGTGAATTTTATTACTTCGCACTTCATCCCTGTTTCTAGATCATTTATAAATACATTGAACAGCAGCGGTCCGAGTAACGACCCCTGCAGAACACCAATCGTGACCCTCCTCCAGTCCCAAGTAGTGGCCCTTCACTCCTACCCTTTGCTTTCTACCCGCCAACCATTTTTGATCCATCTATGTACGTCTCCTTCCACCCCATGGTTCTCCAGTTTCCATAGTAGGCGTTCATGGGGTACCTTGTCAAAGGCTTTTTGGAAATCTAAGTATACGATGTCTATGGGGTCCCCTTTGTCCATCCATTTGTTAATTCCTTCGAAGAAGTGCAATAAGTTCGTTAGGCACGATCTTCTGTTAATAGTGATTTAAAAAAATAAACACATTAGCACATGCAACCCTTGGCGAGGCTGCATTGAGCACCCATATCTTAAGACCTCTTCCCAGCCCAAAGAGCATCCACCTTCCTCCCAAAGACCTCCCACACCTTGTAGGCCTTATTGGGCCTACCTGAAAGATGCCCTGGTGGTCTAGCAATGGTTCAGTTGCTGCTTCCAATGCCAACTCCAGGTTTAAAATGGTGGCCACAACTTCTAACAGTAGTCTTGTGAGACTATCTGAAAAATGTTAACCAGTTAATAATATATAAATTGTGGTACCAAGGTGGTGTTGGAATATAAAAACGAGCAGAAACAGACATTTCAAATGAGAGACTATATATAAAGAAAATACATTGCACAGAGAAACATTAAGTATTCAAAAAAGGATAGCACAGAGAGAAAAATCTAAGCTAATCACACAAGAAAGTGATAGGAAATAAAAATTCATTCCAGAAATGGAAAAAGGACAAAACCAAGGAAAACTGGAAAGAGCACAGGAAGCATCAAAAAGAATGTCACCTCGTGGTTAGAAGAGCAAAAAGAGAATATGAAGAGAGGCTAGCTAGGGAAGCACAAAATTTCAAACCGTTCTTCAGATATGTTAAAGGGAAGCAGCCGGCTAGGGAGGAGGTGGGACCATTGGATGACAGAGATAGGAAAGGAGTGGTGAAGGAGGAAAAAGAAGTGGCGGATAGACTAAACATGTTCTTTTCGTCAGTATTTACAAAAGAGGACACATCCAACGTGCCGGAACCTGAAAAATCTTCAAAGGAGATCAAGCAGAAAAATTAACATCCATGGAGGTAAGCCTTGAAGATGTACACAAGTAGATAGATAGATTAAAAACTGACAAATCTCCGGGCTTGGACAGAATCCACCCTAAGGTATTGAAAGAACTAAAGGAGGAAATAGCAGAACTACTACAGCAGGTTTGTAATCTATCCCTGAAAACAGGCATGATCCTGGAGGATTGGAAGATAGCTAATGTTACGCCCATCTTTAAAAAAGGATCGAGAGGTGACCCGGGGAACTACAGACCGGTAAGTTTGACTTCGGTTCCGGGGAAGATGGCGGAAGCGCTGATAAAAGACAGCATTGACGAACATCTAGAACGGAATAAACTGATGAAAACTTGTGCTTTAATAACACGTTAACAGTATATGTATGCATGTCTTAGTGCTGTTGATAATCACAATTATCATTAAAATAAAAGTTAATTACAATAGTTAGCTGCAGTTAATTGATAGTTTTCAGAAAAATGTCACACTAACAAACTATGAATATACCTTGTGTAGATATGAAATAATGTAATATAGTAAAGGCTTGGGTAACTGAAAGCATGCTTACACACGTGCAAACCCTCCTCTTCCTTCTGTTCAATGGAAAATTATGAATAGACCGGAGAAGTATGACATCAACAACCTTAGATAGCACTAAGCTTTCAGAAGCCTAACCAAAGCTTAGGGCTCATTTATTAACAATGCATGTGGATGCCATTGATGGGCATTTTTTGCTACAGGGCCTACTGCTTAAACTGGACCTTGAGACAAATAATGCATATGAATGGTATTTGTTTGTACTGATAGTAAATAACCCAAGCAGTGTTGGTCCATCTGGAATTTGCCAGGTAGATGTTCTCCTAGAAAATTAAAACACTGTACTCCTCAGTGTCTTTTCTGCACTCTGTATCTGCCTCTGCTGCCTCCCCCACCCTTCCTCATTCACTCCTTCTACATATGGATTTACTCATTTCCTGAACTACACTTCATGCATCTGACAAAATGGCCTTTTGCCCTCAAATGTTCATGTCAATAAATTGGTTGGTCAATAAGGTGCTACCAGCCCCTTTCAGTTTTGCTGCTACCTGGCTGCCTCTCTAGAGATTTTGATTAAAATACATTGCTGTCAACCTCAGGTTAATCCTTTTATATGTTTGTTTATAGCAGTGGTCTCAAAATCGCGGCCCGGGGGCCCACATGCAACCCGCCAGGTACTATTTTGAGGCCCTCTGTATGTTTATCATATTCACAAAAGTAAAATAAAACAGTTTCTTGATCATATGTCACTTTAGCTATAAATTACAATATTATTATTAAGAACATAAGAATTGCCGCTGCTGGGTCAGACCAGTGGTCCATCGTGCCCAGCAGTCTGCTCATGCGGCAGCCCTTAGGTTAAAGACCAGTGCCCTAACTGAGACTAGCCTTACCTGCGTACATTCTGGTTCAGCAGGAACTTGTCTAACTTTGTCTTGAATCCCTGGAGGGTGTTTTCCCCTATAACAGCCTCCATAAGAGCGTTCCAGTTTTCTACCACTCTCTGGGTGAAGAAGTACTTCCTTACGTTTGTACGGAATCTATCCCCTTTTAACTTTAGAGAGTGCCTTCTCGCTCTCTCTACCTTGGAGAGAGTGAACAACCTGTCTTTATCTACTAAGTCTATTCCCTTCATTACCTTGAATGTTTTGATCATGTCCCCTCTCAGTCTCCTCTTTTCAAGGAAAGATTTATAAACTATAAAGAGTTTTACCTCATGCAAAATTGTCATTTCTTTAATAAGATATTAAATATTTTTTCTGAGGCCCTCCAAGTCATTATAAATCCAAAATGTGGCCCTGTAAAGGGTTTGAGTTTGAGACCACTGGTTTATAGTGAATGAAAATTGAATATTGTTCTCCACATTCTGGTACTGAAAAATTCAGATTATTTCCCTGAGTCCATTGTTGTTAGGCTGTCCTGATTCCTGTAGCTTAATGGTTAGTGCAGTGGACTGAGAACCTGGGGAACTGTGTTTGATTCCCACTGAAACTCCTTGTGACCCTAGGCAAGTTACCTAAATTTCCATTGCCCCAGGTACAAAAGCTTAGATTGTGAGCCCACTAGAGTCAGAGAAAGTACCTGTATATAATATACAAGTCCCAATCTCTTTCCCCTTGCCTTTCCCATTGGTTGTTCAACAAAAAGGCAGTATATAAAAGCCAAATCCATATATCCTATTTCAAATACAGTAAAACTTTGGTTTGTGAGCATAATTCGTTCTGAAACCATGCTTGTAATCCAAAACACTCGTATATCAAAGCGAATTTCCTCATAACAAATAATGGAAACTCAGACGATTTATTCCACAACCTAAAAACTTTAATATAAAATACTGTATGTACTTGTATTGCTAGACCTTGCTTGTTTAGAACAGTCATTGCTTGTTTATCAAGTTAAAATTTAATAAAATGTTTTGCTTGTCTTGCAAAACACTTGCAAACCAATTTACTTGCAATCCAAGGTTTAACTGTAGTATTATATTCCAAAGCAGATTTAAATTTTGAGTTGCTCCAGTTAAAATAGGCAGCCAAATTACCATGTTAAGATATGTTGTTCATAAAATAATTAATCGCTGCTCTAAGCATCCAATAGAGTGATAAAACAGTTAACCGGCACCCAAGGGGATTGAAAGATGCCAGATAAATGTAGTTTCTGGTTGCTTGAGAGTTGCTATTAAAAATAGGCCAACTAATACTATAGACCATAATATGCCATACCATAAACTTCCAGTCAGCCTACCGGACATGTGGTAGGCAAAGCATGAGCATACTCAGGCGTGGCATGCCAAGTTTACCCTTAAATTTCTGCCAGAAATTGATTTTATTTTCATTTTTATTTAAAGTGTTACAGTATTTCTTAGATTTTTTTTTTGCTGGTTGCTTGAGAATTCTGGTTGTTTGAGTTCCAGTTAACAGCGAGTCTACTGTAATTGCCAAACTTCCATTTGTTTAATACAGAAGATCCCTTTCCTGAATGATGTTCTTAGTGGTCCCTAGGCAACTCTTACTAATAACACTGTGATGTATGTGCAGTGTGACTTATTACCTACTTTCTTGCTTTGTTTATTGTTTTAAAATTAATGCAGACTAATGATTTTTTCTTTTGCTAGAGACAAATATCATCTGGAAAGGTTGTTAAAAGGTTTGCCGCACTTGTGTTTCCTAATGTTTTTCAAGTGCTAGTGCAAAGGTTTGTGGTCCTGTTTAGATGCACGTTGCTATGTGAAAAACGAATTATTAACATTCTTATTGTCAGTTTGTTTGCGCACAGCTGATGGTTTCATAGCACTGAGAGAGAGAGATATGTACACTTCCCCATTAGCCTTCTTAGCAAGAGTCACACTGATAGACTTGGATAGGTTACAGGTGTGTAAACAGGTGAGTACACAGAACATGAAGGGAACAAACTTTCAAAGGAAAACATTGCCAAATCATAACTGACTTTTCCCTACTGTCCTCTCAATGCCTGCATTTTCATCAGTAAGAAGGACTGAGTCAGGTACACATGGGCCAAAGAGTACAGAACCTAATGTAAAGTTTTGAGCATGTGCAGCTCTGTTCCTGTGCAGTAGCATCTTCAGCTCCTCAGTTTTGTTTTTCCTCACTCTGCTGAAAAAACAAAAGCAAAACAAAGTTTTCCTTTTATATTTCTTCTATGGCCGAAATCAGGATTTCTAATCCTTTCCCACTATGTGGCAGAAGATCACAAATTTGATGCACATTCTAGAAGTATGTGTATGTACTAACATATACATGCCAACTAGACCAGGGGCTCCCAACCCAATCCTCAAGACATACCAAATCAGTCAAAGGATGGGCGGGACCACGGCGGAGGAAACAGAGCCGAAGCAGCGCAAAGATCGCTTGCATCGCGATCTTGCTGCAGGCTGCTTCCCCAGGTAAATGGTGCGGGTAGGCCGTGGGGGGGTGGAATCCAGATGCGAGGCCCGGACGTCGGGGGCTGAACCGGATGCAGGGGGGGAACCGGACCAGGAGCACCCCTCAGGACTTGCACCCAGGGCGGACCGCCCCCCTCCTTGGTATGCCACTGCCCAAATCTCTGGTTTGGACTAATGGCATATAAGTGTGTATGTGCCAAAACAGCACCTAAGGCACTATTCTGTAACATAAAAACATAGAAACATGATGGCAGATAAAGGCCAAATGGCCAATCCAGTCTGCCCATCTGCATTAATCATTATCTCATCCTCTCTCTAAGAGATCCCATGTGCTTATCCGATGCTTTCTTGAATTCAGACACAGTCTCTGTCTCCACTGCCTCTTCTGGGAGACTGTTCCACACATCTATGACCCTTTCTGTATAAAAAGTATTTCCTTAGATTACTCCAGAGCCTATTGCCTCTTAACTTCATCCTATGCCCTCTCATTCCAAAGCTTCCTTTCAAATGAAAGAGACTCGCCTCATGCACATTTACGCCACGTAGGTATTTAAACATCTCTATCATATCATCCCTCTCCTGCCTTTCCTCCAAAGTATACATATTGAGATCTTTAAGTCTGCCTTCATATGCATTATGAAGAAGATCACTGACCATTTTAGTGGTCTTCCTCTAGACCAGTAGTATTCAACCCGGTCCGCAGGGACCACCTGGCCAGTCAGGTTTTCAAACGGCTAGATTCAGTAAGCAAACCTATCATGTACCGATTGGTTTGCGACCCCTTTGTGATTCGATTTTCCTCTATCCCGATCCACGCATGCAAATGAGGGGGAACGGCATTGAAATGTAGGCAGGCAGCGATTCATTAACAAAAACCCTGCAACACTGACTGGGCTGGTCGATCACAAACAAGCGACTGCTGGGGACCAGTCGTTCACTACTTTCTGACTGCCATCTCCTGCTTTCTGCATGCTGTCTACCCCGACTTTCCAGCAGTCTGCCTCCGACTCTCCTGCTCTCTGCTGTGATTTTCTCCTGCCGCCCTGCTCTGCCCCAAATCTCCTCTCCTGCTCCCTGCCCTGAATCTGCCAATTTGCTCCTGCCAGCCGGCTCTGCCCTGAATCGCCTTCATGCTCTCTGCTCCCGACTCTCCTGCTCTGTGCCCCAAACGCTGCCCTGGCCTTCCCCTGCAGTACGAGCCCGTGGGTTTAAAGCGAGTTAAAACCAAGAGCTCACTGGACTAAGTTGTTTGTTTTTTTTAAGTCGCTGCTCTTCGACGCATGCACAGACCATCTACAGATGGTCTGCGTATGTGTCGGGATTGCTACAGAGCGATCCGGGCGCTCGGTTGAGGGTGTGATTCTGATTGCCCTCATTTGCATGAGGGCGATTCATGAATCAGCCCTCCTGGACACGGATCAGATCGGATCCCTCATGGATCGGATCCGATCCGTGCCCTTAGTGAATCTAGCCCATAGTCTCTGTCATCCATATTCATTGTGGATATCCTGAAAACCCAACTGGCCAGGTGGTCCCTGAGGACTGGGTTGAATACTGACTCCATCCTTTTTATATTTTTTTGAAGGTGCGGTCTGCAGAATTGTATACAATATTCTAAATGAGGTCTCACTAGAGCAGGGGTGTCAAAGTCCCTCCTCGAGGGCCGCAATCCAGTCGAGTTTTCAGGATTTCCCCAATGAATATGCATGAGATCTATTTGCATGCACTGCTTTCATTGTAAGCTAATAGATCTCATGCATATGCATTGGGGAAATCTTGAAAACCCGACTGGATTGCGGCCCTCAAGGAGGGACTTTGACACACCTGCAGTAGAGTCTTATACAAAGGCATCAATACTTCCTTTTTCCTACTGGCCATACCTCTTTCTATGCACCCTAGCATTCTAGCTTTCGCCATCACCTTTTCAACCTGTTTAGCTACCTTAAGATCATAACTTACAATCACACCCAAGTCCTGCTCTTCTTTTGTGCACATATGTTCTTCACCCCCTAAACTGTGCTGTTCCTTCGGATTTTTGCAGCCCAAAAGTATGACCTTCTTAGTATTAAATTTTAGCTGCCAAATTTCAAACCATTCTTCAAGCTTCGCTAGGTCTTTCTTCATGTTATTAACCCCATCTGAGGTGTCTACTCTATTGCAGATTTTGGTATCATCTGCAAAGAGGCAAATCTTACCCAACAGTCCTGCAGCAATATCGTTTATAAAAATGTTGAAAAGAACAGGCCCAAGAACATAGTAACGTAGTAGATGACGGCAGATAAAGACCTGAATGGTCTATTCAGTCTGCCCAACCTGATTCAATTTAAATTTTTAAAATTTTTTCTTAGCTATTTCTGGGCAAGAATCCAAAGCTCTACCCGGTACTGTGCTTGGGTTCCAACTGCCGAAATCTCAGTTAAAACCTACTCTATCCCATCTAAACCCTCCCAGCCATTGAAGCCCTCTTCAGCCCATCCTCCCCCAAACGGCCATATGCAGACACAGACCGTGCAAGTCTGCCCAGTACTGGCCTTAGTTCAATATTTATTATTTTCTGATTCTAAATCCTGTGTTCATCCCACGCTTCTTTGAACTCAGTCACTGTTTTCCTCTACACCACCACAGAACCTTGAAGCATACCACTTGTAACATCTCTTTCCTCAGAGCAATCTCCATTGATCACTACCCTCTGTCACCTTCTACTCAACCCAGCCCGTCACTTTGGGACCCATCCTAAGGGTACTCAGTTTATTTATTATACGTCTGTGTGGAACACTGTCAAAGGCTTTGCTAAAATCTAAATACACCACATCTAGCACACTCCTTCTATCCAATTCTCTGGTCACCCAGTCAAAGAAATTGATCAGATTTATCTGACAAGACTTACTTCTAGTGAATCCATGTTGCCTCCAGTCCTGTAATCCACCAGATTCCAGAAACATCACCATTGTCTGTTTTAAAAGGGTTTCCATTAATTTGCTTACCACAGAGGTCAGACTTACTGGCCTGTAATTCCCTACTTCGGACCACATCCGCCCTTTACGAACACCACCCTCTGAAAATCAATCAAGGTCTACCACTCCTCCATCCCTATTCATGTTTGTCTTCTGTGGTCCCAGACTAGAAGTCCATGTGGTTCTCTGCCTGGATGATTAACTGGTAAAGAGCATGTCGAAGGAAGGTGCTAAGGAGTCAATTCAGAAAACTCTTCAGGTGTTAAAACTACTAGGGTTCATTTTAAACTACCCCAAGTCCCATCTGATCCCAGTCCAACAATTGGAATTCATAGGAGCTCTGCTAGACACACTACAGTCTTGAGTTTTTCTTCCTGTGACTTGGGCAGACACACTCGTCACCCTAGCTACTTAGTTTCAAACTTACCAGCAGGTCACAGCACGGCAGATGTTGAATTTGCTAGGCTACATAACCTCCATTGTCAATGTCACATCCTTGATATATCTACATATGAGACCAATCCAGTGAACTCTAGCTTCCCAGTGGTCTCAGGCCTTTGGCAACCTGACAAATGTGGTCCAGGTGACCCCAGAATTGGTATGGTCTCTTCTCTGGTGGACAATTCGGCCCAGTTTGACTGTGGGGCTTTCATTCCAAATTCCGCAACACTGAAAGGTGCTGATGATGGATGCATCCAACCTAGGGTGAGGAGCTCATCTCAATGGACTTTACACTCAAGGGGCTCCTTTTACTAAGGTACTCTAACTTGTTTAGCGTGCGCAGCATTGCCATGCGCGCTAACCACATGCTACATGCCAAGAACTAAAGCCAGCTCAATGCTGGCGTTAGCGTCTAGCACGTGTGGCAATGCAGCGCGCGCTAAGTGCACGCTAAAACCACTAGCACAGCTTACTAAAAGGAGCCCAAGGTGTTTGGTCATCTCAG
This sequence comes from Geotrypetes seraphini, assembly GCF_902459505.1. NCBI lineage: Eukaryota > Metazoa > Chordata > Amphibia > Gymnophiona > Dermophiidae > Geotrypetes > Geotrypetes seraphini. Next base: position 142,688,729 of record NC_047088.1, on the reverse strand, counting down.
GAGAAAGATCTCCATATTTACCTCCTAGATCTCCGGGTAATCTAGAACACTCAAAGCTTTCAGCGATTGGCTGCTCAACCAAATCGTACTAATTCATACAATCAGTTTAAGGTGTATTACACAAACAAGCAAGGGGGAATGGGTTCCTACTCTTTGTGTCAGGAAGCCATCAGGATGCGCAACTTAATTGCTCCAAACAGGATGATTCTCAGAGCCACAAACCTCGCAGGAAAATCCAACAGCCTGGCCAACAGACTGAGCAGAGTCATGAAACCACACAAGTGGTCACTCAACAAGGGCATTGCCCAAGAGATTTTCCGAGAGTGTGGCACTCCCTTGGTGGATTTCTTTGCCACTCCTTTAAATCACAAAGTTCTTACTACTGCTCCAGGCTCAGATCACATGACAGATTATCATTGGATGCCTTCTTTCTACATTAGAGGACAGGTCTTCTGTATGTATATCCATCCATTCCTCTCATAGGAAAAACTTTGCTGAAATTCAAACAAGACCAAGGAGAATCATGATTAAATGCCCTGTACTGGCTTGGTCAGATCTGGTTACTTCTTCTAGAATTATCATCCAAAGAACTATGGAGACTGGACTGTTTTCTGACCCTCATAACCTAGAACACAGTATCTCTTCCACATACCAACCTCCAGGTTCTGGCTCTCACAGCCTGGATGTTGAGAGCTTAGAATTTTCTTTATTACATTTGCTAGAGGGTTTCTCCAGGGGTTTTGCTAACTTCTAGGAAAGATTCTACTAAGAAATGTTATTCTTTCAAATGGAGGAGGTTTGCCGTCTGGTATGATGGCAAGACCCTAAATCCAGAACTTAGTTGAATATCTTCTACACCTTTCTGAGTCTGGTCTGTAAACCAACTCTGTAAGGGTTCACCTCAGTGCAATTAGTGTTTATCATTATCATGTAGAAGATAAGCTCATCTCTGGACAGCCTCTAGTTGCTCACTTCATGAGAGTTTACTTTTGACAAAGCCCCCTGACAATATCCAGCTGTATCATGGGACCTCAATGCATCCTCACCCAGCTGGTAAAAGCTCCTTTTGAGCCACTAAATTCCTGTCATGACGTACTTGAAGGTCTTGTTTTCGGTCGCAATTACTTCAGCTCACAGGGTCAGTGAGCTTCAGGCCAAAGTAAAAGATCTACCTTACATTAAATTTCATTATAACAAAGTAGTTCTCCATATACACCTTACATTTCTTCCTAAGATAGTGTTGGAGTTTCATTTGAATCAGTCAATAGTTCTTCCAGTATTTTTTTCCCAAACCTCATGCTCATCCTGGCAAAAGCGCATTTTCATATCTTAGACCACAAGCAAACATTGACCTTTTACATTGAATGGACTAGGCCCTAAAGACAATTTACTCAACTTTTTGTTTCTTTTGATACCAACATGATATGGGTTGCCATTGGTAAACAGACAATTTTCAGTTGGCTGGCAGATTGCATGTCCTTCACTTATACCCAGGCTGGTTTGTCTCTCAAGGGTTATATCAAAGCTCACAGTTTCAGATTCATGGCAGCATTGGTAGCCCGCTTAAGAACAGCCTCCATTGAGGAACTTTGTAAGGCTGCAACATGGGCTTGTAGCAAGATTTATGGTATACTAATCAGTTACATAAACAAGTTACGTGTCTGTTAGTTTTGTCTAGGGAAAACCATAAACGCTGCCAGGTCCAAATTTCTTGGTCTATTTATACGGCACAAGACCCAGGCTAATGAGAAATACTTTTATTATGAAAATAGAAAAATATAATTCACAAGCCAGCTGCAATATCTAAATATTGTTCACAAAATATCTGATTACATACATGAAACTCAGTACATAATTATCACAATACACTTGTTAGTTAACTAATTGTTAAGCACACTAAACAATTCCTTATAATAATAATAATCCCTGATTGGCAGCAAATGATTACAGTTATCACCAAGGTAGCTTTACAAACCTTATCCTATATCACAGGATGCACTTATCTAACCCTAGCTGATAAGATAATAAATTCCTTATTCTCATCATTCGGTAAGGCCTCCGCCGAAACTTAGGTGAAAGGGAAATCGTTTCTTTTTAGATTAGTAGACGTAAATCCTTTGGTTACAGGAACGAGTGTTCGTCAGCCACTGGTACAGCTATAATTTATTGGCAGCCAAGTTTCCTTGAAGTGATGGAATTCAGAGCTGTTTAAGGTCCGATTCACTCTCTCTCAGGCAGAGTCACACGAGGTAACTGTTCAGGTCTTAATTATTAAGAAATAGATGCTTGGAGAATACCTGTTGTAAGATGTGAGCTTCCTCGCATCCCGACACAGACTAATTATAATTGGCACCTTTTCACTTGGATCTCGTCAGATGACTTCCTTGGACCAATCCAGAAACAGAACTTAGATGAATAGCCTTTCTGTGTAAGGTCTCATACAGGCTGGGAGACACAGGTGCCATTAAACAGATAAGAATAGGATAGGAGTATACCTCCCACAAGAATCACACAGTCTAATTATGAAGACATAGATGAATGTCCATGACTAGAATACCATTCTGGTACATACCCAGAATGCATCAGGCAGAAACAGCAAAGATGTGTTCTTCTTTCTCTCTTCTTGCAAAGTTCATGCTGGAAAGATTTCTTGCAGACAATGGTTCAGGCTTGATGATGTCAGAGAGGCCTAACCTTCAGGTGCCAATAAGGAAACACCCATACAGGCTTCAGTCCACACATTCACATCTCTCTTGTCTATAGCAAGACACCAAACGCAACAGTCGGTTTGGTTAAACAGTCCTGCAAAATTTGTTTGGGGTCTGGAGTCCAACTCCATACCCTTAGGCCTGTAATGTTCTGTTCCAGGCTGCACCTCCATGACAGTGTATATATGTTTTCAGGTTGATTAATTTTTGGACTCACTGTTATGAGTTCCTATTGTCCTAAAGTTCTTGTTTTCAATGAGCCTGCTAGCTAGGGGTTCCCACATTTGAGGATATTATGGGTGTTCTCCAAGGACAGCAAGCCAATTATTCTCACATACACTCGCACCTCCCATTGGAGTTGTATTTCTTTAGCTAATATACTGAATAGAAGATGTTATTACACCCTACCATCTAGGCTTCCCTCCATTCACTGGCAGGCCTCTCTACTATAATGCACTATCCTTCTCATTCTATTTCAGGCACCTAAATTTAATCAACATAACCACGCTTAAATTCACAGAATACTAGCATCTACACTGGTAAATGTCCTTATCGTTACTCTATAATTTAGGCACACAGTTCGCCTGGTATATAAATACAAGGGGGCATAGGCAGGACTCTCACTTATGTGCATAACTGATAGAAGCTATAAGTTTCACTCTTAGTGCAAGATGTAGACATGTGCATTTTACTCCTGTTATTAACACAGCATAAGTAGGTGTGCCTAATTATAGGCACGTAGCTGCTGATTTAAACTCATTGAATCTTTGAGCCCAAATGATATTATAGAATTAGTGTACAGCATGCTACATTTAGGTGCCCCCTATATGTAAGTTCAAAATCTGAAAAAGCCAAGTGTTCCTCAGAAAAACAAGTTATCTCATACCTGTTTCTTAAATGGTTCCCTAGTCTATACATCCTGCACTGATATGGTGAATGAAGGGCTGTATGTAACAAATGTTTTGAAATACATATCTTTGATTTTCTAGATTTAGTATCAAAGTAGTTAATAGTTTATGGTTTTAATTAGAGTTTCTGATTGGTGCTAGATTGATAATTGTCAGGAGCAGTGATTCATTTTTGCTGTTTTTTTTAGTTGCTCCCCCCTTATCTTTCTTTGTGATTTATAGCAATGATCTTTGACTAGTAGTACCAGCTGCTGTTGGTTCTCAGAAAATTTTATGAGTGGTAATTGCACCAGCTACAGTATACCTGATAACAATTCTGGCACTCTGGTAAGGGTCTGTATGCAGAGAGAAGGGTGTGTACCAGAAGGAAGACGGAAGTACACATCAATCATCTGACAATATCAACTGTCAGGGAAGTGTAAAGTAGTGTCAAACTGTAAAGAACAACTTGATAAAAGCAGCATTAATGTCAGCACAAATGATTTAAAGTTGTATAGGCACATTTAGATACATAGGGCTAGATTTACTAACCCTTCAATCCATGTGCGATTGGAGACAGGCCGACTGATTCGCCAACCATCTGCATGCAAATGGGGGCGATCGGAGGCACGCCCCCCAACCGACTGCATGGATCGCTAAAGCCCTGACAGTAGTGACAGGAGAAACAGCCTCCTATCACTAATGTCAGGGCTTCTTCCGGCTTTTTTAATAATTTTTTTAATCGGGCAGATATTTTGCATGTTTAAAAAAAAAAAAAAATTAAACTCCCCCTCCCAACAAGTGCCCCTAACCCCCCTCCCTCCTCGAACCACCCCAAAAATTTGCCCCACAGCCATGTTGAAAAAAATTATGACAGGAGGGTTCCCACTCCCTCTTGTCATCTGTCCCACCCAAAAACTAACATAATGGCAGAAGGGATGCAAACTCCCTGATGCCACCCACCCCGGATGCCCCCCCCCGTACCTTTAACGGAGCAAGAGGGGTGCTCGATCCCTCCTGCTCCAATGCCTCCCGCAACGAGTCTGAGGCCTTAGGCCACGCCCTGGTGCATCGTGTAATGCACGGGGTGGGGCCTAAGGCCCTGATTGGCTGAGGCGCCCCAGGCCTCTCCCAAGGGAGGAGCCTGAGGCCCCACCCCCATGCATCACATGATGCACCGGGGTGGGGCCTAAGGCCGCACTATTTGGCAAAGGAAGCCAAGAACAGGAGGGACTGGGCACTTCTCCTGCTCCCAACAGTTTTACAGATACAGGGATTGGGTGAACCCGGTGGGTGGGCCCAGTGGGGGCCGGCTGTGTATGATGGCGGGAGGGAGATGGCATCCCTCCTGTCATATTCCTTTGGTTCAGTGGGGGTGGGCAGCGACAACGGCAGGCATCAGTGCGGTTGGGCAGATTTTTTTTGGTTCGGGGAGGAGAGACATGGGTTAAAATCACAGGCTTGCAATGTGGTTTGCTGAATATATAAAAAAGGAAAAATTCCTTTTTTATATATTCAGCTAAAGATTTTAAAGGGCAGGAGAGTCAGCCAGGATAGAAGCGACTGGTCTTCAGCAGTCGCTTCTTTTCTGATCGGCAAGCCCAATCGGTTTAGTATAAATTGTTTAGCGAATCGCTGCCTTACAAAATTTGCATGCCATTTCCCTCATTTGCATGTAGTTGTCGGATCGGGTGTTGATCGGGTCGGGAGGAGGGTTAGTGAATCGGGTCAGGGAACAATTGGGTCACAAAAGGGTCGCAAACCGATCGATACACGATCGGATTGCTTAGTGAATCTAGCCCATAGACCTGGATTATATAAATGGTGCCTTAAATTAGGCACCGGTTAGCACCCAACTTAAGTAGAAAACGCCATTTAAAACAGAAAAAAAGCATTTAAAAGAAAACTGTAAGTGCCTACTGGCACCGGAATCACACCTACGAAGGCACTTTATAATGACTAATGCCACTGTAAGTGTGGCTAATGCCAGAAATGGCATTAGGTATCATAAAGTGCCTCCATAGAAGCAATTCATGTTAAAGATAGGTGCCAGAAATGTAGGCCTTGAAACCCCTGGCCTTTGTTTCCAGTGCCTATCGTTCCTGAAGACGTGATTCTATAAATGATACACCTGATTCACACCCAAGCAGTGGACGGTTTTAAGGCGGCCGACGATGATGGCATCGTTTATAGAATCCAGCCCATACTTCCTGTGTTCATTTTATTTGGGTCCCCAATTTTTTGCACTTCTATACCATGACGAGACCTGTGTAAGCTGTCATGTCATAACCCTCAATTTATATAATAGATAGAATGGCTACTGTGCAACATTACAAAATTCCCTACATACAGAAACATTAAAAAAAAAAGCCTGATGAGATTGTAAACTAGTAATGCTATTGCTACTGTGAAGAGTGTAAGTGTCCTATGAGAAATCACTGAATAAAAGAGACATTTGAGTTGCCATGTCCCACTGTCGTCTGGACAATTGTCCAATCGATGTATTAAATAATGCTTCTTTTACTTTTAAAGCAAATTTATTTAAATAGATTGTCTTCTTATTGAAAGACAGGCGATTTGAACAGGGGATAGGGCAAATTACAGTATAGTTACGCCTCTTATAAAAAATCCTAAAGAATCCATTATGAGTGAAACTAATTATAGGCCAATAGCTAGCATTCCGCTGTTTACAAAAATTATGGAAGGATTAGTAAATGACGAGTTGGTAAAATATCTGGATAAATTTAACATCTTACATGATTTCCAATCAGTATTTTGTACGGGCTACAGTACAGAAACTGTATTGGCATTGTTGATTAACCATTTAATGGCCTATATAGCTTAGGCACCAGTGCACTGATTCTTCAGCTGGATTTGAGCAGTTGTCTTTGATCTGGTAGATCATGACATACTGTTGGACTGCTTGAACTCAATTGGAATCATGGGAAATGTCCATAAGTGGCTTAAGAGCTTCCTACAAAATAGATCTTACCTGTGGAGTTCCTCAGGGGGGTCTCCACTATCGCCAACATTGTTTAATATTTATCTTGTCCCTTTGGCTAGTTTGAATTTTATTTTCTATATTTATGCTGACAATATCACCATATTGATACCGATGAAATCCTTTTCAACCGAACTGAAAAATTTAATCTCAAACATTCTGACAAAATAGAACAATGGAGTTCAAACTTAAACTCAATCCAGAAAAAAACAAGGATTTTTTTTAGCTAATCCTAATGACAAACTCACTATCCAACTCAATGGTCAAAACTTTGAAATAGTTAATAAAATAAAATTCTTTGGTATAACACTAGATGATCTATCTCTAGAGAATCACACTGATCAAATGATTAGAAAATGTTTTGCGATTTTGTGGAAACTCAGAACTATCAAAAAGTTTTTTGATTTAGCTTCCTTCAGGATATTAGTACAATCTACTATTTTATCCACCTTAGATTATTGTAACATCATTTACTTGGGGTCATGTAAGAAAACAATCACCAGACTGCATCTAATACAGAATACAGCAGTACGGTTGATTTTTGGCTTGAAAAAGTATGACCATGTGAGTCCTTTTTACTTACAACTTCACTGGCTACCTTTTGAGGCCAGAGTTATTTTTAAGTTTGGTTGCATTTGCTTGAAAGCGTTGTTTGGCCTAACTCCAACATACCTATCCTCCCAACTTAAATTATACATGTCGAGTAAAAATACTAGAAATTCTTGCCTCACGCCAAAAGCTTGCCGTTTCAAGAGTTCATTGGAAAAGACACTTGCTTTTCAAGCAGGAAAAATGAATTCATGGATGAGTTCTTTGATTATTCAAACACAGTCTTATCTATTTAGAAAGTTGATGAAAACTTATTTGTTTGAAAGATTTGTACGCGGCTGTTATTGTTCTGTTTTACTGTTTTGTATTTTTTTCACTGAATTGTCACAGTCCTCTTGATGTTAACTGCCCAGAACTACTGGTTGGGCGGTATACAAAAAAATAAATTATTATTATTATTGTTGGTACATCTTGTTTTATCTCTAGGTAAATTCAAGTCCTATTTATAGATCTACCTGTTTGAGATTGCTTTTAATCCAAAAGGCTTGATTCTTCTTGACCTTGGGCTATGTTTCTCTGTAACGGTTAAGATATTATGGGGCTCATTTTCAAAGCACTTAGGGCTCCTTTTACAAAACCGCGCTAAAGCCTTAACGCACGGAATAGCGTGCACTAAATTGCTGTGCGTGCTAGCCACTATTTATTTATTTATTCAATTTTCTATACCGTCTCCCAAGGGAGCTCAGAACGGTTTACATGAATTTATTCAGGTAATCAAGCATTTTTCCTTGTCTGTAGGCTCACAATCTATCTAATGTACCTCCTTTTGAGCAGGCAATAGATTTTCGGCTAGTGCACGCTATAGCACGTGCTAATCCAGTGCATGTGTTAAAAACGTTAGCGCACCTTTGTAAAAGGAGCCTTTAGACACACAAAGTACCATAGAAACCTATGGTACTTTGTATGTCTAAGTGCTTTGAAAATGAACCTCTATTTGTCTTGTGTGTGTCCCAACTAGATTATAAGTTGCATACATCAAGGACTAGTTCTTTTTATGTTTCTATACAGAACTGTGTATTTCTAGTAGAGCTATAAAAATGTTTATTAACATAAGAACATAAGAAACGCCTTCACCGAATCAGACCTTTGGTCCATCCAGTCCGGTGACCCGCACACGCGGAGGCCAAGCCAGGTGTTCCCCAATGAAGGCCTGTTTATCCGTATCCATCAATGTGATTTGCAAGAAGGTGTGCATTCAACTTGCCCTTGAAACCCAGAATGGTGGTTTCTGTCACAACCTCCTCCGGTAGAGCATTCCAAGTGCCCACCACACGCTGCGTGAAACAGAACTTCCTGGTATTTGTCCTGAGCCTGTCGTCTCTCAACTTCAGTCCATGGCCTCTTGTCTGATTCACATTTGACAACGTGAATAACGATGCTTCTCGCTCTGTTTTGTCGAATCCTTTTATTATTTTATAAGTCTCTATCATATCCCCACGCAGTCTTCTCTTCTCAAGGGTGAATAAGCCCAGTTTTATGAGGCGTTCTTTGTAGCTCAAATTTTCCATACCTTCTACTAGCTTCATAGCTCGCCTCTGCACCCTCTCCAGCAGGGTCACATCCTTCTTTAGGTAGGGAGACCAGTGCTGGACACAGTACTCCAGGTGTGGTCTGACCATTGCTCTGTAAAGCGGCATTGTGACGTCCGCCGATCTACCCGTGATTCCCTTCTTTATCATGCCCAACATCCTGTTTGCCTTCTTTGCTGCCGATGCGCACTGCGCCGACGGCTTCAGGGTCCTGTCAATCAGTATCCCCAGATCCCTTTCTTGTTCGCTCTTGCCCAATGTCACACCTAACATTTTATATTCATGTTCCTTGTTTTTCCTTCCCAGGTGCATCACTTTGCATTTCTCTATATTAAACTTCATCTGCCACTTTTCCGCCCATTTCTCTAGCTGGTTCAAAATCTCTTTGGAGTTCTTCAATGTCCATTAGTGATCCAACTGTCCGGCATAGTTTCATGTCATCTGCAAACTTGATTATATTACTTGTTGTTTTCTCTTCCAGGTCATTTATGAAGATATTGAACAAAATGGGCCCAAGAACCGAGCCCTGGGGCACACCGCTTGTCACCTTTTCCCAGTCCAAGAACTTCCCATTTATGCTTACCCTCTGCAATCTTTTCTTCAGCCATCTACCTATCCATCTTAGGATGTCCCCCTCTATTCCATGGCATTCTAGTTTTCTCATAAGCCTTGCGTGTGGGACCTTGTCGAATGCTTTCTGAAAGTCCAAGTATATTATGTTAGTAGTAATAACATTCACTGATTAAAAATAACTTTTTATAGGTGCCCAATTGTAGTAAACTTAGGAAGTACTTTCTCAAGAAGAGGGTAGGGAATGCCTGGAATGCCCTCCCAATGGAAGTAGACAAAAACTAGGACAGAAAAAAAAAATGAATTTTTTTTAAAATCGGATTTATTTTGATTTACATTGGATTTTTTTAAAAATAAAATGCTTTTTTGAGGAAAAATCTATCTAAAGATAGTTTTGTATTTAAGATAAATTATAGTTCAAAAGTTATTCATCATGAAATAAGGATTGTTTTTTAATTACGTAGCATGAGGCTATATATTCTACTACTACTGCTATTACTAATCATTTCTATAGTACTACCAGGCATACACAGCGCTGTTTATTACCCTTGGTGTGGGATAGTAAGTTTTAAATAAACTTGGTCCCAGTGAGATGGCGGTGGAGGAGGATCCACCAGAGCATACACTAAAAGTGCGATGGAAAAAATAGGAAGTAACCATAAGATAACAAAGCCCTGAATCCCAAATGAGGACAGCGTATCAATAAGTAGGTGGCAATCTGCCGTTTCAAAAACCGCAGATAGATAAAGGAGGATGAGGATGGAGTAGAGGCCTTTGGATTTGGCCAGGAACAGGTAATTGGAGACTTTAGTAAGGCAGTTTCTGTAGAATGAAGAGGGCAAAAGCCCAACTGAAGCAGGACAAGGATAGCTCGAGATGAGAGAAAGTCAAGACAACGGCAGTGAATAGCATGTTCAAATAGCTTGGATACAAAGGGGAAGAGAGAGACAGAGTGATAGTTGGAAGGGCAGGTAAGGTGCAGTGAAGGTTTTTTGAGGAGAGATGTAACAACAACATGTTTGAAGGCGTTGGGCACTGTTGCATTAGAGAGTAATAAGTTGATATTACAGATAGAGGAACGACAGGAGAGATAGTGATAAGTAGATGGGTGGGGATGGGATCAGAGGAATAAGTAGTGAGTTTGGAGAAGGAAAGAAAATGGATGTTTCGTCCTCGGTGATTTCAGGAAAGGAAGAGAAAGTGACGATAGCGGAAGGAGGGAGTGATAGAGCAGGCAAGGGGAGATGGCTCTGTTGAGAACTCAAGGTTAATTTTGTGAACCTTGTAGAAGTACTCAGCCATAATCTGGAGGTAGTGTAATAGAGGGGTTGGAGGTTCGGAAGACCTTGAGATAAGGAGTTCAGTGTGGCAAAGAAGTGGCAAGGGTTGGAGCTGACAGTCAGGTAGGTGTAGTAGTCTTCTTTGGTAAGTGAGAGAGCAGACTGAAAGGAGGTTAGAAGGAATTTGAAGTGAATGAAGTCAGCATGAGTGCAGGATTTGAGTCATAGACATTCTGCAGACCTGGCACAGGAGTATAAGTAGAGTATTTTAGAGTTTAGTCAGGGGGTTTGGCAAGTGAGGGGGTGGGTGGAATGAGGGTATTTAGAACAGAGGAGAAAGTGGTATTATAGGAAGAGGCAGCCTCGTTTACAAACTTAAGTAGCATAGTGTTGAGAGGAGAAGCAAAACAGTGGTGGAGAGAATGCAGGGGCCAATGGTCTAAAGATTCCTAAATTTAATTATTTAAGTTATTTATATACCACCTATCAATGGAGATTGTCTAAGCGGTTTATATTCAGGCTCTCAACCATTTTTCCCTATCCCATTGGGCTCACAATCTATCTAATGTATCTAGGGCAGTGAAGGATTAAGTGACACAAGGAGCAGTGTGGGGCTCAAACCTACAACCTCCGGGAGCTGAGGCTGTAGCTGTAACCACTAGGCCACGCCTAAGTGGAGATCAGCAGGGACTGGGTTGTGAAAGTTATCAGATGAAGGTCAGAGAGGGGAATGACTGTGGTGGAGAAATTTGTGATAGAGCAGTTGGAGAAGAAGACAAGATCAAGGCAGTGGTCATTCTGGTAGGAAGGGATGGTGGAGCGCAGCTGAAATTTGAATGAGGATATTAGGGCTAGAAGCCTAGAAACAAGAGTTGGAGGGGTTGTTAGCAAGAATGTTAAAATTACCAAGAATGTTCAAGAAAGAAGGAAAGCCAAGAGTTGAAGTCAGTGAGGAAGAAGAGAGAAACTTATCAGGGGATCAGTAAATTACTTCTACTTGGAGAGGTAGTGGAGCAAATAGATGAATGGAATAGACTTGAAAGGAAGTAAGAAAGCAATAAGACTGAGGTGGAAGAAAGGGTTGATATCTACAAGGGGTGAGAGTAGCAGCCCAACATTTCCTCCACGACCAACTGAATGAGGCATATGAACAAAAAGGTAGTCTCCATGCCACAGGGCAGCAGCTGAAGAAGAGTCATCAGGGTAGATACATGTCTCAGTTAGTGAGAGTAGATGGACAGATTGAGAAATTAAGAGGTCATGAATGTAGGCAAAATTTTTGGAGACAGAGCGGGCATTCCACAGAACACATGAAAAGAGCAGGGAAGAGGGAAGGAGGAGAAGAACAGAAATAAGATTGGTGACATTGCAATGTGACCTGCATGAGTAGAATGGGAGTTGGTTGGGAGGACCAGGATTGGGGTTGATATCCCCAGCAGAGAACAAAAGAAGGAGCAAGAAGATACACATGAGAGTGAGGGAGGCATGGGAGGTCTGCTGCACCACAGGCATGAAGCACACAGGGAGAGTGGGGATGCTTGAAAGAGAGAGAGAAAGTGTAGAAGCTTTAAGACTAAGAAGAGGGTAGTGGACAAAAGAGAGGGTGAGGTTATGGATTCAAAAAGTGAGTGGCATGATGTTGAGTTCAGTGTTTTGGGTAAAGATAGAGATTGGGAAAAGTCAGTATCAGGAAAAGGAGGTATAAAGGAGCCAAGGAGATGGAAGGGGAGAGGAGAACACTGGGAGGAAACTAGCTATGGGCTAGTCTCAGAGCATGAAGGTGAGGGGATGAATAGTAGGGTGACTTACCAGAAGAGTTCACTTGCGAAAGGCATGATTGTGTCAGTGACATAGGAAGGCAGCAGGATTTAGGTATGGATAAAAATAAATCTGCTTTTGGCACAAGCAATCCCCACAAGAAAGGACAGGAATGATTTGGGGTAGTGGTATTCTTTTAATCAATCCCTACAAGAAAGGACAGGAATGATTTGGGGTAGTGGTATTCTTTTAATCACCTTGTCATGTGATCACTTAAGATCAGAGACCCAAAAGGGGGAAGGAAAATAATTCAGTTCTGATGAGGCTATTTTGAGAGAGCATTACAAGCTAGGTTTATATTAGTACTTTAGGTTGCATTTATGAGCATAAGATAAGATCAGATTAGGGCACACATAGCAGTTGAGGAAAGTCTTGTTTAGTATTTAGCTCCCACCTATCCCTGGCCTACTCTCTGGTTTATAGTTCCTTGAACTAATTGGAAGGCTAAAAACAGTAATTAGTTAGTAATTGGCTCTTAAGAAATTGTCTAAGAAATCCTTGGAAGATAACCTACCAATTACAACATTATAAAATAATAATAAAAATTAAACATTACCGTAACCTATAACTAGCAATATTAAGGGAACTTGGAGTACATATTCCAACTCCCATAGCAACTTAACAAATAAATCACCAATATTAAGATGCAGGCAGCAGTTCAGCAGCAAGATGGGGGCTATCCAGTCTTTTGAACTGAGTGTCACATGTTTGATTATCTCCCATTGGTGAGAGGTCTTATGTGTGTGTTAGCTGCAAAGAGTCCCTAGCACTCAGGGAATGGGTCTGATCTCTAGATGCTAGAGTAGTAGACTTGGAGGAGCTGAGGGAGACAGAGAGGTACATAGAGGAGACCAAAAGAGACATTGTAGAAAAGTCCCACTTCTAGTCTGGCAGCCTCTGTGCTGCCTTAGAGGAGGGAGTTCTTCTTAAAGGAGAGCATCATCCTGGTGAAGTAGAAAACAATCCTGTGGCCAGGACCTGCCACCAGAGGATGCAATATCCTCTCACACCAAGGATGTGTCTCCGGGGCTTCTGCCCAGGAGGGAAGGGTTAGGACAGTCATTATAGGGGGAGATTTGATCATTAGACATGTAGATAGCTGGATGGCTGGTGGACATGAAAATTGTTTAGTCTCTTGCTTGCCTGGTGCAAAGGTGGCAGACCGGGGGGGCTTGTCTAAGCCACAGACAATATGGATGCTTGAATCTCTCTCTCCTCCCTCTCTACTTAGATTATTGACTGCCTGACATCTTTTCTCTTTTTTTTGGGACTTCTCATCTACTTTTTTCAAAAGTTAAACATGTCAGCTTCTAAACCATGTAAAATGGATACTTCTCCTAGCTCCACTGCTAGTTTGAAAAGGACCAAACAGGATCCTCTGACACCGGAGAAAATGGCTCCAGAGAAAAAGTCTGCCACCTCAAATGATGTTATGCTGGAAGAAATCAGAGCCCTTAGGGAATTGACCACAAAACATTTTGAAACTACAAAAGAGTTAAAGGATGATCTTGCTGAGATCAACTCCTCTCTGACACAATTTCAACTGAGAATTGAAAAGCTTGAATCCCGTGCAGACTCTGCTGCCTTGGAGTCAGCTCAATTTCAAGATCTCACTGACAAGCGTATAAAAAAGCTTGAACAAGACCTCGAGGATATTACTAACCGAAGCAGACGCAATAATTTAAGAATCATTGGCTTAAAGGAACATATTGAAGGGTCTGATATGACTGAATTCCTTAAGAAATGGCTACCTAAGGTATTAAATATGGACCCTGACTGCGAGCTGGACATCGAGCGCTCTCACCGTGTTCCCTCTCATATGCGCCTCAATCAGTCTTCCCCACGCCCGATGGTAGCCAAATTCCTTCGCTTTCCACAGGCTCTACAAATCCTCACTGCGGCCAAGAATCACCCTGGACTGAACATCGACGGACGGAAGATACTAATTGTGCCTGATCTTGCAAAAACCACTGCTAGAAAAAGAAAATCCTTCCTTGCATTAAGACCACGACTGAAATCCCTCAACGCACGCTATGGTCTCCAGTATCCGGCACGGATGGTTGTTACCTTAAATAATTCCACTAAAGTCTTTGATTCACCCGAACTCCTGCAAGCCTACCTGGATCAGACTCAGTCAAAAAACTCCTGAAAGTGCCTGCTTTCTCCTCTCTCACTGGATCCATGTTTTCTGCAAGTGTCAGTGTTTCTTGCCACTGCAGACACCTCGATGTCTCCTGACATGTCTCCTGGCATGTGCAAGACCGGAGGGCTAGGACTTCGATAGGAAGGCAGGACTTAAATGGGAAACCAAGGTGGCAAGGGAGCCCCTTCTGATGATTCAGACAGGTCTTGACCTGTTTTGGGCCGCCGTGGGAGCGGACTGCTGGGCAGGATGGACCTGTGGTCTGACCCAGCGGAGGCACTGCTTATGTTCTTATGTTCTTATGACTCCGATTTGAAGCTGTTTACTGTTCTTCTGATTAATGGTTAACTCTGTTTGAAGCAGACATTTGGTTTCGGTTTCTACATATTGAACTACTGCGAGATCTGTTTAACTTGCTGAGAACTCTTTCCCCTTATTTTGCTTTACTCCCTGTCCTCGTGTTTTCATTACACAAAATGGCTCCTGCCCTGCCTGAGGACTTCCAGCACAAGTACTGTTAATTACTAAAAAGCTTTTTTTTCATTATCCAACTGATTTCTTTCTCCATAATTGTCTTCTCACTTTGTACTTTTTAATATTATGTCTTCTTTCTTTAAATGATTTTTTTGCATTGATTTGTTTCTGCATTTTCCCTACCTTCGGGGCTTTTTACTGCTGTTATACTCTCTGGTATTGCTTACTGCTTCCACTTATAATGCACAATACTCCTGCCTTTCTTTATCTCCAACTTGAAGGCTATTAACCCTGTATTGAATTACTGCATTGACTAACCTCACACTTTTTGATTTCCTAATTGCTAATGTTCGTATTGCTGCTCTATCCTGACTGTTAGATTCTCTCCCCAGTCTACTGTGAGATTACGATGGTGCTATAAGTAAACCCAACTTTTTCCTTTAATTTCTCTATCTTTCAGGTTACTGCATTTCCCTTGATTGTTTTAATTTATAAGTTGTTCATCCCCATTTATAATCTCACTCTTTAATATTGGTTTTTAAGTCTCCTTTTGTATTCTATGGTTTACTAATACAACTGTGAATTAATGTACTGCATTCTTTATTTTCCCTATCTTGTTACTACATGTGCACATATATATCCTCAATACCTTTGGATAATTCCCTAGCATCCTCATGTCCCTAATGAATTTGTTACGTCTCATTAACTACGGTCCAAAATTGCATGAATTCTGTATATCCTGCTCTCTCTCTAATGTGTTTAATAGTATTCAATTTGTCCTTTGAATCTCCCATATGTCCTCTTTATTGTCAGTTATCTCTCATACTTGTTTTCACATTGTCCTATACTTGCTGTATGCAGCTTATACAATACATTATTAATGCTTCTTATTTATCATTTTCTCCTTCATAATATGCTAATTGATGAATTTTGTAGCATTTTTCATACTTTTAAGCTGTAATGTACTGTTCCTCAACTGAAATACGTTTTTTCCTACATCCCTCTATTGCTTGCTATTATATACTGAATAGATTTCCCTCTCAGTTTGCAATGTTAATTGTACTATAATTTTGTGTAATCACAGATTGGTTAAATGAATTCATACCTTTTATTTGATGTCTAATCATCTTGTTGCTTAACTTTCTGTGATCTTTATTTATTTGCATCTCAATGAATTTTCCTCCTTAGTCCCCTATGGCTTATATTTTTGTATAACTTATCAACTACTGTCTTTCTGTATTAATTACACTTCTGTTCTCCTACTCTTAGAAATCACACTGTAGTTGCTTATGTTATTAGTCTGTGCAGTTTTTCTTTTAAGCCCCTTTACTGGCTTCCTGTCACCACACCTGCATTTGTTGATTACTTACTCAGTTATATACTTTCTGTAATTATCTTTTATTGAACTCATCCTACGAAATGAATTGCTAATACTTCCTATATATTATTTTTCCTTTTTCATAACATACTGACTCATGGATTTAAAAACCGGTTTCATATTTCAACAAAAAAAAAAGGGGGGGATTGCTATGTGCTGTTTTTTTCTCTCCATTCCTTTATGTTGTTTATTGGTCTATCATATGTGAATCTTAATATATGATATTCCTTGCTACAAAATATGATTATATACCTTTTCATTATTGTTTGAACATTTCGCTGCTTAATTATATGTGACTCTTTTTCATTGCACATTTCTTTGAATTTATCTCTTACTTCTCATGCTGTAGGTTCTCTGCAACTCTTAAACATTCCTGTCCTTATATACTAGCTCATACTTTTCTTTGTTGATCTCCTGGTACTTTATTTACTTGATGATATTATTAATCCACGCTTCTTCCTTAACATCTTCTTGTCTGATTATTTTCATTATCACGCTCTGTCCACCTCGTACTTCTTCAATACTTATCATAATAGATTGCTTTCACAATCATTTCTAACTTACGACTTCTCAACACTAATTTTCTACTGGAACTATGTTATCACTAGTTCCCACCACTCCCAATCTTCTTTCTATTTCTTCCCTTTTCTCCTCTGTCTGGCTTTCTTGAATACTTAGTTATACCTATTGGAGGATGTTTCTGTTTTTGAGCGTCTCTTGTTCTGTTGCTTCCCCCTGATATCTCAATTATTCTCGCCTGGCTGAGCTCTTGCTCACTATGCCTACTTCTGACATAGTCCCCTGGAGGCCTACCTTTTCTTCTCTCTCTTTCTCTCCTCCTTCTAATTGTCATGATTGTATAGGCTTAAACATATCCTATTTCCATTATGTCTACCTCTAATGCCTTAGCCACGCTCAATTATGTATCCTGGAATGTAAACGGTTTGCGACACCCAATCAAGCGGAAAAAAATTTTCACTCATCTTAAAAAATTTAAACCTTCAATTGTTTTTTTACAAGAGACCCATATTTCCAATACTTCCCACTTTTTGAACCCCAAAGATGGACTAAACTACATTGCTGAATCTCCAGCAACTGGCAGAAAACATGGTGTTGTAATCTTATCTCATAAAAATGTCTCTCTCCAACTCCTAGAATCTAAACATGATTTAGAGGGTAGATGGTTAATAGTTAAAGCACAAATTTATTCGCAAGAAGTACTTCTTGTTAACGTATACGCTCCAAACATTGACTCTCCTGAGTTCTTTACACAACTTTTTCAGTCTGTTTCAGACTTCGACCCTCTTCCTATTATTATTGCTGGTGACTTTAACCTACCTCTGGATATATGGTTAGATAGACACTCTCCTTCCTCTATCACCCCAACTAAAGCTGCCTCTGCTCTACATTCCCTTATTAAACATTATAATCTTACCGAACCATGGAGATTACAACACCCAGACGACAGGGACTATACATACTTCTCCGCGCCTCATTGTAGTTATTCGAGAATCGATTACTTTCTTATCTCTTCCTCGCTGATCCCATGTCTAACTGCCTCTAAGATTAATACTATAGTTGTCTCAGATCATGCCCCGATATCTATCACACTGCAATGGTCCTCCGTTAATACGACCAAATCTCCTATTTGGAAGTTGTCTAATTCCCTGCTAATAAATGACGCTACTAAACAAAGATTAACTAAATTTATAGAGGAATTCTTTTTATTCAACATGACTGAATCAATGGATGCACTAACTATATGGGAGGCTTTTAAAGTCTCTCTTAGAGGTGAGTTAATTTCTATTCAAGCATATGAAACAAAACAACAAAAGCAGGAACTTAAGAACATAAGAAGTTGCCTCCACTGGGTCAGACCGAGGTCCATCTCGCCCAGCGGTCCGCTCCCGCGGCGGCCCATCAGGTCTGCGACCTGTGAAGTGGTTTCTGACCACTTTTATAACCTACCTCAAGTTCTATCTGTACCCCTCTATCCCCCTATCCTCCAGGAACCTATCCAAACCCTTCTTGAACCCCTGTACAGAGTTCTGGCCTATCACTTCCTCCGGAAGCGCGTTCCATGTGTCCACCACCCTCTGCGTAAAAAAGAACTTTCTAGCATTTGTTCTAAACCTGTCCCCTTTCAATTTCTCTGAGTGACCCCTAGTGCTTGTGGCTCCCCTCAGTTTGAAGAATCTGTCCTTATTTACTCTCTCTATGCCCTTAAGGATTTTGAAGGTTTCTATCATGTCCCCTCTAAGTCTCCTCTTCTCCAGGGAGAACAGCCCCAGCATTTTTAACCTGTCAGCGTATGGAAAATTTTCCATACCTTTTATCAGCTTAGTCGCCCTCCTCTGCACTCCCTCGAGTACCGCCATGTCCTTCTTGAGGTACGGCGACCAGTATTGAACACAGTACTCCAGGTGCGGGCGCACCATTGCGCGATACAGCGGCATGATGACTTCCTTCGTCCGGGTTGTGATACCCTTTTTGATGATGCCCAGCATTCTGTTTGCTTTCTTTGAGGCTGTCGCACATTGCGCCGATGGTTTCAGTGATGAGTCGACCATCACCCCCAAGTCCCTTTCCAGGTTACTCACCCCTAGCAGTGTTCCCCCCATTTTGTAGTTGAACATCGGGTTCTTTTTCCCTACATGCATGACCTTGCATTTCTCCACGTTAAAACTCATTTGCCACTTTTTTGCCCAGTCTTCCAGTCTCGTTAGGTCCTTTTGTAGGTCTTCACAGTCTTCCGTGTTTCTAACCCTGCTGCAGAGTTTGGTGTCATCAGCAAATTTGATAACCTCACATTTTGTCCCCGTTTCCAGATCGTTAATAAATATATTGAATAGTAGAGGTCCCAGCACCGACCCCTGCGGAACTCCACTCGTGACCCATTGCCAATCTGAGTATTGGCCCTTGACTCCAACCCTCTGTTTCCTGCCCGCTAGCCAGTGTTTGATCCATCGGTAGATATCCCCTTGCACCCCGTGGTTCCAGTTTTTTAAGTAGCCGTTCATGTGGTACCTTGTCGAAGGCTTTTTGGAAGTCAAGGTAAATGATGTCTATGGATTCACCCTTATCCATCTGACTGTTTATTCCCTCAAAGAAGTACAGCAAGTTCGTGAGGCATGACCTTCCCTTGCAGAAGCCATGCTGGCTCGCCTTCAGTTGTCCATTGTTTTCTATGTGTTCGCAGATTGTGTCCTTTACCATTGCTTCCAGCATCTTTCCAGGAACCGAGGTCAAGCTCACAGGCCTGTAGTTTCCCGGGTCACCCCTTGATCCCTTCTTAAAGATGGGCGTAACATTTGCTATTTTCCAGTCCTCTGGGATCTCCCCAGTTTTTAGGGAGAGGTTACATATTTGGCGAAGTGTCTCTGCTATTTCGTTTCTCAGTTCTTTTAGTACCCTTGGGTGGATGCCGTCCGGGCCTGGTGATTTGTCGCTCTTTAGTCTGTCTATCTTTAGTCTGTCTATCTTTAGTCTGTCTATCTGTCTGTCTAACTTCTTAACATTGAATCTCAAATTATAATTCAAGAACGACTCTTCTTTGCTTCTAATGATAAAACTCTTCTACCCGAAATATACAAATTGAAATATGCATACAATAAGTTAGTTAGCCTTGCTGCACAGCAAGATATCTTTTTTACTTCTATCAAATATTACGTAGAAATGAATAAAAGCAGTAAAATGCTGGCTAATTACCTTAAGAGAAAAAGAGTTAAAGTACAGATCCCGACGATAAAAACCTCTACTGGACAACTTCTTTCTTCTCATTCTTCTATTTCGGCGGCTTTTCATTCTTTCTACTCTCAACTCTATTCCTCAGATACCCCTGATCAATCGGATATTATTAATCAATTTTTGACTTCTTTGAACTCTACTAAACTTACCGTATCGGATTGTGAATCTCTACAAAGATCATTTGACGTTTCTGAAATAGTGCTATCTATAAAACATCTCTCTTCTGGGAAATCACCTGGCCTAGATGGGCTTACGGTAGAGTTCTACAAAACCTTCCAACAAAAACTATCCCCTATACTCACGTCTCTATTTAATTCTCTTAATCCCCAGAGGATCTCCAACAGTCACTTTTTAGATGCTGTTATCACAGTTATCCCTAAACCCAACAAAGACCCCCAGCAAATCCCCAATTATAGACCTATATCGCTTTTAAATGTTGACTACAAAATCTTTGCTACAATCCTCTCTTCTAGGCTGCAACATCATATTAGTAAAATTATTTCCCCACATCAGGTTGGTTTTATGCCAGGCAGACTCATTACTGATAATTCTCGCCTGTTTTTTCATTTAAATTCCATCGCTAACTCTTCTCATGAACCTTGTATAGCTCTTTCTTTAGATGCTGAAAAAGCATTTGATAGAGTAGAGTGGTCTCACTTATTTCAAACAATGCAATGGTTTGGTTTTCCTCCTAAATTCTTAGAATATGTTAAAATCCTTTATTCTAATCCTAGAGCCTCTGTTATTACAAATAACATACTGTCGCCTTTTTTTACCCTACAGCGAGGTACTCGTCAAGGATGTCCCCTCTCTCCATATCTTTTCAATTTGGCCCTCGAACCCCTTCTTTTAGCCTTTAACTCTCATAAAGATATCTCCGGTATCCTGCTTAATAAAACAGAATATAAACTTTCAGCATATGCTGATGATGTCTTACTATATCTCACCCAACCAGACAAATCCCTACCTGCTCTCTTTAATCTAATTCAGGTCTTTTCTTCATTTTCTGGTTACAAAATCAATAAGCAGAAGACGGAAGTACTACCTCTTAACAAGTATTCACGTCCTGAATTAATCCAATCATTTGACCTTCTTTGGTCTCCGTCACATATAAAATATTTGGGGATTAACCTCTATACATCCCTTCCTGCTACTATTAAACATAATAGTGATAATCTCATAGCTATTCTTAAATCATTAATACAATCTTGGCATCCCCTTCACCTTTCCTGGTGGGGTAGGATAGAGACAATCAAGATGGTAGTAGCACCTAAAGTTAACTTCGTACTCAGCATGATCCCCCACATATTATCGCCTCACTTTTACAAACTGATTGATAAACACATAAATACCTTTATATGGAATAACAAACTGCCTAAAATAGCTCTTAAAAAACTTAAAGCTCCAAAGACCAAAGCAGGGGTTTTTCTTCCAGATTTTCTAACTTATCATAAGGCATTTATAGTACAACAGACCACCCACTGGTTTTCCACCTCGAATGCTTACGTCCCCCTATGGCTCCAACTTGAACGGGCTCTCTACCCGGCATATCTGACGTTGGCCCCGCTATTAACTTCTGATGCTTTACTTTCATCTGTAAACCCCATCATAACCCAATCTGTTACCTGTCTCCTTGAATTCGATGAGCTGTTAGAAATACCCGTCAGAACTTCAGCATATATCTCCATTTGGTATAACTCGTCTTTTCTAATAAATAAAAAACCAATAATCTGGCCTCAATGGTCCAGACTTGGGATACAATACTTGATAGACATCTGTACCCCCTCTCTACAACTTTTGACCTTCTCGGAGTTGCAAGCCAAATTCGCCCTTCCGGCCTCATCGTTCTATCAATGGCTTCAACTCACCTCCATGATAAAAAAATCTAAAGTCTTACAGCTGAAAATCTTAAGAACCCCTACTATACTTACGCTGTTTCCCAAACTCCTAGTAATAGGCCATGTTGCTTCACATCTCTATAAAATACTTCTGAACTCCCGAACTGACGTTCATATCCCCGTACAAAACTCCTGGGAATTAGATTTAAATTGCCATCTACAAGATAAACAATGGGAAGTTTTATGGTCTAAAACTATCCGAACTATTCCATCTGCCAACTCTATGCAATCCATGTTCTTTCTACATCACAAAGCCACTTGGACGCCTCAAAAACTACATGTCTCAGGTCTGCTGCCTGCTAACAAATGCTGGAACTGTAAATTGCATCCAGGTACTTTACTGCATATGCTTGTGGAATGCCCCTGCTTACAAAACTTTTGGACGGATATCTGGTCAATTATTCAAAATATTTTTAATTTTACTTTCAATTTTTCTCCTATAGTGGTCATATTGAAATCTGAGACTCCTTTGCTCGACTTAACTGCACCACATTATGCCTTATTTAACACGCTTCTCATTGTCGCTCTGCGACTCATATTATCTAACTGGAAATCGTTTGATTCCTTAAACGTGCACTTTTGGTACCAATCTGTCCTACTACAACACAAGCGTGAAATGCTGATCTCTGCTGCTATTCCCCTGAACGCTAAAGTTCATATTAAATGGGCTAAGTTCACCGAATACCTGAATTCTCTCTAATGCCTTACCGCTCATAAGTTAATGCCTAACGTCTTTTATATCTTATATCTCTCTTTCCAACTTCTTCCTCTCTCTCTTTCTGGCCTCTGGGGGACTCTCTCTTCTCTTTCTCACCCCTTGTTGCTTTCTTACTTACCTTTCGCCCTCCGTCATCACCCTTCTTTTTCTTTCTTTTCCCTCTTCTCTCCTGACTTTTTTTTCTTTCCTTGAATATCTTCCCGCTACTTATCACAACACCATAGAATATTTTTACCTCTGATTATATGTATCTAACAATTTTCTGCTGTGCTTGAATAATTGTTTTTACTCATTTATTGTTCCACGATTATGGTATTGATATTGATTGTTTGTTTCTCTCCTTTTTTTGTATTTTGATAAAATTTTCAATAAATTTTCAAGAGAAAAAAAAAAAAAAAAGCAAAGGTGGCAGACCTCACTTGTCACCTAGATAAGATTTTAGATAGTGCTGGGGAGGAACCTATAGGCAAATGTGGTAGGGAAGTTCTGGAAGCCAAATTTAGGCTCTTAGGTAGAAAGTTAAAACCCAGAACCTCCAGGGTAACATTTTCAGAAGTGCTTTCTGTTCCACGCACAGGACTCAAGAGACAGGCAGAGCTCCAAAGTCTCAATGCATGGATGAGGCGATGGTGCAGGGAGAAGGGTTTTAGATTTGTTAATAACTGGGCGACTTACTGGGGAAGGGGGAGCCTATTCTATAAAGATGGGCTCCACTTTAACCAGGGTGGAACCAGGCTACTGGCATCAATATTTAAAAAGGAGATAGAGCAGCTTTTAAACTAGAAACTGGGGGAAGGCCGACAGTAATTCAAAAGAGCATGGTTCGGGACAAGGTATCTTTAAAAGATATCATCATAAAAGGAAGGCAGAGCAACCCGATAGTAAGATTGCAATACAGGCCACAGTAGACCAGGTTTTCTTAAATACAGAGTAGACTGACTTTAAATATTGAAAATTATCCATGCCAACTGCAAATTGTAAATGGATATGACAAACATTGTTTGAAATGTCTGTATTCAAATGCTAGAAGCCTAAAAAACAAGATGGGAGAGTTAGAATGTATTGTACTAAATGAAAAGATAGATATAATATGCATCTCTGAGACCTGGTGAAGGAAGATAACCAGTGGGACACTGTCATAACAGAGTACAAGTTATATCGTACCAATAGGGTGGATTGAATCGGTGAAGGCATAGCGTTATATATTAAAGAGGGCCTGGAATCGAATGGACTAAAAATTCTACATGAGCAGAAACACACTTTTGAATCCCTATGGGTAGAAATTTCATGTGTAAGGGGTAAAAGGATAGTGATAGGAGTGTACTACTGTCCACCTGACCAGGATGAACAGACAGATGCTTAAATGTTATCAGAAATTAGGGAGGCTAACAAACTAGGTGACACAATAATAATGGGTAACACAACAAAATAGGTAACACAATGGATAGGTAACACAATAATAATGGGTAACACAACAAAATAGGTAACACAATAATAAATGTAACATCAGGGCATGCTAGGGAGATAAAATTCCTTAATGAAATCAAGGACTCCTTTATGGAGCAGCTGGTTCAGGAACCAATATGAGGTGAAACAATTCTAAATCTAGTTCTTAGTGGAGCACATGAATTAGTGTGAAAGGTAATAGTGCTGGGGCCACTTGATTGATTTAGCCCGTCCTCCCAGAAGAGCCCAGAACGGGTTACAAGTTTACATACACAGTAGAGAGTTTAGCAACAAGATTACAACTTCATATATAGCAGATAGACAGAACAACTAATCAAGTAGATGATGAGAAGTAGTAGAAATTCCTATGTACATGTTTTGGGTACTGGGCACAGTAACAATCATAACATGATCAGATTTGATATAATCCCTGGAATAAGTTAACACAGGAAATCCAGTACTTAACTTTAAAAAAAGGAGACTATGATAACATGAAGAGAATGGTAAAAAAGAAACTTAGAGGAGCAACTGCAAAGGTCAAAATATACATCAAGTGTGGATATTATTCAAAAATACCATCCTGGAAGCTCAGACTAGATAAGTTCCATTCCCAGATCCCATTCCTAGATCCCAATGCATACTATAGCTATCAATCTTGTAATCTCCCTGGGAGTTCTTTCTTAAGAAATGTTCACACGTCGATGTCAAATCTTTTTTTTATTTATCTCTGGAAAAGAAAGTGATATAATTGCGGGTAAACAACAAAAATTTTCATTGATTTACTCATGAAACGAAAGATATCCACAAAAATGTATATTCTAACTGAGGAATAAATTAGGACACCCTACACCCTAATAGCTAGTGTTACCCCCTTTGGCTGAAATAACTGTAGTGAGACACTTCTTGTAGCCATCTACCAGTCTCTTACATCGGTCTGAGGAAAGTTTGGCCCACTCCTCAATGGGAATAAGATCAGGGCTTTGACTCAGCCACTCCAGGACTCTCCATTTCTTAGTTTTCTGCCAGTCCTTGGTGGATTTACTGGTATGTTTTGAGCTAATGAAAAGATTTGACATTGATATGTGAACATTTCTTAAGAAAGAACTGAATATTTCATGGGGTGTCTTAATTTTTTCACATAAGAACATAAGAAATGCCTCCGCTGGGTCAGACCTGAGGTCCATCGCGCCCAGCAGTCCGCTCACGCAGCGGCCCATCAGGTCCAGGACCTGTGCAGTAATCTTTTATCTATACCCCTCTATCCCCTTTTCCAGCAGGAAATTGTCCAATCCTTTCTTAAACCCCAGTACCGTTCGCTGCCCTATAACGTCCTCTGGAAGCGCATTCCAGGTGTCCACCACATGTTGGGTAAAGAAGAACTTCCTAGCATTCGTTTTGAATCTGTCCCCTTTCAACTTTTCCGAATGCCCTCTTGTTTTTTTATGTTCTGAAAGTTTGAAGAATCTGTCCCTCTCTACTCTCTCTATGCCCTTCATGATCTTGTAAGTCTCTATCATATCCCCTCTAAGTCTTCTCTTCTCCAGGGAAAAGAGACCCAGTTTCTCCAATCTCTCAGCATATGAAAGGCTTTCCATCCCCTTTATCAGTCGTGTCGCTCTCCTCTGAACTCTCTCGAGTAACACCATATCCTTCTTAAGGTATGGTGACCAATACTGGACGCAGTACTCAAGATGCGGACGCACCATTGCCCGGTACAGCGGCAGGATAACTTCTTTCGTTCTTGTTGTAATACCCTTCTTGATTATCCCCAGCATTTTATTCGCTCTCTTGGCGGCCGCTGCGCACTGTGCCGTCGGCTTCATTGTCATGTCCACCATTACCCCCAAGTCCCTTTCTTGGGTACTCTCATTCAATAACATCCCTCCCATCGTATAGCTGTGCCTCGGGTTTCTGATTCCCACATGCAGTACTTTACATTTCTCAACATTGAACTTCATCTGCCATCTCTCTGCCCATTCTCCCAATTTGTCCAAGTCCCTTTGCAATTTTTCACAGTCCTCCTTTGTCCGAGCTTCACTAAATAGTTTGGTGTCGTCCGCAAATTTTATTATCTCACTCTTTGTTCCTGTTTCTAGATCATTTATGAATATATTAAATAGCAGCGGCCCGAGCACTAAGCCCTGCGGAACACCACTCGTGACCTTCCTCCAGTCTGAGTAGTGTCCCTTCACCCCTACCCTCTGTTTCCTACCCGCTAACCAGTTTCTGATCCATCTATGCACGTCTCCGTCCACCCCATGGTTCTTCAGTTTCCGGAGTAGACGTTCATGAGGCACCTTGTCAAAGGCTTTCTGGAAATCTAGGTATATGATGTCTATGGGGTCTCCTTTGTCCATCTGTTTGTTAATTCCCTCGAAGAAGTGCAATAAGTTGGTCAGACACGATCTCCCCCTGCTGTATACATAAGCATAAAATAATGAGAGAAAGCCAAGATGGATTTAGTCAAGGGAAATCTTTCCTCACCAATCTAGTACATTTCTTTAAAGGGGTGAATGAACATGTGGATAAAGGTGAGCTGTTGATATTGTATATTTGGATTTTCAAAAGGCATTTGACAAAGTACAAGTTTCAAGTTTATTAGGTTTTAATATACCGACCATCAAATAAATATCTGGCCGGTTTACATTACAATAAAAATATAAATAAGAAAGAGGGGTTAATATGTTCAATATTTAGAAGTACAAACAGTGTATATTAAAACATAAACTAGACGAACTTGATTGTGAGGGAAGAGGTTTATGGAAGGGTAAAGTTACAATGTTGAGAGAAAAGGGAGAAAGAGGGAATGGGAAAAAAAACATTTGGGTGGGGAAAAGTCTTTGAAATAATTTTTGGAGTTAAATAATTGAAAATAACTGAGAAATAGATACTAAATTGAAATAAATGCATCACGGAATAGAAAAGTCTTTAGGCCTATCTTAAATTTATCTAGTTGTTGTTCGTCGCGAAGAGGTTGTGGTAAAGAGTTCCATAGCATTGGAGCAGTGACAGAGAAATTTATTTTCCGTGTGTAATAAAAATTTTTAATAGAGGGGATCAGAAGAAGATTTTGATTTGTGGATCTCAGAGTACGAGATGAACATTGGGGGATGAGGAGTTTATGTAGAAATGAAGGCAAATGAGAGGATTTTATTTTAAAGGTCAAGAGAATAATTTTATATGTAATTCGGTGGGCCACAGGAAGCCAGTGGGCATCTTTCAGAATTGGAGTGACGTGATCATGAAAAACTTCTTAGGAAATTAGAAAAGTCATGGGATACGAGGTAATGTCCTATTATGGATAAAGAACTGGTTGAAAGAAAACAGAGCATGTTTAAATGATCAATATTCTCAATGGAGAAGGGTAAACGGAAGATTAGAAAAAGAGGTAATTGATGAAAAATTACAGTTTGCTTATGCTCCACAATAACCGGAAATGGAGAAGCATAAATAAACATAAACAATGGAGGACTCCCCCAATCACAGAAAATCACTGGGGAGACAGTTCCCAACTTTATAACTGTCAAATAAATGACACAAACTTTTTTGAATAAGAGGAGGCTTCAGTGATTGAAAATGCCATCCAGGCACCAGTATCAAGACAAATATGAACCTAAACAGACTTTGTTGTCACTGACAATTCACATCATTTCGCTCCTCAAATTAATGAGACTGTATAATGAAAATTACTTAAGTGAAAATAAATGAGATAAAAGAACTGTGCCCCCCAGTGAGAAACTGCTTAATGTACACCAAAACCCATTGAAAAATATGTGCATATTAATTGCTATTAAGCGCTATTATTGATTTACTCAAAGATAAAAAGTTGAAAACTTATCTCAAATGAGTTCTCGTGAGAATAAACGCCTCCAACAAGGACCCCGTTTCACTTCTTTCATCAGAGATTTGCAGTGTCTAAATTCAGGAGCAAAATTTAAGACTGTAAATCAAAAGACATTGCTGGCAAGTTTGAAAAGCACTTAATTAATATGGTTCAGTCATTTAGACCAGGGTACAGTCCACCAGCAGAGCAGATGTTATAGAGAAACTGCTGGATAAAGTATATGACAGAGAATTTATTTATTTATTTATTTATGTAGATTTATAGTCTCTTCTCCCAGGAGCTCAGAATGGGTTACAATTGACATTCACAATAAGTTTCAAGTTTATTAAAATTTGATGGTTCGCCTATTAAATCTAAGCGAATTACATAATAAAAGAATTATAGTATAGAACAATAAAACAAGTTATTTTACATTAACAATTTTCAAGGTGCTACGACAGATTGACAATACAGACGAACTGTGAAACATTAGGAAAGAGCATTAGGGGATAATAGTTACAAATTGTAGTTTCCTCAAGGGAAGAAAGGGGTATGATGTGGGTAGGAACAAACGAGTAGGTTGGGGAAGATGTGTATGAAAGTATTGATTGTTTACATGTACTCCAAAGAGTTGTTCTAAAGGTTAAATGAGGATTTGAAGAGATAAGTTTTTAGATTAGTTTTAAATAAATTGAGGTCTTTGATGTTTCTGATATATAGGGGGAGGGTATTCCAGATAAGAGGAGCCATAACTGAGAAGATGTCATGGCGTCTGGTTCCTATTATTTTCAATGAGGGAACCATTAACAGACCTTGAGTGTTGGACCGAAGTGAACGTTTTGAAGTATGAGGGATTAAGAGCCGATCTATAAACTGTGGCTTGTTAGTATCTAATGATTTAAATACCAGTAATGCTATTTTATATGTTGTGCGTTGATTAATGGGCAACCAGTGAGATTCTATGAGATAGGGAGTTACGTGATCGTATTTTTTTCCATGGTGGATTATTTTGATGGCGATGTTTTGTATTATTTGTAATCGTCTTTGATCCTTTTGAGTGATGTTCATGAGAAGTGAATTACAGTAATCGAGTCTGGATATTATAAGGGAGTGTATTAAGATATTTAGAGATTTTGGTTCCAGATATTTTGACATTGAACGGATTAAACGTAGGCGATAAAAACAGCTTTTGACTGTATTGTTGATGTGTTCTTGGTAAGAGAATTTGTCGTCGATTATTACTCCTAATATCTTAAGGGATGTGACGAGTTCGATTGCTGTGTTATCAATTGAAAAAGGCATAGATAGAGTTATGCCCTGTTTGAACGGAAAGAACAACGCTTTATAGGCAGTCATAGAGAGATAGGAGGGAAGATGTAGGGGAGGAGGGGGAGGTGAGCGGGAGTTAGGAAGGGGACCTAGGAGCCAAGGAGAAGGCAGTCCGAGGGGGCTGTTCAATTGAAGAGGTGAGTCTTCAGTGTTTTCCAGAAGGTCATCAGCGAGTCTTGTGATCTTATCTGGGCAGGCAATTGGTTCCAAAGAAGGGGGACTAAGTGGCTGTATGAGAGTCTGCGTGCTGTTTCTATTTGAAGGGATCTTCTTGCAGCCTCGGAGCGGAGTGGGCGGGCAGGAGTGTATCGAGGTAGTTTTGAAGTGGGCAGGGGTGATGTGGTAGAATCTCTTGTAGGCCATCACGAGGACTTTGAAAACATAGTGCTTGTTAACTGGTAGCCAGTGTTCTGCATGGAGAGCTGGGAAGATGGAGTCGTAGTAATCCAGGTCATGTAGGAGGTAGATCACAGAGTTCTGGACACACTGGAGGCGTTTGAGTTCTTTGGCGGTGATTCCATTGAAGATGGAGTTACAATAGTCCATTCTGGAGAGAACATAGGCATAGGGGATTTGGGCTAGGTCAGGTTTAGTGATATTCGGTTTGATCCTTTTTAGCTGGGACAAGTAGTAGAAGAAGACAGAGACCACTTGTGAGATATGGGCTGAAAGGAACAAGTGGCCATCCAGTATCACCCCAAGACTACACACTTGGTCTTTTGCTGACAAGAGTGTGGAGTCCCAAGATAGCGTTGGGCAGGTGAACTAGTGCTCTTCTTTCTGATCCATAGTAGTTCAGTTTTGGCAGCATTTAACTGGAGTTTATCTGTCATCCAATTCTTCATGTTGGTGAAGCTGTTTTGAAGGTTGGTGAGTTGCTTGCTCGGTCTTTACTAGCGATGTCGATCACTGGTCTGATGTATAGATTGAAGAGGAGCGGGGACAGCAATGCACCCTGGGGGGCTCCATATTTAATTGGTTTGAGTTCTGATTTATTTGGGCCTAGTAGTACTGATTGGGTTCTCTGTTGAAGGAAGGAAGTGAACCAGTGAAGTGCAGAGTCCTTGATTCCTAGGTCAGTGAGTTGGTTGTCAATAGTATCAAAGGCAGCGCTTAGGTCTAGTAGAACTAGCAGGGATCTGGAATGAACTCCCTGACTCCTTTAGGCTTAAAGGCCAGCTGCAATTATTTCGTAAGACCCTGAAAACTCAATGAAATGATAATACTATAGTTCTTACTTCTCTCATGCTTCTTTCTCCTTGTACTCTAGTCTTAATTATATGTGAACCGAGTCAAGCTCCATTGGGAGATGACCCGGTATACAAACCGAAGATTAGATTAGATTACCTTTCTCTAGTATTGACCAGCTGTCATCAACAATGTCTAAAAGAACTGCTTCAGTGCTGTGGCCTGCTCAGAAGCTGGATTGAAAAGGAGAGAGGGCATTTTGTTCTTCTATGTATGGGAGAAGTTGGTAGAGTACTGTTCTTTCCAGGATTTTGGATACAAATGGGAGGTTGGAGACTAGGTGGTAGTTCAGGTCATTTGGGTCAAGGGTGGGTTTCTTGAGAGTGGGTTTGATAATAGCCATTTTTCAACTGAGTGGGACCTTACCTGTTGTCAGGGAGGTATTTATGATGGGGAGGAGGGATTCAGCTAAGGCGTTTGTGGTGGATAGGAGGAGGCTGGAAGGGCAAGGGTCAAGGATAGTGTTGAAGGGTTTGAGTTCCTTCAGAGTTTCTAGGAGTTCACTGTCCGTAGCTGGGGGGAGTTGGGCTAGTGATCTGAATGCTGGGCTAGTTGGATCTTGATGAGGGCTGGATTGAGGGGGACCGTTGTTGGGGGGGTTGTCTAGCTTGTTGCGGATGGTGTCGATTTTGTTTTGGAAGAAGCTAGAGAGGGTCTCACTGTCTAGGTCTGTGGAGTTATTGGGATTGCATCCTTGGGCCGCAGAGAAGAGGTGGTTTGTCACGGCAAACAAGTGTCTAGAGTTAGACCGATTGGGGACTTTTTGTAGGAGTTGAGAGTAGTAGGTTTTTTTCACCTCCAAGATGGAGGTCTTGTAGGAATGGAGCAATGTACAACAGGTCTAGAGGATAAAATTATTAACCTAAATCTTGTCTCAGGAAATGTACATACAGCAGAATACTTACAAGAAGTAGCAGCAAAAGCTATAATAAAATGTGAACAAAAATTCAGATGTCTAGTATGCAGTTTAATCCAAAGATTTTTTTTAAAAAGGAGCACAAGTGGTCACTCATACATGATCAAAATACACCACAATAGAGAGTAAACCATTCAACCCAACGTGGCAAATTTTTGAAAGTTTTTTTTTTTTCTATTTATTTATTTATGAATTTTCAATTATAATCAATCAAGTTTAAACTTGTACAGAAAAGCAAGATTCAACAAAGAAACATCCAACATATTAAGTTTCCAAGAAAATAAATTCTATCTTAAATCATGCTCAAGTCCTCATATAGGATCCAAGATTCACACTAACAGAATTTAAAGCAATCATATTCAAAAAAGAAAGAAACAGTAATAGGTAGAACTGTAGTAAGGCAGTCCTCTATATATCATGCATCGTTAGCTTTCTCCAGTCTTGACAGAGACAGGAATGTTGTCAGTTGTGAAGGTTCAAAGAAAACAAATTTATGCAACTTATAATGAACGATACATTTGCAAGGGTATCGAAGAAAAAAGGTTGCTCCCAGGTCAGTAATTGCTGGTCTTAACAAAAGAAATTCCTTTCGACGCCTCTGTGTGTCCCTGGCCAAATCAGGAAACATTTGAACTTTCAATCCCAGAAATTCCTTGTGTTTATTTTTAAAATTTAACTTCAATAGCCATGTTTTATCCAATGTAAGAGCAACTGATAGGAGTAAAGTAGCCGGAATGGCTACTTCCCTGTCTGAGGATTCTATTAAGGCTGATATATCCAAAGGTTCTTGAATCACTTCTTGATTCGCTTCCTGAGGGTTTTTTTGATCATTAGTGTCTTTAACAGGCAAATAATAAGCCTGTGTAAATGGTGGCATAGAAGATTCAGGAATTTCAAGTATTTCTACTAGGTAACGTTTGAGCATATCTCTAGGAGTTGCTGTGGAAATTTTAGGAAAATTAATTAATCTAAGATTATTGTTTTTGGAGAAATTCTCAAGTGATTCAAGCTTTCTTCTTAAGTTGGTATTGTCCTTAATCAATGCGTCCTGTATTACTTTAAAGGATTTATTATTTTGTTGTTGAGTTTCAATCTGTGATTTAATATCATTAGTTATTTTCTGTAATCCTGTAATCTCCTTATCATGTTCTTTAAATTTTTCTTCCACTTGGTTAAATTGAGAAGCTATAGTTTTTGGAATTGTAGCTACCAAGTCCCACAGGGCATCCAGCGTTACCACCTGGGGTTTAACAAGTTGAGAAAATTGTAAATGTAAAGTTTTATGCTCTCCCATTGGCAAGTCTTCCAGCTGCTGTTCAGGCTGTGCTAAACCTCCTCCTACAGGTGTTAGTGCCTCAAACTCCATGCTCAGGGTCCCAAGCAAAAGCTGGGAGCTTGAGTCTCCATACCTCGGATCGAACTCTACTGCCTCTAGAGGAGGGAGCACTCCAACACCCGGAAGCTCCCCCTCCCTCGGGGAACTAGTCGTTTGAGGGTTCGGAGGAGGTGCTCTTGCTTCAGGGCTGAAAGTTGTTTCAAGCCCTAAGGAGATCTGCTGCGCGCCGTTCCCTTGCAGCGTCTCCAGCGGGGATAATCGCCCTGTGTCCGCTGACATGCCCTGCATGCGCCGGATAAGCTCCTCTATGCCACCAACCGCAGCAGAAGTCCCGGAACACCGCGAGACCCCAGCGACGCTTCTCCCTCTCCGCTTTGGCATACTCCAGGTAATTTTTTTAAAAAGCACTCGTAAAGTCCAAACTTCAAGGAGGTTGTCAGGAGCAAACACACAGACAACCTATTCAGTCGCCATCTTGGATTCCTTGAAAGTTTTTTTTAACAGATATTCAGGACCTCTTACACCCGGATATTAGTTTGCTTTTTTAATGTCCTTAATGGGGTAGTGTATTTCATCATTGGTCCTTTAGAAAATACATCTGTATTTTTGTGCCGTTTTTTAATTAATTAATTTTAATATTCCTATTGTGTGTGCCAAAAAAAGGACAAAAAGATTAAAAGGAGCACTTAATATGTCCCGACGGTGACTCAACCATTTCAAGTTGTCATTTCCTCAGGGGCAGTGCTTCTTTATCTGTGTCTTTTCAACCCATATTCAAATGGCACATTAAGCAATCCACCAAATCATTTTTTGTATGTTGCCTACAAAACAATACACCGTGTTGTGAAATTCATTAAGAAGGAAAAAGTTGCCATTTGTACATCTACATTCATTATAAAACTTACTTCTTTCAAACTGAATAACTGCTTCTGAAAATTCAACAAATGTTAAGAAATAAAAATGGTGCTGTTATTTAAACAGGATACCGTCATTATTAACCAGTTGCGGTACATCAACCCAAGGGTGATCAGTTCCCAGTTTTGTCAATCAAAATGTTCAACTTTTATTGGGCTTTAATTTTCTTGAATCCTTTTGAATTATGACATCAAAGTTCAAAGTAAAAAGTTCAACTAATGGCACACTTCAAAACAACATTTATTGTGCTAAGGAAAAGATAGTGCAAGCAGTAATATCCACAGGACTCTCATACATAAAACAGCTGTTCAAACCCACCAGTTCCAGAGATTGCATTGTCTGTGTCCCATATATGATGATTTGATGTACAACGCTAGAAATGACTATTATTCTTCCATTGTAACCCCCATTCTTTATATCTTTTGTAACCCCCATTTTATATCTTTTGTAATCCGCCTTGAACCGCAAGGTAATGGCGGAATAGAAATCTCTAATGTAATGTAATGTAATGAGCTGGGCATCAATAGGAACTCCACTAATATAGAACATGAGGATGTTAATGGACAGACTTTACAGTAGAAATCCTGCAAACAACGGGATGGTTGGATAGGCTAGAGTGAGCTTGGATGGCAACTTCAGCATTTGGAACCTAGGACAATACCAGACTTTACAGTCTACGGCCCAGAAATATCAAAGAAGAGCCTAGTTAATCTAATCATGTATTTTTTAATGGGTATAACTTATGGGCAGACTGGGTGGACCATTCAGGTCTTTATCTGCCATCACTTACTATGTTACTATGTTTATCCATCTTTGCTCTCGCTGTGTTAATAATTTGTCATCTTGATGATCTTGATGTTGAGAATGGAACAAGGCTGGCAGCGGGTCATTTGTTATGGGATTGCTCCTTGAAACAGCACTTTTGCAAAACGTGGATCTATGTCGGAACACTGTTCAGCTTTGCAACTAAAGAAAGGTTTATTGCCCATTGAGCAGTAGTAGCTATAAAGAGTAATGAAATGAAAAAATAGTTATCAATTGGTGAATAATGAAGGAAGACCAATGAGGAGGCAAGCTACGTTAAACCTGAAACTTGAATGAAATATAACTGTTCGGCTTCATAGTTCTAAAGCTCCCGCAAAACATCCATATAGAATCGATTTTCACACTGTTATACAAATCCAATCTTCAGTTTACATTTGAGACTCCTTTTACTACTCCAAAGAGCTTGCGTTAGTATTTTTCATTTAGCGCATGGTTTGCGTGCGCTAAAAACGCTAGCACACCTTAGTAAAAGAAGCCCTTGGTTTCCCATTGCTGAACAATGGTGTCGACTAAACCTGAGAAATGGCACCCCCGAAACTTCTTATGGTTTTACCCACATACATTTTATGACATGGGCAGAGTATCACATTCACTGTAAAAGAAGTATTGCAGTTACTAAAATGTCTAAATTTATAAATCCTGTCATCAAGAGTGTTCGTGAAAAATTTAGATTGACAGCAATGTCACAGCATTTGCAGGACCCGCATTTATAAGATCAAATAGAGGACTCTTATAGAAGATATGTTTATTAAAATACTTATATACCACCTCTCAGAAGATACCAGAGCAGTTTACAATAATTTAAAAGCAGAAATAGAAAAGAAATATAACTTCAAATAGAACAGCCAAAGCAAAAAAAAAAAAAACCTCAAACCTAATAATAATGATGTGTGCTGCCATCGTCCAAGCCCGCTCACAGCTCAAGATCCCCCCTTTGAAAGCCTCTAAAAAAAAAGGTGAGCTCTGAGAAAGGCATGAAACCTTAGGTATGAACTTTCAGCACAGATTTCTGATGGAAGACAATTCCATAAGAATGCTGACTGACGAGTAAAAGATAGTCTTGTTTGCATGATGGGTCCTTTGTCTGCTCCTCATTGGAGGGAATGGGAACAAGGACTGCACATTCATCTTGGTGAAGAAGAATGACATCAAGATATAATTATGTCTCATTTGGGGTGCTTGATCTTGTGTTGGGCATTACTAATATAAGAATATAGTAGTTTTGTAGTGTATATGGGAAGTAATTTTACTGTTCCTATAGAAGACATGTATTATTTCATGTTTGTTGGTCCATGATGTTTTTGGGTTGTATTATTGAGACTTCAATAAAAAGTTAAAGAAAAAAAAAGAAAGACAGAAATTAACTGGTTAGTTCTGAAATTGAGAGGAGTGTGTGGCGCAGTGGTTGGATCTACAGCCTCAGCACCCTGGGGTTGTGGGTTCAAACCCCGCACTGCTCCTTGTGACCCTGGGCAAGTCACTTAATCCTCCATAGCCCCAGGTACGTTAGATAGATTGTGAGCCCACCGGGACAGAGAGGGAAAATGCTTGAGTACCTGATTGTAAAAACCGCTTAGATATCCTTGATAGGCGGTATATAAAATCCTAATAAACTTGAAACTTGAAATGAAAATCAGCTATTTTGAAGCATTCTGGATGGCAGAATCAGCACTTGGCCAGTTAAGTGTCAGCATTCGGCACTTAACTGGCCAGATTAACCTCGTAAAGAGGACTATATAAAAGTTGGGTCATATCTTTATGCAATACCCCATAGCTGATTAAGTGCTGAATATCACACTTAACAGGCTATGTGTTAGCTGGCTCCAGAAATCTGGTTATTCAGTGCTGGCCCAGGACTAAATTTCCCAAGTTTAATTCTGACTGTGGTTAGCAAAATGCTGATTGCCACCAGCTGAATATCAGGCCTTAGCACCTAAGTTCTGTAGCATATAACTGTAAAGGGGGTGTTAACACTGGTGGGTCAAGGCATATCAGACACCTACATGCTAAGGCCTGGATTCTCTAAATGGTGCCGGTTTTAAAGGTGCCCAAGCTCAGTGAAAAATCATTTAAACAATGTTTTTTCACAGATTTTCAAGGCACCTACCGGTGCCTAAAAGATCAGCACAGGAATCATACCTTCCTAGGCGCTTTATGGTGCCTAACACCACTGTAGTTGTTGCCAGAAGTGATGTTAGGTGCCATAGAGCACCTACAGTGGTGCAATTCTCATCGAAGGTAGGCGCCAGAAATGTAGGCCTGGAAAACACTGGCATACATTTCCAATGTGCGATTTTGTAACCGGTGCCGTTCCATGATTGACATGTGACTGGCAGCTGCCAAAAACGGTGCCAGTTAAATAATCTGGGCCAAAGTTTATAGAATACTGTCAGTTACAAGTGCAACTGACAGTATTTAGGCGTGAGTATTTCACCAGCCTTTGACATTGCATAAATGTTTGTGCTCAAATACCAAATTATGCTAATATTCTATATTAGCTTCAGCATCCAATTATGCCATTATAAAATACTTCCTTAGCAATCAATTTTTTGCTAACTTTTGGCCCCCTTTCTTGAACCTATCCCAAATTGTACTGTTTTACCATATGTTCATAAATAAGGTCATTGGAGTGGTAAATGCTTTAGGAATGGGAATGCATCGTATAATACTGTACTTAAATGTAACCTGCCTTGTCCTACTAATGAAAAGGCAGGAATTAACTCCTCTTTTATTTGGTTTTATGACCTAGAAGAGTATTTACAGTGATTTGTAATAGAAGACATTCATGAACTACCTGGTCAGCATTCTCATGTTTCTGATGGTAGCAAAATGCCACTAAGCTTTACAAACCTTTGTTACTTGTCCATTGAGATGTATTGCAGTCTCACCATTCTTGTATTTTTGCAGGTGTGAATGCTGTGGAGCTGTTTTCCATGCAGAGTGCAAGGTGAAGACAGTACCCTGCCCTAAGTGTGTCCGCAAGGAGCTGCAGAAGAAGCAGAAATCTTTCTGGAGGCGGCTGAATGTAGATGATAGCCTTGATGAGTCATGCAGCATGTTTGACCTATCCTACCAAAATACATGATTCCTGCCTCTTCTCTGAGGCTGCCTGCCCTGTAATCCCCAGCTCATAGCCACTGTTGCTTAGAAAATCAAGCAGGAACCTTATACTAGGAAACTTGAATGTATAACCTAGCTTCAGCCAGCCACTAGAGTGTGCCTTTTGAAGGGGCCAAGAAAAATAGGTAGCAGTAGTAGCCAGAGCACATCTTTGGAAGTGGAGTTCAGCAGCTTCTATTAATATGAATCTTGACTTACCTGTGCTGCTCAAGATCCAGGTCAAGACTCCAAGTTTTAGTTCTTATTTGCAATGCACAAAACTGTCTATACTTGATATGTTGACTCCTGCCTAAAAACATGGTTGGGGGGTGTTCAGTATGGTATCTACTTTATTTCATTTATTTTTGTTTGTTATCAAAAGAAGTTCATGTTGGACTAATTTATTGCATTCATATTTATTGCTGGGCTGGGCTTCAATGAAGAGTAATTTGCTGATAAGCTCTGCATACTTGCTAATGTAACACAGCAGCATTGCATTTCTCCCAAATGATAGACATTTAATCTTAATAAAGGCACTTGTTTTTGTCTCCCAAAGCATAAATTATAGTAGTTTTTTGTGGGGCATTATTTATGTGCACAAATACAAAATGCTGATTTGCTTAGTATATAAATATATTTGCACCACCATAGTGGTCTTAAACAATTTGATAATTTGTCTTTTTCTTTCAGGCACTAAGCATAGGATGTGCTGTAGTTGCTTGCTCTGTATTTGCCTTACATTCTGCAAACCCAGATCTCAACACTGAATGAGGATGTCTTCAAATTCTCTTCAACCCAATGGTAGAGGCCAACTGTTGACAAACTGAGGTGCCTCTATCTGGCATCTTTTTTCTCTCTGTCTGTGCTTTCCTTCCACCTCTCTTTGCCCTTGGGTTCTCCAGACTTATAGCAAATAGCCAGCAGAAGCAGTAGTAAAAACAGGCTGCTTCTTGAAGGCTGCACCAGGGCTTTTCCTCTGTTACATCGCATCTCCTCTGATGTAGCATCCTTTGGAAGGATGCAATGAAAGAAAGGCCTTAGTGGGGCTGGCTAGAGACAACCTGTTTTCATCACTGCCTCTAGCCATACACCATGAATTTGGAGAATGGGGAGGAGAGGAGGAGGGAAATGGAGATGTCTGGCCTGGGCCAGAATGGGGGGGAGGTGGAGAGATGCTGGACCTGCATAGGGAGAGGGAGCAGATGGAGAGATGCCAGGCCTGCATAGGAATAGAGACGGGGAGTTGAGAAACTAGACCCAGAAGGTGGGACAAGAGGCAGAAGGAGAGAGAGGAACTGGACTGGAGGAAGAGGGGGAACATAAGAATAGCCTTACTGGGTCAGACCAATGGTCCATCAAGCCCAGTAGTCCATTCTCACAGTTGCCAATCCAAGTCACTAGTACCTGGCCCAAGGAGTAGCAATATTCTATGTTACCAATCCAGGGCAAGCAGTGGCTTCCCCCATGTCTTTCTCAATAACTTTTCCTCCAGGAAATTGTACAAACCTTTCTTAAAACCAGCTACGCTATCTACTCTTACCACAAACTCTGGCAATGCGTTCTAGAGCTTAACTATTCTCTGAGTGAAAAAAAAGACACTGGACCAATAGAGGGGGAGAAAGATGGCAGGGGGAAGGTGGATCAGGATGTGAGAAGGAGAGATGCTAGCTCTAGAATGGGAATATAGGAGGAATGGAGGAAGAAAGAGATGAGCTGGGCAGAGATGCTAGGCATGGAGCAAGTATAGGGATGGAGACAAAAAGAAGGGTTCTTGAGCATGGAGGAAGCATAGGAACCGGGACACAGGGGCAGTGCTGGACACGAGGAGAATAGGGGACACAGAGAAGATAAACATAGAAGAAATGTCAAAGGTTACAGGTGACCCTAGAAAAAAGCTAATTAAAAATAAACAAAAGCAAAATAAATAAAAAAGTGACACTGGGACCAAAGAAATGCTCAGATAACAGGTAGAAAATTTTTGTATTTATTCATTTCAATGAATCTATTAATTATAACCTGTCAGTTTTGAGAAATGTTCATCGCTGATATATTGTATTTTAGTTTCTATTTCTGTTTCTATGACAGATTTTCTATATGGATTTGGAATGTGTTTGCTCTTTGCACGGTTTGTTTTCTTAAGCTCTAAAGTTATTCTTTTACTCCCTCAACCCACCTCACCCCAGTCCCCTCTACCTTGGGAGAGATAGTGTTATAGGAGGTTCATCTTAATTTTTTCATCTGGGTCCATTTGGTCGTAGCTATACCACTGGCTGATAAGTATGTAGATAACTCTAAAATGAATCATGGAAATCTTTCTGAACTGGTATCTAACTACCATTGAGTGAGCCCTGCAAAAGGCACAGGGCCATCCAATGGTATGGGCTGTTTACTGGTGAACTATGTCTGAAATCCCTTTGCTTTCTGTCCTTTCCTTTCTCTCATCCCCCATCTGGCATCTTTCCTTTTTACCCCCTCCCTCCCCCCCAGACCATTATTACTCCCTCCCCTTCATCCAACAAACTTGTGGCAGGTTGCCAACAAGGCAGCAATAAAAAAAGAAGTTCTGCCAGTGGGTATCTCTACCACAGTCTCTTCTCTGCCACATCCTGCCTCTTCTGATGTAACATGATGGGAAATCATGCCCTGGGGCCAGCTATAGGCAGCCTATTTTCATTGCTCCCTCAGCCAGTCATACACTGTGAGTTTAGAGGACTATGGGGAAAGGGTAGAGAGAGATGCCAGACAGAAGAAGGGGGAGATGGACTGATGCTGATGGTGTTATAGGTGGTCCATCTTAATTTTTGCACTTAGGGCCTGTTCAAGTCCTAGCTAAGGAGCCAATGCAGAAAGCTACCTCAGGCTATAGCATGTCATTAGCAAGCAGTTTATCTGCTCATTACTGGCTGCTGTATGTTAAAAGGGTTTTTATGCTGATCTTTACACCCACAGTAGGCATCAGTGCACAGCCTACTAAAGACTGTGCGCTAACATTCACCACAAGAGCTCAACACCAGAAAATTACTGTTGGATTTGAGGCTAGTGTGGAGCTCTGCGTTAGCAGTGGCCCCATTTTCTTCCCATCTGCCCCACTCTGGAATTGTCCCATCTTCGGAAATCACCTGACTTCACCCTCCCTGCCCATGCTATTAAAATAAATTATTCACTCCCCCCCCCCCCCCGACATGTCCAACCCCTTCCCTTTCTCCCTAACAAAACTGTTTACTTGGTATCTAGTGGCACTCCCTTCCCACTGCCACCTGGCCCAACCAAAATTTTAGAAAAAATCACCCTGGTGTCTAATAGCACCCTGCCCCCCCAACCCCCTTTCCAAGCCCTCCCCAGATAAACATTCGTTCCTGCCTCCAGGCTATCATTTCCAACATGGCAGACCCTTCCCTAACCTACCCAATGCATCATGGGGAGGAACCATGCAGGGCTAGTTTGTCATATTAGGGAGAAACACCCATATAAGACAGACTGGCTCCACCTAGGGCATCCCAGGATGCACTGCACAGGGCAGAGGCTTTCATTTTGGAAGTGACAACTTGGCGACAGGAACAAGAGGACATTGTTGCTGCCTTGTTCAAAGTATGGCTCAGGGGTGGGGATGGGCAGTTGGAAAGGTGGGTGGATGGGTGTCAATAGAAAGCAGGGATGACATTTTTAAAAAATTCTGGTTATGCTGGGGAAGAGTGCCACTAGACACCAAGGAGACAGTTTTTAGTATTATCTCATTTGAATTTCAGTGCTATTAATACAAGGTCTGACATTTAAGTTTGCAAACTCATCCTAAAAAAGTGCTACATACTTCATTGCTGAATATCACTATAGTAACCTTCGAAGTACTGTACTCCTCTTGGGAAGCTATGCATCGATGACAGCACCTAATCCACCTTTCAAAGCAATTTTGGAACTCTTTTTCTAGAATGCCCATCAGAGCTGTCGTCATCTTACCCTTGATGTCCTGAATGTCATCAAAATGTCTTCCTTTCAATATTTCATTTATCTTTGGATAAAGAAAAATGTCATTGGGGTCAGATCAGGTGAGTAGGGAGGGTATTCCAATACAGTTACTTGTTTTCTGGCTAAAAGCTCCCTCACTTCTGGTGCATGTTATGATGCAGGAGCCATAAGTTATTGGCGAAAAATTCAGGTTGTTTTCATCTAACTTTTTCATGCAGCCTTTTCAGCACTTCCAGATAGTAAACTTGGTTAACTGTTTGCCCAGTTGGTACAGATTCATAATGAACAATCCCTCTGATATCAAAAAAGGTTAGCAACATTGTTTTGACTTAATTTGGACTGGTGGAACTTTTTTGGTCATGGAGAATTGGCCGATTTCCATTGTGCTCTTTGATGCTTTGTTTCAGGGTTGTATTGGTACACCCATGTT
The DNA here is from genome assembly GCF_902459505.1 of Geotrypetes seraphini. Lineage (NCBI taxonomy): Eukaryota > Metazoa > Chordata > Amphibia > Gymnophiona > Dermophiidae > Geotrypetes > Geotrypetes seraphini. Next base: position 142,646,639 of record NC_047088.1, on the reverse strand, counting down.
TCATCACCAGTGATCTAATATGAGGATCCTTCCTTAATAAAGTGATAAAAAGCAAATGGCCAAAATGTACTATAACCAAAATATTTTTCAAAAACATAATGATTGTGTAGGGAGAGTACTCAGTCTTCACAACTTGAGCTAGGTTAAACCTTGAATGTAAAAGTGTCACTCTGTATACCCAAAAGGGTTCACTTGTGAAACATCCCTGGAACAATCCTAGCTTCCACAAAATTTTTCAAATGTGATGGTTCTAAGAAAAACATAAGTATGATTTTGATATTTAACAATACATTTACATGGAAATTGTAGGAAATAGGTAGCTCCCAAAGATAAGACCTGCTGATGAAGACCCAAAAAAGCCCTTCGTCTGCTCTGTGTTACCTTTGATAAATCAGGAAAAAACCAACACATTCAATCCACAAAATTTACATCTTTGTATTGGAAATACAATCTAAGAATCCAATTTCTATCTGGTTCTAATGCAAAAGTCATTATCAATGTTAACCTAGCAGTTATGATCACTGACAGAGTTTTCAATAAAATCCATCAAGTCTAAGCTAGGTGTCTTGTTTTTTCCACCTTTTCCTTCTCCACACCACCAGGGGCTATGTAAAAAGCTCTGGTTAAAGGTGGCATAGATTCCTTGGGTATCTGCAAGATTTCCTCAAAATATTTTTTTTTACCATATTAATTGGTGATAAGGGTAGTGTTTTAGGAAAGTTCACCAATCTTAGATTTAATCTTCTATTGAAATTTTCAATAGTTTCCAATTTTTGATGTACCCAAAGTTTATCTTTGGCCAGTTCTTGTTGGCAATCTAAGATTTTTTCCTGCTTTTTTTTCTACCTTTTGAAGACTCATGGAGTGGTTAACCAGTTGCTCTTGTTGTTTCACAACCTGATTCTGCAGGAGAAGTAACCGTTCTGCAATCCTATACAAATGCTGATTCATGGATTGCTTTACAGACTTTTCCCAGGGAGACAGTGTCCCCTTCATATCTCTGTGTTGTATTAATTGTACCCTCCAACCTCATCTCAGATGATTTTCCATGCCTGGGCACACCTCCAAAAGTCTCCGGAGCAACTGGTGAAGACAAAGCACTCAACGCTGAAGAAATCCCGCCAGCACCCAAGGCTACCATTTGCACTTCGGCTTCGGCACTCTGCAGTGTCTCACTCAGCATTGCCGAAAGTGTTAGCCTCAGAGGAGTCATGCGTTGTTCGGAGCTCAGCATGATGTCCAGATCTGCCAGAGCGTCAGCTCCTCTCGCCGCTCCCGAGTCACCCGAACCAATCGTCTTAGCTACAGACGCAAATAATTCTGTCAAAGAAGGTTGGGCAAAGGCCAGGCCAGAACCTTTCCCAGACAGATGAGTTGGTGCTTTTACCGAACCCTTCCTTTTCTTGCCCATCTTCACCAGAGCTCACAATGCGTCTGACCTCCTAGCTGCCATCTTGTTTCCCCCAAAAAACATATATTGCGTGACTAGATAGAAAGTATCTGCAATATATTGTGACAAATCCAGAGCTAATTCTGAGTTTTTGTCTCTGAATAGCCAGGATTTGCACTGTGGCAGGTATGTAGTCCTGTCCCTTTAAGACAGAGTGCTGTTGTAGCATGAGAAGGAAGCCTGCCCTGCATTGTGTAATGCCTGAGCCTGTTTTCCTGCCCTGGCTTAGGGGCATGGCTTAGAGCTCCTGAAAACCCAGCTCAGATTACAGAGAGGGGAGAGACAGGAACAGGAGAGCTGCAGAGCCCAGGAAACTGCAGACCAGGGAGGTAGCTGGGGGCAAGGCAAAGAGAACTGGTCTGAGCACAGACAGTCCAAGAGCCCAGCTGAAGTCCAGCGTGAGTCCCCTTCCAGAGACTTCCCTTCTGACTGGGACATGCAAGAGGCAGGAGAATCTCCTCTCTGTACAGGATCAGTCTCTCCCACAGCCTGAAGCTATGGAAATTAGTACAGGCATACCAGAGTTTCAGGAATCGACTAAAACTGTAAGTTTAGATTTGCCTTTAACTTTCCTGCTTGCTGCTATGTGGGTCTGATTTACTGTGTGGATAGCACAGTCCTTTTTGAAGAGTGTTACTGAACATAGAAAACGTTTTGAACTTTGCCTGTCATTGGATTCAGTAGCCTTTTCCCACGTTGGGAATGATTAGTGTGCTGAGTGCAGCTGAGACTAGCTCAGTGAGGTTCACACGGCTTCTGCAAGCATTGCTGGAGCTGCAAGCTGGATGTTTCAAGGCTGTGTTGTATGTGCTGGTAAACTCACTTGATTCACTGTCTCCTAAGGAACTGCTTAACTCTGTTTGTCTTCAATATAAGTCTGCTAAAGGATTGTATGAGCAAAGTTAAGAGAAACTACCTGGATAAAATTAACTTGTCAGTATAGTCCTTAAAACCTGCTAGGAAGCATAACCAAGGTTTCATCTGTGTTAGTGAAATCTTCATTTTGAGTTCTTTTTGCTGTTTTGTTTTTCCATCTCTTTTGTCCATGCCAGTGCAGCAAACTGGAGGTTGGAATTATAAAAACATTTCATTATGCAAAGACTGTTTCCAGGGCAGAAACCCTGGGCTATTGAATTGAATGTATTTCAAGAATCTTGCTTGTGAAGTATACAAGAACTATAACTAAAGGGTTGAAATTTACCTTGCCGGTAGCCGGAATAAAACCTTTATTTTTGTTTCAAAGCCATTCTGTCTATGTGTCTGTTTTGGAGAGACTGCATCTCTTACCTCTGCTTGCACTGTTAGGCAGTTACCTAGCCTGGATAAAAGACCTGAGGGGGACCCTCAAGCTTTAGAGGGCACACTGGGGAGAATATTATTACTGCCCAAACGCACTAACCAAGCTGGTTAGGTGCCTAGGGGTGACAAGTTGAAACATAATTCAGATGGTACAATTCCATTCAATGAAGTCATTTAAGCCCCAAGGCTGAACAGTTTGAAGCTGGAATATCCAAAACTGTTCATGGAGCTATAAATGGGCAGATTAATCTCCATTAAAGTTTTCTGGTATTTTCTCAGTGACAAAACCATTTTAAACTGTCAAATATATGTTCAAATTCCATGTAATGAGGTACCATGGGGGAAGTTAAGGATTGAGTATTCAGTCTGCTCTTATGTTCTATGAGTATTGTCCACACAGCTCGTTGAGCATGGCCCACATAGATCAAGGGACATGGGCAAATGATAACATATATAACCCATTTTGGTTTGCAGTTTGTTACAGATTTCAGAGTGTACAATTTGTTGGTAATAGGGTGAGTCCAAACACTGCCAGAGATAGTAGTTAAGTAGATATCACACTGCTCACATGAATCATGTCGGCCCGTGTAGCTCTCTACTGGTGATATAGATGAAAAATTTGAATGCACAATGTGATCTCCTAAATTCCTGAGATGAGAATAAGCTACGCATGGAAGTTCTCAAAACACTTCGTGCAACTGTAGTATGTGCCAATGATGCTGAATGCTCTTTGCTATATTGGACATTTGATCAGAAAAAGTTAAAACACATACAGTCTTCTCTTCATTAGATGTTTCACTGGGATGCAATAAGAGATCGCGGTTGGCATGCAAGCCCCTTAGATAGGCTTTTTGTACTACCTGATATGGGTACCTTCAATGTAAAAATGGTAAAAAGACTACGGGCTTGGGACTTGTATTCTTCAACATTATAACACAGTAAAAACTGACTAATGGGTAAGGATTGTTTAAGACAAGTCAGGTGGCAGCTCTTGTATCCCAAAATATTGGCTTGCATCTCCAAAAGGCCTTGGCAAACTTCGACTTTCTTTTCTTTTGTTCATCGGTGAGCTCCTTCTGGACCATTTTTGCACACACTTTTCTCATGCCAAGATTTTCAGTTAAGATTTTCCTGTTTCTCTATTGATGTTTACTTGGTCTGCTATGCTTCACAGTCAGATGACAATTTTGATGCATAATTAGACAAATTTTTGCAATGTTTTCATCAGTTCTGCTCGTTATTGGCTGCCCTGACCTTTCTTCATCAGTGACGCTTTCTCTCCCCTCAGAAAAACGTTTAATCCATGTGTATATTGCTGTTTTCTTTATGGCATTATCCCCATAAACTTGGATTAACATGTCCCTGATTTCACTTCCACTCTTGCCAAGTTTAACAAGAAATTTAATGTTTGTTCATTGCTCTAATTCAAGCTCTGACATTCTTATGATGGCAGACAAAAACACACAACAATAATGAACGCCACTCAGCAAGATACTTCCACATGTCAACATGAACACAGCTGTGAGACACTGATATACCAAAGTTATGAAACCTTACCAAGTTGTATGTGCAGTGCTGCCAATGTAAGTGCACTGAGGCAAGTTCAAAAACTTATTTGTCAGACCGTGTAAGTATATTTTTGAAACTGTTTCAAGGTAGTCCTATTATTAAGTTGCATTTTACTGATTTTAACTTTACCTCATTCATTGTATGTCTATGTATATATTTGGTCTTTTTACTATTGTGTTATGTTGTTAACAAAATTGTAAGTTTTATGTTGAATTATATCTGCTGTACACTGCCTTGGGTGAATCTCTTCATAAAGGTGGTTAATAAATCCCAAGAAAGAGAGAGGGGGGCTCATCTGGAGGTGGAGTGGGAGAGAGACAATCCAATACCGGGAGCCCATCGCCCCGATCCAGCCAGGCGTGTGAGCTCCTCCCCCTGCAGTCCGTTGGAGAGATCAATCTGCCTGCTTTTAAATATCAGCAGCAGCGGGACCAGCCGCAACCACCAAGAGCCCACAGACCCGATCCTGCCGGGAGTGTGAGCTCCGCCCCCCTCCCCCCCCCCACAGACCGCTAGGAAGAACAACTGCTTTTACATCTAAGCAGCAGCAGGACCAGCCGCCACTACCGGGAGCCCATCGCCCCAATCCAGCCAGGCGTGTGAGCTCCTCCCCCTGCAGTCCATTGGAGAGATCAATCTGCCTGCTTTTAAATATCGAGTCCTTAAATAAATGGCTATACAAAAACTGGAATTGATATGTTAACTATACCAAAAGAGAAAAAAATTTTTCCAGTGTAATAGTACTAATATACTCCACATTCATAAGGAGAAATGAGATACACGATCCTCAGAGGGTCAGATTGCCCATAGATTCAAATGGGTGAAAACCCATAGAATCCGATCTTCATGGGATCCAAATGTATCTTATTTAATATATTTTTTCTTTTTTCTTTTTCTTTTATCCAATAATAAATCATGAATGAATAATCTTTACTTAGCTTATATTTAGCTTTAAACAGGGAGCATGTCCATGTTTCACACGTTTTCCTCAGGGTCGAGGCTCCCGAATAGTGCTCATGCATGCAGTAGAAATCGCTCCATCCAAGAAAATTTCATGCTGAATTGGGCTTTTAAATATCAGCAGCAGCAACTATCGGGAGCCCATAGACTAGGAGACAGAACTGCCTGCCTGCATAAGTAACTGTTAGGCATATGTTTCCATCAGAGACATACAATTACTAGATGGAGGTGTAACTGTTAGTTGCATGTGTAATTGTTGGAGACTTGAATTAGGACAGCCTAGGAACTATAGAGGCTTGTGTTATCATCAAAGACACATATAGTTGTTAAATGCATGAGTAATTGTTAGATGCATGCGTAATTACTAGAGACTTGCAATAGAATTGCTTAACGAACTATATCCACTTGGGCCACCTTCAAAAACTACGCCAATCCAATTAACAACCATACAAACGATAACTCAAGAATTCACAGGCATTCCATTATACTTTTTGTGCTAGGAATAATACTTTACCCTGCTAACATGAATCTCCTCCTGATTTTACTGATCTGTCTGTTAATTGGCAACATCAAAGATGTTAACTCACTCCACCCACAATTACAATCAATCAACTACCCGGATCTATCAATTTTACACATCACTAATTCACAAGAAAACACAATAAATCATATTACTGCTATCTCAAATAAAAGAAGACATCAACAAACACTTAAAAAAAGAATAAGGCAAGTAAAACCCATCAAAACCACTACCGCTACCAAACCTATCACACCCACATCTGTCTTCTGTGCATACCTTAATACTAGATCTGTCAGGAATAAAGCTTTCCTAATTAATGATTAGATCATCAACAAGCAAATAGCCTGCCTTTTACTAACTGAAACATGGCTACTATCAGAAGATGATCCAATAATAATTGATCTCCTACCAAGCAATTTCAAAATCCTTACGCTAAATCGCGTGGGAAAAAAAGGAGGAGGATTAGCAATTATTCTTAAAGAAGGATTTGGCTTTGAACTTCTGGATTCCAAAATGACCGACCATTTAGAAATTTTAGCCTGTAAAATCATCAACTGTCAACTAGAAGAATCCCTATCCTGCATATTATTCTATGTCCCACCAAAAAGCTGGCCAAAAGCCAAAGAAGACTTCTTTGCATTTGTCCATTCAATCGGTCCTTCTTATAATATCATTGCAGGCGACATAAACCTACACCTAGATAAAGTGTACAACACAAATGCGATAGAGTTCAAAAACTTTCTATCCCTACTCAATTACAATCTTCCTCTACCCACACAAACACATGAAAAAGGCCATCAATTGGATGTGGTAGCCATGTCCACAAAGGATATCCCAGACCCTGCCATTTCGCTACTTAAAGGCACCTGGAGTCATGATATCTGGTCTGACCATTTTACTTATTATTTCAAGCTATTCTGGTCTTATCATAAATCTAAAACACACCCAATGATAAAAAGAGAACATCACACAAGAGGCTATATTAATCCAAAAGAATTCTGGTCACAATACGAATTACAAACAGAGATAGATGAAGGAATCGATTTCTGGGATCACTGGACGACAACCAGCACATCCATTTTAGATAAAATTGCCCCTATACGTAATAGCAAAAGCAATTCAAATAAATATAACAAATGGTTTGACACCGAACTTCTAAAAATGAAACAACTAGCTAGACGACTGGAAAGAACTTGGAAAAAAACAGGAGAACTAGCAGCCTGTAACAACTGGAGAGCTAACATAAAAATCTACAAACAAATGTTAAAAGACAAACGTAAAGCATTCTACTCCACTAAAATCAACTCATCTTGTAATGGTTCACAAGGAATCAATACAAAAGAGCTATTCAACCTGATCACAAATTTATTTGACACCACTCACTACACCTCACCCACACACAACATTAAACTACCCTCTGCAAATGACTTAGCTCTGTACTTCGATTCTAAAATTAAAATCCTTAGAATCCATTGTTCAACAAACGACTCTTGTGATCATCAAATAGCTAACACCCAAGGAAATGATATACTGGCAGACATGATCTGGAGCTCCTTTCAGGATTTAGAGTGGAATGATTATATCAGATTATATAACAAATACTCTAGATCCTATTGCGTTCTGGACTCATGCCCCCCAGAAATTATGAAAGCGGCACCTTTAGAATTTAAATTATCACTGATGCAATACTTGGCTTACAACCTAAACAATGGGAAGTTCCTCTCTAATAATGGTCACATTATTATAACCCCAATTCTAAAAAATCGTAAAGTATCCTCAGCCCTAATATCCAACTATAGACCGGTAGCTTCCATTCCGTTTATTATAAAATTTATGGAGGGATTGGTTCACACCCAACTGATGGGTTATCTTGATCAATTCTCTCTCCTCCATGAAACTCAATCCGGTTTTAGGCCACTATTCAGTACGGAGACAGCAATTGCGGCTATCTTAGACAATTTGCTCCTACTGTTTAGTAAAGGCCTTAATGCCCTGATAATGCAATTCGATATGAGTTCTGCCTTTGATCTAGTGGACCACATGAAACTGCTGCAATGCCTAGATGCCATTGGTATCCGGGATAAGGTGCTGAACTGGTTCCGTGGCTTCCTTATATCCCGCACTTATCAGGTTTGTTTTAATTGTGAGCTTTCCGACACCTGGAGCAATCCATCCGGTGTGCCATAAGGCTCTCCACTATCCCCATTGCTCTTCAACGTCTACATGTCCTCACTGGGCACGAAGCTAACCCAGCTGGGGATAAAACTATTTAGTTATGCAGATGATTTTACGATTATCATCCCATTCACTAATTCTGTCTCCGAAACTATTCCCAAAGCTTCAGAAGCCATAAACATGATGGAACAATGGATGACAAACTTTAGGCTCAAACTTAATTCAGAAAAAACTACTTTTTTCATTGCTTCACCACATCTGCTTGACATTAAATCACCCCTCTGTATCAATAACCTTAGTTACCCTATCCAGCCCTCCATAAAGATACTAGGTGTAACTCTGGATCAATGCCTAACCATGAAAGACCAAGTAGACTCCTTAATCAGAAAGGGATTTTTTACTCTCTGGAAACTCAGATCCCTTAAAGCTTATTTTGTTACATTGGTTTTTAGAATCCTAGTCCAATCCCTCTTACTAAGCCTGTTTGGACTACTGTAACATCGCCTATTTGGCAATTTCCCAAAAAAATATGCGACGCCTACAACTGTTGCAAAATGCGGCAGTTAGACTAATCTTTGGACTAAAGAAATTTGACCACGTGACACCCTACTACCGGCAGCTACATTGGCTGCCGATGGAGGCACGTTTAAAGTTCAAATTTGCCTGTTTCTGCTTTAAAGCATTATACGGACTTACCCCTAAATACATTACTGACCTTTTCTCCTTCTCAGCCAACAGACACAAGAGAAGTTCACATTCCAACTTCGTTTCCCCCCCCAAGTGGGAGGTTGCAAACTGAAAAAACACCATGAATACCTTCTCTCACACCAAGCAGCATCATGGGGTAAAGACCTAGAACAATTACTTTCGCCCTCTACTTATGAGGAATTTAGGAAACGTCTAAAAACACACCTGTTCCTAAAACATCTTGACAACTGATCCACTTATCTCTTTCCCCTCAATAGCGACTAACTGTCCTTTTGATCACTTTTCTCCTCAACAATGAATTTCCTGTCTTATTACTTCTCTTTCTTCTTCCCCTCTTGAAGTCAGTCAATTTGTACCTTTGCTTAATCTTTTTTGTAAACCGCATAGAACTTCACGGTATTGCGGTATATAAGCTGTTATTATTATTATTATTATTATTATTGGAGGGTGGAGAAATTTAATATCGAGGGAAGAGAACGAGATGAGTCAGGCCTTAGTGGAGGGAGATCAGGGGCTGTCCATTGGCACCATTTTTTTTAATGTCACTTTGTCAGTGCCTGAGCCATTTGCAGCTCAGGCACTGATAGAAAGGGTGACATTTGGCAATGAGCTGCAGGTTACTGCTACAGTTTCAACATGGCAGTAATTTGCACACCCATTAATCACTGTATTCTGTAGCTCTTTTTTTTTTTTTTGTAGGAGCTCCTTGTGCGGTCAGAGTCTTTAACTTGTTACTTTTTGTATCAATCCCTAATTGACTGACTTAGAGGGACAACGTAAAACCCTCCCCTCCTAAAAAGACATGTGTAGTAGATGTGGATTATGACCTGCTATGATTGGAAGGTGGAATATTGGCCCTTTAACAATCTGATCAGGTTCCTTTTTAACATGTAACATTAGCTATTTAAATTAAATGACCAAAGACATTAAATTTTTATGGGAAAAATCTGACAAGTGCATTAGCTTCAGAGGCAGGAAATGACCAGGAATTGGCTGCTTTAGTGTAATTGAAGTGAGCTGTAGTAGCAGAAAGAACTTCCTGCTACTGACAAGACATTTGATGGTTCTGTGTAACAAGATTTGAGAGGTGTTTTTGAAAGGCAGAAAAAATGTAATTGCTCTCATTGATGACCTGTTAAATTGGAAAAATGGAAAGATTCCTGTTGAACTGTACCTGCCACTTTCCTTTGTGGGTTTTGTACATATATCTTTAACAAAATCAAACCCTTAAATTAGGTTATTCAGACACCTGTGTGTAAACACAATACATATCAACTCTTAATCAGAGATGCGCACTCATTTTTTCTATTTCCATTACACCTCCCCATGTCTTCCAAAAATTTTATAAAATAAAAACATCTGAATCTTTTTTTTCCTGTGAACTTTCTTTGAAAACAATTCATTATAGTTCTGTAGTTTCTTTTGGAGGGGGGGTTATATACAGCTGAAATCTTTCATTGTGAGAGTTATAAAAATGCTGTCAAATTACACTGTCACATAGAAAGAGTAAATAGCTGTGTAGTGAACATAAATTTTTCTTAAAATATGACAAACAAAGCGAAATGAACACAGAATGAGTATATGGTCAATCACCATGGACTGAATTTTATAAATGGCACCTAAAAAAATCAGCATCCCAAAAAAATAGAATTCAGTGCTATTATATAAATGGTGCTTAAATTAGGCACTCTATATATGAGTAGAATAGCAGTTAGTGCCGGAACTGGGACTAACTTTAGGCACAACCATTTACATCAGTGAAATGTGTAATTCCTCAAGCCTTAATTAGGCATGGATCCCTCTTATTCTATACGCACATAAATTCAAGGAACACTTCCAAGTTGCCTGTCGCCGTCCCATTTCTGTGCCCCCTTTTTGGACCTGCATGTAAAATATTTGTTGTTTAATTAAACTGAGTGCACAATTGTCCAAATTTGCACATTCAATTTTTAGTGCTTTTAAAGAATTCAGGAGCATATGTATTAAAGGCTTGTTTTATTCTTAATCCAGTTAAAACTAAGTTCTTGGACCAAAGGAATAATGTTTCATTCTTCCACTGCCCCTCAGTTATCAATTATCTTGGCTAAATAATTTAAATATCTCAGGGTCGGTATCAGTCACTTGAGATACTGGATGCAGGCACTGTTAAACACAGTTTTTTGAGTATTATGTCAGTTTCACATTGTGCATTCATATCTTGATAAGGCTGCCCAAGGGTAGTGGCTGTTGGACTGCAACTCCTGACTGCTTTGCCTATGAGGAGTTAGACTGGTATTTGAGTGATAGTTTAAGGAAAGCTGGCAAGAGAAAACCCTAGATAAAGAGCTAGTCTTGCCAGCTGAAAGTTGATTGGTATTAGAGGAGATGTCTGAGGCAAGACAAATTAGCATAAATTCATGACCTTAAGTATTATTGGTGCTTATGTCTCTTTGACAGAAGAAGTACCAGTTATAGAATGACAAAGGTAGTGGCTATTCTCTATGAAGAAGCAGTATTGGCTGGTAGGAGAAGCCACAAGAGATGTGAAAGGAATTCACCCTGAGTAGATGGTGTTCTAGAAACAATGACTACTGATGCTGTTGGTGGATTTGAACATGTTGCTGGTCTGTGATTCTTTTTCTAATTAGAGGCCTGGACCTCTTCCCTGCATAGAAGGGCTAATGACTAGTCTGGTCTCCTAAAAACCCCAAAGGAGATAGGATTTGAAGTGTTGGGGCCTGGGACCTTATCACACTACATATGTATTTTAATAGTGTTATATGTAGAAATGAGTATAATGAAGTAAGCAGGCAAACAGGATATCTTATACACAGCAATCTTCACAGCTGTTGAAAGTATCTTGGATGAAATATCCAGAAAGGCAAATCATATAATTTGATTCTCCCAAACAAAGAAGATATACAGAAACATCCCAAAAGATAGCATACTGAGATGCTGAAGTAAAAGCAGAGTTGTCTGCACTTGAAAAATGAATCAGATGGCAGAATATGTATCAATGTTCTGTCTTTACATGAGGGGGGAAAAAGCCTGTTCGTTTATACAGTAGATATATGAGAGATCCACATTCTGTTTATTTTTTATCTTAAATGTCTTTATTAGTTTTCACAAGAGTTAAAATAATTCTTAAACAACAGTATAGACATTCCCCTCAACCCCCTCCCTACTCACCCCACCAACCCCCAATCCTTAAAATATCAGTCAGGAGTGCTAACATGTCTTATGTACAGTAACAGATCAGATTCAGGTGTTCAGAAGATGACTTCGAGCATAAGGGGTGAAAGACTGTCAGAAAGGTTCCCAAGTTCATGTAAACTATTGTCCACACAGAGAGTTAATGTCTGAAAAACTAAGTCATTTTAGTGACGCTTGAACAATCATAAGGGATTTCCAGTAAGCATATGTAGGTGGATCTGATGTCAGCCAGGCATGCAAAATAGCTTTTTTCTCAAATAATACACTTCTGGATATAAAGGCTGATAGCCCCCTTGGCAGTGGAGATGGTAGTGAGTAGCTTCCAAAGAGAACTTGGGGGACGGTGATCCATCGCCGTCTCCACAGGGAAGAAACAATGCCCCAACCCGGTCCAAAGAGGCAGAATCCAGGGGCAAGTCCAGAACATGTGACCAAGTGTAGCTTATGCTTGCAAGCATTTAGGGCAGCAATGGCGCACACTAATAGTCTTGTAGGAGAGATATATACGGTAGATTATTCTGTTTTCTTCTGATTTTCTCCCATTCCCATGTGTCCTCAGGATTTAATTTATGACAGTCAAATTTATCTGAGCAGCATTCACAGTGTTCAGATGTAGATATATTATTTCCTTTGCTTTCATTTCACAGTATTCATTTTTCTTTGATTTTTTTGTGCCTAGATGTAACTTTTGGGTTCACTGTTTGTATTTAAATTCCCTTCCCAATCTGTCCCTTATTGTTTCCATTTGTATTCATCCCTGTTCTAGCTCTTGCTTTTTTGCCCTTATGTTTTTAAGATGCATTATAATCACATGTTTAATTATTGCTGTTGTATTTTTGTTTGCCTTGAGCCTAGTCACTTTCTCTTGTTTTCATTTTGTACTCACACACTCCATATCCCCTTCGTAGTGCATTTTTTTAACCTGTCTTTGTTTTTGCTCCCTGTTCTTTTCAATAAAGTTTCTTGTTTCCATCCCCACTTGATGTATCACTTTCAGTTTTTTAAACGCTTCCTTTTTGGCGCATTTTTTCACCAGTGTTCTTCAGTTTCCTGTAGACACCAGTTCCTAGCTCATTTTTTGTCAATACGTAAGTCTCCAGATATGTTATATTCCCCTTTTTTATTCTTGACTTTTATTTTTTACTGTTCTTTCTTTTTTGTCCGTCTCCTGGTGTTACCTGCAGCTTTTCTGATTAGTTTCGCTTTTACCGCTGCAAGTTCGCTGATTTTTTTTTTTTCTTTTAAGTTTTCAACGCTACGACCCAAGTGCGAGTGCTCACAGTGCCTACAATCAAAACAGGTAGATTCTTTGCTTCATTTTACTTCATATTTTCCTGACCACTGTAAGCGTTTTGTTCTTTCTGTTTCCTGTCATCTCATGCATTTTCCACTTTCTGCCCTGATATTCTTACCCTCAGCTTTTTTCAGCCTTCAGTTCTCATTACATTTTCCCTTCGGCAACATATTAGTTTTGTTTTATTATTTTCTTTTATTTTCTCTAGGTATGATCCCCTGCACAGCTTCCTACCCTGCAAGCTTGTTAGTCCCAATTTTCTTCCTGTCAGCTCAACCTCGGCTGTATCCGTATGCCCTTATCTGATGTATTTTACACGTCCCATTTGACCCTTCACTTTGTTTACTTCAGTATGCCCTTTTTTTGCATGTGCCTACCTATTAGATGACCTTCTTGAATTGTGTTAATTATACATATTGTTTGTTCTTGCAATGCATTTAATTGTGTACATAGTGGTTTCCATCTTTTATGTTATGATGCTACTACACTGTCGTCTTGTTTTATTTTTGTATTAGATATTTTTTTTGTTTCAAGCCCTGTTAAGCATTCCACAAATTGCTTTACTAATCATATTTCTCAATTGTTTTATAATTGCTGCAGATGACTTTATAATTGCTTAATAATTCTTTCAATTGCTTTGTATGGCTTCCTTCCACATTTTTGACTCGCATTGCTTCTTAGTGCTCTGTTATATTTTATTTGCTTTTAAATGATTCTTTCAAATGTTAACTTTTTAATTTTTCTAAATTATTTGCTACTCATTGCCTCGTTAGCTTTACTTGCCTTTTTATTGCTCTAAAGTGCATATGATGACTTTTTAGTAGACTGTATCATGTTCAATTGTCCTTAATTGTCTTGCGTCATATTGAATATATATATACACCTTTTTTATTCATATCTCAATCACCTGGGTAGATTTTATTAATGTTCTTGTATTCATTCATGTCTTTTGATTAATAGTTTCATTACGTTTTTACTTAATTTATGGTTCCTCCTTTATTGGCTTTTTGCTTTTTCTCTTGATGTTGCTTGTTTTTGTTTAGGTTACAATGTTTATTCTTATATATATGCTTTTAATTTATGATTTGAATTATGTCATTTGCACATTTTTAGCCTGCAATATCTTTTTACATTTATATACTTGCATCATGTTGCTCAGTCATGTTCTGTTTTTAATTCTGTTCTTAATCATTTAATTCTGTTTTATTTTGTTTTAACATGGTCTTTTAGACTCTTGATAAAGGCACATATACCAGAACTCTGTCAATGTCGAGTCTTTGAGTTATTGTGACATAAGGGGAGTGTGTGGCGCAGTGGTGGGGAGTATTTGGCGCAGTGGTTAAAGCTACAGCCTCAGTACCCTGGGGTTGTGGGTTCAAACCCATGCTGCTCCTTGTGACCCTGGGCAAGTCACTTAATCTCCCCATTGCTCCAGGTACATTAGGTAGATTGTGAGCCCACCGGGACAGACAGGGAAAAAGGCTTGAGTACCTGAATAAATTAATGTAAACCATTCAGAGCTCCCCTAGGAGAACGGTATAGAAAATTGAATAAATAAGTTAAAAAAAAAAAAAAATTAATCAATAAAGTGACTTTTTGAACTCTACAACCGTGGCTGGATTTCCGACATCTTGTCCTCACGACTTCCTGTTGTGTGTTCCTGTCTAGTCAATGAGGCCAGGCTTTGGCTTCTGATTCAAGGAGATAATAGTGCCATCTCCAGGGGAGTGTCTGAGAAGTAGGAAGTACCCCGGAACCAATCATTAATATGCATCTGGCAGGCCAAGACATACAAACAAATATTCAAAAGTCCCTATCTTCCCTTATCTTTCAGAAGGCAGGACCTGGCGAAAGCCATTCACGCCCTTACATAGAAACATAGAAATAGACGGCAAATAAGGGCCACAGCCCATCTAGTCTGCCCACCCCAATGACCCTCCCCTACCTTTCTCTGTGAATAGATCCCACGTGTCTATCCCATTTGGCCTTAAAATCAGGCATGCTGCTGGCCTCAATAACCTGAAGTGGAAGACTATTCCAGCGATCAACCACCCTTTCAGTGAAAAAGAATTTCCTGGTGTCCACGTGCAGTTTCCCGCCCCTGATTTTCCACGGATGCCCCCTTGTTGCCGCGGGACCCTTGAAAAAGAAGATATCTTCTTCCACCTCGATGCGGCCCGTGAGATACTTGAATGTCTCGATCATGTCACCCCTCTCTCTGCGTTCCTCGAGTGAGTACAGCTGCAACTTATCCAGCTGTTCCTCGTACGGGAGATCCTTGAGTCCCGAGACCATCCGGGTGGCCATTCTCTGGACTGACTCCAGTCTCAGCACATCCTTACGGTAATGCGGCCTCCAGAATTGCACACAGTATTCCAAGTGGGGCCTCATCATGGATCTATACAATGGCATAACGACTTCAGGCTTACGGCTGACGAAACTCCTGTGTATGTAACCTATGATTTGCCTTGCCTTGGATGAAGCTTACTCCACTTGATTGGCAGTCTTCATGTTCTCACTGACGATCACCCCTAAGTCTCGTTCTGCTTCAGTTCTTGTTAGGATCTCGTCATTAAGGGTGTAAGTCTTGCATGGATTTTGGCTGCCCAGGTGCATGACTTTGCATTTTTTGGCATTGAAGCTGAGTTGCCAGGACCTAGACCAGTATTCCAGTAGAAGTAGGTTGTGCATCATGTTGTCGGACATTGAATTTATGTCTGTTGTGCTTTTGCCCACTACATTGCTTAGTTTGGCGTCATCGGCGAATAATGTTATTTTACCTCGCAGCCCTTCTGCCAAGTCTCTGATAAAGATGTTGAATTGGATCGGGCCCAGGACCAAGCCCTGCAGCACTCCACTGATTACCTCCGTCATTTCGGAGGGGGTGCCGTTCACCACTACCCTCTGAAGCCTACCTCCAAGCCAGTTCCCAACCCATTTCGTCAAAGTGTCGCCCAATCCTATAGAACTCATCTTGCTCAGCAACCTGCGGTGTGGTACGCTGTCGAATGCTTTACTGAAGTCCAGGTATACGATGTCCAGGGACTCCCCAACATCCAGCTTCCTCGTCACCCAGTCAAAGAAGCTGATCAGGTTGGATTGGCAGGATCTCCCCTTAGTAAATCCATGTTGACGAGGATCCCGTAGATTCTCCTCATTCAGGATCGTATCCAATTGGCGTTTGATTAGAGTTTCCATTAGTTTGCACACTATTGATGTGAGACTCACCGGTCTGTAGTTTGCTGTCTCCATCTTGGAGCCTTTCTTGTGGAGTGGAATGATGTTAGCCGTCTTCCAGTCCAACGGGACGTTACCCGTACTAAGGGAGAGATTGAAAAGCGCGGATAGCGGTTCCGCCAAGACATCACACAACTCCCTGAGCACCCTGGGGTGTAGGTTGTCAGGCCCCATTGCCTTGTTAACCTTAAGCTTTGACAGCTCGCAGTAGACACCGCTGGGTGTAAACTCAAAATTACTAAGTGGGTCATCTGCGTCAACCCTTGTCTGTAGCTGAGGGCCGAGTCCTGGCGCTTCGCGGGTGAAGACTAAGCAGAAGTATTCATTTAACAGTTGGGCTTTTTCCGAGTCCGCTTCTACATAGTCTCCTTCTGGTTTCCTAAGACGTACTATCCCGCCTGAGTTCTTATTTCTGTCACTGATATACCTGAAGAAGGATTTATCTCCTTTCTGGATGTTCTTCGCTAGAGACTCCTCCATGCGGAATTTGGCCTCCCTAACTGCTGTTTTGACGGCTTTTGAGTTGGCCAGATAGACTTCCCTAGAGTCCTGTTTCCCTGATTGTTTGTAAGAGATGAATGCTTTTTTCTTCTCCTTGATGAGGTCCGAAATCTCCGCAGAGAACCACTGTGACTTATTGTTCCTTCGCCGTTTACTTACTGATTTAACATAGCGGTTTGTTGCTTCTTGTATGGTGGCTTTCAAAGTCGACCACATTTCTTCCACGTTATCGGTTTCTGCTTGGCTTTGTAGCGCCTGGTGAACAAAGTCTCCCATTTCTTTGAAGTTTGTGTCCTTGAATTTGAGGACCTTGGTCAGTGTGGTAGATTTAGTGAAACCTTTCCTGATATTGAACCATACCATGTTGTGGTCACTGGAGGCCAATGTGTCGCCCATGAGACCTCTGTGAAACTTTCTCCATTGGTAAGTATCAGGTCCAGTATTGCCTGATCCCTTGTTGGTTCCAACACCAGTTGCCTGAGTCTTGCTCCCTTCATAGAGTTTAATAGCCTCCTGCTGCTGCCGGAAGCAGAGGAAAGGGTGTCCCAATCCACATCAGGCATGTTGAAGTCACCTAACAATACTGTGTCCCCACGCAAGATGATATTCTCTATATCTCCGATTAATTCCATATCTAGATCATCCTGTTGTCTTGGGGGTCTGTATATTATGCCAAGATACAGGCATTTGTCCTTCCCTCTGGCCAAAATTACCCAAAGGGATTCCCCAGTGTAGTGGACATCTGTGATTCTGGTGACCTTAATGTCATCTTTAGTATATAATGCTACACCTCCTCCCATTTTGCCCTCCCTGTCCCTCCTCCTTCGACGGTTCCACAAATAACACTGAAGAGCTCTTGACAGATGTAAATTATGGGAGTGAGACAGTAACAAGGGCAGCACTTGGAATTTATATAACCAGCGGGGGAATAGAATTGAATAGTCTACTCTACCTGACAGAGATAATGGAATAGACTGCCATAAATGTAATTTCTGTAATGTGTCAGAGAAAAGAAGGTCAAATTTATAGAGTACAAGGTTGATATATCTCTGGGGAGGAGAATCCCATACCCAAGTAAATGGAAAAGCTTCCTCCCAGATAATCTGCCAAGGATTTTTGACGATTTAATGTAAATCCACAATAAAATTGAAATTCCTCCAGTGCTTGAAATAGGTGTGTCAGGGAAGATTCAGGGTTTGTTAATGTAAAAAGCAAGTTGTCAGCAAAAGCAAGAACTTTTAACTGTTTAAATGGATAGAGAGATACCTTCAACATCTGGGTCACTTGACACCGTATGGATAAAAGATTCAAGATAAAGTAAAAACAATAGGGGAGATAAAGGGCAGCTTTGACGAGTGCCAAGATGAATAGGGAAGGGCTCCATATGAAGGCCATTTACTAAAATGCTGGCTAGAGGTGAAGAATATAAAGTTTTGATTGCTTGAAGATACCAATCATCTACACCAAGTTAGGCCAATGTGTCATAGAGGTAGGTCCAGTTCATCTGATCGAACGCACAAACCACATCCAGACTTACAATTAATGCTGGGATGTTACATTTAGTTACATGAGACATAGCAAATAATACCTTTTGAACATTGGTCACCGATTTGCGACCCCTCAGAAATCCCACCTGTTCAGGGCCAATCAGGCAGGGCAAACAGGCGGAGAAATGGTCTGACAAAATTTTAGCTAGAATTTTCAGATCTACGTTGAGAAGTGAAATGGGCCTATAAGATTCAGGGGATGTCCCAGGCATTAGGATAGAGTGATTAGAGCTTCATTGAGACCGACAGGAAGTGCACCTCCATGCACCATCTGGGTAAAATAGTATTGCAAAGGAGAACATAGTTGAGGTGATAACAATTTATAAAATTCTGGGGTGAATCCGTCAGAGCCAGATGTAGTGTGATTATGCTGTAGTTTTTATAGCCATTTGAACCTCTTTAAGTGTAAGATTAGCATTAAAGGTAGCTTGCTCAGTCTCCATAAGCCTGGGAATGCCAGAGTCTTCCAAATAATCCACAATAGAAGCTTGGAAGGTGGAAGTCGAATAAAATTGTTTAAAATAGTTATGGAAAATCTGGGCAATCTCCTCAGTTTTATGGTTGTCCGGAAGAGTCACATAAGCTACGTATGAATCTAAAACCCATAGCTCTCTAGGTTAGTTGTGCCAAATGTCTGCCTGATCTGTTGCCATAATGATAATATTTATACTTCCTATAGAAAAGTAGTTTTGTGGTGCATTCATTTATAAGCGAATTGAGGGCCGCCTCAGTTGCAATTAATTCTTCTTTGGATGCTGATGATGGATTTATAATATAAGCCTGTTTTGCCACACGGAGATCTTGTTCTAAGTGAATAATGCCCTGGGTCAGGCGTCATCTGCGGGCAACCACGTATGCTGTGTAGTCTCCACGGAGAACTGCTTTTGCTGTATTCCACAAAAAAACCGGATCATCTTGATGTGCATTATACTGTATGAATTCAGACCATTTGGTCTCAAGATATTGCTTAAAATGTGCATCTTTGTTTGGGAAGTGCCAGCCACTCATACCTCCGAGGGAGTAACCTATGTTAACATCTACCCAAACTAACAAATGGTCAGATATGACCGATGGGCCAATATCAGTCAATTCAGTGTTAGCAATGGATGATCAAGATACGAGAATTTATTTTAAAATTTTCTAAATCATTTATAACTAAATAGTTCATAGAGTTACATTCTTGATAATATACCTGGATCTGTGTGTATAATCTAAAACTCGAGGATGTAATAAATGCCAGGGATCCACTAAATCCAGTGAGGAACAAAGAAATGGAAGTCTCCGCAAGTTATTTTCAGGCTGAATCTGTGTTGGGGCCGAACAATCAAGTTCTGAATTCAGAACTTAGTTAAAATTACCCACAAGGAACAAAGGCATATCAATTTTGTTCCACTACCTGATGTACTAGTTGTCAAAGAATGTATGGCCATAGGTATTTGGTGCATAGATGTTGAGGAGATGAAAGATATAATTACCCACAGTTTTCGGTGTCATGTGTGAGGAGTTGAGCTTTACACGGTAATGACTTAGGAATGAGAATAGCTACTCCCGCAAGTCTATGAGAGGATGAGGATGCAAATACCTGGCCCACCCAATATCTACTCAATTTCTGATGTTGTAGATCTGAAAGTTTGGTCTCTTGGAGACATGCTATATCTGTTTTATAATGTTTTAGTTGGGTTAAAATCGTCATACATTTAATAAGAGATGTTATACCCGAGACATTCCAGGTTGTTATATGTAATGTATTAAGGGAATTCATTCACTAGAACAGTGATTCCCAACCCTGTCCTGGAGAAACACCAGGCCAATCGGGTTTTCAGGCTAGCCCTAATGAATATGCATGAGAGAGATTTGCATATGATGGAAGTGATAGGCATGCAAATTTGCTTCATGCATATTCATTAGGGCTAGCCTGAAAACCCAATTGGCCTGGTGTTCCTCCAGGACAGGGTTGGGAACCACTGCACTAGAAGACCTGGGAAATAATTGTGACCTGTGAATAAACAGAAAATATTTCCCAGATACCCAACCCACACCCGGGAAACATCTCAATGTGAATGTCAACCTAAATGTGAAGCTAAACCTGTTTACCAGAAGGACAGTAGCACTCAAAACTTTTGAGTGACTCCAGTTCAGAATAAAATAAACACCCCTGATCCCCACACTTAAACTCACCACCCCCCCTGCTTCCTTTATTCCCTACAGAACCCCAGAAATGAACACAATTCCCCACTATGTTGCTCAGGTCTTACCCCAAGTTCATTTGGGGAGAGAGATGGGCAATCACATATCAGATGCTACACCGAGCCTCAGACCCTGGTCCAACCTGTAAACAATTTCAAAGCAGAACACTCTATTGCAAAAGGACAATAGAGAGTGAATATTACATACAATGAGAATAACAATCATGTGGAGCATTAGAAAACACGTATTAAATCAGTATGCTTAGTAGAAACATATTGTTGCAACTAAATAATGTAGCGCCCAAATAAGAGTAGTAGGTCAAGTGTGGTCAGCATGTTGATCTATCTGAGTATTGATGAAAGTCTCTGCCACAGAGGCAGTATCAAAAGTATGCCAAGTACCTTGATGATTTAGTTTGAGCACAGCAGGATAGAAAAACATAAATTGAATCTTCTTTTCGGCAAGCTTGCTACATAATGGATAGTAGAGTTTTCACTTTTCAGTGAGTGCTGCCAAACAATCCTGAAAGATACGAACTGCCGAGTCTTCATAACAAAGAGTATCTTGTAAGTGTTTTGTATTTCTGCAAAATCTCCACTTTGTGGTTATAATTGTGAAGCTTTATTATTACCAGTCTCAGGCGCAAATCTTGGGATTACAAACGCCTGAATCGATAAGTGTGCTCGAGGCGAATTGGGCCCAACCCTTCTCATAGCGGAAAGTTTTTAGCCAGCCAGGATTCTAAAGTACCCAATAGATTAGCATCAGCTACCATCTCTGGGATGCCCAGGATATGCCCCATGCTTCGTGAACAATTTTCAAGATCTTCCAGGTGCTCAATGTGTGCACGTCAAGGCTTGCAAAGCCTGTATGTCCGCTGCATGTTACTGATGGGCGTCATCCAGAGTAGAGACATGATTTTCCAATTCTGTAGTATTGCGGGTGGTTTCTGTGACCAAAGTTTCAAGATGTAGTAATTGTTGTGAGAGACTGTCCAAACCAGGTTACATTGCTTTGGATACAGCTTGTGTTATCTCTCACAGTGCCTCTTCTGAAAATTGGCTTATTTCAGAGGCCACCACTGGTGCCATCTTTTCCTCTGAAACTTGCAGCCATACGCGATCCTTCTTAGGTGATTTTGAGGACATATCTTCAATATTGCATGTTAAAAATTTGTTCATGAAATAATATCAGCTAAGAGAGAGCAGTATGGTAGCTCAGATAAGAGCCGTGTAGTATACAAAAATCGGGTCTGGGGCTCAGGAGATAGGTTGGCACATGTCTTCCCTAGCTCACAGCATCACGTGATCTCATTCTGTTTATTTTTTAAAATAAAAACCAATTAACTTTTAACTGAATCCTTTTCTTACAGGTTATTTGTAAAAGCCACGTAGAAAACTTATAGATTTTTCTTAAGGGTTTCAAATATTTGGGGGCTTTATAGCAAACTTTATTAGTAAACAAGATCTTGTAGTGTTTTTCTATGCATTTCTACTTTCCCTGCCTTCTGTTCATAGATAAGCCCCCCTAGCTAATCTGTCTTTTACATTTAGATTTTAAATGAAACTTTAGTACCAATCATCACTACTGTTCATTGGTCTGTGTGCTGAAATAAGAGTTTTTAAATGGTTTAGTCAAGTCAAAGAAGGAACTGTGGCACCAGCTAACTCTTGTGTTTTATTTGTGTTCCTTTCCCATGAGCACTGAAGTGGTGTCTCAGCTGTACTCATATTCTACAGGCACTGAGGTCTTGGAGCAGGCTGACTGGATCTCACAAGGCATTCTTGGATTTTATGTTCTTTTCTGTAATCAATTTTTATTTTTACTGTTACAAATCATGATGTGTGTATATCTCACTCCCCCCCCCCCCTTTTATATATATATATTTAGGGACATGCTCATTATAAAAGAGAACTTCCCTTCCCCAACCTCACAATTGTCACTGCCAATTAGTGCATTCTTAGGACACACAATGACGTTACTGTAGCCAGTGGATGGGGTGCTTTTGTGCTTCTCCAGTCGGCCGTGGGGGCAGTCAAGATGCATTTAGGACCTTACACAACATGAACAGAAAATGCCATCAGAAAAGCAAAAAAAAGGGGGAAGAGGGAGGAGGGAACAAGCGCTGCAGGGAAAGAGAAGAGGAAAAAGTTCTCTCTACTATTCAGCCCTTAGTCCAACCTGATGAAAGGCCCAATTGGCAGCATCGTATTGAAGTCTCCTTCTCTGAACACAAAAAGGAACCAGGACTTAACAGTAATTAGGGGTCTAACTGTGCAAGGACCACTGTGCCTCTTCACTAGATTGTTCCAACTTTTTACATTTTTTCCCTTTACAAAATGAATAAAAGGCACTCCATTCCTCTCAAAACAGTCTGTAGAGATCAGTGTAGCTCTTCTTTTTGACAGGTAGATTGGATTTTTCTTTTTCACGAAAGCTTGGAAGCAATTTGAAAAGTATTTTTATTTTCTCTTGGTAAAACTACGGGTCATTGTTCCAAGCTGTGTGGATGAAGCAATCTTTGATTTGGTTGACTACTTAAATGTACATTGTTACCAAATTGCTAGATTGGTGACTCCTAAGTCTTTATTCAAACTGAGATTGAGAGCTATTTGTTTTATCTTAAGGGAGGTGGTCATGTACAACCAGTATTTTAAAGTTTTGGCTTGAAGCTCTAAAATGTACAAATAGAACTATTCACTATTATGGAAGTTTAAAAAAAAAAATGCAAACTGTTCCAATGTGTGGAAATAAGGCTGAGCAACCAAGTTGCAGGGAATACCTTTTAAAATGGACTAACATAATATAGCTTTGACAAACTTTCAAGAATTATCCTCAGTGACTGAGATGATGAAGAGATGAAACTCTCAAAATAAAGAGATAAAATGATGTTGTATAATATGAAACTAGCATCCTCCCAAACAAGTTAAGAGATGTTCACAAAAGGGAAATTGTATGAGATATTTTTGTGAATTGAACAAAAATATTTGGATGTATCCACAAATATAAGAAAGCCAAGACTGCAAGTCTTTACATATAATGAGAGGAAACATGGACTAGCTTAGGGCTCCTTTTACTAAGTAGATGTAGAGGTTTCTACCACAGCCCGGAGTGCTAAATGCTCTAACCCTAATAGGAATTCTTTGAGCAGCATCAGAGCATCTAGCACTCCTGGCTGCGATGGAGTAATTGTCTTGATAGTGACAGATAGAGAGGAGGAAGTTTTGTTGATCTGAACAGTAACAGTGAGTGAGTAAAGATAGGACTAAGTGTAAATGAAGTGGCAGATCTAACGAAGATAAGGTTGAGAATGTGGCCAGCATTGTGAGTGGGCAAATCTACCAGTTGTTGGAAACCTAAAGCAGACATAAATGAAAGAAAAGAGGCTGTTCAAGTATCTGAAGGATTGTCTGCATGGACACTGAAATCTCCTAAAATAATCAATTTAGAGTAGCGAAGTGCTGTATCAACCTATTTACTCTATTTACTTAAATTCTGCCTCACCAATATTTATTGGATTATTAACCCAATGTCTAAATAATCATTTGAGAGCTGATATTTTTCCTAAATTAGGGGGTGGAATTGTTTTGACACCCATTCCCAAAAACTTAAAACTTAGTGCATGCCTGTTTTTTACGGCTGTGTTTGTAGCGGGTGGGATGTCCTTGATTCACCGCAGTTGGGAGTATTTCAGGGGGGGCCTCCAAATCCGGGGGGGGGAGGTGTAGGAAGGGTAGGGGAGTGGGTAGGTTATTCATTAGCCTCAGTATGTAGTGGTAGGGGGGTTAGTAAGAGTGGTTAACCTCCTGTAGGGACAAGTTTGTATATGGGGGATAAGTATTTGATGAGCCCCATTTCATCCTCTTCCTCTGCCCTCTCTGAACTGATGGACTTTATAGGCTTTGGCCACAGACAGTTTCTTTTGGGGGTGGGGGTGGGTACTGGGGGGGTTGGTATTGCTAGGGGGATTCTTTAGGGGGTTTAGGTGGGGGACAGGGGGTGGTGGTTTTGCATTCTTGTGTTCTTTAAATGTATTTGATGACATTGGCTTCTGGATTGAGGGTCCTTTTGACCAGTTGAGACTGTAGCTCTGTATCCTGTTCTGTTGTTTATTCCTTTGTACCTATTGATGGTCATCAATAAAAATTGTTTGAACATAAAACTTAGTTCATCAGATGTCAGCAATTACCATCCAGTTGCATTAATTCCATTATTTGTGAAAATTATGGAGGGCTACGTCATAGAACAACCTGATTGCTATTTTCAATGTTTTACTATCCTTCACTCTTCACAATTAGGGTTTAAAAATAAATCACAGTACGGAAACAGAGGTCTCTGCGTTGATTGCATATGGCAAAGAATTACAGTGGTGCCTTGGTTTACGAGCATAATTTGTTCCAGAAGCATGCTCGTAAACCAAAATACTCGTATATCAAAGCGAGTTTCCCCATAGGAAATAATGGAAACTCGCTTTGATACGTTCTCACCCCCCGAGGCCAGCGGGGCTCTTCTAAACCCCCCTCCCAAGAACCGGCCTTGCTCCCTCCGAAGGTCCCCCCGCGATCCGGCACCCTCCCCCCCTCCACGATCCGGCACCCCCCTCCGCCGCGACCTGAAGTCCCCCAGACCCACCCGAACC
Source organism: Geotrypetes seraphini (assembly GCF_902459505.1). Classification (NCBI taxonomy): domain Eukaryota; kingdom Metazoa; phylum Chordata; class Amphibia; order Gymnophiona; family Dermophiidae; genus Geotrypetes; species Geotrypetes seraphini. The sequence continues at coordinate 142,621,361 of NC_047088.1, read as the reverse complement.
CGCTTCTTGCTTTCATCTCGGCCTCGGCACCGGCATGTCCTGTGCATTGGTGCCGGTGCCCGAAGACCGGCCTTCTCTTCTGTGCTAGGCCTTGAGCATCTGTGCATGCTCAAGGCCTGTGAGTTCACGCTCTCTCCGAGATTCTCGGAGATCTCGGAGAGAACATGAACTCGCAGGCCTTGAGCATGCACAGATGCTCAAGGCCCAGCACAGAAGAGGAGGCCAATCTTCGGGCACCGGCACCAACACACAGGTCATGCCGGTGCCGAGGCCAAGATGAAAGTAAGAAGCGGGTTCGGGTGGGTCTGGGGGACTTCAGGTCGCGGCACGGGGGTGCCAGATCACGGCGGGAGGGTGCCAGATCGCGGTGGGGGGTGCTCGTAAATCGAGGCACGCTCGGTTTCCAAGGTGCCAATTTTGCAAATGTTTGCTCGTCTTGCAAAACACTCGCAAATCGGTGCACTCATAAACCGAGGTACCACTGTACTGTGTGGGGGACATTGTGCCATTTTAATTCAGTTTGATCGTATTAGTGCCTTTGATTTACTGTAGTTGTTTTGAATTAAAAAAAAAGAAAGAAATACAAGTGGAAATAAAGAAGTAAATAAGAAAACAGATAAATGACACTTTTTGTTCAATTAGCTCTTGACTCTGATAGACATTGGCTATTGAAGATGTTTTTTAAACATAAAGATATACTCTTTTTGAATCAAAAAATAAGAATGTACCCTGACGTGTTTAGGCAAACACAAAAAAAGAGGAAATAGTTCTTGTTATTGAGACCCCAGGTATTAAAACTGGGAGCTACCTTTGTATTAAGATTTCCTTGTAAATGTCTGATTACTTTTAAAGGAGCAAGATATATTTTCTTTGATTCTTCACAGTTATCTAGGTTTATTGTGGATAATAGTGTGGTGACAGCAAGAACCCCTGTTAATAGACAAGAGTAAAGCTCATAGTTTAATTTTAGGCTCACTTCAGGAAGTCCGTACGAATGCCTTAAGGATTTTCTTGTATTTGCTCCAATTTATTGGGATTATTCCTCCTTCAAGTATTATTGTGGGCTAACAAACAGTTTTACAATTTACAATTTTACAATTTTTTTCCTATTTTCCTTATTGCCTATTTACTATTATTGTAGATACTGTTGATTTCAATATGATTTTTTGTTATCATGAAAAAGTGAATATTAATAAAGAAAATTAAAAAAAAGAAAACAGATAAATGGGAGCGGAGCAGGGCCAGGGGGGGCCCAGTGTACTTGAGTGCCTAGGGGCCCTCGAAGAATTAATCCTGCCCTGCAAGTATCATTCTCCTTGAATGCTGCAAACACATGGACGCTGCAAATCAGCAAACACTACAATGTCATGCTTAAAAAAGCTAAAGCTACTTACTTTTCAAAATTAATGGTGTCCAGTATGCTGTTTGTTTCACTTTGTCAAATCAGTCATTAAACAACCATCTAGTCCCTCGGATATGGGTACATTGCCATCAACAGATTGCTTAGCTGAAGCTTTCTCTTTGAAAGTCCTCAAACTGTGGGATGCCCTACCGGCCGTCCCTCCCTGCCAACCCTTACAGCAGCTAGATGCAAAGTTTACCACTGCCTCAGAGACTCACAATCTGACAGATTCCTCTACTTAGACCACCTTTGATCTCCCTTCTGCAACTTCTCTCTCTTTGATCCTTAAACACATAAAACCAACTTTCTGTCCACACAATCTGTTACCTGCATTTTGGTTGAAATCTAATACACAGGGCCTTTTGCCTTTCATTCTTTCAATAATCCAGTTAGCTTATCACTTGGAATAGTTCCCTCCGATTGGAAAACATGATTGTCACTCCACTCTTAAAAACAAAAAAAGTTCTTGGATGCCAGTATTCCCAAAAGCTATTGCCCAGTCTCAGACCTCAATTTTCTTTCTGAATTCTGGAAAAATTTGTTCTCCAACAACTCTCTTCCCACAATAAGCAATCACTAATTTTGCATCTGAATCAGGCTGGATTTCACACATCACACAGTAGGAATGGTTCAAATTAGTTAACTGATCTATTAATAAAAATTAGATATTAGGACCAGTGCCTAAAATTTTAGAAAAATACACTCTATTTTTATTAACAATTACTTCATGGATTTTTCTCCACCAAGTGTTCTTATTTTCTCTACTAGGGTAATGTCTCCAATAGCACTCAAGGCATCGACAAGATCTCTTTAATATCAATAACTCTGAATCAAATGATTTTTCCAAGGCTTTCAGAAGTGTCCTCTTACATTGGTGCTAATTTATCTATCATCTCTATTCAGACTTGATTCCAATAATCTAAAAAAATCTGAATCTGGTATAAGTTGAGACATCAAAGGGTCTTCTATGTCTTTCCAGAATACCTCAGGTGAAAGTTTATATCTATAATAATGAATAACTAATACCGACTTTTATCACAGGCTGGCGAGGTAAATGTTCTGACACGCATGGAATTCCTATGCGCATCAGAGAATTTACCTCACCAGCTCTTGGTAGAAACCTTTATTGCAGCTTTGTAAAAGGGGCCCTATAGGAACTGATTGAGGGCAAGATTCTCAAAAATCCACATTAAAAACTGATGGTCACTGTCACAGCCATTATTGTAGCAATTTTTTTAAAAGCAAGTCATTCTCCAGACAATGCTCATGCAGAGAGTAGTGAAAATCCACTAAATCTGCTTGTGCCCATCATTGGTGATAGCGATGGGCACATACACAGAATAAACACAAACCACTACCTCCTGAAACAAAACCAAATCGAGCCACCAAAATAAGCAACCCACCCACCCGGCAGTGGAAGAGATGCTGACTCCCTCCCACTGCCCAGCAACAACCCCCCAAGCCCCACCTGGCAGCGGGAAAGATGTCCACTCTTTCTTGCTGCCAAGCAACGACCACCCAACACCCCACCCGGCAGTGGTAGAGATGCACACTCTCTCCTGCCACCAAGCAACGCATCCCCAACACACCCCTGGCAGCAGGAGAGATTCCCACTCCCGCCACTGCCATCAAGTGACCCTCCCCTAGCAGTGGGAGAAATGCCCACTCCTTCCCACTGCCAAGCAACGCACCATCTGACAGCAAGAGAGATGCCCACTCCTGCCACCACACAACCCTCCCTGGGTGTCAGATGACTCCTCTCCTTATGATGGCTGGCCGAAGGGATGCCTATTTCCTCCGGCCAGCAGGCCTGCCTCTTCAAAATGGTGGTCTTTCCCCTCCCCAGTGCACAGGGGAGGGGCCTGAGGCTCTGATTGGCCCACATTGTTTAAGGCTCCTACTATGGGTCTGAGCTGTCAAACCTTACTTTCCTGACAGTGCCTGAGCAAATTAGCACTTAGGCACTGATCAGAAAGTAAGGAAATGACAGCTCAGACCTGTCAGTAACTTTTGGCTGCAAATGTGGCACAATGAGGTTAGAGAATCACTCAGTGATTATAGAGAATCACTCAGAGTGATCATTTTAATATTAACATAGTAAATGACGGCAGATAAAGACCTGAACGGTCCATTCAGTCTGCCCATTAGTTATACCCATTACAAATACATAATTAAATTAACTTGTCTCTTCTTTGAAATTTCTGGGTCATAGACTGTAAAGTCCACCTGGTATTGTCTTAGGTTCCAAATGCTGAAATTGCCGTCCAAGCTCACTCCAGCCTATCCAACCACCCTATTTGCAGGATATCTACCATAAAGTCTGGCCAGTAACATCCTCATGTTCCAAGTTACTGGAGTTCCCATTGATGCCCTCCCTTCTGCTGGTTATTCCTCTTTCTATACAGCCTAGCATCCTTCTGGCTACAGCCACCGCCTTATCACACTGTTTAGATGCCTTTAGATCCTCATATACAATCACCCCAAGGTCCTTCTCTCCGTCAGTGCTTATGAGCCTCTCATCTCCCAGCACATACGGTTCCCTCAGATGTCTACCCCCAAAATGCATCACTCTGCACTTCTTCGCATTGAATTTTAGTTGCCAGATGTTAGACCATTCTTCTAACTTTTGCAGATCCTTTTTCATGTTTTCCACTCCCTCCAGGGTGTCCACTCTGTTACAAATCTTGGAATCATCTCCAAAAAGGCTAACCATACCTTCTAACCCTTCAGCAATGTTGTTTACAAACATATGGAACAGAATTGGTCCCAGCACAGATCCCTGAGGCACTCCACTACTCACCTTTCCCTCCTCCAAGCGAATTCCATTAACCACCACCCTCTGGTGTCTGTCCGTTAATCAGATTCTAATCCAGTTCACCACTTTGGGCCCTAGCTTCAGCGCATGGAGTTTGTTTAAGAGTCTCCCATGAAGTCCCATACTACATTTGTATGGCAGTATCAGATACAGCTAGAAAACTCGGAAAATACCTCAGTAAGCCATTTTGATAATCTGCCACTAAAATACATGCACACTAAACCAACTAGAACTGGTTTAGCGAGCATGTTAAAGGCAGATTTTAGTTTTATGAATCTGTCCCGAGTGCTTTTAAATGATTCCTTCCAAAATAATGTAAAATCTAAGAAGAAATGATCTTACCAAGGTACCCCCCTAATGTTATTCAGCTCAAGATTGCCAGTCATTTTATGAGAAACAATATGACCTATGAGATCTAATTGGTGACCTTTATCATGTGTAGGCTGACTAATCAAAGATCTGAGCCCCAATTGAAAAGGTGACGGCAAAAGCTAGAAGGATGCTAGGTGCATAGGGAGAGGTATGGCCAGTAGGAAAAATGAGGTATTGATGCCCCTGTATAAGACTCTGGTGAGACCTCATTTAGAATGTGATTGGCTCAGGAGTAATCTAAGGAAATACTTTTTTACAGAAAGGGTGGTAGATGCGTGGAACAGTCTCCCAGTAGAGGTAGTGGAGACAAAGACTGTCTGATTTCAATAAAGCCTGGGATAGGCACGTGGGATCTCTTAGACTCTAAAACTTAGAGAGAGGAAGAGATAATGGTTACTGCAGATGGACAGACTGGATGGACCATTTGGCCTTTATATGCCATCATGTTTCTATGTTTCAATTTCTCCAAGGAGTTGAATAAATCACCCAGAAGAAAAACAAAGTTATGACATATTATATGTTTGGAAAGCATATATAAAAAGTGAGTCTTTGCATCAAGCCCAGTGGTCTTTGCTAATTATTAAGTGAGGGTCATTTTGGGTCCAAAAGGGCTGAAGGAGAGCTGACATTCCTAACAACACCTTACATTGGTCACATAATGAACCTTATGCAAATGCAGTACCACAAACTAACCCCTTCTTTTACAAAGCCACACTTGCAGTTTTCATGCGGCAAAAGCTCTGAAGCACTTTAAATCCCTAAGGACTTTGGGGCAGTTACCACAGCAGCAGCCATTAGTATGGCTTTGTAAAAGGGAGGTAAAAGTTCTAATATACACAACTGAAACCCATGATGCATGCACCAGAGAAATAGAATTGCATTTCTTCCTGAACAGTGCAAAATATAGACTGCAGCTATAAATTCTCTAAACTGATATATTTCAATCACTGAATTGAAAATAAAATGATTTTTCCTATCTTTCTTGTCTGGTGATTTTAGTTTTCCATTCATCTTTTCCCAGACTCTGGTTGTACTTCCTTCTGTCTGTGCTCTTAACTGTTTTCAGGACCTTTATTATCCATTTGTTCTTGTCCTCTTCTTCACTTTCTGCCCTACATCCATCTTACCCCTGCATTCATTCATTTGGATTTCTCCTTGTTTGGTTTTGGAATAAGCTTACATTCCTCTTTGGCATTAATTTTTAATATTCAACATTCTTCCATTTTTCTGCTTCCTTGTCAATCTGTCTACTTTTCCATGTCTTCCCCTCCCCTCCATCAATTTGCACCATCTCCTCCCTCTCTCTGCCCTTTTCCTCCTCTCCGTCCATGTGCACCATCTTCTCCTCCCATCCCTTCCCCTTTCTTTACCATCTTTCTTCCCTTTTCCCTCCCCCCATTCCTACCCCCACCCCCATCGGGATCTGGTACTTTTTTAAAATTTCCAGTGCTGTAGTTCTGCACTCTTCAAGCTGTAGGCAGCTTGAATGAAGTAAACATGCTGTCTTTGGTGGCCCTGGAATCTTTCCCTCTGCTAAAGCTTCCTACCGCTGGTACCACTTGCTAGATTTTTTTTTTGCCCGCTATGTGCCCAAAGTTCAAGGGAGTTTGTTATGAATTGGCTTTGGGTGTGCTTAGCACTTGGACGTCCATGGTGATAACTGAAACTTTCCCAAGATGTCCTGGACAGAACTTAGACATCGGAATAGACCTGTTTTAAAAGTGTCTGTGCCAGAAAGGAACCCAAACTACCAGATGACCACTGGAGGGATTAAGTCATGACCCCACTCCACAAATATCTTAATGAAACAGTACATATCTATCTCTAGAACAGAAGCATCTGGTATGGGAAAGCCTAGCAGAATAGCACATAAGTGTCTTAAGTTGGCTGGTGGGTGGGCTAGTGAACCATAGAGAGGAGGACCAGGCCCATACACCACTCTAAACAGTACATTTACACTGGAAAGTGTGAGCCCACCAAAACCCTATTATATCACCATATAGGTGCTACCTACATCTCACCTACTATATCTCACCATACAGGTGCTACCTACATCAAAACCTACTATACCCACTTGTCTCCCACCCCAATAGCCCTTATGGCTATAAGGGCTATTGGGGTGGGAGACATGTAGGTATAGTAGGTTTTGGAGGGCTCAGGACAAATTATAAGGCGGTTATGGTGAGATGTACATCTGGAACCCACTGCTCTGTTGGCATGTCTATTACTGAATGTCTGTGTGGCCATTCCATTACAATGCTGGCCCCTCCCACATCCAAATTGTCTGGATTTGGACACTTTGGATGCTTTTGTGGTCAAAAATTTGCAAACAAAGTTAGACAACATAGTGACCAAGTCGTCTTAACAGGCAATTTTTTGGGAAAAAAATTTGGACGTCTAGTGGTTTAGCTGGTTACAAAAATGGCTGTTTCTCCACCTCCAACTTTACAGGAAACATCCAAAGTTGAACTTAGTCGTCCTATTGAAAATTCCCCTCCAAAGCCTTATAAAATACAAGTCATCTCTTACACCTTTACAACCAATTAGTAGCCAGAAAAATAAAATGATTAACCCCCATATCCCTTCTCGTGAGCCATCTTAAGCTTTTAATAAAAACTGTGGAATGCAGATCCAAATTAATTTCACTCCTAATTATAATTTTATAAAATATACTTCTCCAATCTTCAGTGTACCTCAGAAATTATGATGTCCTTCTCAGTCCACCCTTTTTTGGTACAAGCTCACCTGCAAGCCGGCCCTTATATGGAGCAAAGGGTAGTGCTCTGAGTACTCACAGAATGTGTAAGATACCTAATACATTTGTTCCTGGAGTCCAGTCTGCTACAGGATAAAAAGAATCTCTGAATGAATCATTAATTATGGTCCATTTCTCACATGCTTTGGGACTGCTGTGTTACTTACCTTGCTTAATGTCGGTAGGGTGCCTGTTGCTTGTACACAGCCAAATCATATTTGGTGTATGTGAACATCTCTTGATAGTGACCTTCCCTAGGCACCTTTACTGTGGAGGATCTTAGGAGGACATATGGGGGGTGGGGGAGGAGGGATAGTGAGAAAAGGGAATGTTTTCATTCAGATGAAGTTCAGCACAAGAGAACAGAAAGTGTTAATTCATACTACACATTTGCCTTGGGCTTCAGGTATTTATTTAAAAATGTATATACCGTATATTATCTATACGGTTTCTATAGTAACAGGCATGGGAGGGGAAGGGGGAATGGAGGTGTTCTTATTTGACTGACCTTTGGATTGTGGTGCCTGTAGTGGCAAGGTAAACAGTGACTGGGATTGACTCAGCAGACAGCAGCACCTTTGACAGATCCCACTCCCTAGAAATCACAAACAGTGAAGTGGAAATGGACAGAGAGGCTGTAGGAAAGCTGGAGCCTCAAGGAGTTTTGTGCTGTAGAGTCTTGATAATGCGGTCAAGGAGGGACCCAGGGTAGCTTCTCCTACCTTATGTTGTAAGTTTGTTTAGATGCCTTGATCAAGCACCAAAGTGAATTTCAAAAGCCTCACATCATTTGCCACCCACTTTCACAAGCAGAGGAAGCACAGGAATGACTGTCTCTTCTTTTAGCTCTTTCTGAAGGCAGCCTAAGAAAGATACCCCTGTTCCATGCACTTTTATTCCTTTTTGGTTTTTCCTTTACTTATGTGGGTTTTTTGGTCCTGGTCTTGTTTTGTTTGTGTTTCTCTTAGAATATTTTAAATGTAAACTGCGCAGCCAGTTTGGGCAGTATATCAAAATTTAATAAACTGGATAACAAAATCTTGAAATAACTGAAGCATCTTAGTTCTCCTTAATTTGCCTAAGCAGCTTTGAGAGGATGTCTCAGCAGCATTTTCCAATTTACAAACTGTTTACTGCAACAGATGCTGATGGAATGGGGGGAGGGGGTGGAGGTTTAAAGGAGAAAAATGTGCAACACAGAAGGGCATTCCAAAAACAATAAGTATGAGTGAAAGCAACATTGCAAATTCTTGTTTTGGTTGTACTGACTTGGCTGTGATTTATGAGACGGTGCTGAAAGGTTCTTAGCCCAACCAACTTCCTAAATTCTGAGCATTATTTTGCCACTGTAGCTGAAAAGAGTGTTATTTTGTTAAGTGCAAATTTGCAGAAATGAAATTCAATGTTTTGACATTGTTTCAGATCATTGATTGAACCATATCTACGTCATTCTCTTCTTGGCTGGACTGAAAACTTTTCAGCATCCCCTTAAACTGTACCCTTTATACTCTAATTTCTGGTACTGTTTTCAACAGAAAAGTATTATAAAAGATAATTTATAAAATACCCTAAGATAGGAGGAAAGTTCTTTTCTGTCTAGTTATGTACAAAATTAATCCATTTGAAGGCATCACTACTAGCAAACATTAAACCATACCCAGGAATGTGTATTTTCTGCAAGCAAAGACTCCAGACAATTTGGCAAATTATATAAAGAAATTCTACACCACTCAATATTTTGTAGTCCTCTATCATATCTCCACTCAGCTGACTCTTGTCTTTAGCCTTTGTTCATGTGAGAGTTGTTCCATCAGTGAGTTGTTCCAAAGAGTGATGGAGAACTGGAATGCTCTTCCGGAGACTGTTATAGGGGAAAACACCCTCCAGGGATTCAAGACTAGGCTAGACAAGTTTCTGCTGAACCATAATGTAAGCAAGTGAGGCTGGTCTTGGTTAGGGCACTGGTCTTTGACCTGGGGGCCGCCGCGTGAGCGGACTGTTGGGTGTGATGGACCACTGCTCTGACCCAGCAGCGGCAATTCTTATGTTCACCCCCGCAATCATTTTGGTTGCCCTTCTTTGTACCTTTTCCAGTTCCCTACATCATTTTTGAGATGTGGTAACCATTACTGCATACAATACCGAATGTATAAAATCGGATGTTACTGTGGCTTAACATGGAATTTTAACATCCAGTAGCTGCAGATTTTAATGCAGCACCTATTGGGGAGTTCTCACTATTTCTTATTACAAGTTATGTGTTAATATTCAAATTAACATGCAGTACCTGCTCCCACTTAAAGCAGAGATAATAAGTGGTCCCGTGTTAACTCTGTGTTAGGCAGTTAGCATGTAGTAAGTGCAGCCCGTTAACTGCCAAATATCTTCTATGTCCACGCTCTACCTGTCATGCCCCCTTACACAAAAAAGCACTTATGTGCAGTTTACCATTCACTGACTATGAAAATATGGCAAAATCCTTTAATGTGATTCTGTGTTAGCAATTAGCATGTGGTAAATTGAGCATTCATTGCCCCTAATTTTCTAGTAGTCCTGTTGGCAGACAGCGTGAGACATTCAACTTGATCTGTAAAGAATGAAAATCATAATTCACCTTTTACACTGTGTGTTTTTTGCATAGCAGTGGTTTTTTTAAAATTTTATTGTATTACTGAATATCTATTTATCTATTTTCTCTTCAGAACTTGCTCCTATTACTATTTCTGCCCCTTTCTGATTCCTCCCTGTACTTCATATTGTATTCAAGCTTTATCTGTTTATATAAAACACTGTAACATAGTAGATGACATCAGATAAAGACTTTTATTCCAGGACAAGCAGGCAGCCTATTCTCACATATGGGTGACGTCATCCACGGAGCCCGGATGCGGACAGCCTCGCAAGCAGACTTGCTTGAAGAAACTTAGAAGTTTCGAGTCATCCGCACCGCGCATGCACGAGTGCCTTCCCGCCCAGCGCAGGGCGAGTCTCCTCAGTTCTCAGTTTTCCACAGAGCCGAGAAGTCCGTCTTTGACTCTCTGCATTTAACTTTGTTACTTCGTGCCTTCTCTCACTACAGTTTGTTATTTTCTTCACGAATCACTGTTTTCTTTTATTTCTAGTTTAAAAAAAATAATAATAATTTTATTTTCTTCCATTCGACTGGCGGGGCAGGCCGCTCAGCCACAGCCCAGGGGCTTCGACTTTGCTGTGGCTATTTTTCCTCCTTCAAGAAGTGTAGCCAGTGCCAGCGTGTGATTTCTCTCACAGATCCACACCGTCGGTGCCTTAACTGCCTTGGGCCAGGCCACCAACCGAAGTTGTGCGAGCGCTGTGCTACTCTTCAACCTCGTGCCCGTAAATGTCGTCAGATTTTAGTGGAGAAGCTTTTCGGGATGGACTCTTCAGTCACACCCTCGCCTTCGGAAGCGGCCTCTATTCCACCTTCTAACAAGGGTCCTCCTGCCTCTACGACTCCAACCTCGAGCCTCATCAAGCCTTCCTCGTTTGCGGCGGCTCTTGCCTCGAGTGCACCTGCTGCATCTTCCCCTGGATCCTCAGGTCAGATAGCTCAGCGGTGGTCCTCAAGCTTGCTAAGACTTCCAAGCTGAAGCATGTTTCCACTGCTTCTTTGGAACCTCCAGCCGTAGCAGGTGCTCCGGTTTCAGACGCGGATCCATCCTTGCCGGCTTCCTTCCAGACCATGTTAGAGCAGCAATTTATTCAGTTCCTAACCAAAATGGGACCGAAGCTAGCTACTCTAATCCAGCCTGGGCATTCTGCAGACTCCCGCAAGGTCAAGCCTCTTCCTATGCCTCGGGCTGAGACTTCACACTCTTTGCAGGGAGCAGAGTCTTTGCGAGTGTCTGGTCTGGCATCTATGCACTCTAAGCAAGGAGTAGATTCTTTGAAAGTGCCTCGACAGGAATCCTCACACTCCATACAAGGAGCAGAGTCTTTGGGAGTGCCTCGAGATTCCTCCACCAAGCCTCCTGAGCTTCGATCTACAGCTTCTAGCCCTATCTATTCCTTGGTGGCAACATCTGCTTTCATCTCCGGGACGAATTCTCCTCGATCCTCGAGACCTGCTACCAGGCACCACTCTCATCGTCAATCGAGGCCTACCTCGAGGCATACCTGCAGGCATAGCTCTTCTTCCAAAGAGCGTCCTTCTTCAACTAAGCCTCGATCTATACCTTCCAGCTCTACCAGACCACCGACTCCTTGATCAGGGTCTCCGCTTCCAGACCTCGAGGACTCAGCTACTTCTATTGCTTCATCCAAGTCTCCTTATTCGTTTGAAGATTATTTTCCTGCTGAGGCTTCATCTTCGACCCAAGCTGTCTCGAGATCCTCAAGTCCCTCTCGAGGCAGGGCATTAGCAGATCAGCTATCTTTCTCTTCTTTTCTTCGCCAGATGGCTGCTGGTTCTAAATACTCTAAGGAGTACCTCAAAGTCATGCATCTCCCTCAACCTCCTTCAGAGTCACTTAAGCTTCCTCTTCACAAGCTTTTGTCTCAGACTTTTACACGATGCCTGGAGACTCCTTATGCAATTCCTGCTGTTCCAGGCAAATTGGACTCCAGGTATAAAACTCTGCATTGCAAAGGATTTGAGAATTCACAGTTGTCTCACTAATCCCTACTTGTGGAGTCCTTCTTGAAAAGATCCCATCCTTCCAGAGTTAATGCTACCGTCCCTCCTGGAAGGGAAGGGAAAACCATGGACAAGTTTGGACGTCACCTTTACCAAAATGCTATGATGTCCTCCAAAGTCCTCAATTATAATTTTCATTTTGTCACTTATTTCAAGTTCCTCATTGATCTTCTTCCTAAATTTCTCAGCTATTTAGATACACAGAAGCACTTTGAATTTCAAGAAGTCATAGCTACTCTGTCACAACTCAGATTACATCTTCTCCAGTCTTCTTATGATGCCTTCGAGTTGTCCGCCAGGGCGACTGCTTGTTCTGTAGAAATGCGTCACCTGGCTTGGCTTCGTACCATTGACATGGATCCTAATCTTCAGGACCACTTGGCTAATATTCCTTGTGCAGGCAATGACCTCTTCGATGAATCTATCAAGGCAGCTACCAAGAAATTGTCTGAACATGAAAAATCTTTTGCTTCCATTGTCAGACTAAAGCCTAAGCCAGCTCGTGCCAAGCCTGCACGACCTCCTCCAATTTTCCAGAGGCATTTTGCTCCGAGAGCAGCTCCTTACACTTGTCCGCCTCCCATGAAACAGCAGAATCAGAAGCAACAGAAATCTCAACCTTCTGCTGCACCTAAGGCTGCGCAGCCTTTTTGACTCTTTAAAACAGAGCATAACTTCCACCGTTCTGTCTCTATCCTCTCTTCCATCCATAGGAGGTCGTCTCCATCATTTTTATCACTGATGGGAGACAATTACATGCAACCTCTGGGTGCTGTCAATCATCAAGGAAGAATACTCTCTTCGTATCACTAAGGTTCCACCAGAGCTTCCTCCAAGAGAGTATCCTTCCAGTCCATCCTAGACCGCCCTTCTTCTTCAAGAAGCTCAAGCTCTGCTTCGTCTCCTTGCCATCGAACAAGTTCCTTTGGAACAGCAGAACAGGGGGTTTTACTCCCGTTACTTCCTCGTTCCGAAGAAGACGGGCGATTTGTGACCCATTCTGGATCTCAGGGCTCTCAACAAATTTTTAGTCAAAGAAAAATTTTGTATGTTGTCCCTGGTGTCCCTTTATCCCCTTCTAGATCAGAACGACTGGTTATGCTCTCTGGATCTCAAAGAGGCTTATACTCATATTCCCATTCATCCTGCCTCCCATCAATATCTCAGATATTGGGTGGGGAATCTGCATTATCAATACAGTGCTACCCTTTGGCCTGGCTTCATCTCCCAGAGTGTTCAATAAGTGCCTGGTGGTGGTAGCAGCAGCTCTAAGGAACCATGGTCTTCAGGTATTTCCCTACCTAGACGACTGGCTCATCAAGGATTCCACCTCTCAGGGGGTTATTGTAGCGACCCAACAGACTACATGGTTTCTACAAAGTTTGGGATTAAAAATCAACTTTCCCAAATCTCAGCTTCAGCCCTCTCAGAATCTACAATTCATTGGAGCTGTTCTGGACACTATCCAACTCAGAACATTCCTTCCACAACAACGTCTGGAAGCTCTCCTTCAACTCTGTCATGCAGTGTCTTCTCGCTCTTCAATCTCTGTGAGACACATGATGGTAAAACTAGGTCACATGGCCTCCACAGTACACGTGACTCCCTTTGCCAGACTTCACCTCAGAATCCCTCACTGGACCCTGGCCTCTCAGTGGACGCAGGCTTGCGATCCACTCTCTCGACACATTGCAGTCACTCCTTCCTTGAGACAGTCTCTCCACTGGTGGATGCTCTCTTCCAATCTCTCCAGAGGCTTTCTGTTTCAAATGACCCCCCCCATCAGAAGGTCCTCACAACAGATTCCTCCACCTATGCTTGTGGCACTCATCTAGATGGTCTCCGTACTCAAGGCCACTGGACCAGTACAGATCGTCAGTCTCACATCAATCTGTTGGAACTCAGAGCAATTTTCAATACTCTCAAAGCTTTTCAACATCTTCTTCACAACCAGGTAGTCCTCATTCGGATGGACAACCAAGTCACCATGTACTATGTCAACAAATTAGGGGGGGATGGGATCTCCCTCTTTTTGTCAAGAAGCTCTGAAGGTTTGGGACCTGGCAATCCACCACAACACCTTCCTGAAAGCTGTCTACATCCAAGGGGCGAAAAATTGCTTGGTGGGCAACTTGAGTCGTCTTCTCCAACCTTTTGAATGGACACTCAATTCCTCGCCTCTTCATCACATTTTTTCGCAGTGGTGAACGCCTCAGATAGATCTCTTTGCAGCTCCCCACAACCACAAACTGCCCCAGTTCTGCTCCAGGATATATTCTCCTCATCGCCTCGAGGCAGATGCTTTTCTACTGGAATGGACGAATCTCTTCCTGTATGCATTCCCTCCATTCCCTCTCATTCTCAAGACTCTTGTCAAGTTGAAGAACGATCATGCCATCACGATTCTGATTGCTCCTCGGTGGCCAAGACAACCTTGGTACTCCCTTCTACTTCAACTCGGCAGCAGGGAGCCATATCTTCTACCAGTTTTTCCATCTCAGAGTCAGGGATCTATGCTTCATCCCAACCTGCAGTCTCTACACCTGACAGCTTGGTACCTCTCAACATAACTCCTCTTCAGTTTTCTCAACCTGTAAGAGACATTTTAGAAGCTTCTAGGAAGCCTGCAACTAGACAATGCTACCACCAAAAAGGAACTAGATTTTCTATGTGGTGCACTTCTCATGATAAGGAGCCTCAAGATTCCTCCTTATCTTCTGTTCTGGATTATCTTTTGCACTTATCCACCTATGGCCTCAAGTCTACATCGATCTGAGTCCATCTTAGTGCAATTGCTGCTTTCCATCAGCTTATTGAAGGGAAATCACTCTCCGCTCATCCAGTGGTTTCCAGATTCATGAAAGGACTCTCAAACCACCTCCAGTGGTTTGGGATCTCAATGTTGTTCTTGCTCAATTGATGAAGCCTCCATTTGAACCAATGTCTGTGGCTCTTCTGAAATACCTCACTTGGCAAGTGGTGTTTCTCATTGCCCTCACATCTGCTCGAAGAGTCAGTGAGCTGCAGCTTTAGTTGCTGATCCACCTTTCACTGTGCTCCATCATGACAAGGTGGTCCTTCGTACTCATCCAAAATTTCTACCTAAAGTGGTTTCAGAATTTCATCTCAACCAATCTATTATACTTCCAGTGGTTTTTCCAAGACCTCATTCTCATCCTGGAGAATCAGCTCTTCATACTCTGGACTGCAAGCGTGCTTTGGCCTTCTACTTGGAACGCACCAAACCACATAGAACTGCTCCTCAACTTTTTGTCTCCTTCGATCCAAATAAGTTGGGACATCCAATCTCTAAGTGTACCATCTCCAACTGGATGGCTGCTTGTATCTCTTTCTGCTATGACCAGGCTGGATTACAACTACAGAGTCGAGTCACAGCCCACAAAATCAGAGCAATGGCAGCTTCAGTGGCTTTCCTCAGATCCACACCTATTGAGGAAATTTGCAAAGCTGCTACCTGGTCCTTGGTTCATACTTTCACTTCTTACTATTGTCTGGATGTTTTCTAGACGTGATGGCCATTTTGGCCTGAGAGTATTACAAAATTTATTCTCCTAAGTTGCCAACGCTCCCACCATCCCATTCTGGTTAGCTTGGAGGTCACCCACATGTGAGAATATGCTACCTTCTTGTCCTGGGATAAAGCATAGTTACTTACCGTAACAGGTGTTATCCAGGGACAGTAGGCAGCTATTCTCACAACCCACCCACCTCCCCTGGTTGGCTTCTCTGCTAGCTATCTGAACTGAGGAGACTCACCCTGTGCTGGGCGGGAAGGCATTCGCGCACGCGTGGTGCGGCTGACTCGAAACTTCTAAGTTTCTTCAAGCAAGTCTGCTTGTGAGGGTGTCCGCATCCGGGCTCCGTGGATGACGTCACCTATATGTGAGAATAGCTGCCTGCTGTCCCTGGGTAACACCTGTTACAGTAAGTAACTATGCTGTATGGTCCATCCAGTATGCCCAACAAAAATAAACTCATAGCATAAGGCAGTGGTCTTCACTCATTTGTTAGTGGGGGCCACTCTAGATCCAAATAAGCTGAAGAAGAGCTGCCAAATATTTTCTCAAGTGAGGCCATGAAACTGCTGACCAGTGTGTGTCAATGACATCCACCCCACCAGCCTGCCTTCAAAACCTTTATTAGACTTCTTGTCAAGATAGTGGACATTTCCAAAGCATTCTCTTCTATTAAGAAATGCCTTTTCCTTTAAGCATGTGGCTTCCTCCTTTCTCTCATGAACTTAAATAGAGAATCAGGGAGTAGCAGAAAAAAAAGCCAGAATAATGCTGAGAAACACCCCAGAGGTCTCCAGGGGCTGCCATTGGCCCCCAGGCCTTGCATTAAAGTACACTGACATAAGATATGATATATCAGCATGTTAACGGCATTGGCTTCTGATAAGAATCAGTACAGCGACATTGTTCTGATTACTTTAACATTTACTGAGGAGGGAGTGTCATAGCAGAAGCAATTTTTCAAACTGTAGCTGCTCCCACTGGTAGTAAAGTATAAATATTAATATTCTTGATAATTCAGCAGCATAGAAACATCTGGCCAAGAGGTTTTTTTTATTTGTACTGGATCAGAAACCTTGCTGATGAACTTGAATGACTTGCTTATTACTATGTTACCTTTAGCCAGTATTTGTAATGCAGGATAATTCACAAGACTCAAAAGCAGACAATTGAAGCTTGTACAGAGGCAGACTAATAAGCTACCTGCTGAAAGCCATAAAATTCATGGAGCTGGGATATAAACCAGGCCTGTAGATTATGCAGCTCCATGCATCAACCCCTTGCATGCCAAGTCTCACTTATTAAACATGTGCCGCATGCAATTGGAGACTATCTTACACTCACACCAGGAAGCCCTTCCTCTCACCATCAGAGCCCCAGTTCAGGTGAATTAATAGTGCTGAGGAGAAGAAGAAAGTCAAAGGGAAGAAAAGCCAGGTGTCCCACCAGAAGGAACAAATCTAAGCACTCTGCAGCTTGTCTCCTGTTTCTGGTTCACCAAGCTCCAGGGCAGACTGAACTCTGAGGACTTTCTTAAGAGATCACACTCCACAGGTGACCCTTGAGGGGAGGAATGCTGGCCTAGTGTCCAACCCTCAGTAAGCCTGGTTCTAAGAGAGAGGTTGTAGCTCATTTCTTTACTTATAGCAACCTGTGAACTACTGTCTAGGACCCAGTAAGGCTATTCTTATGTTCTTATTATCTTACCTTCATGTACACCACAACAATATTCCTTATGCTTGCAGGCACCATCTTCATGCAGGTACAGTAGGTTATGGGTAGATTTTGGAGGGCTCACTGTACAATATAAGCAGGTAATAGTTACATGTGTACCTGGGACTTTTAAAGGTAACATTCACTGCAGTACCCCCCAAGAGTGCCCCTCTGCTCTTCTCTGCTGGGCTCAGCTGTCTGTGTGGCCATATGAACCTGTAAGAGGGGGTGCAGAAAAGTTCTCAGCCCAAATAAGAAGAGAACGATGTAGATATAGTTCAATCAATGATCTGAAACAATGTGAAAACATAGAATTTTGTTTCTGCAAATTGACACTTAACAAAATAGGATAATGTTCTTTTCAGCTACAGTGGCAAAATAATACTCAGAATTTAGGAAGTTGTTTGCTTGGGCTGAGAACTTTTCAGCACTCCCTTGTAATACAGGCTAGAATGTACTTGGGGGGGAGGTTTCACATCTTTGGGTGGTGGGAGGGGGAGTAAAGGGGTCATGGATTAATCTCTCCAGTGGTAATCTAGTCAGTTTGGGCACCTTTTTGACCCTTATTCATTTTTAAAACAGGTCTAGCTCCAAATGTCTATAAAAAGAAGCCCTGGATGTTTTGTTAAAGGTTTGATTATCCCTGCAAAACATCCAAGTCCTAAGCACACCCAAAACACGCCCCCTTAAGATTTAGACACACTGGAGACAAGACAACCAGAAAAACGTCTGGAAAGTCTGTTTTGCGAATGCCCACGTGGATGAGACGTCCAAGTGCTGGTTTATGCTGTCTTTTGGGTGTCTATCTTTTTTGAAAATGAGCCCCAAAGTGATTTATGTTCAGGTATAATAAATTATTTACTGCCTTTTAATTTAGAGATTCACCCAAACTGGTTTAAAATACATTGAATAATAGTCAAGTATTTTCCCTATCTGTCCCAGCAGGCTCACAATCAAATTGGGGTACCTGGGGCAATGGAGTAGTAAGTGACTTGGCCAGAGTTACAAGGAGCAGGCTGGGATTGAACTCTCAATCTCAGGGTGCTGAGGCAGCAGCTCTAAACCACTAGACTACTCTTCTACTCCTTGTATTTCTTTGTCAAAAGTGAGGTGAGTTGTAATCTAACTTTGTACCTAAGACAAAGGAGAGTGAAATTACTTCTTCAAGAATTGTTGGATTTGAACCCTGCCTTCCCTTATTAGCCTGCTGCTCAAACTACCTATGCCTTGTATTTGTCTTTCCCTCTATGTTTCTGTATCTCTTCATCCACTTCTGTATATCTGTGTGTGTCTGTCTGGCCCTCCATCTCTGCCTGCCTGCATCTATTTCAACCTGTGTATCTCTTGTCTTCTGTCTGTCTCTTCCCCTCCCTCTCCCAACTATTGGAATGTGTGCATATGTCTCCCCTTCTGTCTGTGTGTATATTTTTGCCTGCTAGGAATAATGCTATTTAAATAGTTTTTCTTTGAAAATATGATTTGGCAAAGTCCTTAGGTACAAAAGTGTCTGCATTGTTGCAGGTGCAAAGCACACCAATAAAATAAAAGCAGAGATTTTAGAATTGCTGTCATTCCCTTGCATTCTTATCTCCTTCTGCTCCATCCATTTTTCCTGCCCCTGAACCACTGTCATAGTTGTCACCCAACACACACACAAAAACAACTGAACATGCGAAAGGGGCTGGTGGTGCAGGCAGCTCAAGGACGCTACAGCAGGAGGAGGAGGAGGAGAGCTCTCTGTCAGCTCATGTATTCCCATTTCGAGATGGGGGGGGCACTGGAGGAGGTGGGGAGGGTGGTGAAGGCAATGAGAATTTTACAGTATGTCTACCCAGTTTGGGCCCACCTCAAATTGACTGCCTGACTATGCCACTAACTTTAGTTACATTGGCAAATTCACTCTGCTTATATTCTTTCAGATGCACTAAAGAAGAGCAAATATTTTATGTTGCAATATAACACTTAAACAAAACACACAGTCTGAAAACACTGCAGTAAGCCTCATGGTTGGTGATGGTACACCTTTGGCATCTCTGCTGATGGTTCTATAAAATAGGAAAACAAATAGTTAAGAAAGGGAGAAAAAAGTAAGGTAGAAACAACACAAAAAAGGCATTAAAAAATGGCCTCCGGCAGGTGAGAAAGAAAGAAAGGAATTGAAAATTCCTAGAACAAGCAAGAAGCACAAAGCCCATGTTGAAAGGTTAATAGGTTATACAGTACCATGACCTTTCCACTTGGCTGACTTCTTGTGTCCCTTTTTTTCTATTCAACAGTTGAAGTCCGCTCTTAGCCTAATGCACTGAGCATTTAGGAGAGGTAGATTAATGTAGCATTAAGCCCTTGCTGTGCTGTTTACATATCAGGGATGAATTGGCATGGATGTTTTAAATAAACACAGAGTAACACAGGGGAGTGAGTTTTGTAATATCCTTTTTTTTTGGCATTATATATAGGGTGCGGTTTCACTGGTTGGAAAGGTACAGAATAAGCTATTACAGGTTCACCTCTGTCCTGCCTTCCTGCTAGCTGATCAAATAACTCTTAAGGTCTCATATTTAAGGGAAAATTCAAACTTTATGATTCTGTAATCGATAAATCATACCATCAAAAAGACATGTTATGCATATGAAATGTGTTCAAATTTTAATGAAAGCACATAGCATAAATAAAAGCACCTCAAGAGTGCCGCAAAGAGCATAAGACAGAAGGTATAAGATACCTAGCAGACTGGACTCCGGGTACAAGACAAAAATGATCTCTGAATGAATCACTAATTATGGTCCACTCTTTCTCACTTGCTATGGGACTGCTGGATTACTTATCCTTGCTTAATGGGGTAGGGTGCCTCTTTGTGAATGCACTCCTTGCTTGTACAGAGTCAGATCCTTTCCCTCATATTTGATGTATGTGAACATCTCTATTGAGATTCTCTAGACACATTTACTGTTAGAATCATGGAGGATCTTGGGGAGTGGAAATAGGATAAAGAAGAGGCAGTGAGACAGGAGGTAGAGAATGACACGGGAACAAGTCTCAAACACTTTAAAATCATAAACGTTTGAGGCTTCTACAGATGAGGACAGAGCTTATAAATCTAATAGATGCTGGCATTGGCATCTAGACATAGGGACACTGGATCATCTGTTATTCTATTGTCCGCTAATTCACAGTTTTTGGAAATCCATATGGGGACAGATTAATGCACTATTAGAGTCATCATTTCCCTTAACATATGAGATAGTCATATGTGGTACGTTGTTACATATTAAACCCCCTTGGTAGATTACTACAAATGTCGTCTCTTCATAATTATTACTGGAATAGCAATGCAGATGATAACACTTAATTGGAAGAATTATGATCATCTTAATTTCTCTTTGTGGTGGGCAAATTTATGCTCCAATATAGGAATGAGAAAATAAATGTGGATTTAAGAGGGCAGAATTAGGCAACTCCGGTTGGCCCAGGCACTTATGGCCCCTCCTGTGGGTGGGGCCATAGGCGCCTGGCCCAATCGGGCCTGCTGGGCAGACGGGCTTGGGACCCATCTGTCCGGCCAACAGATTTTACGTAAGGGGGTGTCGTGGGGTCACTGGTTGGGGGGGTGTTAGGGGGCTTGGGGGGGTTCAGGGTGGGGGGTGGTCGTGGGTGGGTTCGTTATGGGCAGTAGGGGTTGGGCTCCCTCCTGCTCGGATCGGATTGGGGTTGCTGGGGCAGGAGTGGTTGGGCTGTCCAGATCGGATCGGGGGGTGGGGGGTCGCGTCTCAGCAAGAGAGATTGGCTTTCTCTCCTGCTGCGATGGCGATCCCCACCCCCTGAACTGAGACACTTCGGGGGTAGGATCGCGGCAGGGGAGATGAGGCTTTCTCCTGCAGTGATTGTTGCAGGGGGGGGGGAAGGGGGGATTCTGTAACTGGTGTTCTTTTTGACAGACACCGGTTACATAATCCAGCTTTTAGGTGAAGGACTGGCCCCTCCTTTGCCTAAAAGGTCTGGTTTTGGGCGTTTGGGGCTTAGGCTGTTTTTGGGTTGATAATGTGATGTAAGTGTAGACATAGTGGTGGTATGGCCGTTTAAACTGCTGAACGTAGACAGAGCACTATTGGGCAAGCATATTGGGGCCCAGCTGCGGGAGTTTTTCATCCGGGAGGAGGGGGTGTCTCTTTCTGTATCCAGCATCCATGCACTATTGCAAGCTTTACAACCAGCTAGGTTAGGAGTAAATGGGGGTTAAAATTGCAGATTAATTTGAGACAATGAGATGTTGGCCGTACTTTGAGGGCGACATCTGGGGTGACCCCCTGTGCGTGCTTGCGGGAAACATATTACAGGGTGATCTTACATGCTTTTTACACTCGTACACAGTTGTATTATAGCCCACACCACTGTGTAATAAATGTTGGATGGGGGACACACTTTGGGGCATGCCTTTTGGTTTTGCCCTATCATCCAGCGCTTCTGGAGACGTATCATCTCCTATATGTTGGGGTTGCTTGGTAGAGCTTTACGCTGTACCCTGGCCCACTTTGTATTGGATTTACCGGAGGCTTATGGCCATTTGCATAGGGGAAACAGGGCTCTATATAGGAAGATGAGCTTGCTGGCCCGGAAATGTATTCTACAATACTGGACGGTACAGGACCCTCCGGTGTTGTGGCATTGGAGGAACCAGTTGCATCAGTTGGCTACCTGGGAGGCGAGGGATGCGGGAGGGTCTAGGAAACGGAAGACAGTGTTCTTGAATGTATGGGAACCATATCTGCAATCTTTACATCTAAAGGGACGCAGTGAGATTTTACGATGGGTGTCCTAATTGGGCGCTCAGCTTGTTGAGATGAGAGAGCAATAGTGAGCGATGGTGGGGTGGGGCAGAGAGTACCGATGGGGGGAGAGGTTGGGGGGGGGGGGGTTGGGAAGGGAGGAGGGGAGGGTTCCTAAAATTCTTGCACTTGTTACAGGTTTTTGTATTGGGGATGAGTGGGAGGGGGGAGGTGGAGTGGCAACTTCGGGGCTCATAAGAGTTCAGGGTCCCCGACTTTGGCCTTGCTGGCCATGAGTCAATTTGAGGGGGGTTTGTCCCTGTACTTATCGCTAATGTTTCCTTGCATTGTGTTGTATATGATGCATCACTGTTTGTATTCTGAACCTTTTGTGTTCTGTTGTTCTGTTTGCACTCTTGATAGCATCAATAAAAATTGTTTGAACCTAAACTGCTGAATATAGAAGTAGGCCATTCTAAAAAAAAAAACCCAACTCATTTTGGATGTTTTTATGAGATTGGACATTTTCCCTGCTTCTACTTTTAGCGTTTAGAGCCTAGGCCAAAAGGGGACTTAGACGTGTTTTTTTTTTATTATTATGCCCCTCTAAGTGTATAGCCCTCAATATAGACTACGTTGTTTAACTTGCTTTTTTACCAAACTTTTCAAACCAACCTCAGAGAGCAAATGTAAAAATCTACAATATGAAATTTACAGATTTTTCAAATGTTAAGGAAAATGAACAATTTTCTATTGAGAGAAACCCTCTATAGAAGGTGGGTTTCTGAAAGGTGTTTATGTACAGAAGAGTAAACACATATTTTTTTTTCTGTGCTGCATCAGAAACTAAGGGCTTCTGACTGCCACTTGGAGGAGCTGCAGTAGAAATGTTACAATTCATACATGGTCACATGGTTCAGAGTGTATAGCAGAAGGAGGGCAACTCCCTATTCAATTTAGGCACTGAGGGATGAACACAGACACTTGAATGGACCATTATGCATTTTAAGAAATCATTTCTTGATAGGGAAAAAAGCTAGTGGGTTAAAACATATGTGGGGATACACCCTGAAAAGAGCTGAGTCAAAATAAAGAGTTTGGAAAAAAAAAAACAACACACACAAAAAAAACAATCCACTCCCTGTGAGTTAAAAGGAGGTAGGAGACAGTGGGGAGTCCAGCCTGGGAAGCTAGAAATGGGTTCTGAAGAGTTTGGAATCCATGGGTTTACACTGCATAGATACAAATCAATGCATTATACTCATGTGAAAGGTGGTTCTCTAGCTGGGGAAACTCTGGCTTGGTTAGAACAAGGCTCTTTTCAGAGCTGGAAGACTGTGTACCTGTTGAGGAATACTTCTGAAAGAGTTAGGCTCAAGGCAAGCAGTCTTTGGGAGCATCTCAAGTCAGAGGAACAGGGCTTGTGGGTCAAGAGCAGCGGCAGCCCTCTAGAACAGGGGTTCTTAACCTGGGGTCTTTGGACCCCTAGGGGGTCCATGGATGGGTTTCAAGGGGGGCTGTGAGAGTCAGATAAAAATTAACATTTATATTCACTATGCAGCCTGGTACTGTTGATTTTTCTCACAGATAACAAGAGAAGATGTAGTAGTAAAAAACATAGTAGTAATAGTAGTAGTAGATCTGTTTTAATTTGCACAAGAGGATTGTATTTCATAATTATAATGAGTGACCATTACTTTTTGCATAAAAAGAGGAGTGTTTTTTTTAAGATTGTTTACTTTAAAGTTTAATAATACTTTATGTATGTCATATGTGTATGAGACAATCAGGCTGCCAGTTGGGACAAATAATTCAAACAACTATCTCTTATGTCTTTATCATATTTGGAATTCATAAAATGTTTGAAAACTTACTTATTCTCTAAATTTGGGAGTAATTAATTTACGTGATGATCGCTCGGTTGTAAGTTGATGTAATCTTTTGTAAACCGCATAGATCTGTAAAGTTATGCGGTCTAGAAGTTGATTTTTATGTTTATGTTATGTTTATTAAATTCATTGCATGTAAAGTTGTATTTATGTGACTCAAAAAAGGTTACGAATCACTGCTCTAGAAAGAACTCTGTTACTGGTGGTTGCTGAGCCCATTTGAGGGCTAGTATCCAGGTCCTCAGCAGGAAGTACCCCAGAGGATCCTTTTTTTAAATCTTTATTCATTTTCAAACTTACAATAATAGTCAATATGTTAAAACAGATGAACAATAAAATGTCATAGAGATCTGTCAGAGCCAGAGACTAAAAGTGGCGTGGACCTCAGATTTTTAAATTTACTGAAAACAAACAACAGTAACCAATGTGATTCAGAACACAAATGAGAATGGACAGCGCCCAGAAAGAAAGTCAGGTTTAATCAGACCCCCATAGGCAGGGTGGGATAGGGATTTAGCAAGCACACCCACCTCTCACTTTCTTTTACCAGGAAACCGGTTTAAAGGATTCGTTTTAGAGCCGCTCCAGCACTAGTCTCTGGCTTTGACAGACCTCTTTGACATTTTAGCGCTGACGGATCCTAATACTTTTCCCTCCCTATGCTGAGATGGATCCGTCAGAGCCAGAAACTACAAGTGGCACGGACCTCAGATTTTTAAGGACATGCGGTTTTAGATCCATGAGGTCCGCGTTTTACCCCTTCCCTCTAACTCACAACATATAAGCTCCATTCAGGAAGTCTTGTAAAACATTTGATTATCCCTGCAGGCCAACTCAGTCTACGTTTGCACACATCCCACCCAAATACCACCCTTAACCACTCCTCCAGATACGCCCCTTTCAACTCTAGGCGCACAGCAGCATTCAGGGGCCTAAAAAGTCCCTGGATACATCCAGAAATTCAGTTTGATTATCGGCACTTAGACAACCTGTCTTTTAGTTTATCCCAAGTGCTGACTTGGGCAGGTTTTTAGACGTGTTTAAGTTTTGATTATGAGCCCCTTGGTTCATCAAGTCCAGCAGCCCGTTCTCATAGTGGCCAATCCAGGTCACTAGTCCTGGCCAAAACCCAAGGAGTAGCACTATTCCATGCTACCGATCCAGGGCAAGCAGTGGCTTCCCCCATATCTTTCTCAATAACAGACTATGGACTTTGCCTCCAGGAAATTGTCCAAACCTTTCTTAAAACCAGCTATCTGCTCTTACCACAACCTCTGGCAATGCGTTCCAGAGCTTAACTATTCTGAGTGGGGAAAAAAACTTCCTCCTATTGGTTTTAAAAGTATTTCCCTGTAACTTCATCGAGTGTCCCCTAGTCTTTGTCATTTTTGACAGAGTGAAAAATCAGTCCATTTGAACCTGTTCTACTCCACTCAGGATTTTCTAGACTTCAATCATATCTCCCCTCAGCTGTCTCTTTTCCAAGCTGAAGAGCCCTAACTGTTTTAGTCTTTCCTCATATGAGAGGATTCCATCCCCTTTATCATCTTGGTTGCTCTTCTTTGAACCTTTTCTAGCGCCACTATCTTGAGATAAGGAGACCAGAATTGAACACAATACTCCAGAGGAGGTCGCACCATGGAGCGATACAGGGGCAAAATAACATTCTTAGTCTTGTTAACAATCCCTTTTGTAATAATTCCTAGCATCCTGTTTGCTTTTTGGCCATCGTCACACATTGGGCAGAAGGTTTCATCGTATTGTCTACGATGACACACAGATCCTTTTCATGGGCGCTAACCCCCAAGGTGGACCTTCGCATTCTGTAACTGTGATTCGGATTATTCTTCCCAATGTGCATCACTTTGCATTTGTCCACATTAAATTTCATCTGCCACTTGGACGCCCAGTCTTCCAGTTTCTTAAGGTCTGCCTGCAATTTTTCACAATCCGCATGCGTTTTAAACCCTTTGAACAGTTTAGCTTCATCTGCAAATTTAATCACCTCACTCGTCGTTCCAATTTCTAGATCATTTATAAATAAGTTATGGATGTAGGTGGCACCTATGTGGCACCTCTTAATGTCCAAAACAATCAGAACAAGACCAGCGTTTCGTGGATTTAACTTTATATCCACTGCTTCAGGGCCATTTCACACATGTACCAAGCTATTGATTCAAGTACGCTACCAGCCGTCTTGAATCAATAGCTTGGTACATGTGTGAAATGGCCCTGAAGCAGTGGATATAAAGTTAAATCCACGAAACGCTGGCCACGTTGGTATCGGTTGATACATGAGCACTGCTGAAGCTAAGTACTTTTGCTAAAAAATGCTAAAAAATCAATGCTAAGTACTTTTTCTATCAGAATACTGAATAACAAATACAAATTAAATATGTTAAACTTTTGCTAGTCTGAGTCTCTAGGAATGAGTGTAGACACAATATAGATATTGAAATGAATATTTTAGGAACTATTTATTAAGACGTTTCCATAAAAAAATAACAAAAATTAAAAAAAAAAAAATAACTATATCTTTTTAGATCACATATAAGTATAAGACATTGGGAGGGAAGAAGACCAATGATTGGAGCAAAGGAGCGTACAACCAAGCTGAATTCTCCGGTCTGTGAACAACGACTGTGCGTGGGCTCCGTTTCTGAGGTCTCTTCCCAGATAAGATAAAATGTACTTTGAATAGAGTTAAATTACCAGTGCCACACTTTTTCTCTTTTCTTTTATATATGGGAATATCTAGGTAATATTATATTTGTTATTTTCCCATTGGGGGACTTTATTATAGTGTAGTTTAACTACTAAAAAATACCATCACTGAAGTATAGTATCTCTACATCCCGCAGATATCCAAAGGAAGGAAAAATAAGAACAAAGGAGAACCAGCTTGGCTAACTAAGGAGGTGAAGGATACGATAAGGGAAAAGAGGAACTCGTTTAAAAAATGGAAACATGAATAAACAACAGAGGCCAGGAACAGTCACAAGGTTGACCAGAAGAAATGTCACAAGGGGGTAAGAGAGGCCAAAAAAGTCTATGAGGAAAAGATTGCGCAAGAAGCCAAAAACTTCAAGCCCTTTTTTAGATACATAAAAGAAAAAAAACCAGCACAGGAGGCAGTGGGCCCTCTCGACGACCAAGGAAGGAAAGGGTACATCAAGGAAGACAAACAGATTGCAGATAGGCTAAATTCATTCTTTGCGTCTGTCTTTACCAAGGAGAACACTGCAACAATACCTGAAACAGGGAGAGTATTCAAGGGAGAAATTGAGGAAAGCCTCACCACAGTGAATGTGGATTTGGACATGATATACTATCAGATCGCAAATTAAAAAGCGATAAATCCCCCGGACCGGATGGAATTCACCCGAGAGTGCTAAAGGAGCTTAAGGTAGAAATCGGAGAATTGTTACAATCCCTAGCTAACTTGTCAATTAGAACCGGACAAATACCAGACGACTGGAGGATAGCAAATGTCATCCCAATCTTCAAAAAGGGATCAAGGGGAGAACCAGGAAACTACAGACCTGTGAGTCTTACGTCGGTTCCAAGGAAGATGGTTGAAGCACTAATTAAGGATAATATAGTGCAGCACCTGGATAATCATGACCTGATGAGAGCTAGTCAACACGGTTTCAGGAAGAGGAAGTCATGTTTGACAAATTTGCTTTAATTTTTTGAGAAGGTGAACCGACAAATTGATAGCGGAGAACCGGTGGATATCGTATACTTGGACTTCCAGAAAGCATTCGACAAGGTACCACACGCAAGGCTCATGAGGAAACTACAAAGCCATGGAATAGAAGAGGATATACTAAGATGGATAGGCAAATGGCTGGAGAACAGATTGCAGAGGGTGGGCATAAATGGGAAGTTCTCGGACTGGGAGAAGGTGACGAGCGGCGTGCCCCAGGGCTCGGTTCTTGGGCCCATTTTATTCAATATCTTCATAAATGACCTAGAAGAGGAAACAACAAGTAACATAATCAAGTTTGCAGATGACACAAAACTATGTCGGGCAGTTGGGTCGAAAATGGACAGAGATGCACTTCAAAGAGATTTGAACCAACTGGAGAAATGGGCGGAAAAGTGGCAGATGAAATTTAATATAGAAAAATGCAAAGTGATGCACCTGGACAGGCAAAACAAAGAACAAGAATATAAAATGTTAGGTGTAACATTGAGCAAGAGGGAACAAGAAAGGGACCTGGGTGTACTGATAGACAGGACCCTAAAGCCGTCGGCTCAATGCACAGCGGCGGCAAAGAAAGCAAACAGGATGTTGGGCATGATAAAGAAGGGCATCACGAGTAGATCGGCGGATGTCATAATGCTGCTTTATAGAGCAATGGTCAGACCACACTTGGAATACTGTGTCCAACACTGGTCTCCCTACCTAAAGAAGAATATAACCCTGCTGGAGAGGGTGCAGAGACAAGCCACGAAACTAATATAAGGTATGGAGAATTTGAGCTACAAAGAACGCCTCGAAAAACTGGGATTGTTCACCCTCCAGAAGAGAAGGCTGCGAGGGGATATGATAGAGACTTTTAAAATACTAAAAGGTTTCGACAAAATAGAGCAAGAAACTTTGTTATTCACATTGTCAAAAGTGACTCGAACAAGAGGTCATGGACTAAAACTGAGGGGCAGCAGACTCAGGACTAATGTCAGGAAGTTCTGTTTCACACAGCGAGTGGTGGACGCTTGGAATGCTCTCCCGGAGGAGGTTGTGACAGAGACCACCATTCTGGGATTTAAGGGCAAGTTGGATGCACACCTTCTTGCAAATCACATTGAGGGATACGGGTGATCAAGGTGTCCATTTGGGAACACCTAGCTTGGCCTCCGCGTGTGCGGGTCACCGGACAGGATGGACCTTGGGTCTGATCCGGTGAAGGCATTTCTTATGTTCTTAAAGACTTCATGACACTGACATAATTCCTCAGAACACCATCTTGGTATCAGTCATCAGTTCTAGTCCTGTTCTTTTGGTTGACATTGTCATGTCTTCATTCCAATTTTAATTAGTTGGCTGATGGCTATTTATTTATTTAGACTATGGACTTTTCCTCCAGAAACATGTCCGAAAGTTTTTGGGAAAACCAGCTACGTTGACCAGTCTTACGACATGCACATGCTTTGCATTCCAGAGATTAATTATTCTCTGATTGAAAAAATATTTCCTCCCATTGGTTTTAAAAAGTATTTCCCTGTGTTCATTACGTTATCTCACACTATGAAGTGTGATCACATATTTACAGAAGAACCTAAGAATGAAATTTGCCCCCAGCTAAAGTACCTTTGGTCTAAATAAAAATTTGGCTGCTTTTCTGTGTCATTCTTGATACATCAGGATACAGGCATATCTTATAATTCATAAATAGAACATCTTTATATTTAAAGAAGAGCTTTAAAAGCCATTCTCTCTCAGAATCTAGGGTCAACTGAACTAACAAAGTAGTAGGAACAGAGACCTCCATATCAGACCGTTCCAGGAAATTAGTTAAATCTAAATTATCAACTGATATAGGCTGGTTAGGCTGAATAGGAGGTCTCTGGGACCTTTAAAACTTCATCTAGATACCTTTTGAATATATCAATAGGCAAAATTAAATAATGCTTAAGAAAATTAACTAAAATTTAGGCACCCGACTTTATTTTTCAAGTTCTGTACTGTAGAAAGCAGATTCATGTTATCTTTCATCCAAGTATCTCCACAAGTTTCCAAAACTTCTAATCTAGTCTCATGAGTCTCCGACTTATTCTCCAACACAGTCAATCATAAGAACATAAGAAGTGCCTCTGCTGGGTCAGACCAGAGGTCCATCGTGCCCAGCAGTCCGCTCACGTGGCGGCCCAACAGGTCCAGGACCTGTGTAGTAGACCTCTATCTATACCCTTCTAACCCCTTAGCCTTCAGAAAATTGTCCAATCCCTTCTTGAACCCTAATACCGTACTCTGTCCTATCACGTCCTCTGGAAGTGCATTCAGATGTCCACCACCCGTTGGGTGAAGAAAAACTTCCTAGCATTGGTTTTGAATCTGTCCCCTTTCAACTTTTCCGAATGCCCTCTCGTTCTTGTAGTTTTCGAGAGTTTGAAGAATCTGTCCCTCTACACTTTCTCTATGCCCTTCATGATCTTATAGGTCTCAATCAAGTCCCCTCTAAGTCTTCTCTTCTTCAGGGAAAAGAGCCCCAGTTTTTCCAGTCTCTCAGTGTATGAAAGGTGTTCCATACCCTTTATCAAACGTGTCGTTCTCCTCTGAACCTTCTCGAGTATCGCCATATCCTTCTTAAGGTACGGCGACCAATATTGGACGCAGTACTCCAGATGTAGACGCACCATTGCCCGATACAACGGCAGGATAACTTCTTTCGTTCTGGTTGTAATACCCTTCTTGATTATACCTAGCATTCTATTCGCTCTCTTGGCGGCTGCTGCACACTGTCGGCACACTGACGGCTTCATTGTCTTGTCCACTATTATCCCCAAGTCCCTTTCTTAGGAAATGTCACTCAATAGTATCCCTCCCATCGTATAGCTGTACCTCGGGTTTTTGCTTCCTACATGCAAAACTTTGCATTTCTCTACATTGAACTTCATCTGCCATTTCGTCGCCCACTCCCCTAGCTTGTTCAGGTCCCTTTGTAATTCTTTGCAGTCCTCTTTAGTCCGAGCACCACTAAATAGTTTGGTGTCGTCTGCAAATTTTATTATTTTGCACTTCGTCCCTGTTTCTATATCATTTATAAACATATTGAATAGCAGTGGTCCGAGCACCGACCCCTGTGGAACACCACTCGTGACCCTCCTTCAGTCCGAGTAGTGGCCCTTCACTCCCACCCTCTGCTTCCTACCCGCCAACCAATTTGTGATCCATCAGTGTACGTCTCCTTCCACCCCATGGTTCTTTAGTTTCCGAAGTAGGCGTTCATGGGGTACCTTGTCAAAGGACTTTTTGGAAATCTAAATATATGATGTCTATGGGGTCCCCTTTGTCTATCCGTTTGTTAATTCCTTCGGAGAAGTGCAGTAAGTTCGTTAGGCACGATCTCCCCTTGCAGAAGCCATGTTGGCTTGTCATTAGAAGTTTATTTCTTTCAAAATGCTCATCGATGCTGTCTTTTATCAGCGCTTCCGCCATTTTCCCCAGAACCGAGGTCAGACTCATCGGTCTGTAGTTCCCCGAGTCACCTCTTGATCCCTTTTTAAAGATGGGCATAACATTGGCTACCTTCCAATCCTCCGGGATCACTCCTGTTTTCAAGATAGATTGCAAACTTGCTGTAGTAGTTCCGCTATTTCCTCCATAAGTTCTTTCAGAACCCTTGGGTGTATTCTGTCCGGACCCAGCGATTTGTCAGTTTTTAATTTTTCTAGCTGCCTGCGTATGTCTTCAAGGCTTATTTCCATGGATGTTAGTTTATCTGTTTGGTCTCCTTTGAAGATTTGCTCAGTATGTTGGTTGTTTCCTCTTTTGTAAATACAGATGAAAAGAACATGTTTAGTCTTTCCGCCACTTCTTTCTCCTCCTTCACCACTCCCTTCCTATCACCGTCATCCAGCAGTCCCACCTCCTCTTTAGCCGGCTGCTTCCCTTTAACATATCTGAAGAACGGTTTGAAATTTCGTGCTTCTTTGGCTAGCCTTTCTTCATATTCTCTTTTGGCTTTTCTAACCACTCGGTGACATTCTTTTTGATACTTCCTGTGCTCTTTCCAATTCTCCTCAGTTTTGTCCTTTTTCCATTTCCTGAATCTTTGTTTAATTTTGTAGAATCAGTAATTACCAGGTGTGAATTAAGAGTCTATATCTCAATTTACCTGAACTTGTTATATGCTGTAACAATTAATTAATTTATAAATAATTTTTTAAAAAAAGGCTGTATCTCAGTTCCAATAGAAGGTTGAAGAGCTGATATTGCCTCCCATAGTTTCAAAATTAAATGTTTGTGGTCTCAGGAGGGGTGCTATTTCAGTTTTAGTCCCCATATTAGCTGCAGACAACTCAGTACCTTTAAAAGAAGTACATGAAGATTCCTCCAGTTGCCCTTTTCCAAGCCACCCACTCTCTTTTTCCACCTGCAGAATTTATAGTTCACTACAAAATTTTTCTAATTAAATATTAACTGATTCCTAATTCAACAACAAATACTACCTATGCCATAACACAAAAGGAAAAGAAATGTCCCCAAGTTTCTCATTTTATCCAATCAATTGCTCCAGACCCAAAGATATTATGGGGGTCTCATTTTCAAAGCACTTATGGTATTTTGTGTGTCTAAGTGCTTTGAAAACGAGCCTCTATATGACACGAGAGCTTCACTAGCTGTAGTGTTAGTGAGTCAGTAAGCAAGCAGTTCAGAAGAACTTAACAACAAAATCTCAATTGTGTTTTTAACTCTTAAAATGTAGTTTAACTACTGGGCAACTAACAACTCTTTTTGAGTAGTTAAACTTTTTGGATTACTATGTAGTTAACAGCCTAGTATTGGATCCAATAGATACTTACTTACATATGGAAAGTTCTACTTTTTATTGTCTTACGAAACCTGCTAAATTTTTGTTTATATCATATCTCCCTTTCTCCTCTTTCTTCCAGAGGCTTTCTTTTTTATTGCCTTCATTCACTCGTTTATGGTTTATAGTGCTGTAAGAGGAAAGTGCCAACTGGTTTCATAAAAACACATAATTTGTCGTACCGGGTCAGATCACAGGTCTATCAAACCCAATACCCTGGTTATAACAGTAGCTAATCCACAAGTACCTGGGAGGATCCCAAAAGGTAAATAGGTTCAGGCTGCTTATCTCAGGGATTATTTATTTATTTCATTTTATATCTTATCCTCCCCAGAAAGCTCAGAACAGATTACATAATAATTCAATGAACGAGTTACAGAAAACTAAGGCAATATGGGCTACCGTGATATTCATCTAATATAGTTATTCATCTTAAATTAGCAGACACAGAACGTGGATTAATAGCATATGAATAGTTCATCTTACATTAGTTTCACATATAGTTAGATCGTCATGAAGCATGCACAAAGAGAGTCTAGTTTAACATAAATGAGGAGTACATTAATTTGGGAAATAGTGGATATCCCCATATATATCTCCTTTTAAACCTTATGGGCCAGATTCACTAACCTACCCAATTGGGCCCGATCCGGCATGCAGCCCTGCTTTAAACCCGTGGGCTTGCACTGCAGGAAAGGCGCAGTGCAGCAGAGATCAGTCTGGGAGCCAACAGGCACTGCTCTCCCCCCTGCCCCAGGGCTTCTGCAGCCCCTGAAACAGGCAGAAAGATTGGAGCCGCAGAGAGCAGGGCAGAGAACAGGGAGGCACTGGAGAGTGGGAAATGAAGCCACCTTCCCTGCAGTGCGAGCCCACGGGTTTAAAGCGGGACTACACGCCATGGGCTCGCACTGCAAGGAAGGCAGCAGAGATCAGTCTGGGCGGCGAGAGGAATTTTAGTTACATCCCCGGCCCCAGGGCTTCTGCAGCCCCTGAAACAGGCAGCGAGATCGGGGCAGCAGAAAGCAGGGAGGCGCTGGAGAGTGGGAAAAGAAGGTCTGCGACTGGTCCCCAGCAGTCACTTCTGGAATTGATCAGCCAGCCCAGTCGGATCGGGAAATGTGTGTTGTGAATCACGTCCCTGCCTACTATGCATGCATTTCTCCTCATTTGCATGCACAGATTTGAAGCGGGTCGCTGAAGAGGTTAGTGAATGGGGCCGGAGGGAAATTTGATCGGTTTGCTTTGTGAATCTAGCCCTATGTGAAGGAGTCTATAAGACACTTCCACTCCCTCTGCTGGATACTCCCTGCCAGAGCCACCTTAATATAGTTAACTCATCCTTAGAGGGAAGTGATACGAGAGAGGAGGCAGGAACCAGGAAGTACAAGAGGCTGGGCCAGAACTAGCTAGAAGGGGGCCCAGGAAAAAGGAGGAGGAAGAGGTGATTCCCATATGCATCTTGACTACAACCCTTAGATCAGGGTTGTCCAACATCAGTCCTTGATTGCCGCAATCCAGTTGGGTTTTCAGGATTTCCCCAATGAATTTGCCTGAGATCTATATGCATGCACTGCTTCTATTGTAAGCAAATAGATCTCATGCATATTCATTTAGGAAATCCTTAAAACCTGACATGGCAAGGGCCAAGGTGGGACAACCCTGCCTTAGATATTCTACTTGGCTCGCTAATCTGTGGACAAACATAATCCAATGTATACAGAAACTTCAAGCCTGGGCTCTTTCTGTTCAAATGAAGTTAAATGAAAACAAAACTAAGTTGTTATGGCTTGGGCCTAAGCTGGATCATCTTCCATCTTTTGTTTGTTTGCCATTAGGGACATCCTTACAAACTGAATTCTCCTCTAGAATCTTAGGGGTTATTATTGACTTATCATTCTCATTTAACGAGCATATTAATTCCCTAGAAAAAAAAAAAAGTACTTTTTTAGCCTCCACATGCTTAGGAAAGCCAGGTCCTGCTTTCAACAGCAGCATTTTTCTGTCCTCGTTCAATCAATTATTCTTTCTCATCTAGACTACTGTAATTCTATCTACCTTAGCCTAACCAAGAACAGTTGCATAGATTTCAACTAATCCAAAATACTGCAGCTAGGCTGATTTTTAGCAAAGGTAAATTTGAGCATGTGTTGCCTCTCCTCACTAAACTACACTGGCTTCCAATACTCCCCAGAATACATTTTAAATGTGCTTGTCTCACCTTTAAAATCTTATTTGGCATCTGTCCTCTACTAATTCCTCTATCTTGGAGCTCCAAAAAATATGGACCGGTTAGAACAATGCAAAAATTTAAATTATCTTTTCCATCTCTGAAAGGCATAGTTTCTATTTGTAAACTGGGGAAGTCTCTTTTCTTTAACTGAACTATGGAATAATATCCCTTTGTACCTGAGAGAATTAGGCTCTCTTCAAATCTTCCGTAAACATTTAAAAACTTGGTTATTCACCAAACTGTAAATTTTTCCTTTTTACCGTCTCTTCCCTAACATTTCATACTGTAAACCGAGTTGAGCTTTATTCTTATAAAGATGACATGGTTTATAAATTCAAGCTCTAGTTTAGTTTAGTAAGCCAATATTCCTTTACATGTTGCTGAACACCTGTGAGTTGCTCTGAGGTCTGACTAAGGCCAGACCCTGTTGCCTAACTGAGGAAAGCTGTTGAAAGACTTTGTTTGGGGCATGGCAGTCACAAACTATGATCCATGTCTTGGATCCTGTCAGCCACAGGCCCACCTCAGGACTTTGGAACCAAAAGACTGTTTATTGTATGCCTTACCCTGTGAACTAATATAGAGCCAGATTTTTTTTCCTTTTAAGTTAATAAAGAATTTTCCTTTACCTTCTGTGCTTGTGTCTGGCTGTTTGTGTTTCAGGCCAGACCCCACCCACTCACGATGTTTTCACGATGTTACACCCAGCAAAAGGAAATTCTATAACTTGGCACCTACATTCCTGTGAATGAAATAGATAGGATACTACACTTCTAATTGTAAGTGTACCTTACCTGCAAAAGTGCCAGCAGGGTGCTTAAGCGATATTCTGTAATGGCAAGTAAGTACTTAGCATGTAAGTGCAAAGGGGTGTTTGGGTAGAGAATGGTGGGGCTCCCAGTTACACATATGGCTTACAGTTATACACGTCCATAAGAACATAAGAATAGCCTTACTGGGTCACACCAATGGTCCATCAAGCCCAGTAGCCCATTCTCTCAGTGGCCAATCCAGATCCCTAGTACCTGGCCCAAAACTCAAGGAGTAGCAACATTCCATGCTACCGATCCAGGGCAAGCAGTGGTTTCCCCCATGTCTTTCTCAATAACAGACTATGGACTTTTCCTCCAGGAAATTGTCCAAAGTTTCTTAAAATCAGCTACGCTATCAGCTTTAACCACAACCTCTGGCAATGCTACATTTACATGACTAAAATTATGCCAGGTCTAAGGCTGGTGTATCTGTGCGCATAAATGTATGATTTTTTTGTAATCATCTTTATTAAGGAGTCATCAGAAAACAGAAACTAGTATTCTATAATGGAATCCTGGGTGCCCAGATGCTGTTATAGAATAAGCTTGCGGTACAGAGCAAGTGCAGAGAGGGGAAAGAAACTTGCTTTGAGCGCTTATTTATTTTCACATTTTGATGTTAAATTATTTACCTAAGACTCTGATATATAGGGCAAGACTTATTTAGGCTTTCTAGCTTGGTGCTTGTCACCTATAAGCTTCCTGCCTGGGGCCTTATAAATCTAGATTCAGTGATTGGCCCGTACTGAAAGTCTCTTTATTATAGGTATTTAGACGCTGTTATTTGGTCAGAAGTTATTGCCAATTGTTTTTTGGTGTGACTTAGATATAGAGCAGGCAAAACTGAAGCCCGATTTGAAAGCGGTCTAACAGATCATATTGATCTATTATATATATTCTTGCAATTGCACTGTCACAAGCAGGGCAGGATTAACCAATAGGCCAACTAGGCATGTGCCTAGGGCCCGAAGTTGTCATGGGGGCCCGATGAAACAGAGGACTCATTTTGGGGGTTTTTCCCTTGGCAATGTGGGCCCCCCAGAAAAGATCAGCAGTGCTGGCCCCCCTCCGAAAAGATCGGCAGCACTGGGCCCACCCCCAGGAGATCGACAACACTGCCCTCCTCCGGCATCGCCATCAACCAACCTGAATAAGTGACATCGGAGGGGGTGGACTGGCAGATGCACAGAGTTGCTGCAAGGTTCCATGATGACTGCATCTGCTGTCTCTGTTCAGGGAAGAGGTAAGTGACATCGGAGGGATTGGAACAGCAGACGCAGTCATCACGGGACCTTGCAGCAACTCTTGCCGGTCCACCCCCTCTGACTTCACTTATTCAGGTTGGTTGATGGCGATGCCAGGGGAGGGTGGTGTTGTCAATTTCCCAGGGGGGGGGGGGCAGTGCTGCCGATCTTTCCCAGGGGGCCCGTGTTGCCAAGGGGAAAAAAACCACCAGGTCCTCTGTTTCTTCAGCGGGCCCCCTCTGACCTAGAAGGGTGGTGGAGGGAGAGAAAGGGGGCAGGGTGGTATGGAAGGCTAGTGGAAGTAGAGAAAGGGACAGATGCTGATGGAATTGGTGTGCAGGGGAAGGGGAGAGATATAAGGGGAAGGATACTGGATGGAATTGGGTTGAAGTGAAAGAAAGAGGGCAGATGCTGATGGAATTGGGGTGCAGGGAAAGGGGGAGGATACTGGATGGAATTGGGTTAGAGGGAAAGAAAGGGGGCTGATGCTGATGGAAGTGGGGAGAAGGGAGAGGAGAGAGTGAAATTCCAGACCATGGGGGTGGGGGTGTGGGGGTGGGATAGGGAAGGGAAGAAGAGGAGAGAGATGCCAGACCATTGGAGGAGGGAATGGAAGAAGATGGATTCCAGACCAATGGGAGTGAAGGGAAAGATGGAAGGGGGAGGCATACAGTTTCTGGAAGTGGCACAGAAGGACAGAAGATGAAAGGAAGAGAGTGACAAGAAGATGAGGAGAGCTGAAACCAGGGAAAACAAAGGTAAAAAAATTTTCTATTTATTTATTTTTTTGCTTTAGGGGACATGCATTGCTGTTTCTGTGTTGTTGCATTGTATGCAGAGTCCAGTGTCTTGGTGGTTTTATTTAACCTTTGTCTACGTATTTCTATTTTATCCCCCCTTTTACAAAACTGTAGAGCATTTTTTTAGCGCTGGCTGTGGCTAAAAACCATACAACAGTTTTGTAAAAGGGGGGAGAGGTTAGTTTGTGATTACTTATTCCATACTAGGCGAAGGTGTTTTCTGTGTTCTGTTTGTATGAAAGACATGTTTTTTTGTTGGCGTTGACTAGATAAATGGGGTGGGACATGGGCGGGGTATGGACGGGGCATGGGCGGGGTAGGGCCAGGGGGCCCAGTGTACTTTGTGCCTAGGGGCCCTTGAAGAATTAATCCTGCACTGGTCACAAGTGCATCCATGGCCTTTATTAAAGTGAGAAGATTAGTAAATGATCCTCTGAGTGTGATCTGAGGACTAGATTGAGAACCCTAATCTAAGCAGATGTTCAGATGGCTTATCCACAGTAACATGGTAACACAATCAAGGTCAGATAAAGACTTGCACAATCTGTCCAGTATGCCCAATAAGGCAAAGCTACATCCGCCACTCTGTGCAGGTTATAGACATTCATGCTTAAACACCAGTTGGCAATTTGCCATCATGCTAGGTAGTTAAATAGGATGCAGTCTTGGGACAATCTTTTATAACCAAAACTATTGCTATCAGTATTAAGATATTTTCCCATTCCTCTTGAGATACACCGCACCCTCCACACCAGATAAATTTAATTTTGTCAGACAGATGAATTAAGATATTCTGAAAGGCTGAAGAAATGGGATTCTCGGCAGGTACAGTTTGGAAAATAATTCATGAAAATTTGGGCATGACCAAGGTTAGAGCAAGATGGATTTCAAGAATGCTGATGCCATGTCAAAAGGCACTGTCAGGAGAATTAGAGATGCTCCGTGAAGACCAAGTGAATTTTTTTCATCGTTTGGTGACTGGAGATGAGACTTGGATCAATCACATAGATCTTGAGTCCAAAATGGAGTCAATGCATAGAAGCACGAGTCATCCCCCACCCCAAAAAACTGGACAGGCTTTATTCAAGGTGCCAGAGACTTAATGAACAAGTTAAAGAACATCAAGCAGTTACTGCCTAAACCTTGTTATAGTGAATATGGAATCATTACACAGTATGGCAGCATTTTTCAAACTCTTAATGACAATTCTTTGGACCAGGAATATACAATAGACACTTACAAAATTAGTCAAAAGTCATCTTTTTTTTTTTTTTAATATAAATTATTTATTCATTTTCAAAATTACATTAAATGAATATATATATTCAAACACATTAACAATAAATATATCATTTTACCTTCTTTCATTTGTACAGTACATAAATTTTTATCCCTCTCCCTTCCCACCCCTCCCTACCATATATTCCATAATCTTATAAAAAAAAAAAACATATTAATAAAATATCCCTCACCCTACCCAAATTAATTGATACATTAAAGGGAAACATTTTCAACTAATCCTTACAAAATTCTGCTAATGGTTTCCAAACATCCTGAAATTTCTTGAAATACCCTCTTTGTACTGCAATAAATCTTTCCATTTTATAAATATGGCACAAAGAGTTCCACCAAAAACTGTAATTTAGTCTCTTCCAATCCTTCCACTTCAACAACAATATTTATTTATAGATTCTGAGGATCATAATAGGCACTAGAATGGCATAGAGAAAAGTGTGCCACAGTTTGAGAAGGACTTTAGCAACTTTTACCTCTCTCAACCACTGCTCTTCAGAGATTTGAAACATTGTTAACTTTCTCAGCCGCAGCTTCAGTGTGAGGATTATTTTTTCATCAATACAGCACAAGCAGTTCAGAGGGTTGCCGATAAGTACCGCCTCTGGCGCTACAATAAGCGAGGCATAGAGAAAAGTGTCCACAGTTTGAGGTATGCTGCCGAAGGGTCATACATAAGGGGCATGTAATACCTCTTAGTGAGCCCCTTTGTGGGCAACTTTGTGGTCAATATTTTGTGGTGACTTTAGAGTAAGTTTTTTCCTGTTTTTAAATTGATTTTATATTTGCAAGATGAATTCTTTATCTTATATCAGTTTTCTTTTTTTGTATTACCTTATTTTATATAAACTTGCTTAGCAACTAATGTTACATCAGTTCAGCTAGTCAGTTATCATACTAGTTCAATTGCTTATAACATCTCTATTATCAGAAATAGAGGGCCAAATCAAAAAAATATGTTTCAGCAATCCAGAAGTTTTAAAAGCCATTTATTTCTCCAGTAGTTTTCTCTTTAGAATCATATTACAACTTTCTTACCTCAGTACCTTATTTATAGTTTAATTCTCAGTCAGTAACCAACAAATTGCATATTGTAAGAGATTTGATTGAAGATTCAGATATGGGATTGGTTTTTATCACTGAGTGAGATTAGGCTATCTAGTAATGATTTTTCATGTGCCAAGAAATATGTCACTCTGGTTTTAAGGGTCATGTAGTTTTTAGATCTTCTAAATGAAGAGGTGGACCAGCAGTTGTTTACAGATAATTTTTAAATGTTCAACTAATCAAAAAGACTTCTGACCCTAACCTTGAGCTAATGTATGTGTCTTTCTGACAAGATAAAAGACAATTCAATAGGTATTCTTTTGTTATATCACCCTCCTATTAATTGGTCTAAGTCATCTAATATTTTGATAGAAACTATGGCCTATATGTCCACTCAGTTTTCTAGATCATTCCTCAAGTGTTTTCCCCTCACTCTCTTTCCTATCAAGATATTGTAGTTCCTCCCCAACCCCCTATAATTTATTATCCTATTGTATCCTATGTTTATTATTATCGTTATATGTATATCCCTTTTTCTTATTTCATTTTTATTCTCATTTAATTTTATTGTACACCTCTCAGTATTATAATGAGGGGTAAATCAAAACTTAAATAAACTTGAAACATGGGGATTTTAATTAATACTTAAAGAACAACTCAAATGGTAATGTTATAAACCAGGGGTGTCCAACCTTTTGGTTTCCCCTGGGCCGCATTGGAAGAAAAA
The DNA here is from genome assembly GCF_902459505.1 of Geotrypetes seraphini. NCBI lineage: Eukaryota > Metazoa > Chordata > Amphibia > Gymnophiona > Dermophiidae > Geotrypetes > Geotrypetes seraphini. The sequence continues at coordinate 142,580,766 of NC_047088.1, read as the reverse complement.
AATATGTCTGGGGCCGCACAAACACTAACGCTAGCTGATGAACAAAAAAAAAAGGACGAGCAGGTCCTAAATTTGCAATTACTAATATAGAAGATGCACGTATCTAATAATAAACCTTCATTAAAGGGACACTATGGAGAGGAACCCAAAAAAGCAGTAATACTTACCCTGACTGAGAGATCCTCCACGTGTGCCACTGACAAAATAAGCCTGGTTCTCCCATTCACTTCTTTTTTTTAGTTCAAAACTTTTTATTAGGAGTTTTTGAGTAATAATACAAAAAAAATAATCAAGAATCACACTGAAATGCATCCATATTTAGTATAACAATAGAATTATCACATTATCACTGGGGAAAAAAAAAAAAAAAAAAACTGATCATGAAGCAAGAAATAGCACAACAGTGCGAGAGAAAGGAAGGAAGAGGGAAGGAAGAGGTAAGAAAGGAAGAAAACAAAATCGAAAGATGAAGTGTGGAATGGTTGATAACACATATTAATGAGCCTTTTCAAGATATTTCCAAGGCGAGGTAGGGATCTTAGAGGGAAGATGTGAAATGCAGCGCTTTTCAATGACATATTGTTCATGTTTATTATACATACACAGTGAATTCCACCAGAACGTATAGTCCAGATGTGAAGCCGATTTCCAATTCCGAAGGATATGCATAATAGCAATGGCAAACATAGTGTCTATCAGTTTTGTCGGGCAGTCTGTGTTGACAAAGCAAGGATGTTGAGAACGTAGCATAACAATGTCAAAGGAGATATCTGATTGACAGGTTGTAACAGTTTTAATTGTCTTCCAAATGCTGTCCCAGAAAGGACGAACAGCAGAACAATGGAATAGCATGTGATCCAAGGTCCCATCAGTGGTCTGACAATGCCAGCAGGTAGGAGTAGGTCTCAGTTTCGCCCTCCACATGCGATGAGGTGTCCAATTCGCTTGCCACATCACAAAATAAAGAGATTGGGAAACCCTGGAGGACAGTAGTGGGCGATTAGTTCTCGTCCAGTAGAGGGACCAGTTAATGTTCAAGAAGGATGATGATATCATCGATTTCCAGTGAATCATATCTTGACAGGAGAAAGTGTATTTATAGTCTCTCATAATATTATAAAACAAAGAAACCGCTTTCCCTCCGCATAGCGCCATATTGTTCCAAGTGTGGAGTGAAGACTTGGAAGAAGAAGGCGTCAGGGAGGAAAGCATAGAAGATATGGTCGAAGTCAAAATCAACCACTGAGAGTAAGTATTCGCAAGGGAAGGAAACTGAGTACAGAAGGAGGCATAAGTCATTAACTTGTTATTATGCAGGAGTTGATCTACAAACCAAAGGCCTGTCTTTTGCCATTTTTTCCAAAAGAACATTTTACTATTATGTTTTAATCTGGGATTGTTCCAAATAGACATTGTGATATTACTAGATAACGGGGAGTCTGTCATGGCATCCAGACGTCGCACCGCCTGTTGAGTTGCACTTAATAAACCATATTTCTTCAAAGGGGTAGGAATAAGCATGGTACAGAAAGAATGTAAGGGAAAAGGATAACAGATATGAATTTCCAGTTCCAACCAAGGAGGTAGATCCAAGGGGAAGTGATCTCGTGTCCAATGAGCTCCATATTTAGCCAATGAAGCCAAATAATAGAGGTAGAAATCAGGTAAGTTCATACCCCCTCGTTCCTTTGAGGCACGTAATTTGGTGAGAGCAATTCGGGGTTGTTTATTATTCCAGAGAAAACGCAGTAAGTTCCTATCAATCCAAGAGAAGATCGATTGTTTACACAGTGATGGTAGCATGGATAAAATATAAGTAATTCGAGGCATAAGATTCATCTTGATCGAAGCCAGGCGACCCCACCATGACAGATACAGGGGGGACCAGGTGGTCAGAGATTGTTGAATGAGAGATTTAATCTTAGCAATATTAAGATCCATAATAAGGGAGGGATCTTTATCTATCAAAATGCCCAAATACTTGACTGGTGAGGTAGCCCAATGAAACGGAAAGTGAGCTAGATCCGTTTGGGAAATTAAATCATTCAATGGAAAAAGCTCTGATTTTTCCCAATTAACCAAGTATCCGGATAGGTATGAGTATTCTTTAATAATAGTGACAAGAGCTGGGAGAGAAGATGTGGGATTACGAATGAATAGAAGGACATCATCGGCATAGGCCGCTAATTTGATTTGTCGATGAATGGATGGGATACCTTCAATGTGAGTGGATTGCCGTATGGCTAAGAGGAGGGGTTCTAAGGCGAGATTGAACAATAGTGGAGAGAGGGGACATCCCTGTCTAGAACCACGATGTAGAAAAAATTTGTTGGAAAGAGAATTATTAATCAGAATCCTAGATGCTGGACACATATATAATGTTTTAATCCAATCAATAAAATAATCACCAAAGTTATACCACCGAAGAACCCGTAGTAGGAAAGGCCATTCTACTCGATCAAAGGCTTTTTCAGCATCTATGGCCAGTCCGACTACCGGTTCCGAGGATGACTTAGCAAAGGCATTAATATGGTGAAAAAGTCGCAGATTGTCTCCTATGTAGCGTTGTTGGATAAAGCCTACTTGGTCTACATGGATTAGGTCAGCAATAACATTGTTCAACCGGGTAGAAAGTATTTTAGCCAAAATTTTGTAATCCAAATTCAAAAGAGAAATTGGGCGATAATTTTTAACCAAGGTTGGGTCTCTATCAGGTTTAGGGAATACTACAATAGTAGCTTCTGCAAAATTATATTGTTTGTCGGGAGAGGTATGAATAAAGTTATAATATTGTAAGAGGTATGGGGCTAGAAGGGCGCTAAATTTTTTATAAAATTCGTTGGTAATTCCATCTGGGCCGGGGGCTTTATTTTTCGCTATGGATGTTATAGCTGAAATGATTTCATCTACAGAGATGGGATGTTCTAGTGTAGTTTTGGCTGAAACTGTTAATTGCGGGTGACTTAACTTGTTTAAAAATGAATCAAAGTCAGGGGTAGGTGTTGGAAGATCAGAGTTGTAAAGATGAGAATAGAATAGCTCAAATTGGTCTTTAATAGATTCATCGTTGGTGACTAGTTGACCTGAGGAAGTACAGATAGATGATATAGTGAATCTTTTAGACTTCGTTTTAAGGTAATTAGCAAGTGGTTTTCCCATAGTATTGTCCCCGATATAGTGCCCGGAGGCCATTACAAATAAATCTTGCCTAGCCCTGTAAGATGATAGAGAATTATATTCATATTTGAGTTTTAATAATTTATAATAAGTAGAGGGATCATGAATATGATTCGCCATATGTTGCAATTCCAGTTGTTTGATGGAGGATTCTAATTCTTTTTCTTTTTGCAAAGTGAGTTTTTTCTTCCAGGCCGAGAATTTAATCAGTTCACCTCTCAACGTGGCCTTATACGCTTCCCATATAATTGAAGGGCATACCTCAGGGTCTTTGGTATTAATATCAAAGAATTCAACAGTAAATGCTCTAATTTTATCCATGACATCATCATCTATCAAAAGATGGTTGTTTAATCTCCACGAGGGAGGAGAGATCGATGGTACAGAGGCGAGGAGGTACAAGGAGACAGAGGCGTGATCAGTGAGATTGATAGGATGTATGGTGGTAGCAGTGAGGAGATGAGTGAGGCTAGAGGACACAAGAAAGTAATCTAATCTTGTGTAAGTGTTATGTGGAGGTGAAAAGTGAGTGAATTCTTTGCCCTTGGGGTTAAGTAATCTCCACGGATCAAGGAGAGAAAAGTTTTTTATAAGGCTATGTAATTCAAGGTATGTCTTGGATTGAGAGGGTTTGCAAGAAGAGGATCTGTCTAAGACTATATCTTGAATTTGATTGAAATCACCTCCAATGATCAAAGATTTGGAAGAGAATTCAAGCAAAACAGATTGAATGTTTCTGAAAAATTCTGGATGATCTGAAACTGGTGCGTATATATTTAGAAAGACATACTCCACAGAATGTAGTACAACATGAGCTAGGCACCACCTGCCCTCTGCATCCGCTTTGTGTGATAATATATTGACAGGCATGGAATTCTTAAAAAAGATAGAAACCCCATTTTGTTTTTTATTAGGGGCGGGCGAGAACACATGAGATGTATAACCTTTGATGGACAGTTTGAGAGCGGATGCAGAGGGAAGGTGTGTCTCCTGAAGGAAAATAACATCTGGATGCTTAGCAGTTAAATAATTAACCATCTTTTTGCGTTTAATTGGGTGATTAAGCCCATTGACATTGTATGTTAGGATATGGAGATCAGCCATAGCTAAAACACAATAATAAAATAGCTGCATATTCGCCATCCCTAAGCAAGGGATGTTGAATCAGATAAATATCAGACATGAGTACAGCAACACCATTCCACACAGAAGTAACAGGAGAGAGAAGGCAAGTAAGAAAATAAAAGGAGAGAAAGGAATCAGCATTCCATACACAAGGCATACTTGCAAATAAGAGCATGCACATGTGTATCATACAAATCACAACGTATGGGTGAACCTGGGTATCAAAGAGCAACCCAAGGAGCATTGAACCGCTCCACACCAACAGCAGAAATCAACATCAATTATTCCCTAGAAATAAAAAGAGCCAGGGAAAATGCAGACATTTCAGGTCATAGCATTTTGAATGGAGTCCAAAAAAGATTTCAGGTCCGCCGGTTCCAAGTAAGAAGTAGTGTGGTTATTGTAGGTCACCTTCATTTTAGCTGGATATAGAAGTCCATATTTGGCCCCGAGATCTTTCAGTTGTTGACGGTAAGATAAAAACTCTTTCCGTTTCAGTGCAGTAGATTTAGCGACATCAGGAGCTATGAAAAATTTCTTACCCTGAAAGAGCAGTTGAGGATGCGTTTTCGCTGCATTTATTATTTGTAATGCATGTTGGAATCTTAATATTTTCGCCACAATGGGCCGTGGCTTGGTGAGATGCATCGAGGTGTGTGAGGGGACACGATGGGCCCGTTCTATTTCTAGTGGGACTGCAAACGACAAGCCAAGCGATTTCGGTAGAAACTCTGTTAGAAAGGAAATGGTATCTGACCCCTCCGCTGCCTCCGGTATCCCAATGATACGAATATTGCTGCGTCTGCCGCGATTCGACAGGTCTTCCAAGTCGCGCTGCAGCGTGGTCAGCAGTTTGTCGTGTTTTTCCAGCAGCGTGCATTTCATAGTTAAGGAAGATGTTTGCTCTTCAAGGGCGTCTAATCGGTGTCTGGCATCAACGAACTGATCATTTAAGGCCTCAATTTCTGCTCGTACCGATTTGGTTGCATCTACCTGTTCCTGCATGATTTTCTTGAAGGAGCGCATTTCTTTAATGAGAATGTCTATTTGCGTCTCCTCGTGTTTCGCCGCCATTTTGTCAGGAGAGCCGGTTTCAGTTTTAGGCCGCTTACCGCTGGGCGGGATCGGGGTCGCGTCTCCTTTAATAATTTTTGGCGGAGTCATGTAGGAGCTGAAGCAGGACCGAATAAAGAAATTTTAAAACCAGCGTGTTAGGGAATGGTCACAATAAGCTTGTAATCTGGCGTCAGTGTGGAGGAGCTACTACCCCATGCGACTACTCTCCGTGATCGGCAGGCTCCGCCCCCTGATCGGCAGGCTCCGCCCCCCGATCGGCAGGCTCCGCCCCCACGGCAGGCTCCGCCCCCTCGGCAGGCTCCGCCCCCTCTCCCATTCACTTCTATAACAGCTACGGTGAGCTTCTTCAGAGCGGGGATGCTGAAGCAGCTGTCAGCTGCGCACGTGGAGGATTGCTCAGTCAGGGTATTACTGCTTTTTTGGGTTCCTCTCCACAGTGTTCATTTAAAATAGTTTTTGATATTTTTTACTTTTTTAAGTAATGTCTCCTTTAAAAACAGATATAACATACATAACTGAAGTAAGACAATTGGCAATTTCATGTTATTAAAAATTACCTTTCCTTCTCAATCTGCGGCCATCCAAAACGTGGAAAATCAACCACACATCTTTCTGTCTCTTTCCGTCTGTACATCTTAGCTCCAGTGCCAGAAAATTTACTTGTTGCTTTTGGCTGTCCTTGAACTGGGAAGTTTTTAATTACACTGCTGTGTTGAGTGGATCCTCACTTGTTATTAATTGAACGTAGCAAAGGTTCCAAAAATCAGATTTTGTCACTTCCATGGCCCTCCCTAGCTCACTCATAATTTATTAAGAATTGAAGAGGGTGTGAAAGCTGAGTTTGGAAAGCCTTGGTGAACTTAACACCCAATAAAGTGCAAAAAAGTTATTTATAATAAAAAAAAATCTCCTGCAGCTGATTGTGATTTATGATGGGGCAGTTCTACAGGTGAGGAGTAGATTTCTTTCAATGAGATATTCATTAAAATGCTGAGGGTCAACACGATGATGGGTCCATGTTACTGAATATCTCAGAGGCTGCTGTTATTTACAAATTTGTAAAAAAATCTTAATCTCATTGAAAAAACTACCCCTCACCTGCAGAACTGCTCCATCACAAATCACAATCAGCTGCAGGAGATTTGTTTTTATTATAAATGACTTTTTTGCGCTTTATTGGGTGTTAGGTTCACCAAGGCTCTCCAAACTCAGCTCTCACACCCTCTTCAAATCTTAATAAATTATCCCAGACTAAATAATAGAACAGAGGGGAACAAAACCAATGTTTCAATATCTGGTTCGATGGAAGTAGTGGCAATTCTCTGTGAGTGCTCAAGGTGCTCATCAGATATCTTGGTCCTAATTTTACTTTTAGTGTGCTTCATTCTTGAAAATAGTTGCTCACAAATGTAGGTGCTGCTAAAAAGTGATGACATGAATAAGACGTGATTGTGAAGCGAGGGATATTTCTCTCTGGGGAGTTAGGACCTATAAAAGTCCATTAAAGACACATGATCAAATTTTTCTTTCAGTTGAATGTCAGATTGCAGCTCTATGCATTCCATCTGAAAATTGGCAGGTAACATATTTATATCAACTGACAATGGAGTCGCAAATAAACCAAAATATTGATTATTATCCCAGAAATCTTGAAATCTGTTTTCAAATTCTTCTCTCAAATCGAAAAGCAAAGCTACATATTTTTCGCTATTCAGAGGACCGTGTTTAGCCAAAATGTTGAAATGCATAAAATTGTTTGCCTTTGTTTGATCTTGCCATAATTTCAGTTTCATTTGGAACACTATTATGGTTTGAAACATTGTATTGATGAGTTGGTTTTTACCTTGAAGACGCATGTTTAACTCATTCAAATGAGTGATCAAATCTACTAAAAATGCTAAATCTGTAAGCCAGTTTCCATTGTCAAGTTCTGGCACAAATTTTGCTTTTGATACCATAAATGACTTGATTTCATGTCGCAAATCATAAAATCTTTTCAACATTTGGCCTTGACTTAACCATCTTACTTCCGAAAAGTAAATGATGTCGCCATATTCAGCATCCATACTTTTAAGGAATTCCTGGAACTGGCGATGATTCAATCTCTTGGCCCTTATGAAATTCACAGTCTTGATGACGGTTTGCATGACGCTATCCATTTTTAAAGCTTTTCTGCATAAATTTGCTTGATGTACTATGCAATGATACTTCATCAAATGTGAGTTTGGGGCGGCAATTGCATTGTCTTCTATTAATTTTACAAGACCCTCTCTTTTACCTACCATCTCCGGGGCACTGTCAGTAACTATACCAGATATGTTGACAATGGACAAAGAAAATTGCTTTGACATATTTTTTTACTGCTTCATATAAATCTCTTGATTTAGTTGTGTCTTTTAATGGCACTAAAGAAGCCATTTCTTCAGTGACATTATATTCATCATCAATACCTCTAAGTTGAGCTGTGTCTGTAGCATCAGTGCTGCCATCCACCACCAAAGCATAATATTTAAAATTAGCAGCTTTACTCAAAGCATAATATTTAAAATTAGCAGCTTTACTCTTCAAACATTTTTCGACAGATTTTCTAATTTCTTCAGTTCGCCTAGCTATAATCTGATGAGATAAGCTGATTTTAGAAAAATCCCCTTTTTTCAGGGCAAATTATATCTGCCACACTTTCCATATATTGCTTAATAAATTTACCATCACTAAATGGTTTTGAATTTTTTGCTATTAAATATGCTACCACATAACTAGCTTTTACAGTAGATTCTGTCTGATTTATCCCTTTTTTAAAACAATTGTGTTGAGAAGACAGACTTTTCTTCAGTTCCATTATTTTGTCCTTACGACACATTCCTTGGTATGCGCTGAATTTGGCAGCATGTTTTTGCATATAATGCCTTTTCAAATTATAGTCTTTGAAAACTTGAATAAATTCACCACAAGTTAAGCAAAGCGCCTTACTGTTTGCCTCAACAAAAAAATACTTATCTGTCCACTTTTCATGAAACACTCTTCCTTCATCTACAAATTTTCTTTTTTTTGTGTTCTGTTTTCTTATGCGATGTGGAAGCCATGCTGGAAAAAAATTAACTTAAAATAAAAGAAAGGTTTTGGGCCCTTCCATACCTTGGCTGCCAATTCAGCACGAGACAGAAGGAGGAATGTAAATCAATATTTAAAAGTCAGGATACTGGTCCACTTTAAGAAGATTAGCCCTTCTAAATATAAAATTATTCTTCATTGCCCTTCACTCAGGCCCACATCACCAGCCACACATGCACTGTACAGGCAGTCCCCGGATTAGGAACGGGTTCCATTTTTTAAACCATTCTTAAGTTGAATTTGTATGTAATTCTGATCCTAGTATTCTTCCCACCTTCTCCACATCCTTGAGGTCCCTCTTGCATCCTTTTCCATCCATCCCACTGTTCCCCCTCTGCCACCACATCCAACATTACTGCCTCTCATCTCTCTTTTCCATGCATCTTTACCTCACTACTCTTCCACCACCATGCCCAATAATTGGGAAGGGGTAAAATGCAGACCTCACGGACCTTAACTTCATTTATTGACAGCTGAGGTTTCAGATTTCATGTCTGCAGGTCCGTGTTGTAGCCCCTCATTCCACTGCTGTAAATCTGTGCTGACAGTCTTATTAATAATAATTAATATGAGGACACACTTCAGCTAAGGAAGGTCTGCCTTTTACCCCAGAGCTACAGCCAGAAAATGTATTTCTGCTTGGTTTAAGCCGGTCTCCCCTTCCTCTCTGAGCACACTACCCAGACCCTTGTCCAAGCTCTTTTAACCTCACGCTTAGATTACTGCAATCTACTGGTATCCCATAGTGTCGCCTCTCCCCCTTGCAATCTGTGCAAAACTCTGCTGCGCATCTCATTTTCTACCAACCTCGCTATGCTCATGTCACCCCACTCCTTAAGTCACTTCACTGGAATCTATCTGCCATCACATACAGTTCAAGATCTTATTGCTGACCTACAAGTGTGTTCATTCTGCTGCCCCTCAATATCTCGCCTCGCTTCTCTCTCTTTATACACCTCCCAGAGAAATCCATTCCTCAGTTAAGTTACTCTTAGCATTACCCTTCTCCTCCATTGCCAATTCCAGACTTTTGTTCCTTTCATCTTGCTGCCCCTATGCCAAGCCAAGCCCCTACCCTTCCCTTGTTTAAAAGCAGACTGAAAACCCACCTTTTTGATATAGCTTTCAATCCTTAACCCTACTCCTCTGCCCTCCAACCCAGCCCACTGATTAATCATTCCCCTTATCTGTATCCATTAAATCCTGTTTGTCTGTCTTGCCTGTTCAGATTGTAAGCTCTTTCGAGCAGGGACTGTTTTCTTACTCTTTGTGATTTTGCAGTGCTGTGTGCGTGTGGTAGCGCTATAGAAATATTTAATAGTAGTAATAGTAGTTCTTGAACCCAGATCAGCAGGGCCCAAGACAGCTACCCTAACTTCCAGGTAACTTTGGTAGCTTGAGGTCCGTGAGGGCCGCATTTTACCCCTTCCCCCAATAATTCTCTCTCCCTTCCTATGCCCAACAGTTCTCCTCTTTCTTCATCTCCCCATGCGCACCATCTCTTTTTCCCTCTCTCAGACACCCAATTCTCCATTTCTATTCCCTCCCTCCATTCTATGGCTCATGCTCCCCTCCTTCCTTCCCTTCATTCTGTGTCCTAAGTTCATGCCCCCTCCCTCCATCATTTGTCCAAAGTTTGTGCTCCCTCCCTCTCGAGTCCCAACGCAACCTTCTCCCCCCTCCCTTCTGGCCGGCTCCATTGATGCAATCGTTTTTCTGGTCAAAGCTGCAGGCGGCAATTGCTGGATCCTCACACGATCCGCGGCTTCTTTCTTTGCCCCCAGGCGACTGTTTACTATATGGCCTGCTCCCTTGCTGCAGTCCACCGCATGCGGTGTCTGCTCCTCATGCGCAACTCACGGCTGCTTTGAAAGCCTTCTCTCTGACATCATGACGCCAGAGGGAACGCTTCTGACACAGCCGCAGATCATGCATGAGGAGCCGATGCCGCATACGGAGGATTGCAGCAAGGGAGCTGGCCAGAAAACTAAATACCCACCAGAGGGAGGCACAGGAGGGAATGAGGGAGAGCTTGGGCCGCATGAAACTCCTTGCTGGGCCACGGGTTTGACATCCCTGTTATAGACTTTAAAACATTTATGCATTTGTTACAATTTAAATTACTGTCTGCTGAACAATACTACACACAAAAGAAGTCATTCTTTAGATCTGATTAGTTATTTGGATCTGGGAAATAATTTATTTCAAATATCTGATTGCATATGGAAATCTATACCCTGGTCTGATCATTTTTATGTAATTGTAATGTTTTTTTATATGTCTAAAGTGAAACAATCTATTGAAGGAAGAACCTTTTTTTTTTTTTAATTCTTTATTAATTTTCATTTTCGAGTACAAAGTGCATTAAATTTAACATACAATTAATATCATGAACAGCACTTACATTCGATCAAAGCATAATACAAAATATATATCCCTCCCTCCCTCCCTGGATGTGTGTGCAAATCAAATAGAAAATAAATGAAGAAAGAACTTTAACTTTGAAAGCTAAGCTTAATACAAAATCCTTTTGAAATTCTATTTTACCACTGTTACCCAATATTACATTGGACTTTGACTCTAACAATTTATTAGATATATGAAAAGTTCAATCTGCAAATGTTTTAGATGATTTAGACCCAATCATTGAGAAAAAGGCAAACTATACTCTGAAAGCCACCATAATTTAAAACAAGAATGAAGAAGGTTAGAACAGGATAAATTTATGTGGATAGCTAAAATAACCTTGTAAAAGTCCAAACATAATAAATTTTAGAGACAACTTTTTGGAAATAAGATAAGTAAAGCTAAGGACAAATTTGGTATGCTTTTTAAATTTTGGAGATCTTTATCTTCTCCAAAAACTGAACATTCTCAAGCACCTATTCTCAATTAAAGATACAGGGCTCCTTTTACTAAGGTGTGCTAGCGTTTAGCGCACGTAGGAAATTACCGCACGCTACACTTCTAGAACTAACGCCAGTTCAATGCTGGCATTAAGGTCTAGTGTGTGCGGCAATGTAGCACGCGCTATTCCACGCGTTAAAGCCCTAACGCGGCTTAGTAAAAAGAGCCCACAGTTTCAGTTTCAATTTTATTACATTTAAACAGTAATGACTCAATTTCAGGAGATAGAAGCTGGACATCTTTCTCACATGTTTCTAATGATCAGATTGTATTACTGTTAAATAAACTGAGCTGTTCTTCCTGTCTTTTGGATACTTACCCGGCAGCTATTATTTCACACTTACCTACTGAAACTGGTTTATGGATAACCTCTTTAATGAATCAGTTTTTAGACCAAGGAATTTTTTTTTTCCTCAACTATAGGACAGATAATGCTTACACTGCTAATAAAATCCCAGATTAGACCCACAAGCACCAGCAAGTTATCGATTAATAACCAACATTCCAATATTGACAAAATTTTGGAAATCGATAGTTTCTAAACAATTATCTGAGTTTTTAGATAAATTTTCCATATTATACCCTTTTCAACATGGCTTTAGGCCTAGTTAGAGTACAGAGGCCTGACTACTGTCACTTATTTCTAAGATTCAAAGCATATTAAGTAAAAAAAAAAACAGTATGCTGTCCTCTTGCAGTTTGACATAGTCAGTCATAATGTTTTGATATCTTTTCTTTCACAATTAAGCATAGGAGGTAATGTATTAAAATAGGTTCAGGGCTTTTTATCTTTAAGATCTTATGTAGTACAGTTTGGAGGAAGAACATCTAAATCCTGATTTCCAGGTTGTGGCATACCCTAAGGATTCCCCCTTATGTACTTTATCTTTAGGTCCAGATGAATTTCTTTTCTCTTTTGCCAACAATGTTTTTATTTTATAAGAAGTTAATCCAGATTTTAATAATTTCACATTTAATATCCTCTCTTGTATTTCTAGACTATTAAACTGGTCCTCTCAATCTCTGATAAAATTAAATCCTACTAAGATGAAACAGTTGTGGTTTGGACATGATTGTCCTGAACTTCCTAATAAAATTTTTGGGGAGTTTGGTGAAGCTTTATCTATTGAGAAATCTAGAATATTAGGCATTATATTAGATTCTAGTTTATCTTTCCAACAACAGATAAGCAATCTGATCAGAAAACGTTTCTGTAGTTTACACAAATCAGAATCAGTTCGTACATTATTTTACCTAAACCATTTTGCCATTCTTGTTCACTCAATTATTCTAGCCCAACTAGACATTGTAATTTAGTCTATTATGGTGTTAGTAAAGGAATTCTGAAATGTCTTCAGCTGCTACATAATACCGCAGTTAGACTGATTTTCAATAAAAATAGATTTGAACATGTTATTCCTTTGTTGAAAACTTTACATTGGCTACTTGTGAAGTTCAAATGTACATGTTTAGTTTATAAAATAATGTATGACCAATAAGTAATTTAATCATTCCTTTGACATTGAATGCATTGAGACAAAGTAGTTGTAGATATATTTCTTTATATTCATTAGCTTATCCATCTTTTAAAGGTATTCAGTCTTAGGATCTCATCTCTTATTCTGTTCTTTTTTGTCTATACTGCTTTGTGGAATGATCTACCATTAAACTTAAGAAAATGTCATTATTATTCAATTTTTTGTAAACAATTAAAGTCTTTTTTGTTCAATATCTTGTTAGATTAGTTTTGAAATATTAGATTGAAATTTTATTGTAAACCGCGCCAAGCTCCATTGTATTGGGGATGATACGGTATACAAGAGGAAAAATTAGATTAGATAAGGAGATTTTCCTAAATGGTCATTACATCAAACCTTTTGAATAAAACTGGAACATAGAAGATATCTTTATAATTTGAACTAAAGGAGGATAGAACCTTAAACGTAAGTACAACTCCTTCAATGCATTCCATCCAAAATCAGACTCAAAATGGACTACTTCATGGAAAGTGTTACATTTTTTTGACACAAACAAAAGGAAAGAGAGGCACACATGATATTATGTTATATAGAAAAAGATTATAATAAAAAATTTATAGTAAAAATAAAAAAATAAAAGTGACAATAGCGATCCAGGGAACAAGAAGAAAGTTGTCATCAGTACTAGCCACTGGCTGAAACATCAATTGAAGTTTATTAAAAGCAACCGTGAGGGCCTACCATGTTATTATAAGCCCAATATTTTTTAACAAACATTGCCTGCATCAGGGCACTGTTGATCTTTTATCATAAGAATACATACACACCTAAAAATGATAAAACAAACCATGTACATGTATAGCAATCCTATAACTCAAAATATCAATGTGTAATTAAGCAATAAGAGTGGGTGCATACACATTAAAAGTAATGCATTCAAAATTAAATAAAGTAGAAAATGATAAAAGCAAAAAACTAAAGGGTTTTTGATTGATAAAAACTAAAAAGGAGTGATGTTACCTTAAAACAAGGCACTTAGAGCCAGAATCTATATGGCAAGTAAAAAATCAATGCTGAATTGTGCTAAGCACCAGTTCATCACGTGGAGGGGCATAATAAAAAAAAACGTCTAAGTCCCCTTATGGCCTAAGGCAGGGGTGCCCACACTTTTTGGGCTTGCGAGCTACTTTTTAAATGACCAAGTCACAATGATCTACCAACAATAAAATTTTAAAAAAACACAACGCACACTGTACGCATAGAAAATGTTAATCATCATTCCTATTCCAGGGTTTTTCAAAGAGGTCAAAGCAGATGACTCTATGCACTATCACCTCAGTAACAACCATACAAAAATAGACAAATATACCCCCCTCCCTTTTTACTAAACCACGTTAGCAGTTTTTAGCGCAGGGAGCTGCGCTGAATGCCCAGCGCTGCTCTCGACACTCCTAGGCTCCCTGCGCTAAAAACCTCTATTGCGGTTTAGTAAAAGGGGACCTTAGTGTAAAATATAGACAGCAGATATAAATTCAGACACATTTTGATCACAAAATTTAAAATAAAATCATTTTCCCTACCTTGTCTGGTGATTTCATGAGTCTCTGGTTGCACTTTCTTCTTCTGACTGTGCATCCAATCTTTCTTCCCTTCTTTCAGTCTGTATGCTTCTTCTCCTCCAGACCTCATTTCTTCCCCCAACTTTTCCTTCCTCTTCCCTGCCCTTTCTTTCTCTCTGCCTCCCTTTCATTTTTTTCTGTTTCTCTTCTTTCCTTCTGTCTCCCTGCCTGCCCTTTTTCTTTCTTTCTCCCTGCCCTCCCCCAAGCCACTGCCACTGCCATTGCCATCGGGGACCAGGACCCAAACGCCACCAATAACAGGCCCCAAGCTCTCCCTGCTTCGGCCAACCAGCTTTGTAAACCGGTCAGATACATGTTGATGGTCGGTATATTAAACTCAACAAAACTTGAAACTTAAAGACTTGGCGTCTTGTACACCATTCCTGTTTTTTCTTTTGTTCTTCGATTCGATATATCACTGCAGTTCTGTTGGATTCTTTACTTGTGTTTGTCTCCACCCACAAACACGCCCACTTAGGCTTAGGTACCACTAGATGCCATGTGATACGCGCCTACCTTTTATAGAATCGGGTAGTGGCCTAGCATCCAATTAACATTTTTTTTCAATTATGAGCTTATTAAAGTTCATAATTAAATCTATTAAGATGGTTTGGGTAATGAAGTTAGGCACCTCTTATAGAATCTGGCCCTTAGTGTGCATGAAAATGCTTACCACAAAGAGGCCTGAATGCACTAGCACATTCCTAGTTAGCATGTCTATAATGTAGGAGCTCTTAGTGCCCCTAAATAGCAACTCATATAGTGTAAGCAACTTTTATACCATAACACCCAAATTCTGTATAAGTTGCTTTATACTGAGTGTACAAATCAGTGCGCATAGCTGTAATTTGCATGTACAACTTGGGGCTAGATTCACTAAGCAAACCGATCGTTTGTGACCTCTTTGTGACTCGATTGTTCCCCGACCCAATTCACTAACCTTCCGCCTTCCGATCAGCACCCGACCTGATCAGATCATGCAAATGAGGAAAATGGCATGCAAATTTTGGAAGGTAGCGATTCACTAAACAATTTGTACAACACCTATTGGGCTTGCCGATTAGAAAAGGAAGTGACTGCTGAAGACCATATAATCAAGTTTGCAGATGATACAAAACTATGTCGGGCGGTTGGCTCTCAAAGGGACTGCGAGGATCTTCAGAGGGATCTGAACCAGCTGGAGAAGTGGGTGAAAAAATGGCAGATGAACTTTAACATAGACAAATGCAAGGTGATGCATCTGGGTAAGAAAAACAAGGAACATGAATATAGGATATTGGGTGTGACATTAGGAAAATGCAAACAAGAAAGGGACTTGGGGGTACTGATAGACAGGACCCTAAAGCCATCGGCTCAATGCACGGCAGCGGCTAAGAAAGCAAACAGGATGTTGGGCATGATTAAGAAGGGGATCACGAGTAGATCGGAGGACGTCATAATGCCACTTTACAAAACAATGATCAGACCACACCTAGAATACTGTGTCCAACACTGGTCTCCATACCTCAAGAAGGATATAACTCTGCTGGAGAGGGTGCAGAGGTGAGCCACGAAACTAGTCAAAGGTATAGAGAATTTGAGCTACAAAGAACGCCTCGGAAAACTGGGACTGTTCACTCTCTAAAAGAGAAGACTGCGAGGGGATATGATTGAAACTTTTAAAATATTAAAAGGATTTGACAAAATAGGCCAGGAAGCAGAACTACTGACTTTTTCAGATGTGACACGGACAAGAGGTCATAGCCTGAAACAGAGTGGCAGCAGGTTCAGGACAAATGTCAGGAAGTTCTGTTTCGCACAGAGAGTGGTGGACGCTTGGAATGCTCTTCCAGAGGAGGTTGTAACATAGAGACTACTGTTTTGGGTTTTAAGCGCAAGATGGATGCACACCTCCTTGCAAATCGTATCGAGGGATACGGGAAATCTGAGTCTCCAACAGGGAGCACCTAACTGGGCCTCCACGTGTGCCGGTCGCCGGACTAGATGGACCAAGGTCTGATCCGGTGATGGTGTTTCTTATGTTCTATCCTAGACGAGTCTCCTGCCCTTTAAAACCACAGGCTCGCAATGCTTTGTAGAAAAATATATAAAAAATGAATTTTTCCTTTTTTTATAAATTCTATAAAAACTTTGTGAGCCCGTGGTTTTAACCCGGCAGTGTGCCCCCTCCCCGAACCAAAAAATGCCTCCCCACACCAAAATCCGTCGTTGCTGCCGTCGCCATCAGGCCTGACGCTGCCCACCCCCTCCCTGTGCTCAAATGAATGAATATGGTAGGAGGGATGCCAACTCCCTCCTGCTATCGCAAACCTGCCATCGGCCGGGGCAGGCCCACCCCTTCCTGTACCTTAAAACGCTGCTTTTAAAATTATGGCAGGAGGGTTTCCACTCCCTCCTGCCATCTCTGCTACTTTCCCCAAGCCCAAAAACAAATTGCAAGAGGGTTGCTGACGCCCTCCTGCCATCCAAGGGACGCCCCCTCCTGGTTCCCGGCTGGACCCACCCACTTCCCCATACCTTTACAGTTATGCTTCCCCATACCTTTACAGTTACAGGGCTGCTCAGTCCCTCCTGCTCCAGGCCTCCGATGAAGAGTGCAGCCTTAGGCCCTGCCCTGGTGCATCATGTGATGCACGGGGTGGGGCCTAAGGCCCTGATTGGCTTAGGCACCTCGGGTTCCTCCCTTGGGAAGGGCCTGTGGTGCCTCAGCCAATCAGGGACTTCCTTAGGGAGCATCGGGAGCAGCACGGGCCATTCAGCTAGCGCAGTTTTGTAGAAGAGAGGGTATGTTTAACTTGCTTTTTTACCAAACTTTTCAAACCACCCTTGTAGGTGTGCCTAAATGTTATGCGGCTCATAATAAAAAAAAAAAAAAAGTCTAAAAAGTGGCCTAAATGGGTACTTGGACGATCAAAAAGCCTGATCGTCCAAGTATCCATAATCAAAGCTGGTTTTAGACGTATCTAAAACCAACTTAGGCCTTTCCCCTGCCTCTAAACGCATAGAGCAAAAAGAGGCGTTTTTAAAGGAGGGGAAAGGGCGGGCGGTGGGCGGGAGGTGGGCCGACCTACACCTAGGCGTACAACAAGTATAACCAAAACTTTAGGCAGGTTGCCTAGTCGGCAGTTATACGTTTTGACTTAGACCAAGTCAAAACAGGTATAAGTGTCGAAAAGGGGCCGCTGAGCTGATCGCTGCAGCTCAGCGGCCTCAGCAACCTGCCTACCCCTACTGCAACATTCTCTGCAGGAGAGATGGCTCATCTCTCCTGCCGCAATGGTGATCACCCACCCCCCTTCGAACTGCGGCACTTCGGGGTGAGCATTGCAGCAGGGCATCTCCCTTGCCGGCGATCCTCACCCGGAAGTGCCGCGGTTCGGAGGGGGGTGGGCGATCACCATCACTGGCAGGAGAAATTAGCCATTTCTCCTGCAGCGATCAGCCCTCTCCCGGCTATCACGATCGGGCAGGAGGGGGCCCAAGCCCTCATGCCCGGCAACACCCTGAACCCCCGACAGCATCGGGGCAAGAGGGAGTCCAAGCCCTCTTGCCCCGCCGACTCCCCAACAGCATCGGGGGCAAGAGGGAGCCAAAGCCCTCCTGGCCCAGCGATCTCCAACCCCTCTCCCCCCCACGATCCGGCCAGGAGGGCCACAGGTGGGGCTTGAGGCGCCTGGGCCAACAGGAATTGGCCCAGTTGTCTTAGGTCCCTTCTGTGGGCAGGGCCTTAGGCACATGGACCCAACCGGCCCAAGTGCCTAAGGCCCCGCCCACAGGAGGGGCCTAAGACAACTGGGCCAATTTTGGTTGACCCAAGCTCCTCAAGCCCCACCTGTGGGCGGGGTTTGAGCCACCTGGGCCAATCAGGCCCTAAGGTCAGCCATTCCGGAGATGGCTGGCCTGTCGGACATATGGGCTTGGCACCCATCCATCTGACCAACAATTTTTAAGGTACGGGGAGGGGGGTGGGGGTCATGGGGTCGGCGGGGGGGATTGGGGGTTCAGGGGGGTGGTTGTGGGGGGATTGCGTTGAGGGCAGGAGGGCCTGGGACCCTCCTGCCTGTATTTTAGTGGGGGGTGGGTGGGCTCCCTCCTGGCCCAATTGTGGGGGGGAGGAGGGTTGGAGATCGCTGGTCCAGGAGGGCTTGGGCTACCTCCTGGCCCCATTGGACTCAGCGGGGGGGGGGGGTTGGAGATCACGGGGCAAGAGGGCTTTGGCTCCCTCTTGCCCCCGATGCTGTCGGGGAGTTGTCGGGGAAAGAGAGCTTGGGCTCCCTCTTGCTCCGATACTGTCGGGGAGTCGGGGGGGAAAGAGGGCTTGGGCTCCCTCTTGCCCCGATGCTGTTGGGTAGTCAGGGAGTTGGCAGGGCAAGAGGGCTTGGGTTCCCTCTTACCCAGAACGTAGTTGGGAGTTCGGGGTGGGGTGCCACCGGGGCAAGAGGGCTTGGGCTCCTTCTTGCCCAGAACGTAGTCGGGGGTTCGGGGTGCCACCGGGGCAAGAGGGCTTGGGCTCCGTCTTGCCCCGATGCTGTCGGGGTTTCAGGGTGCCGCGGGCCAGGAGGGCTTGGGCTCCCTCCTGCCCGGATCGTTGTAGGGGGGGATTCTGTAACCGGTGTTGTTTTTGACAGACACCAGTTACAGAATCCAGCTTTTAGGCGAAGGACTGGCTCCTCCTTTGCCTAAAAGCCCTTGTTTTGGGCGTTTGGGACTTAGGCTTTTTGTAGGTTGATTATATGGTGTAAGTTTAGATGTAGAGGAGGTCTGGGCGTTTAAACAGCTGAACGTAGAGGCAGGCCATTATCAAAAAAACCCTCCTCTTGGATGTTTTTTTTTATAATGAACATTTTTCCTGGTTCTACTTTCAACGTTTAAGACCTTAGGCCAGGGGTGCCCAACGCGTCGATCGCGATCGACCAGTAGCTCAGGAAGGCAACGCGAGTCGATCGCGGAGCCTATCCCGGGCTCTGTGATAGACTCGTGTTGCCGTCCTGATCTACGGGCCGATCAGCCTTCCTCTCCAGTTTTCTTTCTCCCTAGGGCCTTTTAGCTGGGCGATCCGCCCAGCTGTCATCTGCCGCTGCTGAACAAAAAACCGGGTCCTGCCTTCGCGGAAACAGAAAGTAGGCAGGACCCGGCAGGAAGAAGAACAAATGCTTGTCTCCCGCATTAGCCCGTAGCGAACGCTTGCTTCAGGGCTCTCAACATGTGCGTGCCGGCTTCTCTTCTCTTCCCTCCGAAACCGGAAGTTATGTCCGGGGGGGGGGGGAGGGGAGAAGGGAAGCCGGCGCGCACATGTTGAGAGCCCTGAAGCAAGCGTTCGCTACGGGCAAATGCGGGAGACAAGCATTTGTTCTTCTTCCTGCCGGGTCCTGCCTACTTTCTGTTTCCGCGAAGGCAGGACCCGGCAGCATTTCCCCTAATAGGTCGATCGCGATCTTGGGCTGATCAGCCTTCCTCTTCCCGATGGCAGAATTGACGTCACCCAGATGCACCTGGACTTGAAAGCTCGTAGTTTAGAATGCCCAAGACCAAGAAACCTGAGGAGCTTCTGAGCCTAGACCAGGGGCCAGAATCCAGTCGGGTTTTCAGGATTTCCCCAATGAATACGCACTGCTTTCAATCCATATTCTTTGTGGAAATCCTGAAAACCCGACTGGATTCTGGCCCTCGAGGACCAGAGTTGCCCATCCCAGGCCTAGACCCTTTGACCTAGATCCTGCCCCTCCCCTCGCCTGAGACCCTCTGGGGCAGATGTCCCTGGCCAGAAGGTCCTGATCAAAATATCTCTGGTTCAAGGGCCTCAAGTCAGTTGGGATTTGGTTTGTCATGCTGAGTCAGTCTTGGAGTCTCAAATCAGAGTCTTGGACCTGGGAGACTCCCAATTTAGGGATTTTAGGTCCGTGTATGGCTGAATTTTATTTTTAAATTTCCATTTACGTCCAATAGAAGTACTTCAATATTATAACACAATATTGTAACTAATTTCATGCATTTTTTTTTACAACTATTTAATGCCCTTTTATATGTGTTTAAAACTTCCTATACTTATATCTTAGGGGTCCTTTTACTAAGGGGTGCTAGCCATTTTAGCACACGTTAAATGCTAATGCATCCATAGACTATACTGGACACATTAACGTTTAGTGTGCGCTGAAACAGCTAATGCGTTTTAGTAAAAGAACCCCTAAATTTATTTTATTATACAAAAATATGTACTTTATGAATAAATTACACTAATGTTGCTACTTTAGCCATTATGACAATAAATATTTGTAAAATCCTTGGGCCCAATATTGAGAGCCATTTAATTAGGAATTGTAAACAAATATGGGTTTGAGAGTTATGTGCAGTTCTGGTCACTCTACCCCAAAAGGATGTAGTGAAACCAATAAAGGTTCAAAGAAGGATGTCAAAGATGGCTGCTAATATTCAGCGGCATTTAACCAAACAGCGCCACTGAGTTTAGCTATACTATCATAGCCACTGATTTGTCTTCCTTTAAAAACTTGTCCAGTTTTCAAAGTTATTTAAAGTACTATAATGAAGACAAGTTCTACTGGCAAACTACTGAGTAAAGAATATCCTCTCCAAAAGCTACTTAACCCTTTCCTGAGAAGTTACCCCTTAGTTAAGCTAGTTGTTCTTTTTCACAAAGAAATCACTTGTAAGTTACCTGAAAGGTCTACTGATATATTTATACAGTATAATTAAATCCTTTCCCCTCCATTCCCATCACATATTTTTCTATGGTATATATATATATATATAACCAGTTTGAAAGATCTGTTCAAACTGTGATTATCACATTCATTTAAAAAATTAAGATGAGTTTTCATGATTGTGCTTTTTTTTCCCCATTTAAATAAGATCCCAGCACACAATATATTCAGCATACAGGGAGTACTGAAATGTTCTCAGCCCAACCAACCAACTTCCTAATTTCTGAGTATTACGGTATTTTTCCACTGTAGACAGTTCGGATGATTATAGGAATTCTATGTGCGTTGGAGCTGTTAATGACATAACCCCCTCCTTTACAAAGCTGTGCTAGCATTTTTAGCACCAGCCATTGCTTTAAGTGTCAATTTTCAGAAATTAAATTCTGTTTTTGATGTTGTTTCAGATCCACAACCATTCGCTTCTTGGTTGGGCTGAGAACTTTTCAGCACACCCTCGTGTATCATGGACAGACGGCTTCCTTACCGCCCTGTGTTCTGCTAGACGCATGGCATGAAAACAAGACAGGAGAAAAAGTCCGAACTCTACCGAGGAGGCAAAAGCAGTGGAGACAATGAAAAAGTCAACTGTTTAGTCCAGGAAACGGAGCATCCAACTACATTGCTATGACGTATTCAGAAATGGTCAAGGAAGGTTTCAGCCCAGATCTTTAACAACTAAAACTGGCAAAACACTATTATAATTTATAATCCATTTAGAGGATCATTTGTCTTGCTCCCTGAAGTTTACACTGTGTGGGGATTTGTTTACTTCTTTGCGGTCATTCTGGAGAAGTGTCCTTATTAATCGTGGTTTAAAATCCTAGCTCCGCAGACCTCATTTATTATTGGCATTTCAAGGGGTCAGTTCAGTGGTTCACTGTCGGTGCTCTGTGTTACCATGTGGGAGGTCTGGGCTCAATTCCCAGCTCAGGTCTTGCTCTCTGATGGCTCAAACAAACCAAACCTTAGCGGTCCTACAAAGGTCCCGCTGTCCTGATAACATGAGGAAGTGCACTACTTTATGTGGGAACAGGAACAGGAGACATGCAGTCGCCCTGCTTAGCTGGGGCGGGGGGCAAGGAATAGGGAGGTCAGATTATAGTGGGAGGAGAGGAGCTGATAGCATCTGGAGAACTGAGGTGCCAGTGCCCCCATCTACGAGAATATTACGCCTATATAAAGAGCTGTAAGAGAAATGACATGTCACCTATTGTCAGTCTCTGACGTGAGCTAGATGGGGAAAGAGCAAGGAGTGAAAGATTATGCAGGTGAACACAAAGAATAAAAAATAAAAAAAATCCGGTTTTGTACAAGCAGCAAAAGAGATCCCTCCTTTTGACTTGTTTTTAGTCTTCGGATGACGGTACATCTAAGTGGCTTTCTCATTCCACTGTCATCTTAATAGCACTTACTGCTCACTAGCACAGCCAAACAGCAAGAGCAATATACTGTATGTTGGGAGATATAAAAAGGGAGGAAGCCACCCAGTGAGCTCAAATTAACCAGCTTTCTGGAATCATCTACTTAAAATAGAACAGATTGGCCATGTATAAAAACAGATTAATAAAGCACATTCAATTCATCTCCATTTGGAGAGAATTTTACTTCTAGAAATGTGTACTTGCTTCCAAAAGAAGAGGTTGGAAGTATCTGGCTTTTAAATCTTTGTGGTTGTTTAAAATGTGTGTCTTAAACCAAGAGTGTCCTAAACTGGAAACATGCTCTGTGTGACTCACCGCCTAGCGCTCCTGTTCTGCTCTCTATCTCATGGCAAAGCAGGGACGTGATGGATGGGGCACAGTTTTGGCTGCCCCACCTTCCTTGTGCCCTGTGCAGCTGCACTGGCCACACACGCCTTTCTACAGCTCTGGTCTTAAATTTTAGATTCCCGAAAGCAAATATTTACTGCCGCTTGAGACTTTATGAGATTTTCTTAGGAAAAAAAACTGTCAAAGTTGTACATAGGCCTCTATCTCACAGTTTAGGTTTGCAAAAGGCCAGAGGCAGATCACATCCAGGCTGAATGATATCGTGGGAAGGACCATTAATATTGTTGAGATTTATTCAGGTACATGAGCTTTCAAGGACCAGCATCCACTTTGCCAGATGCAGTTGTTCTGGAGTACTCCTGATGAAGTGGACGCTGGTCTTTGAAAGCTCATGCTTCGATAAATTGGTTAGCGCAGTGCTTCTCAATCCAGTCCTTGGGGCACAGCCAGCCAGTTAGGACTTCAGGGTATCCGCAATGAATATGGATGAGAGCAGTGGCGGCCCTCCCCTGCCTGTTTCTCTGCCCCCTCCTTCCCTGCCCCCATGTTGTGTGTGTAGTCCCCACCTTCCATTCACCATTCCTATTTAACTTCCCCAGCACGAATAGCATCACCAACTTCCTGCTCGCACCCACATTGGCTCTCCCTCTGATGTCACTTCCTAGAAGTGATGTTAAAAGGAGAGCCGATGCGAGCAGCATGTTGATGTTGCTGCTCACTCCAACGAGCTAGAGGTGCGGTGGGGGGAGGAGGGTGAAGGAGCGAAGATAAATGCCTGGAAAGTAGTACTCCGCCCCAGGTGGCAACTAAATTAGGTACATCGCTAGAGGTGAGAGCAGGGCAGGATTAATTCTTCGAGGGCCCCTAGGCACCCAAGTACACTGGGCCCCCCTGGCCCTGCCCCACCCCACCCTACCCATGCCACGCCCCTACCCTGCCCATGTCCCGCCCCGTTTATCTGTTTTCTTATTTACTTCTTTATTTCCACTTGTATTTCTTCTTTTTTTTTTTTAATTCAAAACAAACAAAGATTAGCATACCATGCACAGTTTTTCTTCTATGCAACCCCCCAAACATCTCTAAACAAATCCCCCTTCCTTCCCTTCCCACCTACTTACCCAGGACTTTAACTCTGAACCCTTTCCATGCATATATAAAAGTGTTTAAATATTTGTAAAGCAGTAATACTATCTGAAATATAAGTCTATATTAATAACCAAGTTTACAACGCCTCTCAACTGCCTCACTCTACATCAGGGATCTCAAAGTCCCTCCTTGAGGGCCGCAATCCAGTCGGGTTTTCAGGATTTCCCCAATGAATATGCATTGAAAGCAGTGCATGCACATAGATCTCATGCATATTCATTGGGGAAATCCTGAAAACCCAACTGGATTGCAGCCCTCAAGGAGGGACTTTGAGACCCCTGCTCTACATCAACCAACTGTAACCCATATGTATAAACAACCAAATCTGTAACTCCTCTAGTACGTTCCACTCCAAGTATGTTAACATGCAACGAAACAACAGGGCAAGCAGTCCACCAAAGAATCCAACATGAAACAAAAGAAAATAAGGAGATTCAAATCAGGTTAATTCAAGGTGCTCCCAAGAACCATGCTTGATGCATTTCACCAAACAAGGCTAGTTAACAAAAAACCATGTCTTTCATACAAACAGAACACAGAAAACACCTTCGCCTTGTATGGAATATGTAATCACAAACTAACCTCTCCCCCTTTTACAAAACTGTAGTATGGCTTTTAGCCACGGCCAGCGTTAAAAAATGCTGTACAGTTGTGTAAAAGGGGGGGATAAAATATAAATACGTAGACAAAGGTTAAATAAAACCACCAAGAAGCTGGACTCTGCATACAATGCAACACCACAGAAACAGAGATACATTTACCCCTAAAGCAAAAAAAATAAATAAATAGAAATTTTTTTTCTACCTTTGTCTTCTCTGGTTTCTGCTCTCCTCAACTTCTTGTCACTATCTTCCTTTCATCTTCTGTCCTTCTGTGCCTCTTCCAGAAATTGTCTGCCTCTCCCTTCCATCTCTTCTTCCATCCCTCCATTGGTGTGACATCCATCATCTTCCCTTCCCTCCTCCAATGGTCTGGCATCTCTCTCCTCCCCTTCCCTCTCCCACACCCCCATGGTTGGGCATTTCACTCTCTCCTCGCCCTTCCTCCCACTTCCATCAGTATCTGCCCCCTTTCTCTCCCTCCAACCCAATTCCATCCAGGATCCTTCTGCCTTATGTCTCTCTCCCCTTTCCTTGCACCCCAATTCCATCAGCATCTGCCCCCTTTCTTTCCCTTCAACCCAATTCCATCCAGTATCCTTCCCCTTATATCTCTCCCGTTCCCCTGCACACCAATTCCATCAGCCCCTTTCTCTCCTTTCACCACCTTCCATAGCACCCTGCCCCCTTTCTCTCCCTCCACCACCCTTCCATGCTCCTTTCTCCCCTCCAAACATTGCAGTTGCCGGCTCTGTCCGCTGAACTCCTGTGCCCAAAAGCAGCATTAGAACAGCTGACGGCAATGCCCCCACCCACAGCAATGGCAACAGCCCCCCCCCCCACAGCAATGGCAATGGGCCCCCCCTGCAGCAAAAGCAACACGGTCAAATCTGTTACAGGAAGGTCCCACAATGACTGCTTCTGCCGGTCCATCCCCCTCCGACGTCACTTCTTCTGGAGCAAGTAAGTGACGTCAGAGGGGGATGGATCGGCAGAAGCAGTCATCGCGGGACCTTCCTGTAACAGATCCGGCCACGTTGCTGTTGCCGCGGGGGGCCCGTTGCCATTGCCAGGGGGGCCCCGCTGCCATTGATGCTGGGAGGGGGCCGTTGCTGTTTAAATAAATAGCAAGGTGAGTCGATCTCCTTCAGCGGGCCGCCCTCACAGTTTCGGGCCCTAGGCACATGCCTATTGGGCCTATTGATTAACCCGGCCCTGGGTGAGAGAATGATTCAAAAGAAGATCTTGAGTTTTGCACTACAGTACACTTCTCCCTCCATATTCACAGTTTCAGCAATTGCGGTTTTGATTATTCACGGTTTTTAGCTTGCTGGCTTCTCCCCCCAAATTACGTCAGCTTGCATAGAGAAATCTCTGATTGCAAGGGTTTACAGAGAAAATCGCTGATTCCCAGCACTTTCTTCACCGTGTTTTGCATCTCCTTCAGGAACAGGCCAGGTCTCCCACCATCTTATTCGCGGTTTCACCATATTCACGATGGTTTTTAATAGAAAACAGCAAATAACATATAAAAAAGTTATTTGCGGTTCTGTTAATCCCCTATCACAGCGAATATGGAGGGAGAAGTGTATTAAACACTGGTTACTGAGTAAAATATCCTTGCCCCTCAAAATGTCTTAATTCAATCATATTTAATGATATACAGTGCTCCCCCCAAAAAAAATTTGCGGTCAGTGGCTCACTGTTCCGGTCATTCGCAGTATTTTCCGACCGTGAATGACCAGGGAGGCAGGGAGGCAGCTGGAACGCCAGCGAGTGAAGAAAATCACTCGCTGTATGCTCCGACTGCCTCTTCCTATACTAAAGTTGGGCCTTACCAATTAGGAGCTGCGTGTCAAAGCAGCTCCTGATTGGTGAGGCCCAACTTTAGTACAGGAAGAGGCGGTTGGAGCATAAAGCCAGTGATTTCCTTCACTCGCCAGCACTCCGGCTGCCCTCTCCTGCCTTTCCAGCTGCCCTCTCCTGTCTCCCCTGCCTAAAAACCGTATTTGCGGTTTTTCAAAATTTGTGGGGGTTCCTGGAACGTAATCCCTGTGAATTTCAGGGGGAGTACTGTATTACAAAACATTAGGAAATATAATTTAGACAATTACAGTCCATCTTAAAAATCTAAGATCAAATAAGTAATACAATAGAAGTCAGTAGGAGCATGGATGCCGATATCAGCTAACACAAAATTTATAACTCGTCTTCCAAAAATAATTAGGTTTCAAGGTCCTACACATCCTACTTTAACTATGTAAAGAAAATTTGTTGATTGTTTGTAAGTGATGTATTTATGGTTAATGTGAATGAATATATTTAACACTTAATGTAATTTTGAAAATGAATAAAGAATTAAAAAAAAAAAAGAAAATTTGTTGCTCTGGAAAGAGCATTTATATAGACAATTTAGAGAAAATATTGTCCCTAAATCTAATGCTTCAATGATAAAACAAAAATTGTTGCACTGAATTTGTGTCTCAAACGTTTCTTTATATAATTTGTCCCCAAACTATTTTATCTGTATGCAGAAAAAAATAATAATAATATGATTCCAGCAATAATGTTATCAAAAGTGTAGGCTTCTCTGTTGACTGACAGAAAGAATCAACTGAGTATTTCCCCCCTCCCATATAGAACTGGACTCTGACTGAGACTTTAAACTTGGCTCTAACTAGCAATTAATACGCTGAAATTAAAGGAGCCAATGTGGATTCTGGAATTTCTTATAACTTGTAAAAAAACAAACAACCCAACCAAAAATCTATTCCAGAAACATTAGGTAATTTAAAAAAATTAACTTCACTTCAAATAGGATGTTCAATGTTCCACAATTCCTAATTAACCCAAGACTTGAGGCTCCTTTTACAAAGCCGCACTAGCGGTTTAAATGCACGCACCGGATTAGTGCACGCTAGCCGGAAATCTACCGCCTGCTCCAAAGGAGGAGGTAGCGGCTAGTGCAGGGGTAGGGAACTCCGGTCCTCGAGAGCCGTATTCCAGTCGGGTTTTCAGGATTTCCTCAATGAATATGCATTGAAAGCAGTGCATGCAAATAGATTTCATGCATATTCATTGAGGAAATCCTGAAAACCCGACTGGAATACGGCTCTCGAGGACTGGAGTTCCCTACCCCTGGGCTAGTGCGTGTGGCAATTTAGCGCGCTCTATAAGGCCCTAGCGCGGCTTTCTAAAAGGAGCCCTTGGTTTTGATATCTGGCCAAGCTCTACATTAGGTGCCTAAAAGGCAAGAGGATGCTAAACCAATCATAGTGCACTTCAGCCATAGCAGCCAGCTCTCTGGGTACCCTAGTTGCTTGAGCACCCCCAATATTGAACAAACTACTTGCTTGTGTCCAGGGATGAGTAATTTCCATTGGATTTAGCACCCCAATCATTTTGAAAAGTTGACTCCTATGACTTCATTTATGTAATCAGTGGGGAGGTACAGCCTCACACAAGCTTAGTGAAAGTACCGGTAACTCTTGTTGCACAGCAGGTAAAATCTTTCCTGGGCAGGCTTGATGGCTTGCCCATATTGGTCATTCTTTAATAGAACCTGCAACTGTCCAGATTGTTCAAACAAGATTTGGTAGCAGATTGTTTAAATTGTAATTTGGCCTATTATATTTTTCATAATGACTGACACAAAACAAACTGACACAATTTCACTGGCTATTGGAGGCCTTAACCCATATTTCACCTTATTTATTTTCCCAGTCTTTTAAATACCACATACTCAACAAAAGATATTTAAGTGGCTACAGTGGTCAAAATGTCAATAGAAAGTAGACATAACTCCAGTGGCGTACCTAGGGGGGGGTGGGGGGGGGGGGCGGGCCGCCCCGGGTACCAGCCCTAAGGGGGTGTTCCCGGCCTTGCCGTTCAGTCCCCCGCCACCCCCGAAGGACCGCTCGCCCCACTGACCTTCCTGCACCATCTGTGAAGCAGCCCGCAGCAGGATCGCGAAGTCAGCGTCAGCATCCCTGCGCTGCTTCCTGCGCCGCGATCCCGCCCCACCCTGAAGGCCTGATGCCCCGACCCACCCCGAAGGACCGCTCGCCCCCCTGGCCTCCCCGCACCACCTATGAACAGCCGCAGCAGGATCGCGAAGTCAGCGTCAGCATCCCTGCGCTGCTTCCTGCGCCGCGATCCCGCCCCTCCTCTGACGTCAGAGGAGGGGCGGGACCGTGGCGCAGGAAGCAGCGCAGGGATGCTGACGCTGACTTCGCGATCCTGCTGCGGCTGTTCATAGGTGGTGCGGGGAGGCCAGGGGGGGCGAGCGGTCCTTCGGGGTGGGTCGGGGCATCAGGCCTTCAGGGTGGGGCGGGCGGGCAGGCAAGCAGGCTTTCAAGGGGGAGGGGGTGACAGGCAGGCAGGCAGGCCTTCAAGGGGGGACAGGCCTTCGGGGGGGGGGTGCAGGCCTTCAAGGGGGGCAGGCAGGCCTTCAGGGGGGTGCAGGCCTTCGGGGGGGGGGTGTAGGCCTTTGGGGGGGTGCAGACCTTCAAGGGGGTGCAGGCCTTCAAGGGGGGGAAAGGCAGGCAGGCCTTCAAGGGGGGGACAGGCCTACAAGGGGGGGACAGGCCTACAAGGGGGGGGACAGGCCTACAAGGGGGGGGACAGGCCTTCAAGGGGGGTGCAGGCCTTCAAGGGGGAGATAGGCCTTCAAGGGGGGGGAAAGGCAGGCAGGCCTTCAAGGGGGGGACAGGCCTACAAGGGGAAGGGACAGGCCTTCAAGGGGGGTGCAGGCCTTCAAGGTGGGACAGGCAGACCTTTAAGGGGGGACAGGCCTTTGGGGGGGGACCATGATTTAGAAGTACACAGAGGGAAGGGGGTGTTCAAAGAGACATGCATATGCCAAACTTTGGGGGGGGGGAAGAAATAATGGATCTGAAAATAGAGGAGAGGGAGAGAGATGATGGACCATGGGATTTAGGGAGGGAAGGAACAGAAAGGGAGAGAAATTGGACACAAGGGATGGTGTGGAGGAGGGATAGAGATACTGGATAGGAGGGTAATTAGGAAAAGAAACGGAGAGATGGTGGACTCTGGGATGGTGGGGAAGGAGGGAGAGATGCCGGATGAAAGGGTATTTAAGAAAAGGTGGATCTGTGGAGGGAGATGAAAAAAAGGAAAGATACCAGACTTCCTGGGAAGGGAAGGGAAATGGAAAGGGAGGACAGAGTTGGCAGATGGATGGTTAGCATGCAGAAAGAAGGAGACCCTGGCAAGCAAGTTATCAGAAGAAAACCAGAGCCTTGGACCAACAAAATTTGAAATATAACCAGACAACAAAAGGTAGAAAAATTAATTTTATTTTCTGTTTTGTGATTATAACATGTCAGATTTGAAATGTGTATCCTGCCAGAGCTGGTGTTGGACTGCAAACGTGAGCTAGGATTTAACAGAAAGAGGAAAAGTCCTTTTTGTTTCTTTATTTTATTTACACCACAGCGCCAGTGTGGTTAGGAGAAGCCAAAGGGGGTGAAAAAGCTATAAAACCCACCAGGAGTTTTGAAAAAAATCACCCAACTGGGCAGGAAAATCGAATTGAAAAACCAATTCAATAGGGCTGAATCGAATCAAAATTTTTTTTTCCTGTATCTGGCAGCATTAGTTTGCGCTACTGTCTTAGACTTTAGGACCTGGGATTGGGGAGAGATGGCATCCTCAGTACTTTATAATGCAAGTGAAACGAGGATTTGGTCAGACTTTTGAAGGGTCTGCAGAAAAAAAATATTGTATAGGCCGGGGACATGAGACAGCAGGAAATGGGAACTTTTCTTCCTTCTATTTTTGTGAATGGAAAGGCTGAGGATGTCAGAGAGGTCAGTTAAAATATGTGCTTTATAAGAAAATATAATAATGTGTTTTATAAAGTTTATAGCATAGCTGGCCTACCCAGTGAGGTGTTCCTAGTGGTGATGGTGGCAGCGTGTCAATGTGTTGAGAGGAAGAGGTGGTCTGGGAAATTCTGCTGAGCAAACTCCGGGCCCATTTCCACCCCCCAGTTAGTCCACTCCACTCAACTGATTCACACACTGAGTGGGTCTTTGGGTGTTGTTTTGGGATCTCTTCCAGTGGTTTATCTCCTTCTGGTCCAAGGAAGGAAACTTTGTTATCCTTAGCATTGACCTACAGAATATGTTTGTAACAGTGCTGCTTGTGTGGCATTAGGCTATGTAGTGATCGAAAGAAAAAAACAGACCTTTGCACATTTTTGCACTATATGGTGGGTGTATGAGGAGATTCACATTTCCTGCACAGCTAAGTCCATGTGAAGTTACCTTGTGCTGTATTTGACATCTAGCAAGGTCTCTGTTTGAAAGGAAAGATCTAAACTTAAAAATGAAGTGGCCAGAAGTTATGGTAAAAGCAGATAGTGTAGCTGGTTTTAAGAAAGATTTGGACAAATTCCTGGAGGAAAAGTCCATAATCTGTTATTAAGACATGGGGGAAGTGTCTGCTTGCCCTGGATCGGTAGCATGGAATGTTGCTACTCTTTGGGTTTTGACCAGGTATTAGTGTCCTGGATTGGCTACCATGAGAATGGGCTACTGGGCATGATGGACCATTGGTCTGACCCAGTTAGGCTATTCTTATGTTATGTTCTCATCTGTAGGGGCCTTTGTTTTCACTTCTTATTTTAATGTATTTTTTTTCTGGGAACTTATCAGTGTTTTTTATAATGGGAACAAAAATGGAAGAGAATTAATGTGTGTGGAATGGGGGGTAACTAATTTCTTCAGCTAAATAATTCAATCCACTTCAAACAGACATAGGAGAACTTGTGCACCATTCACACACCCTCCAACCAAAAACGTCAAAAGAAAAAAACTGTTCGACAACCTCCTAGCCATTCGAGCTGCAACACTCGACCCCCAACTCTACAACCAATTGATATCAACCACAGACTGCAAAACCTTCAAAAAGAAATAAAAACCCTTCTATTCAAAAAACACATAAAACCGAACTAACACAATCAGAACTGTCCCAAGCATCACCTGCAACTACTCCATATGTACTTCTAATGTCATGACAATTTAGACATAATTTATGTTATGTTATGTTTGGAATAATGGTTACATATATGAGGTTCAATAAAAGAAAATTTTCACTGCCTGTTTCTATTCTGACCATTTATTCCATTTCATGGTTATTGCAAAAAAAAAAAAAAAAATTTGGGGGGGGGGGGGGGGGTGTCAAAAAATGATGGGCCCCGGGTGCCACATACCCTAGGTACGCCACTGCATAACTCTCAGCATTTTCTGTCCAGGAAAGACCCCAGGAGGAGAGAGCTAGTCAACGTTGCTACCATAAGAAAGATCATAAAATAAGTACAGGCTGTACTTTTCATTTTTCCAGCTAAAATGATTCATCATTCTGTAGAAGAGTTTATTCCTACAAGTAGTGCCTGTTGCAAAATTTTGAAGGCTGTATGAGAACAGCTCCTCTGTTATGCTTCTCTACAAGGAGAGGAAGGATTGCGAGTTGAGTTCAGTTTTACTTCCCACAGAGGAAATTAGTATTGTCCCTTTCCCGGATCGCCTTCGGCCAGGTAACCCTCCATCAGACAACCCAGAGCGGGAGCAGGGGAAGCGAAAGCAGACGGAACACGCAGAGGGGGCGGGGTCACCCAGGCCGAGAAGGTCAGGGGACCAATCCGAGAGCAGCTGAGGGAGTGGGCGTGGAGTGACAGATGGGCGTGGCTTTCCCCTGCCCATTTGAGCGCAGGTAGACAGAAGGTTTAAGTTCAGTTTTGAATGACTGGGGGCTGCTGCTGCTGCTGCCGTTGTCGTCGCCCTTGGGGACTGAGTCCCGTCACCCACCAGAGGCTAAGCAAAACTCAGCAGCAAGCTGCGTCTGCCCCCCAGCCTGGGCAGGGAAGTACCATGCCAAAGGACGCCGGTGGCTTGAACCCCCAGGGGCTGCTGCTCTGCGATCAGCCTGCGTTGCACCGGCCGGGCGCAAAATGAGCAGAGGCTCCAAAAGCCGAGCAGGGAGCGACCCCTCCGCGGACCAGGCACATGATCTGAATAGAGAAGACACGGAAACTGCACCGAAAAAGTAGGAAAAGAAACCCTTACTTTTCGGGGTGCGAGAGAGAAAGCTGCCCATAGCATCCTGTGGCCGAAATGTGAACTCGCCAAGGGAAAAAGTTCCAGACGGATTGGGCGGCGAACATCATCTCCGCAGCTGAAATCCAACTGCAGAAGAGTTTAAGAACTGCACGAACTAGTTCTTCCAACCTGCTGGCGAGGAGGAGTCGTCTTTTGGGTGCACTCAGGCGATTTCTAAAGCGCGTGTCCTTTTGCCGCCTATAATTGCTGGGCTAAAAAAAGAACCCGCCGCTTGTTTAATCTCGGGATTTACTCTGGACCTCCCCAAGATGCTACAACTTAAAACAGATCCTCAAGAGGTGCCTTTGGATTGTTTAAAAAGGTAATCGTACGCATTACCTAAAATGCTTGTGACTTGCAATTTGATTTAACTTGTTCTTTGGTTGGGTATTTTCGTTTGTGTGGGTTGTTGGGGTTTTTTTTTTTGTTTTTTTTGCGACTGTATTCAACTTTTTGCTCTTATGGATTGTTGATGCTGATTTGACAGGCTCTGTCAGTTTCCCTTCCCTTAAAGAGATTGATGGCACACTTAAAAAACAAAACAAATGAATTTAAAAAAAAACCACCACTGTAACAGAGCTTTTCAGACAATGTGTGATCTCCACATTGCGGCTTAGTGACCTGATAAACCCATGAAAGAATCTTCTGATTTAAGAGGTGACCTATGGTTAGGTTCAGAACAAGCTGCTCTGGATCCTGTGTATTTTTCAATGGGATAAATAAAACAAGTAGGCAGCCACAGGCCACCACGCTGAAGGAGCAGCAAACAGCAACGCCATTTGCTGTCTGGATATTTTTTCATTATATGATTGAGACCTGAAAAGCATGGCTGGCTGTCACCAACATGGAAACCGGCTATTGGATCTTGTGCTGCTGATGCTGCCAACACTAGTACTTACAGCATCCAAAGCCATTGTTTGCCAGGAGATCACCGTGCCCATGTGTAAGGGGATTGGATACAATTTCACCTATATGCCCAATCAGTTCAACCATGACACCCAGGACGAGGCAGGGCTGGAGGTGCATCAGTTCTGGCCTCTGGTGGAAATCCAGTGCTCCTTGGACCTGAAGTTTTTCCTTTGCAGCATGTATACACCTATCTGCCTCTGGGACTACAAGAAGCCTCTTCCCCCTTGCAGGACAGTATGTGAGAGAGCCAAGGCTGGCTGCTCGCCACTGATGAGGCAGTATGGCTTTGCCTGGCCGGAGAGGATGAATTGTGACAAACTGCCAGTCCACGGAGATCCAGATATGCTTTGTATGGATTACAACAGGACAGAGACCACCACCCTACCCCCCTTATTTGTAAAGCCCACAAATCCATCAAGAGGGTCCCATAAGAATCTTATTCCTTTGACTGGCCAGAGAGCTCTGAGCAGTGACTGTGATGGGGTGTGCAAATGCAGGGACCCTTTAGTGGTGATATCTAAAGAATCCCACCCACTCTACAACAAGATTAAGACGGGTCAGGTGCCCAATTGTGCCATCCCATGTTTTCAACCCTACTTCAGCCACGATGAGAAGGCCTTTACCACTTTTTGGATAGGGCTCTGGTCCATCCTCTGCTTCATCTCCACCTTCACCACAGTAGCCACATTCTTGATTGACATGGAGCGGTTTAAGTATCCAGAGCGCCCCATTATTTTTCTATCAGCCTGCTATCTCTTTGTGTCGATGGGCTACATCATTCGTCTGGTGGTGGGCCATGCCAATGTTGCCTGCAACAAAGATTACAGTCACATCCACTACGAGACCACAGGGCCTGCCCTTTGCACTATGGTATTTTTACTTGTCTATTTCTTTGGCATGGCCAGCTCCATTTGGTGGGTTATCTTGTCTTTCACCTGGTTCCTAGCCGCTCGGATGAAGTGGGGCAATGAGGCCATTGCTAGCTATTCTCAGTATTTCCACATGGCTGCTTGGCTCATCCCAAGTATCAAATCTATAGCTGTTCTGGCCCTGAGCTCTGTGGATGGCGATCCAGTGGCTGGGATCTGCTACGTTGGGAATCAGAACTTGGACAGCCTTCGTGGGTTTGTGTTGGCTCCACTGGTGGTCTATCTCTTCACGGGAACCATGTTCCTTTTGGCTGGCTTTGTGTCCCTCTTCCGAATCAGAAGCGTCATCAAGCAAGGTGGAACCAAAACGGACAAATTGGAAAAGCTGATGATTAGGATAGGCATCTTCACAGTGCTCTACACGGTCCCTGCTACTATTGTTGTGGCCTGCTATATATATGAGCAGCACTATAGGGAAACCTGGGAGAAGGCTCACAACTGTTCATGTCCTGGAGACAAAAGGAAGCCCAGGCCTGACTATGCTGTCTTTATGTTGAAATACTTTATGTGCTTGGTGGTGGGGATCACATCGGGGGTCTGGATCTGGTCTGGGAAGACCGTGGAGTCCTGGAAGCGATTCACAGGTAAATGGTGCAGGGGGAGGAAACCCATCCATGCGTCCACTTACAGTGAAGCCAGTACGGCTTTAACAGGGAGGACTGGGGTAGCAAGTTCTGCCTCCTACCACAAGCAGGTGCCACTTTCTCAGGTGTGACAGTCTCTCGGAAATCTAGCTGGGAAAACACTGCCTGGGGAAAGCCATCAGTGCACAAAGTTCAAGCCTCCAAGGTCCCCTGTCTGTTTAGTTTCCGAATGCTGCTGCTGCTGCTCCTGCTTCATTAAACAACCTGAAAGAAAAACAAAAATTACCCCCTACCTCCCTTTTAGGTTTCTTAAAAGAGACACTGCTTGCTGAAATATATTCTCATTGAAAAACTTCTTTTTGTAACTGGTCTCGTCTGTTTTTATAATACTGTTTCTTGTTCCCGAGATCTCTAAAATATTCAGAAAATATAGCGAGAGAAAGCAGGCAATAGCTACTTTTTAAATATTGATTCCCGCATGGGGAAGTGAAAGGCTGAGGCAACCTCAATAAAATGACTTTTTAAAATGTATTTTGAAGAAAGCAAATGGAGGGAGATGTCTATAAATATTTTTTTAAATTAAAGTGAAAAGGAAATTTCATTAAAAATGTTAATATAAAAGGATTCATGCATTTGTACTTCGGCTTTAAAGTACTGTTTTTAAGGAATGTGTCAGTAAAAAAAGAAAGAAAAAGAAAAGTCTTGAAATTGAATGATTGATTAGTATTCATGTGATGAGTAGCAATTCTTAAATAGCATAAAAGGGTGAGTGTCTAACCAAGGTAGAGAACTAACCTACTTGAAGAGATACCTTTTTATATGTAGCAGAAAGGGGCAAGTTAAAATATAAACAACAAAAAAAGGAAGTTTACAAAGTGGAGATGTTCTGTTTGAGTCTAGCCCCTGTCAGTGGATGTTAAATATCACATTGAATTGAGAGTGTCTCTTGCCTTTTTTGATGGCAAGACAAAACTTTTATAGTTTTTTTGCTTACCATGCCAAGTGAAGGCAAAGACGCAGGAAAATACTTTTACCTGCCCTCCTCTCAACTCTGCCCTAGCTCCGGGGGCAATTGAACTGGAAGGGTGTAGCAATTTACTCTAGTTGTGCTCCAAATTGCTCTTTTGATAGGCAAATATTGACACACTTATCTCACTCTAACTCTGACAACACTTAGATAAATATTCACCGGCAGCTGCGCTGATGCAAGTTTGAAAAAGAAGCCTCTGCAAAGTTTTGTAAGAATCTCCCGATTCCCCTGGGTTTGAAATCTCTGTTCTACCTTTGTTGCACATCTTCAGTTTTATATCGTTTTAATGGTGGAGGTGCTCAGTTCTGATAGCCTGCTACTACTGTTGGTGTAAAAGCTAAGTGGATTTCTGAAGGTATACTCAAGACCTGGGCCAAAAAGACAGTCTGCTCTAACAATAGTGTCCCTGGTGGAAAGATCGGATGGTTGCACTTGCATTACTTCCACTTCTGCTAAACTAGTGTTGTGTAAATCCCTTTCAAAATTAACCAACAGTAAAAATAATTGTGTAAATCCCTTTCAAAACTAACCAACAGTAAAAATAATTATCTATTCCATAGCAATAATGGGTAGCTTTTTTGTTTATAGAGACAGGTAAGGTTCTAAATGAGGGAAGGGTTGCTAGTGCCCATCCCTGTTAAATCATTTTCAAATGGCATTATAAAATACTGTGGCCTCAGTCTTAAGTGTGATAGTTGAATATACAAAAAAATAAATAAAAAATCTTGATTTTAAAGCAAGGCTATAGAACCAAAGACTTCAAACCACTTCACAGGTTCACGTTTATTGTATGGCCCTAAATCTCATGCAGGATGGTTAAATAAAGACCTTCAGAAACAATATTTGAATTTGTTGATCAGGTAACTTATAAATTCTAAAGGGATACGATGTGTTCAAGGTTACCCAGTAGCAGGAGCGAATCTAGAACTCATATTACTACTACTATGAATTATTTCTATAGCACTACCAGACGCACGCACGCAACGCTGCACAGAGTCACAAAGAAGAAGAAAACAGTCCCTGATTGAAAGAGCTTACAATCTAAACAGCCAAGACAGAATGTCATGGATACAGTTAAGGGGAATGGTTAATCAGCGGGCTGGGTTGGAGAGCAGAGGAGTAGAGTTAAGGATTAAAGGCTATTTTGCAGAATATCTTCTGAATCGCAACTCTGTGCATTTATTTGGACCTGGTTAGAGAATAACAAGGGGACAGCATTTGTCCCTGTTCCCCCCACCCCCACCCCCGGATAACTGCAGGAAACCACCCCGTGTCATTCTTCAGTGCCTATCTCAACCTCAGTCCTTCTATACCAGCATTATAGGGTCAGTGGCTGAGCCCATTCATATTCCGATTCTTCCCTCTCTCCTTAAAGGATGACATGGGGAAGGTTTCTCACAGTTAACCGCAGGGACAGGACCAAATTCTGTCCCATGTCATTCTCTATGTGGGTACAGCTGCTTGTCAGTATTTTGTTTACACTATTTATTTATTCAATTTTCTATACCCTTCTCCCAGGAGAGCTCAGAACAGTTTACATGAGTTTATTTAGATACTCGCACATTTTTCCCTCTCCGTCCTGGCAG
The DNA here is from genome assembly GCF_902459505.1 of Geotrypetes seraphini. Taxonomy (NCBI): domain Eukaryota; kingdom Metazoa; phylum Chordata; class Amphibia; order Gymnophiona; family Dermophiidae; genus Geotrypetes; species Geotrypetes seraphini. The sequence goes on along the minus strand of NC_047088.1, from coordinate 142,542,878 downwards.
GCTCACAATCTATTTAATGTACTTGGGGCAATGGGGGGATTAAGTTGCTTGCCCAGGGTCACAAGGAGCAGCGTGGGTTTGAATGCTGAGGCTGTTGCTTTAACCACTGCGCCACACTCCCCACTATGCCTAGGAACCAGGTAGAAGTATAATAATGTGTTCATTGTAGATAGCCTGAAAGCCACACGGATTCATGAGTTCTAGACCGAGTTGAAAACCAAATGGCCACACTTCCAATGTAATAATAGACATAGTGTACTTGAGATATAGTTAATTAGACATTCAGAAAGGCATATACTGTTTATGAACTGAGGCAGAGTTGGGAAAACCTACAGTTTGCGACAAGAAAAACATATTTCTGCCAAGTGGGCATTTTAACTGCTGAAATTCAAATTTGGAAATGGGGTGCTGAGGAGAGAAAGGAGATGAAGTACTATGGGGTCCTTTTACTAAGGCGTACTAGCTGATTTAGCGCACCGTAAACGCTAACGCGGCCATTATATTCTATGGACATGTTTAGAGCGTGCTAATATTTAGCACGTGCTAAATCGGCTAGCACGCCTTAGTAAAAGAGAGGGTATATTTTAAGGGAACAATTGCTTCCCTCTAAGAGGCATTCTAAATTTAAGCAAGCTCTATAAAAAGGTCACAAGCTCCAAAATTAAAAATGCTTTACTATTGCTTAAAAATGTAGATATGATAGGACTTTTTTTTTTTTTAAGATTATTAAAAAAAATATATAAGTTGAAAGTGAGGCATTCAGCAATAGTACTTGAGAACTCTTGACTGAAATCTGCCAGCCTTGACAGGAGAAAAATAACAAATCTTAAGACTTGACTCATGCCATTTCACAAGAGCACAGATTTTATGGGGCTTGACTAATGTTTGACTAAAGGTTTGTTAGACATAGAGATAGATGGTGGGTTTACTTTGTAGATTAGACTACACATTGTAGGTGGAGAAGCCATTCTTTTAAAAATGTGGATGAAAACAGCAAATTCATTACCCACCCACAAAAAAGCAAATCTCAGAAATGTAAGACTACTGTCTTTCTTTGCGACGATCAGAACTTTTACTGGCACTCAGAGCAGATACACAAATGCACACATTTTCAGCATCAGAGCAGACCAAACAGGTAAGCAAAAGCCCTATTTTCCCCATTTGTATTTACATAGAAAGACACAGTACTACCTCACTTCCAGTCCTTGTTTGTCTATATTACTGGATTGAAAAATAATATTTTGGTCATTTCCGGTGAGCATCCCCTCCTGATGAAGAGCCAAAACTCGAGTCGGGGGGTCATGGATTCCGACATGGCAGTTTAGTTTATATTTTTATAATATTGATCGGCACTTTCAAGCACCAGTCACTTTATCTCAGCTGCGGTAGATGAAGTACCCAACCCTTCAGTGAATCCAGATCTTTTATTTAGTATATGTTTATGGGTTGGGTCAGGGACTGTAAAGATGCAATGATGGTCCCTATCTAAACCGCAGTTTGGTGTCATCACTAAATTAATGGTTATATGGTCTGAGCACTTTACATTCATATTTATAATAATTGATAATTTCCATAAGAGCTGTGATTGTTTTATTGAGCCTGGTTATTCTGGAAACCAAATTTGGTGTAGCCCTCAAAGAAGTTGACCAGACAAGAATATTCTTGTATTCGCCATGGATGATAAAGGCTCCCAGAGATGCAAAGCCAGTTCAAGGTCAATCCTAGATTTTTGACTGCTGCATTATGGAATTTGCAATGCTTGTGTTCAATGCTAGAAACAGGGTTGGAATACAACTACCATAATGCAAAGGGACAGACATTCAAAAAGCAGGTTTAGCTGAAAGTCTCCCTCCTTGAGCCGGGTCACTCTGGGTTTCCCACAGATTTATGACCCTTCTAGATCAGTGGTTTTCAAACTCCTTTGTTTCCAGAATCCAGGAGGAATAACTGTTCTGGGAACTCAATAGTTAAGAAAAATGTTGAATCACTGCAGTTCAAAGTACAATATCTTCTGACTTGATAGCCCATAAAAAATGGCGGATAGGGTCTGGTAGCTGTAACTATTTCACATCAAGTAATTATTACAATTAGATATTGATGTTACTTTAAAGTCCTTTAGACATATAAAGGAAAATGGTTAAAGCAAGACCATATTGTTTCACTCATATTAAACGCAGGTGAATATGTGGTAGTTGGAATAAAAAAAAAAATGGAATTAATTAATAAATTAGTGTGATGAGTGGTCCTGTCTGAGTCCAATTTGGATGAAAGGTCTAAAGTGCTGCCCACATCTTAGTTCTGTTCTTATATCACATTCTCCTTTCCTTCCTCTTCCAAGTTTATTAGGATTTTATATACTGCCTATCAAGGTTATCTAAGTGGTTTTTACAATCAGGTACATCTGTCCCGGTGGGCTCACAATCTCTCTAATGTACCCGGGGCTTTGGAGGACTGAGTGACTTGCCCAGGGTCACAAGGAGGAGTGTGGGGTTTGAACCCACAACCCCAGGGTACTGAGGCTGTAGCTCCAACCACTGTGCCACACACTCCTCCCATTTCTCACTACCTCAATTTCTCCAAGTACTCACTTTGTCACTTCCTGCCCTCTCCTCTGCTTCTTGATCATTACAAGAACATCATGGAATGAAGGGTAATGGGAAGTTCAAACTTTCTAAGAGCTGCATGAAGGCTGCATTTCCTCCCAGTGCTGCAGAGCAGCTAGCAGGGGTGCAGGTAGGGGGAGGGGACGGCAACCTACTAGAGGGCTTTGTCTCATTACTTTGCAAGCTACTGTTCTAGATTACTGTCACATTGAACATGGGAGTTCTGGGTGAAATCTTTTTTGAAAAACGAGCCAAACAGTAACACTTTCCAGCTACCTCAAGAAAGATCAAGTGCATACTCCTATTCAAGATTATAGGATGTCAACATAATTTTTGATTTAAAAAAATACGATCATAATTCTGAGCAAGTTGTGGTGTATATGTTGATTCATTAGAAACAAGGCCAACAACAGTGCTTGAAAAAAGTTACATAGCTTTCCTATATGTCACTTCTTTTCAGCTGCTTCTATTTATGCTTCCAGTGACTAGTACATACAAAGGTAAAAGATGGGAATTAGCTTTTAAGGGAGCAGTGTTCTTACATTTCCCAAACTTAAGATACCAAATATTTCTGAGCAATGCTTTCTATTACTGCTAGGTGGTTGTTAGGAAGGAAATAAAATGCTTTGGGGCTGGAGCTTGAGCAAGCAAATCTGCCTATAAAATATTTTATAATACAATAGTAACCAAGGAGTTGAAAACTGATTTCTCACTCAGTGGAATCTGACATTACAATTAACAAAAAGGGCAGAGCAAATGCAAATTACTTATGTATTTGGAAGTGCCAATAAAGAGTATTTCTTTTCCTACACTATGCTCCCCTGATTTAGAACATGTCGGGGTTTGCACCCCAGGCCAGAGATTCCCAGCTCTGTATTTCAGGATGTCCACAATTCATATTTGCATGTGTTGGGCCTAAGAATGTGTTGATTTGTAGCATATATTTCAGTTAATTTGAAAACCTAGGATTAGGCTTCAGAAAATAAAAATGAAGACTGATTGAACCATCCGCGTTTTACTTCTATTGCTTTCAGTGGAAGTAAAACCCGGCTGTCTCAATCCATCCTCCTTTTTCTGGAGCCATATGGTAACCCTATGAAAACCAGAGTTATTGTGGGGGGTCTTAAGGTCTGCTTTGAAAAACCACTATAACATATGGTAAGCTTTCTAGCAGCCCCATTGATCCTAGCAGTGGTTATACCTGCATTCTTTGGTTACTAGAACTTTTTTTCACAACTCTCTCCCAGTAATGTCTGTAAGACATGCGTGCTTACAGTTCTGAATCCTTTCTTGGGTGCATAAACAATTATGGAAGAGGGAAAGACCATATTGATCACAAAAGTGTGAATTAAGACCTCAACCTAGCCAAATATATTTCCAGTGCTGCTTTGCACCAACCAGTTAAAAATACTCTATATAAAGAACATTCCCTAGGCAGTGTTTATGATGTCCTATTACAAAATTGTAAATAACCATACTGGATGTATATAGTCTGCTTATATATGTACTATGTATATAATTAATTTAGTGAACTTTATATGAGTTTGTTGCAGGTGTACTCATATCTGAGCCACATCCACATATGGACATAGCAGAATCATACTATGTGTAGTCCAGGGCACTTAGAAACTCAATTTTCCTTGTCAATAGAATTTGATACAGAAGATACTTCAGTGCCTTTCACAGATGCAGCTCCAAACACTTCAGACAAGCACAGAGAAAGGCTAGACTGAAACAAAAAGCACCCCAGCCCAGAAAAAAAATTAATCCCTTTGAAATAATAAATATACTGTAATTTATTACAGATCATTCTTTAATCTGGAATTCCATGATGGACAGGTCAGGATTATCATGAGCCTCAAGCTCCATGACGTCTACAATTAAGCGAAAGGTAATGCGTCTCTACCTTCTATGGGCAGATTCACTGAAGCACCTGACTGGAAGCTGGAGATTTTTTTTCTAAAATTTTTCATGTCCTTGCTCTCATCTAGAAACAGCACTATATTGGCCCTTGCTGCCCACAAGTAATGAAGTGCATTCTGCCCCTTAGCAAGTTAAAGTGATCTGTGGGTTTGGCAGTCCTGGACAACAGATATGGAACAGTATTAAAATTTAATTTCAGATTAATTTTTCTTAAATCTTGTATCCCAAAACACATATGACACAGGTACAAAATGAAGGGCAAGAGTCCCTTCATTACTTTCAGCATTTTCTCCTTTCTGTTCCATGTGGGCTTTCAGCCTTTAATGACTGAAGAGCCCATTTTGATTCAGACTTTTTATTTCCTCCTTTCATGTGTTACAATAATCATTATCTGTATTATATTTTGTGAAAAAGTCTAAAAGTCTGAGATTTTATTCAAAGAAGGAAAACGAATAAATTGGATGGGGATTTAGTTATTTATGAGAAAACAAAGCAATGCCTGGTCTGGGTTCTGTCTTTGTTCTTTATTAAGGTAGGGCAAAATAAAAGTAAGAGGAACAGGCTGAGAATCTGTTAGACATTTTCATGTTCTTGTTGGAGACTACTGAACAGGATAATTTTTCAAGTGTTTTGCCCTTAGCTGGAGGGCTAGATCAGTGTTCTTCAACCTTTTTACACCCGTGGACCGGCAGAAATAAAATAATTATTTTGTGGACCGGCAAACTACTAGGACTAAAATTTTAAAACCCCGTTTACGCCCCATCTCCGCGAGCTTGGTCCCCGCAAACCATCTGATCCCATCTGCACAAGCCGCAATTATGATTTTATATTGAATGTATTTTATTAAAGTATAAAAAGAAACAATATTCTGAACAACTGTGATTTTATAAATACAAATATACAGAGCACAGACCAACAAAACCCCTGTCTCCCCTCCCTCCCCTCCCCGTCACATATATCCCCTCTACTATCAAGAAAACTGAACAAGCCAAGTTATTATAGAATGCTACACAGAAATATCATGCTAACAGAATACTGCAGTCCCCAGTTATGTCTCTAGCAGGATATATATTTCAAATCTGATATATTCTAATGACAAAATAGAAATACAATTATTTTTTTCTACCTTTTGTTGTCTCTGGTTTCTGCTTTCATCTTCTTTTCACTCTTTTCCTTCCAGCATCTGCCCGTTCCATCCAATGTCTGCCCTCTCCCCCTTCCATATGTATCTGATTTCTTTCTATGCCCCTCTTCCCTGTCCATCCTCCTCTCTCCTTTTTACATCATTCATTCCAGCTTCACTGCCTTCTTCATTTTTATCTCTCCTACACCAGATCTAGCATCTTTATCCCTCTCTCATTTCTCTGCTGACCCCCTTTCCAGCATCAATGTCTCTCTACTTTCTCATTCCTCTCTCCCCTTTCCCTCATCTGATCTCTCCATTCCACCCTGACCCCCTTCCCCTCCTGTAATCTCCCTGCCAGCTGTTTCCTTCCTTTTTTCTTTCTCCCTACCCTCCTTCCTTTTTTCCTTCTCCCTTCCCTCCTCCCTCTATCCAACATTAACTCTCTTCCCATCCCTTTCCCTACTCCCCTCCCAACAGCATCTCTCCTCCCTCTCCCTTCCCTCCTCCCTCTATCCAACATTAACTCTATTCCCATCCCTTTCCCTCCTCCCCTCCCAGCAGCATCTCTCCTTCTAACTCCCTTCAAGTCCAGTAACAGCTCTCCCTTTATCCAGCACCTTCCCAGCCTCCTACAGTGGCTTCCTCCCCTTCCAGTAGCTCTCAGTACTTGCTGCAGGAAGTTGCCGGTAAATCACTGCCCTGGCAAATAGGAGAGCTGGTGGGAGGGGAGACAGTCACTGTGAAGGCTCCCCAGGATCTTGTTCGCACACGCTGACCATCTCCCTCCACCTGCACCTGAATCTGCAGCTCTCTCCGTTCTAATCGCAACTTCCCCGCGGCCCTCTTCAGCAACTCAGCAGGGGCGGTGATCAAGACACGCTGCCGCTTCACTCTCTGAGTCCCGCCTATTTTGTTTCAACTTCCTGTTTCCGAACAGGCGAGACTCAGAGAGGGAAGGCCCCGACGTTGGCAGCCTATCTTGATCGCCTGAGGATCGGAGGAACATTAGTCAGCAGGAACCGCAGTCGGCAAGAAATTTAACTGCCGACTTGATCTCACCGGCTCTGTGCGGACCGGCAGAAATTTTCTGCGGACCGGCACCGGTCCATGGACCGGCGGTTGAAGAACTGTGGGCTAGATCATCATTAGAAGACTCGGCCTTTTTCAAAACAATATTTTACAAAAGGTGATTATGTAAGTACAGGAGCAGAGAGGCTGTGGACAGCAGGTATACCATAGAGCTAAAATTTACCAATTCACTTTTATAACAGATTTAGGTGCTAACATGCCCAACATAGAGTGTGGCGCAGTGGTTAAAGCTATAGTCTCATCACCCGAAGGTTGTGGGTTCAAACTCATGCTCCTTGTGACCCTGAGCAAGTCACTTAATCCCCCCCATTGCCTAGGTCAGGGATCTCAAAGTCCCTCTTTGAGGCCTATCATTTTTGACACCCTCCCCCATCTGTGTGAAAAACATGATTTTTAGTAACAATCCAAACGTCACATAAGAGTATACCTAAGAAAAGGCAGCATCTTACATACTGCAGTGAGCAGTACATCAATACACCCATTGTAAAACTATACAAGCAGACTAGTACAGATCAAACCTGCAATCAATCCTAACAGAAAACCATGTCTTTCGAACACACAGAACACACCTTCGCCTAGTATGGAATTTGTAATCACAAACTAACCCCTCCCTCTTTTACAAAACTGTAGTGTGATTTTTAGCCATGGTGGTAACTGCTCTGACGCTCATAGAATTCTGAGCATCAGAGCTGCTACCACCACGGCTTGCACTAAAAAATACTCCAGAGTTTTGTAAAAGGGGGATAAAATAGAAATACATAGACAAAGGTTAAATTGAACCAGCAAGAAGCTGGACTCTGCATACAATGCAACACCACAGAAACAGTGACACATGTCTCCTAAAGCAATAAATAAATAAATAGACTTTTTTTTTTCTACTTTTATCTTCTCTGGTTTCTGCTTTCCTCATCTTCTTGTTACTCTCTTCCTTCCATCCACTGTCTTCCATCTCTCTGCCCCTATATGGCATCTTCTCTCCTTCTATGCCTCTTCCAGAAACTGTATGCCTCCTCCCTTCCATCTCTCCTTTCACCCCCATTGGTCTGGCATCTCTCTCCTCTCTGTCCCTCTTCCACACCTCTCTGCAATCTCTTTCCCTTTTTCCCCTCATTTTCCTTTTCAATTTATTTTCTGCATCTGCCTAGATTACGTTCTTACTACCGTCATCAATTTCCTTATTTACTGTCTACCTACAGCTTGCCACCTCTTTCCCTCACCCCCTCCAGTATTTCACTAACTCAATCCTTTTCCTCCCACCATGTGCCCTCCTTTTATTTATCCTCTCCTTCCATCATCTGCCCTCTTTCTCTACCCCTTCCATCTAGTACTTTCTTTCTCTGTCCACTTCCATCCAGCGTCTGCTCTCCTCTTTCTTTCCTGCATCTGCTGCCTTATCTCTCCCAGCCGCACTTCCATCCAGCAGAGGCTCCCCCTCTACCCTCTCCACTACCATCCAGTGTGTGCCCTTCCTCTTTCCATCCATCCCTAGATTAGCATCTACCCCTTGTCTCTCCCTTCCCCCCTTCCATCAGCAACTGCCCCTTTCTTTCCCTCCAATCCAATTCCATCCAGTATTCTTCCCTCTTATGTCTCTCTCCCCTTTCCCTGCACACCAATTCCATCAGTACTATCCTTCCATACCACCCTGCCCCCTTTCTCTCCCTCCACCACTCTTCCATACCAGCAGTCCTGCTCCCTTCTCTCCCTTCATGCAGCAAGGTCCCGCGATAACTGTAGCAGCCAGCTGCTGGTCTATCCCACTCCAAAGTATTTGCTCTGGTGAAGAGTCGGCAGCTGCGCTGAGATACAGGAAGGTCCCGCGATGACTACGTTTGCCGGCTCTGCTCTGGAAGAAGTAAGTCACGTTGGAGGGAGTGGACCCAGCAGATGCAGGGAGTTGCGGCAAGGTTCTGTGATGACTGTTTCTGCCGGGTCCACCCCCTCCGACGTAACCTACTTCTTCCAGAGCAGAGCCAGAAGACATAGTCATCGTGGGACCTTCCTGTATGTCAGCGCGGCTGCCGACTCTGCTCCAGAGCAAGTACATCAGAGGGGGTGCACCGGCAGCCGCGCTGAGGTGCAGATCCTGTTGCACAGTAGGGCAGGATGTTCCGGACCTGGCTGGCTGTGCACCCCTGGCAGTCTGCCCCCCCTTTGGTACGCCACTGGATTGAGCACCCCTCTTGCTCCGTTAAAGGTACGGAGAGTGGGTGGGGTGGGGACCAGGAATGGGGAGGGGGTGTCCGGTGGATGGCAGTAGGGAGTTGGCATTCCTCCTGCCATTTGTTTTTTTTGGTTGGTGGGTTGGGGGGGAATCAGGAGGCATTGGAGCAGGAAGGATTGAGCACCCTTCCTGCTCCATTAAAGGTACGGGGAGGTTAGGGGGGACCGAGGAGGAAACGTCTCTTGGGTGGCAGGAGGGAGTGGGCATTCCTCCTGCTGTTTGTTTTTTGGTTGGTGGGGGAGGGTGACTCAGGCATTGGAGCAGGAAGGATTGAGCACCCTTCCTGCTTCGTTAATGGTATGGGGGCAGGGGGGACCGGGGAGGGGGGTGTCCCTTGGGTGGCAGGAGGGAGTCAGCAGCGGTGACAGCAGTGGGCATCGGCACGCGGGGGAGGGGCATTGGCATGCAGGTTAAAACCACAGGCTGGCAATGTGGTTTTTGCTGAATATATAAAAAAGGAAGAATATCTTTCTTATATATTCTGTAAAAGTACATTGCCAGCCCGTGATCTGCTTAGGCTGGTCCAACAACATAAGAGGGGGCCTGGGGGAGAGTAGCTTTGTCTTCAGATTCGGAAAGTCGGATAGCTTTGGGGAAATTGGAAGACAAGGCTATTAAATTCAATTTGGATAAACTTTGTCTTAAATATTTTGAGACTGGCAATAGAGCCAGCAAATTGTTGGCCCATAGAGTGAAGCTGCAACAAACCTAAGCTAATATTATGTCTATTAAGGCCACAGATGGTTCCCTTGTGCTCGATGAGGCACGTATACAGTGCAGATTCTGGGATTTGTATCAAGAACTGTACACTCCTGAACATCAGGGGTCAGCAGCAGATATACTCGTATACGTGCAAGATTTGGAATTGCAGTTTGTGTCTGCTACAGACTCTCAGAGATTGGATGGTGATATCACCGTGGAGGAGGTGCTCCAAGTGATTCGTATGCTGAAGATGGGAAAATCTCCAGGGTTAGATGGGTTCACGGGCTTGTTCTATAAGAAATTTGCACCTCTGGTGGCACCTTTGTTGACGTGGCTTTTTAATTCCCTCCAGGATGGGTGAGCAGTTACCGTTCTATATGTGGGTCGCAGGGATTACGGTGCTCCCGAAACCTGGGAAGGAAGCTACCTTATGTGGCAGTTACAGACCCATTTCCCTTTTGAGCATTGACACTAAAATTCTGGCTCAGGTTTTAGCAGATAGATTAGCTGATAATATGCCAGCGCTCATTCATCCTGACCAAGTTGGGTTTATTGGGGGGAGACAGGCGGTGGATAGAATCCATAGAGTGCTGAATTTGGTATGGCAAGCCAGGAGATCGGGATCTCCATGGGTAGCAGTAGCAGTAGACATGGAAAAAGCCTTTGTCGTGTTGATTGAAAGTTTATGGAGGAGGTTTTGCGATGGATGGGGCTGAGAAGGCGTCTTATCTCCTAGATTCTTACTTTGTACCATAGTCCGATGGCCTGTGTTAAAATAAATGGGGCTTACTCTACTCCATTTGAGCTTTACAGGGGGATGCGGCAGGGGTGCCCGCTCTCACCACTGCTGTTCGCCTTAGTGATTGAGCCTTTGGCCCAAAAGATAAAACAGTCACAACAGGTGAGAGGCCTTCCTATCCATGGAATGGAACCCAAATTATCTTTATTTGCGGATGATATCCTAGCAATAGTTGAGGGCTCGGAGCGGTCCCTTCAGAATCTTATGATTGGATATGGGTGGTTATCCGGGTTAAAAGTGAATATGACTAAAACAGAGATCCTGAATATTTTGGTGCCGTCTCAAGAAATCCCGGAGCTACAGCGTCAGATACCTTTTCAGTGGGTGATGGGTCCCATTCGATATCTAGGGGTTCAAATGGGTGCCGACTAGTCTTCTCTGTTTCATCTTAATTTTGTTCCTAAGGTTTCCCAGCTGGTACAGGATCTCTCTTGCTGGGATAAGTTATACCTCTCTTGGATGAGTAGAATGGAGGTGATGCGAATGATGGTGCTTCCTAAGTTCTTGTATTTATTTCAGGTTCTCTCCATTGAAATCCCTAGTTAATTTTCAATGCTGGCATAGGATCATACTTAACTTTATCTGGGGGGGGGGGAGGAGTTGGTCTCCCCGAGTGGCTAGGTATATCATGTTCAGGTTCAAGAGGGAGGGGGGGCTTGGGTATTCCCAACTTGGAACAGTATTATAAAGTGGCACAGCTTCGGGCAGTGGTGGATTGGCATGCTACTCCACTCAAACTCGGTTCAGGTGGAACAAGGGTTGTTGGAGGGTGTGAGAGGCATTTGTACATTAGGCTACCTGCCCTGGGTGGGTTTGGGGGATAAGGACATTGGGGATATGGGTAATCCATTTATGGTGTGGACATTAAGGGTATGGAAAGGGGTTTGGAAGAAGTTAGTGGGAAGACTAAGGGGGTACAATTCCTTCCTCTTCAGTTTGCGCCAGACTTTCTGCTGGGTCAGGAAGGGGGCATTTTTAAGCAATGGGAGCATCAGGGATTGTATTGTTTTGGTCAATTCTTGAAGGGAGACGCAATTAGGGTGTTTCCTGATGTTCGGGATCAATTTCAGTTGGAACAGGGGGACTTATTTCCCTATCTGCAGGTGAAAAATTATCTCATGCGGGCTCGGGACCCTGATGCTCTAAGGATTTCCCCTTTTGAATTGTTGCTCAGGGCCCTGGTTTGCCAGGGTTGTATTTCGGGTTTGTATAAATGGATACATGCTGATAGCACTCAGAAAACATCCTATAAGAAGGCGTGGGAAGGGGATCTGGGGATCACATATACGGGGGAGGAATAGGAACAGATAGCATTGAGGATTCACCATGTAGAAGTGGCGCCACAACTGGTAGAGAATGCTATTAAACTGTTAGTGCAGTAGTATATTACCCCGGTGGTGCTTAGTAAGATGTCTACTTCCTCAAGGGCTGCATTCCAATCAGGTTTTCCCCAATGAATATGCATGAGATCTATTAGCATACAATGAAAGCAGTGCATGCCAATAGATCTCATGCATATTCATTATGGAAATCCTGAAAATCCAACTAGATTTTCGAGGAGGGACTTTGACACCCCCTGGCCTACACCCTAAGAGGGGGAATGGGAAGATCAGGACATTCCAAAATCTTGTGTGTAGTATTATACAACAGTGGGTCAGCAGGCCAAACTTGGGCAGCAGGATTTACACCAGGTTGCAGCAGGCCTAAGTGTGCTGTTCTATAAAGGATGTTTGCCTTTTAAAGAATAGTATATAGTGCCAATCTTTTCTAGTGCCATTGTTGGTGCCACTTATAGAATTCTCCCCAATATGTACATGGAAAATAGTTTATAAAGCTGACTCTATATACTCCCCCTTTTACAAAAACGTAGCGAGATTTTTAGCACCAGCTGCGATTGTAACAGCTCTGATGCTCTCAGGAATTTATATGAGCATTGGAGCTAGTACTGCCATGGCCGGCATTAAAAAACTCACTACAGTTTTGTAAAATTTTTTTGCCAAAGCTAAATAGAGATCCCATGTTGGTTTCAAACTACAGGCCTATTTCTTTAATTAATATGGATGAAAAACTCCTGGCTAAGCTATTGGCTCTGAGATTAGCCAAGGCTCTCCCATATATGATTGGTATGCACCAAACGGGTTTCGTTGCTCAAAGACATTCTTTTAATACTAGACTGGCATTACATATGCTAAATTTATCAAAGGCAATGGATGATCTGGCCTTCTCTCTCTCTTTGGATGCACAGAAGGCCTTTGATCGTGTGGAATGGACTTTCATGTATCAAGCGATGAATTGGTTTGGTATAGGATCGGGATTCATACAAATGATTCAAACTTTGTATAGCTCCCCCTCAGCTAGATTGTATATTAATGATACTTTTTCAGAGAGTTTTGGTCTGAAGAGAGGAGTTTGACAAGGATGTCCCTTGTCTCCTTTGCTGTTTGATATTGTTTTGGAACCCTTGTTGTTGGCTATTCAGCAGGCAAAGGAGATACAGGGGATTCCTTATGCAGGTCAGGAATATAAGATCTCTGCTTATGCAGATGATATCTTGCTTCACTTGAAGAATCCTGAAATCCCGCATGTACTGGAACTGTTAGATCAATTTGGCAAATTTTCTGGATATAAAATAAATTGAGGCAAATTGGAGGTTTTTCTGTTAAATGTGCATTGTGCAAAAGGATTATTTGATTCATTTCCCTTCCTTTGGAAGAAGAGGGTATAAAATATTTAGGTATCTTGATTCAAAAAACATTGGAAGATACATGTACAGTAAATGAAAAATCTTTATTGCTGAAAGTCAAAGAAATGTGTAAGCATTGGAACCCATTACATCTTTCTTGGTGGGGAGAGTCCAAACTATCAAGATGATGATTTTTACCTGTAGTTTGCTACCAATTGAGTATGTTGTCAGTTTATTTTCAAGGGTCCTTCTATAAGAAATTGAATGGAATTCTCAATAAATTTTTTTGGCTGGGTAAAACTGCTAGAATAGCTTTAGTATCTTTGTAAAAACCAATTGCGGCAGGTGGGTTAAATTTTTCAAATTTCTATAGATACCATCAAGCTTTTATTATGCGGAAGGGTATGTATTCTTCCTGAACTCATGTAGCATCTTCCAGACTGGCTAATATTAGAATGGCAACTCCTGTCCCCATTGCGATTGTGTCATGTTTTAAGTATCAAGTTAACTAGGATTTATAAGGACAATAGAATTTTATTTTCCACATGGCAAACATTAAAATGTATTAATAACTTAATATCTATTCCGATTCATCAATCCATGTGTCAGTCCTTATGGTTTAACTCCATGATTCAAATTGGCAAGGCTAAGATTCTCTGGAAGCATTGGCTGAAGGCGGGTATACATACATTAGATGATGTGTTATCAAATGGGAAAATGCTTGATTTTTCACAACTAACAATCATTCGGCATTACAAAGTCTCAAGCATATAAGTGGTTGCAGTTGAAGCAGGCCATTCAGAAAGGGTTCCCTGATTGGCAAAATTTAAATAATCAGTGTAGCTTACCGGGCCTATGCTTCCATATAGATTTGCTAGGGCATCAGGCTGCCAAGTGGTATAAATTAATTTCTGAATATTTGAATAAGAAACCTAAACCTAGTCTAAAAGATATTTGGAGCACTGAGATAAAGCAGCAGATTTCTGCAACTCAATGGCCATGGATTTGGACTTAGAGGACTTGGCGTCAGCATCTATAAGACAAATTTGTTTTTTTTCTGTTATATAGAATTTTTTGGACCCCTGTTCGGTTGCAAAAGTTAGATAGTTCCAAGTCTAACAGATGCTGGTATTGTCATCTTGATATAGGGACACTGGATCATCTATTGTTCTATTGTCCCTTGATACTTAAAATCTGGAGGTCTATTTGGGGTCAAATCAATATATTGGAAGTTTCACTGTCATTCTCCAATCAATGCAAATAAGAACAGATTACTTCTTATTACAGGAGTTGCTATGCAGCAAATCACAAAAAACTGGAAAAAAATGGGATAAATTATAATTTTTGGTGGGAAACCTTATTCCAATTTTATAGGTTTGAACGTATGAATTTGTTACAATTGGGAGGACACTATAATAAATTAAAAGAGATTTGGGATCCATTAACAAAATTTTGTACAAATTGATCATTAAGATTACCCTTTGATTTTTGAATGAATGTTATGCACAACCAGGAAGGGAGGGTGGGAGGGGGGATTATGTACTTATTTTATTAATTGAGTGTAAGGAGTGCTGTTTATTGAACCAATTGTTTGTAAATCTGTTGCACTTTGTGTTGTCTTTTAAAACAAATAAAGAATTGGGGGGGGAAAAACTCACTACAGTTTTGTAATTGGGGTGGAGTATATGTGTGAGGTGGCGGGGACAGGGTTATTCAGAAAAAACTACAGTTAGAAAAGCTGTGAAAATTGAAGTTTTTCCCAGGAATTTGTACTTGACCATAAAATAATTTTGACAATTTTTAAAAATCTATCCTGGGGTCCCTCAAAGCTGATAAAATAAAATTATTTGTCTTACAATTTGCTATTATTTTTGCTTAATGGAACACATTTCTTGGTCTTATAGCTATTATAACTTTTATGTTTTTATATTCTGCAGTGAAACATTGATAGTCTTGACATAAAATGTCTTATTTTATTAAAAAATAACAATAACTCAGTACAGAAACAACATGGGAGTCTCCAATATGCTTATTATAACAAGAGAAGACACCCATGCAAACACAGAAGAAAACGAAGACGAGGTAGGAGACAACCGCACACCAGGAGGAATAGTGAGAGCACAGGAAGATGTCCCCCCACCCAAAGAACAGGAAACAATTTCAAGAGTATCATTGGAGGAAGATGACTGGCCCTACTCCAAGGACGTGGACCTACGCACCCCAAGGAACTCCCGAATAAAGAAGATGGGGATCATCGTAGGCGACTCCATTATACGACATGTGGACAGCCACACCGCAGGAGGAAGAGAGGACAGAGTCGTCACCTGTCTGCCTGGAGCAAGAGTAAAGGATGTGACTAACAGGATCTCCAGGATCATAGATGGCGCACGGGGAGTGGACACCGCTGTGCTTATCCACGTGGGAACAAATGATGTGAGCGGGCGGAAGTATGACAGGGAAGAGATGAAGGGCCAGCTCCGCTCACTCGGAAGACAACTAAAGATCAGGGAGGTGAAGGTGGCCTTCTCTGAAATCCTCCCTGTACCAAGAGCAGATGGAAAGAGACAAGGGGAATTGCAAGTGATCAACGCCTGGATGAGACGATGGTGCGAAGACGAAGGCTTCGACTTCGTGCGCAACTGGACGGCGTTCTGGGGAAAAAGCAAGTACTACAGAAGGGATGGACTACACCTCAACAAGGAAGGAGCAAGAGTTTTGGCAGGCAACATGAAGAAAGCAATAGAGAAGGCTTTAAACTGAAGGACAGGGGAAAGCCGACAGTCGACCGCCGGTCGATGGCACGGAAAACAGGATGCACCGACGTAGGAACAAAGGACTACTACTCATACACAAGAGAGGTCGACCTCACAGCCAACAAAGGAGAACAAGCAGGAAGGGACAACTCAGACACAGGATGGGATGACCACACAGCAAACATGGGAGATAACACAGGAGCAGTAAAGGATACCATAAATGAAACTGTGAGGACAGCCAAGAGTAGAAGGTCCAAAAAGGCAACACGAAGGGAACTTAGATGTATGTATACAAATGCTAGAAGTCTAGGAAACAAAATGGGAGAGCTAGAGATGATAGCAAGACATGAGAACATGGATATCATTGGCATAACAGAAACATGGTGGAATGAAGAAAACAAATGGGACACAGTACTACAGGGATACAAACTATATAGAAGGGATCGAGAAGGGCTGAAAGGTGGAGGTATTGCCCTATATGTTAAGGAAGAAATAGATTCTGTTGGAATGATTACAACAGACAGGAAAGAGAAGCTGGAGTCCCTCTGGATCAAAATTCCTGGTCGCAATGGCGCAGATACAAAAATTGGCCTTTACTATCGTCCCCCAGGACAGGCGGAGGTCACTGACTCAGAAATGATGGAGGAAATCAAACAAGTATGCAAGACAGGCAATGTAGTTATATTGGGAGACTTCAATTTCCCAGGAATAGACTGGAAACTAGGAGCCTCCAACTGCGGCAAGGAGGCCAAATTCCTGGAGGTGCTAGGGGATTGCTTCCTGGAGCAAATGGTAAAAGAGCCGACAAGAGGCGACGCCACCTTGGACTTGGTCCTAAATGGTCTCACCGGACCGATAACAGAAGTAGAAGTCGTGGATCCACTGGGAACGAGTGATCACAATGTAATCAACTTTAAACTTGACATCGGGAAAGGGAAACATGCCAAAACCTTAACCACCACCTTAAACTTTAAAAAGGGTAAATACGATTGCATGAGAGCCATGGTAACAAAACGACTCGAGAAGATGGTGGACAAACTTGAAACAGTAGATCAGGCATGGTGCCTATTGAAAAATACTATTGCAGAAGCACAAGATCTCTACATTCCGAGGATTTCCAAAGATCGGAGAACTAAAAGCAAAGGAGAACCGGCATGGCTTACCATACAGGTGAAGGAAGCCATAAAAGAAAAGAAGGACTCTTTCAAAAAATGGAAATGCACGAAGACAACCGAAGCCTGGAACAAACATAAAGATGAACAGAAGAAATGTCACAAGGCGGTGAGGGAAGCAAAACAGGACTATGAGGAAAAAATAGCCCGGGAGGCCAAAAACTTCAAGCCCTTCTTTAGATACGTGAAAGGGAAAAAACCTGCAAAAGAGGCAGTGGGACCCCTGGACGACAAGGGAAGAAAAGGGTACATCAAGGAAGATAAACAAATCGCAGACAAACTAAATTCCTTCTTTGCGTCCGTCTTTACAAAGGAGGACACCTCAACAATACCTGAAGCGGAGAAACTGTTTACAGGAGAAATAGAGGACAGCCTCACCACATTTGAAGTGAACTTAGATCAGATATACTACCAGATCGACAAACTTAAAAGTGACAAATCCCCTGGACCGGATGAAATTCACCCGAGAGTTTTGAAGGAATTGAAGGTTGAAATTGGAGAGTTATTGCAAAAACTTGCAAACCTGTCAATCAGAACTGGTCAGATACCAGACGACTGGAGGAAAGCGAACGTCACGCCAATTTTCAAGAAAGGATCAAGAGGAGAACCGGGCAACTATAGACCTGTGAGTCTTACGTCTGTCCCCGGCAAGATGATTGAATCACTGATCAAGGATAGCATAGTTCAGCACTTGGACACACACGACTTGATGAAACCCAGTCAACATGGATTCAGGAAAGCGAAATCGTGTTTGACGAATTTACTCCAATTCTTTGAGACCGTAAACAAGCAAATTGATAGTGGAAAGCCGGTGGACATAATATACTTGGACTTCCAGAAAGCATTTGACAAAGTCCCACACGAAAGACTTCTCAGAAAACTACAAAGCCATGGCATAGAGGGAGATATACAAAGATGGATAGGCAAATGGCTGGATAACAGGAAGCAGAGAGTGGGCATTAATGGGAAGTTCTCCGACTGGGAGAAAGTGACTAGTGGTGTACCCCAGGGCTCGGTACTTGGGCCGATCCTTTTTAATATTTATATCAATGACCTGGAAAACGGAACATCCAGTGAGATCATCAAGTTTGCAGACGACACAAAACTCTGCCGGGCAATCAGATCGCAGGAGGACAGTGAGGAACTCCAGAGAGATTTGTGTCGGTTAGAAAAGTGGGCGGAGAAATGGCAGATGAAGTTCAACGTGGAGAAATGCAAGGTAATGCATTTAGGCAGTAAAAATAAGGAATACGAGTACAGAATGTCAGGTGCAACTCTGGGAAAAAGTGAACAAGAAAGGGATCTGGGTGTACTGATAGATAGGACCCTGAAGCCGTCGGCACAATGCGCGGCAGCGGCAAAGAAGGCAAATAGAATGTTGGGCATGATAAAGAAAGGAATCTCAAGTAGATCGGAGAAAGTTATAATGCCGCTTTATAGGGCAATGGTCAGACCCCACTTGGAATACTGTGTCCAACATTGGTCTCCCTACCTAAAGAAAGATATAAAACTGCTGGAGAGGGTGCAGAGACGAGCGACTAAACTGGTGAAGGGTATGGAGAAACTGGAATATGAGGATCGACTTAAAACACTGGGATTGTTCTCCCTTGAGAAGAGGAGACTGCGTGGGGATATGATCGAGACCTTCAAAATACTGAAAGGAATCGACAAAATAGAGCAGAGATTATTTACATTGTCCAATTTGACACGGACAAGAGGACATGAAATGAAGCTAAGGGGGGACAAGTTCAGGACTAATATCAGGAAGTTCTGCTTCACACAGAGAGTGGTTGACATCTGGAATACTCTCCCAGGAGAGATTATTGCAGAATCGACAGTCCTAGGCTTCAAAAGCAAACTAGATGCATATCTCCTTGAGAGAGGCATATAAAGATATGGTTGGCTATAAAATAAGCCAGGTGTATACCTGGCAGGGCCTCCGCGTGTGCGGATCGCCGGACTTGATGGACCGAAGGTCTGATCCGGAGATGGCGCTTCTTATGTTCTTATGTTCTAAGTGGGATTGGATTCATTAGAACTCAGTGTGCAGCATTGTTGCAAGGAGTTGAACAGCATCGCAGGCTTTATCCTATCTCAAGAAGACATTGAATGCTTGAGTGTTTGGAATGCCGCTGGTAAATGACTACACCAAAGTGTACGTGTTTAGCTATTAGCAAAGTATCCCTGCCTTTTACAAAGTCACACGGCAATGACACCGAAATCCATTAATACCCAATGAACTTCGGTGCAATTACTGTAGACTGCCTTGCTAATCAGCTTAGTAAAAGGGGAAGTATGGTAGAGGCACTGATAAAGGACCCCATCATTTATCACCTTGACGGACACAATCTGATGAGGACCAGCCAGCATGGCTTCAGCAAAGGAAGATCTTGCTTGACAAACTTGCTGCACTTCTTTGAGGGAGTAAACAGGCAGATAGACAAGGGTGACCCAGTCGACATTGTATATTTGAATTTTCAGAAGGCATTCGACAAGATTCCGCATGAACGACTACTTTGAAAAATTGCAAGCCATGGAATCGAGGGCGAAATACTCATGTGGATTAAAAACTGGCTGGCGGATAGGAAACAGAGAGTGGGGGTAAATGGACAATGCTCGGACTAGAAAAGAGTCACAAATGGAGTGCCGCAGGGTTCGGTGCTTGGGCCCGTGCTCTTCAACATATTTATAAATGACCTGGAAATTGGTACGATGAGTGAGATGATTAAATTTGCAGAAGATACAAAGTTATTCAGAGTAGTGAAGATGCAGGATTGCAAAGACCTGCAACATGACAAACACGCTCGAGAAATGGGCTGCGATATGGCAAATGAGGTTAACAGAAAAAAAAAGTTTGTCTCATAGATGCCGACACTGTACATCTCATCCTCCAAGTCCAAATTCGTGGCCATTGAGACGCAGAAATTTGATGCTTAATCTCATTGCTCCAAATGTCTCTCAGACCAGCGTTTGGTTTCTTTTTAATAGATCCAGTCAGCAATTTATACCACTGGGTGGCCTGGTGACCCAAGAAGTCTGCCTGAAAGCATAAGAACTCCATACTATATTGATTATTAAGGTTTTTCCAGTCATGGAACCCTGCCTTAATGGCCTGCTTCAGTTGCAACCATCTAAAACTTTCTGATTTATTAAGGCCATATTTATGTTGCAACTGTGAAAATTCAAGCATTTTACCATTAGAGATAACATCATTTAATAAACGTATTCCTGCTATCATCTAATGCAGGGGTGCCCACACTTTTTGGGCTTGCGAGCTACTTTTTAAATGACCAAGTCAAAATGATCTACCAACAATAAAATTAAAAAAAAACACAAAGCACACTGTATGCATAGAAAATGTTAATCATCATTCCTATTCCAGGGTTTTTCAAAGAGGTCAAAGCAGATGACTCCAAGCACTATCACCTCAGTAACAACCATACAAAAATAGACAAATATACCCCCTCCCTTTTTACTAAACCACGATAGCAGTTTTTAACGCAGGGAGCTGCGCTGAATGCCCAGCGCTGCTCTCGACACTCATAGGCTCCCTGCGCTAAAAACCTCTATTGCGGTTTAGTAAAAGGGGACCTTAGTGTAAAATATAGACAGCAGATATAAATTCAGACACATTTTGATCACTAAATTTAAAATAAAATCATTTTCCCTACCTTGTCTGGTGATTTCATGAGTCTCTGGTTGCACTTTCTTCTTCTGACTGTGCATACAATCTTTCTTCCCTTCTTTTAGCCTGTATGCTTCTTCTCCTCCAGACCTCATTCCTTCCCCCCAACTTTTCCTTCCTCTTCCCTGCCCTTTCTTTCTCTCTGCCTCCTTTTCATTTTTTTCTGTTTATCTTCTTTCCTTCTGTCTCCCTGCCTGCCCTTTTTCTTTCTTTCTCCCTGCCCTCCCCCAAGCCACTGCCACTGCCATTACCATCGGGAACCAGGACCCAAACGCCACCAATAACAGGCCCCAAGCTCTCCCTGCTTCGGCCAACCAGCATTCCTCTCCCCGATGTCAATTCTGCCGTCGGGAAGAGGAAGGCTGATCAGCCCAAGATCGTGATCAACCTATTGGGGGAAATGCTGCAGGGTCCTGCCTCTGCGGAAACAGAAAGTAGGCAGGACCCGGCAGGAACAAGAACAAATGCTTCACTAACCTGTCTCCCGCATTAGCCCGTAGCAAACGCTTGCTTCAGGGCTCTCAACATGTGCGTGCAGGCTTCCCTTCTCCCCCCCCCCCCCCTCCCCGGACATAACTTCTGGTTTCGGAGGGAAGAGAAGAGAAGCCTGCACGCACACGTTAGAGCCCGGAGCATAAGTTTGCTAGGGACTGAAATCTCCAAGCCAGTTTTTTGGGGTTTTTTTTTAATGTTCAGCAGCAGCAGATGACAGCTGGGCGGACCGCCCAGCTAAAAGGCCCTAGGGAGAACACTGGAGAGGAAGGCTGATCGGCCCGTAGATCAGGACGGCAACACGAGTGCGATCAACTCGAGTTGCCTTCCTGAGCTACTGGTCGATCGCGATCGATGCGTTGGGCACCCCTGATCTAATGCTTCCAGGCGATGTAAGTGTAAGGTGATGCATGTCGGTAACAAAAATCGAATATACGAATACAGGATGTCTGGTGCAGTACTTGGAGAGACTCCCTAGGAAAGAGACTTGGGAGTACTGATCGACAGGCCAATGTGCGATGGCAGCGAAAAGGGCAAACAGAATGCTAGGAATGATTAAGAAGGGGATCAGGAACAGATCGGAGGTTATCATGCCGCTGTACTGGACCATGGTACGCCCTCACCTGGAATACTGTGTCCAGCACTGGTTGCCGTACATGAAGGACACGGTACTACTCGAAAGGGTTCAGAGAAGAGAGACTGAAATGGTTAAGGGGCTAGAGGAGTGGCCGTACAGCAAGAGATTAGAGAAACTGGGCCTCTTCTCCCTTGAAAAGAGGAGACAGAGGGGACATGATCGAAACATTCAAGATAATGAAGGGAATAAACTTAGTAGATAAAGACAGGTTGTTCACCCTCTCAAAAGGTAGAGAGAACGAGAGGGCACTCCCTAAAGTTAAAAGGGGATAGATTCCGTACAAACGTAAGGAAGTTCTTCTTCACCCAGAGAGTAGTAGAAACCTGGAACGCCCTTCCGGAGGCTGTTATAAAGGAAAACACCCTCCAGAGATTCAAGACAAAGTTAGACAAGTTCCTGCTGAACCAGAACATACGCAGTTAAGGCTAGTCTCAGTTAGGGCACTGGTCTTTGACCTAAGCGACTGCTGGGCACGATGGATCACTGGTGTGACCCAGCAGCAGCAATTCTTATGTTCAATAAAGTGCAGATATTGAAGGTTCATTATACTGCTAAATTTCTGATATAAAATATATTTTTATCATTATTTGATGACAGAAGAATGCTATCCTATTCATTGGTAGTTGTAACACTGTATTAGTGGGGTTCTAAGGAATCCAACCTCACTTGTTATAAGAATGTTGGAGACTAGTGTTATTTCTGTACTGATTTATTGTTCTTTTTCAATAAAACCGACTTGACATAAAATGTCTTTTTATCAATGTATCATTGCTAAGTGTGAAAATTTAAAAGTTATAGCTATAATACCAAGAAATTTTCTCCATTAATCAAAAATAATATCAAATTAAGAAAAACAGAGCTTTATGTAATCAGTGGCTTTTAGGGACCCAAGGAAGGGCTTTAAAATTTGTTTTATTTTCTTCTGATAAAGCACAATCAAATTCATGGGAAAACTTCAATTCACACAGTTTTTCCAACTGAAGATTGGTGAGTATTTAAAAAAAAAATTCCAGGGGAGATTTGGGAAATTACAGACCGGTAAGCCTGTCTTCTGTACAGGGCAAAATAGTGGAAACATTATAAAAAAATAAAATTGTGGAGCACGTACACAAACATGATTTAATGGGACAGAGTCAGCAAGGGTTCAGCTAAGGAAGATCTTGTCTCACCAATTTGCTGGAGTTCTTTGATTAAAGGTGAGCTGGTTGATATAGTGTGTCTAGATTTTCCTCACCATCCCTAGATCCACCATATCTCCTTTTCTCAACTACCCTTTCATCCAGCATCTCTCCCTCCTTCCCCACCAACCCAGGGTCCACGATCTCACCCTTTCTCTGCCCAACTACCCTCCTATCCAGTATCTCTAACCCCCCCTCCACACCATCCCTTGTGTCCAACTTCTCTCCCTTTCTGTTCCCTCCCTCCATCCCATTCCATTATCTCATCCCCTCCCCCCACCCTCGGTCTGGCATATGCACATCTGCTGAGAGAAATAGTAAGGAAGAAACTTAGGAACACTTCCAAAAAATGGCAAACGGTAGAACATGCCTGGTCTTTTCTCAAGCACACGGTGAGCGAGGCGCAAAATCTGTATATCCCCAGATTCAGAAAGGGGTGCAAAAAGAGTCGAACAAAAGACCCGGCATGGATAACTAAAATAGTGAAGGAAGTGATAGGCAATAAGAAAAATTCATTCAGGAAATGGAAAAAGGACAAAACTGAGGGGAACTGGAAAGAGCACAGGATTAAAAAGAATGTCACTGAGTGGTTCGAAAAGCCAAAAGAGAGTATGAAGAGAGGCTAGCCAGGGAAGCACAAAATTTCAAACCGTTCTTTAGATATGTTAAAGGGAAGCAACTGGCTAGGGAGGAGGTGGGACCGCTGGACGACGGAGACAGGAAGGGAGTGGTGAAGGAGGAGAAAGAAGTGGTAGAAAGACTTAACATGTTCTTTTCGTCTGTATTTACAAACAAAGACACATCCAACATACCAGAACCTGAGCAATTCTTCAATGGAAATCAAGCAGAAAAATTAACATCCATGGAAGTGAGCCTTGAAGATGTATGCAGGCAGATAGAAAAACTAACAACTGACAAATCCCCGGGTCCGGATGGAATCCATCCAAGGGTTCTAAAGGAATTAAAGGAAGAGATAGCGGAACTACTGCAGCAAATTTGCAATCTATCTCTGAAAACAGGCATGATCCCGGAGGACTGGAAGATAGCCAACGTTAAGCCCATCTTTAAAAAGGGATCAAGAGGTTTCCTGGGGAAAATGGCAGAAGCACCAATAAAAGAAAACATCGATGAACATTTTGAAAGAAACAAACTTCTGATACCAGCCAACATGGTTTCTGCAAGGGGAGATCGTGCCTAACGAACTTATTGCACTTCTTCAAAGGAATTAACAAACGGATGGACAAAGGAGACCCCACAGACATCATATATCTAGATTTCCAAAAAGCCTTTGACAAGGTGCCCCATGAACGCCTACTCCGGTAACTGAAGAACCATGGGGTGGAAGGAGACGTACATAGATGGATCAGAAACTGGTTGGCGGGTAGGAAACAGAGGGTAGGAGTGAAGAGCCACTACTCGTACTGGAGGAGGGTCACGAGTGGGGTCCTGCAGGGCTTGGTGCTCGGGACGCTGCTATTTAATATATTCATAAATAATCTAGAAACAGGGATGAAGTGTGAGATAATAAAATTTGCGGAGTGTCATATGTACGACTACCACCCCTCGGGAAGGCAGGCGTACGTATGCAGTCGGTGTCAGGAACTGGAAAGCCTGAAAAAGGAAGTCGGTAGACTACAGGCCAGGGTTCAGGAGCTGGAGGGACTCCACATCTTAGAAGAACCGATCAAGACAACTGAGGACCCCACAAGAGAGAGCTACATTGAGGAGCAAGTAAGAGAGTTCGAGAGGTTCATCGAGGAGGCCTACAGGAGGGTTGAAGAACAGGATCATCAGCAACGCTGGAACGAGGAAGCTACGCCCACACAAGATGGAAGACAGGAACCAAGAGATGGAAGACAGAAGCCATCGGACACTAAGGATGAAGGACCTTATGGAACAATCGAGCAAACAGAGGAGGCAAAGAATCAACAGAACCCTGAAGGAGAAGTACTGAACCATGCCGAGGATAGACTTGAGACCAATGAGGAAGCTGAAAAAGGGGAAATCTGCAATCATAGTGGGAGACTCAATCCTGAGAGAAGTGGACAGTCACGTAGCAGGAGGGAGAGAAGACCGGCTAGTAACATGTCTCCCAGGGGCAAGAACGAAGGACATCACCGACAGAATTGAGAGGATCCTGGAAGAAGCCGAGACGGAAGAGACAGCAGTGATAATCCACGTTGGAACAAATGATGTCAACAGGAGAAATTACAGCAGGACTACACTAACTGAGCAGTTCAAGATCCTGGGAAGGAAACTGAAGCTAAGGACATAGAAGATAGCATTCTCAGAGATCCTGCCAGTACCGAGGGCAGATGTGAAGAGGCAGACCGAACTACAAGCAATAAACGCATGGCTGAGGAGAGGGTGCGAAGAGGAAGGTTTCCACTTTGTGAGGAACTGGACATCTTTTTGGGATAAGAACAACCTCTTCAGGAGAGACTGACTGCACCTGAGCACGGCAGGAACAAGACTGCTGGCAAACAACATCAAGAGAGAAATAGAGCAGGCTTTAAACTGAGAAGAGAAAAGCCGACAGTTGACCTGACATCGACGGTTCGGACAAGAGTATCCAGAGAGATACTGAGCGGGAACAATGTTGGGAAGAAACAAAAGATGAACTACAGGAGTCTAAGGATCAAGAGAAACTAGAGAACAAAAAGAAAAGCAAAAAGCAGGCGATAGAACAGGTGAAAATGAGGAAACAGGTTGAGGATGAAAAAGACGCGCCTAAGGAAGAGGAAGAAAGAGACAGAAATCAAGGGCTGGCAGCTCATGAGGGGGACAGCAAGAGGAGCAAATCACAGGGAAAAACAGCAGGAAAAAGAAAAAAACCAGGCATTAAATTGCTTGTACGCAAATGCAAGGAGCCTAAGGACCAAAATGGGAGAATTGGAAGTCACGGCCAAAAAAGGGGACCTAGACATCATTGGAATCACGGAAACATGGTGGAATGAGTAAAACAATGGGACGTAGTACTGCCAGGGTACAAACTCTATAGAAGAGATAGGACTCACAAGAAGGGGGGAGGAATAGCACTATATATAAAGGACACCATTCACTTAACCAGAGTGGATACGGCAGCAAAGGCGGAAGGATTGGAATCATTATAGGTTAAATTACCAGGAAGAAATGGACTTGATATAAAATTGGGACTGTACTATCGTCCACCTGGACAAACAGAAGCAAACGATAAAGAACTGGAAGCAGAATTGAGGCGGGAATGCAAAAATGGAAGTGTGATGGTAATGAGGGATTTTAACTCCAACTGCGCAAAGGAAACAGAATTCCTAGAGGCTGCGAGGGACTGCTTCATGGAACAGCTCGTCAGCGAACCAATGCGAGGGGATGCCACTCTCGACCTAATCCTCAACGGGCTAGGGAGACCTGCAAAGGAAGTGGTAGTAGTAGGACCATTAGGAAGCAGCGATCACAACATGATCCAGTACAAATTAGAAGTAGGAACATCAAAAGTGAAGAGAACCACAACTGCTACGCTCAACTTCAAGAAAGGAAACTACGATGCTATGAGAGCAATGGTGAGAAAGAAACTCAGAAACAGCTCAAAAAAGATGGAGACCCTAGAGAAAGTCTGGTCCCTATTCAAGGACACGGTGCAAGAAGCACAAAATCTGTACATCACCAGGTTTAGGAAAGGGTGCAAAAAAAAAAACAACCCCCCAAACAAACAAACAAACATGGATAACACATGAAGTGAAGAAAGCGATAGGAGACAAGAAAAAATCATTCCGAAAATGGAAAAAGGACCAAACCGTGGAAAACCGGAAGGAACACAAGAAACACCAAAAAGAATGTCACCGAGTGGTTAGGAAAGCAAAGAGAGAATACGAAGAGAGGCTGGCTGGGGAAGCAAGAAATTTCAAAACGTTCTTCAGATACGTTAAAGGGAAGCAACCGGCGAGGGAGGAAGTAGGACCGTTGGATGATGGAGACAGAAAGGGAGTGGTAAAGGAGGAAAAAGAGGTAGCTGATAGGTTAAACAAGTTCTTCTCGTCAGTCTTCACAAGCAAGGACACATCAAATGTACCAGAACCCGAAGAGATCATAAGTGGAGACCAAGAAGAAAAACTGTCACAAATAGAGGTAAGCCATGAGGATGTCCTCCAACAGATAGATAGACTGAAAAGCAACAAATCACCGGGCCCGGACGGAATCCACCCAAGAGTATTAAAAGAATTAAGAAACAAAATAGCAGAAACACTCCAACAAATTTCCAACCTATCCTTGAAAACTGGGGAGATCCCGGAGGACTGGAAAATAGCAAATGTTACACCCCGGAGGACTGGAAAATAGCAAATGTTACACCTATCTTTAAAAAGGGATTGAGGGGTGACCCGGGGAACTACAGGCTGGTAAGCTTGACTTCAGTTCCGGGCAAGATGTAGAAGCGTTGATAAAAGACAGCATCTGGGAGCATATAGAAAAAAATGGACAAATGAAAGCGAGCCAGCATGGCTTCTGCAAGGGAAAATCGTGACAAATGAACTTACTGCACTTCTTTGAAGGGATAAACAGCCAGATGGACAAAGGGAAACCCATAGACATCATTTATCTCGACTTCCAAAAAGCCCTTGACAAGGTACCCCATAAGTGGCTACTTAGGAAACTGTGGAACCACGGGGTGGAAGGGGACATATACAGATGGATTAAACACTGGTAGGAAGGCAGAAAGCAAAGGATTGCAGTGAAGGGCCACTACTCGGACTGGAGGAGGGTCACGAGTGGTGTTCCGCAGGGGTCGGTGCTCGGATCTCTGCTGTTCAATGTATTTATAAATGACCTAGAAACAGGGACGAAGTGTGAAGTTATAAAATTTGCGGATGACACAAAACTCTGTAGCAGGGTTAGAACCGCGGAGATATGTGAAGACCTACAAAGGGACCTGAACAAACTGGAGGAGTGGGCTAATAAATGGCAGATGAACTTCAATGTAGAGAAATGCAAGGTCATGCATGTAGGGGAAAAAACCCCGATGTTCAGCTACCAAATGGAGGGTTTAGTACTAGATGGAAGTACCCTTGAAAGAGACTTGGGTGTACTGGTGGACACAACAATGAAGTCAACGGCACAATGTGCAGCAGCCTCGAAGAGGGCAAACAGAATGTTGGGTATCATTAAGAAGGGTATTACTACCAGAACGAAGGAAGTCATCATGCTGCTGTACCGCGCGATGGTGCGACCACATCTGGAGAACTGTGTCCAATATTGGTCGCCATACCTAAAGAAGGACATGGAGATACTTGAAAGGTTTCAGAGAAGAGCAACAAGAATGATAAAAGTATGGAAAACCTTTCATACGCAGAGAGGCTAGAAAGGCTGGGGCTCTTCACCCTGGAGAAGCGAAGACTCAGAGGAGATATGATAGAGACTTACAAGATCATGAAGGGCATAGAGAAGGTGGAAAGGGACAGATTCTTCAGCCTATTGGGAACTACAAGAACAAGGGGGTACTCAGAGAAATTGAAAGGGGACAGGTTTAGAACCAATGCTAGGAAACTTTTCTTCACTCAGAGGGTGGTGGACACCTGGAATGCGCTTCCGGAGGGTGTGATAGGACAGATTCAAAGAGAGATTGGACAAGTTCCTGAAAGATACGGGGCTGGAGGGATATAGATAGAGGTAGAGATAGGATCATGGAAGAGTATAGATAGAAAAAAAATAGGGACTAAAGGGTTTTAGACAAAGGATCACTTACAGGTCATGGACCTGATGGGCCGCCGCGGGAGCGGACTGCTGGGCGCGATGGACCTCTGGTCTGACCCAGCGGAAGCAACTTCTTATGTTCAAACTATTTAGTGGAGCTCGGACTAAAGAGGACTGCAAAGAATTGCAAAGGGACTTGAACAAACTAGTAGAATGGGTGACGAGATGGCAGATGAAGTTCAACGTTGAGAAATGTAAAGTATTACATGTGGGAAACAGAAACCCGAGGTACAACTATATGATGGGAGGGATGTTATTAAATAAGAGTACCCAAGAAAGGGACTTGGGGGTAATGGTGGACATGACAATGAAGCCGACGGCACAGTGCGTAGCGGCCGCTAAGAAGGCAAACATTATGCTAGGCATAATCAAGAAGGGTATTACAACCAGAACGAAAGTATCGGGCGATGGTGCGTCCGCATCTGGAGTACTGCGTCCAATATTGGTCGTCGTACCTTAAGAAGGATATGGCGTTACTCGAGAGGGTTCAGAGGAGAGAGACGCGTCTGATAAAGGGTATGGAAAACCTTTCATATGCTGAGAGATTGGAGAAACTGGGTCTCTTTTCCCTGGAGAAGAGGAGACTTACAAGATCATGAAGGGCATAGAGAGAGTAGAGAGGGACATATTCTTCAAATTTTCGAATAATAAAAGAACAAGAGGGCATTCAGAAAAGTTGAAAGGGGACAGATTCAAAATGAATGCTAGGAAGTTCTTCTTTACCCAACGTGTGGTGGATACCTGGAATGTGCTTCCAGAGAGCGTAATAGGGCAGAGTACAGTACTGGGGTTCAAGAAAGGATTAGACAATTTCCTGCTGGAAAAGGGGATAGAGGGGTATAGATAGAGGATTACTGCACAGGTCCTGGACCTGTTAGGCTGCCGCATGAGCGGACTGCTGGGCACGATGGACCTCAGGTCTGAACCAGCAGAGGCATTGCTTATGTTCTTATGAAAACTGGTTTATATTTAGAAACACCCACAAAACACATATCAAGAAATAGATACATATGTAAAGAAGCACAACAACTTGTTTCAATCCAAGTCTTCAGTATACTAAAATTCATGAAGATAAAATGAAAGTTCAGAAATAGATGACATTCATCATTCCAACAGAAACTAGAGTTGTTAGTATTTTAAAGGATATGTCACTATAAATTATATTTTATGTGGCTAATTTTCTTCATAGTAAATGATATGACGGCAGATAAAGACCTGAACGGTCCATCCAGTCTGCCCATTAGTTATATCCATTAAAAATTAATGATTGAATTAACTTGTCTCTTCTTTGATATTTCTAGGAAATAGAATGTAAAGTCCATCTGGTATTGTCCTACTAGATTCCAAATGCTGAAGTTACCATCCAAGCTCTCTCCAGCCTATCCAACCATCCTGTTTGCAGGATATCTACCATAGTTCAAAAGGAATCAATACAAAAGAGCTGTTCAACTTGGTTACGAATCTATTTGACACCATATGCCACACTCAGCTCGTGCACAATATTAAACTACTTTCAGTAAATGATTTAGCACAGCATTTCAATTCAAAAATTAAAAATCTAAGAAACAACTGTTCGACAAATGACAGTAATGGTCATCAAATAGCTAACATACAAAGAAATGAAATACCAGCAGACATGATCTGGAGTTCCTTTCAAGATTTAGAATGGAATAATTATATTAAACTAAATAACAAATACTCTAAATCATACTGCGTTCTGGACTCATGTCCCCCGGAAATTATGAAAGCGGCTCCATTAGAATTTAAACTATCTTTGCTGAATTACTTAGCCCATGACCTAAAAAATGGAAAGTTTCTCACTAATAATGGTCACATAATAATAACCCCAATTCCAAAAATAGTAAAAAATCATCACCACTGGTAACCAACTATAGACCAGTAGCATCAATTCCATTTATTGTAAAAATCATGGAAGGATTGGTACATACCCAACTGATGGAATATCTTGATCAGTTCTCTCTCTTGCATGAAACTCAATCTGGTTTTAGACCTTTGTTCAGTACTGAGACAGTAATTGCGGCTATCTTAGATAATCTGCATCTCTTGTTCAGTAAGGGCCTTAATGCCCAGATCGTGCAATTTGATATGAGCTCTGCCTTTGACCTAGTTAACCATGGGAAAATGCTACAATGCCTAGATGCAATTGGTATTAGGGAAGAGGTATTGGACTGGTTTCAAGGCTTCCTTATGTCCCGTACCTATCGAGTACGTTTCAATTATGATCTCTCCGATACCTGGAGCAATCCATCTGGCATAGCGCAAGGGGATAAAATTATTTAGTTACGCAGATGATTTTAGGATCATCATTCCATTTACTAACTCTTTCTCGGAAGTTACTCCCAAGGCATTAGAAGCACTAAATTTGATGGAGCAATGGATGACTGAATTCAAACTGAAACTTAATTCAGAAAAAACAAAATTTTTTGTAGCTTTGCCACACCCGCTTGACACCAAAAAACCACTATGCATCAATAAACTTAGTTATCCTATTCAGTCTACTATGAAGGTATTGGGTGAGGCACTAGACCAGTGCTTAACCATGAAGGATCAGGTAGACTCCTTAATCAGAAAGGGTTTTTTCACTCTCTGGAAACTTCGATCAATTTGAGCATATTTTGATATGTCAGCATTTAGAATCCTGGTACAATCCCTCGTACTGAGTCAACTTGATTACTGTAACATCGCCTATTTAGCAATTTCCCAAAAGAATATGTGACGATTACAATTAGTGCAAAATGCAGCGGTCAAACTGATTTTCGGGCTGAAGAAGTTTGATCATGTGACACCTTTCTACCGACAACTGCATTGGCTATCGACAGAGGCATGTGTAAGTTAAGTTCGCCTGTTTCTGCTTTAAAGTACTATACGGTCTAGCCCCTAAATACATAACTGACCTTTTCTCCTTCTCAGCCAACAGACATAAGAGAAGCTCACATTTGCACTTCGTTTCCCCCCTCAGTTAGAGGATGTAAACTCAAAAGACACCATCAACACCTTTTCTCACATCAGGCAGCATTATGGGATAAAGATCTAGAACAATCGCTTACGCCTACTACTTATGGGGAATTCAGGAAACGTCTAAAAATATATCTGTTCCTGAAGTATCTGGGCAGCTGAACCATACAACTCTTTCTCAATAACTGATCCCTTGAGCTGTTAATCACTAGCTTCCACCCTAAGTTCAATCAATTTGTACCATCTTTTAATGTTTGTAAACCGCATAGAACTTCACGGTCCTGCGGTATATAAACTTATTATTATAAGTCTGGCCAGTAACATCCTCATGTTCCAAGTTAGTGGAGTTCCCATTGATGCCCCCCCCAGCCAATCCTACACCAAATCACCACATATGGGACACAACCAGTGCAAGTCTGTCTAGTACTGGCTTTTATGCTTTAATTTACACCCTTCATTTAATTAGAGATCCTTTATGTTTACCCCACACTTTTTTGAATTCCATCACCATTTTCCTCTCCACCACTTCCCTCGGGAGGGCATTCCAGGCATCTACCACCCTCTCGTGAAAAAGAATTTCCTTAACATTGCTCCTAAGTCTTCCTCCCTACAACCTCAAATTGTACCCTCTAATTTTACCATTTTCTCTTGAAAAGATTTGGTTCTATATTAATACCTTTCAAGTATTTAAATGTTTGTTTCATATCTCCCGTCCCTCCTCTCCTCCAGAGTATACATATTTAGGTCTTCCGGTCTCTTCATACTTTTTTGTTCAAATCCTTTAACATTTTTGTCACCTTCCTCTGGACCGCTTCAAGTCTTTTTATATCCTTCACCAGATATGGCCTCCGAAACTGAACACAATATTCCAAGTGCGGCCTCATCAATGACCTATACAGGGGCATCAATACCTCCCTTCTTCTGCATGTTATTCAGCCTAGCATCCTTCTGGCTACAGCCGCCACCACCACCTTATCACACTGTTTAGATGCCTTTAGATCCTCAGACACAATCATCCTAAGGTCCCTCTCTCCATAAGTGCTTATCAGCCTCTCACCTCCCAGCACTTGGTTCCCTTGGATTTCTACCTTCCAAATGCATCACTCTGCACTTTTTTGCATTGAATTTTGTTGTCAGACATTAAACCATTCTTCTAACTTTTGCAGATCCTTTGGTTAGATGATGGCACACTATTATTGCATTTATGAAGTTGATTTACCAATAACTAACCACATTTAATGTTTATTAAATGCTTGATACCCCGCAGACTGTAAAGAGTCACAGCGGCATACAAATAAACCAAATTAAAAAGAAAGAATGCCATAATAAAAAGTAACATATATGTCAAAAATTATGTCTAGATTATATTCCTTTTCCAAAACCTGACGCCTCAGCCCCACCACTCCACCGCAAAGTTCAATTCAAAAAAGCGGGAAGTTTAATGTGAGAACTTCATCATAGGCTGTCTGGTTTATAATAGTTTTTACTTGTTTGTTTTTTATATGTTTTTTTCAATTCTATCACATTTTTAAGAAATTTTTTAAGAATAAATAGTATAAGACTCTTCAATTTTTAAGCGTCATAATATAAACTCTAAAAATTGTTTATATACTCATCTCAGCAACTCAGCTTAAACCCAGGGAGTCAGACCCGACATGTTTCACAAAATGTGTTTTATCAAGGGTCTCCCTGTAGAACATAAAAGAAAAGATCGTCATGTACAATTGCATAACTTCTCCCCTCAAGATATAGTTAGTTTACAATTAATAATACCACTTTAATGATGTACTCACCAGGGGCGCCGCTGTCATCCGACTCCACATAGTTCGTGAGAAAAAGATGGCGTCGTCGTCCCTGGAGCGAAATTTAAATCCCCCTGTGTTAACGTCCAAGTCTCCGCCCCCCGCATCCTATTGGTCCTGCCTGAATTATACCGTCCCCCATTCGATCTCAATGTTTAATCCGTGAGGGACTGGGATTTGTCAAGACTCAACCCCCGGATTTTTTCAGATTACACGTGGCATTCCACGCGTTCATTAGGAAGATGCAATTGAAAGTTTTCTTTGGAGAGAAACATGAACAAGCATCTCAACCCTTGGAGGAAGCATTAATAGAAGATCATTTAACATCTGATAGCGATTCTATTTCAATTTGTAAGACTAAATCCCATTGGGTTCCCCCTGGTCCTATGGATCCTCTGATCCATACTTTTCGTGAGCTGGTTAATATAGAACTTAAAGATCTTCAAAAGAACTGGCAAAACGTGGGACCTTATAACACCACAAAAGCCCAAAATAGGGGCTTCCAGGAACTATTGACTAACAAAGATATTATTATCATTAAGGCCGACAAAGGGGGAGCCACGGTCATTCTTGATAGGGCGAACTATGAACAAGAAGCAGCACGTCAGTTAGCTGACACTCGAGCTTACAAACTGCTACAGAATGATCCTACTACATTACTAGGGGAAAAAATTCTTGAACTCTTGAATGTTTATCGGGAGCGAGGCATTATTACTAAAAAAGAGTATACTTTTTTGTTCGAAAGAAATCCGAGGATTCCGAGGATCTCATTTGTACCGAAAATCCATAAGACTCTTGACAACCCACCGGGGAGACCTATTGTCAACACTCGGTCCTCTATTTTAGAACCTCTTTCCAAAGTAGTGGATTTTTTCCTTAGGGAAGAAGTACCCAAGATAAAATCCTACATTAAGGACTCTTCTCATTTTTTGAGAAGTTTGGATAGACTTCAAAACATCAATGTATCAGATATATGCCTGGTGACTCTTGACGTTGTGTCATTATACACACAGATCCCCCAGGAGGAAGCTTTGACTGTTATAAATGAGTCCCTCCAAAAACGGGACACTCACCGTATCCCAACCGAATTCTTGATGCAGCTAGCTACGTGGGTTATCAAGAATAACTATTTCCAACATCAACACTTGTTCTATCAACAAATACAGGGGGTGGCTATGGGGGCAACCCTAGCCCCCTCTGTGGCGGCCCTGTACATGGCTAGATTCGAGGAGACTTGGGTCTATACATCACCATGGATGTCTCATATAGAGTCTTGGGGTCGATTTCTAGATGACATTTTTTTCATATGGCGTAGCACCATACAAGATCTACACTCATTTTTAGAATTTTTGAATTCGGTTGACTCAAACATAAAATTCACGATGACCTGCCACAAGACAAAAATTGATTTTCTAGATATCACGATTCAAATATGTGGGGACAAAATCCTCACGTCCCTATATCGCAAACCGGTTACCCGCAACACAATCTTACATTTCACCAGTTTTCACCCATTTAAGCTTCATTTTAATTTACCTGTAGGACAGTTCCTGCGGTTACGCAGGGTTTCTTCCACTATGGAAGAATATAAAAAACAAGCCATTGAATTGAAAAAGCGCCTCCTAGATAGGGGTTACCCATTACGATCTATTAAGCAGGCCTTTTATAGGGGAAAATATGCTCAGAGAGAACTTTTGCTGCAGGAATTACCTACTATTCAAGACGAAGATGATAATCTGACTTGTGTTCTCCCATTTTCTAGAATAGCACAAACGGTAGTGAAAATATTTAGAAAATACTGGTTCATAGTACAACCACATATAACATTAAGTTCTTTCCCTAGAATAGCTTACACTCGAGGGAGCACATTAGGTCAGCAGTGTAATTTCCAAAAGTATGGTATCCGCCCACAAGAAGAAATAGTAGGGGGGGAGGGATGCCATGATACATGTGGAAGATGTCAGTGGTGCCCTTTAACCATCCAAGGTCAGTCCTGGCGGGTTCCGGGGCGCCCAATTACCCTTAGAACTCGGGATATTACGAACTGTAACTCCCAGGGGGTTATTTATGTTATAGTATGCCCGTGCGATCTCATTTATGTAGGTCGCACGAGTAGGAAAATTAAAACCAGACTAACAGAACACAAGTCACGAATCATAAATAAGATCATACAAGCTCCTCTGGTTGAGCACTGGACAAGATTGAACCACACAGTGGCGGAGTTGCGATGGCGGGTCATCAGGAAAGTAGTCGGGTGGGATGGACGGGGGGACCCTAAAAAACTTAACGAACTAGAACAGAGATTCATCTTTTCTCTGGACACAGTTCAACCTCACGGATTAAACATTGAGATCGGATGGGGGACGGTATAATTCAGGCAGGACCAATAGGATGCGGGGGGCGGAGACTTGGACGTTAACACAGGGGGATTTAAATTTCGCTCCAGGGACGCCGCCACCATCTTTTTCTCACGAACTATGTGGAGTCGGATGACAGCGGCGCCCCTGGTGAGTACATCATTAAAGTGGTATTATTAATTGTAAACTAACTATATCTTGAGGGGAGAAGTTATGCAATTGTACATGACGATCTTTTCTTTTATGTTCTACAGGGAGACCCTTGATAAAACACATTTTGTGAAACATGTCGGGTCTGACTCCCTGGGTTTAAGCTGAGTTGCTGAGATGAGTATATAAACAATTTTTAGAGTTTATATTATGACGCTTAAAAATTGAAGAGTCTTATACTATTTATTCTTAAAAAATTTCTTAAAAATGTGATAGAATTGAAAAAAACATATAAAAAACAAACAAGTAAAAACTATTATAAACCAGACAGCCTATGATGAAGTTCTCACATTAAACTTCCCGCTTTTTTGAATTGAACTTTGCGGTGGAGTGGTGGGGCTGAGGCGTCAGGTTTTGGAAAAGGAATATAATCTAGACATAATTTTTGACATATATGATACTATCAGTTTAGATTGCATCTACAAACACTTCTTGCCTCAAGTCTTTTTGCAAGCTGTAAATAATAAAAAGTAAAACATCAGAAAATTATACAGCATACCAACAACACAATCTAAAACACCACAATCTAAAATAACTAAAAAGAGATTATGTACTTATCCTGGTAAACTCTTTTCCAGTAGATAGGTGAGACATTCTAGAATCTAGACAGATGGTAGTGTCCCCATGGCCGTGTGCCATCTGCAGAAGAAATCCACTCCGTATTTTTTCTCTGTGCCTCTGCTGTACTTCACTGTGCTCCTTAGCTCCACCTACAATTATTACCCAAGCACTGAGAGCCACTAAATAAATGTGAAGTAGAGATACCTATGGCAATCAAGTTCAGTAACAACTGTTCTGCTCAAGATCAACTGCAAACAGACAACAAAGGCCTCAAAGGAGCTCAGAAACTACTCCCCCAGAAAAAGTAACATATATACAGTATTCTTCCCAGTCCCCAAGGGCTGACAGGCATCCAAGAAACAACTTGGAGAAGCATAAACAGACAGTAGGCAGGCTCAGGAAGAACAGGGCAGGAGTCTAGAATGTCTCACTTATCTACTGGAAAAGAGCTTACCAGGATAAATACATAATCTCTTTTTCCAGTGCAATAGGTGAAACATTCTAGATCAGTGGTCTCACACTCAAACTCTTTGCAGGGCCACATTTTGGATTTGTAGGTTCTTGGAGGGCCTCAGAAAAAAATACTTAATGTCTTATTAAAGAAATGACAATTTTGCATCAGGTAAAACTCTTTATAGTTTGTAAATCTTTCCTTTTGGCTAAGTCTTAATAATAATATTGTAATTTATAGCTAAAGAGACATATGATCAAGAAAATGTTTTATTTTACTTTTGTGATTAAGATAAACATACCGAGGGCCTCAAAATAGTACCTGGCGGGCTGTGAGTTTGAGACCACTGTTCTAGACAGATGGGATGTACAAAAGCAGTCCCAAACACAGGGCAGGCTTGCAGCAGTGACTCTTAAGACTGAGGACCCTCTCTTGCTGCCACATCCACTCTGTAAAACTTGGCAAACGTGTGTAGAGGACCATGTTGCCGCCCTACTGTAGATCTCCTCAGGGGAGACAGCTCTAGCCTTGGCCCATGAAGAAGCCACACTCCTAGTAGAATGCACCTTGATGGAAACAGGAGACTGTTTCCCAGAAAGAATATAGGCTGATGAAATGGCCCTACAAGATCCATCTGGAAATTGTGACCTTGGAAGTGGGAGTGCCCCCTTTAACAGAATGAGTCAGCACAAACTGATGGTCAGAGATAAAATTTGTTAATGACCTCCAGGTAGCAAAGAAGCACTCTGCACACATCAAGTTTCTTCAAAAGGTGATCTTGTGTTTTGGAACCAGTAGGATGAAAAAACAGGCAAATGCACTTCCTGATTAACATGGAAAGCCAAAATCACCTTCGGCACAAGAAACAAACCGTATGTAGGGAAATCCCATCTCTGAGATGCAGAGGAATGGTTCCCTACAAGAAAGAGCGCTGCTGTAATAGCAAGCAGAAACACAGTCTTGAGTGCCAAGAGGGAAGCATACCAAAGGGGCTTAAAGGGAGCCTTGGTGAAACTAGACAGCACCAGGTTGAGGTTCCAAGGGAATGGTGGCTTAACTTGTGGTCCGATGTGATAAGCCCCCTTCAGAAATCTAGTGACATCAAAGAGGACCAACGATCCCGGGCTCTAAAACAAGAGCCTGGCTACCTGGATCTGAAGATACACTACAGTGAGTCCTTTATTAAGACCAGCCTGAATAAAGGCAAGAATCACTGAGATTGGAACCGAATAAGGCTCCACCTGGTACTGAGTGCACCAGTGTTGGAAAACCTTCCACATCTTAGTATAAGCAGAAACTGAAAATGACTTCTTAAGACTTGAGAAGTGCCAATAACCACATCAGAATAGCCTTTGTGTTCTATGGCTGCGTGCTCAAGAGACATACCGTAAAAGCAAAGTAACCTGGGCCCTCCATGCAGACCAGACCCTGCGTAAGAAGGTTTGGATGGGCACTCAGATGAATGTTGTGACCCTTGTGAAGATGCATCAGATCTGTGTACTACATACAGAAGCTCTTGAGGCCATGGCTGCACTACTGTGTCAGGACCCTCACTTCTGGGCTCGGATCTTTGACTGTAGAAATGATCCACTTTCTTGTTCTTTGCCATGGCTATGAGATTGAAGTGGGGCTAACCCCAGTGTCACACTATGGTTCAGAGCATCACTGAGGACAGGGCTCACTCGCCTGGATCCAAAGTCTGTCTGCTGAGGAAATCAGCTTGAACATTGTTGACTTCCACCACTTGTGATGCTGATAGCACCTTGAGGTGGCTAGCTTCCCGAGCCAGAAAAGTGCTGTTGGTCCCTACCTGGCGATTGACATAGGATACTGCTGTCACACTGGAGAAGACCTTGACCGTTTGGCCCTCCAGAGTCTTCTGCAATCGCACCAGAGCAAGTCAAATGGCTCTCAGCTCCTACTGATTTATTGACCATTTCCTCTGAGTTGTCCAACAGCTCTGGATGGGACAATGATTGTAGTAGGCTCCCCAGCCCTGAAGGTTGGCATCGGTGGAGGAACTGAAAGAAATATCGGTGAATCTGGAAGATGTACTAAGCCAAATCGATAAGTTAAAAAGTGATAAATCACCTGGACTGGATAGTATAAATCCCAGGGTAATAAAAGAACTCAAACATGAAATTGCTGACCTGCTGTTAGTGACTTGTCACTAAAATCATCTGTAGTATGTGAAGATTGGAAGGTGGCCAATGTTATGCTGATTTTAAAAAAGGGGTCCAGGGGAGATCAGGGAAATTACATACCGGTAAGCCTGACTTCAGTGCTGGGCAAAATGGTAGAAACAATTATAAAAAATAAAATTGTGAAACACGTAGACAAACACGATTTAATGGGACAGAGTCAGCATGGGAGATCTTCTTTGAATGTGTGAATAAATATGTGGATAAAGGTGAGCTGGTTGATGTAGTATATCTAGATTTTCAGAAAGCGTTTGATAAGTTCCTCATGAGAGGCTCCTGAGAAAATTAAAGAATCATGGGAGTTCAGTTGTGGATTACAAATTGGTTATTGGATAGAAAACAGAGGGTAGGGTTAAATTGTAATTTTTTCTCAATGGAGGAGAGTAAACAGTGGAGTGCCACAAGAATCTGTACAGGGACTGGTGCTATTAATCGGAACAATGAGTGAGGTGATTAAATTTGAAGATAACACTAAACTGTTCAAAGTTGTTAAAATGCATGCAGATTGTGAAAAACTGCAGGCAGACCTTAGAAAATTGGAAGACTGGGCGTCCAAGTAGCAGATGAAATTTAATGTAGACAAATGCAAAATGATACATATTGGGAAGAATAACCCAAATCACAGTTACCGGAACCTTGGGTCCACCTTGGGGGTTAGCACCCAAGAAAAGATTCTGGGTGTCATTGTAGACAATACGATGAAATCTTCTACCCAATGTGCAGCGGCAGCCAAAAAAGCAAACAAGATGCTAGGAATTATTAAAAAAGGTATGGTTAACAAGACTAAGAATGTTATAATGCCCCTGTATTGCTCCATGGGTGTGACCTCACCTGGAGTATTGTGTTTAATTCTGGTTTCCTTATCTCAAGAGTAGAAAAGGCAGTAGAAAAGGTTCAAAGAAGAATGGCCAAGATGATAAATGGGATAGAACTCCTCTCGTATGAGGAAAGACTAAAAAGGTTAGGGCTCTTCAACTTGGAAAAGAGATGGCTGAGGGGAGATATGATTGAAGTCTACAAAATCCTGAGTGGAGTAGAACGGGTACAAGTAGATCGATTTTTGACACTGTCAAAAATTACAAAGATTAAAGGACACTCAATGAAACTGCAGGGAAATACTTTTAAAACCAATAGGAGGAAATATTTTTTCACTTAGAGAATAGTTAAGCTCTGGAACCCAATGCCAGAGTTTGTAGTAAGAGCTAGTTTTAACAAAGGTTTGGACAATTTCTTGGAGGAAAAGTCCATATGTTATTGTGAAAGACATGGGGAAGCCACTGTTTGCCCTGGATCGGTAGAATGGAATGTTGATACTCCCTGTGTTTTGGCCAGGTACTAGGAATCTATATTGGCCACCGTGGGAACGGGCTACTGAGCTTGATGGACCATTGGTCTGACCCAGTAAGGCTATTCTTATGTTCTTATCTGTCATCACATTGATCCAGGAGGCAATCTGCAATGGAATGCCCTTGCAGAGCGACTGCAGAGGCCTCCAGATTCCAGGAAAGACAGGTCTGTAAAGCATCCCTGTGTGGAGCTTAGCGAGAGAGTAAGGCATGCTGGAGAGGACACATGTGCATCCTCGCCCATGGAACCACATCCAACAGCTCTTCCAGAAGGAAAGAAATCTGGGCACACAGCTTATGTCTGTGTGCTTCTGGAAGATAGATATGGCCTGTAGCCATGTTGAAGAAAACGCCCAGATATTCCAAAGACTACATGGGCGTCAGATTGCTCTCTCTGTAGTTCACAATCTAGCCCAGGTCCTTTTAGCACCTGGATCACCTGATCCACCATGTGCCAACTCTCAGCCAATGAGAGAGCCCTGATCAGCCAATTGTCCATGCAAGGGTATACCTGCAGAACCATTTTCCGTAAGTAAGCTGCCATGACCACCATCACCTTGGTGAAGGTATGGGGAGCCATTGCCAGCCCACAGGGCAGAGCCAAGAACTTAATTATGTTTCAAAACATGAAACCGCAAGTATTTATGGTGAGCCAGAAATGTGGAATGTGCACGTAAGCTTCCGTGAGTTCCAGAGAGAACTCTACTGGGGCCACAGTTGCAATGACCGAACACACTGTCTCCATGCGAAAGTGCAGACTAGATGTGCTATTTGGCCTTTATCTTCCATCATATTTCTATGTACCTTTGAGAGCTGCATTCACATGCTGAAGATCCAGAATAGGCCTACAATCTTCACAGCCTG
This sequence comes from Geotrypetes seraphini, assembly GCF_902459505.1. Taxonomy (NCBI): domain Eukaryota; kingdom Metazoa; phylum Chordata; class Amphibia; order Gymnophiona; family Dermophiidae; genus Geotrypetes; species Geotrypetes seraphini. The sequence continues at coordinate 142,501,320 of NC_047088.1, read as the reverse complement.
TTTTTGGCATGATAAAATATATAGATTATCTGCCTGAGCCCGAGAGTTTGGGTGGCACCAGCTCTTTAGCTTGATTATCCAGCAAGTGTTGAATACTGGCTTGAATCTTATGTGCCTTGTCCAGCCGACCTGTGGGTTTGTAACCCGAATTAATAATGTCCAAGACCCACAGGCAGGCAGGAATGCGAACACAGGCAGGCAGGAATGATGAGATTCTGGCCTCTATCTGTAGAGGGGCATCCCATGGCCTGGTATCATTGTGCCTTTTTGGCAGAGGGTGCAGAACGGGAGGTGGAGGGCTGGGATCACCTTTAGCCGGCATACTGTCGACGGGAGCTCTGGGAAAATCTCTATGATGTAGCACTCACATATGGGCTGGATTGCCATGAAAATTAGAGTGACCAGAACCTCTAGAGGCGTTTGCTGTCAGGTGGGGGTCTTAAGATGATAGTCCACCTCTGAACTCATGAGGTTGTCCAGGCCCTTGCCAAACAATATCTGCTTCTTAAAGGGAAGTCTAGCCAAAGTAGCCTTGGAAGTGGATTCATCAGCCCACTGTCTGATCCAGAGCATCCTGAGGGCAGAAATGGAGTATACCAACACTTTTGCCAAAGCCTGCATAAGGTCATACAATGCATCAGCAACATAATCTGACCTAGCCAAAAGAAGCTGAAGAGGATCAATAGCCTCACACTTCAGTGTGCCCCAAAGCAGCTGCATCAGTCTCCAGAGGACAACATCCACATGGCAGTCCTGTGTATCTTTAAGCACCACACCATCTTTACTGGGTACAGAGGTACACTTAAGTCACCTGCGCAACCAAAGAATACACCCTGGGCTGACTAGGAAGCTGCTGGTACTCCTATTCCAGAGGATATAAGTGAGACACGGCTCTTGCTATCTTAAGAGCACCTTCCGGAGAGTCATACTGCTTCGAGATTAAAATGTTCATCATCAGGGTGCCAGGGGAAGGTAGCAGACTGTGAATGCACACCACAAAGCCAGGAAGACGACATGGATATAGCCGGTTGAGTGACTAAATTCAACTCCTGCAAAGACTCAGAAATAAGATCTAGCAAAGCTGCAGAATTAAATAAATACAGAACCATGGGTTCCAAAATCCTGAGGGATCCAAATATCTGGCACACAGTCCCTGGACCCCTGTCCCGGGAAGCACTGTGCCTGTAAATAAGGGGTCAGTAAGCTGGTCATCATCATAAGGATCTCCCATATCAGGCAGCGTAAGAACAGCAGCTGAGGTGAGGACTTGCCCATAGAAGCAACCACCACAGAAACACATCAGAGGCAGAGCAGGACTGTGCAGGAGAAGAACACCAGCTTTGAAACTAATTCCACAAATGTTTCTTAAATTCTGAGAAAGCCTCCAGCTGCTGGGGTGTAGTGTCACCCTTTGATGACTTAACTTTGTGTTTCTGAGGCTGCAGAGGGTCTGCAGCCAGGCACACAGAACTAGCAGCTGTGCCAAGCCCTGAAAATAAAGGCAGCTGTCCCACTGGGTTAGCCGAGCATTCTGTCACCTGCTTAATCATGGGAGAAGCTAAGCTTGGCACTGGCGCCTCTACTGGCTGCACTACATGGCGCACAGGTGCTCTTGAGGTGCTAAATTTGCACAATCTTGACAATAATTCAGTTTTGTAGAAGCAAGCTTTAGAAAAAAGTGATCGCTAAAAATCCAAGATGGCTGCTGCTAAGAAATTCATGCCAAAAATCACAATATTTTTCACATTAAACAAAGTTCAAACACAGTGATTTTAGGATTTTTCAGGTAGGGGAACACAGGGGGACATACAGAAACCTTCAAAATGTCAATTTTCAAACCTCTGATTCACCTCACAGGCTGCAGCACATTCCCTGTGCTGGGAATGTGCTGCAGCCTGCCTCAGCTAACAGTAGCTGGAATCAGAGAATCACTGCCTCATGCTGGGAATGCCTCTTCTACGCTGATCTTTGGGCTGCCAGTCAGACCCTATGCCTTACTGCACCTCCACCCCTGTGGACTGACAGACATGCTCAGGAATGGGCGGAAGTGAGAAGATGCAGCTGGTACCCTGCGAGACACTGCCAAGTTTCCTATGGAAGCCCAACAGCCTGCGCTCAAACCTTAGTTCAGCATTAGGAGAAAGACAGGGATGGCCCTGTCAGCTGCAGACTGACTGGCTGGTAGGTTTGCCTCTTTGCAGATGATACCAAATTTTCTAATAGGGAGGCACCCCTGATATGAATAATATAAGGAGGGATATAGCAAAGCTTGAAGAATGGTCTAGAATTTGGTAACTAAGATTTAATGCTAAAAAATTAGAAAACAATTTGAGCTTAAAAAGATCATAACTATCTTGAAATAGTCAAGTCTAAGGCTTTGTGAATACAGTGCAACTAAAAAAGAAAAGCTCCCAAGATTTTCCCCCCGAAAGTACTAGTAGTACATAGTGCAGTTATACTTCTGCTCTGTCCAGACCAAGTGGGGCAAGATCTGACCAAGGTGAGAAGTCAGATATGTACACGTGAGCAGAAAAAAAAGGAATTTTTTCACTGTTACTAATTAATAATGGAAGGTGAAGGTCTCTGGCTGTGGCAGGGGGATTCAAAGAAAACAGTGTAAATGTGAGCATGTCACATAAATCCCCCCCACACACATGTAAGGTCAAAAGGTAAGCCCTTGAATTAAGTAGAGAAGCCTCTAGTCTAGACAGTCCAATTCACTGCTACATAGGCTCAATTTCCACTGCCAAAAGCAGTTTTGTATCATTCCGCATCAGCAATGTCATCCGACAAAGCCTGTATGTGTGAAAAAAGCATGTTGGAATAACAATACATTTCTAGGTAGCTTTCAGAAATTATACTACCTTCATTAGGCTTTTCTTTTGATCTGATGAAAGGTAGATCTCCAAGGACCAGCAGGATATCAAATTCTCACAAGTGAAATCATTTAATGGAGTCTACAAGGGGGAAAATTACTCTCAGTTTGAGAATATTTCTAGAATCATTTTATGACCACCATCACAAATCAAGAAAGCTAATAAAGCACAGTTACTTACTTTAACAGATGTTATTCAGGGACAGCAGGCAGATATTCTCACTGATGGGTGATGTCACCGACGGAGCCAAGGTACAGACCACTTTAGAGCATCGCCACTTTAAGTCTTTAGAAAGTTTGCGATAGCCCACACCGTGCATGCACCTTACGCCTGACTTAGGCGTGCAACCCCTCAGTTAAGATAAGCCAGCTAAGAAGCCAACCCGGGGAGGTGGGTGGGTTGTGAGAATATCTGCCTGCTGTACCTGGATAACACCTGTTATGGTAAATAACTGTGCTTTATCCCAGGACAAGCAGGCAGCATATTTTCATTGATGGGTGACCTCCAAGCTAACAAGAATGGAATGGTGGCCTTTAGGAGAATAAATTTTATAATACAGATTGGACGAAGTGCCCATCCTGTCTGGAGAAGGACTCCAGACAATAGTGAGCAGTGAATGTATGACCTGAGGACTAGGTGGCAGCTTTACAGATTTCCTCAATGTGAGTAGATCTAAGGAAAGCAACAGAAGCTGCCATAGCTCTAATTTTGTGGGCTGTGGCACGACTCTCCAGTGCCAGTTCAGTCTGAGTATAATGGAACGAGATACAGGCAGCTAACCAGTTGGAAATTGTTCTCTTGGATTCAGGATACCCCAACTTGTTAGGATCAAATGAGATGAAGAGTTGGGGAGAAGTATGATGAGGCTTTGTCCTGTCGATATAGTAGGCTAAAAGCACATTTACAGTCCAGAGTGTGCAAAGTGGTTTCTCCAGTGTGAGAATGAGGCTTAGGAAAAAACACTGGTAGAACAATCGATTGATTGAGAAGAAACTATGACAACTTTCGGTAGAAACTTTGTATGAGTGTGCAGAAACACTTTATCATGGTGAAAAACTGTGAAGGGTGGATCTGCCACCAATGTTTGTAACTCACTGACCCTTCTGGCAGAGGTGAGAGCAATAAGGAAGACAACTTTCCAGGTAAGAAACCTGAGATGAGCTGTGGCCATTGGTTCAAATGGTGGCTTTATCAAACTGGAAAGAACCACATTAAGGTCCCAGACGACAGGCGGCAGCGTGAGACGTGGTTTAAGATTAAAAAGTCCTTTCATGAATCTGGAAACCAAAGGATGAGCAGTAAGAGGTTTTCCCTCGACTGGCATGTGAAAAGCTGTAAAAGCACTGAGATGGACTCTGATAGATGTAGACTTGAGACCAGAGTCAGATAAATGGAGTAGATAGTCTAACCCCAATTCCACTGACAAGGAAGTGGGATTATGATAATGAAGAAGACACCAGGAAGAGAACCTAGTCCACTTTTGTTGATAACATTGGAAGCATCAATATGTCAAACAGGCTGAGAGAGATGGAAGTCAGATGGATTCAGCACGAGAGAAACCAAGCTGTCAGGTGCAATGATTGTAGGTTGGGATGCAGAAGTGATGCTTGATTCTGAGTGAGCAGAGTAGGAAATACTGGAAGAAGTATAGGCTCCCTGGAGCTGAGTTGAAGTATAAGGGAAAACCAATGCTGCCTGGGCCTCCGAGGAGCAATGAGAATCATGGTGGCCACATCTCATTAGAGTTTGAACAGAGTCCTCAACATGAGAGGGATTGGAGGGAATGCATGTAGAAACAGGCCTGTCCAATCCAGGAGAAAAGCATCAGCTTCCAGACGGAGAGGGGAGTAAAGTCTAGAGCAAAACTGGGGCAACTGATGATTGTGGGGAGCCGCAAACAAGTCCACTTGAAGGTGAGCAAAGATGGACTGGAGAGCTGCAGAGTTGAGACTCCATTCGTGAGGCTGAAGAATTCTGCTGAGGTTGTCTGCTAGGGAATTCTTCTCCCCTTGAATGTAGACAGCCTTTAAGAAAAGATTGCAAGCTGTCGCCCCCCAAGTCCAGATTTTCTTGGCCTCCTGATATAACAGGAGAGAGCCTATGCCTCCTTGCTTGTTTATGTAGTACATTGCTACTTGATTGTCCGTGCGAAGGAGGAGGACTTGGGGGCAGAGAAAATGATGGAAGGTCTTGAGGGCATAATACATTGCTCTGAGTTCTAGGAAATTGATGTGAAATTTCCGTTCTCTGGTGGTCCAGAGACCTTGGGTTTGAAGATTGTCCATATGTGCCCCCCAAGCATAAGGAGAGGTGTCCGTCATGATTACCTTGTGATGAGGGAGTACGTGAAAAAGGAGACCTCTGAATAGATTGGAGGAGGTCATCCACCATTGAATCTTACAGCCCAGGATATTGCGGATTACTTTTCTACCAAACTTAACAAGGTTCGAGAATCATTTCAATTTAGTGTATGTAATCAACCTGCAGACAAAACAATTCACTCTTTTGTTCCATTGTCTAAATGCTCCAAACTTAAAATTCCTACTCTAAAAGATATTGAGCATAGCTTACACAAAATCAACCTTAAGGGAACTCGTGATGAAATTTTACCACCATACTATTACAAAAAATTTTTCTCTTGTTTAGGCCCCTTCATTCTCTCACTAATACAAAACAGTTTTCTTTCCGCTACATTTCCCCAGAGTTGGAAACAAACTATAATCACGCCAATAATCAAAGACCATAAAATTACGCCTGAAGAAATCTCTAATTATCGACCTATAGCAAATATCCCTTTTATGGCAAAACTCGCAGAGAGTCTCGTTTTCGAACAAATATCTGACTTTGTTGAATCCACTAATGTTCTTCATCCTTTTCAAACTGGATTCAGAAAATTCCATAACACAGAATATACCATGTTAGGATTAATCAACAACATTCACTATTTCCTTGAACACCATAGATCCGTGGTTCTAATTTCTTTAGACTTAACCGCCGCTTTCGATACCATCGACCACAACCTGTTAATTAATCGACTAGAATCTATTGGAATCATTGATCAAACTCTTGAATGGTTTAATTCTTTTCTGTCTAACCGCTCTTCTTTCATTAGATTTAACAATAGTATATCCAAAAGCTATTCATTAGAATATGGTATCCCGCAAGGTTCAAAACTATCTTCTCTTCTATTTAATATATTTCTGTCACCTCTTCTAAACATAACACAATCTCTAGGTTTCACAGCTTTTGTATATGCAGATGATATTCAGCTCATTCATCCTTTGGATCCAGAAAGCACCGATGATATAGCAGCTATTAACAATAAACTGGTAACAATAAAAAATTGGTTAACTATAAATAAATTATCTTTAAACATTAACAAAACAAAAACGATGCTTTTCCCTTGGAAAAAAGATATAACTCTGAGCTCTCCAATTTCGATCAATAACACCAATTTAGAACAGGTCACTTCTTTAAAAATATTGGGAGTTATGATCGATGATAAGTTTTCTTACCATGAGCATATAAACAATATAGTTAGATCTTGTTTCTACAAACTTCGTTTGATTCGATCACTAACTAAATTCTTAGAACCAGAAGCAATCAACATTCTCATTCATTCCCTCGTTATGACTAAACTAGATTATTGTAATTCTCTTCTCTTTAATATAACTCTAAAAGAAAAAAGAAGGCTGCAGCTCATACAAAACACCGCCGTGAAACTAATTCACAAAGCGAAAAAATACGACCACGTTACTCCACTGTTAGTTAAATCTCATTGGCTTCCTATAAGCCATCGATTCACTTTTAAATTGTTGCTTTTGGTGTTCAAAGCTTTAAATTATAATGAACCCCAATTCATTAACAGATGGCTTATTCCTTATAGTACGACACGCTCACTTCGTTCTTCCTCAACTAATCTTCTTACAGTTCCATCTATTAAAATGATAGGAACCAGAAGACAGGATATGTTCTCAGTTAATGCCCCTCAATCATGGAATCTTCTACCCCAACACATCAGAGAACTAAAAGACCTAACTCAGTTTAAAAAAATGCTAAAAACTTTTCTTTTCAAAGATGCGTATGGTTATTATGAGTAGTAAAAATTGACAATCTTATACACATTTTCGGTTTTTTTCTTTTTTAAAAAAAAACAGCCACCTCTTACCCACCTTTTGTTTTTCCCTTTTATGTTTCTTCCTCTCTTCTATCAAAATTGTAACTATTTCCCTATTTAGCCTCACATGTCTTGTATGTTTTACCCTCACATTATTATGAATTTAGGTTTTTGATTAATTTGTAAAGTATGTTTCTTGTCTATACAACAAATTTGTTTTTATGTCATTTTTAACATTGTACTTGTTTCATTTATTAATACATGTTATTTTTAATGTACATCGCCTAGCAAATTATATAGGCGATTCATCAAGACTTAATAAACTTGAAACTTGAAACTTGAAGCGACTGCAGAAGAGATGATTTTACAGATATATGCTGAGAGATGATCCGTCGCATGAGACCACTGAGGAGTGCGAAGGTATAATCGTACCAATGATGTCACATCCACAGTGGAAGCCATGTGGCCTAGAAGAACCATCATGTGCCTCGCAGTGATGGACTGAAGAGAAAGCAGTTGCTGACAAAGGCGGATGAGAGCTTGAAGGCGATCTGGAGGGAGCAATGCTCTCACTCATGAGTGGTGTCTAGGATAGCTCCAATGAACTGAAGACGTTGAGTCGGCATGAGATGTGATTTGGGGAAGTTGACTTTGAATCCTAGAACCTGAAGAAAAGAAATGGTCCGAGATGTTGCATGGACCACTTCCTGAGATGAAAGCCTTGATCAACCAGTTGTCCAGGTAAAGGATGACTTGGAGGCTGTGTGATCGGAGAGATGCGGCCACTACAATCAGGCACTTCGTGAAGACTCTGGGAAAAGATGCTAGGCCGAAGGGAAGGACCTTGTACTGGTAGTGACGTAGATTTATCTGAAAACGGAGGTATTTCCTGGAAGCCTGTTGAATTGGGATATGTATGTAGGCTTCCTTGAGATCCAGGGAGCATAGCCATTCGTTCTGATTGATAGGATAAAGCAGGGCGAGGGAGAACATCCAAAATTTCTCCTAGACTAGAAATTTGTTGAGAGCTCTGAGAATGGGTAGCAGTCCTCCCGTCTTCTTTGGAACTAAGAAGTAACGGGAGTAGAATCCATGGCTCTGCTGAAAGAGTGGAACTTCCTCGGCACCAGCATTTGGAAATGTTCACCCAGTTCGTCTCTAAGCAAATTGTCTATCTTTTGCTTAAGAGTAAGCACCGGTACCTTCGATGTGGCTCTCTGCTCCAGCGAAGAGGAGGCACTCACCAATATCTGAGTGGAGCACTTTTGGAGCTTCTTCAAGGTCAGCAGGACTTGGCTCACTGCTACTTTGACCTAAGGCCCAGACAGGGTGGGGGAAGGCTTCTTTAGCCAACTTACCCACAGAAGGCTGCGACACCGAAGATGTTTCTGTCAGTGTCGAAAGATGCGGTGTCGATTTGGACGGCACCGTTGACATCGGTAGTGGTGTTGAGTCTCCTTCCATGGCGACACTGAAGAGGAGGTGCTGCTGGATGAGGCAGTTCTTCAGAGTTCTTTTTTTGCAGAGAACAGCGCGAACAGGTCTCCAGATAGTGCACGGGCCCCAAACACTGGAGACACCAGCGATGCGAGTCAGTCAGGGAAATGGGGTGAGCACAATGTCCACACTTTTAAAAACCTGTCTGCGGGCGGGACATCGAAGGAAAAACGGCCCTGGTTAAGTTGAAATCAGAGGCCAAGGTGGTTGAACAGGCCAAGTCAGGCCAAACCCATGAGAGGGAAAAAACAAATTTTTACGTAGGTTTAAAAAAACAAACCAAAAAACAAACAAACCCTGAATTCAACAGAATAAAACAAAACAAAAAAGAAATGACTAAAAAGTCAAAATTCTGCGAGAGTGGGAAGGCAGCGAAAGAAAAAAGTTCAATGGCCGTTGAAAAACACATCTTCCTAGCTCCGTGGAAACTAAGAAACTGAGGGACCGCACACCTACATCGGGCAGGAAGGTACTCATGTATGCGCGGTGCAGGATATCGCAAATTTTCTAAAGACTTAAAGTGGCAATGCACTTTTAAAGTGGTCCGTACCGGGGCTCCATCGGTGACATCACCCATCAGCGAGAATATGCTGCCTGCTTGTTCTGGGATAATACTAGAACCTACTCTTTGATGCCCCTGGGGATAGAGGATGCTTGTACCTCTGATTCTCTTTGGAGAAAACATGGCATTTTGAAAAACTTTTCTGCAAAGATTCTTACCAGCTCTTCATGAACCATTCTATGAGAGATACACTGAATATGACTAGAGAGTTTGTATATTTGCTCTGTGCTTCTTGCAGCATAACCACTGACCAATTCAACCAGATCAGCTCTGAAGAATTTGATGAGTTCCTGGAATGTGAAGGGGGATGAAAGGTCCCAATGAGAGACAAACAATTACCTTTTTGATGTGATTTTCCCCCTTCACCTTTCTCTCAAATATCTTCCCCTCCCAACTCCCTCCTGCTATTTTACTGGCCTCCATACTCAGAGGAATGACACACCATTTACTTTCCTCTTCTATCTCCCTTAGATTTTCCTTCCCTCATTCCCACATTCAGGCATTTCTTTGCTTCCATTCATTCATTACCCAGTTTCTTCTTTGTCCAGTTGTCCTATGTCTTTTTATAGATCACTGTTTTATACAAGTTTCCCTCAGAATGTCTCTGTTGTCTCTGTGGATTCTGGAAGTCTCCTCAACTGCCTTTTTTGACACTATTTTCCTGCACAATCCTTCTTGGGTCACCACTTCAAGTCTTCTGATCCTTTAGTACTTGCCTCCTTCACACATTTCACTACTTCATCCTGGTTTTGAACTCTATATACATCTTCCTCAAACTGTAAACCAGGCTAAATGGGAAGAGCTATTTATATTTGGTATTTTTTCCCTGTTATATCCAGTCATACCTTACTTATTATGGCTGTGGCCGCCCTCACATAGGTTCAGTATCATTTTGCATATTTGTTGCACTGTATCATAAGAACATAAGCAGTGCCTCTGCCGGGTCAGACCAGAGGTCCATCCCGCCCAGCAGTCCGCCCCCGCGGTGGTCCAACAGGTCATGACCTGCCTTAATCACCAGAAGGGGCCCCCTTGCCCCCTAGGTTTCTCATCGAAGTCCTATCTTCCCATCAATGTCCTAACCCTCCGGCCTTGCACCTGCACGACTTGGTGTGCTGTCTATACTTATGCAACACCCCAGCACCTCCCTCAGTACCCCACGATCCCCTTTTCCCTCAGGAATCTGTCCAATCCCTGTTTGAATCCCTGTACTGTACTCTGCCGGATCACTTCCTCCGGGAGCGCATTCCATTTGTCCACGACCCTTTGGGTGAAGAAAAACTTCCTTGCATTTGATTTGAACCTATCTCCCTTCAGTTTCTCTGAGTGCCCCCTCGTACCTGTCGTCCCTTTTAGTCTGAAGAACCTGTCCCTGTCCACCCTCTCTATGCCCCTAAGTATTTTGAAGGTCTCTATCATATCCCCCCTGAGCCTCCTCTTTTCCAGAGAGAAGAGCCCCAGTTTATCCAGCCTCTCAGCATATGGGCAGTTTTCCAGCCCTCTTACCAGTTTCGTTGCCCTCCTTTGGACTCTCTCAAGAACTGCCATGTCCTTCTTGAGGTGCGGCGACCAATATTGAACGCAGTATTCCAGATGTGGGCGCACCATCGCTCGATACAGCGGCATGATGACTTCCCGCGTCCTGGTTGATATGCCCCTCTTGATGATGCCCAGCATCCTGTTGGCTTTCTTCGAGGCTACTGCACACTGTGCGGATGGTTTCATGGATGGATCCACTAGCACACCCAAGTCTCTCTCAAGTCCGGTGTCTTCCAGCAATCTCCCCCCCATTTTATACTCGAACAACGGGTTCTTTTTCCCTATGTGCATGACCTTGCATTTATCTACGTTAAAGCGCATTTGCCATTTGTTTGCCCAGTCCTCCAGCTTATCGAGGTCCCTTTGCAGTTCCTCACACTCCTCCCTGGTCCTAACTCTAGCGCAGAGCTTGGTATCGTCTGCAAATTTTATAACCTCACACTTTGCCTCCGTTTCCAGGTCATTGATAAATATGTTGAAGAGTAGCGGCCCCAGCACCGATCCCTGCGGCACACCGCTCGTGACTCCCCGCCAGTCAGAATATTGGCCCTTTACTCCGACCCTCTGTAGTCTACCTGACAGCCAGTGCTTGATCCATCTGTGCACATCCCCGCCCACCCCGTGGTTCCACAGCTTCCTAAGCAGCCTTTCATGTGGCACCTTGTCAAAGGCCTTTTGAAAATCGAGGTAAATGATGTCTATGGGTTCCCCTTTGTCCACCTGACTGCTTATTCCCTCAAAGAAGTACAGAAGGTTTGTCAGGCACGACCTTCCCTTACAGAATCCGTGCTGGCTTGTCCACAGTAGGCCATTTTTCTCGATGTGCTCGCAAATGCTGTCCTTGATCATTGCTTCCACCATCTTCCCTATAACTGAAGTCAGGCTCACCAGCCTGTAGTTCCCGGGGTCACCTCTCGATCCCTTCTTAAAGATAGGTGTGACATTCGCCAGTTTCCAGTCCTCTGGTACCTCTCCAGTTTTCAAGGATAGGTTGCAAACATGCTGGATTGCGCCTGCTATTTCCTGACTTAGTTCCTTTAGAACCCTTGGGTGGATCCCGTCCGGTCCCGGTGATTTGCCGCTTTTCAGTCTGTCAATCTGCTTGAGGACATCCTCCCGACTTACCTCTATATGCCCCAATCTTTTGGCCTGCTCCCCACTCATGAGCTCCTCTGAGTCCGGTATATTGGACGTGTCCTCGCTCGTGAAGACCGACGAGAAGAACGTGTTCAACCTCTCAGCTACCTCTTTATCCTCCTTAATCACTCCCTTCCTATCCCCATCGTCCAATGGCCCCACCTCCTCTCTCACTGGTTGCTTCCCCTTTACGTAACTGAAGAATGCCTTGAAGTTTTTCGCCTCCCTGGCCAGCCCCTCCTCGTATTTCCCTTTTGCTTTTCTAATCTCTCGGTGGCATACAATTCTTTATGGCCTCATTTTTTGTAACACTCCCCCACCTTAATCAGAGATAATAATAAATATTTTTATAAACCGCAATACCAAAAACAGATCATACCTTCTGGGCTTATTTTCCAAATCTGTAATTTTGTTAAGGTAGCCATTATCTGTTCCAAGGTCATGTAGGACTTCTGCAGTCCTTATATCTCTTCCTGATTTTCTGCTTCCTTCATTCTATAATCCAGCTCCCTTATATCTATCTGAAGGAGGAGTGTGTGGCACGGTGGTTGAAGCTACAGCCTTAGCACCCTGGGGTTGTGGGTTCAAACCCCGTGCTGCTCCTTGTGACCCAGGGCAAGTCACTTAATCCTCCATAGCCCCAGGTACGTTAGATGGATTGTGAGCCCACCGGGACAGATAGGGAAAATGCTTGAGTACCTGATTGTAAAACCACTTAGAAAACCTTGATAGGTGGTACATAAAATCCTAATAAGCTTAAACTTAAGGCTTCACACTGTTTGCAGCTTGCAGCTCCCAGAAGTACAATTTGCCAGTCTTACATTACTGAATGCTGGTTGTCAGCATTTTTGATGGCCTAATCAGAGTGTCAGCAAAGGAATCAGATATTATATTAAACAATTTGGCTCTGGGAATGTTAAACTGAATAAGCCCCTGCCCAGAATCCACATATCTTGAGTAACCAGCCAGCCTGGATGTCTCAAGAAGATATGTTAACTACAGTACTTGAATGGAACAACAGAAGCCACACAGACCGATTACATCTATCATTCCTGCAAGAAGGTCATACCTTCCTCATCAATTAAGGACCACCGTCTCAAACAAGTACTAAATTATGGTACAGAGAGATGCTGGAAAATGTTAAAAAACATGCTATTTTTAGAACAAGACTGAAACTTATAAAAGCAAGTTAACCCCCCTCTCTTGACTCCCTCTTGGCTCTCTTCTCCCCTCACAAGATACACACACATTCATTCAGGTAAACATGTTCTCTCTGCTCTGGGAAAGCCACATGTTTTCCTATACACACACAGATGCAGTTCTATAACAAAATATCTTTCTGTACACTAATAAGCTATTCTTATGAAATATACTTTTATGCAACCACCTGGCTATTATCATTAATTTTACTTCCCACTGCTCCTCTTGAAGCCTGAACCCAGAACACCCACAAAGACTAGTCAAAAACACACTAACACAAAATATTAAATTTAGGGGCTCATTGATCTCAGCATTCGACAACTCTTCTCATGAAATGTATAGTAACACAGATGACAGCAGATCAATATCTGCATGGTCCATCCAGTCTGCCTGTAACCTCCTACAATACCTATAATATGTAAGCTAGTATCACAGAAAGACAGTATATTAAAAATATCATCCCTTGTGCTGATGGCCAGCCATTCTCATGTGAATATTTTGAGGTTCACTAACTTCTGCTTTGCAGTCATCCCTATTTGTGCCTTAGGTGAATTCCCTTCAGGTTATGGACTTGCTATTTCTAAAATCACTCTAGTTTGTTTTGCTTGATGTGTATGTTCTGGTACCTGGAACTCCCAGCTCAAATATCCATAGCAGGTTGACATCACTTTCTCCCCTTTAAAGTATTTTTCTAAATATTCCCCCCTTCAGCTTTTTGCCTAAGATCTGAGGATAGGATCTGAGTCAACAATGGCCCTTCCTTCATCTAAAGACTGTGATTGAGAATCTGTAAAATGGAGGTTTTAATATACTGCCATCCAAATTTATTGACTATGATGACTTCCAAAGCAGAGGTTAACCCTCCTGATTAAAAGTTACTGCTGCCAGCACGTTTTCGCAATTAAATAAACTATGGTGGGCATCTAACCTGGCTATACAAGTATTTTTATATTGTGGCACTGACAAATCACAGTGTAGTAAGCAAAGGACAACAGTGCTAAATAACACCACTTCATTTTAATTAAAATAGAGTTTATTAGCTTTTCTTTAATATAAACAAGAGAAAGGAAAACCACCTGAAGTTGCTGCATTCTTTTCACAGAAGAATCTCGAAGCTCTAAGCACTACTATGGGCTTTAAGGTGCTGGAATCCTGCACAACTGTAATACTAGGTTTCTGCCATTTGCATTCTTTTTCTCTTTTTTTGAAAGCAGGGATTTCTGAAAAATTTACTCATTAGATCCTACTTGACTCACACATATCTAGGATTAAATTTAAAACAGCACAATCTAATCACACTGGAAATGCAGTGCCTGATGTGTTTGCAACTCAATTTTATTTGGTCTACTTTGTTCCCTTGCCCAGACTCCTGCAGGTCTGCCATGACCTTTACAAAGAGGAAAGAAATCTACAAGAACAGCATTTTTGGGGGAGGGGATAGGCAGCATGAGAGGCTCCAAGTTCCTACTATTAATGCTAAATCATTGACTACTATTAGGGTAATTTAAGAGAAAAACACGCATCATGCAATAGCAAAAACATGCAAATTAAGCCAATAAAACTGGCACATGCTATTGAATCTTAGCAACTTATATTTGCATATCTTTGCTATTATCATGGTTCTAAACAAGAATGTAGAACATTATGGCCCTTTTATTTAAATGGTTAGAACCCACAACCCCTAAATTAAAATAAAAACCAAACAGGTGGCAGGTAACAGGATAACATTATGGGCTCCTTTTACTAAACCACAAAACGGCTTAATGCGGGCCAGTGAGGTAAATGCTCTGAAGCTCATTCAATTCCTCGCTGGCCTGCATTAAGATACTCTTCGGTGGCTCAGTAAAACCCAGTGTACAATATATCTTTCTGAGAATCTTAAAATATTGTTACCAACTCTAAATATTTCAAAAAATTCTGGCAAAGTAAAAACACCCAGCTACCTATCCCCCTTAAAATCATTTATTTCTGAGTTACGCTCTTGAGTCAATGACAATTTCAGCAATGTTTTTTCGGGGTGAAAATTTGTCTCTTCATGTTTGCAGTGAGGAAGGGGTTATATCATTTCTCTTATGATTGCAATTCATGCTATTACGTCATTCTTAGCCACTTTCATTAGAGATCAATGACATCACTCCAAGTATCAGAACTTGTCAACTGTGTGTGTCAAATATGACTCTTGGAAAATCTGCAGATTTGGAGACAGGAGATTATAAATCTATAAAAATAAAAAAAATAAAATAAATAAAAATTTAACCCTACAGTTTTCCTTGGGGTTATTTTGTTTGTTCAAAACAAAGTGCTGAATATTATCACCTGAATTATTGTAAATACTGTTTTCAGTCCTGACAGCTCTTCATTAATATTACAGAAAATTAGAAGAGTGCTTCTAGAATCCAGTCCTTTGGAAGAGCTATTACCAAAGTGTTTTCTTCCCCCTCAAAAGATAAAAATAAATCAATATTAAATATACACAGCACAAACAAGAGCTATAGTTTTCTTGAGGTTTTAAAGGTTTGTTTTAAATATTTAATGGATAAATCATCCAAATCCTGTTGGGCATTCTAGTTTCTCTGGAAATAGGGAATTTGGTTTTATCCATTGTCAGATGATGGACATCCTGCCAGCCATGCTTCCCAGGGAAAGAGAGCTCAGACAGTTAGGACTCACCAGATCAACTTTAAACTTGATTCCACACACATGCAGGAATGCATACTAGTCCCATGCCAAACAAAGATCTAGAAAAATTAAAACATCCTTCAAAGTGACTAAAACAAACCAAAAAAACTCCCAGAAGCTCAAATGTCAAAATGGACAAACACTAGACATCCATTTCCTTTAGAAAGCCTGTTTTAATGGCTTTAAAAAAAACCAAAAAAACAACAAAACAAAAACAAAAAAAACTTAACCTATGTTTGGCCAGTGACTAGTATGTTCTTTTTTAGCTGAACTGGACCCATCACATCTTCCTGGATAGCCATGGTGCTATAACTCTACCATATGTAATCTCATAGATGTAAAAGCTACTTGCAAGTGACACTCATAGATGCACTCATAGATGACACTCATACTTGCAAGTGAATCTCATAGATGTAAAAGCTACTTGCAAGTGACACTCATTAGCTAACCCAACAATTCACATCCATTTACATTCTAATGCCTCAGAATATTAACCAACTTGCATACATTCTAGAGCAACAGCAAAAGCAGCACCAGAGTTAAGAAATGCAGAATGGACCCTATATATATATATTTTTTTTTTTTAAATATAGTTTCTTCTCGTGACTCACTCTAGCCTCCAACATTCAATTATTGTACTCTCTCCTTGGTATGACATAAGGAATTTGGAATTAGGGCAATCCTCTCAGAAAGCTGTTTGCATATTGATTGCCAATTCCCTTAGCAGTTTTTCATAATAAAATGGGAGCTTGGACAGCAGAGAGAAATACCCAAAAACATTACAGTAACTGCTCCAATGTGGCTCTGAATTTTGTTAGATGTTTCAGTGCTAACACTGCAGAAATCAGAAAAGGCAAATGCAAAAAAATAAAGTTTTAAAAAAGTAAAGTAGGAAAGGGAGAAGGTGGGAAGAAAAATAAGTCACATGATTAGTGTTTTTAAGTTCTAAAATTGTAAAACTACTTAGTATTAAAAACTCATAGTTCACAGCTATAGGCCTACATAGTAAGCAAATATCTGAGGGGATTAGGACACTGGTTTCTTAAACAATAATTGTTTTGCATCACTGGATACACTTATGGATGATTGTCCTGAGAAGGTCATTTTCATCCCCATGGAGTGTGTTCCTCAGGCCTTGAGGTCCATTAGCAAGGTCTCTTTGTCCTCTCCTTCCCCTCTTGCTGGAAGACACCATCGCTGGCTGGCTAGCTGGCCAGCTGAGTGCAAGGGTGGTGATGGTATTCTTTTGCTTAATTTGAGCATTGGTTTAATTGCTGCCACACCATTTCTCTTCTCTCTTCAGGAGATGATGGCATTAGATCGGCGAATGCCAACTAAATTATCAGCGCTAAATGATCGCCTCATAGCAGCTTTAGACAAGTCTTTGTATTTATCTTCACACAACCTAGAGATTGCCTGCAAAAAACAATCAAATTATAGATGACCAGTCAATGCATAATTATGCACAAATTCACTTATTTCATGAAGAATTAAACACTGCCATCAAATACTGTAAATTAGTAGTATTTTTTTTGTATCTATGGTAATGTGCTCAAAGTTCAACGCAATATAAACATTTGAACCAGGAAACACCGACTTCAAATGAATACTCATTTTCAGCTGGATTTTGTAAGCAAAGGGGAACAAAGTGAATTGTTCAAACTCAAATGCTAACACAGAAGTTGTAAACTAGGATTTCTCTTGAAGTCACTTCCCTAAATAAAGGAATACAATTATTTTAAACGGTAAGTGCAACAATCAAGTACATGCATTTAACTCCATGGTGATTACAGCAGCTATCCCACTATATCCCTGGTAATATAGTCTAATGCAAGTGTTCTTAACCAGTGGTCAAATGAGGTATGGAGAAGGTTCTTCAAGAGACAATTTATTGAGACTTTCTAGACACAATGAAGGCAGTTATTAGGACAGTTATTGGTAGCTTATTATGGGAAAATTAGGTTCTTACCTTGATAATTTTTGTAGTAGAAGGGTAAAGTATTCCTGGTTGTGAATTGCTTGCAGAAGGTTGTCATCTACATCTGTCAACTCCACCTCCTTCCCCAGTGGACTGTACTGCCACCTTCAGTTTGTACCAAAGCAACACTATAACATAAGTGATTAGAAGGAGGGAAATGGGGAAACTTCTCCAACAAATACATATCTGTTCTGTTACAAACAGAGTGAACAATGTTAACCTTAAAAGTGCAGAATTACAGGCCACTCTCACTCATCAATGTGGATGCCAAATTGTACGCTAAGGTGCTTACTGACAGGCTACAAAAATTTCTCCTTAAGCTGATTGACCAAGACAGACTGGTTTTATGGCTGGACGCTTGTCCAGTGATAATACCAGAACTTTCACTAAGAATCTCATTTTTTTCCAGACTTCGCTAAACAAACAGCGGCGTTGAGACAGCAGTTTTTACAACTTAGATCGCAATTGAGAGAAATGGGTGCTAAATATGGACTAATGTATCCTACAGTAATGAAAGTTACCTATAATAACAAGATGACCCATTATCAAAATCCAGCCAAGCTAAAAGATTTTATTTCTCAGCAACAACAATACCCTATGAACTAAAATAACTCTGGCATATTAAGGGTTAAAGTTGTGGACAGTTGGAAATAGCAGTTGCAGTTGGAAATAGCAGTTGCTATCAGCTGAGAATTCTATTAATCAGACATATAGCTTCCACTGGTTTATTCTGATTATTCTTTACTGATCTGCCAATGATCTCTGGTGGGATCTGATGTCAATAAGCAAATGGAAATCTTCATATTAAGTGCTGTTCATGAAAACTTTCCCTTGTTTATACATGTCAAACTCATACTTCTGACCTACAGGGATAGGATGTCAGATTCAGGGCAGTGCTCTTTTTATATAGATGATCTGACAGTTTTGTTTTTTGATCTGACAGCACATTCAGATCGGAGTGACATGTGCTATTTAAAAGAGAAGTTTGGTTTTTCTACAGACATATTCCTGATGGTTGCGCATCTCGCAGTCCTTCGTCCATTCTTTGAGGAGCCAGCTGTAATTTTGTTTTGCTAAGAAGCGTGGAGTATTTCGAATAACATGGATCCCCTGAAGTAGCCTTTTTTTGGCAAAACAGAAAGTCTTTTCTGTCGGGATTAGGAAGTTTCACATCTCCAGATGAGTGATATCTTTTCTGATACATATGATATCTCGGTTTCACAAAGTCACACAGCTTAACGATGTTTGTATGCTTATAGCTGAGCTGATTGCCATATTGTAGGTGTTTGGGAATGATTTCTCCCCTCTTTTTTTAGACAGATCTAATAGGTGACACTTTGGAAATATCAAAAATATTGAAGAAGAAAGATTGAAAAATTGAAAAAATATAACACTTAGATGTATGAAAGTTATTTATAATTGTACAGAGTTTTTTTTTATAAACCTGTGATGATGAGGGTGGCTTAGGGCACTTGTGTAGTCCCGGCTGCTCTCAATTGAGGTTTATTTTTCTCCGTTGTGTTTTATGATTTTGTCAACAGTCTTTTCTGTCCTTTTGGTATGAATGAATCCCTTCTACCTAACATCATTTACAATACGTGTTGAATTTAAGTTTTTGTGATTAAATACGATTGTACCTCTTGATATATTTAGTTGCAGTTTAAATAAGTCATATGAAATAGTAAATGTATGAGAGTTCATTATATCCGATTTGGTTGGGGAAACTCATATTGCAAGAAAAGGCAAACTTCAGTTAGATATTTTTTAAACATATCTTGTGCTGATACAAGAAAAACTTTTGGGAAGTTTATAATCCTCAAATTACATTTCTTAGTGGCATTCTCTAGCATTTCAACCTTAAAAGTGGAGATTCACACTATCCTTAACCCAAGTTAAAGTTTGAGTTTCAACAACTTTTAATCTGGAGTCATGTTCTTCCATCTTAGTTTCAAGAGATGATACTTTATTTTTTATGTCCAAGTTTTCTGACAGTACTGTCGTATATCATGCTGAAAGTTGTTGAATTTGAAATCCAAAGAGAGTTGTAAACTTGATATTGCTTCCCACAAAGTCTCATGTTGAATACCTTTGGCCTTTGCATAGGTAAAATTACATTTCCCAAACCCTCTGTAAAAGTACCTGTGGATTCAGCAGTGTTCTCCTTGCGTTATCTTGAAATTGCGTTATCTTGAAATTGCGTTATCTTGTTGCAGTAATGTTGGCAAAGAAGCCTCCTCTGCCCTCCATCCAGAGCTGCTATCCGCTTTCTGCTGGGTCGGTGGTGGAGCAACCCGGGCTGGTTCCACCTTCCTCCGCTCTGCCCTTGCCTTTGGGCGAATCGGAGGACTACACTCCTCCGGAGATAAGGTGGCTCCCTCGAATGAGAGACCAGATGCCTCAGCCTGCGTGTCTCTCCAAGCCGAGGATCCCTCCGGTTGAAGCATTCGGGCTCCTCGCTCCACGTAGGCATCCATTGACCCAGTTGTGGCAACAGGTTTCTCCGGGAACACCCAGGTTTTAGACTTTCTTTTGACCATAAACATGGTCAAGGAAATAGTTCCTCAACTGGAACTCCGACGGCATCTCCGTGGCAATGTTCAAGCCGCCATCTTTGGTAAGCTTCTCCTCTTCCTCATGCCTTTTTAAAATTATTCATCTTATGATACTTTATATCAATAAAAGGCAGATATTTATTTTATCCAAGAAACCCACTTTTCAGCTATTGAAGCTGCTAAATTGGAAGGGGGTGGATAAAACATTTTTTTCATACCAGCAGTAGGGAAAAAGGCTGGTGTGGCTATCCTTATTTATAGGAAGTGTTCTGCTGCATTCGGTAATTTCTGAGCTGATCTGATGGGTAGATGGCTTCGGGATCCTTTTATTAAGGTGCGCTAGTGGTTTTAGCGCACGCTTAGCGTGCACTACAATACCGCACACGCTAAACACTAATGCTTCCATAGAGCTTGCATTAGTATTTTTCATTTAGCGCGTGGTTAGCATGCACTAATCTTTAGTGTGCAATAAAAACGCT
The DNA here is from genome assembly GCF_902459505.1 of Geotrypetes seraphini. Taxonomy (NCBI): domain Eukaryota; kingdom Metazoa; phylum Chordata; class Amphibia; order Gymnophiona; family Dermophiidae; genus Geotrypetes; species Geotrypetes seraphini. The sequence goes on along the minus strand of NC_047088.1, from coordinate 142,480,704 downwards.
AGCGCACCTTAGTAAAAGGAGCCCTTAATGTTAATATGAATTCAGGAAAAGATGCCCTGATGCTTTTGAATATTTATGTTCCTAATTCCAATCAGGCTGAGTTAAAAAAAAACAACAAAAAACTCCAACAAATAATTCTGTCACTGGCTACATCTAATTTAATAGTAACTGGAGACTTTAATGCTGTTATGGATCCAATAATGGATAAACAACTATCCAGACAATTAAAATCATTAAGCCTAGATAATCTTATAAATTCATGTGGATTGAAGGATATATGGCAGATACTCCATTTTAATACTCGTGAATTTTCCTTTTGCTCCCAAGTTCATAAATCATTTTCAAGAATAGATTATTTTTTTGTTTCAGATCAGTTAATTCAACAGTTACAAAGGCCAGCATAGACCTGATCCTTTTGTCGGATCATTCTGGAATTTGGATAGAATATCAGTTTACTGAAGAAGATTCTAATAGATCTGTATAGAGGTTTAATAATGCACTGCTTGCAGATTCAAACTTTCTTGAGAAAATTCAGATAAAAATGGACAAATATTTTCAGTTCAACATCTCAGAGGAAATCTCTTTGGAAACTATCTGGGACGCTTTTAAAGCTAAAATGAGAGGGAACATAATTTCATATTCGGTGTATATTAAGAAATTGCTAAGATTGGAATTTTCCAATTTGGAACAAACTATTTTGATTTTGGAGTCACAATTGGCATCAAAATGGGAAAAAACTACTCTGAATGCTCTTTTGAAAACTAAATATAAATATGAGATTTCCTGAAAATTGGCTAGGAAAGATTTGTTTTCTCAGCAGGCTCTGTATTATGGAAACTCAAATAAAGTGGGAAGATTATTGGCTAATCTTAAAGCAAAAAAAAAAAAAAAAAAAGGTAAAGATACTATTACCTCATCTTTTAAATTTATATCAATCACAACTGACTAAGGGTTGTATATTAGGTACTATGGCGGAATAGTTAACCATTGTTTTGCCAAAGCCAAATAGAGATCCCATGCTGGTTTCGAACTACAGGCCTATTTCTTTAATTAATGTGGATGGAAAAATCCTGGATAAGCTATTGGGCTTTAAGATTAGCCAAGGCTCTCCCTTATATGATTGGTATGCACCAAACAGGTTTTGTTGCTCAGACATTCTTCAAATAATACCATGTCTGGATGCGGAGAAGGCCTTTGATCGTGTAGAATGGACTTTCATGTATCAAGCAATGGAGTGGTTTGGAATAGGATCTGGATTTATTCAAATGATTCAAACCTTGTATAGTTCCTCTTCTGCAAGATTATATATTAATAATACATTCTCAGAGCGTTTTTGTCTTGAGAGAGGAGTTAGACAAGGATGTCCCTTATCTCCTTTGCTTTTTGATATTGTTTTGGAACCCTTGTTGTTGGCTATTCAGCAGGCAAAGGAGATACAGGGGATTTCATATGCAAGAATCCTGAATCTACCATCCCACATTTACTGTAATTGATTATCAATTTAGCAAATTTTCTGGTTACAAAATAAATTGGAGCAAATCAGAGGTTCTTCCACTCAATGTGCATTGTGTAAAACGTTTATTTGACTTATTCCCTTTCATTTGGAAGAAAGAGGGAATAAAATATTTGGGTATTATGATTCAAAGAACTTTGGAAGACACAATGACAGTAAATGAAAAGACTTTATTGCTGAAAGTCAAAGAAATATGTGAGCATTGGAACCCATTACATCTTTCTTGGTGGTGGAAGAGTCCAAACCATCAAAATGATGATTTTGCCAGTAGTTTGCTAACAAATGAGTATGTTACCTGTTTATTTTCAAGGGTCCTTTTATAAAAAATTGAATGGGATTCTTACAAAATTTATTTGGCTGGGTAAAACTGCTAGAATAGCCTTAGTATCTTTAAAAAAAAGAATTTCGGCAGGTGGGTAAATTTTCAAAATTTTTATAAGAACATAAGAGTTGCCTCTGCTGGGTCAGACCAGAGGTCCATCGCGCCCAGCAGTCCGCACCCACGGCAGCCCATCAGGTCCACGACCTGTTAAGTGGTTGCTGCCTTTTCCTATAACCTATCTCTAAATCTATCTGTACCTTTTAATTCTATCTGTATCCCCTCAATCCCCTTATCCTTCAGGAATTTATCTAAACCTTCCTTGAACCCCCGTAGTGTGCCCTGCCCTATCACAATCTCCGGGAGCGCATTCCATGTGCCCACCACCCTCTGGGTAACTTCCTAGCATTTGTTCTAAACCTGTATCAAGCTTTCAAGCTTGATCAACCTGTATTAAGGTATCAAGCTTTCATGCTGCATCAAGGTATGTATTGGATCCTTCTTGAACACATGGAGCATCTTCTGGACTGGCTAATATTGGAAAGTCAACTCATGTCCCCATTACGATTGTGCCATATTTTGAGTATCAAGTTGCCTAGGATTTATAGGTACAATAGAATTTTATTTTCCACCTTAAGATTCATTAATATTTTAACTCTTATTCCTATCCATCATTCCATGTGTCAAACTCTATGGTTAAACTCCAGGATTTAAATCGGCGAGTCTAAAATCCTCTGAAAACATTGGCTGCATGAACTCCTACAAATCTTCTGAAAAACCAACTGCCCTTAAAGGGAAGACGCACTAGACGCCAACTAGAAGCTGCCAACCTCATCCCAGGCTGAAATCTCAAATGAGAACCTTAGGAAGGTTTCCAATGGCCACATATGCTTCACCACCCTGAGACCCGCCTGTGTTGTGGCTCGAAGCTGAAAATAGGTCCAGCATAGTAATGTGGATAGGGATCAAGTTGGAAATATGGATTTGTATACTGCCTTTTTTTTTTTTGTGCAAAGTGGTAGTCTTGGAGGATTAAGTGACTTGGCCAGGGTCACAAATAAGTGTCTTGCCAATTTGGGAGGCTGGCTAACAGGCGCCCTGAGAAGATAGCAGTCTCAGAAACTTGTGCAACATGGAGTCTCTGCTACTGTAGAAATAAAAAAAGTCAGTCCTGATCACACTAAGAAATGAAGAGCAACCAGGCCCCCATGCTCTGTCACTACAGACTCCCTGAAGTCCAAATCAATTCCTACTACCACTAGGAAAAATTTCTATAGCGGTAACAAAGACATGCAGCGCTGCATGTCTGGCACAAAGAAGGAAACAACCCTTCCTGGGTATTTTTTATCAGACAGATACCCCGGGATATAGTAGGAAAATCCTTACTTTGCTCTGGGTACCCACCTGCCGCTGAACTCCCTCAGCGGCAATTTGCCTCCTGCTGCCCCAGTCGAGATATCACCCAAAACTGGGCAGTTGAGGATATAACTGAGGCTCCCTCCAAAGCGCCCCTAGGCAAACCCGGATGGGCCCCATGTAAGAGTAAAGCGCTGTGCATCAACATAGGCCCGGGAGAAAACACACACACAAAAAAAAACCAACTTACCAAGCCCAACTGCAGCAGCGCTGCTGAAGCCTGTTTCATCCTTGCTGACCGCGACAACCCAGTTGCCGCAGTACCACAGTAAGGAAACGAGGCCCGGGAAAAAAAATGACAAGAATGCAGCAGCACTGTTGCCTGCAGAAGAAAACCCGTGCATTAATCCTGTGCGCGGGAAGGCACAATTCCATCAGCATGATACTACTGTAATTGTGTCTACAGAGCCCTAAATTCAATCTCCGTTAACTACCTCTCATGCACGTGAGAGAAGGACAGCTGGGCTGTGCTTCAAGTGGGCGGGAAAAAGCAACGTCCGGTTATTGCCTCCGCAAACACCTTTTCACCGCTGCTCTGTTGACAAAATGAATGCGGTACAGAAACCGCGAAAATAATTAACTCCCATAAGAGACTCAACCAACCGGCAGACACAATAAAGAAAGTGAACACGTAAACACCTCAGCAGAAACCGGCAAATAAATAAAGTTACAACACTAACATTACTCTCACCCACAGCAACAGAAAAGTTGTCTAAACCAGGAGAAAAAACAAATAAGGTAAAAGTAAAATTCTTTCTCACCAAAGGTTACAGGAAAGTTGTTAACACTGGGAACTGTAGACTGTCTGGAGGGGATGGTTTCCCCTGAGATGGGCGGAGTCCGCATTGAAATACTTGGGGGTATATATTCCCACTGACCTTTCTCGTTTATACTCTTTGTAACTGGTTCACCAGGGCCTGAAACAAAGGTTCCACATTCAGTTATGGAGGGGTCTTCCACTCTCACTACTAGGTAGAGTAAGCCTATATAATATGCATATTGTTCTGTGTTGGTTGTATGTTTCTCAGGTTCTCCCTCTGTATTTGACTTAGAGGGATGAAAAGCGGCTTGAGCGCCTGGTTCAGAGGTTTCTTTGGATGGGTAGACGAGCTCGCTTGCCCTACCGGCGGACAGCCTCTCCATGGTATAAGGGAGGCTTAGGTCTGTTAAACCTTCGTTTCCTGAATATTGGATGTGGCATGCGCCATATTAATGACTTTTTTCGGGTTACTTCCTATTTTACTAATACCTCCCTAGAACTATCCTGTTTTACTACAACCCACTTTAGTGCAGTCCAGCTACAGCAACATTCTCTCTCTCTCTTTTTTTTTTTTTTTAAAATGGGAAAGAAGAAAAAAAAAAAGTGAAAGAATCATCAATAACCCTCAATCCACCGGAGGGGAGGGTGAAGCAGGGACATGGGGGCCCCAGGTGTAACTCCCAAAGCCGGCACCGTTCAGCCGGACACCCCTGTCTTACTGAAGAGAAAAATTCTCAACAGAAGAAAATTAATCGTCCAGCCAGAATCCAGGAGCTAATTGAATAGTGACCATCACCTGCTAGGAGATAGAGCATACTGAAGACACAGGAGATGTGCCAGCCAATAAGACCACTGTTAATCAGTTTCTCTATCTCCACTTGCTGGATTCATCTGCTGCTGTTGCTAAGGAATGGCAAATTCCTCACACAGCTGAGCAAAGGACTTAATGGTCCCGTCATCTTCCACCAGGTGAATTCTCCCCTGCTTCCCATCTGACAAAACTAGCCCTATCCACCCCCGGTTTAAAGTTCTGATTAAAACGTAAAGGTAAGAAGGGAGAAACAGTAGGCCTAAGCGAATGAAATTTGCAGACCCAGTGCCAAACCCTCCGTAGAGGACAATGTAACACTGTACATGGGAGGAGTCCTGGCTTAGTGAGGAGAGCAGAGTAAAGAAATGCACTAAAGTGGGTTGTAGTAAAACAGGATAGTTCTAGGGAGGTGTTAGTAAAATAGGAAGTACCTCGAAAAAAGTCATTAATATGGTGCATGCCACATCAAATAGTCAGGAAACGAAGGTTTAACAGACCTAAGCCTCCCTTATACCACGGAGAGGCCGTACACCGGTAGGGCAAGCGAGCTCGTCTACCCATCCAAGGAAACCTCAAGCCGCTTTTCATCCCTCTAAGTCAAATACAGAGGGAGAACCTGAAAAACATACAACCAACACAGAACAATAAGCATATTATATAGGCTTACTCTACCTAGTAGTGAGAGTGGAAGACCCCTCCATAACTGAATGTGGAACCTTTGTTTCAAGCCCTGGTGAACCAGTTACAAAGAGTATAAACGAGAAAGGTCAGTAGGAATATATACCCCCAAGTATTTAAATGTGGACTCCGTCCACCTCAGGGGAAACCGTCCCCTCCAGTCAGTACGGACTGCAGGACAAGAGGGCAGGGCCATGGATTTATCAAGATTTAGAGAAAGACCAGAATAAAACCCAAATTCAGAAATCAAATCCAACTCTGTAGGTATAGAAGTCTCTGGATCTGTGAGAATTAAAAACATGTCATCTACGAAAGCCAGTGTCTTCAAGTCAACACCCGCTACGCGGAGGCCCTGCACCTCCTCAAAGAGACGAAGAGTGCAAAGCAATGGTTCTAAAGAACGTAAGAAGAGCAACCCTGTCTCGTACCCCAGAGTATAGGAAAAGAGTCGTGCGGGTGCCTTTGATCAGCAGAGATGCTCTAGGATTAGAGTATAAAGAACGTATCACTTGAAGATAGAACCCCCCCAAGCCCAATATATTCAAGTGTACGAAATAAAAAGGACCAATGCACACTATCAAAGGCCTTAGAGGCATCCAGACTTACACACAGTGTAGGAATCTTGTGATGCTAACAATGTGCGAGCGCAAAAAGAACCTTGCGCACATTACAAACTGACTGGCAGCCATGGATAAAGTCAACCTGATCGGTATGTATAATAGTGGGAAGATGAGGAGCAAGGAAAATCGGCCAACATGCGTGAGAAAAGTTTAAGATCAACGTTGATCAATGAGATCGGATAATAAGAACTAGGGTCCTCAGCCTCCTTACCCGGTTTCAGCAGCAAAGTGATAAGGGCTGCATTGGCGTTAACGAGGAAAAGAGCCCGTAGCTATAGCTGTGTTGTAATAGTCCAAAGGTCCGCAAAGATGGGGCGATAGCATATGATAGAATTCTCCCGAGAAGCCATCCGGGACAGGGGCCTTGCCCGGACGAAGAGATTTAATTGCAAATTGTAGCTCTATTGCTTGAAAAGGGCTGTTAAGACTGGACACGACATCCTCAGGAAGACAGGGCAATCCCGACGCCTGAAGGTAATCAGTCATCAGATCCTTGGAGGCATCGTCAGATGCAGAATATAACCTGGTGAAGAAATCATAAAGATCCTCAGACACCCCTGCAGTGTGAGACATCCTACCCCCCCCCACCCCGGAGTCTTAAGCATGAAAATCGGGTTTACTACCCTGTCTTGGCCACAACAAAATGCGCCAGCAAACGCCCAGGTTTGTTACCACACCGATGAAAATGGTACTTATGATAAGCCACCCACTTCTGAAAACGAGAATGAAGCAGAGAATTAAGTACTTCCTGGGCTGACAAATACCGTTCCTGGGTTATGGCCGAGGGAGTAGTGTGAAAGATCTGTTTGGCATCTCTGAGGGCACGCTCCAAAGTTATAATGCCTCGTGTAATACGTTTATTTCTGGCACAAAGAAAGGAAATAATATGGCCTCGCAACACAGTCTTAGTGGCTTCCCAAAATAAAATAGGGTTGTCTCAATGTTGTGCATTAGTGGTAAGATAATCATCCCATTGGGTCTGCAAAAAGGTCTGGAACTCTGTGTCTTGCGCAAGATAGAAAGGGAACCGCCAAGAAGGGGATCGGGTATAAGCTGGATCCAAGTGGATATCTATCCAAATTGGGGTATGATCAGAAATACTCAGGGGACCGATCTCCACCAAGGTTACCAAAGGAAACAAAGCAGGGGACACAAAAATATAGTCAATATGAGACCAGGTATTATGTGCGCGGAAAAGATGGGTATAATCACGAACTTCATGATGCAAAAGACGCCATGGGTCAATCACTGAGACTGTATCGCAAAAGTCAGAAAGAAGATGAACCCTGGCCCCCAAAGAGTGTGTCAATGCTCCAGACTTATCACATTCAAGGTCTGTGACCAGATTAAACTCACCCACTAAAAGAAGGGGATCCCCAGAATAATGAGCACAAACTTTGAATATTTATAAGCTGTCAGCGTGGGAAATACTTTTTACTTATGCGGATGACATTTTTATACATTACATTAGAGATTTCTATTCCGCCATTACCTTGCAGTTCAAAGCGGATTACAAAAGAGTTATAAAAGGTGGGTTACAATATTGGATCATTGGTAAATTCAGGAGAAGTTGAGAAGGCGGGTTACAAAAAGAGATATAAATGGTGGAATACAGTAGATCATTGGTGAATTCAAGAGAAATTGAGAAGAACTGGTAGTATCTGTGGGGCGGGGTGAAGGCAGGAGGATGGAAGGTAATGATATGTTAAGAGTGATTCAGTGATTTCTTGAAGAGTATTGTTTTTATCTTTTTCTGAAGATCTTGTATTCGGGGGTGGTTATCAGTAGGTTGGAGATTTGGTTATCCAGTTTTGCCGCTTGTGTTGCCAGTAGTCCGTCATACAGTTTTTTCTGTTTGACTTCTTTGATTGGAGGGTGTGTGAAAGGGGTGTGTGTTTTTCTATGTCTGGGTGATGTAGTTTGGTAGAGGCGGCTGTTTAGGTAGATTGGGCTGTCTCCGTTTAACGATTTAAATAGCATGCAGTAGAATTTAAATAGTATTCTTTCTTGAATTGGTAGCCAGTGTGAGTTGATGTATGCTTCTGTAATATGGTCGTGTTTGTTCAGTGAGTAGATGAGTCTCTGATTGAGACTCATTATACTGATTGAGAATGACCCAAATATTACCAATTTAACTTTTAAAATAAATCACTGTATCTCTAAACTTCAAACTTGGGATGAAGCTAAATGCAACTAAAACTAAACTTCTGTGGTTAGGCCCAAAATTCCTTCTACTGTACTTTTGGATTCTGGAGCCTCCCTACAAATTGAGTTCTCCTCTAAGATTTTGGGAATACTTTTTGATTCTTCTCTTACTTTTAAGGATCAAATAAACTCTCTGGTTAAGAAATGTTTTTTCAGCTTACAAAGGTCAGATCTCTTTTCCATCAACGTCATTTTACTGTTTTGGTACAATCTATTATATTATCCCGGTTAGATTATTGTAACGCCATTTATCTTGGCATCACTAAGAACTGCCTTCAAAGACTACAATTGATTCAGTAAACCGCCGCAAAGCTGATCTATGCAAAGAACAAATTCAAACATGCGACTCCTTTGCTTTTCTCTCTCCATTAGCTCCCGGTTTATTTTATAATTCAGTTTAAGTGTTTATGTATTGTTTTTAAATTTACATGGTATCTTTGCTCCTCTTGTTCCTCTGCTATGGAATGTTTACAGATTTTCATATGCGAGAGGCATTCATCGATTTAAACTTTCTCAATTCAAGGAGTTAAGAATTTTAGCAGCTCTCTGGCGTTTAAATTTCCCCAACTATGGAATGAACTTCCCCTAATTTTGAGATGTCCCAGTTCCTTCCAACTCTTCCGTAAACTTGTAAAAACTTTTTTATTCGCTAAACATTTTGAAAACTAACTCTCTTGTATTTCAGTTTACTTTATTTTTTTTTTATTATTTGTTAACCGTGTCGAGCTTCCTTTGGTTGAAGACCCAGTATATAAGGTTAAGTTTTAATTTAGTATCAGAGGACAGTCCAGAGTGATGGGAGGCAGAGCAGAAAAATGTAAATGAGGCTCTCTAAACCAGGTCTCACAATCAGAGATACAGAAACCACATGTTCAAGAATGATGTGCCTATTGCACCAGAATACAAGTGAAATTGAGAGGAAAAGACCTCAGATGCCTGCGCTAATAAAGAATAGAGATTCCAAAATAGCTTTTTGCAGGTTCAGGTTATCTTTCATCGGACAAAAACCTCTCAAGTCCTGATTTAGGTGAACTTATCTAGCTGAACACATTATCAAAAGACCCCCAAAGAAGCTAAGAGAGTTGGAGATAAGTGCATTATTTTGTTTCTTCCATTTATTTGGCATTATTAGTATTGCACTAGAATAGCCTATACTCACTGTGCCTTGTTGGTGACTGTGTCAACCCTGCTGCAGCTAAAAGGAAAGGAAAGAAGACTTTCTGCCTTGAGATAGAATTCCACATATCCACCCCCCCAAAAAAAAAAATAAAATAAATAAAAAAGGTGATCTTCGGGCTGCCAGTCAGATCAAGCCCTCAGCCCCCATTTGATCGCACACCGCTATGGGGGAGGAAAAAACTACAGCTGACCCTTTAATCCCAAAGGACTTTCCCCAGGGCAAAAACAACCCATGCTCAAACCCCTAATAAATTAGGGTGCAAGCTAGCTCCATGGAGAATGGACCCCGAGCTCCAAAAACTGTTATTGCAGCCTGGCTACAAAGATACATGAGGATTGCCCTTCTAGCAGCAAACTGCTCCTAGGGCATCTGTGTCCTTTTCCAAGCAGAGCTGCCCCAAAAAGGGAACTCTGCATACTGAAGCCTCAAAAAAAAAAAATCCTGAAAATAATCAAATTAAGCAAAGCAGATCAGAAAGACACTTTCTCAATTCACTTTCAGAAGGAAAAACTGAAGATAGCAGTACAGCCACTGGGGAAGGAGATAAGAGTTGAAAGTTGTGGATGACATCCTTCTACAAGCAATTCATGACCAGGAGTATAAGAACTATTGTCCGGAATCCTTTGCACTATAAATGCTATTGCTATTTTAACGAAATGTCAGTGGCAAACAGACATATATAACTGTCAGTAGTAACAAGTGGATAAGTAGGTTTAGGTAAGGGGCATAAGAATTTCATTGATCAATTAAGTGTACAACAACAAAAAAACACTCTTTTAAACCAGGATTTTAACCTGGAAGTCAATCTATTGGGGGAGAGTGTGGCACAGTGGTTAAAACTACAGCTTCAGCACCCTGAGGTTGTGGGTTCAAACCCATGCTGCTCCTTATGATCCTGGGCAAGTCACTTAATCGCCCCCATTGTCCCACGTACATTAGATAGATTGTGAGCCTACCGGGACAGAAAGGGAAAAATGCTTGAGTAAATGAATGCATTCATGCATTGTAAACTGTTCTGAGCTCCCCTGGGAGAATGGCATAGAAAATTAAATAAATAAATATTGGTAACAGAAGAATTGCTGGCCCTGTTGCTATTTTAATAAAAGTATATTTTATTTATTTGTTTTAGTTTTATATCCCGTCCTTCTCAAAGAGCTCAAAACACTTCCGAAAACTTTAAATAGAGAATGTTTTTAGATACTTTCAAGTTCTAAGATTCAAGCAGAACTTACGATATAAACAATTATAAATTAACTAGGTTCTACAATTTCCAGTTTTCCTCCTAAAGGCTACTGCAGCTGGATGTTCATTCAGTGTGTGGTGATAGGTATCTGTGTATCTCAAATGGAGTTAAACATTTTAAAAAATGTTAAGCCTTTCCAGTGCACAAAGGGAGAAAGAAAATTCAACGTAGTCTGCAGTAAACAACAGCAAGCAGAAAACAACGAAGAGACTGCAGATAATGTACAAGATGCAGTGTCTGGATAGGAACAGAGTGTTACAAAATTCTGTAACCTGGAATATAAGGGTTAAAATTAACAATATACCAATTCTCGACATGAATCACAGATCCTAGCGTTAAATAGACCAAAGACTCATGGGGTGGCCTATTCACCACCAAGTAGTTACCTCTAGTTTCTGCGCTCTGTCTTTACTCAGTGGTTCCAGAAGAAAGCTCAGGTTATTGTCATCAGCTAGAGAACGGAGGTCAAAATAATATTTGGCATAAACACTGGCAGGAACATTGATATTAAACTGTAGTAACTCCAAGAAGTGTCTTTCCATCTCATTCCTGTGAACAAGAAATGTGAAAAATTGGAGTTATGTTTTTGAAGCCATTATACTGCAGTTCAGCCTAATGGACTAACCATATTTGCCGAATGTTCTAGCAGCTCAAAAGAAAAGAAAGGCTCAAGGCAGTTATCACTGACTTCCTAATTCAGAGATGCCTTGTTTTGAGTGCATCAGGCTTTTAAAACTGTTTACATTCAAGAAAATTGTGCTTGGAACTTTAAATATAATGTATATAAAATGGCTTGCTAAATACTGTATTTCACAAATATTTTCAGAATAGCCACTTGGCTCTGTGTATAATGGTTGACCACTCTTGCATTAGCTGCTCTGTAAATACTACATTACAATTGTGAACGAAATATTTATATATTTATTCTTGCATACATGAGTCACAGCACTTGCAGAACTCATTTCTCAAACACTCTACTAAATGTTACAGTACAATAATTTGGCCCATACAATTACACTTATCTACCTTCTCAAGCCACCAATATCCAGACATTGGATGAATTTGATTTGCACATCCAGGGAGGGTGGGTGGGTGGGCGGAGGGGTATTATATTTTGATGTTATCAATAAGTTCAATATGATTTTCACTACATGTCTGAAATACTGTATTTTGCTTTTTAATCCTATATTGGGGTGGGGGGATAATGTTTTTGAAGTATTTCTATGACTGATGTAAATGCAATTTTGAAGTTATGTATATGTATATTTTAATGCATTGTTTTTGATTGGAAAATTAATAAAGATTTAAAACAAAAAATCCAGTTTAAATATTTTTTTTATTTTTTAAAATAATTGATTTTTATGCACCCTGACTACTAATCATTTCCATAGCGCTACTAATCGAATGCTACATTGCATATATTATATATGCAGGTACTTTGTTCATAGTGGGCTCACTTTCTAAAATGTGTTTTGTACTTCAGTTAACCCTTTCAGGACCATAAGGATCGTAGGCCAATTTTTGTGGTTTTGACGACATTTTTATGGTAAAAAGGGCTTGCAGATGCCAAAAAATTGATTTTTTTTGTGAAATATCATTATTTTTTTTTAAAAAAAATCAAACTTCTGGCTTATGGACAGTGTGGCAAGTGAATCTTCTCGTCAATCTGGCAACGACGCTAATGAATGAATGTCGGAACCAGTTTGTTTACATAAAGGCAGTATCATATGGAATCCGTACATATCAAATTTAGAACTGTAGACTATCCCAATCAAAATTTATAGGATTTTAAAGTTATGGGACAAATATGTCCCTTGGTTCTGAAAGGGTTAATGGAGGGTTAAGTGACTTGCCTAGGGTCATAAGGAGCAGTGGGCATCGGTCCCAGTTCCCCGGGATTTCATCTTACAGCACTAACCATTAGGCTATTCCTCCACACCGCATTAATCCAGTTGGTACTGAAATCACCCATTAGAATTTTGCCAAATTTATTAGCTTCCCTAATATCTATTAATATTCATCATCAGGCAGTAACATATCCCCATGGGTGTGCTTTCTCTTGGCACATGGAATTTTATCGTAAGGATTCCATATTGGCAGTCTGTTTTCCTGCTGTATTTTTTTCCACTCCATTTCCTCTTTAACATATAGCGCCATCCACCCTAGCAGTGTGATCTACCGGATTTTTCTTTTTTTTTTTTAACTTTATTTATAAGATTTTCAATTTTAGATACAAACATTGCTTTGCACAATGCTACAGATCCAGAAATTATATTCAATAAGAGTTATAAAGGAAACTAACTATATTTTATTTAGTCCACAAAAATGAAGATCAAGAAAAGAAATAAACTTCCAAATAGAAATAACAAATAACAGTTAAGGTCACGGCATTAGATTCCCAAATTACAGCCAGCTGGCAGGTCATACATCACTAGACATGGTTACCAACCTTTCTTTTGATCCAATAAATTCCAAAAGTTGTTTAGGCTCAAAGAAAAGAAAATTCTTATCTTGATAAGATACATAACACTTTGCAAGAAATTTAACAAGAAATATAGCCCCTAAGGCTAGAGTTCTTGGCCTCAAGGAAAAGAACTCCTTCCTACGTCTCCGAGTCCTCTGAGCTAAATCTGGAAAAACTCGAACATTAGAGCCCAAAAACTTATCATTTAAATGACGAAAATACATACGAAGAATAAATTCCCTATCACTCTCCAAGGCTAGAGTCAACAATATGGTAGTTCTCTGAGTGACAACCTCAGATCTACCATATATTTCATTCTATAAGACACACCAGACCATAAGACGCACCCACCTATTGTAGCATGGCCGTCCCTTAGGGCAAGGCAGGGACCGGTACACAACTACTAACTAGCCCTGGCGTATTTCCCCAAGAGGGAGGAAGTACCTGTGGTGGAGAGCTTACCTTGTGGATAAAAGTCAGAATGGCACCACACAGGTAAGTAGTCAAAGTAAAGCAATCAAATTTATTAATTCTCCAAACTTGGCCAAACAAAATGTGGTAAAAGAATCCAGAAATATCAGCAATCATAAGCGAACCAAAACAATAATGCTGTACTCACCAGCCTAGTCTGGTTAATTTCTAAGCGTTCAGCTTATGTCCCAGGTAAGTCCTAACAAACACTGGCCTCAATAGAATAAAGCATAAGTTCAGTCACAAGTAGTCTTTGGGTTAAACACAAAACTGTATCTTTGCAATGCCGTAGTTCTTCTCTCCTTTGCAAGGATTAAGGAGCAGAAGCTTGGTGGATTTTCCAAAGTAGTACCTTGCCAAAGCAAAATACAAAAATAGACCCACAAAAACCCAACACATAGATGTTTGGCAGATCCTGCCCCAACCTTCAGGGTTATAACAGCTCCAGGAAGGACATTAATAGTGCTGCCAAACTGCAGCCAAGCCTCTGGTTGCAGCGGCCATCTTGGCTCAAAAAAAAAACCAAACAACTTTCAAATACTAGCAACTTTCCTTCTTTAGCAAAATCAGTCAATTCACTTCTTCAACAGTGACACTTTTACAAAACATTTCAGCAGCTGAGTAATTGTCCCAGCAGCAAAACAGCCAAACCCAAAAAATGCAGAAAAAGAAAAAACTTTTCAAAAAGCAAACCCACAGTCAAATCAGCTTACTTCCATTTCCTCAGAAAGAGCAAGTTATGGCAGAGCACTACAGTCCATATTCTCTGGTTCTCTTCTTCTGCCTCCGGGTTCAGCATTTCCACGTCTGATGGCCTTTGAAGAGCTGGAGGCTCTTTCAGCATGAGAGCTTCCTTAGACTGCCATCTCCTCTCAGACAGCCAGCTCTCTAAGTGCTCAAGAGCTGCTGTGCCACGCCCAGCCCTACGTGGAGGAAGGGCTTTCTGCACCTGAGGCTGCCTTCTAACCTGGTTTGGTCAGCAGTTTTAAAGATGGAGGATTTAAAGGGGCCAAACTGTTTTTTTCCAGGGCTATGTATTGAGTCCTGCCTAAACTCAGCCTACGCTTTCTGGTCCTGTTCCTGCCCTGCAGGGACATATGGTCAGCTCTAACCAGTTTCACTGGTCGATTTCTGGGGCTCCTAACTGGCAAAAGGCTGGAACAGGAGTCGGGCTTGTGACACTATGAACAAAATACCTGCATATATAATACATGCAATGTAGCATTTGATTAGTAGTGCTATGGAAATGATTAGTTGTCAGTCTTCTGTCCCTACTGATGAGTACATTTGTGCTTAAGATGTTACCAAATGTAATTTTAAAAAGTGAATTTAGAAACATTCCAGCCATGTCAAACTAAAACACCTATCTGCCAGGGGGCAGTGCATAAGCTGCACTTTTCATACTCATGTATTGGACTTGCATAGCAGCAGAAGATGAGACTAAGATTAAACCACTCTGTCTCTACTACTACTATTAATCATTTCTATAGCAGTGCTAGACATACCATACATATCGCTGTACATTAACATGCAAGAGACAATCACCGCTCAATGGAGCTTACAATCTAATTAAAACAAACAGGACAAATAGGGGTTAGGGCTACTATCCACTGCATAAGCTGCAGCTTTCGTGACTATGTTCTATCAACAGTTGGTTCTGTTGTATCAGGTACTTAGCAGCCTGGACCAATTGTTGCCTTCATCTTGCAGGCTGTCTTTGTTCTGGCCCATCCACTCCCATATTGACAAACAAAGCATTGTTCCACAACAATGTGAATGAGGACACAATATTAAGCAGAGACATTGAAGCAAGAACAGGCTGTCTTAATGTATGCAGCCATCTGTAACATCCCCCATGAGGGTAGAACATTAACACCTGCCCAAACACAGAATACCCACGCAAGAACTATGGCCCTAGAACATTAAAATAATTGTAGTGGCTTGAACACTGTGGGATTTTGTTCTAGATAACTAAAAGGCTAGTTAAGTGTTAAGGGCAAAGGCAATATTTATTTTTTAAATTTATATACCATCTATATCTAGAATGTTTCCATATAAAACATACATAGCATAAAATCAATATTACAAAAAACTGACTCATGACATTTCTTGCAAACTTCCATCTATTACCTGTACAAATAGAAATCTTTCCTTATATGACTGTCCCTTTCCCTTGGATGTTATGATATTGGTACATTGCCAATGGGGAAGGAGCTCACACTCCATCATTTTGTCAAGAGGGTAAAGGTTAAGATTAGGAGAGAGAACAGCTGGGGCACGCTGGTTGTCCAGATATGTCCAGAGCTCACATATTATGAAAGGCCTCAACAGGTACCTCTCAGCACCATCCTATCAACCTGCGCAAGATTGCCCTCCTTGGCCAGAAGTAATCTGGTACTTGCATGGTGCCAGTTAGAACTTGGAGGTCCTCAGTGTCCCTGTTATGAAAACCCACATTAATGCAGTGACAGATTCCAACCCACTCTTCTCTGCACTACTCTGGCCTTCCAAACAGGGGTCAACACTGAAGCATCTCCCTAACAAGTACAGTGAAACCTTGGTTTGCGAGCATAATTCGTTTCAGAAGCATGCTCGTAAACCAAAGTGCTCGTATATCAAAGTGAGTTTCCCCATAGGAAGGGAAACTCGCTTGATTGGTCCCCCCCACCCACCGGCACTGTTCACTTCCACCCCATCCCATCACAAAAAGACCCCCCACGAAGCCACTGGCGCACTTCCACCCCACATCAGCATCGCCCCCCCTGCCTGTGAGCCCCCCCCCTCGAGAACCGGCATCACCCACCCTTACCCCGATCTGGCACCGGCACGCAGCACCAACCCACAGGACGTTCCGGTGCTTGAAGATCCTGCCTCTTGCCGCTGGGCTTTGAGCATCTGGGCATGCTCAAGGCTTTCTGGCTCCTGCTCTCCCCAAGAATCTCGGAGAGAGCGGGAGCCAGAAGGCCTTGAGCATGCGCAGATGCTCAAGGCCCAGCCCAGTGGCAAGAGGCAGGATCTTCAGGCATCAGCACGTCCTGTGGGTTGGTGCTGTGTGCCGGTGCTAGATCGGGGTAAGGGTTTGGGCGGGCAATGCTGGTTCTCGGGGAGGGGGGAGTCGCGATGCCTGTTCTCGGGAGGGGGGCTTGCAAATCGAGTCAACTCTCGGTTTGCGAGGCACGATTTGCTTGAGTGTTTTGTTCGTCTTGCAAAACACTCGCAAACCGCGTTACTCACAAATCGAGGTTTGACTGTAGTTCTAGCTCTGAGTTTGAGAAATTGCCCTCGTGGATCAAAAACATCCTTACATCTAGCCATAGTTCCTAAACAGCAAAAATGGCTAGCTTCCATTCTAAAATTGATGCATGGACATCTACATAACCCATTCTAAAATTGATGCATGGACATCTACATAACCTTAATACAAATAATAGAGCTAGTATCCATTGATGTTGATGTATTGGATGTTCATCAGTTCAAACCAAGGGCCATCCATAAACAGTGATTCAGGGATGGAAGTTACAAATTATTCAATAATTGCTGTAGACATTTGAAAAATTCACATCTCACAAAATAAGGGCTGGACCATTCATGAAGTCATAGACAGCGGAACGCTTTTTTGTTTGGGGGGGGGGGGGCAAAAGCTCCACCCAAACATCACCCAAGCTCGACTCCTGACCCCACCCCCATAATAATGATAGTATTAATTGTAATATAATTTTCCATTCATTTTTCATATATACACACAATATAATCTTATTGACAACACATAATGGTTAAACACAAAATTAAACTACACAAAGCACACTGTATACTTCTCAACATTCCAGAACACCTGACCTCGGCCACACATGCAGAACACAGATAATAACCCCTATGCAAACACAGGACCACAAACTAAAAGTACTAATATACACAAATGAAACCCTAAGATGTCAGAGTCTACATGCATTATAACGCTTGAAATAGAAAGAAATTCATTTCTTCCTGAACAGTGCAAAATATAGACAGCAGATATAAATTCTCAAAACAGACACATTTCAATCACTAAATTGAAAATAAAATCATATTTCCTACCTTTGTTATCTGATGATCTAATCATCTTTTCCCAATCTCTGGTTGCACTTCTTTCTGTCTGTGTTCTTGTGTTTCCATGGCCTTCTTATCCATTTGCTGTTTTTCTCTTCTTATTCACTTTCTAACCTACATTCATCTTTGGCATTACCCTTCAAAATTCAACTTCCTTACATTTTTCTGCTTTCTTCACAAAATCTACTTTTCCGTGTCTTCCCTTCCCATCTATCCATGTATACTCTATTTCTTCTTCCCTATTCCCATCTATCCCATAAGAAGTATTTCTTCCATCTCTCTTCCCTGCCACACCCATTGCTGTGCACCATCTCCTGCCTCTCTCTCCAGTGATCTGACATCAGTCTTCCCCCTTACACCCTCATATGGTCTGGCATCTTTCTCCTCTCCCATGGTCTAACATCTCTCTCCTCGCCTTCCTGCAGTCTGGTATATCTTTCTTCTCTCCTTCCTTTCTCTGGTCTGTCATCTCTCTTTCCCTTTCCAGTGATCTGGCAACTCTCTCCTTCCATCACCCTTCTCCAGAATCTGACATCTCTCACTTCTTTGAGTCATCTGTCCTCTCTCCCAGTGTAATATTTTCTTTCCCTCCCCTCCACCACTATCATGTCTAACAATTCTCCCTCTTCTTCCTTTCCCCATGTATACCATCTCTTTTTCCCTCCCACTCCATGCACCCATGTACAATAATTCTCTTTTTCTCTTTACTCCCCCACTGGCAGCATCTCTCACTCTTTCCCTCACTTCCCAGCACCCCATCTATGCATCATATGTCCTTCCCAACCTCCTCACAGCCCATGCAAAATCTATCCTTCCCTGTCTTCTCCCCAGCCTGTGCAGAATCTGTCCTTCCCAACCCCCTCCCAGCCTGAGCAACATATGTTCTTCCCTGCCTTCCCAACTGCCCTCCCATGTCATATCTCTCCCTTTCCAACTACCCTATCTTCCTATTTTATATACCTCCCTCTACACCACCCCCAGGTCCACTATCTCTGCCTTTCTCTTTCCTTCAGGTATCTCATTCTCCTTTCTTTCACAGCACCCCACGTCCAACTACTCTCTTTTTCTATCCCTCCAGATCATCACTAGTTCCCCCATGTTTCTGGCACTATAAGTCCTTCCCATTCACTCCCCACATTGTATGTCTTTGAAACCCATCCCCCCCTTCTACTTTAAAAAACAGAAACAGTCCTTGGGGCTTCCTGGCCCGGCATATCCTCCCCCTTCATCTCTGCTCGCATTTTTGTTACAGGAAATGCTGGCTGCGGCAGCAACTCTGAAACACAGCCTGCGTCCTTCCTCACTGCGCTCCTTATGCCGCGGTCCGTCCAGGCTTGAAAAGGAAATTGTGTCATTGGGGCGGAACACGGCACAAGGAACGCAGGGAGGGAGGCTGCAGACTGTGTTTCAGAGTCACTGCTGCAGCTGGTGTTCCCCTGTAACAAAAATGTCAGCGGTGTTCAAGATGACTTAGGACTGGCACGCTTAGCTGCCCTATTTGCAACCCCCTCCTAACGCCAGCCTTGTAACTCCAGACTCCCCCCCTCCCCCGGGCCGCTTTTTTTTTTTTTGCACTTCAAATACTTTTACTATCAAAATAAGTCTGCTTCATTACTAACGTGACCATTTATTTTTTTTCCTCAAAACGGGACATCTACTAATTTTTGCAATCTCCGCTCCAGACCTCGCCCCCATAATAGTACTAATTGTAATTCAAGACATTCCTGCAAACGACTTAATACCAGTAGCTCCTTTCCACTTCCCAATACCTTCCAGATTCCCCAAAGCAACCTCATTTACTCTTTATCTTCTCTAGAAATTACCAGATATCTTCTTATAATACATTTTTAGTAATTTTTTTCTAATCCACCTTGAACCGCAAGGCAATGGCGGAATAGAAATCTCTAATGTAATGTAACGTAATAACATTTTTTCAATTCATTTTCCCTGGTCAGGCTCTGCACCTAGCCCTCTTCAAGTTTCAAGTTTATTAGGTATCTTGATGAATCGCTTAATCAAACTTCAAAGCGATGTACACATTAAAATTTACATTTGTTAGGTAACTGTACAATACATACAAATATTTTTAAAAAAAATAAATTACACTGTTTAACATACTCTTAACATTAGGTAAGGAGGGGTGAAATACAATTCATTAAAGTAAAGAAGAGACATTCAGGGAAAAAACACAAGGGTAATCGTTAAAAAAAAATATAATAAAGTACAATGGAGTAGTAACATAAAAAAATCAGTTTGCAAAGGCATCTTTAAAAAGAAAAGTTTTTAAGTTACTTTTAAATTTTCCGAATTCCTTCTCCTCCCTTAAAAAAATAGGGAGGGCATTCCAAGTCTGAGGTGCAGTACATGAAAAAATAAATTGCCTTCTCGTATTTATACTTAGGAATTGACAATAAGTTTTGTTCGTTGGATCTTAAAATTCTCCTTGCAGAATATGGAATTAATAATTTAAATAAAAAAGCGGGGGTCATATTATATAGAGTTTTGAAGATGATTATACAAAGTTTAAAAGTTATTCTGTGACTAACTGGAAGCCCTTCCCTCTTCCCTCCCTCCCTCCCTGTCAGGCTCTGCACCCAGCTCCCTTCCTTCCTTCCCTCCCTCCCTCCCCTGTCAGACTGCACTAGTGCTGCCCAATTCAGGAAAAATATTTTGATTCGATTCAGCCTATTGAATTGGTTTTTCGATTTGATTCAATTTTCCTGCCCAATTGGGTGTTTTGGTTTTTGTTTTTTTTTCAAACATACTGGTGGGTTTATTTTATAGCCTCTTCACCCCCTTTGCCTTTTCCTAACCACGCTGGCGCTGTGGTGTAAACAAAATAAACAAACAAAAAAGACTTTTCCTCTCTCTTTTAAATCCTAGCTCACGTTTGCGGTTTAACACCAGCTCTGGGAGGATACACTTTTCAAATCTGACATAGTGTAATCACAAAACAGAAAATAAAATTCATTTTTCTACCTTTTGTTGTCTGGTCATTATTCAAATCTTGTTGGTCCCAGGCTCTGGTTTGTCTTCTGATAACTTGTTTGCCAGGGTCTCCTTCTTTCTTCGTGCTAACCATCCATCTGCCATCTCTGTCCTCCCCTTCAGTTTCCCTTCCCTCCCCAGGAGGTCTGGCATCTTTCCTTTTTTTCATCTCCATCCACAGATCCACCTTTTCTCAACTACCCTTTCATCTAGCATCTCTCCCTCCTTCCCCAACCCCAGGGTCCACCATCTCTCCCTTTCTTTTCCCAACTACCCTCCTATCCAGTATCTCTATCCCCCTCCATACCATCCCTTGTGTCCAACTTCTCTCCCTTTCTGTTCTTTCCCTCCCTAAATCCCAATGTCCATCATCTCTCTCCTTCTCCTCTATTTTCAGACCCATTATTTCTTCCCCCCCCAAAGTCTGGCATATGCACGTCACTTTGAACCTCCCTTCCCTCCTTCTGTGTACTTCTACACCAGGGCCCCCCTCCCCTGAAGGCCTGCACCTCCCCCTGAAGGCCTGCATCCCACCCCTAAAGGCCTGCCTGTCCCCCCTGAATGCATTTGCTACCA
Source organism: Geotrypetes seraphini (assembly GCF_902459505.1). Taxonomy (NCBI): domain Eukaryota; kingdom Metazoa; phylum Chordata; class Amphibia; order Gymnophiona; family Dermophiidae; genus Geotrypetes; species Geotrypetes seraphini. The sequence goes on along the minus strand of NC_047088.1, from coordinate 142,459,374 downwards.
TCCCTGAAGGCCTGCTTCCTCCTTGAAGGCTTCTCCCCCTTAAAGGCCTGCGTCCCACCCCTGAAGACCTGCCTGTCTCCCCCTTGAAAGCCTGTCCTCCCCCCTTGAAGGCCTCTCCCCCCCTTAAAGGCCTGCCCACCTGCTCCCCCTGAAGGCCTGCTTGCCTGTCCCCCCTGAAGGCCTGTCCCACCCCCCACTCCGAATGACTGCTCACACCTCCCCCCCAGAAGACCTGCGTGTTCCCCCAGGCCTCCCCTGGTGTCAAGCTTCCCCCCAGGCCTCCCCGCACCGTTTACCGTTGAGAAACAGCTTGCAGATAAGATTGCGATGCTAGCGATCTTTCCATTGCTTCGGAGCTGCTTCCTCTGCCAAGGTCCCATCCCTCCTCTGATGTTAGAGGCAGGATCGCGGAGGAAACAGCTCCGAAGCAGTGGAAAGATTGCTAGCATCGCAATCTTATCTGCAGGCTGTTCCTCACAGGTAAACGGTACAGGGAGGTCTGGGGAGGAAGCGGGAGACCAGGGGTGGAAGCCGAACACTAGGGGAGGGAAACGGACACCGGGGGGGGGGGGGGGGGGAAAAGCCGGATAGCAGCACTTCATGACTGACCCTCCCCCCTCGCCCTTTAAAGCAGGTGCAGCAGCGGCCAGCCAGCATGAGCAGCGCTGCCACTTCTGCTTTAGGGGGCGAGAGTCAGCCGAATCGGGAACCGATTTTTTGGGGGTTTTGAATCGATTCGATTCACCTGAAGTGAATCGGTGAACCGATTCGAATCGTTAATCGGGCAGCAATACTCTGTACCCGACCCCTTCCCTCCCAACCTCTGTCAGGCTCTTCACCCAGCCGCATCCTCCTACCTCCTCCCGGTTGGTGGCAGCTGGTTTCTTCTGCCGCTGAGCGGCAACTAGCAGGAACGTGCTTTGCCGCTCCTACTCAGCGCTTAGCGGCTTCTTTGACTGGCTCCTGAGAATTCTCATGAATCTTACTTCATATCTTTCTAACAATCTTTTCGCAACTATTTTTTTTACACACTATTTCTGATCCCCAAACCCTTATCAGCTTTCCATATCTTCCCCAGGGAACATTTCATCTCTTCTTCCCTGATCTCAGTCTTCCCTCCATACTTTCCAGAAATCCAGTTCACTTTCTAGATCCCGAAACCCATCCCAACATTCATACCAGCCTTCCCTCAAGCTTCCATTCCTCATTGATCCTTTCCTCCAATATTCCTAAGCTCTTCACTTGTTAGTCCTATTTGGTATGGATTAAACTTTTTTCATTTCATTCTGCCTTAGTCCATAATAAACAAAATCGTGCAAGATACTGTGTTAGTATACTATTTTTGTTTTGAATGTACTAAAGTGATATAGCACATGCTAATGCAGTAAAAAATAAAGTGCTCCCCTTACACATCTCTGCTTTGTTTGTTTTTTCTACCTTTCAGCTCTCCTTTAACCCCCTCCCCAACCTAAGGTTCTCTCTTGCCCAAACAAATGGGGAGCAGCAGCAAAGCAAGCAGGGCTGAGGAGACAGTGGAAGCACTGTGATTATCATCCTATGCAATAGAAGTGGTGGTAGCAGCAGCTAGCGAGTTGGGTTGTTTTTTTTGTTGGTTTTTTTTTAACTGTTCCTTTACTCCACACCACCATGCCTATTTTAGTTTTGCAGCCAGTTCCCTCTTCTCTCATGGTAGAAGTGGGAGTTATGTCTGCATCCCAGAAGACATCCTAATATCCGAGACATGGCGAAATTACTTAATTTGGAAGCAGAAGGAAGTCTGTGCAAGCCCTCAAGCGCTGGTAGTGAGATACAAATATGTGCAAGACAAATTAAACCTGAAAGTGAACGCACAGATTGGCATGTTTTCAGCACTTAAATATAAGATTTGCAGGTAAAAATTTTTTTGAAAGCTTATACTTAGAGGCACAGAATGGCACCAATGTGTTTTGCTTCTGGGTTTGCCTGGTGTATGTATACAGGAGCTCTACTTACTGTGAAACTCTTGTGCGCATGCACCAGGAATGTTCCTCCTCCTTGCTTTCAGTTACACACACATTATTTGCATCTTTTTATGGGCAATAATTGGGGAGCTATTCTTCTGCATTGCTCCCATGGCATTGCTTGAGTGCCATTCCATATAGCACCAGAATTCTAAGCATTGGCCCATAAGAGAAATCAGAGCTGGCTTTTCATGCAGTCACTGTTGCTAGGTGTCTCCTACATTCAGGGTTCCCTTTTCCATGACGCAGTGCAACTCTGATTAAGAACTGCTACACACTGCTACACTAATTCATTGTTTAATCCTTTAAGGCTATACTAACTGGTCAATCATTTTAGTAATAGTTGATCATGTAGAGCAGTTTCTTAACAGGGAATTCCATAACAGTTGTAATTTGCATTTAGCTTTGGGAAAATGTATATTATTACAAATGAAAGAAATATCCCAAAGAGATTTTCTTCTTAAACATTATTAATCATATGCACTACACACATTCTAGCACTAAAGAAACGTACCAATGCAAAACTCTTTGCCTCATATCTCATTTTGAATAATTCTGGAAAATGGTAGAAAAGTTTTTTATATGCATTTCTTGGAATTTTAAATTTAAAAAATTAATCGTAGATATTTACAGTACTGACACCCAAAGCAAGCGTTAAATATTTTCTGCAACAAAAGGCCAGATATTAATGAAAAGCATTAATAGAACTGAACTTTATGAATACCTAAAACAGGTGATGAAGTAAAGAAGAAAATCACATTTGCAAGATTTTCAGTTTTATTCAAACATTTGCCAGCTACATCACACAATACGCTTTTCTTTTTGTTACACTGAACTGTGTTCCATTAGTGCAGCTGTACAATTCATATTCTGCCCTCTCTTGGATGGCCCCACTATAGTGGATCAGATGAAAGGAATGATGCTTGCTGTTTATTAGCTCCGAAGAACTCGCCAACATTTTCACCAGGTTGATAACAGGAAGGGGGTTTATTGAAGTAGAGATGAAGCAACAAAAGAAGTGGACACATCACCAAGGCAACAAATGGATCTATGAAGAGCTGATGCTATTATCTCACATAAAAAGGGCTCTTGAGGCGATGTGGACTCATCTCAAATAAATAAATAAACGACACTGGATGAAGAAAGAATTCTTCGCTCTACTCCTTTTCTCTCTTCACTGTACCAAGGAACCATATTTTAAAAAAGCAGACTGCAAGTTTTGAACAAAAAAGGGGTGAGGGCCCTACATAAGAGGTCAATGTTTCATGACAGTGGCTGCAAAGAACATAACTGTGCTAAAAAGCTCTGCAATGTTACCGTCATGGCAAACAGGCATTCAAGAATAGAAAGTATGTCACAATGTAGGAATGCCGAGATTCATTCATGCACACACCTTGTAATACCACTGCATCATCTTGAAATGCTATAAAATTCTGCTTGGAGTACAGAACTCCATTTTTGGCACTAGCCAATTAGCTTTTTTTATTGATTCCTTGAAATCAAGGTGGGTTTTATAAATTTTATGAACTTATAAAATTACAAATTCAAGCAGAAAGCTTATATAGTAAATATGAAATAATAAAAAAGGAAAGAAAAATTCCTTTTTAAAGTTCACAATTAGGGAAAGAAGGGAGAGAACCAAATCCAATTGCAAACTATTTTAAGTAGCAAACTAGAATCAAATTCACTGTTCTATAAGCCCTGTTTTACAGTTTGAAACATTTAGAGTGTTAATTAAATACAGAATCAAGAAATCCTCCCATCTCCCCTGACAGCAGCCCCTTTAGGCTGACAACTGTGTTGGTTCAGTTCAAAGAAAACATTTATGTGATCTATATTTAACCACATATTTACAAAAACTTTAAAAAAAAAATGTAAACAGACTGTTATTCAGCACCCATAGGGATTGGTAAATGCCAGATAATTGTAGTTTCTGGTTGCTTGACACTATACCCCGTACCATAGGGTTACCAGATTTTACTGAAGTAAATCCAGACCCATGGACACACCCACAGGTGTCCAGTTTATTCCTGACAGTTCTTCCTAGTACATCCTGCAAGCAGTTTTCCAAGTTCTCTGTAGTTCCACTATTAATGAAGGGAATTCTAGGCAATGGTGCTATCACACTTTTAAGTCAAGATATTCTAGCTACTATTCTAGCACACAGGGTTCAAAAGACCATCTTATCTAAATTTGACTCTACTCACTGTCCTCTTGGGCCACATAAGGGGCCCTTTGGCAGGGCCCACCGGTGGTGCAGGCCCCTTCTACACAACCCTTTAAAGGGCCTTTTGAGAAGGCTCGATGCAGAGGGGGGAAGGGCTTTGGTGTGCAGTGTGGTTGGCTGCTCCGGTGGGGAGAGGAGGGATGTTGATCGGCTCCTTCCTCTTCTCACTGCTGGGGTTGGTGTTTGGAGGTGCCCAGCAGCAAATTTAAACATGCAGATTTAAATGTGATTCTGGCTCATATTGGTAACAAATGCAATTGTAAATAATAATCAGTCACATGATCATATTTCTTCAATAAAAAATCAACTGAATTGCTGTGTTCTGTGCTGTCTGTAGTTTAAATAAATATGGAGGACAATCCAAATAGATTACAATAATCAGATTTTGAACAATCAAATTGTGGCTCAAGAAAATAACTTCTGATTGCGTGTAATTTTCTTAATGTACTTTTCTTAAAATTATAGACACATGGACTTATAATGTGAATCCTACATCCAAATAGACTCCCAAAATTCTTATTGTAGGGACAAAAGAATGAAAAACTTGATGAACCATAATTCCCATCTCTACATTTGGTGTTCTAGAGGCCACAAATTTGTTTTTATGTGAATTTAATTTTAGTGTGATTTAACATTCATTTCTCCTTTAATAATACAAAAGCCTCCAATCATGAAGAAATTGATAAAACTGGAGGAAAAAGGAATAACAATATCATCAGCATAACTAAAGCTAGTGAACCCATCCTGAGAACTAGAAAGTTGCACAGGGACAGAAATCCCACCCGTCCCCGCGAGGAATCACCCCATTTCCCGCCCGTCCCTATAAAAAGCAGCAATTACTTCTGACAGGATCATTAATTCCACAGTTTCTTTTGTGTTTGTGCTGCTCTTTTCCTTGTGGAATCTCTTTGGAACCCTTTTTTTGTTTTCTGTTCAGATAATTAACTTATAAACCTCCTTTTTTAATAAGGCGTGATGGATGTTCTTTACGGAGAGGGTGGTTGATGCGTGGAATGCACTCCTGAGGGAAGTGGTGGAGAAGAAAATGATGACAGATTTCAAATGAGCGTGGGATGAACAGAGGATATCTGATCAGAAAATAATGGGTATACATTGAAGGAACTAAGGCCAATACTGGGCAGGCTTGCATAGTCTGTGTCTCGTATATGGACATTCAGTTGAGGACGGGTTTGGGAGGGTTTCAATGGCTGGGATGGTTAAGATGGGCTGGAGTGAGCTTTGTTGGAAGCTCCAGTAGATAGAACCTAAGCACACTACTGGGCAGGGCTCTGGGTTTCTGACCCAGAAATATCTAAGAAAATGGACCATTTAAACTAAATTAATTTATGGAGCATGTATGGTTGGGCAGACTGGATGGACCACTAGGGCCTTTATCTGCCGTCATTTACTATATTACTGTCCTTAACTTTCTCTCCATCCCATAATAGTAAATAGCGTTTCCTCTTGCTGATATTGGTTCTCTAAAGGTAAGGTCAGCCTGTTGTAGAAAACTTTCATTCTTCTGCAACGTTAAAGCTGTCAAAACAAAACAAATTGAAACAAACACTTGCTCAACTCTAGTCTGGATAATGTATATAATAATAATAATAATAATAATATTAATAACAACAGCTTATATACCGTAATACCTTTTGGGGTATGAATATCAATCATCACAAATTCACAGAGGACCCATATAAGGCTCATTGATTAATGGTGCTGGCCAAATCCTAATAATTAGACTGTAAGCAAAAGCAATTAACCCAACGGGAGCTCAGCCGTTTCACTGTTTTCAGCTTCCTCAGGGGTTCACAAACTTTTGCAGTCCGGATTCAGCATTTCTAACACCTGTGCCTCACAATTGTCTGCTGACATTTTCCAACGTCAGAAGCTTAATCAATGAGCCTGATATGGGTCCTTTGTGAATTTGTGATGATATGATATACCCCAAAAGGCATCTGCGAGTTTGGATGTCTGGGTGTTTGAAATTCACAGGTTCCTGTTTTAAGCGATATCAGTATATCTGGTTTTGCTACACTTGTCTCAGTATGTATATATTATCCAGGATAAAGCTGTTCCCAACAGTGATAGATAACTTCAGGCCTGCAAATTCCATAATCACTGTGAAAAGCTGTGGGTCATTTGTTGGTACTGCATGTTTCCTTGGAATAGAAATTTCTCCAGATTGATACCACATACTTAATTTGCTTTATTATGTTGTGAGGTTAAAATTAACTCAGAGGAGATGGACTCCAGTGAAAAAACTCAAACCACATTGTAATATCTGGTTCAGATTCAATTTAACCAACTGATGAGTAAGTTTTTGGGAAGCAGCTCTTTTTTTCAGTAAGGCATTGTCTTCCCATTGTACCAAGTTGAGATAAAATTTGTAGGAGTTGGAAAGACAAGTAGGTAAGAACGCAACACTGAGATTGAATATGGAACAGCTGAAGTGACAAGAACCACTGTTCTACAGTGAGAATACTGACCCAGACCTCAGTACACACCTAGTCCGTCAGGTTTTCAAGATATCCTCAAGATTACATCCTTGTGTTCCTCAGTGATCTCCATTGACTACTACCCTCTGAAACCTTCCACTCAACCAGTTTTTGACCCACTCCATCACTTTGGGGCCCATACCGAGGGCATTCAACATAAGAAGTGCCTCTGCTGGGTCAGACCAGAGGTCCATCGTGCCCAGCAGTCCGCTCGTGCGGCAGCCCAACAGGTCCAGGACCTGTGTAGTAGTCCTCTATCTATACCCCTCTATCCCCTTTTCCTTCAGAAAATTATCCAGTTCCTTCTTAAACCCTAATACCATACTCTGTCCTATCACGCCCTCTAGAAGCTCATTCCAGGTGTCCACCACCCGCTGGGTGAAGAAAAACTTCCTAGCATTGGTTTTGAATCTGTCCCCTTTCAGCTTTTCCGAATGTAATTTTCGAAAGTTTGAAGATCTGTCCCTCTCCACTTTCTCTATGCCCTTCATGATCTTGTAAGTCTCTATCATATCCCCTCCAATTCTCCTCTTCTCCAGGGAAAAGAGCCCCAGTTTCTCCAGGCTCTCAGTGTATGAAAGGTTTTCCATACCCTTTATCAAATGTGTCGCTCTCCTCTGAATCCTCTTGAGTATCGCCATATCCTTCTTAAGGTACGGCGGCGACCAGTATTGGACGCAGTACTCCAGATGCAGACGCACCATCGCCCAATACAATGGCAGGATAACTTCTTTTGCTCTGGTTGTAATACCCTTCTTGATTAAACTCAGCATTCTATTCGCTCTCTTAGCGCCTGCTGCACACTGTGCCGACGGCTTCATTGCCTTGTCCACTATTGCCTCCAAGTCCCGTTCTTGGGTACTCTCAGTCAATAACATCCTTCCCATAGTATAGCTGTACCTCGGGTTTCTGCTTCCCACATGCAATACTTTACATTTCTCTACATTGAACTTCATCTGCCATCTCGTCGCCCACTCCCCTAGCTTGTTCAGGTCCCTTTGTAATTCTTCGCAGTCCTCTTTAGTCCGAACAGCACTAAATAGTTTGGTGTCGTCTGCAAATTTTATTATTTCGCACTTCGTCTCTGTTTCGATATCATTTATAAATATATTGAATAGCAGCGGTCCGAGCACCAACCCCTGCGGAACACCACTCGTGACCCTCCTCCAGTCCAAGTAGTGGCCTTTCACTCCTACCCTCTACTTCCTCCAACCAATTTCTGATCCATCTGTGTACGTCTCCTTCCACCCCATGGTTCTTCAGTTTCCGAAGTAGGCGTTCATGGGGTACCTGTCAAAGGCTATGCTAAAATCTAAATAAACTACATCTAGCACTCACCCTCTATCCAATTCTCTGGTCTCCTAGTCAAAGAAATTGATCAGATTTGTCTGGCAAGACCTGTCTCTAGGGTATCCATGTTGCCTTGGGTTCTGTAACCTACTGGATCCTAAAAATTTCACTATTCTTTGTTTTAAAAGATTTCCATTGACTTACCACAGAAGTACTATTATGGGGTGGGGTCAGGGCAGAGCCTGGGCGGGGGTACTCGGTTGATATTTATTAGACTTAGGGGGTACTCGGTTTGAAGAAGTTGAGAAACATTGTCTATCCAATCTGCCCAAGACAGCCAGAGCCACACCAACCATTCCACACAGGTTAGTCATTCACAATTTAAACACAGGCTGCCAATTTGCTATCATGCCAACCACATATAAGCATTTAAATATGATGTATTTAACTTGCTAATTTCAACATTAAAATGTCTTCCCCTCCTCAACATGCACGGCACCTTCATCCGTAGATATAATAATAAAGTGATATACAGTACAATACACAGAGACTTAATCATATCTTTTGCCATTTTCAAAACAAACCATAGCAGTCTGTCCTGTACTGGCTTTTGTTTCCAACTACTTTTGCCCAAACATACCACCTCAACATGTTTTGTTTCCACCCTAGTTAGACGTTCTCCTGTGCTTACCCCATGCATTTTTCAATTCCTTTAAAAAAAAAAAAAAAAAAAAGCTTTAAATAATTAAAATACATTTTAAAAATATCTATCTTATACTGTTTAATCAAATATAAAACAGGGCATTATTTCATTGCATATGTTCCCTAAATACATACTAAAAATATCAATTTATCTGTATATCTTCAATAGTCCAACCCTCCCTTTCTCCCCCACCCCCTCCCAACCCAGTGAGAGGATGTGTGCAAGAGATTCATAGCATACGAAATATAAAAGACTATAGAAGTCAATGGGATTGCCCACTCGAGAGCTAATCCAAATTTCATATGCCTCCCAAATGGCATTATAGCTATGTATCTGATTTCTCCAATAAGCAGTCAATTTAGACATTTGTTGTATAAACTGAACTTTGGTCAACAATATTCAGAGCTCCGGGAGATCTGGTTGTTTCCAAGCAGATGCCAGCACAAGTCAACCTGCTGTCATTATCAGATGAATCCATTTCTGCTGCTTGGTAGGTAGAACGGTTGGTCCCACATTTAACAAGCAACACTCCATAGTCTTAGGGATCGAAATGCCCATCACTGCTTCAATAAAAGAAATCACTCTATCCCAATACCTTTATACAGTGCCACCATATATGTTCAAAAGTACCCACTTCCCCACATCCTCTCCAGCAAACATCCGATCCTTCCCCATACATAGTTCGCAATCGCGCTGGAGTGTAATACCAACAGAAAAACATCTTATAGCCATTCTCTATAATATTACTAGCTTTAGTGCCAAAAAGAAGGGAAAGCACAGTTACTTACCGTAACAGGTGTTATCCAGGGACAGCAGGCAGATATTCTTAACACATGGGTGACGTCACCGACGGAGCCCTCGGTACGGACCTTTTTAACTAGAAGTTTCTAGTTGGCCGCACCGCGCGTGCGCGAGTGCCTTCCCGCCCGACGGAGGAGTGCGTGGTCCCCAGTTAGTATAAGCCAGCTAAGAAGCCAACCCGGGGAGGTGGGTGGGACGTAAGAATATCTGCCTGCTGTCCCTGGATAACACCTGTTACGGTAAGTAACTGTGCTTTATCCCAGGACAAGCAGGCAGCATATTCTTAACACATGGGTGACCTCCAAGCTAACAAAGAGGGAGGTGGGATGGTTGGCCATTAGGAAAATAAATTTTGTAACACAGATTGGCCGAAGTGTCCATCCCGTCTGGAGAACGCATCCAGACAGTAGTGAGTAGTGAACGTGTGAACTGAGGACCAAGTGGCCGCCTTGCAGATTTCCTCGATGGGCGTGGAGCGGAGGAAAGCTACAGAAGCAGCCATAGCTCTGACTCTGTGGGCCGTGACAGTTCCTTCCAGTGAGAGACCGGCCCGAGCGTAGCAGAAAGCAATACAGGCAGCAAGCCAATTTGACAGTGTCTGTTTGGAGACAGGACGACCCAAACGGTTGGGGTCGAAAGACAAAAAGAGCTGAGGGGCTGTTCGGTGAGCTCTGGTACGATCAAGATAGTAAGCAAGGGCACGCTTACAATCCAGCGTGTGCAACGCCTGTTCCCCAGGATGCGAGTGAGGCTTAGGGAAGAAGACGGGCAGCACAATGGACTGGTTGAGGTGAAAAGCTGAGACCACCTTGGGAAGGAATTTAGGGTGGGTACGCAGAACAACCTTGTCATGGTGAAAAACAGTGAAAGGTGGGTCGGCAACCAGTGCATGCAGTTCGCTAACCCTCCTGGCAGAGGTGATGGCAATTAGGAAAAGCACCTTCCAGGTTAGAAGCCTGAGAGAAGTTGTGGCAAGAGGCTCAAACGGAGGTTTCATAAGAGCTGAGAGAACCACATTCAGGTCCCAGACGACAGGAGGAGGCTTGAGAGGCGGTTTGATGTTGAAGAGGCCTCTCATGAATCTGGAAACCAGAGGATGAGCCGTGAGAGGTTTTCCGAAAATAGGCTCATGGAACGCAGTGATGGCGCTGAGGTGGACTCTGATGGAGGTAGTTTTGAGGCCAGCGTTGGACAGAGAGAGCAAATATTCCAAGACAGTTTCCACCGCTAAGGAGGAGGGTTCCTGACGGTGCCGGAGACACCAGGAGGAAAATCTGGTCCACTTCTGATGGTAACATTGGAGAGTGGCCGGTTTCCTGGAAGCGTCCAAAATGAGGCGGACCGGTTGAGATAGGTTCTCCGGAGAGGTCAGCCCGAGAGAAACCAAGCTGTCAGGTGGAGCGAAGACAGATTGGGATGTAGCAGAGACTGATGCTGTTGCGTAAGTAGAGTAGGAAAGACAGGAAGAGGAATGGGCTCCCTGGAGCTGAGTTGGAGCAGGAGGGAGAACCAGTGTTGGCGAGGCCACCGAGGTGCGATGAGAATCATGGTGGCGTTGTCCTTGCGGAGTTTGGACAAAGTCCGCAACATCAGAGGAAGTGGAGGGAAGGCATACAGGAACCGATCCCTCCAATCGAGCAGGAATGCATCCGGGGCCAGACGGTGAGGAGAGAAGAGTCTGGAGCAGAATAGGGGCAGCTGATGATTGTGAGGAGCTGCAAAGAGGTCCACCTGCGGAGTGCCCCATCGAGCAAAGACGGAGAGCAGAGTCGGGGGGTCCAACGTCCACTCGTGGGGTTGAAGGATGCGACTGAGATTGTCGGCCAGAGAGTTCTGTTCGCCCTGGATATAGACCGCCCTGAGAAAGAGATTGCGGTCCGTGGCCCAGGTCCAGATGCGCAGAGCCTCCAAACAGAGGGGGCGAGATCCGGTGCCGCCTTGCTTGTTTATGTAGTACATGGCGACTTGATTGTCCGTGCAGAGGAGGAGGACTTGAGGGCAGAGGAGATGTTGGAACGCCTTGAGGGCGTAGAACATGGCTCTGAGTTCCAGGAAATTGATGTGATGACGACGTTCCTGTGGGGTCCAAAGTCCCTGGGTGCGCAGATCTCCTAGGTGAGCTCCCCACGCATAGGGGGACGCATCCGTGGTGATGATCATAGAGTGAGGGGGTAGATGAAAAAGTAGACCCCTGGAAAGATTTGAGGAGTTCAACCACCATTGGAGGGATTGCTGAAGAGATGATGTCACAGAGATGGGATGAGAAAGAAGATCCGTAGTCTGAGACCACTGGTTGGCGAGAGTCCACTGAGGCGTGCGAAGGTGGAGACGTGCCAAAGGAAGGACATGCACCGTCGAGGCCATGTGACCCAGGAGGACCATCATCTGTCGGGCAGGAATGGAGGGATGCATGAGCGCCTGACGACAGAGGTGGAGCAGGGTCCGCTGACGATCGGAGGGGAGAAAAGCCCTCATTAGTGTGGTGTCCAGAACTGCTCCAATGAATCGAAGTCGCTGGGTGGGAAGCAGATGCGACTTGGGGTAGTTGATCTCGAACCCCAGGAGGTGGAGGAGAGAGATGGTGTGATGAGTAGCCTGTAGCACAAGTTGAGACGTAGGTGCTTTTACCAACCAATCGTCCAAATAGGGGAACACCTGGAGGTTGTGAGACCTGAGGAAGGCCGCTACCACTATAAGGCACTTGGTGAAGACCCTGGGTGAGGAAGCGAGGCCGAACGGTAGCACCTTGTACTGATAGTGATGGTGCAATATCTGGAACCGCAGGTAGCGGCGAGAAGTTTGATTGATTGAGATGTGAGTGTAGGCCTCTTTGAGGTCCAGGGAACATAGCCAGTCGTGTTGAGAAAGAAGAGGGTAGAGCGTGGCAAGGGAGAGCATTCTGAACTTCTCCTTGACCAGACACTTGTTGAGGTCCCTGAGATCGAGAATGGGACGGAGGTCTCCCGTCTTTTTGGGTACCAGGAAGTAGCGGGAGTAGAATCCCTGCCCCCTTTGATCTGGAGGTACTTCTTCGATGGCATTGAGAAGGAGGAGGGATTGAACCTCCCTCAGGAGGAGGGGGGTTTGAGATGAGTTTGAAGCAGACTCTACGGGAAGGTTGTCCGGAGGTAGAGTCTGGAAATTGAGAGAGTAGCCGTGGCGGATGATGTTGAGGACCCACTGGTCCGATGTAATGATTTCCCAACGGCTGGAGAAAATGGTGAGACGACCTCCGATGGGTTGTGGAAGAGGTAGCAAGGGTGGATGACTGGCTATGCCCTGGAGAGAAGAGTCAAAAGGGCTGAGTTTGTTTAGTAGGCTGAGGAGGCTTAGAGGGTTGAGAGGCCTGAGATCGAGCCTGAGCGTGATGTTGCTGTTGACGGGGCCGCCTAGATTGCTGGGGAGGCGGATTGAGTGGCCTGGCTGAGAACCTCCGTTGATAAGATGTTTGTGGCCGATAAGGTCGGGTAGGCGGTGCCTTCTTTTTCGGCTTAATCAGGGTGTCCCACCTGGTCTCATGGGCAGAGAGTTTCTGGGTGGTGGAATCCAGTGACTCTCCAAAAAGCTCATCCCCGAGACAGGGGGCATTGGCCAGACGGTCCTGGTGGTTGATGTCCAGGTCGGAGACTCTGAGCCAGGCCAAGCGACGCATGGCTACAGCCATGGCAGAGGCCCGAGAGGTGAGCTCGAAGGAGTCGTATATCGAGCGGACCATATACTTGCGCATTTGGAGAAGGCCAGAGATGTGCTGCTGGAATAGCGGGACCTTGCGCTCAGGTAGGTACTTCTGGAGGGCAGACAGCTGTTGGACCAAGTGTTTGAGATAGAAGGAAAAATGGAAGGAATAGTTGTTTGCCCTGTTGGCAAGCATGGCATTTTGGTAAAGCCTCTTGCCAAACTTGTCCATGGTCTTACCTTCTCTGCCAGGAGGGGTAGAGGCATAGACACTGGAGCCCTGAGTCTTTTTTAAGGTGGATTCCACCAGAAGGGACTCATGGGGCAATTGAGATTTGTCGAATCCAGGAATAGGGATGACACGGTAAAGGTTGTCCAGTTTACGGGGAGCTCCCGGTACCGTGAGGGGATTTTCCAAGTTTTTGTAGAAAGTCTCCCGTAGGATGTCATGTACGGGAAGCTTGAGGAACTCCTTAGGAGGTTGCTCAAAGTCTAAGGCTTCTAAAAAGGCTTGGGACTTTTTGGAGTCAGATTCCAGGGGCAGGGACAGAGCAGCAGACATTTCCCTCAGAAATTTAGAAAAAGAGGACTGTTCAGGTTTAGAGGTGGCATCAGGTGCCGATGGTTCCTCATCAGATGAGGAGGGATCCTCCTCGGTACCGAGAGGAGTCTCCTCCCATAAATCAGGATCCCTGACCTCTGGTGCATGTCGGGACACCGGGGTGGAGGGCGCGGTGTGGCGAGTCTTGGACAAAGATTTACCAGAGCGCACCGAAACGGTACCAGGGGAGGACGATCGGCGTCGTTCTCGGTCCCGAGAAGAGTGCCGGGCTGCCTGGTGCCGAGGAGGATCCACTGTGGGTTGAGAATGAACCACTGGATCATCATGAAGTTGTTGGGCCGAAAGGATCGGCATCGAGGTGTTCACCGGTACCGAAGGAGTGGACACCGGGGGCTCGGTGCGGGGCTCGGGCCGGTCTGGTACCGGAAGGAGCGGTGCCAGGATAGAGGGTAGCAGTTGTTCAAGTTGTTTCTTCAACTGCTCCTGAAGCTGAGTTTGTAGAATGGCCGAGATACGGTCATCTAGGGGTGGCATCGGAACCGCTTTCTTTTTCTTCGGTTCCTTGGATGCCGCTCCACGCCCCGGCGATGAGGAGGCCGATGACGAGGCACTCACCGATATCGGGGCGGAGCGTTTACGGGACCGGTGCGATGCCGGTAGGGACGGTGTCGCCACCGTAGCAGGAGGGCGCTCGAGGGAAGAGGAAGGCTTCTTAGCCGGCTTACCTGGCGCCAGTGGCGCCGATGCGGGGTCGGTCGGTGTCGAGCTTGACGGTGCCGATTTTTGCGGTACCGCCGTTGAAGGAGATGAATCCATCGCCGACTCGGTGCCGAAGAGAAGGGTTTGCTGAATTCTTCGGTTTTTAAGAGTTCGTTTTTGCAAAGTGGCACAGCGGGTGCAGGAGTCCGCCCGATGCTCCGGACCCAGGCACTGCAAACACCAATTGTGTGGGTCAGAAACGGAGATCGGGCGTGCACACCGCTGGCACTTCTTAAAACCGACCTGCGGGGGCATGAAGGGGAAGATAGCCTCCGCAAAATCGAAGTCCGAGGCCTGTATAATGGCAACAGGCCCCGCCGGGGCAAAAACGAAAGTAATAGGAAAAAATCAAAGTTTTTTTTTTTTTTTTTTTTTGCAATTCAAATAAAAAGAAAACCCGAAGGTAGAGGGAGAAAAATTTAGAAAAAAAGCGCGAGCGGGAAGGCAAAAAGTGATTTCAACGGCCGTTGAAAAAATACACGCGTCTTCTTCGCTCCGCGGAAACGAAGAAACTGGGGACCACGCACTCCTCCGTCGGGCGGGAAGGCACTCGCGCACGCGCGGTGCGGCCAACTAGAAACTTCTAGTTAAAAAGGTCCGTACCGAGGGCTCCGTCGGTGACGTCACCCATGTGTTAAGAATATGCTGCCTGCTTGTCCTGGGATAATACATTATTTTAGACCATTCTTTATCAGTACAACATTTATCAATGATCTTTTCCCAGCGACGTCTATACTTCAAGGGTGGATGAAGATGCTCCAATTGTGCTACCCCTCCCACTGTCTTTTATCATAGTTCTCCCTAAATTTGACTGTTCAGCAATAACTAAATCCCTAAGGGCCACTTTTCTAATAAAGCTTTCAATTTGCCTATAGTAAAATAGATCTCTTGGCCATATTCTTCCATCAATACTTCAAATGGAATAATTTTTCCATCCTCCTATAGTTGGTCCAATGTTTTAAGACCCTTCCTTCTACACAAATGGAAGGACACATCAACCTCATCTGGAGCAAAATTGGGCAAATATATAATAGCTGCCCCCATAAAATAGATCTTGTCTCCAAAACATCGCCTACGTACCTGAACCCACAGATCAAGAGTGTGTCGTATTATAGGATTAGACATCTTAGCTATAGTAGTAAGTTGTGAGAGTTGAAACCAGGGTATTGCCCATAGCGGGGGTCGAGCCTAGTACCTCCTGCTCCTTACGTAACCAAGATTTTCCTCCATCCCATTTCCAATTAGTTAAATATCGTAATTGAGCTGCTTGATAGTAATATTAAAAATGTGGCACTGCCATTCTCCCCAGCCTTCTGGGTTGGTACATCATCACACGAGAAACCCTTGGTGTCTTATATTGCCAAATACAGGCAAATATCTTTTGCTCCAGTTGAAGAAAAAATTTGCTAGATAAAGGTATCGGTAGAGCTGAGAAAAGATACAACAACCTCGGAAGTACCACCAGCTTAACCGTTTGTACCCTGCCTAGCCAAGATATATTAAGATGTTTCTACCTCTCCATATCCTGCCAAATCGCTTTCAAAAGAGGAGGATAATTAGCTGTGTATAATGATTCCACTTGCTTGGTTAGATTGATCCCCAAATATTATAATGAGTGTTGGGCCCATTTAAAAGAATAATTGCTCAAAATCCATCTACGATCTAAATCTGACAGGGTGAGATCCAAGATTTCTGACTTAGACATATTTATCCAAAATCCTGAAATCTGTCCATAAGTTGTTAAAGCCTCCATTACAGCTTTCAGTGAAGTAGGAGGATCTCGTATTGTAAAAAGAATGTCATCTGCAAACAATAAGATTTTTGTTTCCAACCCACTACAGTTTATACCTAGGATATTTGAAGCCTGTTGAACCCATTGTGCAAGGGGTTCCATAGCTAGTGCAAAAGTACAGGTGATAGAGTACAACCTTGACGGGTCCCCCTCCTCAAAGTGAAACAATCAGTATATCCTCCATTGATGTTAATCGAGGCCAGAGGGGCCATATATAACAACCGATGTCAATAGAGAAAAGTTCCAGATATTCCCATCTTTTCTAGTACTTGAAACAGAAGGGGCCAGTAGACCCTATTAAATGCCTTCTCGGCATCAATGCTCAGAATAAGAGTCGAATCATGCCCACCAGAAACTTGCCAGAGTATATGACAAACTTGACGAATATTGTCGAAAGTCTGGCGTCTCCATACAAATCCAGATTGATCATCAACTACCAAATGAGGCATATATATCTGTAAACGTTTAGCTAAAATCTTAATAAACAATTTATAATCCACATCTAACAGTGAAATGGGTCTGTAACAGGCACAAGATGCCGGATCTTTGCCTGGTTTTAATATCAGAGTAATACCAGCTAAACGCCAAGAATAAGGCATTCCTGTCTTTCTACCAAGGTATTGAGAAAGCACAGCAGAGGGGGAATCAAAATTGTTCAGAATGTCTTATAAAATTTGGCAATAAAGCCATCTAATCCGGGCGATTTTCCTACTGACATATCTTTAATAGCCCAAGTTAATTCTTCCACTGTGATAGGCAAAAAGAGTTCAGTAGCTTCCCCAGGTGTAAGGCTAGATAAATGTATGGGATCTAGATAGGAATAGATATCCACTTCCTTTGGTATATGTTCAGGTTGATATAATTGATGATAATAATTAATAAAAGCCTGCTGAATATGACCTGGAGTGGTACAGTTCCCCACTGGGCTCTGTAATCGTGCAATAACATTGCAGAGCTGTCTCTTTTTCAACTTATGGGCCAATAATCTACCCACTCTATTATTTGTTTCAAAATATTCCTGGCGTAACCACTGGAGCTTAGTACTAATTATCTCTAAATCTAATGCCTGCAGATGTAACTTAAGTTGTTGTAATTTTACTTCTTTCTCAGGGGTTATCTCCCACCTCTACGATCCCATTATAATACATAAATCTGATCTTGCAGGGCCCCAATCTTAAGCATAAGTGCCTTTTGAACATGGATCCCTAGGCCAATAATTTTACCCCGTATAACCACTTTTAAACATTTGCAAAGAGTCTCCGGGGAAGTATCTTCAGTATTGTTAAATTGTAAGTATTCTCCTAGATCCTTGCCCAACTGTTGTACATGTATGGGATCTAATAGGAGATTATCAATTAGTCACCAATATTTCCTACCAGGTTGGCCATATTGTATCACTAAATTAAAGCAAATTGGAGCATGATCAGACCACACCCTAGTTTCTATGGTAGAGGGAGTTGATCACCTCTATCAGATCCTTTCCCACCAGCCAGAGATCAATTCTAGAATAAGAAGAATGGACATCCGAGTAATAAGTATAATCAATCTCTGTCAGGTGTTGATGTCTCCCTAAATCAATGAGGTCCCAAGACTCCATAAATAAGTGAAGTTGACGTCCTCAACTTTAGATAATTCTAATACTGGCGTGAATTATGGTAACTTCACATTTAAGGCAAGGTTAAAATCACCTCTCACAATAATTTTCCCTTCTGCATGTTGTATCAATTTATTATAAAAGGCACCTTGATTCACATTGGGAGCATAAAGGTTTAACAGAGTATATAATTGGCCTCCCATGCGTACTTTCAAAAGCAAAAATCGACCTTATCACGAACCACCTCTTTCACATTTACAGACACATGATTAGCAAATATAATAGCCACTCCATTTGTTTTAGATTTCAATTTGTTGGAAGCAAAATATATTTCTTTATAGTGAGCATGGGAAAAAAAATCTTTCATGGGCTGGTAATAGGTATGTTTCTTGCAAAAATCCAACTGCCATCTTAACTCTACTTGCCTCTTGAAAGTAGCGTTGACGCTTACGCTGAGAATTCAGTCCCCGAATATTCAGGACATGAAAACTCATTCAGCTATGTGTTAAACACAAAACTACTACAAATACACTCCATAATATATATTTTCCCAGTCGCTCTTCAAATCTATACATACTTTTCCACCATTCACATACCTCCCTCTGCACACATCCTCCCACCCATTTATCCCCTCCCCCCAACTCTTCCAAACCCCACCCACCCCCTAACTCTAGAACCAGACCCAACCTCCAGTCGAAAGGACCAGGAGTCAGATCCACTTCCAGATGACAGGGTCGGAGAAAGTTAATCCTATCCCAGTTTCTCCATACCTTTATCAATTATCTGCTCCATTTCAGCTCCATTTTCTTCATAAATCTAGTAAATATTAATCAGATTTTATCAGATCCTTTCATTATTAGTTCAACTACTCCTATTCTACTTGTCTCTGTAGTCGCTTTTTCTTATCTACTCTATGCCATCTCTGGTTTGACAATCCCGCAGATGAGTTATATTTGTTCCAATTGTTGTTTTTCTCCCTCAGTAGTCCAAAGTTTGGCCTGTGTAAGTAGCTGTTGGGCCTCTAATGCTGATATTACTTTATATTGGATAATGCCAATTATAACAGATATTATTTTGTTGCAAGCATCTGATAACTTCATGACAATCTCGTTGACGTTTCAATGTCGCTGAAGAGATATCTGAAAAACAGTTCTACTTTTGCATTGTTCCACAGCAAATGACCGATTTTCTGTGCTGCCTGTACACTCTCTCCTTCTGTGGATATCTTAAAAAACACATTATATGTCTTGGTCTCTCTGCTTTATGTGGTCCTAGAGCCCGATGGATCCGTTCAAATTCCATAATTGGCAAGTCTACTTTTGGATTTTCTGTTTGCAGAAACTTATGACAAAGATTGTATAAATGTTGTCGGATCTTTAAGTTCTTCTGTCTCAGGAATTCCACAAAATCTCAGATTATTTCGCCTTACCCTGTTTTCTCCATCTTCAACTTTAAGGAGTAATTCTTCCATTGATAAATCTATTTGTTTACAATATTTTTGAATTTCAGCTATCTCCTGATCATGTAAAATAATCCATTCTTCAAATCCCTGGAGATTGACTCATATCATCCTTTTTTATGTAATCCATCAATATTTTCTTTAATATTAAACTTTCATTACCAGTATTTACTTCAGATATCAGCCATCCAGTGTTGTAAATCCCCTTTGCTTGCCAATGCTGAGTCAATCAGAGGAGATTCTAAAGTCTCTATTGTTTCTTTTCCAAGTATATTTAACTCAGCATCTTCCTGTATTGGGGTTTGCTTTGGAGTTGGTGTTTCCACTGGCTCTTCTACAAGAAAAGCAAATGCTTTAAGATCAGGTCTAGTTTTTTATTAGCCATATTTCTGAAATTGTTTCACTACCAGATAGCTAAGCAGTCTAGATGTTTCACAATATAACTAAATCAAGTTTCTTTTTCAGGGTAAACTTAGTTTATTAGTTATCTTCCTCGCCAATTCAGCTTAGCCTAATTCCACTCTTGTGGCTTGCTGTTCTTATGCTTAATTTAGTGCATATATTCAGATTCTCATCTCCCATTTATTTTCTCCAAATATAAAGGTAAAGTTTTTAATTTGTTTGATGATCATAACAGGTCCAACTGGGGAGTCTATTAATTGATTGTCATCAAGCTCTACAAATTAGACATTATTATAACACCTTCTCCAAGTCCCAGCATAAAGAAGCCTCCTCACCGTATACCACAGGGAATAGAACCTCAAAGCTCCGGGCTTCCAGAGCTCCTCCAAAACCAGCCAGCACACACAAAACCTCACCTTGCCACTTCTGCCAGGGGGCTACTGAAAGGCCCATATCCATCATCAGCCCAACTCCTCACCGCCTTTCAAAAGGGGGCCGAGAGTTTGCCAAAATCTCTCCCTCCACGGCGGGCTCCAAGGGCTCGAACCACACTTCTGCTCCTATGCTCTTCTCTGTTCCCAACAGGGCCCGCCAAAGTCCATTGGGGGGAAAAGCACCCTCCTCTGCAGCTCAAATTTGCAGCAGGAGCACCGCAGGATGATTACTCCTCTCCGCCCTCAGCCGGAATCGCCAGGGTACGTTGAGTATAGGGCACACCTCTCCATTGCCTGCGCATTCTCCTCCACAACACAGGTGTTCGCAGCTAAAGCACCATGCATTCTCCTCCACTGCTCCGGTGTTCGCAGCTAAAGCACCATGGGAACAATTCTCTGTCCCCTCAGCCGAACTCACCAGGGTCTGTCAGATGTAGGGCGTGCTTCTCCACTGCCCGCGCATTCTCCTCCACAACACAGGTGTTCACAGCAAAAACACCATGGGGTCAATTCTCCCTCACTCCGGCACTGCTAGCATTAAATGGGGCAAAATGCTATCTCTCTCCTCATCGGCGTGGAGTCTGGATAAGCTCCCACGCTAGTCAGCCATCCACAAGAGCTTACAATCTAAACAACCAAGCCATTTTTCAATTCCCTTACTATTTTTGACTCTACCATTCTACTGGAAGGGCATACCAATAATGTACTATCCTTTCTGTGAAAAACTATTTGCTGATGTTACTCTAAGGTTGCAAGACAGTAAACAAGTTTATGTCCTTCTACTGCCTACATTTCTCTGTAGTAGATTTCTCAAGTACTTAAAATCTATCATATCTCCTCTCTTTTCCTTTCACTAACAGACTTATGTCTTCCAGCCTTTCTCATGTGTCTTTTCGTGCAGACCCTGTAGCACTTGTTGCCTTGCTCTGAACTGCTTCATGTCCATGTCCTTGGAGATATATAGTCTCCACAACTGAATATAATACCCCACATGGGATCCAACCAATATCTTCTACAGAGGGATCAACATCTTAAATATCTCTTGTGCCATGTTTGCCTTGGACTGGTCCATTAAACAAACCTGAAAACAAAATGAACTTGCCCAATGGCAGAGGTTACTCAGTAGAGAATGACACGTGACTGTTTCCCCGAGTCAACTTTTTTAAATGAGTGGGAGTGCTTAAAAGCTCTGCCCCCAGACCCCGCCCCCATAATAGTACTAATTGTAATGCCATTTTTTCCATTCATTTTTCATATATACACACAATATAATCCTAACAATACATAATGGTTAACCACAAAATTAAACTACACTGTATGCTTCTCAACATTCAATCCTACCAGAATACCTGGCATTGGTCACACATGCAGAACACAGATAACCCTTATTCAAATACAGGACCATAAACTAAAAGTACCAATATACACAAAATTTATTTTAAAAAAGTCTAGGCAGTTTACAAAACAAATGAAACCCTATTATTTTACAAGCATGACACCACCAGATAAATAGAAAGAAAATAATTTCTTCCTGAACAGTGAAAAGAACGGCCAAAGCTTGAAACTCACTAACTCTTCTAGCTGATGTGAGTGCTGTGAGAAAAGCTGTTTTCCATGAAAGGAATGTGAGCAAGGTAGATCCCAGTGGTTCAAAAGGGTCCTTCATTAACTGATCCAAGACTATATTGAGGTCCCACAATGGAAGAGGGCTTCACAGCGGAGGTCTAGGATTAGGGAGACCTCTCATGAAGCGAGAAATCAGTGGGTGCTGTGAAATTGGTTTACCATGCACCAGGGAATGGTATGCTGAGATTGCTGAAAATTAAATCTTAGAGCTTGTCTTGAGACCAGAATCTGACAAGTGTAGAAAGTATGTGAAGATATAGTCACGTAGGCAATGAAGAGGTATGTTTCTGAAGGGAAGAACAATGCACGCAGGACTTAACATATGTTCTGGGCCACTGTAGACACCAACACTGTGGGTCAGTTAGAGAAATTGGCCATTGGTACCTGCCACACTTTTTAAATCCCGTTAACGGGTGGGATATCAACAGGAAGACCACCTCAGCCAAATCAAACTCAATGGCTGAGATGGAAGAAAAGGACCTGCCGATGAGCGCCCGTGAAGAGGAAAAAGAAATTAAACACTTTTAAAAAAACAAAACAATAAACGGGAGAAAAAAAAGAATAAAGATAAGAAAAAAGAACATGAGAGCAGGACAGCAACAAGGCAAAAATGGAACAACGTTCAAAAATATGACTTCTTAGCTCCGCGGAAAACTAAGAACTGAGGAGGATCCGCGTGCCTATGTCGGGCGGGAAGGCACTCGCGCATGCGCGGTTAGATGCAAACTTTCTAAAGTTCTTAAAGTAGAGATACATTTTTAAAGCTGTCTGTACAATATGCTGCCTACTTGTCCTGGGATAAAGAAAAGTTACTTACCCTAACAGGTGTTAATCCAGAGACAGCAGGCAGATATTCTTACATGTGGGTGACGTCATCCATGGAGCCCCGGTACGGACAGCTTTAAAAGTGTATCGCCACTTTAAGAACTTTAGAAAGTTCTCGACTGAACGCACCGGGCTTGTGCACGTGCCTTCCCACTCAATGTAGGCACACGACTCCTCAGTTAAATACGCCAGCTAAGAAGCCAATCAGGGGAGGTGTGTGGGTTGGGAGAATATCTGTCTGCTGTCCCTGGATAAAAACCTGTTACCGTAAGTAACTGTGCTTTATCCCAGGACAAGCAAGCAGCATATTCTCACATGTGGGACTCTCTAGCTTACTAGGATGGGATGGAGGGAGAGTTGGCCATTAGTAAAATAAATTTTGCAATACTGCTTGGCTGAAGTGACCATCCTGTCTGGAATAAGATTCCAGACAGTAGTGTGATGTGAAGGTATGAACTGAGGACCAAGTATCAGCTTTACATATCTCATCAATCGGATTAGAGCGGAGGAAAGCTACTGAAGCTGCCATAGCTCGAACCTTATGGGTTGTGACCTGACTGTTCAGTTGTAACCTGGAACGGGCATAACACAACGAGGTGCAAGCAGCCAACCAATTGGAAATCCTTCTTTTGGAAACAGGATTTCCCAACTTGTTAGGATCAAAGGAGATAAAAAGTTGAGGAGATGTTCTATGTGGGTTAGTCTTCTGCAAATGGTAAGCTAGTGCTCATTTGCAGTCCAGAGTGCTATCAGTGCTTTTCATCAACCAGTAGATGGAAAACCTCTTTCTACTCACTCTCTAATTTCCAAATTTATGAGGTGTCTTTTCAATGTTAAACCATCTCTCAAGCCACCTCCAGTGGTTTGGGATCTTAATGTGGTTCTCGCTAGATTGATGAAGCATCCTTTTGAACCAATGGCTAAGGCTCACCACAAATGGGCCAGAGTATGAAGTTTCACCAGGATGAGAATGAGGCTTGGGGGAAGAATACTGGAAGAACAATTGATTGATTAAGATGAAAATCAGTGATGATCTTCGGGAGTAACTTACGATGAGTGCGAAGTACAACCTTGTCATGGTGGATCTGCCACCGATGCTTGAAGTTCACTTACTCTTCGAGCAGAAGTCAGAGAAATAACAAAAATTACTTTCCATGTAAGGTATTTGAGGTGAACCGTAGCCATTGGTTCAAAAAATGGCTTCATCGATCTAGTAAAAACACATTAAGATCCCAAACCACTGGAGGTGGTTTAACATTGAAAAGACCCCTCATGAATTTGGAAATTAGAGGTTGAATAGAAAGAGGTTTTCCATCCACTGGTTGATGAAAAGCACTGATAGCACTGAGATTGACTTAGATAGAAGTAGATTTGAGACCAGAGTTAGACAAATGAAGTAGATAGTCCAATACTGAAGAAATAGAAATGGATTTCGGGTTCTGTTGATGCAGAATACACCAAGAAGAAAAACGTATCTATTTTTGCTGGTAACGCTGCTGTGTGGACTGTTTCTGGAAGCTTCCAAGATGAGGCAGACAGGCTGAGATAAATGAAGATCAGCTGAAGTCAGCCCGAGAGGTACCAAGCTGTCAGGTGTAAAGACTGAAAATTGAGATGCAGAAGGGTTCCTTGACTCTGCGTGAGAAGGAGAAATTGGAAGAGTGATTGGCTCCTTGGTACTGAATTGAAATAGAAAGGAGAACCAGGGTTGTCTGGGCCATTGTGGAGATAAAAGAATCATGGTAGCCAATTCCTGTTTGAGTTTGACAAGTGTCTTGAGGACAAGAGGAATGGGAGGAACACATATAGAAACTGGCGTGTCCAATCCAGTGGAAAAGCGTCCGCATCCAGGCGATAAGGAGAGTATTGCCTGGAGCAGAACTGGGACAGCTTGTTATTCAGAGGAGAAGCAAACAGGTCGATGTGAGGAGTTCCCTATTGAGAAAAAAATCTGATGAAGGACTGAAGAGCCGATTGTCCATTCGTGAGGTTGAAGAACTCTGCTGAGTTTGTCTGCCAATGAATTCTTCTTCCTTTGAATATATATTGCTTTGACAAAACTCTTGAGCAATCACCCATCGCCATATCTTTTGGGCCTTCTGACAAAGAAGAGGAGAACCTGTTCCTCCTTGTCTGTTGAGGTAATACACAACCAGCTGGTTGTCCGTGCGAACTAGAAGGACATGACCAGAGACTAAATGCTGAAAAGTCTTGAGAGCATTGAAAATCACTCCGAGTTCCAGTAGATTAATATGATGGCACTGGTCCTGGGAAGACCAGTGGCTTTGAGTGCAAAGTCCGTCTAGATGGCCGCTCCAGACTTCCTGTGACGTAACAGAAGCGAATGGTTGGTTAGCATGTGAGCTAGACCTAGCTCCATGCTAGATAATGTGCAATTAGCTCTCTACCCGACTGAAATTCAACTAAAATTGCTTGGAGGAGTATTGAGGAGAGAGAAGTATTCTGTCTGGACAAGCTTTTGTTTTTCCCTCCTCCTTCTCTCCCCTGCCTCTACCTCGGGCTGCTACATTCAGAAACTCTAGCGGTTCCCCGTTGAGCTTTTGCTGACCCCACCTTTAGGGGAAAAGTTCGATGGAACACAGCCAAAGAACAGAACTTTGCGTGCTGGTGGGGGACGTGTCTTTTGTTAGCTCGGTAAGAGAGACCACTTCTTCCCTGAAGTTCAGACTGGCAATTCGATACTGCTAATTGTGGAAAAGAAGACGCTGAGCTGGTCTCCTGCTGTGGCTGTTTGTATTCGTTTGACTGATTATGTTACCAGCAAGATGCCGGTATGGTAAGGGTGAAGAGAAGTGTTGTATGCTGATTTAGACCTGCCGTTTACTGAAATAATTACCGCTGGTAATTTGGGAACTCTGCTGGTAACTCTGAGGTGAAAGGTGGAATGTCCTACTGCAGTGGTCCCCAACCCTGTCCTGGAGGCCCACCAGGCCAATCGGGTTTTCAGGATAGCCCTAATGAATATGCATGGAGCAGATTTGCATGCCTGTCACTTCCATTATATGCAAATCTCTCTCATGCATATTCATTAGGGCTAGCCGGAAAACCTAATTGGCCTGGTGGATCTCCAAGACAGGGTTGGAGACCACTGCTCTACTAGATAAAACTTGAATTAAGTGGTGAGAACAACTTGTGATAATAGAATTACTGATTTTTGGAAGTATTTTATATGCTTGGCCCACCTGGTGTCAAACTCAAGGCCCGCATGGCCATTTTATGCGGCCCGCAGTGCAATACGTCGTTTTCATTGCCACCCTTGGTGTTATCATCTGGCCAGCTCCTTCTCACTGCTGCAGTGTGCAGAAAACCGTGAGCGGTGGTTCCTCATGTCATCCGAAAGCATTCCCTCTGATGTTGCGATGTCAGAGAGAAGGCTTCCAGTTCAGGCCCAGGACACGTGTAGGAGCCCCCGCCCACGGCTTTATGCACACTGTGGCAGCGAGGAGGAGGGAGCCGGCCAGATGATAACACCAGGGGCGGCAATGAAAACACCGCTTTGCACTGCGGGCCAGATTCGGCCTGCAGGTCTTGAGTTTGACACCTATTTGTAGATTAATATTCATATCTGCAACTCGAAGCCAGACTAAATGTCTCATGGCCACAGACACTGAAGAGCACTTGAAGTCAATTTAAAAATATCGTTAGCAGATCGAACCATATACTTCTGTAGTTGAGTGAGAATGCGAACAATAGACAAACTCCTTGAGATGTTTAGAAGAATGATATCTTTCAAAACCAGGAAATTTTTTGAGAAGACGTTTAATATAACAGGAAAAATTGTAATTTATAACCCTGTTCACCAGCATGGAAGATGACAGCCAAATCTGTCCAGAGTTCGCCCCTCTCAGCTTGGTGGTACTGATGCATAAACCTTGGATGGATTAGATTTCTTTAGAGTAGATTCCACCACTGAAGACTGGTGTTGAAGATCCTGCTTGTCAAAACCTGGTTTAGAGATTATGCTATAAAAAGAGTCCAACTTTCTGGGAGCCACAGTTATAGTGAGAGGGGTCTCCTAATTTTTATGAAAGGTTTCTTAAGGATACCATGTAATGGTAGTTTTAAGAGCTCTTTAATAGGGTGTTCGGAATCTAGAGTCTCCAGGAATTCAGCAATATGGGCAAAATCAGCCTCAAGATTGACAGAGAGGTCTTCACCCAATTCTCTCAGTAGGAGATTTCACTCTAGGAGGAGACTAGCATGGAGATATTTCTTCCGATGTGTCATAAGGTTCAGTAGAAGAAAGAAGTGTGCATCAGAATCGTACTGAATATCAGAGTCGACCAACGATTGCGTAGACACCAGCAGTGTGGGTCAGTTAGAGAAATGGGCTGTTGGTACCTGTTTAAATTCAATCAATGAGCACGACATCGACAAGAAGACTGCCTCAGCCAAATCAAACTCAATGGCTGAGATGGAAGAAAAGGCCCCGTTGACGAGCACCCATGAAGAGGAAAAAGAAATTAAAACACCTTTTTTTTTTTTAAACAATAAACGGGAGAAAAAAGAATAAAGATAAGAAAAAAAAAAAGAACACGAGAGCAGGAAGGCAACTAGGCAAAAATTGAACAATGTTCAAAAATACGACTTCTTAGCTCCGCAGAAAACTAAGAATTGAAGAGGAGCTGCGTACCTACATCGGACGGGAAGGCACTCGCGCATGCACAGTGCAGTCAGTCACAAACTTTCTAAAGTTCTTAAAGTGGCACTACATTTTTAAAGCTGTCCGTACCGGGGCTCCATGGATTACGTCACCCACATGTAAGAATATGCTGCCTGCTTGTCGTTGATATATATGGCATCAAGTAAACCCCTCTGACATCCTGGATTCACAGCATTGTAGTTATCGCTATTAAATATTTGCCTTGGTTTCTTTTGCTTAACTATTGTGTGGGAAAACATACAAACCCTGCCACTTACATGTCCTCAACTGTAATGTCCTTCAAGATCTGGCAATAATCCACATTCCAAACAGCCTGATCATCCCACACTTTTGAAGCCAGTAGTATAGCTCCCAGAACAATCCTCTTCCAGTTACTGGGACAGATGTCAATCTCAGCATACGTCAGAAGTCTTTCCAGGTAAACCTAGTAAGATAAGCAGTCCTTTTAGATCTCAGCCCACATTCCAAATTGTACATGTATAGTAAAAGTAGGGAAAGGGAATGAGAACACGAGCTACTTAACCATACATGACCAACCCTTCAACATTCTCTACAAGTAAAAAGCAAAGCTGTATGTCACAAACCAGGGAGCTAACTGGACCTCTGACACAGCCTCAATAAGGATTAATGTGTGCAGATATAACAGTTCCTAGGAAGTATAGAACTGATTAAATTTTTTTCAAAAATTGCCCAGAAAAGCTAAAATTCTCAATTTATGTAGAGTGCATATTCATTTCTGTGAATTTTCAGAATAAGCCATAAGGGTTTATATTTAACTTTTCTCCAAAGAGAAACCCAGATACTTACTTGTACTAGATTATTCATTCAACCTAGATTCAGCTTCTGATAGTTTAATGGAGTACCTCTATTGATGTTATCAGAATCACTGTAGCTTTGTCTCATCACAAGTGCAGATGTCATGTCAGCAAACTATTAATATGCTAAAAGAACTACTGGGTCTCACAAGAAAAATAGTTAAAAACAAAATATAAATCAAAAAATGTTATTAGCCAAGTGATGGAAGTACCCACTGAAAAAACATTTACTTAAAGTGGAGAAAAAGACTCAATCTTATAGACGGCAACCAAATGAGTTTTTTAGCCATTCAACTTTTGTATCATAGGCAAAAAACTCAACAATTATCAAAAATGTAATTTTCAAAATGGGATATCACCCCACCACTGTGCACAGGGAAAAAGGAAAAAAGAACAAGAGACACTGTTACACATATCTTCACATCATGGTGTTACTCTCTCAAAGCGTACTGCTCAAATCCAATGCATCAATCTTCCTGCTACATCATTCACAGCATTGGAGTGAAGACAAGTGGATCTAAATTCCACCAAGGCTCTTGTTTCACCATGTGACTGCGTCAGGGAAATTTCCAAATAACTCACTCTCTCTACTCTGCGCACTGCTTGGCTCCAAAATGGCGCCCAGGTTAAAGCCCCGCAACTCATGACATCATTTCCGCTGGGACCAAAAAATAAAAAAAACAACCCCCCCCAAAAAAAAAAAACCAAACAAACAAACAAAAAAACCTGATTAATAAAACACGCACCATTCAATTTTCTGGTTGAGTCCTTTAGGCCAGATAGTATCTTTGCTCGCTCTGGTGTAAACTGGTCTTCACATCTTTAGCATAGGAGAGTCTGTAGTCGTCTTCTTAGACTTGAGAAGGGTGGCAATGACCACTTCCGATTACTCTTTGCTTTTACAGCATGGCTCTTGAACATGAAGCATTAGAGCAAAGTGATCTGGATCCTCCATGCATACCAGACCCTGCAAGATGAGGTCTGGATGCACTGGCAACTGTGATCTATGCGAAGGCACATCAGATCTGCGTGCCACCAGAATGACCTTTCCCTGATGATTTGCAATCTGTTGAAGGACTCAGCCCATCATGGGCCAGGGAGGAAAGATGTACAACAGTAAGCCTCGAGACCACAGCTAGACTAGAGCATCTAGACCAGTGTATTGTGGCGATATTCTGGGTGTACTGCAAGATGACAGCGAGGAGAGGCACTGGCTGACTGCTTACAGGATGTGTCTCTTGCGGGAAGAGGCATGTCTTAAAGACCTAGTCAGACAACACCGGTGCCTCTCCTCCTCCAGTGTAGTAATTGTAGGCTAAGGATCCTGTCTGGAAGGTCTCTGCGCATGCGCAGAAATTGACGTGATGTCACACGTGTGTGTAATGTCTTTGTGTCGACGTCTGCACACATCCAGATGCCCTCCAGCTGTGGTCTCCGAGTTTAGTGTGCCGTGACTTTAAAAAGTTTGCAGGACATTGATCTAGACCCTCGATCTGGGCTCATATCTTCGACTGAAAAACCTGTCCACCTTCTTGTTCTTCGCCGTTGCCATGAGACTGAATTATATAGACCCCAGCGCTAAATAATGACCTGAAAAGTTGTCGTTGACAGTGTCTACTCACCCAGATCCAGAGCCTATCTGCTGAGGAAGTCGGCCTGAACATTGCCCAATCCCGTGACATGCACTGCCGACAGTGCTTGCAGATGACGTTCCACCCAGTTGAAGAACCTCCGGGCTTCTAGACAGAGGTGTACTCGTGGTTCCACCCTGGCAATTGATTTATGCCACCACTGTAGCATTGTCAGAGAAGACTCTGACCACTTGACTTTCCAAAGTATTTTGCAATTTTATCAGAGCTATCCCAGCTCCAGCCTGTAGATCAACCACTTCTTTAGAGAGGATGACCAACACCCTTGAATTGGTCGATGGCTGAAATGAGCTCCCCAGTCGTGGAGACTGGCATCAGTCATGATGACCACCAAGGAAGCTATTTGAAGAGGCATGTCCTTGGATAGGAACTCAGAGTGGAGCCACCAATCCATGCTGGCCCGAGCCTCCAGCATCCAAGGCAGACACTTCTGTAAAGCACCCATCTGCAGAGACCAGCACGAAAGTAATGCATGCTGGAGAGGACACATGTGGACTCTCGCCCAAGGAACCACATCTATAGTGGTCACTATGGAAAGGACTTGAAGACAGTCCCACGCCGATGGAGTTGGCTTGTCCAGGAGACACAAAATCTGTGAGCAAAGCTTCTGTTTGTGCGCCTCTGGAAGACAGACACCGCCAGCAACCGTATTGAACAAGACTCCCAGGTACTCTAGGGATTGAGTCGGCATCAAATTGCTCTTTTGGTAATTCAGAATCCAACCCAGGTCCTCCAGGACTCTGATCACCTGATCACTGTGTGCTGACCCTCGGACGAGGGATCCCTGATCAGCCAGTCATCTAGATAGCAATGCATTTGCAGCCCCATCTTGTGCAGATGAGCTACTAGCATAACTAATCACTTTGGTGAAGTTGAAAGACAGAGCTGAAAATTGATAATTTTCCAGAACATGAAACCTGAGAAACTTTGTGTTCTGGGAAAATTGGAATATGTAAGTAGGCCTCCATCAGATCTAGCGAGGCTAGGATCTCTCCTAGTCACCGCTACTATGACAGATCAAACTATGTCCACGCGAAAGCACGGAACTTTGAGCGCTGCATTTACATAAGTAAGGTCCAGAATGGGTCTCCAATCATTGGAGCCTTTCTTTGGCACGATAAAGTATATAGACTATCTATCAAAGTCCAAGTCTTAAGGCAGCACAGGCTCTATAGCTTGAATATCTAACAACCTTCTCAAAGTGGCTTGAAATTTTATTGCCTTTTCCGGGTGCCCAGTGGGAAAGTCCACAAACCAATCAGTTACAGGCCAGGAAAACTCCAGCTTGTAGTCAGACCTGAATTATGTCCAGAACCTAATAGTCAGATGAAATCTGGATCCAGGGCTGTAGAAATGCAGAGGGGCGACCTCCAATTTGGAGAAAGACCTCCCTTGACCTGGCGTCATTGTGCTTTCTTGGTGGAGGATGCAGCATGAGGTGCCGAGGTCTGGGTATGTCTGGATCCTGAAAACCTTTGCCTGTAGCTCTGGGAGAATCTCTGGGAAGTAGAACTGGAATATTGTTGACAGTGCCTAGAGCCACAAAAACTAGAACGCCCTGAGCCTCCAAAGGCTGTAGGTTGGCTATCAGGCAGGGTCTTAGGACAACAGGAAGATACCCAAACATGCAGTTCATGAGATCGCCAAGTCCATTGTCACTATATATTGTACTGTTAAACACCCAACTTGTCCAGGTCTCAGCACTTAAGCATTTATCAGGGACTAGGTTAAATAATTAAAAAGAGCATTTAGAAGCAAAACCTATAGACTAAAATATATGACAATGAACAGTGCTTAGAAAAGTAGACTAAATAAAGAAATCGACCACCAAAAAGCCTACTTGCATATTCTCACAAATAAAAAAAGGCAATTAATACAAACTCTTCATATTTATACGTACCTGTAGACATGGACACAAAACCTGCTTTAAAATGATCTCGCCAATTTACAAATAAAAAGTGCTAACGTTAAAAAGTCTGACTACAAAGAATGGCAGTTAAAAGGGTTTATAAATATAGGAGACACTTCTTTGGTAGGTGTGGATCAGGTAGGTTTTGTTAAGGGCCATTTGGCGGGCCACAATGTTCGGAAGCTTTTGCTTGCTTTGGTTCATTGTGCTTCACGGCGGAAGCCAGCGTTGGCTATTAGTTTCGACTCCGAAAAAGCCTTTGATAGAGTGGAGTGGGCTTTCCTCTTCCCGTTGTTGAGGTACTATGGGATGGATGGGTTCTTCATGAGAGCTCTTTGTGCCCTTTATTCCCACCCTGTTGTGGCAGTGTTGGTGAATGGGGTCGCTTCTCCAAACTTCTTGCTCCAGCGGGGAACTCGTCAGGGATGTCCCTTGTCCCCTTTGCTTTATATTTTATTTTTGGAACCCTTGTTAATCTGCCTTCGTCACCATCCACAGATTCCTGGTGTGGAGATGGGGGATTCTTCCCTGCGATGTATGGCATTTGCTGATGATGTTGACTGACCCGGTCTCGGGCCTCCCTAGATTGTTGGAACTGTTTCGACGGTTCGGGGAGCTCTTGGGCCTTAAACTTAATGTGTCCAAATCGGAGACGCTCCCTCTTCATCTCAGTGTCTCTAATGTGTGGGCAGATTTCCCGCTTAAAGAGGCCTCACAACAGGTGAAATATCTGGGTGTCATAATACCTTCTTCCCTGGCACGCCTCTATGAGCTCAACGTGAGGCCCCTGATCCGGAGCTCGGTTGAGAATCTTCGGCTGTGGGGTGCTCTGCCGGTCTCCCTTGCGGGACGTATCTTTTTGTATAATATGATGATTGTTCCTCGGTGGCTCTATTTGTTTCAAACTCTCCCACTGTGGTTGCGACGTGGGGACATGGCTTTGAGGACTTTCTTGTGGCGTGGTCGACGGCCCCGGTTGTCTCTCCGCATTTTGATGTTGCCGGAGGAGCAGGGGGGCTTCGGTCTTTTGGATCTCCGCGCTTATAACTTAGCATGTGGTACCAGACTGATTCGGGACTGGTATATGGAGAGCTCCTCTTTCTTAATGTTTCCATTGCACAGGGACTTTTTACTCCCTATTTCTGGTTTGTTTTTGTTACATGCTCCATCTGTCCAGTTGGACCCTGTCCAGCGGGGTCATGTAGTCTGGTCTTACATGAGACTTATTTGGAAAATACTTTGTAAGAACCTGGGTATCAATTATAGTATATCTCCTTTACTGCCCCTGGTGGGTAATTTGCAATTCAAACCGGGTAGTGACAGCAGAGTATTTCGGCTTTGGCATGCTCATGGGGTCCACAAGGTAGGGGATGTTCTTTCTGATGGGGGCGCCCTCCTTTCTTCTGCCGAATTGGGGTCGTTATATGGGTTGGATAGCGTGGATGCTTTGGGCTACTTGCAGCTCCGCCACTATGTTCGCAGTCTTGATGGGGACCATAGAAACATAGAAACAGATGGCAGATAAGGGCCCACGGCCCATCTAGTCTGCCCAGCTTAATGTCCCTCCCCTACCTTTGCCCTGTGAATAGATCCCATGTGCCGATCCCATTTGGCCTTAAAATCAGGCACGCTGCTGGCCTCAATCACCTGTAGTGGAAGACTATTCCAGCGATCAACCACTCTTTCAGTGAAAAAGAATTTCCTGGTGTCACCTCGTAGTTTCCCGCCCCTGATTTTCAACGGATGCCCTCTTGTTGTCGTGGGACCCTTGAAAAAGAAGATATCTTCCTCCGCCTCGATGCGGCCCGTAAGATACTTGAACGTCTCGATCATGTCTCCCCTCTCTCTGCGCTCCTCGAGCGAGTATAGCTGTAATTTGTCAAGCCGTTTTTCGTATGGTAGATCCTTGAGTCCCGAGACCATCCGGGTGGCCATTCTTTGCACCGACTCCAGTCTCAGCACATCCTTACGATAATGCGGCCTCCAGAATTGCACACAGTATTCCAGGTGGGGCCTCACCATGGATCTATACAATGGCATAATGACTTCCGCCTTACGACTGACGAAACCCCTTCGTATGCAGCCCATGATTTGTCTTGCCTTGGACGAAGCCTGCTCCACTTGATTGGCAGACTTCATGTCCTCACTGACGATTACCCCCAAGTCTCGTTCTGCTACCGTTTTTGCTAGGATCTCGCCATTAAGGGTATAAGACCTGCATGGATTCTGGCTGCCCAGGTGCATAACTTTGCATTTTTTGGCATTGAAGTTGAGTTGCCATGTCCTAGACCATCGCTCCAGTAGGAGTAGGTCGTGCATCATGTTGTCGGGCACTGAACCTTCGTCTGTTGTGCATTTGCCCACTACATTACTCAGTTTGGCGTCATCGGCGAATAATGTTATTTTACCTCGAAGCCCTTCTGCCAAGTCACTTATAAAGATGTTGAATAGGATTGGGCCCAAGACTGAGCCCTGTGGTACTCCACTAATCACCTCTGTCATTTCGGAGGGGGTGCCGTTCACCACCACCCTTTGGAGCCTACCTCCAAGCCAACTCCCAACCCATTTCGTCAATGTGTTACCTAATCCTATAGAACTCATCTTGCTCAGTAACCATCTGGGTGTTTCTGTGGCGCGGGACCTTGGGAGGTGTTTGGCTTTGGGGGAGGACGTGGCTTCACGTCTTCGTTATTATGTTGATGTCCTGGGCCCCCTCTTGCAAACTGAACGGGCTGATTGGCTGGCGGGGCATGGAGTGCTGACTTGGGGCACAATTCCGTCTGCATTGATCTCTCATTTGCGTGCAATATCTTGTAACATGTTACATAGGGAAATTTATTCATAGGGTTTTTATCTCTCCTCACAGAGCGTGCCGGGCAGGTTTTGCTACCCATGCTTGTTGCCCCAAATGTCCTGTGAATCCTGCTTCCCTGGGTCATATGTTTTGGGCATGCCCCTTAGTACGAGCCTTTTGGAAGTATGTGTGGGTCTTTTTGTCCTCCTTGTTTCCCATGCTACCTGGCTGTACCCCATCTCTTGCTCTTTTTTATAATGAGGCTGTGCTTCACAGCTGCTCTGTTGGGCAACGGCAGCTGATTTTTAAGGCTCTTCTCTTGGCTAAGAAAGTCATTTTGACTTATTGGCGAGAGCCACATGCTCCCTCTTTTTCTCGATGGCAGGTGTCTCTCTATGACTTGGCTCTTTTGGAAAGGAGGGCTGCGGGCGCTCATGATGAGCGCCAGTGGTCTAGATTTCAGGATATTTGGGAAGAGTATTGGCTGTCCCTTTCTCACCAAGAGAGGAGCTTGCTCTTAAATTGTTAGCTCTTGCTGGGGCTTTTCGTCTTCCTCTGTAGTTTTTTCTTGCTTCCCTCCTTTGGGGGGGTTTCACTTTTTCTTTTTCTCTTTCTTCTTTTTCTTGCTTCGTTTCTTTCTCTACTTCGTCTATTATGTATTTGTCTGACACAGGTTTGGGAGTGGGGGTGGGTGGTAGGGGGGTGGCTTGGGCTCTTGTTTTTTCATTGCATTGTTCTCGGTTTGGGGTTGTGTGGGTTTCCTGGGGGTGGGTTTCAG
Source organism: Geotrypetes seraphini (assembly GCF_902459505.1). NCBI lineage: Eukaryota > Metazoa > Chordata > Amphibia > Gymnophiona > Dermophiidae > Geotrypetes > Geotrypetes seraphini. The sequence continues at coordinate 142,424,098 of NC_047088.1, read as the reverse complement.
TAGGTTTCTACAAAGAAAAAACTGTATTGAGCATTTCTTGTTGCTGTATCATCTGCTTTTTGTTGTGTTTTTGACCTGTGCTTTTTGCTTGCCCGGTGGGGCGGGTATTCTGGTTTGGCGGATGTCCAATTGCATTGTTATGTTTTGTGTGTTGTAGTTTTGCTCAATAAAGAAATATTATATATAAAAAAAAAAATATAGGAGACAAGTGAGCTAGAATAAAAAGTGACCAAATAACAAGCATGTCCAACTTCGGACAGGTCGTGATCTACTTTTTCTGTCCAAAAGTGCCAGTGATCTATCACCATGAAAATTAAGTTTCAAATTAAATTTTAACCCAATAAAGTTGGAGGTTTCCCCCCACCCCCATTTTTAATTAACCTTCTGTCATTTACACTTGGATATGATCAACTGTTAAGCAAATACAAAACAGAGAGATGAAGATCCAGTAAGAACTGCAAGAAGAAATGGAAAGTATATTTTTTCTTAAAGTTTTGAGTAATAACTTTCTTTAACTTTTATTGTGTAATTTGTGTTAAATTTAGGTTGAGTATTGATCCAGGCTAATCTTGCACAATCTTTAATATTTCACTCTTGCTCATTAGTGAGACGTCTGAGCCTGCATTTCATCCACCAGCTTTTTGAAGTTGGGTGAATATTACTTGAGGGCCAGACTCAGGGAATCCTGGAGATGTTCATCTGTCATGTTGGAATGTTGTGTACTCTGTCATTTTCAGATGGGAAAACGCAGATTCACACAAAATCGGTTGAACCGAAACAGGAGTGTACAGCTTCACTGCATCTTCTCAAGTTGGGAAATTTGTCTCTAGGCACAAGCTTCCAAAACGATTCTTGCTCAGCATGGGTCTTAAGAAAAATGTCATTTTTAAGGGTTAATATTTCGTTTTCAAGAGATGGCTTGTTCAATGAGTAATTTTTACTGATAGTAGCTGCAGTTTCTTTAATGGCCACATCTACTTTGAATGGATATGACAAGTACTCCACAACTGTTTCAATTTTTTAGAAGTCATAGAATCTCTTTTCGAATTCCTGGAAAACACAACAGATGTCTGTCACATACTTCTTGTTCTGAAAAACAAAATTTGGAAATTGTCCCAGATGGTCCTGCATATTAGGAAAATGATCAAAAGCATTGGTTGCAAGGTCAGTCATCATTAGCTCAAATTTGCTCATGTAGGATGTAACTGTACTCATCATCTCACCAATGCATTTGTTTTTACCTTGTAGTTCAACATTCATATTACTTAATTAGCCTGTACAGTCAGTGAGAAATTGCAGATCATATAACCACTCCTCATCTTCCAACTCTGCTTGGTCATCTCCCCTCTCCATCAAAAAACTTCTTATTTCATTCAGCAAATCACGAAATCTTTGCAGAAATTTGTACCTACTTAGCCACCTTACGCAGAGATGCAGAGAACTCCAAGCAGTGGAGGAGGAAGATAGAGTTGCAGAGAACATCATCGAGGAAGAAGTCCGAGAGCTGGAGAAGTTCATAGAGTAGGCGTACAGGGAGGCCGTGGAAAATCACCAGCAACAGTGGAACTGCTGAGATACGCCTACAGAGTGTGGACAACCCGACGGACAACCACCACGAAGGAATGGGTGACACAGCAGTGAGAATGAAGGACACGGACCTACAGCTGGAAAGATGGATGTACACCAGGGACACGGACCTGTGACTGGAGAATAAAGAGAAGACAGAGAGGACAGCAATCGTCATGGAGGACTCCATCATCAGACAAGTTGAAAGCCACATAACGGGAGGAAGACTGGATTGGCTGGTGACCTACCTACCGGGAGCCAAGGTAGAAGACATAGTGAGCCACATTGACAGGATCATCACAGTGTGGAAGAAGAAGATACGGTGGTGGTGATCCATGTGGGGATGAACGTGAACAACAGGAACTACAACACAGAAGTACTGAAGGACCAGTTCCGGATGCTAGGAAGGAAGCTGAAGACGAGAACACAGAAGATAGCATTCTCGGAGATCCTGCCGGTACCCAGGGCAGACGAGAAGAGACAGCTGGAGCTGAAAGCAGTCAACGTGTAGATGCGGCGCTGGTGTGAGGAAGAAGGATTCCATTTCGTGCGCAACTGGACGACATTCTGGGGGAAGAGCAAGCTATTCAGGAAGGATGGACTCCATCTCAGCAGAGATGGAACAAGGCTACTTGCAAGCAACATCAAGAGAGAAGTTGAGAAGTTTTTAAACTAGGAAGAAGGGGACCGAGAGAGAGAGAGAGAGTCGATGGTTTGTGAACCGGTATACCCGGATACCGTGCAGGAAGATAAGAGGGGAAGACTCACCGGATCACAGGCAAGACAGACCAAAAGGGACACAAGAGGGAAGGAAATGCAAGAAAGGAACAGGCCGCAAACTCAAGTGTATGTACACGAACGCAAGGAGCCTAAGGAATAAGATGGATGAATTAGAAGCTGTGGCACAAAAAGATAACTTTGACATCATCGGAATCACGGAAACATGGTGAACTGAGGAAAACGTCTAGGACACTGTGCTACCGGGCTACAAATTATACCGCAGAGCCAGAGTGGCTCAAAAAGGTGGAGGCATTGCCATATATGTCAAAGAGAGAACTGAATCTACTGGAGAGAACACGCCACAAAATTCCAGGAACAAATGGACTGGAAACGAAGATCGGCATCTATTACCGACCCCCAGGGCAGTCCAAAGAAATTGATGGAGAAATGACGGATGAGATTAAACGCAACTGCAAGGGAGGCAACGCAGTTATCATGGGCAACTTCAACTATCCGGGGATAGACTGGAACCTAGGCACCTCCGGGGCTGCGCTAGGGAGACCAAGTTCCTTGATGCTGTAGACCAGGGGTGTCAAAGTCGGTCCTCGAGGGCCGTAATCCAGTCGGGTTTTCAGGATTTCCCCAATGAATATGCATTGAAAGCAGTGCTTGCACATAGATCTCATGCATATTCATTGGGGAAATCCTAAAAACCCGACTGGATTACGGCCCTCGAGGACCGACTTTGACACCTGTGCTGTAGACGATTGCTTCCTGGAACAACTTGTCAAGGAAACTACAAGAGCAAACTTAATTCTGGACTTAATTCTAAATGGACTGCGAGGACCAGCACAAGGTGTAGAAGTAGAAGGGACGGCACTGAATTTCCGAAAAGGGAATTACGAAGAGATGAGACCCATGGTGGGGAAGAAGATTAAGAAGAGGATAAGCACTATAAAAATGCTAGAGCAAGCTTGGTCCCTTTTTAAGGACACGGTCACCAAGGCGCAAAAAAAAAATATATATATATATATATATATATATATATATATATATATATATATATATATATATATACACACATACACTGCGTATCAATAAGGGATCCAAGAGACAAAAAAACGGCGTGGCTCACTGTAGAGGTTAAGGAAGCAATCAGAGACAAGAAAACTTCATTTAAGGAATGGAAAAGGTCAAAAACTGGAATAAGCACAAACAACATCAACGCAGATGCCATAAGGCGGTAAAAGGGGTCAAAAGAGACTACGATGAAAAAATAGCCAAGGAGGTGAAAAACTTCAATCCATTTTTTCGATATATTAAGGGGAAACGACCCACAAAGGAAGCGGTGGGACCGTTGGATGACCATGGAATAAATGGAGTGCTAAAGGAGGACAAAGCAATCGCCAATAAACTGAACACATTTTTTGTGTCTGTATTTACAGAAGAGGATATACACAGCATACCGGAACCTATCAGGCTATATGCTAGAAACGAAGATGGAAAACTGACAGGGTTGCCGGTCAGTCTAGAAGAGGTATGCAGGCAGATCAATAGGCTTAAGAGCGATAAATCCCCGGGACCGGTAGGTATCCAGCCGATGGGCCATCAAGGAACTGAAAGGAACTATAGATGAACTGCTTCAACTAATAACCAATCTGTCAAACAAATCAGGAAAGATTCCGGAAGACTGGAAGGTGGCGAATGTTACACCGATCTTAAAAAAAGGTTCGAGGGGAGATCTGGGAAACTACAGACTGGTGAGTTTGACCTCTGTACCGGGAAAGATGGTAGAGGTGCTGATAAAGGATTGAATCATTGATCACCTTGATGGACACGGGCTGATGAGGACCAGTCAGCACGGTTTCAGCAAAGGCAGATCTCGTTTGATAAACTTGCTGCACTTCGAGGGAGTAAACAGGCAGATAGACAAGGGCGACCCAGTCGACATTGTATATCTGGATTTTCAGAAGGCGTTCGATAAGGTACCACATGAATGACTACTTCGGAAAATTGCAAGCCAAGGAATCAAGGGTGAAATACTCACCTGGATTACAAACTGGCTGGAGCATAGGAAACAGAGAGTGGGGGTAAATGGACAATACTCGGACTGGAAGAACGTCACTAGTGGGGTGCCACAGGGCTCAGTGTTTGGACCCGTGCTCTTCAACAACTTTATAAATGATCTGGACATTGGTACGACAAGTGAGGTAATTAAATATGTGGACGATACAGTTATTCAAAGTAGTGAAGACACAGGGGGATTGCAAAGATCTGCAACATGACATAATCAGGCTCGAGAAATGGGCATCGACATGGCAGATGAGGTTCAACGTGGATAAGTGTAAAGTGATGCATGTCGGTAACAAATATCTCATGCACAAATACAGGATGTCCAGGGCGGTACTTGGAGACGCCTCCCAGGAAAAAGACTTGAGAGTTCTGATCGACAAGATGATGAAGCCGTTCACGCAATGCGCAGCAAAAAGGGCGAACAGAATGCTAGGAATGATAAAGAAGGGATCACGAACAGATCAGAGAAGGTTATCATGCCACTGTACCGGGCCATGGTGTGCCCTCACCTGGAGTACTGCATCCAGCACTGGTCGCCATACATGAAGGACACGGTACTACTCGAAAGAGTCCAGAGAAGAGCAACTAAAATGGTTAAGGGGCTGGAGGAGTTGCTGTACAGCGAGAGATTAGAGAAACTGAGCCTCTTTTCCCTTGAAAAGAGGAGACTGAGAGGGGACACGATCAAAACATTCAAGATAATGAAGGGAATAGACTCAGTAGATAAAGACAGGTTTGTTCAACCTCTCCAAGGAAGGGAGAACGAGAGGGAACTCTCTAAAATTGAAAAAGGATAAATTCCATACAAACGTAAGGAAGTTCTTTTTCACCCAGAGAGTGGTAGAAAACTGGAACGCTCTTCCAGAGTCTGTCGTAGGGGAAAACAGTTGGACAAGTTCCTGCTCAACTGGAAAGTACGCAGGTGAGGCTGGACTCATTTACAGCACTGGTCTTTGACCTAGGGTCCACCACGTGAGCCAACTGCTGGGCACGATGGACCACTGGTCTGACCCAGCAGCGGCAATTCTTATGTTCTTAAGAATACAGGAGGAGCAAGAAAATCAATAATAAAAACAAGCAGATAGAAGTCTCCCCTGTACAAGATAGGCCATCGAGGAGCAGGTCAGTGTCCAGCAAAAGGAAACAAAGGCCAACCCAGAACCACAAGGCCCGCGATGAGTACAAAGCCAGACTAGCATTTTATGGTATAAATTCCCTCCAAAGTACAGGCAATTGAACAGCAAGCCATACACCCCATGCCACACAACAAGCACCCATCATGCACACTACATCCAGATCAACAGTCAGTCCATTCACACCACCCCTCCCAAGCACAGCCCCCCTCCTATCCCTGGAATACAGGTAGGGTGACTCAAAGAGGCCAATGTCAGGGAGCGCTGCCTCCAAATGAATGGGAGCCTGATTCAAATAAAGTAAAATATCGTCCACAAACAAACTGATTTTACATCCCCCCCCCCAAAATTCCCTGAACACTAGGAGAATGTCGTATCTTGAGGGCAAGAGGCTCAATAGCCAAAAGAAATAGTAGTGGAGATAGTGGACAACCCTGTCGAGTTTCCCGTTGCAGCTTGAACGCATCCGTCAAACTCTCATTGATGAGCAGCTGAGCCCGGGGATTAGTATACAATGCTCTAATCCAATCCAAAAAAAACCCCATGAAACCGAAGCCCTCCAAGAGCTGAAACAGGTATTCTCAAGAAACACTATAAAATGCTTTCTCCATATCTATGCCCGCCACTACACATTATCCCAACCTTGTCCTTATGCTCGTGGATGGCCTTCAGCACTTTCAGCAAATTCATGGATGCATAGTGACCAGGTACAAAGCCCACCTGATCCGGGTGGATCAGGTCCGGCAAAAAAACAATTGAGATGCCACGCCAATGTCATAGCCAACACTTTGACATTCTGATCCAGGAGGGAGATAGGTCGGAAGGAGTCTGTCATAGGGGAAATCACCCTCCAGGGATTCAAGACAAAGTTAGACAAGTTCCTGGTGAACAAGAGCGTATGCTGGTAGAGCTAGTCTCAGATAGGGCGCTGGTCTTTGACCAGAGGGCTGCCGCGTGAGCGGACTTCTGGGCATGATGAACCACTGGTCTAACCCAGCAGCGGCAATTCTAAAAAAAAAAAAAAAAAGGTGCAGAACTCAGAGTCCTGATACAAATGAGGGGGCAATTTCCAAGAGGAGGTCCGACCCATGGGGACTGTCTGCCCACCGGTGCATGATCAGAAATTATGCTTTCATATATCTCAGAATGAGTGGCCATGGAAAAGAGACGCTTATCTAGGAGAATATAGTCCAACCAAGCATGGGAGTAAAAGTTAAGTCAGTATCATAAGGGTGCAGGGTGTGCCAGACATCTACCAAGTTCAAATGCTGGGCAAGAAAGCCCACCCCCTGGTTGTCATGATCCCAGGTGCGCATCCGGTGCGGCTTACAATCCATTCTGGAGTTCGCGGTGATATTAAGGTCCCCACCCAAAACCAATTGATAGTCAGAATGCTGAGAGATATGGGCTAGAACAGAAGAAAATAATTTATGACAGTAAACATTAGTAGCATACAAGTTACACAACATCAATTTAAGGCCCCAGAGCTCTCCCAGGACCATTACAAATCGGCCCTCCTTGTCTTGAATTTGTTTATGGAGATGAAAAGGGAGACTCTTATGTAGGAGAAAGGCCACCCTCCTCTATCGACCCACGAAGGCTGACGAGAACACCTTCCCCACCCAGCCAGCCACATTTGAGGTTGGCATGTTTCAGCTGAGAGAGATGCGTTTCTTGTAGGAAGGCGATGTCAGTGCCTATTTTGCGAAGACTGGACAGCACTCTAGATCGTTTAACTGGTGACTTAATACCATCCACGTTAAACGTAATCACTGAGTTCAGCCGTAGTAATCTGCAAATTCAGCCATACTATTCCTGGAAAAGAGAGAAGTCAAACAGCAACATATCAACACCAGCCGGGCCCCGTGGCTGTACGAGAAAAGTAAGCCAACACAACAGGATCACAAAATCCATTCAGAACCCCAAACATTCCCCAAACACCACACATACCTCCATACATACCGTCACACACACATCCAGACAAACTCACCCCCCCCCCCGCCCCCCACAACCAACCACCCCCCCTTTCCAAACCCATCCCATGTTTCCTGTACACAATCCCAAATCCGATCCCGCTTTCTACCCAGAGGAGACTTCCACCCCCCGGAAACAAATCCCAAGATACAACCATGCAAACATAATGGAGAAACTGGCAAGATCAACTCAAAGTCATGCCCGAGATATCTGGCAACATTTAGTGACTCGGGCCCAAGAAGAGTCAGTAGGAAGGGTGGTAGGTCAAACCCGAGACTCTCCAGTGATGAAGACAGAAGCCCAGGCACAGGAATCACCACGAACAGACGATAAAGGAACTGGCAACGATCCCAGCCACAGCCATGAGGGCAGCCGAGAAACTCAAGTTTCAAGTTTATTAGAGTTTTTGATTAATCGCTTAATCATACTTCAAAGCGATGAACATACATAAAAAAACATTTTAAATTACAATATTAAAAGTATTACTATATTTAAACATAAACATTAAAATAAACTAGACTATATACAAACTTAACAAACAAGAAAAAGGCGAAGGGGATTTGAACTACATATTATTATAGAAAGAGTAGTCGGGGAAAAACATAAGCTGCCATTTATAGAATTGTGGCTAGCGGCGCCTATATAAAAGCATAGGAACCTGAAATGTAGGTGAGGGTTTTAAAGGCCTACATTTCAGGTGTCTAAATTTATGGAGAATCACACTTAGCAGCGTTTAATTATGCTTTACCCATAGAAACAACCACTCGGGCGTTAGACACCACTAAGGGCTCCTTTTACTAAGCTGCGTTAGGACATTAGCACGCAGAGTAGTGTGCATTATGGCTGCGTTAGGTGGTGCGTGTGGTAAATTATGTATTATTGCGTGGCAATCAATGCGCTAATGTCCTAACGTGAATCTGGGTGGACATAGGGGTGTAACGGAGGTGTGATATAGGTGGGTCCCAGAAACTATGTAGCGTGCGATCTAGCCAGACGCGTAGCTCGGCTCAAACATGTTTATCGCGTCCCTGTTTAACGCCACTAAAATAGGTATAGTTAATAGTTTATTTATGGCGTGTGCTGCGTATGGTAACTAACGCACGGTACTGCATGTGATGACATCACCTTACACTACTTTCAGCCAATAAAACAGGACAGGAAGCTCAGGCATCCAGGAAGTGTTGGCAGTCATGGCTGTTTACAGCTGTGCTGCACCACTAGCGATCCTCTTGATAGAGGTAGAACATGCACAGCCACAGGGTGAGGACCATCCACCACAAGATGTGCATGATGAGGCACCCCCCCAGCAGAGACCAGGAGCAGTAGGCCAGTTTCAGCAACAGCAGAAGCGTGGATGGCCTCTTAGGCCCGAACAACAGCCACGTCTCCCTCGCCTCTTTCATGTTCAGAGGCTGTTTCGAGGCCAGAGGGAAGACCTTCTTCACGCAGAGGGTGGTGAACACCTGGAATATGCTTCCAGAGGAGGTGGTAGAGCAGAGTACGACTTTGGGGTTCAAAAGGGGATTGGACGAGTTCATGAAGGAAAAGGGGATCCATGGATACAATTAGAGGGTTACTATACAGTACAGAAGGCTGTAAAGTAATAGAATAGTAGAGTAATAGATCACTACAGGTCATTGACCTGGGGGGCCACTGCGGGAGCGGACTGCTGGGCGTGATGGACCTATGGTCTGACTCAGCAGAGGCAATGCTTATGTGCTTAAAGTGCATGGTCAAATACAACATTATTAATAAATCCAAGATTAAGAATTATTACTCAAACGCATCTTTGAAAAGGAATGTTTTTAAATTAGTTTTAAATTTATCAATATTATTTTCTTCTCTTAAATAAATTGGAAGAGAATTCCAGATTTGTGGGGCAGTAACGGAAAAGATAAATTGTCGTCACTAGCAGATCTCATAGGTGCAGGCAGCTCTCCATAGGGCAGGAACATGCAAAAGCCCCAGGCCAATGTCCAGGAACAGGTACACTCTGATTCACAGGTGATTCGTGATGGAAACAGCAAACACAGCACAAGAGGAAAATCAAGCCGGCAGATTGCCCACAAATGTGCGGGCCTCCTCAACTGTAGCCAATGTTACCGAGGTTCCATTCCTCCAGACCCGCAGCTTAGCAGGGAAGTCTAGGACAAACTGGACACCCTTCTTGTGGAGTTTGGTGTAGAAGGGTGACATCAGCTTGTGTTGCGCCGCAACTTATACCAAGTAGTCGTTAAACAAGAGCATCTTCGCTCCCTCGAACTCCAGGGCTCCCACTTTGCGAAAGGCCTCTCCAGCTGCAATAGCGTGCTATGGCCGTGCGCACCGCTTACCATCTGCCGCCTTAAGGCAAATACAGTGGGCCCTCTCACAGTCAAATTGCAGGTCAGAATCCAACAGGCCCAGGAGCTGAAGATCCGATATAATTCTGTATCCAAAACTGTCTTGGGAATGCCGACAAGCCGGAGATTGTTACGCTGGCTGCAATTTTCATGCTCCTGAAGCCGGTTCTGCATGTCAGCACTCTGTTTTTTATAGAGCAGACACCTGTGCCTCCGATGCAGAGCACATGTTCTGGCCCGAGACAAGCTGTTCCACTTCATCAATCCTTCGGCTCTGCATGTCAAATTTCTCATTGACTTCCTCCATCGCCGACTGGAGCTTGTTGAGGCGGTCCGCTAAAGCTGCAATCACCAAATGGATGATCTCTTGGATCCAGTCACCCGCGGGGATGGTGAACGTGGCGGGCTCCACCGCCATCTTGACTGCAGGTGAGTGAGGCTTATCACGGGGCGGTTTCGTGGCTCATATTGGCATGCCAAAACACGTTCTGCTACCCAAATGCAGCAGCAACAGACTGGAGCACTAGGCACAGCTCTCCCAGGAAGATTTGGGGCTGGGTGCAGGAAAATAGAGCAGATTTTGGCAGAGTTGGTGCCGAGCTCTCCTCTCCTGCAGCTGCATCATGTGACCCCCCTCAATCTCACACATTACAATGTTAAAATCTCACTCTCTGGGATGAGCCACCCTTGGTATCTCTGATACTTTGTGGACTGAAGAAGTTTGATCATGTGACACCTTCCTATCGACTTTTACACTGGCTACCGATGGAGGCACGTGTGAAATTCAAGTTTGGTTGTTTTTGCTTCAAGGTACTCTATGGCTTAGCCCCTAAATACATAACAGACCTTTTCTCTTTCTCAACCAACAGACACAAGCGAAGCTCACACCTGAACTTCGTTTCTCCACCGGTTAGAGGTTGTAAATTTTAAAGTCATCATCAACATCTTCTCGCACATCAAGCAGCATTATGGGGTAAAGACCTTGAACAATTGCTTGTGCCTACTACCTATGGAGAATTCAGGAAATGCCTGAAAACACATCTATTCCTGAAATACTTAGGAAACAAACCTATTTAATCTTAGTCCTTAACAACCGAGTGCAAGAACCACCTGTCGCTAAATCTGTACTTTGTTTATTTATTCAATCTGTAACTTTGTTTATTCACTCAATCTGTAACATTTCTAATCATTGTAAACCGCATAGAACTTCACAGTCCTGCTGTTATTATTATTATCTTGCAATTTAAACTTTATGTTTTGGGTTTTTAAAAAAAATTCTTTATTGATTTTTAATCAAAAACGGTGTCATACAAATGAAAGAACAAAAGATATTCCACATATTACACTATTATCTATACAGGTAACAAATATATAATTCAATAATTTCATTTTCCTGCATATAATAATATATCCTAATATACAATACAAATAAAGAATAAAGTTAGCCAAATATCACTATCGATATTTATTCCCCTCCCTCCAACCCCCCTGGATGTGTAAAGCTAAATAAACCAAAGAAAAGAAGAGATATGATGAAAATACATTATTATGTTTTTACAAATTTAGTCAATGGGCTCCAAATTTTATTAAATACCTCACTAAAACCCCTACATTCTGCATTAATTTGTTCGTATCTGTATGTAGTACACACATTCACCCACCAAAATGTATAATTAATTCTATCATGGTTTTTCCAATTACTTGTAATCAATTGAATGGCTATACCTGTTAGAATCATAAATAGATGACTCATATTTATCTAGAGTAATGTTCTAAGAATTTTATGTTTTTGTAAAAATTTAAGTAAACAGTAAAAGTGTCAGAATGGGTGGGGGAATGGGAATGGAAATGGTATTGATATAGGAATTTATAAATAGTTTCAAGAAGGTTTTGATTTTTGTTTATTAATTGGGAGGGTGGGGGAAAATTTCTTTGTGCAGTAATATTTGTAAGGTTTGTTGCGCTTATTATATAATGTACAAATATATGAATCATTTATTGTGCATTTGTAGTTTGAAAATCAATAAAGATTTAAAAAAAAAGTGTCAGAATATTCAGATGACTTAAAAACACAAGACAGACAGCTTTGCTTCATATCCATTCAGCAGGTTGGGAAAAGCCTCACAAATAGAACCCACCGTATGCAGGAAAGGCCAGGTACTCTCAGAATGACTTATTAGCTTGGGAACCAACTGTCCCTTCTCAGCACTATCAGATGTCACCCATTTGTGCACCTGCTTAATTCTATCAACAGAGAACAGATTTCTAGCATCTCTTTAAATGCTTATTTTTTTGCAGATGACTAATTCATTGCTTATCTTGGTGTCTAAATTGGATTAAACATCAAAACCAGCAAAAATGGGTCTCTGAATAGGACTGCTCCTTGAGACAGCGAACGGGCAAAACATGAATTCATGTCAGAGCACAGAAAAGATTTGAACATGAGATAAGTGCTTGCTTTAAAAATAAGTTATAAAGATATTTAATAAAGAAAATATAGAAATGGTAGAAAAAGGAGGGTTGAACTGAAATATGTTTGTTCAGGTGTAGCCACTTAGGTCTTTTCTCCATAAAAATGACTGCATAAGATATATGCTAAATGTTCAAAAAATTGTGACTGTAACCCTGAAGATCAGTGGAAGAAAAGAGGATTAATATAAGATTGAATTAATGCTACAATGGAGTTTGATGGATGGATTGAGTGATATATGGAATTGCTTCAGCTCTTTTTTCATATACAGTGTTCTCCCCAGAAATTTTTTCCAGCCAGGTGGCATGAAAAAGTAGCCGGGTGGGGCGCGATGGGGAATTTTGGTGGTGGGGAAAGTTAACCCCCTCTTTTACTAAGGTGCGCTAACATTTTTAGCACGCGCAAACTCCCGTGCTACACGGGAAAACTAACGCCAGCTCAATGCTGGCATTAGCATCTAGCGCATGTGGTAATTCTGTGCGCGCTAAGCACACGCTAAAACCTTTTTCGCAAATTAGTAAAAGGAGCCCTAAATGTGTACTATTTTTATTAGTTAATTATTATTTTCCAATGCTCAATATGACTTCCTTTTTTAAGGTTTGACACTTGTGCCAGAATATTTTTACTTAATTTAAGAAGCATCCAATGCTAGAAGGGAATAATTTGATATTTGCCCTCTTTCAAATGGTATAGAGCAGGGATCTCAAAGTCCCTCCTTGAGGGCCGCAATCCAGTTGGGTTTTCAGGATTTCCCCAATGAATATGTATTGAAAGCAGTGCATGCACATAGATCTCATGCATATTCATTGGGGGAATCCTGAAAACCCGACTGGATTGCGGCCCTCAAGGAGGGACTTTGAGACCCCTGGTATAGAGGTTTAAAAAAGGGAAAGGCATTAATGAAGTCATTAGGTTCAATTTAGCCATTTATTTCTGCATGAATTTAAACAACTAAAAAAAAAAAGATAAATATAGTTCATCCAGTCATACAAGAATGGCTCTACAGCAGGAGTGCCCACACTTTTTGGGCTTGCGAGCTACTTTTAAAATAACCAAGTCAAAATGATCTACTTACAATAAAATTTTAAAAAACACAAAGCACACTGTACGCAGAGAAAATGTTAATTATCATTTATATTCCGCGAGTTTTCAAAGAGGTCAAGGCAGATGACTTTATGCAATGTCATCTCAGGAACAACTGTACAAAAATAAACAAATATACCCCCTCCCTTTTTACTAAACTACAATAGCGGTTTTTAGCGCAGGGAGATGTGCTGAATGCCCTGCACTGTTCTTGATGCTCATAGGCTCCCTGCGCTAAAAAACGCTACTGCGGTTTAGTAAAAGTGGGCCATAGTGCAAAATATAGACAGCAGATATAAATTCTCAAAATGGATACATTTTGATCACTAAATTGAAAATAAAATAATTTTTCCTACCTTTTTGTCTGGTGATTTCATGAGTATCTGGTTGCACTTCCTTCTTCTGACTGTAAATCCAATATTTCTTTCTTTCTGTCCTTCCCTTTTCTTTCTGTCTTTCTTTCTCTTTCCCCCCTGACTGCCTGTTTCTCTCTCCCCCTGCCCCCTCTTTATTTCTGCCTCTCTTTCTCTCTCTCTCTCCCCCTGCCTGTCTTTCTTTCTCTCTCCCCCTGTCCCGCCCAAGCCATCACGCCGATTTCTCCACTTCCCCCATTCTTTCCCTACCCCCTAAGCCACCATGCCGATTTCTCCCTGCTGCTTCCCTGAGCTAGACCAGGCACGTACAAGCGCCGGACTCACAAGACTTTACCTCTGACATCAATTCTAACATCGAAGAGGAAGTCCCAGGCCAGCCAGGCAGCGATTGGCTGGCCCAGAACTATCTCACTGATGTCAGAATTGATGTCAGAGGTGAAGTCTTGCAAGTCTGGCGCCTGGCCTGGCTTGGGGAGGCAGGAAGAAAAAGATTGCAAAAGGCAACGCAATCGACTCACGTTGCCTTTGTGATCTACTGGTTGATCGCGATCGACCATTTGGGCACCCCTGCTGTTATGATATCCTGTCCTGACCTGAGGAAAGGGGTTTAGTCCCCCCAAAAATGCCTTATTTCAATTTCCTATTTATAAACTTTAATTAATACAGTTACAATACTACTTGATTCTATGTAAAGCAACAAAAAAAATTTTCTACCTTTTGTCGTTTCTGCTTTAATTATCTTCTCTTCAGCGTTTATCCTCACTCCCTTCCATGCAACATCTGTCCTCTCTTTGCCCCTTCCACCCAGCCTCTGCCCTCTCTCTCTCTCTACCCCTTCCATCTACTGTCCACCCTCTCTCTGCCCCTTGCATTCTCTGTCTACCCTCTCTGCCCTTTCCATCCAGTGTCCGCCCTTTCTCTGTTCTATATGGCATCTTCCCTCTTTCTATGTCCCTTCAATAAACTGTATATCCTGTGCCCTTTCTCTCCTTTGTACATGATTCATTTCAGCTTCACCCCTCCCTTATGCTCTGGCATCTCTCTCTTCTCGTTTCCTTCCTTCCTTAAAATTCCACCCCATGGTCTGGCATCTCTATCTCCTTCCCTTCTCTCCCCCATGCCCTAGCATCTCCCTCCTCCCCCATATGCGCTGACATATTCCCCCCCCCCATTGTCTGGTAGCTCCTTTTCTTTCCCTCCCTCCCATGGTCTTGGCATCTCTTGCCTCTCCTCTCCCTTCCCTAGTTTTCCTTCTCCCCTCTCTCTCCCCAATTGGGTGCTGCTGCAGCAGCACTTCTCATCCTCCTCCCCCTCCCCAATTGGGTGCAGCAGCAGCACTTCTCTTCCCATCCCCCTCCCCAATTGGGTGCAGCAGCAGCTTTTCTCTTCCCCCCCATTGGGTGCACCAGCTATTCTCTTCCCCCTCCACCCCCCACAAAAAAATTGGGTGCAGCAGCAACATTTCTCTTCCCTTCCCCCCAAAATAGGTGCAGCAGCAGAATATTTTTCTTCCCCCTCCCCTCCCCTATTCGGTGTAGCAACAGCATTTCTCTTCCCATCCCTCCCAGCTCACAAGCCCGGTAGTCACTAGGCAAGTTGTAAGCTTCCCTCCATCGCTGACCTATCTTTCATAGATCAGCGATGGAGGGAAGCTTAGAACTTTCTGCTTTTACTTGCTTCGGAGCTTCCTCTTTGCAGAGTCCTGCCTACTTTCTGTTTCCGTGAAGGCAGAACCCGGCAGCAAGGAAGGCCCGAAGCAAGTAAAAGCAGTAAGTTGTAAGCTTCCCTCCGGGGCTCAGTGTGCGTGCCGGCTTCCCTTCTCTCCGAAATCGGAGGTTGCGTCCTGTGGGGGGGAGGGAAGAGAAGGGAAGCCGGCATGCACACAGAGCCCCAGAGGGAAGCTTACAACTTACTGCTTTTACTTGCTTCGGGCCTTCCTTGCTGCTGGGTCCTGCCTTCACGGAAACAGAAATTAGGCAGGACCTGGCAACAGGAAGGCCCGAAACAAGTAAAAGCGTGCTGGCAAAAAAAAAGGCAGTCAAACAAAATTTTCGGCGGAGTCAGCCCAGAAAGGAGCATCGGCGGCAGCAGAAGGATTCACCGGGCGCTCATCTAAATTAGCTGGGCGATGTCACTGATGGATATAAGTGCTGTTTTTTCAGGTAACTTGTTATGCAGTTTTTGTATGCACTGTTTTTAGAATGAAAATAAATAAAGATATATATATATATATATATATATATATATATATATATATATATATATATATATATATATATATCTATACATATAGATATATCTATATATATAGATATATATATATATATATATATATATAGAATTAATGCTACAGTGGAGTTTGATGGATGGATTGAGTGATATATGGAATTGCTTCAGCTCTTTTTTCATATATATATATATATATATATATATATATATATATATATATATATACACACACACACATACACATATATATATATATATATATATATATATATATATATATATACATACAGTGGTACCTCGGTTTACGAATGCACCGGTTTGCGAGTGTTTTGCAAGACGAGCAAAACATTTGCAAACTTGGTGCCTCATAAACCGAGCTTGCCTCGTTGTACGAGCGCCCCCCCCCCCCCCAGCGATTCAGCATCCCCCCCGCTCGCGTCTGCCTCCCCCCTGCGATCCTACATCCCCCCCCCCTCGAGCATGGCAATGACATCCCTTACCCCCACTGGGCACCAATGCCGGTGCCCGAAGATCCTTCCTCTTCTGGCGCGGCCTGGGCTGGGTGGTGCGTCGGAGATCCTCCCTTCTCCCCCCCTTGAGGAATCTGATGCTGCTCCATACCCCTCCCCACGATCCGGCATCCCCTCACTCGCGATGCCCCCCCTCCACCGCGATCCTACTTCCCCCCTACCCCCCCCGAGCACGTCAATGAAACTTGCTTTACCCCGACTTGGCACCAGTGCCCAAAGATCCTCCCTCTTCTGGCGCGGCCTGGGCTAGGTGGTGCATTGGAGATCCTCCCTCTTCTGGTCTGGACTGGGCTGGACTGGCTTTGAGCATTTGCGCATGCTCAAAGCCTTCTGGTCTCGCTCTCAATCTCGGAGATTCTAAGGCCTACTAGATTACTGCAATATCCTCTACCTCCCCTGCCCTGCTACTATGACCAAACAACTACAAACAATCCAAAATACAGCCCTGAGACTCATCTACTCATTTAGGAAACACGACCATATTACAGAAGCATACATCAACTCACACTGGCTACCAATCCAAGAACGAATACTATTCAAATTCTACTGTATGTTATTTAAAACCTTAAATGGAGACAGCCCAACCTACCTGAACAACTGCCTCATCCAAACCACCTCAATCAGACATAGAAAAACTCACACCCCATTCACACACCCCCATCAAAGAAGTAGAACGGAAAAAACTATACGATGGCCTCCTAGCCACTCAAGCAGCAAACCTAGATAACAAGATCTCCAATCTAGGCCTAGCCACTCAAGCAGCAAAACTAGATAACCAGATCTCCAATCTACTGATATCTACCCCAGACTACAAGATGTTCAGAAAAGAAATAAAAACTATACTCTTCCAGAAATTCCTGAAACAGTCCCAACATCACATTTACCATCCTATCTCCCTCTTCCCACCACACTGAAACTACCGGACTTCTCTTTACCTCTCTAGAAATGACAAATGATCTTCCATTGTAACCCACCGTTTATAATTCTTTTGTAATCCGCCTTGAACCGCAAGGTAATGGCGGAATAGAAATCTCTAATGTAATGTAATATAAACCGCTAGCATGGCTCGATAAAAGGAGCCCTTAATAGCATTTCTGCTACCTACTAATTGACCAGCATCTACACCAACTAGCAAAAAGCAAAATCAAGTAAACGAGTTACAAGAATCCGTGTACAACTTGGAACTCTGCGGCACACACATGTCCTTTGATCAAATGCTGCTCTAAAAAACTAGCCATTTAGGCATTTTTGTACCGTTTCCAATATTCGTGGTTTTTCACAATTCGCGGTCACTCCAAGAACATAACCCCCACGAATTTCTGTAGAGTACTGCATATAGTTTAAAATAAGCATATTTGATCCTGATCTGTTTGCCATTTCCAAGGCACAAACTATAGAAGCCAATCTAGCACTGGCCTTAACTTTCCCACTGCTGGACTTGCCATTTAAGCACCACTCCTGCTCATCATAACATTTACAGGATTGAGGTCATTTAAGTTTTGTTTTGATAACATTTTCTTTGTTATTTAGTAATCTCCTGTTTATCCTACACATTTTTGAATTTGACATACGGTTTACATACAGATACTTCAAGTATATTTTTCCTGTCCCGGTGGGCTCACAATCTATCTAATGTACATGTGGCAGTGAAGGATTAAGAGACGTGCCCAGGGCCACAGGGAACAGCGATGGGTTTGAACCCACCACCTCAGGGTGCCAAGGGCTATAGCTCTAACCACTAAAGTCATTTTTGTATTTATTTATAAAAGTGTCACTAAGCCCATTAACTAAACAGAAAAAAAATCAAAAGGTAGCCATGTTTATAAAGTGACATCCAATGGTTGATCTAAAATTGCAGATTAGTCTTCCCAAGAGTTTTAGAAGTAACACAACAATTCATATTTAAAAGAGTGAAACCTTATTAGTAGAGAGATTGGCCACATCAAAAAACGTAAAATAATGCTGACACAAATACATAGTACAGATGTCTTTTCACAAATAACGATTTGCAACTGAGTGGACACCTTGGAGGTTACAGAAAATATGAAATGCAGTCTACAAAAAATTACATGGAATAGGTTTAGAGATATTCAGTATAAGACGGCTCACATAATAAGTGAGCACAAATTATCTTCTCAATCTCTCCTCCAAATTCTAGGTCCAGATGAGCTGATGCTTAAGTATACCCAGGAGCAGGCATAAATATTGACAGAAAATTTGTAGAGATCAGAATAAAATGTTTCTTCACATGTAAAGGATACTTTACAGAAAGAAAAAGCCTTTTATAAAATTGATGACTGATGTCAATACAAAAGGGATGCTCCCACCTGCACATACAGCCAATGCCATGTAATCTTTCTTAGGTATACCGAAACAGCTCATTTTTATTCAGTCACTCTTGTAGTTCCTCCAACTCTCTGGTGGAGTCACTACTGTCATCATCACTGCCAATCCTGCAATTAATTTTGTCTCCTGCGTTGGGAAGCAGGCTGAGCTCTTGCGGCCCTTGCATCTTGCATGTTGGATGCTGGGGTGTATGAGATGGAGGAGATACATAGCCAGTGGAGAGGGGAGAAATAAGGAGATGTTGGATCCAAGAGCAGAAAGAATTGATGGATAGATGCCAGACAATGGGAGTAAGAGATGGGAGATGCCAGGTTACGGGAGCAGATGCTGGGCTAGAAGGATGGAGAGAGGAAGACACTGGGAATGGTGGAACCCAATTGGAGAGGCCAGGAGGAAGAGATCTGTGGCAATGAAATGAATAATAATAATAACAGTTTATATACTGCAGGACCATGAAGTTCTATGCGGTTTACAATGATTAAAAGTTATATATCGAGTAGTACTAACAGAGTTAAGATTTAGCGGTCAGTTATTGTGGGGAGGGTTTGTTCAGTGTAGCTGCCTAAGAACTTTAAGAACAAATATGTTTTTAGGTGTTTCCTAAATTCCCCATAAGTCAGGGGTGTCCAATGTCGGTCCTCGAGGGCCGCAATCCAGTCGGGTTTTCAGGATTTCCCCAATGAATATGCATGAGATCTATTTGCATGCACTGCTTTCAATGCATATTCATTGGGGAAATCCTGAAAACCCGACTGGATTGCGGCCCTCGAGGGCCGACATTGGACACCCCTGCCATAAGTATTCGCAAGCATGAGTAGTTGTTTCAGGTCTTTACCCCTTAGTGCTGCCTGATAAGATGTTGATGGTGTTTTTTAAATTTACATCCTTTAACCGGTGGAGAAACAAAATTCAGAAAGAAATTCAAGTTTGAGCTTCTCTTAAGTTGATTGGTTGAGAAAGAGAAAAGGTCAGTTATATATCTGGGGGCTAGGTCAAAAAGTACCTTGAAGCAGAAACATCTGAATTTGAACTTCACACGTGCCTCCATCGGCAGCCAATGCAGGAATCAGTAAGAAGGGGTTATATGGTCGAATTTCTTCAGACCTAGAATCAGCCTGATTGCTGCATTTTGCACCAGTTCCAATTGTTGGAGGTTCTTCTGAGAAATTTTCAGGTAGGCTATATTACAATAGTCAAGCTGGCTCAGTATAAGTGACTGTACCAGAATTCTGAATGGACCGAAGCTTCCAGAGAGTAAAAAAAACCTTTTCTGACAAAAGAGACCACCTGGTCTTTCATGGTTATGCCCTGGTCTACTATTATACCCAGTACCTTCAAAGTAGATTGGATAGGGTAACTGAGGTTGTTGATGCGCAGCGATGTTTTGGTATCTGGTGAGTGTGGCGAGGCTACGAAGAATTTTGTTTTTGCTGACTTTAGTTTCAATCTAAATTCAGTCATTCATTGTTCCATCACATTTAGTACTTCTGTTGTCACAGGAGTGTAAAGTATTACATGTGGGAAACAGAAACCCGAGGTACAACTATACGATGGGAGGGATGTTATTAAATGAGAGTACCCAAGAAAGGGACCTGGGGGACATGACAATGAAGCAGACGGCACAGTGCGCAGCGGCCGCTAAGAAGGCAAACAGAATGCTAGGCATAATCAAGAAGGGTATTACAACTAGAACGAAAGAAGTTATCCTGCCATTGTATCGGGCGATGGTGCCTCCGCATCTGGAGTACTGCGTCCAATATTGGTCGCCGTACCTTAAGAAGGACATGGCGTTACTCGAGAGGGTTCAGAGGAGAGCGACACGTCTGATAAAGGGGATGGAAAACCTTTCATACGCTGAGAGATTGGAGAAACTGGGTCTTTTTTCCCTGGAGAAGAGGAGACTTAGAGGGGATATGATAGAGATTTATAAGATCATGAAGGGCATAGAGAGAGTAGAGAGAGGGACAGATTCTTCAAACTTTCGAATAATAAAAGAACAAGAGGGCATTCAGAAAAGTTGAAAGGGGACAGATTCAAAACGAATGCTAGAAAGTTCTTCTTTACCCAATGTGTGGTGGACACCTGGAATGCACTTCAAGAGAGCGTAATAGGGCAGAGTACGGTACTGGGGTTCAAGAAAGGATTGGACAATTTCCTGCTGGAAAAGGGGATAGAGGGGTATAGATAGAGGATTGCTGCACAGGTCCTGGACCTGTTGGGCCGCCGCGTGAGCAGACTGCTGGGCACGATGGACCTCAGGTCTGACCCAGCAGAGGCATTGCTTATGTTCTTATGAGTGACTTCGGAGAGAGAGGTTGTGAACGAGATAATAATCGTGAAGTCATCTGCATAACTGAATAATTTTATCCCCAGTTGGGACAATTGCGCACCTAGTGATGACATGTAAACATTGAAAAGCAGTGGGGACAATGGAGACCCCTGCGGAACACTGGAAGGTTTCCTCCAGGTTTCAGAGAGATTGTAGTTAAAGCAAACTTGATAAGTGTGGGATGCAAGGAAACCTTGGAACCAGACTAGCACCTCGCCTCCGATACCAAGCATTGTAACAGTTTCCCATGGTCCACTAGATCAAAGGCAGAGCTCATGTCAAATTGCATAATCAGTGCGTTAAGGCCCCTACTGAACAAAGAGCGTAAATTATCCAAGATGGCTGCAATTACTGCCTCAGTGCTGAATAAAGGTCTGAAACCAGATTGAGTTTCATGTATAAAAGAGAGAATTGATCAAGATATTCCATCAATTGGGTGTGTACCAATTCTTCCATGAATTTTACAAAAAGTGGAATGGATGCTACTGGTCTATAGTTGGTTGAGGATAGTGATTACAGAGGGTAGAAATGTGGTAATGGGGAGTAAATTAAAAGATGAAAGGGAATGGAGGGATGAGCAAGGAGTGAGATGGGGAATGGGAGAGCTAATGGGTAAAAGATGATGGAAATTTGATAGCTGAAAAGTAAAAAAAAGAGAAGGATAAGAAAGAGGCTGAAAGGAGCTGAAAAGGAATGATAAAAATGTAGGAGGCAGGTGTAGTGAGGGAATATGAGTAAATAGGAGAGAGGAGAAATGACAAATGGATAGCAGTTGCTTGAAAAATCAGCAAACTACAGGACAGCAGAAAAGAGAAACTGGTATCAACATGATGGAAAAATAAAGAGAGAAAGAGAGAAGACAGAAAGAGAAGGTGAAAAAGAGAGAAGGGCAGAGGCACATGGGTGGGTGTGTGTGTGTGTGTGTGTGGGGGGGGATTCTAAGAGAAGGGCAGGTGGTCTGTCTGGTTGAGGGCAGATGGGATGTGTGAGAACTTGTCCACAGTAACCAATCAGATTTTACGTTTCAATTTCCCAGAGAAAAGATGAAACTGTATTGGTCACTAATGGCAACTTTTGTTGAGGTCTCCTGTTCCTCTCTCTTCTTCTTCTAAATAGGCCCCAAGTGTCATTTGTCATTTTCACTCAGTTTGTAAGAATGACACACCACCTGTCCGTTTATATGAGAATGAAAAGCACAGTTACTTACCGTAACAGGTGTTATCCAGGGACAACAGGATGCTATTCTCAAATGTGGGTGATGTCATCCATGAAGCCCTGGATGCGGACAGCCTCGCAAGCAAACTTGCTTGTAGAAACATAGAAGTTTCAAGTCAGCCGCACTGCGCATGCATGAGGGCCTTCCCGCCCAGCGTAGGGCGAGTCTCCTCAGTTCAGATAGCTAGCAGAGAAGCCAACCAGGGGAGGTGGGTGGGTTGTGAGAATAGCTGCCTGCTGTCCCTGGATAACAACAGAACTGTTTTATAGAATCTGTAGAGCGGTAGCTTAAGTTACATAGACTTCCCCTGATGCAGCGAATAGCGAAACAGGGCCTGTCGGGAGTCTTAATGAATGAAGATTAATGATATAATCCTATGTTACCTAACTGGATTCTTGTCTCACCTGGAGAACTGTGACTTTAAGAGATAAGTTTTTTTGTCTTACTACTAGTTCCTTTGATTCTAACTAATAGTCGTTTTGCTAGTAGTATGTAGTGGAGTTTTTCTGACCAGGGATGTTTTCTCCTATGCTGCTTTAAGTTGTGTACGGCAGACATAGAGACCTCTTTATGAGGAAACTGAGGTCTTTTCTCCATATAACTACATATCCTTATCTCTAGACTGTATTTCTCCATAGCAGTGATAATTTGTAGTCACCCATATCCTTCTATGCCCCTCATAAGGAGATGTGCATCTAGTTTGCTTTTAAATCCTAGGACGGTCGAATCCGCAATAACCTCGTCGGGGAGAGCATTCCAGGTGTCCACCACTCTCTGCATGAAGAATAACTTCCTGATATTCGTCCTGAACTTGTCCACCCTCAGCTTCATTCCGTGTCCTCTTGTCCGTGTCAAATTGGACAATGTAAATAGTTTTTTCTGCTCTATTTTGTCGATTCCTTTCAGTATTTTGAAGGTCTCGATCATATCCCATCGCAGTCTCCTCTTCTCAAGGGAGAATAATCCCAGTTTCATAAGTCGATCCTCACATTCCAGTTTCTCCATACCCATTACTAGCTTTGTTGCTCGCCTCTGCACCCTCTCCAGCAGTTTTATATCCTTCTTTAGGTTGGGAGACCAATGTTGGACGCAGTATTCCAAGTGGGGTCTGACCATTGCTCTATAAAGCGGCATTATAACCCTCTCCGATCTACTCGTGATTCCCTTCTTTATCATGCCCAACATTCTATCTGCTTTCTTTGCTGCCGCCGCACATTGTGCTGGCGGCTTCAGGGTCCTAGCTCATTGACTCTTCGAGCAGACGTGAGAGCAATGAGAAAAACCACTTTCCAAGCGAGGTATCTGAGATGAGCCGTAGCCATTGGCTCAAAATGAGGCTTCATCAATTGAGCAAGAACAACACTGAGATCCCAAACCACTGGAAGTGGCTTAAGAGGCGGTTCTTTCATGAATTTGGAAAAGTCCTTTCATGAATTTGGAAACCAGAGGATGAGCAGAGAGGGGTTTCCCTTCAATAGGTTGATGGAAAGCAGCAATTGCACTGAGATGGACTCGAAAGGATGTGGACTTGAGGCCAGAGGTAGACAAGTGTAGAAGATAATCCAAGACAGAAGACAAGGACGTAGCCTTGAGGCTCCTTGTCATGAGATGCACCACGTAGAAAATCTAGTCCATTTTTGGTGGTAAGATTGTCTAGTGACAGGCTTTCTAGAAGCCTCCGAAATGTCCCGAACAGGTTAAGAAAACTGAAGAGGAGTTAAGTTGAAAGGTACCAAGCTGTCAGGTGTAGAGACTGCAGGTTGGGATGAAGTAGAGACCCTTGACTGTGTGTAAGCAGAGATGGAAAAACTGGTAGAAGGTATGGCTCCCTCCTGATGAGTTGAAGGAGAAGGGAGAACCACGGATGCCTGGGTCACCAAGGAGCTATCAGAATCATGGTGGCATGATCGTTCTTGAGCTTGACAAGAGTCTTGAAAATCAGAGGGAATGGAGGGAACGCATACAGAAACTTGTTCGTCCATTCCACAGGAAAAGCATCTGCCTCCAGTTGGTGTGAAGAGGATATCGTTGAGCAAAAGTGAGGCAGTTTATGGGGAGACGCAAAGAGGAATCCCCCACAGAGAGAAAATGTGTTGAAGAGGCAACAAATTGAGAATCCTTTCGTGAGGTTGGAGAAGGCGACTCCATTTGTCTGCCAGACAATTGTTCTTCCCTTGAATGTAGACAGCTTTTAGGAAGATGTTGAGAGAGACAGCCCAAGTCCAAAGCTGCAGAGTTTCTCAGCAATGAGGGAGAGATCCTATGCTCCCTGCTTGTTGACATAGTACATAGTGACTTGATTGTCCGTCCGAATGAGGACTACTTTGTCGTGAAGAAGATGCTGAAAAGCTTTGACAGTATTGAAGATCGCTGAGTTCCGACAGATTGATGTGACCTTGACGATCCGTGCTGGACCAATGGCCTTGAGTACAGAGACCGTTGAGATGAGCCCCCCCAAGCATAGATTGAGGAATCTTATATTGAGGACCTTCTGATGAGGGGGCGTTTGGAACAGAAAACCTCTGGAGAGATTGGAAGAGAGCATCCACTAGTGGAGAGACTGTCTCAAAGAAGGAGTCACTGCAATGTGTTGAGAGAGCGAGTCGCAAGCCTGTGCCCAGTGAGATGCCAGGGTCCACTGAGGAATCCTGAGGTGAAGTCTAGCAGAAGGAGTCACATGAACTGTAGAAGCCATGTGACCGAGTAGCACCATCATGTGTCTCGCTGAGATTGAAGGAAGGGAAGACACCTTGTGGCAAAGCTGAAGGAGAGCATCCAGATGTTGTTGAGAAAGGAATACTCTGAGTTGTACAGTGTCCAGAACAGCTCCGAAGTTTATTGTGAACCCCAAACTTTGGAAGAACCAGGTAGTCCATTGGATCGCTACAATAACCCCTTGAGATGTTGAATTTTTGATGAGCTAGTCATCCAGGTACGGAAACACCTGAAGACCACTAGACACTTGGTGAACACTCCTGGAGATGATGCAAGGCCGAAGGGCAGCACTCTGTACTGGAAATGCAGATTCCCCACCCAAAATCTGAGGTACTGACGGGAGGCTGGATGAATAGGAATGCGAGTGTAAGCCTCCTTGAAATCTAGAGAATATAACCAATTGTTCTGATCTAGATGGGGATATAAGGATGCCAGGGACAACATGCAAAATTTTTCTTTGACTAAAAATTTGTTGAGTGCTCTGAGGTCCAATATAGGCCACAGATCGCCCGTCTTCTTCGGAACAAGGAACCCCTGCTCTGCTGTTCCAAAGGAACTTCCTCGATGTGATGGAGACAAAGCAGAGCTTGAGCTTCCTGAAGAAGGGTGGTCTGAGATGGTTTGGAAGGATACTCTCTTGGAGGAAGCTCAGGTGGAATCTGAGTAAAATGAAGAGAGTATTATTCCTTGAAGATTGACAGCACCCAGAGGTCTGATGTAATGGTCTCCCATCAATGGTAAAAATAATGGAGATGACCTCCTATGAGGAGGGGAGAGGACAGAGGCAAAACGATGGAGGTTACGCTCTGTTTGAGACAGTCAAAAAAGCTGAGAAGCCTTGGGTGCAGTAGAAAGCTGAAGTTTCTGTTGCTTCTGCTGCTGCTGTTGTGGTTTCTTAAGAGGTGCTTGAGTATAATGAGCTGCTCTCGGAGGATTATGCCTCTGATAGAATGGAAGAGGTTGAAAAGGTTTGGAAGGAGCTGGCTTAGGCTTAGGTCTGACTATGGAAGCAAAAGATTTTTCATGCTCAGACAATTTCTTAGAAGCCACCTCAATGGATTCATCAAAGAAATCATTGCCCTCACAAGGGATATTGGCCAGACGATCCTGAATGTTGGGGTCCATGTCAATAGTGCGAAGCCAGGCAAGCCTGCGCATCGCTACTGAGAAAGCAATGACCTTCAAAGAAAGCTCAAAGCATCATAAGATGACTGGAAAAGGTGTAACCTGAGTTGGGCCGGTGTAGCAATGACTTGCTGGAACTCCAAAAGCCTGTGCTGAGAAAGATCTTTAGTAAAGCCAGGCAGGATTTCAAGAAAATATTTGAAATATGTAGTAAAGATGAAATTATCAAAACTCTGGAGGCCATCATAGAATTTTGATAAAGGCGACGGCCAAACTTGTCCATGGTCTTGCCCTCTCTGCCAGGAGGAACGGTAGCATAGACCCTGGAAGGATTATTCCTCTTCAAGGAAGATTCAACAAGAAGGGACTGATGAGATAATTGAGTGTTCTCGAAGCCCTTGCAATGTACAGTTCTATACCTCAATTCCAACTTGCCTGGAACAGCAGGAATGGAAAAAAGCATCTCCAGGTTTTGTTTGAAAGTCTGGGAAAGGAGCCTGTTGAGAGGGAGTTTGAGAGACTCTGCAGGAGGTCGAGGCATACCCATTTCCTCTAAATACTCCTTAGAGTACTTAGAACCAGAGTCCAATTTGAGATCCAGGTCCTCAGCCATTTAACGGAGGAAGGAAGAAAAGGACAACTGATCCGCAAGAGGATGGCCTCGAGAGAGACTCGATGACTTCATGGCGCCTTGAGTTCAGAATGAAGGCGAGGCCTCTCTGGAGTATTGATATCCAAATGAATAATCAGACTTGGATGAGTCACTGAGAGAAGCGGAACCCGCAGATTCTGCCAACGGTGTCCTCGATCGAGGGGTTGGGGCCCTCGAAGAGCTGGGATGCCTGGATGAGCGAGGCCCGTCTCTTGAAGAGGACATGCGCCTGGATGAGTGCCTCGACCGGTGATGGGAGTGTTGCCTGGAAGCTCAAGGTGCTCAAGGTCAAGAAGACTTCGCCCTATGCCTCGAAACGGGCAATGCCTTATGTGAGGATGAAGGGCTGGAAAGTGTAGATCAAAGACGAGACACCATAGAAGACTCAGTTGTTTTGATCGAGGTATCTCAAAGCACTTCCAAAGACTCGGCTCCTTGTATGGAGTATGAAGATTTCAGACCAGACACTCGCAAAGACTCAACTCCTTGCATAGAATGTATAGATTCAGCTCGAGGCACAGACAAGGACTCAACTCCTTGTGAGACTGGTGAGTGCCCAGGCTGGACTGCAGGAAGCAGAGTAGAGGCAGGACTATATTTGGTAAGTAACTGCACAAACTCCCGCTCCAAAATGGTCTGGATGGTAGCCTGGAATTGTGGATCCGAGTTTGAAACTGGACCACTTGCTGAGGCTAAAGGCTCAGAGGACGAAAAGGAAGTATGCTTCACCTTGGAGGAGTGCTTCTTGGGCAGCTTAAGAACTACCGCTGGAAGCATCTGCTGAGGTATCTGAGCTGAGGTATCTGAGCTGAGGAAAGTTCAGGAGAAGACTTGGCAGATTTACTCGAGGTCGAGTAAATGAGGAAGGTCTAATGAGGAAGGTCTAATGAGAGTCGAGGTCGAGGCTGTGGAAGCAGGAGGATGCCCCGTGGCAGGCTTGACCAAGTCAGAGATCGAAGTTGAGATTGGAGTGGGGGATTTCCATACCGAAAATCTTCTCCACTTGCACCAAACATTTAAGGGCTCTAGGTTGAAGGGTAGCGCAGCAAACGCACGACTCTAGGAAGTGGTCGGGCCCAAACACTAAAGGCACCATCAGTGTGGATCAGTGAGGGAAATCATACGCTGGCACTGGCTACACTTCTTAAAGCTCGTGACCAGCAGGGACATAGAAGGAAAAATAGCCGCCATAAAATCGAAACCCACAGGCTGAAGGTGCGCGGTAGGCCCCGTCATCACTCGACAAAAAAAACTAACCCTGAAGAATTATTATTATTATTTTTTAACACAAAATAAAATATAGTACAGTGACACGGTAATAAAGAAATAAAACACGAGCCGCGGTGAGAGAAGGCAAGAAGTCGAACTACGTTCAGCGCAGAGCGTCAAAGACGGACTTCTCGGCTCCGCGGAAAACTGAGAACTGAGGAGATGCGCCCTACACTGGGTTGAAGGCACTCATGCATGCGCAGTGCAGCAGTCTCAAAACTTCTGAGTTTCTTCAAGCAAGTCTGCTTGCGGGGCTATCCGCATCCGGGGCTCTGTGGATGACGTCACCCACATGTGAGAATAGGCTGCCTGCTTGTCCTGGGATAACAACAGATCATGCCAAGTATGCCTTGGTCTGTATGGTAGATTCAGTGACCTATATTTGTTATGTATATTGCCTAGTTATTTACTATTTAACAATAAAATGTCCACTTCAAGATCTCTGCTGCTCAGAGCTTGGGATACTCTGTTGAAAGTTTTTCGATCTATGGGACTTGAAGAAGAAGAAAACCACTGAACTATACCTCTCAATTACTTCCTTCTGTTCCATTTTGTCACTGCTGAGAACTTCAACCTTCAAGTTGGTACAAAACAATGACTAAACTCTGCTTCAATATTTAAGCATTGAATATTTAAGTGATTCCGATTGGCCATGATTAATGTCAAGAAAAAAATAACTTACCAATGTCACAATTGCACATTCTGCCGTCAGCTGAGCTGCACTAAATAGTGTTCGTACAAAACGGTAGATGTGTTTATGATCAGGGTCATGTTTATAATAATCATCTGGAACACCTTCACGCTAAGGAAAAAGGAGGAAGGATAAAAAGCTATGTGAAAATTATCAGCCAAATTCATTTCTTCAATTTCTCAGCCTAGATTACTTTATAGAATGCTGTCTGAATTAAGAAAATAAACTGAATCACTTACAAATATAATGCAAGCTAGCAATAGCATTAATTTAACACTTTTTCAAAAAGGGAAACTTTTTATCCTTCTATTGTAAGACTAAGGCCTCATTTTATCAAGCTGCGGCAGGGGTTTAAAGCGCGTTAATACCACGCGTTAAACCGCCTGCCGTGCTAGCCGCTAATGCCTGCATTGAGCAGGCGTTCGTTTTTTAGCCGGCCGCGGGGGTTAGCGTGTGATGAAATGTCCAACACGCTAACCCCGCTAGCGCGGCTTGATAAAAGGAGCCCTAAGAGTAGGTAGGTTTGATCCCAAAAGGCATAGAATGGGTAAAGTGAGGCAAACTAATTCTGGATGTTGTAATGGCCTTAATAGTAAATAATGTTAAAAAAAATACCCATGAAATATTTATAAATCATTCACTGCATATGCCAACATGATATCAAGAAGTAGAGATAGAAGGCAAGTCACTAACTGAGCAATTTGATTAAACCTAGGATGCTTCATAGATTGATTTGGTATGTGATATGTCCCTCTTTCCTTTTGAAGTTAGGTAGTTGGGTTGGGATTTTAATACAACTACAGCACATTACTATCTACCCAAAATACAAAAAAAAAATAATAATAAAAAACCACACATTTTATATATGTACAATTCATGTGTGCTGAACACATAAAAATGAAATTTACTAATTCCTGATAATTTCCTTTCCTTGATTTCTGCTAGACCAGTCCATAAGAATGAGTTGTGCCCCCTTACCAGCAGATGGAAGCAGAGACGCTCAACATTCCAGTGACATTGCCAATATAAGTAGTGATATCCAGAAGTCACCAATAACAGTGGAAAACAAATAGTCAAACTCAGTTTGCAAGTGTTTTGCAAGACAAGCAAAACACTTGAGCAAACTAACTCGCAAACCGAGCGTTGACTCGATAAGCGAGCGTGTCACACAACCCCACCCCGGGAACTGGCTTCTCTCCCCCTGCAGCCCACCCCTAAATCCTTACCTCCAGCGGACACCGGTACCCTGTGCCAGTGCTGAAACAGTCTGCTGCTGATGCTGTATTCTGGGCTGCTGCGGGGCCTTGAGCATCTGCACATAATCAAGGCCTTCTGGCTTCCACCCTCTCCGAGATTCTCATGAGATTCTCAGCATACAGCATTCGCATACAGCATCAGGGGTGAGTCATAACTGAAGACACCCAGCTCGCCTTCGTGCAACTTACTTTGGTTGCCTTGGATGAAGGTAATGTTCAAGTTTGCGATCCACTTGGTGTCTGTCGCCACACTGAACAGGACAAAGACGTTCAGCACAAACAACAGCAGCTGCCTCTTCATCTGGCTTGTCCTGCTACTGGGAAGTCGAGAATGCTGAATGCCCGAGCTCGGGTGCAGCCATTACTCTGTACGAGACGGGGAGGATCACAATGCGCTGCGTGCACCCTCTCTTCCTCTGCACTGCTTCTTTGTACCTTGCCAGGTGTTGCTGGAGGTAAGAGTTTGGGGGTGGGCCGCAGGGGGAGAGAAGCCAGTTCCCGGGATGGGGTGGAAGCGAGCAGTGCCAGTGGTCTCGAGGGGGGGTTAGGGGGGGGTCTGTTTTTGGGATATGGAATGAATCATTCAAGTTTCCTTTACTTCCTATGGGGAAACTCGCTTTGATATACGAGCACTTTGGTTTACGAGCATGCTTCTGGAACGAATTATGCTCGCAAACCAAAGCGCCACTGTATTTGTAAAAATAAGAGATAACTCCCCAAATCCTTAAGTTTTCCAGGGTAGATTTTAACTGTTCCAGTAGGAATTAAGGAAAATAAATCATCAAGTAAGAGTAAATTTTACCTTCCTTATCCTACTAGGCCTTTCCAGACTAATGGACCTATGAAATGTACCAAAGTTTATTTTATTCCTCAGTGTGGTAAGAAAACAATGCCTTCTCCAGAAAAACCTTGCAAAATTACTTTCATTTCTTGCCAAGATATCAACTTTATGTTTGACAAAAGAATACAGCAATGATCAAGTTGCTGCTCTAGAAATATATATATGTATATACAGTATATATAATTTTTTTTTTTTTTTAGGGGGGGGAGGGATGTCACTGCTCTGGCTTCTGTCTAAAAAGCTGGCTTAGCTCTCATCTAGTGAGCACAAAGATCCCAAAGAACCATCTTCTGGTTAACAATGTGTATCACCTCAGTAGCCACTTTAATCTAATACACTAGTGACTCAATAAGGGGCAAGTGGCTTGTAAATTGACAGCTAGAGCAGACTTTCTTATGGGGTCTATGACAACTGATAGGATGAAGTTGGTAGAATGTGACAATTAGCGAGGAAGACAGAAAAGGACAAACAGTTCAGCATTGAGGGCAGCACTGCCCTTCCCCCGCCCCCACTAGTCCAGCATTGCTCCCCTTGACGAGCCTCACAGAAAGTACCGGGAATAAAATCCGGTGTTCCATTGGTCCGGGGGAACCTCCTCAACCGCCCGTAGGCGAAGAAGGGCCTGAGCTTCCTGCAAAAGGAGAGGCAGCTGAGACCGAGCAGAAGGAAACTCTTTTGGAGGCAGGTCCGGGGGTACGTGACTGAAGTGAAGGGAGTACCCCTCCCGGATGATGGAAAGCACCCAACTGTCGGCGGTAAGACCCTCCCACTGGACATAGAAATGATGGAGACGACCCCCGATGGGGAGGGGAGAAGGCTCCATGAGGAAGGGAGCCCGAAGGCTCAGACCGGAATTGTCAAAAAGACGGCCGAGTCTTCGCCAGAGCCGGCGGCTGAGCCTTAGTTTGACGTTGCTGCTGTTGTTAAGGCCGCTTCGGGGGAGGCCCCGAGGCTGCCTGAAGAAACTGGGCTAAACTACTTCTAGTGGCAGCTGTGTGCCGAAGTTAAAAGCACACAGTGAGCTGCCACTAGCAGTGACAGGAGAGGTATTGCTGCACAGGAAGGGTGAAGAGGTACTGCTGAACATGGGGAGCAGGGAAGGGGGAAGTAGTACTGCTGGACAGGGGGGGAAGAGGGAAGGGAGAAGTGGTAATGCTGGATATGGGGAGCAGGGAAGAGAGAAGTAGTACTGCTGGACATGGGGGGGAGGAGGGAAGGGAGAAGTGGTAATGCTGGACATGGGGAGCAGGGAAGGGGTACTGCTGGACAGGGGCGAAGTAAAAGGAAGGGAGAAGAGGTGCTGCTGGACCTGGCAGAAAGAGAGGGAAAGGAAAGGTTTTACACACTGGAGGGGAGAGTGAGATTGTACATGGGGAGAGAGCATGTTGGGTTGGGGGTTAAGAAGGAGGGATGCCATTCGAGGGAAGATGCAAGGACAGAGAGAGAATAATAATAATAATAATTTTATTTTTATATACAGTAATACCACAAATAGTTCAGAGCGACAGAGGAAGAGACTGTATACAGACAGCGATAATACAAAAAACTTTCAAAATTATATTAGCATGTTAAGATTAATCGAGTTTATCTGGGAGTATTTTAGGAATGTATCAAAGCAGAAGTGGAGTCGGAGAAATTTGTCAAAGAGATAAGTTTTGATTAACTTCCTGAAAGTTTGATAAGAAAGTGCGTTTGAAATAAAGTTGGTAACATGTTTGTTCCATTTGCCTGCTTGGAATGATAATGTTCGATCAAGGAATCTGTTGTATATGCAGCCCTTCAAAGATGGAAAAGCAAAGTAAGCACTAAGTGTACAGGTTGTGCCTGGAAATTCGAAATGGTGAGACAGGTAGATTGGGGATGAACATGTTATGGTTTTGAAGCAAAGCAAGCAAACTTAAAGATGACCCTTGCTTCCACAGGCAGCCAGCATAGTTTTTTGTAATACGAGCTTACATGATTCGATTTCTTGAGGCCAAAGATGAGACTGACTACAGCATTCTGGACGATTCTCAGTCGTTTGATGGTTTTCTTAAAAGATCTCAAGTAGCAGGAGGGAGAAAGTGTTGGACTCATGGAAAGGACAGAAAGGAGGGAAGGAGAAATGTTACACTCTGGGGAATGGGGAGAGGGCGAGATGGATGGGGAGGATAGAAAGGAGGGAAGAAGAAATGTTACACTCTGGTGAAGGGGGAGAGGGCAGAGAGTGAAAAGTTGGACTCATGGAGAGCGAGGGAGAGCAAGAGATGGGGGAGGGAGAAGAGAAAAAAATGTTGGGTAGGAGGAAGAAATGTTGGACTGGGAGGGGGGCCAGAAAGGAGGAAGGGAAGGGAGATAGACTACAGGGGGCAGAAAGGAGGAAGGGAAAGAGAAATGTTACACTGAGGGGGGAGGACAGATGACTAAAGGAAGGGAGAGATATCAGACCAGGGAAGGAAGGGAGTCTGGTAGAGCTATAGAAAAAATAATAGCAATAGTAAAGAGAGATGCCAGATTATGGGACAGAGAGGCGAGAGATGCCAGACTGGGAAGGGGGAAAGGAAGGCGAGATATGTCGTCGGACCACTGGGGGAGGGGGAGGAGAGACATGTCAGACCATGGAAATAGGGAGGGAAGGAGAGAGCGATAGTAGATTTTGAGACGAAAGCAGAAAAATAGAAATATTGAATGTTAAGTTAATGCCAAAGATGGATGCAATGCAGAAAGTGAAGACGGAGAGAAAAAAGGTCAATGGATAAGAAGGCCCTGGAAACATAGTTAAAAGCACAGAAAAATAAAGTCACCAGACAACAAAGGTAGGGAAAACGATTTTATATATAGTGATTCAAATGTGTAAGTTTTGAGAATTTATATCTGCTGTGTATATATGAAAAATGAATAGAAAAAAAAATTACATTACAATTAGTAAAGGAGGTGAGATCTGGGGAAGAGCTTAGGTGGGTCTAGGGTGGATCTAGGGTGGAGTTTGGGTGGTCTGCGGTTAGGGGTACTCAGTTGATATTTGTTAGACTTCCCTGTTGGCATTTCAGGGCCTGTCTGGAGGGCCTCTGTGCATGTGTGGATGTCAGCGTGATAATGTCACACATGCATGTGATGTCATCACACATGCATGTGATGTCATCACAAAGGACATCCAGTGTTTTCCCCAGAAATTTTTTCCAGCCGAGTGGCATGAAAAAGTAGCTGGGTGGGGCGAGACGGGGAAATTTGATGGTGGGGAAAATTAAGGGCTCCTTTTACAAAGATGTGTTAGCGCCTTAATGTGTGGAATAGCATGCGCTAAATTGCCGCACATGTAGCCACTAATGCCTCCTCTTAAGCAGGCGGTAGTTTTTCAGGTAGCACGCGCTAATCCGGTGCGTGCACTAAAAACACTAGCATACCTTTGTAAAAGGAGCCCTAAATGTGTACTATTTTTATTAATTATTATTTCCAATGCTCAATATGACTTCCTTTTTTTAAGGTTTGACACTTGTGCCAGAATATTTTTACTAAATTTAAGAAGTATCCAATTCTAGAAGTGAATAATTAGATATTCGCCCTCTTTCAAATATTATAAAGGTTTAAAAGAAGGGAAATGCGTTAATGAAATCATTAGGTTCAATCTAGCCATTTATGTCTGCATGAATTTAAACAACTAAAAAAAAAAAGATAAATATAGCTCATCCAGTCATACAAGAAATGTCTCTACAGCACCTCTAATAATGTTTTGATCACTAGGTTCCTTCCTAAGGTCTCACTGAGGATATGAAATAGATGCGATCCCCACTTCCAGACCTCTTCCACATAATTTATGGAGAGGTGTTACTGAGCCTTGAAGGAGACCTGTGTGATTGCACTACAGCAAAACACAAAAGCAGCAGATAACAATCAAAGTGAGAGCTAGGCAAAACAGTTTAGGTAAAAATACAGGTAATAATTAACAATGTATTAAAAATATTTTATTTTTATTTGCTTATAATGTCATTTGAAAGCTGCTTGATGTTTATACAGTTTTAATTTAATTCTTCATAGTGTGTGTGTGTGGGGGGGGGGACAACACCTACATCAACAGTAAAGTTAGAATAGGGTCATTAAATCCAGTGGCGTACCTAGCATATATAACAGCCACTGCTGATCATTTTTTAATAACCCCCTCCTCTATATAAAAAAAGTTATTTTTAGTAATAATCAATGAGTTATACAACAAGGGTGCACCTAGGAAAAGGTAGCATCTTAAACACTGCAGTGAGCACTAGAACACCAACACACACATTGTAAAACTAAACAAGCCAGATCCTGCACAGTCAATTGATCCTATACAGTCATTGCTAACAGAAAGCCATGTACTTTTCATACACACAGAACAGAGATACACCCTCGTTAAATATGGAATAATCGCAAACTAAAAATAGAAATATGTAGATAAAAGTTAAACTGAAACGCCAAGAAACCAGACTCTGCATACAATGCAACACCACAGAAACAGTGACACGTACCCTAATACTGTGCAAAATATAAAGACAGTAGATGTAAATTTGAAAAAACTGCTACATAACAATCACCACTTTACAAATTAACAAATATAAATAAAACAGGGAAGGGAGAAATAAGAAAATACCATTTTATTGGTCTAATCCATTTTTCAATTAGTAGTAATTAGCTTTCAGAGGCCAAATCTTTCTTCAAGACAGTACAGTATACTGCTGTTATGGTATCCTGTCCTGACCAGAGGAAAGGGGTTTAGTTCCCAAAAAATTGCCTTATTTCCATTTCCTATTGATAAACTTTAATCAATACAGTTACAATACTACTTGATTATATGTAAAGCAACAACAAAATTTTTTTTCTACCTTTTGCCGTTTCTGCTTTAATCATCTTCTCTTCACTCTCTTCTTTCTATTCAGCGTTTGTCCTCACTCGCTTCCATGCAACATCTGTCCTCTCTCTTTGCCCCTTCCACCTAGCCTCTGCCCTCTCTCTCTCTACTCCTTGCATCCACTGTCCACCCTCTCTGCCCTTTCCATTCAGTGTCCACCCTCTCTCTGTTCCATATGGCATCTTCCCTCTTTCTATGTCCCTTAAATAAACTGTATATCCTGTGCCCTTTCTCTCCTTTATACATGATTCATTTCAGCTTCACCATCTCTCCATTTTTTTGTCTCCACCACTTCCCCTTTGCTCTGGGATCTCTTATCTCCTTCCCTTCTCTCCCCCCATGACCTGGCATCTCTCTCCTCTCCTTCCATCTCCCCCTTCCACTACATTATCTGGCATCTTTCCCCCCCTCCATGGTCTGGTAGCTCCTTTCCTTTCCCTTCCTCCTATGGTCTTGGCATCTCTTCCCATCCCTCATGCCCTGGAATCTCTCTCTTCTCCTATGTCTCCCACTGCTTCCTTGCTTTGGCACCTTTCTTTCCTTTCCCTCTGGTCTGGCATTTGTCTCCTTAGTTTCCCTTCCCTCCCCCCCCATGCCCTGGCATCTCTCCTCTCCTTCCATCTCCCCCACACCCCTCCATTATCTTGCATCTCCACTCCTTCCTTTCTCTCCCTCCTTCCTTCCTTTCCCCTGGTCTAGCATCTGTCTCCTTCTCCCCCCATATGCCGTGACATCTCTCCTCCCCCTCCATGGTCTGGTATCTCCTTTCCTTCCCCTCCCTCCTATGGTCTTGGCATCTCTCTTTCCTCTCCTTTCCCTGGTCTTCATCCCCCCCCATTGGGTGCAGCAGCAGCATTTCTCTCCCCCCCAATTGGGTGCAGCAGTAACAACATTTCTCTCCACTCCCCCGTCACTCCCCCCCCCACGGTCGGCAGATTCGCTACAGGCTAAGGCAGGAGATAGGTCAGCGACGAAAGGAAGCTTACAACTTGATGCTCTTCCTTGCTTCAGGCCTTCCTCGCTGCCGGATCCTGTCTTCACGGAAACAGAAAGTAGGCAGGACCAGGCAGTGAGAAAGGTCCGAAGCAAGCAAGAACACCAAGTTGTAAGCTTCCCTCTCTGCCCTATCTCCCGCCTTAGCCTGTAACGAATCTATTTCTTGGACCTATTTCATTTCTCTTAGGTACTTTCTCCCTCCTTTTCCATTAACCAGCAGCAGTTACTGAAGAACGTAGCTGCGAGCTTCTGCCTCTCCTCTTTCTGATTGGTTTCGCTTTGTGCAGGAGATGAAGAGAACCAATGTCCAGCCTGTCTTGTACGATAAGCTGCAGAACAAAAAGTAAACACAATGTCGGGGTTCTTCCTGTTTGCGCACTCAGTCATAATGAGCCTGCAGCCCCTGCTTCCAACTGCGACCGTAAAAATCGACCAGCAGTAGGAAAATTGTTTAAAAAAGTAAAGCTGAAAACCCTTTTTATGGCGCTTTAAAAAAAATTTTTTTAAAAGGCAGGCGGAGTCGTATTTGCTGCCAAGATGACAGCCAGGCGCTCACTTAAACTAGCTGGGCAGGGCGCCTGGCTAAAAGGCGCTAGGGAGAACACTGGACATCCGAGCACTTCTGGGTGCCTCGAGCTGTGCCCCGGTTCGAAAAAACTTTGATAGAAGCTGCCCTAGAGTAAAGGAGGGACAGGGGAGATATGATTCAGATGTTCAAATACTTGAAAGGTATTAACAAAGAACAAAATCTTTTCCAGAGAAAGGAAAATGGTAAAACCAGAGGACATGATTTGAGGTTGAGGGATGGTAGGCTCAAGAGTAATGTAAGGAAATTCTTCTTTACAGAGAGGGTGGTTGCGCCTGGAATGTGCTCCCAAAGGAGATCGTGGAGAGGAAAACGGTGACAGAGTTCAAAAAAGCGTTGGTTGAACACAGCAGATCTCGAATCAGAAAATAATGGTATATATTGAAGAACTGAAGCCAGTACTGGGCAGGCTTACTCAGTCTATGTCCATATATGGCCATTTGGTTAAGGATGAGCTGTGAAGGGCTTAGACAGCTGAATGGTTTAGAGGGCTGGAATGAGCTTTGATGGAGAATTCAGTAGATGGAACCTAAACACAGTACCGGACAAAGCGCAGAAATCGCCAAGAAGGAAAATTTAAATCAAATAATTAGTTTAAAGAAAAGGTAAGGTTGGGCAGACTGGATGGACCATTCGGGTCTTTATCTGCCTTCATCTACTATGTTACAAAAACGGCAATTTTAGGATTTTTCAAGTGGGGGAATACAGTGGAAAATGCAGAAACCTTCACTTTGAATTTCAAACCTCCCCCAATTTACCTCACAGGGTGTTGCAGCCTTAACTCACTGACCTATGCTGAAAATGTGCTGGAGTCTGCCTCAGGTCTCTTTCAGTAGCTGGAACTAGAAAGTCACTGGCTCATGCTGGGAATGCCTCTGCAACGCTGATCTTCAAGTTGCCAGTCACACCCGATGTCCGACTGTACCTGCGGACCAACGGATGCACTCAAGGACAGTCGTAGGTGAGAAGATGCAGCTGGCAACCTGTGAAACACCGCCAAGTCGCCAATGGATGTCTAAAAGCCTGCATGTGAACCTTTGTTCGGCAGAAGCAAGAGGGGGGATGAGCCTGAGCTCCAGTGAAATAAATTCAGACTGGCTGACAGGTACCACCAGGGATTGGCCTGTTAGCTGCAGACAGAAGGCTATGTGGTCTTAAATGCATATACAACCACATCATCTACAATATTACAGCATACATAAACTCATGACAAGCATTACTTGGTTTTCCATGAAAAATTTATATGCAATAATACTAGCAAGTAATACTTGCAATGTTCACACACCAGAGATCCAACACCTAGGCCAACTTTCTAAGCCAAACCCACGAGGTAGGAAAAAGCCTTAGAACCCCTCCTCCACCAGCCAATATTGTAACCAGAACATGGAGTAAAGTTACTTCATCGGCATAAAAAACCTCCTCAAATGGTTATTAAAACAAAAAAGGCCTTGTGCAATGCAGAGCTTCTGGTGCAGAACAGATCGCCACAAAATACTACAGAAATGGAGAAGTACTTATCCAAGGTTGAATCCACCACACACACAAACGATGGCCAGCGTTTCGCTAAATTCCAGCTGCCTCGGGATGTGAAGTTGTTAGTTCTTCCTTCTCCAGAAAACTCCGTATCTCATCATGGTCTTAAATGCAGGCAGAGCTGAATAATCGCTCTGAGCAGCAGAAACCCCAAAAAAGGGATGAAAAATACATTGAATAAAATAAGAAATTGTAGAGAGAACACACACATTCCAGCAGGCACGCGTGCATAAGGGAAAAACTGTAGGTGGAGCTAAGGAGCCCAGTGAAGTAAACAAGAGGCACAGAGAAAAAATCTGGAGTGGATTCCTTCTGCAGATAGCACGCGGCCACAAGGACACTACCCATCTGTTTAGAATTGTCTCACCTATTGCACTGGAAACTGGAGGAAGAGAACAGGATGAGTGTGTGGCGCAGTGTTGGAGCTACAGCCTCAGCACCATGGGGTTGTGGGTTCAAACCTCCGCGCGGCTCCTGGTGACCCTGGGCAAGTCACTTAGTCCTCCATAGCCACAGGTACATTAGATAGATTGTGAGCCCACCGGAACAGATAGGGAAAATGCTTGAGTACCTGATTGTAAAACCGCTTAGATCAGTCGTCCCCAACCCTGTCCTGGAGGACCACTAGGCCAATTGGGTTTTCAGGCTTGTCCTAATGAACATGCACGAGAGAGATTTGCATATAATGGTAGTGACAGGCATGCAAAATCTACTCAAGTTTCAAGTTTCAAGTTTATTATATTGTTTGATTAAACGCTTTTAAAATTTCAAAGCGTTTTACATAAATAAAATAAAGAGGACTTACTTATACAATTACTATTCATATAAACAAACTGGGAAACAAAATTTAGACAAGAAGACAGCTGATAACAATGGGAAGGTGGGGAGGAAATACTCCATGCATATTCATTAGGGTTAGCCTGAAAACCCGATTGGCCTGGTGGTCCTCCAGTACAGGGTTGGGGAACACTGGAATAGATAATCTTGATAGGCGGTATATAAAAACCTAATAAATTTGAAACTTGAAAGTATTTTATACATTTTTAATATTACATCATTTGAAATCTTGCCATCTAGCAATTTCAAAAATGTATGCATAGTATTCCATGCTTTGCCACATCTTAATTTCTACCAAAATTTATAAGTGGTATTACCAGCAGTTGTGTTAAAATCTTTACAGACAGCTCAAAATGCAGCAGCAAGAGTTTTAATGGGAGGAAATAAGCTTCTCCACTGTTGCAAGCATTATATTGGTTACCTTTGTGTACTGCATAATGTTTAAGATCTTATTGGTGCATAAAGAACTTAGGCCAGGATTCACTAACCCTCCGATCCGTATCCGATCCGTGTGCAATTGGAGGCAGGCCGACCAATTCGCCAACCATCTGCATGCAAATGGGGGCAATCAGAGGCACGCCCCTAATTGACTGCACAGATTGGATTGAGCCCTGACAGTAGTGACAGGAGAAGCCGCCTCCTGTCACTACTATCAAGGCTCTGTCTTCTTTTTTTTTTTTTTTTAATAGGCCGCAAAATATCAGGCCTATTAAATAAAAGAAAAAAAAAGCCTTCCCTGTGCCGCGCACCCCCACCCATACTCACCCGAACCCGCACACACCCCACCCCTCCCTGACCGGCACGGCCTACCCGCTGGGCCCACCCGCTCCCTGTACCAATATCTTTGAGAGTAGGAGGTGTGCTCAGTCCCTCCTGCTCCAGGCCTTCTCCGAGGCCAGCCAGATCACCGGGCAAGACCCACCCCCCTCTCCATACCTTAGTAGATTGTTGGTAGCAGGAGGAGTGCTCAGTCCCTCCTGTTCCACGCCTCTGCCACAAGTGCAGCCTTAGGCAACGCCCCTATGCACTTGTGGCAGAGGAGGCATGGAGCAGGAGGGACTGAGCACTCCACCTGCTCCCAACGATCTACTAAGATACGGGGAGGGGGATGGGCCTTGCCTGGTCATCCGGCTGGCCTCGGAGAAGGCCTGGAGTAGGAAGGACTGAGCACCTCTCCTGCTCCCAACGATACACTAAGGTATGGAGAGGGGGAGGGCCTGGCCCGGCCGGCCTAGGTTAAAGTACATGGAGAGAGGTCGGCCTGGCTCGCTGGCGAGGAGGAGTTTCACATGGCAGGAGGGAATTGTTGGCATCCCTCCTGCCTTTTGTGGGGCATTGGCATGTGGGGGCATGCGTGTTTTTAAAAATTTTAACTTTTTTACATTTAGGCCAGGGAGCCCGTGGTTTTAACCCACTTTAACCAGTGGGTTAAAACCACGGGCTGGCAGTGCAGGGAAGGGAAGGAGAGATTCGGGGCGGCAGAAGCAGGGCTTTTTAATCGAGCTGGAGAGTCGAAAAGATGTTTTCGACTGGTCTCCAGCAGTCGCTTTTTGGGTAGTACAGCCATCCCAGTCGGATCGGGAAATTTGTTTAGTGAATCGCGTCCCTATCTACTTTACATGCACGGATTGGAAGCGGACTGCAAGAGAGGTAAGTGAATCGGGCCAGAGTGAAATCAGGTCGCTAAGGGGTCACAAACCGATCGGTACACAATCGGTTTGCTTAGTGAATCTAGCCCTTAGTAATGAGGTTCCTAATGTTATAGCTTCATCATTAAAAGTATATAGACCAGAGGTCCCCAAAGTCCCTCCTTGAGGCCTGAATCCAGTCGGGTTTTCAGAATTTCCCCAATGAATATGCATGAGATCTATGTGCATGCACTGCTTTCAATGCATATTCATTGGGGAAATCCTGAAAACCCAACTGGATTCGGCCCTCAATGAGGGACTTTGGGGACCCCTGATATAGACTATCTCAGTCATTGAAAGTCAATGAATTAATGCTTGTTGGGTGTACTTAGTCAAAAACATGTCTGTTTTTGAGAGACCCATGAGCAAAAGTTTTCTGTTGATCCAGTACTCTGGAATGTATCACCTCTGAACCTGCATTTGATTAAAAACACAGCAGAGTTTTAAGCCACTTTCTAAATGTATTTGCATTTACTGTACTTGCATATCCCAGTATACACTGGTTTGGAGCATACAGGTTTTATGGACACCAATATTTTCTTTTACCTGTCATTTTCTAATGTAATTATGAGGGGGGAGGGATACAAATATAGGTTTCTTTACATGAATGAAGGGTTTTGAGGGAGGGTGGGGAGAGGGTTACATCTATATGTTTAGATTATAATGATAAGATATACAAGTGCATTGATTCATTGTGTTTATTATGATTATTGTACACTTGATGAAAGATTTTTAAAATGAATAAAGAATTAAAAAAAAAAAATAATGTAATTTGCACATTATATATGTTCAGCTGTAACTTACTGTGACCACTGGATACAGTGAGCTATTACTGAATTTAAAATATTTTTTTTACTAATGCTACATAACTGGGAGCAGGAGACACTTAACCATATCATGACAAACCAACTACATCATTAGTTTCTGTAAATTTAGAGACAAACCCAGAAAACCACTGTGCAACTGAAAAAAAAAATCCATGGTAGAAGCTGGAAAACCATTGCCCACTGAAGAAGGGACAAACATCATAATATTGTCAGCATACATATGGTACACCAGTGTTTCTCAACTTCAAACCAAATCCTAAGCCTAACAAATACCAACCGAGTACCCCCACCCAAGCTCTGCCCCAGACCCCACCACCATAATAGTACTAATTGTAACCCAATTTCTTCCATCCATTTTTCATATACACACAATATAATCTTAATACATAATGGTAACCACAAAATTTAAAAAAACACAAAGCACACCATAAGCACAGAAAATGTTAATTATCATTTATATTCAGTTTTTTATTTGAAGAGGTCAAGGCAGATGACTTTAAAATATGCAAGCAGTAACAACTATAGAAAGCAAAATATAGACAGCAGATATAAATTCACAAAACGCGTTTTGATCACTAAATTGAAAATAAAATTATTTTTCCTACCTTTGTTGTCTGGTGATTTCATGAGTCTCTGGTTGCATTTCTAATATTTCTTTCTTTCTGCCTCCTGCACGCTTCCTCTTCTCCAGACCCCATTCTCTTCCCCAACCAACATTTCTCTGTCTCTGTCCCTCCATAAGTCCAACTTTTCTTCCTCTCTCCTCCATCCCTATGTCTCCCTCTCTCTGTCCATCTGTCTTGAGAGATCCAGGAACCTCTCCCACCCCCTCTACTGCTACATCTGACATGTCTCACTCTCTCATCCCCTGAATCATGTGCAGCATTTTTCACCACTGCCCACCAGCCCCATGCCCATTTCTCCTTCTATCATCCCTCTCCAGCACAATGCCACAACTCTCCTTCCATCACTATGTCCAACATTCCTCCCTTTGCATCCCCTTCAATCTGTCCCTGTTTCCTCTCCACCATCAAACAGTTTTCCCTCTCATTCTCCTATTCCCCATACATCTCTACTGCACTCCTTTCTCTGTGTCTAATTTTCCTTTCTTCCTTTCCCTATGTGCACTCTCTCTCACTTACAGTCATGCCCAACAATTCTCCCTTTCTATTCCCTCCCCCCCATGTCCCAAGTTAGTGCCCCATTCCTCTCTCCATTCTGTGTTCCATGTTCATGCCCCCCTTTCTTTCTGTGTCAAGTTCGTGCCCCTCCCTCCGAAGCAGGTCCGTCCACAAAAGCTGCAGGAATCGACAGGGATCCTTATCTGTCCCCCTCCTCCCCCCCCCTCGCTGAAGCTGCCGGGGATCCCTCCCTGCATGTGCGCCCGCTGCAGTACCCCCACCCCTGAAGCTGACACACTTTATCTCCCCTCCAGCAGCAACTCCTTTGAGCAGGAATGGGCCACGGCGCATGCAACTCACATGCTGCCAGCCTGCAAGCCTTCCTCCTGACATCAATTCTGATATTGGAGAGAAGGTTCCGGCTCAGCCAGGCAACGATTGGTTGGCCCTGAACCTTCTCTCCAACATCAGAATTGACGTGGAGGGGAGGGGGAAAGGCTTGTGGGACGGCCACATGCACATCGCTGCACGCGCCGTGGCACGTTCCTGTGCAAAGGAGTTAATGCTAAAGGGGGGATGAAGCGTGTAGGCTCGGTGAGGTGGCAAGTTCGGCTTTAGGGGTGGGGGTTCTGCAGCTGGCACACATGCAGGGAGGGATCCCTGGCGGTGGCTTCAGGGGGGGGGCAGGCAGGGATCCCTGGCAGCAGCTAGGCCGCGTACCCCCAACAGGTGGTCCACATACCCCCAAGGGTTTGTGTACCGCGTGTTGAGAAACACTGCGATACACCACCTTATTGGTGTTTAAATAAGAATATATACCCCTGATGCAGGCATTCTTGCCTAAACATAGCCATGTAGAGTTCTATCATTAGTTATGTGACTTTAGGTAAAGACTTTAATAGATATTTTTGGATGTGTGTGTTAATCTTGGGTGTTACATTTAACAATATTATAAGACTATTCTCTGT
The DNA here is from genome assembly GCF_902459505.1 of Geotrypetes seraphini. Classification (NCBI taxonomy): domain Eukaryota; kingdom Metazoa; phylum Chordata; class Amphibia; order Gymnophiona; family Dermophiidae; genus Geotrypetes; species Geotrypetes seraphini. The sequence continues at coordinate 142,379,750 of NC_047088.1, read as the reverse complement.
TTTCTTTCTATTATACAGTACTCCCCCGAAATTCACGGGAGTTCCATTCCAGGAACCCCTGCGAATGTCAGAAAACTGTAAATGCAGTTTTTCACCTGTCAAAAAGCAGGGGAGGCAGGAAAGCGCAGCTGGAGCGCCGGCAGGTGAAGAAAATCACTCGTGGTCTGCTCCAACCACCTCTTCCTGTAGTAAAGTTGGGCTACACCAATCAGGAGCTGCTTTGACAAGCAGCTCCCGAATGGTGTAGCCCGACTTTAGTACAGGAAGAGGCAGTCAGAGCAGACCACGACAGAGCGAGTCTGTGGTTTGTGAACCGCAAATTTGCGGGGGGAATACTGTATTGTCATTAACTACATTCTATTATTACTACTTTCATTCTGTTTCTGCATCATTTTTCATGTAGCACAGATACACCCATGATGCAAAAGGCCTACTAGAATATTCCCTTTAATGACAAAGCCAGCCTAGCTGCTCAGTTGCACTCTGAGCAAGTCATAACTAAAGTGAAGTCTGTTTCCCTTTTCTATCTCCCTCAGTTCATCTTTTTCTAATTTTCTATACCCTTTCCCCTCCCCTGAGCCCACTGTACTTACTTTCAAGGCTGCTTGTCTTAATATTTTCCCTTGTTCCTCAATTCCATGTGCCCTTCCATCCCTACCATAGGCAATCTCCATTATTTTGTCTCCAACTCCATTCCCCTCAAATTGTCTCTTTTCATGTTAAATCTTTTATTCCCCACCACCACCACCACCACACTTCTCCCGAGATGTCAGTGTCACCTTTGGGACATAAGTTATCTTGCAGCACTCCATGGTGTCCAAATTCCTATGCTCTTCTTACAGTCTCAAAAATGACATGGAAGCTTGGGCAACACATGGCTCAAATTCACTAAGTTTTGCAATGTGCTGAAAGAACACAGAGCAGTCAATTCTAAAGCTTTGAAATGGTGCTGGCTCTGGAAAGATGGGGGAAACAGGGTCTTGGGAGAAGAGATTCAGGTAGGAGAACTTGGGAACAGAAACTGCCTCTTGTGCCTCAGCTTCTAGTAGGCTTTTGTAATCACTACAATGGAGCCTCCCTAGGAGACTAAGGAAAAGTGCTGAAATTAAAAGTAAAAATTAGAGGGAAAGACAATTCTGCATCAGAAGTCATCTGTTCCTCGCAACAATTTAGTAACAAAAAAATTAAATTCAGGAAGACTTAAATAAACTTGCAGTTTTCTAAATGAAAATGCTTACCGTAAGAGGATGCAATTTTTCATCAAAAATATTCAAAGATCTTTCAGAGTCTCTATAAAACAAGATCATGTTCAAAGAAGTTTAAAAAGAATATCAACAGTCACCGTATAGTTTTCCTACCATTTTCAGTCACCGTATTGTTTTTCTACTATTTTTTGGCATGTGGTTGCAACAGTTGGTTTTAAACAGAATTATAGAAAAATTACTGAAAAGTACAAATGCATAAACTCAATGGAGCACAAAGACTGAATCAGTAAAAGTTTTGGAACTGACACTAGTAAATGTAATGTCCAACAATACTTGTTTATAAAAGAATTGTTAGAGCTACAGTAGACGGATAGAAATCCCAGGAAAAAAAGCTACCTCAGCACTCTGCTACTTTCAACTGGTTTAGTCCTCATGTGGACAAGATTCAGACTTATTTTAATTCAGAGTTTCATAATTTGAGTTATGTGAAGAACCATGGGAAGAGACACTTGATGACATTCCACCACCCTGTGGTGCCCTTTGTCTTTCAGCAGGCTGCAGTGAACAACCAATCCGAGGCAGTAGCTAACACATGTGGCAAAGGAGAATGCTGTGAGCTCTCTGCCTGCTCTGCTACCTCCTTGTGCTTCAAGGACATCACTATGGGCTGCACCTGCAAGTTCTCTCTCCACTGCCACAGAAGTTAAAGTCAATTTTGGCCTACCTAAGAACACCCCTTCGCCCACTCCCTCGTGTACTTGGGAAACTGTGTGTGTGTTGGGGGGGGTGTTGCAGAATGTAGACAGACACTTAGGATGCTCATGCAGCAAACAAGAGGAAGTGAGCAGGGAATATTGGTGGAGGGCATCAGAATACAGAATAAGAAAGAAGGAGTAGAGGTAAATGGGAAGCTTTGGGGCATTACTAGAATGGGAGAAAAGATGGGCAGAGAATACTTGTTCTAGGATAGGGAGTCAAGGGTAGGAGAGGGAGATGAAGAGTTTAGTGAGAGTTTAAAAAAAAAAAAAAAGCTGCAAAGCATAGCATGTGGGAGGAAAGACAATAAAACAGAGACACTGCCACTGGGGAGGGGGGACAGAAGATAATCAGAGGGAAGATGATGGTGGAGGGGGGGGATATTAATGGAGAGAGAAAGGGAAGCTGGTAGGTACCATGTGCTGGGGAAAAGATGATTGGTGAGATCAGATTGCCCCCCCACAGAAAAAGAATCAGTTGCAGCAAACGGAACCTGGTCCCACTTCTCCATTATACAATGGTCAGACCTTAAACTCTATAAAAAAATACAGTCACGCAGCCTGTGACCTCAACCACTGCCCACCATACCTGTTAAAAATCTCCAGTACTTTATTCCGCACCCTCCGCTTACAATGGATACAAACCTTGCTCACAGACAGCCTTTTCCCGCAAGACCTTAGCAAAATCATTGTCACCCCAATCCTAAAAGACTCCAAAGGAGCAACAGATCAACCATCCAACTACAGACCCATAGCCTCAATACCACTTTATGTCAAACTAATGGAAGGCCTCGTAGTTAAACTCCTCACCAACTACCTTGAAAACCACAACTTACTCCACACTTCACAGTCTGGTTTCAGAACCAATTACAGCACAGACACACTACTGGGATCCCTCCTGGACACAGCTAGACAACACCTCAGCACAGGCAGAAAAATGCTGATTATACAACTAGATCTCACTGCAGCTTTTGACCTGGTAGACCATGACATCCTACTACAAATACTAGATTCAATAGGAATCACAGGTAAGGTACACACATGGTTTCAAGGATTCCTACAATCCAGGACTCAGAGTAAAGTTAAACAAAGAAAAATCAGAACCATGGTCCAACCACTGCGGTGTACCCTAAGGATCACCTTTATCTCCCACACTCATCAACCTTTACATTGCATCCCTCGGCACCTGCCTAAACAAATTAGGCCTAACCTCTCATAGACGATGTAACATCACCATTCTCCTTCCTTTTGATCAACCAGCGCCCTTCATGACAGAAACACTACACAGAACACTATAAACCAAGGGTCTCAAAGTCCCTCCTTGAGGGCCGCAATCCAGTTGGGTTTTCAGGATTTCTCCAATGAATATGCATGAGATCTATGTGTGTGCACTGCTTTCAATGCATATTCATTGGGGAAATCCTGAAAACCTGACTGGATTGCGGCCCTCAAGAAGGGTCTTTGAGATCCCTGTGATAGACAGATGCTGTACCATGCAGACACAAATCAACAAAACAATACAGAAATCATTCGCAGTCATGAGAAACCTAAGGCAAGTTCGAAAATTCTTCGACAGAAAACAATTCCAGCTCGTGGTCCAGTTCCTAGTCCTGGGTCTTCTAGACCAGTGGTTCCCAACCCTGTCCTGGAGGACCACCAGGCCAATCGGGTTTTCAGGATAGCCCTAATGAATATGCATGGAGGAGATTTGCATGCCTGTCACTTCCATTATATGCAAATCTCTCTCATGCATATTCATTAGGGCTATCCTGAAAACCCGATTGGCCTGGTGGTCCTCCAGTACAGGGTTGGGAACCACTGTTCTAGACCAGTGGTTCCCAATCCTGTCCTGGAGGACCACCAGGCCAATCGGGTTTTCAGGATAGTCCTAATGAATATGTAAGGAGCAGATTTGCATGCCTGTCACTTCCATTATATGCAAATCTCTCTCTTCATATTTATTAGGGCTAGCTTAAAAGCCCAATTGGCCTGGTGGTCCTCCAGGACAGGGTTGGGAACCACGGTTCTAGATAACTGCAACATCCTCTATCTCCCCTGCCCCACAACCATGATAAAACAACTACAAACAGTACAAAACACAGCTCTGAGACTTATCTACTCACTGAGGAAACACGACCACATTACAGCGGCTTACCTCGATTCACACTGGCTCCCAATACAAGCAAGAATACTATTCAAATTCTACTGTCTACTATTTAAGACCATAAATGGAGACTGCCCAGCCTACTTGAACAACCGACTAACCCAGCGGTCTCAAACACGTGGCCCACGGGCCACATGTGGCTCTCCAAGTTTTTTTTGTGGCCCGCAGTCTGGACTGGATCATTCCATTCCTTTTGGAGCAGCAGCGTGTCTGGCTGGTTCGTTCCGTTCAAAGCCGCGGGTTGGCGGCTCCTTGCGCTATTCACTCCTGCATCGGAAGCCTCTCTGACATCACAACATCAGAGAGGCTTCAGACGCAGGCGCGGATCTCGCAAGGAGCCGCCACCCTTGGCTTTGAATGGAATGAGCCGGCCAGACACGCTGCTGCTCCAGTGGCGTACCAAGGGGGGGGCGGTCCGCACAGCTGGTCACCCTCCACTGTTCTTCCTAGAGTGCGGCTCGCAGCTCATCTAGAGCAGGGGTGCCCAACTGCTTTCCCTTCCCTTCTCACCGCCGGCACCATGCTCTTTGATCTCCCTGCTTCTCTCGCCACCCGACCTCAATTCTGACATCGAGAGGACGTTCTGGCTAGCCAATCGCTGCCTGGCTGCCCAGAACGTCCTTTCCGACGTTAGAATTGTGGTCCCGTGGAGATCTCAGCCTGTTCCCGATGGCAGCAGCAGCAGCCTATTCCCCGGCGGCGGTGGCATGGGGGAGGGCAGGGAGGAAGGAAGAAAGAAAGAAGGGGGGGGGCAGGGATCCAGAAGAAAAAAGAAAGAAGGGGGGGACAGGGAGCCAGAAGGAAAAAAGAAAGAAGGGGGGGGGGGGACAAGGAGCCACAAACAAAGCAAAAAATGGGACAAGGAATCAGAGAAAGACAGACATAGAAAAAGTTGGGGGAGGGAATGAGGTCTGGAGGAGAGGAAGCATACAGGAGGCTGAAAGAAGAGAAGAAATATTGGATGCACAGTCAGAAGAATAAAGTGCAACCAGAGACTGATGAAACTACCAAACAAAGGTAGGAAAATGATTTTATTTTCAATTTAGTAATAGAAATGTGCCAGTTTTGAGAAAGAAAAGATATTAAACTTTAAATGTGAGTGCTGCAGAAAAAATAGAGTACTTGGAGGGCCGCAGAAAAAATAGTTAATGTCTTATTAAAGAAATGACAATTTTGCATAAGGTAAAACTGTTAAAGGAAAGTTTTATAAACTATAAAGAGTTTAACCTCATGCAAAATTGTCATTTCTTTAATAAGACATTAACTATTTTTTTCTGCGGCCCTCCAAGTACCTACAAATCCAAAATGTGGCCCCGCAAAGGGTTTGAGTTTGAGACCACTGGACTAACCCAAACAACCACAACCCAAACTCCATTCACGCACCCACCAATCAGAAACGTCAAACGAATAAAAATGTACGATGGCCTCCTGACCACTCAAGCAGCAAAATTAGACTACCAATTCTCAAATTTACTGATCATGACCCCAGACTACAAAACCTTCAGAAAAGAAATCCTTAAAGACAAACTAACACAGTAAGAGTTATCTCAATCCCCAATAGCAACCCGCTCCACTCCATAATACCACAAGAAATGTCCAGATAACTCCTTATGTATTCCTAAATGTCCAAATAAGTCCTTATGTAATCCGCCTTGAACCGCAAGGTAATGGCTGAAGAGAAATACTAGTAATACTGCTGTTGGATGGATTCAAAAGTACACAATGGGGTAGGAAGAAGTGGAAAAGTACCATTCTGAGACTCAAAAGTAAAGGGGAGGAATGTAGAAGCTGATAAAGGAAAGGCTAAATTGCTTAACAAATATTTCTGTTCTGTGTTTATGGCTGAAGTGCTGGGAGCAGGACCACAGAAGACAAATGCAAATAGGGATTGAAGAATGGTAGATCCTGATCGATTTTCAGAGGGTTATGTTAGTGAGGAGCTAGCTAAAATAAAGGCAAGACAAAGTGATGAAGCCAGATGGTGTACATCTGAGGGTGCGAAAGGAATTTAGGGAAATTCTGGTGGCTCCACTGACTGACCTTTTCAATGCTTCTCTAGTCGAGAGTGGTACTGGAGGAACAGAGACGGGAGGATGTGGTCCCTCTACACAAAAGTGGAAGTAAGGAAGAAGTAGGGAATTACAGGCCGGTAAGTCTGACTTCTGTGGTAAGCAAATTAATGGAAAACGCTTTTAAAACAGAGAAAGCAATGTTACTTACCGTAACAGTTGTTATCCAGGGACAGCAGGCAGCTATTCTCACTAGTGGGTGATGTCATCAGACAGAGCCCGGTACGGACGTCTCACAAGCACGTGTTGCTTGTAGAAACTTAAAGTTTCTAGATGCCCGCACCGCGCATGCGCCGGTGCCTTCCCGCCCGGAGAGCCGGGCGTGTCTCCTCAGTTCAGGTAGCTAGCCTGAGAAGCCAACCCAGGGGAGGTGGGTGGGACGTGAGAATAGCTGCCTGCTGTCCCTGGATAACAACTGTTACGGTAAGTAACATTGCTTTATCCCAGGACAAGCAGGCAGGTATTCTCACTAGTGGGTGACCTCCAAGCTAACCTCAGTGGGATGGAGGGGGAGTTGGCGACTTAAGAGAATAAATTTTTCAACACTGTTTGGCCAAACTGTCCATCCCGTCTGGAGAAAGTATCCAGACAATAATGTGAGGTGAAAGTGTGAACCGAGGACCAGGTGGCAGCCTTACAAATCTCCTCGATTGGTGTTGATCTGAGGAATGCTACTGAGGCTGCCATTGCTCTGACCTTATGGGCTGTGACCTTACAAGGAAGTGATAATCCAGCCTGGGCATAGCAGAAAGAGATACAAGCCGCCATCCAATTAGAGATGGTGCGCTTTGATACGGGTCTTCCCAACTTATTAGGATCGAAGGAGACAAAAAGTTGGGGGGTGGTTCTGTGTGGCTTGGTACGATCCAGGTAGAAAGCCAAAGCACGTTTACAGTCTGGAGTGTGAAGGGCCGATTCTCCATGGTGAGAATGGGGCTTAGGGAAGAATACTGGAAGTACAATGGATTGGTTGAGATGAAATTCAGAGACCACTTTAGGCAGGAATTTCGGGTGAGTGCAGAGGACCACCTTGTCGTGATGGAATACTGTGAATGGTGGATCCGCCATCAATGCCTGGAGTTCGCTGACTCTGCGAGCAGACGTAAGGGCTACAAGAAAAAGCACTTTCCAGGTGAGGTACCTAAGGGGGGCCCTGTTGAGTGGTTCAAACGGGGGCTTCATGAGATGGGAAAGGACTACATTGAGATCCCAAACTACTGGGGGTGGTTTGAGAGGAGGGTTAACATGAAAGAGTCCTTTCATAAATCTGGCGACCACCGGATGGGTCGAGAGGGGTTTCCCTTGTAGAGGCTGGTGGAAAGCCGCAATAGCGCTCAGGTGGACTCGTATGGATGTAGACTTGAGCCCAGATTGAGATAGGTGTAGGAGATAGTCCAGCACGGAGGATAAGGAAGCTCGCTGAGGTTCCTTTGATTTAGAAACACACCATGAGGAGAATCTAGTCCATTTCTGGGAGTAGCATTGTCGAGTGGCGGGCTTCCTGGAAGCCTCCAAGACCTCCCTCACTCCTTGTGAGAATTGGTGAGGGGTTACGTTGAGAGGAACCAAGCTGTCAGGTGGAGAGACTGCAGGTTGGGATGAAGTAGTGATCCTTGATGTTGAGTAAGTAGTGAAGGAAACACTGGAAGTGGTACTGGTTCCCTGCTGCTGAGTTGAAGCAGAAGGGAGAACCAAGGTTGTCTGGGCCACCGAGGAGCTATTAGAATCATGGTGGCCTGTTCGAGTTTCAGCTTGACCAGAGTCTTCTGGATCAGCGGGAATGGTGGGAACGCATATAGAAATCGTTTCCCCCAGTCCAGTAGAAAGGCATCTGCCTCGAGGCGGTGAGGAGTGTAGATCCTGGAGCAAAACTGAGGCAGTTTCGAGTTGTGGGGAGCCGCAAAAAGGTCTATCTGAGGCGTCCCCCACTGTGTGAAGATTTGGTGAAGGGGGCTGGAATGGAGAGTCCATTCGTGAGGTTGTAGAAGACGACTTAGGTTGTCTGCTAAGACGTTGTTCTTCCCCTGAATGTAGACAGCTCTGAGGAAGGCGTTGTGGCGCACCACCCAGTCCCAGACTCGTAGAGCTTCCTGGCAAAGGAGGGCCGAGCCCGTGCCTCCTTGCTTGTTGATGTAATACATGGCGGCCTGATTGTCTGTGCGAATGAGGATCACCATATCGTGAAGTAGGTGTTGGAAAGCTTCGAGAGCATTGAAGATGGCTCTGAGCTCCAGTAGATTGATTTGATGTAGTCTGTCCGCATTGGTCCAGAATCCTTGGGTGCGGAGACCATCCAGGTGGGCCCCCCATGCATAGTTCGACGAATCGGTTGTGAGAACTTTCTGATGGGGGGGAGAGTGCAACAGCAAACCTCTGGATAGATTCGAAGAGGTCATCCACCAAAGTAGAGACTGCCGAAGAGCAGGTGTGACTACGATGCGTTCGGTTAGTGGATCGGACGTCTGATTCCACTGTGATGCCAGGGTCCACTGGGGGATTCTGAGATGGAGTCTGGCAAAGGGTGTCACATGTACTGTGGAGGCCATGTGGCCCAGGAGCACCATCAGTTGTCTCGCCGGTAGGGTTTGGCGAGTAGACACCGACTGGCAGATATGAAGAAGAGCCTCCATGCGTTGAAGAGGCAGGAATGCTCGGAGTTGAATGGTGTCCAGGACTGCCCCGATGAAGGGGAGGGTCTGGGTGGGTTGTAGATGAGACTTGGAGAAGTTGATCTCGAAGCCCAAATTCTGGAGGAAGTAGATTGTAGTCAAGACCGCCGAAGTGACCTCTGGGGCTGACGGGGCCTTGATGAGCCAGTCGTCGAGGTATGGGAACACCTGTAGACCCCTGTCCCGGAGTGCCGCGGCCACTACCACCAGGCACTTTGTGAAGACTCTGGGGGACGAAGAGAGGCCGAATGGTAGCACTCGGTACTGTAGATGCAGATTTCCCACCCGAAATCTGAGGAACTTTCGGGAGGCCGGGTGAATGGGGATGTGAATGTAGGCCTCCTTGAGATCCAGGGAGCATAACCAGTCGTTCTGCTCGAGGAGGGGGTAAAGAGAAGCCAGAGTCAGCATATGGAACTTCTCTTTGACCAGAAATTTGTTGAGGGCCCGAAGGTCTAAAATGGGTCGCAGGTCGCCCGTTTTCTTCGGGACGAGGAAGTACCGGGAGTAAAATCCTCGGTTCAATTGGTCTGACGGGACTGGCTCGACGGCCCGAAGCTGAAGCAAGGTTTGGACTTCCTGAAGAAGAAGGGCGGTCTGTGTCGAGCTTGAAGGATACTCTCTTGGAGGATGGTCCGGGGGGACCCGATGGAACTGAAGAGAGTATCCGTCTCTTATGATGGTGAGGAACCATAGGTCCGTGGTTATGGCCTCCCATCGGTGGTAAAAAAGATGGAGGCGGCCCCCCTATGGGAGAGGCTGAGGGGTGCAGAACTGTGTCGGTTATGCTCCCAGGAAGGGAGTCAAAAGGGCTGGGTAGCCTTAGGTGCAGCCGGTGGCTGGGGTTTTTGCTGAGACTTCTGGGGAGGTTGTCTCTTCGCAGGTTGCCTCGCAGCGGGCGCTTGTCTAGGCATGTAACGCCGCTGGTAGATCAGGGGTGGCCTGGAAGGTCGAGACTGTTGAGGTTTGGGTTTGGGCCGCAGGATGGATTGAAAAGATTTTTCGTGATCCGACAGCTTCTTGGTAACAGTTTCGATAGACTCATCGAACAGATCAGCTCCCGCACATGGTACGTTGGCGAGTCTGTCCTGGAGGTTGGGATCCATATCAATTGTACGGAGCCATGCCAGGCGACGCATGGCTACCGCGCTTGCGGCAGCCCGTGCCGAGAGTTCGAATGCATCGAAGGAGGATTGCATCAGCTGGAGGCGTAATTGGGAGAGGGAGGCTACCACTTCCTCGAACTCGAATCGAGCTTGGGTGTCTATGAAAGGAGTGAACTTGCGGAGCACCGGCAAGAAGAACTCCAGATAGGAAGAGAAAAAGAAATTGTAGTTCAGCACCCGTGACGCCATCATGGAGTTTTGATAGAATTTTCTACCAAATTTGTCCATCATTCTCCCCTCTCGGCCCGGCGGTACAGAGGCGTAGACCTGAGAGGGGTGAGAGCGTTTAAGAGAGGACTCGACCAGTAGGGATTGGTGAGAGAGTTGAGGGCCCTCGAACCCTTTATGGTGCACGATGCGGTATCGAGCATCGAGTTTGCTGGGAATCGCCGGTATGGAGTACGGTGTTTCGAAACACTGCATGAAGGTCTGATCCAGCAATTTATGCAGAGGGAGCCGAAGCGACTCCGTTGGAGTGTTAGGTAAATGCATGGTGTCCAGATACTCTTTGGAGTATCGGGAGCCCGCGTCAAGAGTCACATCCAGATCATCCGCCATTTGTCGGAGGAATGATGAGAAAGACAATTGATCCGCCAGCGTCGGTTTGTGAGACGGGCTGGAGGAGGAAGAGGCCTCCGGGTCCATGGACATCGGGGAATGGCAAGGAGAATCGGGTACGGGTGTTTCCTCGTACTCCGGTCCCTCCGGAGGGGATACCTCTGATGAGGAGTATCCCATACGTTGCAGTTTTTTCTGCGGTGACACCTCCGAATGGCGTGAGGAGTGCCACGATGAGTGTCTGGATCGATGTCCGTCTCGGTGGCGGGACGGAGATCGGGATCGTCTGTGCATCGCATGGTCTCCCGAGGCCCCCAAGTGGTGGATAGGGCTGGAAGCGGTGGATCGCAACTGGGGTTGCGATGCGGATTCTTGCGATGCTACCCAAGTCTGGTAAGGAGTGCGGAAGAACTCTTCCTGACTATGCCCAGGGCTTTGATTATCGATCGAAGGTCTGGTCCCATGTTGGCGCGGAGGCGTAATGGGCTCTAATGGCGGCATATCGGTAAGCGAGGCTTGCCGCATGGGCATCGCCGCCCTCCCCCGTTCGTCCTCGTCGGTTTTCGAGGTCGAACGGCGTGGGGGAGGGGGAGGGGGCGGACCGCCCCTTTGGATCGGTACCGGGAGGTCACCCTGTATGGCAGCGATGAGCCCGGGTCCGATGGTCTGCATGAGCTCAACGAATTGAGCTTCCAGCATGGACCGTAGCGAAGCCGATAAGGAGGGATCCGCACCGAAAGGGGGTCCTCCTGCACGGTCATCGCGTTCCTTCGAGGTCGAGTGCTTATGCTTGGTAGCTTCAGGCACTTTGATGACCACTGGTGGTACTGTGGAAGGAAGAGGTACCTGAACCGAGGAGACCGGGGCAGGCACCGACGTCGAGCTCGTGGATGGTGTCGGGATGAACGATGCCGGTTTCACCACACTCGATGCAGGGGGGGTCGATACCGGTTTCGCACGAACCGGGGAGGTATCAGATGAAGTGGAAGCTGAAGGATCCTTAGCTGCGTCCATCCTGAACATCGACTCCCACAATAGGCAACGCCGTTTGAATGAGCGTGCCGTAAGGGTAGAGCAAGGCCTGCACGATTTCGGGATGTGGTCAGGACCAAGACACTGCAAACAGCGTCGGTGCGGGTCCGTGAGTGAAATCGCGCGTTGGCACTTGCTGCACTTTTTAAACCCGGTGATTGGCCGGGACATAGGCCGGAAAATCTCCGCCGCGAGGTCAAAGCCAGTAGGCCTGAGCCACGTGGCCGGCCCGTTCGACCCGCCGGAGGAAATAATCTTTTTTTTTTTAAACTGAAAAAGAAATGTACTGTTAATTGTAATTAAAAGAAAGCGAAAAACGCGGACAAGGAAGGCAAATTTAACTGAATTCAGCTAGCGCATGATGAAGTTGAACTTCTCAGCTCCGCGGAAAGAAAAGAACTGAGGAGACACGCCCGGCTCTCCGGGCGGGAAGGCACCGGTGCATGCGCGGTGCGGGCATCTAGAAACTTTAAGTTTCTACAAGCAACACGTGCTTGTGAGACGTCCGTACCGGGCTCTGTCTGATGACATCACCCACTAGTGAGAATACCTGCCTGCTTGTCCTGGGATAATGGTGATGTTTCTGGAATCCTGTCGATTACAGGACCAGAGGCCACATAGATTCACTAGAGGTAGGTCTTGTCAGACAAATCTGATTAGTTTCTTTGACTGGGTGACCAGAGAATTGGATAGAGAGAGTGCACTAGATGTGGTGTATTTAAATTTTAGCAAAGCCTTTGCAGTGTTCCATAAAGATGCCTAATAAATAAACTAAGTGCCCTCGGGATGGGCCCCAAAGTGACGGGTTAGGTCAAGAACTAGTTGAGTGGAAAACAAAGGTAGTGGTTAGTGGAGATCGCTCTGAGGAAAGGGATGTTACCAGTGGTGTGCCTTAAGGTTCTGTTTTGGGGCCTGTTCTTTTAAACATTTTTATAAGCAATATTGCTGAAGGGCTGTTGGTTAAGAGTTGCCTCTTTGTGGATGATACCAAAATCTGAAATAGAGTAGACACCCTGGAAGTGTGAACAACATGAAGAAAGAACTAGTGAAGCTTGAAGAATGGTCTGAAATTTGGCAGCTAAAATTTAATGCTAAGAAATGCAAGGTCATGCTTTTGGGCTGCAAAAACCTGAAGGAACAGTACAGTTTAGGGGGTGAAGAACTTATGTGCACGACAGAAGAGCGGGACTTGGGTGTGATTGTATGTTATGATCTTAAGGTGGCCAAACAAGTTGAAAAGGTGACAGCGAAAGCTAGAAAGATGCTAGGATGCATAGGAAGAGGTATGGCCAGTAGGAAAAAGGAGGTATTAATGCCTCTGTATAAGACTGGTGAGACCTCATAAGAACATAAGATTTGCCGCTGCTGGTTCAGACCAGTGGTCCATCGTGCCCAGCAGTCCACTCACGCGGCGGCAATTAGGTCAAAAACCAGTGCCCTATTTGAGTCTAGCCTTAACTTGCGTATGTTCTGTTAATTTAGAATAGTGTGTACAATTCTGGAGACCGCACCTTCAAAAAGATGTAAAAAGAATGGAGTCAGTCCAGAGGAAAGCTACTAAAATAGTGCATGGTCTTCGTCATAAGACGTATGAGAACAGACTTAAAAGATCTCAATATGAATACTTTGGAGGAAAGGCGGGAAAAGGGAGATATGATAGAGATGTTTAAATAACTACGTGGCATAAATGCACACGAGTAGAGTCTCTTTCATTTGAAAGGAAGCTCTGGAATGAGAGGGCATAGGATGAATTTAAGAGGTGATACGCTTAGAAGTAATCTAAGGAAATACTTTTTTTTTTTTTTTACAGAAAGGGTGGTAGGTGTGTGGAACAGGCTTCTGGAGGAAGTGGTGGAGACAAAAACTGTGTCTGAATTCAAGGTGTGGGATAGGCAAGTGGGATCTCAGTAAGAGGAAGAGTAAATGGTTACTGCCGATTGGCAGACTAGATGGTCCATTTGGCCTTTATCTGCCATCATGTTTCCATGTTTCTATGAAACATAGAATGGGCGAAAGAAAACTGAGCAGTAGAGAATTACATAGGATCTGAAATTTCACCCATTCCTCTGTCCCCACACCAACCTGTACCCTCTAAGATCCATTCCAATCCAATCGACCAATTAATCCTGTACCAGGAGGAGCCAACACTATTACTTAGACCTAGATTCACTAACAATAGTGACAATCGTTGGCCGATTCTCTGGCCAATTTTCCAACATCAACTGATTCACTATTAAGTTTGCATGCAAATGATTTGCAAGGAGGTGCAAATCATTTGCATGAAAACTACCCGATCCAACCGCTCAGTGAGCAATTGAGTTGGGGCAGAGCCCTGACAGTAATGATAGGAGAAGCTGTCAGGGCTCCCCTTCCTCCCCCACTGCTTAAAAAAAAAAAAAAAAATGGCAGGAGGGATGCTGACTCCCTCCTGCCATCAGTGCTCCTCTCTCCTCCCCCCCCCCGAAACAAACAGCAGGAGGGATGCCAACTCCCTCCTGCCATTGGCGCTCCTTTCTTCCAGCGGACATCCTCTCTCCCTCCCACACCTGGTACATTGAAAAGATGGAAGCAGGAGGGGTGCTCAGTCCCTCCTGCTCCTCCAGCCTCCTGCGTGGCAATGACGGCCTTAGGCCACACCTGATTGGCTCAAGCACCTTGAGCTCCTCCCTTGGGAGGGGCCTGAGGCACCTGAGCCAATCAGGGACTTAGCCCCTCCCCATGCATCAAATGATGCATCAGGGCATGGCCAAAGGTCGTCATTGCCGCGCAGGACGGAAGATCAGGAGGAACTGAGCACTCCTCCTTAATCCAACTTTTCAAGGTACTGGGAGTGGGAGGGGGAGTGGGCATCTGCTGGCAAGAGGGAGTAGGCATCCCTCCTGCCGTCTGTTTGGGAGAGGGGTGGGGGTTGGGAGGAAGAAGCGCCGATGGCAGGAGGGAGTCGGCATCTCTCCTGCTATATTTTTAAGTGCAGGTCGGGTGTTCGGTGCGCTGGTGGGGGGATTGTTTGGCAGGCGAATGGGGGTGTTCGGCTGGTTGTGGGCATGCAGGGGAGGAGGGGGCCATTAGTGCCAATGGCAGGAGAGACCGGGCATCCCTCCTGCCATTTGTGGATCGCCGGGGAGGGGTGTGGTTTTTTTGACAGGTCTCTGACTGTTTTTTATTCTTTTTTTTTTTTTTTATGGGTCAGATATTTTGTGTGTGTAACATATGCAAAATATCTGTGCCATGGAAAAAATAAATTAAAAAACAAACAAACAAAAAAAACAAAACAGGCAGACCTGTCAAAAAAACGTCTGCAGCAGTCTGGTTTTAGGATAATAAAACCCGATTCAAAATAGCCAAGCAATTGTTTGTGAATCAATCGCTTGGCTATTTTGCACGGGGTTTTACTAATTTGCATGGGTTGGATCGGATCAAATAGGAGATTGATCAGGCAGTAGTTTAATGAATCAGGTCGGGGTACTATTGCAAAACTAGTAAAACTGGTTTTTGCCATCATCGATACAGGATCGGAAGGTTTAATGAATTTAGCCCTTAGTTGCTCAGCCTCCATTTTCCCCTCAACCCAGTAGCCTACCATAGTTTATAACATAAGAATTGCCATACTGGGACAGACTGAAAGTCAATCAAGCCCAGTATCTTGTTTCCAACAGTGGCCAACCCAGGTCCCAAGTACCTAGTTAGATCCCAAGTAATAAAGCAGATATTATGCTGCTTATTCTTCTTAACAATGGATTTCCCCAAGCCATCTCAATAATGGCCTATGAGCTTCCCTTAGGAATTTATCCAAACCTTTTTTTAAACTCCGCTAAGCTAACTGATTTCGCAAAATATTTTCTCCAGTTTATTTTAAATCCACTACTTAGTAGCTTGATCGCATGATCCCTTTTGGAAAGAGTAAAAAAGTGATTCACATCTACCCTTTCCACGCCACTAGTATTTTAGACCTCTATCATATCATCCTGAGCCATCTCTTCTCCAAGCTGAAGAGCTCTAGACACTTTAGACTTTCTTCATAGGGAAGGCATCCAATCCCTTTTATCATTTTTGTTGCCCTTCTCTGTATCTTTTTTAATTCCGCTATCTCTTTTTGAGATACAGCAACCAGACTTGCACATAGTATTCAAGCTGTACCATAGAGCGACACAAAGGCATTATAACATTTTCATCTTTGTTTTCATTTTCCATTACTTTATTGATAATTCTTAACATTCTATTTGCTTTCTTAGTCACCACCGCACACTGAGCTGAGGATTTCAACGTATCCTCAACAATAATGATACCTAGATCCTTTTCCTAGCAATGACTGCTAACATAGAACCTTGCATCACATAGCTATAGTTCAGGTTCCTCTTTCCCACATGCATCACTTTGCACTTGATCATACTAAATGCCATCTTCCATTTTTATACCCAGTCTCCCAAGGTCCTCTTGCAATTTAACAACTTTGAACAACTTTTTCTCATCAGCAAATTTAATTATCTCACTGGTTAGTCCCATCTCTAGATCACTGATAAATGTTAAGAATAGTAGTCTCAGCATAGACCCCTGGGGAACCCCATTATTTACCCGTCTCCATTGAGAATACTGACCATTTAAACCTACTCTATCTTCCCCTTCAACCAGTTCTTAATCCATAATAGGACATTACCTTATAAAAGACTTCTGAGGAAATTAGAAAGTCATGGGATAGGAGGTACTTTGTCAAATGCCTTTTGAAAATCCAAATGAACAATATCAACCACGTGTTCATTAACCCCTTCAAAGAAATGCAGTAGATTGGAGAAAGCGCCAGCATGGATTTAGTCAAGGGGAAATCTTGCCTCACCAGTTTTGTTGTTTGTTTGTTTTTATTTTAAAATGGTATTCACTAGAGCTGCCGACTTCGAATCGGGTGAATCGATTTGAATCGATTCATTAAAAAAAAAAAAAAAAAAATCAGCCTGGCCAATTCGGTGGGGGAGGGTCAGTTGGGAAGTGCTGCAGCACTTACGGCTGAGAGTGTGCTTCACTATTAATTGTCCGACACCTGCTGAGGTAAGGAACCCCCACCTCCCTTTATCACTCAACACCACCACAGGTTACCAAGCCCTTAAGGATGGCCCGAAGGTCCTGGTAAGAAAAATACCTGCATTGAGAAAATGGCAGTTCGGGCTTTGTGCAGCTGGTGGTATAAAGATGCATGGCTGGGGCAGGGAGGAATGATCTCCAACATACTCCCAGCCCTTCGTGGTGCTGTCAGTGACCATTGACCTAACCATGGTACTTCTTCAACCGATGGTCTGCAGAAAATTCCTGCCAGTCCGTGCAGGGCCGGCAAGAGCCTCCGACAGTGGTTTCCTCCCCTCTGCTCCCCTCCCAGCAGCTCTCAGTAAAGCAATTCACTTAGGCAGCCTTGGGGCTTTTGCTGAGTCAGGTTCCGACTCTGATTATGCAGCTTCCTCTTTCCTCAGAGGCGGCGCGACCCAGCATAGGACCCAAGGCTGCCTAAGTGAATCGCTGCTGCTGGCAAGTACTGAGAGTTGCTGGGAGGGGAGCGGAGGGAAGGGGAGAAAGCCACTGTTGGAGGTTGGGAAGCTGCTGGATAAAGGGAGAGCTGCTACTGGGCCTGGAGGGAGGAAGGAGAAGAGATGCTGCTGGGAGGGGAGAAGGGAAGAGAAGAGATTTACTGTTGGATAGGGGGAGGAAGGAAGGGAGAAGGGGTACTGCTGGCACAGGAGGAGGAAAAAAGGAAGGAAACAGCTGGCAGGGAGATTAGAGGAGGGGAAGGAGTCAGGGTGGCATGAAGAGATCAGATGAGGGAAAAGGGAAAGACAGGAATGAGAAAGTAGAGAGATTGATTCTGGGAAAGGGGTCGGCAGAGAAATAAGGAGAAGGGGACAAAGATGCTAGATCTGTTGTAGGAGAGCTAAAAATGAAGAGAGCAGTGAAGGAGAGGGGCGCAGGTTGGATGGAAAGGTGAGAGGGGCATAGAAAGAAGGCAGATACCATATGGAAGGGGGAGAGGGCAGACAGTGGATGGAAGGGGTAGATGCTGGATTCAAGAGACCGAGAGGGCAGATGCTAGAAGGAAGAGAGTGAAAAGATGAAAGCAGAAACCAGAGACGACAAAAAGGTAGAAAAAATAATTCTATTTTCTGCTTTGTGATTACAATATGTCAGATTTGAAATGTGTATTCTACCAGAGCTGGTGTTAGACCACAAATGTGAGATAGTATTTAACAGAGAGAGGAAAAGTCTTTTTTATTTACACCACAGCACCAGTGTGGGAAGGAGAGGGCAAAGGGGGTGAAGAGGCTATCTAGTTCGACCAAACCTGCAATTTCTGTTATACTGATGTAAATCTTCCCCTCATTGCAGACAGTTGTAAATCGCTGTAATTTCACTGCTGACTACTGTAAATCGTTGTAATTTATCATAAATCTGCTTGTAATTTGTTGTAAATCTGCTTCAAATTTTATTGTAAATCTGCTTGTCAATGCAGATCATTTGCTAATTGATGTAAACCGCCTAGAACTCACTGGGTATGGCGGTATATAAGAATAAAGAATAATAATAATAATAATAAAAAGCACAGTTACTTACCGTAACAGGTGTTATCCAGGGACAGCAGGCAGATATTCTCTACATGTGGGTGACGTCACCGACGGAGCCCCATAGCGGAAGTTTTCGCAAGCAGATTTGCTTGAAGACCTTCAAGCTTGCGATTGGCCCGCGCATGCGCACGTGCCCATCCCGCACAGTCTAGGGCATGCGTCTCCTTAGCGTGGCCTCAGTTCAGATAGCTAGCAAAGAAGCCAACCACTGGGTGGGTTGCGAGAATATCTGCCTGCTATCCCTGGATAACACCTGTTACGGTAAGTAACTGTGCTTTATCCCAGGACAAGCAGGCAGCATATTCTCTACATGTGGGAGACTTCCAAGCTAACCAGAATGGGATGGAGGGAAGGTTGGCAATTTAGGAGAACAGATTTTGCAAAACAGACTGGCCAAAATGGCCGTCACGCCTGGAAAAAGTATCCAGACAGTAGTGAGAGGTAAACATATGAACCGAGGACCAAGTGGCAGCCTTACAGATTTCCTCAATCAGAATCGAGCGGAGGAAAGCAACAGATGCTGCCATTGCTCTGACCTTGTGGCCTGTGACTCGACCTGGTAGGGAGAGACCAGCCTAAGCGTAACAGAAAGCGATACAAGCGGCCAACCAGTTAGAAATGGTCCACTTAGAAACAGAGTGACCCAAGCGATTAGGATCGAAGGAGAGGAACTGCTGAGGAGTGGTGCGCTTCAAGTAGAAGGCCAGCACACGCTTACAATCAAGAGAATGCAGAGCCGCTTCTCCAGGGTGAGAATGGGGCTTCGGGAAAAACAGAGGAAGAACAATGGATTGGTGGATGTGAAACTCAGAATCAACCTTAGGCAAGAACTTAGGATGGGTAAGGAGAACCACCTTATCATGATGGAAGACAGTGAAGGGTGGGTCCACCACCAAGGCTTGAAGCTCACTAACCCAACGGGCAGAAGTGAAAGCAATAAGAAACACAACTTGCCAAGTAAGATACTTCAAGTGAGCCTGCGGTAGTGGCTCAAACGGGGGTTTCATTAAACGAGCAAGGACCATGTTAAGATCCCAAACCACAGGAGGAGGTTTAAGGGGCGGATGAACGTGGAAAAGGCCTTTCATGAAGCTGGAAACCACAGGATGAACAGAGATAGGCTTCCCATCAATCAGCAGATGAAAAGCAGCAATGGCACTAAGGTGGACTCGAACCGAAGAGGACTTGAGTCCAGCACCAGACAAGTGTAACAGATAATCCAGGACAGCAGATAAGGAGGCAGATAGTGGCTCCAGCTGCCGAGTAGCACACCAGGAAGAAAAGCGGGTCCACTTCTGATGGTAACATCGGCGAGTGGACTCCTTCCGAGACGCCTCCAGGATGTCCAGCACAAGCTGGGAGAACTGAAACGAGGGCATTAAGTCTCAAGGAACCAAGCCGTTAAGTGCAGAGACTGAAGGTTGGGATGAAGTAGAAAACCTCGACTCTGCGTAAGCAGAGAAGAGGCTCCCTGGAACTGAGTTGCAACAGAAGGGAGAACCACGGCTGTTGGGGCCACCGAGGAGCTATCAGAATCATGGTGGCACTCGTGGACTTGAGCCTGATGAGAGTCTTCAGAATCAGAGGGAATGGAGGTAACGCATACAGAAACAGGTTCGTCCAGTCCAGCAGAAAAGCATCCGCCTCTTGCCTGAGAGGGGTGTAAATCCTGGAGCAGAAGCGGGGCAACTTGTGATTGAGGGGGGACACGAACAGATTGACGTTCGGAGTCCCCCAATGAGCAAACACTTGATGCAGGGTCAAGGAATGGATGGACCACTCGTGAGGCTGCAAAAGACGACTCAACTTGTCCGCCAGACAATTGTGCTGGCCCTGAATGTAGACCGCTCAAAGGAATATGTTGTGGCAGATGGCCCAATCCCAGAGCCGCATCGCCTCCTGGCACAGGAATCGGGATCCCATCCCCCCTGTTTGTTGATATAATACATGGCGACCTGGTTGTCCTTGCAGACCAGCACCACTCAGTCGTGAAGCAGGCAACAAAAAGCTTTCAGGGTGAGGAAAATCGCTTGAAGCTCCAGTAGACTGATGTGACAAAGGCGGTCGGCACTGGACCAAAGACCCTGAGTGCGAAGACCGTCCAGATGAGCCCCCCAAGCATAGGTTGACAAATCCTTCGTCAGGACCTTCTGCGGAGGAGGAGCATAAAACAGAAAACCTCTGGAAAGAATGGAAGAGAGCATCCACCAATGGAGAGACTGCTTCAACAAAGGAGTCATGACAATGAGTCGAGAGCCAGGATCTCGATCCTGATTCCATTGGGACGCTAGAGTCCATTGAGGAATACAGAGGTGAAGTCTGGCAAAAGGAGTCACGTGAACCGTGGAGGCCATGTGACCTAGGAGGACCATCATGAGCTGAGCCGGGGCTGAGGACAGATGGGAAACCCTCCGGCATAAGCGAACAAGGGCCTCCTGTCAAGGCCGAGGCAAGAAAGAGCGGAGATGAGCCATGTCCAGGACCGCTCTAATAAATTCCAGCGACTGGGACAGGCAGAGCTGAGACTTGGAAAAGTTCATCTCGAAGCTGAGGCTCTGAAGGAGCAAGATAGTTTGATTCGTCGCTCACAGCACTTCGTGGCGAGAGGACGCCTTGATCAACCAGTCGTCAAGGTAGGGAAACACCTGCAGGCCGTGGAGACGCAGGGCCGCAGCAACCACAACTAGACATTTCGTGAAGACCCTTGGCAAGGCCGCCAGGCCGAAGGGAAGAACACGATACTGGAGATGGAGATCCCCCACCCAGAATCTCAGATAACGGCGAGAGGCCGGGTGTATCGGAATGTGCATGTAGGCCTCTGAGGTCCAGCGAGCACAGCCAGTCTCCCTCATCCAAGAGGGGGTACAACGTAGGAAGGGTGAGCATTCTGAACCGTTCCCTGACCAGAAACTTGTTCAGAGCATGGAGGTCCAGGATCAGATGCAGAACCCCCGTCTTCTTGGGTACCAGAAAGTACCGGGAATAAAATATGGAGTTCCACTGATCCGGGGGAACCTCCTCGACCGCCTGAAGGTGAAGAAGGGCATGAGCTTCCTGCAGGAGGAGAGGTAGCTGAAGCTGAGCAGAAGGAAACTCTCTTGGGGGCAGGTCCAGGGGTATGTGACTGAAGTGAAGGGAGTACCCGTCCCGGATGATAGAAAGCACCCAACTGTCGGTGGTAAGATTTTCCCACCAGGCATAGAAATGATGGCGACAACCCCCGATGGGGAGGGGGGGAAGGCTCTAGAAGGAAGGGAGCCTGAAGGCTCGGACCGGCATTGTCAAAAAGACGGCCCAGTCTTCGCCGGAGCTGGCAGCTGGGCCTTAGTTTGACACTGCTGCTATTGCTGCTGCCGCTTCGAAGGAGGCCAAGAGAAGGCAGGAGTAGATTTCTGTGGGTACCTCTGGAGAGGAATTTTGTATTGCCAAGCCGGAGGGGCCTTCGGTTTAAGTTTCACCAGAGAGGCGAAGGATCGTTCATGGTCTGAGAAGCGGTTGATGGCCGCTTCGATGGAATCATCGAAGAGCTCATGACCACACATGGGAGATTGGCATGACGATCCTGTAGATTCGGATCCATATCCACAATCCGGAGCCAAGCGAGGCGATGCATAGAGATTGCAAATGCCATGACCCTCGATGACAACTCGAAGGCATCTTAGCTCACCTGAAACATATACAGGCGGAGCTGGGAGAGGGTCTCCTCGAGGAGACGAAACTCCTGATGCTAAGAATCCGGCACAGCTTCCCAGAACGAGTGGAGGGCATCCACACAGAACCGGAGGTAGGATGTGAAGATAAAATTATAGTTGAGGACACGATTCGCCATCATTGAGTTTTGATAAAGGTGGTGACCAAATTTGTCCATCGTAAGGCCCTCCCTGCCTGGAGGGACGGCAGCGTAAACCTTCGAGGGGTTAGACTTCTTCAAGGAAGATTCAACCACCAAGGATTAGCGAGAAAGCTGAGAACTTTCAAACCCCTTAACCGGAATCGTCCGGTAACGGGACTCCAACTTGGAGGGAATGGCTGTGACCGCATATTCACAGATCAGATCTTCCAGCTCAGAAAATATTGGTTTCCGACCTGATCCACACTTGCGTTTGTTAGAATTTCCCTTTTCCACTTGTTCAACTAGTTTACCATACTCTGCTCGCCACTTGCGGAGCAATCGTATATTCAACATTTTTTCTTTGCAGAAAGCAGCAAGATTTTGGCCCCAAGAATCTTCCACGATTCTCCTCTTGTACTCCACAGAGTAGCTTTTTCTTTATGTGGCCATGCCTAAGGGTAAAAGAATAAAAAATGGCACTAGGGTATCCTGGGGGGGGGGGGGGGGTGATCTTTTAAAATGATACAGAGGGCATCAGAGGGGGGAATCAAAATGGCACAAGAGAATCAGGGGGATGGTCGGTTACCATCTTAACAGTATGGAGAGAAAAACGTTAGCTTGCCATGTAAAAGGTAAATAAAAATTAGCATGCAAATCCTTTAAACCAGATTTTTGATTTTACAGTTAACAATCTGGTTTAAAGGATTTGCATGCCAATTTTTATTTACCTTTTACATGGCAAGCTAACGTTTTTGGAAATGTGTCTGTAACACAGTAAATGTACACTTGTAAAGTTTGAACTTGAAATCAGCTTTCAAATCTGTTAGAAAACAGCATCCTCCACATACCGTACAGATCAGATACAGATTTGCAGTTTGCTTTTAAAACACTAGATGGCAGCATCACTATGTACGGTATCACTACAAGTACCGTATTTTCACGTAGATAACGCGCACCCGTGTAAAACGCGCACATGGGTATAGCGCGCGAAAAACACAAATTTATGTACAGAAATTTTTATATACCGCGCACACCCGTATACCGCGCATGCTGCCCGACTCTCCCGTCGCCGTCCGACTCTCCTTTCGCCCGCCCCGACTCTCCTCTCCCCCTTGAAGTCCTGTCCCCACCCTGAAAGCCTGATGCCCCCCCCCGACGTCCGATTCACCCCCCCCCCCGCAGGACCGCTCGCACCCCCACCCCGAAGGACCGCTCGCACGCACTCCCACCCTGAAGGACCGCTCGCACCCCCACAGCTTCCCGACCTCCCCCCCCCATCATGTACAAGCTTATATCGGTGTCCTGCTGCTACCTCTTGGCGGTCCCGACTCCCCGACACGATCGGGCCAAAAGGGAGCTCAAGCCCACTTGCCCCCCCGACTCCCCGACACAATCGGGGCAAGAGGGAGCTCAAGCCCTCTTGCCCCAGCCAACCGCGGCACCCCCAACACGATCGGGGCAAGAGGGAGCTCAAGCCCTCTTGCCCCAACCAACCGCGGCACCCCCGACACGATCGGGGCAAAAGGGAGCTCAAGCCTGAGACTGCGTGGGGATATGATCGAAACCTTCAAAATACTGAAAGGAATCGACAAAATAGAGCAGAAAAAACTATTTACATTGTCCAATTTGACACGGACAAGAGGACATGAAATGAAGCTAAGGGGGGGCAAGTTCAGGACTAATATCAGGAAGTTCTGCTTCACACAGAGAGTGGTTGACATCTGGAATACTCTCCCAGGGGAGATTATTGCGGAATCGACAGTCCTAGGCTTCAAAAGCAAACTAGATGCATATCTCCTTGAGAGAGGCATATAAAGATATGGTTGGCTATAAAATAAGCTAGGTGTATACCTAGCAGGGCCTCCGCGTGTGCGGATCGCCGGACTTGATGGACCGAAGGTCTGATCCGGAGATGGCGCTTCTTATGTTCTTATGCCCTCTTGCCTCCCGACTACCCGACACGATCGGGGCAAAAGGGAGCCCAAGCCCTCTTGCCCCGCCGACTCCCCAACTCCCCGACAATATCGGGCCAGGAGGGAGCCCAAGTCCTCCTGGCCCTGGCGCCCCCCCCCCCCCCCGCTAGTTGTTCGGGCCAGAAGGGAGCCCAAACCCTCCTGGCCACGGCGACCCCCTACCCCCACCCCGCACTACATTACGGGCAGGAGGGATCCCAGGCCCTCCTGCCCTCGACGCAAACCCCCCTCCCCCCAACGACTGCCCCCCCCAAAGAACCTCCGACCGCCCCCCCAGCCGACCCGCGACCCCCCTGGCCGACCCCCACGACACCCCCACCCCCCTTCCCCGTACCTTTCTGTAGTTGGCCGGACAGACAGGAGCCAAACCCGCCTGTCCGGCAGGCAGCCAACAACGGAATGAGGCCAGATTGGCCCATCCGTCCCAAAGCTCGCCTACTGGAGGGGCCTAAGGCGCCTGGGCCAATCAGAATAGGCCCGGGAGCCTTAAGTCCCTCCTAGGTGCGGGGCCTTGGGCACATGGTCGGGGTGGGGGTGTCGTGGGGGTCGGCCAGGGTGGTCGCGGGTTGGCTGGGGGGGCGGTCGTTGGAGGGAGGGGGGTTTGCGTCGAGGGCAGGAGGGCCTGGGATCCCTCCTGCCCATAATGTACATTATCTATGGCTGTTATAAGTGATGCTGAGAGTGCTAGAAGATGAACTTCCATCCGTCAAAAGAACATTTGGGCTTCCAGACATAGGGGTGAACTTTTAGTGTCCCCCTTGGCAAATGACATAAGCTACTGCCATTGCATTGTCCAAGACCTTGTTCTGTAGGGGACACTTGAATTTCAAGAGAGCTAGATGAATCACCCAAAGTTTCAAATGATTAATTGACCACTACTCCCCTGGGAAGGGTACCAGCATCCTTGGACCGGACTGTTCCTCGCAATGTGCCCCCCCCCCACCATCCATAAAGGCTGGCGTCAAGTCATCACAATCACCCATTTTGAGATATGCAGGGAACTCCTCTGGAAAGAGAGAGGATTCAACCACCAGACTAGACTGAGTGAGCCTCCACTGGTCAAAGGAGCCCCTGATGCAGCGGATCCCTCTGCGGACACAAATGGGAAAAGAGTGCCTCTTGGAGTGGGCGTAAATGTGCATCCATGATTGCAACCATCAACCCCAGCACCTGCAAGTATTGCCAGGCTGTCAGAGCGAGCATGCTCTGAAAAGTCTCGGATCTGCTGGAGAAGCTTCTCCTTGTGCACCTCTAGAAGAAATAATTTTCTCCCGTGGCAAAACAGACTCCCAAATATTCCAACTCCTGCACCAGAACCATGTAACTCTTCCAAATGTTGACCACCCAGCCAAGCTGCTGCAGCAACTGAACAACTTGGTGAACAGCCTGGTGTCTCTCAGATTCTGACGGGGCCCCGATGAGCCAACTGTCCAGATATGGATGGACTTGAATGCTCCTTCTGTGTAGGTGGGCTGCGACCACTACCATCACATCTTGAAGGTCTGAGGTGCTGTAGCCAGTTCATAGGGCAAAGCCACAAACTGGAAGTGCTGTTCTACTACATGAAACCTCAAATATCTCCTGTACTCCAGAAAAATGGGAATATGCAGATAGGCCTAGGTCTACATCAAATCTAGAGGCCAGAAATACCCCTGGTGCCACAGATGCGAACACTGACCTCACCGTTTTCATTCAAACCACAGTATCCTGAGGGCTGCATTGACTACTTTGAGATCCAGAATCATCTCCAGTCCTCAGAGTCTGTTTTTGGCACAATAAAGTTTACAGAGTATCTTCTGGAGCCCCAAGACTCCTCTATGGCTTCCATATCTAGCAAGCTCTGAACTGTTGTTCTGACCTTTGCCGCCGTTTCTGGTTTCCACCTGGGAAGTCCAGAAAAAGATCTGAGAGGGGACAATAAAACTCGAGATTTTACTCCTCCCGCAGAATGTCCAGCACCCAGTGATCTGTAGTGATCTCCGACTATTCCTCTAAAAATGCCAAAAACTTTCCTCCAAAATATGGATATTCAGCTATCGGCCTGGCGTCACAATTGCTTCTTTGGGCAGAGGTAAAGCAGATTTCCGATGATTGCGGGTGCCTAGCCCCTACAAATCTTTTGTCTGGCATTTTGAAATGGTCTCTGGCCTGAGGAACCTCTAGAATATTGGGGATATCGTCTGGAGGTATGAAAAGTATTACACCCCGATCCCTTAGAGCAGGGGTAGGCAATTCCGGTCCTCGAGAGCCAGAGCCAGGTCAAGTTTTCAGGATCTCCACCATGAATATGTACGAAATGGATTTGCATGCATGCATATTTATTGTGGATATCCTGAAAACCTGACCTGGCTCCGGCTCGAGGACCAGAATTGCCTACTCCTGCCTTAGAGGATCGAGGCCTGCTGTTCGGTAAGGATATTGGTTTACGGTCTTGCACACTGGCCATAAGGCCATACAGGCCTTTAGCAAAAAAGTAACTGCCCCTTAAATGACACCTCTACTTAGGGGTCACCTTGGAAGAAAAATCACCTGACCGCAAATCCACAGCATCCTGCGGGCGGAAAGAGTAAGCAGACAGTTTGCTCACAACCCTGAAAAGGTCATACAGGGCAGTAATCAAAAACGGTAGATCCTTGTCCACAATGGTGCCCAGGTTGTGACGCAATTTAGAGCGACAAGCTCGGGCAAAAAGAGATGCCACCACGGCTGCTCTTAAATCAGAGGCCACAGAGTCAAAAAGCCTTTTGAGCGCAAAATCTGTTCTGTAGTCTTGGGCATCCTTTCAACATCATATGGTCTTCATTGAGGAGTGAAGTGCACTTGGTAACCTGTGCCACTAGAGAATCCATCTTAGGGGGAACAAAGAGCTGGTTAAACACCGCAGTCATTGAGTAGAGCTTAGTGGCCCTTTCGGCTCCAGCATTTCCCAGTGATCCGCTGGATGCGCTGGAAAACAAGAAGATGTGCTGGAAAACAGGAAGACTGCAGCTTAGTGCTACTCATAAGGGAGCACTGCGTTGCCGAGGCTCAAGGAATCTCTAGTTTTAACTCCTGGAGGGATTCCAATATCATCCCCATCAGTACTGATGGTTTGAACAGTCTGCACACAGTGGGGTCGTCCCCAAGTTCAGTGGCTGCAGTATCATCACCCACTATAGAAGTTCCTGTTGGGGAAAGCAAAGTTATAAAAATAGAATCCTGATCATCTGAGTCATCTGCAAGCAGACTATCCTCAGACTGTGCATGGCATGTCTGCTGGGGACTTGTGCTCTTGGTGAGAGGGGGGGACCTCCAGCATTAGTAGGGCTGCAAATCCAAATGGAATTATGGGACTCTTTATTAAACCAGATAGGCCTGAGTCATCATATTAATAAATTCAGGGAGGAAATCCCTGCAGTCCTGGTTTTAGCTTTTGCCATCAAATCGCCACTGCACTTCACCTGGGTGCACTTGCACCCACCCCCCCCCCCCCCCCGGCTCAAAGTTTGACTTTTGGGACTTTCCTTGGGAGCACTGGGTCCCAGAAATCCCCTTCCCTCAAAGGAATGGGGGGCTAAAGTAGCGACTCCAGCCCCTCCCCACATGTGCCATGCAGCACATGGAACACGGATACTCCTCAATCTGCCATTCACTGCAAACAGTACATGAATCCAAAGTATTTTGCCCTGAAGAGTCCTGTTTATGAGCAAAAATGTGGTGTTTTAAAGCAGAAGATCTTTTAAATTCAAGCTGGGAAATTCAAAAGTAACCGCAGCAGCAATTTTAGCACCCAAAACAGCTCAGAAAAGCCATATCAAAAACTAAAAAATGATGATTTTAGGATTTTTGAGATGGGGGACCTAGGACTAACTTTAAAAAAACCCAAAATGTCTCTTACTCACTGTACCATGCTGTGTGTTAGGAACTGTGTACAAAGATGGAAGCTGTGTGCAAAGATGGAAGCCTGAAACATGGACTGCCTGTTTCTTCCGATTGCCTCTTGGGCCCAACATCCCGGCCGGAGACTTCAACACCCTCCGGAGCCTGTGCACATAAATTTTTTTTTTTTTTGTGGGGGAGGGGGGGAAGAACGCAGATGGTCCCAATCCTGAAAAAACACCATGGAGCCATGCAGCCTGCCTGCACTCAAACCAACTCATGGACGAACCTGGGGTAAGCTATGCTCCCAAGGGAACAGTCCCTGAGCTCCGAACTGTGAATGCAGGCTGTCCAAGTGGAGGCACTGCAAAGCAACCAATCCTCTTGAAAGCAGACTCTCTGCCTCACAGTCTGCAGTCTCCAACAGTCTGAGATGTTCCCCAAGGGGATCCTCTGCAGCATGAAAATAAGCCATGCAAATTAGCAGAAAAAGATTATTTTATTCTACTTATTTTGTTACTGTAATGAATATATTGTGGTGCTATCTTCTGTAATGTACACTGTGCATATGTATTTGATTGTCTGCACCATATGTTTTATTATGTTTATGTAAAATTTAATAAAACATTTTTGAACTAAAAAAGAAAAAGACTGGGATTTAAAGGAAAATAAACACAGGCAGAAAAGATAAGCTCCTACAGTCTTGCAGGAAGACAACTGAGAAATTGGAGGGTAGCTCAGACGAAAGAGGAGCAGCAAAAGTATGCAAATGAAGCTTCCTAAAAGAGAAGGAGGTTTACTACCCATTGGTTCAGGAACAGAATGGGGTTGTACAGTAAATGAGAATAGTCTGGTCCTGCCTGAAAGATATTAAATCTTGCATTTATGAGTGAAAAAGAAGAGCCAAAAGCATCGGAGGAAGGCAAAGCCACATAAGATGAACGTTTTATTTATTTATTTAGCTATTTATATACTGCCTATCAAGGTTATCCAAGCACTTTAAAATCAGGTAACTCAGGCATTTTCCCTATCTGTCCCAGTGAGCTCACAGCCTATCTGTGTTTCTCAACCTTTTCAAGCCAAGTACCCCCTAAGCCTAACAAATACCAATCGAGTACCCCTACCCAAGCTCTACCCCAGACCTGCCCAAACCCCACCCCCCACCCCCATAATAGTACTAATTAAACTTTTCATAAAACATTAAGATACATAAAAAGTACTTGTACTGATTAGTCACTATGGGCAAATTCAGTTTACTACCGGTTGAGAAATACTGGTCTAATGTACCTGAGGCAATGGAGGATTGAGTGACTTGCCCAGGGTTACAAGAAGCAGCACAGGGTTTGAACCCACAATCTCAGGGTGCCAAGGCTGTAGCTCTAACCACTAGGCCACTCCTTCCTTATCAACCAGACTAAAAAGGTTTTTTTGCATCTTTCCCATCTTACCCACCATAGCAAAATAAGCCCTGCGTTTGTCTTTCCAACATCTTTTGTACTACTGTACTTTCTCTTGCCATTGTTCTTTAAAGGTCGCACAATGAGTTTTATGCCATGAATGCTCCAGATGACGTACCCAGTGGTGTAGTAAAGGGGGGGGGGCAGACCCATGCATACTTGTGCCCTCCCTTCCCCCTCCATACCTCTTTAAATCTTCACCAGTACAAGCAGCTACTCCGGCCTGCTACTCACGTCGGCCTGGCTCCCCTCTGAAATCACTTCCTGGTCGCAGGGTCAGGAAGTGATGTCCAAGGGAAAAGCCAAAGTTGGCACAAGCAGCAGGCAGAAGCTGCTCCCGCTGATGAAGATTTAAAGAGGTACGGGCATGAGTGTGGCATAGGGGTGGGAAAGGAGAGAGGGAAGCAGAGAGTTGGGTGCCGGGAAGGGGTGCCACCGCCCTGGGTGCCTCCTACCCTCACTATGTCACTGGGTGCACCATTCTCTTCAATGACAAAAGATTCGAATCAAACCAAGGATTCGATTCAAGATGTTTTTTGAAATGTAACTTCATAGGAATTACGTAGACGTTGACTAGTTTCTCACTAGTGAAATTAGAAAAATTAAGACATGGTTCCAGATTTTTTTGTATTATGTACCCGCTTCTTTTAATTATTTTAAATTGAAAATTATCAAACATACAATTTTTAAAGAAAATACAGCAAACAAAGAAATCATAATTCCCAAATGGAGATAATCATTTCTTAGTCTACAAATCTGGGGGAAGAAATAAGAAAAACCAAAGGAAGCTGGTTAATAAAAACATATTAAAGGAAAAAAAAATGGAGCATACAATCTCAAATTAAATCATCCCATCTTAAAATGATTAAGAATCTAGGACAACGTTAAGTGAGCAACCTTTCCTTCCAAGAAAATCTTAATTGAAATACATTGTAGAAAATATATCTAACATTCTGTAACAAAATTACCAAGTCCATTTGAACCTTCCCCCCTAATAAAATAGTATTCTTAGCACTATAGTTTCATCATCTTGGAGAAAAATAAAGGATACTAAATGTAGATCTAGATTTTATTTCCTCTTGTGATAACTCTGAAATAGCAGATACATCTAATGGTTTAACGATCTAACTTAGTCACAGTTATAAAATGTACCTATTTTTAGAGCTGCATTATGTGCTACATGCTGTATATACTCGAATATAAAGTCGAGACCCCCATTTCCCCCCCAAAAGGAGGAAAAATGGTTGACTCGAATATAAGTTGGGTATCT
The DNA here is from genome assembly GCF_902459505.1 of Geotrypetes seraphini. Taxonomy (NCBI): domain Eukaryota; kingdom Metazoa; phylum Chordata; class Amphibia; order Gymnophiona; family Dermophiidae; genus Geotrypetes; species Geotrypetes seraphini. The sequence goes on along the minus strand of NC_047088.1, from coordinate 142,349,143 downwards.
TAATATTCAAGTACCCTGCCCGGCTCTGTACCCAGCCCGGCTCTGTACCCAGCCCCCTTCCCCCCCCCCCCTGTCAGGCTCTGCACCCAGCCTCCTTCCCTCCCTCCCCTGTTCATCGTACCTCCTCTGCAAATCCCTAGTGATCCAGAGGTGCAGCAGGCAGGAGCGAGTTTTCTGCGCTCCTGTCCCGCTGCTAACCCAGTCGGTCGGTGGCTGCCGAAAGTTCTCGTTTCTTCAGCCGCTGAGTGGCACTGAGCAGGAGCACGCTTTGGCCCTGCTGTTCGACACTGAGCAGCTTCCTGACTGGCTCCCACGAGCCAGTCAGGAATCCGGGGGGGGGCACTAGCAGGGGGTGCACTGACCTGTAAATAAACCAGGACCCCCATTTTTGGGCCAATTGTTTGGACCAAAAATCCCGGTTTATATTCAAGTATATACGGTACTTATATGTCAATGACCAGTACTCTATAAATAGGGTCCAAATAGCCTCAATAATTTATGTTCCATGCAAACTGCTTACCTGTTTTTAATGTGGTAGTATATTGCTAGTGTCACACTAGGAAGAAGAAAAAATATGGGATTAATAAACTGCAATTTTTTTTAACGCAAATTTTTTAAATATATCAGAAGTGGACAACATTGCCTCACTAAACGTAATCTCAAATCACAGTTTACGCTGAAGGAAATATCCAGCCACCACTACAAAGTCCACAATATGAGATTCAAGTCATGATCTGAATGGAGAAAGAATTCCTAAACAGAAACAGATCTACAAAGCAGAAGTACCCATAATTACCATATATAAATATAAATCAAAGATATTTGGGCAAAATAGTAGTCAAAAAATGGGCTTACTTTATATTTGAGTCCTTTGCTTCCCTCCCACCCCCTGCCCTCCTCCCAGCCCTGTTGCTAGCCTCCCATAGGCCTTCCTGAAGCCCTGGTGGTCCCACATCCTGTCCCAGCCAACTCTAAACCACCCTGCCTCCCTGACCCCTCTAGATCTTACTTTTAAAGCCCTGGTGGTCTAGTGGTGAAGCAGGGCAGCAGCAATCTTCTACATTCATGCCCCTTGAGAGCCACAATAACATATGGCTGCAATGAAGTTCCCGCTGAATTCTCATGAGGTCCCACGGTATCGTGAGACTGCCATGGGAACTCGCAGCAACCATTTTTAATTGCATCTCTCATGGGGCATAATCCAAAATATGATCTTTCTCATGTGTGTAACTAGGGAGAGGGAAATTCATTTCCAATTACAAATGATTTGAAGTTGGCAACATCTGTATTTGTCATCATCTAAATGCAAATTAATATCACCTATTACTATCAATCTTGGGAATTTTAGTGTAAGACTCGCTATAAGCTCAATAAGAGTAGCAGATTTATGCCAAGGGACTGGAGGATGAAAAAAGAGCAAAATGCCCAGAGGGCTTTAGGATCATACTGCTTATCACAGTGTTGATCAAAAAATGATCCTTAAATTATAACTAATACTCTCAAATAACCAGAAACTACAATTATCTGACACGCACCAATACCCATGGGTGCTGGATAACTGAGATTCTACTATATATGAAAAAACTGCTGTTTCAGCAAGATTTCCTCTCCTCCTCAGAAAACCATGTGTGTCAAATTCTAATATTTCCAAGTTTCTCTTCATTTCCTTCAATGGTGTCACTTACCATTTTATTGTGCTTCGAAGGTTAGGTTGGCTGACTGTGCTATCATCGAGAAATATTGTTGAACATGAACTGTATTTCTTAGTAAGCTGCCCTGGAGACACCTGAAAGATAAGATATAGGCTCTGTATAAAAGTTTTTCCTCACTTTTTTTGCACTGCTGCACCACACTCAAGAAGTTACTAGAAAGCCCGATTTAAATGAATTACTAATGATCCTATTCATAGTGCATGATAAATATTTTTCTATGCAAGTAGCACTTTATTGCATGCTTTGATATCAAAAGTTATTGTACAGATCAGCTCAGAGACATGGAGGGGTTTTTTGAAAAGGAAAAACCCCCTATACCACCTCACCACCCAGTCATTGCTAGATCTTTCATACTTTTAAGCATAACTTAGTGCCAAATTAGTGCCAAAAAAACTATTTAAAAAAAAAAGATTTTCAAAAAGTTTAAAATTTCTTTAACTTAAAGCTTGGTTTCTTGGTTCCAATGTGAACATGTTTCATGCTCCTGCCTCAGGAAACCAAACAATCTAAAGTTCAGCTGCTCTGAATAGAAAATGCTAGGCGGCAATAGGCAATTGGGACCTGACCATCGTCCGAAGTCGTGTGCCCATTGTGCTACCCTTCAACCTCAAGCCCAGAAAGTTGTGGCAGCATCCTGTGAATATACAAATAGTTAAGATTCCAAACACTGAACACACCACCTATGTGGGTCAGTGAGGGAGATCGCGCGCTGGCAATGGCTACACTTCTTGAAGCCTGTGACTAGCCAGGACATAAACAGAAAAATAGCTTCAGCGAGATAGAAACCCACAGGCTGAGGCCGCGAGGCAGGCCCCACCATGATACAAAAGAAAAATCAAAGTAAGTTGTTTTTTTTAAAAAGAAAATGCGCAAGAAAACACAGCAACCCTGTAAAGAAATAGAACACAAGCCGCGGTGAGAGAAGGCACAAAGTAGAACTGAGTCTAGCACAGAGCATCGAAATAGGACTTCTCGGCTCCATGGAAAACTGAGAACTGAGGAGACACACGCCCTGCTTCGGGCGGGAAGGCACTCGTGCATGCGTGGTGCAGCAGTTGCGAACTTTCTAAAAATTCTTCAAGCAAGTCTGCTTGTGAAGCTGTCCGCATCCAGGCTCCGTGGATGACGTCACCCATATGTTGAGAATAGGCTGCCTACTTGTCCTAGGATAACAACTTCACTGACTACCTGTAAAATTTTGAATTCATACAAGGTATGTCATGTCTGATTTTCCAGAGTTTGTATTGCACTGTGCCTCATTATTTTAAAAAAAAGATTATAGTTTTATTCTTCCAGAAGGGGTTTGTGAATCAATGATGAAAAGAGGGTAGCTAGACCAGATTATGCCAAATATATCAAGCTGTGACTGTTAATAGTTCCTTCTCAATTACAGAATGCTCTTCCCGAGTCATTGTGATGCTGTGTATCCTTCCAGCAGGTCAAAAGACTTTAAGACTCATTTCTATAAGCTTTCGGGTTGCTTGATGCAGATTTTGTTAATGGAGGTAAAGCAGAAGAGCCTCTGCTGTGGTTATGATATAGTAACATAGTAAATAATGACAGTCTGTCCAGCAGTCACATTTATTATCTAGGCAATGCTGAACCCACAATCCAATTATGAATAGATATAGAACGTATTTTATATGGACTGTACTGTTTTTATATTTTATTTGCAAATTTTTTTTGAACTGCTTAGTTGTAGGCAGGTTATATAGTAAACGTATAAATAAATAATTCAGCCACCTCTTGCAAAACAGATATCAGACTAGAAGTAAGAAAGGTATACTGCTCATATCAACTATCCGACATGCTCTCTTTCCAACTCAGGAGGGCAACAATGTCTTGCTGTTTTTCTGGTCCTAGAATTGTGCTTATATTTTATGTCAATTAAAAATAAATACTTGATACAGAAAATCCTATGTTGGATTCTAAATGAAAACCACCTATTTGATTTTAGTCAGCACTAAATCAGAAGTTCCAATATGATCCTCAGGACACACCAAAGAATCTGGTTTTCAAGATATCCACAAAATATTAATGAGAAATTTGCATGTACAGTGCTGCCTCTCTTGTATACAAGTCTCTTGTGCATATTCATTATGGGTATCCTGAAAACGAGGACATGAATTGAGGTTGCAAGACTAATGCTGGGTAGACTTCTATAGTTTATATCTCAAAAAAGGGCAAAGAATAGATCAGACCAAGTACAGTAAAACCTTGGATTGCAAGTAACTTGGTATGCAAGTGTTTTGCAAGACCAGCAAAACATTTTATTAAATTTTAACTCGCTATACAAGCAAGGTCTTGCAATACAAGTACATACAGTATACACGCATCATATCATCATAACTGAACCGATGGTTCTTCTCTCTCTCTCTCTCTGACACTGCGGGAGTGTGGTGACTGTTTTAAACAAGTGAGGTCTTGCAATACGAGTACATAACAGTATTTTGTATTAAGGTTTTTGGGTTGTGGAACAAATCGTCTGAGTTTCCATTATTTCTTATGGGGGAAAGTCGCTTTGATATACGAGTGTTTTGGATTACAAGCATGTTTTTGGAACAAATTATGCTCGCAAACCAATGTTTTACTGTATATGCATATTATGATACATATTTTATATCACATTCATTGTTAATCAGTCATGAATTGGTAACTAATTGTGTCAGTTGGGCAGACTAGATGGATGGTTCAAGTCCATCTCTTGTCATCTACAATACCATTAATGCCATTGGCTGACTGGATAAGTCCTGAGGACAAGGTTGAGAACCCCTGCTCTAGATAGAATCGCTTTAAACAAATATTCATCATGAAGATGTTTAGTACAGTATATACTTAATTCGAGGGATCTTCAAAAAGCTTCCACATTTATTTTAAAAAACCCACAAAAAACCCACTTTATTAAATATCTCAACAACAAATTATATCACTTTTCCACAATCACCCTGTTTTGTGATACATTTTTCCCAGCAACCTACTAAATGCTATCAGAAAAGAATGTTTTTGGTTAAGCCCGCAAAAACTATGAAAGTGCGGAGACTTTGAAAAACCCTCGTATAAAACCATCCAAATATAAAACTGAGGTAACCTTTTTCCCCCCAAATATGGGAAAAACGGTTGTCTTGAATATAAACCAAACTTGCAGTGATCTCACGAGGTTACTGTGGGAACTCATGTCAGGCATTTTTGAGTAGTGAGACTGCATGGGGCAGGAGCATAGGAGGATCATTCTTAGAATTTTGAAAAATGTTTGACAGATTAAACTTTTTTGAATATCTTTATTTAGGAGCATTATATAGATTACTTTTATAGAAAAGGGACCATATTAAGCTAAAAGTATATTAATGTGATAAGAATTTTAACTTTTATGGCAGACATATCCTATTAGGAATTTTGCTAGAGAGAGCGAGAAAAAGAGAGAAAGAAAAAGAGAAAGAGAGAGACAGAGAGAAAAAGAGAGAGAGACAAAGAGAGAAAAAGAGAGAAAGAGAAAAAAAAAGACACAAAGAGAGAGAAAGAGAAAAAAAGAGAGAGAGAGACAAAGAGAAAGAGAAAAAAAAAAAAAGAGAGAAAGAGAAAAAGAGAACGCCTAACTTCAAAAAAATAAAAAATAAATCCTAACTTGTTCTTACCTCGGTCCTCAGCAGCAGCAGGCTCTGCACAGGCCAGCTCGTGACTCGTCCGATCACACCCGAGACTGAGAGGAGTCGTCGAGAGACAGAGAGGAGGGGAGTCGGAAAGTGCGGCGCACATTCCACACATGCGCACTGCGGGCCCGGGATGAGTCGGCTGCTAAGCAGGACAAGCAATGGCGGCAAAAACACCCAGTGGGCCGGATAAATGTTTTGGGCGGGCCGAATGTGGCCCGCGGGCCATAGTTTGAGGACCCCTGATTTAGATCTTCGGTCTGGTGCTAGTCACCTATGAATACCTGCCCGGGGCTTTTGGTCAATCTTAGGGATAATTGAGCCCTTACTGAAATCCCCTTATCTGGTTGTTGAAAATTATAAGGTCAGATTTAAATTGCAGGTACCATCCCTTTGTTGGGAATCAAAGGGTTGTTTTTTTTTTATTTATCAATTATTCTATTTGAGTCTTTCACATTATTAGTAATATATACTTTTTGTTTTTTTGAAGACTATTAGTTTCTATAAGACAACCTTCATTTTATTGGCTACTTTAAAATGTAACAAAGATTAAGGGCTCCTTTTACAAAGGTGCGCTCGCACACTTTAGCGCACGCACCGGATTAGCGCATGCTATAGTGTGCGCTACCCGAAAAACTACCGCCTGCTCAAGAGGAGGCGGTAGCGGCTAGCACGTGTGGCATTTTAGCGCATGCTATACCTTGCATTAAGGCTGTAATGCACCTTTGTAAAAGGAGCCCTAAGATAGTTGGTACATTCCATAAATGGCAAAATACAGGACTTTTGTAGCTGCGATACAGCTATGTGATCTATTCTAAGTATTTCCTCTTGTTCATTTTTATATATTAAGAGGCAATTTAAAAATCTTTTAAAAAAAAGGGGGGGGGGCTGTTGAACTACCTTGTAAAGAGGCTTTTTTAGAAAAGGTTTCTCTCCTCAAATTTTTAATTTTATTTTCATTTTTTTAAATTCACCTCAACTCAGCTGTCAATTATTCCTTATCAACAGAAAATGGCTACATGTTTTACATAACATAATATTGTGCTTCTTAACCGCGTAACCATAAGTTCTACGTGGTTTACAAAAGATTATAAACTAGAGACAATTTAAGAATGACAGAAAGAAATTATTTAACCAAGTATTTTGAAAAGAGATGTTTTCAGTTGAGCAATAACAATTGAAATTCTCTTGTCATGTGAAGCTGCTTGGAATGCTAAAGTATGGTCCAGAAATTTCTTGCTTTTACAGCCCTGTACTGATGGGAAAGTAAACAGGGCATGAGATTTTCTACTATTTTTATACGATGCTAGAGAGAATCTATTAACCATATGAAACAGAGTAGTACCATAACCTTATAGCAAAAGCAACCCAACTTAAACAAAACACGAACCTCCATTGGCAGCCAATGCAACTCACAATAGAATGGAGTCACATGATCATATTTTTTTAAGACCGTAGATCATTCTAACCGCTGTATTCTGAATCAGTACGAGTCTAACCATGTCTTTTTCTTGGGGATTGTTAAATAAACAATATTACAATAATCCAAAAGACTCAGTAATAAAGTTTAAGTTTAAAAACAGAAAAATCAAAAAAGGGTTTAATGGTACGTAGTTTCCATAGCGTGTAATAACCCTTACGTACTACAGCATGTTTGTTTTTTCATGGTCAGATGCTGATCCAAAATAACTCCCAGTATTTTAATTGTTGGTTGAATTATATACAAGGTAGAATTTACACTAATCGATGGCTCATGAATAATCTTATGTGGCGACAACAAAGAACTTTGTCTTATCAGGGTAAAGCTTGAGTTTGAAATCCTGCATCCAAGAGTTCATCAATTTTAACACACTCAAGTTTATGAGAGATATGAGATAATACTGTAGCACAAGGTATGACAATTGTGATATCATCAGCATAGCTGAACAGTTCTGTACCTAGGTTACTCAAACTGTAACCCAGGGAGGAAAGATATACATTAAATAATGTGGGTGAAAGTGGGGAACCCTAAGGTACACCATTTGGATTTTTCCAGTTAGAGGAAAACTGATTATTAAACTTAATCTGATATTGTCTGGATTACAAAAACTCTTTAAACCACAGAAGAACATTAAGCATCCAAACAAGCCAATAATTTGGTATGATCTACCAAATCAAAGGCCGAATTGAAGCATTTTTGGAGCCCATTCCCTTCTGCGCACCAGGCACTCTATGCTATTCCCTTTCAAAGTCCATTGTCAGAATTTTGTTTGCATTTACTTAAGGTGAATGCCAACATGATAAAGCTAGAATTAAAATTTTGATAGCACCTTATCAGGTTTATACTCTTATTTTTTTACTCAGCTGATAAGTCATTTTTAGGGGATAATTTTCAAAGTACAGACATACAAAGTACCATAGAAACCTTTGCCGGGGGGGGGGGGGGGGGGCGTTGTCAGGAGGCTTTTTTTTAATGCAATCTGCTGACTTTGACCACAGACTACAAAACCTTCAAAAAAGAAACAAAAACCCTACTCTTCAAAAAAAATACATAAAACCAATATAACACAACCAAACATGTTCTGAACACCTCCTGCAATTCCAACTACTCCTTAGCAAATTATAAAATGTTCAACCTATTCCTTAAGTACTTCTTATCTTAACAATATGTACCTCTTATTTTCACAACAATTCTTATGTAATCTGCCTTGAACCGCAAGGTAAAGGTGGAATAGAAATCACTAATGTAATGTAATATTTTGCATGTGTAATAATAACAGTTTATATACCGCAATACCATTTTCAGAGTAATACATGCAAAATATCTGTGCCATCAAAAACAAACAAAAAACAACAACCCGGCAGAAGCCCTGACAGCAATGACAGGAGGTTGCTTTCCCTGTCACTACTACTGTCAGGGCTCTGCGCATATCTCAATCAACCACTGAGCAATTGATTCACCTCTGTGCAAATCATTTGCATGCAAACTTAATAGTGAACCAATCGCTGTTGGAAAATCAGCCAGAGAATTGGCCAACAGTGACAGAATCTCTATTGTTAGTGAATCTAGCCCCAAGTGCTTTGAAAATGAGTTCCTTAACAATCTCTCAGATGTTCATATTCCTAATTTTTATTCCAATTCAATAGGTGAGACATTCTAGACCATAGGGTTATTTCCCCTTACTCGCATGGGTTGCAGAAGAGAACTATAAGTTTTTCACTCCGCATCTAGGGTATATCACAGGCTAGCTTAGCTCCTTCCATCAGTCTCTTCTGCATATGGCTGCAGTATGTGTTAGTTATGCTTTCTCCAATTTATTATTTTTAATTCGACATAGTTTTGTTCCCTTTTGCAGTTCTTTCCCATTCCGCAGACATTTCAAATGCTGCCTACTTGAGAATTCAGAGACCTCAGTCTGTAGCTGACAGACCAATCCCTGATCCCTTCAGGGTACCTGTCAACCAATCTGCTAGTCTTCCTTGGATGTCAGGGCCATCCCTGACCTTATTTCACTTCCTGTTAAGCAGGGGGAGGGGGGAGGAAAGAGACTGACACTCAGTGCACTCAGTGGTGTTCCGCAGTATGCAGGCTGCATTTTCACACCTCCGCTCATCTCCATGCACAGTCGGTAGTCCGCAAGGGTGGAGGTATTGCCAGTGGAGTCTGACCGGCAGCCCGAAGATCAGCTTGAGGACAGCTTTTCCAGCAGTGTGGTAGTGAATTCTCACTCTAGCTTTTAATAGGGGCTAGAGAGCAGGAGCAGCTTCTGTGTCCAGTGCTGTGAGTATGAGTTTTTCAAACTTTAATTTTGAGGTGTTTTCTTGAGTTTCTAGTGATCCTGTGTGTTCCCCCATCAGAAAAATCCATAAATTGTAATTTAAGTGAATTCTTACTCTGGCTCTTAATTGGGGCTAGAGAGCAGGTGCAGTTTCTGTGACCAGTGTTTGTACAAGAGGAGATAACAGTTTCCAACAACGATTCTTAAAACTTAAATTTCAAGGGGTTTTGAGTGTTTTATAGTGATCCTCTGTGTTCCCCCACCTGAAAAATGCTATTTTGGTATTTTTTTTAATTTTGGGAAGTGCCATTTTTAGCGCTTTTTTGGCGCAAATTCAGGACCATCGGCCATCTTGGATTTTCAGTGATCTTTTTATCAACTTCTCCCTGTTTCTTTAAAATTTGGATTTTTGCCAGGAAAACTGCTGGAATGGGGTCCTGATGGTCTCCTAGCTCAGATTCATGCCAAATTTGTTTTTGCACCATGTGCTGCATGGCGTGGTCTAAGGGTGGGGCAGTAACTACTGGCTCAGCCTCCCCCTCACAGAAGCAAGTGATTACATGCTCAGCTAGCCCGTCGGGACAGCCATTTCTGCTTTCGGGGACTTGATTCTATGGTGGTGGTGGCCAGCCACGAGACGGACCCTCTGCAGCCTAAAGTGCGCAAGTTTTAGTCATCTATGAGTGACACTATGCCCCAGGGTCCAGATACCTTCTCAGAGTGCATGAGATATTTTTGCTCAGAGTTTCAAGCTGGGGATCCGGCTGCTGACTATTCTGTCTTCCCTGCGCAGTCTCTGCCCGTTACCTTCTCAGGAATTTCAGCGTCTGCATCAGCTCCATCTATTCCTTCTTTGCAGCCATTTCAGGGGGTGCCAGCGGCGAATCTGGTCCTCGATGACCATTTGGTTGCAAGGACTGCGCTGCTCGGCTTGGAGGATCTGGATTTGACTGCTGGATCCATGGATCCCTTAGGGGCTCCGGATCCTGGTTCTGATCAGACTGTGGGTGCTCTTGTTTCATTCTGTGGCGCTGCTTGCTCGGATTACTCTGTCTTGGCAGGGCTTGAACTTGGATGTCATGTCTCCTCTTTCTATTTCTGTTACTTCTTTTCCCTGGTTTTGCAGCGTGCACTCATAGTGTAAGTCCCTTCAGGGGCATCTGGATATCAGTGTCATAGTTACGGAACAGTTTGACTCTCCGGATGGGCTTTTCCGGAATGCTAGCACTATCTCCCGCCAGTATCCTCTGGCACAGGAGTGACAGCAGCTGTTGGGGACAACCCTAGCTGATTCAAGGGGCTCTCAGGTGACACGATGTATGTCACTGCCTAGTGACAGTTTTTGACTCTGCTAATTTAGGAGTTAAAGCTACTGTGGTACTGTCCTTCATTCCGCATCTGCTTAGCTTGATATGTATGCTAGAGACTGAGGCAGTAGAGCAGGGGTCAGGAACCTATAGCTTGCGAGTCGCGAGACAGATGTGGCTCTTTTGATGGCTGCATCTGGCTTGCTGCCAACGTGACACTCTGACTTCCGGAGGCGGAGCCAAGGAGAGCAGCTGCACACATTACGAGCTCCTCTGTTGCAGCGGAGAAAAATCCAAGACGTGCACTGCAGCAGAGGACACCTGAGCAGACCTCCCCAGACCATCGGGGACATTCTGCTGGTCACCCGGAAGCGGGAGCCGCCAACACAGAGCCGGATCGGATCCGAGCCAGGACGGGGACAGCGGCGGCCATCTTCTGATGCTCTGCACAGTGTGGCACCTCTCCCAGCTGCAGATTCTAGCCTGGACCGCAGCAAGCTATACCAGTGAAGGGGACAAGTTGTGAGTGTGCCTACTTCATTGGTTATTGCTCCAGAACCCCCCTAATCTCCCCAGTGTCCCTCTGTGACTATATGAATGCATGGGAAAGATCCTTGGCTGGGGCTCAATTGATGCATGCTGGGAAAGAAGAACACATCTTCTTCTTGTCGAGCGCAGGCCACGCCCTCCTCTGCATCGCATCCGGCATCCTTGGGACCCACCCTACCTTGCCCCACAGCATCCGCGACTGAACGGGCCTGAGGCCGCATTGTCCTTCACAGGCAGCCCCAAATCGAGGCCCCGGCTTCCCATCCCACCAGCTAAACCCGCAATTGGCTACCCTGTCTTCATTACCTCTGCCCTGCCCCACAGACCACTACCTGGGGTGGTATCCTCCTCACCTCAGTCAGCTAGCTAATTGCAGAAACCCTTTTATTGAAGAAGATGGCTAAAAGAAAACAGACGAGGAGTATCGTACTTTTCAGCAGGAATGGACAAAGGAATTCGCCTTTGTGGAGAAAGCAGGTTCTGCAGTGTCTAATACGCAGTGATAAAATTGCATCGATGAAACGGTCAAATATAAAGCGGCACTTCGACACACGCCATACTACATTTGCATCGAAATATCCTGAGGGGGACAGCAGGAAGAAAGCATGTCAAGAGCTACTGTGCTTACTAATTTAGGAGTTAATTTAGGAGTTAAAGCTACTGTGGTACTGTCCTTCATTCCGCATCTGCTTAGCTTGATATGTATGCTAGAGACTGAGGCAGTAGAGCAGGGGTCAGGAACCTATAGCTCGCGAGCCGCGAGACAGATGTGGCTCTTTTGATGGCTTGGATCTCACAGTAAGATCGGAGTCAGATGACAGCGGCAGCCTTGGGAGACCCTTGATAAAACACTTGTTAGTGTGAAACATGTCGGGTCTGACTCCCAGGTGTTTGGCTGAGATAAGTATTTGAAATACATAATACAGCATTGAAGTGAATGAAGTTATTTAAACTATTTATTCAGTGAAATGATAAAAGTATAGAAAAAAGAAAAACGCATTAAGAATACAAATAACATTCACAAATAGACAGCCAATGATGAGGCACCACAACATGCTTCCCGCAGTATAAAACTTTTTACAGCGGTGGAGTGGTGGGGCTGAGGCGTCTTTTTGGAACACTATAAGTGACACATTTACTTGATATGTGTTCAGACTAGAATATTTACCAATTAAGAGCTACTGTGCAGCATGTGAGTATTGCTGTACTGACAATGTTTGGCTCTACGTATGCATGCGAGCAATCTTTCTCACATCTAAAGAACATTAAGACCAACCTACGATCACGTTTAACGGATGGAAGTCTCAACACCTGCATGAAACTTAACCTCACCACGTATCAACCAGACTACAAAGCCATCAGCAAAACCATACAACACCAAAAGTCGCATTAACGGTAAGAACTACTTTATTCATCATTGGTTAGCAACAGCATAACAACTTTATTAAAAAGAATTCAGACTTATTGTACTTTAAAAGTGTTGGTCTTACATAAAATGCACACATTTACTTGTAATTAGTTTTAAACATATTGTATGGCTCTCACGGAATTACATTTTAAAATATGTCATGTTTATGGCTCTCTTGGCCAAAAAGGTTCCTGACCCCTGCAGTAGAGCCTCCTCCTCAGCTTCTGATGGCTGGGATGGACTTTATGATGGATGATTCTATAATCTTTTGAGAGGGCTTGCTTCAGGGTCAGCGTATTCTATGTCAGCCTGTCGAATGCTTCGGGTTCGGCAGTAAGCTGCTATGTCCTCCATGGCAACTCTAGCCCAGCTGCCTTTCCTGGGGCAGATGCTGTTGAACAATTGGCTGGATGCCCTCATGACTTTGATAATGGAGTGTCGTCCACAGTCACTGCAGGATGGTATACTACTACTACTACCGTATCTTTTGCTCCATAAGATACACTTTCTGCACCCCCAAAAAGGGGTAAGGCTGTGTCTTATGGAGCGAATACCCAATCACAAACAGCCCCCTTCCCCCCGCCATTACCTTATTTAGCTCCTCCAGCAGTCCTGCCCTTCCCTTCGGCTCACTCCCAAAGCTGCAGCAACATCATAGCAGCACAAAAAGCAGGCGCAAGCTTTACGCATGCCTGCCTTGCCCCACACCCCTGCGTGAATGCGCCCCCACCCTTGGCATCGGCGCTTCCCTGGAGGAAAGACAGCAGCAACAAGTTGCCTGGTAGCATGTAAGACAGGCTTGCGTCTTCAGGGGCAGGATCAAGTCACAGGATGGCCAATGGGGCGGCGCTACAATGTTGACCAGCAGAACGAACAGGAAGGGAGAGGCAGGCCTATAATGGAATTGTCAGTCAGAATTCCATAACCAATAGTGGTGAAAGTTGTGATGGGACGGAACAGCTTCAAGTCAATGAGCGTCTGTGCTGGAAGCTGTGGTGGGTCATCGTGGATAACTGCTGCTGTTCAGGACAGTGTTGTGTGACTAGACAGCCTGGGGAGGGGAAGGGGGGTACTCGGCAAAAGTAACCTTTATGGGCGAGGTCGCCAAGAGCATGGAGACCTGGAACAGGTAGGGAAATGTGGATGTGATGGTGAAACTTGAGCAAGAGGGTCAGCGAGAAAAACAGGAGCAAAGGAGGGCAGGGAACAGGAGCAGTTCTCTCAGGGCAGGAAAAGATATAGAACTAGTGGCATAGCCATGGGTTGGCCCAGGCCCAACCATCAGCAACAGCAGAACATCTCTGATCTAGCTGGATGGGATCCCCAGGCTCTGCTAGCTAAAAACTCCAAACACCTCTTCCTCCTGCATATTTTTTTTAAGTTCAGATCTTCATAAACAGCATGACTGTGCCCTGTCCCTACCTACCACTAGACCACCAGAGGGGGGACAGGCCAGGGTACAAAGCCTGGCAGGGAGAATTTGGTTCAGAATGTTTTTTTTCTTGTTTTCCTCCTCTAAATCTAGGGTGCGTCTTATGGTCTGGTATGTCTTATGGAGCAAAAAATACGGTATTTATCATTTATATAGCGCTGAAAAGGCATACGCAGCACTGTACATTAACATGCAATAGACAGTCCCTGCTCAGAGGAGCTTACAATCTAATTTAGACAGGACATTTCAGGGTTGGGGAGATTATGGTAGAGGAAATGATACAGCGTGTATAGGTATCTGACAGCAGTGAGTGGGAGTTAAGAGTTGAAGGCAGTTTCAAAAAAGTGGGCCTTTAGCTTGGATTTGAACACTACCAGGGATGGAGCACAACGTATTGATTCAGGCAGCCTGTTCCAGGCATACAGTGCCGCAAGAAAGAATGGAGTTGGCGGTGGAAGAGAAGGGTACAGATTAAAGGGGCTTGCCCAATGAGCGGAGATCACCAGGGGGGGGGAGGGGGAGGGGAGCATAGGGGGAGATAAGTGAGGAGAGATATTGGGAGGCTTCACAGCAAGTGCACTTGTTAAGTCAGCAAGGGGAGTTTAAACTGTATTCGGAAATGGACGGGGAGCCAATGAAGTGACTTGAGGAGAAGGGTAATCTGAGAATAGCAGCTCTCCAGGAATGAGTTATGCAGTAGAATTTTGAACAGACTGAAGAGATGAGAGATGGGCATGCGGGAGGCCCGAGAGAAGTACATTGCAGTAGTCTAAGCGTGAGGTGATGAGAGCATGAACAAGGGTTTTGGTAGTGTAGTGTGTTCAGACAGAAGAGGATGGATTTTGATAATATTACAGAGGAAGCAACAGGATTTGGCGGTTTGTTGCTTCTCAGCAGAGAAGGAGAGAGAGGAGTCAAAGATCACACCAAGGTTCTGAGCTGATGAGATAGGGAGGAGGATAGTGTTACTCACAGAAATAGAAGGTGCGAGGGGGGAAGTGAGTTTAGGCGGAAAGATAAAGAGTTTAGTTTTAGCTCCATATTCAGTTTGAGATGGCAGTTAGACATCCAAGCGACAAAGTCGGTCAAGCAGGATGAAATTCGGGCCTAAATTCCTATAGAGATATCTGACATGGAGAGCCGCCCCCCGCCCCAATTTCTGGGGATCCCAAAGGATTTTTGTACCTACTGACAACGTTATCCTTTCTCGTCACGGAGATCCTGTCAGGTGCCATCAGGTACAGGTGCCCAACTTGCCAGGGAAAAAAAAAAGGCACCAAGGAGTAGAGGACCCCTCTAAAGATAGGGTGTTGGGGGTGCAGGCCTGGGTGCACATTGCAGCAGACCAGTGACTCTTGGAATTTCTTCAGAAGGCTACAAGCTGGCATTTGCCCAACCCCTGTTAGATTGGGTGGTGGCTTCTCTGCCAGGAGACCGGACACAGCGCTCATAGTCCAGGCTACTGTTCAGCGTTTCCTGGATATTTGAGTGAGAGAGCTGGTGCCATAAGAACATAAGCAGTGCCTCCGCTGGGTCAGACCCGAGATCCATCGTGCCCAGCAGTCCACTCACGCGGCGGCCCAACAGGTCCAGGACCTGTGCAGTAATCCTCTATCTATACCCCTCTATCCCCTTTTCCAACAGAAAATTGTCCAATCCTTTCTTGAACCCCAATACGTACTCTGTCCTATCACGCCCTCTGGAAGCACATTCAAGATGTCCACCACACGTTGGGTGAAGAAAAACTTCCTAGCATTTGTTTTGAATCTGTCCATTTCAACTTTTTTGAATGCCCTCTTGTTCTTTTATTTGTTGAAAGTTTGAAGAATCTGTCCCTCTCCACTTTCTGTATGCACTTCATGATGTTGTAAGTCTCTATCATATCCCCTCTAAGTCTCCTCTTCTCCAGGGAAAAAAGCCCCAGTTTCTCCAATCTCTCGGCGTATGAAAGGTTTTCCATACGTGTTACTCTCCTGAGTATCGCCATATCCTTCTTAAGGTACGGTGACCAATATTGGACGCAGTACTCCAGATGTGGACGCACCATCGCCCGATACAACGGCAGAATAACTTCTTTCGTTCTGGTTGTAATATCCTTCTTGATTATACATAGCATTCTATTCACTCTCTTAGTGGCCACTGCACACTGTGCCGTCGGCTTCATTGTCATGTCCACCATTACCCCAAGTCCCTTTCTTGGGTACACTCATTCAATAACATCCCTCCCATCGTATAGTTATACCTCAGGTTTCTGTTTCCTACATGTAATACTTTACATTTCTCAACGTTGAACTTCATCTGCCATCTCATCGCCCATTCCCCTAGTTTGTTCAAGTCCCTTTGTAATTCTTCGCAGTCCTCTTTAGTTCGAGCTCCACTAAATAGTTTGGTGTCGTCTGCTAACTTTATTATTTCGCATTTCGTCCCCGTTTCTAGATCATTTATAAATATATTAAATAGCAGCGGTACGAGTACCGACCCCTGCGGAACACCACTCGTGACTCTCTTCCAGTCCGAGTAGTGGCCCTTCACTCCTACCCTCTGTTTCCTATCCACCAACAAATTTATGGTCCACCCCATGGTTCTTCAGTTTCAGAAGTAGGCGTTCGTGGGGTACCTTATCAAAGGCTTTTTGGAAATCTAGATATACGATGTCTATGAGGTCTCCTTTGTCCATCCGTTTGTTAATTCCTTCGAAGAAATGCAATAAGTTCATTAGGCACGATCTCCCCTTGCAGAAGCCATGTTGGCTGGTTATCAGAAGTTTATTCCTTTCAAAATGCTTATTGATGTCTTTTATCAGTGCTTCCACCATTTTCCCTGGAACCGAGGTCAGACTCACCGGTCTGTAGTTTCCCGGGTCACCTCTTGATCCCTTTTTAAAGATGGGCGTAACATTGGCTATCTTCCAATCCTCTGGGATCATGCCTATTTTCAGGGATAGATTGCAAATTTGCTGCAGGCTCAGGCAGATACTCTTGTTTACTTTGAGGTTTCATGTGCAGGATCGGCTTTATCAGTTTTCAGCTCACCCATGTGGTCTGACGACAGCACCCCGGACCTTCACCAGTGTGCTGGCAGTTGGGGCAGCTCATTGGAGAAGGATGTGGTTGCAAGTTCACCCAATCTGGATGGCTGATTGCTCAGAGCGCCCTCATTGAAAGCAGGGTGTGCCATGGTGGAACAGGTATTCCAGGTTCTAGAGGACCTGGGCTGGATTGTCAACTTCATCTTCAGCAACAGCCATCCGTCGCCCTCATAGTCTCTGGATTTCCATGGGGTGATGTTCAATTTGGCAGAGAAGCGTGTATACCTGCCCGAGGCTCGGAGACTGAAACTGTTTTTGCAGATTTCGGAGTTTAAAAAAAAAAACCAAGTCCACACCTTAGGCTCATGACTACCAACAGATTCTAGGCACCATGGGGGCCTGCTGGAAGCGAATCCTTGGGCGAGGACGTATTTGCATCCTCTTCAGTAGGCCTGGCTCTCTCGCTGGGCCTCCCACAAAGATGTCTTAGCCATGAAGTTGCCATGGACTTTGGAGGCTTCACCCTCAGTAGCTGTATATTGCCACCTGAACAGTGGTAACCATGGATGCCAGCCTTTGGGGATGGGGGGCTCACTGCCTCTGTCTCCTTCAGGATAACTGGACTGTTTTAGAGGAAGTGGTCCATCCTTCGTCTAGCCCTATAAGGTTTCCTGAGATCTCTGGAGGGGCGGGCAGAGTCCCGCCTTCTTTTCCTTTGGACGGTAAGTTATCTCCCAACGCTGACGGCGGTGTATGGGGCCAGAGTGGACTATATTCCAGCAGACTTCATCAGCCATCAAGACTCTAGACACCAGAGAGTAGACCCTGTCGCCTCAGGCAATTGTGAGGCACTGAGGTCAGCCCCGCATCGACTCCATGACCTGGGCGGGGGGGGGGGGAGGGAAGTGTGCCACGCTTCTTCAGCAGCAGATTCGAGCCCAGTAGTATGGTGCTTGAGGCTCGAGTACAACCGTGGCCTCCAGACATTCTTCGTTACGTCTTTCCGCCCAGGCTGAGGTCCTTCGGTGCTTGAGTTATCCAGGCCAAGTCCTTCTAGTGGTTCTAGACAGGCCTCAAGGACTGTGGTGTGCTGCTCTGATATGTTTCTGGGTTCGGCGCAGTTGGTATCTGAGAGTCTACCGGACCTTTTCGCTCAGGCCCGGTCGTCATAGAAGTGCCAGGTCGCTTTGCTCTTCCGGCTTGGCTCTTGAGTGTGCAGTCTTAGATCCTACCGACTATTCAGAGCTTGTGTTTGATTCACTGCTCAAATCTAAGAAGTCATCCAAGGTGTCTACCTACGTTAAGATGTGGTACATTTTTCTCCTTTGAGGTGACCAGGTTCCCGGGGGTCTTTGTTCGGCTCCAGGGTCACAGATCCCTCCCTTTCTCCGAGCTGGTCTGGATGAAGCCCTCGTGGTGGCATCTTTAAATGCCCTGGGGATCAGAGTGTCCTGTTTTTCATCTCCGGATGGTCAGTTCTAGTTCATGTTGCTTCCCGTTATTGCTTGTTTTTTTGAAAGGGGCTCTTCGATCCAGCCGCCTGTTAAGCATCTGTTCACGGTCTGGGACATTCATGCGATGCTGTTGGGCCTTACCAGAGCTCTTTTTGAGCCTCCTCTGGATGTGTTTTTCTGGACTTAGCTCTCATGATTGTTTTCTGATCGCCATCACTTATGCCCTTTGGGTTTCTAATCTGTGAGAATTGTCATTGTCAGGATCCCTTTCTCAGCATTTCAGAGATACGAGTTTCTCTACGGACAGTTCTTTCCTTTATGCAGACAGTGGTTTCAGCTTTTCCTGTCATTCAGCCGATGAGTTTCAAACATCAGGATTGGCTTATTTATTTATTTTATTTTTAAAATTCCTGTACCACCAAAAATCTCAGCGGTTTCCAAACTTACATATATAAAAACTTAAAATTACACATATACTAAAACACTGCAATTCAAAATCAACACACATCTGGTTAATAATATAAAAAAACCCTTTGCAATACCTATAAGAGATATCCATCAACTGTAATTAAGGGAAAGCAAAACAGTTTCAGCAGAATACTTTATCATATCATATCATAAGTAAGCATTTTTTAAAGAATGGAGTGTTCCACACATAATCCAATTTGACGTCAGGTTATTCCACAAAGACATCCCAGCAACCATAAACATTTTTGTTTTTGTAGACACTGCAATCAATATGGCACCATTCGATGCAAAGATTGATGCACCAGAGATAACACTTTAAAGTAAATCCTCTGTTCAACTGGTAACCAGTGCAGGCTTTTTAATACAAATACAGGGATAATATGAAATATTCTAGCTACCCCACTAATCAGTCTGGCTGCAGAATTCATCATAACTTGTAGAGCTCTCAGCTTTGTTTTGGCTAATCCCAAAAGCAGTGAGTTACAATGAGGAAACTAGACATGCACAGGATGCTTTTGCGTTCTCTGGAGGGCACCAACGTGTTTCGCCTTTCTGGCACTCTGTGCTGACTCGTTTGTTGAAGCATGGTGTTCCTGCTTCTACATCCACGATCTCCAGACGGTTCCGTAGAGCCATCTCATACTCCTACATTCTTACAGGGAAAGAGTCCCCTGTTTCTGTTCGGGCATATTTTGCCAGGAGTGTAGCTTTTGTGGTCCGAAGCTAGATTTTTTTCCTCCTGAGGAGTTCTGCAGGCTAGCAGCGACGTGGTTGTTTCTTCCCACATTTGCCAAATTCTACAGAGTGGATGAACTCAGCTTTTAGGTTCTCAGTTTTGAAGGCAGACATAGCAAGCCCACCCTGACTACTTGGAGGACTGCTTTAGTTTGTCCCTATGGTCTCGAGTGTCTCACTTATTGCACTGGAAAAGGAGATTATGTACTTACCCTGGTAAGCTCTTTTCCAGGAGATAGGCGAGACATTCTAGACACCCACCCTGTCCTTGCTGTGCCTGCTTGCAGATTTCAGAGTTCCAGTCAGATGTCTGTCTCCCTATGCTTCTCCTATCTGTTTGTGGAGACTGGTCAGCCCTTTGGGGCTAGGGAGAGTTCTGTGCATATGTTCTCCATGTTACGGTAGTTCCTGAGCTTCTTTAAAGCTTATATAGACAGTTAATAGTGTAGGGTCATGAAATGGTTAACTGTTGTTTAAAATATTGCTCTGGCCTACATAGCTAGAAACAGTGTATAATCTGCTGACATCATCTGCCTGAAATGTATGTCCTGCCTTACCACATTGTAAGCTGAATAGATAAAGAGTTTGAGTCATGATGTACCCTGCCCTTCTGTACATGTAACATTTAGAACTGTAAGATTTAGATAAGCAGAGAAATGAGCTAGTTTCCTATAGGACTATAAGTTGTATCCCTGAACCTATCATAAGTGCTGGCTTAGGACCAATAATAAATGTAGAAAAGTTATAGAAGTAACAAATGAAAATTGTAGTTTTTGCATATATTAGTTTGCGTATGTTTAATGAAAAGGGCATAAAAGTCTGTGCATTTCCTGTTTCTGACACTCTGGTAAGCAGGTTGTTTACTGCACTAGAGTCCGGCATGCTGTGAATAAACCTCTTGTACTTTCTTCACGCCTCTGACTTTGTGTGTCCAAGTGACCTTTCAATAGTACTGTTTATTTGTTTTGAGCAGAACACTTGTTTAGCCTGTTATTGCAGGTGCCCCTACTTCACAGATAGTAGTGCCTCTCTATGCTTGGGTACAGACTGATGGCAGGAGCTAACTAAGCTAGCCTGTGAAGTACCCTAGAGGTGGAGTGAAAACTTATAGTTCTCTTCTGCAACCCATGCAAGTAAGGGGAAATAACCCTATGGTCTAGAACAGTGTTCTTCAACCTTTTTACACCTATGGACCAGCGGAAATAAAAGAATTATTTGGTGGACCGGCGGTTGAAGAGCACTGGGCTAATTCGTGGGCCAGACCCCGCCCCCATAATACTACTAATTGTAACACTATTTTTTCCATTCATTTTTCATATACTGTATACACAGACAATATAATCTTATTACCAACACATAATAGTTAACCACAAAATTAAACTACACAAAGCACACTATATGTATGCTTCTCAACATTCATTCCTACCAGAACAGATTACCCCTATGCAAATACGGGACCACAAACTAAAATTACTAATATATTCAAATGAAACCCTAAGATTCAAGACTCTGCATGCAGTACAACTCCAGAAAGCACAGTTACTTACCGTACCAGGTGTTATCCAGGGACAGCAGGCAGATATTCTTAACGTATGGGTGACGTCACCGACGGAGCCCCGGTACGGACCTTTTTAACTAGAAAGTTCTAGTTAGCCGCACCGCGCATGCGCGAGTGCCTTCCCGCCCGACGGAGGAGTGCGTGGTCTCCAGTTAGGATAAGCCAGCTAAGAAGCCAACCCGGGGAGGTGGGTGGGTCGTAAGAATATCTGCCTGCTGTCCCTGGATAACACCTGTTACGGTAAGTAACTGTGCTTTATCCCAGGACAAGCAGGCAGCATATTCTTAACGTATGGGTGACCTCTAAGCTAACAGAGAGGGAGGAGGGATGGTTGGCCATTAGGAAAATAAATTCTGAAGTACAGATTGGCCGAAGTGCCCATCCCGTCTGGAGAAGGCATCCAGACAGTAGTGAGTAGTGAATGTGTGAACTGAAGACCAAGTGGCCGCCCTGCAGATTTCCTCAATGGGCGTGGAACGGAGGAAAGCCACAGAGGCAGCCATAGCCCTGACTTTATGGGCCGTGACAGCTCCTTCCAGTGACAGGCCGGCCCGAGCATAACAGAACGCAATACAGGCAGCAAGCCAATTGGACAGCGTTCGTTTAGATACAGGGTGACCCCGACGGTTAGGATCGAAGGTCAGAAAGAGTTGAGGAGAGGTGCGGTGCGCCCTGGTACGGTCAAGGTAGTACGCCAGGGCACGCTTACAATCCAGCGTGTGCAGAGCCTGTTCCCCAGGATGAGAATGTGGTTTAGGGAAGAAGACAGGCAACACGATGGACTGGTTGAGGTGAAAGGCTGAAACCACCTTAGGAAGGAATTTTGGATGGGTACGTAGAACCACCTTGTCGTGATGAAAGACAGTGAACGGTGGATCGGCGACCAGTGCATGTAGCTCACTAACCCTCCTGGCAGAGGTGATGGCAATGAGGAAAAGCACCTTCCATGTGAGAAGCTTGAGCGAGGTAGTAGCAAGCGGCTCAAAGGGGGGTTTCATGAGGGCTGACAAAACCACATTGAGGTCCCAGACAACCCAGACAACCGGGGGAGGCTGAAGAGGTGGTTTGATATTGAAGAGGCCTCTCATGAACCGGGAAACCAGAGGATGAGCCGTGAGGGGTTTTCCAAGGATAGGCTCGTGAAAAGCAGTGATAGCGCTGAGGTGGACTCTGATTGAGGTAGACTTGAGACCAGCGTTAGACAGAGAGAGCAAATAGTCCAGTACAGTCTCCACGGCCAATGAGGTGGGATTGTGATGATGTAGGAGGCACCAAGAGGAGAACCGGGTCCATTTCTGATGGTAACATTGGAGTGTGGAGGGTTTCCTGGAGGCCTCCAAAATGCGACGGACAGGCTGAGACAGGTTTCCTGGAGAGGTCAGCCCGAGAGAAACCAAGCTGTCAGGTGGAGGGAAGACAGATTGGGATGTAGCAGAGACTGACGTTGCTGTGTAAGCAGAGATGGAAATACAGGAAGAGGAATGGGCTCCCTGGAGCTGAGTTGAAGTAGAAGGGAGAACCAGTGTTGCCTGGGCCACCGAGGGGCGATGAGAATCATGGTGGCTCTGTCCTTGCGGAGTTTGAACAGAGTCCGCAACATCAGAGGAAGTGGAGGGAAGGCATAGAGGAACCGATCCGTCCAGTCGAGCAGGAATGCATCCGGGGCCAGACGATGTGGAGAGAAGAGTCTGGAGCAGAACTGGGGCAGCTGATGGTTGTGAGGAGCTGCAAAGAGGTCCACTTGCGGAGTGCCCCAGCGAGCAAAGATGGAGTGGAGAGTGGGAGGATCCAGGGTCCACTCGTGAGGTTGAAGGATGCGGCTGAGCTGGTCGGCCAGGGAGTTCTGTTCGCCCTGGATATAGACCGCTTTGAGGTAAAGATTGCGGGCTGTGGCCCAGGTCCAAATTCGGAGGGCCTCCTGACAAAGGAGACGAGATCCGGTGCCGCCTTGCTTGTTGATGTAGTACATGGCGACCTGGTTGTCCGTGCACAGGAGAAGAACCTGAGGATAGAGAAGGTGCTGGAAGGCTTTGAGAGCATAAAACATGGCTCTGAGCTCCAGGAAATTGATGTGATGTTGGCGTTCCTGAGGGGTCCAAAGTCCCTGGGTGCGTAAATCCCCTATGTGAGCTCCCCATGCATAGGGGGAGGCATCTGTGGTGATGATCATGGAATGAGGGGGTGGATGCAAAAGGAGGCCCCTGGAAAGATTTGAGGAGTTCAACCACCATTGAAGAGATTGCTGAAGAGACGATGTCACAGAGATGGGATGAGAAAGAGGATCCCTGGTCTGTGACCATTGGTTGGCGAGGGTCCATTGCGGTATCCTCAGATGGAGTCGCGCCAGAGGAACTACATGGACTGTCGAGGCCATGTGACCCAGAAGAATCATCATCTGGCGAGCAGGGATGGATGGTTGTAGGAGCACCTGTCGACAGAGGTGAAGTAGTGTCCGGTGCCGGTCGGCAGGGAGGAACGCTCTCATGAGGTTGGTATCGAGAAGTGCTCCGATGAACTGGAGGCGCTGCGTGGGAATCAGATGCGACTTGGGATAATTGATCTCGAACCCCAAGAGATGGAGGAAAGAGATGGTGTGGTGAGTTGATTGCAGCACAAGTGGTGAGGTTGTTGCTTTCACCAACCAATCGTCCAAGTAGGGGAACACTTGAAGGTTGTGGGACCTGAGACAGGCCGCTACCACAATCAGGCACTTGGTGAACACCCTGGGTGATGATGCGAGACCAAAGGGTAGCACTTTGTACTGATAGTGGTGATTCAGTATCTGGAATCGGAGGTAGCGACGTGAAGCCTGATGGATTGGGATGTGAGTGTAGGCCTCCTTGAGGTCCAGGGAACATAGCCAGTCGTGTTGAGACAGAAGAGGATAAAGTGTGGCAAGGGAGAGCATCCTGAATTTTTCCTTGACCAAACACTTGTTGAGGTTCCTGAGATCGAGGATAGGACGAAGATCCCCTGTTTTCTTGGGTACCAAGAAGTAGCGGGAGTAAAATCCCTGACCTCTTTGTTCTGGTGGAACTTCTTTGATGGCATTGAGAAGGAGGAGGGATTGGACCTCCCTGAGGAGGAGAGGAGTCTGGGAGGAGTGAGAAGCAGACTCTACGGGAGGATGGTCTGGAGGAAGAGTCTGAAACCGTAGTGAGTATCCGTGACGGATGATGTTTAGAACCCACAGGTCTGATGTGATGGCCTCCCAGCGCCGTAGAAAGATGGTGAGGCGGCCCCCGATAGGTTGAGGCAGAGGCAGCGAGGGTTGAAGACTGGCTATGCCCTGGAGAAAGGAGTCAAAAGGGCTGAGGAGGCTTAGTTTGAGGGAGAGGCTTAGCTGTCTGGTGAGATTGCGAGCGAGCCTGAGAGTGCTGTTGTTGTTGTTGGCGAGGCCGACGAGATTGCTGTTGAGGAGGATTCAGTGGCCTAGCAGAAAAGCGACGTTGGTAAGAAGACTGAGGTCTGTATGGTCGTGTCGGCGGAGTCTTCTTTTTAGGCTTAATGAGGGTGTCCCATCTCGTCTCATGAGCCGAAAGTTTTTGTGTGGTGGTATCTAGAGACTCCCCAAAAAGTTCATCACCAAGACAGGGCGCGTTGGCAAGGCGGTCTTGGTGGTTGACATCCAGGTCAGATACTCTCAGCCAGGCAAGGCGTCGCATGGCAATTGCCAGAGCAGAGGCACGGGAGGAGAGCTCGAAGGAGTCATAGATTGAGCGTACCATGAACTTCCTGAGCTGAAGGAGGGTAGAAATTTGTTGCTGAAACAATGGGACCTTGCGTTCAGGGATGTACTTTTGCAGAGCAGAAAGTTGTTGTACCAGATATTTCATATAAAAAGAAAAATGAAATGAGTAATTGTTGGCTCTGCTAGCCAGCATGGCATTCTGGTATAGGCGCTTTCCAAATTTATCCATTGTTTTACCCTCTCTGCCAGGAGGGGTGGAGGCATAGACACTGGAACCATGAGATTTCTTGAGAGTGGATTCTACCAGGAGGCTCTCATGTGGCAACTGGGGTTTATCAAATCCCGGAATAGGGATGACCCGGTATAAACTGTCCAGTTTCTTAGGGGCACCTGGAACAGTAAGGGGGTTCTCCAAGTTTTTATAAAACGTCTCCCGCAGAATATCATGAACGGGGAGTTTTAGAAATTCCTTGGGGGGTTGGTCGAAATCCAAGGCTTCTAGAAAGGCCTGGGACTTCTTGGAGTCGGACTCAAGTGGGATGGAAAGAGCCCCAGACATCTCCCGAAGGAATTTTGTAAATGAGGACTGCTCGGGTTTGGAGGTGGATTCAGCCATGGAGGGTTCCTCATCAGTGGAAGAGGCATCCTCCTCGGTACCGAGTGGGGATTGCTCCCATAAGTCAGGGTCCCTGATGGCCGGCTCAGCATGGCGGGTTTTAGAAAGGGACTTGCCAGATCTCATGGATACGGTGCCGGGGGATGAAGACCGGTGCCGATCTCTGTCCCGGGAGGAGTGGTGTCGATCCCGGTCCCGAGACGATCGATGTCGATCTTGGGTTCGGGATGGGTCCTCCGACGTGCAGGTCTGTAGTGTAGGCTGTGCCGATAAGACCGGCATCGAAGTGTTCATCGGTACCGAGGGGGTGGCCACTG
Organism: Geotrypetes seraphini; assembly: GCF_902459505.1. NCBI lineage: Eukaryota > Metazoa > Chordata > Amphibia > Gymnophiona > Dermophiidae > Geotrypetes > Geotrypetes seraphini. The sequence goes on along the minus strand of NC_047088.1, from coordinate 142,323,463 downwards.
GCGTAGTGGTGCGAGGCTCGGGCCGGACCGGTACCGGAAGGAGTGGTGCCAGCAGGGTTGGAAGCAGTTCCTGAAGCTGGTGCTCGAGTTGCTCCTGTAATTTAGTTTGGAGGATGGCCGAGATACGGTCCTCCAATGGGGGCACCGGTACCGTTTTACTTTTCTTCGGTACCATAGGTGCCGCTCTACGCTCCGGTGATGAGGAGGCCGATGAAGAGGCACTCACCGTAATCGGAGCGGAGCGCTTACGGGACTTGCGGGACGTCGGAAGGACCGGTGTCACCGCCGTGGCTGGAGGGCGCTCGAGGGAAGTGGAAGGCTTCTTAGCCGGCTTACCTGGCGCCATCGACCCCGCAGAAGGATCAGGTGGTGTCGATGTTGACGGTGCCGATTTCGGCGGTGCCGTCGACGTCGGGGTCGGATCCATAGCAGAACCGGTGCCGAAGAGGAGATTCTGCTGGATTTGTCTATTTTTAAGTGTGCGTTTTTGAAGAGTCGCGCAGCGGGTGCAGGTGTCAGCCCGATGTTCCGGACCCAAGCACTGTAGGCACCAGTTGTGTGGGTCCGAAAGGGAAATCGGGCGTGCACACCGCTGGCACTTCTTAAAACCTGGCTGAGGGGGCATGAAGGGGAATACGGCCTCAGCGAAATCAAAGCCGGAGGCTTGTATGATGGCAACAGGCCCCGCTGGGGCCTGTTGAAAAATAAAGGAAAAAATAAAGTTTTTTTTTTTTTTTTTTTTTTTTAGATTAGAAAGAAAACAGAAAAACCCGAAGGAAAAAAGCAGAAAAAAATCAGAATAACGCGAGCGGGAAGGCAAAAAAGGAGTGTTCAACAGCCGTTGAATACCACATGCGTCTTCTTCGCTCCGCGGAAACGAAGAAACTGGAGACCACGCACTCCTCCGTCGGGCGGGAAGGCACTCGCGCATGCGCGGTGCGGCTAACTAGAACTTTCTAGTTAAAAAGGTCCGTACCGGGGCTCCGTCGGTGACGTCACCCATACGTTAAGAATATCTGCCTGCTTGTCCTGGGATAAAAAAAGATTTATACATCTCTTCCTGAACAGTGCAAAATATAGACAGCAGATGAAAATTTTCAAAATTGACACAATTCAATCACTAAATTGAAAATAAAATCATTCCCCCTACCTTTGTTGTCTCCCTCTCTCCATGTGCCATCCCTTCATCATGGCAGTTGGGTGAGGCTGGGTGTCCTGCCCTCTCTTGTTTACAAACAATGCCTTGAGAAAGCCAGCTGTCTCTCTTGTCTTCCTCCCCCTCAGCAAGAATCATACCAGCGCTCCCACCTGGCTGTTTTATGCTGCCCACGGCTGGCTCCTTCTTCCTCACTGCCTGCGGCTGGCTCCCTCTCCCTCGCTTCCCCTATTCCTCACTGTCGGTCCACGGCCGGAATGTGCCTCAGGCCTGATGAGATCAGTGCACAAAGCCACATGCGGCGGCTCCTCATGCATCATCCAGCAGCTTTTCCTCTGACGTTGTGATGTCAGAGAGAAGGCTGCCAGTTCAGGCGCAGGACGTGTATAGGAGCTGCCGCTGCCCGCAGCTTTGTACACTGATCTCCTCAGGCCTGAGGCACGTTCAGGCAGGAAATTTCTGCGGACCAGCGATTGAAGAAAACTGGTCTAGAACGTCTCACCTATCTACTGGAGAAGAGCTTACTAGGGTAAGTAAATAATCTCCTTTTCACTACTCAATTCAGATACAGCTAACAGTTTCATAGTCTTAACAACACTAATTTCGCCTTTATTTAGTATTATCTGAACACTGTGTGACGTTGCTATATACAGTGGTGCCTCACACAACGAACTTAATTCGTTCCAGGAGCAAGTTTGTTATGCGAAAAGTTCGTTATGTGAAATGCGTTAAGCGCAATGACTAACGACTGCCTGCAGTGCCTGCGCGGAAGGATGCAATACATCGGCAGCGATCGTGGAAGCTCGGGCGACTTCGTTGTGTGAAACGAAGTTCGTTGTATGAATCATGACATGAAGTTCGTTGTGTGCAGCGTTCGCTGTGCGAGGCGTTCTTTATGCGAGGCACCACTGTATATCCAATCACTAGTTATAGCCTCTTCAGCATTTCATTTTCTTCACTCAGAATGTTTATGAACTGGTTTATCACTCACACTTCAAATCAACCTCTGATCGTTTTGATAATTTGTTCACAAAATTTTTCACAGAAATGTACACACTTTTCATATTAATACCCCCAATGCTCCTGTAGTTCCGCTACCCTCCACCACAAGAGCTGCAGGTTCACGGCCAGCTTGTGCAAAGTATTTTGGACTAGATTCTATAAATAGAACCAAAAAAACAGCACCGAGTGCTATTCTACGAACAGTGACTAAAGAATAACATGGGGACAAATTTTTCCCTGTCCCCATGAGTTTTGTCGCTGTCCCTGTCCCAGTCCTGTAAGCTCTGCCTTAACCACACAAGTCTCGAACACTTATTATTTTAAAATATTTGAGGCTTGTGCAGATGAGGACAGAGCTTGCAGGAACGAGGCAGGGACAGGAAAAGAACTCGCAGGGACGGGAAAATAAGTTCCAACAGCGTTGGGGAAAAATTTGTCCCCATGTCATTCTCTAATAGTGGCTATACTCGTCATGTTTAGAACAGCGATTAACACTGGGAACCGCACCACCGACTAATTTTAAACATTGCCATTTACAATAACATGGTATAAATCTTTACACTTAAATTAGGTGAGAATCTCCCCTTATTCTTAACTGTACATGGAAATTGCAGGGATGATCCTGCAATGGCCATGCTCCTTTATGTAAAATTTAGACAAGGATCCCATGCTTAAATGTGCCTAAATTTTAATTAAATCCAGTTAGCATTAATTGCTTCAATTATTGGCACTAATGCTTGTTTGATTAAATTACACATACAAATCAGGAATATGCAATATATATAGCGCTTTTTTTTTTTGTTTTTTTTTTTACAGAATTTGAGGGATTATGTCTTTTTCCAATTCTTGATTTGAGAAATCGGACTGACTTTTCATATTTAACTGCAGATTCCATCTGACCTTTTGATATTTTTATTTTAACTAATTTTATTTCTTGATTAGATTGACATCTCAGTTAAGTCATATATTAATCACTGAAATGGAAAATGTACCCTTTTAAAAGGTGTTAGTTTTGCACTAGTCTCAGCACTGAAAATTCGTGTAACTGCCAAATGATTTCTTAATATTCACAAGGTAAGAAACGTTCATTATCAAAGATTTCTTATATTTTGGGTTGAACACTACGTAACTCTTTCAAACAAATAAATACAACAGTAATTGTATCACTAACACACTTTCATAGACTGAAGTCTGATCATTAAGCTTGCCTTTATTATCTAGTATGTACAGTATAATTCAACTATGTAATCACCAGAGAGTTTATTCTGACATCTAGTGGTCATTTAGAAATGATACTTTTAGCTTTAAAGCTGCAGTCAAAACATCTGATTAAATTTAGTCCTCCATAGTGGTGCTGTACTGATCGTAATCACAGTATGAATAAACCTCAGTCACATTATGTGAACATTTTATTTTTAAGGTGATATGATCCATATTAAGCCTAAAAAATTTAAATCTGTTTTATTCATAACAATATTAAGTCAAATTTGGTTCAAGCATCACTTGATTGGGTTTTAGTTTTATATATTTAGCAGTATGGCTTTTTATTCATTATTTTATTCACATTAAACAGTTTCTATTATATGTATGTACATGATGCATTTAGTAAGTGTGCATGTATGTTGGAAGATTAGGTTCTTACCTTTGGTAATCTTTCTGTTAATCCACAGGGGAGTCATTACTATAGGTGTTCAATCCATGACCACAAATCAGATCTTGCAGAAATCCACACAACTTTTCTCATCTGCTCCTCCTACTTAGCTGAGAGACACAGAGCCCTTTTCAGTCGAGTCCAAAAGCAAACAAATATCACTGAAACAAAGCATATGCACAAAGGGGGCATGGGGAACCTCCCCACAAACACCAATAAGATTTTGTACTGCTTTGCAAGATATAAGAAAACAATTAAACAAGCAACAGGAAAGAACATGGCAGTAATATGGAACCAACCTGCTGCTTACAAAGAACACAAATTGGACATAGCCAGCAGCTAAGATATGTATCCACATACATAGAACGATACCCCACAGGGCCCATCTGCTGGCTGGAAGATACTCAGGCCTGAAAAGAGAAACATCTAAGGCAGAAATACACAGGCGATATAGAGAAAAAGAGTAGACAGAGGGTGGGTTGTAATGACTCCTTCGTGGATTAACAGAAAGAAGATTATCAAGGTAAGAACTTAATCTTCCATTCAGTTACATCCACTCCGGAGTCATTACTATAGGTGATTTACCAAAGCAATGTCTAGGGTGGTACTGCCTGTGAAATAGAGAATGACACGGGGGGAAAAAATTTGTCCCCGTCTCTGTGAGTTTGTCCCCGTAAATCGTCTGATCCCATCCACACAAGCCTCAGATAGTTTTATACTGAACTTATTTTATTAAAGTATAAAAAGAAACAATATTCTGTACAATTGTCATTTTATAAATCAAAGTTCTGACTGCTGAACTAGAGAAAGATCTTCAGCTAGCAGGGCTTTGTTTATAAATGTTATCAACACAACTAATATACTATTTTATCCTAAAGCAAAAAAAAGAAAAATATAATTTTTCTACCTTTGTTGTCTGCTCTCCTCATTCAATTCCTTCCATCCACCACTGTCTGCCTTCTCTCTGCCTCTTCCATATGCTCTGTTACTTGTGCCTCTCCCTTCCATCTCTCCTTCCACCCCCACCCCCAATTGGTCTGGCACCCATCTTCTTCCCTCTGCTCCCCCACAGTCTGACACCTGTCTTCTTTTCTTTCATCTTTCCTTCCCATCCTCCAGGTGGTTTTTAGAATCTCTCTCCTTTCCTCCCCTCAGATCTGGTCTCCCCAATCCAGCATGTGCCTTTTTCCTCCCTTTATCCCTCCTTCCATGCAGTTTATTTATTTATTTAAAATTATTTATAACCTGCCCATCCACTCTCTTCCCCATTTCCCTTCAGCACCTTCTCCCCACTCTCTCTTTCCCATTTGCCTTCAGCGTCTGTTCCTCTCCATCCCCCTTCAGCACCCTTCACACAGTCCAGCAGCGCCTCCCTCCCATTCACTCCGGTCTGAGCATCTCCCTCCCTCCCATTCACTCCGGTCTGAGCATCTCCCTCCCTCCCTATGGCAGAACTTGTAAGATATACACCATTTGTGGAAAATACGAGTGACCCTGCAAGACACCATTCTTTAATTTAGGAATATTGGTCAGGTGACCTATCGGTTAGGTCAAGCTATTTATCACCACAGAATTGTGTCCCTTTTAGTAATCATAACTGAACTCACACAAATTAATCTGTTCAAACGTTTACATAATTCTTGAAGTTTGAGCTAATATATACAGGTTGAGACACATAGATGAGATAGCAATGAAGGGTAAGTATCCACACCTGTGTCTTGATTTTAATTGGAGTCTGCTTATAAATAGTCAATGAGTGTCTTAGCTCTTGAGAAACCCTTGTGCGTCAAAATACCCATCATTTTGCCAGCCTTGTGAGCAGGTATTGTCTTGTAAAAAGAGAACTCCCTTCCACAACTATGCTCCTTTTTTCTTTCAATGCCACCTTTAATCAGCACAGCAAGTTACAATACAAATATTTTAAATTAACTGTTTGGCCCCTTAGAAGATTTCCTTTGGACTTTTCTTCTGCAGGAATAGGAACTTCATGATGGCTTGGAGTTCCACACCTAAAAATTCCATACTTTTTTTTCGAGATGGTTCAATCAATGATCTGAAACATCAAACATAGCATTACGGTTTTTACAAATCGCACATTGCAAAACACACTCTTCAGCTACAATGGCAGAATAATGCTCAGAATTCCATCACTGGTGCAATTGGCTTAGAAAAAGCCAACAAGTTTGCCGGCTGTGTCAAAGGAATATGCTTTCCAGAGGAGCTGAATAAAGTCTGGTAAAAATTCACACCCCTTGTCCACTGTAGGGCCCTGCTGAGGCACCCACACTGCACCAAAGACAGGCGTTTGGCGCCAGACTTCAGAACAGCCTCTGGGTGAGACTTTGCCCCAAAATCAGACATAGGCTGGCTCCCCGGCCCTGGAGGACCCGGAGGAGGTGAATCCCAATGCTCCCGCCCCCTCCCCCAGTGCATTGCATAGTCACTGATCTGGCGCCAATCTGTCATAATCAATGCCCACATTCAACAGATTAGGGGCCAAAGAGTATATCCCAAATGATTTTTAACAAAATTTAGGGGTTTTGAGACAGAAATAAAAAAACTTTGGAAAAAGATAAATAAAAATCCAAAATGGCTGCCAGCGAATTCGTGCCCAAAACAGCAAAAATAAATAAAGGAAGGAAAGCTGAGAATCAATAGATATTCCAAATTAGCAGAAGGAGTTCATTGGTTTGGATGTTAGTATTAAATAAACTGAGGTCTAGGTCAGGGATGGGAAAGAAACTGGTAAAACCAGCAGGCTATGTTTTTTTCTTGAAAACCAACTTATGAGTAGTAATACATCTTGAAACTGTTTTTAAGCATTCTTGCAATGGACCAAGAAATGGGGAGAATGAATTTGTAGGAAAGATCAAAAGGACGTCGCTAGAGTAAAAATTGAAAAGAAATACTGAGAGCTTGAACAATTGCTAGCAGGCTTAGAAACAGATTGGAAAGAAGAGGACTGAAAGATTAGGTTCTTACCTGGATAATCTTGTTTTTATTAATATACACAGGGGTCCGTACATTAGGTGAGCAATCCATACTAGAGAGCCACTTGCAGAAGAGTGTTGATCATATCTTTCAGTGCTTCCTCCTTCACCAGTGGAGTATAGCTCCCTCTTCAGTTTGTACCAAAGTAATTGAGCTCCACTGTACTCTAATGTAACAAGAAAAAACAGAAGGAAGGGTACTGGGAACCACCCCGTAAATAACATACATTTTTGTTCTGCTTTGTAACTCATGAAAAATAATTATTAGCATGAACTTGCAACAAAGGTTTTATCGATAAACCAACCTGCTGTGTGCAACTAGCACCAACAAGGAACTCCAAAGCTCAATAGCTCAGTACTTTATTAGTAAGTTAATCATACATGTTCATCTAGCCACATTGTCTAAATCTCATGGCCATTTATTGAGCATTATTCTCAAAACTAATCATATGTGCAGATCTTTTTGAGTCACAGGAATCAAGAATAATGTAGATTCCTTTTCAAAGAAGGGTTATGGTTGCTTGAAAAATGCAACTACGCATTCCTATCTGTAGGTTTTCGATACAAGGTTGTAGTAAGATGAGTCTCCCTTACGAATGAGTAAATTCAAAAAATTAATCTCAATTTCATCTGAAATGTTAGATTTGGATCTCTAGTATTTAGCCATTGAAAAAAAAGGTCTAATTGGCATCTATCCCTCCCACCATAGGAGGAAAATGTCATCTATGTATTGTTTATACATCCATATGTTGTCTTTGAAAATGTGGTCCTGCAGATAGGTTGATTCAAAATTGGCCACATATAATGTTTGCTATATCTGAGGCCATAGTTGCACCCATACCAGTGCCTGTAATCTGCTGATAGAATTTGTTCTAGAATTCAAAGTAGTTCCTCTGTAAGGCCTATCATAGCCAATGTTAGAATGAAACGGTTCGATATCCTCCTGTCAAACTCTCTGTTATGTAATGTCTTCCCAATAATAGATAAAGCAGAAGCTTGTGGGATGTTCATGTATACTGAATTGATGTCTAAGGTTACCAAGATAATATCACTAAGATCTCCGTCAAAAGAATCCAATAAAGAAATCATATGTTCCGAGTTATGTAAGGTTCTAGAAAATGATCAACAAAGATGGATAATGGTTCTAGAACAGAACCATTAGCAGCTACTATAGGCCTTGAACTACTTATTTGTGTTTTCCATTCACTGCACACTCGATGCGTTTAACGTTCCTTCTACGCTATTTCTCTTGCTTTCTATGCTGTATTAAAGATGGCTATCTGGCTAACCAATGTTTGGTGCACTTTATATTGATATTACTTCTGAGGTTCTCATTTATTCTCTCCTATGCTTAGTTCATATTAGTTCTAACATGTCAAATTTGCATATCTTGTTTCTGATATTTGGTCTTAAGGGATAACGCTTATTCTTTTATATATATTGTCAGATTCTCATTTTGTTTCAATTGATTAATATTGCTTTTATTTGATGTTATTTTATATATGCATGTTTTTCTCTTAATATTATATATATATATATAAATAAAATGCTAAGCGCGCATGCGCACTCTCACCGCGTGCTTCCTTGATCCCTGTTCTGTCAGGCTGTGGCGGTAGGAGTGCGCATGCGCGCCAGACAAGCCTCCCTGCTCTCCACCTCGCGGCTGCAGAAATGGCCCCACACTCGTGGCTTCAGGCTCATCCAGCTCCAGCACAGCAGAGAGTCGGCAGTACAGAGTAATCAGTTTCTCCTTCCTTCCCGCAATCCGACCGGCTCCCTTAGGCCCTTCCCTTCCCGCGGTCCCAACTCCAGCAGCCTGCAGCACTGTACACATGCTGCTTCGGGGCCTTCTGCTGCCCTGATTTTCTCTGGAACGTCCCTGATGACATCATCAGAGATGCGGCAGAGCAAATCAGGGCAGTAGAAGGCCCCGAAGCAGCATGTGTAGAGTGCTGCAGACGCTGCTGGAGTCGCAGGTTTGTCAGGACCGCGGAAAAGGAGGGGAGGGGAAATGGAGGGGGAATAATTCAAACAACTTACTCTGTGAAACTTCCGTTATTACACAAAAAAAGGTAGGTGACAAAAGGAGAGAGAGACAGAAAAAAAAAAATCCACATACAGCAGCCAAAGAGACAAACACCAAAACAAACAGACAGAGAGACCAAAAAGCACAGTTACTTACCGTAACAGGTGTTATCCAGGGACAGCAGGCATATATTCTCACATGTGGGTGACGTCATCTACGGAGCCCCAGCGCGGACAGCTTTTCAAGCAAACTTGATTGAAGTTTCAAGTTTGCTACACTGCACCACGCATGTGCATGCCTTCTTGCCCACTAGAGGGCGCATCCCCACCTCGTGGTCCTCAGTTCCATAACCAGCAAAGAAGCCATCCCCGGGGAGGAGGGCGGGTTGTGAGAATATATGCCTGCTGTCCCTGGATAACACCTGTTACGGTAAGTAACTGTGCTTTATCCCAGGACAAGCAGGCATGATATTCTCACATGTGGGTGACCTCCAAGCTAACCCAAAAAAAGGGCAGGTGGGAGGATGGCAATTTAGGAAAACAGGTTACGTAACACCGACTGGCCAAACCGGCCGTCGCTTCTGGACAAAGTATCCAGACAGTAGTGGGAGGTGAACGTATGAACCGAAGACCAAGTGGCAGCTTTACAAATGTCCTCCACAGGAGTAGACCGGAGGAAAGCAACAGAAGCTGCCATAGCCCGGACCTTATGCCCCGTGACTCGACCATGGAGCGTGAGACCAGCCTGAGCGTAGCAAAAAGAAATACAAGCAGCCAACCAGTTGGACAAGGTGCGCTTGGAAACAGGACGTCCCAACCGATTAGGATCAAAGGACAAAAACAATTGAGGAACCTTCCGATGAGACTTGGTACGTTGGAGATAAAAGGCCAACGCCCTCTTACAGTCAAGCGTGTAAAGCGCCGCCTCACCAGGATGAGAGTGGGGCTTCGGGAAGAACAATGGACTGATTGAGGTGGAAATCAGACACAACCTTAGGTAAAAATTTAGGATGGGCGCGAAGAACCACCTTGTCATGATGAAACACAGTAAAAGGTGGATCCGCAACCAAAGCCTGCAGCTCACTAATCCGACGAGCTGACGTGAGCGCAAGCAAAAAGACCACCTTCCAAGTGAGAAACTTAAGATGAGATTTGTCGATAGGCTCAAAAGGGGGCTTCATCAGTTGAGCTAAGACCACATTAAGATCCCAAACTACAGGAGGAGGTTTCAGAGGAGGGTGAACATTCACTAGACCCCTCATGAAACGAGTCACCAGAGGATGAAGAGAAAGAGACCGACCCTCGAGATGCCGATAGAACGCCGCGATGGCACTGAGATGCACCCGAATGGAAGTCGTCTTCAACCCAGACGTAGACAGATGCAACAAATATTCCAGCACCGAAGACACTGGAACTGAACTCGGGTCCAGATGGTTCGAGGAACACCAGGATGAAAATCTGGTCCACTTCTGGGAATAACAAAGCCTAGTCGAGACTTTGCGCGAGGCTTCCAAAATCTCCCTCACCGACTGAGAAACAGGAACCGAAGTCAAGGGGAAATGGAACCAAGCGGTCAGATGTAAAGATTGAAGATTGGGATGTAACAGCGAACCCCGACTCTGAGACAGCAGAGAGGGAAAAACCGGCAGAAGCAGAGGTTCCCTGACACTGAGTTGAAGGAGCAGGGAGAACCAGTGCTGTCTGGGCCAATGAGGCGCAATGAGAATCATAGTGGCTCCGGTCGATTTGAGATGTACCAAGGTTCTCAAGATCAGAGGAAAGGGAGGGAACGCATAAAGGAACCTCCCCTCCCAGTCGAGAAGGAAGGCATCGGCCTCGAGACGGTCCCGGGAGTACATCCGAGAACAATAGAGGGGCAGTTTGCGAGTCTCCGGGGAGGCAAACAGATCCACCTGAGGAGTCCCCCAGCGGTCGAAGACCTCGCGTAGTACCCTGGAGTTCAGCGACCACTCGTGCGGCTGGAGAAGACGACTGAGTTTGTCTGCCAGACAGTTCCTCTCTCCCTGAATGTAAACCGCACGCAGGAATATGTTCTGGGAGACCGCCCATTCCCACAGGCGCAGGGCTTCCTGGCACAGAGACCAAGAGCCCGTTCCGCCCTGTTTGTTCACATAATACATTGCCACCTGGTTGTCCGTCCGCACGAGGACTACCTGATCGTGTAGCAAGTGGCAGAACGCTCGAGCCGCCAGAAAAATGGCCCGAAGCTCCAACACATTGATGTGACAAAGACGGTCCTCTGCCGACCATAGACCCTGAGTCCGCAGACCGTCGAGATGAGCCCCCCATGCGTACTCCGAGGAGTCCGTGGTCAGGACCTTGCGATGCGGAGGAACGAGAAAGAGCAAACCCCCGGAAAGATTGGAAGAGTTGGTCCACCAACGGAGCGAGCGTCTCAAAGAAGGAGTCACCGTTATCGGACAAGAGACTGGGTCGCGATCCTGACGCCACTGCGAGGCCAAGGTCCACTGAGGAAGCCTCAGATGCAAGCGGGCAAACGGAGAAACGTGGACCGTCGATGCCATGTGACCCAGAAGAACCATCATGCGCTGAGCCGATACTACAGGCATCAGCGAAACCTGGCGACTCAATTGAAGCAGGGCCTCCAACCGAGGGGAGGGGAGGAACGAACGGAGGCGAACCGTGCCCAGCACGGCTCCGATAAACTGAAGGGATTGAGTCGGGCACAATTGAGACTTGGGAAAGTTCACTTCGAACCCCAGACGTTGGAGGAAGATGATAGTCTGTTGGGTCGCTGAGATAACCCCCTCCCTGGTAGGGGCCTTGATCAGCCAATCGTCCAGGTAGGGAAAGACCTGCAGCCCCCGAGATCTCAGGGCTGCCGCGACCACCACCATACACTTTGTGAAGACTCGAGGGGACGAAGCCAGACCAAAGGGGAGGACCCGATACTGAAGGTGCCAATCCTCCACCTAGAACCGCAAAAACTTGCGGAAAGCGGTGTGCACCGGAACATGAGTATAGGCTTCCTTCAAGTCCAGGGAGCACATCCAATCCCCTTCCTCCAACAGAGGGTACAGAACCGGAAGAGACAGCATACGGAACTTCTCCCGGACCAGGAATTTGTTGAGCTTCCGGAGGTCCAAAATGGGACGCAAGTCCCCTGTCTTCTTTGGGACTAAAAAGTAACGGGAGTAAAACCCCCGTCCCCGTTGTTCTGGGGGTACCAGTTCCACCGCCCGTAGGCTCAACAAGGCCCTGGCCTCCAAAATGAGAAGGGGAAGTTGGTTCCGGTTGCACGGACAAGTTCCGGGTGGGCGGTCCGGCGGCGTGGCTGAGAAATTGAGCGAGTAGCCCTCGGAGACGATCCGGAGCACCCATGCGTCGGATGTTATCTCTGTCCAAGCCACATAAAAGGACCTGAGTCGACCCCCGATCGGAAGGGGGTTGGGCGATAATGCGGAGGGGGCCCGCCCCCATCCGCCCAGTCCGTCAAAAGGACGGGGCCGGCTTGGACGCTCCCTGCGCTGGAGGTTTCTGTTGTCCCCCTCTACCCTGTTGGGGCGGGCGCCGAGCCGGAGATCTAGAAAAGGCCGGCGTAGACTTCTGCGGGTACCTTCTCGGGGGCGGCCGGAATGATTTTTGCGGCGGGGGCCGAGGTTTCGTCCGGACCAAAGAGGCCAAGGAGCGCTCCTGCTCCGACAAACGTTTGGTCGCCGCCTCCAGGGATTCATCGAATAATTCCGAACCCACGCACGGTAAATTGGCCAGGCGTTCCTGTAGGTTAGGATCCATATCGAGGGTACGGAGCCACGCCAGGCGGTGCATAGCCACTGCAAAGGCCGACACCCTCGAAGCGAGCTCAAACGCGTCATACACCGCGTGGAATAGATAGAGCCGCAATTGAGACAAGTTGGACATGAAGGTGGTAAACCCCTCTCTATGAGAATCAGGCATGACCTCCCGATACTGAGGCAAGTCCTTCACCATGTTACGCAGATAGGATGAGAAGGTAAAGGCGTAATTGAGTACCCTGGTCGCCATGAGGGAATTAGAATAGAGGCGACGACCAAACTTGTCTAGAGTACGCCCCTCCCTACCGGGCGGGACCGCCGCCGAGACTCTGGAGGGCTGCGAACCTGGAGAAGGAGGATGTCCTGGCGGGCGGTGAGGGAGTTCGTGACCTCCCCGCCGAACAGAAGGGGGAAGCCTCGCGGGAATACCGCGGTTCCCTGCCAGACCCCGATCCCCAAGAGGCCACATCTAGCGACCTCGAAGGAGTCGGGGAGCGCCTACGCCCTGAAGAGCCCTTGGGGGAAGCCCCCGGGGTCCGAGGCACCGAGGCGCGCCCCATCCGCCTCGGCGAGGAGTCTCTCGAACCCCCTCTTGCGGGGGACCGAAACAGTTGAGGGTTGTCGAGGCGGAGCTCCGAGACCCGCAACGTCTCGCCCCCGAGCGGCGAAGAGCGACCACGTCGTCGAGGAGAACCCCGTGCACGTTTGGGCTTCCTCGGACGACGCTTCGCCCGAGGCCGGCCCGAGGGCGAAGAGCCCCGTGAGGACCTCGAGGAAGAGGACGACGATATTCTCCTCACCCGGCGCACCCTGTCTCGAGGTCTAACGCTCCTCTCAGGTTGGGTCCCCGAGGTCAAAGTCGAGGGCAAGGTCGGAGTCGAGGTCGGGGCCGTCCTAGGACCCGAAGTCGAGGGTACCGAGATCGAGGCCGGGACCGTCGAGGCCGGTGCAGTCGAGGCCGAAGCCTGCTGCAACTGCTCGATGGCTCCGGACAGCTCCGAGGTAATCAAGGCTCGGAGCAAGTCCTGGAAAGCCGGGATCCCCATCATGGCCGGTAGATCCGAGGCCAGGGGGTGCTCCCTGGAGGGCGACCTCGGTCTCGAGTATTCCCTCGGGGCACTAGGTTTGGCTACCTTGGCCTGGGCCGCGGAGGACCCACCCGCTGTCGAGGAGCCCGAGGATGGCTTCTTCATTGATCCTGGGGCTGAGGACGGGAGCGGGGACTTACCCGAGGCAGGCTTGGACGGAGCAGCAGGCTTCGATGAAGTCGAGGGACGCGGCGAGGTCGAGGATCCCGAGGCCGAGGTCAAGGCCGGGGCCGACGTCGAGGCCTTCCCCGCCGCGGAGTCGACCGCGAAAAGCTCCGCCATCCTGGCACGGCGTCGGCGGAGCGCTCTGGCCTGAAAGGTCGAGCACCGGTCACAAGAGTCTGTCAGATGCTCGGGCCCTAAACAGAGCAAGCACCACCGGTGAGGATCGGTAATAGAGCGCAACCGATCACACCGGGTGCACTTCTTAAAACCCGTCAAGGGACGGGACATGAAAGCCAAAAAGGCCCGAATCAAAAACGGCTCGCGGCCGCGGCTCACGGGGGCCCCCGGAGCCGAACCAAAAAAATAAAATCAAATTTTTTTTATTTTTTTTTTGAAAGTAAAAGTAAAGTAAAGCACAGCGACTGAGCGAATAAAAAACACCCAGACGCGGTGACAGAAGGCAAGCTATCAGAGCTCAATTTCCACAGGGCTTCTGGCTCCACGGAAAAAACTGAACTGAGGACCACGAGGTGGGGATGCGCCCTCTAGTGGGCAAGAAGGCATGCACATGCGTGGTGCAGTGTAGCAAACTTGAAACTTCAATCAAGTTTGCTTGAAAAGCTGTCCGCGCTGGGGCTCCGTAGATGACGTCACCCACATGTGAGAATATCATGCCTGCTTGTCCTGGGATAAGTAAGAAATACAGACAGCAGTCAAAGAGATACTTAGAAGGTGACAGTCAAAACACCACACAGAAGAACAGGGGTTTAAAGAGACAGATTTAAAAAAAAAAAATTTGGACAAGGAGAGAGAGACAAAACAGAAAAAAAAAAAAGACAGGGGCTACAGAGACAGATTAAAATAGACAGACACCAAAACAAAGACAGACAGATATACAGCGGCCAAGGAGAGAGAGACAGAAAGAAAGATAGACACACAAATCTATTCTAGCACCCATGTGTTCCCGCTTTCCGTGCGCTGTAGGTCCCCGTAGGTAGGTGATGTCGGCTTCAGGCAGTGCGGAGGCTGTCGGCCGCGGCAGCTCTTGGCGTCTGCAGGCTGCAGCGGCTTGAGGCGGCTGTCGGTGGAGGGCAGACGCGAGGTAAGGGGTGCTGCTGGACGGAGGGTGAAAAAGAAAGGGAGGCCTACTGCTGGATGGGGGAGCAGGAAAGAGATGCTACTGGACAGGGGAAGAGACGGGGGAAGAAAAAGGAAGAGAGGTCTACTGCTGGACAGGGGGACAGGAAAGAGGTGCTGCTGGACAGGGGGGAGATAAAAAAAAAAGGGATATGGGCTGCTGCTGTATAAGGGGAGCAGTGAAGGGGTGGTGGTGGACACAAGGAAGTTAAAGGAAGGGAAAATGGGTGGACAGCCGAGGAAAAATAAAGACAGAAAGAGGCTAAGGAGAGAGAGAGAGAAAGAAATAAAGACAAACACATACATTCTAGCACCTGTTAATATAACGGGCTATAAGACTAGTATATGTATGTATATGTATGTATGTATATATATGTATAAGACTTATATATATTTTTAAGCTCTTATACAGTCCCATGAGGAAGGTGTTTATCAACACCGAAACTATGATCCTTGTTGGGACTTTATGTCAATAAAGACTTTGGCTGGTTGAAAAGACATCTCCTTTTTTTCGTTGTACTATTCTACATTTCAAGACGAGGTATTGTTCTTTTGTCCGTAGATTCATTTATCCTACATCACTCCATTTCATATTCTTCAGATACTGACGACAGGAAATTTTTACTTAGGGGTCCTTTTATCAAGCCGCGCTAGTGGGGTTAGCACGTCGCACATTTAATCACACACTAACCCCGCGGCAAGCCAAAAAACGAATGCCTCGTCAATGGAGGCGTTAGAGACTAGCGCGGTAGGCGGTTTAACATTAAACCCCCAACCGCGCCTTGATAAAGGACCCCTTAGAATACGAATCCATTATTACCAATAAATGACTCAGTGAGAAAAACAAAAACCACACAAAAGAAGTCAATTACTGGAGGAATAAAGCCTGCATAATAAAACACATGGAACAATGGAAAATGGTCTGGCATAAGAATGTGACATTTAACAAAACACATAGTTTTTGAAATTGTTGCTTCCTCAGTGACCAAGATTGTCAGTTCACTCCATGTGCACAATTTTCATACCATAGATAAAACCTATTTTCTAAGATAAACATGACCTCTATAATCAGGAATGAACAACTCCTGTTCAACTAAACAGAGATAAACCAGCTAATCACTAACATTCAGTGGAAAATAACCAGTTATCTCCCACTGAATCTCTCTGTCAGCAGCTAACCCAGTCACCAGCCATGCCACACAACATAGCCAATGAATATTGGTGCCGACTGGCTAACTGGCCATGTTTAAACAAGTCTATATGGCCACTAAATAGGTCTCTGGCCACTATGACTTAGCCAGTCAGCCAATGAATAATCAATTTGGCAGGCTGTGTCATACGTGGCTGAAAATAGACTGGAAATTTGTTGCCAGATATGGCCCTGGCATTGAATTTCCAGGTTGCCCACAAGAGGCAGCTAGGCTGCCTCCTGCCATCTGAAAGTTGGTCCCATGGTCTTTACCTGAATACCATTGTTTCTTTGAACTATCAATTCAATCAGAACCAGCATTTGTTGGACTATGGTGCATAATCTTTCATTTACAATTATAGTTTTCTTCCTTGTTTTTATATTCCACTCCCAACTTGGTCCAGCCACTGTGGTGATTTCTTTGGTTAGAAAAACAAACCATAGTCCCTTCCAAACCTCCAAACCCTGCTAATAGAACCATATATCTAGCTGCTAAATTATGTGCAATCTTATATCCCACCAAATCCTTGCAAATCGGAGTTCTAGGCGGGTTACACGTAGCATATCGCTACATAGTCATACATGGCACATAAAATTATACATGTAATGTAAGATAAGGCATCTAAAACAGCAAGTAACCACCAACACTGTAATAAATATTTACTCTATAGAATGACAAAGCCCAAGTCTCGTTAGGCTCCTAATAGGGACTTCTTGAAAAGCCATGTTTTCAGACTTTTGTGGAACAGTGCATATACAGTGGTTGCATGAATTTCTATGTAACCGAGTTCCATACTTTTGCAATTTGGTAGTTAGATGATTTTGCTATGAGTTGTCTTGTATTTTATGTCTTCCAGGGTTGAGAATGACAGGATCAAGCAGTCAGAGTTATAGTGATTAGCAGATCCACTTAATAGTCCCACCTAGGGCTCACATTTATTTTCTTCTCTTCCCTGTTCTTCCATGGCTGGAGAGAGCTGAAAGCTGAGAACTAGGGTTCAAATCCTGCTGATGCCCCCTAAGACCTTGAACAAGTCACTTCACCCTTCATTCAGGTATAGACCTAAATTTTAGGCCCTATGGAGACTGAAAACTAGCTACCGTAACTTGATTTTGAGCTACTATGGAAAAAGGCATGCACTAAATCCAAATGAATGCTACCTCATTCTCAAACCTGGCTTTCCTGGGAATCAAAAGCCAGGCTTCCTTCCTGCAAGGTAGTCAGATACTGGGCCAGATCATTTGAATGTTTTAATAGTCCAATTTTCTCCCCGAAAAGAATAATTTTACCAAGTTTTCATATTTAATATTTTATAGAATAAAGACATTTCTCTAGCCTTAACAACAAACCTTGTTTCACTTACATGGTTGAAATGATTACTCTTCCTCTTTTCTCTCACTGGGGAAGTACGAAGGAAAACATATCAAAGAGAAAAAAAAAACAGCAAAGTATATTCAGTCAGTATCAGACACTCAAGGAAAAAAAAAAAATCAAATCAGTAGATAAATATACTGTAAGCACCGACTAGAGAAAGTAATTACTCACTGTAACAGGTGTTCTTACAGGACAGCAGGGTGGATAAAAATCCAATAATTTTTTTTTTTTTTAAATCAAAAAAATTTTAAATAAGTGTTTTTTTTATTAATTTAAACTTGATTTTTATTTAAATTGTACCATTTTAAATAAAATACTTTGTTGAGAAAAATAAAGTCTATAGGTTTACGATACATTGTAATCCAAAAGTTATTCATCATGAAATGAGGATTAATTTTTAATTGTGCAGCATGGGGCTGTATATTCATGCAATGTTTAAGTTTTTTGGTAAATAAAAATTTAATTAATCCATTCATAATGTCACGTGCAATTTTTCTATTTAAAAGATATCACAGGTTTTGCATTTCTCAAATCTGTGAATTTGTGTCTGCAGAGATAACAAGCTTCTTCACAGCAAAAATCTTTCTGTAGAAAACCATAATTTAAATCAAGTCTTTCTGACTAGTGATTTAAATTGTGTTTTAAATAGTGATTTAAATCAAACCCACCCTGCAGAACAGGACATATTCTCATATATGGGTGATATCCCTGATGAAGCCATGGCATGGAAACACTCCAAGTTCTTTAATTTCAAAAACTTTTGGCATTATCTACTGCACATACGCATGCCTTCCTGCCTGCCGTACTCACACAGGATCAAAGCAATCTAATGAGAGTAAAAATCCTAAAGATATCGCAAATATGAGACTGTATCCTCTTGTTTTTGGGAGAATCCCCCAATACAGAGAGTAGCTTTGCTTTCTCAAACAGGCCAAAATATACTCGCATATGGAAATCCATAGCTAGCACACTATCTGGAAAAATGAAAAAAAAAAACAACAACCCCCCCCCAAAAAATAAAAAAAATGTAAAAAAAAATGGCCCACTACAAGCAAGGCCAAAAAAAATTGTTTAGCAACAGAATGGGACAGAAATAAAATATGTCTAGGGGAGGGGGGAAGGAGGAGTTGGAATCTAAACCCAAACCCTAAATAAATGCTAAAGGACTGACCAAACAGTTGTGTTGGAATCTTGAAAACTGTATTGAGATGTGTACATGTAGACAGAAGACCATGTCACTGCTTTGCAAATCTATTCTGATCAGTCTCCACTAGTGCTGCCCGATTCAGGGAAAATTTTTTCGATTCAATTCACTTTTCCCAACCAATTGTTGTTGGTTTTTTTCAAAACGTCCCAGCAAGTTTATTTTGTAGCCTCTTCACCCACTGCAACCCCCTTTGCTCTCTCCAACCCCACACCAGCACTGTGGTATAACCAAAAAAGAATTTTCCTCTCTGTTAGGTCCTAGCTCATGCTCACTGTCTAACACCAGCTCTGGCAGGATATACATTTCAAATCTGACATACTGTAATTACAAAATAGAAAATAAAATTATTTTTTCTACCTTTTGTTGTCTGGTCATTTTATTATTCAGATCATGTTGGTCCCAGCTCTGGTTTCTGTTTGTATTTTGTTAACTCGTTCACCAAAATCTCCTGTTCATTTGACGTTTTCTTCTTTCTCTGTGTTCTATCTCTGTACTTCCCTTCCACAGCAATGTCCAACATCTTTCCCACTGTCTACCATCTCTCTCTCTCTGCCTTGTGTCCTGGGTCAAACTTCTCTATTTTCCTCCATGCAACATCTCTCCCTTCCTCTCCCCTCCATCATCATGTGCATGGGGAGAAAGAAATGTTGCACCATCTCTCCCTGCCCTCTACCCTATGTCCAACATTTCTCCCTCTCTTCTCCATGCATGTCTTCCTCCCCTCCACCATATGCAGGATTTCTACCCCTCACCCCTTTCTACATCTGTTGCATGTCTCCCTCTCCTCCACCTCATTAAACAATTTTTCCTCTCTGCTTTCTTTCTCCTCATATGCAGCAGCTTTCCTCCCTCTTATACCCCTGTGAAGCACTGACTCCCCCCCCCCCCCCAAGGACCTCTCAAAGCAGCAGCAGCAGTGATGGCAGCTGCTGAGAAAAGGCAGCACTGCAAACAGGCAGCTTCTGGCTTCCCTCTGCCATGTCATCAGTGATGTCTTTCTCCAAAAAAGTAAGTAGGGAACTAAAAGGTCAGTATGTCTGGCTTATGTGGTAAGTAAATTAATGGAAATGCTTTTAAAACAGAATAGATCATGTGATGAGCTGAGCGAGGTAGGTCACACTTTGCCTGGCTCCAGGGCCCCCTGCTCCATCTAGTTGAAAACTTGCTTTAAATTCATCAAATCGACAGCATCCGACACCTAGGAATCTTTGTGAGCCACTTTATGGACAGATTTGTTACCAAATCAGCTGCAGGAATGGCCTCTAAACAGAAAAAAAAAAAAAAAAAGAGAAGGAGAAAACAAGGCTGCATGAGGCTCCTGCGACGGAGGAGGCTGCACCATCTGCGTAGCTTTTGGCCAAGGAACATATTCAACTCACCACTGCTGTGGTTCAAGCTTTACCGAGATTGGATAAGCTTTCCGAGCAACTTAGCTCACTGAAGACACTTGACAGAATTTTCTCAGCGAATCACTGCACTTGAGTGTGTGTGCCTTAAAGGACTCTGCAGCTTCGGCAGGAACACAGTGCGCGGATTCTCTGGCCCATCTTGCATCATACATAGATAAACTGGACAATTTAGAAAAAAGAGACAGAACAGTCCGCGTTTTATTGAATTCCCTGAAAACGGTGCCTGACATGCAGCTTCCTAAGGTTCTAGAGTGCTGGCTGCAGTCGAAACTGCCTATAAAGGATCGATCTTTAATTATGCACATAAAGTGGACTTAATCCAAGCATATAGAGCACACACAACAGGGATTCTTTATGAAACTGTGCCTATCTAGATCTTCCAAGATTACTCTGCTTCGCTCTTGGATGAGCACAAGAAATTTATGCCACTCTGTAAATGGTCTGCATCTAAAATCCAATTTATGCTTCTATATCCTGTGCAGCTTAAAGTTCATCATAATGGGACATGGAAAGCCTTTTGACTCAATAGAATCTGCGCAGGATTTTGTGCTTGGCATACTGGATTCATCCACAGATAACACCTGATATAGCTTTACTTTCTGCGCAGGAACATTGGGTTTCATATAACACTGGTTTTTGCTAGTGTTAATTACTCTTCTTAGGGTCACATGATGACACTGAGCTGAGCAGTGGCTCTTCACCTCAGCTCCAACTCGGTTCCTGAGCTAACCTTGAAAATCCCACATCGCAGCACTATACCACTCCACAGAGGTACCCTTGAGGGACGCTGAAATTGCCCAGTACTCATTGATTTTACTCTTGGGCTTAGCGGTTGAGTGGCCAGAGTGTTATGCCACTAAAGGCTCCGCGGCCTGCACAGGAGAAGCAAGAATCCTTATTCAAGATGGCATCAGAGGCTGTTATTGCCAGCGATTACACTGCAGGACGAAGCAATCCGCAAGCTCACTCATAACATCGCCACAGTGCTAGAGGACAAGCTCTCCAAACTTTAAGCCTCCATTAACAACATATGTGACAGCATTGAGAGGCAAAACCAGCAGATCAGCCATGTGGAACAGAGTGTATCGACCCAGGAGGACGCCTCGGGAGCAATGGTGGTTGGGATCTAGAACATAGTGCAAGCAGCTTTATATTAAACTGGAGGATAAAGAAAATAGGGGACACCGGAACAACCTGCACATTATTGGCATCCCCAAAGCGGTGTCAGCGGAGGCTCTTTGGGCTTTGGTGGAGACATGGATCCCAGAGGCGGTTGGCTTGGGCTCTGCAATCAAGATGGAGCGCATGCAATGTGTGGGGCCCAGGACTGTGGAATCTGGTAGACCCCAGTCGATTATCACCCACACCCTCAATTATGCAAAGAAAGACAAAATTATGTTTATCGCAAGAAGGGGGAGCTGGTGCATGAGGGTAAAAGAATGTTACTGTTTAATGATTACTCGACTACAGTGGCAGCGAGTAGGAAAGCACTGGGGTCTCAAGTTTACAGTGCAGTTTCCTGCCAGGGTGCGTGTCTTTGTTCCAGAAGGCGCAAAAACCTTTGATTCTTTAGATACTTTGCAAGAATTTGTTTTAAAAAAAACTTATCTCCTACTTGAGTGATATGCAGGCCCTTTACAGGATTTCGCTGTGGCGTTTTTGACTTTACATGCATGCTGGTGGGATAGGATGCCTTCATTGCATTTGGTGATAAGATTTCCTGTCGGAGCTGTCAGTGCCGCCAACAGCACTAATTGTTACATTGGGGCAGGCAGTCCCCGCAGCAGCACGACGCCCAGCGCTCAGGAGAGGTGTCCTTGTGGGCCTCTATAAACACCCAGGGAACAGTGGTCGCGAGCCGAGGGTCCAAAGGATGTGGCCAAAGGGGAAGGACACGCTCCTTTTGAGCCTCAAGGAGCAAGGGACTCTGCCCAATTATCAACATGAGCAAGAGAAAAGGCAAGATTACTTCAACTTAACACCAGGATCTGCCATGGGGCCAATGGACTGCCATCTTAGGCCCCTGAATCTTCTGTTAGTCCCCCTGTACTCTGGGGAACCTTCACCTCCTCCATAACCAACAGTCAATTTACCTGGGATAGCAAGTGCTGCCTCTGAAGATGGGGCAGCAATGCTTCCGGAAAAATTAATTGAACTTCCTGAAAATAAGGTTAGGGAGCGCAGGTCATCCATAGTCCCGCAGCAAAAAATAAATTAGTATACAGCAACAGTTCAATGTCAAAGAAAAAACAAATAAAAAATCAGAGTAGTCTTAAATAGCAACTTGAAAACAGGTAAAAACCATCCAAAGCAAGACAGGAAATCCTTTAATATTTGTTACATTCAGAAATAACAAAATACGAGAAAACCCCACAGTAAAATTTAAAAAAACCCCAGTTAAAAGAAAACAAGAAAATAAATCCTTTTTCTTTCACCGGCACAGTCCACATTATTGGAGTCGCTTGATACACCAGAATAAAGCAAATATATTAATTAGATCATCTCCATCTGGACAGGCATAAATTGACCATTTTCTTTTCTATTTGTCAAAATTATCCTCAATATCCACGAAAATAACATTGTCTTAATTAATATTTTAACTCTAACATGTTTTGTCTCTTTTAAAAGTGTTTTCTTTTATTGATACTGTACACCACTTAGAAATTTGATTAACCGTTTTAAAATTTTTTTTAATCAACTCAACCAAAAAACAAAACTTATATGAAACTTTCTATAAAGGTTTATCCTTAAGGAAATCTTCTAAACTGAATGGGATCCATGAATACATATTTATCACTTGCATAGGTTCCATCCAAGATATGCACCTGTGAATCAGAGGGTAATCAAGGAACTGAAAGGGGCAATAGCTGAACTGCTTCAACTAATAGCCAATCTGTCGATCAAATCAGGAAGGATTCTGGAAGACTGGAAAGTGGCGATCTTCAAGAAAGGTTCGAGGGGAGATCCGGGAAACTACAGACCAATGAGTCTAACCTCAGTACCGGGAAAGATGGTAGAGGCGCTGATAAAGGACCGCATCATTGATCACCTTGACGGACACAATCAGATGAGAACCAGCAAGCACGGCTTCAGCAAAGGAAGAGCTTGCTTAACGAACTTGTTGCACTTCGAGGGAGTAAACAGTAGTGCTGCCCGATTCAGAGAAAAATATTTCGATTTGATTTGATTCACCCTGTTGAATCGATTTTTCGATTCGATTTGATTCACTGTTAATGACACAGCTTTTTAAGTTTAAATATTTTATTTAACCAAGACAATATCATGTCAAAAATAGGAACATCCAAACTATAACATAGATGTAAAATTAGTTAGAAACATAGATTCACAGCTTCCCCAAAGCAAATCATCCCCAAAGTTTCTCCAGCCCCCTGCCAATTCTCAGCTTCCATCCCCAGCCCCCAAGACTCACCAGTCCCCCTGCCGATTTCAGCTTCCACCCCCAGCCCCCCTGCCGATTTCAGCTTCCATCCCCAGCCCCAAGCCGATGTATTTACTTACTGCCTGGACTGGATATTAAATCGCAGGGAAGAGAGGAGAAATGCGGGGAAAGAGCCAGCCAAATCTAGTATTTGTTGCTGCCGAGTGCCGAGGTCTGCTGCACGAGGTCCGCTCGCTCGCCGCTTGACTCTCCCACCACTCCTTTTTGTTTCTTCCGATGTAACTTCCGGTTTTGCAAAACCGGAAGTTACATTAGATGGGAAGAGTTTGGCGGCCAGCGGCATGAAATAGCCCGAAGTTCCCCGAACTCGTCTTGCGGCTGAATCGGTGAGTCCGGTTTTTATATAAAAATGAACCGATTCAAATCGATTCACCTGATTTGAATCGTGAATCGGGCAGCACAAGTAAACAGACAGACAGACAAGGGTAACCCGGTCAACAATGTATATCTGGTTCCGCATGAATGACTACTTTGAAAAATTGTGAGCCACGGAATCTAGGGTGAAATACTCATGCGGATTAAAAACTGGCTGGCAGACAGGTTAACGTGCATAAGTGTAAGGTGATGCATGTCGGTAACAAAAATCGAATATACGAATACAGGATGTCTGGTGCAGTACTTGGAGAGACTCCCTAGGAAAGAGACTTGGGAGTACTAGTCGACAGGTCAATGTGCGATGGTGGCGAAAAGGGCGAACAGAATGCTAGGAATGATTAAGAAGGGGATCACAAACAGATCGGAGGTTATCATGCCGCTGTACTGGACCATGGTACGCCCTCACCTGGAATACTGTGTCCAGCACTGGTCGCCTTACAGAGTTTCTGTTAAATTTCCATTACAGGCAAATCATATCAGACGTTAATAGTTACTTTTCATAGCTAGATAATATCTGCCAATATTTCTTAATTCACACTATTTGTGATGAAAAAGTAAACTTTATAGTGCATATCAGTGAAATTCTTTTTCTGTCTTTTTTATGGTTGTAATAACCATTCTCTATCATCTAATATAATAAAAGCCTACTCGCGCATGCGCACTCCCATCTGCGTGTTCCATTTTCCGTGCGCTGTAGGGCACCGCAGGTAGGAATGCGCATGCACACGAATCTCTGTCTCTCTTTCCCCCGAGGCGGATGTCGGCTGCGGCGGCCGTTTTCTCCTCCCATTGCCTGCCAGTCTCAACCATGACCCCCCCCCCCCATCTCCATTGACTGCCCAGCCTCACACCTGGCATCCCCTCTCTCCCTTGCCTGATAGCCTCACCTGCCCCGCCTTCCTCTTCCTGCCACTCTCAGCCAGGCTCACTCCTCCCCCTTCCCTCCCCCCTGGCAGCCCTGAACCTGTTCTCTGTTCCCCGTTGTCTCCGTCACTGCTCGACATTCTTCAACAAGATGGCGGGATCGCTGGTGGAGAGCGACGATATCGGCCGCGGCAGGCAAACCCGGAGCCAGTGTAGATGGCTGAAGCCCCAATAAATAAATATGACAGTGTCACACTCAAGCATTCAAACATGACAAAACGGAGGCCAGGGCTCTTGGAAGTCACTGCTACTTCCATGGTTGGCATTGTGAGTGGCATCAAAGGAGTGAATAATTGGTACTAACTACAGAGTCTTCATTCACATCTGAGTGTGACCAAATCACAAAAATGCAGAAACGTCTCCAGTCAAAGGAATGTCCTGTGGTTACACAATGACTGACTCACAGTGTCTGTTCATGTTTATGCTTCATGTAACCTTTCTGCTCAAGCAGACACATGCTTATCTTTCACTGAGTGTTTTTTTCTTCAATACACAGCTTCAGGAATGGATATTATTATCTAATACAGTGGTGCCTCGCATAACGAACGCCTCGCACAGCGAACGCTGCGCACAACGAACTTTATGTCTTGCTCCCTACAACGAACTTCGTTTCACACAACGAAGTCGCCCGAGCTGCATCCTTCCGCGCAGGCACTGCGCTTAACTGCCCTCTCTCCGCCTGGCTCCCTCTTGCCCCCCCGACTCCCCGACACGATCGGGGCAAAAAGGAGCCCAAGCCCTCTTGCCCCGCCGATTCCCCAACTCCCCGACAATATCGGGCCAGGAGGGAACCCAAGTCCTCCTGGCCACGGCGACCCCCTAACCCCACCCTGCACTACATTACGGGCAGGAGGGATCCCAGGCCCTCCTGCCCTCGACGCAAACCCCCCCTCCCCCAACGACCGCCCCCCCCCCAAGAACCTCCGACCGCCCCCCCAGCCGACCCGCGACCCCCCTGGCCGACCCCCACGACACCCCCAACCCCCTTCCCCGTACCTTTCTGTAGTTGGCCGGACAGACGGGAGCCAAACCCGCCTGTCCGGCAGGCAGCCAACGACGGAATGAGGCCGGATTGGCCCATCCGTCCCAAAGCTCCGCCTACTGGTGGGGCCTAAGGCGCCTGGGCCAATCAGAATAGGCCCGGGAGCCTTAGGTCCCTCCTGGGGGCAGGGCCTGAGGCACATGGTCGGGTTGGGCCCATGTGCCTCAGGCCCTGCCCCCAGGAGGGACCTAAGGCTCCCGGGCCTATTCTGATTGGCCCAGGCGCCTTAGGCCCCACCAGTAGGCGGAGCTTTGGGACGGATGGGCCAATCCGGCCTCATTCCGTCGTTGGCTGCCTGCCGGACAGGCGGGTTTGGCTCCCGTCTGTCCGGCCAACTACAGAAAGGTACGGGGAAGGGGGTTGGGGGTGTCGTGGGGGTCGGCCAGGGGGGTCGCGGGTCGGCTGGGGGGGCGGTCGGAGGTTCTTGGGGGGGGCGGTCGTTGGGGGGAGGGGGGGTTTGCGTCGAGGGCAGGAGGGCCTGGGATCCCTCCTGCCCGTAATGTAGTGCAGGGTGGGGTTAGGGGGTCGCCGTGGCCAGGAGGACTTGGGCTCCCTCCTGGCCCGATATTGTCGGGGAGTTGGGGAATCGGCGGGGCAAGAGGGCTTGGGCTCCCTTTTGCCCCGATCGTGTCGGGGAGTCGGGGGGGCAAGAGGGCTTGAGCTCCCTTTTGCCCCGATCGTGTCGGGGAGTC
The DNA here is from genome assembly GCF_902459505.1 of Geotrypetes seraphini. NCBI lineage: Eukaryota > Metazoa > Chordata > Amphibia > Gymnophiona > Dermophiidae > Geotrypetes > Geotrypetes seraphini. The sequence continues at coordinate 142,296,800 of NC_047088.1, read as the reverse complement.
GGGGGGGCAAGAGGGCTTGAGCTCCCTCTTGCCCCGATCGTGTCGGGGAGTCAAGAGGGCTTGAGCTCCCTCTTGCCCCGATCGTGTCGGGGGTGCCAGGGACCACACGGAGTCACCCACCGTACCACCCGATTCGGGTAAGCGCAGGTATCGGTGGGTGGCTTATTTGCGGGGGGGGGGTGCCTTATTTTACATTTTTTTCTAAAAAGGGGGGGCTGTCTTATTTGATGGCCCTGCCTTATCATCGGGGAAACACGGTAGAAAAAAAAAAAAAAATGAACAGTTAAGTCCCAGTTTTTGCCGCTGAGACTCTGCCCTCTCTCACTGTAAAATTAGACTCTACTTAGTCTGTCTTTAAATTTAAAAAATGTGTGTTGTTTTAAAAAACAATTATGTTTTTAGATGTATCTAAATAAAAATAGTAACCAAAAATTTATCTTTTTTTATGTCACCTTAGCATATTTTATGCTACAGAACGAATTATTTTTTTTAACATGTATTGTTATGGGAAAACGCGTTTCACATAACGAACTTTTCGCATAACAAACTTGCTCCTGGAACGAATTAAGTTCGTTGTGTGAGGCACCACTGTATAATAAAACTCTTAAGCGTGCATGCGAACTCCCACCTGCGTGTTCCGTTTTCCGTGCGCTGTAGGGCACTGCAGGTAGGAGTGTGCATGCACGCAAATCTCTCTCTCTCTTTCTCCCCCGAGCCAGAGCCAGTGTAGATGGCTGAAGCTTGGCTGGAGGAGGACGAGGAGGAGCTGCGAGAGCTCCGCAGAGGCAGGAGGTGATGGATTCAGGGGAGGGAGTGGGAGAAGGGAGAGATGTTGGACTCAAGTAAGGAAAGGAGAGAGAGACAGATGGATGAGAAGGACAGAGGGGCTACTAGGGGAACCAGGAGAGATGGTAGGGGATAGAGGGGGACGGGAAAGATGGCAAAAGGGGTGAAACAGGGCCAGAGAGAGATGGTAGAGGGTGTGAAAGAGGGAAAGGGAGAGATAGAAATGGTGGACCACTGCTGCTTTGTGCACTGAGGGAGGAAAGGTTGGTACGTCAGGACTGCTGCTGCTGCCTTGGGTAAGTAAAGACCCTGTTAGGTGATAAATCAATGGAGGATCTATGAGGGCCAAAAGGGTACAAAGGAAATGGTGAAAGGTGAGGTGGTGGGACTGGGATCAGTGGGAGGCAGGGTACGGACATGATAGAGCCGGGGCATGGGTGGGGTCAGTCAGGATCAGGGTATAGTTGGGGCTATTCTAGCACCCGTTACTGTAACGAATGTAACGGGCTAAAACACTAGTAATATTTATATATTGATTATAGTCTGTCTCTTCCTCCTTTTGTTTTACATATTCATATGTATTTTTTAAATATATTTTACACTTTTGATATAGGCACTTCATCCGAAAACACGGGCTTATGCCAAGTCAATAACAAGAATTAATAAAGTTGTTCAATGTAGTTCATCTCTGCTGATTTTTTTAATGCCATTTTATTATACAAGGCTTTTAATTTGCTACTAGCAGTGTTACGCCCAAGTCCTCCTGTTACCTAATGAAGCAGCAGAGGGGATATCCATAGCTTCAATTTTATTTCCTCATTGACTTACATTCTAACTGGGAGAGGTACATTAATATTTCATTATTTACAGAGCTTAAAATTTAGTTTTAATTATGTTTGTATTTCATCTATTCGCCCATATTTCTAAGTGAATTACAAATATCCATAATTAAAACACAAAACTAGATATACAGGAAATCACAAATCAACATGTGAAGGCTTGAGAAAATAAAATGCTCTTTCACTTGCTTACAAGATACCCCAAATTAGAAAACACAACCTGAAAAAGGAAAAAAGTTACTTGCTGATTAAAATTATTCATGCCTTCAGTCGTGCCACACAATCAATGGCTTTTTATCATCTTCAGCAACAGCAGGCAACAACTGATGGCCTCATTTATAGGTTCCAGCTAAAAGATACAAGTAGCTCAGCATTCCTCCACCCGTGTTCCCTCACAAAACCATTAGTAAAATATGTAGAGACTCACCATCAGTCTGAGATTTGCTTAGGAAAATTGTGCTTGCTCTAGGGTGATCAGATGGATTCGATTCCAGAGCTAATTCTAGACAGAAAGAAAGAACAAAAAAAACACTACTATGTAGCTTCTTGTGTACACTTTCTGAACTACAAACATTTGGACAAAACCAGAAGATCAGAAGTAGTGGTTGCACACAGGAGGTTCCAAGTGTATGTACTGACAACCACAAATGCTAAGACATGCAAGATCATCATAATGCTATTAAAGTTGGAAGCAACAGGCAAGACTGATACTTCTCCAAACCACTATGTTATGTACACAAAAAAGGAACAGTCTAGTAATTGTTAGTCCACAGTAGTATTCAGACAGCTGAGAAAGGCTACCAAATGTTTTAAAGATATCCCTAATAAATATGAGCAACATAATTGCAAACTGAAACAGTATGATTGAAAACTGAGGCAGTGTGACACTATTGGTCTACAATACATTACCATCTCTTGTGGAGAGAGAAAGAGGTGGAGTCGGAGTCGAGGAGTCGGAGTAAATTTCGGGTACCTGGAGTCGGAGTCGGAACATTTATCTACCGACTCCACAGCCCTGCCTGCTTGTCACGAATATAAGACGAGACCCCCTTTTTTGACCCCAAAATTTTGTGTCATATATTCACCGATGCTGTTTTCGGAAGGCCCCCTCCACTGCCGATGCTGCTTCCATCACTGATGCAGCTTTCTGAAGGTCCCCCTACCTCAGACGCTGCTTTCTGAAGACTCCCACTTTGGATCTAATTTCCACTGCCGAAGCTGCGCTTTCTGAAAGCCCCCCTCCTCCCCCGATGCTGCTTCCACTGCCGAAGCTATTTTCTGACGGCACGTCCCCCTCCCCATTACACATTTTTTTTTTTTACTAGCTCTTGCTTTGCTCCCTCCGAAGAATCCGATGCTCGGGGCCCCGTACCTCCTACCTCCAAAGCTGCTTTCTGAAGACTCCCTCCACTTCGGATGCTATTTCCACTGCCGAAGCTGCACTTTCTGAAGGCCCCCCTCCTCCTCCCCCCCACCCAATCCCGATGCTGCTTCCACCACCAATACTATTTTCTGACAGCCTGTTCCCCTCCCCCATTACACATTCTTTTTTTTTTTTTTTTTTTACCGGCTCCCTTCAAAGAAACCGATGCTCGGGGCCCCGCACCGGATCGGCGTGCACTAGCTCTTTGTTCGTCTCTTGTCTTCCAATAACGATTTCCATAGGGCTGCTCCCCACCCCTATGATGTCATCATTTTTCTTACCAGCAGAAGGCGGGAGTCGGCAGGCCTTGAGCATGTGCAGATACTCAAGGCCCCGCACAGATCGGTATACAGGCAAACAGCTTTTTCTGGCATCTGCAACTTGGAGCACCGTCACTGACCGGTAAGGCTGGCTGTCTACTACTGGTAATTGCTGAAGCAAGAAAGCAAAACAAAAAACAATATTGTGAGATATCCCACAGTATTGTTTGCTTTTGTTTTTGGAATTTGTAGGACCTTTTTGTTTAAAATCTTTTTTTGTGTACTACCTGGATTTTAGTACCGTATTTTGGTAGTGATTAGGTAGGGCAGCGGGGGGAGTAGGGGTGGTAGGGGTTTATTATTGTAAAATATGATTGATGACTTGTATTGTTGATCTTTTCTTTGGAGGTCTTCTGGCAGGTTGGCCTTTGTATTTTGTTTTCATGGTGTGGTTGTCATCAATAAAAAACATTCCAAACAAAGTCTACTGCTGCTGTGGAATTTGAGGAACCTTTTTGGTCCAAGTCTACTGCTGCTGTGGAATTTGTGGGGGATACTGGTATGTGGAGGACAATGGTGTGGGTCATCTGTGAGGGTGGGGAGGCTTGTATGAAGGGTAATTGTATAGGTCATCTGGGAGTCATTTACAGTACCATTTCACAGATTGCAGAAGAAAGGAGGCAAGGTTTTTCTGAGACTACCAGTAATAGAATGTTTGCTCTATCTTCTCCTCACTATTTTCTTTACCATTTACCAGTACTTGTGGCACAGAATTACTATTACACACGCTGAATATCAAGAAGCCCATTTTATACATATGAGCTTCTTAGCATGTAGTGTGCATTATAGCAATTCTCATATGAACAATCTGTACAGCTGGGGGACATTAAGGAACTAACTTTTTCCTTTACATTGTTTTCTTTTAGGAATGGCTAGTCTTGATGGAAAGCAAAAACGGATGTCATATAATGCCGCATTTAAATTGAAAGCTGTCACAACTTTGGAACACTCGTTTGCCTCATCCGAAGATGCTTTTTTCTACTTCAATTTTGACTAATCCCATACTGAGGTCTTCATACTTTTTTGAAGCGTGCATTATTGTTGGGGAAAAAGTCCATCTTGGTTCACTGGTTGGCTGCACATCCCCCTTTATTGTCGCAATGGCAATCCTTGATGATTTCTCAATTGAAGATGGAACATTTGGACATTCCTGAGATGGACTCTATTAAGGGACGTCAACTACAACTTATTTGGAGCCTTTTTGGGCCTCCTTGACCGGGTATGCTCGTAGCCATGTACTGAATATTTGACTGTATAGTTGTTTTTTTATGGTACTTACTCACTTGCTCTCATGCTGCTCCATACCTTCTTTTCTTTTCTCTTTTTTTGGGTGGGGGGAAGGAGGGGTGGGTGGGGGGAAGGAGGGGGGTGTTTGGATTATGAAAACTTGGTCTGTGTTGCTTGTTGTTATTCTGACTTTGGATTGTGCTTTTTGACCAATAAACAGTTTTGAACATAAATTAAAAGCTGTAATCGAGAGCAAAAGAGAGCAATAATTCAATTGCAAGCAGAGAATTTGGTATTAGCGAAAAGCAAGTAAGAGATTAGAGAAAGAAGGCCAAATTAGAACAAATACCAAAATCCAAAAAGGTTTGTCGAGGTTTAACTACTGTACATCCTTCTTGGTTCTTGAAGATGACTTAACAGCTGGGTTGACTGCCGGAAAAATGGATACTGCGTACACGCACAGGAATTTGCTTACAAGCCCTCCAAATGGCCAAACAGGACAAATATAAAGGTAAAGATACAGACAAATTTATTACGTCTGCAGGTTGGTGTAGCCGCTCTATGAACATGTATGGTCTTTGTTTACGACAAACTGCCACAGGATAAAAACAACAAAAATTATACAATTTTGAGCTTGGAGAAACACCGATGACGTTTGACTTTCCCAGCAACAGAACTGTGGCAAGACTAGGAGATAAAACTGGTTTTTTTAGGACAACTGGGAATGAAGAACCATTTTTGTTCTTTCTTGTTTGGTGAATGGAATCAAGTCGAGGCCTGTAGTCATTTTTAAAAGGAAGTCATTGCCAAAAAATGTTAAATTTCCACCACAAATAACTGTGCGTGCACATGTGAAAGGCTGGATGGATGAACAAGGAGCCAAAATATAGCTTGATGAGATTTGGAATAGATGACCAGATATTGCTTTGAAAAAAAACCCCATCATCACTTGTTTGTGACATGTTTAAAGCCCACATATCTGAAGACATCAAATAAAAGGCAAAATCTCTTCAGACTACTCTAGCAGTTATACCAAGAGGTCTTACATCTGTTTCACAACCACTAGATGTTTGTTTGAATAAACCTTTCAAGGATTGTGTGCGAAAGATGTGGCATGAATGGATGTCCTCTGGTAAAACATGCTTGACAAAAGCTGGAAATCTGATAAAACCTGACATTGAACCGATTCCAAAGTGGGTCAGAGATGCTTGGGAAGACATTCCAGAAGATATGGTTCAATATGCTTTAAAAAATGTGGTATAAGCAGTGCCATGGATGGAGGGAAGATGATGTGTTATATGAGAGCAACAACAGTAGTGATGATGATGGCAATGATGACATTAATAATGACAGTGTCTATGCTGATGACATCACAGAAGCTGACTTCCACTGTCTCTGGGAATTCTAATGAAAGATTTTAAATCGTTGATGACTAAAAGCTACACTGTGAAGTTAATGTGTTTAAAACTTGAGGAAGCCAACAAGTTTCAAGTTTTATTTTAGTTTGATGAATCGCTTATTTAGTTTTACTGAGCGAGATACAACATTAATAAAAAATATAAAAAAAGCATATATTTAAACATATCATTTAAAATTTAAAATATTGGGTTAGACTGACTGACTTACAGACTAATCAATACACAAGGTAAAGAGGGACAGAAAAACTACAATTCAATATTTTAAAGTACAGAAGAGAACCATAAAAGGAAAGAACATTAGGGAGGGAAAAATGGAAACCTGAAAGAAACTAATGTAAAATTTGAACATAATTTAAAGATTAAAAGCATCTTTAAAAAGGAAACTCTAAGTTACTTTTAAAATGACTCAAATTATTTTCATCTCTTACATGCTAAAGTAAAGTGTTCCAAAGTTGCGAAGCCATCACTGAAAACATATCATGTTGTCGAGTTCCAATAATTTTCAGGGAGGGGATTACCATGAGCTTTTGATTAGCGGACCGGAGAGAACGCAACATACTCTAAGGAATGAGTAAATTATTAATAAATTGGGGTTCATTAGTGGAAAGGGTTTTAAATACTAGGAGTAAAATTTTAAAAATAATACAGTGGTTAATTTAGTGAAATTTAGTCAGAAAAGGAGTGACATGGTCATATTTTTTACTGTTATGAATGAGTTTAATGGCAGTGTTCTGGATTATCTGAAAACGCTGCTTTTCTTTTTGCGTGACATTTATTAATAAAGAATTACAGTAATAAAGTTTAGCAATAGAGTGAATTAATATATTTAGTGATTTTGGCTCTAGAAACCTAGAGATAGAGCGAATCATTCTCAGTCTATAAAAACAAGATTTTACAGTATTACTTATGTGCTCGTGGTAATAAAATTTATCATCGATGATGACACCCAATATTTTTTATGATGTTACCAACTCCGGGTGAATGTTATCGAGGGTGAAAGGTGTTCTCAAGTTTATTCCCTTTTTCCATGGGAAAAGAAGAGCTTTTGTTTTCTGTATATTTAGGGCTAACATGTTGGAACTAAGCCACTGTTTAACCCTCTCTAGCTTTTTATCGATCTCGAGTATTTCCTCCTTATTTTCTGGATTTAGAGGGTGTAAAAGTTGAATATCATCGGCGTATGTGAAGGTGGTGAAACCTATAGACTGACAGACTTAAGAGGAGACAGAAAAATATTGATATGCGTTCCTGCAACTCCAACACTATGGGCTCCTTTTATCAAGCTGCGGTAGGCGGTTAACGCGCAGAATACCACGCGTTCAACCGCCTGCTGCGCTAGTCACTAATGCCTCCATTGACGAGGCTTTAGTTTTTTGGTGTACCGCGGAGATTAGCGCGTGATGAAATGTCCGATGCGCTAACCTCTGTAGTGCACCTTAATAAAAGGAGCCCCGTGTTACCTCCCTACCTAGGGTTGGTTTCAGGCAGATGTCCATGAGCAGCTTTCGGAGGCTTTCTGTTTAACAGCACAGATTCCTTTCCCTCTAAGATTCCATCATCAATACCTTTTAGAGTCAGCTGGAGACATTTTATGCCAGTTACGAAGCCAAATGGACTTGAGACTTGTTGAAAAAGAGCTTGTGATTGGGTGCAAAATTGCTAATATCTGCAGTGCAACGGGAGCACTATTATAAGTTTGTATTGTGTGGTTATTTTGCATCAAATAGGGCATTTAGGGCCCGTATTATCTCTATGGATACTTGTCCAAAGGGTAATGCACCAAATGCCACATTAGGACATATGTTCTGGACTTATCCCCGTATTGTGGCTTATTGGCATCTGCTCTTCTCCTGGATAGGATGCCTTTGGAACAGTTCTTGGAAGATGCAACTATTTCTCAATTTACCCTTACCTTTTCTATGGCTCCAGTGCACTCGGGATGTACTGCCTTTACTCATAAGGCCCTCTTTATGGGTCTCAAAGCAATTCTTCAATGCTGGTTGCAACTACAAGCTCCCACTTTTGCGCACTGGAGGATTTTGATGATTCAACAAGCTGGACTTGATCGTCAGGAGATTATGCATATGGACTCTAGACAGGGCAATTTATATTTGCACTGTTGGTTACCCTTTTGTACTACTTTGACACACAGGGCACGTAGTCAATTACTGAATTAGGGGTGGTTGTATGGTTTGTTTTGGTATATAGGGCTGCTGCTCCAGGGACAACAGGGGGGGTGGAGGGGAGGGTTGGGGGATGTGATGGGTCTGTTGACAGCATTGAAAGATTGAACTGTTTACTGTTTTGTCATTTGAAATTAATAAAAATGATTGAATATTAAAAAAAAAAACTTGGGGAAGGGGGATAGAGGGTAGGGAACGTTGAGAATTATGGTGGGAGGGATTGTTTATCTACAGATATTGTTCAAACTGCTGTAATGCTTTGTGGTTTTGCGCTAATAAAAATATTTAAAGTTACAAAAAATTGTGTTAAAACATGATATCTAGTCTTTGTAGACTGTCCCACCTGGATCACCCAAATTTCTTCTGTCGATTTATATTCGCGTCAACCTTTTCTCCTCCTTTTCGGGGGGGGGGGGGGGAGTACCTCATCTTATACTCAGATAGATTTAAAACACACACACAGAAAGGAGATAATGCTATCTAGGCAGAGCTGGTGCTTCCATTAAGCAAGCCAGTCAGTGGCCCAGAGTAGAGAGTTGCACGGGGACAGAATTCCCACCCATCCCCGCCCGTCCCCGCCAGGATCCTCTCCGTCCCCACCCATCCCCGTCAGGATTCTCTCCATCCCCACCCGTCCCCATCAGGATCATTTCCGTCCCCACCCATTCCTGCAAGGAATTACCTCCATCCCCGCCCGTCCCCATAAAAAGCAGCAATTACTTCTGACAGGATCATCAATTCCATAGTTCCTTTTGCGTTTGCGCTGCTGTTTGCCTTGTGGAATCTCTTTGGTGGAACCCTTTTTTTGTTTTCTGTTCAGGTAATTAACTTATAAACCCCTTTTTTTTTTTACTAAGGCTGACGTGTCCATTATATTATATGGACGAACCCTGCTTCCAAAGCCTTCCATCCCCGTGGGAGTCCCGTTGGCTAGATGGGGGTCCCTGTGGGAGTCCCGTGGGCCAGAGGGGGGTCCCCGTGGGAGTCCCGTGGGTTGGGGGGGATTCCCACGGGAACCCCGCGGGACTCCCGCGATCCCCGTTCCCGTGCAGACCTCTAGCCCAGAGCACAGAGATTTAGGGGATGACAAAAAGTAGCAGGCAGGCAGGCAATTTAAATCCCCTCCCTCCTGGAGGCCTTACTCCAGCACTTGACCTGGCAGCTTGGCTTTCATGGCCAGCAAGAAGGTTACTTAATAGCACAGTTTCCTCTAATACACAGAGTCAATCACATATCGTAAAATGCAAGGGTTCTAGGTCAGTAGCCACCCACCCACAAACTCCCACCTAGAAAAATTACTACCTAGGTCAATTCCCCCCTAACCAGTTCCTATCTACCCATGATGACAATTCCCCTCCATAACATTTACATGACCAAAAAGCCAAGATGCAAAAGTCTGTGCTGCTGGGAGCAAGGCTAGGGACTGGGGCAGCAGTCTGAACTAGAGAATGACACGGGTCAAATTTGTCACTGTCCCCGCAGGAACTCAATTTCCCCATCCCGTACCCGCAAGTTGTCGCTGTCCCTGCCCCATTTTTGTAAGCTCTGTCTTAACAAGTTTCAAGTTTATTAAAAAAATGTTTTAAACCGCTTAATCAGGTTTCTAAGCGGTGTACAATATAAAATTTGCATTAAAACATTAAAAATCCAGATAAAAATCTAAGTGTCTTAATAAAACACTTTTAAGACATACAGACCAACAACTTCAGACAATAGGAGAAAAGGGGAAGAACTACAATCTTAAAAGAAAAGTGAAACAAAATAGGAAAACACAATAGGTTAGGGTAAAAAGTAATAATTTAAAGGGTTTTTTTTGTCCTTAAAAGGACAGTTGTTGTCCAAAGGCATCCTGGAACAAGAATGAATTTTGCTTTGAATTGTTTTATTTTGGATTTACTGCACAAATGGTTAGGCAGCGAATTCCAGAGAGAAGGGGCAGTGACAGCAAAATTATTGGAACGCAAGCTTCGGACACTTATGATTTTAAAGTGTTTGAGGCATGTGCAGATGAGGACAGAGCTTACAGGAATGGGGCAGGGACAGGAGGAGAACTTGCAGGAACGGAACAATGGAGTTCCCACTGGGGACAGGGGAAAACTTGTCCCCATGTCATTCTCTAGTCTAAACAATCGACCCGCTACTAGAAGTAAGTAAAAAAAAAATTAAAAAAAAGACAGAGGACGCAAACTTTCTTACAAAGCATCAGCAGGTTACACTAGTGATGTCACTGGAGACTTCAGAATCTCTACCTCCCTCTGCTTATAAGGGGGGATAAAATACCTGCTTGTTAAGGTTGGTACAGCCCAGACACTAAGACAGTGGTTCCCAAACCTGTCCTGGAGGAGTCCCAGCCAGTCAGGTTTTCAAGATAGATTTGAATGCATTACCTCTGCTTCTAACTCATGTATATTCACTATAGATAGCTTGAAAGTCTAAAAAGGACCGATTTGGGAATCACTGCACTAAGGAAAAACAGTCTCACCTGAAACAGCAGAAGGAGCTTCCTTTTTGTTCATGATAGCTCTCACTAAGCTCATGGTGAAACCTGGTCTGCCCCAAACTGCTATACAAGCAATCTTAAAATAGCTCCCAATACAATTAAAACATGAACATGCACACTCCCCACTGTGTGAATTCCAAATACAAGAAACTCCCTAGTAAAACACATACATTTTCTGGTTAATAAGTTGCTTTTCCAGTAGCAAGTTATAAAGCTTCAATACCTAAAGTAAAAAAAACATGTTGCTAAAAGGAAAAATCAAATGTAACTGGAGGTTCATTTTCCTAGTTTATGATGGCCCCTACAATCCCTTGATGTTTTTATTGCTGTGTAATTTATTGTTTCCCATCATTTATGGGGAATAAATTTCAAGTTGAGAGTTCCTACTTGTCCAGAGCTTTTGATAAAGTTTGACACATTATTTTATCAACCAGATAATTATGTAAAGCTGTTTTGTTTGGAACAGCAACATAAATCTTTCAAATATATCCTAAATAAGCCAATTTATTTTATGATGAGAAAATATTTAAAGAGAAAATCATAATGGGTATGTTAGAGAACACAGCTCTGGTTAAAGAATAGAAACTTGTTGCTGTCAAAAAAAGAAGAAGTCACTTTAAAAGTTATTCATTAGTACTCACTTAATTATTCTGTCCACTAGTGTACAGAACATTAAGGATATGTACAATAAAGCACAGTTACTTACCATTACAGGTGTTATCCGGGATCAGCAGGCAAATATTCTCACATATGGGTGACATCATCCACGGAGCCTGGTATGGACAGTGCTAAAAAGTACTGTCCCTTTAAACTTCTACAAAGCTTCGAGACTGCCCACACCACACATGCGCAAGTGCCTTCCCGCCCGACGCCAGCACAAAGTACTTCAGTTGCATAAACAAGCTAAGAAGCCAACCAGGGGCAATGGGAGAATATCTGCCTGCTTTCCCCAGATAACACCCGATATGGTAAGCAACTGTGCTTTATCCTAGGAGAGGCAGGCAGCATATTCTCATATGCGAGACTACCTAGCTTAACTGAAAAGGGATGGAGGAAAAGTTGGCCTTTAAAGTAGAAAATAAATTCTGTAGAACTGCTTGGCTGAACTGACCATCTCGTCGAGTAAGTCTCCAGACAGCAGTGAGATGTACTGTAAATGTGTGAATTGAGGACCATGTAGCTGCTTTATAAATATCTACAATGGGAGTAGAATGCAGAACTGCCACTAATGCTGCCATTGCTCAGACTGTGTGCTGTAACATGTCCCTTGAGCAGCAGTCCAGCCTGAGCATAGTAAAAGGAGATGCAGGCTGCTAACCATGTGGAAATAGATTGGAAGTACTGGTGACCAAATGAACTATTAGGGTCAAATGAGATGAACAGTTGAGGAGAAGTCCTGTGCAGCTTAGTTTATTCTAAATAGTAAGCCAAGGAATGTTTGCAGTCCAAAATGTGAAGAGCAGTTTCACCAGGGTGAGAATGAGGATTTCCAAAGATCGGAGAACTAAAGGCAAAGGAGAACCGGCATGGCTTACCATACAGGTGAAGGAAGCCATAAAGGTAAAGAAGGACTCTTTCAAAAAATGGAAATGCACGAAGACAACCGAAGCCTGGAACAAACATAAAGATGAACAGAAGAAATGTCACAAGGCGGTGAGGGAAGCAAAACAGGACTATGAGGAAAAAATAGCCCGGGAGGCCAAAAACTTCAAGCCCTTCTTTAGATACGTGAAAGGGAAAAAACCTGCAAAAGAGGCAGTGGGACCCCTGGACGACAAGGGAAGAAAAGGGTACTTCAAGGAAGATAAACAAATCGCAGACAAACTAAATTCCTTCTTTGCGTACGTCTTTACGAAGGAGGACACCTCAACAATACCTGAAGAGGAGAAACTGTTTACAGGAGAAATAGAGGACAGCCTCACCACAGTCGAAGTGAACTTAGATCAGATATACTACCAGATCGACAAACTTAAAAGTGACAAATCCCCTGGACCGGATGAAATTCACCCGAGAGTCTTGAAGGAATTGAAGATTGAAATTGGAGAGTTATTGCAAAAACTTGCAAACCTGTCAATCAGAACTGGTCAGATACCAGACGACTGGAGGAAAGCGAACGTCACGCCAATTTTCAAAAAAGGATCGAGAGGAGAACCGGGCAACTATAGACCTGTGAGTCTTACGTCTGTCCCCGGCAAGATGATTGAATCACTGATCAAGGATAGCATAGTTCAGCACTTGGACACACACGACTTGATGAAACCCAGTCAACATGGATTCAGGAAAGGGAAATCGTGTCTGACGAATTTACTCCAATTCTTTGAGACCGTGAACAAGCAAATTGATAGTGGAAAGCCGGTGGACATAATATACTTGGACTTCCAGAAAGCATTTGACAAAGTTCCACACGAAAGACTTCTCAGGAAGCTACAAAGCCATGGCATAGAGGGAGATATACAAAGATGGATAGGCAAATGGCTGGAAAACCGAAAGCAGAGAGTGGGCATAAATGGGAAGTTCTCCGACTGGGAGAGAGTGACTAGTGGTGTGCCCCAGGGCTCGGTACTTGGGCCGATCCTTTTTAATATTTATATCAATGACCTGGAAAATGGAACATCCAGTGAGATCATCAAGTTTGCAGACGACACAAAACTCTGCCGGGCAATCAGATCGCAGGAGGACAGTGAGGAACTCCAGAGCGATTTGTGTCGGTTAGAAAAATGGGCGGAGAAATGGCAGATGAAGTTCAACGTGGAGAAATGCAAGGTAATGCATTTAGGCAGTAAAAATAAGGAATACGAGTACAGAATGTCAGGTGCAACTCTGGGGAAAAGTGAACAAGAAAGGGATCTGGGTGTACTGATAGATAGGACCCTGAAGCCGTCGGCACAATGCGCGGCAGCGGCAAATAAGGCAAATAGAATGTTGGGCATGATAAAGAAAGGAATCTCGAGTAGATCGGAGAAAGTTATAATGCCGCTTTATAGGGCAATGGTCAGACCCCACTTGGAATACTGCGTCCAACATTGGTCTCCCTACCTAAAGAAGGATATAAAACTGCTGGAGAGGGTGCAGAGACGAGCAACTAAACTAGTGAAGGGTATGGAGAAACTGGAATATGAGGATCGACTTAAAACACTGGGATTGTTCTCCCTTGAGAAAAGGAGACTGCGTGGGGATATGATCGAGACCTTCAAAATACTGAAAGGAATTGACAAAATAGAGCAGAGAAGATTATTTACAATGTCCAATTTGACACGGACAAGAGGACATGAAATGAAGCTAAGGGGGGGCAAGTTCAGGACTAATGTCAGGAAGTTCTGCTTCACACAGAGAGTGGTTGACATCTGGAATACTCTCCCAGGGGAGATTATTGCGGAATCGACAGTCCTAGGCTTCAAAAGCAAACTAGATGCATATCTCCTTGAGAGAGGCATATAAAGATATGGTTGGCTATAAAATAAGCCAGGTGAATACCTAGCAGGGCCTCCGCGTGTGCGGATCGCCGGACTTGATGGACCGAAGGTCTGATCCGGAGATGGCGCTTCTTATGTTCTTATGTTAAGTAGTACAGTAGAATCTCAGTTACGGCAGCGGTCCTAAGCCACAAAGCCCTCCTCCCTCAAGCCCTGACGTGCCAGAAGCAGGCGGTGGTCCTGAGTTGTGAACCCTTTCACTTACTCCCTCTCTCTCTCTTCCTTACCTGAAGCACAGCCAGTCAGCAGCAGGCAGCCTCAAAACAGGCTCTTGCGGCCAGCCTTTCCTCAGATGTGTCGACGCATCAGAGGGTCACAGCCAGCCTGTTTTGAGGTTGCCTCCTGCTGACCAGCTGCTGTTCAGGTAAGAGAGAGAGAGAGCACCCAAGAGCGAGAGAAAGAAAGAAAGAAAGAAAGAAAGGGAGCAAGGGGGGGTGTCACAGCACAATATTACTGCCTGCTTCTGCTGCTTTGTGGCTTGAGGGAAGGGGGGAGGGAGGGAGTTGTGCGGCTCAGGACCGCTGTCGCATTAATGCTTCAGGACAGGAGGGAGGGGGGTTACCGACTCAGTTCTGCAAGGGTATATTCTTTATAAGCTTATTTTGCTATGCAAGAAATCACACAAAAACATTGTCTCTTTTTGTTATCTGTAACTATGACTACTGGCTGTGGAATTTCCCTCCCCCCTCCCTGTTTTCATGAGAAACAAAACTTACCTTTCCTCATAAGCTACACCCATTATTAGCTTGTGACTGGGCATGTACAAAGGGGGGGGGACTATAAATGTGTTGTTGTTCTGAATAAAGACACATCTCTTCTGCCATGTAATAGTCTGCATGTGTGTTCTTTTCTTCCTAATGAGATGCCCTCCCCCCTTTTTTGCATCGATACCAGAGATGACAAGAGTATGTGTGTAAGGCCGTATTGGGATCTGAACCTTTTCAGCTGGGGGCTCGTCCGGGATTGGAGCTGGTACTGGTACCAGTGAGTATGACTTTCTCAATCATTGGTCTCTGTCCTCTTCCAAACCCTTATATGTTATTGAGGCTTTTGGCAAGTCTCTCCTGGAGTTTTGGCACCATCTGTTCCATGATTAAGGCTTTTGGCAAGCCTTAGGGGGTTTAGGGAACTCCTGTTGCTTACGGAGTTTAGGGAACTCCTGTAGTATGTGGCCACATGTTCTTTTGGGAAGAACGATATTAATAGACATGCCTGCCTACTCTATCGTCTGTGGGGTAAAAGCTTTGCATGTGCTTAACCTCTTCTATCGCTTAAGATCAGGTTTGAAGTATACACTTTGTATTAGATTGTATATTCCTGTGTCTTGCTTATAAGATAAGGTAAGCGAGATTTGTGCTTTATTCTGGGTCAGACAGGCACTAAGGATCCTCCCCTTCCTAAGGACAACGAGCCTTGGAAAAAAAACAAAACAGAAAAAAAAAAACCCAACAACCCAAAAACCACCACCAAGAACTGCAGCTTTGATATCTGCTCTTTGTTGAACAGAAAAGCGTGTCTGAATTACGTTACTGATTTCTGTCCGTGAACAAAAACAAACAAATTGCAACCTGGCTTTTCTTTTGTTCACTTGAAAAAAAAGTTCCCCACGATGTGCCTCTGGGCAGTAGTGAGAGCTTTCACCCCTTCCTCCTTTTCCATGCCTACCAGTGAGATAGAAGGCAGCCTTTGGCCGCCTCCCTTTTTTTCTCCACAGAATTTTTTCTCTAGGAGGAAGGGGGGTTTGGAGCAGGGGACAGAATGGGGAGTAAAAAGCTAGCAAAAGTGAAGTGATGAGGTGATGAGGGCAGTGGAGAGACCCCCCCCCTGGACAGCAATCCTCTGGAAAAGCCTTTAGAGAGGATCCTGCAGTGATAATGACAGTGTGTCCGGTATTAAGAGAAAAGATAAGAAGCAACTGATAAATATTGAGACTCCACCTAGCTTCTGGCCAAAGTTTAGTGCAGAGGAAACATTGGCTATGTCAAATTTTCAATTAGTAGGAGAATTGCAAGCAGCACTAAGGAAGCTAGAAATGTTTCCTGTTGAAAAAAAAAAATTGCAAAGAGGTAAAAAATCTGCCCATCAGACCCCTTAAACTATTTATCTCCTCCCTGTAAAAACCCTCGGGGGAGAGGGGATGTTAGGAGAAAATAATTTGAGACTGTGCCTTACACAGAGATAGATGGAGCTGAACGAGTCAGGGGGAGAGAAAACATTTCCTCGTGACTAGAGTTGAAACTTATTAAACTTTCTCACATTCAGAATAGGAAGGGGGAGTACCACTTTTAATCATGAAATGTAACATATCAGCCCTGCCAGTTATGGCAGGATTGTAGAAGACAATAAGAACTAGTTTTCTGATCTACATAAAAGTTCCAAGTTATTTTAGTTTAGGTAAGCTCTTTGGGGTAGGAACTGTATAAAGCAACTATGAACTGACACTAACTCATATGTTCTAGTGGAAAGTGCAATTTACTACTTTAATCTGTTAAGCATTGTAGTGTTTCATTTTTATGTTTTGTTTTACAATACACTGTACAAGTCTCTTTTACAGGCCTGGGAGATGCAGCTTGTTGGCGACTGATTTACTACCAGTATCTGGCAAGGGGTGTTTCCCCTATCACTTTTCTTTTTTCTTAACAGTGGATATGTGTTTCCTTATGATAATGATGTGAAGGCAGACAGTTGGAATACATACATAGCTATCATGGATCAGTTTTGGCACAAAGAATCTTTTGCTGAACTGAAAAAAAAAAGACAGACAGGAAGAAAAAGTTGTGCTTCAAGTAACCTTGAAATGACTTTGCACTTTAAGATTGAAAATGTTTCTTTTTCCTCTTAGCATTGACACTGTAATACTTCATACTATCTCTGTACCTAACCCTGGACACTATCTTACTTTACCTAGTAAGATCTTCATATTTCTGTGTTCTGGAAATTTACTTTGCTAGTGCTATGTTTTATGATGTTGTTTTCTTCTTCCTTTTGTATAATTGTGTTTATTTGCAGATTTAAGTTCAGCCCTGACTCCATGACGGATGAAAGCAAGTTTAAGACCTATTGGAGCTCTATGTTTGTTTGTGCAATGTAATCTCTGTGTTGTCTGTCTGTTTGGTTTGTTGGGGGAAAACATACCATTGCCATTTTTGGAGTTTTTTTATCCCCATTTTTTGCATTTTTGTTGTTTCCTATCTAAATTGCATAGTATCTTTTTTAGTTCTTGTTTTCATGGCCTGAGCGCTGCTTAGTTAGGGGTTATATTATTAAGACAAAAGTTCTATACAGTGTTTATTCCATGGTGCCCACTGGATCTGCTCAATTCACACATTTCTGGTATAATGGGTTTTTGTGTGCTCTACACCGAGTATATCCTTATGGTCTCTCTTGAATGCCTTACTAGTTGTGCGCAACCCACATCATCTTATTACCCTGTTCTCTTATGAGCATTGTGTATCTGCCTATTGTCTCTCATTTCCGTACTTATACCAAGTCAATGTCCTCCTTTGACTCACCTCCCTGGACTTCAGCTGCTGGATGATACCTGAACTCCTTTCAAGCTGGTGTGTATCCCTCCCCATCTGTGCAGACACCTTTCTCTCCAAGTATGGACCTTACCAGTTTAAAGAGACTGATACCCCTGCAACACCACATCCTGACCTTTTAATTTCTTGGACAGGAACTGTTTACAAGTGTTTTTAGTGTAACTGACAGCTTGTAGTTTATCGCAACCTCACCTGGTGCCTTTAGCAGGTGCTGAGGGCCCCCTCATTACCCTCCTTGCCCAGTGCCTTTGTATTTTGATGCATGCATGTTATTTGATGTTGCTTATGGTCATGGTATTGCTCCTTATACTGTTCCTCGATTGGCAGCATTATTATCTCCAAAGTGTTCTCTAGCTTAATGCATTTCCAGTAATGCCCCTATGAGGACACCTTCACTCATGGAGGAGCCTGTCCTTTATAGGAATGTGTCTCATGTGTTATTTTCCGTTATGTTTCCCCTGTTTTTCTGCACATATGAAAATAGATTTTGTTTTTCCTGTCTCTTATTCCCCTTATCACTATCAATAAGAATGTTGATTGGATTAATTACATTTATTATAATCAGCAATGCTTTGTGAACTCCACTAGGGACGCCTTGATGATCAGTTAGGCCCCACTTCTCAGATGACTTTCCAAAACTGCATGGCCCTGGATATGATCCTTGCTGAGAAAGGGGGTGTCTGTAAAATTCTCCCCAGTACTTTATCCTGTTGCACTTTTATTCCTGACAATACAGGTCCCACGGGTAAGATTACTATGGCTATTCAGAAATTAGAAGACCTCTCTGCTGAACTCAAATGTAACTCTAGTTTATCTAATCCTTGGGATCAGTACTTTAGTTGGATGCAGGGATGGGTTAAAGACCTTATTATTGTTATAATCTCTATTATTATTTGTATCTTTGTTGCCTAAATCATTTTTAGAATGCTCATATGTTGTATTGCTCGTATTACTGCTCCTAAACCCTCTCCTCAAGAGACATATCTGGAATATCTCTCCCTCCAAGCCCATGCTGTGCACTTATGACATCATTTGAAGGGGCACATATATTCCTTGTAAGTTTTTCTATTCCTGCTTGTGTAACATATAAAAGAAAAGAACTGCTGAAAACAGTTTTCATTCTGCTGAACAGCTACAAAGTCATTTTTCTCTTTGTGTTCCAAGCTCTGTGTTTTACATCCTGTTCTGAAGCTAGCTACTTGTGCCAAGGTCATTCCTCATGTCCTGAACCCCCCACAGCCCGTGTTCTAGCTGAGCGATCCTGCTTCTCCTATAGATAAGAAACATTTTGCTAAGAATGAAACATTTACTCAAACCTTAGACAAAAGGACAGTATTATGAAACTTCCCACCAAATCCCCCCATGTAATAGTCTGCATGTGTTCTTTTGTTCCTAATGAGATGCCCTCCCTCCCTTTTTTGCTTCGGTACCAGAGACGACAGAGTATGTGTGTAAGGCAGTATTGGGATCTGAACCTTTTCAAGTTCTTTCAGGGCTTTGGGGTTTGAGGGAAGGAGGCCAGATTTGCAGCTCAGGATGCTGCCGTGCTAGTGCTTTGGGTTAGGAGGGAGGTGGGGTTCGTGGTTCAGGATTGCAGCAGCTTCAAGTTCTTCGGAACACTTTATTACAGGCAAAGTACCAAAAAATTTTAACGTACTCACGTGCTCCTGCTCTCACCAGAAGGCACAGGGAGAATTGCTTGTGCTGCAGCGCACAGAGAACTGACAGCACCCGGGGTCAGACTCTTTTTTTTTTTTTTTAATGGGAAAGAAATTTCTGACCACGGCAGCCTTCTCTCTCTTTTTCTGCTGGCAGGGCGGGTGAGGAAGGGACCTGGGTGTGCCCAGGTGTTGCCCCCAAAGTTGGCTCAGTCTGGCCAACACCCCTAGGCTCTACTGAAGCAGCAGCAACAGGAGTAAACAGCATTCCATCCTCAGGAGCTGAAACCAGGAACCAGAATGATAGCAGCCATCCAACTTGCTGGAGAGAGAGAGCATACTATTCAGCAAAAGGGGTCCCATCCAGATATACTCCTGAAAACCAGGGCTCTATCTCCACCTGATGGTAGGTATGTGCTATCCCACTGGTTTCTGGATTCATCTGCTGCCGGCACTAAGAAATACCAAACAAACTTGGATTAAATTTAGCAAAAACTGAGATTATATATATTGAAGATGATAGTGTAGAAATAAAAGAAAAGAATTGAAGTTAAAGTCATCTTGGGGTACTCAGACTCAAAACGCAACTATACTGAATCGATTGGGGGGGATGTAGACTTGGGTCCAGATGCAATAAAGCCAGTGATCATTGCTAAACTTGTTTTAACAGCTTTAGCAACAATCGCATTTGCTAACCAAATGCAGAAAACGGTTCACTGCCTGGTTTTCTGCACGATCGTTTTTAGCAATCTTTTCCCCCCCAAAAAGCGACTTAAGACCATTTACCTAACTTTATTTTTTTAATGGGCACATATGCTGTACATATTACACACACACAATCTGTCCCAAGAGAAGGAAAAAAAGAGAAAAAAAAAAAAAGAAAGCCCCCCTGGCCCCCATGATGATTCCCCCCATTAACCAGACCCCACCCCCGTAAAAATGGCAGGAGGTATACCAACTTCCTCCAGCCATGCCACCCCTCCCCCCCGAAAGTTGGCAGGAGGGATGCCAACTCTCTCCTGCCACCAAAGGCCCAGGCCTGCATCAGAGGGAGGCCTCCCAAACCTCTCTCCCCTTCCACACTCCTGAAAAAAAGGCAGGAGGGATACCCTCGGGATGAGTCCCAAGTGACAGGATGGGTCAAGAACTGGTTGAGTGGAAGGCGATAGAGGGTAGTGATCAATGGAAATCGCGCCGAGAAAAGAGATGTTAGCAGTGGTGTGCCTCAAGGTTCTGTTCTTGGGCCTGTTCTTTTTAACATTTTTATAAAATGATATTGCTGAAGGGTTGTGGGGTAAGATTTGCATCTTTGCAGATGATACCAAAATCTACAATAGAGTAGACACGCTAGATGGTGTAAACAACATGAGGAAAGACCTGGCGAAGCTTGAATAGTCTGAAATTTGGCAGCTAAAATTTGATGCTAAGAAATGTAAGGTCATGCATTTGGGCTGCAAAAACCCGAGGGAACAGGGGTGAAAAGCTTATGTGCACGACAGACAAGCAGGACTTGGGTGCGATTGTATGTGATGATTTTAAGGTGGCCAAACAGGTTGAAAAAGTGACGGCAAAAGCTAGAAGGATGATAGGTTGCATATGGAGAGGTATGAAAAAGGAGGTATTGATGCACCTGTATAAGACTTTGGTGAGACCTCATTTAGAATACTGAGTACAAGTCTGGAGGCAGCACCTTCAAAAAGTTGTAAAAAGAATGAGTCGGTCTAGAACAGTGGTTCCCAAACCTGTCCTAGAGGACCCCCAGCCAGTCAGGTTTTCAAGATATCCCTAATGCATATGCATGAGAGAGATTTGCATATAATGGAAGTGACAGGTATTAGAGATATCTTGAAAACCTGACTGGCTAGGGGTCCCCCAGGACAGGTTTGGGAACCACTGGTCTAGAAGAAGGCTACTAAAATGGTATGTGGTCTTCAGCATAAGGCAGACTTAAAGATCTCAATCTGTATACTTTGGAGGAAAGGCGGGAGAGGGGAGGTGAGATACACATTTAAATACCTATGTAATGTAAATGCGCTCGAGTCAAGTCTCTTTAATTTGAAAGGAAACTCTGCAATGAGAGGGCATAGGATGAAGTTAAGAGGTGATAGGCTCCGGAGTAATCTAAGGAAATACTTTTTTATAGAAAGGGTGGTAGATGCATGGAACAGTCTCCCGGAAGAGACTGTGTCTGAATTCAAAAGGCCCTGGGATAGGAACATGGGATCTCTGAGAGAAAAAGATAATGGTTACTGCGGATGGGCAGACTAGATGGGCTATTTGGCCTTTATCTGACATCATGTTTCTATGAGACACTGTGAACGGTGGATCCACCACCAGTGCTTGAAGTTCACTCATTCTTCAAACAGAGGTAAGAGAGATGAGAAAAAAACCCCACTGTCTAAGTGAGGTATTTCAGATAAGATGTAGACATTGGTTCAAAAGAAGACTTCATAAGTCTAGAAAGAAGAACATACGAGATCCCAAACTACTAGAGGTGGTTGAAAGTGGTTTGACATTGAAAAGGTCTGTTAATGAATCTGGACACAGAAGATGAGAAGTTAGAGGTTTACCATCAACTGGACTATAAAAAACATTGATAGCACTGAGATGAACCAAATCGAAGTGATCTTTAGGCCTAAATTGGATAATTGCAGAAGAAATCCAATATTGCAAATATAGAGGTAGATATAGCATCATGACGATGAAAAAGAACACCAAGTGGAAAACCGTGTCCATTTCTGCTGGTAACACTGCTGTGTAGATGGTTTTCATGATGCTTTTAAGATACGTCTGACAGGAAAGATGAAACTCAGTCAACGTCAACCCAAGAGGTACTAAACTGTCAGGTGTAAAACCTGTAGATTGAGCAGAAGATATACTTGATTCTGCATTAGAAGAGATGAAAAAGGGGGGGTGGGGGAGGGGAGAAAATTTGAAAAAAAAGTTATTTTTTGTGTGACAGACTCTTGAACTTTGTTATTGCCTTGCCTATTGCTGTACATTTTTGTCAGAAGTTCTTCTTTGTTCTGTACAATAAAGCTGATATTAAAAAAAAAAAAAAGAAGAGATGAAAAAGTCTGAAGAGGCAATGGTTCCTTGAGACTGAGCTGAGGTAGAAGGGAGAACCATGTTGGTCAATTCCTGCATGAGCATGACAAGCGTCTTGAAGATGAGAGGGATTGGAGGAAATGCATAAAGAAACTTGTCTGTCCAATCCAGAAGAAAATGCATCCGGATCCAGGCCTCAGAGAGAAAACTGCCTGGAGCAAAATTGAGGCAACTTGTGATTGTGGGGGAACACAAACAGGTCTATCTGAGGAGTCCCCCAAAAAGAGAATATATGTGATGCAGAAATGCAGAGTTGAATGCCTACTTGTGTGGCTGAAGAAACCTGCTGAATATGTCTGCGAGAGAATACTGCTTTTCTCGAATATATACTGTTTCAAAAATATATTGCGAGCAATCACCCCGCTCCAGGTTTTCTGGGCCTCCTGACAACAAAGGAGAGAACCCATGCCTCCTTGCTTATTTAATACGTTACATAATACATTGCAACCTGAATGTCCGTGAGGATTTAGGAGGGCGTAATTAGTCACAATTAGCTGAAAACTTTTGAGCTATTTATAGGCACCTCAAGAATTAATAAAGATAGTTTGATTTGTATCAGCGTTAATTCAGCTATCATAAAGCACAGTTACTTACCGTAACAGGTGTTATCCAGGGACAGCAGGCATATATTCTCACATGTGGGTGACGTCATCTACGGAGCCCCAGCGCGGACAGCTTTTCAAGCAAACTTGATTGAAGTTTCAAGTTTGCTACACTGCACCACGCATGTGCATGCCTTCTTGCCCACTAGAGGGCGCATCCCCACCTCGTGGTCCTCAGTTCCATAACCAGCAAAGAAGCCATCCCCGGGGAGGAGGGCGGGTTGTGAGAATATATGCCTGCTGTCCCTGGATAACACCTGTTACGGTAAGTAACTGTGCTTTATCCCAGGACAAGCAGGCATGATATTCTCACATGTGGGTGACCTCCAAGCCAACCAAAAAAGGGCAGGTGGGAGGATGGCAATTTAGGAAAACAGGTTACGTAACACCGACTGGCCAAACCGGCCGTCGCTTCTGGACAAAGTGTCCAGACAGTAGTGGGAGGTGAACGTATGAACCGAAGACCAAGTGGCAGCTTTACATATATCCTCCACAGGAGTAGACTGGAGGAAAGCAACAGAAGCTGCCATAGCCCGGACCTTATGCCCCGTGACTCGACCATGGAGCGCGAGACCAGCCTGAGCGTAGCAAAAAGAAATACAAGCAGCCAACCAGTTGGACAAGGTGCGCTTGGAAACAGGATGTCCCAACCGATTATTAGGATCAAAGGACAAAAACAATTGAGGAACCTTCCGATGAGACTTGGTACGTTGGAGATAAAAGGCCAACGCCCTCTTACAGTCAAGCGTGTAAAGCGCCGCCTCACCAGGATGAGAGTGGGGCTTCGGGAAGAACACCAGAAGAACAATGGACTGATTGAGGTGGAAATCAGACACAACCTTAGGTAAAAATTTAGGATGGGTGCGAAGAACCACCTTGTCATGATGAAACACAGTAAAAGGTGGATCCGCAACCAAAGCCTGCAGCTCACTAATCCGATGAGCGGATGTGAGCGCAAGCAAAAAGACCACCTTCCAAGTGAGAAACTTAAGATGAGATTTGTCAATAGGCTCAAAAGGAGGCTTCATCAGTTGAGCTAATACCACATTAAGATCCCAAACTACAGGAGGAGGTTTCAGAGGAGGATGAACATTCACGAGACCCCTCATGAAACGAGTTGCCAGAGGATGAAGAGAAAGAGACCGACCCTCGATATGCCGATGGAATGCCGCGATGGCACTGAGATGCACTCGAATGGAAGTCATCTTCAGCCCAGACTTAGACAGATGCAACAAATATTCCAGCACCGAAGACACTGGAACCGAACTCGGGTCCAGATGGTTCGAGGAGCACCAGGATGAAAATCTGGTCCACTTCTGGGAATAACAAAGCCTAGTCGAGACCTTGCGCGAGGCTTCCAAAACCTCCCTCATCGACTGAGAAACAGGAACCGAAGTCAAGGGGAAAGGAACCAAGCGGTCAGATGTAAAGACTGAAGATTGGGATGCAACAGCGAACCCCGACTCTGAGACAGCAGAGAGGGAAAAACAGGTAGAAGCAGAGGTTCCCTGACACTGAGTTGAAGGAGCAGGGAGAACCAGTGCTGTCTGGGCCAACGAGGCGCAATGAGAATCATAGTGGCCCTGGTCGATTTGAGATGTACCAACGTTCTCAAGATCAGAGGAAAAGGAGGGAACGCATAAAGGACCCTCCCCTCCCAGTCGAGAAGGAAGGCATCGGCCTCGAGATGGTCCCGGGAGTACATCCGAGAACAATAGAGGGGCAGTTTGTGAGTCTCCGGGGAGGCAAACAGATCCACCTGAGGAGTCCCCCAGCGGTCGAAGACCTCGCGTAGAACCCGGGAGTTCAGCGACCACTCGTGCGGCTGGAGAAGATGACTGAGTTTGTCTGCCAGACAGTTCCTCTCTCCCTGAATGTAAACCGCACGCAGGAATATGTTCTGGGAGACCGCCCATTCCCAAAGGCTTCCCGGCACAGAGACCAAGAGCCCGTTCCGCCCTATTTGTTTACATAATACATTGCCACCTGGTTGTCCGTCCGCACGAGGACTACCTGATCGTGTAGCAAGTGTCAGAACGCTCGAGCCGCCAGAAAAATGGCCCGAAGCTCCAACACATTGATGTGACCCTTGATAGACCCTGAGTCCGCAGACCGTCGAGATGAGCCCCCCACACGTACTCCGAGGAGTCCGTGGTCAGGACCTTGCGATGCGGAGGAACGAGAAAGAGCAAACCCCCGGAAAGATTGGAAGAGTTGGTCCACCAACGGAGCGAGCGTCTCAAAGAAGGAGTCACCGTTATTGGACGAGATACTGGGTCGCGATCCTGACGCCACTGCGAGGCCAAGGTCCACTGAGGAAGCCTCAGATGCAAGCGGGCGAACGGAGTAACGTGGACCGTCGATGCCATGTGGCCCAGAAGAACCATCATGCGCTGAGCCGATACTACAGGCATCAGCGAGACCTGATGACTCAATCGAAGTAGGGCCTCCAACCGAGGAGGGGGGAGGAACGAACGAAGGCGAACTGTGTCCAGCATGGCTCCAATAAACTGAAGGGATTGAGTCGGGCACAAATGAGACTTGGGAAAGTTCACTTCGAACCCCAGACGTTGAAGGAAGATGATAGTCTGTTGGGTCGCTGAGATAACCCCCTCCCTGGTCGACGCTTTAATCAGCCAATCGTCCAGGTAGGGAAAGACCTGTAGCCCCCCGAGATCTCAGGGCTGCAGCGACCACCACCATACACTTCGTGAAGACTCGAGGGGACGAAGCCAGTCCGAAGGGGAGGACCCGGTATTGAAGGTGCAACTCCCCCACTTGAAACCGTAAGAATTTGCGGAAGGCGGGATGCACCGGAACATGAGTATATGCTTCCTTTAAGTCTAGGGAGCACATCGAATCCCCTTCCTCCAAAAGAGGATACAACACCGGAAGCGACAACATATGGAACTTCTCCCGGACTAGGAACTTGTTGAGCTTCCGGAGGTCCAAAATGGAGCGTAAGTCCCCTGTCTTCTTTGGGACCAAAAAGTAACGGGAGTAAAACCCCCGCCCCCGTTGGTCGGGGGGTACAGGTTCCACCGCCCGAAGGCTCAACAAGGCCCTCGCTTCCGCGAGAAGAAGGGGAAGTTGGGTTTGGCTGAATGGGTAAGCAGCCGGCGGATGTTCCGGCGGCGTGATCAAGAAATTGAGCGAGTAGCCCTCGGAGATAATCCGGAGCACCCAAGCATCTGATGTGATCCCGGTCCAGGCCGCAGAAAAGGCTCGGAGTCGACCCCCTATAGGAAGGGGGTTCGGCGAGAGCGCGGAGGGGGTCCGCCCCCATTCACACATCCCGTCAAAAGGACGGCGCCGGCTTGGGCGTCCCCTGCGCCCGAGGTTTTTGTTGGCCTCCCCTACCCTGCTGCGGTGGGCGGCGGGGCGGAGGCCTAGAGAAGGCCGGCGTTGACTTCTGGGGGTATCGCCGCGGGGGAGGCCGAAAGGGCTTCTGCGGCGGGGCCCGAGGTTTAGGACGGACCAAGGAGGCAAGAGAGCGCTCCTGTTCCGACAGACGTTTGGTCGCCGCCTCCAGGGACTCATCAAATAATTCAGAGCCAACACAGGGTAGATTGGCCAGACGTTCCTGCAAGTTCAGGTCCATGTCCAGGGTACGTAGCCAAGCCAGCCGGCGCATCGCCACGGCAAAGGCGGATACCCTGGAGGCCAGTTCAAATGCGTCGTAGACAGCGTGAAACAGGTATAGACGCAGCTGAGATAAGTTGGACATGAACGTGGCAAAACCCTCCTTGTGGGAATCCGGCATAACCCCTTAATAACGGGGCAAGTCTTTGACCATGCCTCGAAGATAAGAGGAGAATGTAAAGGCATAACCTGGTAGCCTGGCATGACCTGGTAGCCATCAATGAGTTGGAATAGAGGCGACGACCAAACTTGTCCTCGGATTGTCGAGGCGGAGCTCCGAGACACGCAATGTCTCACCCCCGGTCGGTGAAGAGCGACCGCGTCTCCGAGGGGAAGCGCGAGAACGCTTAGGTTTCCTCGGCCGACGCCTCGTCCGAGGCCGACCCGAGGGCGAAGAGCCCCGGGAGGACCTCGAGGAAGAGGACGTGGAAGAGATCCTCCGAACCCGACGCACCTTGTCCCGAGGCCTGACACTCCTCTCAGGCTGGTCAACCGAGGTCGAGGGCAAGGTCGGGGGTCGAGGACGGCCGACCCCCGGGGGCCGAAGCCGAAGGCACCGAGACCGAGGCCGCCGACGCCGGAGCAGTCGAGGCCGGAGCAGTCGAGGCCGAAGCCTGCTGCAGGTGCGCGAGGGCCCCGGACAGCTCCGAGGCAATCAGCGCTCGGAGCAAGTCCTGGAAGACCGGAACCCCCATCATGGCAGGCAGGTCTGGGGCCAAGGAGTGCTCCCTGGAGGGCGACCTCGGTCTCGAGTATTCCCTCGGGGCACTGGGCTTTGCAATTCGGGGCGGGGCAGAGGACGACCCTCCCGCAGTCGAGGAGCCTGAGGATGGCTTCTTCGCTGACCCTGGAGTCGAGGAAGGAAGAGAGGACTTACCCGAAGCAGGCTTGGTCGAGGCAGCAGGCTTGGAGGAAGTCAAGGGTCGAGGCGAGGTCGGGGGACCGGAGGCAAAGGTCGAGGCCGAAGCCGACGTCGAGGCCTTCCCCACCGCGGGGTCCGCAGAGAAGAGCTCCGCCATCCGGGCACGGCGTCGGCGGAGAGCTCTAGACTGAAAAGTTGAGCACCTATCACAGGAGTCAGTAGGATGCTCAGGACCCAAACACACCAAGCACCACCAGTGAGGATCGGTAATTGAGAGCAACCGATCGCACCAGGTGCACTTTTTAAAGCCCGTCAAGGGATGGGACATGGACACAAAACCCGGCCGGGAACGAACGAGGTCCCGCAGCCGCGGCTACCAGGAGCCCCCGGAGCCGAACCAAAATACTTTTTTTTTTTTTTTTTGACGAAAACTAAAAGAAAACAAAGAAAGAAAAGCAAATCAAGCACAGCGACCGTGAAATAACGCACAGCCGTGGTGTCAGAAGGCTAAATTCGAAGAGCACAATTTCCACAGGGCTTCTGGCTCCGCGGAAAAAACTGAACTGAGGACCACGAGGTGGGGATGCGCCCTCTAGTGGGCAAGAAGGCATGCACATGCGTGGTGCAGTGTAGCAAACTTGAAACTTCAATCAAGTTTGCTTGAAAAGCTGTCCGCACTGGGGCTCCGTAGATGACGTCACCCACATGTGAGAATATCATGCCTGCTTGTCCTGGGATAAAAAGCTTTCTCCATTTCAAATGAAAAGCTGGAAAAGAGTGCAGGCCCAGTAACAGTGCAATGTCAGGAGTGTGAATCCATTTCCTAAGTCATCTTTCAATCACCAGGCAGCACTCACTTCCGAGGATAGGGAACAGCAGTTACTAACTGAATTTAGAAACTTATGACTGCAAGTGCCAAAAGAGCCAGTTGAGGACTATTACTGCAACATGTCTAGAAAAGGTATATAAAAAACTAAGTCAAAGTCCAGTTACATATGAAGCATGCCTTGAACTTTATTTGCAACTACACAACACACTGAAAAAAATATTCTAAAGCAAATTGTTCTAATTTAACTCAATATGCCTTCTACTTGAAGAAACTCAATAAGCCAAATCCAATTGAGATGCCATAATTAAAAAAAGTGGATCAAAGTTTATAAATCTACTCCGAAGATGCCCAGCCAAATGATGGGGATTACATTTCATCTAAACACAAAATATTGGTGCTGTAACCATAACAGCCTGGAATAAGCAAAATTAAAAGCCAAATGATAACTTAAGTAGTAAGTATCTATACACAATAGTTAACGTTATTTCTGGAACATGGTTAGGCTGCTACATTGCAAAATTCAAAGTTGTGAAATCTTAAACAGGAACCTACAACCATTAGGATATAAGCCAAAATGTCCCAAGTCAACCCTTAGGTGTCCTTTTATCAAGCCGCACTTGGGCATTTTAACACGCGCTAACCCCCGCGGCTGGCTAAAAAACTAACGCCTGCTCAATGCAGGCGTTAACGGCTAGTGCGACAGGCAGTTTAACGCGCGGTATTACACGCGTTGAAACCCTACCGCAGCTTGATAAAAAGACCCCTAAATCTCTTCTGTAATACAAGAAATATGCAGGTAAACTGTAAATATTACCTTGTATAAATCATAAGTGTTTAAAACTGCAAATATTTTATAAAAGACTTAGCAGGCATGAAGCCATTTATAAAATGAATAAAGCACTACCAAAGTATATTTAGCACTAGGCACAAGGGCCATTTTATAAAATTAAAAAATAAAATCACTACAGTGGAACACACACATACAGCAGTTTTATGCATATGTTGTGATTGTGTTCCTATATAGAGCACATTTAATACATTTAGGTGACATATAGAATTTGGCCTAAAGATTCTATGAACCGCATCCAAAGTTAGGCAGAGTTTATAGAAACACATGTATTGTCCATCCACATGAAGCAGCCATTTATGACTTTTGAAAGTCAGGCCTAAATACTTGTGCCTAAGTTGTTAGGTGTACCACTATAGAATATATGTCCGATCCACGCACTTTTAAAAATAAAGACACCCATGACCTGACCATACTCCTTTTTGAGATCCGCACACTAAGATTTACAAATACCATTTCACGGA
The DNA here is from genome assembly GCF_902459505.1 of Geotrypetes seraphini. NCBI lineage: Eukaryota > Metazoa > Chordata > Amphibia > Gymnophiona > Dermophiidae > Geotrypetes > Geotrypetes seraphini. The sequence continues at coordinate 142,267,077 of NC_047088.1, read as the reverse complement.
ATATGTTAAGAAAGTTGCACATGTAAATTCCAATTACTTGCCAATCAGCAATTATCAGCATCGATTGACTTGTTAAACAATTAAGCTGCATGCACAAATTTGTAATGCACACAGATCTGAAAGCACATCTTTGGTCGCCTTATACAGAATCAGGTCCTTAATTATAGTGATCAGCAGATAGTGAAGCCTCCTCAAAAGCCCAGGTAGGAGGATTTTGTGCATTCAGAGGCTAAATGCATAAACCCTGCATTAGAGCCTTATGTCAGCATTTGACACACAGCTTCCTAATGGAAAGGTACATACAGACAGGCAGTCCCTGGTTTAAGAACGCCCGACTTACATCAAGCTTGTACTTACGAACCAAGGTCCTGCTTCTCCCTTCCTATATCAAAGCAACCCTTCTTTCTCCCTTCCTGTCCAAACATAACCTTCCTCCTCTCTTCCCAGTCCCAATGCACCCCTTGTCATTTTTCCCTCTGTTCTGCCTCCCAAATTCATGCCTCCCACAGGTATTTACCTCCTCTAGCCAGCTCCCTCTCTCCTCTCATTGCAGTTCTCTTTGCAAAGCTGCAGCTCACGGCTTGACCCAGCAACCCCTTTGTGCCTCCTGTGAGTTTTTACCTCCTCTAGCTGGATCTCTCCTCCCAGTGGCACTTCTCTTCATAAAGCTGCTGGTTCTAGCACGAGGCTTACCCGGAAGTCTTCCTTCACATTAAAGAACTAGGATAGAGCCAGCCAGAGGAAGTAAACAAGCCCCGGGAGGCACAAAGGACTGCTGGGTCAGCTGCGAGCCATAGTTTTGCAAAGAGAATTGTGATGGGAGAAGGGAGCCAGCCAGATGAGGTAAACACCTGCAGGATGCACAATTTGGGAAGCAGAATGGAGGGAAAGACAATAAGGGGCACGTTGTGATACAGAAGGGAGGAGGGGGGTCACGTTGGCACACAGAAGGAAGGGAGGAAGCACAAACTTCGGACAAAGGATGGCAGGAAGGAAGAAAGGAAAGAGGGAGCATGAACTTGGGAGATAGGATGGAACAAGGGAAAGAGATGCTGAGGTGGGAGAGGGAACAGAAAGGGAGAATTATTGGGCATGGGTGCCTGAGAGGGAAAGCGAGAGTGCACATGGAGAAATTAAGAAAGAAGTGAATTGTTGGGCATAGGGAGGGAGAAATATTGAACATGGTAGCGGGAGAGGCATGAGCTACAGATGCATGGGGGAGAGAGATGAGGGAGACATGTTGGATGTGGTGGTGATGGAGCGGGAACAGTGGGATGGATGAAGAACAAAAGTATTGTATTTTTCGCTCCATAAAACGCACCCTAGATTTAGAGGAGGAAAACAAGGGGGGGGAAACCCAACCCACACCATTCTGAACCCAGGCTCTGCACCCAACCTCACACTCCTTGCCAGGCTTAGCACCCTGTCCCCCCAGTAACTTTATAAATCCCCCCGCACTTTTTATGTATAAATCATTTTTATTGATGAGTGAATACAACAATAGGTAACAAGCAGCAACTGAACAAAGAAATGAGCAATAGCTGTGAACAAAGAAAACCGTCCTCATCATCAAATATAACATTACACGCCGCCCTTTGCTGCCCCCCCTCCCAACAACCCCAAACAGTACCAGCAGAAAGGAACTAACCAACAGCCCACTTCAAGTGGCATAAGCCCAGGCAGCAGCGCAGAAAGCCCATGCAAATACATACATATTACCCGTGCCAATACACGCTGGACCACCAGGCTATAAGAGTGTTTTTAAAAGGTACAATGGGGCGGGAGGGGGGGTGTTTTTCCACCCAATTTTGGGGAAAAAATTGCATCTTATGGAGCAAAAAATACAGTAAGTGTAAACACCTATCTCTATTTTTTTAAAAAATTTTATTTATTCATTTTATCAATATAATTACAAAAATTCACTTCTTCTGGAAATACAAAGAATTAACAAAACAAAGAAGAAATTTAACTATCTCAAAGTAATACATAATCTCTTCCTCAGACCACTATAAAGCAGGGGAGAACTCAAAAGACAAGTTCAAAAAAGCACAGTTACTTACCGTAACAGGTGTTATCCAGGGACAGCAGGCAGCTATTCTCACATATGGGTGACATCATCGACGGAGCCCTGATGCGGAAGCTTTGCAAGCAGACTTGCTTGTAGAAACTAGAAGTTTCGAGTCAGCCACACCGCGCATGCGCGAGTGCCTTCCCGACCAGCACAGGGTGCGCTCCTCAGTTCAGATATCTAGCAGAGAAACCAACCAGAGGAGGAGGGTGGGTTGTGAGAATAGCTGCCTGCTGTCCCTGGATAACACCTGTTACGGTAAGTAACTGTGCTTTATCCCAGGACAAGCAGGCAGCCTATTCTCACATATGGGTGACCTCCAAGCTAACCAGAAAGGGATGATGGGAGTGTTGTCAATTTAGGAGAATAAATTTTGTAATACTGTCTGGCCAAAATGGCCATCCTGTCTGGAGAAAACATCCAGACAATAGTGAGAAGTGAAAGTATGAACCGAGGACCAAGTAGCAGCCTTGCAAATTTCCTTACTAGGTATAGATCTGAGGAAAGCTACTGAAGCTGCCATTGCTCTAACCTTATGGGCTGCAACTCTACTCTGTAGGGGTAATCCAGCCTGGGCATAGCAGAAGGAGATACAAGCAGCCATCCAGTTGGAGATGGTACGCTTAGAGATAGGAGGTCCCAACTTATTTGGATCGAAGGAGACAAAAAGTTGAGGAGCAGTTCTGTGTGGTTTGGTACGTTCCAAATAGAAGACAAAAGCACGTTTACAGTCCAAAGTATGAAGAGCTGATTCTCCAGGATGAGAATGAGGCTTTGGAAAGAACACTTGAAGACCAATGGATTGGTTGAGATGAAATTCCGAAACCACTTTAGGTAGGAATTTAGGTTGAGTACTTAGAACCACCTTGTCATGATGGAACACAGTGAAAGGTGGATCAGCAACTAAACCTTGCTGCTCACTGACTCTTCAAGCAGAAGTGAGGGCAATGAGAAACACCACTTTCCAAGTGAGATACTTCAGATGAGCCGTAGACATTGGTTCAAATGGAGGCTTCATCAATTGAGCAAGAACAACATTGAGGTCCCAAGCCACTGGAGGCAGTTTGAGAGGAGGTTTGACATTGAAAAGTCCTTTCATTAATCTGGAAACCACCGGATGAGCAGAAAGAGGTTTTCCTTCAATAGGCTGATGGAAAGCAGCAATTGCACTGAGATGGACTTGGATCGATGTAGACTTGAGGCCAGAGATGGATAAATGCAAAAGGTAGTCTAAAACGGAAGACAAGGAGGAATGTTGAGGCTCCTTATCGTGAGAAACATACCATGTAGAAAATCTAGTCCATTTTTGGTGATAGCATTGTCTAATGGTAGGTTTCCTAGAAGCCTCTAAAATGTCTCTTACAGATTGAGAAAACTGAAGAAGAGTTATGTTGAGAGGTACCAAGCTGTCAGGTGTAGAGACTGCAGGTTGGGATGAAGCAGAGATCCCTGACTCTGTGTACGCAGAGATGGAAAAACTGGTAGAAGATACGGCTCCCTGCTGCTGAGTTGAAGTAGAAGGGAGTACCAAGGTTGTCTCAGCCACCGAGGAGCAATTAGAATCATGGTGGCATGATCGTTCTTCAACTTGACCAGAGTCTTGAGAATGAGAGAGAATGCATAGAGGAAGAGATTCGTCCATTCCAGAAGAAAAGCAACTGTCTCTAGGCGATGAGGAGAATAGATCTTGGAGCAGAACTGAGGCAGTTTGTGGTTGTGGGGAGCTGCAAAGAGATCTATCTGAGGCGTTCCCCACTGTGAAAAAATATGATGTAGAGGCGAGGAATGGAGTATCCATTCGTGAGATTGCAGAAGACGACTCAAGTTGTCCACCAAGCAATTTTTCGCCCCTTGGATGTAGACAGCTTTGAGGAAGGTGTTGTGGCGGATTGCCCAATCCCAAACCTTCAGAGCTTCTTGACAAAGGGAGGAAGATCCCGTCCCTCCCTGTTTGTTGACATAATACATGGCGACTTGGTTGTCCGTCCGAATGAGGACTACCTGATCTTGAAGAAGATGTTGAAAAGCTTTGAGAGCCTTGAAGATCGCTCCGAGTTCCAACAGATTGATGTGACATTGACGATCCGTACTGGTCCAGTGGCCTTGATTATGGAGACCATCGAGATGAGCGCCACAAGCGTAGGTCGAGGAATCTATTGTGAGGACCTTCTGATGAGAGGGCGTTTGAAACCTCTGGAGAGATTAGAAGAGAGCATCCACCAGCGGAGAGACTGTCTCAATGAAGGAGTGACTGCAATATGTCGAGAAAGTGGGTCGCAAACCTGCGTCCACTGAGATGCCAGAGTCCTATAAGGAATTCTGAGGTGAAGTCTGGGAAAAGGAGTCACTTGTACTGTGGAGGTCATGTGACCCAGGAGTACCATCATGTGTCTTGCTGATATGGAGGAGCAGGAAGACACTGTATGACAGAGTTGAAGGAGGACTTCCAGACATTGTTGCGGAAGGAATGCTCTGAGTTGGATAGTATCCAGAACATCTCCGATGAATTGTAGATTCTGAGAGGGTTGAAGTTGGGATTTGGGAAAGTTGATTTCAAATCCCAAACTCTGTAGGAACCATGTAGTCCGTTGGGTCGCTACAATAATCCCTTGAGATGTTGAATCTTTAATGAGCCAGTCGTCCAGGTAGAGAAATACCTGAAGAACACGGTTTCTGAGAGCTGCGGCTACCACTACCAGGCACTTGGTGAACACTCTGGGAGATGAAGCCAGGCAAAAGGGCAGCACTCTGTATTGATAATGCAGGTTCTCCACCCGAAATCAGAGATATTGGCGGGAGGCTGGACCAGACACTCGCAGAGACTCTACTCCCTGCAAAGAGTGTGTAGTCTCAGTCTGAGGCATAGGAAGAGGCTCGACCTCGCGGGAATCTGCAGAATGCCCAGGCTGGATTAGAGTAACAAGCTTCGGTCCCATATTAGTGAGGAACTGAATGAATTGCTGCTCTAACATGGTCTGGAAAGAAGCCGGCAATGATGGATCCGCGTCTGAAACTGGACCACCTGCTTTGGCTAGAGGTTCCACAGAGGCAGTGGAAATGTGCTTCGACTTGGAAGTCTTAGGCACCTTAAGAACCATCGCTGGAACTTTCTGCTGAGCTATCTGACCTGAGGATACAGGGGAAGATGCAGCAGACGTTGTCGAGGAAAGAGCCACTGCAAACGAAGAAGGTCTGATGAGACTCGAGGTCTGTACCCTCGGGGGAGGGTACAGGCATAAACAACATACCTGGCGAACTAAACTGCCAATACTTTTTTGAGGCTGAGGTAAGTAGTCACCAAAATTCTGGGTCGGGGGTGAGTGCACACACTTTCAAGTCGGGAGTAGGGTCACATCATATTTATGGGTCACATTGTAATTCTGGGTCTGAGGGGAGTACACACTGTAGTTCTGGGTATATGGGGAATACACATTGTAGTTCTGGGCCTAAGGAAAGCACAAATAATGCAAACAATGCTAAAGATGTTCAAATAGCTCAAGCAGAAATATCCCCATTGAGACGTAACAAAAATACAACATGGAGGGCTATGTACGTCAACGCACACAGTTTAGGAAACAAGATCCTGGAATTGGAAACAGAAATAAGGAATGCTGACCTGGATGTGGTGGCGATATCCGAGACCTGGCTCACAGACTCCCACGGGTGGGATATGGTCATACCGGGTTACAACTTGCTTCGCCGGGACAGGGAGGGCAGAATGGGAGGAGGTGTAGCATTATATACTAAAGATGACATTAAGGTCACGAGAATCACAGATGTCCAGTATACTGGGGAATCCCTTTGGGTTAATTTGGCCAGAGGGAAAGACAAATGCTTGTATCTTGGCATAATTTACAGACCCCCAAGACAACAGGATGGCCTGGATATGGAAATAATCGGAGATATAGAAAATATCACCTTGCGTGGGGACACAGTATTGCTAGGTGACTTCAACATGCCTGATGTGGATTGGGTTACACTTACCTCTGCTTCCGGCAGCAGCAGGAGGCTATTAAACACTATGAAGGGAGCAAGACTCAGGCAACTGGTGTTGGAACCAACAAGGGATCAGGCAATACTGGACCTGATACTTACCAATGGAGAAAGTGTCACAGAGGTCTCGGTGGGCGACACATTGGCCTCCAGTGACCACAACATGGTATGGTTCAATCTCAGGAAAGGTTTCACTAAATCTACCACACTGACCAAGGTCCTCAAATTCAAGGACACAAATTTCAAAGAAATGGGAGACTTTGTTCACCAGGCGCTACAAAGCCAAGCAGAAACTGATAATGTGGAAGAAATGTGGTCGACTTTGAAAGCCACCATACAAGAAGCAACAAACCGCTATGTTAAATCAGTAAGTAAACGGCGAAGGAACAATAAGCCACAGTGATTTACTGCGGAGATCTCAGACCTCATCAAGGAGAAGAAAAAAGCATTCATCTCTTACAAAAAATCTGGGAAGCAGGACTCTAGAGCAGACTACCTGACTAAATCAAAAGCCGTCAAAACAGCAGTCAGAGAGGCTAAATTCCACATGGAAGAGTCTCTGGCAAAGAACATCCAGAAGGGAGATAAATCCTTCTTCAGGTATATCAGTGACAGAAGAAAAAACTCAGGCGGGATTGTAAGTCTTAGGAATCCAGACGGAGACTATGTGGATAAGGATTCGGAAAAAGCCCAACTATTAAATGAATACTTCTGCTCAGTCTTCACCCGAGAAGCGCCGGGGCTTGGCCCTCAGCTACAGACAAGGGTTGGCTCAGTTGACCCTTTTAGTAACTTTGAGTTTACACCCAGCAGTGTCTACGGTGAGCTGTCAAAGCTCAAGGTTAACAAAGCAATGGGGCCGGACAACCTGCACCCCAGGGTGCTTAGGGAACTGAGTGATGTCTTGGCGGAGCCACTGTCCGCGCTCTTCAACCTCTCCCTTAGTACAGGCAGCGTCCCGTTGGACTGGAGGACGGCTAACGTCATTCCACTCCACAAGAAAGGCTCAAAGATGGAGACAGAAAACTACAGACCAGTGAGTCTAACATCGATAGTGAGCAAACTAATGGAAACTCTAATCAAACACCAATTGGATAAAATCCTGGATGAAAAGAATCTACGGGATCCCCGACAACATGGATTTACTAAGGGGAGATCATGCCAATCCAACCTGATCAGCTTCTTTGATTGGGTGATGGAGAAGCTGGATATTGGGGAGTCCCTAGACATCGTGTACCTGGACTTTAGCAAAGCATTCGATAGTGTACCACACCGCAGGTTGCTGGGCAAGATGAGTTCTATAGGATTAGGTGACACATTGACGCAATGGGTTGGGAACTGGCTTGGAGGTAGGCTTCAAAGGGTGGTGGTGAATGGCACCCCCTCCGAAATGACGGAGTTGATCAGTGGAGTGCCACAGGGCTCAGTCTTGGGCCCAATCCTATTCAACATCTTTATAAGGGACTTGGCAGAAGGGCTTCGAGGTAAAATAACATTATTCGCCGATGACGCCAAACTAAGTAATGTAGTGGGCAAATGCACAACAGACGAAGATTCAATGCCCGACAACATGATGCACGACCTACTCCTGCTGGAGCGCTGGTCTAGGACATGGCAACTCAACTTCAATGCCAAAAAATGCAAAATTATGCTCCTGGGCAGCCAAAATCCATGCAAGTCTTATACCCTTAATGGCGAGATCCTAGCAAAAACGGTAGCAGAACGAGACTTGGGGGTAATCGTCAGTGAGGACATGAAGTCTGCCAATCAAGTGGAGCAGGCTTCATCCAAGGCAAGACAAATCATGGGTTGCATACGAAGGGGTTTCGTCAGCCGTAAGGAGGAAGTTATTATGCCATTGTATAGATCCATGGTGAGGCCCCACCTGGAATACTGTGTGCAATTTTGGAGGCCACATTATCGCAAGGATGTGCTGAGACTGGAGTCGGTGCAGAGAATGGCCACCCGGATGGTCTCGGGACTCAAGGATCTTCCATATGAAGAACGGCTTGACAAATTACAGCTATACTCGCTCGAGGAGCGCAGAGAGAGGGGAGACATGATCAAGACGTTCAAGTATCTTACAGGCCGCATCGAGGCGGAGGAAGATATCTTCTTTTTCAAGGGTCCCACGACAACAAGAGGGCATCCGTGGAAAATCAGGGGCGGAAAACTGCGAGGTGACACCAGGAAATTCTTTTTCACTGAAAGAGTGGTTGATCGCTGGAACAGTCTTCCACTACAGGTGATTGAGGCCAGCAGCGTGCCTGATTTTAAGGCCAAATGGGATAGACACGTGGGATCTATTCACAGAGAAAGGTAGGGGAGGGTCATTAGGGTGGGCAGACTAGATGGGCCGTGGCCCTTATCTGCCGTCTATTTCTATGTTTCTATGTAAAACAGTGGAGGCAGGAGGAACCTCGGTCGAAGGTGAGACCGAGTTCGGCTTCAGAGTCGAGGAAGTGGTCGAATCCATCCCGAAGAGCTTCTCCACTGAAAGCGGATGACGTTTAAGGGCTCGAGGTTGAAGAATAGCACAGCGCTCGCACGACTTCGGGTGATGGTCTGCCCAAGGCACTTACTGTGTGGGTCCGTATAAGAAATCGCACGCTGACACTGGCTACACTTCTTGAAGTCTGTTGTTGGCTGGGACATAGGAGGAAAAATAGCTGCTGCAAGGTCAAAGCCCCTGGGCTGCGGCCGAGCGGCCTGCCCCGGCAGCCGAACAGAAGAAATAAATTTTTTTTTTAACGAAAAATAAAAGAAAAACTAAATACAGCGATTCGTGAAGAAAATAACACAAACCGCGATGAGAAAAAGCACAAAGTAAGTTGAACGCAGAGAGTCAAAGAGGGACTTCTCAGCTCCGCAGAAAACTGAGAACTGAGGAGACGCGCCCTGCTGGGCGGACAGGCACTCGCGCATGCGCGGTGCGGCTGACTCGAAACTTCTAGTTTCTACAAGCAAGTCTGCTTGCGAGGCTTCCGCAACGGGGCTCCATTGATGATGTCACCCATATGTGAGAATAGGCTGCCTGCTTGTCCTGGGATAAATACTTGTCTGAAGTATTAACATTTCCATCTGAAACAATGCCGCCCATTAATCATATATATTTCTTCCTGAAAAAAAGAAATTGGATAACCAACCTGATGCTGGAAAAATCTTTAGAAATTCAATCTCGCCCTACTCTCCTTGTCTCATTTGTTTTTGAACAAGCCCTAAATGCTGTAATGCGCATGTTCTTTTGTTTTTCTCAGGTTTTATTCTTTGGACAAAGAATTTGGGTCTATCCTGATGTGACCAAAACTATTCAAGAACGTAGGAAATTATTCCTAAACATTAGACAAGAAGTTAAGGCATTGGGGGCTTCTTTTTTGCTAAGTTACCCATGCAAATGTTTTGTTAAATATGATGGGACCAAATATACCTTTTTTCCCGATCAGTTTAAGGTCTTTCTAGACGCTAAGAAGCTGCTCCATTAAATGCAGAGATAATTAAGTTAAATTTGCAGATGTTGTTATACCCACTAAGAATATGCTTGATTGTTATATATATATATAACTAGTGTTTAAGCCCGTTACATTAATGGGTGCTAGTAGAGCCTCCTTCCCTCACATGTGCCCTATTTTCAGCCCCAGCTCCAAACCCATTTTTACGCCCCTCCCTCCCACCACGGTCCAACAGCACCTCTTCCCTGCTCCCCCAGCCAGCAGCACCTCTTCCCTGCTCCCCCAGCCAGCAGCACCTCTTCCCTGCTCCCCCAGTCAGCAGCACCTCTTCCCTGCTCCCCCAGTCAGCAGCACCTCTTCCCTGCTCCCCCAGTCAGCAGCACCTCTTCCCTGCTCCCCCAGTCAGCAGCACCTCTTTCCTGCTCCCCCAGTCAGCAGCACCTCTTTCCTGCTCCCCCGGTTCCTCTTCCCTGCTTCTCCAGTCAGCAGCATCTCTTCCCTGCTTCCCCAGTCAGCAGCACATCTTCCCTGCTCCCCCGGTCCCTCTTCCCTGCTCCCCCGGTCAGCAGTACCTCTTCCCTGCTCCCCCGGTCCCTCTTCCCTGATCCCCCGGTCAGCAGCACATCTTCCCTGCTCCCCCGGTCAGCAGCACCTCTTCCATGCTCCCCCGGTCAGCAGCACCTCTTCCATGCTCCCCCGGTCAGCAGCACCTCTTCCATGCTCCCCTGGTCCCTCTTCCCTGATCCCCCGCTCAGAAGCACATCTTCCCTGCTCCCCTGGTCAGCAGCAACTCTTCACAAATCTCTCGCCTGTAGCAGCGGCCGCAGCACTCTACACACGCTGCTTCACGGCCTTCAACTGCCCTGATTTGATTTGCCGCATCTCTGATGATGTCATCAGGGACGTGGTGGAGCAATCAGGGCAGTTGAAGGCAGCGAAGCAGCGTGTGTAGAGTGATGCGGCCGCTGCTAGAGGTGAGAGGTTTGTGGGACCGCGTGAAGGGGGGGGGGGGCGGCAAGGGAGTAAGGGTAGCGGTCAGACCGCGTGAAGGGGTTCGTGTGCGCCGGGGGGGAGGATGGGGGCGATGACGACGATCTGGCTTACACAGAAACCGACTCCTTTTGGGGTCCGCGGGAAGGGAAGGGTGGGGTGGCAAAGGACTTGGGTCCCGGGCGGCGGGGTCAGTTTTTCGGTTCGTCCCGGGGGGGGGGGGGGGGGGGAGGAGGCGGTCTTTGTACACCAGTCCTGGCTTGTGGAGGCAATCGTCGGCTGGCTGGGAGAAGGCTTGTGGAGGCGATCGTCAGCGTGTGAAGAAACTTCCGTATTGTGTGGTGGCTGTGACGTAAAACCCGCACATGCGCACTCGTGTTTTCGCGACGGATCAGGGGACACGTTTTTTTAGTGCGCATGCGCGGCCTATCATTTTATTATATTAGATTCTAGTTGATCTCCTTGTCTTTTGAGTTCTCCCCTGCTTTATAGTGGTCTGAGGAAGAGATTATGCATTTCTTTCTATTTGAACTACAGTACTTTGTTTTAAGGATTGTTTCTTTAATGTTTTTATAGACTGTATACTGTACAGGATCCGAGTTACATACAAATTCAACTTAACAGTTAAACCCTCCCCAAAAAAATAAACAAAAAACTTGTTCTTAACCCAGGGACTGCCTGTATTTAGTTAATCAACCCTTCACAAAAAAATGTACATCAACAAGGGAAAGTACACCAGACATATGCATGTGGATCTGAACTAGTGGGAGTCACATCTTACAGATGTGTGTGCATACAACTTTGATGCCAATTTATGTGCACTATTCTAAACATAAAATTTTGCAATACCAAGCAAAAAAAGCATTCCAGCACACGTACAGGTGTATGCACATGCAACTCCGATGCCAATACAATTTTTAGTATATCTACCTACAGTCTAGTACGTTCTTTGTACCAGCATAGCTAATCTAATCTAACTTTCTGAATTGCACTTATCCAGTACAGGTTCAAGGCAATTTACAAGATAAGAGACCCATGTGTTAGGACTAGCATTTGAACCAGAATTGTGAAGTGACTGTTGTGGAAGTAAGGTTTGATCAGTCTCAATTGCTTTAAAACTGTACAAAAGTCTCCACCCCCCCCCCCCCAAGGTTGGAGATTTGGGGTTTGTAGGAAAACTGTGGAGTAGCAGGATTCCAAGCACCCTGGAAGGCTTTCCAAGATTAGTGACGTGCCAGAGGATAAGGATAAGTGTGTGGGAACAGACTGTGTAGCATTGTGGAACCTACCATACTCTAAAAGCTGAAAGTTATGCTGAAAGTAAAGGGAAGAAACACACAAAATGCTCACTAATAGTTCACTACTGCATAAGTTCTGAACTAAGGGCTAGATTCACTAACTCACTGTTGTTGAGCGATCCGTGGCTGAGTCTTGCTGGGCAACTGATTCATGAGTCCTCATGCAAATTAATGTGTTCGGACGCACGCCTCACAGTGACCTCACGGATCGCTGCAGAACGATTGCGACACATACGCAGACCATCCTGGATGACTGTAGATAAGATCCGCGCATGCGCTTGCTCTCGGCACAAGCGAGGTCAAAATAAACACGCTTTAGCCAGATATGGAACAGAACACGCTTTTAACCTGCAGGTTAAAACCACAGCCTTGCACTATACTTTTTGCAGAAATATGGGGAGTAATTTGGCAGCAGAAAGCAGGATTTCAGGGCGGCAAAGAGCAGGAGAGTCGGCAAGGACAGTTGTGACTGGTCCTCAGCAGTCACTTCTTTTCGTATCGGCAACTCTAATCGGTGTTTCTTCTTCTGCTTAGTGAATTGCTGCCTTCCTATTTATGCAGGCAATTTCCCCTCATTTGCATGGGCGGATCAGATTAGGTGGGAGATTGATCGGCCACAAGGTAAGTGAATTGGGTCAGGGAAAAATCGGGTCAGGGAACAATCGTGAACTGGTCGGGACACGATCGGTGCGTTTAATGAATCTGGCCCTAACTTTCTACCCTCTCAGACCTAACATTGAAACTCAGGCATTGTGCTCAGCCTCCTTATCTTCTATGAACCTACCTGCTATCTACATTGATTAACCAAGTCTCATTACCATAAATTTAAATGAGCTTTAGTATGGGGTCCTTTTGTTAAGGTGCGCTAACCGATTTAGTGCACCACTAAATGCTAAGACCATTATATTCCTATGGGCATCTTAGCATGCACTAAATCAGTTAGTGCACCTTAATAAAAGGATCCCTATGCATGCTATGTGCGTAGTTATCTCAAGAGAAAAGCCTGGGTTTTGCTTAGAGCACCCACAAAATTATGCAATAAAGCCAAACTAACCAGTGTTCAAAACCTGGCATACTTTTCTGCTATCTTAACCAGCAGATATTCATCCAAGTCACAAAGACAAGTTAATCAAGGGTTGTGTGCGATGTTAAAATGTAAATGCCTATAGGCAGAAGTGTCAAGGTATGTATACATACGTATATCTCTCGCCTGGACTCTATAAAGTTAACATCTTTAGTACCGTTCAAAGGAAGCCTCAGCCCCACCACTCCACCGCAAAATCACTTTTCAAATTGTGAGAAGCTTTACGTGGTGACACTGCAGGCAAGGGTAGATACGGATTGTAACTCCCAGGATGTCATTTACGTGATTGTTTGTCCGTGTGATTTATTATATGTCAGATGGACGAACAAGAGGATAAGAACTAGACTCACCGAACACAAATCGCGTATTGCAAGTAAGGTCATTCAGGCACCTCTAGTGGAACACTGGGTCACGTATAAACATATGGTGGAGGAGATTAGATAGCGAGTTATTAATAAGATCATTGGGAGGGACGGAGGGAAGGATCAAAGGAGGTTAAACCAGAGTGAACAGAGGTATATTTTTTCGCTGGACATGATAGAACCCAGAGGATTGAATAGGGAAATAGAATGGCTGTCAGCGATTGGTTAATGCTCTAGCTAATGGGAAAAGGGGGAGAGAATGTTTGAACCAAGATGAGGAAGAGTATTTAAATGCCGGGCAGTACGCTGCCGCCATCTTTCTCTTACATTCTGGAGTCGGATGACAACAGCGGCCTCGGTGAGTTGTATTTTGTACATTGAAGTAAGAACTATTGAAGCAGGCAAGGCGGGTAGCTGTGTATGAGTGGGTTTTTCACAGCGCTTTTCCTCTATCTTATTTCGCAGGGGAACCCTTGATAGAGCATTATATGCGAAACATGTCGGGTCAGACTCCTGGGTTTTGGCTGTGACCTAAGCTAAGTATAAAACCATCGCAAGCACTTTATATTTATATTTATTTATTGTAGTGATGGATATGTGATTAGTACAATACAAACTTGATAACGGTGTAATACATTTAAAAATATTTATAATAAGGAACACTTCACTCTAAAGAAGAGGACAGCCAATGATGAGGCACCACGTAAAGCTTCTCACAATTTGAAAAGTGATTTTGCGGTAGAGTGGTGGGGCTGAGGCTTCCTTTTGAACGGTATTAAAGATGTTAACTTTATAGAGTCCAGGCGAGAGATATACGTATATAAAAGAACAGTACACCGGATACTACTGGACATTAAGCAAATTTTCTAACTTATGCCAAAGAACTCTTGTAAGGTATGTATACATGACATGTACAGCTGAGACTTTATCTCCTTTCTGTCCTCCCAAATTAAAACCAACCCACTGCATATTATATTTATAAATATTCAATTGCAGTTAGCATTATCTTAAAAAAAAAAAAAAGTAAGTCCACCTGTGCAAGTAGCAAACATTTCTATAGATATTCAACTCCACTTTTTTTTTTTTTTTTTTTTAAGAAACTCATCTTTTTTGCAGATTTGGAGAGATTACCAGTTACAAATTAACCACCATTTCCTAGAAAACTGGTTAAGGTGCATTTACTTATGTTTGGCATCGCAGAACAGCAAAAGGAAGAGGAATAGGAGATGCTTTATTGAAGTTAAAATTTCAAAATGTAAAAACAAGTTCACATACAATATAGGACAACCTATATGGTTTTGTGAAGGACTTGTTTTTACATTTTGAAATTTTAACTTCAATAAAGCATATGTAACTTAAGGTTGGTTTAAGACAGTGGTCTCAAACTCACCAGGTACTATTTTGCAGCCCGCAGTCTGTACTAGCGCTGTCTTACTAGTGCTGCCCGCTCTTTGAAATGTTCTCCGGTTTCCCCCCTGGTCTCCCACTCTTACCTTCAAATAATTACCACAGGCTGCAGAGAGGATTGCCGGTGCTGTAGCGATCCTTGCAGGCTGCTGTCATCTTCAGCAGCACGTTCCCTCTGCCACGATCCTGCCCCTGACATAGGAAGAGGAGCAGGACCATGGCAGAGGGAACGTGCTGCAGAGGCCGATGGCAGCCTGCAAGGAACGCTACAGCATCGGCAATCCTCTATGCAGGCTACAGTAATTAGACTAGGAGGCCAGGAGGAGGAAGCTGGAGGATGCTGCAAAGAAGGGGGGGAGGAACATGCAGGCCTTCGGGGGGCTGGGGTGGATTTATTTTATTTTTATTTATTCAATTTTCTATACCGTTTTCCCAGGGGAACTCAGAACGGTTTACATGCATTTATTCAGGTACTCAAGCATTTTTCCCTGTCTGTCCCGGTGGGCTCACAATCTATCTAATGTACCTGGGGCAATGGGGGGATTAAGTGACTTGCCCAGTGTTAGAAGGAGCAGCGTGGGATTGAACCCACAACCTCAGGGTGCTGAGGCTGTAGCTTTAACCACTGCGCCACACAATAAAGAGTTTTACCTCATGCAAAATTTTCATTTCTTTCATAAAGCATTAACTATTTTTTCAGCAGCCCTCCTAAGTACCTACAAATCCAAAATGTGGCCCTGCAAAGGGTTTGAGTTTGAGTCCACTGGTTTAAGACATCTCCTGCGCCTCTTCCTTTTGCTGTTCTGTTTGACTACGAGGCCTGGGACCTTATGTTTGGCACCAACATAAAAAAGACAAGACATTAATTTTACAGCAAATGTATTTGAAAAACATAAGCGCAGACAAGATACACCACCTAATATGACTACTTAGAAAAATAGTAATATTATGAACGTATATATGCTTTTACTACGTTAACATTTATTTCCACCTTAAAATAGACATTTATAAAGGAAATACAGGACCCAAGCAAGCCCTAATAAAATAATCTCCAACACATTTTAAAATAATATTAGTCAACTCCCTAGCTCTTCCTATCACCTTCCCAACAAGAAATGCCACAAAATTTCCAAGCAGCATACCAAACTATAAAATAAGACTGGATTAGAGGCATCTGGCTTGCGTGATACGAGGAAGAGTGGGGAAGGGGAAACGTAAACATACCAGGCCTAGGTAGGGAGAAGCTGGACACTGCGAGTCGGTATATTGCTATAAAACAAAAACAAAAAAAACAAAAAAAAACAAATCAAAACAGCAAAAAGGCTCACGTCGTACTCCTCTCCCGGTACCGCTTCACCTGTCCTTACCATCTGGGAACTCCCTGTCGCTGATGTGTTGCAAGTGAGGTCCGGTATCAGCTTCAGCCAGCTCTAACTCCGCCTCGTAAACATCCACCGCAGCCGTCTGCCGCTCGGTCACCCCACGGGCTCGGCTCAGCTTCGGACTAGCGCCCGGAGACACGCAACAGGTCACCGTATTCCCCATTCCGGAAGGAAGGGTGGGAGGAAGGCCGACGACGACTCCGCCACCACCACAACTCTATCCTCCAACTACAGCACCAGTCCACATGAGCACAGCCAGGGTTACAAGATCACCGCCATTGCCATCACCACCACTCCTGCGCTGCCTAAGCTGGCCAGGGTAGACAGCCACCCAAACCGGCCCGTACTCACTTCTCTTCCGGTTGACAGAGCGCTTTCATTTCATTTAGAGGCGGGCGCGTGGTTACGCGTGCGCGCGAGCGTTGAACGAAATGTTTGTGCGGGAGAGCAGCGTTTGTACCACGCCCCTCTACGGTGCCGGCTACAGTCGCAAAAAGGGGGCTGTGGCCATGGTGCACGTGGTCGCCGAAGCTTAGAATTAGCTTTTCTGCGTTAGCTGAAGATGGTGATTGCGAGCTTTTGCGTTGGTTCGGATTAACTCCTTGGTAGGTCCTAAACAAACAAGCATGATGAGCCCCCACCATAATACAATTACGTTTTTAACTCCCACGCCACTGTGTGACGCCTAACAACGGAACATGGTAAAAAAAACCAGGATGTGCAGGATTCTCAGGATCTCAAGGATGTAGGGCAGACCACCTTAAGAATGGAATGCTTATTTTTTAATGCCAGCAACAGGCTGTCTTTCAGTGGGGAATTTCTCTGTGAAGTCCCACCCCCTATGATGCAGTTCTATTCTTCTGTGGGTGGGCTTGGCAGAAGACAATGATGTCAGCAAAAGGGGAGGGGACTTCCTGCAGAATGACAGAAAATCAATCAACACAGTTGGTGCAAATTGCAAAGCTAAATAGTAGAAGCTGTGGCAGGGAGTGATTGTGGGGGATTGAAAGAGGCATAAAATACAATCAATATGTTCCAGAAAGAAGAAATAAAAATAGCATACAGAGTAAAGTGAAGGGGTGGCGGGGTGGGGTGGGGGGGGGGGGACAGTGGCAGGAAACATCCACATTTTGTACTCCTTCCTTATCAAAAGCACAGGACCTACCATAATCCTGCAATTCTGACCCCAGGAAGGGCTGCATCTATCTGGTTTCAGCACCCTCAACCAAGAAACATCCTCAATGCAGGAAACATTCATTCCATGCACTCTTTCACTATCAAAAGCACAGGACATGGAAGGATATCCAGGATCCAGCAGGATCTGTCAGGGTCCTGCAATTCTGACCCCAGGAAGGGCTGCATCTATCTGAATTCAGCATCTAACTGGTTTCAGCACTCTCAACCACTTATAAGGCAGGAAACATCCATTCCATGCACTCTTTCCCTATAAAAAGCACAGGATATGCCAGGATGTTTCAGGATTTGCAGGATACCCAGGATCCAGCAAGATCTGTCAGGATCCTGCAATTCTGACCACAGGAAGAGCTGCATCTATCTGGTTTCAGCACCCTCAACCACCTATAAGGCAGGAAGCATCCATTTCACGCTCTCTCCCTATCAAAAGCACAGGATATGTCAGGATGATTCAGGATATACCAGGATCCTGCAATTCTAACCCCAGGAAGGGCTGCATCTATCTGATTTCAGCACCCTCAACCACCTATAAGGCAGGAAACATCCATACCATGCACTCTTTCCCTATCAAAAGCACAGGATATGCCAGGATGTTTCAGGATTTGCAGGATATCCATGATCCAGCAGGATCTGTCAGGATCCTGCAATTCTGACCCCAGGAAGGGCTGCATCTATCTGAATTCAGCACCTTTAACCACCTATAAGGCAGGAAACATCCAGTCTATGCACTCTTTCCCTATCAAAAGCACAGGATATGCCAGGATGTGCAGGATTTGCAGGATATCCATGATCCAGCAGGATCTGTCAGGATCCTGCAATTCTGACCCCAGGAAGGGCTGCATCTATCTGGTTTCAGCACCCTCAACCACCTATAAGACAGGAAACATCCATTATCCCAATCAAGCAGACAGCATATTCTCACATGTGGGTGACGTAATCCTTGGAGCCCTGGTACAGATAGCTTAAAAAGTGTATTGCCACATTAAGAATTTTAAAAAGTTCACGACTGACCATCCCACACTTGTGAGAGTGCCTTCCTGCCCAACCTAGGCTTGCGACTCCTCAGTTTTAAGTTTTCCGCGGAGCTAAGTTGTATTTTTTGAATGTCGTTCAATTTTGCCTTGTTGCTTTCCCGCTCGTGTATTTTCTTTTCTCCCTTTTATCTTTCTTCAAAAAAATAATAAAGCTGGGTTTAATTTTTTCCTCTTGCAGGCAGAGAGCTAGAGGAGGTAAAGGTGGTATGGGTGAGGGTAGGAGAAGTGAGGGGGCACCTGCTGCTATGATGTGGGTGAGGTTCAAGCAGGGAGAGAGTGGATGATCGAATGAGAGGGAGAAAGTGTTGGATCTTTAGAGAGTGGAGAAGAGGATAAGAGGAAGGGAGAGGCAATGGATTTAAAGAGTGAGTGGTGAGATGTTAAGGGATTCAGTGACTTGGGGAGAGATTGGGGATCGTTAATACCAGTAGGAGGGAGAGCAAGGGAATCATAATAGTGGAAGGAGGAAGAGGAACAGGGAAGAAACTTGCTTGTGGGCTAGTCTAGAGAGCAGAGTGTCCATCTCAGTCATTGAGTTTGATTTGCCTGAGGTGCTCTTCCCAACGATGGGTTATAAGAAGTGTAGCAGGTGTCAATAGCCCATATCTCTCACCAACCCACATTGTTGGTGTATGTAGTGCCTGGGCATGGAACATCGTGTTGAGTCCTGTTCATGTTGTTCATTGCTTCAGAAACATCAAAAGCCACAAATTAAAGTAGGAAAAGTACTTGGCACTAGCATGAATGTCGATAAAACTTCCCAGCCATCAAAACCGACACTGGTGTCGCTCCCTCTGGTAAGCCTGTTAAGAAGCCACCAGCTTTCTGGTCTGTGTTGCAGGCCACTATGGCATCGAGTCCAATCATGCCAGCCAAGTGATAACCTCTCTTATGACTCGCTTCTTTTCCATCGAAAGTTGCATCTTCATCGGAGTCACACTCTGAGGCGAGCCGAGGCACCTTTGGTACCGGCAGAAAAGCCGACGGTACCGATGCTGTATTTTTGGGAAAAGCTGGAGGCGCTTTTCCGTTTAGAATTTGGTGACATGTTTCACCTTATGACCTCTGCACTGACTGCTCTGGTACCTGCTCAGCCTGAGCATGACACTGTGAGGTCTGGCTCTTCGGTACTCAATCAAAGCACCTCTGAACACCGATCATCTCATCAATCCTGCACAGCATCTTCTTGTCATTCAAGTTCATCAGGCATCGATCATCGCCTTCTCATTCCAGCAAATGTTCTTCCAAGAGGAAACACCATTCTCTTGCAGATACTTCCCAATGTCTCAGGTCTCTGACACTGATCGCATGTAAGAAACATCACTCTTCTCATCATGCTTCTAAACATACCAAGTCTTCCACACTGACTTCATCCAAAAAGAAGCATCCTCCTGACCATGCTTCTAAATGTCCACGGTCCCAAACTTCAGTTTCGACTTCATCATCTGATGGGTATCAGTGCAAACAGACATCACCACATTTCATCTTCACAACCGCATGGAGAAGTCCACATCTTCAGTTTGATTCAGATGCTGACTTCTCCATTTCCTCTACTGAGGTTTGTGACACGTCTGAGGAAGAATCTCCATGCCTGTCTCCTCCTAGAGTGAAATCTCCCATGGGGGGGCCATTGGGGGGTCAGTAGGAAGGGTTTGGCACCCTCCTGCTGCAATTGTTGGGGGGGGGGCGGGTTCTATCGGCAGGAAGGGTTGAGCACCTTCCTGCCGCGATTGTCGGGGGGGGGCGGGTTCTGTCAGCAGGAGGGGTTGGGCACCCTCCTGTCGCGATTGCTGGGGGGAGGGGAGACTTGTGGCCATAGCCGCGGCTGCTATACTAATCACGGCAGGGAGATCCTTGCCGCGATTATGTATTGCGGCCACATCTACTTATCATGTAGGCCAACATTTTGCTAGCCTACATTGTAAGTGTCTCCCATTCTGCTAGGTTCGCTTAAGGCTACCACCTAGAATTAGGCGGGCTTGCGGGCCTCTCTAGGCTCCCTGGAGGCGCCTTTAATATAGGCGGCCTGCCTGGGGAGCATTTTTTTTTTTAGAAAAAGTGCCTCCCGATTGGCTGATTAGACAGCTGTAGGACGTATATAGCTGCCTACAATCGGGAGCACTTTGCAGAATCAGAGCCCAAAAGTCCATTCCAATCTGCCCATCCGCAGTAACCATTATCTCTTCCTCTTTCTAAGAGATCCCATGTGCCTATCCCACGCTTTCTTTAATTCAGACAGTCTCTGTCTCCACCACTTCTTCCAGGAGACTGTTCCATGCATTTCTGTAAAAAAGTATTTCCTTAGATTAATCCTGAGCCTATCACCTCTTAACTTCATCCTGTGCCCTCTCATTCCAGAGCTTCCTTTCAAATGAAAGAGACTTGACTCATTCATATTTATGCCACATAGTTATTTAAATGTCTCTATCATATCTCCCATTAATGTAATTATATTTACCATTCCCTCTTTCCAAATTGATCCGCAGTGCCTCTTCCCAGGGCCGGATTAATGGGTAGGCCCAGTAGGCAAGTGCCTAGGGCCCAAAACTGTTGGGGGGTGCCACTAAAGGAAGGTAAAAAAGTCAACTCACCTTGCAATTTTTTTTTTTCAAATGGAAACAGCCCCTCCCCTCCCCCGGCGACATCAACAGTGACGTGACGGCCCCCCCCCCCCCCCCCGGCGTTAACAGCAATACAGCCGGCTCTGCTCCAGGAAGGTTCCGCAATGACTGCATCTGCCGGTCCATTCCCTTCCGACATCTTCCGGAGTAAGTGACGTCGGAAGGGGGTGGACCGGCAGACTCAGTCATTACGGGACCTTCCTGGAGCAGAGTCGATAGCGTTGCTGTCCATGTCACCACCTGTTCTAATGATTTCTGCTTTCGGGCTTGCTTTTGCCAAGGAGAACAGAGAGCAGAGCCGGCAGCACGGGACCTTGCATTTTTTTGAAGGGAGAGAGAAAGGAGCATGGAAGGGTGGTGGAGGGAGAGAAAGGGGTCAGGGTGGTATGGAAGGGTGGTAGAAGGAGAGAAAGAGCAGATGTTGATGGAAGTGGGGAGGAAGGGAGAGGAAAGAGTGAAATGCCAGACTTTGGGGTGTGGAAGAGGAAAGGGAAGGAGAGGAGAGGAAAGAGATGCCAGGGAAGGGAAGAAAATGGATACCAGACCAATGGGGGTGAAGGGAGAGAAGATGCCATATAGAAAGGGCAGAAAGAGGGTAGACAGTGGATGAAATGAAGAGTGACAAGAAGATGAGGAAAGCAGAAACCAGAGAAGACACAGTAGAAAAATGTTTATTTTTTTTGCTTTAGGGGAGATGCATCGCTGTTTCTGTGGTGTTGCATTTTTTGCAGGTGGTTCAATTTAACCTTTGTCTACGTATTTCTATTTTATCCCCACTTTTGCAAAATCACTGCTGGCCGTGGTAGTAACAGCTCCAACGCTCAGAATTCTATTACTTCACAGGTCCTGGACTTGTTGGGCCGCCGCGTGAGTGGACTTCTGGGTACGATGGACCTCAGGTCTGACCCAGCAGAGGCATTGCTTATGTTCTTATGTTATGTTAACCACCGAGGCTAAAAACCACACTACAATTTTGTAAAAGGGGGAGGGGTTAGTTTGTGATTACATATTCCATACTAGGCGAAGGTGTTTTCTGTGTTCGAAAGACATGGTTTTCTGTTAGGATTGATCTGTACTAGTGTGGCTTGTTTAGTTTTACAATGGGTGTATTGATGTTGTATTGGTCACTGCAGTTTTTCTAGGTACACTCTTGTGTGACGTGTGGATTGTTTCTAAAAATCATGTTTTTCATACAGATGGGGGGGGGGTGTTAAAAAAAATAATAGTCCCCGGGTGTCCCATATGCTGGGTATGCCACTGTGCTGAGGTCTTCCGGCTTTGCGGCGGCGCTGCTGACCCTGCCCACCTTATTAGTCTTCCGGTACATGTTCTTTATAGTGTTTTTCCTTGCGGTGCACACTCACCAGAGTCACTTATTTTGTTTTTACAGTCTCTTCACACCATTATCGGATTCGCTGTTTAACTGCTGTTTGCTGTCTAAGCTAAGCTTACCTGTTTAGTCTGTAAGTCTGTAAGACTAATTTGTGTATTTAATCTGTTCTATGTTGCTTGCCTATTTAAGTTGCCTATTTAAGTTGTGATGGTTAATTGCTTTTTTCATTTTCAGGCTGTTACCAACTTCTTCTTCCACCGCTGCAAAGCAGTGGTGCTGCTGACCCCGCCCACCTTATTAGTCTTCCGGTACATGTCCTTTATAGTGCTTTTCCTTGCGGCACACGCCAAAGGAGCGCACTTAAGGAGCAGGTTCTGATCCTTAGTGTGCTCCTTCGTGCGCCTCCTAAGTGCACCTTCACCCTGTTCTTCCTTTATTCCAACCATTTCAGTCTTTTACTTTTTCTGTTTGCTAATCTACTTACTATCATGTCCTTTTCGCAACTTCAAATTCCTGTTTGTTGGGGCCACCGCCCCGGAACAACTCTCAACAATTCCTTCCATATCACTCTAACCTTACTTCAATTCAGTTAGATGAAACTTCTAACCAATTATGCACAAACTTTACAAAAATCGGTCTTATCAACTCCAGGTCTCTTAAATCCAAACACTATCTCATTTTCGACATTATCTTAAAAAATAAATTAGACTTCCTCTTTATCACAGAAACCTGGCTAAGCAAAGGCGAGGAGAGTTACCTAGCCTTTTCTTGTCCTCCTGGATACACATATCAATACAATCACCGACTATTAAAAAAAGGAGGGGGCTTAGCGGTAATTTATCACTCTAACATACTGGCCAATTTTGACTTTTCCCCCAACAATTGTGGTTCTTTGGAATATTTGGAGGTCAAATGTAAAGCCTCCCCTCCATTAAATTTTTTATTAATATACATCCCACCACCCGTTAATGTCTCGTTTTGACTCAGTTGCAGTCTATCATCTTGGACTTTTGTGTTACTTCAATTAATCCTGTCATTCTAGGTGACCTCAATATTCACTTTGAAGATTCCAATAGCACTTCCACTTTAGAAATACTTACTTTTTTAAAGGACTTGGAATTATGCCCACTAATAACTAGTCCCACTCATATTGCTGGCCATACCTTAGATATGGTATTAACCCCATTATCTCAATGCAACAGCTTCCAAGCATTTACTATTACTCCAGTACCATGGTCTGACCACTCCCTAATCTCTTTTCAATATATAAATGCTAACTACCAAAGTAAATTAAAACCCCAAATAATTACCACTAGGAACTATAATAAGCTGGAAGCCGCAGATATTTCTTCCAACTTCTGCCTTCCCCTTGAGCAGCTATCCAGGTCTACCGTCGACGAAAAGTACAGGCATGGAATCAATCTATTATCAATCTTCTAAATTCAATTGCACCAGCAGTCACTTTTACCATCTCTCCCCATAAACAAAAAAAATCCAAGGTACTCCACAAATTTAAATTTACTAAAAAGACAACTGCGCTCTTTAAAACGGAAATGGAGACATAACAAAACTCTATTCAATTACAACAAATTCAAGGAACATGCCGCGTACTACAGATCTGAAATCAATAGAACAAAAAAAGAATACTACACTAAACAAACCAAAAAGGCTAAAAATCCCTCCACTCTGTATGCAATTGTCAAATCCTTAACTACAAAGAAAAAGGAAACAAACATATCTAGTCCTATTCCCTCAGCACAAGCCCTCGCCACATTCTTTATTGATAAAGTTCAGAAAATAAGAACATAAGAAGCGCCATCTCCGGATCAGACCTTCGGTCCATCAAGTCCGGCGATCCGCACACGTGGAGGCCCTGCCAGGTATACACCTGGCTTATTTTATAGCCAACCATATCTTTATATGCCTCTCTCAAGGAGATATGCATCTAGTTTGCTTTTGAAGCCTAGGACTGTCGATTCCGCAATAATCTCCCCTGGGAGAGTATTCCAGATGTCAACCACTCTCTGTGTGAAGCAGAACTTCCTGATATTAGTCCTGAACTTTTCCCCCCTTAGCTTCATTTCATGTCCTCTTGTCCGTGTCAAATTGGACAATGTAAATAATCTCTGCTCTATTTTGTCGATTCCTTTCAGTATTTTGAAGGTCTCGATCATATCCCCACGCAGTCTCCTCTTCTCAAGGGAGAACAATCCCAGTGTTTTAAGTCGATCCTCATATTCCAGTTTCTCCATACCCTTCACCAGTTTAGTCGCTCGTCTCTGCACCCTCTCCAGCAGTTTTATATCCTTCTTTAGGTAGGGAGACCAATGTTGGACACAGTATTCCAAGTGGGGTCTGACCATTGCCCTATAAAGCGGCATTATAACTTTCTCCGATCTACTCGAGATTCCTTTCTTTATCATGCCCAACATTCTATTTGCCTTCTTTGCCGCTGCCGCGCATTGTGCCGACGGCTTCAGGGTCCTATCTATCAGTACACCCAGATCCCTTTCTTGTTCACTTTTTCCCAGAGTTGCACCTGACATTCTGTACTCGTATTCCTTATTTTTACTGCCTAAATGCATTACCTTGCATTTCTCCACGTTGAACTTCATCTGCCATTTCTCCGCCCATTTTTCTAACCGACACAAATCGCTCTGGAGTTCCTCACTGTCCTCCTGCGATCTGATTGCCCGGCAGAGTTTTGTGTCGTCTGCAAACTTGATGATCTCACTGGATGTTCCGTTTTCCAGGTCATTGATATAAATATTAAAAAGGATCGGCCCAAGTACCGAGCCCTGGGGTACACCACTAGTCACTTTCTCCCAGTCGGAGAACTTCCCATTAATGCCCACTCTCTGCTTCCTGTTATCCAGCCATTTGCCTATCCATCTTTGTATATCTCCCTCTATGCCATGGCTTTGTAGTTTCCTGAGAAGTCTTTCGTGTGGAACTTTGTCAAATGCTTTCTGGAAGTCCAAGTATATTATGTCCACCGGCTTTCCACTATCAATTTGCTTATTTACGGTCTCAAAGAATTGGAGTAAATTCGTCAAACACGATTTCCCTTTCCTGAATCCATGTTGACTGGGTTTCATCAAGTCGTGTGTGTCCAAGTGCAGAACTATGCTATCCTTGATCAGTGATTCAATCATCTTGCCGGGGACAGACGTAAGACTCACAGGTCTATAGTTGCCCGGTTCTCCTCTCGATCCTTTTTTGAAAATTGGCGTGACGTTCGCTTTCCTCCAGTCGTCTGGTATCTGACCAGTTCTGATTGACAGGTTTGCAAGTTTTTGCAATAGCTCTCCGATTTCAACCTTCAATTCCTTCAAGACTCTCGGGTGAATTTCATCCGGTCCAGGGGATTTGTCACTTTTAAGTTTGTCGATCTGGTAGTATATCTGATCTAAGTTCACTTCAACTGTGGTGAGGCTGTCCTCTATTTCTCCTGTAAACAGTTTCTCCACTTCAGGTATTGTTGAGGTGTCCTCCTTCGTAAAGACGGACGCAAAGAAGGAATTTAGTTTGTCTGCGATTTGTTTATCTTCCTTGATGTACCCTTTTCTTCCCTTGTCGTCCAGGGGTCCCACTGCCTCTTTTGCAGGTTTTTTCCCTTTCACGTATCTAAAGAAGGGCTTGAAGTTTTTGGCCTCCCGGGCTATTTTTTCCTCATAGTCCTGTTTTGCATCCCTCACCGCCTTGTGACATTTCTTCTGTTCATCTTTATGTTTGTTCCAGGCTTCGGTTGTCTTCGTGCATTTCCATTTTTTGAAAGAGTCTACTTTTCCGTCTACTGTTACTCCACGTTCGTTTGAAGATGACGTAGGTTCCAGAAACTCCACTATTCTGTCTTATTCTAAATGCTTTCACTTTTCCCTTCCAAATGTGGAAGAAATACAAAGATGTTTCAACTTGCTTAATTTAAAAGGTCTAATACAGAAGTCATTCCCCCCTTCCTATTGAAACGATTCTTTCCTATCTTCGGTCCATATATAAAAGATTTGGTTAATTCTAGTTTGTCTTCCGGATCTTTACCTAAGACTTGGAAACAGTTATCTATCCAATTATCAAAGACCAAAACATCAGTATTCAAGATCTATCCAACTACCGCCCCATAGCTAATATACCATTCTTGGCTAAACTAATCAAAAAAATAGTCTTTCATCAACTTTCTGATTTTGTCGAGAAAACTAATGTTTTACATCCCAATCAAATTGGATTCCGTCAATGTCATTCCACAGAACTTTCTTTGTTAGGACTTACCACTAAAATATTATACCATCTTGACCACCATCAATCTGTACTGCTTATTTCTTTAGACCTTTCTTCCACATTCGATACTATCGATCATAGCCTGCTTCTACTACGACTTCAAGAAATTGGTATATCTGACCAGGTCATGGACTGGTTTGTATCCTATTTCACAGATAGATCCTCAAAGTCATTTTTAATGGTACCTCATCTGAATCTTTTTCTACTAAATACGGTATACCGCAAGGATCTATTCTATCACCATTGTTATTTAATATTTTCCTTTCGCTTCTCTTTTTTTTTTTTTTAAGGAAGATTTTTCATAAAATACAACAAAAAACTTACATCAACCAATTGGTACATCAATAGATCAGACATCAGCTACTAAGATTGCGCAATATACAAAAATGCACATTTTCCACACAATTTTCACCCCATGAACCCCCCCTCCCCTCCCAATCGTTCATTCATCCCCCCCCCCTCCCAACCCCCAGGCACCCCCCCCCAAACCTTTCGCTCACCTTCCTATGAGCCGGCCAGGCAGAGAGAAATCAGAAACCCCTACAGGACGTCCAATAAAGTTCCAATTGTGCTCCAAGTCAAAGAACTTGTCAGAAGCTTGTGACGGCGTTTAGCCACCGCCAGCTCCATTCTCCCAATGGATAAAAATCTAGTGGTCCAATCTGACTTAGAGGGAGCAACTTGATTTTTCCAGTGATTAGCTATGAGGCATTTAGCAGCTACAAGACCCCAACAAAGTATTTTAGTCTGCCATGGGTGTTCTCTCTCATTATATAGGCCCAGCAGGCAAGACTGTGGAGTCACATCTACCATGTCTCCAACCATAGTAGACAGAACACTCGTCACTTCCTGCCAAAAGGGACCAATAGCCACACAGTCCCACCAAATGTGTAAGAAGGATCCCACCGCTGAACCACAACGCCAACATTGAGCAGATACACCCGGAAACATTTTGTGCAACCATTCAGGAGTATAGTACCACCTAGTAAATACTTTATAGGCGTTCTCCTGAATCAAAGCACAAGTAGAGGTCCGGGATACCTCCCCACAGATAACATCCCAATGATGAGCAGTAAAGGAAAATGCTAAGTCCCTCTCCCATTGCTTCTAAAAAATAGATAGAGTAGGTAAGTGTCCTCTCCAAAACTGGTACAATACTGATAGAGGTCTAGGTACCTGTCTGAGCAGCAACCACAAATTTTCAAAAGATTCCTGTTCAATACGTAGTGGCATTCCCCATCCTTGAGCTTGCATGAAATGCCGTATTTGGAAATAGGCCAAATAGTCGCGGTCTGGCAAATTAAATTTCTGCTGGAGCATGGCAAAAGACATAATCCCGGTAGACCCCATCAAGTCCCTAAAGACTCGCAGGCCACACTGGGCCCATCTATGAAAAATCCTGTTATCACTCCCAGCCTGGAATCTGGGTTCAAATTGTATCTGGGCCAAGGATGACACCAGTGCTCCATTGCCCAGTTTTGCTCGGGCATGGTACCACTCCGTGGCCAGATGTTGAACAAAGGGATTGACAAGATCCTGGATCCAAAATCTAGATTGTCCAGAAACCCATAATCTATATTTCAACAGCATCCTGTCCCCCGGAACCTGTTCCAGCATCACCCCACTTTTGTGCTCACCCAATTCCCAGTCTAATATCAATTTCATCTGCGCTGAATGGTAATACCATTCCAAGTTTGGTAATCCTCTTCCCCCCTTGGAACGGGTCGCCCACAGCAAGAATTGGGATAATCTAGGTGACTTACGTTGCCATATAAAGCCACACATCTCTTTTGTTAACCTCCGAAGTTCCCGTACTGGGACCTGCACCGGTAGTGTTTGGAACAAGAATAATAACCTGGGTAGTACATTCATTTTCACAAGAGCTATCCGCCCCCACCAGGATAGCCAAAGACCATGCCACCGTTGCAAATCCGCTCTGATGCGGCGATACAAAGGCTGATAATTCTTCTCGTAAAGCTGGGTAAGATCTTTAGGAATATAAATGCCGAGGTATTTAATCCCCTGAGTCGCCCAACGAAAAGGGAAACTACCCCGAATATTTTCCACCTCTGAAGGGGTGAGGGTCAAATTTAAAATTTCTGTTTTATCCAAATTAACTTTGAACCCAGAGATTCCACCATACAAGTCAAAAAGTTGTAACAGATGCGGGATAGAGACAGCAGGCCGTCTCACATATAGTAAAATATCATCCGCGAACAGCGCCACCCGATGTTCAACCCCATTCATCACGAACCCACTTAAATCGGGATGATTCCGGATGTGCATCGCCAAAAGCTCAATAGAAAGAGAAACAGCAAAGGTGAAAGCGGGCACCCTTGTCTGGTCCCTCTACAAATAGAGAAAAAGTCAATATAATATTGATTAATTCGTAAGCATGCCCTGGGATCTTTGTACAGTGCCCGAATCCAAGTTATAAAATTCTGCCCTAATCCTATTCGATCCAAAACATCCCATAAGAATCCCCAAAGAACCCTATCGAATGCCTTATCTGCATCGACAGACATCAGCACAAGTTTATCCGCGCACTGACTAGCTCCCCATAATAAATTAAGGGTCCTCCTGATATTATCGCTCACCTGTCTACGCTGTATGAATCCTGCTTGATCTTGGTGGATTAAAGATGGCAGCACCTTGCCCAAGCGCAGAGCCAGCACCTTAGCTAAAATTTTTGCATCTAAATTTAGCAATGAAATAGGGCGATACGACCCACATAGCAGGGGATCCCTCCCAGGTTTTAGAAGTAAGGTCACTCCAGCTTCCCCCATAGTAGGCGGAAGACGAGATCCCTGCGGAACCCCGTTTGCCACTCGTGCCAGTATAGGGTCTAACTGTTCGGCGAATTGTTTATAAAAACAACCCGTTAGCCATCCAGACCCGGTGATTTCCCATTCTTCAACTTCTTAATCACTCCCAAAATTTCCGTCACCTTAACTGGTTCCTGTAAGTATTCTCGATCCGAATCAGACAAAATCGGTAGGGGGACAGAATCAAGAAAAATAGCCTGAGCTTCCTGATTAACCGGGTCTGGAGGGCCGTACAATTGGGAATAAAAGGCCAAAAACTCACTTCTAATATCCGAGTCTACCACCTTCAGAGCTCCCGATGGAGCACCTCGTATCCGAGTGATAATAGCTCTGTTCTGTTTAATCCTAATATATCTAGCTAAGTGAACTCCCGCCTTATTGCTATGTTCGTAAATTTATAAACGGAAGCGTTCTCGTATCTTCTCAGTATCTTCAACCTGAAGTTGGTACAATTCATCTCGCGCTCTTTTTAATTGAGTCAATACTGTCGCGTCCCGTGTTTCCTGATGTGTCTTCTCCAGCACTGTCAGTCTCTGACGTAACTGGTAGAATCTCTGGGTTCTTTGGCGTTTGTATCTAGCTCCCCATTTAATAAGTTCCCCTCGTACCACTACTTTCAAAGCATCCCATAATATAGCATCGGTGACTTCCCCGTTATCATTCAATTCTAAATATTCTGTTATAATACATGCTACTGCTGCAACGACTGGGGGTGAACCCAGAAGCGAATCATTGAGCCTCCAGTACTTACAGCCTCCCTGATCCAACACACCAGTGCAGGCCACCCAGACGGGAGCATGGTCCGATATATGCAGGGGCTCTATTTCCACCCGAGATAACCCTCCCATCTGGTTACGATGTATCCACAACCCATCCAGTCTAGTATATGTATTTTGAGCATGGGAATAGAATGTGTACGTTTTCTGAGAACTATGAAGCAAGCGCCAACAGTCCACTAGGCCCAAGGAAGACATCAATTTACCTAAAGCTCTAGCAGGACTGTTTAAAGACCTACGCCCCCCGCCCGAGTGATCTAATATGGGATCTGGAGGGACATTAAAATCCACCCCCAGATATACCGCCCCTTTAACAAAAGAGCTCAGGTTGGATTGAAGACCTCGAAAAAAGGCAACCTGACCGGAGCACGGTCCATAGATATTGATAACAGTCAGCAGTTGGCCTGTAACACTCCTTGTAATGCCAGACATCGTCCCTCTTTGTCTCTATATATATTGTCCACCTGAAGACCCAATCCCTTTCGCACCAAAATGGCCAGCCCCCCAGCCCTTTTAGAGGCTCCCGGTCCTTGATGTGTCCAAATCAAATCAAATTGGGGTCTTTGAATAAGACCGGTGTCCCTGGGTCTCAAATGTGTCTCTTGGAGCAAACAGATATCCCATTTCATACGTTGTAATTCTCGAAACACCATGCTCCTCTTGCCGGGACTATTTAGCCCATTAACATTCCAGGATCCAATAAGAATCTCTGATTCCCCTCCCCTCACTCTCTGCCCAGCCGGCTCATGCCGTTTAGCCAATCCCCTCCCTCCCCCCCCCCCCCTTCGGTTAGCCGAGCTGCTTAACGCAGAATCAGCCATTGTGAGAAAAGTATGTCATAACAAAGAGGCTCATCTTGATCGCTATCTTAATCTCTACAGTCACATTCCCTATTCGTCCATTTCACCTACAGTCCTAGGTAAACTCCCATGCATTCGACAAATTCACTGTCCCGACACAATCAACCATCCAAGATTATTATTATAAGTCCCTCTAACCACAGAACGAAATACAACAAATATTTGATTCCCTGCCATCAATATCTAGAAGATACAGGATATAATTAGAAGCTGGAATCCAAAAGGAACTGACAAGTTCAGGGAGGAACAGTGAAGTATAAACATAGCCAACCTGGGTTCTTGCCCTAACATTTAGCAGCATTTCCCCATTCATACCACTCAAACATTCATCAACCCCTCCCATCCACCCCCTCCCACCACACAACAAATATTCAATCCGGATGAACTGGAAGTCTAGAAAAAACATTGTAAAAATCAATAAAAATAAAACCAACACACAATATAAAAGCAAGTACTGGTCAGATTACTGCCCATGGTGAGCTCTTTATAACCAGCCATTCTAATTATGGAGGAGCTCTCATAATTATAATCTGGGAGTTAGCGAAGAAATAGCTAAATAGAACTCCTCAATAGTCAACAGTTAGGTAAAACCCAACAGGAAAAGTCCATGCCAAGAATAATATGACAGTTCAGGTGCCAGATGTAAATGGCTGAGGGATCTCTGCGGAAGCACTGTTATCTCTCGGGATAGAATTATCCAGATCCTCTGCAGGGCTCAGATCACGGCTGTCCCTAGGCATCCGGCAGCCCAAGTCTTTCAGGGCCAGCCAAGCATCAGCCAACGAATCCACCCGGCGATGTTTCCCATTTACAGTGATCAACAACCCAAAAGGGAATAGCCAGCGATAGCGGTATCCCTCAGCCCGCATGAGTTGAGTCACTTCTTTGAAAGCCCGTCTCTTTTGGAGGGTCACGGAGGCCAGATCCTGGTATACCCCTACCACTACGCCTTGCCAGGTAAAATTAGGGTGACGTCTGGCCGCTTGAAGAATCCGCTCTTTAATCAGAAAGTCCCCGAAACAGGCAATGATATCCCTATGGCCCGTGCCCCAGGCTGGGCCTAGACTCCGATGAGCTCGTTGTAACACAATAACGCTCGAGTCCTCCCGATCCTCTTCCTGTAGCAGGGCAGCGCAAAAATCCTGTATCACTGTACGGGCCTCCTTGTAATGCTCTGTATCCGGAAAACCTTTAAATCGCAAATTAAGGCGCCGAGAACGATTTTCCAAGTCCTCAATTTGAGTCCGCAAATCTTCTAGCTGGGACACCGCCTCGTGCAACTCGGTGGATTGTGTTTGCACGGTGGTCTCCACGTGCGTCAATCGGCCCTCGTTCGCCGACACCCGGGTGCCCAGTTCACTCACCTCAGATCTTATCTCGGCTAGGGCCACCCGTACATCTGCTCGTAGCCCCACCATTTCCTCTTTCAATTCGCGGAACCATCTCTCCAAGTTCCCTTCCAAATGCTGGGCTCCCGGATCAGTGTCCGCTACTGGTGAACCGGCATGCTTAGGCCCGGGCTGCTGCGCCATCTTAGGCGGGGCCATCGGGGACTCAGACGCTTACGACCTCATTTTTACGTTCACTGCTCCCGGGTATTGGAATTTCGCTAGCTTTTTCCTGCTCGCCATGCAATCACGCTGACACTGCACCCGCGACACCGCTCTCTCAGTGCTGTAGAATGATTTTATTGAGCTGACTGTATCGAGCCCCTCCGGAGCTCAAAAATTAAGCAGCCATACTTCGCGATGACGTCACTTCCTCCCCTTTCGCTTCTCTTGACGGTCGCCCAATCCATTGGTTTTTCCACATTTGCTTATGCAGACAATGTTCAACTTCTCCACCCTATCAATCTTAACAATAAGGAGGAAGTAATCTCTATTAATCACAAATTAGGGGAAATCAAATCTTGGCTAGACTTGAATAAATTGTCTCTCAATATTAACAAATCTAAACTCATGATTTTCCCGTTTAAAGAAGGAACAACACTTCAAGCTCCTTTGATGCTCGAATCACTTCCTATCAAAATTGTTCCAACTTTAAAACTATTAGGAGTCACTCTTGACAATAATTTTTTTTATCATTCTCATATTAGTACAGTTGTCCAGAAATGTTTCTATCGACTAAGAATGATACATTCTCTAGCCAAGCTACTCGAACCGGCCTCACTTAATACATTAATTCACTCTTTGGTAATTTCCTGCTTAGATTATTGTAACGCCCTCTATAAAGGCATCACAAAAAAAGAAATGACTGCTTCAGATCGTGCAAAACACGGCTATTAAGATCATTTGCGGTGCAAAAAAATATGATCATGTTTCTCCCCTGTTGTTCAACGCACATATAAAATTTTTAACATTCACAAGGAAACTAAATAATCAACCGGATTTCATCAATGGACTCCTAATTCCGTATAACACATCAAAATCTCTTCGTTCAACTTCTCAGAATCTCTTAGTCATACCCTCTTTAAAATCGATTAATACATTGCGCTCTAATAACATTGCGGTCACTGCCCCCACTCTGGAACGCGTTGCCTATTCATCTCCGCATGAATCCGATATAAAACAATTTAAAGCTAAACTAAAGACATTTTTGTTTCAAGACGCCTTTGGATAACAATTGTCCTTCTAAGGGCAAAATCTAAAATTTAAACTAATTGCCGTTTTTATCCTAACCTACTGTTTTACCCTTTTATGTTTCATCTTTTCTATAATTATTGTAGTTCTTCCCCACTGTCCTTGCTTTAAGTTATGATTGTTATGTTTGGATGTTATTTCTATCCCCCATTTTTACTTGTCCTTATGTAATTTTATATTGTAAACCGCTTAGAAATTTGAATATGCGGTATAAAAAATCTTTTAATAAACTTGAAACTTATTTTAAAATTCAAATCAAAAAACAAAAATTACCATACCAGTGCCAGTGTACAGTTTTTCTTATAAGCAACCTCCAAACATCTCTGAATAAATCCCCCCTTCCTTCCTAAAGGAAGAGATCTTCAGCTGGCAGCGCTTTGGGAAGCCCACCAATTTATATTTTGCATTTGAGTAGGAGGCATGGGACATGGCAGGAAGAAAATTTAGAGCCCGCCATTTTATTGGACTAATACATTTCTCAATTAGCATTCAGAGGTTAAAACCTCTTTCTTCAGGTCCAGTAAACTATACAGTATCCCTGTCGTGTTCTGAGGAAAGGTGTTATGGTCTGTGAATTAGTAAAAAATGTAATAAAATTAATCCAATAAACAGGGTCGCCTTATTTCCATAAACAAATACAACAAATATAAATTTGTTTTCTACCTTTGTTGTCTAGTTTCTGCTTTCCTCATCTTCTCATCATTCTCTTCCTTCCATCCACTCTCTTTGCCTCTTCCATATGGCACCTGCTTTCTTTCTATGCCTCTTTAAGAAACTCTTTAAGATCCAGAATCCAGTAGGATCTGTCAGGATCCTGCAATTCTGACCCTAGGAAGGGCTGCATCTATCTGGATTCAGCACCTTTAACCACCTATAAGACAGGAAACATCCATTTCATGCACTCTTTCCCTATCAAAATCACAGGATATGCCAGGATGTTTCAGGATGTACCAGGATCCTGCAATTCTGACCCTAGGAAGGGATGCATCTATCTGGGTTCAGCACCCTCAACCACCTATAAGACAGGAAACATCCAGTCTATTCACTCTTTCCCTATCAAAAGCCCATGATATGCCAGGATGTTTCAGGATTTGCAGGATATCCATGATTCAGCAGGATCTGTCATGATCCTGCAAGTCTGACCCCAGGAAGGGCTGCATCTATCTCGGTTCAGCACCCTCAACCATATAAGGCAGGATACATCAATTCCATGCACTCTTTCCTTATCAAAAGCACAGGATATGCCAGGATGTTTCAGGATGTGCAGGATAAGCTGGATCTGTCTGGTCTTGCAATTCTGACCCTAGAAAGGCCTGCATCTATCTGGATTCAGCACCTTTAACCACCTATAAGGCAGGAAACATCCATTTCATGCACTCTTTCCCCATCAAAAGCACAGGATATGCCAGGATGTTTCAGGATGTGCAGGATTTGCAGAATATCCAGGATCTAGCAGGATCTGTCAGGATCCTGCAATTCTGAACCCCGGAAGGGCTGTATCCCCCTGGATTCAGAACCCTTCACTACCTATAAGGCAGGAAACATCCATTCCCTGCACCCCTTTCCCATCAGAAGGACAGGACCTGCCAGGATCCTGCAATTATGACCTCAAAAAGGGCTGTATACACCTGGATTCTGTATCTTTCACAACCTATAAGTGAGGAAACAACTATTCCCTGCACTATTTCACCATGAAAAGCATAGGACCTGCTAGAATCCTGGTTGATATGCGAGGGTTCTTTAATCTGAGTCCAGCTGTCTTCCTTCAGCACAGCTAGGGCTGGTATTAGGGGAGGGCATTCATGAAAGCTGCGCAGTGCCCCTCAGCTCCAGGGGGGCTCATAGTGAGGGCATCTCTTCCCTTCATCAAGCCATCTCCCTCCCTTTCTATCACCTTTGTGGGTGCTTTTCAGATTCAGTTTTCTCTCTCTGAGGGGCCCGGATGCTGCAGCCATTCTCGCAAGCCGCACATGGCTACTCCAAAGCGTCTCCTCTGAAATAAGCCGCCCAGGCGGAAACAGTAAATTGAACCAGAGGAAAAGCTTTGATGGCAGCCATGAGCGACT
Organism: Geotrypetes seraphini; assembly: GCF_902459505.1. Taxonomy (NCBI): domain Eukaryota; kingdom Metazoa; phylum Chordata; class Amphibia; order Gymnophiona; family Dermophiidae; genus Geotrypetes; species Geotrypetes seraphini. The sequence continues at coordinate 142,231,421 of NC_047088.1, read as the reverse complement.
TGTGAGAATGGCTGCCGTGTCCGGACAAGAGAGCTGCACTGGAACGGGGACGATGAGAATCCCGCGGGATCCGCGGTTGACCCCCTTCGGGTCATGGGGATCCCGTGGGGACGCCCTCTAGAGTCGCGGGGATCCCATGGGGACGCCCCTCGTGCTCTCGGGGATCCCGCGGGGTTCAATGCCTTTCCTACCTGCCCTTTTGCGAGGCCTCGTCTTCCATTTCCTGCCTGCCCTGCTGCAGCCCACATAACCAATCGAAAGTCTTCCCCGATGTCAGCGCTGACGTCGGAGGGAGGGCTTAAGCAAAGCCTTCCCTTCCTCCGACGTCAACGCTGACATTGGGAAGACTTCCGGTCAACTGTGTGCGGCAGGGCAGGTAGGGAAAAGGCAGTGGCGTACCAAAGGGGGGGAGGTCTGCCCCGGGTGCAGCCATGGGGGGGGGGAGTGTGCACAGCCGGTCAGGTCCCCTTACCTTTGTGGCGCTTCCCCTGACCGACCGACAACAGGCCCGGCCGACAAACCTCCCTGCCCTGTATCTGCGAATCTAAATTACCTTCTTACAGCTGCTGTAAGAAGGTAATTTAGATTTGCGGCTACAGGCAGGGAGGTTTGTCCGACCAGGCCTGTTCTGTTGTTGGTCAGGTGGGGAAGCGCCACAAAGGTAAGGGGCAGGGAGGGAGGAAAGATGGTGTGGAGAAGAAAAGACGCTTAAGGGAAATGGGTAAAACTGAGGGGGGGAGAAGGACTCTGAAAGCACTGGGGAAGACAGAGGGGGAGAAGGACGCTGAAAGGAAATGGGGAAGAGAGAGTGGGGAGAAGACGCTGGCAGGGAAGAAGACAGAGATGCCAGACTATGGGGGAAACGGAGGGAAGAAGATGGTTGCCAGACCAATTTGGAAGGGGGGAGAAAGGGAGAGGCACAGTAACAGAGCAAATGGAAGACGCAGAGAGAAGAGAGACAGTGGATGGAAGGAATTGAATGAGAACATGAGGAAAGCAGAAACCAGGCAACAAAGGTAGGAAAAAAATTCTTTTTTTTTTTTTGCTTCAGGATAAAGTAGTATATTAGTTGTGTTGATAAAAATTTATAAACATTAGAGGCTCTGGTAGAAACCCATTTACAAAGTATGTATTCTTCCCAATTAATATTTCCAAATTAATAAAGTCTTTTTGTTTATTTTTAAATGGGTTTCTACCAGAGCCATTAATTAACTGAAATAACTATTTCTGAAGTTTATAGGGACGGGCGGGAACGGAGGGGATTCCTCGCAGGGATGGGTGGGGACGGAGGGGATTCCTCGCGGGGATGGGTGGGGACGGAGGGATTCCTCATGGGGACGGGTGGGAGTCCTCACGGGGATGGGTGGGGATGGGTGGGACTTTGGCAGGGACGGGTGGGATTTCTGTCCCCGCGCAACTCTCTAGTCCAGACCCCTCTGAGAGAGAGAACTTTGATTCTGAAAAGCGCTTGCTAAGGTGACAGGAAAGGAGAAAGATGGCCTGATGAGGGGAAGAGTTTGAGTGGAGCTGAAAGGAAGTGGGGAGGGGAGAGAGAGGGGAGCATGGGCTGAAAGGAATTGGAGATAGAAGGTAGAACAGTCACTGGATGGATATGGAGAAGGTAGAGAGGGGAACAGACACTGAAGGGAAGTGGGGAGGAGAGAAAGGGGAGCAGACGCTGAAAGTGGAGAGAGAGGGAACAGACAATGGAAGGAAGTGGGGAAGAGAGAAAGGGGAGCTGACACTGGATGGGAGGGGAGAAAGAGGGGAACAGAGGCTGGATGGAAGTGGAGAGGAGAGATAGGGGAGCAGACTCTGGAAGGAATTGGAGAGGAGAGAGAGAGAGCACATACTGTATGGAAGGAGGGGATAAAGAAAAAAGGGCACATGCTGGATTGGGGGAAGAGGTTAGAGTTAGTGAGATACTGGAAGGGGTGAGGGAAAGAGGTGGCAAGCTGTAGGTAGACACAATAAAAGGGAAATTGAGGACTGGAAAGTAAGTAGATAAAAGGTAGAAAACAAATTGAGAAGCAAGAGCAGAAAAGAAAAGGAAAGGGAGAAGAGAGAGAGATACCAGGGTAGGGGGGGAGGACAGGAGGAGAGAAATGCTAAAAACCACCTAAAGATGGAAGGGAAGAAGACAGAGATGCCAGACCATGGGGGGAGCAGAGGGAAGAAGATGGATGCCAGACCAATGTGGGGGGGGGGGGGGAGGCAGACAGTTCCTTGAAGAGGCATAGAAAGAAAGTAGATGCCATATGGAAGAGGCAAAGAGAGTGGATGGAAGGAAGAGAATGATGAGAAGATGAGGAAAGCAGAAACCAGACAACAAAGGCAGAAAAAAATCTCTATTTTTTTATGGAAATAAGGCGACCCTGTTTATTGGACTAATTTTATTACATTTTTTACTAATTCACAGACCATAACTCTTTTCCTCGGGACAGGACAGGGATACTGTATAGTTTACTGACCTGAAGAAAGAGGTTTTAGCCTCTGAATGCTAATTGAGAAATGTATTAGTCCAATAAAATGGCAGGCACTAAATTTTCTTCTTGCCATGTCCCATGCCTCCTACTCAAATGCAAAATATAAATTGGTGGGCATCCCAAAGCGCTGCCAGCTGAAGATCTCTTCCTTTAGGAAGGAAGGGGGGATTTATTCAGAGATATTTGGAGGTGGCATAGAAGAAAAACTGTACACTGGCACTGGTATGGTAATCTTTTTTATTTGTTCTGAATTTTAAAATAAAAGTAAAAAAGAAATAAAGTGGAAATAAAGAAGTAAATAAGAAAATGGGTAAGTACATGGGGCGGGGCAGGGGGTGTGGCAGGGTGGGGGTGTGGGAAGAGGGGAATTTGTTATATGGGGTGGAGGGAATGGTTAAGAGAGAAAGAGGGAATAAGTTGGATTTTGAATTTATAAACTAGTAAGGGAGAAAGGCAGAGGGAGAAGAGAGATGCTGTGGATAATGGGGAGAAGGCAGGGCGGATATTTATGAGCTCAACAAGTGTATAGGAAGAACAGACATGCTGGACATCAAGGGATCCTGAAAAAAGGATGCATGAAATTGAAGAGGGGAATGGAAAAGAGACATAATGGAGATCATGAACGAGAGAGAGATGCATCCCTCAGAGAGAAAACTTTGATTCTGAAAGGCACCTGCGAAGCTGATGGGAAGGGAGGAAGATGGCCTGATGAAGACTGCGCAGACTGTGGAGCCTCCTGCACAGACTGTGGGACCTCCTGGAGCTGTGGTGCCCAGGGCAGCTTCCCTGTTTGCCCTCCCCTAACGCTGGCCCTGGCTGTGCTGAGTGAAGACAGCTGGACTCAGATTATGGAACCCTGCAAGATTAGTACTGTGACTCCACCTGCCCTGGAACTGAAGAACCGGTATACTGCCCTGGAAGAGGAGGAGATGAGAGCATCCCAGGGAGAGTAAGGACCAAAGCTTGAAATCCCCAAAATTGCTGGATCTGTGACATCTAGGAGATATAAGGTAGTGGTGGTTGGCAATTCCCTTTTGAGGGGTACAGAATGTCCATATGCAAACCAGACATGATGTCCCAGGAGGTACGCTGTCTGCCTGGTGCCGAAATCCAAGATGTTATGGAGAGTTTGTCGAGACTCATCAAACCTCTTTAAGACTATTATCCGATGCTGCTCATCCATGTTGGCACTAATGATACTACCAGGTACCCCTGTAAATGTATCAAAAGTGACTGTATCTCTGGGAGAGAAGATGAAGCAGTCAGGTATGCAGGTGGTATTCTCGTCCATCCTCCCTGTCGAGAGTAAAGTCCAGGGCAGAGAAGTTCACGTCTCAGAGATGAATGCGTGGCTATGTGGATGATGTCAGAGAGAGTTTTGGCTTTCTGGACAATGGGTGGATTTTCTAAGGACTACTAAGCAGGGATGGTATGCATCTATCAAAGAAGGGAAGAAATGTCTTCGGCAGCAGGATGGCTAATCGATTGAAGAGGGCTTTAAACCAGAAGCAATGGGGCAAAGTGCTCAGAGCCCTGGGTGAGTATAAGTCCTCAGGCGAGTAAACCACTGTATACCTCTACACCAATGGTCTCAAACTCGCAGTACGGGGCCACTATTTTGAGGACCTCAATATGTTACCATTGTTCTGGAACATTGTCTGCCTCACTGCTGTAACCTCACACAAGCACTTTCCTACATCTGTATGCAATTGTGAGGTGGAGTGGAGAGGGCAATCGCGTACAGACACTGGAAAACGCTTGTGTGAAATTACAGCAGTGAGGTGGGCAACGTTCCAGAATATAAGGTAACCATTGGAGGCAGTGCAACTTGTGCATGTGTACGTAATCTCGTGAACTCTTGAGAAATTTGGCACCTCTCCTTGCGGTGACTGCTTGATGTAAGATGGTGGTTGTGTCCTGGTGCTGGAGGAGGTGAGAGCTGAAGGCGGTTGCAGATGCAACCACCAGACACTTAAGGCACAAGTTTTCCAGGCACAAGTCGGATATTGATTCTCCCCTCTGCAAAAAAACCCCTAGAGGACTACACCAAAATCTTGTCTCTTGCAGTTGATACTTTAAAATCTAAATCACAATTTTGCATGAGATAAAACTCTTTATAGTTTATAAATCTTTCCTTAATTGCTTCTGATAATTTCAGCTATACACGGCTGAAAGCCGTGCAACATGCAGAAAGTGAAAAACTATCTAAACTTCACTTTCTGCATGTTGCACTGCTTTCAGCTGTGTAAGGCTGAAATTACCAGAAGCAATTAAGGAAAGATTTATAAACTATAATGAGTTTAACCTCATGCAAAGTTGTCATTTCTTTAATATGACATTAACTATTTTTTTCTATGGCCCTCCAAGTACCTACAAATCCAAAATGTGGTCCTGCAAAGGGTTTGAGTTTGAGACCACTGCTCTACACAGATGGGAAAAGGGGGCAATGTCTGAAAAGCAGTATATACTAATGTTTTTAGTATGGAAAACAGGATTCTGGATCTAGAAGCTGTGATTGAAGAAGATGAGTTGGATATAGTGGTGATCACTGAGACCCATGACTGGGATGTAGTTATACTGGGCTATAATCTGTTCAGGAAGAAAAGGAGGAGGAGTAGTTATATGTTAAAGATCTTATTAATCTGTTCAGGAAGAAAAGGAGGAGGAGTAGTTATATGTTAAAGATCTTATTAAAGCCACACAATTGCAGGATCTGCAGGGCAAGGAAGAGGCAGGGCAGAATTAATTCTTCAAGGGCCCCTAGGCACACAAGTACACTGGGCTCCCTATCCCTGCCCATGCCCTGCCTCACCCCACCCCACCCCAAGGAAGAGACTAGTTAATCTAATCATATATTTGGTATAACTAAGGTGACCATACGTCCCATTTTGTATGGGACAGTCCCGTTTTTAGATCCCCTGTCCCGTTGTCCCCACACACAGCTTCGGGACACCAAAATGTCCCGTTTTCAGGGACAACGGGACAGGCGATCACTTCCTCTCCCTGCCATGCCAAAGCCATCCTCCCTCTTTCCCTTCCTCCTGCGCCTGATTCAATCCCCTCCCCAGGACTGCAGCCGTTGCTGCTTGCTAGCCTCTCTATTTACCTCCCTTCAGTGAGGACCAGAGTGAGGCTTGGTTGATCCTGAGAGGAGCTACTGGAGCCTCAAAATGAGGCTTTGTGTTGTAATGAACGAAACCATTTGGAGCCCCAAAACGAGGCTTGGATCGCTATGAGTGCAGCAATTGCAGCTCCAGAACGAGGCTTGATTTTCAAAGTGTGAGTTCCAGAGCTGCACTGGTTGAATAGTTAATGCCTCCCAAAAATACGAGTAGCAGCCAAGAAACCGAGGTAGGCGGGGAACAGGGGAGAGGAAAACCCGGACAAACTCACATTTTAGACAGACATCTGGACACTCCTTTAAAAAGAGGACTTTTCTGTCTAAATCCGAATGTCTGATAATCCTAGATAGAAGAGGAGGGGGAATTGATGGGGGGAGGGTTGTGAGGGTTCCACTGAAAGTTTCTGGGTGGCAAGCAGCGGCGGCGGCGGACCGGAGGGGAGGGGGGTGTTGAATTGGTCCTGGAAGTAGGTGGGGAGAGAGGCTGGCAGGCAGTGACGGTGGACCCGGGGGGGGGGTTTGAATTGGTACTGGAAGAAGGGAAGGAGGGAGGCTGGTTATGGCATGGCAGGGAGGGAGGGCGGTAGACAGGCAGGCTGACTTCGGGGGAGGGGTGGAACAAAGGCTGGAAGGCAGTGGGGGGGACATAGGAAGGAGGCACTGGGGGCACTAAGGACATAGGAAGGAAGGAGGGAGGGACAATTGTTGGGCCTGAGTGCAGAAAGAAAGAAATGAAAAAAAGGATACACAGTCAGAAGGAAATGCAACCAGAGATTCATGAAATAACCCGAAAGCAAAGGTAGGAAAAAATGATTTTATTTTCAATTTAGTGATCAAAATGAGTCAGTTTTGAGAATTTATATCTGCTGTCTATATTTTGCACTATATTTGTCTATTTTTCTATAGTTACTGAGGTGACATCTTTGAAAACCCCCCAAATATAAATGATAATTAACATTTTCTCTGCGTATAGGGTGCTTTGTGTTTTTTAAAATTTTATGGCTACCATTATGAAATAATAAGATATTGTGTGTACATGAAAAATGAATGGAAGAAATTGGGGGCGGGGCTAGGGTGGGATTGGAGGCAGGGTTAGAGTGGGATTGGGGGTGGTGCTAGGGCGGGATTAGGGGCAGGACTGAATATTAATAGATGTCCCGTTTTGATGAAAAAAATAAATGGTCACGTTAGGTATAACTTATGGGCAGACTGGATGGACTGTTCAGGTCTTTATCTGCTGCCATTTACTATGTTACTATATTAAACACGACGTCCCCATCCACCAGCCCGTCTGCAGCCAGCATTCCCTAGACAGGAAGATCACCTACCTGCCTGCAGCTCCCGCTCTCCATGACACAATCCCTGGGCAGAACCTCACTTACCTGCAGGTCGCCTCGATCTCCAGGCTATAACCAGTCAAAGACACCACTGCAGGATTCACTTTAAAATCTAGTGTTCCCCAGAGCAGCCTGCAGAACTGCGCCCTGTGCCACTTCCAGCTACCACTCCTTCTTCTTCTCCTGCCCCGCACGGCAGCCACTGCCCTCTTCTCGCTGCTGCCACTCAATGGTATTACTATTTATTATTTTTAATTAGTAGCACAGAGAGAGAGAGAGAGGGGAGACGCCGATGTCACAAGTGTGTCATTTATTTTCCAAGGGAAAAAGCAAAACCTCACCACAGTGGCGTATCCAGCATATGGGACACCCGGGGCCCATAATTTTTTTGACACCCCCCCAGTTGTATGAAAAACATGATTTTTAGAAACAATCCACACGTCGCACAAGAGTGTACCTAGAAAAACTGCAGTGACCAGTACAACATCAATACTCCCATTGTAAAACTAAACAAGCCAGACTAGTACAGATCAATCCTTCACAGTCAATCCTAACAGAAAACCATGTCTTTCGAACACACAGAACACAGAAAACACCTTCGCCTAGTATGGAATATGTGATCACAAACTAACCCCTCCCCCTTTTACAAAATTGTAGTGTGGTTTTTAGCCTCGGTGGTAACAGCTCAGATGCTCATAGAATTCTGAGCGTTGGAGCTGTTACCACCACGGCCAGCAGTAAAAAATGCTCTACTGTTTTGCAAAAGTGGGGATAAAATAGAAATACATAGACAAAGGTTAAATTGAACCACCTGCAAAAAATGCAACACCACAGAAACAGCAATACATCTCCCCTAAAGCAAAAAAAATAAAAACTTTTTTTCTACCGTGTCTTCTCTGGTTTCTGCTTTCCTCATCTTCTTATCACTCTCTTCATTTCATCTCTCTCTACCCTCTTTCTGCCCCTTCTATATCTTCATCTTCTATATCTGCATCTTCTCTCCCTTCACGCCCATTGTCTGGCATCCATCTTCCCTTCCCTGGCATCTCTTTCCTCTCCTCTCCTTCCCTTTCCTCTTCCACACCCCAAGGTCTGGCATTTCACTCTCTCCTCTCCCTTCCCCCAATTCCATCAGCATCTGCCCCCTTTCTTTCCCTCCAACCCAATTCCCTCCAGAATCTTTCCCCCTTATGTCTCTCTCCCCTTTCCCTACACACCAATTCCATCAGCATCTGCCCCCTTTCTCTCCTTCTACCACCCTTCCATACCACCCTGCCCCCTTTCTCTCCCTCCACCACCCTTCCATGCTCCTTTCTTTCTCCCTCCAAACAAATGCAAGGTTCCATGCTGCCGGCTCTGCTCTCTGATCTCCTTGGCAAAAGGCAGCTCGAAAGCAGAAATCTTTAGAACAGCTGGTGGCATGGACAGCAATGCGGTCGACTCTGCTCCAGGAAGGTTCAATAATGACTAAGTCTGCTGGTTCATCCCCTTCCGATGTCACTTGCTCCGGAAGAAGTGATGTCGGAAGGGGATGGACCGGCAGACGCAGTTATCGCAGGACCTTCCTGGAGCAGAGCCGGCTGTATTGCCGTTGACGCCGGGAGCAGGGGCCGTCACCGTTGATGTCGCCGGGGGGGGGGGGGGGTGCTGTTTCCGTTTGAAAAAAAAATTGCAAGGTGAGTTGACTTTTTACCTTCCTTTAGTGGTGCTCCCTCCCCAACCCCCCCCCAACCCCCCGACAGTTTTGGGCCCTGGGAAGAGGCACTGCAGATCAATTTGGAAAGAGGTAATGGTAAATACAATTACATTAATGGGAGATATGATAGAGACATTTAAATAACTATGCGGCATAAATGTGAATGAGTCAAGTCTCTTTCATTTCAAAGGAAGCTCTGGAATGAGAGGGCACAGGATGAAGTTAAGAGGTGATAGGCTCAGGATTAATCTAAGGAAATACTTTTTTACAGAAATGCTAGTAGTTGCATGGAACAGTCTTCTGGAAAAAGTGGTGGAGGCAGAGACTGTGTCTGAATTAAAGAAAGCATTGGATAGGCACATGGGATCTCTTAGAGAGAGGAAGAGATAATGGTTACTGCGGATGGGCAGACTGGAATGTGCTTTTGGGCCCTGATTCTGCAAAGTGCTCCCGATTGTAGGCAGCTGTATACGTCCTACAGCTGTCTAATCAGCCAATCGGGAGGCACTTTTTCTAAAAAAAAAAAAAAAAAAATGCGCCCCAGGCAGGCCACCTATATTGAAGGTGCCTCCAGGGAGCCTAGAGAGGCCCGCCTAAGCTCGCCTAATTCTAGGCAGTAGCCTTAAGCAAACCTAGGTGGCCCTACGCGTTTCCCTAGCAGAATGGGAGACACTTACAATGTAGGCTAGCAAAATGCTGGCCTACATGGTAAGTAGACGCGGCTGCTATACCTAATCGTGGCAAGGATCTCCCTGCCGTGATTAGCGATTGCGGCAGGAGGGTGCCCAACCCCTTCTGCTGACAGAACCCGTCCCCCCGACAATCGCGGCATGAAGGTGCTCAACCCTTCCTGCTGACAGAACCCCCCCCCCCCAATGATTGCAGCAGGAGGGTGCCCAACCCCTCCTACCGACCCCCCAATGGCCCTCCCGTGGGAGATTTCACTTTAGGAGGAGACTGGCATGGAGATTTTTCCTCAAACGTGTCACAAACCTCAGTAGAGGAAATGGAGAAGTCAGCATCTGAATCAAACTGAAGATGCGGACTTCTCCATGTGGTTGTGAAGATGAATTGTGATGATGTCTGTGTGCACCAATACTCATCAGATGATGAAGTCGAAGCAGAAATTGGGGATCGTAGACATTTAGAAGCATGGTCAGGAGGATGCTTCTTTTTGGACGAAGTCAGTGTGGAAAACTTGGTATGTTTAGAAGCATGATGAGAAGAGTGATGTTTCTTACATGGGATCAGTGTCAGAGACCTGTGACATTGGGAAGTATCTGCAAGAGAATGGTGTTTCCTCTTGGAAGAACATTTGCTGGAATGAGAAGGCGATGATCGATGATGCCTTGATGAACATGAATGACAAGAAGATGCTGTGCAGGATTGATGAGATGATCGGTGTTTTGAGGTGCTTTGATGAGGTACCGAAGAGCCAGACCTCACAGTGTCATGCTCAGGCTAGGCCGGTACCAGAGCAGTCAGTGCAGAGGTCATAAGGTGAAACATGTCACCAAATTCTAAGCGGAAAAGCGCATCCAGCTTTTCCCAAAAAGATAGCACCGGTACCGTCGGCTTTTCTGCCGGTACCAAAGGTGCCTCAGCTCGCCTCAGAAAGGGTGACTCCAATGAAGATGCAACTTTCAATGGAAAAGAAGCGAGTCATAAGAGGTTATCACTTGGCTGGCATGATTGGACTCGATGCCATAGTGGCCTGCAACACAGACCGGGAAGCTGGTGGCTTCTTAACAGGCTTACCAGAGGGAGCGATGTCCTCCGACACCAGTGTCAGTTTTGATGGCTGGGAAGTTTTATCGATGTTCATGCTGGTGCCAAATAACTTTTCCTGCTTTAATTTGTGGCTTTTGATGGTATGTTTTTGAAGCAATGAACAACATGAACAGGACTCAACACGATGTTCCAGGCCTAGGCACTACAGACACCAACAATGTGGGTTGGTGAGAGATATGGGCTATTGACACATGCTACACTTCTTATAACCCATCAACGGATGGGACATCGATGGGAAGAGCACCTCAGGCAAATCAAACTCAATGACTGAGATGGGCATGTGACACTCTGCTCTCTAGACTAGCCAACAAGCAAGTTTCTTTCCTGTTCCTCTTCCTCCTTCCCTTACTTCCCCTCCTACTGGTATTAACGATCCCCAATCTCTCCCCAAGTCACTGAATCCCTTAACACCTCGCCACTCACTCTTTAAACCCATTGCCTCTCCCTTTCTCTTATCCTCTTCTCCACTCTCTAAAGATCCAATACTTTCTCCCTCTCATTCGATCATCCACTCTCTTCCTGCTTGAACCTCACCCACATCACAGCAGCAGGTGCCCCCTCACTTCTCCTACTCTCACCCATACCACCTTCACCTCCTCTAGCTCTCTGCCTGCAAGAGGAAAAAAATAAACCCACTTTATTATTTTTTTTTAAGAAAGAAAAAAGGGAGAAAAGAAAATACACGAGAGCAGGAAGGCAACAAGGCAAAATTGAATGATATTAAAAAAATACAACTTAGCTCCGCGGAAAACTAAACACTGAGGAGTCGCAAGCCTAGGTCGGGCAGGAAGGCACTCGCAAGTGTGGTGCGGTCAGTCGTGAATTTTTTAAAATTCTTAATATGTCAATACACTTTTTAAGCTGTCTGTACCAGGGCTCCAAGGATTACGTCACCCACATCTGAGAATATGCTGTCTGCTTGATTGGAATTATGGATGTTTCCTGTCTTATAGGTGGTTGAGTGTGCTGAAAGCCGATAGATGCAGCCCTTCCTGTGGTCAGAATTGCAGGATCCTGGTACATCCTGACATATCCTGTGCTTTTGATAGGGAAAGAGAGCATGGAATGGATGTTTCCTGCCTTATAGGTGGTTAAAGGTGCTGAAAGCAGATAGATGCAGCCCTTCCTAGGGTCAGAATTACAGGATTATGACAGATCCTGCTGGATCTTGGATATCCTGCAAATCCTGCATATCCTGGCATATCCTGTACTTTTGATAGTGAAAGAGTGCATATACTGGATGTTTCCTGCCTTATAGGTGGTTAAGGGTGCTGAAGCCAGATAGATGCAGCCCTTCCTAGAGTCAGAATTGCAGGATCCTGGTACATTCTGACACACCCTGGCATACTGGATTCTGGATATCCTGCAAATCCTGCACATCCTGAAATATCCTGCCATATCCTGTGCTTTTGATAGGGAAAGAGTGCATGGAATGGATGTTTCCTGCCTTATAGGTGGTTGAGGGTGCTGAAACCAGATAGATGCAGCCCTTCCTGGGGTCAGAATTGCAGGATCCTAGTAGGTCCTGTGCTTTTGATAAGGAAGGAGTACAAAATGTGGATGCCACCGTCCCCCACCCCCACCCCTTCACTTTACTTTGTATGCTATTTTTATTTCTTCTTTCTGGAACATATTGATTGTATTTTATGTCTCTTTCAGTCCCCCATAATTACTCCCTGCAGCAGCTTCCACTATTTAGCTCTGCAATTTGCACCAACTGTGTTGACTGATTTTCTGTCATTCTGCTGGAAGTCCCCTCCCATTTTGCTGACATCATTTTTTTCTGCCAAGCCCACCCACAGAAGAATAGAACTGCATCATAGGGGGCGGGACTTTACAGAGAAATTCCCCACTGAAAGACAGCCTGTTGCTGTCATTAAAAAATGAGCATCCATTCTTAAGGTGGTCTGCCCTACATCCTGGAGATCCTGAGAATCCTGCAAATCCTGGTTTTACCATGTTCCCTGGCCAGCTCTTCAGGGTGGACACCAGTAAATAGGGCTCACAAAAAGATGATTAAACCAATACCTCATACAAAGTCCTCACTTGCTCTCTGGTATTACTTTTAGTCTCTGAGCTTTGGTAAAGGCCAAGGCCAGGTAAACCCAGTAGGCTGGAGGACTTACAATCCTGGAATCTCAATCACCATGCCCAGTCTCTCATCTAACCTCCTATCCAGGAATCGGGCTGACACAGAAAGGCAGTTGAAAACTGGAACTTTAACTTGATTGTAGAGTCAACAGAAACTATTTACAACTCCTTCAAATGTATGAAGTTGATTCAGATTCCAAGTCAATTCCAAACCATCTCCACTGGGTTCCCACAACTCATTCACACTTGTGGTTAGCTGCTCCTGGGTCCCACCCTCACTGTGTAGCTCAGGGCCACTGTATCTTCCCCGCCAAGCCGTTATACTCCACACAAACTTTGTCAGCCAAAATCTGTTCACTCGTGATTTTCTCTCTCATATGGGTCTACCACACTCAGATTCTGTCCTCTTCTAGGGACTTTCAGAAAAGTAAAGTCTATGTTGTTCGCTTTGGATGAACCTCACTAGGGACTAGATTCTCAAAACTTCACGGTAAAAGCCGATGGGTCGCTGTTGCAGCCGTTATTGTAGTGATTTTAAAAAAGCGAGCCATTCTGCAAAAAAATGCGCATGCAAATGAGGTTGGTGGAGAGTATCAAAGGTTTGCTAAATTTGCATGTGCCCATTGCTGGTGATAGCGATCAGCACATGTGCAGAATAAATGCACAAATAAACAAATCGAAGATAGGCAGAAGGGATGTCCATTCCCTCCTGCTGCCAAGCAACGCCCCCCCCCCCCCCCCCGACACACCCCTGGCAGTGAGAGAGATGCCCACTCCCTCCTGCCACCATGCAACACCCTTTGCTTCCAACAACACCCCTCCCCTTGCTTACACGGCTGGCTGGCTAGCTAGATGCTTATACTCCCTCCGGCCAGCAGACCTGCTTCTTCAAAACAGTGGGCTTTCCCCTTCCCCTCACCAGTCAAAACTGGTTTAGCAACAGTTGCTGACTTTAATGCATCGGGGCCTAAGTTCCAGGTTGAGAGAAGGGATAATCCTAAAATTGGCCAAGACTAAGCAGTTGCCTAGGGCAACAACAAATGACTGTAGTCAAAGCAAAAGGATAGGTCTTAACAGCTACACAAATTCAAAAGGCTATTCGCATGTACTTTTACCACAGAAAAGAGTGGGCTGTTTTCTAACAGTCATTTTACCTGGATTGCCCTCATTATTTGTATCTCTGATATAAATTTAATATTTCAAAGCATCTTTCTGAGGGAGGGCAGACTTGGAAAGTTAATTAAAGGGTTTAAGGGTGAAGGTTTGCTTAGGGCACTGTTTTTCAACTAGTACACTGCAAGAGTTTTTTTCGTATCACTCCTGGCCCATCCCCAGTGGTCTGCGGCAGCAATTCAGGCAATCTTCCGGTGCCAACCACTGAGTCTTCTCTTTAAAGTAATTTCTTGCTTCCATGTAGGTGGGAAGCATCAGAAAGAGGGCTTGGGTTGGTGCAAGCGAGTTGTCTAAATTGCAACAACTGCCACCAACCATTGCATGAAAAAGGTGAGGGAAAAACAAGCTAAATTTCCCAGTTTGTTTGTTTACCCATATACTATGAGGAAGTTAATGGAACCTTCATACTAAATGTACTTTAATTTGGCCATAAGTTGTTAATTGGCATAATTATAGTGAGTCCTTCAAGTTTTAAGTTTCAAGTTTTATTAAAAATTTTATAAAACGCTTATATAAAAAATTTTTAAGCGATTAACATTAAAAAATAGACATATCATAACATTTAGACAATGAATATTGACTATAGACAGACTTGCGAGGAAGGATGAAGGATGGAATTACAATTTTAAAGAAAAAGAACATAGATGGGTTAAAACATTAGGGAAAGGATTAAATGCTGCCTAAAATACCACTTTGTTTGAAAGAACAGGATAGTGGTTGTGGCGAATGGGATTCGGAAAAAGCCCAACTATTAAATGAATACTTCTGTTCAGTCTTCACCCGAGAAGCGCTGGGGCTTGGCCCTCAGCTTCAGACAAGGGTTGGCTCAGTTGACCCTTTTAGTAACTTTGAGTTTACGCCCAGCAGTGTCTACGGTGAGCTGTCAAAGCTCAAGGTTAACAAAGCAATGGGGCTGGACAACCTGCACCCCAGGGTGCTTAGGGAGCTGAGTGATGTCTTGGCGGAGCCACTGTCCGCACTCTTCAACCTCTCCCTTAGTACAGACAGCGTCCCGTTGGACTGGAGGACGGCTAACGTCATTCTACTCCACAAGAAAGGCTCAAAGATGGAGACAGCAAACTACAGACCAGTGAGTCTAACATCGATAGTGAGCAAACTAATGGAAACTCTAATCAAACACCAATTGGATAAGATCCTGGATGAAGAGAATCTACGGGATCCCCGACAACATGGATTTACTAAGGGGAGATCATGCCAATCCAACCTGATCAGCTTCTTTGATTGGGTGACGGAGAAGCTGGATATTGGGGAGTCCCTGGACATCATGTACCTGGACTTTAGCATAGCATTCGATAGCGTACCACACCGCAGGTTGCTGAGCAAGATGAGGTCTATAGAATTAGGTGACACATTGACGCAATGGGTTGGGAACTGGCTTGGAGGTAGGCTTCAAAGGGTGGTGGTGAACGGCACCTCCTCCGAAATGACGGAGGTGATCAGTGGAGTGCCACAGGGCTCAGTCTTGGGCCCGATCCTATTCAACATCTTTATAAGGGACTTGGCAGAAGGGCTTCGAGGTAAAATAACATTATTCACCGATGACGCCAAACTAAGTAATGTAGTGGGCAAATGCACAACAGACGAAGATTCAATGCCTGACAACATGATGCACGACCTACTCCTACTGGAGCGCTGGTCTAGGACATGGCAACTCAACTTCAATGCCAAAAAATGCAAAGTTATGCACCTGGGCAGCCAAAATCCATGCAAGTCTTATACCCTTAATGGCGAGATCCTAGCAAAAACGGTAGCAGAACGAGACTTGGGGGTAATCGTCAGTGAGGACATGAAGTCTGCCAATCAAGTGGAGCAGGCTTCGTCCAAGGCAAGACAAATCATGGGTTGCATACGAAGGGGTTTCGTCAGCCTTAAGGCGGAAGTCATTATGCCATTGTATAGATCCATGGTGAGGCCCCACCTGGAATACTGTGTGCAATTTTGGAGGCCACATTATCGCAAGGATATGCTGAGACTGGAGTCGGTGCAGAGAATGGCCACCCGGATGGTCTCGGGACTCAAGGATCTTCCATACGAAGAACAGCTTGACAAATTACAGCTATACTCGCTCGAGGAGCGCAGAGAGAGGGGAGACATGATCGAGACGTTCAAGTATCTTACGGGCCGCATCGAGGCGGAGGAAGATATCTTCTTTTTCAAGGGTCCCACGACAACAAGAGGGCATCCGTGGAAAATCAGGGGCGGGAAACTGCGAGGTGACACCAGGAAATTCTTTTTCACTGAAAGAGTGGTTGATCGCTGGAATAGTCTTCCACTACAGGTGATTGAGGCCAGCAGCGTGCCTGATTTTAAGGCCAAATGGGATCAGCACATGGGATCTATTCACAGGGTAAAGGTAGGGGAGGGACATTAGGGTGGGCAGACTAGATGGGCCGTGGCCCTTATCTGCCGTCTGTTTCTATGTTAATCTGTCAGTTTTAAACTTGTTATGTATCAAAAGCGTCTATATACAGAAAGCTTTTGAGGGTGCCTTTAAATCTCTCCAGGGCAGTTAATTTCAAATGAATTGGTAAGTAATTCCACATTTGAGGAGTAGTAACCGAAAAAATTTCTGTACACCTTTTATGTATGATCTTTAGTGATGGAATTGAAAGGAGGTGTTGGTTTGTAGATCTGAGCATCCTTGGTGTTGCATGCGGGATTAGAAGTTTATTCAAGAAAGATGGTAATTTCGACTGTTGAACTGTAAAGGCTAAAAGGGCTATTTTATAAGTAATTCTGAAAGAGATCGGCAGCCACTGAGAATTTTTAAGAAGTGGAGTGACATGATCAAATTTCCTTGAGTTTGTAATAATTTTTATTGCCATTTGTGTTCCTGTGGCAGTTTGCTAGTTTTCATCACAAATAACCAGATTATTAATGAAAATTATGTGTCATTCAGATTATGTTTATTTGATATGATGCCATTACTTTATCATTACAAGGCTAGTTCTATAAATGTATGCCCAGTAGGAGTCTTTTATAAAGTCTATTCAGTTCCCCATGAACTTCTGCTAACTCATCTATCTCAAATTGGACTCTCAGACACAGTGCTCAATTGGTTTGCTTCCTTCTTAGTAGGTCGTTCATTCTCTCTACACTTTCAATCTCATTCTTCTACCTCTTACCCACTCATTTGTGGTGTACCTCAGGGTCCTATTATCTCTCCTTTGTTATTTAATAACGCTTTCATTTCTTTAGCATTATTCCTATAATCATTTAATATTAATGCACATTTCTACTCAGATGACATTGTTCTATTTTTTTTTAACTTCAGCTGACAAACTTTTATCTTGGAAGGGAGGTGTGCTTAGTAGTGCTGCCCGATTTCCGATTCAAATCGATTCACTGATTCACCTCGGGTGAATCGATTCGAATCAATTTGTTTTTACAAGAAATCGGCCTCGCCGATTCGGCTACCAACTTCAAGGTCTGCAAAGAGCTGGGTTTCGTTTTCTAGTGAACACATTCGTGCAGAAGAAATACACGATCAGATCAGGATAAAAATCTGTCAATAGTAGTATCTCTTAAAAGCTCGCACCACTTTACAAAAGAAGTGACTTTCCTGCCACGTTTAACGGCCCTCTGAGAAACCAGTTCACCCTGCCTCGGCTGAGGATACAGTCTTGCACGATCTGGTAGGGCTTCATCCAGCGTAGGCGCTCCCTGGCTAGGGCGCCCCAAAAGGGAAAGCCACGGATTCGGGCATATAAGCATGCATGTCCCAGGTGGAGCTCCGGCTGGGGATGGGCAACAGTTTGAGCCTGCAGGGTGCTCTGCGGGGCAGAAGCCTGGGCTTCTGGTACAAGAGGAATTGCAGCAGTTTCCTAAAGCCTCCCTCTTAGCTTTGCTGCCATGTCTCCGTTGCTCTCCGTCTTCTGCTTATGCCACCTCTCAGCCAGCTGCACTACACTAAGCAATACTAGTAGTTCCTGGGAAAAAAGAACCGTCAGAGAAGAGTCGGGGCTTCCCCCTGCTGGACATGAAAGATGGGATCTTCTCCTGTTCTTCATGCTGTTTATGGTACACTGAGCATCTGCCACCCAGAGTTCTTTTTTGATTACCTCTTGCAAACAATTGTGCATTGTTGAGCTTAACACTGGAAGAGCTGTGGTTGCTTGCTAGTTCCTCCTCGAGGAACTTTTGCTAGTAATTGGGATCTGTGCTTCCCCCCCTCCACCCCTCTTTTCTGAATTGGTTTAATGCCTGCCCTTTTCTTCCCTTTCTAGCCGGAAGACCAGAGGGGTATTTGTGTATAAGTATATCGTGCCTTCCAAAAGGGTCTTAGCTGGTCTCACTCTCAAAAGGTTTGAATCTGATTTTTTAAAACCATTTTTCCTGTTCTGTATCTGGGTGGGGCAGGGGTAGTTTAAGTTCTGGCAAGTTGTACATGACTAAACACATTATTTGTAAAGCATCCATTTTTCTTTAAATACCAAGTACAGCTAGGGAACGTCTGAATTTGAAGTCTAAAGACCCGATAGTGGAAGATTATAGAAATCCTTGCAATAGGAGTTAAGGTTGCAGGATGAGATTATGAGCTGTTAAAAGTTTTTGCTGGTGTCTGCAGGTGCTGATGCTTGATCTTCCTGCTTCTTCTGCTGCTAGATTGTAAGAAAACCAGAAGGCTTTTCCTGCCAATATGGATCAGGCTTAAGACAATTGGTTTGAAATTTAGAAGGGAGGGAGGGAGAGAAGGGGGGAGGGTTCAAAGAGACGTGCATATACCGGATTGGGGAGGGGGGAAGAAATAATGGGTCTGAAAACAGAGGAGAGGGAGAGAGATGGTGGACAATGGGATTTAGGGAGGGAAGGAACAGAAAGGGAGAGAAGTTGGACTCAAGGAATGATGTGGGGTGGGGGATAGAAATACTGGATAGAGGGTAGTTGGGAAGAGAAAGGGACAGCTGGTGGACCCTGGGGTGGTGGGGAAGAAGGGAGAGATGCTGGATAAAAGGGTAGTTGAGAAAAGGAGAGATGGGGGATCTGGGCCTGGAGATGGTGGGGTTAATCGCTGCAGCTGCGGGGATGGAGACGAAAAAAAGGAAAGATGCCAGACCTCCGAGGGAGGGAAGGAAAACAGAAGGGGAGGACAGAGATGGAAGAAGGATGGTTAGCATGGAGAAAGAAGGAGACCCTGGCAAGCGAGTTATCGGAAGACAACCAGAGCCTAGGACCAACATGATTTAAATAATGACCAGACAACAAAAGGTAGAAAAAATAATTTTATTTTCTATTTTGTGATTACAATATGTCAGATTTGAAATGTGTATCCTGCCAGAGGAGCGAGCTAGAATTTAACAGGGAGCTAAAAAGTATTTTTTTGTTTATTTTGTTTACACCACAGCACTAGTGTGGGTAAGAGAGGGCAAAGGGGGTGAGAGACTATAAAATAAAACCACCAGGCTGTTTGAAAAAAAACACCCAATTGGGCAGGAAAATCAAATTGAATCGAAAAACCAATTCAATAGGCTGAATTGAATCGAATCAAATTTTTTTTTCCTGAATCGGGCAGCACTAGTGCTTAGTAACCTGAGCAACTAAGAAATCTACTTTAGGCTGACTGAAAAAGCTACTGACACTCCTTTGTCATGGGATACAACCAAGTCATGGCTCTCGCTACTTTGAGAGCCCCCTCCAGAGAATCCCACTGCTCCAAGATCAGGATATTAATATCAGGATACCAGGGGAAAGCTGAGGAATGAACTGAGTGACTAATTTCAACTTGTGCAGAGACTCTGAAATAAGATCTGGCATGGCGGCAGACTTAAACGTAGAACCATGGGATCATCCCCTGATTCTAAAGCCAAAGTAGGATCTACAGAGCCGGCGTATGTTCCCAGGTCCCCAGCCATGGGAAAAGCATTCCCATAAGAACATAAGAATTGCCGCTGCTGGGTCAGACCAGTGATCCATCATGCCCAGCAGTCCGCTCACGCAGTGGCCCTCTAGTCAAAGACCAGCACCCTAACCGAGATTAGCCCTACCAGCACACGTTCTTGTTCAGCAATGATGATGTCATCAGAGACATGGCAGAGGAAATCAGAGCATGGGAAGGCCGCGAAGCAGCGTCTTTAGTTTGATGCGACCACTGCTGGAGCCAGTAGGATTGACAGTTGTCTCGGGGTCAGTAGGGTCGGCTGCACTGCGGCGATAGTGGCGGTGGTGGGAGAGGGTTCTACTGCACAGGGGGATGGCTGGCAGGCAGGTTGGCTTTGGAGGGTATGGGAGGGACAAAGTATGGAAGGCAGTGAGGGAGAGCAGGGAAGAGGGACCAAGGGAGCAGGGAAGAGGTGCTGCTGGACCGGGGAAGCAGGGAAGAGTGACAGGGGGAGCAGGGAAGGGGTGCTGCTGGACAGGGGGAGCAGAGAACAGATGCTGCTGGACAGGGGGAGCAGGGAAGAGGTGCTGCTGGATAGGGGTAGCAGGGAAGAGGGACCAGGGAGCAGGGAAGAGGTGCTGCTGGGGGGGGGAAGAGAGTTCTACTGCACAGGGGGGATGGCAGGCAAGCTGGCTTCGGAGGGTGGGGGTGGGACAAAATCTGGAAAGCAGTGAGGAGGAGCAGGGAAGAGGTGCTGCTGGGCCAGGGGAGCAGGGAAGAGGTGCTGCTGGACCGGGGAGCAGGGAAGAGAGGCAAGGGGAGTACGGAAGAGGTGCTGCTGGACAGGGGGAGCAGGGAAGAGGGACTGGGGGAGCAAGGAAGAGGTGCTAATGGACCGGGAGAGCAGGGAAGAGGTGCTGCTGGACTGGGGGAGCAGGGAAGAGGGACAGGGGGGGCACAGAAGAGGGTTGGGGGAGGGAAATGCTGCTGCTGCTACACAGGAAAATGGAGGGGGAGGGTATGCTTCTGCTGCTACTGCACAGGGAAGTGGAGTGGGGAGGGAAATGCTGCTGGTGAGAAAAGGGGGCTGGGGCTGAAAGGGAAAAGATGGGAGAGGGGGGCTGGGGGGGGTAAAAATGAGTTTGGAGCTGGGGCTGAAAATAGGGGACATGTGTGGGAAGAAGGCTTTACTAGCACCCGTTAATGTAACGGGCTTAAACACTAGTGATATTATAAATTAATAATAATAGAAATGTAATATATTGTGTATAAAACTGCCCTACAATCAGGTTAGGCAGACTGGATGGACCATTCGTGTCTTTATCTGCCGTCATCTACTATGTTACTATGTAGATCTTTGGACACTATCATCCCAAGGTCCCTTTCCCCATCCATGTATATCAGCCTCTCACCTCCCAGCACATAGGGCTCCTGATTTCTAATCCCCAAATGCATTACTCTGCATGCTTTGCATTGAATTTTAGTTGTCAGATATTAGACCATTCTTCTAACTTTAGCAGGTCCTTTTTCATGTTTTCCATTCCTTCCTTAGTGTGTACTCTGTTACAAATCTTGGTATCGTATGCAAAAAGGCAAACCTTTCCTTCCAACCCTTCAGTGATGTCGCTCACAAATATATTGAACAGGATCAGCCCCACCACCAATCCTTAAGGGACTCCACTACTCACCTTTCCTTCCTCCAAGTGAATTCCATTAACCACCACCCTCTGGCATCTGACTACCAACCAGTTTCCAATCCAATTCACCACTTTGTGTCAAAGGCTTTGCTGAAATCTAAGTAAATTACATCTACCATAGGCCCTTGATCCAATTCTCTGGTCACTTAATCAAAAAATTCAGATTAGCCTTTGTCTCTCCTACCTTCACTAGGAGGCTTTTCCAAGAAGAAGTATTTCTTCAGGTTACTCCTGGGTCTCTCCCTTTTCACATTCGTCTTATGCTACCTCATTTCAGAGCTTCTTTTCAGTTCAAAGAGACATACCTCTTGTGTATTTGTGCCAAGGAAATATTTAAACATCTCTATCATACCACCCCTTTTCTGCCTTTCTTCCAAAGTATGCAAATTGAGATATTATACACTTACAAAGACCACTGACTATATTTGTAGCTGCCCTCTGGACCGACTGCATCCTATTTTTATCTTTTTGAAGGTGCAGTCTACAGAATTGTACATAGTACTCTAAATGAAATCACACCAGAAACTTATACAGAGACATTATCACCTCCTTTTTTATGCTGGCCATTCTTCTCCCTACGCACTTAAGATTATGACATATGATCATCTCCAAGTGTCACTCCTCTTTCATGCATAGAAATATTTCACCCCCTAAGCTGTACCGTACCTTAGTGTTTTTGTAGTCCAATTGCATGACCCTTCATTTTTTAGCAATTAGCATTTAAATTTTAACTGCCAAATTCTGGACCATTCTTCAACCTTTGCTGGGTCCTTCGCTATGTTATCCACACCATCAAGTTATCTTCAGTTGTTAGGTTGGGTCATCAATTTTGCCAAAAGTTCCCTGAGTCTATCTCAACTCTAGAACATCTGGGATTTTGCTTCAAAATGGAGTAGGGGGAGGTATTCCTTCTGAGCAGTAGGCGCATGTATAAAGGTGAGGAGGCCATATACAGTTATAAGGATCTTGATGTAAATATGTTTGGGTATAAATATTCCCCACACTGTATCTTCAAGGACTAAAGGTGAGGAGGGGCATAATCAAAATGTGCCCAAGTCTGAGGTTGGACGTTTTGTGCAAGACATCCACAAACCCAGCAGGGAAAATGTCACATTTTCAAAGCTGCCAAACGTGTATCTTTTATTTTTGAAAATGAACTAGGTATATGTTTTGGTCCTTAGGACATCTACCTTTTTTGTCTATTTTCAAAAATAAAAATGTTCTCGTGAAAAACATACAAAAGCAAGTTTTGTAGACCTACCCACCAACTACCTTGTCTGATTGTGGCAGAAGGAATCCCCATCAGCTGAGTTGGTTTCGGGTATTCCTGGCAGCTCAGCTGATGGGGATTTCCTCTGCCAGGATCTGCTGAGTCACGGAGCTCTACACCTCTCTTCCTGACATCCCTGATATCCCTCTGACATCCCAGACCTCCCGCACCATGTCCTGACATCTCCACCCCCCTACATCCCCCCAACATTCCTGGGCCTCCCTCCCACATCCCCAGAATACCCCATACCTTCGGAAGGTAAAATAACAGGAGGGAAGCTCACTTCCTCCTGCCCACAGGGCCTCGTGCTGCAAATGACAGGGCTTCCCCTTCCCAATGCATCATGGGATGCAGCAGGAGGGGCCAAAGGCCCTCATTGGCTTAAATGGTGGTCTTCTTGTCAGTTTGGGCACCTTTGTGGAACTTAGATGCATCTCAAACAGGTCTAACTGCCGGCATCTAAGTTCCCTCTAGGAAAGCTTTGATTATGGCTGGGGCACGTCCAGGTTGAAGCCTGCCCGATTCCTACCCATAGCACACCTCCCAACATACCCCTTTGCTCTCTGGACACACAGCAGCTTAGAAGTGCTGCTGCATGTCCAGAAAGTTGGTTTTGATTATCGGCACTTGGACGTCCCTGCTACTAGGACATCCAAGTGCCAACTTCGGCTGTTTTTTGGACGTTTTAAAGTTTTGATTATGAGCCCCTTAGCGTATAATTCCCTCTGGGTTCAGGTGTTGATGATTGCATGCTTCAGGGGGCAGATTTCTGGTTCTTCCTTGGCTTCACAACCCGAAGTGGTAAGATTTCTGAAGGGGGTTCACCACCTTCATCCTCCTTTGCAGAAGCCTTGTCCAGATTGGAGTCTCAAGTTAGTCCCCCACTTTCAAATCTCTGCAAACAGCAACTCTTAAGGATCTTACTCTCATGATGGTCTTTTTGGTCACGATGGCGTTAGTATGGTGAATTTAGGAGTTGCAAGCATTATCGTATCATGATCCATTCCTCTTTCTCTGAGATTTGAATTTCTGTTCATATAGTTCAGGGATCTCAAAGTCCCTCCTTGAGGGCCGCAATCCAGTCGGGTTTTCAGGATTTCCCCAATGAATATGCATGAGATCTATGTGCATGCACTGCTTTCAATGCATATTCATTAACCCGCTGGATTGCGGCCCTCAAGGAGGGACTTTGAGATCCCTGATATAGTTCCTTACAGTTCATACAGTCGTCTCAGCTTTCCATGTAAATCAGTCTCTTTTTCTCCCATCTTTTCAAGAGGAGAACTACGGTTCTCGGTTTCAGTTGTTGCATCTGCTGGACGTCCACAGAGCACTCATTCTTTATCTGCAGGCTATCAATAACTTCAAGGATACTGATCATTTGTATGTGGTGTTTGCAGGATGTAACAGGGGTCTGCCAGCTTCCAAAGCTTTGGTGACACATTGGATCAAAGAAGCTGTTAGTCCAGCTTATATATTGGAAGGCAAGCAGTTGCCGGCAGGGTTCCATGCTCATTCCACTAGAGCAATGGCCACATCTTGAGCTGAGTCTAAGGGTTTCTCTTTGGAGGAAATTTGTGACTTGGTTCTCCTTGAACACGTTTTCCAAGTATTATAGGTTGGATGTGGCAGTTTATGGGCTTCAGTTCTTACTGAGGCAGTGGGTTCTTCCCACCCTACATAAGGACTGCTACATCTCACTAGTCTCTGGATTCATCTGCTGGCGGCACTAAGAAAGGAAAAATTATGTTCTTACCCGCTAATTTTCTTTCCTTTAGCCACAGCAGATGAATCCAGAGCTCCGCCCTACATTGGATTCTGTCTTGTATAATATCTTGAAGATTCTGTTGCTAGTTCCCTGTCACATTAGAAGTTAGGATTTGTATTCGTTAGTTTGGTGTTTTCTTTGGTTTATGGGAAAGGAATTTTTTGTTATTAATGTCATGGTTCCTGATGCTTTGGAAAGAGCAATATTAATTGGCCAGGAAGATTACCATCCAATAAGAGGACCTGCAAATTAGTTCTCTATCTCCACCTGCTGGTAGATGGACAGAACCCACTAGTCTCTGGATTCATTTTTCCATAGTGTTTTGCTATGGTGGTCTACAGGCAACCCATGGTACTCCTGTAGGTTGCTACAGGATCCATATACTGTATGTTGATTGCATATGGCTAGAAGTTAGCAGCTGCCAGCTGGTGAAGGGTTGAGGGAGTGACTAGGCAAAAAGTGCACTACACTTGTCCAGGGAAGCTTTCATCCCTGAAATGCATTATGAAATTAGCAAGGTGTGATGGTATCTTCAGTTGTCCAGAAGAGGAGGATGAGTACAGATGTGTGAGGTTGAGTGGGCAGAATTCTGTGCTTCAGGTATTCACATCTAGTTCCTGGAGGACTGTCTGTTCAGATAACTGGAAAGTGATATATGGCAAAATGGCATGTAAACAGCTGGGATTCCCAAGCTATGTGAGCTCAGGGTTTCTGTCCCTAGAGGCAGCGGAAGAGGAATTTCAAAGGCATTTTGTTTCCGTCACAAAAGCATCTCCATTACCAGGTCATACAATACTTCTACACCAGATGACATTTCTGCGAGACCAGTGTGCTTCTGCCAGTGTTATCACCTTAAAATGTGTAGTTTGTGGAAGTAGATCCAGATTTACATCAGGCATAGTTGGTGGAAAAGCATCATCTGATAGATGTATTTTAAGTGGTTTAAAGGAAACCTCAGAAGAGAGCTTTGGGGCGCCGATTGGAGGCACTGGAGCAGCGGCTGGATGACTTGGAAAACTGGGCCCGATGAACAACCTTCACTTTGTGGGTCTTCCGGAGACCCTGCCTGATTCGGAGCTCCATGTTTTTTTTGAGCGCTGGCTGCCTGAGTCTCTGGAGCTTCCTGCGGAGTTGGGCCCCTTGAGGGTGAAGTGTGCTCATCGGCTCGGTGCACGGTGGGAGGGAGCTGAGAGGCCTCAGGCAATCATCTTGCGTATCCTGAACTTTGCCCATAAGGAGGCAGTGCTGCGAGCGCTTCGAGGTGGCCGCCAGTTGACTTATCAGTCCCGCCGGGTGCTTTGCTTCCAGGATTACTCCTCGGGGGTGGCCCCGCAGCGGCACTGGTTCAGCCCTATTTGTTCCAGATTGTTTGACCACAAGATCCGCTTCACTCTGTTGTATCCACCGAGGCTGCGGATCACTCATAATGGTTCCACCTGCTTCTATGCGACTGTGGTGGAGGCCCAGGATTTTCTTAACTGCCTGGAGGATTCGGGGTGGCTCCCCTTTTACGACAGCGCCGTGATTGCCATCTTCTTGCTACCGGTTTGACTTGTTACTTGCTGGACTGCCTGCCTTCGTTTGCACCCTTGCTGTTTGCTGCTTTTTGCTGTCCTCACTCGCCACCTTCTTGGCTTCCTCTGTGTCTGGGATATGGACTCCCACCTGGCTGGTGATCTGGACACTCTGCTGGAGCCATCTCCTGATTTGTTCTGCTCCTCTGTGCCTGGCCTCCGAGCCTCAAGTATGCTTGTTTGATGACACCTTTTCTTGGACTTGTCACTTTGCTGGATCATCTTGGCTCGCACCCCTTTCTTGAAGTTGAGCGCAGTTGTTGCGGTCCTCCTTAGAAAGGGGGGACACCCATAGTAAGGAGGACCGCAACAACTGCGCTCAACTTCAAGAAAGGGAACTATGTTGCTATGAGGGAAATGGTGGGGAGGAAGCTCAGAAACATCTTTAGGATGGAGACTGTGGGAAGCGCCTGGACTCTATTCAGGGACACCCTGCAGGAAGCACAAAGAATGTACGTCCCCAGTTTCAGGAAAGGCTGCAAGAACAAGCGATCAAAGGACCTGGTTTGGATGTCAACTGAAGTAAAGAGGGCAATAAATGACAAAAAAGTATCCTTCCGGAGATGGAAAAAGGACCCAACAGAGGAAAATCACCAGGCGCACAGGAAATGCCAAAAGGAATGCCACCGAGAGGTTAGAAAAGCGAAAGGGGAATACGAAGAGGGGCTGGCCAGGGAGGCGAAAAACTTCAAGGCATTCTTCAGTTACGTAAAGGGGAAGCGACCAGCGAGAGAGGAGGTGGGGCCGTTGGACGATGGGGATAGGAAGGGAGTGATTAAGGAGGATAAAGAGGTAGCTGAGAGGTTGAACACGTTCTTCTCGTCGGTTTTCACGAGCAAAGACACATCTAATATACCGGACTCAGAGGAGCTCATGATTGGGGAACAGGCCGAAAAATTGGAGCACATAGAGGTAAGTAAGGAGGATGTCCTCAAACAGATAGACAGGTTAAAATGCAGTAAATCACCGGGCCCGGACGGGATCCACCCAAGGGTTCTGAAGGAACTAAGACAAGAAATAGTAGGCACAATCCAGCATGTTTGCAACCTATCCTTGAAAACTGGTGAGGTACCAGAGGACTGGAAATTGGCGAATTTCACACCTATCTTCAAGAAGGGATCGAGGGGTGACCCCGGGAACTACAGGCCGGTGAGCCTGACTTCAATTATAGGGAAGATGGTGGAAGCTATGATCAAGGACGGCATTTGCGAGCACATCGAGAGGAATGGCCTACTGAGAACAAGCCAGCACGGATTCTGTAAGGGAAGGTCGTGCCTAACGAACCTTCTGTACTTCTTTGAGGGAATAAGCAGTCGGGTTGACAATGGGGAACCCATAGACATCATTTACCTCGATTTTCAAAAGGCTTTCGACAAGGTGCCACATGAAAGGCTGCTTAGGAAGCTGTGGAACCACGGGGTGGGAGGGGATGTGCACAGATGGATCAAGCACTGGTTGTCGGGTAGACTGCAGAGGGTCGTAGTGAAGGGCCAATATTCTGACTGGCGGGGAGTCACAAGCGGTGTGCCACAGGGATCGGTGCTGGGGCCGTTACTCTTCAACATATTTATCAATGACCTGGAAAAGGAGGCAAAGTGCGAGGTTATAAAATTTGCAGACGATACCAAACTGTGCGGCAGAGTTAGGTCCAGGGAGGAGTGTGAGGACCTGCAAAGGGACCTGGACAAGCTGGAAGACTGGGCAAACAAATGGCAAATGTGCTTTAACGTGGAAAAATGCAAAGTCATGCATATAGGGAAAAAGAACCCGTTGTTCAACTACAAATTGGGGGGGGCATTGTTGGGAGACAGCAGACTTGAGAGAGACTTGGGTGTGCTGGTGGATGCATCACTGAAGCCATCTGCACAGTGCGCAGCAGCCTCGAAAAAAGCCAACAGGATGCTGGGCATCATAAAGAGGGGCATAACAACCAGGACGCGGGAAGTCATCATGCCATTGTATCGAGCGATGGTGCGTCCACATCTGGAATACTGCGTTCAGTATTGGTCGCCGCACCTCAAGAAGGACATGGCGGTACTTGAGAGAGTCCAAAGGAGAGCAACGAAACTGGTAAAAGGGCTGGAACACTGCCCATACACCGAGAGGTTGGATAGGCTGGGGCTCTTCTCTCTGGAAAAAAGGAGGCTCAGGGGAGATATGATAGAGACCTTCAAGATCATGAGGGGCATAGAGAGGGTGGATAGGGACAGATTCTTCAGACTGAAGGGGACAACAAGTACGAGGGGGCATTCGGAGAAACTGAAGGGAGATAGGTTCAAAACAAATGCAAGGAAGTTTTTTTTCACCCAAAGGGTCGTGGACACTTGGAATGCGCTACCGGAGGAAGTGATCAGGCAGAGTACGGTACAGGGATTCAAACAGGGATTGGACGGATTCCTGAGGGATAAAGGGATCGTGGGATACTGAGGGAGGAGCTGGGATGTAACACAAGTATAGAAAGCTAACCAGGTAATAAGTATAGAAACCCAACCAGGTCGTGCATGTGCAAGACCGGAGGTTTAGGACTTCGATGGGAAGAGAGGACTTCAATGAGAAACCAAGGTGGCAAGGGAGCCCCTTCTGGTGATTCAGACAGGTCGTGACCTGTTTGTGCCGCCACGGGAGCGGACTGCCAGGCAGAATGGACCTATGGTCTGACCTGGCGGAGGCACTGCTTATGTTCTTATTAAAGAAATGACAATTTTGCATGAGGTAAAACTCTTTATAGTTTATAAAACTTTCCTTTAACAGTTAAAAGGAAAGATATATAAACTATAAAGAGTTTTACCTCATGCAAAATTGTCATTTCTTTAATAAGACATTAACTATTTTTTCTGCGGCCCTCCAAGTACTCTATTTTTTCTGCAGCACTCACATTTAAAGTTTAATATCTTTTCTTTCTCAAAACTGGCACATTTCAATCACTATATTGAAAATAAAATCATTTTCCCTACCTTTGTTGTCTGGTGACTTTATTTTTCTGTGCTTTCAACTATATTTCCAGGGCCTTTTTGTCCTTTGACTGTTTTTCTCTCCATCTTCACTTTCTGCCTTGCATCCATCTTTAAGAAAAAACAGACTGACTCAATAATATACACAGCCTAAGAGGAGGGCTTGCTATACAAAAACTTAGCTCAGAGAAATAAAACTCTGAAGAGGGAGAGGTTACCCCCTTTTGGGAAAAGAGTTTGTCTCTCTCTTCTTCCGTCCTATTTCCATGGTCTGGCATCTCTTTCCTTCCTTCCTTTCTCTCCCTCCCTCTTTCCTTCCTTTCCCCTGGTCTAGCATCTGTCTCCTTCCCTTCTCCCATGCCCTGGCATCTCTCCCTTCTCCTCCATGGTCTGATATCTCCTTTCCTTCCCTCCCTCCCATGAATTTGGCTTCTTCTCTTGTTCCTCACCTCTCCCTTCTCCTTCCTTCCCTCTCTTTCCCCAATTGGGTGCAGCAGCAACAGAAGCAGCATTTCCCTTCCCCCTTTCCTGTGCAGGAGAGGCATTTATCTTCCCCTTTCCCTCCCTCTCCCTTTCCCTGTACAGCAGCAGCAGCATTTCCCTAGGGTCCCCCTTTCCTATGTAGTAGAAGCATTTCTCTTTCCCCTCCCCTTCTATTCTCTTGCTTGTGGAGCAGCAGCGTGTCTGGTCGGCTCGTTCCGTTCAAAGCCGCAGGTGGCGGCTCTTTGCGAGATCCACACCTGCGTCTGAAGCCTCTCTGATGTTGTGATGTCAGAGAGGCTTCCGATGCAGGAGTGGATAGCGCGAGGAGCCGCCAACCCGCGGCTTTGAACGGAACGAGCCGGCCAGACACGCTGCTGCTCCAAAAGGAAGGAAAAGGGGAAGAGAAATGCTGTTGATCGCGTCCAGACCGCGGGCTGCAAATAAAACCTGGAGATCCACATGCGGCCCATGGGCCGCGTGTTTGAGACCGCTGGTTTAAAGCATTACCGATGACATTTTACTTTCAAAAAGTATTTAAAACTCCAATTAATTAACTATTGGCATAGGTTTGGTTCAGTAGCCACTGTTAGATAACTGCAATTGTAATCAGACACAGTTATTTTATTTTGTTTGTTATTTGAATTGTTGATTTTGTCATACTAATGGCTTGTGCTTTTATCTTTGGCATACTTTTTGTTTACTTTTTTATGGATTTGTAAGCTGCTGTGATTTTTAACAATCAGCAGGGTATCTAGTGTGTAATAAACATAAACACTGCAATCCTGGCACAACCTAATACAAGGCCAACTAGGCAAATTGTTACCACTTATTTGTTTCTCTTACTGCAGGACTTGGCAGAACAGGAAGGAAATGGCATTGATTCCTTATGATGCAACTGTAGCTCAGGGACTGCAGAAATTTCACCAGTCTTTGGCCTCCTTTTCTTTTGCTAGCCACTCGATCCACATCAAGCAGAACTGGAAGCAGTTGGGAGTAGCTGCTGTGGTATGGGATGCTGTATGTACTACTGTTTTTTGTTTTGTTTTGTTTTGTTTTATTTATTATTTATTTATAGTTTTCCAAATTAATTTCCAAGTATACAATACTTGTACTTAAAGTTAGATTAAGATAGTATAACTTAAATCAAGCAGAATCAAAAAACAGGAAACTAATTCTTTCTTAATCTATCTTAAGTCCTCAAGTAATCAAGAGATCCAAAATTAAATCTGAGTGATTTCAAACAACAAAAATTAACAAATATTTATAAGAAAGCTGCAGATTGCTGTTGAAAGAGAGAGTTATTTACTTCCTCCAGTTGTTATATTATGTTGGTTCTACTCTTCCAAGGCGTTTGAGAGATATGAAACTAGACAAGTGAGAAGGTTCTAGGAAAACATATTTTACAGCTTGGTATCTTATAATACATTTACAGGGAAATCTTAAGTGGAAAACGCCTCCAGTATGCACTATTGTTAACAGCTTTTGTTTTAGGGACTTAAAAGTATATTATGTGTAGGCTTATATCCCTGCCTAAATAAACCTACCCTAGTGGATTATATGCCAATGCAGCCAGCGTTTCACGAATCTGTCAAAAAATTGCTGCGTCAGGGCGATTTTTTGACAGATTCGCGAAATGCTGGCCGCGTTGGCATATGTGGGAGACATTCATACCACTGTGAAGCTAAGTTACCATTACAGTATTGTTTTCAGTGAATATAAAGTTGTGCATGAAAATCTATAAAAAAGAAAAAATTCATAAAAATGATTTAGAATATAAGCTAAGTTTTAATGAACACTAAGTTAATAATTTATTATGAAAAAATAAGATTTAAGCTTTTTTGAAATTAAGTTAAAAAGACGGGTTTTTGCTGGCCGATGACTGGAGCAAGGAGCGTGTCAACTACGCTGATCAATTTGATCAATTCAGCCAATTACTGTGCGTAGGCTCCATATCTGAGGCCTTTTCCCTTTGTAATTTAAATTAAAAGTTAAAAAATGAGTGCACTTCTCTGAATAAGTAATAGTGGAATTTTTTCTAACATATTATTAGGCTTATATCCCGCCAAATCTTAGCAGGGTGGAGTTCTAAGTGGGTTACAAATAGCATAACATTATGTCGAACATATATACATACGCAAAGCAAGGAGTAGAAATGTCCTATATACACTGGTGGACACAATCTATTATATGAAGGTCCTTTTATTCATCCAAAATTCAATGACTCGAAATGTACATGTTTCGGCCAAGATGGCCTGCCTCATTAGTCTTATGAGTCTTCAAGGTAATATAAATTGATATATCTGCTAATATACTGACTTCCCAAATTGCTAATATGGGGTTGAATGTTCAAGAAGAAACAGGAGCCAAAAAGGTGTCCTGGGCGTTCGATATTTGCGTCTTTGAGTTTGTGGATTTGGTTCTCCTGTTTGATACTTTGAACTTATATACATACACCAGGGGTGCCCAACACGTCGATCGCGATTGACCGGTAGCTCAGGAAGGCAACGTGAGTCGATCGCAGAGCCCATCCTGGGCTCCGTGATAGACTCGTGTTGCCGTCCTGATCTACCGGGCCTATCAGCCTTCCTCTCCCCGACGTCAAAGACGCCGACGCGGGCATTAAGCTGTTTTTGTCATTTCGGGTGGGGGGTGGCAGCGGCAGCAGCAGCAGCCTGAAAAAGAAATCATCCTGGCCGGGGTCGGTGTCATGCTCCGGAGCTTCTACAGCCTTCCTATCTCCCTCTCCCTTCTACCTGCGGCTCTCTTCGGCAACTCAGCAGCAGCGATCGACACAAGCTTCTGATGTCGGGGCCTACCCTCTGCGAGTCCCGCTTGTTTCAACTTCCTTTTTCCACAAAGGCGGGACTCGTAGAGGGAAGGCCTCGATGTCGGCAGCTTGTCTTGATCACCGCTGCTGACGAGTTGCTGAAGAGAGCCGCGGAGCAGGGGGGTGTTGCCAGGTGCAGGTAGAAGGGAGAGGGCCAGATGCAGGACTCGTGGGTGAGGGAGGAGAAGAGAGAGAGAAAGAGAGAAAGAGAGAGGGGAGGGAAACAAAAGGAAATATTTCATACTGGGCTGGGCCGGAGTGGAGGGAGGATGGAAAGATTCTGGCTACTGGGTGCAGTAACAAAGGAAAAGGGGGGAAAGCTGAAAATGGAGATAGTGACACAAAAAAGAGAAAGGGTAAGCAGGACCTACTGAATAAGGATAGAGATACAGAGGGGACATGAAGAGGAGGTGAAATAGAGACATAGAAGTAATGCTGAAAAAGTGGGGGGGGGGAGATAAAGACATTGAAAGGGCAAATGGTGAACATGGGGTAAAGACAAGGACAGAGACAAATGAAGATTCTGAAAAAGTGGTGAGATAGGGATATAGGTGAGATGGACACAAAGAAGGTGATGCTGGAAAATAGGTGGAATGGTAATTCTGACAAACACAGAAGGGAAATGCTGGATCAAGGAGAGATGGGGTTCAGGCTGGATGAAATGAGAAGAAATGCCTTGTTGGCCCGGAACTTCCTCTCCTACGTCAGAATTGACATTAGGGAGCGGAATGCTGGTCAGCGCGACGCTTCTGCAGGGAAAGCTTGGGACGGCGGTGGCTTGGGGGCTATTCCCCGATGGCGGTGGCAGCAAACCGAGTGGCTTGGGGGAGGGCACGGAGAAAGAAAGAAAGGGAGCAGACAGGGAGACAGAAAGAAGGGGGAACAGGGAGACAGAAAGAAAAAGTTGGGGGAGAGAATGAGGTCTGGAGGAGAGGAAACATACAGGAGGCTGAAAGAAAGGAAGAAAGATTGGATGCACAGTCAGAAGAAGAAAGTGCAACCAGAGACTCATGAAATCACCAAACAGCAAAGGTAGGAAAAATGATTTTATTTTCAATTTAGTGATCAAAATGTGTCTGTTTTGAGAATTTATATCTATGTCTATATTTTGCACTATGGCTCCCTTTTACTAAACCGCAATATCGTTTTTTAGCGCAGGGAGCCTATGAGCATTGAGAGCAGCGCGAGGCATTCAGCGTAACTCCCTGTGCTAAAACCTACTATTGTGGTTTAGTAAAAAGGGAGGGGGTGTATTTGTCTATTTTTGTATTTTGTTACCAAGGTGACATTGCATAGAGTTATCTGCCGTGACCTCTTTGAAAAAACCCGGAATATGAATAATTAACATTTTCTCTGCCTTTCATTGTGCTTTGTGTTTTTTTAAAATTTTATTGTTGGTAGATCATTTTGACGTAGTCATTATAAAAGTAGCTCGCAAGCCCATAAAGTGTGGGCACCCCTGACATACACTAAGAATCTGATTACCATTGGGATTTTTTAAACCTTTTATTACATTTTATAAACTGCTTTTACAGTAGTCCTCAAAGCAATGAATAGTAGACTCAATTAACCAGAACTCTCAAGCAACCAGAAAACAAAAATCTAAGACATACAGTGGAACCTTGGTTTACGAGCATAATTCGTTCCAGAAGCATGCTCGTAAACCAAATTGCTCGTATATCAAAGCAAGTTTCCCCATAGGAAGTAAGGGAAACTGCTTTGATTGGTTCCACCTCCTCCCCCCCCCCCGAGGCTACCAGCGCTGCTCCATTCTCCCCCCCTTGAGAAATCCGACGCTGTTCCAAACCCCTCCCCGCGATCCGGCTTCCCCCCTGCGAACCGGCATCCTCCCCCAACTCACATTGCCCCCCCTCCACCGCGATCCTACTTCCCCCCCCTCCCCGAGCAGTCAATGACACTTCCTTTACCCGACTTGGCACCAGTGCCGGTGCCCGAAGATCCTCCTTCTTCTGGCGCAGCCTGGGCTGGGCGGTGCATCGGAGATCCTCCTTCTTCTGGTCTGGGCTGGGCTGGACTGGCTTTGAGCATTTGCGCATGCTCAAAGCCTTCTGGTCTCGCTCTCTTCGAGATTGAGAGCGAGACAAGAAGGCTTTGAGCATGTGCAAATGCTCAAAGCCAGTCCAGCCCAGCCCAGACCAGAAGAAGGAGGATCTCCGATGCACCTCCCAGCCCAGGCCGCGCCAGAAGAGGGAGGATCTTCGGGCACCGGCACTGGTGCCAAGTCGGGTAAAGGAAGTATCATTGACTGCTCGGGGGGGGGGGGGGAAAGTAGGATCGTGGTGGAGGGGGGGGCAACGCGAGCGGGGGGGATGCCGGATTGCTGGGGGGATGCCGGATCGCGGAGGGGGGGCGCTCGTACAGTGAGGCAAGCTCGGTTTACGAGGCACCAAGTTTGCGAATGTTTTGCTCGTCTTACAAAACACTCGCAAACTGGTGCACTCGTAAACCGAGGTACCACTGTACTTTAATACTTTAAATTAAAATGAAAATAAAATCAATTTCTGGTGGAAATTTTAGTATGCCCACGCTTTGCCTACCACATGTCCGGTAGTTTGTTTAGAACAGTTTATGGTATGGCATAGTATGGAGTATAGTATTAGTTAGTGAAACGGACCTAGTCCGGTTCTGGTCCCAAAACTGCCCTGCACACACTCTGTCGCCTCTCAGATATCTGGAGACAGTCTCTTTAGGAAGAAAGGATGTTCAGGCCCAGGTTTGTCCCAAAGAAATTGTCCATTTATTATGTTTTTCATCCATTTTTATAGCATTATACATGGGTCAGTTTTTTCAGCATATGACTGTAGGAAAGACCATATTTGGTAACAGGATACATAAAAGCAACTAAAAAGAAGTAGCAAGCATAAGGGGGGCTTTGGTGGGAAGTTTCATAATACTGTCCTTTTGTCTAAGGTTTGAGCAAATGTTCCATTCTTAGCAAAATGTTTCTTATCTACAGGAGAAGCAGGATCGCTCAGCTAGAACACGGGCTGTGGGGGGTTCAGGACATGAGGAGGAATGACCTTGGCACAAGTAGCTAGCTTCAGAACAGGATGTAAAACACAGAGTTCAGAACACAAAGAGAAAAATGACCTTGTAGCTGTTCAGCAGAATGAAAACTGTTTTTTCTTTTATATGTTACACAAGCAGGAATAGAAAAACTTACAAGGAATATATGTGCCCCTTCAATCCACTCTTATGTCATGAAAATGACGTCATAAGTGCACAGCATGAGCTTGGAGGGAGAGATATTCCAGATATGTCTCTCGAGGAGGGGGTTTAGGAGCAGTAATACGAGCAATACAACATATGAGCATTCTAAAAATGATATAGGCAACAAAGATACAAATAATAATAGAGATTATAACAATAATAAGGTCTTTAACCCATCCCTGCATCCAACTAAAGTACTCATCCCAAGGATTAGATAAACCAGATTTATGTTTGAGTTCAGCAGAGAGGTCTTCTAATTTCTGAATGGCCATAGTAACCTTACTCGTGTGACCTATATTGTCAGGAATAAAGGTGCAACAAGATAAAGTACTGGGGAGAATTTTACAGACACCCCCCCTTCTCAGCAAAGATCATATCCAGGGCCATGCGGTTTTGGAAAGTCATCTGAGAAGTGGGGCCTAACTGATCAGCAATACCTTGCAAGGTGTCCCTAGTGTAGTTCACAAAGCGTTGCTGATTATAATAAATATAATTAATCCAATCAACATTCTTATTGATAGTGATAAGGAGAATAAGAGACTCTAACCCAGCCTTAACTTGGTCTTGGGCCTTGAATTCATCTGGGACCCCTCTTGGGACCCCTATGGCATCTATGTATACATGTGGATCAAAACTACCAAGGAGGTCACGTTTATGTCGGGGTAAAGAGGAGGAGGAATCATGCAAAGAGGAAGGGTGCCTTTCAGAGACGATATGCAGGGGTATGATAACCTTAGCTAAAACGCACTGGCGTGTCCACTGGCTGAGTAATTTAACACGAAGCCGAAGGTCTCCACAGAGCCAGTAAATATCACCTAGGGTGAAAATCTGATGCTGCAACAGTGGGGCATACATATAATCCAAGACATAACAATAACTGGGGGGGGGGGAAATTACCTAAAAAACTATCCTGTGTCAGATTTGAAACATGATATGTGTAATTACCTTCATAGATGGTAATGGCTATGTCAGGCTTTTTCTTTCCAGGCAGCAAAGGGTATTTGGAACGCCACAGCGCACAAAGGGGATCGGTGGAATTAGAGGAGGTATTGGTAAATAACCCAAAAAAGCATGGTTGGATACCAGGAGGGAGGTCCAAAGGTACAGTTCCTAAATGGGGTCTAGCTTGAGCACATATGTAACAATTACTCTTATTATGTTGATCAGCAGTGAATTTCATCCATTCTAATCAAAGGTTACGTTCTGAAAAACCTACCTCAACATCCATATTATCCCAGGACAAGCAGGCATGATATTCTCACATGTGGGTGACGTCATCTACGGAGCCCCGGCGCGGACAGCTTTTCAAGCAAACTTGATTGAAGTTTCAAGTTTGCACACTGCACCACGCATGTGCATGCCTTCTCGCCCACTAGAGGGCGCATCCCACCTCGTGGTCCTCAGTTCAAATTTTTCCGCGGAGCAAGAAAGCCCTGTGGATCTGAGCTCCAGTGTTTTTGCCTTCTAGCTGCCGCGTTTAGTTTGTTTTCCTTCGAATTAGTTCGCGGTGCTGTTTTTTTCTTTTCGTTTCCCTTCAAAAAAAAAAAAAAAAAGTCTTTCGTTTTTCATCGGACTCCGGGGGCTCCCGGAATCCGTGGCCGCGGGACGTCGGTACGTTCCCGGCCTTCTTCTTTTTCTTCGTGGATGTCCCGTCCTGTTACGGGATTCAAAAAGTGCAGCCGGTGCGAGAGGTTGCTTTCCATCACTGACCCTCACCGGTGGTGCATCGTCTGTCTTGGGCCCGAACATCCAACAGGCTCGTGTGATCGCTGTGCTACCTTCCAAAACAGGGCCCTCCGTCGCCGTAAAGCAAGAATGGCCGAATTGTTCGCCGTCGACGCACCGCCTAAGGCCTCGACGTCGGCCTCGGCTTTGGCCCCGGCCTTGACCTCGGCCTCGGCGTCCTCGGGGGCCTCGGCCTCGCCTCGGCCCTCTTCCTCGAAGGCGTCGTCAGTGAAGCAAGCTTCGGGTAAGTCCTCTGTTCCATCCCCTTCAGCAAAGAAGCCATCCTCGAGTCAGGCCAAGGCGGGTGGGTCGACCCCGGCCCCGCATCGGACCTCGACTCCGCACACCCCGAGGGAATACTCGAAA
The DNA here is from genome assembly GCF_902459505.1 of Geotrypetes seraphini. Lineage (NCBI taxonomy): Eukaryota > Metazoa > Chordata > Amphibia > Gymnophiona > Dermophiidae > Geotrypetes > Geotrypetes seraphini. Next base: position 142,193,995 of record NC_047088.1, on the reverse strand, counting down.
CCGAGGTCGCCCTCCAGGGAGTGTGCCCCGGACTCGGAACTCCCCACCTTCGTGGGGATTCCGGCCTTCCAGGATCTCCTCCGAGCTCTGATCTCATCGGAGCTGTCGGGAGCCCTGGAAGTGTTGCAGCGTGCTGCGGTTCCGGCCGCCTCGACCTCGGCCGGGACGCCTTCGGTCTCGGAGGCCCCGGCCTGGGCTCCCTCGGGAGCCCCGACCTCGGCGACCTCGGTCTCGGGTACGGTGGCCCCGTTCACCTCGGTCTCGGCCCCGCCCCGGACCTCGACCTCGGGGGAACCCCCTGAGCGGAGTGTAAGGCCCAAGGAAAAGTTGCGCAGAGTGCGCGGTCTTTCCTCCTCTTCCTCCGGGTCTTCCAGACACGCCTCGCCCTCGACGCGACCTCGGACGGGGCGTCGATCGAGGAAGTCTAAGCGGCCCCGAGGCTCGCCTCGGCGCGACCGTTCCTCGTCGTTCGGGGGCGAGGCGCTGCAGGTGTCGGAGTTGCGCCTCGACAACCCGAGGCTCCTCCGCTCACCTCATGGGAAGTCTTCCCGGGCCGCCTCGCCGAGGAAACGGGAGAGTGTCCCACGAACCCCGGGGTCCTCACCCAGGGGCTCTGCGAGGAGGACAACTTCCCCTTCCCCCTCGAGGGCCCTCGAGAGGGGATCCTGGGATTCGGGATCGGTTAGGGATCCTCATTATTCCCATGAAGCCTCCCCCCTCTCCTCGGTGGGGCGGTCGAGAACCCCGTCCCCCCAGGCTAGGCCGTCCTCATTTTCATCCTTCGTTCAGGACATGGCCCAAGCCCTGGGGATTGACCTCATGGTAGGCTCTCGGTATTCCAAAGAATTTTTGGAGGAACAGGACCTCCCTACTCTTCCTAGGGAGGTGCCTAGACTCCCTCTCAACAGTGTCCTTCTGCAAACCTGGCTGAATAACTTGTCAAGCCCTCTTACAGTCACGTCTGTGCCTTCAAAAATGGAATCGAAGTATAGGACGATTCCCCCTAAAGGGTTCGATAAGGCGCAGCTCTCCCACCAGTCTCTCCTGGTGGAGTCTGCTCTTAAAAAATCACAGCCCTCACGGGTTTCCGCGGCGGTTCCACCAGGCAGGGAGGGGCGGACCCTGGACAAGTTTGGCCGTCGCCTCTATTCAAATTCCCTGATGGCCACCAGGGTTCTAAATTACGCCTTCACCTTTTCCTCCTATTTGCGTGGTATGGTGAAGGATCTTCCTCAATATCGAAACTCGTTACCGGACTCCCAAAGAGCAGGATTCGATAAGTTTATGTCCAACCTGTCTCAATTGCGGTTGTACCTATTCCACGCAGTGTACGACGCCTTTGAGCTGGTTTCGAGGGTGTCGGCCCTCTCGGTGGCCATGCGCCGCTTGGCCTGGCTTCGCACCCTCGACATGGACCCAAACCTGCAGGAACGCCTGGCTGACTTGCCTTGTGTGGGGTCCGAGTTATTCGACGAGTCATTGGATGCGGCGACCAAACGCTTGTCGGAACAGGAGCGCTCTCTAGCATCCCTGGTCCGCCCCAAACCTAGACCCCCGCCGCAGAAACCCTTTCGGCCTCCGCCGCGCCGATACCCTCAGAAGTCGACCCCGGCTTTCTCGAGACCGCCTCCGAGACGTCCGTCTCAGCGAGGCAGAGGGGGACAAACCCAAGCCCAGGCGCAGGGCCCTTCTAAGCCCGCGCCTTCCTTTTGACGGGCTGAGCGGACGGGGCGGGTTCCCCTCCGCACCTTCACAGGAACCCCTTCCTATCGGGGGCCGTCTACGGTCCTTCCGGGAGGCATGGACCGGGATTACCTCAGACGCTTGGGTGCTCCGGATCGTCTCCGAGGGCTACTCGCTCAACTTTGTGTCCTCGCCGCCGGACAGTCCCCCAAGTTTAGTCCCCTGCAACCGTTCGCAGCTACCGACCCTTATAACCGAAGCCAAAGCTCTCTTGAAGCTTCGGGCGGTCGAGCCGGTCCCCAAGGACCAGTGGGGTACGGGGTTTTACTCCCGCTACTTTTTGGTCCCAAAAAAGACCGGGGACCTGCGCCCCATACTGGACCTCAGGAAGCTCAACAAATTCCTGGCCCGGGAGAAGTTTCGAATGCTATCTCTCCCGGTTTTGTACCCCCTCTTGGGGGAAGGGGACTGGATGTGCTCCCTCGACCTGAAGGAAGCATACACCCATGTTCCGGTGCACCCCGCCTGTCGAAGATTCTTACGATTCCAGGTGGGGGACCTCCACCTCCAGTACAGGGTACTGCCCTTCGGCCTGGCCGCGTCCCCACGAGTATTCACGAAGTGCATGGTGGTGGTTGCAGCAGCCCTCAGGTCACGTGGACTCCATGTGTTCCCGTACCTGGACGATTGGCTCATCAAAGCCCCGACCAGGGAGGGGGTTATCTCAGCGACCCGACAGTCTATTGCCTTCCTGCAAACTCTCGGGTTCGAGATAAACTTTCCAAAGTCTCAGTTGAGGCCGTCGCAGTCTCTTCAATTCATAGGTGCGGTGCTGGACACGGTGCGCCTACGCTCCTACCTGCCGACCCAGCGGTTGGAAACCTTGGTACGGATGAGCCGCCAGGTCTCTCAACTATCGAGGGTATCGGCCAAGCGCATGATGATGCTGCTGGGCCATATGGCCTCGACGGTACATGTCACGCCGTTTGCGAGGCTACATCTGAGGATCCCTCAGTGGACCCTCGCGTCCCAGTGGCGTCAGGAGTGCGACCCGGTGTCTCGCCTCATTTCGGTAACTCCGCCCTTGCGGAAATCGCTGCGTTGGTGGACAGACTCTTCAAATCTGTCCATGGGGCTATTGTTTCACACTCCGCCCTTTCGCAAGGTCCTGACCACGGACTCCTCGGAGTACGCGTGGGGAGCCCATCTCGACGGTCTTCGCACGCAGGGCCTGTGGTCGACAGAAGACCGTCAGTGTCACATCAACGTGCTAGAGCTGCGAGCCATCTTCCTAGCACTTCGAGCCTTCGTTCACATATTGCAGGACCAGGTGGTCCTCGTCCGCACGGACAATCAGGTGGCAATGTATTATGTGAACAAGCAGGGAGGAACGGGGTCATGGCCCCTCTGCTCCGAAGCTCTTCGCCTCTGGGAGTGGGCGGCCTCCCGGAACATCTTCCTCCGGGCGGTCTACATCCAAGGAGAACGGAATTGCCTGGCGGACAAACTGAGTCGACTTCTGCAACCGCACGAGTGGACTCTACACCCAGCAGTTCTACGCGAGGTTTTCGCTCGCTGGGGAACGCCACAGGTGGATCTGTTTGCCTCTCCGGAGACACACAAACTACCACTATATTGTTCTCGGATGTACTCGCAGGACCGTCTGGAAGCGGATGCCTTCCTACTCGACTGGGAAGGGAGGTTCCTGTATGCATTCCCCCCGTTCCCTCTGATCATGCGAACGTTGGTACACCTAAAATCGTCCACGGCCACGATGATTCTCATAGCACCTCGATGGCCGCGTCAGCACTGGTTCTCCCTGCTGCTCCAGCTCAGTGCCAGAGAGCCTCTTCCCCTGCCTGTCTCTCCTTCTCTGCTGTCTCAGAGTCAAGGATCCATGTTACATCCCAATCTGCAGTCATTGCACCTGACAGCCTGGTTTCTTGTTCCCTGACTCCTCCGGACCTGTCTCAATCGGTGAAGGAGGTGTTGGAAGCCTCCCGCAAGATCTCGACGAGGCTTTGCTATGCGCAGAAATGGACCAGGTTTTCCACCTGGTGCTCGTCTTTTCACCTGGATCCGGTATCAGTTCCGGTATCCTCGGTTTTAGAATATTTGTTTCATTTGTCGCGCTCCGGCTTGAAAACCACTTCGGTGCGGGTTCATCTCAGTGCGATTTCTGCTTTCCACCAACCTCTGGAGGGACGCCCTCTGTCACTCCATCCCTTGGTGACACGCTTCATGAAAGGGTTACTCAGGGTTTGTCCCCCTCTTAAGCCTCCGTCCGTCGTGTGGAATTTGAATGTGGTTCTGGCTCAACTGATGAAACCCCCGTTTGAGCCACTCAACAAGTCCCTCTTTAAATTTCTGACTTGGAAGGCGGTGTTTCTAATTGCCCTCACCTCCGCCAGGCGGATTGGGGAGTTGCAAGCCTTGGTTGCGGACCCTCCTTTCACTGTCTTTCATCACGACAAGGTGGTCCTCCGCACCCATCCTAAGTTTTTACCTAAAGTTGTTTCTGACTTCCACCTCAATCAGTCCATTGTCCTTCCTGTGTTCTTCCCGAAGCCCCACTCCCATCCGGGCGAGACGGCGCTTCACACGCTTGACTGTAAGAGGGCGTTGGCATTTTATCTTCAACGCACCAGGCCTCATCGGAAGTTTCCTCAATTGTTTTTGTCCTTCGATCCCAATCGATTAGGGCATCCAGTTTCCAAGCGCACTCTGTCTAACTGGTTGGCCGCTTGCATTTCCTTTTGCTACGCTCAGGCTGGCCTTCCTCCCCCGGGTCGAGTCACGGGGCACAAGGTCCGAGCGATGGCAGCTTCGATAGCTTTCCTCCGATCCACTCCGATGGAGGACATATGTAAGGCTGCCACTTGGTCTTCGGTTCATACATTCACCTCTCATTACTGTCTGGACACTTTATCCAGGAGTGACGGCCGGTTTGGCCAGTCAGTTTTGCAAAATCTGTTTTCCTAAATTGCCATCCTCCCACCTGCCCGTTTTTGGTTAGCTTGGAGGTCACCCACATGTGAGAATATCATGCCTGCTTGTCCTGGGATAAAGCACAGTTACTTACCGTAACAGGTGTTATCCAGGGACAGCAGGCATATATTCTCACAACCCGCCCGTCTCCCCGGGGATGGCTTCCTTGCTAGTTATGGAACTGAGGACCACGAGGTGGGATGCGCCCTCTAGTGGGCGAGAAGGCATGCACATGCGTGGTGCAGTGTGCAAACTTGAAACTTCAATCAAGTTTGCTTGAAAAGCTGTCCGCGCCGGGGCTCCGTAGATGACGTCACCCACATGTGAGAATATATGCCTGCTGTCCCTGGATAACACCTGTTACGGTAAGTAACTGTGCTGTATCTTCAAAGGTGGGATTGGCAATGGCCATCATGTCAGTAAGTTTATTTAATTTGGGGGCCAGTGGATTAGTTTTTTGGGGGGGCCCCACAAAATGGCAGGAGAGGATGAGTGGAGGTAGATAGATCCCGTAAGAAAAACTGATGGGGCTAATAGCTAGACCCACCCTTAAACCACATGCCCATAACATAAATGCCTTCATCAGTAGGTCTAAGGTTGTCAATTGTAAGAGAAAGCTTCATAATATGTCCAGAAACACCTTTCCCATAACAGTTTCCAATCTTACGAAGGGTCATACGGCTAAACAGAGATTTACCATTTTGGTCCACTCTTTTCTGAGCACTGTCCAGTTTATAAGCCCAGTCAGTGCCAGTGTTCCACCCTACCACTCCCCAGGATACACACTTATCTCCCCAATGTGAGTCAGTAACACATATGTATATGTCTTTAGTTTTAGGAATATCATGCAGCATCAATTGATGAGCAGTCCATAATGTCACAATAATCAAAGGAGAAGGTGGCCACGTGCACACTGCTGGAATTATACCAAAAGGTAGTATGCTGTCTATCTTTCTGGATTCCAATTGAAGGGCAGCCCTTGGGAAGAATTCCAGCTTGACATCGTGTTCGCAAAGAGGTGCCTGGGATGTTGTTTACAGCAGGGGTGCCCGGGGTATCGTTTACAGATGAGTATGGGCAAAAAATGTCGTGGACCCTGGACACATCATCCCTGTAGATACAGTTGGAAATGATCCATACAGGAAGAAAAATTAGCAGCAAAGCTGCTAGGAGGAGAATGTTAAAGTTGGTGGAATGCTGTGATGAGATCATCGTGCTGTTCCACTGGAGGGGTGAGGTCTACGCAGGGACGGCTTGCTTCTGGGGTTTTAGGTTAACCCTCTTCAAGCGACTTGCGTGGATCCAAATAGGAGACTCCTCAGTGAGTACAGCAGTCCTTGTTGCAGCGATCACAGTGGTGGGAGGGCCAAAGGGGAAGTCCATCTGCTTCCTATCCTTGGAAAGCTTTTGGACGATGACTACGTTGCCAGGCTGGAAGGAATGGGTAGGAATCTGTGGAGAAAAAGGAGAGGTGCAAGACACGTTTCTTTCAACATGCCCTAATGTTTCTAAGAGCTTTCAGACGTATTCTTTCTGTATCAAGGGGAGATCACTACTCTCAACTATTGAGGGTTTGTCTACCCACGGGGCGGGGAAAGGTCGTCCCATGAGAATCTTAAAGGGAGAGTAGCTAGTGGTGCAGTGAGGCTGCATCCTAATTTCAGCTAAAACAATAGGAAGGAATTTCTTCCAATTTACAAACGTGCCAGCTGTAGCTTTCCTGATTTTGTCTTTGATAGTTCTGTTCATGCGTTCGACAATACCGGAACTCTGTGGGTGATATGGGAGATGAAATTTCCACTCAATGCGGAGTACGGTAGCTAAATCTTTGCATACTCTGGCAGTGAAATCAGGACCATTGTCTGAGTTAATTTGTGTGGGGCATCCCCATCTAGGGATGATTTCGCGAAGTAAAATGTTCACCACAGTCTGAGCAGTTTCATTTGTGGTGGGAAAAACTTCAGGCCATCGGGAGAAAATGTCAACAATAACAAGGGCATAATCCCGGTGGCATGAGGAATATGAGTAAAGTCAATCTATAAGTGTGTAAAAGGAGAAGTGGGGTAAGTAAGGTGCTGGTGTGGTGCTTTATGGGATATGTTGGGATTAGCGCGGAGACAGGTTAGACATCGAGCTATATATGTCTGTATCAGGGAGCGAAGGTCAAGAATGAAAAAATCACTGGCAAGAAGTTGAAATGTCGAGCGAGCACTGCGATGACCAATGCCATGATATTGGGCAATGAATAAGGGGGAGCTAGCAGCTGGTATACAGGGTTTCCCCTCTTTACACCAAAGTCCGTCTGAAGAGCGGCTTTGGGCACTGGCCAGTTGCCAGGCATCAAGTTCAGAGGGGGAAACAAAAGATTGAAGCTGAGAAAAAAAGAGAGGAAGTGGGAAAATCAGGGGAGGAAAGAAGAGGAAGGAGAACAGAGGAGGGAGGGGGGTCCAAAAGCAGCTTGTTTAGCAGTGCGGTCGGCCAGAGCATTACCTCTGGCAACTTCGGTCTGGAGACCAGTGTGTGCGTGACAATGAATGATAGCAACTGCAGCAGGCAGGAGTAAGGCAGAGAGAAGGTCCGAAACAAGGGAAGAATGGGAAATGGGCTTACCATCAGCTGCCACAAAGCCACGACGTTGCCAGATAACACCGTGGTCGTGTACAACACCAAAGGCATATTTGGAATCAGTGTAAATGTTAACGCGTTCACCAGAGAAAAAGTGGCAGGCGCGAGTAAGGGCAATGAGTTCAGCAGCCTGGGCCGAGGGATAGGGGAGGGAAGAAGCCTCATGGACAGTGTCAGGGAGTTCAACCACAGCATATCCTGTGTGGAAGGTGTTGTCATTAGGGCGTGAGCAGGAGCCATCAACAAAAATGGAGGAAGCATCAGAGAGAGGGGTGGAGGACAAGTCAGGGCAGGGGGAAGTGTCTTGGTATATCAGAGAAACACAGGAATGATCAGGAGGAAGGGCATCCTGTTCACCCTTGAGGCCCAAAAGACCATTTAAAAGGAGGGCGGGGCCGTAAGTCGGGCCAGAATACCTGTTGGTGAGATTGGGATTAGAAAGAAGGATAACCTCATAACCACTAAGGCACTGAGCAGATATGTGCTGGGTATGAATGTTACGAAGGAGGGCTTGGGCATTGTGCGAAGTATGAAGGGTAATGGGGTGACCAAGGATCAGAGGAGTGGCCATCTCTACCATCATAGCACATGCAGCCAGGTACTTGAACAGGAGTGACTTTAGAAAACAAGGCAACGGTGTAATTTACCACCATGATCTTGTGCCAGGAAACCCGCCATGGTTTTGCAATTGTCTCGAGCAAAGAGGTGAAACATTTGGTCATAATCAGGGAGACCCAGGCCTGGGCTAGAAACCAAAGCACATTTCAAATGTCCAAAAGCATCCAACATTTCTTTAGTCCATCTGATAAGATCAGTCATTTCAGGACCTAGGGTCTGTCTCAGAATCTGGTCATAGAAGGAACAATCAGGGATCCATTGGCGGCAGTAACCAATCATACCAAGAAAAGTAAGCATGTCTTTCTTGGTAGCTGGGCGGGGCTGACCCAGAACAGCAGCAATGCAAGAAATGCTAATTTTCCTCTGACCATGAGACAGGACAAAACCCAGGTATTCCACCTCAGATTTACACCATTGCAGTTTCTTTCGTGACACCTTGTGACCACACGCAGACAACCATTGTAAAAGGTCCAAACTATCAGCCTGACAGGTCTCCTGAGTTATGGAACATAGGAGGAGGTCATCCACATATTGATGAGGACAGAACCATGAGGGGCCATCCATGGCTGCAGAGTAGCCCGAAGGACAATGGAGAACACCACAGGGGAGTCAACATAGCCCTGGGGCATTCTACACCAAGTATACTGATGTTGCTGGAAGGTGAAGGCAAAAAGGGGATGAGTAGCCTCATCAACAGGGACAGAAAAGAAAGCATTCTTCAGGTCGATGACAGAGAAAATAGTGGCTGCAGGTGGAATGGAGGAGAGGAAGGAAGGAATGTCAGGGACAATGGGTGCAATGGGAATCACCAAAGCATTGACAGCCCTAAGGTCTTGAACGAAACGGGGGGGGGTGCCATCAGCTTTAACAACAGGATTGATGGGCGTATTGTAGGAGGAGATGGTGGTTTTAATAATACCAGAGGAAAGAAAGGAAGCAATCAGTGGAATCATGGCCCTCTCCTTTTCCCGGGAGAGCGGGTACTGCTTGATGAAAACGGGAGTGAGTGATTTCAGAAAAGCACGAAAGGGGGTGCATGAAATAGAGCCTACATCAGTGTCAGCGGAAGCCCAGACTGGGGAGTCTGGGGGAAGGGGCAAAAGTGTGTCAGGGCAAGTGGAAAGGTAAAGGGTGGATGGAGGACGAATGGGAATGATGGAGGAAAAGACATGCAAACCTCCTGTATCATCTGTAGTGAGCTGAATGAGGAGAGGGAAGAAAAGATCTCGACCAAGAAGGCTAACAGGGCAATGGGGAATAAGAAAGGAGTGCTGGAATAGAGTGGAGCCTGTATCTGAATGGGCTACAGACAGGGGTGTAGTACGGTAGGATTTAGTCAAAACCCCATTAATTACCATAGAAGGTTCAGCATTCATGCGCGGACCCTGATAGTAGTCCTCATTGATGATGCTACAAGTGGCACCTGAATCTACAAGGAAAGGCACTGGACTCCCCTGGACAATAAGAGATATCATGGGGGAATCCTTGGCGAAGGCAGAGACCAAAGTGAAGGTAAATCGGTGGAGGTTGGAAAAGTGGGGTTTTAAGTGTTTCTGAATGTTCCCCTGTGTTCCCCCTCCAGAAAAATCCTTAAATCACCAATTTTTGCATTTCTACAGTTTTTAGAAATGTGGGTGCACTTTGGCAGTTGTCCGTGCCAGGGCTCTTTGAAATGACATCACCCATATGTGAGAATATCTGCCTGCTGTCCCTGGATAACACTTGTTATCCCAGGACAAGCAGGCATGATATTCTCACATGTGGGTAACGTCATCTACGGAGCCCCAGCGCGGACAGCTTTTCAAGCAAACTTGATTGAAGTTTCAAGTTTGCTACACTGCACCACGCATGTGCATGCCTTCTTGCCCACTAGAGGGCGCATCCCCACCTCGTGGTCCTCAGTTCAGTCTTTTCCGCGGAGCCAGAAGCCCTGTGGAAATTGTGCTCTTCGTGTATAGCCTTCTGACACCGCGGCTGAGTGTTTTTCTCTTGGTCGCTGTGCTTATTTTGCTTTTTTCTTTGATTGTGTATCGAGTTTCGTCGGAAAAAAAAAAACAAAACCTTTTATTTTCTTCCGTCAGCTCCGGGGGCTCCCGGTAGCCGCGGCCGCGGGACCTCGTTCGTTCCCGTCCGGGTTTCATGTCCATGTCCCATCCCTTGACGGGTTTTAAAAAGTGCACCCGGTGCGATCGTCTCCTTTCAATTACCGATCCTCACCGGTGGTGCTTGCTTTGTTTGGGCCCTGAGCACCCGACCGATTCTTGTACTCGGTGCTCTACTGTTCAATCCAGGGCCCTCCGCCGCCGTCGCGCTCGGATGGCGGAGCTCTTTGCGGTGGACTCCGGGGCGGGGAAGGCCTCGACGTCGGCCTCGGCCTCGTCTCCCTCGACCTCGCCCCGCCAGCCCGCTTCGTCGAAGCCGGTCTCCTCGACCCCGAAGTCGACGAAGGGTAAGTCCTCACTTCCTTCTTCTCTTCCAGCCTCGAAGAAGCCATCCTCTGGATCTTCGACGGGGGCGGGTGGGTCGTCCTCGGCCCCGCCCCGAGCGTCGAAGTCGGGTGCCCCGTGGGAATACTCGAGACCGAGGTCGCCCTCGAGGGAGCACCCGCCGGCCCCGGATCTACCTGCCATGATGGCGGTACCGGCCTTTCAGGACTTGCTCCTTGCGCTCATTACCTCGGAGCTGTCCGGTGCCCTCGCGCACCTCCAGCCGCCTTCGGTGGCCCCGGCGTCGGCGGCCTCGGTACCCTCGACTTCGGCCCCCGGGACGGCTTCGGCCTCGACCCCGGCCTTGCCCTCGACCTCGGCTGACCAGCCTGAGCGGAGCGTGCGGCCTCGGGACAAGGGGCGGAGGGTTCGGAGGATCTCTTCCTCTTTGTCCTCGTCGAGGTCCTCCTGGGGCTCCTCGCCCTCGGGTCGGCCTCGGGAAAAGCGTCGGTCGAGGAAGCCCAAACGTCAACGGGTTTCTCCTCGACGACGTGGTCGCTCCTCGACGACCGGGGCCGAGACCCTTCGGGTCTCTGAGCTTCGCCTCGATAATCCGAGGCTTCTCCGCTCCTCCGAGGTTGAGTACTCGAGGGACTCTTCGCCGAGACGGAGGGGGCATGCCTCGATCCCTCAGACCCCGGGGACTTCCCGCAGGGGTTCCTTGGGGCGTGGCCGGTCCCCGACCCCGTCAAGATCGCTTGGTGCGGCCTCTTGGGGTTCGGGGTCGGGCACGGGGAGGGAGCCTCGTTATTCCCGTGAGGCTTCCCCTTCCTTTTTGGCGACGAAGACTTCTCGTTCTCCCTCGCCTCCTTCGAAGCCCTCTTCCTTTTCCAGATTTGTCCTTGATATGGGAAGAGCCTTGGACCTTGATCTGGCGTCAGGGTCTCAATATACGAAGGAATTTTTGGAGGAGCAGGATTTGCCCTCTCCTCCCAGAGAGACCCCCCGGCTGCCTCTTAACAAGGTTCTACACCAGACCTTCCTGAGGAACTTGGACTCCCCTCTTACAGTCACAGCTGTTCCGTCTAAGATGGAGTCTAAGTACCGCACAGTCCCCTGCAAGGGCTTCGATAAAGCGCAGTTGTCTCACCAGTCGTTGCTGGTGGAGTCGGCGTTGAAGAAGTCCCAGCCTTCTCGGGTCTCGGCTGCGGTTCCCCCCGGGCGGGAGGGGCGGACCCTGGACAAGTTTGGTCGTCGCCTCTATTCTAACTCCTTGATGGCCGCCATGGTCCTTAATTATGCATTCACCTTCTCCTCCTATTTAAGGCAGATGGTGAAGGCGTTGCCCAGGTATTATGGAGTCATGCCCGATTCCCATAAGGAGGATTTTGGCGCCTTTATGGCCAATTTATCCCAGCTGCGCCTCTACCTCTTTCACGCAGTCTACGATGCCTTTGAGTTGGCCTCTCGCGTATCCGCCTTTGTGGTGGCGATGCGCCGTTTAGCATGGCTTCGTACGTTGGATATGGACCCGAACTTGCAGGAACGTCTGGCCAACCTTCCCTGTGTTGGCTCCGAGTTGTTCGATGAGTCCTTGGAGGCGGCGACCAAACGCTTGTCTGAACATGAGCACTCTATCGCCTCATTGGTCCGTCCTAAACCCCGGGCGGGCCCCGCCGCACAAGCCGTTTAGACCTCCTCCACGCCGGTACCCACAAAAGTCGATGCCCACCTTCTCCAGGCCTCCGCCCCGGCATCCCCAGCAGCAGGGCAGAGCGTCCCAACCAAAGCCTCAGGCGCAAGGAGCGTCTAAGCCCGCTCCGTCTTTTTGACGTGATGCGCGGTTGGGGGCGGGCCCCCTCCGCACTGTCAAAGGACCCCCTTCCTATCGGGGGCCGATTACAGGCCTTTCTTCCAGCCTGGGCCAAGATCACGTCGGACGCATGGGTGCTCCGGATCATCTCCGAGGGTTACTCACTAAACTTCTTAGCCAGGCCGCCGGAACATCCGCCGGGGGCTTCTCTTGGCTGTCGGGACCAGCTTCCTCTTCTCCTGTTGGAAGCCAAGTCCTTGTTGAGCCTTCGGGCGGTGGAGCCTGTTCCCCCGAACCAAAGGGGACGGGGGTTTTACTCCCGGTACTTCTTGGTCCCGAAGAAGACAGGGGACTTACGCCCAATTCTGGACCTCCAAGGGCTCAACAAGTTTCTTGTCCGGGAGAAGTTCCGTATGTTGTCCCTCCCAGTCCTGTACCCTCTGTTAGACTCGGGGGACTGGATGTGCTCCCTGGACCTGAAGGAAGCATATACTCATGTTCCGGTGCATCCCGCCTTCCACAAGTTCTTACGGTTCCAGGTGGGGGAGTTGCACCTCCAGTATCGCGTCCTTCCCTTCGGGCTGGCCTCGTCTCCTCGGGTCTTCACGAAGTGTATGGTGGTGGTCGCGGCTGCCCTGAGGTCTCAGGGGCTGCAGGTCTTCCCCTACCTGGACGATTGGCTGATCAAGGCTTCATCCCGGGAGGGGGTTATCTCAGCGACCCGACAGACTATCATTGTTCTTCAAAGTCTGGGGTTCGAGGTAAATTTTCCCAAATCGCAGCTGTGCCCGGCTCAATCCCTTCAGTTTATCGGGGCCGTGCTGGACACGGTTCGCCTTCGGGCGTTCCTTCCCTCGTCGAGACTGGAGACTCTGCTTCGCCTGGCCCGTCAGATTTGGCTGCAGCGCTCCGTATCTGCCCACAGGCTGATGATACTACTCGGCCACATGGCTTCGACAGTTCATGTCACGCCATTTGCCCGATTGCATCTGAGACTCCCTCAGTGGACCTTGGCCTCCCAGTGGCATCAGGATCGAGACCCGCTCTCCCTTCCTGTAACGGTGACTCCTTCCTTGAGGCGATCGCTCCGTTGGTGGACCGACTCTTCCAATCTTTCCGGGGGTTTGCTCTTTCTCGTTCCTCCACATCGCAAGGTCCTGACCACGGACTCTTCGGAGTACGCGTGGGGAGCTCACCTCGACGGTCTGCGGACTCAAGCGCTATGGTCGGCGGAGGACCGTCTTTGTCACATCAATGTGTTGGAGCTTCGCGCCATTTTCCTGGCAGCTCAAGCGTTCTGTCATCTGCTGCGCAATCAGGTAGTCCTGGTACGGACGGACAATCAAGTGGCCATGTATTATGTAAACAAACAAGGGGGAACGGGCTCTTGGTCCCTGTGCTGGGAAGCCTTGCGCCTTTGGGAATGGGCGACCTCCCAGAACATCTTCCTGCGGGCGGTCTACATTCAGGGAGAAAGGAATTGTCTCGCAGACAAACTCAGTCGTCTTCTCCAGCCGCACGAGTGGTCGCTGAACTCCCGAGTCCTACGCGAGGTCTTCGACCGCTGGGGGACGCCTCACGTGGATCTGTTTGCCTCCCCGGAGACTCGCAAACTGCCCCTTTATTGTTCACGAATTTACTCCCAGGATCGTCTCGAGGCAGATGCCTTCCTTCTCGATTGGGGAGGGAAATTCCTTTATGCGTTTCCTCCTTTCCCTCTGATCTTGAGGACGTTGGTTCACCTCAAGTCATCCGGAGCCACTATGATTCTCATCGCGCCTCGTTGGCCTCGTCAGCACTGGTTCTCCCTGCTCCTTCAACTCAGCGTCAGGGAGCCTCTACTTCTGCCTGTGTTTCCCTCTCTGCTGTCTCAGAGTCGGGGTTCGCTGTTGCATCCCAATCTTCAGTCATTACATCTGACGGCTTGGTTCCTTTCCACCTGACTTCGGCGGTCAGGGAGGTGTTGGAAGCCTCGCGCAAGGCCTCGACTCGGCTTTGTTATTCCCAGAAGTGGACCAGATTTTCATCCTGGTGTACCTCGCACCATCTGGATCCAAGTTTGGATCCGATGTCCTCGGTCCTGGAATATTTGTTGCATTTGTCCGAGTCTGGATTGAAGACAACTTCCATCTGGGTACATCTCAGTGCTATTGCTGCTTTCCATCGGCATCTAGAGGGACGTTCTCTCTCTCTTCATCCTCTGGTGGTTCGTTTCATGAGGGGTTTAGTGAATGTTAATCCTCCTCTGAAACCTCCTCCTGTAGTTTGGGATCTGGATGTGGTCTTGGCTCAGCTGATGAAACCTCCCTTTGAGCCTATTGACAAGTCTCTTCCTAAGTTTCTCACTTGGAAGGTGGTCTTTTTACTTGCTCTCACGTCTGCTCGTCGAATTAGTGAGCTTCAGGCTTTGGTTGCGGACCCGCCCTTTACTGTGTTCCATCATGACAAGGTGGTTCTTCGCACCCATCCAAAATTTCTACCTAAGGTTGTGTCTGATTTCCACCTCAATCAGTCTATTGTCCTTCCGGTGTTCTTCCCGAAGCCCCACTCTCATCCTGGTGAGGCGGCGCTTCACACGCTGGACTGTAAGAGGGCGTTGGCTTTTTATCTCCAACGTACCAAGTCTCATCGGAAGGTTCCTCAATTATTTTTGTCCTTTGATCCTAATCGGCTGGGACATCCTGTTTCCAAGCGCACCTTGTCCAACTGGCTAGCTGCTTGTATTTCTTTTTGCTACGCTCAGGCTGGTCTCACGCTCCATGGTCGAGTCACAGGCCATAAGGTCCGGGCAATGGCAGCTTCTGTTGCTTTCCTCCGGTCTACTCCTGTGGAAGACATATGTAAAGCTGCCATTTGGTCTTCGGTTCATACGTTCACCTCCCACTACTGTCTGGACACTTTGTCCAGAAGCGAAGGCCGGTTTGGCCAGTCGGTGTTACGTAACCTGTTTTCCTAAATTGCCATCCTCCCACCGGCCCTTTTTTTTTGGTTGGCTTGGAGGTCACCCACATGTGAGAATATCATGCCTGCTTGTCCTGGGATAAAGCACAGTTACTTACCGTAACAGGTGTTATCCAGGGACAGCAGGCATATATTCTCACAACCCGCCCACCTCCCCGTTCATTGCTTCTTTGCTGGTTATGGAACTGAGGACCACGAGGTGGGGATGCGCCCTCTAGTGGGCAAGAAGGCATGCACATGCGTGGTGCAGTGTAGCAAACTTGAAACTTCAATCAAGTTTGCTTGAAAAGCTGTCCGCGCTGGGGCTCCGTAGATGACGTCACCCACATGTGAGAATATATGCCTGCTGTCCCTGGATAACACCTGTTACGGTAAGTAACTGTGCTTTACAGTAAGTAACTGTGCTTTGGGTCATTGTAGCAGTGACCCGAGGAGAATTTCTTGCCTTTCTGGATCTCACGGAGGAGTACTTGCACATTCACGTTTTTGTGGCCCATCGCAAATTTTTGTGGTTTCATGTTCTGGAACAACATTACCAATTCTCGGCTCTGCCTTTTGGGCTGGTGACAGCGACCTGGACCTTCACCAAGGTAATGTTGGTCATGGCAGAGCTGACTTTGCAAGCCTCAACCACCGGAGGAGCCTGCTTTTCTCCTCCGGCCCCCCCTGCACCCAGGAGAGGAGCGTGGGAGCCCTGCTCCGCCCCCTCCCGACACAGGAGAGCCGACTTTTTAAACCTCATTCACTGGAGTTTCAAGTTTCAAGTTTATTCAGTTTTTGATGAATCGCCTATTATAAATTCTAGGCGATGTACATGATACAATTTTAATATAAGAAACTTACAAAATAGTTCAAAAATACAGGATATAAACGATACATACATGACTTAAGGAAAAGGGGGAAAAGTTACAATAATAGGGAGTTGTTAAAATAAAGGAAAGAACAATAGGGAAGGTATTATAAAAAAAACCAGAGCACAAGATAAAAAAAAAGAATTCTGAAATTGTGTTAAAAATCATAGGCGTCTTTAAATAAAAAAGTCTTTAAAAGAGATTTGAATTTAACAGAATCAGGTTCAGAACGGATATACTGTGGTAACATATTCCACCACTGAGGGCCCATAACTGTAAAAATGTCTAGTCTTCTGGTTCCAATAACCTTTAAAGACGGAACTGAAAGGAGACTCTGTTCTGATGATCTTAATGATCGTTTTGGTTTGTATGGAATTAATAACTTAGATATGAATTGCGGTTCGTTAAAAGCTAAAGTTTTAAAAATAAGAAATATTATTTTAAACATGATCCTATGGCCAATTGGTAGCCAATGTGCATCCTTCAAAAGAGGTGAAACATGGTCGTACTTTTTTGCGTTATAGATTAATTTTACTGCAGTGTTCTGGATAATCTGTAATCTCCGTTTCTCCTTGTTTGTAATATTTAGAAATAAGGCGTTACAGTAATCGAGTTTTGATATTATAAAAGAATGGATTAAAATTTTCAGGGATGAAGTAGTAAGAAATTTAGAGATTGATCTGATTTGACGAAGTTTAAAGAAACAGGTTTTAATTATAAGAGAAATGTGATCATGGTATGACAGATTCGCATCAAGAACTATTCCAAGGATTTTAACTGAAGGAACCAATTCAATTTGAATTTGCTTAAGATAAAAAGGATTACTAAGTGTTATTTCTTTTTTCCATGTAAACAGAATGGATTTAGTTTTATTAATATTTAACGCAAGTTTATTAGTATCCAACCAATTTTGAATTTTTTCCAATTTTTGATTTATATCTAAGATTTCTGAATAATTTCCAGGATCCAAGGGGTGTATTAGTTGTATGTCATCGGCGTAAGAGAATGGTATAAAACCTAAGGCCTGACTAATTTCTAGTAACGGAGATAAAAAGATATTGAATAATAAGGGGGAAAGTATTGAGCCTTGAGGTATACCAAAAGAAGTGGTAAATGAGTTCGAATTTTCATTATTAAATCTGACTATTGAAGTTCTATTTGAGAGGTAAGATTTGAACCATTGAAGTACTTGATCATTTATTCCTATTTCCTCAAGTCTAATTAAGAGTAAATCATGATCAATGGTATCAAAAGCTGCCGAAATATCAAGGGAGAAAAGAATAACTGATCTGTGGTGGTCTAAATAGTATTGAATATTGGTGGTCAGTCCTATTAAAGAGTATTCTGTATTATGAAATCTTCTAAAACCAGTTTGGTTCGGATGTAGTACGTTTGTTTTCTCTATAAAATCGGAGAGCTGATTATAAATTAACTTTTCTGTTAATTTTGCTATGAATGGTATATTAGCGATCGGCCGGAAGTTTGAAACTTCATTTATACTAGCTTTATGATCTTTGATGATAGGTGTAATGGAAGCCGTTTTCCAATGTGAAGGGACAGAAGATGTAAGCAAACTGTTCTGAATAAGAGATAGTATAAATGGTCCGAAATGTGAAAAATATTTTTTAAGGTAGAATGGGGGTATCAAATCGAATTGAGAACTTTTTAGGTTCATATGCTGAAATAAGGATAGAATTTCTTGAAGAGATGGAACTTTGAAATTAGAACATTTTGACGTTGGAATAAATATGGAAGGAGAGTCTAATTTATTTAAAACAGACGGTGAAGAATGAGAAAATGTGTTTCGGATTTTATTTATTTTTTGGGTAAATGCATCTGCTAATTCTTGAGCTGTTAAAGTGGAATTTTGTATGGAATTAGTTTTATTGTTTCTTGGGTCCATTGATTTTAAGATTTTATATAGCATCGATGTGTTTTTTGCTTTTTCGATTTTTTTAGAATAAAAAAGTTTTTTTACTGAATTAATCTTTATTTTATAATATGAAACCTTATCTCTATATATTTGAAGATTCTCAGTTGTTTTATTCTTTCTCCATTTTCTTTCTAGGGAACGCACTTGTTGTTTAATTAATTTTAGTTCTGAATTGTACCATGGATTGTTTTTATGACTAAAGGAGAGTAATTTAGTTTTTAACGGTGAAAATTTATCTAGGAGGTTAATCAGAGATGTGTTCCATGCCGACATCTGAGTTTCGATGGTATTTGAATGTATTGTTAATATTTCTGGGTCTAGTAATGAGGTTATATCTATGTTTTCTAAGTTATCATAATCTCTATAAGATATAGTTTTAGTTTTAGAGGGTATGGAAAGATTAGAGTTGTTAGTAAAATTGAACATAAATGTTATAAAATGATGATCCGACCAAGGAACAGTTACGACCGAAAGATCTGTAAGATTTGTTTGTTGAACTTGTGGTAATAGTATCATATCAATTGTGTGATTAGCTAAATGCGTGGGAATTGATATTTGTGGAAGCATCTGAAGTGGCGTTAAAATGTTAAGTAAATCCTTTGTATTGGAATTATCTAAATCATCAAAGTGTACATTAAAATCTCCTAATATACACGGAATATCATTAGTAGTAGAAAAATCAAAAATAGTGTCCTGAAGCTGTGTCAATTTAGTTGAATCTACTGGAGGAGGTAAATATAATAGTAGAAAATGGACCTTGTCATTTAAATTACATTTTAAGTGTAGATATTCAATGATAGATGCTTTTGGAGATTGGTCGATTAAATTTAAGAAATTATCTTTATAGATAACCGCAAGTCCTCCACCTTTACGGTTATAACGATGATTATAGAGAAAATTGTAATTAGTAGGGCAACAGTATGATAAATAAGCTTCCTCCCCCTCTGTTAACCAAGTTTCTGTGATAAATAGAGCATGTAATTTCTTATTTTCAATTTCGTCTTTTATTAAATGATGTTTGTTTTTAATAGATCTAGAATTAATTAGCCCCAATTTTAGATTATTAATATTACATTTTCCTGAAATATTACTAAAAGGTAAAGAAATAGGGATTTGTAAAAGAGAAGAAGGAGTAGTTTTATGTGTTTTAAAGTTTTTAATTATAGGTCTGTGTCCCCAAAAAGATGGGATATTGTTACCAATTGGGTTTGGTAACATCTTGTTCCATGATTGATTATTTGGGTTAAGAGAGAAATCCATAGTGAAAAAAATATTAAACAATAATGGGTTAATGAAAATAAAAGAAAGTAGACTATTGATTAAAAAAACGATCGTAAGGGTTTGAAATAGAAATTCGCCCTCAGGCTGCGCACGAAGGAGCGCGCATAAGGAGCAGGGGACTGCTCCTTATGCGTGCTCCTTCGGCGTGCGCCGCAGTAGGCTGGAATATATAGTACATCAGCTGACCTGATGGGGGCGGAGTCCGGCGCGCTGCCGCTACGCGGCGGTTGAAGGAGCAGAAGGGTGCTGTAAGGCTAGAAGAAGGGTTAAATGGCACAACGATTAAAAGCAGGTACTTGAAAATAGTAAAACAAATAAAACCAATAAAATTACAGCAGTTAAAGTGCCTAGCATCAGGTGCAGGGTGCAGAGTGCAGTGGTTCAGCGTGCGCCGCAGTAGGCTGGAATATATAGTACATCAGCTGACCTGATGGGGGCGGAGTCCGGCGCGCTGCCGCTACGCGGCGGTTGAAGGAGCAGAAGGGTGCTGTAAGGCTAGAAGAAGGGTTAAATGGCACAACGATTAAAAGCAGGTACTTGAAAATAGTAAAACAAATAAAACCAATAAAATTACAGCAGTTAAAGTGCCTAGCATCAGGTGCAGGGTGCAGAGTGCAGTGGTTCAGCGTGCGCCGCAGTAGGCTGGAATATATAGTACATCAGCTGACCTGATGGGGGCGGAGTCCGGCGCGCTGCCGCTACGCGGCGGTTGAAGGAGCAGAAGGGTGCTGTAAGGCTAGAAGAAGGGTTAAATGGCACAACGATTAAAAGCAGGTACTTGAAAATAGTAAAACAAATAAAACCAATAAAATTACAGCAGTTAAAGTGCCTAGCATCAGGTGCAGGGTGCAGAGTGCAGTGGTTCAGCGTGCGCCGCAGTAGGCTGGAATATATAGTACATCAGCTGACCTGATGGGGGCGGAGTCCGGCGCGCTGCCGCTACGCGGCGGTTGAAGGAGCAGAAGGGTGCTGTAAGGCTAGAAGAAGGGTTAAATGGCACAACGATTAAAAGCAGGTACTTGAAAATAGTAAAACAAATAAAACCAATAAAATTACAGCAGTTAAAGTGCCTAGCATCAGGTGCAGGGTGCAGAGTGCAGTGGTTCAGCGTGCGCCGCAGTAGGCTGGAATATATAGTACATCAGCTGACCTGATGGGGGCGGAGTCCGGCGCGCCGCCGCTATGCGGCGGTTGAAGGAGCAGAAGGGTGCTGTAAGGCTAGAAGAAGGGTTAAATGGCACAACGATTAAAAGCAGGTACTTGAAAATAGTAAAACAAATAAAACCAATAAAATTACAGCAGTTAAAGTGCCTAGCATCAGGTGCAGGGTGCAGAGTGCAGTGGTTCAGCGTGCGCCGCAGTAGGCTGGAATATATAGTACATCAGCTGACCTGATGGGGGCGGAGTCCGGCGCGCCGCCGCTACGCGGCGGTTGAAGGAGCAGAAGGGTGCTGTAAGGCTAGAAGAAGGGTTAAATGGCACAACGATTAAAAGCAGGTACTTGAAAATAGTAAAACAAATAAAACCAATAAAATTACAGCAGTTAAAGTGCCTAGCATCAGGTGCAGGGTGCAGAGTGCAGTGGTTCAGCGTGCGCCGCAGTAGGCTGGAATATATAGTACATCAGCTGACCTGATGGGGGCGGAGTCCGGCGCGCCGCCGCTACGCGGCGGTTGAAGGAGCAGAAGGGTGCTGTAAGGCTAGAAGAAGGGTTAAATGGCACAACGATTAAAAGCAGGTACTTGAAAATAGTAAAACAAATAAAACCAATAAAATTACAGCAGTTAAAGTGCCTAGCATCAGGTGCAGGGTGCAGAGTGCAGTGGTTCAGCGTGCGCCGCAGTAGGCTGGAATATATAGTACATCAGCTGACCTGATGGGGGCGGAGTCCGGCGCGCCGCCGCTACGCGGCGGTTGAAGGAGCAGAAGGGTGCTGTAAGGCTAGAAGAAGGGTTAAATGGCACAACGATTAAAAGCAGGTACTTGAAAATAGTAAAACAAATAAAACCAATAAAATTACAGCAGTTAAAGTGCCTAGCATCAGGTGCAGGGTGCAGAGTGCAGTGGTTCAGCGTGCGCCGCAGTAGGCTGGAATATATAGTACATCAGCTGACCTGATGGGGGCGGAGTCCGGCGCGCCGCCGCTACGCGGCGGTTGAAGGAGCAGAAGGGTGCTGTAAGGCTAGAAGAAGGGTTAAATGGCACAACGATTAAAAGCAGGTACTTGAAAATAGTAAAACAAATAAAACCAATAAAATTACAGCAGTTAAAGTGCCTAGCATCAGGTGCAGGGTGCAGAGTGCAGTGGTTCAGCGTGCGCCGCAGTAGGCTGGAATATATAGTACATCAGCTGACCTGATGGGGGCGGAGTCCGGCGCGCCGCCGCTACGCGGCGGTTGAAGGAGCAGAAGGGTGCTGTAAGGCTAGAAGAAGGGTTAAATGGCACAACGATTAAAAGCAGGTACTTGAAAATAGTAAAACAAATAAAACCAATAAAATTACAGCAGTTAAAGTGCCTAGCATCAGGTGCAGGGTGCAGAGTGCAGTGGTTCAGCGTGCGCCGCAGTAGGCTGGAATATATAGTACATCAGCTGACCTGATGGGGGCGGAGTCCGGCGCGCCGCCGCTACGCGGCGGTTGAAGGAGCAGAAGGGTGCTGTAAGGCTAGAAGAAGGGTTAAATGGCACAACGATTAAAAGCAGGTACTTGAAAATAGTAAAACAAATAAAACCAATAAAATTACAGCAGTTAAAGTGCCTAGCATCAGGTGCAGGGTGCAGAGTGCAGTGGTTCAGCGTGCGCCGCAGTAGGCTGGAATATATAGTACATCAGCTGACCTGATGGGGGCGGAGTCCGGCGCGCTGCCGCTACGCGGCGGTTGAAGGAGCAGAAGGGTGCTGTAAGGCTAGAAGAAGGGTTAAATGGCACAACGATTAAAAGCAGGTACTTGAAAATAGTAAAACAAATAAAACCAATAAAATTACAGCAGTTAAAGTGCCTAGCATCAGGTGCAGGGTGCAGAGTGCAGTGGTTCAGCGTGCGCCGCAGTAGGCTGGAATATATAGTACATCAGCTGACCTGATGGGGGCGGAGTCCGGCGCGCTGCCGCTACGCGGCGGTTGAAGGAGCAGAAGGGTGCTGTAAGGCTAGAAGAAGGGTTAAATGGCACAACGATTAAAAGCAGGTACTTGAAAATAGTAAAACAAATAAAACCAATAAAATTACAGCAGTTAAAGTGCCTAGCATCAGGTGCAGGGTGCAGAGTGCAGTGGTTCAGCGTGCGCCGCAGTAGGCTGGAATATATAGTACATCAGCTGACCTGATGGGGGCGGAGTCCGGCGCGCTGCCGCTACGCGGCGGTTGAAGGAGCAGAAGGGTGCTGTAAGGCTAGAAGAAGGGTTAAATGGCACAACGATTAAAAGCAGGTACTTGAAAATAGTAAAACAAATAAAACCAATAAAATTACAGCAGTTAAAGTGCCTAGCATCAGGTGCAGGGTGCAGAGTGCAGTGGTTCAGCGTGCGCCGCAGTAGGCTGGAATATATAGTACATCAGCTGACCTGATGGGGGCGGAGTCCGGCGCGCTGCCGCTACGCGGCGGTTGAAGGAGCAGAAGGGTGCTGTAAGGCTAGAAGAAGGGTTAAATGGCACAACGATTAAAAGCAGGTACTTGAAAATAGTAAAACAAATAAAACCAATAAAATTACAGCAGTTAAAGTGCCTAGCATCAGGTGCAGGGTGCAGAGTGCAGTGGTTCAGCGTGCGCCGCAGTAGGCTGGAATATATAGTACATCAGCTGACCTGATGGGGGCGGAGTCCGGCGCGCTGCCGCTACGCGGCGGTTGAAGGAGCAGAAGGGTGCTGTAAGGCTAGAAGAAGGGTTAAATGGCACAACGATTAAAAGCAGGTACTTGAAAATAGTAAAACAAATAAAACCAATAAAATTACAGCAGTTAAAGTGCCTAGCATCAGGTGCAGGGTGCAGAGTGCAGTGGTTCAGCGTGCGCCGCAGTAGGCTGGAATATATAGTACATCAGCTGACCTGATGGGGGCGGAGTCCGGCGCGCTGCCGCTACGCGGCGGTTGAAGGAGCAGAAGGGTGCTGTAAGGCTAGAAGAAGGGTTAAATGGCACAACGATTAAAAGCAGGTACTTGAAAATAGTAAAACAAATAAAACCAATAAAATTACAGCAGTTAAAGTGCCTAGCATCAGGTGCAGGGTGCAGAGTGCAGTGGTTCAGCGTGCGCCGCAGTAGGCTGGAATATATAGTACATCAGCTGACCTGATGGGGGCGGAGTCCGGCGCGCTGCCGCTACGCGGCGGTTGAAGGAGCAGAAGGGTGCTGTAAGGCTAGAAGAAGGGTTAAATGGCACAACGATTAAAAGCAGGTACTTGAAAATAGTAAAACAAATAAAACCAATAAAATTACAGCAGTTAAAGTGCCTAGCATCAGGTGCAGGGTGCAGAGTGCAGTGGTTCAGCGTGCGCCGCAGTAGGCTGGAATATATAGTACATCAGCTGACCTGATGGGGGCGGAGTCCGGCGCGCCGCCGCTACGCGGCGGTTGAAGGAGCAGAAGGGTGCTGTAAGGCTAGAAGAAGGGTTAAATGGCACAACGATTAAAAGCAGGTACTTGAAAATAGTAAAACAAATAAAACCAATAAAATTACAGCAGTTAAAGTGCCTAGCATCAGGTGCAGGGTGCAGAGTGCAGTGGTTCAGCGTGCGCCGCAGTAGGCTGGAATATATAGTACATCAGCTGACCTGATGGGGGCGGAGTCCGGCGCGCCGCCGCTACGCGGCGGTTGAAGGAGCAGAAGGGTGCTGTAAGGCTAGAAGAAGGGTTAAATGGCACAACGATTAAAAGCAGGTACTTGAAAATAGTAAAACAAATAAAACCAATAAAATTACAGCAGTTAAAGTGCCTAGCATCAGGTGCAGGGTGCAGAGTGCAGTGGTTCAGCGTGCGCCGCAGTAGGCTGGAATATATAGTACATCAGCTGACCTGATGGGGGCGGAGTCCGGCGCGCCGCCGCTACGCGGCGGTTGAAGGAGCAGAAGGGTGCTGTAAGGCTAGAAGAAGGGTTAAATGGCACAACGATTAAAAGCAGGTACTTGAAAATAGTAAAACAAATAAAACCAATAAAATTACAGCAGTTAAAGTGCCTAGCATCAGGTGCAGGGTGCAGAGTGCAGTGGTTCAGCGTGCGCCGCAGTAGGCTGGAATATATAGTACATCAGCTGACCTGATGGGGGCGGAGTCCGGCGCGCCGCCGCTACGCGGCGGTTGAAGGAGCAGAAGGGTGCTGTAAGGCTAGAAGAAGGGTTAAATGGCACAACGATTAAAAGCAGGTACTTGAAAATAGTAAAACAAATAAAACCAATAAAATTACAGCAGTTAAAGTGCCTAGCATCAGGTGCAGGGTGCAGAGTGCAGTGGTTCAGCGTGCGCCGCAGTAGGCTGGAATATATAGTACATCAGCTGACCTGATGGGGGCGGAGTCCGGCGCGCCGCCGCTACGCGGCGGTTGAAGGAGCAGAAGGGTGCTGTAAGGCTAGAAGAAGGGTTAAATGGCACAACGATTAAAAGCAGGTACTTGAAAATAGTAAAACAAATAAAACCAATAAAATTACAGCAGTTAAAGTGCCTAGCATCAGGTGCAGGGTGCAGAGTGCAGTGGTTCAGCGTGCGCCGCAGTAGGCTGGAATATATAGTACATCAGCTGACCTGATGGGGGCGGAGTCCGGCGCGCCGCCGCTACGCGGCGGTTGAAGGAGCAGAAGGGTGCTGTAAGGCTAGAAGAAGGGTTAAATGGCACAACGATTAAAAGCAGGTACTTGAAAATAGTAAAACAAATAAAACCAATAAAATTACAGCAGTTAAAGTGCCTAGCATCAGGTGCAGGGTGCAGAGTGCAGTGGTTCAGCGTGCGCCGCAGTAGGCTGGAATATATAGTACATCAGCTGACCTGATGGGGGCGGAGTCCGGCGCGCTGCCGCTACGCGGCGGTTGAAGGAGCAGAAGGGTGCTGTAAGGCTAGAAGAAGGGTTAAATGGCACAACGATTAAAAGCAGGTACTTGAAAATAGTAAAACAAATAAAACCAATAAAATTACAGCAGTTAAAGTGCCTAGCATCAGGTGCAGGGTGCAGAGTGCAGTGGTTCAGCGTGCGCCGCAGTAGGCTGGAATATATAGTACATCAGCTGACCTGATGGGGGCGGAGTCCGGCGCGCTGCCGCTACGCGGCGGTTGAAGGAGCAGAAGGGTGCTGTAAGGCTAGAAGAAGGGTTAAATGGCACAACGATTAAAAGCAGGTACTTGAAAATAGTAAAACAAATAAAACCAATAAAATTACAGCAGTTAAAGTGCCTAGCATCAGGTGCAGGGTGCAGAGTGCAGTGGTTCAGCGTGCGCCGCAGTAGGCTGGAATATATAGTACATCAGCTGACCTGATGGGGGCGGAGTCCGGCGCGCCGCCGCTACGCGGCGGTTGAAGGAGCAGAAGGGTGCTGTAAGGCTAGAAGAAGGGTTAAATGGCACAACGATTAAAAGCAGGTACTTGAAAATAGTAAAACAAATAAAACCAATAAAATTACAGCAGTTAAAGTGCCTAGCATCAGGTGCAGGGTGCAGAGTGCAGTGGTTCAGCGTGCGCCGCAGTAGGCTGGAATATATAGTACATCAGCTGACCTGATGGGGGCGGAGTCCGGCGCGCTGCCGCTACGCGGCGGTTGAAGGAGCAGAAGGGTGCTGTAAGGCTAGAAGAAGGGTTAAATGGCACAACGATTAAAAGCAGGTACTTGAAAATAGTAAAACAAATAAAACCAATAAAATTACAGCAGTTAAAGTGCCTAGCATCAGGTGCAGGGTGCAGAGTGCAGTGGTTCAGCGTGCGCCGCAGTAGGCTGGAATATATAGTACATCAGCTGACCTGATGGGGGCGGAGTCCGGCGCGCTGCCGCTACGCGGCGGTTGAAGGAGCAGAAGGGTGCTGTAAGGCTAGAAGAAGGGTTAAATGGCACAACGATTAAAAGCAGGTACTTGAAAATAGTAAAACAAATAAAACCAATAAAATTACAGCAGTTAAAGTGCCTAGCATCAGGTGCAGGGTGCAGAGTGCAGTGGTTCAGCGTGCGCCGCAGTAGGCTGGAATATATAGTACATCAGCTGACCTGATGGGGGCGGAGTCCGGCGCGCTGCCGCTACGCGGCGGTTGAAGGAGCAGAAGGGTGCTGTAAGGCTAGAAGAAGGGTTAAATGGCACAACGATTAAAAGCAGGTACTTGAAAATAGTAAAACAAATAAAACCAATAAAATTACAGCAGTTAAAGTGCCTAGCATCAGGTGCAGGGTGCAGAGTGCAGTGGTTCAGCGTGCGCCGCAGTAGGCTGGAATATATAGTACATCAGCTGACCTGATGGGGGCGGAGTCCGGCGCGCTGCCGCTACGCGGCGGTTGAAGGAGCAGAAGGGTGCTGTAAGGCTAGAAGAAGGGTTAAATGGCACAACGATTAAAAGCAGGTACTTGAAAATAGTAAAACAAATAAAACCAATAAAATTACAGCAGTTAAAGTGCCTAGCATCAGGTGCAGGGTGCAGAGTGCAGTGGTTCAGCGTGCGCCGCAGTAGGCTGGAATATATAGTACATCAGCTGACCTGATGGGGGCGGAGTCCGGCGCGCCGCCGCTACGCGGCGGTTGAAGGAGCAGAAGGGTGCTGTAAGGCTAGAAGAAGGGTTAAATGGCACAACGATTAAAAGCAGGTACTTGAAAATAGTAAAACAAATAAAACCAATAAAATTACAGCAGTTAAAGTGCCTAGCATCAGGTGCAGGGTGCAGAGTGCAGTGGTTCAGCGTGCGCCGCAGTAGGCTGGAATATATAGTACATCAGCTGACCTGATGGGGGCGGAGTCCGGCGCGCCGCCGCTACGCGGCGGTTGAAGGAGCAGAAGGGTGCTGTAAGGCTAGAAGAAGGGTTAAATGGCACAACGATTAAAAGCAGGTACTTGAAAATAGTAAAACAAATAAAACCAATAAAATTACAGCAGTTAAAGTGCCTAGCATCAGGTGCAGGGTGCAGAGTGCAGTGGTTCAGCGTGCGCCGCAGTAGGCTGGAATATATAGTACATCAGCTGACCTGATGGGGGCGGAGTCCGGCGCGCCGCCGCTACGCGGCGGTTGAAGGAGCAGAAGGGTGCTGTAAGGCTAGAAGAAGGGTTAAATGGCACAACGATTAAAAGCAGGTACTTGAAAATAGTAAAACAAATAAAACCAATAAAATTACAGCAGTTAAAGTGCCTAGCATCAGGTGCAGGGTGCAGAGTGCAGTGGTTCAGCGTGCGCCGCAGTAGGCTGGAATATATAGTACATCAGCTGACCTGATGGGGGCGGAGTCCGGCGCGCCGCCGCTACGCGGCGGTTGAAGGAGCAGAAGGGTGCTGTAAGGCTAGAAGAAGGGTTAAATGGCACAACGATTAAAAGCAGGTACTTGAAAATAGTAAAACAAATAAAACCAATAAAATTACAGCAGTTAAAGTGCCTAGCATCAGGTGCAGGGTGCAGAGTGCAGTGGTTCAGCGTGCGCCGCAGTAGGCTGGAATATATAGTACATCAGCTGACCTGATGGGGGCGGAGTCCGGCGCGCCGCCGCTACGCGGCGGTTGAAGGAGCAGAAGGGTGCTGTAAGGCTAGAAGAAGGGTTAAATGGCACAACGATTAAAAGCAGGTACTTGAAAATAGTAAAACAAATAAAACCAATAAAATTACAGCAGTTAAAGTGCCTAGCATCAGGTGCAGGGTGCAGAGTGCAGTGGTTCAGCGTGCGCCGCAGTAGGCTGGAATATATAGTACATCAGCTGACCTGATGGGGGCGGAGTCCGGCGCGCCGCCGCTACGCGGCGGTTGAAGGAGCAGAAGGGTGCTGTAAGGCTAGAAGAAGGGTTAAATGGCACAACGATTAAAAGCAGGTACTTGAAAATAGTAAAACAAATAAAACCAATAAAATTACAGCAGTTAAAGTGCCTAGCATCAGGTGCAGGGTGCAGAGTGCAGTGGTTCAGCGTGCGCCGCAGTAGGCTGGAATATATAGTACATCAGCTGACCTGATGGGGGCGGAGTCCGGCGCGCCGCCGCTACGCGGCGGTTGAAGGAGCAGAAGGGTGCTGTAAGGCTAGAAGAAGGGTTAAATGGCACAACGATTAAAAGCAGGTACTTGAAAATAGTAAAACAAATAAAACCAATAAAATTACAGCAGTTAAAGTGCCTAGCATCAGGTGCAGGGTGCAGAGTGCAGTGGTTCAGCGTGCGCCGCAGTAGGCTGGAATATATAGTACATCAGCTGACCTGATGGGGGCGGAGTCCGGCGCGCCGCCGCTACGCGGCGGTTGAAGGAGCAGAAGGGTGCTGTAAGGCTAGAAGAAGGGTTAAATGGCACAACGATTAAAAGCAGGTACTTGAAAATAGTAAAACAAATAAAACCAATAAAATTACAGCAGTTAAAGTGCCTAGCATCAGGTGCAGGGTGCAGAGTGCAGTGGTTCAGCGTGCGCCGCAGTAGGCTGGAATATATAGTACATCAGCTGACCTGATGGGGGCGGAGTCCGGCGCGCCGCCGCTACGCGGCGGTTGAAGGAGCAGAAGGGTGCTGTAAGGCTGATGGGGGCGGAGTCCGGCGCGCCGCCGCTACGCGGCGGTTGAAGGAGCAGAAGGGTGCTGTAAGGCTGATGGGGGCGGAGTCCGGCGCGCCGCCACTACGCGGCGGTTGAAGGAGCAGAAGGAGCCTGCTTTTCTCCTCCGGCCCCTCCTGCACTGAGGAGAGGAGCGTGGGAGCCCTGCTCCGCCCCCTCCCGACACAGGAGAGCCGACTTTGCAAGCCTCAACCACCGGAGGAGCCTGCTTTTCTCCTCCGGCCCCCCCTGCACCCAGGAGAGGAGCGTGGGAGCCCTGCTCCGCCCCCTCCCGACACAGGAGAGCCGACTTTGCAAGCCTCAACCACCGGAGGAGCCTGCTTTTCTCCTCCGGCCCCCCCTGCACCCAGGAGAGGAGCGTGGGAGCCCTGCTCCGCCCCCTCCCGACACAGGAGAGCTGACTTTGCAAGCCTCAACCACCGGAGGAGCCTGCTTTTCTCCTCCAGCCCCCCCTGCACCCAGGAGAGGAGCGTGGGAGCCCTGCTCCGCCCCCTCCCGACACAGGAGAGCTGTCCCTTCAAGTCATCCTTTTTTTCAGAAAGGGTCGCTCTGACACACCTTGCCTGGTCCAAATCCCCTTTCTTCCTGACTGAAACCTTTTACAGGACAGTATCCAGCTGCTCTGATACCATCCAGTTGACTACTTATCTAGCTTAGCTTGTTCTCCAGTTGTTCTGATCCTTACCTCATTTATTGTTTTTAAATTCCATTCCATTTATTATTTCCTACATGTTATTATCCTGCTACCTAATCTGATTTTCCAGCTGCTCTGATTCTTACCCCACCTACTACTGACCATCCAGTTCATAACCTAGCAGACTACCCAGTTCACTTTCCTGTCGCTTATCCAGTTTAGATATCACTGTTCACCCTCTGCTAAGGATCGGGCTCCATGCCAACCTTCTTCCCCTTCTGACACAAATTGCCTAGCTCTTCCCCCGATAAAGCTCTTCCCCCCAAAAAAAACAACAAAAAAAAACTCATCATGAAGCCACCTTCATGGCTCCTTCTCCTCCTGCTCTGCTCTTCTCCCTACACCACCCCCTGCTTGAAACCTCCTTCCCCTAACCTTCCCGACCCCTCAACTGACTTTAACTTCTGCCGTGGCATCAGAATCCCCAAGTTGCTGCGCACCAG
This sequence comes from Geotrypetes seraphini, assembly GCF_902459505.1. NCBI lineage: Eukaryota > Metazoa > Chordata > Amphibia > Gymnophiona > Dermophiidae > Geotrypetes > Geotrypetes seraphini. Next base: position 142,163,991 of record NC_047088.1, on the reverse strand, counting down.
AAACCACCCCTCCAAAAAAAAAACCCACAAAGAGTCAACCACGCATCCTTAAAGCCTGTTCCCTCCGCCAACCTCCCCAACCTTGCTCCTGACTCGCTCATCCCAGTCCCAACACTCTATTGCAATGCCAGATCCGCTTGCAATAAGATTCAAATTCTGAAAGACCTACTCGAGGACTCCGACCCAGGATTCCTATGCATCACGGAATCCTGGATCACGAAAGATGACATATTTACATAAAATGAACTCTGCTCCCACGGCTACCAAGGCCTATTCTCTCCCAGAACTAACCGAATAGGAGGCGGTCTGGCCCTAATCTACAAATCATTCTTCAATGTCCAGCTCATCGAAAAGAGCAGCCACACCTCTCTAGAATACATGCTCGCCTCGGTCAATGACGAACTCCAACCTCACCCACTGGGTATCCTACTTCTTTACCGCCCACCTACCCCTTGGAACAAATCTGATCTCGTTTTTGAAACCATATCAAACGCCTTCCTCAAATTTCAAAGACTCTTGATCATTGGGGACATCAATCTCCACCTTGACGACAACTCCAACAAGGATACGATCGAACTGAAGAGCTTCCTCACCTCTCTTGGTTTCTCCCCCCCACCTCACCATCCACAACCCATGAAAAGGGACACACTCTAGACCTCATTAGTTTCCTTGATCTTACCGCCTACAAAACCTCAGCCGGTGATACCCGCTGGGAACAGGTCCCCTGGTCTGACCACTTCCTTGGGACCTTCTCCCTCCCCATTTTCATGTCGCATCTCGGAGCTCCTCCCCGCTCCTCTAATCCCATCACCTTTCGCAAAAAAATTTCAAGCGACTTATTCTGGTCAAAATTCCTCAAACAATTCTCCTCTGCTCCTAAGCCTGCAGACCCTGAATCCAACTGGCATATCTGGACCGCCCTCTCCAAGCCCACCTACCACTCCCTCGCCCCCCTTTCCACCAAATCCATCTCCTACCTCGCAAAGCCCCCTGGTACCTCCCTTATCACAGAGAACTAAAGCAGAAATGTCGAACTCTGGAGCGCAAATGGAAAAAAATCTAACTCCCCTATAGATAAACAGTCCTGGAGAGCCAACATTAAGCTCTACAATTCAGTACTAAAAAAAGCAAGGAAGAACTTCTATGGCAAGAAAATCTCCAGATCCAACAACCAGAGTAGTACACTTTTCAAAATCTGGCGCTCTCTAACCTCCAAAAAAGACTCCACCTCTCTCCCCTCCTCTCCCTCAGCTGAAGTTCTAGCAAAATTCTTCAATGAAAAGGTCACTACCTTACGATGCTCCTTCCTCCTGCAGTCTCCTACAACTCCCTGGTGCCCAACCCTGCTCTATCGGCCTCTAGCACTATTCCATCCGACAGACTCTGGGCTGCCTTTGAGCACGTATCCGAATCCCTCATCCTCAAACTCTGTCTCAAAATGAAATCTTGCAACTGTTCTTTAGACCCTTTCCCCTCCTACCTCTATGAGGAAATACCAACTCAGGCCATCTCTTCCATTACCAAACTCCTAAACTCCGTCCTACATTCGGGCCTTTTCTCCCTCGAAATGGGCCATATCGCCTTAACCCCTCTATTGAAAAAATCCAACCTCGACCCTTCCACACCTTCCAGCTATCGCCCAATAGCAAACATCCCCCTCCTAACCAAGATGCTTGAGTCCATCATATCGACCCAACTCTCATCCTACCTAGAGAAATTCTCCATTCTCCTACCCTACCAATATGGCTTTCGCCCCAATTTCAGCACCGAATCCCTATTGACCTCTCTAATCTCCAAGGTTCAACAACTTCACTCCCGCAACAAGTTCGCCGTCCTCCTACAATTCGATCTTTCCGCCGCTTTCGACGTTGTTCACCATGACATTCTAATTTACCAATTCTCCGAGATTGGCATCACCTCTACAGTTCTTGAATGGTTCTCAAAATTCCTTCGTTCCCGATCTTACACTGTCAACATGAATGGCACCTCATCCTCCCCCTGGACACCAATCTGTGGAGTCCCGCAAGGTTCACCTCCAGTGCTCCCTCTAAGCGGGCGGGTGTTGTGGGCAAAATTTTTTTCGCTGTGCGCTACAAATATCGGGCGCCAGCGCCAACTCGCCCGATTCTCCTCTCGCCGCGGCCTGCCATCTCCGTACGCCGTGCGCTGTGACGTAAACTTGTGCGCTGCGATGCAATATTTTGTGCGCCAGCGCACACCAGCGCAGCTTAGAGGGAACACTGTCCTCTATCTCCTATCCTTTTCAACATTTATATGACCTCTCTAAAACTCCTCCATCTATCCCCCCTTGAAACAATTTACACCTATGCCGATGACATCCTTGTCCTTCTTGAGACCAACCCAAACCTCACTAATCTCTCAGATAACATATCCTCTTGTATCTCAAACCTCCAATCCTGGGCCCACACCATCCAAATGAAATTGAACGAATCCAAGACAAAACTACTTTGGCTTGGCCCAAAATTAGCTCAGCAACCCACCTCAATCCCACTGTCCTCTGGCTCCACTCTGCAGCTCAAATTCTCCAGCAAGGTCCTGGGCGTCATCATTGATTCTACACCGTCCTTCAATGACCACCTCAACTCCCTGGTAAAAAAAATGCTATTTCAGCCTACACATGCTGAGGAAAGTAAGATCATGTTTCCATCAAAAACATTTCGCCGTTCTCGTCCAATCTATCATCCTCTCCAGACTGGACTATTGCAATTCTATCTTCATATGCCTAACGAAGAAAAACTTTCACAGACTCCAACGGATTCAAAATGCCGCGGCCAAGCTCATCTTTGCAAAAAGTAAATTCGATCACGTCTCACCGCTCCTTTCCAAGCTCCACTGGCTTCCGATAATTTCCAGAGTCCATTTCAAATGCATCTGCCTAACTTTCAAGATCCTCCACGGCATCCTTCCTCCATTAATTCCACTTATTTGGAACTCCTCGAATCCTAATACCACCAGACCCACCCAAAAATCGAAATTATCATTAAAAGGCATCTCCCACCCAGGAAAACTGGGGACTTCCCTCCCCTTCAGACTCACCGAGCTCTGGAACAACCTTACCTCCCCTCTTCGGAACCTGAGTGCTCTCCAACCCTTCCATAAACATCTGAAAACCTGGCTTTTCTCAAGAATCTAACACCCCCTACTCATCTGTCATCCTAGCCCTGTAACATTCTTCTTTCCTCTGATCTTCATCTAGCCCTTCCTTGTAGTTCCTTCTCATTACAATTCCTGTAAACCGTGCCGAGCTCCACAACCATGGAGATAGTGCGGTATACAAACCTAAGGTTTAGTTTAGTTTAGTTTACCTGTGAAAAATGGATCTCTAGGTTCACCCTTATTTAGACGACTGGATGATCAGTGCTAGAGGACCTTGGCTGGATTGTCAGCTTCCGAAAAAGCAATCTGACACCCTTGCAGTCACTGGAATATCTGGGAGTCCTCTTCAACATGGCTGCAGGCCGCATCCATCTACCAGAGGCTTGCAGGCAGAAACTGTGTGTCCAGATTTCTACCCTTCTAAAGCAGTTGGCTCCTTTGGCATGGGACTCTCTTCAAGTGTTGGGATCCATGGTGCAATGTTGAATGTGGTTCCTTGGTGAGGGTGCACATTCGTCCTCTTCAGCATGCTTTGCTCTCTCACTGGGCTCCACACGGGGTACCTTACAGGCCTGTCTTCCTAGGATTCTACAAGCTCGAGCAAGCATGGACTGGTAGCTTCTCCCACAGTCACTCTGCTGGGTCATACTTCTGCAGGCTGCTTCCTGGATCATGATGATGACAGATGCCAGCTTTCAGGGAGCCCAATACAATCATTGTCCTGTTCAGGGGTGTTGGACTCCCTCTCAGAGAAAATGGTCAATCAACCAGTTGGAGCTCAGAGCCACCCGGCTAGCTCTGGTGTGATTGTAGAAGACTCTGGAAGGCCAAGTGGTCAGGGTCTTCTCTGACAATGTGACGGCAGTAGCTTACGTCAATTGCCAGGGAGGGACCAAGAGCACCCCTGTGGCTCAGGAAGCCTGCCTTCTTTTTCTTTGGGTAGAACTTCACCTCCAAGTGCTATCGGCAGCGCATGTGGTGGGAGCTGACAATGTTCAAGCAGACTTCCTCAGCAGACAGACTCTGGATCCGGGTGAGTGGGCACTGTTTGCAGCTGCATTCTGAGCCATAGTGTGGCACTGGGGTTGGCCCCATTTCGACCTCATGGCCACGGCAAGAAACAAGAAAGTGGATCGCTTCAGTCGAAGATCCAAGCCTGAAAGCAAGAGGCTTTCTAGTGCAGCCATGGCCTCAGGAGATTCTTTTTTTTTTTTTGTATTTAAATGTTTTTATTATTGAAAAATGTTCAAGAAAATGTACAAAGTATACACACCATGGAAAACAAGTAAAAGCAACTACAAGTACAATACAGATAATATTGTAGAGAAATCAGTTGTACCACAACACAATATCAAAAACAAAATCAAACATCTTCTTCTAATTTTCACCATCCCTTCCCCCTTCCATCCCATATTCCCCAGCCCAGTACACCCCACCATCCCCCCCCCTCCCCGTCCCCTTGCAGTAAGCAGACAGCAGAGTAACCAATACTAGGTAGTCTTCTAGAATTTGTCCAACAGGGTTTCCAACTTGTTCCAAGTGTGGAAGAAAACTACATATGCATAACGCCTCCTGGCTACTGCTAATTCCATCCTTCCCAACGATAGTAATCGGTTGACCCAAGTAGAATGAGAAGGGGCCTCAGCATTCTTCCAATGATTTGCAATGAGGCATTTGGCAGCCACTAACCCCCATCTAAGAAATTTAGTTTGCCATGCATGCTCCCTAATATTATACAATCCTAATAAGCAACTCAGAGGTGAAAACATCACACTCTCACCTAAGCACTCAGTTAAAGTAGCAATCACCGCTTTCCAGAAAGATGTGAGGACCCCACATTCCCACCAGATATGTAGAAAGGACCCCACTTGAGAGCCACACCTCCAACATTGAGCAGATGTTTGTGGGAACATTCTATGCAGGCGTTCCGGTGTATAGTACCACCTGGTAAGAACTTTATACGCATTTTCCTGAACCAAAGCACAGGAAGAAGCTTTATACACCTCCCTGCAGATAGCCTCCCAGTCTTTAGCAGTTAACCGGACATCCAAATCCCTCTCCCAATGTACCCGAAATAAATAGTTAGTAATTGAGCATCCCCTTCTATATTGGTACAATACAGAAAGTGTTTTAGGCACTCTCTGAAGTAATACCCACAAATTCTCCAACGTTTCCCCCTTAAGTGGCAGTCCTGTGTCCCAACCCTGAGCTTGCATAAAATGTCTGATTTGAAAATAGGCAAAGCAATCTCCATCTGGTAAGTCAAATTTCTGTTGAAGTAAACTAAAAGAAAGAATACCATTCGGCCCAACCAGATCTCTAAACACCCTTATCCCCTTTTGAGACCAACTGTGGAAAACCCGATTGTCGCTACCCGCAGGAAATAGGGTTTCAAATGTAATAGAGGCCAAGGAAGATACCACAGCCCCCCCGCCCAATTTAGATCGTATCTGGGTCCAAACCCTTGCTAGGTGTTGTACGAAAGGGTTAGATATGCTCTGTATCCATGCTCGCCGTGGGCCAGAAGTCCACAATCTGTATTTCAAAGGCTCCCTGCCACTATATCTCTGTTCCAATTGTATACCAGATTTGTGTTCTCCCAGTTCCCAATCCAGCACTAACTTCAATTGAGCTGCTTGATAGTACCACACCAGATTAGGTAACCCTCTGCCCCCCTCTTCCCGAGGCGCCCACAGTAAAGATTGGGATAATCGTGGGGATTTACGATGCCAGATAAAAGTACAGATATCTCTACTCAAACTCCTCAAGTCCCTAAGAGGAACCAATATAGGTAGAGTCTGAAATAGGAATAGTAATCTGGGGAGAACATTCATTTTAATTATTGCTATTCTGCCCCACCATGACAGCCATAGGCCATTCCACCGCTGTAAATCTGCCCGAGTACGTCTATAAATCGGCAAATAATTCAGCTCATATATTCGTCCTAGATCCGAGGGGATAAAAATACCCAAATATTTAATCCCACGACTAGCCCATCTAAAGGGAAAGATGCCTCGTAGCTCATCCTCTTCCCCTTGTGTCAAGGTCAAATTCAAAATTTCTGTTTTATTTAAATTAATTTTAAACCCCGAAATCTGTCCATAGGTATCAAACAGGTGCAATAGCTGGGGTATAGTTAGCTTGGGTTGTCCCACATATAGTAGGATATCGTCCGCAAACATAGCTATACGATGTTCCACCCCCTCATTGACAAATCCAACCAATGATAAGTGATGTCTAATGGCCAAAGCAAGTGGTTCAAGATATACTGCAAACAACAACGGAGAGAGTGGACATCCCTGCCGAGTTCCCCTAAAGATGGGAAAAAATTCAGTGTAAGATTGATTAATTCGCAAACAGGCTCTCGGTGAAGCATAAAGGGCCCAGACCCATCCTCCAAACAACCCTCCTAGTCCCATCCTTTCCATAACATCCCATAAATACCCCCAGATAACCCGGTCAAATGCCTTCTCGGCATCAACCGATATCAAAACCACCTTTTCCCTTCCATTGCCTGCCTCCCAAAGTAAATTAAGGGTTCTTCTTATATTATCGCTCACCTGTCTCCTTTGTATAAATCCCGCTTGGTCCTGGTGGATCAGGGAGGGCAGAACCTTCCCCAAGCGTAAAGCTAAGACCTTAGCCAAGATTTTTGCATCTAAATTTAGCAATGATATGGGCCGATAGGACCCACATAATGACGGATCTCTACCCGGTTTGGGTAATATGGTCACTCCAGCCTCTCCCATTGTAGACGGCAACTGACCCCCAGCAGAAATTCCATTAGCCACCCGAACTAAGAGAGGCCCCACCTGTTCCGAGAACTGTTTGTAATATCGACTAGTATACCCATCTAACCCTGGGGCTTTACCATTCTTCAATCCCCCAATCACCCCCAAGACGTCAGAGAGTTGTATGGGTTCCCTTAAGTACTCCTGGTCCTGCATTGATAGCTGGGGTATCTGCAACGAATCCAGAAATCCAGCCTGTGCTCCTACATCTGGGGGTCCCGGTTTTCCATACAGCCCCGAGTAAAAATGCAGAAATTCACAGTGGATAGCAGAGTCTGTGACATGTAGGTCACCCCCCCCCCACTTCCCCTTTAAAACTAGTAATAGTGGCCCTAGCTTGTTTAATACGGATATATCTGGCTAATTGAGCGCTTGCCTTATTACTATGTTCATAAATGTTAAGGCAAAATCTCTCGCGTATACGCTCCGTATCCTCCACCTGAAGCTGATATATTTCATCCCTGACTCTTTGCAGTTGGGTCAGAGTCCGGGGATCTCTCGTATTCTGGTGAGACAACTCCAACTGGGACAAACTCGTTCTCAGGTTAAGATTTTTAAATCTAGCCCCCCATTTGATAAGTTCTCCTCGAACTACAACTTTCATGGCATCCCACAAAATAGCATCTGATACCTCCCCCGTGTCATTCAGGTGTAAATAATCTTTCATTGTATTTTCCACCGCAGAAACCACCAGTGGGGAACTCAGCAGGGATTCGTTAAGCCTCCAATACGAACAACCCCCCAGGTCCAACATGCCTGTGCAAGACAACCACACCGGTGCATGGTCCGATACATGCATCGGTTCGATTTCTGCTGCTCGTAATCCCCCTGCCTGATTCCTATGAATCCACACCCCATCTATTCTAGTGTATGTATTCTGTGCGTGGGAATAAAAGGTATATGATCTCTGAGCCCCATGGAGTAGACGCCATCCATCTACTAGGCCAAGGGATCCCATCAGGTCTCGAAATGCTGCAGCTGATTTTCTCGTGGCTCTACGCCCTCCCCCTGAGTGATCTACCACAGGGTCTGGAGGTATATTGAAGTCTCCTCCCAAGTATACCGCCCCTTGTGTAAAAGAGTTCAATGCCCCTTTCAAATTGTGATAGTATACATCTTGGTTCACGTTAGGGCCATAGATGTTAATAATAGTCACAGGGCGGCCCTGGAGCACGCCCTTCACTGCTAAGCACCTGCCCTCTCTATCCCTCTAGACTTGTTCCACTTGTAAGCCCAGCCCCTTGCGTGCTAAAATGGCCAATCCTCCAGCCCTTTTCGTGGCCCCTTCCCCCTGATGGGTCCAGAGCATATCAAACTGTGGTCTTTGAAGCAAAGATACATCCCTAGGTCTCAAATGTGTTTCCTGCAAAAGGCAAATGTCCCACTTCATACGACGTAGGTCTCGAAAAACTATACTCCTTTTGCCCGGGCTGTTAAGCCCATTTACATTCCAGGAGCCTACAGTCAATTCTGGATCCTTTCCTATTAACCTCCCAATATCCGCCCTCTGCTGCCCGCTAGTCCCCTTACCGCCAATCCCCTCCCTCCCCCCTTCCCCCCTCCTATTAGCTGAGTCTCCAAGTTTCGAATCAGCCATATGAGGAAAATGAGTCACACCGAAAAGGCCCATAAATATCTCCATATATTGCATTCCTTTCCCATTCAACCCCCCATGCCCCCTACATACTCATGTTACCCACACTCAGTCATTCACTTCAATCAAACCTGTTAAAGTAGTTATCCACCATTATTTGCACTTATCCTTAGCACATAATCTGAATAACATCCCTTTCATATTGATTAAGCATAGAATCACTAGCCAACAAAATAACATAGGCAATAGCAGCTACATTCCTAATCTATATGAAAGTACAGTCCCTCTGGGGGACCTGATCAGGTAACCTATCAACAATAGTACCCCTTCTCAATCAAAACCCCCTCTCCAACCCATAAGTGTAATCACCCAACTTGTGTTGCACAGAAACAGGATCAATAGACCAGTGCAAGAACTCTTCCGTAATGAATAAGCAAATAATTTGCAACCAGCATAAGAACCAGAGCGTTGTCAGCTGCTGTCCATATTTGTAAAGTTCAGAGTTTCCTCCCAGGGTCCGAATCAGGTAGCTGAAGTAGATGGTAGGTTGACCACATTAGGCCGCCTGGATACATCCACTCCATTTTCAGTTGCCGTTCCCGGTGTGGCCCGATCTGGACAGTCATGTGGCAGTCGACATCCAAGGTCCTTTAACGCTATCCAAGCATCAGCCACAGAGTCCACCTTCCGATGAGTCCCATTGACAGTGAAATGTAGTCCAAAGGGGAAAAGCCATCTGTAGCGGTAGCCCTCAGCCCGCAATGTTTGAGTAACTTCCCTAAAGGATCTGCATTTCTGGAGTGTCGCAAGGGCCAAATCTTGATAGACCCCCACACGCAGACCCTGCCACACAAAGTCCGGACAACGTCTTGCAGCCTGCAAAACTTTTTCCTTCAATTGAAATTCACCAAAACAGGCTACAATGTCGCGATTACCCGATCCTTTCACCTGGCCAAGGCTTCGATGAGCCCTCGGTAAGTCAATCATCAATGGTGCCATCTGAGAATCATCAGCTAGCAAAGCTTTACAAAAGTCCAACACCACTTCCCTGGCATCTTTGTAACGTTCCAGGTCTGGTATCCCCTTAAATCGTAAGTTATTTCGCCTAGATCGATTCTCTAAGTCTTCAACCTGACGTTTTAATTCTTCCAAATGTACTGTTATAGAATCTATATTAACGGATCGTTCCTCTGTTAAAACCTCCACGTGGTTCAAGCGCTCTTCAGCGGTTAGGACTCTGCCGCTGAGCTCACCTACTTCCGCTCTAAGCTCCCCCAGCGCGGTCTTCACGTCGGTTCTCAGCCCCACCATTTCAGCTTTTAATTCTTTGAACCACGTCTCGATTTTACCTTCTATAGGTCGATCATCTGACAAGAGGCCTGGCCGAGAAGGCGCAGTTGAAGAGGACGTGATCGGCTCCGCCATTTTGTGTTGCACCGTCGGGGAGCCTGGAGCGTGCGAGCGGGTTTTTACGCTCGTTACGCCGGTAAAATGGAATTTCTCCTATTTTTTCCGGCTCGCCATACACTCAGCAAGCCCAGACTTCGAAAGAATAGTTCCCAATCCGCCGCTTGAAGCAATTATAAATCTTTTAATCTCGAGCCCCGGCAGAGCTCAAGGTTTAAGCGGCCATATTCTGTGATGACGTCACTTCCTCCCCGGCCTCAGGAGATTCTTATGTATGTCTTTCCTCCTTGGCCAATGATAGGCTGGGTCATTCGGCAAATTGCGGTCCATCTGGGCTGCGTCATTCTGGTGGCTCAAGATTGGCCTCGCAGACCATGGTATGCAGATATGATGTGTCTGTGCAGTGGTTGCAGCCTTTGGCCTGCTTACTCGGGGTCCGGTCTGCATGGAGAACCTGGGTCACTTTTCTCTTATGGCATGGCTCTTGAGCACGCAGCCTTAGAACACAAAGGATATTCTGCTGTGGTTATTAATACTCTTCTCAAGTCTAAAAAGTTGCCAATAGTTTCTGCTTACACTAAGGCGTTTAAGGCCTTCCAACACTGGTGTGCTCAGTACCAAGTGGACCCTTCTTCAGCTCTGATCTCAGTGATTCTTGCCTTTCTTCAGGCCTGAATATGGGCCTCACTGTGGCATCCCTTTGGGTTCAGGTTACTGGACTCTCTTGTTTTAGATCCTGACATCATCAGTCCTCGTTGGCATCTCATCCTGATGTCATTAGATTTCTGAAGGGAGCTCTTTGTGTCAGACTGCCTGTCAAGCAGCAGTTCCCTTCCTGGGACCTTAATACAGTGCTGTCTAGTCTTACCAAGACTCCTATTGAGCCCCTTCAAGATGCTTCTCTCCTGGACTTGATGCTCAAGACCATTTTTCTAGTTGCCATTACTTCAGTACGACATGTGGCAGAACTCTAGGCTTTTTTTTTTTTTTTGCAGAAAGCTATTCCTCTATATCTCGGAGACTGGGGTTTCCTTTCAGACGGTTCCTTCCTTCCTGCCCAAGGTGGTTTTGGCTTTCCATGTTAATCAGGAAGTGCGTTTGTTTGCCTGTCTTTCAGCCTACTGGTTCCAGGACACAAGATCGCCTGTTGAAGAAACTGGATGTGCGCAGAGTGCTTCTGCATTATCTGGAGGTCATCGATGAGTTTCGTCTCCGACTATTTGTTCATGCTGACTCATTCAGTTAAGTGGGGCACTCCCGCTTCCAAGGCCATGATTTCCAGATTGATCCGTAGGGCCATTTCATCAGCCTACATTCTTTCTGGGAAACAGTCCCCTATTTCCATCAAAGCTCATTCTACCAGGAGTGTGGCTTCTTCATGGGCCGAAGCTCGAGTTGTCTCCCCTGAGGAGATTTGCAGGGCGGCAACATTGTCTTCTCTTCACACATTTGCCAAGTTTTACAGAGTAGATGTGGCGGCAAGACAGGACTCTGCTTTTGGGTCTTCGTCCTTAAGGGTTGGCACTTCAAGCCCGCTCTAGTTTTTTGGGGACTGCTTTTGTACGTTTCATCTAGAAAGTCTCATCTATTGCATTGGAAAAAGAGATTATGTTCTTACCCAGGTAAGCTCTTTCCAGTAGATAGGTGAGACATTCTAGACTCCCGCCTAGTCTTTCCTGCACCTGCCTACTATTTCAGTCTGTTTATGCTTCTCCAAGCTGATTCTTGGATGCCTGTAAGCCCTTGGGGGCTGGGAAGAATTTGTATACATGTTTCCGTTTTATATGGGAGTAGTTTCTGAGCTCCTTTAAAGCCTTTGTTGGCAGTTAACATTACTGTTTGATTTAATTCTTGAGCAGAACAGTTTGTTTTTAAACCTGCTGCTACAGGTGCCTCTACTTCACGTGGACTGTGTGGCTCTCAGTGCTTGGATACTAACTGTAGATGGAGCTAAGGAACCCAGTGAAGTACAGCAGAGGCAAGAGGAAAAATCCAGAGTGGATTCCTTCTGCAGATGCACATGGCTATGGAGATATTACCCATCTGTCTAGAATGTCTCACCTATCTATTAGAAAATAGCTTACCAGGATAAATACATAAACTCTTTTTATCTTACATCTAATCAATCATCATGGGTGCCAGTTAACTGAGAGTCTACTGTACATCAGCATTAACAGCTAAAATATGTACAAAATAAACAAAACTGCATAAGACAAGAGTAAAACTTTGAGAAAACCCCTAAAACAGGATCAACAGGAAAAAAACATGTTGGGCCTTCAGTACTTTCTTGTATCCTTCAGTAATGAATTCTATAGTTGGGCACCATGCCCTAGCTCTTCTTGTCAATCTTGCTATATATCCATAGGAATGAGTAGCAAGTGCTGATCTAAGTCAGAGGTGGGCAATCTTTATACACATAGGGTCAGTACTATCCCTAGGAAGCTGTAACATTATGTTATGTCATAACTGGAAATGTATTGTATAGAGGGGCCTTAACCAAATATCAACCCTAAAATTATATACCAAATTAGATGAAGGGAAGATAACCCATTGAATATGTAGAATAATCAAATCATTAAAGCAAACACCATGCAGGTATAAAAATGAAAACCACTATAGTATCTGATATGAAATGAAAAATATAAATCAAAATATTATTTTAGGTATTCAAAAAATTACAATTGAATGATAATCCTAGTTGAGTATTTAAAGTGTTTGAGGAAAATTGTGGTGGACATAAGTTATACAGACTTCAATCTTTAGAACCTCCTATGATGTATACCATTCCAGGTTCCTATCTTGTATACCGTTGTAATCATTAGTTAAAATAGTTATTTTGCACATAATCATTTAACGGGTTGTAGTTAATATATGATTTAGGAATATATGATTTAGGAATATAACTTTTGTTTCATTTCTTTATATCGATAGTTATGTCTACTAAACCCATAAAAATAAACCAATTCACAAGTTTTTTAAGCACATGCACATTATGTACTCTATAATCTTAAGTTTACATATGTCATGCACTTTATAATTCTTAAGATCACATATTTATCAGATTGCAACTAAAAATAGAATTATATTTCAGTTTAGTTTTTTTACACACGTAGGCATCATTTATTATCTAGCATTCAAAAGTACCGTATTTGCCGGCGTATAAGACGACTGGGCGTATAAGACGACCCCCCAACTTTTACAGTTAAAATATAGAGTTTGTTATATACTCGCCATATAAGACTACCCCTTCTTCCGCACACCTTCTGCACAACAAATAAAACTTAAAAGAACATCAGAATTTATTTCAACAATTTTAATTAATTCACTAAAGCTGAATAGAACAATAAACCCATGGGAGCTGCCATGCTATTTGTTTTCTAAACTGTTAACTAAACTGAAACTGTCAATGATAGAAGGAAGATAACACATAGAGGGAGAGAGCAAGTGCCGGGCAAGTCCCTAGCAAGTTTGCTGGCATGACAGTTTCCCTTTAAAAGCCTTCAAAAGCCTCCTGTTCGCCCCCGCAACTTCCTTAAGGGCTAGACTCCACACACGGCCGCATGTGCGAGAGACGTAGTAAAGAGAAAAGGGGTGGGGCCAGAGCGCCGCTGCTTCCCGCTGCGCAGGATGAAGGAGATGGCACCCTTGTCACACTGATGTCCCGCCATGGCCCCGCTGATGTCCCGGCAGGTTTACTAGTACCATAAGCACCGTAAGGAGGTAAGGAAGGAGATGTTAGGGCATGTAAACAGTAGAGAGTTGCGCGGGGACAGAAATCCCACCTGTCCCCGCCAAAGTCCCACCCGTCCCCACCCGTCCCCGTGAGGAATCCCACCCGTCCCCGTGAGGATTCCCTCCGTCCCCACCCGTCCCCGCGAGGAATCCCCTCCGTCCCCACCCGTCCCCGCGAGGAATCCCCTCTGTCCCCGCCCGTCCCTATAAACTTCAGAAATAGTTATTTCATTTAATTATGCTACTGAATTAAAGGCTCTGGTAGAAACCCATTTACAAATAAGCAAAAAGACTTTATTAATTTGAAAATATTAATTGGGAAGAATACATACTTTGCAAATGGGTTTCTACCAGAGCCTCTAATGTTTATAAATTTTTATCAACACAACTAATATACTACTTTATCCTGAAGCAAAATAAAAAAAAAGAAATATAATTCTTTTCCTACCTTTGTTGCCTGGTTTCTGCTTTCCTCATGTTCTCATTCAATTCCTTCCATCCACTGTCTCTCTTCCTTCTGCATCTTCCATTTGCTCTGTTACTGTGCCTCTCCCTTTCTTCCCCCTTCCAAATTGGTCTGGCACCCATCTTCTTCTCTCCGCTCCCCCCATAGTCTGGCATCTGTCTTCTTCCCTGCCAGCGTCTTCTCCCTACTCTCTCTTCCCCATTTCCTTTCAGCGTCCTTCTCCCCCCATCTTCCCCATGTCCTGTCAGCGTCCTTCTCCCCCCTCTGTCTTCCACATGTGCTTTCAGTGTCCTTCTCCCCCCTCTGCTTCCCCATGTCCTTTCAGCGTCCTTCTCCCTCTCTGTCTTCCCCATGGCCTTTCAGCGTCCTTCTCCACCCCTTTGTATTCCCCATGTGCTTTCAGCGTCCTTCTCCCTCCTCTGTCTTCAAGTGCTTTCAGAGTCCTTCCCCCCCTGTCTTCCCCATGGCCTTTCAGCGTCCTTCTCCCCACTCCTTCTCTACCGCCCCAGATGCAGCACAGCCGGCCAGGTCCCCTTACTTTTGTGGCACTTCCCCGACCGACTGACAACAGCCCCGGTCCGACAAACCTCCCTGCCCTTAACCGCGAATCTAAATTACCTTATTACAGCTGCTGTAAGAAGATAATTTAGATTCGCGGCTACAGGCTTTGTTTAAGCCCTCCCTCCCCTCCGACGTCAGCGCTGACGTCGGGAAGACTTCCGTTCGGCTCTGTGCTGCAAGCAGAGAAGGTAGGGAGAAGAGCCGCGCGACTGAGTACATCCAGCCCCGCAGGAACCCCGCGACCCTAGGGGGCGTCCCCACGGGATCCCCGCGACCCTAGGGGGCGTCCCCACGGGATCCCCACGACCCTAGGGGGCGTCCCCACGGGATCCCCGTGACCCAAAGGGGGAACCCGCGGGATGCCCGCGGGTCCCGCGGGATTCCCGTCGTCCCCGTTCCCGTGCAGCTCTCTAGTAAACAGTACCCGGCGTATAAGACGACCCCCGACTTTGGGGAGGATTTTAAGGTACTGAAAAGTCATCTTATACGCCGGCAAATAGGTATTTAAGATTATTAATTCATTAAACTATATAATTACATTTCAATATTTTATATTATTATTCGATATTTAAAAGTATTCAAGATTAGTATTTCTAAAATTAAGTAATTATTATTATTGTATTAAATCAAAATAAATTATTGTAATCAATTAAAATAAATAAAGTTTAAATTTTTAGTGATAGGGGGTGGTGGATATAAATGATTACAACGTTATACAAGACAGGAACCTGGAATGGTATACATCATAGGAGGTTCTAAAGATTGAAGTCTGTATAACTTATGTCCACCACAATTTTCCTCAGACACTTTAAATACTCAACTAGGATTATCATTCAATTGTAATTTTTTGAATACCTAAAATAATATTTTGATTTATACTTTTCATTTCATATCAGATACTATAGTGGTTTTCATTTTTACACCTGCATGGTGTTTGCTTTAATGATTTGATTATTGTACATATTCAATGGCTTATCTTCCCTTCATCTAATTTGATAACTGGAAATGTACACAGCTCCATAAATCTTCTAAGAACATAAGAAATGCCTGCACCGGATCAGACCTAGGGTCCATCCAGTCCGGTAGTCCGCACACGCGGAGGCTCAGCCAGGCGTACCTGGGAGAATACCTTAATCATTTGTATCCCTCAATGTGTCCCGCAAGAAGATGAGCGTCCAATTTTACCTTAAATCCTAAAATGGTGGTTTCCTCCACCACATCCTCTGGGAGAGAGTTCCAGGTGTTCACCACCCGCTGTGCGAAGCAGAACTTTCTGACATTTGTCATGGCCTTGACCCCTCTCAGCTTCAGTCCATGACCTCTTGTCCGAGTCACATTTGACAAAGTGAATAACGCAGTTTATTGCTCTCCATCCTTTCCCCTTGTCGGTGAGCGAGCTTGCTCCATTTTATCGATTCCTTTTAATATTTTAAAAGTTTCTATTAGATCCCCTCTCAGTCTTCTCTTCTCAAGGGTGAATAATCCCAGATTTCTGAGATGTTCTTGGTAGCTCAAGTTCTCCATACCTTTTACTAGCTTCGTCGCTCGCCTCTGCACCCTCTCCAGCAGTGTTATATCCTTCTTCAGGTACGGAGACCAGTGTTGGACACAGTATTCCAAGTGTGGTCTGACCATTGCTCTATAAAGCGGCATTCTGACCTTTTTCGATCTACTCGTGATTCCCTTCTTTATCATGCCCAACATCCTGTTAGCCTTCTTCGCCGCCGCCGCACACTGAGTCGACGGCTTCAGATTCCTGTCTATCAGTACCCCCAGATCCTTTTCCTGTTCGCTCTTCCCCAATGTTATACCTAGCAGTTTATACTCATGCTCCTTGTTTTTCCTGCCCAGGTGCATCACTTTGCATTTTTCTACATTAAAACTCATCTGCCAATTTTCTGCCCATCTCTCAAGTTGGTTCAAATTTCTCTGGAGTTCCTCGTTGTCTTTTTGTGATCTGATTGCCCGGCAAAGCTTTGTGTCATCAGCAAACTTGGTGATGAGACTGGTCGTTTCTTCATCCAGGTCATTTACGAAGATATTGAATAAGATAGGCCCAAGAACCAAGCCCTGATAAATAAGTAAAAATATAATTAAAAATAATGGAAACAGAACTGCTAAAGTGGATATTCTGAAAGTATTTGAAAAATAGACTCTGGTTTATGGTTTTCTGGGTATACTTTCCATGATTTCATGGACCGCAGGTTGCCTACTCCTAATCTAAGTGAATGATTTTTTACAGAAGACTTTCTGTGACTTAAAACACATTTATTCAGGCTGGAACTGTGAAAAAAGATGGCACATTTTATATTGGAGCCCCCCAAATACAGTATTGTGTTAAGACAGTAAAGGGCTAGATTAAAAAGTGTTATCACATTGATGCTGGCTTTTACAAAGCTGTGGTAGAGGCTTCTACCATAGGCCGGTGAGGTAAATGCTCCAATGCTCATAGAATTCCTAGAGTGTCAGAGCATTTAGCACTCTGGGTCGCAGTAGAAACCTCTACCGCAGCTTATTAAAAGAGGGCCTTAAGAGTAACTGCACATAGAATCACAAAAAAATTTAAGTTAAAGCAGAAATAAAATAACAATGTGATATGAATTACTTCAACATTCAAGCCTTCACATCAAAGAAAAAATATATACATGTGCATGGATGGTGAGGAAGGAAGAGATTAGGGATTTGAAGAGGATATCAAAGAGCAAAGCAGCAAGAGCCAGAATCTTTCCAAGAGAAGAAGCAGTGTGTGGCACAGTGGTTGGAGCTACAGCCTCAGCACCCTGAGGTTGTGGGTTCAAACCCCACACTGCTCCTTGTGACCATGGGCAAGTCACTCAGTTCTCCATAGCCCCAGGTATGTTAGATAGATTGTGAGCCCACGGGGACAGATGGGGAAAATGCTTGAGTACCTGATTGTAAAACCGCTTAGATAACCTTGATAGGTGGTATATAAAAACCTAATAAATAATAATAAATATATAATAATTTCAAGATATGGAGAAAAGGTTGAGCTCAAAGTTTTGTATTTTGGGAAGGACTTAATATTTAAGAGTGACAAACATAGCCAAGAGCATCTGGTAGGCAAACCACAATAATAATTTTTATAGTGCTACTGGATGTACACAGCATTACACATTAGTGATAAGCTGTGTTCCATCTAAGCTGAGCACATGAGCAGTTGCTCATAAATTCTAGTAGTGTCGCTCACAGATTTTACATGATCGCTCACAAAAATGTTTGCAAATCTGAAAAATTGTTGGTTTTTAGAAACTGCTGTCGCACAAAAAAAAAATTTAGAACTTGTTGCTCACATGAGAAAAAATTTGCACATACCTGACCAATCTTTAGAGGGCAAACAAAAGAACACCTTACCTTAAGATATAGGCAAACAAACAAAAAAGGCAAAGGAGGTGTCTTTTCAACCAATGATTAATTCTTTATTCAAAGTAAAATAGTCCCAACAAGGATCCCTGTTTCGGCGTTTGATGAACACCTTCTTCAGGGGACACTTTGTGAGAAAACAGCAGTACTTCTGAGCATTGGTGATAAGTATTCAGGTTCAAGGTTTACAATCTAAGTGGATATGTGAGGCTAGGGGAGATAGTGATTTTGCACAACTCCAGTACCCTTGAACCTAATTCTCCTGTTCCCAAACCCAGGAATAAATTCTATCTTATTTCTTCATTCAAAAAACATCTATTTTAAATATTATTAGTAACTCATGTTTGGCTCAAACATATAAATGTTTTAAATGCAGAAAAAGCATCAATAGCTGTGAAAAACCTCATAGAGGATCATGTACGTATATGTGTATATACATGTATGCATATACATAAATATACTTAAAGGAGGAGGAAAAGCCTCAGACTCTACCCAGCCATTGCTTATTAGCATTCAAGTGGGCATAAATCAGAGCTGCCTCGTTGGCAAAAAACCTCCTTCTTTATCCATTTCTCCAAATTTATTTATCAAAATTTAATTTGTCAATAATTTAACTTTATCTCATTCACAACTCAAACAAACTACCCAATTTATATTGTGTATATATTTTTTTCGTTTTTCTATTTAATTTTACAATTATTTAACATTGTGTTATGAGTCAAACTTATCTGCCTGTGAGCACGGAGTTTATGTGCCGAACATAGCCTTGATGCCCTGACTCAGCTTAGCGAAATGCTGGCTGGCCACTGTTGACTTAGGCTAAGCAGATTTGCCGTCTAACAGAAGTGTGAAGTTGAGTAACCAGGAGGCGTTCGGGGGAAAAGAAGTGGTTTGAAGTCAGAGGAGCAACATAGAAAGATAAGTATTATAAATGACTCCTTTATAACATTTCTAACAGGCACGGACCCATACGTAGTTCTGATACACTAGCGGGAAGCGATTTTATGGTTGCTCCCGAACACAGTTGTTAGGTAGTAGTTTTCTCTGTTTGGCTCGTAACACAATGTTAAATTGTTGTAAAATTAAATAGAAAAAAATATATATATACAGATCCAGCTTCAGCCCCCATCTGCCTTCCACTCAGCCCCCAGAACAGTCCATAGCAGCAGAATCCCACCCACAAGTCCTGAGCTCCCCTAAGCAGTAGAATCCTCCCCTGTGGGTCCAGCTGCCCCACCCCATGCAAGTCGGTATCTAAACGTTCCTCAACTCCCCTCTCTGCCCGTGCCTATTTTACCTTTAACCTCAGCCACTACGGAGAACAATCTTCAGTGACCTGTACCAAAGTCTTCCCTCTGCCGAGTCCCTCACTGATGTAACTTCTGGTTTTGCGAAACATATCAGAGAGGACTTGACAGAAGGAATGCCTCAGTGCAGGCCTTTGAAGATTGTTCTCTGTGGCGGCTGAGACTAAAGGAGACCAGACTTGAACACAATACTTCAGGTAAGGTCGCACCATGGAGTGATACAGGGACATTATAACATTCTTAGTCTTGTTAACCATCCCTTTGTTAATAATTACTAGCATCCTGTTTTATTTTTTTGGCTGTTGCTGCACATTGGATAGAAGGTTTCATCATATTGTCAACAATGACACCCAGATCCTTTTCTTGGGTGCTAATCCCAAGGTAGACCCTAGCATCCAGTAACTGTGATGTGGATTATTCTTCCCAATGTGCATCACTTTTCATTTGTCCACATTAAATTTCATCTGTCACTTGGATGCCCAGTCTTCCAATTTCCTAAGGTCTGCCTGCAATTTTTCACAATATGCATGCATTTTAACAACTTTGAACAGTTTAGTGTTATCAGCAAATGTAATCACCTCACTGGCCATTCCAATTTCCAGATCATTTATAAATAAGTTAAATAGCACCAGTCCCAGTACAGAACCCTGTGGCACTCCACTGTTTACTCTCCTCCATTGAGAAAAATGACCATTTAACCCTACTCTCTGTTTTCTACCTGATAACCAGTTCCTAACCCACAACTGAACTTTGCCACCTATCCCATGACACTTTAATTTTCTCATGAGCCTCTCATAGGGAACTCTGATAATCTGTGTGTAACTTACACATCTGCAAGTAATTTAACATAGAAACTGTTAGTATTGTAGTGTATAAGCAGCAGAAAGTTATTGTTAAGTTATACACTACATAACAACTCCCAATAGCTAGGCTTAGATTCTAGGGTCTAAAATTGAAGGGCTTATTTCCAAAACCTACTAAGGAGCATGTTCTGCAAATGGCGCCATGATCAGAAGCCACTCCCAAATGTGTCGCTGTTTACATTTCAATCACACAATGGCACAGTTTGCAGAATCACGGCTTAACGTGTAAGATAGGCGCCAGTAATGTAGGCCTTTAAACCCCTGCCCTAGAATTCCAGCATCTATCTTACATGTGACTTGTATCTACAGAGGCGCCTACAGTCACTTCTTGTGTTAACCATGCCTACTGTGACCTTAAGCGACACAAGGTGTCTCCATAGTCGTGTTAATGACACCATTTTTGAAGGCGCCTACTTTTTTTAAAATGCTGTTTTGTTTCTAGCTGACAGAGTCAATTACTGTGCCGATTGAACCAAGTAACACAATTAAGTTTGGTGGCAGTAGGGCACCTACCACTATCTAAATAATGGTGCTATTTAGAGAATTTGTTCCTAAGTCCATATTATTTGCATTGAACCTAAAGAGTTTTAGAAATAAACAATTACACACCCATGACTTTTGAGGATCTTTACATTGCAGAGTGATAGGCTGGCTCTGATGTGTCTGAAATGAAATCTGTGTTCTTATCATTTATCTCAGGCTGTTGTTCTTTGTACCTACCTGGAGATGGGGGCAGTTAATCTGCAAGGGCGTTCAGTGATTGAGCTGGGAGCTGGGACAGGACTAGTGGGAATTGTGGCTGCTTTATTAGGTAAGTCTGGCTGCTAAACACATTTTTAATTTTTCTACATCTGGTACATTTCCTTTTTTCTGTACATCTGTTCCTACAGTAATGTTCCCTGCAAGATTTTTTTGAGCTTTTTATAGGATATTTTCTAAAAGGGTCTGCAAAATAGCTATAGATGTCTTTAATTCAATTAACTTAATATAGTCATGTGAAAAAATTAGAACACCCCATGAAATATTCAGTTCTTTCTTATAAAATGTTCACATATCGATGTCAAATATTTTTATTTATTTATTTATCTCTGGAAAAGAAAGTGATGTAATTACAGGTAAACAACAAAAATTTTCCTTGATTTGCTCATAAAACAAAAGATATCCACAAAAATGTATATTCTAACTGAGGAATAAATTAGGACACCCTGCACCCTAATAGTACCCCCTTTAGCTGAAATAACTGCAGTGAGAATCTTCTTGTAGCCATCTACCAGTCTCTGAAATCAGTCTGAGGAAAGTTTGGCCCACTCCTCAGTGCAGAATTCTTTCAGCTGTGAGATGTTTGAGGGGTTTCTTGCATGCACAGCACGTTTCAAATCACCCCACAGCATCTCAATGGGATTAAGATCAGGCCTGTGACTCAGCCACTCCACGACTCTCCATTTCTTAGTTTTCAGCCAGTTCTTGGTGGATTTACTGGTATGTTTTGGGTCATTGTCATGTTGCAGGGTTCAGTTCCACTTCAACTTTACTTTTCTTACAGATGGTCTCACTAAACTAAACTAAACTAAACCTTAAGTTTATATACTGCATCCTCTCCATGGAAGTGGAGCTCGGCATGGTTTACAAGAACTTAAAATATAAGAAGAGAAAGGAAAAGGTTTACATGAGCTTATATATAGAATGGAAGAGTAAGGGGGAAAATAGAATTACATGTTAGAGAAGAGCCAAGTTTTCAGTTGCTTGCGGAATAGTTGGAGAGAGCCCAGGTTCCGCAACGGGCTAGTAAGGTCGTTCCAGAGACCTGTGATTTTGAAGAGAAGAGATTTTCCCAGTTTACCTGCATAGAGAGGGGATGGATAGTTTATATCTTTGGGCGAATCTGGTGGAGTCAGGACTCAAGGAGTTAAATGATAGTGGGATTAGGGGAGGAAGGATGCCGTGAATGATCTTAAAAGCCAGGCAGGAGCATTTGAAATGGATTCTGGAAATCACTAAGAGCCAGTGAAGATTGGACAGGAGTGGGGAGACATGGTCCTATTTGCGTTTTGCAAAGATCAACTTGGCTGCAGTATTCTGGATAAGCTGGAGTCTTTGAAGACTTTTTTTGTTAGGCATAAGTAAATGGCATTGCAGTAGTCAAGTTTGGAGAGGATGATGGATTGGACGAGGATGACAAAATGTTTTTGGCAAAAGTAGGATCTTATTTTCCTCAGCATGTGGAGGCTGAAAAAGCATGATTTTGCCAAGGAGTTGAGGTGGTCGTTGAGGGAGAGAGAAGAATCAATAGTGATGCCAAGGACCTTGCTTGAGAACTCAAGGTGCAGAGCAGCGCCTGTGGGTAGTGCGAAGATGGTGGGCAGATGTTCTAACTTTGGGCTGAGCCAGAGTAATTTTGTTTTTGATTCATTTAGTTTCATCTGTACCGAGAGGGACCAGGAGTGGAGTCTCATTATGCAAGATGTAATGTTCTCGTGGAGGTTGGTGAGGTTCTGGTCTGTTTCAAGGACAAGGATGTCATCAGCGTATGTGTAGATTGTTTCAAGGGGGGAAAGTTGGAGGAACTTCAGGGAGGACATGTAGATGTTAAAGAGAATAGGGGATAGGGGTGATCCCTGAGGGACACCGCAAGATGGTGTCCAAGGTACGGACATGGTGCCATTTGTGTTGACAGTGTAGGAGCGAGAGCGAAGGAAGTTTGAGAACCACTTTAGGACGGTGGAGTCAATTCCTATCTCAGAAAGTTGATAAAATAGTGTCGTGGTGGACGACATCGAAAGCTGCAGAGAGATCGAATTGTAAAAGAACAGCGAATTTGTTACGAGAATGTAGTTGTTGAATCTTTGAAATTAGGGAAACTAGGAGGGACTCAGTGCTGAAGCTGGGTCTGAAGCTGTGTTGGTAGGAGAATGGAGAATCTTTCTAGGTATGAAGAGAGCTGGGTAGCGACTATGGCCTCTAGCAGTTTAGTTAGGAGAAGGATATTTGCTATGAAAGGTTAACGCCTGCATTTTATCCTATGCACACGTTAGTGCATGTGTGGATTTGTATACTTTGGGTTAATTATGTTAAAGCTTACAGTCCTGAAATAATGATAACAAATCAGTAAAAACCACCTTTTTATATATAACATCGTAGGGACGTCTATCTGGCATCTATGTGCAGTTTTTGAGAACGCGTGCCTAATAGACGCCTAAGATACGCTTCAGCACGCGATAAAAAAAGTTTTAATGTGTGCTGAAGCGGCATGATTTAGGCACGGTTTAGGCGCCATTAGTGTGTGGTAAAGGTTAACACATGCATGTTATCCTATGCACAAGTTAGTAGTTAGCGCATGCATGGATTTAGCGCACTTTGTAAAACTCACCAATTGACTGTTTTCTCAGAAAATCTTCTATAACCAAACCCTTCTGAAGGGGAAAAAAGTGTGAAACATGTTAGTATTGTGAAAATGTAGATAATTCTTCACAACTCCGTCTAAGTCCCAATTAACGCTTGTTAAGACCCTGAAATTGGACGCCTAAAGCACGCCTAAAGTTAGGCGCACTTTACAGAATCTATGCCTTAGTGACAAATACTGAAATTCTTAACTGCAGGTTGTTGCCTTATTATCTGAACTATAGAACTGTTCTACGTTTCATACCTAGTTTATTCTTGTTCCACACAGGTGCTCATGTGACTATCACCGACAGACAGGTGGCACTGGAATTTCTAGAGTCAAATATTCAAGCTAACTTACCCACTACTCTGCAGCACAAAGTTGTTGTGAAAGAGCTGACCTGGGGCCACAACTTAGGAAACTTCTCTCCTGATGCATTTGACTTGATTGTGGGGTCAGATATAATTTATCTGGAGGAAACCTTCCTAGATTTGCTGCAAACATTGGAGCACTTGTCTTTGGAACAAACATTGATTCTGCTGTCCTGTCGCATTCGTTATGCTCGGGACTGGGACTTCCTGAAAATGCTAAAGGCACGTTTCACTGTTGTTGAAGTCCACTATGATCCTAACACAGATGTACATATATTCCAGGCACAGAAGATTACATTGAAGGAAGAACTTTGAGCATCAATATGAGTTTATGTAATTACAAATGGAAGTGTTTATCTTTACTTACCTTGATGAAGACATCCAAGAATTCATTCAATATACATATGCAGTCCTGGCTGTATTAATGATTAATGGCTAAGAAACCTAAGTATAGGGGCTCATTTTCAAAGCACATAGACATAAAAAGTACCATGGTACTTTGTGTGTCCAAATGCTTTGAAAATGAGCCCCATAATATTTTACTGTTATAATGTAATGCTGTTCCTATTTGCTACCACTGTTCAAGGTTTGCACCCCCTCATCTGCTTTTTTCTCCTTTTCTGTTTTTTTAGGCTTTTATTTTCTCATTGTGCCAAATGTTTAGAATTAGAGGTTTTTTTCAGTTAGTTCAGTACAAGCAGTTGACATGCCAGGTTGCAAATCCTCAAGGTGCTGCAGTTCAAAATTCTAGGTAAAAAGCACACTTGAGAAGTAATATCAAACCAACCTTTATCCCAGGACAAGCAGGCAGCATATTCTCACATGTGGGTGATATCATCCACGGAGCCCCAGTACGGACAGCTATAAAAGTGCATGGCCACTTTAAGAACTTAAGAAAGTTTGTGAACTGCCCACACCGCGCATGCCTTCCTGTCTGACGCAGGCTTGCGGCTCCTCAGTTCTTAGTTTTCCGTAGAGCTAAGAAGTGTTTCTGAACGTTGTTGATTTTTTTGCCATTGCCTTCCCGCTCTTGTGGGTTTTTTTTATATTTATGTTTTATTTATTGTAACTTTTTGTCCTTGGGAGTTTCTGCTGCTGAGACCCTTATTTTTTTTCCTCAGCCATCGCTTTGGCTGGCACAGTCTTTTGACCTTTTTATTTTTTTCAGACAGCTAAATGGGGGCAAAAAAAAATAAAATTATATTATATTTATTAAAAGAGAGAGACTGCTAAAAGTGCCCACAGTCTACTTTTCTTCCTTTTCCCCAGAACGTCGGGTGGAACTTCTGCATGGTTTGCTATTCTGCAGTTCGATAATCATCTGGAAACAAACAGGAAAGATTGTTCGGTACTGGCATGGACATCGATCAAAATCTTCATCATTGAAGACATTGACACTGATGTCGGGACATCACTCTGTCTGATAAGCCAGTTTAGAGGCACCATCTTCCAAATTGCCGTCGCAGGTCAATTTGCATCAAGTCTCTTGATACTGACCAAGCAACGACGACCATCCACCAGCTTGTCTCAACCTCGAGGTGTGCACCCTCAGTACAGTCACCCTCTTAGGAGCATGTGGTAACACCGATGGTACTGGCATACATGCCAAAGGTACCGGTGGTTTTTTCTTCTGGATACATCTACATTGTTTAATCCAGTATTTACTCGGTACTGGTCTATCCTCAGTACATGGCTTCCAGGTCCTGTGGTACTACTGCTGGTTTCTCTGGACCAACATCGGTCTACACCGGTACCAAGAGAAAACATCCTACTTCGCATCATATTTTTTTCAAGTCATTGGACCGGTACCGGACTTGACAGCATCACATTTCTTCACCGAAGCCCTTGACCTTTCAGTCTGATTCAATTGAGGGCTTTTCTGAGTATACAACAGAGTCTCCATTCAACTGTCTACCAACGGTTAAATCTTCCACTGAAAGAGTATAGTTCTTATGCAGTTGGGGAAAAGAGCTGTCACTCGAGCTAGAAGCTGATTCTACCTACATTGCTGAATACTTCCAGCACTTAGATTATGATCAATCTCTTCAAGAACTTCTCTGCCTCTCCTTCAACGACTGAATCCTGGCTCCAACTGTATTATTCCCATTGGGAACTGATAACCATGTTCCTCTAGGTTCTACAGGTCGTTCGAGAGGGTTACTTTTTCATAAGGCTTATGAAATGCCTCTCATCATTATGGGATCTTCCAGGGATTTTCCTCTATATTCAACTATCAGCCACTAGTTGTAGAGGTAACCCCCCCCAAAAAAAAAAAACCAACTATATGCCTCAGTGCCACCAGCGAGTGAGGGCTGCACTATGGACTCATTTGGATTTTGCCTTCTTTCGATGGATACTTTTCTTCTCGAAATCTACAGGAATCTCATCAAATATCTTGATCTCTTCCCCTACCTAGAATATATTGGACTTGAGACTTATTTATGGTCTGCAGGGGAGTCTAACATGGGTGTAGAGTCTGTAAAGTTAGATTCCTCCACATGGTATGGCTGTTCAGGATTCCAAATGAAAATTGGTTAACACTCTAGTTCTGGGGGAAATGTTTTAAATAAAAAGGCTTTGAATAATGGACATCAGTATGAGCCCTTCAGATTGCGCATGAGGAATTATTGGCTCAGGCAGTAACTCACTGGTGACTAGCACCAGACCTAAGTCTAAATAAGAACCGATGTAATGGTTTGATTCTCACACTCCTTGGTGGATGGTGCCGACGGCTTCAATAATATTCTGTCGCCCCTACAAATATATATTTTCTAGCAATCTCCGCTCCTGAAGAAGGCAGCGAAATGGAGCTCTGTTGAGTAGTGATATTGATTTCTACAGGCAACATATACTTCTAACAAAGATTGAGCTAAGTATTTGTGTGCAAGCAGTTTTGGATGAAATTCTACATACAACACTTTGAATTGCCATAAAGAATATGAACTTTTAACAGAATAACTTGTATGAATTTTATGAACCATATTTATGAACTATATTTGTTTATCGATTTATTGAACCTAGATTTTTTACTTCACTATCCATCAATTTTGATATGAACTGTTTTCTATTTTTATGAATTACATAGAAGTAGGGTATAGTTTATGATACTGTTTCAATTTAGAATTTTTTCCACTGTTTGCACTCGCACTTTAAACTTTAGGCTTTTTTAAAAGTTTTTATAAGATGCATTTTCAGCACTTTAAGGACTTCTAGCACTTTCACTATCACGTTTTGGGAGATCATTCATTTTTTGCTTTAGTATTTTTTCTCATATATCTTTTGAGTTTCTTCAATTTTTCTCCTGGAGTAAATGTTTACAAGTGATTTAAAGTACACATTTTTTGATTATACACAAAATAGGACAACATGATGTATGAGACAGTTCTTATTTAGACTTAGGTCTGGTGCTAGTCACCAATGAGTTACTGCCTGAGACAATAATTCCTTGTGCGCAATCTGAAGGGCTCATACTGAGGTCCATTATTCAAAGTCTTTTTATTTAAAGGCAGTTGCAAGGGAGGCCTTAGCCTTCTGGCCCCCTTCAAGAACCGGACAGCATCCGGGTGAGAAGCCAGAGAACCCCTGAATGAAGAGGGACCTAAACAGGAGAGTCCCGTAATCCAAACACATAGAGAAGAAACCACTAGACTCTTCCTGAGGCCAGCCTGCAGGAAGTCCAGAACATGAGCCACCAACGGTACCAAAGGGTCCACCTGAATCCCCGCACACCAAGCCTGAAAACACCTCCAGGCTTTCGCATAGGCTGATACAGTCGATTTCCGCTTGTTCTGCAGGAGTGTGGCGATAACTGCAGAGGAATAACCCCTGGCCGTCAAGGCTGCACGCTCAAGTGGTCAGGCCGTAAGACCAAAGCGGTCCGGATCTTGAAGTGCAATCGGCCCCTGTGTGAGCAACCTCTGATGGCAAAGAAGACACAGTCCCCTCTCCGAGGACAACCTCACAAGGTCTGCATACCAAGGTTTTCTGGGCCAGTCCAGAGCCACAAGGATCACTGGACCCCTGTGAGAGGACACCAGCGCATCACTCACCCTATCATAGTCCACAGGGGAAAGACGTACAGAAGTTCTTTTGGGTCAAGATTGAACCTCCAGTCATCAGCTGAAAAATCTGTCAGCCTTCCTGTTCTGAGAAGATGCCATTAGATCGAAGGTAGGATGAACCCAGTGGCACACTATGGTCTCGAACGCCAGCCCAGACAGGGACCATTCTCTCTGGTCCAGAGTCTGACGACTGAGAAAGTTGTCTACGCTGGCCACATGAGCCACGGACAAGGCCAACAGATGTTGTTCCGCCCCAGCAAATAGTAAGCGAGCCTCCAAGCCCAGCAGGGGACTCCTTGTATCCCCCTTAACGGTTGACATAGGTAACAGCCGTCACATTATCTGAGAACACACAGACAGCCTTCTGGTGGAGATACCCTTAAAATCTCAGTAGAGCTAACCAGATCGTTTGCAGCTCCAGTCGATTGATGGATCATCTGCTCTCCTGCGCCGTCCAGTGGCCCTGGACCGGGACCAACATGCAAATTACACCCCAGCCAGAGAGACTCGCATCCATGGTTAGGATCACCCAGTCCAAGACCCTGCAGAGGGAGCCCTTTGTTCAGAGTGACCGGGTTCAACCACCACAACGTACTGCTGCTTCACCTCCCAGTGCATCTCTCTGGGGATTCCACCATATCAGAAGTGAAAACTGAAGAGGACGCAAGCGAGCTCTCGCCCACAGAATCACATCTATGGTTGCCACCATGAGACACAATACCTGTAGGTACTGCCAGGCTGTCAGGGCCGAAACTGCTAACATGTGCCGAATCGCACTCCTGAGTTTGAGTTTTCTGGATTCTGGAAGAAATACCCGGTTCAGACCCACGTGGAACCGGATTTCAAGGTACTCCAAGTCCTGGGTTGGCTCGAGGCGAATCTTCTTCAGATTGATCACCCATCTGAGACGTTCCAGCAGACACCACTTGGCGAACCGCCAAGCGGCCTAGCGCCGAGAGAGCTCTGATCAGCCAGTCAAGGTATGGATTGCAGATGGGCAGCCACCACCACCATGATCTGGGTAAAAGACTGAAAGGGACCGCCACAAACTGGAAATGCCTCCTGAGAACATGAAACCTCAGGAACCTCCAATGATCTGAGAATATCAGGTTGTGGAGATACGCTTCTGTGAGATCCAAGGAAGCCAAAAACTCCCAGGGTGCCACTGCTGCTATGACAGAACACACCATTTCCATCCGGAAATGCGGAACTCACAAGAATGCGTTCACTGCTTTCAGGTCCAGAATTGGTCTGCAATCTTCGGAGTCTTTCTTTGGCATGAAGAAGTAAATCGAGTATCTCCCGGAGCCCAAGTTGTCCCTTGGGACCGGCTCTAAGGCCGCAAGATCCAGTAACCAGCGCACGTAGCGCACACCTTGCTGGCCCTGTCTGGATTTCCCTCGGGAGAAGACAGGAAGAAGTCCGCTGGTGGCCAGAAGAACTGCAGTCGAAGACCATCCCTGTAGCCATTCTGGAAGGAAGACCAAAAGCCACCCCCCGATTCGGGGGGGGCCTCGCCAGACACCTTGCATCATAATTTTCTCTTGGAAGGGACAGAAGATCGAGAGTTGGAAGGCTGTTGGAAGGCTATTGGCGCACTGCACCTCCAAATCGAGGTCTGTAGGATGCTCTGAAACGCTATCCTGCCGCAGGGGGTCCGGCGTACTGTGAGGTTCTCTGGAAGGGACAAAAATTTGGCTGTCCCATCCCCCTGGTCGGATGAGGTCTACAGCTAGGAAGTGCCTAAGGCTTACGGTCCTGCACACATGCCATCAGGTCATCCTAACCCTGGGCAAACAACAGCAAACCTTTAAAAGGCAATTTACTCAGCGTAGCCTTAGATGAAGAATCACCCGACCACTGGCGAATCTATAACATTCTCCTAGCAGAAACTGAATAAGCTCCTAGCTTAGCAAAAACTTTCAAAATATCATAGAGTGCATCTGCCAAATTCACTCCAGAAACCAGGAAGTCGTGATCCCGAAGGACAACCTCCTCAGGATTCTGATGAAGTTTAGAATGACATGCCCGGGCCACAAAGGAAGTGGCCGCTGCAGTGCGCACTCCCATCGCAGCGGAATCAAAAAGACGCTTCATGACAAAATCTAGTCTTCAGTCCTGGACATCCTTCAGGACAACCCCTCCATCTGAGGGCAAAGAGGTATATTTAGTGACCTTAGCCACCGCCGAATCCACCCTCGGCAGGACTAGGCGCTTGGAAAATTCTGATGCTATTGTGTACAATTTAGCCATGGCCCTAGCGCACTTCATGGGACCTTCTGGGGCCTCACAAACCTCCAAGAGCATTTCCACCAGATCTGCGTGATCTGGAAATGCAGTGGAAAGCAGGGTCTTAGAACTCATGATGGAACACTCCGCCTGAACCGTTGAGTCTGAATCAAGTTTCAATGTCCGCAGGGATTCAGAGATAAGATCAGGAAGGCAACTGAACTTAAAGAGCTTGCGCACCGTCTGATCCTCTCCCAGATCACAGAAATCTGTGTTCTGGGAATCCCCGAGATCCGCTAGGCTAGCCACGTCAGCGGAGCCCATCAAATAGCCATGCGACAGCAACGGCATAGAAATTGACGCAGGCACAGAGGCAATAGCGGGAAGTTGCCACTGGCTTTCTAGTTGCCACTGGCTTTCAGGCAGACCAGCAAGGGAGCAGATTGACATGCTGGAATCCAAAGGTTGAACAGACTGCTGCACTGGAGTCTGAGAGGGAGACACAGGTATAGCCCGCTTTCTCATGAAAGCCTGATACATCATATTCACAAATTCCGGTGGAAAATAGTCCCCAGCAGCCAGCGCTGATCTGCCTGACTCAGATTTGGAATGTTTTGAAAACTTATGAGACTTTTCCCTGGAACTGTGCTTGCGTTTCGTGAAAGCACCCACCTTGCCCAATTTTGGCATCCCGGACGCTGGAATCGCATCTCCGGCGGAATTGGAGGAAAGCAGGGCCTCTCCAGAGGAGGATAGTGCGAAATCCATGCCCCTCAAGGGCCACAGCTATGAAACTGCAAGCCATCCACAGCATTTATGGCATGAATCCATGCCATCCTGTCCTGAGGTAGTCATCAGTGAAGTTTGGAGCAAAAACGAAGCTTCTAAGTCCAAAAAATATAGAAAATCCAAGATGGCCACCACAGGTGCCGATTTTGCCTGAAAAACTTTGCCTGTTAAAAACACAGGGAAATGCAAAAAAATGGCGATATTAGGATTTTACAGATGGGGGGGACCAGGGCATGCAGGGAAACCACCCAAAACCCCGATTTGAGCATCCCCCAAAATCAGCAAACTGTGACTCACAGAGACCTGTGCTGCAATGAAAGTCTGTGGCAGCCTGCAATACACAGTACAAGCAAGGAGATCAGTACCTCAGGAGCTGATTAAACTGGATTTTTCAGGTCTTCTGACCACTTCACCTTCCCTGTCACCTCAGATCACGACCGCCAGGACCCCTCATGGAAATCAGGGAAGACATGCGGTGTGGTTCTGATCCCGGCATACCTCCACGGAACCACAGCAGCCTATGGAACTAGGGGAGAGATGGCTCCTGATCCCGGAGACCCGATCCAATCTGCAGGCTGTTCAGAGGGCTTGCTGCAGTTTAAGCTTACAGAGCACCCTCCAGAAACAGACAAAATTTAAAATGTCTGCAATCTCCTGCCAAAGGATCACTCGCACATAGTTGATCCGCAGCACGTGTGCACACCCGTGAAATAAATTAAAAAAGACTAGGAATTGAAAACAAGAGACTGATTTCAACCATGCAGAGAAGCTGCAGGTACAAAACTGAGCATGACAGGAAACTCCCAGGCAGGTAGCCCAAAGGGGAAGGATCAAGTTTTAATAGCCCTGCAGCAGAAGCTACCAGACTTACAAGAACCCTCGAGTTCAGCTTCCAGAAGGATTATACAAGAATAGACCTTTTCAAGGTCAAACCACCTCCAGCAGTTTGGGATCTCAATGTTCTCTCTAGACTTGTAAAGTCTTATTTTGAACCAGTGTCTTCGACTTGTATGAAATACCTCACTTGGACAGTGTTTTTTTCTTATCTCTCTTACCTCTGTTCAAAGAATGAGTGAACTTCAAGTACTGGTGCTGGATCTACCACTCACAGTGTCTCATCATGACAAAGTTGTGCTTTGCAATCATTTGAAGTTCCTTCCAGAAATTCTCATGAAATCCATATAAATTAATCTACTGTACTTCTAGTGTTCTCTACTAAGACTTATTCGCTTTCTGGAGACATGGCTCTTCATACTCTCATTTCACACGAGCCTAGGCTTCCTTCTTACGGAGAATTCAGCCATATTGAGCATCTCCTCTGATCCTAATAGGTTGGGACATCTTGTATCTAAGAGAACTATATCTACAGGATTAACGGTTTGTATCATTTTCTCTTATGCTTAGGTGGGGCTGCAACTGAGAGTTCCATCACAGCCCACAAGATCCAAGCTATGGAAGCTTCCCTTGCTTTCCTATGCTTAACTCTTATTGATGGAATCTATAAAGCTGCTCTTGGTCCTCAGTTTATATATTCATCACTACTGGCTGGAATCTTTTTCCAGACGGAAGGGTCACTTCGGCCAAGCAGCACAGTAAAATTTATTTTCTTAATGGCCAACTCTCCTTCCATCCCATTTTAGTAAGCTAGGGAGGCCCATATGTGAGAATATGCCACTTGCTTGTCCTGGGATAAAGTACAGTTACTTACTTACATGTGTTATCCAGGGAAAGTAGGCAGATATTCTCACAACCCACCCACCTTCCCTGGTTTGCTTCTTAGCTAGCTTACGGAACTGAGGAGCCGCAAGCCTCCGTCAGGCATTAAGGCACTTGCGCATGCACGGTGCAGACAGTTCACGAACTTTCTTAAGTTCTTAAAGTGGCGATGCACTTTTAAAGCTGTCCCAATGATGTCACCCACATGTGAGAATATCTGCCTGCTGTCCTTGGATAACACCTGTTATGGTAAGTAACTGTGCTATATCTACACACCAGTATTAGTGCCTGACTTACACATTTGATACACTAATGGGAACTGCTTTCTCTAAGGGCTAGATTCACAAAGCAAACCGATCATATACCATATTTCCCTCCTGCACTATTCACTAACCTCTCCTGCGATCTGCTTCGAATCCGTGCATGCAAATGAGGGGAAACGCAAGCAAAGTAGGCAGGGATGCGATTCACCAACCAAATTTGGGACACCATTTGAGCTGGCCAAACAAGAATAGAAGTGACTGCTGGGGACTTGTCGCACACATCTCTGCCGACTCTCCTGCTCCATTGCTGCCCTGTACTCTCTGCCCCAATCTTCCACTGCCGCCCTGCACTCTCTGCCCCAATCGTCCACTGCCACCAGGCACTCTGTCCCTGGAGGGTTTTTTCCTGCCCTGCTTTCTCCCCATGTCCTCTCTGCTTCCCCTGGCTCTGCCACCTTCCCTGCAGTGAGTCCGCGGGTCTAAAGCAGGGCTGCACACCGCAGTGCAGCCCCACTTTAAACCCTTGGGCCTGCACTGCAGGGAAGGCGCAGAGAGCAGGGCATGACCAGCTGAAGCCGGGGATTATAGGAGCAGGAGACTCGGGGCCCAAAATAAAAAAACGGACACAAAACGCTTGCGCAGACAATCTGCAGGGAAAGGAGATAGTCTGCGCATGCGTTAGGATCGCATACCAGCAATCCATGCATGTAGAGGGGGGCGTTCCTCTGAGCGCCCCCATCTGCATACATTATACTTTAGCTAATTCATTGGACCTGCCCGGATCGGGTCCGATCAGGCAGGTTTGTGAATCTAGCCCTAGGTCAATAATTCAGCTGTTATCACTGGGGGTTTTTTTTCCATCAAGCTAGAACTGCATGCAATGACAATTCACATCATGGATCAAAGAGTGGGAAAAAAGTTTAGTTTTAGTGACACATGAAGACTGCCAGAACTTCTCAGTCAAACAGGATCAGCAGATGGAGAAAATGTGAAATTATAGTATTGTAATTCAAATATATATTAATGGATCAAAGATATATGTTTTTCAAAGGATGCAATCTGAACTACATTTTTTAACTCAATAAGAGAATTCTTTAAATTGGAACACTGTATTACAATACAGAATGGACAATAAATAGCCAAGGTATTTTGTAATTGCTTCTATAAAGGCAGGATCATAGCTGGCAACATTTGAAAATGATTAGGGGTGCAGTACACAATACAAATTACTCCTCCCTGGATGCAGTGAAGGATCTTGTTTTATATTCAGGATGCCCATTACCCATTGGACTGGCTCATTATGGGCATGGTTACTATGATACTGGTATCCTATTAAATCTTGTTCATAGAATCTATGATGGTTACAGCAATGTAACATTTGTATTATCTAGAACAGTATTGCCTGTAGATTACTTGAAAAATTCTTTTTAATATCTATTTTGATTAGTGGTTAAGGTCAACATTATTACAAGGACATTAAAAACGTGTCATTCTTTTAAGTGTGGACAATTCCATAAGAACATAAGAGTTGCCATATTGCGTCAGACCGAAGGTTCATCAAGCCCAGTATCCTGTTTCCAACAACTGTCAATTCAGGTCACAAGTACCTGGCAAGATCCCTAAAGAGTATAACAAGGATTGTTACAGAAATACTTAGACTTTGCTTATGTTAGGTGGATGGGATAGGGGTCTACTGTCTATATTGTTACCTTTAACATAGATTTTTTTTTCTTGTATAAGGTGGACCAACATTGGGATTCTGTTTAACTGAAAATGTTAATAAAATTTCAAGTTAAAAATAAAAGAATGTTCCAGCAAAGCTAAATCACACCTGTATTTTAGGCTTCCTAGCAAAAAGATGGTTTAAAAAAAAAAGATATATATCAGTTATATACAGTATAAGCATACATGTGGAGGGGCATAATAAAAAAAAAAATGAAGTCCCTAGATGCAGAAGTTGGCAGCAGGGAAATGTCCATTCTCAAAAAAAACATCCAAAATGAGGTTGGTTTTTTTTTTAGCATGGCCTACCTCCATGTTTAACAATCTACTCGCCCAGACAGCCATTACGTCCATCCCTACAACACATTCCTGAACAAAAAATCACCCAAGTCCCAAATGCCCAAACCTCGATCTTTTAGGGGAAGGAGGGGCCAGTCCTTCACCTAAAAGCAGGATTCTGTAACTGATGTCTGTCAAAAAACAACGCCGGTTACAGAATCCTGGCCCACCCCCCACCACAACGATTGCAGCAGGAGAGATGCCCAATCTATTCTACTGGGACCTCCCCCTTGAACCGCCCACCCCCCAACAATACTGGCAGGAGGGAGCCCAGGCCCTCCTGCTGACGGCGCACCCCCAATATTGGCAGGAGAGAACCCAGGCCCTCCTGCCGATGGTGCACCCCCAAACTACCCTCCCCCCATTACCAGCCCCCCTAACCTTGGATTCCCCCTAGATTACCTTAACGGCCAGCCAGACCGCCATCCTCAGAATGGCGGACCTAGGACCTGATTGGCCCATGTGCCTAAGGCCCCGCCCATAGGAGGTTCTGGTTGGCCCAGGTGCCTAAGGTCCGCCATTTCAAGAATGGCAAACCTGCCGGACAGGGGACCCGTCCATCCAGCCGTTAAGGTAAGCTGGGGAGAGGGGTCCGGTGTTAGTTCCAATCTCAATAGGGCTGCCGGGATCTTCTGGGGCAGTCTTAAGCCATTTTGAAGGAGGACCTAGCCGTGCTCAGAAGCAAGTGAGAATTATTCCTGCGCACATTACCTACCAAGGACACAGGAAGAGGCTGCCACGGGGGGGGGGGGGGAGGGGGTGTCCTGTTTTAAATAGAGCCTGATATTCTTTTCCTCCCTCTTCCATCCCATACCTTTCTATGGAAAGATAGGCGGAGAGGCAAAAACATACATAGATTTCCAATTTTAGAACTAGGCAAATTGAGGGTAATAAACAGCCTAAAGTGGTCAGCGCTTTTTAAAACACAGCTGTGGGCAGAAATAGCCCCAGATATTTAGTTCACGCACCCTGGAGATCATGTGTCTGCTGCTCTCTTCTTATGCCTCTTATTTGTGGGTCTACAATAACTTGCTGCTTCAGCTTCAAAATATCACAAAGTCTGTGTTGATGAAAGTATTTTTTTGATGGAATCTGCAGTTTTGCACCATGTAAGTCAGTCTGTTTTTAACTCTGAAGGATAGATTTTGGAAAAGTAGTAGTGATACAGAACTTGTTTCTTCACATCAATACACAAGTCAAAGGATAAATAGCAAATGTTATAGGTGACTCAGAAAGACAAAAAGTGACATCATTCAGAACACACAGTGAGCACATTAACCTTGGTTAAGGGTAGTGCAATACCTAAGAACATAAGCCATGCCTCTGCTGGGTCAGACCTGAGGTCCATCATGCCCAGCAGTCCGCTCACGCGGCGGCCCATCAGGTCCAGGACCTGTATACTAGCCCTCTATCTATACCCTTCTATCCCCTTTTCCTTCAGAAAATTGTCCAATCCCTTCTTGAAGTCCAATACCGTACCCTGTCCTATCACTCCCTCTGGAAGCACGTACCAGATGTCCACCACCCGTTGGGTGAAGAACTTCCTAGCATTGGTTCTGAATCTGTCCCCTTTTAATTTTTTGGAATGCCCTTTCGTTCTTGTAATTGTCGAAAGTTTGAAGAATCTGTCCCTCTCCACTTTCTCTATGCCCTTCGTGATCTTATAAGTCTATCATATCCCCTCTAAGTCTCTGCTTCTCCAGCGAAAAAAGCCCAAGTCTCTCTAATCTTTCAGTGTATGAAAGATTTTCCATACCTTTTATCAAACGTGTCGCTCTCTTCTGAATCTTCTCGATTATCACCATATCTTTCTTTAGGTACGGCGACCAATACTGGACGCAGTACTCCAGATGCAGGCGCACCATCGCCCGATACAATGGCAGGATAACTTCTTTCGTTCTGCTTGTAATACCCTTCTTGATTATTCCTAGCATTCTATTTGCTTTCTTAGCAGCTGCTACGCATTGTGCCGACGGCTTCATTGTCATGTCCACTATTACCCCCAAGTCCCTTTCTTCGGAACTCTCACTCAATAACTGCCCTCCAATTGTGTAGCTGTATCTCGGGTTTCTGTTTCCTACATGTAAGACTTTGCATTTCTCTACATTGAACTTCATCTGCCATCTCGTCGCCCACTCCCCTAGTTTGTTTAGGTCCCTTTGTAAATCTTTGCAGTCCTCTTTAGTCCTAGCCCCATTAAATAGCTTGGTGTCATCAGCGAATTTTATTACTTCGCTCTTCGTCCCCGTTTCTAGATCATTTATAAATACATTGAATAGCAGTGGTCCAAGCACCGACCCCTGCGGTGACCTTCCTCCAGTCCGAGTAGTGGCTCTTTACTCCTACCCTCTGCTTTCTGCTCGCCAACCAATTCCTGTAGAGGCTATGTGGTCAACCCTGAAATCTACCCTACACGAAGCAACAAAACGCTATATGAAGGTGCGAATACTGTTCAAATTTGCTTGTATCTGCTTCAAACAAGTCTGGGGCCTAGCACCTTCCTACCTGCAAACATACTTCACTCTAC
Source organism: Geotrypetes seraphini (assembly GCF_902459505.1). Classification (NCBI taxonomy): domain Eukaryota; kingdom Metazoa; phylum Chordata; class Amphibia; order Gymnophiona; family Dermophiidae; genus Geotrypetes; species Geotrypetes seraphini. The sequence continues at coordinate 142,126,376 of NC_047088.1, read as the reverse complement.
ACAACCCTACACGTACAACCAGAAACAAAAATATCTTTGCATACCCAAAGATCACAGGCTGCAAATACAAATCCTTCCTAGACAGAACCTTCATGTTCCAAGCAAACAGACAGCAATCCTGGCTGGGAAACCACATAAATAAAGCCAGACAGACCTACAACACATTCCGAAAATCAATTAAAACCATTCTATTTGGCAAATTCCTTGCTTAATCGGATCACCTCTCTCAGGTATTTTTTTTTTTTTTCTTCCCCTTATAACCGCATTGTATTATGTAACATCTTTCTTCTCTCATGTATTCTTTCTCCATGCTTCTCCAATTCATGATGTAACTTCCTTCTTCTTGCATTTTGTAATTCGCTGATTGTCCAGCCTTCTTTCTATGTGAACCGCCTAGAAGTCAGTTTGACTATGGCGGTATAGAAAAATAAAGTTATTATTATTATTATATAAAAAAAGTAAGCAAACGGCAGAGAAATAATAGACCCCAGTGGTTCAATACAGAAATCTCGGACCTCGTTAAAAAGAAGAAAAAAACATTTATATCCTACAAGCAGTCAGGAAAAGGAGAGGCAAAAGAAGACTATCTGGCCAGGTCTAATGCTGTCAAAACGGCAGTCAGAGAGGCCAAGCTTCGTATAGAAGAGAATCTAGCAAAGGACATTAAGAAGGGGGATAAATCCTCCTTCAGGTACAACAGTGATAGAAAAAGAAACACAGATGAGATAGTATGCCTCAGGAAAGCAGACGGGAATTATGCAGAATCGGATTCCGATAAAGTCGAACTACTAAATGAATACTTCTGCTCAGTCTTTACCTGCGAGGTACCGGGGTCCAGTCCACAGCTGCAAGCAAGGCAAAGCTCGGAAGACCCGTTTTGGAATTTCGAGTTTACACCCAGCAGCGTCTACTGCGAACTATCAAGACTCAAAGTGAACAAAGCCATGGGGCCGGACAATATACACCCCAGGGTGCTTAGAGAATTGCGTGATGGCCTGGCAGAGCCGTTATCCGTGCTCTTCAATCGTTCCCTGAGTACAGGAAGAGTCCCCTTGGACTGGAAAACAGCTAATGTCATCCCATTCCACAAAAAGGGCTGCAGGACAGAGGCTGCGAATTACAGGCCGGTGAGTCTCACCTCCATAATTGAAAGGGACATCTAAGTCTGTTTACGTCCAACTTGCAAATCGTCCAAAGTAAAAAATAGCTTAGGACATATTTCGAAAAATACGTCCAAATTTTTTTTACTTTCGAAAATCGTCTAATGATACGTCCTGCAGATATGATCGTCCAAGTCGCTAAATCGTCCATCTTTATACCACATTTTCGTCTAACTTTTCGTCATGTCCAAAACGCCTAGAACAAGCCCTGTTGGACGTGGGAGGGATCTGCAAAGTGATGGACTGAATACCCAGACATGGCACCTAAATAGTGGGGTACCTGGGCACTGCTGTGAACTTCACAAAAAGGGTGCCATGTCTTCTCCTCACTACAGCTTCCTTATAGGTCACGGTGAGCCCCCCAAATCACCTCCAGAATCCCCTAGACCCACTTATCTACCACCCCAATAGCCCTAATGGCTACAGGAGCCACTTTTATGCCAGTAAAAAAGGGTTGTGGGGATATATAGGGCAGTGCACATGTTTCAATATCAATGAAGTGATTACAGGGGCTTATGGACATGGGTCCTCCTCTCTATGGGTCCCTAACTCACCCCCAAGACGACTTAAGCTGCCTCTGTGCTGGACAACTAGGCTTTCCTATGCCAGGCGGCCAGGTGATGATGGTCTAGAGCAGTGTTTTTCAACCTTTTTTGGGCAAAGGCACACTTGTTTCATGAAAAAAATCACGAGGCACACCACCATTAGAAAATGTAAAAAAATTTAACTCTGTGCCTATATTGACTATATATAAAGTAATTATCTTGAATAGGAATCAAATAAACACAAAGAAAGTATTTTATAATTACTTTATTATGAAATATTAAGTAAACAGAATAGTGAAAAATTATAAAATACTTTATTCAGTGCGAAACCTGGGCCTGTTTGGCTGAACACAAAGCTGATATTCTGGCTGGAATCGAAGAAAGACACACACGTAGCTCTTCGTCAACAGCCGTTCCCTTCACCGCCCCGTCACCGTCACCGCCATCCCTTTCACCGCCCCGTCACCGCCACTGCCATCCCATTCACCGCCCCGTCACCGTCCCCGCTGCATCCATATAAGCCTTAGTACTGTAATATTTAGCTTATTCCTTTCTTATAAATCAAAGTTCCTGCTGCTGAACTAGAGAAAGAGATGTTCAGCTGGCAGGGCTTTGTTTATAAATTTTTATCAACACAACTAATATACTATTTTATCCTAAAGCAAAAAATAAATAAATAAATATAATTTTTTTTTCTACCTTTGTTGTCTGGTTTCTGCTTTCCACATCTTCTCATTCAATTCCTTCCATCCACTGTGTGTCTTCTCTCTACGTCTTCCATTTGCTGTTACTGTGCCTCTCCCTTCACCCCCCCCCCCCCAATTGGTCTAGCACCCATCTTCTTCCCTCCGCTCCTCCATAGTCTGGCATCTGTCTTCTTCCCACTCTGTCTTCCACATTTCCCTTCGGGGTCTGTTCCTCTCCACCCTCCTTCAATGTCTGTCCTATTCCTTTCCACCACCACCCTTCCCTCCCTCCTTTACCATCTGTTCCTTTCTACTACCCTTCAGCTCCTCTCACGTGGCTTATCTATCTACCTTCTTCCCTCTTATTTTCATGGCACGTTACAATGTAATTTGTGCAAGCCACTGGAGCCTGCGAGCTCGGTCCCTGTCCCATCCCCACAAACCATCTCGCTTCTGTGCTCCTATTTTCTCCATTTCTAATATCTCCCCTATGTATCTGTCATTGCCCCCCCCCCTGTGTCCATATACCATCCCCATGGCATGTCCCCTTTATGTCTCTGTCCCTATGCCCCATGCACATAATTTCCCCTCTTTCTGTTACCTTCCTGTGTCCAGATTTCCCCTATCTTCCTCTTCCATACCAGTGTGTCTCTTCTTTTCAACCCCATCTAGCTTTTTTCCCTCTTTCTTCCTCCCCCCCCTGCTTCTAGCATCTGGCTCACCTGCCTGTCCTTCCCTTTCTTTCCTGCTGTGGGTTTTTCTTTCCGTCTTCATCCCCTTGGCCCAGAATACTTTTCCCTTTCACTCCCTCCTTCCAATTTGAGCCGGGAACACGAGCGATCGCACGGTCCCCGCAGCCACCACTCGCCTGCCCAATCGATCCTACTGTTTAGCCAGCTCTCTCCCTTCGCCTCACCTTAGTTTGTAGGTTTTGTTTTTCGGCGACATGCATGCTTTCCCAAAGAGCCGCGCACGCGCGGCTGCTCAGTGTTCAATCTTCTGCTCTGCTGCAACTTCCTGTTTCCGGTTGCGTCAGAGCAGAAGATCGAAACTGAACAGCAGCGGGGACCGGGGGAGTCTCATGGGAGCGCGTGCGGGACCCGGCCTGAGGCCTAATCAGTGTCTGCACCATACGGCACACCAGGCAACATCTCGCGGCACACTAGTGTGCCGCGGAACAGCGGTTGAAAAACACTGGTCTAGAGCAGCGATGGCGAACCTATGGCACGCGTGCCAACTGTGGCACGCGAAGGCCTTGCAGCTGGCACACGCAGGGCCGCCATCAGGGCAGTACTACCAGGGGGTGCACAGGAGAGAGAGCTGAACGGGGACGATGGGGGACCCGCGGGGTTAAATATAACTTGAGCCGCGAGGCTCGTCTTCTACTCCGACTGCCCTGCCGCTCACACATCCGATCGGAAATCTTCCCCGACGTCAGCGCTGACGTCGGAGGGAGGGCTTAAGCAAAGCCCGCCCTCCGACGTCAGCGCTGACGTCGGGGAAGACTTCTGGTCAGCTATGTGTGCGCGGCGGGACAGGCAGGAAATAGAAGACAAGCCTACGCGGCTCGAGCTACATTTTGCTGAGAAAGTTGCTAAGATGGGCTGGGAGACAAACGGGGAACACAAAAGGGGGAGGGAGTGCATTTTGGACACAAGGCATGAACTTGGGAGAAAGGAAGGGAGGGAAAGAGATGCTGAGGTGGGGGAGGGAATGGGTTTTTGGACACAGAAGGCATGAACTTGGGAGAGAGGAAGGGAGGGAAAGAGATGCTGAGGTGGGGGATGGAATGGGTTTTTGGACACAGAAAGCATGAACTTGGGAGAGAGGAAGGGAGGGAAAGAGATGCTGAGGTGGGGGAGGGAATGGGTTTTTGGACACAGAAAGCATGAACTTGGGAGAGAGGAAAGGAAGGAAAGAGATGCTGAGGTGGGGGAGGGAATGGGTTTTTGGACACAGAAGGCATGAATTTGGGAGAGAGGAAGGGAGGGAAAGAGATGCTGAGGTGGGGGAGGGAATGGGTTTTTGGACACAGAAGGCATGAACTTGGGAGAGAGGAAGGGAGGGAAAGAGATGCTGAGGTGGGGGATGGAATGGGTTTTTGGACACAGAAGGCATGAACTTGGGAGAGAGGAAAGGAGGGAAAGAGATGCTGAGGTGGGGGAGGGAATGGGTTTTTGCACACAGAAGGCATGGACTTGGGAGAGAGGAAGGGAGGGAAAGAGACGCTGAGGTGGGGGAGGGAATGGGTTTTTGGACACAGAAGGCATGAACTTGGGAGAAAGGAAGGGAGGGAAATAGATGCTGAGGTGGGGGAGGGAATGGGTTTTTGGATACAAGGCATGAACTTGGGAGAGAGGAAGGGAGGGAAAGAGATGCTGAGGTGGGGAGGGAATGTGTTTTTGGACACAGAAGGCATGGACTTTTGAGAGAGGAAGGGAGGGAAAGAGATGCTGAGGTGGGAGAGGGAATGTGTTTTTGGACACAGAAGGCAAGGACTTGGGAGAGATGAAGGGAGGGAAAGAGATGGTTGTGTACAGGGGGAATAGAAGGAGAATTTTTGGTCATAGGGAGGGAGTGAGGTACAGACAGTGGCATACCAAGGTGGGGGTGGGGGCGGTCTGCCCCAGTTTTACGCCCCAAGGGGGTGCACAGCTGGCCACCCTTCAGTGTTCTCCCTAGGCTGGCAAACTGCGTCTCTTTAGCCACTTGAGTGCCACCGCCGCCATTGGGAACAGGCCGGTGCCAAGTTCTCCCTGCTTTTCCCTGTGGGGCCGACCAACTCTTGCCACCCGCGTCAATTCTGATGTCGAAGAGGACGTTCTGGGCCAGCCAATCGCTGCCTGGCTGGCCCAGAACGTCCTCTCCGATGTTAGAATTGACGTCGAGTGGCGAGAGTTGGTCGGCCCCGTGGGGAAGAGAAGCAGGGAGAACTCAGCGCCAGCCTGTTCCCGATAGCGGCAGTGGCAGCCTATTCCCCAGTGGCGGTGGCAGCATTTTCCCAATGGTGGTGGCATAGGGGAGGGCAAGGAGAAAGAAAGAAGGGGGGACAGGGAGCCAAAAAAAAAAAAAAAAAAAAGAAAGAGGGCTGGGTGAAGCAAAGAAAAATGGGGCACGGAGAGAGAGAGAAAGACACATACAGAATGAAAGAGGGTATGGAGAGAGAGAAAAAGAAAGAAGGGGGCAGGGTGAAACAAAGAAAAAGTTTGGGGAGGGAATGAGGTCTGGAGGAGAGAAAGCATACAGGAGGCTGAAAAAAGGGAAGAAATATTGGATGCACAGTCAGAAGAATAAAGTGCAACCAGAGACTGATGAAATTACCAAAGGTAGGAAAATGATTTTATTTTCAATTTAGTGATCAAAATGTGTCTGTTTTGAGAATTTATATATGCTGTCTATATTTTGCACTATGGCCCCCTTTTACTAAACCGCAATAGCGTTTTTTAGTGCAGGGAGCCTATGAGCTTCAAGAGCAGCGTGGGGCATTCAGCGCAGGTCCCTGCGCTAAAAACCGCTATCGCGGTTTAGTAAAAAGGGAGGGGGAATATTTGTCTTTTTGTGTAGTTGTTACTGAGGTGACATTGCATAAAGTCATCTGCCTTGACCTCTTTGAAAACCCGCGGAATATAAATGATAATTAACATTTTCTCTGCGTACAGCGTGCTTTGTGTTTTTAAAATTTTATTGTTGGTAGATCATTTTGACTTGGCCACAAAGGTAAGGGGGAGGGAGGGGAACTGCTGAAAGAGTCTACCTTGATGTGGTTGCAGGCTTACAAATCTTTTGGTCAAAGAGTGCGGCGACAGAGAAAAGTATGTGTGTATTCGGCCCATGAATGAAATCATTAAAACATTATAAATTGACAATAAATTGAAATGAAAACCAAAGGATTGTGAATCAAATTGATTCTCTGACAATACAAAGATTCCAACCTTTAAAAATGATGTTACATAGTTCAGGCAACTTTATAAAGAGTTTTTAGATACTAAAATCTTGTTATTAAGGTTTAATTGACGTGCTGGCACTTTGAGGAAATTCTTTGGTTTTGTGCAGCAGTTTGAGCACTCGGGCTCAAAAAGGTTAGCCATCACTGGTCTAGAGGCTGAATTTTAAAGGTGTGATTAATATTTTTATGGGGGTGGGGGGGGGTCGGTGATCACTGGGGTAGTGTGTGGGGGTCTGTTTTATGTATTTGCAGTGCTTATTTGGTGACTTTAGGTAGGTTTTTGTGACTTAGACCATGTTTTAGAAGTTAGACATGACAATACTATGCAGTAAAATCTTACTAGAAATGTCCCTGATAAAACAGTAGAAAGTTTCACATCACAAACCTAGACAAGAATAATTATATGCTTATCTTTGTCATTCACTGGTGATGTGTCAAAGCTAACTGGGAAAACTGAAAAGATATTGCTAATTAGCACCTCTCCCCTACTCTGAATTCCTCATCAAAAATGTCCATACAAGCTCCCATTAATTTTTTTAATACAGAAAAATTTTTCATTACATAAAAATGTGGAATATCTAGGTAAAAATCCAACTTGCAGCCTTTTTAATAAGATAGCTTTCAAAATGACATTTTCACCCATGACAAATTATTTTGTTTCTTCAGCTTATCTTAGCTCTACTTCATGTCACAGAGATGTTGAATAAGACTGGAAAACTTTTTCAATCAGAAGGGCATGTAAAAAATTAACTTAAAAATCATGCCCAGAGATAAACATAGACATTCTTCTTTAGGAGCTTGCTTTCCATATTTTGCTGATGAGAATGACACTAATTATTACATATTATTTGCAAACTGAGCTCAGGCCCAAGCTGTTGTTTTCACAGCACCAGAAAGCAGGCAGGCAGAAGTCAGTGTATACAGCAACAATCCTGACCATTTTTTCCCCCCTTGAACTATTATACAACTTGAACAAAGAATAAGCATGAATAAACAAAGTCAAAGTGAAACATTCCTATGTCTTTACAAATTTGGTTCTGGAATTAGAATAAAACTCTTCATCATGCAATTGTAAAATTACATGCAAGAAGGTTGCAATTTCAGTACCTCAATGTCTATGTACATAGACACATTATAATAATAATAACAGTTTATATACCGCAGGACCGTGAAGTTCTATGCGGTTTACAATGATTAGAAATGTTACTGATTGAATGGAATAAACAAAGTACAGACTTAGTGATTGATAGTTCTAGTGATCGTTTGTTGAGGACTAAGATTGTATAGGTTGGTTTCCTAAGTATTTCAGGAACAGATGTGTTTTTAGGCGTTTTCTGAATTCCCCATCGGTAGTAGGCACGAGCAATTGTTCAAGGTCTTTACCCCATAATGCTGCTTGATGTGCGAAAAGATGTTGGTGAGGACTTTTAAATTTACAACCTCTAACCAGTGAAGAAACAAAGTTTGGGTGTGAGCTTAGCTTGTGTCTGTTGGTTGTGAAAGAGAAAAGGTCTGTTATGTATTGAGGGGCTAAGCCATAAAGTACCTTGAAGCAAAAACAACTAAACTTGAATTTCACACGTGCCTCCATCGGCAGCTAGTGTAAAAGTCGATAGGAAGGTGTCACGTGATCAAACTTCTTCAGTCCACAAAGTAGTCTAACCGCTGCATTTTGAACTAGTTGCAATCGCCGCATACACTTCTGGGGGAGAGTCAAGTAGGCGATGTTACAATAATCGAGTTGACTCAGTATAAGGGATTGTACCAGAATTCGAAATGATGAGACATCGAAGTAAGCTCTGATGGACTGAAGCTTCCAGAGGGTGAGAAAGATTTTTATGATCAAGGAGTCCACCTGGTCTTTCATGGTCAGGTTTTGGTCCAATGTTACACCCAAAATCTTCATAGTGGGTTGAATTAGATAGCTGAGATTTTTGATGCACATTGGTGCTTTAGTGTCGAGTGGGTATGCCGCTGCTATGAAAAATGTTGTTTTCTCTGAGTTTAGTTTTAGTCTGAATTCAGTCATCCATTGCTCCATCCGATTTAGTACTTTTGTTGCTTTGGGGGTGACTTCTGAGACAGAGTTGGTGAATGGGATAATTATCTTGAAGTCGTCAGCATAGCTAAATAGTTTTATCCCCAGCTGGGACAGTTGTGCACCCAATGAGGTCATGTAAACATTGAAGAGCAAAGGGGATAGCGGTGATCCTTGTGGCATGCCAGATGGATTGCTCCATGTGGCTGAGAGATAGTGATTAAAACAGACTTTGTAGGTGTGTGATATAAGGAAACCTCGAAACCAGTTCAATACCTCTCCTCTGATTCCAATTGCATCTAGGCATTGTAACAGTTTTCCATGGTCCACCAAATCAAAGGCAGAACTCATGTCAAATTGCATGATTAGGGCATTGAGGCCCTTACTGAACAAGTAACGCAAATTGTCCAGAATGGCCGCAATTACTGTTTCAGTGCTAAATAGAGGCCTAAAACCAGACTGAGTTTCGTGCAGAAGAGAGAATTGGTCGAGATATTCCATTAGTTGGGTGTGTACCAATCCTTCCATGATTTTTACCATAAATGGAATAGATGCTACTGGTCTATAGTTGGTTATTGATGTTGCTGATTCTTTACAATTTTTTGTATTTGGGGTTATTATAATATGACCATTATTGGTGAGGAATTTTCCATTGTTTAGGTTATTGGTTAGATAATTCAATAGGGATAATTTAAAGCCTAGTGGAGCTGCTTTCATAATCTCTGGGGGACATGAGTCCAGGACATAGTATGATTTAGAGTATTTGTTATATAATTTGATGTAGTTATTCCAATCTGAATTGTGGAAGGAACTCCAGAACATGTCCGCTGGTATTTCATTTCTTGGTATATCAATTGATTGATGTTCATATGCAGCAATTGTCAAGTAGTTATTTCTTAGGTTTTTGATTTTTGAGTCAAAATGTTGTGCTAGTTCATTTGCTGAAGGTAGTTTGGTATTATGCATGGGTTGAGTGTGGCGTGTGGTGTCGAATAAATTTGTAACTATGTTGAACAGTTCTTTTGTGTTGGCTCCTTTTGAGCTAGTATTAGATGAGTTAATTTTGGATGAGTAAAAAGTTTTACGTTTTTCTTTTATCTGTTGTTTGTAGAGTTTTATGTTGGATCTCCAGATGTTTCGGTCTGACAGTTTTCCCGTTTTTTCCAGATTCTTTCTAATCGTCTTACTGATTGTTTCATTGTTAGGAGTTGCTCTTTCGTATAGGGGAAATTTTATCTAAGATGGACGTGCTAGTTTTCATCCAGTGAACATAGAAGTCAACTCCTTCTTCTTGTATCTTCGCTTGTAAATCATTATCTGATACCAAATGTGACAGGTGATGTCGTCAGAAGTTACTAATCGTTTGCTCATTGTTGAATGACAAAGGAAGGCCATCTGGAACAAGTATTAGTAAGCACTAGCCTCATTAATTTACATATGGCAGTTTATGTTGATTTTTTTTCTTTCACAGAAAGCATTTGGTTCAATACAAAAAAAATAAAAATGGGCAATAATGGAGAAATGCCAAACAGGAATCTGGTTCTTTTCCAAAGTTGGAGAAATTGAGTTAGGATAGTTGATATTGGACAATAAAGAGAAGACTCTTCAAATACTCCATGTAATTGTCTGTTTCAACTGTTTGGAAAAATGAGATTATATGTACCCATTAAGTAAATACTCACTTTTCATGACCATTTATCAATATTTGACACAGAAGGGTACAAAAAGCAGCAAACTTAACATCTGGTTCCACTGGAGCTTATTGCCAATGATCCACACATTGGACTATTCATTTGCAACTCAGAAGTATTCTACAAATAATTCTCTTAACAGACGTCTTATGAATTCTGAGCACTGATGTGCCTGAAACCGTGAGATGTGTACATTTAATATTACTGTGTCCTCAGTTATCAAATTATCTATTTTACAACATGTGGCAATATAGAAGTATATTTTCAGTCTGACTTAACACTAAGAAATTTCTAGTTTTTAAATCCAGTGATCTCCTTCCCCCTTACCAATCAACCCAAAATCTACTCTTCGTTCCCTCTAAGACTTTTTGCACCCGCCGTATAACCTGCTTTGCTGTTACTGCTCCCCTTACTTGGAACTCCCTACTCCCCTATATCAGGGAAGAATCAAATTTAGATAAATTTAAAGGTTCTTTAAAACGTTTCTTATTTAGAGATGCCTTTGAGCACTAACATGCACCAGGAGGAGGAGGGGCTATTCCCCCCTGCTCTGAGTCTCTCAAAGACTGGTACAGTGTTTCTGATTCTAACTATTTCCAGATGTTGTTCTCAGATTTCTCCTTAAAGTTTCTTCAGGTTTAAAATATATAAAATGTGTTTTTCAAAACCCACTCTCATGTTTAGCATACCTTCACATCATTCATACCATCCATCATTCATTCGGGGCACGGTATATTGCATTCATATTTAATACAAGAAAGCTTTCTCTGTTATACCCCATTTTGGGATATGAAATTGAATATGCTCCACCTAACCATCTCAAGCACATCTGTTATCAATTAGATCATGAGGCTCAAGGCGGGAAAAATGAACAAAGACACAGAGAGGACAAAGAAAAGCAGAAAACCAAGATGGAGTTCGTAATCCCTCTAGAAGTATGTTACACATTACCTGATTTCCTCTATGGTCTGCCCCACCTAACACCTCACACAAATAATGAATTCCCCTTTTCCTAGGCTATATATCGGATTCCTGGTCTTTTGTTTATTATCCTGACTTTTTCAAAGTTTTAACTGTGTTTGCATGTATATAAGACCCTCTGATCAGGACTAGGAAGGTCTCTGTTATGCCCTGTTAACTCTTCTGTGTAGTGTGCGCCAAACCAGGCCTCTTCAACTCCTCCTTAGCTCTCTCTTTTTTAAATTTTCAGACAGTATGAACAATTCCTCCCTCTCCTCCTGCCTTATTCTTTTCTGTTCTTTTTTTCTTAATCTTACTGTAGTTCACCACTCTCCCTTTTGTATCTTGTTAGACTGTCTGGACTTTGTAATAAGTTACTTTGTTGTTGCAGTTATTTCAGCCAAAGAGGGTATCACTAACTATTAGGGTGTAGGCAATGTTCCCTTTAATTTTTCATAGGCTGTGTGCACAAAAAATTTCATCTGTGCGCATTTTAAAGAAAAACTAAATTTGTGTGCACTATAAAAATGATTGCCAAAGGGCCTGGAGTTCAGTTATGGGCATTTATGGGCAGGTCTTTGAGTTTAGTCTGAATTAATGAAAACACAGTAATTTTAGTTACACTTTATGTTAGTTACACTTTATGTAACATAGTCTCATTTCAATAAACATAAATTATGTTTCATTGAAATGTTTCATTGAGCGCTACCTATAAATAAGGTATCATTGTACTTTATACTTAAAATTTAGAAAATAACAGCAATTTAGTTTTCAAAGTTTTTCCCTGCGAGCTTTCATATTTATCCAGTCCGAATAAATTCTGTCAAGATCTGTTGAGCCTCCATCTTGAAGGTGACTCTTAACACGCATCAGCATTTCCAAATGCTCTAAATGTAAATGATTCCTTTGTTTAGTCTTCAAATTGTTCATTAGACTAAAACCACGCTCACAATCTGAACTAGATCTAAGAATGTGGCACCAATGTCCATCAATTTTGCTAAATCTGCAAATTGATCATTCTGAAATGCAAATTTCATCATATCTGGAAAGCTGTTTATCAGATTGCTTTTGATTTTTTCTGCAACAAGGAATTTAAAGTCATTGTATTGCTGAATAATAACACTTTCCTCCGGAAGAAATTGTTTATACTTTAAACAAAGAGATCTGATATGTCCATTTCCGAAGTCAAAGTCGCATTGTGATATTGCTGTACAGTCAAAAGCAGACCATTCCTCAACTTCATTTTCAGGAAATCTTTCACCCAGATGCAAACATAGGATGTTGATGAAGGTTAATATGGAATTAGTATCCACTGAAACTTTTTCTCCAGACCTCATCCTGTTGTCAAGAAGACTGTTGACTTTATCACTCCACTTAACCTTGTCGCCTAAGTATTGCATTCGAAGATGTTCAATTTACCCTGTGCAAGATGATAAGCTTCCAATGGTGTCAAACCACGTTTTTGAAATGCCATGGTTAAGGAAGCCAGTTCTGATAAGACATCATTCAAAACTTCAAGTGTAATATGAAATTGTTCACTGTTCAGCTTCTTATAGCAGTACTTTGCAATAGGATCATTATCTTTGTCTTCTTCAAAATATTTTAACAGGGGATCATAATTTCGAATAATTGCTTTAAGTGCAAAGTGTCTAGACAACCAGCGCACTTCATTCAGAGGTCTGAAAGCAATTGATTCACATTCAGATGCATCTGCTATTTCTTGAAATTTGCATCATTTAGTAGAAGACCGACAGAAAACCATGTACACAGTTCTCATTACAATTTCTACTTCTTTCATCAATTTTACTTCTTTCCATGAATCAGAAAGTCCCAAATCTTCCCGATGTGCAATACAATGTTTCTGCACTAAATGTGGAATGTCTTTTCTCAGCTGTGCTGCAACACCATCTATTTTGCCCAACATAACAGAGGCACCATCAGAGGTGAACAATAACCATTTTATTCAAATTCATGTTTCCTATAGAATTCCCTAATTGCTGTTACTATTGATGTAGCATCACATGCTTCCAACTGTAGCATCCCACCAAATGATGTCCTATACTCATTTGAATTGACTGGCTGATACTTAAAGTAGAGTATTAAGAACTTGTTGACAGAAATGTCTGTGCTTTCATCAACAGTTAACATATGATACATTGCTAATTTAATGTCTGCCATACGATCATTTTGCACGATGCCATTGATAATTCCAAGAAATTCAAATGCATAGTTTTTGCTTCTCCAGCTATCAAGTATACTAACATACTTCGCCATGTGCTCATTGATATCTTGAACAGAGAGCATTGAGATATTCATCTTAATGGCCAGCACAACACTGTCGACAAGAACCTTAATTTCATCAGGACTGGAACGCTTCCGTTCATTACTAATTTGCCTATTTTCTTTTTTGGTTGGGCTTTCAAGCAACATGTTAACCAGTCCCCCTCTTAAATTCGGATTTTTACTTCTGAGTTTCCTAATACTGTCGGTATGAGATTTACTTGATAGATGGCGTTTCAGAAAGTCCAGTTTCCAAACATCATCCCATATTTTTCCAGTAGAGAATTTTCCAGTTGCTTTGGCACCTTGACAATAACACACAACTCCATCATCTTTGTCATAGGTAAATATTTCACACAGTCGAACATGCATTGTATTTCAAGATTCCGATGTCTCCGTTTCAACAATTTCTTCAAGCCATTCAGACCTAAAAGCTGTTGCAGCTCTCTTGCGTTTTACACTTTTCACCATTCACGGTTTAGACATTTTAAGAATTATATCTGGTTGAAATTTAATAAACGAATACAGTTATACAACTGCAGTACCACGCTGCACACTACAATTCCACGAAATAAACAATATGGTGGAACTTCAGGAAGTCAAAGAATCGGAAGTGTTTCATATCCTATGGGCCATAGGCAATGGCCCTATGGGGCACGTGACGTGTCAAGTTCAACTGCCAAAGATAACGGAATCACTTGAATGACTTAAAATTTATATTATAGCGCTTCAATAAATGTGATAAATGGGAAATCGGAACAGCTGGTCTTCTGCAACATTTCATTTTAGCAGTGAAAATCATTTTAGGCAAAAATTTATTTTTTTGTGCACGCTATTTTGTGTGCGCGGGTTCAGCAAGTTGTGTGTGCACGCACAAGTGCACAGCTTAGAGGGAACAGTGGGTGTAGGGTGTCCTAATTTATTCCTCAGTTAGAATACACATTTTTGTGAATATCTTTGTTTCATGAGTAAATCGAAGAAAATGTTTGCTGTTTACCTGCAATTACATCACTTTATTTTCCAGAGATAAATAACAAAAAGATTTGACATTGATATGTGAACATTTCTTAAAAACTGAATATTTCATGGGGTGTCCTAATTTTTTCACATGACTGTAATTTTTAGTGGGAGTTTCTTTAAGGATCAATTAAAATATAATATCAACCAAGTATCACAAGCAGTATAATTCTATGTGCACTGTGTTATGGTTTCTGAGATCCTTGTTTCTCCCAATGCAGTGATATGTTTTGATTCAGTTACATTTAAAGGTCTTTTGTGGTAGACTAAGGATTACAGCTGTGACTCCTTTAATATCCTTTTTTTGTACTAGTTGGAAATCTTGAAAACGCAAACAGGTTTTAGCCATTGAGGACCAAGGTTGCCCAGCCTTGCAATAGATAAATGTAATCTAAGTGTATAATTCTCATTTACCTAATCATCTGCATATGTAGATCCTTTACTCTATTGCCAAAAAATGTTTCACAATTTTGTGGAAACTTTGAATGATAAAAAAATTTTTTGACAGTTATTAGTACAATCCTCCATTTTATCTGTTCTAAATTATTGCAATATAATATATTTGGGATCTCATAGAAAGTTTCAAAAAAGAATGAGACTTATCCAGAACATGGTGGTCCGTTTGATTTTCGGTCTGAAAAAGTATGACCATGTTACTCCATCTTACCAACAGTTGCACTGGCTGCCTTTTGAGGCTAGAGTATTGCTTAAATTTGGTTGTATTTGTTTTAAAGTCTTGTTTGGTATGGTGCCTATTTACCTGTCCTCATGCTTTGAACGATATAAACCTAACAGAATTACTCGAGGGCATTATCTATTTGTTCATCTGACTATTAAATCTTGCCGATATAAGATATTTTTAGATAAATTACTCAGTTTTTAGGCAGGTAAAATGAACTTATGGTTATGTACCATTATTTCTCAGGCTCATTCATATATGTCCTTTAGGAAGCTGCTAAAAACTGATTTGTTTGATAAATTTGTAAATTGATGTTTTAGAATCCTGACTGGTAAATAGTACATTGTTTATATAGTTTGTTTATTTTAGTTTGATTTTAACACATTTTTAGTCAATTGTATTCTATTTACTGATTTTTAGACAATTGTATTTTACTTACGGATTATATAATTTCTTTATTGTATGTGACCTGCCTAGAACTATGTGGTGTGGCGGTATACAAAAATAAAATAATTATAATTACTCAGGAGAGATTATGACATCTGCAACTGGATCTTTGAAGTTTCAGTGGTGAGAAGTTTCTGATGAGGGGGAGACTGGAAGCGAAGAACTTGGGAGAAGTTGGATGAAAGCATCCACCATTGGAGGGAGTGACAGAGGTCTGAGGTAACTTATATTGGAGCAGACAGAGATCCTTTGGCCTGAGACCATTGGGTCGATAAGAGTCCACTGTGGCATTCTGAGGTGGAGATGAGAAACAGAATGGAGACTATGGAGACTGTGTGGCCTGGAAGTCATAGCATTTGACGTGCTGGTATGCATGGTAATGAGGAAATTGTCTGGCACAGCTCATGGAGATTGTTGATTCTCTGATGAGGTAGAAAAGCTCAACCCTGAGTAGTGTCTAAGAGAGCTTCTATAAACTCTGTCATCTGGATCAGTTACAGATATAATTTTTGGTAGTTCACTACAAATCTCAGCAGTTCCAGTAGATGAATTGTTGATTTGATGGTAAGCTGAACTAGTAGAAATTATGAAGCCTTGATCAACTAGTTGTCCAAATAGGGAAAGATATAACATAAAACATAAGCAAAGGGTTGCTGCCACTACTACAAAGCATTTCATGAAAACTCTTGGAGCTCATGCTAAACCAAAGGGTAAGACTTTGTGCTGGAAGTGATGAGATCCAACACAAAAGTGAAGATATTTCCTGTGATCAGGTAAAATGGATATATAAGTGTAAGCTTCCTTGAGATCCAGAGAGCAAAGCCAATTGCCCTTTTCCAATAGGGCAAAAGGGTTATTCATAGAGACCTTGCAAACCTCTCCTTCAAGAAGTATTTGTTGAGTCGATGGAAGACTAGAATTAGTCAAAGACCTCTGGTCTTTTCGGTATCAGACTCAGAATTATCATTTAAACCAGGGGTGCCCACACTTTTTGGGCTTGCGAGCTACTTTTTAAATGACCAAGTCAAAATGATCTACCAACAATAAAATAAAAAAAAAAAAACACAAAGCACACTGTACGCATAGAAAATGTTAATTATCATTCCTATTCCAGGGTTTTTCAAAGAGGTCAAAGCAGATGACTCTATGCACCATCACCTCAGTAACAATCATACAAAAATAGACAAATATACCCCCCTCCCTTTTTACTAAACCACGATAGCAGTTTTTAGTGCAGGGAGCTGCGCTGAATGCCCAGCGCTGCTCTCGACACTCATAGGCTCCCTGCGCTAAAAACCTCTATTGCGGTTTAGTAAAAGGGGACCTTAGTGTAAAATATAGACAGCAGATATAAATTCAGACACATTTTGATCACTAAATTTAAAATAAAATCATTTTTCCTACCTTGTCTGGTGATTTCATGAGTCTCTGGTTGCACTTTCTTCTTCTGACTGTGCATACAATCTTTCTTCCCTTCTTTTAGCCTGTATGCTTCCACTCCTCCAGACCTCATTCCTTCCACCAACTTTTCCTTCCTCTTCCCTGCCCTTTCTTTCTCTCTGCCTCCCTTTCTTTTTTTTCTGTTTCTCTTCTTTCCTTCTGTCTCCCTGCCTGCCCTTTTTCTTTCTTTCTCCCTGCCCTCCCTCAAGCCACTGCCACTGCCACTGCCATTGCCATCGGGGACCAGGACCCAAACGCCACCAATAACAGGCCCCAAGCTCTCCCTGCTTCGGCCAACCAGCATTCCTCTCCCCGATGTCAATTCTGCCGTCGGGAAGAGGAAGGCTGATCAGCCCAAGATCGTGATCAACCTATTGGGGGAAATGCTGCCGGGTCCTGCCTTCGCGGAAACAGAAAGTAGGCAGGACCCGGCAGGAAGAAGAACAAATGCTTCACTAACCTGTCTCCCGCATTAGCCCGTAGCGAACGCTTGCTTCAGGGCTCTCAACATGTGCGTGCCGGCTTCCCTTCTCCCCCCCCGGACATAACTTCCGGTTTTGGAGGGAAGAGAAGAGAAGCCGGCACGCACACGTTAGAGCCTGGAGCATAGGTTCGCTACGGGCTGAAATCTCCAAGCCGGTTTTTTTTTGGGTTTTTTTAATGTTCAGCAGCGGCAGATGACAGCTGGGCGAACCGCCCAGCTAATAGGCCCTAGGGAGAACACTGGAGAGGAAGGCTGATCGGGATGGGCTCCGCGATCAACTCACGTTGCCTTCCTGAGCTACTGGTCGATCGCGATCGACGTATTGGGCACCCCTGATTTAAACAATGTGTCCAGAAATATCAAAGAAGAAACAAGTTAATTTAATCATGTATTTTTAATGGGTATAACTAATGGACAGACTGGATGGACTATTCAGGTCTTTATCTGCCATCATTTACTATGTTACTATGTTATGTATGTTACTATGTGTATAGTTCAAAAAGGTTTCCAGGTCTTGAGATGTCTCCATTCTGTACACCAAATGTTTGCTTTTCAGTCGCATCATACCCTTATCATTTCACTACTTTTCTCTAGGATGGATTACAGTAATGTCACTCTTGCAAGCTTACCTCAATATCAAATAAAGAATAAGGTTCTTACCTTGATAAATTATTTTTCAGTAGATAGGGATGGTATGCTGAACCATAGGTAGTCCATCTTTGCTCGCAAACATTCTATAGAAGATGTCAACCACAGCTTTTCAACTCCTCCTCCTCCATGGTCTCTGCTACCCCTTTCAGTTTGTACCAAAGCTGGGGCCAGCCCTAAAGGAGACAGGAGGAGGAGGGGTATGGGGAATTCCCCCCAAACTAGGTGTGTTCTGCTCAGATGAACTTAAAACAATCACTGAAGAAACAGTAATGTACTTAAAACATTAACAAGATTCTGAATATACGGAACAATGAATGTAAGAAAATACAAGTTAAGTAAGAAACGTAAACAGTCTGAACATTTATGGAGCTCAACCATTCCTCCTGTGTAATCCTGCATACAGACTAATGTCAGTAAAATCTTAGCTAGGAATTGACTATTAATAATGAGTCAGAAAGCAGGAACATCAGATAAATTGCTGGGTGGAGAGTTCAGCATACCATCCCTATCTACTGGAAAAGAGTGCTGTATTCTTCAGGAGCTGCCCATGAGTATCCACCGCCCACCAAGAGCAATGCAGTCCAGCGCTGGATTGTTCTATCTCTGTGCATCTTCTGCCTGGAAGCAATGAGTCGGGGCTGCAGCATCTGGAAAGCCCGAGCTATCTGTCCCATCTGGACTTTTGCCATTGGGATTATTTAAAATATGTTGAGGCAACAGAGCTGCTTCAGGAAATTGGACTTCTGTCAGACTTATTTGATTTTTTTTTCCAGTTTATGAATTATTTTAAATTTTATTCCATTGTTTTTACTCCTATTGTTTTTATTTTATTAATTGAATTTCCCTGAATTCTATTGTTTAATGGTTCATCCCTTCTATTCATTTTACATATTACTTTAATTCATTTAGATATCATTTGCAGAGATGGTGCTCCTATCTATAAAGTTTGGAATTTCTATGAAATATTCTACATGCTTCTCCCCTCTCCACTCCTTCCTGCCCTCCATAGTCCTCCTTACCCTCTTCTAACTCCTTCCTCTGTAATGGCGCCTAGAGCTTGTATAGGTATGTGCGACGCACAAATGGAATAAATAAAATAAATAAATAAACCTAATCTCTTTTTCCAGTTCAATAGGGATGGTATGCTTACCATAGGGATGTACCTAAGCAGTTTCCACAGTATAGGGTGGGAGAGATGAGCCTGCATATAGTACTGAGGGCCCAAAAGCCGCATTCTCCTGTGTTGCTATGTCCACCCTATAGAAGTTGGTGAAAGTATGTAGGTCGCTGACCTATAAATCTCAGAAGGGATTGCCCTTGCTTTCACCCAAGAGGAGGCCACCCCTCTTGTTGAATGCACCTTTAATGAGATAGGTGGTTTTTTCCAACAGCTGATGTTTGCAGAGGATATCACTCTATAAATTCTTCTAGAGATGGTGGCCTTGGAAGCAGGTTTGCCTCATCTCACCTGATTGGTTAACACAAAAGATGATTCAAGAGACGAAACTGTCACATCCAGGTAATAGAGTAGGACTCTCCTGATGTCCAACACCTTTAAGGTCTTGTTTTTCTTCTTGGACCCTGTGGGACGAAATGCTGGCAATCTAACCTCTTGGTTGACATGTAATGCTGAAATGACCTTCAGTAGGAAGGAGGGAACCATACGCAAGCTTTCTCGCTTCCGTTAACCTGAGGAATGGTTCTCTGCTTGACAAAGCCTGCAACTCAGACTCTCCTGGTAGAAGTAATTGCCAACAAGAAGACTGCTTTGACTGACAGAACTATGAGGGAGGCCACTTGTAAGGGCTCATACGGGGCTCTGCTGAGTCCCTCTAAACTATATTAAGGTTCCAGGAAATAGGTTTCACATCGAGGGCCATAGCCTTAAGGCGCCCTTCAGGAACCTATGTCTGGGTGGGCTGCAAGCAAAGTTCTCTACTCTTGGCCCCAGAAACATGAAAGCCCTGCTACTTGAACTCTATGGGATGCCACTGCCAATCCCTTGTCAAGGCTCTTCGAGGACCTCCACTATCGAAGAGATGGGGGCATTGCCTGGCTCCAACTTTGCTGCACCAACATTGAAACATCTCCCATACCTTAGCATATGCTGAAACTGTTGCTGGCCTTTTGGCTCTGAGGAGAGTAGCAGTGACTACTTCTGAATATTCATTTTGGACTGTACGCTCAAGAGCCATGCTGTAAGACCAAAGTGTCCTGGATCTTCTAGTGCAATTGGCCCCTGTGAGAGTAAGTCTGGATGCACCTGGAGTCTGAGACTTTGCTCCTTTTGTAAGTGTATGAGATCTGCATACCATGGGCGCTTGGGCCAATTTGGTGCTACAAGAAGTACTGTTCCCATGTGATATGCTATTCGGCAGATCAACCGGCCAATCATGGTCTGGGGGAGGGGCATATACAGTAGCCTAGTCTCAGGCTATGATTGATCCAGGCCATCTAGCCCTCCATTTCCATGTTCATATCTTCGGCTGAAAAACTGCTGTGCCTTTTTGTTCTTTGCAGTTGCCATGAGGCTGAATGTCAGATGACCCCATCTTCTCACAATGACCTGGAATGCTTTCTGGGACAATGACCACTCTCCCAAATGTTAGAAATGATCAGGAAAAGAATGGAAACAAAATATGAAAATGTTATAATGTCCTTGATCACTCTATGATATGGCTGCACCTTGAATACTATGTGCAGTTCTGGTCGTAGTGTCTCAAAAAGATATAGCAGAATTAGAAAAGGTATAGAGAAGGGTGACAAAAATGATAAAAGGGATGGGATGACTTCCCTATGAGGAAAGGCTAAAGTGGATAGGGCTCTTCAGCTTGGAGAAGAGATGGCTCAAGGTGATATGATAGAGGTCTATAAAATGAGCAGATTGGAAAGGGTAGATGTGAATCGCTTGTTCACACTTTCCAAAAATACTAGGTCTAGGGGGCTTGCGGTGAAACTACCAAGTAGTAGATTTAAAACAAACCAGAGAAAATATTTCTTCACACAATGTGTAATTAAACTCTGGAATTCAATTCCGGAGAATGTGGTGAAATCAGCTAGCTTAGCGGGGTTTAAAAAAGGTTTGGATAATTTCCTAAAAAAGAAGTCCATAAGCTATTATTGAGATGGCGTGGGGAAATCCACTGTTTATTCCTAGGATAAGCAGCATAAAATGTTTACTACTTGGGATCTAGCTAGGTACTTGGAACCTGGGTTGGCCACTGTTGGAGACAGGATACTTGGCTTGATTGACCTTTGGTCTGTCCCAGTATGACATTTCTTATGTTCTTAGGTAGTTACTCTTTTGTGAGTTTGAAGAACTTATACAGATTCCCTTTGTGGGTGTAGTTCAATATACTTTCTCACCTATTATACAGTGATTTAGCTTATTCTCTCCAGTTTAGCTACATATTTTTATATCTGGTGTGTAGAGTTGTGCTTGCTTAGTAGTTTTACTTGAAGGGGTTAAAAAACTAATTTAGGACTAGAATAAAAACTGATATCTATTAATATGTGACTTATTGATTAACTTTGAAGCAATAATGCTGCTAATTCGAGTAAATAGTATACCTAAATAGTGTAACTTGTTTCCCTTTTGTGAAGCGGGGGTAGAAGCCTAAAATAAGCTGATAGTACTATAGGGGAAGAACACTACAATATACAGGTCTTCTTGTTTGAGGTATATAAAGTAAAATAATTAGTAAACTATTTTTGCTTACATATATGAAGGAAAAATATTTTGTTTAAATCAAGAGGTTACCTAATGAAAAAGGTCTGAACCTAGTAATCTCAATTAAAAATGGATTTCTCTTGTTGGAAATAATTGAAGAAGAGAGGTAGTGAGTGCCTTTTGCCAGATTGGCTTGCATTATCCACCAGGAAAGAGTCCTGAAGGGACTTTGTGACACATACGATATCTGAGTCTGTAACTGGCTCGAGTCCACTGCATATGTAAGATTCATTGAGCTTGTTTCATTTTGAGATGTGTTACCTGCACTGTTCAGCCTGTCTGCTGACTCCTTTGGACTTCCACTACTATGGACACTATATTGATGCTCATTTACCTCTAGGTCTAGAAGGGGACAGAATCCTCTCATTTTTTTCCTGTGCAGAAAATACTTGGATGAAAAATCCCTTCCCTCTTTCCCCTGGTGGAACCAGTTGGACCACATTTACATAGAAAAGGGAAGAGAGTTTCTTGCATTTCTTGGTGTTGAGAGCTTGACCTGCCAGTTGGAAGCTATGAGCCAGTGGTTAACGAAAAACCATACCTGCCTACTGGTAGTTTGTTTGGCAGTGTTGTTGGGACACTGGATATGTTCTCATAGAGGCAGTCTAAATCCTGCCCCTCATTTAATCTGCAGTGCTTGTTGGGCCTTTTGGGTTTTCTGCTGTCTGGGAC
Organism: Geotrypetes seraphini; assembly: GCF_902459505.1. Taxonomy (NCBI): domain Eukaryota; kingdom Metazoa; phylum Chordata; class Amphibia; order Gymnophiona; family Dermophiidae; genus Geotrypetes; species Geotrypetes seraphini. The sequence goes on along the minus strand of NC_047088.1, from coordinate 142,103,950 downwards.
AAGAGTGGACTCCCTATCTAGATTGGGAAGTAGGGTGGGAGGGAGGAGGCTACCTATTCTTCTGAGAGTAGCAGGATCTCCTTTGCCCTCCACTCTGGTACCTCCTAGAAGAGGCTGGGTCATAAGGGAGCCTGAAGTGACATTTTGAAAGCATCACTATGCTTCTTGATCAGCATAGCTACTTCCTGCATCTTATCTTCAAATAATTTTTCTCCATGGCACTGCACATCAGGAAGCTTTTCCTGCATATTCTATCTGAAACCCGAAGTCCTATGCCAAGTGAGCCTCCAGGTACTGATGTCCAAGGCAAAATCTTTCAAAATTGTAACGAAAATATCAGAGGTCACTTGAACCATATTTAGGGTGACTAGATTACCCATTCCAGAAGGGAAACTGGCCAGTCCTGGATTTCTGCCAACCTCATCCTGGTGCATTATGGTACCTGCAGCACTGATTTCAATGGATAGAATCATGGACTAGAAATATTACACTGATTTGGGATGTAATTTAAAAACCAGGACTGGCCAAAATGCCTCCCTTCTGAAATGGGTAACATGGTCACTGTAACCATATATTTCCCACACTCTCTTTCCCTTTTTTCCACTAGTAAATAAAGTTACTCAGCCTTTTCCTGAGAAAGAGTGCCTGTAAATTCCCCAATGCTGTGCACAAGCCTCCACAAGTACAAATCCATAAAGAACTGATATAAAGTTATGCAGGAAATGAGTATGGGGAGAAGTTCTTTCAAAACCCTAGAGACCCCAATGTCTGAGCTTCTCTCCCCGAGGGCATCAAGCAATGAATCTTGGAACTTTTGGCTCTTTTAAGAGTGGATTTGACCATGGAATGACAAGAAAACTGCTGCTTCTCAAATCCAGGAGCTTTCTGGACTCTATACATAAATTTAACCTTCTTAGTAATGGTACTGAGAGGAGACTGACTTTATTCTTATCTGTACATTCTTCAGAGTTTTGTCCTTCAAGCACTGTCACAATTTTAGAAAGAACGGGGCAAGAAATTGGAGGATGTACAATGTTTTTGCCCTGGGCTCCTCCTCCATCTCTAATCTAAACAGAATGGCTTCAGCCATTTCCCCAACAAAATCAATGAATGAAAGCATCTCTGGTGGGGACCTTCTTTTTCAAGTAGGATAGATAGATTTAACGATATGACAGATGAACCCTCTTCAGAAAAAACATCTGGTTCAGAATCAGAAAATACTTTACAGGAGAAATCTGGGTCTCTTGTCTCAAAACACTGGAGTCTGTGGGTATTTTGACACAGAGGATTTCCAAGGCTCTTTGAGGTCTTGGAGTTGATGCCTCCTCCTGCAAGCAGTGAGTCTCAAGGACCAACTTGATATCTCTCTCCACCAGCACCTATGATAAAGCTGAAGTGTGAGAAAAGCAGAAGTGGCCACACCTTCCTAAATCATCTGGGGAGCCTGGTTTTGAACCAATGGGGTTTCATATCTTAAGATACCAAGAAGAGTACTGTATATACTCGAATATAAGTCAATCTGAATATAAGTCGAGTGACTTCCTATTCAAGTGCCCAGCCCCCTTCTGTCCATCCTCTGTCAGGCTCGATCCAATTATAAGTTGGGCAGCTTAATAAGCAAGTGCCCTGCCCTGTCAGGCTCTGCACCCAGTCCCCTTCCCTCCATCCCGTCAGGCTCTGCACCCAGACCCGCCTCCCTGCCTTATCCGTCGTACCTCCTCTGCCAATCCCTTGTGGTCCAGAGGGCAGGAGTGATCTTTCTATGCTTCTGCCCAGCTGCTAACCCATTTGGTTGGTGGCTGCCACAAGTTCGAGAGCCAGCAAGCTGGTCAGTGCTGAGCAGCAGCGCCAAAGAGCGCTCCTGCTTAGCGGCTGAAAAAAACAGAACTTGCGGCAGCCACCAACCAACCAGGTTAGCAGCAGGGCAGGAGCGCAAAAAGCTCACTCCTGCCCACTGCACCTCTGGATTAGCAGAGGAGGTATTACGGACAGGGCTAGGAGGAGGTCAGGGTGCAGAGCCTGGCAGCGGCCTGCAATAAATCTGGGAAGGGGTGCAGACCCAAATATAAACCAGGACCCCCATTTTGCGCCTAATCCCAGTTTATATTCGAGTATATACAGTAGTCCTCATGTCTGGGGCACTTTGACAACACCAGTATCAGTGCTCTCAATGCCATGTTCCAACAAGAGTCAGTGTCAACTGGCATCATAAGCTGTTGGCGTCAAATTCTCTCTTTCCTGCAGATGGGACTCAGATGATAACTGGTGGATTACAGCTTTTATTGATTCGCAATGTTAAGGGAAAACTTTACTCTTGATGGCAATGCATCCCCAGTATCCAAGTTCAAACAAAAGAACTGTCTTCTCATTCAAATTGGTAACCAAACTTCAGGATTGCAACCGTCACATTTGAAAGTCACTCAGAGGTATAGAGTTCTTCAAGAAGAGAGTTGCGCCCTCTAGTGATGAACCAAAGTATACTTTTCAGTCGTTGCAACTTTATTAGTGCTGGTTACGCTCCAAGTTTGATTACAAAAATAAATAAATGTCTTTACAGTCTTTCAAACACTTGTATGAAAATACTTTGTTTTTTCTTATCTTTACAAATCTTTTCAAATGAACATCGCTCTGTGAGAAAATTGAGAGCAGCTTGATAATTCAGTTTATAACAGGTTCGGGGTCTCTACGTGGCCCCGTTTCGATTCCTTCTTCAGGAGACCCTATTATATGTAAACTGAAAAACCTTTTCAATGCTGATAGAATGCTTCAAGTTTGCGATGTGGTAACATCTGAAATATAGAATGTATATAAACAGCCGGGTATGAGAGTAGAAATTTCACTATCCTCACTACGGCAAAAATTCTAAATTAATTATAAAGCTACTGTAGGAAGCGAGGCACAACAATACATACCGTCAAAAGAACGCTGTCGGTGCTGAGAATTTAAACTGTCAGAGAAAACATAGCATCAGCTGTCCGGTTTAAAAGAGTACAGGGGGAGGAGTTTATTACACGTCAGAATTAGAATTAGAACTGAGGTGATTCCTAGAATGTTGGTGGATAAGTACATAGAGTGATGAGTTACTGTTTAGCATTAAAAAATACAGGGAAGATTTTAAATGTTATTGTAAAGACAGTGAAATATGAATGCGTGTAGCCTAAAAGCCTTGTTCAAAGGAAAGCGATCCATTCCATATCACTATTTAGGCCATGAGGTTGCAGTGTATTTAAAGTGAAAATCCACTTTTGTTCTTGTCTCCAAAGTGTATGGGCCACATCTCCTCCTCTGATTAAATTAATGACATTGAGCACTGAAAATTTGAGATCTGTGATCGCATATTGGTGTAGTAACCAGTGCTGGACTAGGGGAGCCTCTTTTACTTCAGAGCGAATTCTACTAATATGTTCTCCAATCCTGATTTTGATGCAACGAGTGGTACAACCCACATATAAAAGATGGCACGGGCATTGAATCACATACACTACTTGTCTGGACTCACAATCTGTGGCAGAGGTTTTAATTTTGCTAAGACAGCTATTGTGTATGGACATGTGTTTTAAGGTGACACTGTATTGGCACATTTTACAGTGTCCGCATGGAACATGTTGCCCTGCCATTTGTTCTACTGGATGTTTTACAAAATGGGATTGTACCAACTGTTGTTTGAGATTACGTTGTTTGGAGAACGCAAAGCGGGGTATTTGGTGGAATGTCTTGTGGTATTGCATAATACCCCAGTGTTTCTTAATGATCCTTTTAATGTCAAATGCTCTGACTGAGTACGGGAGGACACATACTAAAGTGTCCTCATCTTCTTTAGAGGTGGGATTTAACAATAAAGATCTATTCGCATACAGTCCTCTTTTATATGCTTTTTTGATAACTGATGTTGGATACCCTCTTTTTATGAATCGCATTTTCATGTCATTAGCCTTGCAGATATACTCTTGAACTGTGGTACAGAGTCTTCTGAGTCGTAAAAACTGTCCTACGGGAATATTGTTTCTTAAATGTTTAGGGTGAAAACTGCTGTATTCTAATAAGTTATTTCTGTCCGTGGGTTTACGAAAGATGGTAGTAGAAAAACTACCTTGATGTAAACAAATCTGTATATCTAAGAATGATAACTGTCTCATATTAGTACTCATGGTGAATTGTAAATTGCTGTCACAGGAATTTAACCATTCTAGAAAAGTTTGAAATTCAATAGGTGTACCTATTCATACTGCAAAGATATCATCGATGTACCTTTTCCAGAGTAAAAAATTATTCCAATATCTGGATGTGTATAAAAAAGTTTTTTCGAATTTGGAAACATACAAACATGCCACAGATGGAGCCATCTTAGCCCCCATAGCCGTACCTTTGATTTGTTTATAATATTGCATGTCAAACTGAAAATAGTTCATACTTAATGCAATATATGCTAATTGTAATAACAAATCTATTCTATGTTGAGATAAATCCAATGCTGATAATTCCTCTTTAATAATTTCCATTGCGGCATTTTGTGAGATGTTAGTATATAATGCTGATATGTCTAACGTAATAAGGATGGCGTGTGCAGGTACATCATGATATTGTTCTAAAATATTAATCATGTTAGTGGAGTCACGAACATAAGATGGAGCTAAAGGAACTCTATCTTTTAAATACATATCGATAATGGTAGATAAAGGTTCTAAGATGGAGCCTATTCCAGAGACAATGGGTCTTCCTGGAGGATTGTGGAGAGCTTTATGAATTTTAGGGACAAAAAAAAATTACAGGGATTCTAGGGTGTTTGCATGAAAGAAACTGAAATTCTTTATCTGTAATGGTCCCTGCTTCTACGGCGTATACTAGAAGTGTGGAAATGGCATCTCGTATGTGTGGGGTAGGATCTTCTTGTAAAGGAATATAATAATTTAGATCTGATAATTGACGTAAGGCTTCTGCTACGTATTGATCAGAGTCCATAAGTACTATTCCTCCACCTTTGTCTGCAGGGCGGATAATAATGTTATGATCAGACATGAGGGATTGTAAAGCAAGATGCTGAGACTTAGTTAAATTGTGGCGTATTTTAAGTGAATTTTGTTCCAAAATGTTAATATCTTTTAATACTAAATTCTCAAAAGTTTGTATATGAGAATCCACTGTTCCTGGAGGGCACCATGTAGATTTAGTTCTTAATACATTGTCAGTAGTAGATGACAATGTTTCAGTTGACTCATCTAGATGAAAAAAATGTTTGAGTTTGCATTTTCTGATAAATTTAAACATGGATACTCTGGTGTCAAAAGATTGATATGGATTAGTTGGCACAAATGATAACCCTTTGTTTAGTACAGATAGTCCTGCCGTGGTTAACTTTCTATGTGACAGATTAAATACATTGGATGTTAAGGTGGAACCCTGTTGTATTTTGTTCTGGTTGGTCTGCGTGGGTTTGGTAATGATCCCCCCTGAAAATGGACCGACTGAGTTTGTTTGGGGCCAGAAGTGGATGTTTTGTCGTCATCTGAGGAATCGGAGGATGTGTGTGTATATGTAGATCATTTTTTGTTTTTATTACTACTAGATTTGTCCATCCACGGATAGACAAAACCTTTTGTGTAATCAAGTTCATCACGTCTTAGTTTTTTGATTTTGTTCTTACGTAAATCTTCTCTAAATGCAGTAATTTTAAGATTGAGTTCTGTTAATTTTTGGTTGTAGTCATCTATAGTGTCTAGAGATTTTAAACTTTCCTTAGCTTGATCTAACTCAATATTATATGTCTGTAATTCTGTTTTTGTTGTTTCTATTACTAGTAACATTAAATCCAGGGAACATTTATTAAGCACTGCATTCCACTTGTCCAAAAAATTAGGATTATCTAAAAACAGTCTGGGCGCTGTTCTCATCCTCAATCCTCGTGGGATCCTCTTCAGGCGACAGTATTCAGCAAGCGTGGCTGCATGTAGATCTGCACGAGCTACTCGTTTAAATAAAGACTCTATGTGGTCCCAATCTGTGGGAATGGTTGTTGTGTCTTCTGACGTGAATAAATGAAAAGATGCCAATAAATCATTGGCCTGTTGATCATTATAGGAGTGTGCCTCCCATCCCATAGATGCCATTATGCCCCAAAATTAGGTACAAATATAATTTCTTTATAATGTCACTGGGGTACTAATACAGTGGTGCCTCGCATAACGGACGCCTCGCACAGCGAACGCTGCGCACAACGAACTTTATGTCTTGATCCGTACAACGAACTTCGTTTCACACAACGAAGTCGCCCGAGCTGCATCCTTCCGCGCAGGCACTGCGCTTAACTGCCCTCTCTCCGCCTGGTTCCCTCTTGCCCCCCCCGACTCCCCGACACGATCGGGGCAAAAAGGAGCCCAAGCCCTCTTGCCCCGCCGATTCCCCAACTCCCCACACAATATCGGGCCAGGAGGGAGCCCAAGTCCTCCTGGCCACGGCGACCCCCTAACCCCACCCTGCACTACATTACGGGCAGGAGGGATCCCAGGCCCTCCTGCCCTCGACGCAAACCCCCCCTCCCCCCAACGACCGCCCCCCCCAAGAACCTCCGACCGCCCCCCCAGCCGACCCGCGACCCCCCTGGCCGACCCCCACGACACCCCCAACCCCCTTCCCCGTACCTTTCTGTAGTTGGCCGGACAGACGGGAGCCAAACCCGCCTGTCCGGCAGGCAGCCAACGACGGAATGAGGCCGGATTGGCCCATCCGTCCCAAAGCTCCGCCTACTGGTGGGGCCTAAGGCGCCTGGGCCAATCAGAATAGGCCCGGGAGCCTTAGGTCCCTCCTGGGGGCGGGGCCTGAGGCACATGGGCCCAACCCGACCATGTGCCTCAGGCCCTGCCCCCAGGAGGGACCTAAGGCTCCCGGGCCTATTCTGATTGGCCCAGGCGCCTTAGGCCCCACCAGTAGGCGGAGCTTTGGGACGGATGGGCCAATCCGGCCTCATTCCGTCGATGGCTGCCTGCCGGACAGGCGGGTTTGGCTCCCGTCTGTCCGGCCAACTACAGAAAGGTACGGGGAAGGGGGTTGGGGGTGTCGTGGGGGTCGGCCAGGGGGGGTCGCGGGTCGGCTGGGGGGGCGATCGGAGGTTCTTGGGGGGGGCGGTCGTTGGGGGGAGGGGGGGTTTGCGTCGAGGGCAGGAGGGCCTGGGATCCCTCCTGCCCGTAATGTAGTGCAGGGTGGGGTTAGGGGGTCGCCGTGGCCAGGAGGACTTGGGCTCCCTCCTGGCCCGATATTGTCGGGGAGTTGGGGAATCGGCGGGGCAAGAGGGCTTGGGCTCCCTTTTGCCCCGATCGTGTCGGGGAGTCGGGGGGGCAAGAGGGCTTGAGCTCCCTCTTGCCCCGATCGTGTCGGGGGTGCCAGGGACCACACGGAGTCACCCACCGTACCACCCGATTCGGGTAAGCGCAGGTATCGGTGGGTGGCTTATTTGCGGGGGGGTGCCTTATTTTACATTTTTTTCTAAAAAGGGGGGGCTGTCTTATTTGATGGCCCTGCCTTATCATTGGGGAAACACGGTAGAAAAAAAAAAAAAATGAACAGTTAAGTCCCAGTTTTTGCCGCTGAGACTCTGCCCTCTCACTGTAAAATTAGACTCTACTTAGTCTGTCTTTAAATTTAAAAAATGTGTGTTGTTTTAAAAAACAATTATGTTTTTAGATGTATCTAAATAAAAATAATAACCAAAAATTTATCTTTTTTTATGTCATCTTAGCATATTTTATGCTACAGAACGAATTATTTTTTTTAACATGTATTGTTATGGGAAAACGCGTTTCACACAACGAACGTTTCACATAACAAACTTGCTCCTGGAACGGATTAAGTTCGTTGTGTGAGGCACCACTGTAGTTAAATACTAGTGGAAGTCAGAAAAATATTAGAGTTCAAACAAAAGAACTGTCTTCTCATTCAAATTGGTAACCAAACTTCAGGATTGCAACCGTCACATTTGAAAGTCACTCAGAGGTATAGAGTTCTTCAAGAAGAGAGTTGCGCCCTCTAGTGATGAACCAAAGTATACTTTTCAGTCGTTGCAACTTTATTAGTGCTGGTTACGCTCCAAGTTTGATTACAAAAATAAATAAATAAATAAATAAATGTCTTTACAGTCTTTCAAACACTTGTATGAAAATACTTTGTTTTTTCTTATCTTTACAAATCTTTTCAAATGAACATCGCTCTGTGAGAAAATTGAGAGCAGCTTGATAATTCAGTTTATAACAGGTTCGGGGTCTCTACGTGGCCCCGTTTCGATTCCTTCTTCAGGAGACCCTATTATATGTAAACTGAAAAACCTTTTCAATGCTGATAGAATGCTTCAAGTTTGCGATGTGGTAACATCTGAAATATAGAATGTATATAAACAGCCGGGTATGAGAGTAGAAATTTCACTATTCTCACTACGGCAAAAATTCTAAATTAATTATAAAGCTACTGTAGGAAGCGAGGCACAACAATACATACCGTCAAAAGAACGCTGTCGGTGCTGAGAATTTAAACTGTCAGAGAAAACATAGCATCAGCTGTCCGGTTTAAAAGAGTACAGGGGGAGGAGTTTATTACACGTCAGAATTAGAATTAGAACTGACGTGATTCCTAGAATGTTGGTGGATAAGTACATAGAGTGATGAGTTACTGTTTAGCATTAAAAAATACAGGGAAGATTTTAAATGTTATTGTAAAGACAGTGAAATATGAATGCGTGTAGCCTAAAAGCCTTGTTCATAGGAAAGCGATCCATTCCATATCACTATTTAGGCCATGAGGTTGCAGTGTATTTAAAGTAAAAATCCACTTTTGTTCTTGTCTCCAAAGTGATCATAACATTATTATCCGCCCTGCAGACAAAGGGGGAGGAATAGTACTTATGGACTCTGATCAATACGTAGCAGAAGCCTTACGTCAATTATCAGATCTAAATTATTATATTCCTTTACAAGAAGATCCTACCCCACACATACGAGATGCCATTTCCACACTTCTAGTATACGCCGTAGAAGCAGGGACCATTACAGATAAAGAATTTCAGTTTCTTTCATGCAAACACCCTAGAATCCCTGTAATTTATTTTGTCCCTAAAATTCATAAATCTCTCCACAATCCTCCAGGAAGACCCATTGTCTCTGAAATAGGCTCCATCTTAGAACCTTTATCTACCATTATCGATATGTATTTAAAAGATAGAGTTCCTTTAGCTCCATCTTATGTTCGTGACTCCACTAACATGATTAATATTTTAGAACAATATCATGATGTACCTGCACACGCCATCCTTATTACGTTAGACATATCAGCATTATATACTAACATCCCACAAAATGCTGCAATGGAAATTATTAAAGAGGAATTATCAGCATTGGATTTATCTCAACATAGAATAGATTTGTTATTACAATTAGCATATATTGCATTAAGTATGAACTATTTTCAGTTTGACATGCAATATTATAAACAAATCAAAGGTACGGCTATGGGGGCTAAGATGGCTCCATCTGTGGCATGTTTGTATGTTTCCAAATTCGAAAAAACTTTTTTATACACATCCAGATATTGGAATAATTTTTTACTCTGGAAAAGGTACATCGATGATATCTTTGCAGTATGGATAGGTACACCTATTGAATTTCAAACTTTTCTAGAATGGTTAAATTCCTGTGACAGCAATTTACAATTCACCATGAGTACTAATATGAGACAGTTATCATTAGTCCTGGAAATGGTATTAAGACCAAATACTGCGGATATGTTCGTGTTCAATCTCATCCTTTTTAGCACTGAATGCTGAGTGCTAGGGATGCCAAAAAAGCACAAGCATCAGTCTTCTTTGATGCACTGTGCCAAGAGGGTTGGGGATTTGGAAACCTTGATACCTGAGAAGTGCTCCCCATCTTTAATGGAGGTGCTATTTTATCAGTCTACAGGTAGCCAGATCCCTTGCTTTCAGTTCGACATTGACTCCTTCTCAGTTTGTCCCTGCTCCAGTTCCCCAGCCTATTCTGATGGCCATCTCCAATAAGTGGTACCAAGCCATACTCAGGAAGGAGCGGGCAGATTCTTCAATTGCATCCCGTTCAGGCATCAAAGGTGCTTGCACCAATTGAGGCTCAGCCCATACATCCCTGAGGATCATACTAGGCCCATGGAACAATTGACATTGGTGCCCTGAGGGATACTGCTGCCTATGTGACACTACCTTTGACACTAGGGGAGGAAACTTCACCAGTCAGAGGGTAGGGCTTTGACCCACTGAGCTAAGGCAGGCTTGAGGCCCTCTCAGCTCATTCAGGTTTTGGAGAGCTATGACTGGGACAATAAATCCCAATAAATAAATTTGTGCAGCCCCCCTACTTTTTTTAATACCATAAAGACTTCTCTTGGACATCTGAGAACATAATTTTATAATAAGAGGGGTCAATATCAGGTCCCAATCATTGCAGGAATCAGTTATGGGTATTTTCACAAGGAAATCCCTGTGAGCTCCAGCAGAAATCCAGAGAAGCTAGATGCTGACAAAATAAGACCTTATGCCAACACAGTTCCCTGATAATAAGCCCATTGCAAAACCTAGACAGAAACAGGGAAAAGAGGTGCACCTAGAAACACTCTGGAAAAGGAACACACACAGTCAGATACCTATTTATCTTTTTCTATGCAACTGCCCAATAGGACACAGTCAGTACTGGGAAACCCTTTTAAACCAGGAATGGGTAAACAAGAGCTGGCTAGCATTAAAGACATACAGTGCACTAAGCAGAAGTTTAGAAAATCAATAAAGAATAAAAAAAAAAAAAAAAAAAAAAAAAGAAAACTGGGTCAAACAAGATCACAGCTCTCAAAATTTCAACTAATCAGGGAGAAGCAAATACCTGTGGATAGCATTAATTTCCCTGGGAAGGAGAGTGGGGCAGGAATGAGCAGCAGAAGCTGAAGCCAGAAGCCAAACTACACAGGGTTTGGGGATAGAATGCAGCTGGAAAGTGGAAGCAAGACAGACAGGATTTAAAGCAAGAGGTAGAGCACCTAGAATTAGAGTTTCAGAAAGAATGCACATTTGTTTGCTCTGAAGAGGCTGTAGAAATGAATGATGAAGAGCCTATGGACTATAGTGAAGGCTCCCCAGAATACTTGTCTATGAAAAGCATGATGGAAGATTAGATGGGTTTAAAAGACTGAAAGTTTACTGCCTTGGAGAATATGCAGACAGTGCTAAAGCTGTGTTTCTGATGGCAAGTATGGAAACTGCTCACTAAGCAATAAGGCCCAAGTTAAGGATTTGTTTCTGATAGCCTTAATAGATTACAAAGCTGCAGGGCAGAAGATGTGACTTCAGATAGTAGCAAAGAGAAATGCAAACAATGTAGTTTGCAATGAAAGAGTAGTAATGCAGAACTCTTGAGATATTAAAGCCTGAATGGGATTGGATTGGATTACTACAGTTGATCATTTATGGGTGGTTTGGTCCCACATCGAGTTATGATCTTAAATAAAGTTCAGTGGTGTTTTAGGTATGTTTGCATGAACTAGAGGGCAAAGGACTAAAAAAATTGTTGCTTGCCATTTCCTGAAGAGGTTTCTGGCCTGGCCTAGCATGGATAAAACCAGGACCAAAGAATAAATAAGAAGTGAGAAAGAAGTTGGTGGCATAAAAGAAGTTTTGTTTTGGGAAGATAAGAAAGTGCTGGAACAATGAATTGAACTTTGGCTCATATACAATGGGACCCAGTTGCTGGGAAAGGTCCCGTTTTTTTGTTGCTGATTTTGAACCGTTTAAAAGTAGAATATTTTGCATTAATAAAAACACTTGTTCCAGAAATAGTGTTTGTGACATTTGAACTCATAAAACTTATAGTACCACCTTCTCTACCACCTCTAAACATCTTCTCAGTTTGGTGTATAGGCTGGGAAAAGATAGGCAGAACCTTTACAATCAAGCCGATGCTTGGCTACAGTATTCATAATTGATAGGGCTCTGTTGCACTGGATGCACTTCTTAAAGTTGATGAAGGCTTTTTACTGGGTCATCTTATCTGTGAAATGATTCAATTTCACTAATAAGTATTCTGATAGGGAGCCCGATGTCCTCCATGAAGCCTACACTGAGAGACATAAAAAATAAAGGAAACTTTGAAAATATTCAAAAATCTTAAAATGCTAACGGAAAAATACCACAGTACAGTGACAGTGCATGAGAAGACATAAAGTGTAAATCATACGTGTCTTGAGGTGAGATTTAGGGATGCACATATAACTGGCTCTGTGGATAAAGACTGAGGCAATCCCATGTGTCAGCAGCAGGTGGAAAGTAGAATTATTATGCGGGGGAATAACCGAAAAGCTTTGAGTCTATTCAAAGCTGCAGAATCTTCCCATGTAGAGTCCATCACCCATATTGGAGAACCTGCTATCCTGCTTGTACTCAGAACATACTATGTAAGTATGTAAGACCCCAACCTAAGATCATATTGATTTTATCACTCTAGCCCTTATAATCTGAATCTGTTCAAGTATTACCATTAAATATCAGAATATATCTAGGAGGATCCAAAGGTTAGACAAGAACGTTCACTCAACATTTAACTTGACTCTGTCAAAAGTGTAAAATAAACATCTAGGGAGGCAATACATTTTAGACCCAGATTTATTTTTGACAAATTTGCATATACAATCTGGTTTTATGTAATAGTAAGTAAAGTACAGGAATCAGCACCTCCTGTCCATTTGTAAGAGGTAGCTATGCAGACAGACTGCCTCTGCAGATACAAAATGGATCCTGTCGGTGGAAATACTGAGTTCCTGCTTGACAGACCTTGTAATCTAATCTCTTTACAAATGGAGAGGAGGTGCTGGTTTCCTCTACTTTCCCACTGCTTCATAAAAGCAACTTCATAATCTACTTAGGACAAAGTGGTGAACTGGGCTAGAAACTGGCTGTCGGACAGACGCCAGAGAAGTCGCTTGGAGGAAGGAAAGGTGAGTAGTGGAGTTCCTTAGGGTTCGGTGCTGGGACCGAACCTGTTCAATATGTTTGTAAGTGACATTGCTGAAGGGTTAGAAGGAAAAGTGTACCTTTTTGCAGATGATACCAAGATTTGTAATAGAGTAGACACCGAAGAGGGAGTTGAAAATATGGAAAAGGTTCAGCAAAAGTTAGAGGAATGGTCTAATGCCTGGCAACTAAAATTCAATGCAAAGAAATGCAGAGTAATGCATTTGGGGATTAATAATCGAAAGGAACTGTATATGCTGGGAGGTGAGAAGCTGATATGCACGGACGGGAAGAGGGACCTTGGGGTGATAGTGTCCGAAGATCTAAAGGCGAAAAAACAGTGTGACAAGGCAGTGGCTGCTGCCAGAAGGATACTGGGCTGTATAAAGAGAGGCGTAGCCAGTAGAAGGAAGGTGTTGATGCCCCTGTACAGGTCATTGGTAAGGCCCCACTTGGAGTATTGTGTTCAGTTTTGGAGACCGTATCTGATGAAGGATGTAAGAAGACTTGAAGCGGTCCAGAGGAGGGCGAAGAAAATGATGCGCCAGAAGACGTACGAGGAGATACTGGAAGCCCTGAATATGTATACCCTAGAGGAAAAGAGGGACAGGGGAGATATGATTCAGACGTTCAAATCAAGGGTATTAACGTAGAACAAAATCTTTTCCAGAGAAAGGAAAATGGTAAAACCAGAGGACATAATTTGAGGTTGAGGGGTGATAGATTCAAGAGCAATGTTAGGAAATTCTACTTTACGGAGAGGGTGGTGGATGCCTGGAATGCGCTCCCGAGAGAGGTGGTGGAGAAGAAAACGGTGACTGAGTTCAAAGAAGCTTGGGATGAACACAGAGGATCTAGAATCAGAAAATAATATTAAGGCCAGTACTGGGCAGACTTGCATGGTCTGTGTCTGTATATGGCTATTTGGGGGAGGATGGGCTGGAGAGGGCTTCAATGGCTGGGAGGGTTTAGATGGGATGGAGTAGGTTTTAATGGAGATTTTGGCAGTTGGAACCCAAGCACAGTACCAGGTAGAGCTTTGGATTCTTGCCCAGAAATAGCAAAGTAGAAAAAATTTAAAAAAATTAAATTGAATCAGGTTGGGCAAACTGGATGGATCATTTGGGTCGTTATCTGCCGTCATCTACTATGTTACTGTTACTTTTTCCTGAATAGACAATGTTGTTTCTAATTTGAATCTTTGATGAAAGCAACAGTGTATAAAAGTAAGGCATACTCTTTTAAAATTGTTTGACTAGAAGTGTAATAAAACATTAGTGCACTTTTTCTTCAGATTGTTCATTAAAAAATGACTTTTTTAAGGAACAAGGTATGAACAAATACGTAAAAATATATACACAAGCCTCATGTTCAGGTTACTGTAAATAATAATGTGTAGCAGTGCTCTAGGACAAAGAGCAACCATCCATTGAAGCCTAGAAACTTGCTGAAATTCTTTAAGCTGCCATATATTAGTTTTATTCAACAATACTGAACTTTAAGTCAAAATGCTGAATTTGCCTTTGCTTCAATTAAAAAAAAAATAGTTTTTAATTTTTTTTTTCCAAAGATGAATGTATCCATTTTATTTCAGAAAAAAACCACATGCTACATCTGCTACTGGAATCTTAGTTAAAACTTTTACTATCAAGCATTTGATCAAAATTTAAAAAATTGTTCTTGTTTAAAAGGCTTATCCCTTAAAGCAGCAATTCACTTTGACTTCAAAGCAAATTAACTGGAAAGGCTAACAGGCAAAAATAAAGCAGCATTTACAGTTTGAAACAAAAATTACCACTTCATTTATTTTCTCTTTAATCTGCACCTTGATGTATACCAGACAATTATTACTGTCCATTGCAGAAACACTCTATTCCACTGTACAGTAATTTTATTAGGGAGATACAAGCTCTTGCAGTAACTTTCCCAAGAGATTTAAATGAAAGCAGAAGCAAAAGAGAAAATCACTATTCAATAAAATATATACTGTAAAGGAAGAGAAATATGGCACTATACAGTAGCTTTGGACAGTGCGACAAATATGTCAACCTAACTTTTGGTCAAGTTGAAAAGATGCTCTAAATGCCCACAAATTAGAATATATTGTCAGGAGGTCCTGGCTGAATTCAAACTAATGTCTTTTCTATAATGTGTAAGACTAAATGATATCTTGTCTTCAGTAATGGCAACTATATTGTGGAAATCTCTGTTCTACTACAAAATTTTATTTTCTTATCCTAAAAGTTTCAGGGACATTTAACCTTTCTACAAAATCACTATCCTGCTTTGTTAGCTTTTTTTTGTAAAGCAATAAACCAATATTTTAAACTATTCAGAGGAAGTGAATATTTATAGGTCAATTTACTAGCTGCCAGCTGTTATTATTATTAATGGTATTTGGGCATACTGTTAGTAAATAAAGAGATTAGGTTTTTACCTTGCTAATATCTTTTCTGGTGCCATAAGGCGGTAAGAGGGGCCAAAAGAGATTACGAGGAAACAATAGCCAAGGAGGCAAAAAACTTCAAGCCATTCTTTCGATATATTATGGGGAAACGACCTGCAAAGGAAGCGGTGGGGCTGTTGGATGATCATGGAATAAAGGGTGTGCTAAAGGAGGACAAAGCCATTGCCGACAAACTGAACACATTTTTTGCGTCTGTGTTTACCGAAGAGGATATACACAACATACCAGAAGCTGACAGGTGTCAGCATAGCTATTGCTAGCAATCAGCATTTTCAGTTGGCATAACTAAGGTAGGGGTTACGTGAGAGGCGCCCTTACAACAGGCTATACACAGGAAACAAAGACGGGATTAACGGACAATCTAGAAGAGGTATGCAGGCAGATTGATAGGCTTAAAAATAATAAATCCTCAGGGACCGGATGGAATCCATCCGAGGGTAATCAAGGTACTGAAAGGGGTTATAGCTGAACTGCTTCAACTAATAGCCAATCTGTCGATCAAATCAGGAAGGATTCCGGAAGACTGGAAAGTAGCGAATGTTACGCCGATCTTCAAGAAAGGTTCAAGTGAAGATCTGGGAAACTACAGACCAGTGAGTCTGACCTCGGTACTGGGAAAAATGGTAGAGGCGCTGATAAAGGACCGCATCACTGATCATCTTGACGGACACAATCTGATGAGGACCAGCCAGCAAGGTTTCAGCAAAGGAAGATCTTGCTTGACAAACTTGCTGCACTTCTTCAAGGGAGTAAACAAGCAGATAGACAAGGGTGACCCGGTCGACATTGTATATATGGATTTTCAGAAGGCATTTGACAAGGTTCCGCATGAACAACTACTTCGAAAAATTGCGAGCCATGGAATCGAGGGTGGATTAAAAACTGGATGGCGGATAGGAAACAGAGAGTGGGGGTAAATGGACAATACTCGGACTGGAAAAGCGTCACGAGTGGAGTGCCGCAGGGTTCGGTGCATGGACCCATGCTCTTAAACATATTTATAAATGACCTGGAAATTGGCACGATGAGTGAGGTGATTAAATTTGCAGAAGATACGAAGTTATTCAGAGTAGTGAAGACGCAGGAGTATTGCGAAGACCTGCAACGTGACATAAACACGCTTGAGAAATGGGCCGCAACATGGCAAATGAGGTTTAATGTGGATAAGTGTAAGGTGATGCATGTTGGTAACAAAAATCTTATACACGAATACAGGATGTCTGGTGCAGTACTTGGAGAGACTCCCCCCCCCCCCCGGAAAAAGACTTGGGAGTACTGGTCGACAAGTCAATGAAGCCATCCGCGCAATGCGTTGTAGCAGCGAAAAGGGCAAACAGAATGCTAGGAAAGATTAAGAAGGGGATCACGAACAGATTGGAAAAGGTTATCATGACGCTGTACCGGGCCATGGTACACCCTCACCTGGAATATGCGTCCAGCACTGGTCGCCATACATGAAGGACACAGTACTACTCAAAATGGTCCACAGAAGCGCGACTAAAATGGTTAAGAGGCTGGAGGAGTTGCCGTACAGTGAGAGATTAGAGAAACTAGGCCTCTTCTTCCTTGAAAAGAGGAGACAAAGGGGACATGATCAAAACATTCAAGATAATGAAGGGAATAGACTTAGTAGATAAAGACAGGTTGTTCACCCTCTCCAAGGTAGAGAGAACGAGAGGGCACTCTCTAAAATTAAAAGGGATAGATTCCGTACAAACGTAAGGAAGTTCTTATTCACCCAGAGAGTGGTAGAAAACTGGAACGCTCTTCCGGAGGCTGTTATAGGGGAAAACACCCTCCAGGGATTCAAGACAAAGTTAGACAAGTTCCTGCTGAACCAGAACGTACGCAGGTAAGGCTAGTCTCAGTTAGGGCACTGGTCTTTGACCTAAGGGCCGCTGCGTGAGCGGACTGCTGGGCACGATGGACCACTGGTATGACCCAGCAGCGGCAATTCTTATGTTCTTATGAAATAAATGACAGGGTGGGGGTCCAGAATGACACACCCTCCTTCAGGGTTGCGCAGCATGTGGCACAAGAGTGCTCTTCAGGCATCTATTGAGAGTAATCCTGGCATGAATTAGGGATAAGAGGCAAAATGAGGTGATTTGAAGCTCCAGAACTTAAAAAAAAAATTTGAGAAAATCCAATGGCCACCATGGCAGCATTTTGTCACCAAAAAAACACCTAAAAAATGGTAAAAGGAAACCTAGAAACTAGTGATTTTAGGATTTTATGGTGGGGGACGAGGACATTCAGGACCTTCAAAACCATGATTTTCAGACACCCCCCCCCCACTGATTTCTCTCATAAGTTGTGTATAGTTGACTAATGTGTATTATTGTGTTATGGCAGTTTGGAGTAGGGTTTCTTATGATTATATAAAATTGTGCAACAAGGGTGTCCTTGAGTAATAGTGCGGTCATTATTTCCTGCCTTCTCGGCAGTGGTGTAGTGAGGGTGAGTGGCGCCCGGGGTGATGGCACCACTCCCCACTCTCTTCTCTGTCCCCTTGCTCCTTCCCAACCCCCTCCCTGCTGCATGCCCTCTTCCCTACCCCCATACCTTTTTAATTTTCCAGGCGGGAGCAACATCACAAACTTGCTGCCCGCATTGTGTTGGCTATCCCTCTGACGTCACTTCCTAGGTGCGTGGCCCAGAAGTAACACTGATACGGGGAGCAAGTTAGTAATGCTGCTCATGCAGGGAAAATTAAAGAGGTACAAGGGGACACATTGAGACAAGATGGTTCTGTAGTGAGGATGCAGAGAAAATCGCTCCTGCACTTACTCTGTTTGCTGACCTGTTATCGGGTGCAGATTAACTCTTTGAGATGCCTAAAAGAAGGGGTAGAGCGGCTGTTTAAGTCCGGCAGCCTGAATCTACACCATACTTCGGCAGGGAACGATTACCAGCTTTCTGACCTCTTCCCCAGGGGGCAAACTGGCTTTGCCGAACGTGAGAGAGACGTCAGCATTTGGTAGCGAAGCTTCGCTAAGCTTGTGGGACCTGCCCCTCCCCTGAAGCCGCGAGAGTGGGGAACTTCGTAAGCTTCGCAGAGACGGGAGTTGTCGGCTGCGATGGCGTTGGGCTTGCCGAACTCCCAAACAGCCGCAGCAAGTACACCTCAATCAGGAGAGGGGAGCTTGGAAGGTTCAGCAGGCCCAGGTCAGATACCATCAGTCCCTCCATTGGTAAGACCTGCTGAGTCAATCTGGATGGCATTAGACTCTCTCCATAAACTATGTGCTGTTACCTTTCCCCTGGTTCAAGCTCAAAGAGGCTGGATAAAATTGAGGAAGATTTGAAAGTCCAGGGGGAAAAAGTTACACACGTAGACTAAAAGGTCCAAGGGTTACAATCCTCTTTAATGCAAGATAGACTATTGTTGGTAAGGAAAGCTGAGAACTTTGATAAATATATAAAAGCACTGAATCTTAGGATCCTAAATTTTCCTAAATTATTGACAATATTGCCTAAGGAACTATTCTATAGATTTTTGAAAGAAGTATTTAAATACCTGGAAGATGGACTTCCTCCTCTTCAAAAAATATATTTTCTGCTAATCTGCTAAAATAGCTTCAGCCCCCATGGCTCAACCTAATTCCTCAAGTCCATTGAATGTAACAGGAATCCTGGAAACCTCTGGGGATGAAGTTATAAGTCGGTCAACACTTCTGGTTACTTTTGGTTTTCATCAGGACAAAAAATCATTTCTTAGGCTTTTTTTTAGGCTAAAAGAGGTGACTTTTTTGGATAGTAATATTTCCATGTTTCCAGATGTCTCGAAAATAACACAAACCAGGAGAAAACGGTTTCTAGAAATGAGACAGTTTGTGATTGCTTTGGGAGTTAAATTTCAATTAAGATATCCATGTAAATGTATGATCTTTTTGGATCAAAAATCTTATATTTTTTATGAACCCTCCCAATTAAGATATTTTCTTGAACGAAAAGGAGTAGTAATGTCTGCCCCCTCTGTTAAGTAGCAAAAGTGATTGACTCTAGTTAAAAGGTCTTTGAATTAATGGAAGATGTAACACTACAATATTTCATTTATATTTTTCTTTCCTTTGTTTATTTTTAAAGTAAATTACTCTTTCTGATGTGTGAATTGTCTCTCTCTAATCAGAACTGTTAAGAGCCAGAGTATTGTTTAAATTTGGAATTGTATTTTCTTATTTGTTATATTGTGAAAAAAGTCTCTGATTATACATATATAAATTTCTTTGAAATGTATATATATAAATGATATATATAATAATTTTTAAAAAAAGTACAAGGGGAGGGACGGGGCACAAACATGTGACAGGGATGGAGGCGTAGAGGACGGGTGCCAGCGCATCTACTAAGACCACGCCTGTGGTGGATCGTCCCCCCCCCCTTATTAAGCCACTTCTCAGTTACCTTTATATAAGATCCTGTGCTGTTCCTCTGGTTGATGGAGATTATTCTCCACTTTATATCTTTTGTTTCTCCTTACACTTGGTGTTTTATGGATGTGTATATACTTCATTCCTGGCCTTGGAAAAAGCACGTGCGGAGGGTGTCCCCTCCTTGCTTATTAGCTATAGCTTATTGCTTATTATACAGCAATTAGCTTATTGCTTATTAGCATGTGCGGTGGGGCTACCTTTGCGGTGCTTCAGTCATATGGGGTTGGCCCCTTCTTTTTTAATGCGATTCAAGCGCTTTATAGTGACCCCGGTCACAGATCCAGGTCAATGTAGAACTGTTGGGCTCTTTTCGGATTCGCCGTGGTACTCAGCGTGTTCTTTCGTTGGATTCTTTGCTCCGAGAGATCCAATCCAATATAGATATACGTGGGTTGTCTCTGGGTGCCTCTCATTTTAAGCTTACAGCATTTGCTGATGATCTTCTGGTGTTTTTGACTGACCCTGAGCTGCCCACTTTGCTGGAGAGCTTGCATGAATATGGAAACTTCGGGCTTTGCCCTAAATTTGGGGAAATTGTAGGCCTTGACCTCCTCAACACAACTTTGGGAAAATTGGAGGGGAGCCTTACTGTTGAGATGGGCTGAATCTTCGTTTCGGTACCTGGGGGTCTGGTTGACCCTGGATCTCTCTCACCTTTACCATCTTAATGTCAATAAACTGCTTGCTGATACTAAACAGCTTTTGGTTAAATGGCAGGATCTTCCACTCTCCTTGTTGGGTAGGATCCACCTCTTTTGTATGGGTTTATTCCCTAAGTGGCTTTATGTTCTTCAGACGCTCCCCTTGTTCTTATTGCAGAAGGACATGAGGGCCTTATATTTTCTGTTATCTCTTTTGTTGGGGTGGGTGGAGACCTAAATTGCATTGGTCATTTTTGATGGGTCCAGGCACTCGGGGTGGGTTTGGTGTACCAGACATCCGCGCATACAATCAAGCTTGTTTGTTATGCCAACTCAGTGATTGGGTGTTAGGAACCTCTTGGTACACACATATTTCTTTGGAGTGAGATTATTTTTACCCCTTCATCTTCTTTATCTCTTGCATGCCCCATTGGTGGAGTTGCCACGTCTGTGTAGGAGTAGTGCCCTTTTTTGGCCTTTATGAGTGACATGGCAGCGGATAGTCCGGTTGTGGCATCAAGATCCTCATGTGAGTATCCTGATGCCCTTGGTTGGGAATCTAACTTTTCCTCCGAGGGTTGGCCCATCGGGGAGTTGAGCAATTGATGTATGTTCTGCAGGATGATGGGACCCTTCTTTCTTGCAATGCCATGATACAGATGGGTGTTTCCCTCCCCCCCTATTCAATCATCTCACCACTCTTCCCTCCCCCTCAGGGTCCAAGATTGCTTCTGCTCTCTTTCCTGCTGTTCTCTCCCCTGGTCACCCTATGATCCAGCCCCCTACCCGCCCTTGTTCAACATTTCCCCTTCCTCTCATCCCCTGCTCAAACATACCATATTTCTTGTTCTTCCTGACTGCCCTTCCATCTAGCATCTTCCCCTCCCCAGGTCTGCCGACTTCAACTCATTTACTGCTCTGTGCTCTCGCTCTCATTCTCTCCTGCTGCTGCTGAAGCCAGTAAACAAATTTAACACACGCCGCAGGGCTCTAACAGTGCATGTGCTATTGACTGCTTCCCTCCTTCCTCCCCCTCATGACGTAACTTCCCATTTCATTTATGGAGGAGGAGGGAATCCGGCAGCGTCACGTACACTGTTAGAGCCCCACGTCGTGTGTTAAATTTGTTTACAGGCTTCGGTAGTGGCGGGAGAGAGAGAGAGCAGTCACAAGCCCTGTTTCTGTGAATGGGGGGGGGGGAAGCCCGGTGTTGCCGATCAAGGCGGGGGCTCCCGATGTTGCCAATCGATGCTGGGTGGGGGCCAGTCGCTGTTTAAAAAAATGTTTTTTTTCCAGTGTTCTCCTTCAGCGGGCCCCTCTGATCATTTCGGGCCCTATGCATGTGCCTACTGAGCCTACTCATTAATCCGGCTCTGCCTAAAGCACAGTTACTTACTGTAACAGGTGTTATCCAGGGACAGCAGGCAGATATTTTCACATGTGGCTGACGTCATCCACGGAGCCCCGGTACAGATGGTCCCAAGTGCATCGCCACTTTAAGAACTTTAAAAAGTTTGCAATTGATCGCACCGTGCATGTGCGAGTGCCTTCCTGCCCGATGTAGGCGCGTGGCTCCTCAGTTCATTAAGCCAACAAAGAAGCCAACCAGGGAAGGTGGATGGATTGTGCGAATATCTGCCTGCTGTCCCTGGATAACACCTGTTACAGTAAGTAACTGTGTTTTAACCTAGGACAAACAGGTAGCATATTCTCACGTGTGGGTTACCTCCAAGCTAACCAGAATGGTATGGTGGGAGTGTTGGCCATTAAGAAAGCTAGAAGGATGCTGGGGTTCATAGGGAGAGGTATGGCCAGTAGGAAAACGGAGGTAATGATGCCCCTGTATAAGACTTTGGTGAGAACTCATTTAGAATATTGTGTACAATTCTGGAGGCTGCACCTTCAAAAAGATATAAAAAGGATGGAGTCGGTCCAGAGGAAGGCTACTAAAATGGTATGTGGTCTTCATCATAAGACTTATGGGGACAAAGATCTCAATCTGTATACTTTGGAGGAAAGGCGAGAGAGGGGAGATATGATAGAGACGTTTAAATACCTACGTAATGTAAATGCGTATGAGTCGAGTCTCTTTAATTTGAAAGGAAACTCTGCAATGAGAGGTCATAGGATGAAGTTAAGAGGTGATAGGCTCCGGAGTAATCTAAGGAATTACTTTTTTACAGAAAAGGTGGTAGATGCGTGGAACAGTCTCCCAGAAGAAGTGGTGGAAACAGCGACTGTGTCTGAATTCAAAAGGGCCTGGGATAGGCACGTGGGATCTCTCGGAGAGAGAAAGAGATAATGGTTACTGCAGATGGGCAGACTAGATAGGCCATTTGGCCTTTTTCTGCCATCATGTAAATATAACACTATGTGAGCCCGGCTGTATTGGGCAGATGAAAGGAACACCCCTAGATCATAACTTAACATTTATGTTATGCTGGATTGTATAGAACAGCCCACAGATTCTAAAACTTACTTTTATCGTGTCAGCTCAAAAACCTTGGAGGTGTACCCCTTCAATGGCATCTGGAACTAAAAGAGACACAGAACAAGCGCATTTAAATCAACCTGCCTGCACGTCGTCAGCTGAAATGTCAACTAACTTTTTTGGTAACGATATTGCCATGCAAACATTGTAAAAGCAAGTTGGCTGCATCAAAGCACATGTCTCTGCTCCTTATCAACCTAACTGATGTTAGAAACCTGGTACACATTCTCATAAACAGCCAAACTCTCAAAATAGATGTAATATAAAAAAAGAACCCTAAAGATTAACAAAAACATAAATAAAATGTTAGAAAAAACTGTTCAATTCCAAGACACTGTTTAGCCCAAAGGGTTTGACTGTGTTTAATCTGTGAATCCATTGTGCTTCACACTGAAGAAGTTTCTTTTTTCGGTCACCACCTCTTGTTTGACTTGGTTCAAAATCTGCAGCACAGCATTTCTACTCATTAAACTGATGTTTTTGTTCAGAACAGTGCTCAACCAGTGATTCTGTAAGCCTGTTTCTTTTAAGATTGGATTTATGTTCGGATATACGAATCTTGAAAGATCTAGAGGACATTCCTACATATACCTTCTTACAGGGACATAGAATAACAAACAATAAAAGTTGATTTACAGTTTAATTGATGGTTAATTCTGTAGGATTAACAAACAATTTTATTTGTATGGTAATAGGATTCACAAAATTTTATTTACATGATAATATAGCAAATACTGCAAGACATGCACTTATAGAATCCCTTAGGGATTACATACAATTCTTTTGCACGAGTGTTCTGGACTACTGAGGGAATCAAAAGATCTTTAAGATTCTTTTCACAAGAGTAAGCTATTCTTAACTCTGTATCTTGAAACACTGGATGAATTTGTACAATAATCCATTGTTCTTTGATTTTTCCTATTTCAATTCCTGTTCCATTATATCTTAAGACTTGCTACTGTGTCATCAATATTTTCTTGCCTATTCTCTTGAAATAGCAACTCTCTATTGCAATATCTTGCTCTTTTTTTTTTTTTTTATTTTATATTTATCAAATTTTACATTTTATAAATCAAGTATCCACTTGTACAGAAAGTTGAAGAAAAGCAGAAAAATAATACTCATAGGTAAAATACATAATAATCAACTAAATAAAATAAATGTTTAGCTTAAATTCAGCTCAAGTCCTCAAAATTAGATCCAAGATGGATGAGGCGGACATATTAACAGATGCTGACGAAAATCAAATCAAATATTAGGAAAACAAAGTCCCTTAGCTGAGGAAGGATATCATTTATTCAATTGGACCTCTCTTGATTTCCCTTCATCCAGTCGAGTTCCTGCCAGAAAAGCTGTCAACTGGAATGGCTCAAAGAATACATATTTCTTCATATGGTACTGTATTACACATTTGCAAGGGTGTCGTAGGAAAAAGGTCCCTCCAAGAGATATAACACCTGGCTTCATCAAAAGAAACTCTCGCCTTCTTCTCTGGGTTTCCCGTGCCAAATCTGGGAACATTAATATTTTATGTCCAAGAAATTCTTTCATTTTATTCCTGAAGTACATTCTAAGCAACCAGTTTTTATCTGGTGCAAGGGCCACCGTGAGAAGCAATGTTGCCGGAGATGCTAGCTCTCTGTCCGAAAGTTCCAAGATTGCAGAAACATTAAGTGGTTGATTATCCTCCTGTTGTTTAGGTGGTAATTTAGTAGTTTTCATTGGTAAGTAATATACTTGAGTAAGTGGTGGTAATGTATCCTCTGGAATACCCAAAATCTCTACCATATAACGTTTCATCATATCTCTAGGTGTCACAGAGGCTATCTTAGGAAAATTAATCAAACGGAGATTATTATTACGAGAAAAGTTCTCCAAATTTTCCAATTTTCTGCGCAAACTTGTGTTATCTTTTACCATTGCTTCATTAAGCTGTTTTGATGCTTTTAACTCCTGTTGTATATTCAGAATTGAGTTCTTGGATTCATCAACTTCAACTTTTATATTTTTTATATCATTTTCTTGAAGAGTAATTTTATTTTCCAGCTGCAAAAGCTGGGGCTTAACAGACTTGGCTAGGTCAGCAACTAAATCCCAGATTGAGTCCAGTGTTACTTCTCTGGGTTTTTCAATAACATATGAAAGATTGGGAATTTGAATAGTCTCACCGGTTATCAGTTGATTCTGGCAATCCTTCTGCTGGGCTGAAATGATCCCTGATGTTTCCAAATCCTCTGTACTTCTTGGACTCACCTGAAAACTCAGGGAGTCCATCTCCACGCTCCCCTCTCTGTTTTTCCTGGCCTCCGAGGGTAGGTGCTTGCTTCCTTCCGGGAGCTCCTCCACTCGTGGGGAGCTGGTAACCTGAGGAGGTGGGGGAGGTGCCCTAGCGTCGGGGCTGAGCGTAGTCTCTAGCCCCAAGGAGATCACCTCGTTTCCGCCTCTCTGAGGTGTCTCCAGCGGGGGGGGTGCCGACGCTGCCGGGATATCCTGCATCCGACGCAGGAGCTCTTCAATATTGCCGAACGAGGGGACCGCCGAACGCCGCGAGGCTCCAGCGGCGCTGCGGCCTCTCCTCTTCGGCATTCTAAGTAAGTAACTCTTTCCTTTCTGAAAAGTTTTCAGAAAATCTCCGGCGTGCTGCTCAGCGTCCGGGACCGTCGGCCATCTTCATATCTTGCTCTTTTATATGCCTTGCGCACAACCTGTTTTGGGTAACCTCTAGATAACAATTTCATCTCTTTTTGGGTAACCTCTAGATAACAATTTCATCTCTAATGTTTTAATCTGTGTCTTGAAATCTGACATTCTAGTACAATTGTGATGTATTCTGATGAACTGAGAAAAAGGCAAACTGTCCCTTAATCTTTTAGGATGACAACTCTTGTTATATTTTAACAAAGCATTTTTTTCTGTCGGTTTGGTGAATACCATAGTGGTAAAACTGTTTACCTCTTGTGTGATATTTAAATCTAGAAAATTGATGTTGCTTTTTGAAAATGACATAGAAAATTTTAAATGCTCATCACAAGAGTTCAGCCATTTTTCAAATGACTACAACTGTCCTTCACTCCCCTTCCACAATAGCAAGATATCGTCTACATATCTATACCATCTATGGATACATTCTATAAATAGAGATGAGTCAATCCAAAATTTTTCAAATTTGATCATATATAAATCGGCTAGTGCAAAGGTGGCCCCCATTGCCACACTGGATATCTGCTGGTAATACGAACCATCATAAAGAAATTCTCTTTCATAGCCAAGGATGCAATCTCAATTAAGAAATTAGTTGCTATCACATGGGGTCTAGATCTCTCATCCAATACTGTTTGTAAAATATTCAAGGCTGTATCCTGGGGGTATGGACGTGTATAAAGAAGAAACTTCAAAGGTAGCTAGTGTGAATGGAAAGACTTGTTTTGAAATTTCTGATAGCGTGATAACATGACCAGAGTCTCTATTGTATGAAGAGGATTTTGCCACTTCTGGATACAAAAATTTATCAACAAACCTTGACAGAGGTTCCGAAAAAGAGTTGTGGGATGACATAATGGATCGCCCAGGAGGGTTAGACAAATCTTTGTGCATTTTGGGCAGAATATATAAAGCTGGAGTAATGGGATTAGAATTATTAAGAAACCGATAATCCCTATAGGTGAGAATACCAGAATCCAACCTTGATTTAGTGCCTCTCAATATTCTTTCTGTAAGGTGTTTAAGTAGTATCTAATTACAATCATTTGTACGTGCTCTAATTAGCAAGTTGTCTGTTTACCTCACAATATTTATCCTTATTGAGGACTACTAAAGCGCCCCCTTTATCAGCTTTCTTAATTATGATGGTTTCATCTTTCCTTTAGGCTTGCAATGCTTTTCTTTTGAGAATAAGTTAAATTATGATGAATCCTTTTTGAAGATAAATTAGCTCTTGCCACTTCTCTGATGACACATTTTTTAAACACTGAAAGCGTGTTATCAATGGGATCTGGAGGCAACCATGTTGAAGATGGAGGGACCACAGTCTGGTCAAAAATTGTAGGTTTATCATTAAAATACATTTTAATATTTAACCTTCTTATAAACTTTTCAAAGTCCGCCAAAAACTGGAACTCATCAAAAAATGTAGATGGAATGAAAGATAATCCTTGTGAAAGCACAACAGTCTCATCTTGAGTTAGAGCCCTATCTGATAAATTTATTACCAATGAGTTGTCTGTGTCTGTGACCTGGTCATTGGCCTTGCTCTTGTCCCCCCCTCTGGCTCTTCTCCTTCTGCATCGGTAACCTTGAGTTTGTTGTGAAAAACCCTTTGGTTTTGAGGACCAATTGAGGAAGATGTTGAACTATCATAATTTGAGCTTCCTGTATTCATTATAGTAGAACCTGGAGCTGCCTGAGATGTTTGTTGATTATTTCTATTTTGCATCCAAGTATACACTCTATTATTAACATAATCGCTTTCATCTCGTTTAAACTTCCTAATTTTATTATTTTTTTTATTGAATCTTTTAATCTATTCATATTATTTTTAAGATCTTTAGAGATTCTTTAAACCATTGTAAATCTTCATCTAATCTCACTTTCTTTTCATTAATCACTCTATTACTATTTTCAATAATCAAAAGCATTAAGTCCAAGGAACATTTATTAAGAATTATGTTCCATTTATCAAGGAATGTGTCATCGTCTTTAAAAATCTGTGGTTCTTTAAGCATTCTCAAGCCTCTTGGTATCCACTCCAGCTTGCAATATTCTACCAAAATGCCACTATTTAATTCTAAATTCAAAAGCGCTTTAGATTGAGCAATAATGTCTGTCCATGTATCTGTGTCAGTTGTATTGGTAGATGGAAAATCAATTTGTGATGATTTGTCTAGCAAATTACTTGCTCCTGCACTGGTAAAATTAAAGCCAGTTTTCCACATCTCTGTGGCCCTCTCAATAGATAAAGTGACAACACTGCCCAACAAATGAGATGAATTGGAAAGCCAAACAAATAGCCCAAGCTCCAATAAAACTCTGGCTTCTAATAATAAATAAAAGGCATTAAGCTATAATTTAGCTAGCTCCTCAGTAACACAACCCTCTGAAAATCAATCAGGGTCTACCACTGCTCTATCCCTATTCATGTTTGTCTTCTGCAGTCCCACTCCTGGCTCTTCAGCCATGAACACAGAACAGAAATATCTGTTAAGCAATTCAGCCTTTTCTTTATCAGCTTCTACATAGTCCTCTCCTTTACTTTTGAGTCTAACAATGCCACTTTTGCACTTCTTCCTATCACTGATATATCTAAAAAATGTTTTGTTTCCCCGTTTTACCGTGTCTACTATTTCTTCTTCCATTTGTATCTTTGTTTCCTGAGTACTCGACCAGCCTCTCTTAACTTTTCCAGATATTTTTGCCTGTCTTCCTCTTTCTGTGATCTTTGTAGTTTATAAAATCTGACCTCTTA
Organism: Geotrypetes seraphini; assembly: GCF_902459505.1. Classification (NCBI taxonomy): domain Eukaryota; kingdom Metazoa; phylum Chordata; class Amphibia; order Gymnophiona; family Dermophiidae; genus Geotrypetes; species Geotrypetes seraphini. Next base: position 142,075,451 of record NC_047088.1, on the reverse strand, counting down.
TTCCTTACCTTCTCAGCTACTACTTTTGAGAGCCAAAGTGGCCTTCTTTTCATCTTACTTTTACTAACTTGCCTCACAAAAAGTTTGTCACCCTTACAATAACTCCTTTCAATTTTCCCTACTGCATTTCTACTCCTTCCAGACTTTCTCAACCAGACAATTCCGTGACATAATCCCTCATCCAAACAAAGTTAGATTTTTTAAAGTCTAGAACATTTACTTTTGAATAAACCCTCTCTAAACCCTTCTTAATATTAAACCGAACCATGCAGTGATCACTGGATGCCAGATGATCACACACTGTGACATCAAAAACACTTTCCCCATTTGTAAGCACTAAAGACCAGTATGACCCTATCCCGTGTGGATTTCATTACAAACTGCTGGAACAGTTCTCCTACTTCTAGAAGACCCTGCAATAGGGATACCCCAATCAACATCCGGCATGTTAAAATCACCTGGCGCAGCAATATAAGATTTTGGGGAATCCCAGAAAGAAAGTGGTGATCCAGTAAAATTTATATTCAGATTTCCTTTCATTTGTGCCACAGCTACAGGAAATTAATATTATGTAGGAACTTTGAGAATTAAACAATTTAGTGCACCTTTCAATACACCAGGAAAGCACAGTTACTTACCATAACAGGTGTTATCCTGGAACAGCAGGCAGATATTCTCACATGTGGGCGATGTCATCCATGGAGCCCTGGTATGGACTGTGAAACGTGTAGTTATCACTTTAAGCTTTAGCAAGCTTTTAGACTGCCTGCACCATGCATACGTGAGTGCCTTCCTGCCCAACACCGCGCAAGGTCTTCAGTTCTATGCCCAAGCAAAGCAGCCAACTAGGGGAGGTGGGCAGGTTGTGAGAATATCTGCCTGCTGTCCCAGGATAACACCTGTTACGGTAAATAACTGTGCTTTATCCTAAGACAAGCAGGAAGCATATTCTCACTTGTGGCACATCCTAGCTTCAATAAAAGAGATGGAGGGAGAGTTAGGTTTCAAGTGGAGTTATTCCTCGATGATGTATTCTGGACAGGTACCATCAATGGAGACGCCACAATACTGAAGAAAAACTGCTATATGCAAGGAAATACTACATAAAGGTTCGCTGATCATCTATGCTAATATGTAAGAAGAACCTGGAGAAAATACTGTTATTGAATATGCTACACTTAGTATGTATCGGTACCGATGGAGCGATGTATGAAGAGGATGCACTGCACTTCAAAACAATAATCTGAATCGATGTTCATTGATGAAGTGGAAGTACCATGACTATGTAGCGTCGAAGCTTGAGTGCCTGCAAAGGCTATGCACTTCAGAATCATAACCTATATTGTCCAGAAAGCCATGTATCAAATGGATTCGATGCTTAATTGACAGGGTACTGTCCACTGCAATGCATCTGTGTGGACATGATCTTTGTCGATGTTGTTGAAACATTGGTATAAAAAGGCATGCATCAAATAGACTTGATGCACATAGATGGAAGTATCAATTTCATTGTGATATATCTGCGTTGACATGGGTGAAAACATCGGTACAGAAGGCATGCATCAAATAGACTTGAAGCTAATATACCACCGATGAAGCTATATAGTAACATAGTAGATGATGGCAGATAAAGACCCGAATGGTCCATCCAGTCTGCCCAACCTGATTCAATTTAAATTTTTTTCTTCTTAGCTATTTCTGGGCAAGAATCCAAAGCTTTACCCGGTACTTTGCTTGGGTTTCAACTGCCAAAATCTCCGTCAAAACTTACTCCAGCCCATCTACACCCTCCCAACCATTGAAGCCCTCTCCAGCCCATCCTCCCCCAAATGGCCATATACAGACTGTGCAAGTCTGCCCACTACTGGCCTTAGTTCAATATTTAATATTGTTTTCTCATTCTAGATCCTCTGTGTACATCCCATGCTTCTTTGAACTCCATCACCGTTTTCTTCTCCACCTCTCTTGGGAGCGCAATCCAGGCATCCACCACCTTCTCCATAAAGTAGAATTTCCTAACATTGCTCTTGAATCTACCACCCTCAACCTCAAATTATGTCCTCTGGTTTTACTATTTTCCTTTCTCTGGAAAAGATTTTGTTCTGTGTTAATACCCTTCAAGTATCTGAAAGTATGAATCATATCCACCCTATCCCTCCTTTCCTCCATATTCAGGGCTTCCAGTCTCTCCTCATACGTCTTCTGGCGCAAGCCTTCTATCATTTTCGTCGCCCTCCTTTGGACCACGTCAAGTCTTCTTATGTCCTTCGCCAGATATGGTCTCCCAAAACTGAACACAATACTCCAAGTGGGGCCTCACCAATGACCTGTACAGGGGCATCAACACTTTCTTCCTTCTACTGGCTATGCCTCTCTTTATATAGCCCAGTATCCTTCTGGAAGCAGCCACTGCCTTGTCACACTGTTTTTTCGCCTTTAGATCTAGACACTATCACCCCAAGGTCTTTCTACCCCGTCTGTGCATATCAGCTTCTCACCTCCCAGCATATATGGTTCCTTTCGATTAATTCTCAAATACATTACTCTGCATTTCTTTGCATTGAATTTTAGTTGCCAAGCATTAGACCATTCCTCTAACTTTTGTCTATCAGTACTGGCAAGTCCCAGTAGCTGAAAATCCGACTCCAGACCTATACGTTGAAATAAGAAACAAAAGAAGAAAAACTTCAACATTAAACAATATAGCTTCTCTTCTCCTAAACCATAGCCCCGGAGTCAGATATAGTTGAAGAGGGCAAGCCGGATTAAAGTAGAAATAAGGCCGAAAATCCATCGATCATCCTGGTATGAAATAAGGATGGAACTTTGCGTGAGAGCTGTTGAACTTCAAAAGAAGTTTGCTTTTAAATAAATAAAGTCCAAAATTTCTGTCAACTATTCTTCACTGATTTTCAAAAGTAAAGAACAGAAGAAGAAACTGAAATACTTGAAAAAGTTCATTAAAAAATTTAAATGGGAAGGCACCTTAATGTAATAAAAAGATATGTCTTTTTCACACCGCAGAAAACGAAAACCTGACACTCGTGAGCTAGCGTCGGGTGGAAAGGCACTTGTGCATGCGTGCTGCGGGCAGTCTGAAAGCTTGCTAAAGCTTAAAGTGATACAACACTTTTCACTGGATGACGTCACCCACATGTGAGAATATGTTGCCTGCTTGTCTAAGGATAAAAAATTATATTCAAAAGGTTCTCATCTGGTCAACACATTTCTCAACTCAGCTTACTTAATGGTCATTTATAGTTCAGGGCTTAAAAATACATGATATACTACAGATTGTAAGTTTGTGCTACATTAAAAAATGAAATGTATCTTTTTCACACTCCTAACACAAAGGACTTCAATATCATTCCTCATTACTCTAGTTTTATATTCTTAGAAAAATAATGCATTTCACACTAAAATGCTCTGTATCAAGCAAAGGATTCTAGAATTCTGTCATATACTATGGTATAAATGAGGAGGTACTGGGAATTGCAAGCTTCATTTCATCTAGGAGATTCTTAGTACTATATAATGAAATATCCATAATGTTTACATGTAAAAAAATAAATAAATTAGTGCTAAAACATGTGGAGGGGGCATAATCAAAAGGAACGTCTAAGTCCGTTTTCGTCTAAGTAGCAAGTCATCCAAAGTAGAAATCAGCCTAGGACACATTTTCGAAAAATACGTCCAAATTTTTTTACATTTTGAAAATTGTCTAAGTATATGTCCTGCCGATCTGATCATCCAAGCCACCAAATCGTCCATCTTTATACCACATTTTCATCCAACTTTTCATCCAAGTCAAAAGCGCCTAGAACAAGCCCTGTTGGACGTGGGAGGGGTCTACAAAGTGATGGACTGAACATCCAGACATGGTACCTAAATAGTGGGGTACCTTACAGGGCACTGCTGTGAACTTCACAAAAAGGGTGCCATGCCATCATCTCACTACAGCTCCCTTATAGGTCATGGTGAGCCCCCCAAACCACCTCCAGAATCCCCTAGACCTACTTATTCACCATCCCAATAGCCCTTATGGCTGCAGGAGCCACTTATATGCCAGTACAAAAGGTTTGGGGGGTGTTTTTGGGGAGTGTTTCAATATCAATGCTGTGATTACAGGGGCTTATGGGCATGGGTCCCTAACCCACCCCCAAGATGACTTAAGCCGCCTCTGTGCAAGTCGACTAGGCTTTCCTATGCCAGGCTGCCAGGTGATGATGGTCTGGAGGCTGAATTTTAAAGGTGTGATTAATATTTTAATGGGGTTGGGGGGGTCGGTGATCACTGGGGTAGTGTGTAGGGGTCTGTAGTTTGTGTCTGCAGTGCTTATCTGGTGACTGTAGGTGGGTTTTTGTGACTTAGACCATGTTTTAAATGGTCTAAGTCACAATGTCCAAGTTCCGTCTATGCTGTGCTGTATAACTTTCGTTATACATGCAGTACGACTAAGTCTAAGCCTGTCCATGTCCTGCCCAAATCCTTCCCTTGACACTCCTCCTGAAACGCCCCGTTTAGCTATAGTCATTCAGCGGCACTGTGAAGGCCTAGGTCATTTTTAAATACATCCAAAACCCAGTTTTATTATCAGCACTTGGATGTTTTTGACTGATGATCGTCCAAGTGCCGACTTAGGCCGGTTTTTGGACGTTTACCTCTTTCGATTATGAGCCCCGTAGGGTCTATAATCTCCAAATCAGAAGTTTACAATAGTTTGAAAATGTTGTGAAACATTCACAGATGTGAGTATGGGAAGTTCTCAGGCAGATAGATAGATTAAGAACGGACAAAGCTCCGGGCCCAGACGGGATCCACCCGAGAATACTGAAAGAGCTTAGAGACGAAACAGCAGAATTACTGCAGCATATTTGCAACCTGTCCTTGAGAACAGGGGTAATCCCGGAGGACTGGAGGATAGCGAATGTTACACCGATCTTCAAAAAAGGATCGAGAGGCGACCCGGGAAACTACAGACCGGTGAGTTTAACCTCTGTTCCGGGGAAGATGGTCGAATCAATGATCAGGGAAGGTATCAACGAACATATAGAAAAAAATAATCTGATGAGATCGAGCCAGCATGGTTTCTGTAAAGGCCGATCATGCCAGACAAATCTACTGCATTTCTTTGAGGGGATAAGTAAGCAATTGGACCAAGGTGACCCAGTAGACATTATATATCTGGATTTCCAAAAAGCCTTTGACAAGGTGCCCCATAAACGCTTACTGAAGAAGCTGTGGAGTCACGGGGTGGAAGGGAACGTGTACAGATGGATCAAAAATTGGCTGGCGGACAGGAAACAGAGGGTAGGAGTAAAGGGGCACTACTCTGACTGGATAGGGGTCACAAGTGGTGTTCCGCAAGGGTCAGTGCTGGGACCATTGCTGTTCAATATATTTATTAATGATCTAGAAACGGGGACAAAGTGCGAAGTTATCAAATTCGCGGATGACACAAAACTCTCCAGCAGGGCCGGAACTGTTGAAGAATGCAAAGAACTGCAGAGCGACCTGAACAAACTGAGTGAGTGGGCAAAAAAATGGCAGATGAGCTTCAATGTGGAGAAATGTAAGGTCTTGCACATAGGGAAGGGGAACTACATGTACAGCTATACGATGGGAGGGAGGGTACTCGGGGAAGGAAGCCAAGAAAAAGATCTGGGGGTATTGGTGGATAACACAATGAAGCAGGCGGCACAATGTGCAGCGGCCTCTAAAAAAGCGAACAGAATGCTGGGCATTATCAAAAAAGGTATCACTACCAGAACAAAAGAAGTTATCCTGCCACTGTATCGAGCAATGGTGCGCCCACATCTGGAATACTGCGTCCAATACTGGTCACCATACCTCAAGAAGGACATGGCAATACTCGAGAGGGTCCAGAGGAGGGCAACGAGGATGATAAAGGGTATGGAGAACCTTTCATATGCCGAACGGTTGGACAGGCTGGGGCTCTTTACCCTGGAGAAGCGGAGACTGAGAGGGGACATGATAGAAACCTATAAAATCATGAAAGGCATAGAGAAGGTGGAGAGGGACAGATTTTTTAGACTAGCAGGGACAACTAAAACAAGAGGTCATTCAGAAAAACTGAGAGGAGACAGATTCATAACAAATGCAAGGAGGTTCTTCTTCACTCAGAGGGTGGTGGACACCTGGAACGCGCTTCCCGGAGAGGTGATAGGACAGAGTACAATTCTGGGGTTCAAAAAGGGACTGGATGACTTCCTGGAAGCGAAAGGGATAACAGGGTACAGATAGAGATTTACCTTACAGGACATTGAGTGAACAGGGTATGGGTATTTTAAGTTAGGTAGGGAACACTTTCAGGTCATGGACCTGGGGGGCCGCCGTGGGAGCGGACTGCCGGGCACGATGGACCCCTGGTCTGACCCGGCAGAGGCAACGCTTATGTTCTTATGTATTCTTCTTACAATGAATGAAAAATGTTGAGAAGGGAAGAAAGGAAAATGCAGAAATATGTCTGGAATAAGATAGTGGAAAAATGGAATAGAAAAAGGAAACAATTTTTTTCTTAAACACTGCCTCCAGTATATAAGGTTTGATTCATCAAAGAATCCTAGAATTAGGCCCACCTTTTTAGAAACCTACTGGGAAAAATCCAGGGTGCAAGAAGAAATCTAAATACATTTTTCCCTCCGTATTCGCGGTTTCAGCAATCACGGTTTCGATTATTCGCGGTTTTTAGTTTGATGGCTCCTCCCCCCCAATTATGTCAGTTTGCATAGAGAAATTGCTGATTCCAAGCATTTACAGAGAAAATTGCTGATTCCCAACACTTTCTTCACCGTATTTTGCCTCTCCTTCAGGAACAGGCCAGGTCTCCCACCATGATATTCGCGGTTTCACCATATTCTTGATGGTTTTTAATAGAAAAAAAGCGAATAACATATGAAATATTCACGGTTTTTCTGCATTCACGGGTCTGTTAATCCCCTATCACAGCAAATACGGAGGGAGAAGCGTAGCATACTTCTCTTAATAGTATCAGCAACCAACATGTATTCATATGGCATGTAATTGTTGTAAAATGCGTACAAAATAAGCTATGTCTGACATGCACCACACAGACTGCAAGATCAAACATCAAGATCTTATAAAATATGATTTACATACTCTGACTTCCACTCTTCCTTACTCACAATTTCACTGGTGTACTGACTGCTATTATCTAGAACAGACCTGTCAGGAATATTAAAAATGTGAGGCTGGAAGGCATTGTACATTTATGTCCATGTATGTTTTCCCATTAAAAAAAGTGCACATTTTTTTTGGGGGGGGGCGCTGATCAACTGAGTATATACAAATGAAAGCATGGGCTGTTAAGAGTCACTACTAAATGATTTATTATAGCTGCATGTCATCAGAGAAAGAATCAATAGAAAAACAAACAAACCCAAAAGGAGGGAGAGAAAAAACGATAACCAAAAAGAGATCTCCCTACACCCCAAAAAAAGAAGGGGCGAGGGGGAGAGACAGCCTAAACACTCACTGACCAATATAAAGGAATATAATTATAATTGATAATAATAAAAGGGAGCCTCAGTCACACAGCCTTTATATTCCTTTATATTGGTCAGTGAGTGTTTAGGCTGTCTCTCCCCCTCGCCTCTTCTTTTTTTGGGGTGTAGGGAGATCTCTTTTTGGTTATCAGAGAAAGAATGGCATCACGAATTAGATGAAGTAAACTATCATCATGAAGATGATACAATGGGTATCCATGCCATGTTGATATTCCCAAGAAGGCTTAAATATGTATAATCTTTCTGTGAAAACTGTGTGATCATCCAGATATTATGTACTGATAATGAAGAGGAACCTCAATGCTTAACAAGGAAAGTCTATAAATTGCTTAGTTTAGGTGCTCCAATGTTCTGTGCTCAATGCCAACTCTATAACAGTATCTTGGCACCAAAATTCTATTATACAATGCTAGCATAATGTTGGCATTGGAACACCAATGTTTAGATATGTCCTCTTACGCCATGTCAATGGCAAGTGTAAATTAGTGTGCCTAAGTGCACCAAGTGGTGTACGTAATTTGTAGTATTCTATAAACTATACACACAAATAGGAGTCACACCCATGATTCACCCTTGCTCCATCCACATGCATGCCTCTTTGCAGTTAGGCAGTATGACACTTAGAAGCTACCTTATAGAATAGCGCCTAGTGCATATGGATGGTTGTCATTTACTGACACCTTTAACATGAACTTGCGGCTTGTACTTCTAGGTGCCAGTTTATAGAATTGCCCCATAAATACTCAGGAGGGAGTCAGGAAGGCAAGCTAGTATTTGGCAAAATCATCAAAACACAGAGTTCAGAAGATTGATGTTTTAGTACCATGGCAAAATGAGATTAATATACAAACATCTTAATAATGGCACAGGTCAGAATACAAACTAGCACTGCTAAAGAAATTGAACTCTGAAACAACTTAAATCTGAACATTTATAAAAAAATAAACTTTACTAGAACATAATGGTGGACTGTCCACACATACCGACACTTGGACATCTATACTATGCCTAGATGTCTAAGTTCTGATTTAACAGAGCCAGGATATGCACTACTAAAACTGAAAAATATCCAGATGGCAAGGGTATGTTCTGGGCAGGACTAGAACAGACACAAAAAAATATTTCTGCATGTCACAAAATTGTGGAAAAAAATGTTAGAAACTTCTTATGGTACTGCAAGAGTACTTTATCACCATTCAATATCCTTAGACTTCAATCATTTTGACGAAAGATTTTATGGACAACTGTCCATAAAAATATAACATGGAGCAAAAAATAACTATGATATTTAAAATGCCAAAAAAACTTCTGACTGTAACTGGTAAAATATTTAGGCAGCCATTTTCTAACACTTAGATCAGACTGGACAAGTTTGACCTAGAGTAGGAGTGAGCAACCAGTCCTCAAGATCCACAACCTAGTCAGGTTTTCAATATTTCTACAATGAAAATGCATGAGATTGATTTACATGTACTGCTTCCACTGTATGCAAATACATCGCATGCATATTCATTGTGGAAATAGAGACTACGATTGCCCACCCTTGACAGAGAACTATCAAAGAGGACCCTGCAGCAGAAAATGCCATTAGTGTGTGCTATTAAGTTTTTAAATTAACAGTTCTATAGTTCTGAAACTTTTTCCATCTCACACAAAACATTAATGCTTGTTTCTCACATCTATATTTGTCCTGAAAATGAATACTTTTTCATGTGTTAAACTTGAACTTTTAATACTGTCTGCAATGCTTTCAGTTCTCTTTTTTCCTGCTAATATATTAATGCTGTCTTAGTATAAAATAAAAACTTCACATTTTATAAAATGCCTAGTAGGGGAATAAAAGATTTCAATAAATCATATAAAACATATGCAGTGGGAGGTGGCCAATAACAAGTGGTACCCCTACCTAAACTAAATATTATTAAATCAGTACTAAGATCCATACAAAAGTGAAACATTCAGAAGACAAGGGCAAAAATAAAGCATTCAATTTAATTGCAAAGTTCACATTATACTTGGAAAAAACTGGTCATAATTTTTCTGTCAGGGCCAACAAAAAAGAAGCAAACAAAAATGAATGGTTGATGTTTTGATGCTCAAATTAAAAATCTCACTTCAATAAAGTTCAATATTTTAAAACTTAATAAATTTAAGGATTTTAAAAACATTTACAGACAAAAGAACAACTTCTCTTTTGGTGCACTCATTAAATACAATGTCTCCAGCAACATTAGTAAGTTATAGAGTACTTATGATACTACAGAATAATCTCGTTATAATGGACTTCAAGGGACCTGGAAAAACGGTCCGTTATATCCAGAGTTGCATTTTTTAAAAAGTTTATTTAGGGCAACTTGAAACAACATAAATCGATGAACAACAGTCACTGTACAAGCATATCAGCAACATCAATAACAAAACATTGGTATGGCAAAACATTGGTATGGCACAAAATGATTGCAAACCAGAACACTGTACTGGAAAGAAAAATACTCTTGTTATTTTTTTTTTGGGCTGCATTTTGATACTATATCACCGGCATGCCACGTGCCTTGTAGGCGGAGCCTGCATGTCTGTTATAGCCAAATAAAACTACTGTACAGCTAAAAGCGACTCTGGGGACCAAACTAGTTGTCCATTATATCCGAAAGTCTGTTATATGCGAGTTCGCTATATGCGATGATTTTCTGTATGTTTATAATGGCGCACGGCCGGAACCAGCGGACCTCATCCGCTATAGACAAGGTTCCGTTATAAGTGAGTCCATTATAATGAGATTATACTGTACCATTCCTAAAGTTTTGACAGAAAATGTGTGTCAAAACACACCAAGGACAGTTTTCATTTAACTTTCTCCAATATGCATTTGAAATGGTTATCAAACCAATTATTTTTCCAATAGATTATTCAACTTGCAGCAGCAGCTGCTGCTTTTTTTCTTTTGTTTGTAAAAATTAATGTACACAGAAACATTTAATATCTGTTTAAAACATTCAACTATTCTGGGACACTTGATAAAAACATGGAAACTAATTTCAAATGTATGGTGATTAAAGTTAAAAAAATATGATCAGGCCCAGTCTAGCAGAAAATAAATTTAGTCACAACTTTATAGGTCACAGAATCACTAGTTTTCCAAGGTGTTCTTTGATTAGAAAAATGCTCTTACCAAATAGCATGCCATAATAACCTTTTTAAATTGTATTTTCAGGCCATGGCTTGTGGTCTAAGCCTTTAGCCTTTCTAAACACAACCATAAAATAAAGCACCCTATAATTCTCCAGATCAGTATGAACTGGATTGATAAGTCGGTCTGCTACATCAGTTATGAAACATGTTTTTGAGAAGCCTATCAGTGAAAAGCTGATAGGAAATCTAACAAACACTAGTGATTCTGAATGTCAAAAATCAATCAAATGTTGGTCATTTTTTGATAAAATGGACTTGATCTGTAGAACAGGACTGCAATCTTTATAATGAGTGTATACACACCCTAATCTAGACACACACATACAGTTTCATACTGTACATTATATACACATTAAACAAAATTATTTTGTAAATTCCTATTTTGTAAGGGCAGCTTTTCAGTGCATACTTTGCTTGTTATCTGTTCAAATGTTTCACAAAATAACATTCTTATATTCTACTTGCATACAAGATTTATGAGGCAGAAGGCTGGTGATTCAGAGTGTGTGGAGAAAGGAACCCAAGAACAGATAAAAAAATTATACAAAAAAAATAGCTGATACATGAATTCTGTAAATGCTTTTTTTTTTTTAAGAGGAGGAAGGTATAGTTTGCAAAATATATATTAAGAATAAAATGTGGGACAACTAGAGACATTATATATTTTTTTTATTACCAAGTATGTATATGGGGTTGATTAAATAGGAATATCAATTTTCTATTATTGGTAAATAAAAAAAGGTAGTGCTTTAATTTCTTACTTTTTGTATACTGTACAGTGGTCCTCCAAACATTGTAGATTGACTTGCTCTGAGTTCCTTTCCCCTCCAAAACATCATAACTGCTTGTGGAGGCTGAAACCTCTCAATGTATTCCAATACATACAGAGCTTCTGGAACTGCCCAATGACCAATAACGGAATCTGTGTGAATGCCAGCATCTTCAGGCTTTATTAATCCAGAGGCCAACATATTACTGGCCATATGTGGAAGAGCCCTCCTGGGCTGATTTCTTGACTTAATCTGCAATCTTTTTTACCACTATATAAATGAGCTATAAAGGGCAATCTCCATTCTTCCATTCAGAAGTCAACTGGTAATGTTTACAATTTCCCCTTCCTTGAAAATCAGGCCCAGGAGTTATTTGAGATGAAAAAAGTCTATGGACCAAAAAAGATAGTGTAAACCCCCCTCTCCACTACAAAAAAACTCCATACAAACTTATAGAGCGAAAGCCCCCTCCCACAAATCCCCCCCCCCAAAAAACTTCAGAGAATCAATAATCTTTTGTTGAAGAAGATGAGAAAAATTGACAAAAATAGTCTCTTTTTTTGCTCTTCCTGATTGCATGTAAGTAATGCTGGACAGTACTTCCTAGGAGAGGAGAGGCAGCAGATATCTCAACATTCACAGTTTAATGCAAAGCACAGATGAATGAAATTTCTGTAGTTGTTTTCAAGCAGTTTTGCACATAGAAAATAAAAAGAAATGTTTAGAAAATAAGTTTACTTTGTCTATCTGGTTGTTGCCAAACCAGTCTCTTCCACCCAGGGAGGTGAAACGGGAATCCAAAGAAAAAAAACACAACTCAAAACTAATTTCTAATCTGACTTGTGGCAATAAAGGTCCTTAAGTGCTTTCAGCTCTTCAATCAATGTCTTGTTTTGGTTTTCCAGCACAGCCACTCTGTTTTCTAAACACTTCACATACTCTTTCTTCTTTCTGCGACATTCTCGTGCTGCTTCCCTGTATGTGGAAAAAAGTCCTTTTCAGTACAACATTCTTGCTTACATTGTATATATAAGAGACAAATGAAAACAGCAAAGTCAATAGATCAATCCGAGAGCAACCTACATGAAGCGCCAAATTGCTCCCTTCACCATAATGATAATAATAATGATGATAGTGAAAGGCGTACCCTCAGTGTGAGACAACAAGCTTAAGGAATCGGTGAACAAACCCCGTCTAACACTTGTGAAGATGGCTCAAACAGCGAGATCACTGTCTTGCTTGAAGCCACACACCATCATAAGATATGCCTTTGTGCAAATAATAAAACGTGAAGTGCACAAATATGTTTAATTCTAAATTAATTCTTAATATTTGTTTTTTCAAATTGGTGATGGGAGCAATTAGACTGATGAGTCAAAAAATGCTAATCAAGTGGAGCTCCGAAGAGATCCCTGCCTCGTCCGTGATAAATCCAATGATATAAACAAAGCACTTAGCTGAGTTTTATAGTAGTTTGGTGTTGTAGATAACTGAGGTTACTCTATAACAGTGGTCTCAAACTCAAAACCTTTGCAGGGCCACATTTTGGATTTGTAGGTACTTAGAAGGCCTCAGAAAAAATAGTTAATGTCTTATTAAAGAAATGACAATTTTGCATGAGGTAAAACTCTTTATAGTTTATAAATCTTTCCTTTTGGCTAAGTCTTTATAATAATATTGTCATTTATAGCTAAAGAGAAATATGTTCAAGAAACTGTTTTATTTTACTTTTGTGATTATGATAAACATACCAAGGGAATCAAAATAGTACCTGGCGGGCCACATGTGGCTCCCGGGCCGCGAGTTTGAGACCACTGCTCTATAACATAGTAATTCTCATAGCAGGGCCGACCAGAGCTTCCTCAGGAACCAATGCCAACCACATAGCCACACATGAACAAAAATGAGGGCAGAAGGAGGGCTACATGTAGATTGAACATAAGAACATAAGAATTGCCGCTGCTGGGTCAGACCAGTGGTCCATCGTGCCCAGCAGAACGCATAAGCGGCGGCCCCCAGGTCAAAGACCAGTGCTCTAAATAAGTCCAGCCTCACCTGCATATGTTCCAGTTTAGCAGGAACTTTTCCAACTTTGTCTTGAATCCCTGGAGGGTGTTTTCCCCTATAACAGACTCCGGAACAGTGTTCCAGTTTTCTACCACTCTCTGGGTGAAGAAGAACTTCCTTACGTTTGTACGGAATTTATCCCCTTTCAACTTTAGAGAGCGCCCTCTCGTTCTCCCTACCTTGGAGAAGGTGAACAATCTGTCTTTATCTGCTAAATCTATTCCCTTCAGTATTTTGAATGTTTCGATTATGTCCCCTCTCAGTCTCACTGTACGACAACTCCTCCAGCCCTTAACCATCTTAGTCGCTCTTCTCTGGACCCTTTCGAGTAGTACCGTGTCCTTCTTCATGTACGGCGACCAGTGCTGGATGCAGTACTCCAGGTGAGGGTGTACCATGGCCTTGTACAGCGGCATGATAACCTTCTCTGATCTGTTCGTGATCCCCTTCTTTATCATTCTTAGCATTCTGTTTGCCCTTTTTGCTGCCGCTGCACATTGTGTGGACAGTGTCACAACCCTAGCACTAAGGCTCGGCTTGTGCCAGGGAAGGCTCCTCCTAGCCCTGGCGTGGCTTTGACCCGGGCTAACCTATGTGATGGGTTAGACAGAAAGAAAAAAGAAAGTTCCGATTTACCATTTAAAACTCAGGTTACAAAACCCTGGGGAGGAGAGGGATATGGGGAGAACAGCCTGGGGCAGAGGGAGGTGCCTCATACAAAGCAACTGCCTAAGAGTCAGAACACAAGCTTAGGTAATTCGCAGCAACTGGGCTTAATTAGAGTCCCAGGAAAATCCCAGCAACAGCTACAGGCTGCCCTTCCCCCTCACAGAACAGGGCGTGGTCGCCTCAGTGCTTTAGAGGCAGCACTGAGAAGGAACAAGTTAGTCCACCCTGGAGCAACCCAGGAAGAAGGTGCTCAGGACCAGTCTCCTGAGGCCCAAAGGAATCAGGATGTTGAAATGGTAGAGGCAGCCCTTGTTCCTGAAGCCAGCCAGCTAGCCAACCTGGAGCCCATGGAGTTCTTGGACGCTTCCATGGAGCCGGATGCCACAGCAATGGATATGAGTTAAGTACAGTAATTTTTTTCTTTTTGGCTGTGCTTAACTTGATGAACTTTGTTTTTGCTGGTTTTGTTTTCTTTTGAAAACCTGTATGCACCTGTGGGAAGCCTGCTGAGCAGTGCTAGGCTCAAGGCTACAAAGGTGCTAGAATCTGGTAGCATTAAAAACCAGGTTCAGGTTGTTTATAACAATTTTTCCTTTTTGCCTTTTGGTGACTGATTGTGGACTATGTTATGAACTATGTGAAGGGATAGTAGCTGGGGAGAATCCACACAAGATCCTCAGGGTGGGATTGTGGGGACATTTGTGGCAAGTATACTAGAGAAGTGGATTCGGCTACTCCCCTCTCCCACCAACTGCTTTTGAAGTTGGTTGGAGCAGGCCTGGTGCAAGCCAGGCCTAATTGAACTCTTGCATACAATTTGGAAGGTCTAATAGTCTGATTCTTACCCTGCTTAGAATCACAGGATTATTGGGACTGGACTATCAAAGACTGTTGCAGTACTTACCTGCTGATACCAGCAAGGAAGGTGAGGGCTCGATGGTTTTACAGCCCGGATGTTTGTTTTTCCATGTTTTTTTTTTTTATGAAGCGAATGATTTAAACCCCAGCTTTAGGGGACAGGGCACTCAATAAATTGAGACTGGTTTATATAAGTACTTTATTGTTCCTGATTTGTTTTATTTTGTTGATTGAAAACCAGCAGGACCTCCAGCTTCTCCTGGAGGCACGTTTGGGCACAGGCTATTCTGGGCGCTGACCGGGGCCATCGTTGAAGCCGGCACCGGCAGTGCCACAAGTGGTATCAGGAGTGGGATATAGTGCCTCCTGCTGGACATTGAAGAAACTTTTTTGGAAAAAAAAAAGTTGGCCTTTTGTTTTTTTTTTTATTTTAGTTTGTTGTGTTCAGTTCTGTACTGGAGTGACTGGTTTCCAGACTCTTCTGTTGGAGGTTGCTGAGGAAGGCGAATCTTCTACGGAGGATATCCGGTCAGCTGGACGGACGCAGTGCAAGGATGTGTCTCCTCAGTTCAGATATCTAGCAGAGAAGCCAACCAGGGGAGGTGGGTAGGTTGTGAGAATAGCTGCCTGCTGTCCCTGGATAACACCTGTTACGGTAAGTAACTGTGCTTTATCCCAGGACAAGCAGGCAAGTATTCTCACATACAGGTGACCTCCAAGCTAACCAGAATGGGATGGTGGGAGTGTTGACAACTTAGGAGAATAAATTTTGTAATACTGTTTGGCCAAACTGTCCATCCCGTCTGGAGAAAGTATCCAGACAATAGTGAGAAGTGAAGGTATGAACCGAGGACCAAATAGCAGCCTTGCAAATCTCCTCAATCGCTGTCGATCTGAGGAAAGCTACAGAAGCTGCCATTGCTCTGACTTTATGGGCTATGACTTTACTGTGAAGTGGTAATCCAGCCTGGCATAGCAGAAAAGATACAAGCCGCCATCCAATTATAGATGGTGCGTTTAGAAATTGGATGTCCCAACTTATTTGGATCGAAAGAGACAAAAAGTTGAGGAGCAGTTCTGTGTGGTTTGGTGCGTTCCAAGTAGAAGGCCAAAGCACGTTTACAGTCCAGAGTATGAAGAGCGGATTCTCCATGGAGAGAATGAGGCTTTGGAAAAAACACTGGAAGTACGATAGATTGGTTGAGATGAAATTCTGAGACCACTTTAGGTAGGAATTTTGGATGAGTACGAAGAACCACCTTGTCATGATGAACACAGTGAATGGTGGATCAGTAACCAAAGCTTTCAGCTCACTGACTCGTCGAGCAGAAGTGAGGGCAATGAGAAACACCACTTTCCAAGTGAGATACTTCAAATGAGCCTTATCAATTGGTTCAAATGGAGGCTTCATGAGTTGAGAAAGAACAACATTGAGGTCCCAAACCACAGGAGGCGGTTTGAGAGGAGGTTTGACAATGAAAAGTCCTTTCATGAATCTGGAAACCACCAGATGAGCAGAGAAGGGTTTCCCTTCAATAGGCTGATGAAAAGCTGCAATTGCACTGAGATGGACTCGTATGGATGTAGACTTGAGGCCAGAGTTGGAGAGTTGCAAACAGATGATAAGGAGGAATGTTGAGGTTCCTTATGATGCGAAAAACACCATGTAGAAAATCTAGTCCATTTTTGGTGATAGCATTGTCTAGTGGTAGGCTTCCTAGAAGCTTCTAAGACAACTCTTAACAGATGGAGAAAACTAAAGAGGAGTTACGATGAAAGGTACCAAGCTGTCAGTTGTAGAGACTGCAGGTTGGGATGAAGCAGAGATCCTTGACTCTGTGTAAGCAGAGAAGGAAAAACTGGTAGATGGTATTGTTCCCTGCTGCTGAGTTGAAGTAGAAGGGAGTACCATGGTTGTCTTGGCCACCGAGGAGCGATTAGAATCATGGTGGCATGATTGTTCTTCAATTTGACTAGTCTTGAGAATGAGAGGGAATGGAGGAAATGCGTAGAGGAACAGATTTGTTCATTGCAGCAGAAAAGCATCTGCCTCGAGGCGGTGAGGAGAGAATATCCGGAAGCAGAATTGAGGCAGTTTGAAGTTGTGGGGAGCTGCAAAGAGGTCTATCTGAGGCGTTCCCCACTGTGAGAAAATGTGAAGAGACGAGGAATGGAGAGTCCATTCGTGAGGTTGCAGGATACGGCTCAAGTTGTTCGCCAAGCAATTCTGAGCCCCTTGAATGTAGACAGCTTTGAGGAAGGTGTTGTGACGGATAGCCTAGTCCCAAACCTCCAGAGCTTCTTGACAGAGGGAGGCAGATCCCGTCCCTCCCTGTTTGTTGACATAATACATGGCAACCTGGTTGTCTGTCCGAATGAGGACTATTGTATCGTAAAGGAGATGCTGAAAAGCATGAAGAGCTTTGAGGATCGCTCTGAGTTCCAACTGATTGATATGACACTGATGATCCGTACTGGTCCATAGGCCTTGAGTATGGAGACCATCGAGATGAGCGTCCCAAGCGTAGGTGGAAGAGTCTGTCATAAGGACCTTCTGATGAGGGGGTGTTTGAAAAAGCAAGCCTCTGGAAAGATTGGAAGAGAGCATCCACCAACGGAGAGACTTCTTCAAGGAAGGAGTGACTGTAATGTGTTGAGAAAGAGGATTGCAAGCCTGCATCCACTGAGAGGCCAGGCTCCATTGAGGAATTCTGAGGTGAAGTCTGGCAAATGGAGTCACGTGTACTGAAGAGGCCATGTGACCCAGAAGCACCATCATGTGTCTCGCTGAGATGGAAGAGCGGGAAGACACAGTGACAGAGTTGAAGAAGAGCTTCCAGGCGTTGTTGTGGAAGGAATGCTCTGAGTTGGACAGTGTCCAGAACAGCTCCAATGAATTGTAGATTCTGAGAGGATTGAAGGTGAGATTTGGGAAAGTCCCAAACTTAATAGGAACCAGGTAGTCTGTTGGGTCGCTAAAATAACCCCTTGAGATGTGGAATCTTTGATGAGCCAGTCGTCTAGGTAGGGAAAAACCTGGAGACCATGGTTCCTTAGAGCTGCGGCTACCACTACCAGGCACTTGGTGAACACTCTGGGAGACGAGGCCAGGCCGAAGGGTAGAACTCTGTATTGAAAATGCAGATTCCCCACCCGAAATCTGAGATATTGATGGGAGGGCGGATGAATGGGAATATGAGTGTAGGCCTCCTTGAGATCCAGAGAGCATAATCAGTCGTTCTCCTCGAGAAGGGGATAGAGAGATGCCAGGGATAACATTCAAAACTTTTCTTTGACCAAAACTTTGTTGAGAGCCCTGAGATCCAAAATGGGTCGCAGATCGCCCGTCTTCTTCGGAACAAGGAAGTAACGGGAGTGAAACTCCCTGCTCTGCTGTTCCAAGGGAACTGGTTCGATGGCATGGAGATGAAGAAGAGCTTGAGCTTTCTGAAGAAGAAGGGCGGTCTGGGATGGATTGGAAGGATACTCTCTTGGAGGAAGCTCTGGTGGAACCTGATTGAAATGAAGAGAGTATCCTTCTCTGATGATAGAAAGAACCCAGAGGTCGGATGTTATGACCGTCCATCTGTCGTAAAAAAGATGGAGACGACCTCCTATAAGTGGAAAAGGAGTCAGAGACAGAACGATGGATGTTATGCTCTGGTGTAAACAGTCAAAAAGGCTGAGAAGCCTTAGGTGGAGAAGGTTGAGGCTTCTGTTGCTTCTGAGGTGGCTGTTTCTTCAAAGGAGGGCGAGTGTAAGGCGCCAGCTTTAGAGGAAAACACCTCTGGTAGATAACAGGAGGACATGTAGGCCTAGAAGGAGCTGGCTTAGGCTTTGGTCTAACTATGGAGGCAAAAGATTTAGCATGGTCAGACAACTTTTTGGTGGCTGCCTCGATGGACTCATCAAAAAAGTCATTGCCTTCACAAGGGATGTTCATCAGGCGGTCCTGAAGATTAGAATCCATGTCTATGGTGCGAAGCCAGGTTAGACGACGCATGGCCATAGAGCAAGCCACTGCTCGGGCAGAGAGCTCAAAGGCATCATAAGATGATTGCAGAAGTTGGAGACGTAACTGAGAGAAAGAAGCAATGACTTCTTGAAATTCAAAATGCATGCTATCATCCAAGAAACTCAAAAATTTTGGCAGAAGAGACAAAAGAAATTCAAAATAAGTGATAAAATAAAAATTATAATTGAGGACCCTCGAAGATATCATAGCATTTTGGTAAATGCGACGTCCAAATTTATCCATGGTCTTTCCCTCCCGTCCAGGAGGAACTGTGGCATTCACTCTGGAAGGATGGGATCGCTTTAAAGAGGCTTCCACGAGCAAGGATTGATGTGACAATTGGGAATTGTCAAAACCTTTATGATGCACCGTTTTATATCTGGCATCCAACTTTCCTGGAACTGCTGGAATGGAAAAAGGAGTCTCCATGCATCAAGTAAAAGTCTGATCGAGAAGCTTGTGTAGTGGTAGCTTGAGAGACTCAGCCGGAGGTTGAGGAAGGTGCATGACCTCGAGGTATTCTTTAGAGTACTTGGAGCCAGTGTCCAGTGGAACGCTCAAGTCCTCAGCCATCTGTCTCAGAAAAGAGGAAAAAGATAACTAGTCTGCAGTTGCACGGCCTCGAGAAGGACTCGAGGACGTCGAGGCAGCTGGAGTCGAAGAAGAAGAAGCCTCGGCAGGAAACCATGGTACGAAGGAAACTGGAGACTTGGATGAGGCACTGGACATCGGGCTATCCTTGAGAGCCGGCATCGGAGACTTGGAACGAGGAGTTGGAGGTCTTGTCGAGGCCGGAGAGGACCGAGGCTTTGAGGTATGATATCTCGAAGAATGCCTCGAAGTAGGCCTCGAGTGATGTTGAGAACTGTGTCTCGAGCATCGAGCAGAGGTTGCCTCGGAAGCAATAGATCGAAGATCTATAGGCGTGGAGGGCCCTGAAGCAACTTCGAAGACTGGACCCCCCTTGGTAGAAAGGGAGGTGTTCTGTCGATGCACTTGCACAGACTCTACTCTATGCATTTTGTGCTTGGAAGCCCTACCAGACACTCGCAGAGACTCCGCTCCCTGCATCGAGTGTGGAGGATCAGACCAGGGCACAGGCGGCTCGACCTCGCGGGAGACTTCTGCATGCCCAGGCTGAAGCGGAGTGAGCAGTGTGGGTCCCATGGTAGTGAGGTCCTTAATAATCTGCTCCTCCAAAGAGGTCTGGGATGTAGCCGGCAAGAAGGGTACCGCGGTCTGAAATGGGCCCACCTGCCTTGGCTGAAGGGTCCCACAGAGTGGTGTGAGAATGTTTTGACTTGGGAGACTTCGACACCTTAATCACCACTGGCGGAACCGAGAGCTGAGCTGAGCTGAGCTGAGCTGAGGAGACAGGAGAAGATATGGCAGCCGAAGACGTCGAAGCAAGAGCTGCTCCAAAAGACGAAGGTCTGTTGAGGCTCGAGGTGGAAGCAGCAGAAGGGGAGGCTTCGACGGGGGGGTTGATGCCGAAGACACCTTCGATGCAGAAAGATTAGTAGACTCCATCTTGAAGAGGCTATCCACCAGGAAGCAACGACGCTTAAAAGCACGAGGCTTAAGTGTTTGGTAAGGCAGGCATGAGGTAGGATGATGTTTCGGCCCAAGGCACTTGAGGCAGCGTCCGTGAGGGTCCGTAAGAGATATTGTGCGCTTGCACTTGCTACACCATTTGAAACCGGTAACAGGCTGGGGCTTAGACAAAAATACAGCCGACGCAAAGTCGAAGCCCGCAGGCCGCGGCCGAGCAGCCTGTACCGGATGAACGGAAGTAAACATTTTTTTTTTTTTAAAGAAAAAGACGAACACAGCAATTCGTGAGAAAAACAAAACACAAAACCGCGGTGAGAGAAGGCACGAAAGACGAAGTTACCGGAGAGAGCCAAAAAGACGAACTTCTTGGCTCCGCGGAAAACTAAGAACTGAGCTGGGCAGGAAGACTCTTGCGCATGTGCAGTGCGGGTGACTCAAAACTTCTAGTTTCTTCAAGCAAGTCTGCTTGTGAGGCGTCCGCATCGGGGCTCCGTCGGATGACGTCACCCATATGTGAGAATACCTGCCTGCTTGTCCTGGGATAAAAAATATTATGAAAAAAACTATACAGTGGTGCCTCACACAACGAACTTAATTGGTTCCAGGAGCAAGTTTGTTATGCGAAACGTTCGTTATGTGAAACGCGTTTTCCCATAAGAATACATGTAAAAAAAAATAATTCGTTCTGCAGCATAAAATATGCTAAGATGACATAAAAAAAGATAAATTTTTGGTTATTATTTTTATTTAGATACATCTAAAAACATAATTGTTTTTTAAAACAACACACATTTTTTAAATTTAAAGACAGACTAAGTAGAGTCTAATTTTACAGTGAGAGAGGGCAGAGTCTCAGCGGCAAAAACTGGGACTTAACTGTTCATTTTTTTTTTTTTTCTACCGTGTTTCCCCGATGATAAGGCAGGGCCATCAAATAAGACAGCCCCCCCTTTTTAGAAAAAAATGTAAAATAAGGCACCCCCCCGCAAATAAGCCACCCACCGATACCTGCGCTTACCCGAATCGGGTGGTACGGTGGGTGACTCCGTGTGGTCCCTGGCACCCCCGACACGATCGGGGCAAGAGGGAGCTCAAGCCCTCTTGCCCCCCCGACTCCCCGACACGATCGGGGCAAGAGGGAGCCCAAGCCCTCTTGCCCCCCGACTCCCCGACACGATCGGGGCAAGAGGGAGCCCAAGCCCTCTTGCCCCCCCGCCTCCCCGACACGATCGGGGCAAGAGGGAGCCCAAGCCCTCTTGCCCCACCCCCGACTCCCCGACACGATCGGGGCAAGAGGGAGCCCAAGCCCTCTTGCCCCCCGACTCCCCGACACGATCGGGGCAAGAGGGAGCCCAAGCCCTCTTGCCCCCCCGACTCCCCGACACGATCGGGGCAAGAGGGAGCCCAAGCCCTCTTGCCCCGCCGATTCCCCAACTCCCCGACAATATCGGGCCAGGAGGGAGCCCAAGTCCTCCTGGCCACGGCGACCCCCTAACCCCACCCTGCACTACATTACGGGCAGGAGGGATCCCAGGCCCTCCTGCCCTCTACGCAAACCCCCCCTCCCCCCAACGACCGCCCCCCCAAGAACCTCCGACCGCCCCCCAGCCGACCCGCGACCCCCCTGGCCGACCCCCACGACACCCCCAACCCCCTTCCCCGTACCTTTCTGTAGTTGGCCGGACAGACGGGAGCCAAACCCGCCTGTCCGGCAGGCAGCCAACGACGGAATGAGGCCGGATTGGCCCATCCGTCCCAAAGCTCCGCCTACTGGTGGGGCCTAAGGCGCCTGGGCCAATCAGAATAGGCCCGGGAGCCTTAGGTCCCTCCTGGGGGCAGGGCCTGAGGCACATGGTCGGGTTGGGCCCATGTGCCTCAGGCCCCGCCCCCAGGAGGGACCTAAGGCTCCCGGGCCTATTCTGATTGGCCCAGGCGCCTTAGGCCCCACCAGTAGGCGGAGCTTTGGGACGGATGGGCCAATCCGGCCTCATTCCGTCGTTGGCTGCCTGCCGGACAGGCGGGTTTGGCTCCCGTCTGTCCGGCCAACTACAGAAAGGTACGGGGAAGGGGGTTGGGGGTGTCGTGGGGGTCGGCCAGGGGGGTCGCGGGTCGGCTGGGGGGCGATCGGAGGTTCTTGGGGGGGCGGTCGTTGGGGGGAGGGGGGGTTTACGTCGAGGGCAGGAGGGCCTGGGATCCCTCCTGCCCGTAATGTAGTGCAGGGTGGGGTTAGGGGGTCGCCGTGGCCAGGAGGACTTGGGCTCCCTCCTGGCCCGATCGTGTCGGGGAGTCGGGGGGGGCAAGAGGGCTTGGGCTCCCTCTTGCCCCGATCGTGTCGGGGAGTCGGGGGGGCAAGAGGGCTTGAGCTCCCTCTTGCCCCGATCGTGTCGGGGAGTCGGGGGGGCAAGAGGGCTTGAGCTCCCTCTTGCCCCGATCGTGTCGGGGAGTCGGGGGGGCAAGAGGGCTTGGGCTCCCTCTTGCCCCGATCGTGTCGGGGAGTCGGGGGGGCAAGAGGGCTTGAGCTCCCTCTTGCCCCGATCGTGTCGGGGAGTCGGGGGGGCAAGAGGGCTTGGGCTCCCTCTTGCCCCGATCGTGTCGGGGAGTCGGGGGGGCAAGAGGGCTTGGGCTCCCTCTTGCCCCGATCGTGTCGGGGAGTCGGGGGGGGCAAGAGGGAGCCAGGCGGAGAGAGGGCAGTTAAGCGCAGTGCCTGCGCGGAAGGATGCAGCTCGGGCGACTTCGTTGTGTGAAACGAAGTTCGTTGTACGAATCAAGACATAAAGTTCGTTGTGCGCAGCGTTCGCTGTGCGAGGCGTCCGTTATGCGAGGCACCACTGTATATTATATGTTGGAAGTAGGGTAGCACAGGCTAGTTAATAGTGGGTTTGGATATTGGACCACTAGGTTACAATATAAAATAACAGGAAGGCACAAAGAATATGCACAAAATACAGATGCTAGGAATGGAATGGCAATATAAGAACATAAGATTTGCTGCTTCTAGGTCAGACCAGTAGTCCATCGTGCCCAGCAGTCCGCTAATGCAGCGGCCCTTAGGTCAAAGACCAGTGCCCTATTTGAGTCTAGCATTACCTGTATATGTTCTGTTCCAGCAGGAACTTATCCAACCTTTTCTTGAATCCCTGAAGGTTGCTTTCCCCTATAACAGCCTCTGGAAGAGCGTTTCAGATTTCTACCTCTCTGGGTGAAGAACTTCCTTACGTTTGTACAGAATCTATTCCCTTTTAATTTTAGCGAATGCCCTCTAGTTTCTCTTTACCTCGGAGAGGGTGAGCAATTTCTCTTTCTCTACTAAGTCAATTCTTTTCAATATCTTGAATGTTTCGATCATGTCCCCTCTCAGTCTCCTCTTTTCAACGGAGAAGAGGCCCAGTTTCTCTAGCCTATCATTGTACGGCAACTCCTCCAGTCCCTTAACCATTTTTGTTGCTCTTCTCTGGTGGACAGTATGAGATAAGAACAAAGGGCAGGTGTTTGACAAGTTCTTGGCTACCGAAAGGTAACTTGAAGAAAAAATAAAACCACCTACCATGCGTCTTCTTTCATTTGCACCTCCCTGACTAATCATTGATTTTTAGTGTTGGCTGCCAAAGTCAGGAAGTAAATTCTAGGTGAACTAGTTTAACCTTTAAGGCCATTTCAACCATATTTTTGCCAGCTTACTTATGTCTGGCAAAGTCACTTTGGAAAATCTTCCCCTAACCAACCATGAATTAGAAATATATTTTGTTTGTACATGTTTAAGCTGGAAACCCCAAATGCCAGACTCTGCCTGCAATGAAATATTGTAGAAATAGATATTGTAGAAATAGATATCTTCCCCTAACCAACCATGAATTAGAAATATATTTTGTTTGTACATGTTTAAGCTGGAAACCCCAAATGCCAGACTCTGCCTGCAATGAAATATTGTAGAAATAGATATGCATTTCCTCCTCCTGTACTGTGCAAAATACAGAGAGATCAGAAATGCACATTTCCCAAAACTAAGAGAGAAAATCAAAGAGTGAGAAGGAAAAGCTCTCTATAATCCTAGGGATATAGAAACAGAAATGCATTTCCTCCTGTACTGTGCAAAATATAGAGATTAGAGAGGCACATTTCACCATAAGCAATTTCCTCATCCCTTGTTTGTCTGTTTTGATTAGATTGTAAGCTTTGTCGAGCAGGGACTGTCTCTTACATGTTTAATGTACAGTGCTGAGTACGTCTAGTAGAGCTATAGGAACGATAAGTAGGATTAGTAGGAAAGAATGAGCATGAAAAACTCTGTATAATTCTGGAGAAATAGAAACAGAAATTCAATTCTTCCTTACTGTGCAAAATATGGAGAGATCAGAAATGCACATTTCCCAAAACCGAGAGAGAAAGTCAAAGAGTGAGCAAGAAAAAAAATACTCTGTATAATCCTGGGGAAACAGGAATAAGATCAGCTACAGCAGCAAATCTTTCTGTATCCTGCCACCAAGAAAGAAATGTGGCCTGACCAGGATCAGCACCAGAACCTGGAATTCTCTCCTGTTCTTTGTAATTCTTTCAATCTTAAGTGGAAATCCCATATTCTAGTATGTTACATATCATACTGTCATGTCATACTAGATTAGCCACTCTTATATATCTATCATACTGTAAAAAAAAAAAAAAGAACTGACAGTCCTGCGAGCAGAAGCCAGGCAGTGGAGAAGAGGAGACTTAGAGGAGATATGATAGAGACTTATAGGATCATGAAGGGCATAGAGAGAGTAAAGAGGGACAGATTCTTCAAACTTTCTAATAATAAAAAAACAAGAGGGCATTCGGAAAAGTTGATAGGAGACAGATTCAAAACAAATGCTAGGAAGTTCTTCTTTACCCAACGTGTGGTGGACACCAGGAATGCGCTTCCAGAGGACGTAATAGGGCAGAGTACAGTACTGGGGTTCAAGAAAGGATTGGACAAATTCCTACTGGAAATGGGGATAGAGGGATATAGATAGAAGATTACTGCACAGGTCCTGGACCTGTTGGGCCACCGCGTGAGCGGACTGCTGGGCACGGGTCTGACCCAGCAGAGGCATTTCTTATGTTCTTAAGGCACTTGAGCATGCGCGGTATGGGCAGTCTCAAGATTTTTTAAAAAAAAATTATTTATCATTATATATATATATATATATATATACATATACACATAAACATTATATATATATATAAAAGAGCACTTGGATCAACTAACCCCCCCCAAAAAGAATTAACAATATATTCTAACAAGATGGCAGCCGATTAAGTCACCATTTGTGCTGTCTCCCTTTATTCTCTTTTATTTCTTTTTATTTTTGGTTTTCCTGCTGTTTTTGTTTATTTATTTAATTGTTATTTTTATCTATGTTATTTTTTAATCTTCTTTGATTTTTTATTCTGGCTGGGACTTCACTTGTGGACTTTGATCTGACGGTTCTGATTTGACCGTTGTTCTCGGTCTATCAGAAAGGCCTCGTTCTTCACTTGATATTCCTGCACCTTTGGCGATCCTGAGCTATGCCTGACGGCTGGCTTCTTTCTCATCTGATATTTCCTGCACTTTGGCGATCCTGAGCTGTGCCTGGCGACCGATCCATGGCGAGTGGAGCTGATGGTGGAGAGTCGGAGGGGGAGCGTTGCCGAGGTCGACAGAGGGTGACTGAGTCTTCGAGTGGAGGCGGTTGTCGAGGCGGATGCGCCAAGTCTGAAGTGATCAGCATGGACTCTGGCTCCCTGCAGCAATGCAGCTTTGGATTTCCTACTGGCAGTGCGACATCAGCAGGATGGGAGGTCCAGAGACGGCTTTTCATCATGCCTGGAGTCTCGCCGCGCCTGATGTCCCGCAGTCAACTTGGAGTGCTGTTATGAGGGATGGTGCCATCAAGAGTGAGGGCTGGCTGAATGAATTGCATGGTCCAGACCAGGGAGCGGAGAATTGGAACCGGAGAGATCTGAGAGTTGTTAAGTGTGGTGGACAGTGGTCCGGAAATTGAGAGATGTTTCTCACTGCTTTGGAAAAGTGGACCCTTGGCTGATGTGCAGAGGTCGATGATGGCGGTTGCCCGGCTGAAATGGCTAAAGCACTAGGGTTGATGACATTTGATGATTGATGGAAATGAAAATTAAGTCCTTCCTGACTTTTATTCCATCGTGCATATTATATCTTTTTCTTTTTTTCTATTTGTTTAGTTTTTATTTAAATTTCCTTAGTATTCTATTGTTTAACGGTTTCTCATTCCATTCAATTCATATTCCTTCCTTTACCTTTTTTTTTTTCCCTACCTTCTAATGTTTTTCTTTCTTTTTACATTTCTATATTTTATTTAATTCTTAAAATTATATTTTTATTTAATTTAGTTTTTTCCATTATATTATTATTCAGAATGTACATTTTGCTTTAAAAGTGTGGCACTGAGAGTTCATTTATTCTTGTTAGGATGCTTCATATCTCACTTTTTTCTTCTATATTTATTTACCTCTCTATTACTTGCTAATTTGTTTGTTCTTAGGTACTTTAGATAGATTGTGAGCCTTCGGGACAGTAAGGGATTTTCAAAGTACCTATCTTTACCTATTGCATCTTATTGCATCCTTAATGTATATTTTCTGTAAACCGCTTCGAACCTAACGGATTAGCGGTATATAAAAAATAAAATTACATTACAATACTCATCTCTATTATAGTCCACATTTTAGGAGAGACAATTCAATATTCAGAGAGATTGATTATAGAAAGGAAAAATAAAACATACAAAATTAGGTAGTGTTACATCTTCAAATATTTAAGGGTATCCTATTTTTCCTTAGAGACATTGGACAGTGTTATTCCCTTTCCTTCAAGAAAGAATTGTAATTGAGAGGGCTCAAAAAAAAAGTAGGAATTTTGATCCAAAAGAATCTTTCATTTACAGGGATATCTCAATTGGGATTTGGCCCCCAATAATATTACAAACTTATAATTCAAGAAACCTTCTTCGTCTGGTTTGAGTTGATTTTGAGACATCTGGAAACATACTGATCTTACTGTCCAGAAAGGTCACCTCTTTCAGCCTAAAAAAACAGCCTTAGAAGTGCCTTAGAAGTGCTGAAAGACAAACGTCACCACTAATGTTGAACGACAAATGACTTCGTTCCCTGAAGTTTCCAGGACTTCAGTTAAATTTAAAAGACTTAGAATTTCAGAAGGAACCACTGGGACTGAAGCCTTCTGTTTAGGTACTAGCAAAAAATATATTCTATGTAAAGGAGGAAGTCCAGTCTCCGGATATTTAAATGTTTCTTTCAAAAACTTATAGAATAAGTCTTTAGGAGACATTGTTAGCACTTTAGGGAAGTTACAAATTCTAAGATTAAGCATTTTTGTATAATTCTTGAAATTTTCCATCTTCCTAACAAACAATAGTCTATCCTGCAGTAATGTAGATTGCAAGGCTTGTAAAAATTGAACTCGCTGATCAAGATTATTAATTTTTTTCTCCTTGAACCTTCATTTCCTCATGGAATTTATCCAATCTCTGTCCTTGAGCAGTGGTAAGGTTCCAGCACATAGTTTGTATAAAGAGTTTAATGCTGTCCAAATAGACTCTATTACAATTTCAGCAGGTCTTACCAGAGGAGGGACTGATGGAATATGTCCTTCACAAGCTGAAAATTTGGCTGCCTGCTCTGAGAATGTTTTGCCTGCCGGGTTGTCCTGAGGAGTCGGCAATCTCTCCAGCTCCATTGGTAATGTTACCCGTCCCTGTGGAGCCGCTGCTATTCCCCAGTCTCGCGGCTGCAGAGAAGGCGCAGGTCCCGTGGGACTGAGTGAAGCTTTGCTCCCGAGTACCGAGATCTCCCTCTGATTCGGCACAGCTGGTTCGCCGCGTGGTGAAAATGTCAGGAATCCAGTGATCACCCCCTGTCTCATCAAGGCAAACCCTGGTTGTCGGGTTGAAGCAGCCATTCTGCCTGTCTTTTCGGCATCTTCGCAAGCCAAATTACACCCAAAATCGGGCAGGAAAATTGATTCGGCAGGAGAGTGCAATGTCAGCGCCCTCACTACACCACAGCTATCTTGTCTCCCAGTCTCAAGATTTTAAAGTGACAATACACTTTTGCATTTCCATACTGTGCTCCATAGATGACGTCACCCACATGTGAGAATATGCTACCTGCTTGTCCTCCCCCCAAGAAAAAAAACACCCAAAAGCCATTCCCCTTCCTCAAAAGAAAAGGTTATCCTTAAAGAGAGCTTTCATTAAATCACCGATCCCCTTGGGTTATTTCCCACTATTTGCATGATCTGCAGAAGAAATCCATTCCAGGCTTTTCGCCTTGCCTCCAGTGTATTTCACAGGCTAGTATAGCGCTCTCTAGCAGTCAATACTCAAGCATAGAGAGAGACATCCATCTGTGAAGTAGAGGCACCTGTAACAACAGGCTAAACTAGGGGTAGGCAATTCCGGTCCTCGAGAGCCAAAGCCAGGTCAAGTTTTCAGGATGTCCACCATGAATATGTATGAGATGGATTTGCATGCACTGCCTCCTTGAGATGCAAATCTCTCATGCATATTTATTGTGGATATCCTGAAAACCTGACCTGGCTCCGGCTCTCGAGGACAGGAATTGCCTACCCCTGTGCTAAACTATTGTTCTGCTCAAACTAAACAATACCGTTAACCGCCAACAGAGGTGTCAAAGGAGTTCAGAACTACTCCCACAACAGGTTATACATATGTACACACTCTTGTTAACCCCAAAGGGTTTGACAGAATAAGCAGGAGAATAAAATCTGAATCTGAAACAGGCACAGCAAGGTCAGGGTGGGTGTCTAGAATGTCTCACATTACATTACGTTAGTGACTTTTATTCCGCCATTACCTTGCAATTATAGGCGGATAGCATAAGAGGTTATCTGGACATTTCCAGAAGAGTTATAGAGTTGAGCGGGTTACTTCAGGGGATTGAAATGCTTCCTGCAGAGTTAGTTTGTCTTGATGGATTTTTTGAATAGTAAGGTTTTTATTTCTTTTCTGAAAGTTTTGTAGTCTGGTGTCGTTATCAGTAGATTGAAGAGTTGGTAGTCTAGTTTTGCTGCCTACGTGGCCAGTTTGACGTTTGACGCCTCTAATTGAGGGGTGCGTGAATGGTGTCTGGGTTCTCCTTTGCCTGGTTGTGGTAGTTTGGATAAGGCGGTTGTTCAAGTAGGCTGGGCTGTCTCAATTCATGGCTTTTAATAGTAGATAGTAAAATTTGAAAAGTATTCTTGCTTGTATTGGGAGCCAGTGTGAGTAGAGGTATGTGGCAGTGATGTGGTTGTATTTCTTCAGCAAATAGATCAGTTTCAGGACTGTGTTTTGTACTGTTTGTAGTTTTTTTTTATCATGACTGCGGGGCAGGGGAGATAAGAGGATGTTGCAGTAGTCTAGAAGCCCTAGGACTAGGGATTAGACCATGAGCTGGAATTGTTTTCTGTCGAAGAATTTTCAGATTTGCCTTAAGTTTTGCATGACCGTGAATTATTTCTGTATTGTTTTGTTGATTTGTGGTTGCATGGTACAGCATCTGTCTATCATCACTCCCAGAAGTTTTAGTGTGGGTTGAATGGGGTATGTGATTGAGTTTATTACTAAGTTTGTTATGGTTGGGGTTTTGTTTTTTTCAAGAAGTATAAATTTTGTTTTATCTGGATTCAGTTTTAGTTTGTGTTCTTTCATGTAGCCACTGTTTCTAGTGTTCTATGTAGTGTGTCTGTCATGGAGTGTGTTGGTTGATCAAAAGGAAGGAGGATGGTGATATCATCTGCATAGCTATAAGATGTTAAGCCTAGTTTATTTAGGCAGGTGCTGAGGGATGCAATGTAGAGATTGAAGAGTGTTGGGGATAAAGGTGAACCTTGGGGTACGCCGCAGAGGTTGGACCATGGTTCTGATTTTTCTTTGTTTGTCTTTACTCTGTAGGTCCAGGATTGTAGGAATCCTTGAAACCATGTGTGCACCTTTCCTGTGATTCTTATTGTTTCTAGTATTTGTAGTAGAATGTCATGGTCTACTAGGTCAAATGCTGCGGTGAGATCTAGTTGTATAATCAGCATTTTTTGCCTGTGCAGAGGTGTTGTCTAGCTGTGTCCATGAGGGAATCTAGTAGTGTCTCTGTGCTGTAGTTGGTTCTGAAACCAGACTGTGTAGGATGGAGTAAGTTGTGGTTTTCTAGGTAGTTGGTGAGGTGTTTGGCTACAAGGCCTTCCATTAGCTTGACATATAATGGTATTGAGGCTATGGGTCTGTAGTTGGATGGTTGATTTGTTGCTACTTTTGGGTCTTTTATGATCGGGGTAATGATGATTTCACTGAGGTCTTGTGGGAAAAGGCCATCTTTGAGCAGGGATTGTATCCATTGTATGAGGAGAGTGCGGAATTTTGGGCTAGAGGCTTTTAACAGGTATGGAGGGCAATGGTTGAGGTCGCAGGCTGCATGGCTGTATTTTTGTAGAGTCTGTTTAGGTAGGACCATTGTATTGTGGTGAAATCGGACCAGGTTCTGTCTGCTGCCGCTGATTCTTTTTCTGTGGGGGGCATTGTGATCTCATCAAGGTGAATTGGGGTTCCTGCGAAGGTTGTCCTGGCTGTTGTAATTTTGGTTCTAAGTGTTTAGTTAGAAGGGTGGCTGAAGGGGGTGGAGTGTCGTTATTGGCCAGGTAAGGTTTATTGTCTATGAGTTTTTTTTTAGTAATTGGAACAGTTTTTTGGTGTCTTGAACTTCTATGCCTATTTGGTTGGTGTAGTGTGTCCTTCTCTTTTCTTTTAGCTTTTGCTTGTATTGTTGGTTTAGTTTTCTCCATGATGTTTTTGTGTGGTCTTGGTTACTTTTTCTCCATTTTCTTTCTAGTCATCTGCATTGTCTTTTGAGTAGGAGTAGTTAGTTCATTGTCAAACTATTTCATTGTCTACTGATTCTGGTTTTTGTTTGTACTAGGGCTAGCTCATCTAGGATAGCTGTACTTCAGCTTGTCTGCGGTGTTCTTTGCTCACATGTTTAAAGACAATAGACTGTTTTCAGTCCAATTCTTTATATGTGAGGTTGCAAACCATTGGACCCCTGAGGAAGGCGTGTTTGCCGAAACACGGACCGTTGGATTTTTATCACAGTATTTTTTATCATTGTACTTTTAAAATTGAATTTTCGTGGTTTTATATGTCAGTGTTTAATAAATTATCTCCAGAACATCTGTATCCACAATTTTTGTTTTCATCAGTGGATTGTTTTCACTGTGAATCATTGGGTCTCCCCATTTTTCTTTGTTGTGCTGTACTTAATGTGCACCATTGTGAGATGAAATTTTTGGGGTTACTTTCTTGGATTGTTGTGTCTGTTTTATTCCAGAATATGGAGGGGTCATTGTGTTTATGTGATTCATAGGTTAAGCGTTGGGATTTTGGTTTGATTTTGCCAGAGGGATTGGGACCAATTTCTGTTTGAGGTGTGAATCTCTGGTAGAATGGGCTGTTGGGTAATGAAGGCTGCGATGTCAAGTTGATGGCCTTTCTCATGTGTGGTTTGTGGGTCTAAGATCTTGTAGGTTAAGACTTCAAGGTAAGATAGTAGGTTTTCTACTTGTTTAGAGGATTGGTCTTCGAGATAGAGGTTTAGATCTCCTAGGATTATGTTGTATACTGCCGTTAGTGAGTTTCGGAATATAAAATCTTCAAATTTTGATCTTGCTATGTTCCAGTTCCCTGGTGTTATGTAGCAGAGCATGCAGGTTACAGATCCTTTTAGTGTGGTGCATGATAGTTGGCTGTCTCACAGTGGAGCTGTCTCACCTATCTACTGGAAAAAATCTTACCAGGGTAAGTACATAATCTCCTTTACCAGTGCAATAGATGAGACATTCTAGACCATAGGGACGTTTAAAAGCAGTCCCCCAAGAAAGTTAGGGTGGGCTTGCTGCGCTGGCCCTTAAGACCAAGGACCCAAATGACTGGCAGCAACATCCACTCTGTAGAACTTGGCAAACGTAAAAAAAAGACAACTACGTTGCCACCCTGCACATCTCCGCAGGAGAAATCAAACTAGCTTCCGGCTATAAAGAAGCCACATTCCTGGTAGAAAGTGCCTTAACAAAAATAGGGGACAGTCGCCCCACAAGAATGTAATGGGACTAAATGGCTCTATGGATCCATCTAGAGAGCATAGCCTAAGAAGTGGGAGAGCCCCGCAGAATAAAATGAGCTACCACAACAGGTGGTCAAAAAACGAAACTCATGAAAGAGTCATCAATAATGCAGGAGCATCCTGCGCGTGTCCAAGTGCTGTAGCAGACAATCTAGATTGGAACCCTTCAGCTGAACAACCGGAAATCCCACTTCCGGATGGCCAAGGAAACCTGAAATCACCTTCAGCAAAGAAAGAAGTAACTGTCCGCCGGAAAACTCTAGTCTCAGGATCTCGGAGCAAAGGGCAACGACACGACAATGCCTGCCAGTCCGAAACCCTATGGACTCAATAAAGTGCAACCAGAAAAACAATCTGGAGTAATAAATCCCGGAAAAAAGTATCCCCCAGTGGATCAAAAGGAGCCCTGGCAAAGCCAAACAGCCATAAGTCAAGGCCCCAGGCTGGGAGCAGATTCTTAATGGGCAGCCGGACCCAAAGATCTTTCTGTAGAAACCGAGCAATATCCAGATGCAACACCCAAGAGAATAGAGAATACTATGATCAGATAGACCGGTCACCAGGATATGCAGAGCATGAGGCCTTTATCTAGACCTGCTTTGAAAAAAGTGTGACCCCTGAGTCATGACACTTAAGTCGAAAAAGGGACCATCTGTTCTTAGCTGTAGTTATGACAAGCTCCAAATAGCCTTTATTTATTAAATTATTATTATTTTTTTAAGCTGCGCGCTCAAGAGTTAAGCCATAGAAGCAAAACGACCCAGATCCTTCTTGGCAACCGGGCCGAGTTGAGACGGTTAGGAAAAAACACTCAGGCGCAAACTGTATGCCATCCATAGTTGCATTAGATCCGCGCACTATGGCCTTCAATGCAAACCGGGTGACACCAGAATGACACAGCCGGGGTGAGTTGAAATCCTCCGAAGGACCCAGCCAAACAGTGGCCAAGGCGGAAAAATGTATAGAAGAACCTCCAGAGGCCGGTGAGATCAGGAGAGCTCAGATGTTTTGCTTCCCAGCTCTCAATACTTGCCTGCAACAGCGCCAGTAGCATCAGCGCAGCGATTTGCTTAGGCAGCCTTGGGTTCTTTGATGGGTCACGCCGCCTCTGAGGAAAGAGGAAGTTGTATCATCAGAGGTGGGCTGCAAATCAGTAAAAGCCCCAAGGCTGCCGAAGTGAATTGCTGCACTGACGCTACTGGCACTGTTATCACTGAGGGGAGCGGAGGGAAGGGGAGCAGGCCACTGTTGGAGGCTGGAAAGTTGCTGGATAAAGGGAGAGCTGCTACTGGACCTGGAGGGTGGGAAGGAGAAGGAGAGATGCTGCTGGGAGGGGAGGAGGGAAAGGGAAGGGAGTTACTGCTGGACAGGGGAGGAGGAAAAAAAGGAAGGAAACAGCTGGCAGGGAGATTAGAGGAGGGGAAGGGGTCAGGGTAGAATGGAGAGATCAGATGAGGGAAAGGGGAGAGAGAGGAATGAGAAAGTAGAGAGAGATTGATGCTGGGAAAGGGGTCAGCAGAGAAATAAGAAGAGGGACAAAGATGCTAGATCTGGTGTAAGAGAGATAAAAATGAAGAGAGCAGAGAAGCTGGAATGAATCATGTAAAAAGGAGAGAGGGGGCACAGGCTGGATGGAAAGGGGAGAGGGGCATAGAAAGAAGGCAGATACCATATGGAAGGGGACGAGGGCAGACAGTGAATGGAAGGGGCAGATGCTGGAATGAAGAGACAGAGAGAGCAGACGCTAGAAGAAGAGAGTGAAAAGAAGATGAAAGCAGAAACCAGAGACAACAAAAAGTAGCAAAAAATAATTTTATTTCTATTTTGTGATTAGAATATCAGATTTGAAATATGTATCCTGCTAGAGTTGGTGTTAGACATAACAGGAGACTGCAAAGCACAGGCAGTGTTTCTTTAGATTCTAGCTGGCTTAGGGCTCTCTCTGACCAGGGGGCAGTTGCCCTAGTTGCACTCCCCTAACACTATTCCTGTCATGTGTGACTGTGGTATTCTGTTAGCATGGTATTTCTGTGTAGCATTCTGTAATAATTTGGCTTATTCAGTTTTCTTGATAGTAGAGGGGATATATATGAAGGAGAGGGGAGACGGGGGTTCTGTTGATCCTTGCACTGTATTATTTGTTTTTATAAAATGACAATTGTACAGAATATTGTTTCTTTTTATACTTTAATAAAATACGTTCAATATAAAATCACTAGTCTTATAGCATACATTAACGGGTGCTAGAATATATGTGTGTGTGTCTGTCTTTTTTTTATTTTTCTCTCTCCTTAGCCGCTTTCTGTATTTCTGTCTGTCTGTCTTTTTTTTTTTCCTTGGCTGTCCACCACCACCCCTTGCCTGCTCCCCCTGTCCATTCTCCCTTCCTTTTACCTCCCCTGTGTCCTCCACCACCCCATCACTGCTCACCTTATCCAGCAGAAGCCCTTCTCCCTTTGTTTTACCTCCCTCTGTCCATCATCACCTCCTTCCTGCTCCCCCTGTCCAGCAGTAGGCCTGCCTTCATTTTTCTGCCCCCCTCCCTGTTCATCAGCACCTCTTCCTCTGTCCATCAACCCCTTTTCTGCCCCTCCATTTCCCTTCCACCCCACTTCCCTGTGCAATATTTTCCTCCCCCCCATACCTTCCTCCTGAACTGCATGCCCTGAACTAAAATGCTTTCCGGGTTTGGCTGCCGCAGCCTGCAGCCGCCGACATCCGACTCGGGCTGCCGCGGTCGACATCCGCCTCGGGGGAGGAGGAGGAAGAGAGAGAGCGAGCTTCGGGCGGCCAGCAGCCGCCGCGGCCGACATCCGCCTCGAGCCGCCGCGGCCAACATCCACCTCGGGGGGAGGGAGAGAGAGAGCTTCGCGCGCATGCGCACTCCTATCTATGGTGGCTTACAGCTCACAGAAAACGGACGCACGCGATGGGAGTGCGCATGTGCGGCCTAGCGTTTTATTATATTAGATAACCATTTGAGGCTTGTGCTGATGGGATCAGATGGTTTGCGGGGACTGAGCTCACAGGGACGGGGCGGAGACAGGGTTTTAAATTTCAGTCTTAGTAGTTTGCAGGTCCACAAAATAATTATTTTATTTCTGCTGGTCCATAGGTGTAAAAAGGTTGAAGAACACTGCTCTAGAGCATCAAGTCTCTTGCTTCCGAGCTAGATCTGCAACTGAAGAAGTGTGGTGCCATCTTGCTTTACGCCACAGCCGGGAGGTCGAGGCAGAGCTGCCCCAG
This sequence comes from Geotrypetes seraphini, assembly GCF_902459505.1. Taxonomy (NCBI): domain Eukaryota; kingdom Metazoa; phylum Chordata; class Amphibia; order Gymnophiona; family Dermophiidae; genus Geotrypetes; species Geotrypetes seraphini. The sequence continues at coordinate 142,039,368 of NC_047088.1, read as the reverse complement.
CACCTCACGATCGCCCAAAACGCCTACTATGCTAGGGTCCACTCGCCTGGAACTCTAGACTGACGGCTCAGGAAGTCTGCTTTAACGTTGGCCACTTCGGTTACATGCGCCGCCGTCAGCACCAGGAGATGACTTTCCTCCCAAAGGAGCCTTCTGAGCCAAGGTTCCTCTCAGACGATGAACAGAGACCACTGCCAGCAATGATTGACCACTTTTGTGGTGATGGAGTCCAATAGTCCTGAAAAGGACGATGACCATAGTGAGCCCCTCCAGCCTCAAACACTGGCATCTGTGGTTACTACAATCCAGAAGACAATACTTAATGGAACGCTCTGGCAAAGTGATTGAGGATGAAGCCACCAGGTCATACATACTCTGGCCTCAAGAGTCCACCCCAGCTCTAAGACATCTTGGTGGGGGACCCAGTGAGAGAGGAAGGCATTCTGAAGAGAACACAGGTGTGCGTTCGTTCAGGGAACCACGTCTAGCTTGGGATTCCTGGAACCCACAAACTGTAGGACGTCTCACGCCAAAGGGGCCGCCACCTTCAATATCTCAGAAATCTGTGCCCAGAACTTCTATTTGCGAGCCTCGGGCAGGTAAACATGGCCCACTGCCGTTTTGACTATTCCAGTGACACCGTGGGCATTTTTTTCTTTGGTTGGTTTTTTTTTTTGTAAGTGGACAATTTAGCCCAGGTATTTTGTCAATATTCCTATTTCCATATGATATACCGTACATTCCCCATCCCACCCCTATATATCTACTACCCATGTGCTAAGATATCTGATCATTAGAATAATTAGTCAATGGTTCCCAAATTTTTTTAAAATTATGAAGATTCCCTTGTTGTAACGCTAACACCTTTTCCATCTTATATATATGACAAACTGAGTTCCACCAAAATGTATAATTTAATTTAGTATAATCCTTCCAATTTTGAGTAATTTGTTGCATGGCGACCCCTGTCAATATTAATAATAACTTGTTATTATTTGCAGAAATCGGACTCTGAGTTCTCATTGCTGTACCAAATAATATAGTGTCATATGAGAGTCCTACATGGTTTTCTAATAATTTATTAATTTGGGGCCAAATTAGTTTCCAAAAAACATTTACACAGGGACAAAAAAAAATTAAATGATCTAACGTCCCAACTTCTATTCTACAATGCCAGCAGCTATTGGATCTAGTGCTATCTATCTTTTGTAAACGCGTAGGGGGTCTATAAAACTCGATGTAACAAAAACATCCACGTTTGACTCATAGATGCTGACCTTGTAGATCTTAATCTCCAGGACCAAAATCGTGGCCATTGAGACGCAGAAATTGTCTGTCCAATCTCAATACTCCAAATATCCCTAAGTCCAATTTTCTTTTTTTTATTTAAAAATTCATATAACAATTTATACCATTTTGCGGCATGGTGTCCCAAAAAATCCGCCTGGAAACAGAGAACCTGCAAGCTATATTGAGTATTAAGATCTTTCCATTCAGGGAACCCTGCCTGAATAGCCTGCTTAAATGTTGCAATTGTGAAAAACTAAGCAGTGATCCTTCTGAAATGACATCATTCAATGTCCGTATACCTGCAATTATCCATTGTTTCCAGACGATCTTAAATCAGCCAATCTTGATCCTGGAGTTTACCCAAATAGATTGACTTAGTGATTTAGCAATTGGATCTGGTGATAGATTACTAATATATCTTAAGGTCTTCCAAGTATCCAGTAAAATTCTATTATCCTTGTATTTCCTAGGCAATTTTATACTAACTACATGTTCTAAATGTAATAGGAACAGGAGCCGCCATTCTAAATATAACCAATCCGGTACATTCTCCATGAGATCTGGGAGGATCCAATACATACCCTGTCTTAGAATATAGGCTTGATGGTATCTATAAAAATTTGGAAAATTTACCCCTCCCTCCACAATTGGTCTTTGTAATGATGCTAAAGCAATTCTGGATCTTTTCCCAAACCAAACAAATTTTGTAAGAACGTTGTACTTTATATAAAATGACCCCTGAAAAAATATTGGTATCATACTCATTTGATAACAAACCACAGGCAATATCATCATTTTAATTGTTTGAACTCTTTCCCACCAAGAGAGATGTAAAGGATTCCATTGCTCACACATTTCTGTTATCTTTCTTAATAAAAGTTTTTCATTCTCTTTCACTGTGTCTTCAATTGTATTTTTGATAGTAATACCTAAGTATTTTAAACCTTCATCTTTCCACATAAATGAATATGAATCAAATAATCCTTTGGTACAATGAACATTAATTGGAAGAACTTCCAATTTACTCCAATTAATTTTATATCCAGAAAATTTTCCAAACTTCTTTAGAAGATTAAGTAAACATGGAACAGTATTCCCCGGTTCTCTTAAATATAGTAAAATATCATCTGCATATGCAGAAAGTTTAAATTCCCAGTTAGAGTATGGGATTCCCTTTATCCCCTTAGTTTGATTAATTGCAATTAATAAGGGTTCAAGAACAACATCAAAAAGTAAGGGGGACAAAGGACATCCTTGTCTAACTCCCCTTCGCAAGTTAAATCTATCTGATAAATTATTATTATTAATATATAATCTTGCACCAGGAGAGCTATACAATGTCTGAATCATTTTAATAAAACCGGGGCCTATACCATTCTAAAGCTTGATACATAAAACTCCATTCCACTCTATCAAATGCTTTTTCTGCATCTAAAGACACTATAAAAGCTGGATCATTAATATTTTTTGCTAAATTTAAAGAGTGAAATGCTAATCTAGTATTATTTGAAGAATGCCTTTTAGCAATAAATCCTGTTTGGTGGACATCAATAATAAAAGGAAGAGTTTTTGCCAATCTTGATGCTAATACTTTAGCAACCAATTTACCATCTACATTTAATAAAGAGATAGGCCTGTAATTTGAAACCAAAGTAGGATCCCTGTTTGGTTTTGGCAAGACAATAATTACAGAATCAGCCATAGTACCTGATATATTCCCATTGTTCATTTGGTACTGATATAAATTTAATAGATATGGTAAAATAATATTTTGAAATGATTTACAAAATTCAACAGTATATCCATCGCCACCTGGATCGGATCCAACTCTAAGAGACTTCAATGCTGATTCTATTTCTTTTAAAGATATATGATCTTCTAAACTTCTTTTTATATGATCAACATTTGGTCCAATAAATGAATTAAAAAAATTTAATCCATCTTGTTCTTTATTTTCATAAGATTCAGAAGAATATAAATCTTTATAAAAATCAAGAAACTGTATTAAAATATCCTTATATATCAGGGGGCTGGATATCTAAATGTTTGTTTGCACCTGCTGTAGGGAAAAAAGCTGGGGTTGCTGTTCTTGTACATAGGAAATGTAATGCTGATTTTAAAATAATAAACTCTGATCCTTTAGGAAGATGGGTGCATATCAAAATGGTTCTGGGAAATACAACCCTGGATTTATTTAATTTGTATGCTCCTAATTCGAATCAAATGGAGTTTTTCAAACAAATTCAACAAATATTATTACCACTGGCTGCTTCTAATTTAGTGGTAGCTCATTAAAATTTCAAAATGGCCGATGGACCCAAATTTACTTCAAATTCGCACCAAAAACTACATAACTGAAACTTTAAAAGTTACAATAATAATAAATTTCAGGTGGGGGAACATAGAGGAACACTAGGAAACCCTCAAAATTAACTTTTAAGAGATCAATTTTTAGCCTGTCATTTCCACTTTGTACTCACAGTTACCAGGCATGCTCCCAGCCTTTTCAATGACTGATTTAGAATTCATTGCCACACTGCTGGAAATTCATCTTTCAAGCAGATCTTCGGGCTGCTAGTCAAACACCCTGTTTGACTATGCCTCCACCCCTGCGGACCACCGGATATGCATCTGGATGGGCGGAGGCGCGAAAACACAGCCAGTGTGCTGTGGAAAACTGCTGAGCCCCCTAAGCATGCTACAGTCTGCGCTCGACTCCCCGCTGAACAGGGAGTGAGACTAGGTCAGGGATGGCCCTGAACTCCAAGGAAGACTAAGTAGATTGGCTAACAGGTACCCCGAAGGGATCGGCCTGTCAGCTACAGACCGAAGTCTGTGAATTCTTGAGCAGACAGAGCTTTCAAATCCATTTCAAACACGAAATACCCGCGAAAGTGACAAAACTATATCAAACTTAAATAATACAACGGGAAGCGCAGAATCCATACAGCTACAGTCATGCATGCAGAAGAAAAGACTGCTAGAGGGCGCTATACTATTTTATTTATTTATGTTAAGATTTCTATCCCGTTCTCCCGGGAGCTCAGAATGGGTTTCAATTGACATACTCAATAAAGTAAAACTGTAGGCATTCAAAGAGGAGACAGGTGAGAAGACGTGAGAGAGAGCCTGTAAAATATACATTACATTAGTGATTTCTATTCTGCCGTTACCTTATGGTTCAAGGCGGATTACAAAGAATATACTGGAGACAATGTGAAAAGCCTAGAATGGATTTCTTCTGCAGCTCATGCAAGTAGTGGGAAATAACCTTATGGTCTAGAACAGTAGTTCCCAACCCTGTCCTGGAGGACCACTAGCCAGTCAGGTTTTCAGGATAGCCTTAATGAATATGCATAGAACAGATTTGCATACCTGTCACTCCATTACATGCAAATCTCTCTCATGCATATTCATTAAGGCTATCCTTAAAACTTGACTGGCTGTCTAGAATGTCTAACCTATTGTACTGGAACAGTTATTATCACATCCCCCGAGTCATATCTGCCACTCTGCAAAACCACCAGAGCATGAAGAAAATTGGCAGAGGTATATCTGGTCAGTACAAAATCTATTTGGTCCTGGTGCACCAACAGGGGCAAGACCTCACCCAATCAAGCAGCTAGAATTGCAACAAACAACTTTATCTCCTGATTGAGCAAAGAAATCGGGTGGTAGGATCCCAACTGTTCCAGATCCCTACCCAGCTTAGGGAGCACTACAATAGCAGCATGGGTCTGTCTGTGCTGCGACTGTTCAGATGTACACAATTCCTAGCAAGAGAGCTCAGAAAAGACCAATCAAACGGGCACCCAAAATTTTATAAAATTCGGCTCCCAGCCTGTCAAGAGCCGCTACACCAAACGCCTGAGTAAGTTTTTATAATAAGGTCTGTGCGGATGAAGTGGAGGGTTGGGAGCCAAAGGTTCAGGCACCCATCTGGGAAGCTAAAGTCACTTCCTCTCCAAGCTTATTGTTTTAAATAGAGAAGCCCAAGTTTATTCCTTTTAATAGAAAAGCCCACACAACCTAAAAAGCTGCCAAAATTAGTTACATGGATGTATCCTGCAGCAAAATTGAAGGGTGCACATTAACTGAAGCTCTTTCAAGTACTAGCTATTGAAGCAGCAGTCACCATTTTTTAAAATGCTGAGTGCTGCTAGATGAATTGTACCTAGATATTCAGTGCAAAGCACCTATCTGGATGTTGGCATTGAATATCTGAATGCCTGGCAACCTGCCTGGAGTTACCTGCATAAAGCAATGTTACTTACCGTAACAGTTGTTATCCAGGGACAGCAGGCAGCTATTCTCACTAGTGGGTGATGTCATCTGACAGAGCCCCGATACGGACATCTTGCAAGCATGTCTTGCTTGAAGAAACTCAGAAGTTTCGAGATGCCCGCACCGCGCATGCGCCAGTGCCTTCCCGCCCGATGTACCGGGCGTGTCTCCTCAGTTCAGGTAGCTAGCCTGAGAAGCCAACCCAGGGGAGGTGGGTGGGACGTGAGAATAGCTGCCTGCTGTCCCTGGATAACAACTGTTACGGTAAGTAACATTGCTTTATCCCAGGACAAGCAGGCAGGTATTCTCACTAGTGGGTGACCTCCAAGCTAACCCTAATGGGATGGTGGGAGAGTTGGCAACTTAAGAGAACAAATTTTGTAACACAGTTTGGCCAAACTGTCCATCCCGTCTGGAGAAAGTATCCAGACAATAATGAGAGGTGAATGTGTGAACCGAGGACCAAATGGCAGCTTTACATATCTCCTCAATCGGTGTCGATCTGAGGAAGGCTACAGAGGCTGCCATTGCTCTGACCTTATGGGCTGTGACCTTACAGGGAAGGGATAAACCAGCCTGGGCATAGCAGGAAGAGATACAAGCCGCCATCCAGTTAGAGATGGTGCGCTTCGATACAGGTCGTCCCAACTTGTTTGGATCAAAGGAGACGAAAAGTTGAGGAGCAGTTCTGTGAGGCTTTGTGCGATCCAAGTAGAAAGCTAAAGCACGTTTACAGTCCAGAGTGTGCAAAGCAGCTTCCCCAGGATGAGAATGAGGCTTTGGAAAGAACACTGGAAGCACGATGGATTGGTTGATGTGAAAATCAGAGACCACTTTAGGCAGGAATTTCGGATGAGTACGAAGAACCACCTTGTCATGATGGAATACAGTGAACGGTGGATCCGCCACTAGGGCTTGAAGCTCACTGACCCGGCGAGCAGACGTGAGGGCCACCAGAAAAACCACCTTCCAGGTGAGATACTTAAGTGGAGCCTTGTTGAGAGGTTCAAACGGAGGCTTCATGAGATGAGACAGGACAACATTGAGACCCCAAACCACAGGAGGAGGTTTGATAGGAGGGTTGACATGAAAAAGTCCTTTCATAAATCTGGAAACCACAGGATGAGCAGACAAAGGTTTCCCCTGTAGAGGCTGATGAAAAGCCGCAATAGCACTCAGATGGACTCGTATGGAGGTAGATTTGAGACCAGACTGAGACAGGTGTAGAAGATAGTCCAATACAGAAGAAAGGGAAGCTCGTTGAGGTTCCGTGGCATTGGAAATACACCAGGAAGAGAATCTAGTCCATTTTTGGGAATAGCATTGTCGAGTAGCAGGCTTCCTGGAAGCCTCCAAGACCTCCCTCACTGCTTGAGAAAACTGGTGAGGAGTTATGTTGAAAGGAACCAAGCTGTCAGGTGGAGAGACTGCAGGTTGGGATGAAGTAGTGAACCTTGATGTTGAGTGAGTAGTGAAGGAAACACTGGAAGAAGTACTGGCTCCCTGCTGCTGAGTTGAAGTAGAAGGGAGAACCAAGGTTGTCTGGGCCACCGAGGAGCAATCAGTATCATGGTGGCATGGTCTGATCTCAACTTGACCAGAGTCTTTTGAATGAGAGGAAATGGAGGAAACGCATATAGGAAGCGATTCCCCCAATCCAGTAGAAAAGCGTCTGCCTCGAGGTGATGATCCTGGAGCAAAACTGAGGCAGTTTGAAGTTGTGGGGGGCTGCAAAGAGGTCTATCTGAGGCGTCCCCCACTGTGCAAAGACTTGATGAAGGGGGTCGGAGTGGAGCGTCCATTCGTGAGGCTGGAGAAGACGACTCAATTTGTCTGCCAAGACGTTGTCTTTCCCCTGAATGTAGACCGCTCTGAGGAAGGTGTTGTGGCGGACCGCCCAATCCCAGACTCGAAGAGCTTCCTGGCAAAGAGGGGCCGAGCCCGTGCCCCCTTGTTTGTTGACATAATACATGGCGACCTGATTGTCGGTGCGAATAAGGACCACCATGTCGTGAAGCAGATGTTGAAAAGCTTGGAGAGCATTGAAGATGGCTCTGAGCTCCAGAAGATTGATTTGATGGAGTCGTTCCGCACTGGTCCAGAACCCCTGAGTGCGAAGACCATCCAGATGAGCTCCCCACGCATAGTTCGATGAATCGGTCGTGAGAACTTTCTGGTGGGGAGGAGAGTGAAACAGCAAACCTCTGGATAGATTCGAAGAGGTCATCCACCAGAGAAGAGACTGCCGTAGAGCAGGAGTGACTGCAATGTGGCGGGACAACGGGTCGGACACCTGAGTCCACTGAGATGCCAAGGTCCATTGAGGAATTCTGAGATGTAGTCTGGCAAAAGGTGTCACATGAACTGTGGATGCCATGTGACCCAAGAGGACCATCATGTGTCTCGCTGAGATGGAGTGGCGAGAATACACCGACTGGCAGAGTAGAAGAAGAGCATCCATACGCTGAGGAGGAAGGAATGCTCGAAGTTGGATGGTATCCAGGACAGCCCCGATAAAGGGGAGAGACTGGGTGGGCTGAAGATGTGACTTGGGAAAGTTGATCTCGAAGCCCAAGTTCTGCAGGAAACAAATTGTAGTCAAGGTCGCCGAAATGACCTCTGGGGCTGACGGTGCCTTGATGAGCCAGTCGTCGAGGTATGGAAACACCTGGAGACCCATGTTCCGGAGTGCAGCGGCCACCACTACCAGACACTTCGTGAAGACTCTGGCCGACGAGGAAAGGCCGAATGGAAGCACTCGATACTGCAGATGTAGATGTCCCACCCGAAATCTGAGGAACTTGCGGGAGGCCGGATGAATCGGGATGTGAGTGTAGGCCTCCTTGAGGTCCAGAGAGCATAACCAATCGTTCTGCTCGAGGAGGGGGTAGAGAGAGGCAAGGGTCAGCATACGGAACCGCTCCTTGACTAAAAACTTGTTGAGGACCCGAAGGTCCAAAATGGGACGCAGATCGCCCGTCTTCTTCGGGACCAGGAAATACCGGAGTAAAAACCTCGGTTTTGTTGATCCAACGGGACCGGCTCGACGGCCCGAAGCCGAAGCAAAGCCTGAGCCTCCTGGAGAAGAAGAGCGGTCTGCGTTAAGTTGGAAGGATACTCTCTTGGAGGGTGGTCTGGGGGGACCCGTTGGAAATGAAGAGAGTATCCCTCTCTTACGATGGTAAGGACCCAAAGGTCTGTGGTGATTGACTCCCATCGATGACAAAAATGATGGAGACGACCCCCTATGGGAAAAACAGGGGAAGACAGAACGTCGGTTATGCTCCCTGGAAGAGAGTCAAAAAGGCTGAGTAGCCTTGGGTGCAGCCGGCATCTGAGGCTTCTGCTGAGTCTTCTGGGGAGGCTGTCTCTTCGCAGGCTGTCTCGCAGGAGGAGTCTGCCTCGGTTGATAGCGCCGCTGGTAGATTTGAGGCGGTCTAGAGGGACGAGACTGCTGAGGCTTCGGCTTAGGTCGCAGAATAGACTGAAAAGACTTCTCATGGTCCGAAAGCTTTTTAGTAACAGTCTCGATAGACTCATCGAACAGATCCGCTCCCGCACAAGGCACATTTGCAAGTCTGTCTTGGAGGTTCGGATCCATATCAATGGTACGAAGCCATGCCAGGCGACGCATGGCGACCGAACAGGCCGCAGCACGTGCCGAGAGCTCGAAGGCATCGTAGGAGGATTGCATCAGCTGCAGTCATAACTGGGACAGGGTCGCCACCGCTTCTTCAAACTGGAAACGAGCCTGAGCATCGATGAAAGGGATGAACTTGCGGAGTACCGGCAAGAAGAAATCCAAATATGAAGAAAAGAAAAAGTTGTAATTGAGCACTCGAGTCGCCATCATCGAGTTTTGATAGATACGTCTACCAAACTTATCCATCGTTCTCCCCTCCCTGACCGGAGGCACGGAAGCGTAGACTTGGGAGGGATGAGAACGCTTGAGAGAGGACTCGACTAGAAGAGACTGATGAGAAAGTTGAGCTCCCTCAAACCCCTTGTGGTGAACGATGCGGTATCGAGCATCCAGCTTACTGGGAACTGCAGGTATGGAATACGGTGTCTCAAAACAACGCATGAAAGTCTGGTCCAGCAGTTTATGCAGAGGAAGCCGAAGTGTCTCCGCTGGAGGATGAGGCAAATGCATGGTGTCCAGATACTCTTTAGAATAACGAGACCCAGTGTCCAGAGTCACATCCAAGTCATCCGCCATCTGTCGGAGAAAGGATGAAAAAGACAGTTGGTCCGCCAAGGCCGGCCGGCGAGACGGACTAGAAGAAGTGGAAGCCTCCGGTTCCAGGGAGAGCTGGGACCGGCATGGAGAATAGGAGGTAGATGGTTCCTCATACTCTGGTCCCTCCGGCTGGGATAAATCCGACGAGGAGTATCCCAAACGCTGCATCTTCTTTTGCGGAGACACCTCCGAATGACGTGAGGAGTGTCGAGAAGAGTGCCGAGATCGATGCCCCTCCCGGTGACGGGACGGGGAACGAGATCTTCTATGCATCGATCGATCCTTCGAAGACTCGAAGGAATGGATAGGACTAGATGCAGTGGATCGCAGAGGTGGCAGAGATGCAGACTCACGCAGCGCCACCCAAGTCTGGTATGGAGTGCGGAAGAACTCCTCCTGCGATGCAGTATGCCCAGGACTCCGATTATCAGGGGCCGATCTAGTACCCCGGTGTCGTGGAGGTGTGATGGGCTCCAAAGGCGGCATATCAGGAAGGGAAGCCCTCTTGGAGGATTCTGCCGCCCTCCGCCGATCCCCCTCGTCGAGCAGGGAGATCGAACGACAAGGAGGAGGGGGAGGGGGCGGACTGCCCCCTGGCACCGGGGCCGGGACGTCACCCTGAATGTTGGCGATAAGCCGGGGTCCCATAGTTTGCATAAGCTCGACAAACTGAGCTTCTAGCAGGGATCGAAGCGAAGCCGATATGGAGGGATCCGCACCGAAAGGGGGTCCTCCTGCACGGTCTTCGCGTTCCTTCGTGGCCAAGTGCTTCTGCTTGCCAGCTTTAGGCACTTTGATGACCACGGGAGGGACAGCGGAAGGCGGTACCTGAACCGAGGAGACGGAGGCAGGCGCCGATGCTGAACTCGATGCTGAAGCCGGTGCAAACGATGCTGGCTTCACGATGCTCGATGCAGGAGTCGTGGATGCAGGGTTCGAACGGACCGGCGAAACCTCAGCAGACGTAGAAGCAGATATGTCCTTGGCAGTCTCCATCTTGAACATCGACTCCCAGAGCAAGCAGCGCCATTTAAACGAGTGCGCAGTGAGCGTGGAACAAGGCCGGCACGATTTCGGAACGTGTTCCGGACCAAGACACTGAAGGCAGCGTCGATGCGGGTCCGTCAACGAAATCGCACGCTGGCACTTGCTGCACTTTTTAAAACCGGTGATTGGTCGGGACATAGGCCGAAAAATCGACGCTGCAAGGTCGAAGGCGCTAGGCCGCAGCCACGAGGCCGGCCCGGCCGAACCACCGGAAGAAAAGCACAGTTACTTACCGTAACAGGTGTTATCCAGGGACAGCAGGCAGATATTCTTGACTGATGGGTGACGGCACCGACGGAGCCCCGGTACGGACAATTTTAGAGTGATTGCACTCTAAGAACTTTAGAAAGTTCTAGCTCGGCCGCACCGCGCACGCGCGAGTGCCTTCCCGCCCGACAGAGGCGCGCGGTCCCTCAGTTAGTATAAGCCAGCTAAGAAGCCAACCCGGGGAGGTGGGTGGGACGCAAGAATATCTGCCTGCTGTCCCTGGATAACACCTGTTACGGTAAGTAACTGTGCTTTATCCCAGGACAAGCAGGCAGCATATTCTTGACTGATGGGTGACCTCCAAGCTAACAAAAAGAGGGATGGAGGGAAGGTTGGCCATTAGGAAAACAAATTTTGCAAAACAGATTGGCCGAAGTGTCCATCCCGTCTGGAAAAAGCATCCAGACAATAATGAGATGTAAAAGTGTGAACTGAGGACCAAGTAGCAGCCTTGCAGATTTCCTCAATAGAAGTGGAGCGGAGGAAAGCTACAGATGCTGCCATTGCTCTGACTCTATGGGCCGTGACAGAACCTTCCAGTGTCAGTCCGGTCTGAGCATAACAAAATGAAATGCACGCTGCCAGCCAATTAGACAACGTACGTTTAGAAACGGGACGTCCCAATTTATTTGGATCAAAGGACAGAAAAAGTTGAGGAACTGATCTGTGGGGTTTCGTACGCTCTAGATAGTAAGCCAGAGCCCTTTTACAATCCAAAGTGTGTAAAGCTTGTTCTCCAGAATGAGAATGAGGTTTTGGAAAGAAAACAGGGAGAACAATGGATTGGTTGAGATGGAATTCAGATACAACCTTAGGGAGAAACTTTGGATGTGTACGCAGAACCACCTTGTCATGGTGAAAAACCGTAAAGGGAGGATCTGCGACCAGTGCATGAAGCTCACTGACCCTCCTGGCAGAGGTAAGGGCAATAAGGAAAAGCACCTTCCAAGTAAGAAACTTGAAAGGAGAGGTAGCCAAGGGTTCAAATGGAGGCTTCATTAAAGCAGAAAGAACCACATTGAGATCCCAGATAACAGGAGGGGCTTTAAGAGGTGGTTTCACGTTGAAAAGCCCACGCATGAACCTGGACACCAGGGGATGAGCTGAGAGAAGTTTTCCATGGACTGGCTCATGAAAAGCTGAAATGGCACTGAGGTGGACTCTGATGGACGAAGACTTAAGGCCAGAGTCAGACAAAGAGAGCAAATAGTCCAACAACGTCTCCACTGCCAGGGAAGTGGGATCAAGATGATGAAGAAGACACCAGGAGGAAAATCTCGTCCACTTCTGATGGTAACATTGCAGAGTGGTTGGTTTCCTGGAGGCATCCAGAATGGAACGAACAGGCTGAGATAAGAGAGTATCATGAGATGTCAGCCCGAGAGATACCAAGCTGTCAGGTGTAGAGACTGGAGGTTGGGATGAAGGAGGGTTTCCTGCTGTTGCGTAAGCAGAGAAGGAAACAGAGGAAGAAGAAAAGGTTCCCTGGAACTGAGTTGAAGTAGAAGGGAGAACCAATGTTGCCTGGGCCACCTCGGAGCAATCAGAATCATGGTGGCTCGTTCCCTCTTGAGCTTGAATAAGGTTCTCAACATTAGAGGCAGAGGAGGGAAGGCGTACAGGAACAGATTCGACCAGTCGAGGAGAAAAGCATCCGCTGTCAGACGGTGAGGAGAGTAAAGTCTGGAGCAGAAGAGGGGCAGCTGGTGATTGTGAGGAGCTGCAAAGAGGTCTATCTGAGGAGTGCCCCATTGAGTGAAGATAGACTGCAGAGTTATAGGATCGAGTGTCCACTCGTGAGGCTGGAGAATTCTGCTGAGTTTGTCCGCTAAAGAATTCTGTGTTCCCTGAATGTAGATAGCTTTCAGGAAGAGATGGTGATCTATGGCCCAATTCCAGATCTTTTGGGCTTCTTGGCATAGAAGGCGAGAGCCTGTCCCACCCTGTTTGTTGATGTAGTACATCGCAACTTGATTGTCTGTGCACAACAAGAGGACCTGAGGAAAGAGAAGATGTTGGAAAGCCTTGAGGGCATAAAACATCGCTCTGAGTTCCAGGAAATTGATTTGATGCTTCTTTTCCTGGGCTGTCCAAAGACCTTGAGTCTGGAACTCGTTCAAGTGAGCTCCCCATGCATAAAGAGAGGCGTCGGTGGTGATAACCAGGTGATGAGGGGGCTGATGGAACAGAAGACCTCTGGATAGATTTGAGGATACCAACCACCATTGAAGAGACTGACGAAGAGATGATGTCACAGATATGTGTCGTGAGCAAGGATCCGTCGCTTGGGACCACTGAGTAGCAAGGGTCCATTGAGGAGTGCGTAGGTGAAGACGTGCGAGGGGCGTGACATGAACTGTAGACGCCATGTGCCCCAAGAGTACCATCATTTGCCTGGCTGAGATGGAAGGCAGTGAAAGTACCTGTTGACATAGAGACTGAAGGGTCTGAAGACGATTGGATGGCAGGAAAGCTCTCATGAGGAGTGTGTCCAGGATCGCTCCAATGAATTGAAGTCTCTGAGTAGGGATGAGATGAGATTTGGGTAGATTGATCTCGAACCCCAGAATTTGTAGAAACAAGATGGTTTGGTTGGTGGCCAGAAGAACTGCTTGAGCGGATGTGGCCTTGATTAACCAGTCGTCCAGGTAAGGGAAGACCTGGAAGTGATGAGAGCGTAGAAATGCCGCTACCACAATGAGACACTTGGTGAAGACCCTTGGAGAGGAGGCAAGGCCGAAGGGCAGCACCTTGTATTGGTAATGAGAATGATTGATCATGAAGCGTAGGTACTGTCTGGAAGCCAGATTTACTGGTATGTGAGTGTACGCTTCTTTGAGATCGAGGGAACATAGCCAGTCGCCTTGATTGAGAAGAGGATAAAGAGTGGCCAGAGAAAGCATCTTGAACTTTTCTTTGACCAAATATTTGTTGAGATCGCGGAGATCTAGAATGGGTCTGAGATCTCCTGTTTTTTTGGGGACTAAAAAATATCGGGAGTAGAACCCCTGCCCCTGCTGGTCTAGGGGAACTTCTTCTATGGCATTTAGAAGAAGGAGGGATTGAACCTCTTGGAGAAGAAGGGTTAATTGAGGACTGGAAGCAGACTCTTTTGGTTGACTTGGAGGAGGTAGTGACTGAAAGTTGAGAGAGTAGCCGTGGCGGATGATGTTGAGGACCCACTGGTCTGACGTGATAAGTTCCCAACGGCTTATGAAATAAGTAAGGCGTCCTCCTATAGGTTGTGGAAGTTGGGTAGAAGGAACAAAACTGGCTATGTTCTGGAGAATTAAGTCAAAAGGGTTGTGTAGACTTTTGCACTGGTGCAGGTTTTACCTGTTGTTGTTGCTGAGGCTGTCTAGCAGCCGGCCTTTGTTGTCTCTGGCGTCGTTGCTGGGGAGCAGCTTGAGGCAGAGGACGAGCCACAAATCTACGCTGGTAGGAGGATTGTGGACGAAAAGGTCTGGTTGTTGGCGGCTTCTTAGACTTAAGAAGTGTATCCCATCTAGTCTCATGAGCCGATAACTTTTGAGTGGTGGAGTCCATGGAATCTCCAAACAACTCATCCCCTAGGCAAGGTGCATTGGCTAGCCGATCCTGATGGTTAACATCGAGTTCAGAAACCCTAAGCCAGGCCAGCCGTCTCATTGCCACTGAGATGGCTGTAGCCCTAGAGGTCAGCTCGAAGGTGTCATAAATGGATCTAACCATGAATTTCCGGAGCTGGAAAAGCGAAGAACAAGTTTGGTGAAAAACCGACTTTTTCCGATCAGGGAGATATTTCTCAAAAGCAGAGATATTCTGAATAAGCTGCTTTAAGTAGAAGGAGAAATGGAATGCATAATTCCCTGATCGATTCGCCAACATTGCATTTTGGTATAGTCGTTTCCCAAACTTGTCCATAGACTTTCCCTCTCTGCCAGGAGGGACAGAAGCATACACACTAGCCCCCTTGGACTTTTTGAGGGTGGATTCGACCAAAAGGGACTCATGATGTAACTGGGGTTTATCAAACCCAGGGATAGGAAGGACTCTGTATAGAGAGTCTAATTTTCGGGGAGCCCCAGGAATGGTGAGGGGAGATTCCAAATTTTTATAGAACGTCTCTCTCAAGATATCATGGAGAGGTAACTTAAGGTATTCCTTTGGAGGCTGATCAAAATCCAGAGCATCAAGAAAAGCTTTGGATTTCTGTGACTCAGCCTCCAAAGGAATAGAGAGAGAGTCACACATTTCCTTTAAAAAGGAAGAAAAAGAAGATACTTCTGGTTTAGAGGAGGGCCCCAAGGCAGAGGTGTCCTCTTCACCAGAAGAACATTCTCCCTCAGAAAGGAGAGGGTCTTCTGAGTCGCCCCACAAGTCAGGGTCTTGAACTTGGAAGCTCCGGTCCCGAGAATCCGGCGTGGAAGACTGTAAGTGATGGGATTTTCTATGAGATTTCCCTGACCTGCCTGACTCGGTACCGGGGGATGTGACTGTATGCACCGGTGCCGAAGTCTGAACAGCTTGATGGTGGGATCTCGGCTCCGGTGCAAGAATCGGCATGGAGACAGAGGAAACAGACTGTACCGGTACCGACGAAGTGGAAGTTGACAAAGTAGGACGATCCACTGTCGGTACCGGCGGCTCAGACCGGACTGGTACCGGAAGACTCGGTACCAGGAGTGAAGGCAGAATGTGCTCTAACTGTTCTTTAAGTTGTAATTTTAGAACAGCAGCAATACGGTCTTCGAGAGAAGGCACCGGTACCGCCATTTTCTTTTGCGGTACCTGCGGTGCCGCTCTACGCTCCGAGGATGAGGAACCCGATGTAGAGGGGCTCACCTCTATTGGAGCGGAGCGCTTCCGTGAGCGCCTCGAGGTCTGCAGGATTGGGCTCGCTGCTATTGAGACCGGAGGACGCTCCAACGGGGAAGGCTTCTTAGCCGGCTTACCTGGAGGAGCCGACACCGACGCGGTATCGCGTGGTGTCGACGATGTGGGTGCCGACTGAGCCGGAGTCGAAGTCGGTGCCGGAGTGGTATCGGACATCTCGGTGCCGAAAAGAAGTTTTTGTTGAATCTCTCTATTTTTAAGAGTTCTTTTCTTTAGAGTCGCACAGCGGGTGCAGGTAGACGATTGATGGTCCGGGCCAAGGCACTGTAGACACCAATTATGTGGGTCAGACAGTGAAATTGGCCGTGCACACCGCTGGCACTTTTTAAACCCGGGTTGAGGGGGCATGAATGTGAAGACGGCTTCAGCCAAATCGAAGGCCGAGGCTTCGATAGTGGCAGTAGGCCCCGCCGGGGCGAAACCGAAAAAAGAAAGAAAACTAAATCAGTTTTTTTTTTTTTTTTTTAAGAAAGAAAGTAAAATAAAATGAAGGAAATAAACCTTCTAAAGACGTTTACGCGAGCGGGAAGGCGAAAAATGGAAAAAGTTTTCAACAGCCGTTGAAACGTGCGACTTCTTAGCTCGGAAACTAAGAAACTGAGGGACCGCGCGCCTCTGTCGGGCGGGAAGGCACTCGCGCGTGCGCGGTGCGGCCGAGCTAGAACTTTCTAAAGTTCTTAGAGTGCAATCACTCTAAAATTGTCCGTACCGGGGCTCCGTCGGTGCCGTCACCCATCAGTCAAGAATATGCTGCCTGCTTGTCCTGGGATAATAATTTTAACTTTTTTTTTTTTTTAGAAAAATAAATTAAAAGTGAAATAAATTCAAAGAAATAAACAAAAAACGCGGGATAAAGAAGGCAAAAAACTGAAATTCAGTCAGCGCAGAATGAAGATAAACTTCTCAGCTCCGCGGAAAGAAAAGAACTGAGGAGACACGCCCGGTACATCGGGCGGGAAGGCACTGGCGCATGCACGGTGCGGGCATCTCGAAACTTCTGAGTTTCTTCAAGCAAGACATGCTTGCAAGATGTCCGTATCGGGGCTCTGTCGGATGACATCACCCACTAGTGAGAATACCTGCCTGCTTGTCCTGGGATAATGCTGATTTTTCAACACTGGTACCCAAATAGCTATCCAGTTAACTTAGCAAAACCTTTTTGCTGTCCTAAGTTAACTGGATAGTTATCTGGGCACTATTGCTGATTATTGATGGTGCCTGGGTAACTTCTGACCCCATCCCCAGAGTGCCCCAGCACTCATCAGACCAAGTGCTCTGGCAGTATCCCCAGATTTTCAGTGATGCTATCCAGTTATGTGATGCTGAAACTCCAAGGATCATCTGGTCAGGGTAGGAACTTCTCCTGTTATCTTCCACTGAATACTGGCCATTATAATTCTATATGCCTCTTATACGCTGTTGTTTTTCTCAGCGGTTATGCTTTGGAATTGCTAATTCATATAGGGCTGAAGAAGGATATAATCCGAAACTGAGCCCAGTTGAACCTTTGGTGATTTCTTTTTCAAGCAGCATGTTACTACCACGCTTTGGATCTGAGTCCTGATACTGGTTTGGGAGTTGCGTGGATCTTCTGATCTCCCTTTGAGATGTTTGTTTTTCTCACATCAGTTTTTAGACTGTGCAGTCTTATTTGAGTTTCACTAACTATGCTAGTGCAACACTTTGATGGTATATATTATTTTGGTGTTTTTTCACTGTATGAGTTTGGCACCAATTTGTATCTCACTTGGAAGACTCTATGATGGTGAGATGTGTGGTTTATATGACACACGGATTATAGCATTCACTTGACTATATAATCCTACACTGAGGTCTTCCTTCACTTTAATTTATATTTTTTGGAAAGATTTTCTCATTTTGTTGCTCTCATAGTTTGTTGAACAACTCTGTTATAGAACTTATTTTTTCCATTATAATTCTATGACATCTTCAAACAAGATTCATCACAGTTAGGAAAAATAAGAATATAAAGAGCTAGAAATGTTCAAGCTTTGAGTATCAGCTATCTACTAACGTACAAAACAAAAAAAAAGTACTACCTTTCTCCAAATGTAGTTGCTTAAACTATTCTACGTTGCAACAACAAGTCATGGCTGCCTTTCAGGGCTATTCCTGGAATGAAATATTGTTTTCTGCAGATCTAAATGATAAGTATATTAATAAATGTACCTGTTCTTCATCAATCGCACTTCTCTCTTCCGTGCAGCCTCTTCAGCAGGTTGGGCAGGAAGAGCTGGAGAGGATGCCATGACAACACCTGGTGCAATAGTGCTAGTAGGTGCTGTACGAATCTGATAAGTTTGTACATCTCCTGAAGCAGCTGTGAGGAGAAAGCAAAATATTAATTTTCACAACACTACATAAAAGTACTGTGTGGGGCTGGTCTGATGGATTTGAGATAATGTATGTTTCCTGGCAACTCCAATGGTAATGGTAATGTGTATTTATTTGTTCACTCCTGCCAAAAATAGACTGCATAGAAATGTTGAAGTGACAGGCATTTTGTTAATATATGGGAGGACAACAAGCAAAAGGTGGTACATAGGACCGACATATTTTCTTTGTAAAAACCTGTAACAATTCATGTCAGGGACGCATCTATGTGGAATAATGGTACCTGGTGAAAAAACATGTTCATACTAGACACCTGTTTAGGATGCAACTATAATCTTTGGTTTTCTAGGGGACTAGAAAATATATAGCACAGAAGCCCTTCCTTTCATTTCTGTAGTAGGACAGACCCGACTACTTGGGTCTGCAAAAGGGACATGTGCTAAATGTAATCTACTGGGATTTCAGCAAAGTTCCTCACAGAAGACTTTTGAATAAGCTGAAAGGACTGAACTGGTTGATTGACAAATGACAGAGAGTGGTGGTAAATAGAATTCGCTTGGAAGAAAGGAAGGTGAGTAGTGGAGTGCCTCAGGGGTTGGTATTAGAGCTGATTCTATTTAATATATTTGAGAAACATCGCAGAAGGGTTCGAAGGAAAAGTCTGCCTTTTTACAGATGACACAAAGATAGCCAACATAGTGGGATCCCCGATGGGAGTACTACAAAAGAGATCTCCAAAAATCGGAAGAATGGTCAAAGGTCTGACAGTTAAAATTTAATGCAAAAAAGTGCAGTGATGAACTCGGAGTACAGAGATTCAAAGGAGATGTACAAGATAGGAGGCGAAAGATTGATAAGCACAACTCAGGAGAAGGACTTTGGGGTGATGGTGTCTGAGGATATCAAGGTGATAAAACAATGCAACAAGGTGGTAGCCAAGTCAGAACGATGCTAGACTGCACAGAGAGAGGTATAACTGCAGAAGAAAGGAGGTATTGATGCCCCTGTACAAGTCCCTGGTGAGGTCCTACTTGGAAGGGGCTAAGCTCAAATCTCACGCCCCCCTCCCATCTTCCCCAAGGTACCTGGAACAAGGACAAGAAACATGTCTGATCATTTGCCTGCTTATTAGGGGTTATCTATAAAATTTCCCAACATTCTTAGTGCAGGTTGCACTCAGGTTGGTGACTTGTTTTCACCTTGTTATCTATTGCAAATGATTACGATTTGTTTATCTGTTATATGTTTAATGATAAAAGCAGAACAGACATATTTCTCAGGGTCCCTATACCCCTCCCTATTCTATTTCCTCTCCAGGGTTGACTATCTGTTTTGGTATGAACTGAGGAATTGGAGGACAGCTCAGAGGGCTGGAAGGCAAAGCAAAAGAATGCTAATGAGGTTCTCTACAAGAATTCTTGCAAGAAGGGATTGGCTACCCAGATTTCTTCCGGAGACATTGCCAAACATTCCGCCCAAAAAGAAGCCATGCTTTTAGTGTGCCTTCATTGATATGGTCATTTTCGAGGCAGCCGTTGCCAATATGAACATTGTTTCTTATTTTTATTTTTTTATTCAGCATAGCCTTCAACACAGTTCTTCAACCGCTGGTCCGCAAAAAAATCTTGCCGGTCCGTGAAGGATTCGGGTCCCCGCCACAGCAAAAGGTGCCGGCATCAGCTGATATGCAACTTCCTGTTGCCATCGCTATGCTGGCACTCCTGCCTTCCACCACTCCTGCTGCAGCCTTTGTCTCCACACCCCCAGACAAGTAACGGCAGCTCTGTGTGCTTTTAATTTTGGCACACAGCTGCCCCTAAGCAGTATTTTAGCGTGGTTTCATGAGGCAGCCTTGGGGCCTTTGGTAGGCTGGCCCACATCGCATCATCGAAGCGGGCCGGCCTACCAAAGGCCCCGAGGCTGCTTCATGAAACCGCGGCTAAAATACTGCTTAGGGGCAGCTGTGTGCCGAAGTTAAAAGCACACAGAGCTGCCGCTAGCCTACATAGAGGAAAAATTTGCTGGAGAGGGAAGGGAGAAGGGGTATTCCTGGACAAGGAAGGGGAAGGGGGTACTGCAAACAGGGGAAAAGGGACGAGAGTTACTGTTGGTTAAGGGGAAGAAGAAAGGGAGAAGGTACTGCTGGACAGGGGAGGAGGAACATTGGAAGGAAACAGCTGGCAGGGAGATTAGAGGAGGGGAAGTAGTCAGGATGGAATGGAGAGATCAGATGAGGGAAAGGGGGAGAGACAGAGGAATGACAAAGTAGAGAGAGATTGATGCTGGGAATGGGGGGGTCAGATGAGAAATAAGAAAAGAGGGACAAAGATGCTAGATCTGGTGTAGGAGAGAGGGGCATAGAAAGAACGCAGATACCATAGGGGAGGAGGAGAGGGCAGACAGTGGATGGAAGGGGCAGATGCTGGATTGAAGAGACAGAGGGCAGATGCTGGATGGAAGAGAGTGAAAAGACGATGAAACCAGAGAACCAGAGACGACAAAAGGTGGAAAAAATAATTTTATTTCTATCTTGTGATTAGAATATATCAGATTTAAAATATGTATCCTGCTAGAGCTGATGTTAGACATAACTGAAGAGTGCAAAGCCCAGGCAGTGCGTCTTTAGCTTCCAGCTGGCTTAGGGCTCTCTCTGACCAGGAGTCAGTTGCCCTAGTTGCACTCCTCCTAACACCATTCCTACCATGTGTGACTGCGGTATTCTGTTAGCATGATATTTGTGTAGCATTCTGTAATAATTTGGCTTATTCAGTTTTCTTGAGAGTAGAGGGGATATATGTGACAGGGAGGGTAGACGGGGGTTTTGTTGATCCTTGCCCTGTATTATTTATATTTATAAAATGACAATTGTACAGAATATTGTTTCTTTTTATACTTTAATAAAACATGTTCAATATAAAATCATAACTATTTGAGGCTTGTGCGGATGGGATCAAATGGTTAACGGAACCAAACTCGCGGGGACAGGGCGGCCATGGGGTTTTTAAAAATTTCAGTCTTATTAGTTTGCCGGTCCACGAAATAATTATTTTATTTCCGCGTGCCCATAGGTGTAAAAAGGTTGAAGAACACTGGCCTACAATTCTATGCGGATTACAAATTATTCAGGTACTCAAGCATTGATCCAAAAATCTAAATGCATTGCCAGGTAGTAAGATTAAGTCGAAATGCTGTACATTTTAAGCAATTACTTAAAACTCACTTATTTGTGGCAGAGTATTATGGTTAAATATTGACATTAAGAAAGAAGAATGAAATGTGGAGTTAAACATGAAACAGCTTTTATAACTGTATGGAATCTGTGATGGAAGAAGATGAGTTGGACATAGTGGCGATCAAGAAAACGTGGTTCATGGAGAACCATGACTGAGATGTAGTTATACCGGGCTATAATCTGTTCAGGAAAGACAGGGTAAGAAGAAAAGGAGGGGGAGTAGCATTATATGTTAAAGCTCATATTAAAGCCACAAAATTGCAGGATCTTCAGGGCAAGGAAGAGGCACTGTGAATCAATTTGGAAAGAGGGAATGGTAAATATATTTACATTGGTGTGATTTACAGACCTCCTTCACAGACGGAAGTGGACAGAGATTTAATAGAAGACATTCAGAATGTATCTAAAAAAAGGGAAGTTTTACTAATAGGTGATTTTAACATGCTGGATGTTGATTGGGGTATCCCTATTGCGGGGTCTTCTAGAAGTAGGGAGATCTATATTAATTCAGCCAACAAGGCAAACCAGAACCCCTGATGGGACCATTTAGGATGACCCTCCCACCACTCCAGGACCCCCCCTATACTACACTCTAGAACTACCCTCCCTCTGCAATACCCTCCACAGTCCCCAGTCCCCAAGCCCACCCACCTACTATAAGTTCACCCAGGCTAAGGGAGGAAGGGGAACCCAATGTAATACAAAGATGAAAGTGAGGTTATTCAAGCTTTAGCAAAACAAAAACTACACCTCACTTAGTGTAAAGAGAAAATTATATTGGTAATATGGCTAAATCTCTAAACTGAGATATGCCAGTCTTCGCATCCAGTATGTTGTATGTCTTTAATACTTGCTATATTTCATCATCTTCTATTAATCTCAGAAGTAAGACAAGCAAATGGCATCTGATGGTTCAATCATTTATTGTTCTTTAATCATGCAGAGTTACTAGCATGCCCCGACGGGACCCGTTTCGCCCATAAAGGGCTTTCTCAAGGGTTCACAGTAGGCGATCTTTCATAGCAGATCTGGCACCAGACATGTGAGGACGCTAAAGAGCGCCTACTGTGAACACTTGAGAAAGCCCTTTATGGGCAAAACGGGTCCCGTCGGGGCATGCTAGTATCTCTGCATGATTAAAGAACAATAAATGATTGAACCATCAGATGCCATTTGCTTGTCTTACTTCTGAGATGAATAGAAGATGATGAAATATAGCAAGTATTAAAGACATACAACATACTGGATATGAAGACTGTGGCATATCTCAGTTTAGAGATTTAGTCATATTACCAATATAATTTTCTCTTTACACTAAGTGAGGTGTAGTTTAGGAAGGGGAACCCCCCTATACCCTGCCCCCAATATACACACCCAGCAACTCTGAAACCATACCAAACCAGCATCCCAGCCAAGCCAAAAATCTCTAGCTCCCCCAGATCTCCCATCCTCCTGAATAACTACATACTATCCAGAGTACAGAAAACAAGTTGAGCTAAGAGAAAAAAGCTGCAGAGAAACTATGCAAATTGCACGGGACATTAACTCCCCCTCCTCCCCCAGGAGTTATGCAACTCCAATTTTTAAACAGTGTCTTTCATAAGGTGATGAAATGGAAACTTTAAACAATCCTTAGGAATTTGTTCATAGTCCAGTGCATCAAACAACTCTGCTCTCAGCTCAGATTCAGATTCCATTTTCACTGGTAAGGCTTACCCCATTAGGTGGATGAATCTGATGGATGACAAACTCTCTGGTGGAGACCTTCGGTTAGGAGGTAGAGGAGAAAAGTCAGAAGTGATACCATAGGACTCTGGTGCAAAGAGTTCTGGATCAATGATCTCTTGAGTTAGATTGTTATCAATACGAAGACCTATGACTGGAAGAGTTCTTTATCAGTGTTTCAGTGCCGATTTGATGTGGAACGTGATGAACTATAATGGCTACATTGGATGATAGGTTTGGTACTGGAGTCACTGGTAGAGCGATGTTCGGGCTGGGATGGCACCGAGGGAGATACAGGGACTGGTTGCGACTAATATAAGTGCCAACTCCCTTTGAAGAAACTCTCTAAGTTGCTCCTGTAAGGATTGCACCGGTATCGCTGATGTTGTTAGTACAGATGGTGCCATCAGTGCTGCAGCGCATCAAGGCGTTGGTGACCTTGATGAGAAAGCATGATTCTTGCGCCGGCTTTTGGTGTGCATGGACTTACTCGATGCTTGAGAAGTCACCAATGTATGGGTGGAGGGAGAAGCATGAGCTTGCTTCTTAGCATTCTTAGGAGAAGTCAGTAGTACCGTTGGAGCCGAACTTAGTGGGATGCCGGTGCTGACTTCAATGCTGATGTATCAGGAGAAGGGTTTTTAGGCATTGATTGTGAAGGAGAAGACACTATTAATGGAGAAGATCCAAAAAGTTCCTTCTGCTGAATAAGATGAGCCTTTAGAGAACGCTTTTGAAGAGTAGCACAGTGGAGACAAGCGTCAACCTGGCATTCAGGACCAAAACACTGAAGGCACCAACTGTGCGGGTCAGTAATATAGATGGCTCTGTTGTACTGAGAACATTTTTTTTGTAAATTTTTATTGATTTTCAGATCAAATACAAAGTGCAAACAATATACAATCAAATAATACATTAAACAGCACTTATAGACAAACAAATATTAATACAAAGTACATTTCCTCCCCCCCCCTCTCTGGATGTGTATAGAGATCAAACTAGGAATTAAAGATTTATTCGATTAATCAGTTTTAACAAATGCCGTTAATGGACCCCATGTTTCTTTAAACATTTTATTATGTCCCAATTGTTCAGCATTCATTCTTTCATATCTATAATATTGACAAAGAGTTTCCCACCAAAAAGTAAAGTTCAATCTGTCCCAGTTCTTCCAATTTCTTGTTATTAACTGCATGGCCACCCCCGTCATAATAATAAGAAGTCTGGGTTTTTTTTGCATCAATTGGACTCTTAGGTTTCAATAAAATCCCAAATAAAACAATGTCATAAGACAGTGGATTAGAAGCCTCCAATATCCTGTAAATTTTACCCCAAATTGACTTCCAAAAGTTGAGTATCAATGGACAGTAGAATAACAAATGACACAGTGTCCCTACATCAAGATGACAGTGCCAGCATCTATTAGACTTTGAACTATCCAACTTTTGTAAACAAACTGGGGTCCAAAAAATTCTATATAACAAAAAAAAGCAACAAGTTTGTCTCATAGATGCTGACGCTGTACATCTCATTCTCCAAGTCCAAATCCGTGGCCATTGTGTAACAGAAATATGCTGCTTTGTTTTAATGCTCCAAATGTCTTTTAGGCTTGTTTTAGGTTTTTTAGTCAAATATTCAGATATTGGAAAGTCATCTTAGGGCCCCATTACGTCTTAGCTATATTTTGAGTATCAAGATTCCTAGAATATACAAGGACAATAGTATTCTTCTTTCCACCTGGAATACATTAAAATTTATTAATACTTTAACTCCTACTCCAATACAACAATCCACGTGTCAATCCCTATGGTTAAACTCCAAGATACAAATCAGTGAACCTAAAAACATTGGTTGCAGGCAGGCATACGCAATCTAGATGATGTAATTCAGAATGGGAAAATGGTAAATTTATTACAATTGCAACAATCATTTGGCATTTCAAAATCTCAGGGTAATAAATGGTTGCAGTTAAAACAGTCCATTCAGAAAGGACTCCCTGACTGGCGTAACTTAAAAAATCAGTAGATTACTGGGCCTATGTTTCCAGACAGATTTGCAAAGGCACCAGACTGCCAAGTGGTACAAACTAATATCTGAATATTGGACTAAAAAACCTAAAACAAGCCAAGCCTAAAAAACATTGGAGCATTGAAACAAAACAGCATATTTCCGAGAACACTTTTTAAAACTACTGAAAGGCTTGGATATCAATAGAAAAATAGCCATGAAGTCAAAGGATTCAATTGTAGTGGTGATCAAATAAAGTAGAATCCACAATTTGATTGATGCAGCCTGCCTGTGAAGAGGCTGAAAGGAGCCAGAAGGCCCCAAAATTGAAAAAATTCAAAGGAGATAAATTATTAGGAAACAAAATAATGAAGACAATAAAAAGGAAAAAAGTATGGGAAGGCAAAAAATTTGAAGAAAAATTGCATGTTTGGTGACACTTCAAAAACACAACTTCTTAGCTCTATGGAAGACTATGAACTGATGGTTCCGTGAGCCAATGTCAGGTGGGAAGGCACTTGCGCATTTACGGTACAGGCGGTCTCTAATCTAATCTAATATTTGTGAGTCGCACATACAGGCTCAAGGTGACAGATCAAAGAGAAGGGAAAGTAGAAGGGGAAGGGGGTATGGAGAAGCTAGAGGAGTGAACATAGAAGTAGGGGGAGCTATACAGAAACTCGAGACTTCTAAAAAAGCTATAGTGACAGTACACATTTGCACTGTCTGTACTGGGGCTCTGTGGATGATGTCACCAATCTGTGAGAACATGCTGCTTGCTTGTCCTGGGATAAATATATTTTCCATTCTCTTTTTTACCCTGTAGATCCTGCAATTGTGTGGTTTTACTATGATCTTGAACATAAGAACATAAGCAGTGCCTCTGCCGGGTCAGACCAGAGGTCCATCCCGCCCAGCAGTCCGCCCCCGCGGCGGCCCAACAGGTCATGACCTGCCTTAATCACCAGAAGGGGCCCCCTTGCCCCCTAGGTTTCTCATCGAAGTCCTATCTTCCCATCAATGTCCTAACCCTCCGGCCTTGCACCTGCACGACCTGGTGAGCTGTCTATACTTATGCAACACCCCAGCACCTCCCTCAGTACCCCACGATCCCCTTTTCCCTCAGGAATCTGTCCAATCCCTGTTTGAATCCCTGTACTGTACTCTGCCGGATTATTTCCTCCGGGAGCGCATTCCATTTGTCCACGACCCTTTGGGTGAAGAAAAACTTCCTTGCATTTGATTTGAACCTATCTCCCTTCAGTTTCTCTGAGTGCCCCCTCGTACCTGTCGTCCCTTTTAGTCTGAAGAACCTGTCCCTGTCAACCCTCTCTATGCCCCTAAGTATTTTGAAGGTCTCTATCATATCCCCCCTGAGCCTCCTCTTTTCCAGAGAGAAGAGCCCCAGTTTATCCAGCCTCTCAGCATATGGGCAGTTTTCCAGCCCTCTTACCAGTTTCGTTGCCCTCCTTTGGACTCTCTCAAGAACTGCCATGTCCTTCTTGAGGTGCGGCGACCAATATTGAACGCAGTATTCCAGATGTGGGCGCACCATCGCTCGATACAGCGACATGATGACTTCCCGCGTCCTGGTTGATATGCCCCTCTTGATGATGCCCAGCATCCTGTTGGCTTTCTTCGAGGCTGCTGCACATTGTGCGGATGGTTTCATGGATGGATCCACTAGCACACCCAAGTCTCTCTCAAGTCCGGTGTCTTCCAGCAATCTCCCCCCCCATTTTATACTCGAACAACGGGTTCTTTTTCCCTATGTGCATGACCTTGCATTTATCTACGTTAAAGCGCATTTGCCATTTGTTTGCCCAGTCCTCCAGCTTATCGAGGTCCCTTTGCAGTTCCTCACACTCCTCCCTGGTCCTAACTCTGGCGCAGAGCTTGGTATCGTCTGCAAATTTTATAACCTCACACTTTGCCTCCGTTTCCAGGTCATTGATAAATATGTTGAAGAGTAGCGGCTCCAGCACCGATCCCTGCGGCACACCGCTCGTGACTCCCCCTATATAATGCCACTCCCCCTTCTTCCTACTCTGTCTTTCTTAAACAGATTATAAAGCCCAGTATAACTATATCCCAGTCATTGCTCTCCATAAACTACATCTCTATGATCGCCACTAAATTCAATTCAGCCTCTTCTAACACAGTCTCTAGATCAAGAACCTTCTTTTCCATACTTCGAGCATTAGTGTATACTGCTTTCCAGACATTACCCCTTTTTCTCATTTGTGTAAAAATATCTAGTGATTCACTTTCCTGAGGGCTTATACTTACTTGGGGGCTTTAAGTAGAACCCTCATCCCCTCTCCTGCAGAAATATTTGCTCTATAGCAGTGTTCTTAAACCTTTTTACACCCGTGGACCGGCATAAAAAAAAAGAATTATTTTGTGGACCGGCAAACTACTAGGGCTAAAATTTAAAAACCACGTTTCCGCCCCATCTCCGCGAGTCGGTCCCCACAAATCATCTGATCCCATCCACACAAGCCTCAGTTATGATTTTATATTGAAT
This sequence comes from Geotrypetes seraphini, assembly GCF_902459505.1. Lineage (NCBI taxonomy): Eukaryota > Metazoa > Chordata > Amphibia > Gymnophiona > Dermophiidae > Geotrypetes > Geotrypetes seraphini. The sequence continues at coordinate 142,011,519 of NC_047088.1, read as the reverse complement.
GTATTTTATTAAAGTATAAAAAGAAACAATATTCTGTACAATTGTCATTTTAGAAATACAAATAATTCAGAGCAGGATCAACAAAACCCCTGTCTCCCCTCCCCTTCACATATATCCCCTCTACTATCAAGAAAACTGAACAAGCCAAATTATTACAGAATGCTACACAGAAATATCATGCTAACAGAATACTGCAGTCACACATGACAGGAATAGTTTTAGGGGAGTGCAACTAGGGCAACTGCCCCCTGGTCAAAGAGCGCCCTAAGCCAGCTGGAAGCTAAATAAGCACTGCCTGGGCTTTGCAGTCCCCAGTTATGTCTAACATCAGCTCTAGCAGGATATATATTTCAAATCTGATATATTCTAATCACAAAATAGAAATAAAATTATTTTTTTCTACCTTTTGTCGTCTCTGGTTTCTGCTTTCAATCTTCTTTTCACTCTCTTTCTTCCAGCGTCTGCCCTCTGTGTCTCTTCAATCCAGCATCTGCCCCTTCCATCCACTGTCTGTCCTCTCCCCCTTCCATATGGTATCTGTCTTCTTTCTATGCCCCTCTCCCCTTTCCATCCAGCTTGTGCCCCCTCTCTCCTTTTTACATGATTCATTCCAGCTTCACTGCTCTCTTCATTTTTATCTCTCCTACACCAGATCTATCATCGTTGTCCCTCTCTGCTTATTTTTCTGCTGACCCCTTCCTATCATCAATCTCTCTACTTTCTCATGCCTGTGTCTCCCCTTCCCCTCTTCTAATCTCTCTGCCAGCTGTTTCCTTCCTTTTTTCATTCTCCCTTCCCTCCTCCTCCTGTACAGCAGTAATTTTCTTCCCTCCCCTCCCAGCAGCATCTCTCCTTCTCCCTCTCCAGTAGCAGCTGTCCCTTTTTTCCTTGCCCAGCAGCTTCCCAGATTCATTTCCCTCCTCCCCTCCCAGAAGCATCTCTCCTTCTCCCTCTCCAGTAGCAACTGTCTCTTTTTTCCCTTGCCCAGCAGCTTCCTAGATTCCTTTCCCTCCTCCCCTCCCAGAAGCATCTCTCCTTCTCCCTCTCCGATAGCAGCTGTCCCTTTTTTCCTTGCCCAGCAGCTTCCCAGATTCATTTCCCTCCTCCCCTCCCAGAAGCATCTCTCCTTCTCCCTCTCCGGTAGCAGCTGTCCCTTTTTTTCCTTGCCCAGCAGCTTCCCAGATTCCTTTCCCTCCTCCCCTCCCAGAAGCATCTTTTTCCTTCTCCCTCTCCAGTAGCAGCTGTCCCTTTTTTTCCTTGCCCAGCAGCTTCCCAGATTCCTTTCCCTCCTCCCCTTCCAGAAGCATCTCTCCTTCTCCCTTTCCAGTAGCAGCTGTCCCTTTTTTTCCTTGCCCAGCAGCTTCCCAGATTCCTTTCCCTCCTCCCCTCCCAGAAGCATCTCTCCTTCTCCCTCTCCAGTAGCAGCTGTCCCTTTTTTTCCTTGCCCAGCAGCTTCCCAGATTCCTTTCCCTCCTCCCCTCCCAGAAGCATCTCTCCTTCTCCCTTTCCAGTAGCAGCTGCCCCTTTTTTTCCTTGCCCAGCAGCTTCCCAGATTCCTTTCCCTCCTCGCCTCCGAGAAGCATCTCTCCTTCTCCCTCTCCAGTAGCAGCTGTCCCTTTTTTCCTTGCCCAGCAGCTTCCCAGATTCCTTTCCCTCCTCCCATCCCAGCAGCATCTCTCCTTCTCCCTCTCCAGTAGCAGGTGTCCTTTTTTTCCCTTGCCCAGCAGCTTCCCAGATTCCTTTCCCTCCTCCCCTCCCAGAAGCATCTCTCCTTCTCTTTCTCCTTCTCCAGTAGCAGCTGTCCCTTTTTTTCCCTTGCCCAGCAGCTTCTGATAGTGGCTTTCTCCCTTGACAGCAGCTCTTCTTACTTCCCAGCGCAGCGATTCACGAAGGCAGCCTCGGGTCCTTTGTTGGGTCGCGCCGCCTCTGAGGAAAGAGGAAGTTGCATCATCAGAGGCAGCCGTGACTCAGCAAAAGCCCCGAGGCTGCCTTCGTGAATCGCTGCGCTGGGAAGTAAAGGAGAGCTGCAGAGAGGGGAGAAAGCCACTGTCGGAGGCTCCCCAAGATCTCTCCGGCCCAGCGCAGACTTGAGATGTTGATCCTGCTGGCCCTGCGCTGACCGGCAGGAAGTTGAAGTAAGTCAATCTTGCCAGCCCTGCGCGGACCGGCAAAAATTTCCTGCGGACCGTCACCGGTCCGCGGACCAGCGGTTGAAGAACTGTGCTCTATAGCACTGAGCTGGAGAAGGGACAAGAGCTCTTGGCGAAGGCAGGTCTTCTGGTGGGAATTGAAAGAAGATTCTTTTGGAGGATGATTTGGAGGTGTTTTCTGAAAATGAAGAGCATAATAGCCCTGACTCACCACAAATAGAACCTACTGGTCTAATGTTATAAGGGACCACTGATGAGAACTGTGAACAAGTTGACCTCCCATGGGGATATTTGAGGTAAAGGTTGGGAAATTCTGACAATGTTCTCTAGTATGAAGTCAAAAAGATTGCTGTTTCGGTCGAGGCTGTGACTGGGTCTTTTGCTGCCTCTGCTGTTTGGGTCACCTCTGATTTGAAGAGCAAGTGGTTGTAGAAGGCTGGCTATACTTCCGTTTGGCATAAGTAGATTGATTTAGATGACAACAAAGTGGTCATGCAATCAGTATGTCTTTTGATCTTTTGCATTGCCTCTTCTATGCGGTCTCCCAAAAGAAAATCTCCTATACAGAGTATGTTGGAGAATCGATGTTGTACACTAACATCTAAGTCTGAAATTTGCAGCCAAACTTGTTTATGCATGGCAATAGAGACTACAGAGATATGTCAAAAGCATCAAAGGTGGAACATACCATATAGTTTCTAGTCTCTAGGAGATCATTGGTTAGGTGTTGATAATCATTCAGATGATCTGATGGTATATATCGATCAGAAGATGACTTTTTTGGTAACGTGATTTCATATGAAATGTCATGTAGAAACTGTAGTTTAATATTTTATTAGCCAGCATGGAGCCTTGGAACACCCTATGCCCAAATTTATCTAGTGTTCTGCTTTCTCTGCCTGGTGAAGAACTCTTTAAGGCAGCTTCCACAACCAAGGACTGGAGGTGTAGTTGTAGTTTTTCAAAGCCTGGGCACAATTGGATTCTGTAGAGTATCAAATTTTTGTGGAGCTTCCCAGTTTTTGAATAAGGCCTCTTTCATAAGATTGTGCGAGGTCCCTTTATACAGTCCTTAGGCCACTCTTTGTAGTCGAACTTCCATGAGCTCTGCTCGAGGATCTTACTCAGATTCCATATTAATTGGAAGCAACTGCCCATTTGTCTGATAAACTTTATAAAAGATAGACTTTTTGGAGGGGATCTTTGTCGAAGAGGTAGAGGAGATGGATCAGATGGAATCCCTGCAGACAAGTCATGGTAGTTGCTAGAAGAGTATGATGACAAGTGAATCATACGCCTCATTATCAGACCTTGTAGAGATGTAGAATGTCAAGGTGAGCATTGAGGAGAGCACCTACAGGAGTGTTGAGAAGATGAGCTACACTCCCTAGAAGAAGATGGACATCTCCTTGATTTAGATGTTCAATGTTAAGAACATAAGAATTGCCTTACTGGGTCAGACAAATGGTTCATCAAGCCTAGTAGCCCGTTCTCACGGTGGCCAATCCAGGTCACTAGTACCTGGCCAAAATCCAAGGTGTAGCAATATTCCATGCTACCAATACAGGGCAAGCAGTGGCTTCCCCCATGTTTTTCTCAATAACAAACTATGGACTTTTCTTCCAGGAACTTGGCCAAACCTTTCTTAAAACCAGCTACACTATCCACTCTTACCGCACCCTCTGGCAACGTGTTCCAGAGCTTAATTATTCTCTGAGTGAAAAAAAATTCCTCCTATTGGTTTTAAAAGTATTTCTGTGTAACTTCATTGAGTATCCCCTAGTCTTTGTTGTGGAGTTTGAGATCGATGGCCTGATGGAGTGTGAGGATGGTGCTTAGACTAGGCTGAGGCCAAGTGCTATGAAGCAGATTTTTGCACTGAGTGTGATTACAGCAACACAGTTAATTCCTTCTGCAATAACTCTTTGAGCTGATCCTGCAGAGATGGCGCTGGTACCGATATTAGCAAGTGTGCCAGTGTCAATGCTGGTATTGATCGATGTTGATGATCAGTGCTGGAGTCTTCAGTCATAGTCAATACAGTTGCAACTGAAAAATTTATTAAACTGCAATTTCCTGGCCTTAAGTAATCTCTTCTGCAACTCAGAGAAGAATGTGCAAGAAGTATCCCTATGTTAAGGACCTAGACCAGGGATGGACAACAAGGGCTGCAATCCAGTCGGGTTTTCAGGATGTCCCAATGAATATGCATGACATCTATTTACATGCATTGCCTTCCATTGTATGCAAATGGATCTCATGCATATTAATTGGGGAAATCCTAAAAACTCAACTGGATTGCGGCCCTCGTTGCCCACCCCTGACCTAGACACTGGACACACTAGTTATGAGAATCATTGCTGAAATGGATCTTTGGCATAGAGTGCACTGCTTGAAGCTGCTAGGCACTTTGGATATGGAAGGAAAAACCGTTGAGGCAAAGTCAATAGACTCAAATGTTCACGGAGATTGAGTAGATATTAAACCAAAAATGAGTTGATGCTCTTGGCCCAAGAACAGGCTGAAAAGTGCCCAACACAAAAAAGTAATCAAAAATTGAAAATTTTGATATGTAACGAAAGAGAACAGAAAAATGTGTCAAAAATAATGGGAAGGCACAAAATTAAAATATACGCACTTACATAAATTCTAAGAATAGCTTCTTTGCTCCACAGAAAACTAAGAACCGACAGTCCCATGAGGTGGCTTTGGGTGGGAAGGCACTCACACAAATGCAGTATGGGCAGTCTCGAGATTTTTAAAGTGACAGCACACTTTTGAATTGTCTGTACTGGGCTCCGTGGATGACATCACCCACATGTGAGAATAAGCTGCCTGTTTGTTCTTGGATAAGAACAGCCATACTGGGTCAGAATAATGGTCCAACTAGCCCTGTTTCCAAATGTGGCCAATCCACTCTTTAAGCAACGATTTTAAATAAATGGAAGAATAGAACTGGTAGTCCATGATTCTATTAATGAGCATGGATGACTAAAAAATGCATTTACTAAGAGTCTAGTGTTCTAGCTTCCCTTCCTGAAGAAGCAGAAGCATAAGATCTTGAACTGTGGAAGCATTTTAGAGCAGATTCCATAACTAGAGAGTAATGATAAAGCTGTGTTCTCTCAAACCCTAGACACTTTTGTATTCTGTACATTATTTCAATTTTTTAGGGTATACCTGGATTGAAAGAGCAGTCTCCAAGTTCTTAAATAGAATATCTTGCATGACTCTATGCAAAGGTACCTTGATAATCAGTTGGTGGTGATTCAAAGTTAAGAAGCTCAAAAAGCTCGGAAGGAGGTTCTTCCTCTGTCTCATAAAGTCTCCATTTTGATAAAAGAGCTTGACCCATTTGTCTTACAAACCACTAAAGGATATTCTCTCCGGAGGAGATTTACACTTTTGAGGTGAAGGAGAGGGATCAGAGGGTATGCAACAGGATTCTTCTGCTGAATAGTCTAGCAAACCCTCATATGAATGGCTGGAGATAATCTGAATCAGACTCCTCAGAAATATCCCCTTCTAGGTGAATCAGGAAATGTGTGTTGGGAGCGTCAACTATGTGTCGAGAGGTATAGGTTGATTCTCTGACCCAGGAGGTAGCTCCTCTGTCAATGATGACTACATGAGTGAAATGGGTACATGACCTTGTCCTCGATTGATGCCTCGACATATCCTCGAGTAGGACTGAGGCAGGCATGGATGCCTTTAAAGCCTGTGTAGTCTGTATCTGCAGTAGCCCTGAAAGCTCTTATCTGAGGTTAGCCTGGATCTCCTCCTGGAGAGCCAGTGTCTGTGCTAGAAGAGACAATGGGGTGGAAGCAGTTAGTGATGAATATTATCTAGACATGGGAGACCTTGGTGTCACTGAATACCTGGAAGGAGACATGATTTGCAGTGAAGAAAAGCAGTCCATGGTGTGTCAACGCTTATTATGCATCAAAGAGGCGGACATTTATGATGACACTGTGTCATGCCTAGAACGGGAGGGAATGTTTGTTCTTCTTAGCTTTCTTATGTGATGGGCGAGGCATGGACAAAGGCGATGTTGAGTCCTGTCTCTGCAGAAAGCCTGATGTTTGATGCTCTCTATTCCGTGTACGCAGAGTTGATACAGATACCGGTGTCAATGCAGGGTGAGCGCCGGGTCATGAAACTTTTGCCATGCTGGATGTTGATGTCAAACCATTGGATTTGTAGGGCTTTTAGTGACCTCTTTTGCACACAACGACAAGACTTGGATATCGTAGTGATCACAGAGACATAGTTCAGTGATTCCCATGGATAGGATGCAAACATACCAGGCTTTAATCTTTTTAGGAAGGACAGATAGTCGAAAAAGTGGAGGAGTAGCTCTCTATGTGAAGATTGATATCCAAGCGACCGAAATGCAGGAGGCCTGGGGAAAAGAAAGCAATGTTACTTATCGTAACAGTTGTTATCCAGGGACAGCAGGCAGCTATTCTCACTAATGGGTGACGTGCTCCAATGCTCCAATGCGGACGCTTCTTTGAAGAAAAACTCGAAGTTTCGAGTCGCCCGCAAGTGCCTTCCCGTCCAGATCAGGGCACGTCTTCTCAGTTCAGATAGCTAGCAGAGAAGCCAACCCAGGGGAGGTGGGTGGGACGTGAGAATAGCTGCCTGCTGTCCCTGGATAACAACTGTTACGGTAAGTAACATTGCTTTATCCCAGGACAAGCAGGCAGGTATTCTCACTAATGGGTGACCTCCATGCTAACCAGAATGAGATGGAGGGAGAGTTGGCCACTTAGGAGAATAAATTTTGCAATACAGTTTGGCCAAACTGTCCATCCCGTCTGGAGAAAGTATCCAGACAGTAGTGTGAAGTGAAGGTATGAACCAAGGACCAAGTGGCAGCTTTACAAATTTCCTCAATCGGCGTTGATCTGAGGAAGGCTACAGAAGCTGCCATTGCTCTGACCTTATGGGCTGTGATTTTCTTGTCAAGGGGCAATCCAGTCTGGGCATAGCAGAGTGAGATGCAAGCCGCCATCCAGTTGGAGATGGTGCGCTTAGAAACAGGATGTCCCAACTTGTTCGGATCAAAGGAGATGAAAAGTTGAGGAGCAGTTCTGTGAGACTTGGTGCGTTCTAGGTAGAAGGCTAAAGCACACTTACAGTCCAGGGTATGCAGGGCAGATTCTCCAGGGTGAGAATGTGGCTTCGGAAAGAACACTGGAAGCACAATGGATTGGTTGAGATGAAATTTTGAGTCAACTTTAGGGAGGAATTTCGGGTGTGTACGGAGAACCACCTTGTCGTGATGGAATACTGTAAAAGGTGGGTCCCAAACAAGGCTTGTAGCTCACTGACTCTTCGGGCAGAAGTGAGGCCAATGAGAAACACCACTTTCCAAGTGAGATACTTCAGGTGAGCCTTGTGAAGAGGTTCAAATGGAGGCTTCATAAGTTGTGAAAGAACGACATTGAGGTCCCAAACCACTGGGGGCGGTTTGAGAGGAGGGTTGACATGGAACAGTCCTTTCATGAATCTGGAAACCACGGGATGAGCAGATAGAGGTTTCCCTTGAAGAGGCTGGTGGAAAGCAGCGATTGCACTGAGATGGACTCGTATCGAGGAAGACTTGAGGCCAGAATGAGACAGGTGCAAAAGATAGTCCAAAACCGAAGACAAGGAGGAGTGTTGAGACTCCTGGCACTGAGAGACACACCAAACAGAGAATCTAGTCCATTCCTGGTGGTAGCATTGTCTAGTAGCGGGCTTCCGTGAAGCTTCCAAGACGTCCCTCACTGGTTGGGAAAACTGTAGAGGGGTTACGTTGAGAGGAACCAAGCTGTCAGGTGTACAGACTGCAGGTTGGGGTGAAGCAGAGATCCCTGATGCTGTGTAAGCAGAGATGGAAAAACTGGCAGGAGGTATGGCTCCCTGCTGCTGAGTTGGAGTAGAAGGGAGTAGCAAGGTTGTCTAGGCCACCATGGGGCAATCAGGATCATGGTGGCATGGTCTGACTTCAGCTTGACCAGAGTCTTTTGAATGAGAGGAAATGGAGGAAATGCATATAGAAAGCGATTCGTCCAGTCCAGGAGGAATTCATCTGCCTCGAGGCGCTAAGGGGTGTAGATCCTGGAGCAGAAGTGAGGCAGTTTGAAGTTGTGGGGGTCTATCTAAGGCGTTCCCCACAGGGAGAAGATGTGATGAAGGGGCGTGGAGTTGAGAGTCCACTCGTGAGGTTGCAAGAGACGGCTCAAGTTGTCTGCTAAGGCACTGTCCGCCCCCTGAATGTAGACCGCTCTGAGGAAGGTGTTGTTGCGAGTCGCCCAATCCCACACTTTCAGAGCTTCCTGGCAGAGGGAGGCTGATCCAGTGCCTCCCTGCTTGTTCACATAGTACATGGCGACCTGGTTGTCTGTGCGAATGAGGACAACCTGGTTGCGAAGGAGATGTTGAAAGGTCTGGAGAGCGTTGAAGATCGTCCTGAGTTCCAGGAGATTGATGTGGCACTGGCGGTCCGCGCTGGTCCAGTAACCCTGGGTGTGGAGGCCGTCCAGATGAGCCCCGCAGGCATAAGTCGACGAGTCGGTCGTGAGGACTTTCTGATGGCGGGGGGTTTGGAACAACAAACCTCTGGAGAGATTGGAGGATAGCATCCACCAGCGAAGAGACTGTTGTAGAGCAGGAGTGACCTGGATATGTTGAGTCAGAGGGTCGGACATCTGGGACCACTGAGACACTAAGGTCCACTGAGGGGTCCTGAGGTGAAGTCTGGTAAACGGAATCACGTATACTGTAGAGGCCATGTGGTCTAGCAGGACCATCATCTGTCTCGCCGGGATGGATGGGCGAGAGGACACTGAGTGGCAGAGATGAAGCAGAGCCTCCATGCGTGGGGGAGGGAAGAATGCTCGGAGCTTGATAGTATCCAGAATCGCCCCGATGAAAGGGAGAGTCTGGGAAGGCTGTAGATGGGATTTTGGAAAGTTTATCTGGAAACCCAGATATTGTAGTAACCAAATTGTCTTTTGAGTCGCGAGGGTGACTCCTTGAGACGTGGAATCCTTGATGAGCCAGTCGTCCAGGTAAGGGAACACCTGGAGGCTGTGGTTCCTGAGTGCAGTGGCTACCACTACTAGGCACTTGGTGAAGACTCTGGGGGATGAGGCCAAGCCGAAGGGGAGCACTCGGTATTGCAGATGAAGATTTCCCATCCAGAATCTGAGAAATTGGCGGGAGGCCGGATGAATGAGGATGTGAGTGTAGGCCTCCTTCAGATCCAGAGAGCATAACCAATCATTCTGCTCGATGAGGGGGTACAGGGATGCCAGGGTCAACATGCAAAACTTTTCTTTGACCAGAAATTTGTTGAGTACTCTGAGGTCCAAGATGGGTCGCAGATCGCCCGTCTTCTTCGGAACAAGGAAGTACCGGGAGTAAAACCCCTTGTTCTGTTGGTCCCGAGGGACTGGCTCGACAGCCCCAAGCTGCAGCAAAGCCTGGGCTTCCTGAAGAAGAAGGGCGGTCTGTGTCAAGTTGGAAGGATACTCTCTTGGAGGATGTTCTGGAAGAACCTGGTGGAATTGAAGGGAGTATCCCTCCTTGACGATGGAGAGGACCCAGAGGTCGGTGGTGATAGACGTCCATCGATGGAAAAAATGATGGATGCGACCTCCGATAGGTGGAATCACTGAGAATGGCAGAGCGACAGAGGTTATGCCCTCTTGAGACAGTCAAAAGGGCTGAGGAGCCTTAGGGACAGCAGATGGTTGAGGCTTTTGCTGATGTTTCTGCGGGTGCTGCCTCTTCACAGGCTGTCGGATGGGGGGAGCCTGTTTTGGGGGTAACGCCGCTGGTAGATCAACGGTGGGAGTGATTGACGAGGAGGAGCAGGTCTGGGCTTCGGACGCAGGATGGACTGGAAGGACTTCTCATGGTCCGAGAGCTTCTTGGTTACCGCCTCGATGGACTCATCAAAGAGGTTGGAGCCAGCGCATGGAACATTGGCAAGCCTGTCCTGGAGGTTGGGGTCCATATCGATGGTTCGCAGCCATGCCAGCCGGCGCAAGGCCAACGAACATGCTGCGGCCCGAGCCGCCAGCTCGAAGGGCATTGTAGGAGGATTGCATAAGCTGTACCCGAAGTTGGGATAACGAGGCCAGCGCCTCCTGGTACTCCAACTGAGCCCTAGGATCCACGTAGGGCATAAACTTCTGGAGTACGGACAAAAGAAACTCCAAATATGTTGTGAAGTGGAAGTTGTAATTCAGAACTCTCGAGGCCATCATGGAGTTCTGGTAAACTCTCCTGCCGAACCGGTCCATGGTCTTTCCCTCTCTACCAGGTGGGACAGAGGCATAGACCTGGGAGGGATGGGACCGCTTCAGTGAGGATTCCACCAAAAGGGATTCGTGGGAAAGCTGCGAGCCGTCGAACCCCTTACGGTGGACAGTGCGGTATCTGGTGTCCAATTTACTCGGCACTGCGGGGATTGAATAAGGTGTCTCGAGGCACCGTGCGAAGGTTTGGTCCAGCAGCTTGTGTAAGGGAAGCTTGAGGGACTCCGCAGGTGGTTGAGGGAGGCGCATAGTCTCGAGGTATTCTTTCGAGAATTTGGACCCCGTATCGAGGGGGATGTCCATGTCATCAGCCATCTGTCGAAGGAACGAGGAGAAGGACAATTGGTTGGCTGTTGCAGGGCTCCGGGACGGGCTCGATGAGGTCGAGGCCTCCAGATTCATGGGGACAGGGATCGAGAGGGTGAGAGAGATCCCATCGTGTCCTTGAGCTCTGGCATCAGTGGGGGAGTAGTAGTCAGTGGCGAATACTCCAGGAATGCTTGCTTCCGATGAGGCGATGCCTGCCTGGACGAGTGCCTCGATCGGTGATGCGGACTGTGTCGAAAGGTCGGCCTCGATGGGCGAGGCGAGTAGGTCTTCGCTGAGGCCCCCAGGTAGTGAATGGGGCTGGAAGCGATCGATCGAAGCAGGGGTGGGTGCCGTAGAGGCTCAAACCCCGTCGGGGTGATCGGCTCCAATGGAGGCATTTGCAAAGACTCTGCTCCTTGCATCGAGTGAATCGGTTCCAACGGAGGCACTCGCAAAGACTCTGCTCCTTGCATCGAGTGTATCGGTTCCAATGGAGGCATGGGCAAAGACTCTGTTCCTTGTGATGCATGCATTGTTGCCAGACCAGACACTCGCAGAGACTCTGCTCCCTGTTGAGAGTGTGTTCCCCGCTGCAGCACTGGAGGGGGCTCGATCCCGCGGAAGGCCTCCACGTGCCCAGGCTGGATTTGGGAAAGAAGCTGAGGCCCCATTGTGGAAAAGAGCTCGATGAATTGCTTCTGTAACATGGTCTGGAACGAGGCCGGCAAGGATGGATCCGCATCTGAAATGGGACCACCTGCGCGGGTCTCGTGTTCCCTCGGAGCAGTGTGTGAGTGCTTGGACTTGGCCTTGGGCACTTTTAACACTACTGGGGGAATGGGTTGCTGGGCTACCTGACCTGAGGAGGTTGAGGAAGGCATCGCAGCAGGCGCCGGAGTATGAGCCGGGACAAACAAGGCAGGCTTGATGAGACTCGGCGCCGCAGAGGTGGTAGGCTGTGGAGTTGCGGATGATGTCGAAGGCGAAGGTGCCTTTGTGGTCGATGGCTCCGTCGAGGACTCCATGAACAGCGATTCCTACAAGACGCAATGGCGCTTGAAAGCACGTGCGGTGAGTGTGAAGCAAGGCCGGCACGATTTCGGGAGATGTTCAGGCCCGAGACACCGAACACAGCGTCGATGAGGGTCTGTTAGCGAAACCGCGCGCTGGCACTTGTCACACTTTTTAAAACCGGTGATAGGCCGGGACATAGGCTGAAAAAGCTCCGCCGCAAGATCGAAGCCACGGGGCTGCGGCCACGTGGCCTGCCCAGTCGAACGGAACGATGAAATTTTTATTTTTTTTAAAAACAATAAAACACAACGAAAGTCAGCGATTAGGATCAAATAAAACCAAAACCTCGGACTTCGAAGGCACAAGTGAAGAAAACTTCGTGCAGAGAGTCGAAGACGGACTTCTCGGCTCCGTGGAAAAGTAAGAACTGAGGAGACGCGCCCTGGTCTGGGCGGGAAGGCACTCGCGCATGCGCAGGCGACTCGAAACTTCGAGTTTTTCTTCATAGAAGTGTCCGCATCGGGGCTCCGTTGGATCACGTCACCCATTAGTGAGAATACCTGCCTGCCTGTCCTGGGATAAGAAGTGATATGGATAGTTTTGAAAAGAGAAGATGGAACTTCTATCTATGTGGGTGTTGTCTACAGACCAACGGCTCAAGCACAGCAAATTGATGAAGATCTTGTTGCAGATATCCAAAAGCTGTGGAAGAAAGGTGAGATACTCTTGCTGGGCAATTTCAACTTGCCGGATACTGTTTGGAAAATTCTGTCTGCAAAATCAGAGAGAAGTAGAGAGATAATGGATGCCCTTCAAGGAGCTCTGCTCAAATAGTGACAGAACCGATGAGGGAAAAAGTGATACTGGGTCTGTTGCTCACAAATGGGGAAAGTGACTCTAATGTCCGATGTGGAGGCCCCACCTTGGAAGTAGTGAACATCAAATGGTTTGGTTTGATATAACAGCCAAAGTGGAGGAAGGCCACACAAACTTCAAAGTCCTGGATTTCAAACATACAGACTTTAGTAACATGGGGGAGTACCTGAAGAAAGAGCTGATTGGATAGGAAAATATAAGGGAAGTGGAAACAGTGGTCCCAGTTGAAAGGTGCAATAAAAAGAGTTACTGACCTTTACATGAGGAAAAAGCACAGTTACTTACGTAACAGGTGTTATCCAGGGCAAGCAGATATTCTCACACATGGGGTGACATCATCGAAAGAGCCCCGACACGGACCACTTCAAAAGTGCATTGCCACTTTAAGTCTTTGGAAATTTCGCGATAGCCCGCACCGCGCAAGCGTGAGTGATTTCCCGCCTGACATAGGCGAGCAGTCCCTTAGTTAAGATAAGCCAGCTAAGAATCCAACCAGGGGAGGTGGGTTGTGAGAATATCTGCCTGCTGTCCCTGGATAACACCTGTTACAGTAAGTAACTGTGCTTTATCCCAGGACAAGCAGGCAGCATATTCTCACACATGGGTGACCCCCAAGCTAACTAGAATGGGATGGTGGGAGTGTTGACCTTTAAGAAAATAAATTTTGTAATACTGACTGGCCGAAGTGCCCATCCCGTCTGGAGAAAGACTGCAGACAATAATGAGAAGGTGGCAGCTTTACAGATTTCATCAATAGGCATACCTATAGATTTGAGGAAAGCTACAGAAGCTGCCCTAGCTCGGACTTTGTGAGCTGTGACATGACTCTCCAGGTGCAGTCCAGTCTGAGCATAGCAGAACGATATACAAGCAGCTACCAAGTTGGAAATTGTTCTTTTGGAAACAGGATGCCCCAACTTATTACGATCAAATGAGATGAAAAGTTGAGGAGATGTTCTATGTGGCTTTGTCCTGTCGATGTAATAGACTAAAAAAGCATGTTTAAAGTCCAGTGTGTGTAATGTCCTCTCTCTTGCATGAGAATGAGGCTTAGGGAAAAAAAACTGGAAGAACAATTGACTGATTGAGATGAAATTTCGTCACAACTTTTGGAAGAAACTTTTTTTTTTTTTTTTAATTCTTTGTTTATCACATTTTTTATTTACAATCAAGTATAATAATTACAACTTGATTCAGATCCATAATTTCCAAAAAGAAATATCTATTCATTTATATAGACCACAATAATTTGAAAGACGACAACAGGAAATAAAAAAGAATTAAAAGGAAAATGTAATAATCAAACAAGAGAAAAACAAATAATGTCATGTAAAGAATGTAGGCAGTGCTGCTTTAGTTCCAGGGAGAAAGTTCAGACTGAACTGGAGGAAAAGCCTCAGACAAAAGCCCTCCCACCACCACAATGGTGGATAGAGGTGGTAGGGTGGTAACCTCACTGGCAAAAACCTCCGTTATACTCCCAACGTAAAAAACTATAAGCAGGGCTGTCTATGCTTGATAGAAGAAAAAACTTTCCACTTATCTCAATTGATCGGTACAATACATTGTACCGATCAATTGAGATAAGTGGAAAGTTTTTTCTTCTATCAAGCATAGACAGCCCTACTTATAGTTTTTTACGTTGGGAGTATAACGGAGGTTTTTGCCAGTGAGGTTACCACCCTACCACCTCTATCCACCATTGTGGTGGTGGGAGGGCTTTTGTCTGAGGCTTTTCCTCCAGTTCAGTCTGAACTTTCTCCCTGGAACTAAAGCAGCACTGCCTACATTCTTTACATGACATTATTTGTTTTTTTCTTGTGAAAGTGTGCTTATTACATTATTGATTTTTCACAAATCCGAGTATTTTGTGCTATATAATCAAACAAGAGAACAGTAATACCCTGTTAATCCTACAGCCGGTATTATGACAAGTTACATATCTTTAAGTTACAGATGCTGCACCTTCCCTAGATTCTACAAATTCTAGGCTCTCTTTATCTACGCTGTTGGTTACCCTTTTGTTCTACTCTGACACCCACTGTACGCAGTAGACTGTTGAATTGATAAGTTACATATAAGACTGGCTGTTCTCATGGATGGGTGGGTGGTTGGTTGGGGGGGTTGGGGTGGGGAGGATTTTCTTGTGTGCTGGTTTACTGTACGTTTGTTACTTTTTATGATTCTTCTTTAAAACTAATAAACAGATTTAAACAAATTCTAACAGCTGTTTAGGCTCCAAAATAAGAAATTCTTTGTCTGATGGAAGAAACTTTGGATGCGTGCATAGAACCACTTTATCATGGCAAAACACTGTGAAGGGTGGATCTGACACCAACGCGTCTAACTCACTGACCCTCCTGGCAGAAGTGAGTGAGATAAGGAAAACAACTTTCCAGGTAAGAAACTTGAAATGAGTCATGGTGATTGGTTCAAATGGAGGCTTCATCAACCTGGAAAGAACCACATTAAGGTCCCAGACTACAGGGGGTGGTTTGAGAGGTGGTTTCACATTGAAAAGACCTTCATGAATCTGGAGACCAAAGGATGAGCAGTAAGAGTTTTCCCTCGACTGGTATGTGAAAAGCTGTAATAGCACCGAGATGGACTCTGATAGATGTAGATTTGAGTCCAGAGTCAGACAGATGAAGTAGATAATCCAACACCAATTCCACTGACAAGGAAGTTGGATCGTGATGATAAAAGAGACACCAGGAAGAAAACATAGTCCACTTTTGTTGATAACACTGTAGAGTGGCTGGCTTCCTGGAGGTGTCAATAATATTACATACAAGCTGAGAGAGATGGAATTCAGATGGAATCAGCCCGAGAGAAAAAAAGCTGTCAGGTGCAACGACTGTAGATTGGGATGTAGAAGCGATCTTTGATTTTGAGTAAGCAGAATAGGAAAGATTGGTAGAGGAATTGGCTCCTGGTACTGAGATGAAGTAGAAGGGAGAACCAATGTTGTCTGGGCCACCAAGGAGCAATGAGAATCATGGTGGCTGACTCATTTGAGTATGAACAGAGTCTTTAACAGGAGAGGAGTTAAAGGGAACAAATAGAGAAACAGGCCCGTCCAATCTAGGAGAAATGCATCGGCTTCAAGACGATGAGGAGAGTAAAGTCTGGAGCAAAACTGGGGCAACTTGTGATTGAGATGGGTCGCAAACGTCCACCTGAGGAGTGCCCCATAGAACAAAGATGGGATGGAGAGCTGTAGAACTGAGAGCTCATTCTGGTGGTTGAAGAATTCTGCTGAGGTTGTCTGCTAGGGAATTCTTCTCCCCTTGAATATAGACAGCCTTTAAGAAAATGTTGCAAACTGTCGCCCACAGTCAGATTTTCTGAGCTTCCTGACATAACAGGAAAGAGCACGTGCCTCCTTGCTTGTTTATGTAGTACATTGCTACTTGATTGACTGTGCGAAGGAGAAGGATTTGAGGACTCAAGAGGTGTTGAAAAGCTATGAGAGCATAATATATCGCTCTGAGCTTGAGTAAATTGATGTGAAATTTGCATTCCCTGGCAGACCAATGACCTTGGGTTTGAAGGCCATCCAGGTGTGCCCCCCAAGCATAAGGAGATGCGTCTGTCGTTAACACCTTTTGGTGAGGGGGCAAGTGAAAAAGTAGACCTCTGGAGAGATTGGAGGAGGTCATCCACCATTGAAGCGACTGCTGAAGAGATGATGTGACAGAGATATGCTGTGATAGACGATCTGTCACTTGAGACCATTGAGAAGTGAGGGTCCACTGAAGATGCAGCCTTGCCAGTGGTGTTACATGAACTGTGGAAGCCATATGGCCTAGGAGAACCATCATGTATTTCGCTGATATGGTGTGAATCTTCAACAACAAAGTGGAGACTTAGAGGGGATATGATAGAAACTTATAAGATCATGAAGGGTGTAGTGAAGGTGGAGAGGGACAGATTTTTCAGACTGGCGGGGGCATCAAAAACTAAAGGGCACTCAAAAAAATTGATGGGAGATAGATTCAGAACAAATGCTAGGAAGGTCTTCTTCACCCAGAGGGTGGTGGACATCTGGAATGCGCTTCCAGAGGAGGTGGTAGAGCAGAGTACGACTTTGGGGTTCAAAAATGGATTGGACGAGTTCCTGAAGAAAAAGGGGATCCAGGGGTACAATTAGAGGGTTACTATACAGTACAAAAGGCTGTAGAGTAAAAGAGTAGTAGAGTAATGGATCACTGCAGGTCATTGACCTGGGGGGCCGCCACGGGAGCGGACTGCTGGGCATGATGGACCTATGGTCTGACTCGGCAGAGGCAATGCTTATGTGCTTATAACTGTTGACAGAGGATAAAAAGATTGTTTAGGCGCTCTGGAGGGAGAAACGCTATCATGAGGGTAGTATCGAGGATAGCCCCAATGAACTGAAGACGTTGAGTCAGAATTAGATGAGAATTGGGGAAATTGATTTTGAATCCCAAAACTTGCAGGAAGGCAATGGTCTGAGACATTGCTGGAACCACCTCCTGCGATGAGACAGCTTTGATTAACCAGTCGTCCAGGTAAGGAAAGAAGACCGTGGGATCGAAGAAATCAGGCACTTTGTGAAGACTCTGGGAGAAGATACCAGGCCGAAAGAAGGACTTTGTATTGATAGTGACATCTATTCACTTGAAAACGAAGGTATTTGCTGTAAGCCTGGTGAATTGGTATATGCGTATAGGCTTCTTTGAGATCCAGAGAGCATAGCCAGTCATTCTGATCCAGAAGTGGATAACGAAGGGCAAGGGAGAGCATCCAAAATTTTTCTTTGACTAGAAATTTGTTGAGATCTCTGAGATCCATAATGGGTCGTATATCTCCCGCCTTTTTCAGAATTAAAAAATATCGGGAATAGAATCCCTGATTCTGCTGAGATAGAGGAATTTCTTTGATGGCATTTAGAAGAAGGATGGATTGAATCTCCTGAATGAGAAGAGAAGACTGTGCAGGGTCCGAAATAGACTCTCTTGGAGGATGATCTGGAGGTAGGGTATGAAAGTGGAGAGCACACCCCTGACGAATGATGTCCAGAACCCAAAGATCTGAAGTGATAAGCTCCCACTAGCTGATGTAATATTGAAGCCGTCCTCCGATCGGCTGAGGCAGAGATTTGAAAATGGGAACGTTGGCTATCCTCCTGAGGAACACGTCAAAAAGGCTGTGTAGGTTTTTGTTGAGCAGTCTGTTGCTTCGGTTGTTGACGTGATTGCTGCCTTTGCTTCCTAGGTTGAGAAGGAGAAACTTAGCAGGAAACCTGCATTGGTAAGGAGAAGTAGGCCTGAAAGCACGAGGTGTTTGAGGCTTTTTTCTTTGGTTTGAGCAATGTGTCCCACCTGGTCTCATGGGCAGACAATTTTTGAGTAGCAGTGTCCATGGATGGTCCGAAAAGTTCATCCCCAAGACATGGAGCGTTAGCTAAACGATCATGGTGGTTGACATCAAGTTCAGAGAAACAGAGACAGGCAAGGTGTCTCATAAACACCGACATGGCTGCAGCTCATGAGGTAAGTTCGAATGTGTCATAGGTAGAACAAACCATATACTTCCTCAATTGGAACACTGTAGCAATAAGATTTTTGAAAAGCCTAAATTTTGTGTGAGGGAATGTATTTTTGAAAAACTGAAAACTGCTTAACCAGATATTTCAGGTAGAATGCAAAGTGGAAATTATAGTTTCCAGCTCAGTTTGTTAACATTGCATTTTGGTAAAGGCATTTACCGAATTTGTCCATTGCTTTACCCTCTCTGCTAGGTGATACAGAAGTGTGTAGACACTAGCTCCTGCAAACTTCTTCAAGGTTGACTCCACAAGAGACTCATGAAGAAATTGAAGTTTATCAAACCCAGGAATAGGAACCACTCTGTATAATGAGTCAAGCTTTCTAGGAGCCACAGGAATAGAAAGTGGAGTTCCTAGATTTTTATAGAAAGTCTCACACAAAATGTCATGAAGAGGAAGCTTCTGCAGTTCTTTTGGTGGTTGGTCATAGTCTAGAGCCTGCAAGAACTGTTTACTATACTTGGAATCCGCCTCCAGTGGAATGGAAAGGTCCTCAGACATTTGCCGGAGAAACCTTGCAAAAGAGGACCTCTCAGAAAAAGCAGCAGGTTGAGAAGAATGCTGAGGTGAATCTGAACTATCAGTGTCCTCAACATCAGACGAGAGTGGCTCCTGCTCCGAGTCTCCCAATAAGTCTGAGTCCTGAATGGAATGAGGACAGTGTCGGAGACTCGGTGCCGAAGGCTCAATATGTTTCATCTTATGAGAGGCCTTCTGTGATCGCACCGGTATCACCTCTCTAGATGTTTGAGTTGAGGATGACTGGTGCCGTGGAGTGAGATCAATCGACTTCCATGCTAAAGGTCCCCGCACCAGTGGAGCATCAACTTGAGGTACGGTCGGTGTCGCTATCTGCTCAGACTGAACCGTCACCTGGAGAGCCGGTGTCGACCTAGATTGGACAGCCGGTGTTGACGTGGCCATAAATTGGGTCAGTACGAGCATTTGAAAATGCTCACCCAATTCCTCCCTAAGCAAATTATCAATTCTCTGCTTAAGGGAGAACACCAGTATCACTGGCTTTATCGTCGGTACCCCTGGTGCAGCACTATGGTCCGGTGATGAGGCACAACGAAATCTGGATCGGGCGCTTATGGGAGTTTTTCAAGGTCGGCATGACTTGACTCAATGCAACTTTGACCTGAGTCTCAAATGAGGTATGGGTAGGCTTCTTAGCCGGCTTACCCACAGGAGGTTGTGACACCGGAAATATTTCTGCCAGTGTCGATAGACGCAGTTGGTTGGTGCCGCTGGTGTCGGTATTGATGTCAACTCCCCCTTCATAGCGACACCGAACAATAACTTCTGTTGAAGAAGGCGGTTTTTCAAAGTCCTCTTCTGAAGAGAAGAACACCAGGTACAGGTTTCCGGGCGGTGCTTCGGTACCAAACACTGGCGACACCAGCGATGTGGGTCAGTCACAGAGATGGGCTGAGCACAGCGACCGCACTTATTAAATCCCATCTGCGGGCGTGACATTGACAGGAAGACTGCCTTGGCAAAATCAAAGTCAGAGGCCAAGGTGGTACAACAGACCCTACTGGGCCGAACCCGCGAGTGAAAAAAAGTGATTTTTTTTAACCTAAGGTAAACTAAATGAAAAGAAAAAAGAAAAATAACGCAAAAATGACTGAAAAGTCACTGACGCGAGAGTGGGAAGACAAAAAAATTTTTAAATGACCGTTGAAACGCATTTTTTTTGCTCCGTGGAAACTAAGAAACTGAGGGACAGCGCGCCTACTTCGGGCGGGAAGGCACTCGCACATACATGGTGTGTGCTATCGCGAACTTTCCAAAGACTTAAAGTGGCGATGCACTTTTGAAGTGGTCTGTGCTGGGGCTCCATCGGTGACATCATCACATGTGTGAGAATATGCTGCCTGCTTGTCCCGGGATAATAATTAAATAAGAGAAAAAGGAAACTGATGTGGTTCTCCAAACTAGTGGCGGAAAAAATAAAAGCAAAAGAGTTGGCGTTCGTGAAATATAAAAAAACTCAAGAAGAGGAGTACAGAAAGGAAAATCAGATGAAACTGAAAGAAGCTAAGAGAGAGATACTTCTGGCAAAAGTGCAAGCAGAAGAGCAAATGGCTAGAAAGGCAAAAAAGGGAGACAAAACTTTTTCAGGTATATCAATGAAAGGAGGAAGACAAAAAAAATGGAATTACGAGACTGAAAGAAGGTATCAACCACTATGTGGAGAGTGATGAGGAAAAAACAAATGTGCTAAACATATACTTCAGTGTTTACAGAAGAAAAACCTGGTTAGCAAAGTCACACCTGAGAATGGAGTGGATACTGCACTGTTCAAGGAAGAAAGTATTTATGAACATCTTGAAAAATTGAAGGTGGACAAAGCTAAGGGACCGGATGGGATCCATTCCAGGATATTGAGGGAGCTCTGAGAGGTTCTGACGGGTCCTCTTAAAGATTTGTTCAATAAATCTTTAGAGACGGGAGACGTTCCACTGGACTGGAGAAGAGTAGATGTGGTTCCTCTTCACAAAAGTGGTCGCAGAGCTGAAGTAGGAAACTACAGGCCGGTAAGCTTCACTTCGGTTATTGGAAAAATAATTGAAATGTTGCTGAAGGAAAGGATAATGAAATTCTTGAAAACTAATGGTTTGCAAGATCCAAGGCAACATGGGTTTACCAAAGGTAAATCATGCCAAACAAATCTGATTGAATTCTTAGACTGGATGACCAAAGAATTGGATCAAGGACATGCACTAGATGTAATTTACTTAGATTTTACCAAAGCCTTTGACACTATTCCTCATAAATTCAATGGGCTGAAGTTAGGGCCCAAAGTGGTGAACTGGATCAGAAACTGGTTGATGGACAGACACCAGAAGGTGGTGGCTAATGGAATTTGCTCAGATGAGGGAAAGGTGAATAGTGAAGTGCCTCAAGGATCAGTACTGGGACCGATTCTGTTCAATATGCTTGTGAGTGACATTGCTGAAGAATTAAAAGGAAAGATTATCTTTTTTACAGGATTTACCAAGATTTGTAACAGAATGGACACCCAGGAGGGAGTGGAAAACATGAAAAAGGATCTGCAAAAGTTAGAAGTCTAACATCTGGCAACTAAAATTCAATGCAAAGAAGTGCAGAGTGATGCATTTGGGGGGTAGATATCCGAGGGAACCATATGTGCTAGGAGGTGAAAGGCTGATAACCACTGATGGAGAGAAGGACCTTGAGGTGATTGTGTCTGAGGATCTAAAGGCATCTATACAGTGTGATAAGGCAGTGGCTATAGTCAGAAGAATGCTAGGCTGTGTAGAAAGAGACATAACCAGCAGAAGAAAGGAAGTGTTGATGCCCCTGTATAGGTCATTGGTGAGGACGCACTTGAGTATTGGTGTTCAGTTTTGGAGGATGTATCTAGCAAAAGATATAGAAAGACAAAGCAGTCCAGAGGATGGTGACAAAAATGGTAAGGGGTTTGAACCAAAAGAAATACGAGAAGAGAATGGAAGACCTAAACATGAATACTCTAGGGGAGAGGAGGGACAGAGAAGATAAGATACAGACATTTAAATACTTGAAAGGTATTAATATTGAACCACATTTTTTTCCAGAGAAAGGAAAATGGTAAAACTAGAGGGCATAACTTGAGGTTGCAGGGAGGAAGACTTAGGAGTAATGTTAGGAAATTCTTTTTCACAGAGAGGGTGGTGGATGGCTGGAATGCCCTCCCGAGAGAGGTGGAGAAGAGGAAAACGGTGATGGAATTCAAAAAAGCATGGGATAAACACACAGGATCTCTAATTAGAAAACAAACAAATGATATAAATTAAAGAACTAAGGCTAGTATCGGACAAACTTGCATGATTTGTGTCCCATATGTGATGATTCCACATAGGATGGGCTGGGGAGGGCATCAATGGGAACTCTACTAACTTGGAACATGAGGACATTACTGGCCAGACTTTACAGTAGATACGCCCTATCTTACCAGGTTCTCAATCCTGAACCCATGCAGATCTACCTTCAACAACTCCTCAACCAACCTGGACGAGATACAATCATCCCCCTCAATAGAAGGAGCCATAATTGCAGATAGAACTTGGTCTACTTTTCCAACTCTACAATGGTCTGACTTAAACCATCTCTACAAAAAATATAGCCACACATCTTGTGACCTGAATAATTGTCCATCTTATCTACTTATAAATGCATCCCTCAAATTCAAAACTTGCCTCATGCAATGGATTCAAATTACACTCAATGAAGGTCAATTCCCACATGGCCTAGGTGAGATTATAATTACCCCTCTATTGAAAGATCAAAAAGGCCCTATTGACACTCCTAATAATTATAGACCCATTGCCTCAAATCCTCTGTATATCAAATTGATTGAAGGTCTTGTGACACAATACCTCTCCAATTACCTAGAAGACCACAATATACTACATTCCTCTCAATCAGGATTCAGAACAAATCATAGCACTGAAACTCTACTAGCTACTCTGCTTGACATTGCTCGACAGTACCTCAGCCAAGGACGTAAGATTCTTATAATTCAACTAGATCTCTCCGCCGCCTTCGACCTTGTAGATCACTCTATTTTGCTGCAGATACTAGATGACATTGGGATTTCTGGCAAGGTCCATAACTGGTTCCAAGGTTTCCTTAAAAAAAAACTTATAGAGTCAAACAAAAAGATCTTAAATCAGACCTATGGTCTAACCCTTGTGGAGTTCCTCAGGGGTCCTCTCTATCACCCATTTTATTTAATCTTTTTATATCCTCTCTGGGCACCACTTTAGATAACTTAAACGTAACTTCATTCAACTATGCAGATGACATTACCATTCTCTTCCCTTATGATACCCAAGACTCATTAGGTCATCTGGAAACAATTCTGGAGGAAGTAGAAAAATGGATGACCAACCATAAATTGAAGTTAAATGCAGATAAAACCAAATTCCTTATGCTTGAAACAGACAAAAATCCATCCATAACTGAACTGGAATTCAAAACAATTAAGTATCCAATACAGGTCTCCCTTAAAATTTTTGGTGTATTAATAGACAGATGCTGCACAATGCAGACTCAATTTAAAAAAACTACCCAAAAAGCATTCTTCACAATGCGCAATTTAAGAAAAATTAGAAAATTCTTTGATAAAGACCAATACAGGATTATGGCTCAATCTCTTGTACTAGGACTAGTAGACTATTGTAACATTCTCTATCTACCTTGCTCCAATTATATGATCAAACGACTCCAGACTGTTCAGAATTCTGCTCTTAGATTAATATGTATATTATATTGATATGTATGTATATTGATATGTATGATATGTTGATATGTATGTAGCTTGATTGATTGATTGATAGATTGATATGTATGTATATTGTTTTGCACTTTTGTTAGTTTTGAAAAATTAATAAAGATTTATTAAAAAAAAAAGAAAAGTTTGTCATGTAAGGATTATGTTTATCATCTGTTGTTTGTTTCCCTATCTATATTTAAACTATTTTTATTGTACAACGCTTCAAATGTTATGATAAGCGTTCAATCAAATTTTAATAAACTATGAACTATGAAACTATAATGGTCTTAAAGTAGCCAAACAGTTTGAAAAGGTAATGGCAAAAGCTAAAAGGATGCTAGGGTGCATAGGAAGAGAAATAGCCATTAGGAAAAAGGAGTTATTGATGCCCCTGTATAAGACTCTGGTGAGACCTCATTTAGAATATAGTGTACAATTCTGGAAACTGCATCTTCAAAAAGATATAAAAAGGATGGAGTTTGTCCAGAAGAAGTTACTAAAATGGTGCGTGGTCTTTGTCATAAGGCGTATGAGGACATACTTAAAGATCTCAATATGTATACTTTAAAGGAAAGGCAGGGGATGGGAGATATGATAGACGTTCAAATACCTCATGCACGAATATATGATGTCCGGGGCGGTACTTGAAGAGACCTCCCAGGAAAGAGACTTGGGAGTTCTGATTGACAAATCGATGAAGCCGTCGGCACAATGTGCTGCGGCGGCAAAAAGGGCAAACAAAATGCTAGGAATGATTAAAAAGGGGATAACGAACAGATTGGAGAAGGTTATTCATGCTGCTGTACTGGGCCATGGTGCGCCCTCACCTGAAGTACTGCGTCCAGCACTGGTCGCCATACATGAAGAAGAACATGGTACTACTCGAAAGGGTCCAGAGAAGAGCGTCTAAAATGGTTAAGGGGATGGAGGAATTGCCGTACAGTGAGAGACTGGAGAAACTGGGCCTCTTCTCCCTTGAAAAGAGGAGACTGAGAGAAGACATGATCGAAACATTCAAAATACTGAAGGGAATAGACTTAGTATATAAAGACAGACTGTTCACACTCTCGAAGGGAGGGAGAACGAGAGGGCATTCTCTAAAGTTGAAAGGGGATAGAATCCGTACAAACGTAAGGAAGTTCTTCTTCAGCCAGAGAGTGGTGGAGAGCTGGAACGCTCTTCCGGAGTCTGTTGTAGGGGAAAACACCCTCCAGGGTTTCAAGACTAAGCTGGACAAGTTCCTGCTAAACTGGGACGTACATAGGTGAGGCTGGACTCATTTAGAGCATTGGTCTTTGGCCTGGGGGCCGCCGCGTGAGCGGACTGCTGGGCAGGATGGACCACTGGTCTGACCCAGAAGCGACAATTCTTATGTTATGTTCTTATAAATAAGCATGAGTTGAATCTCTTTAATTTGAAAGGAAGCTCTGGAATGAGAGGGCATAGGATGACCAGAGAACTAGATCGAGGACATTTGCTAGATGTAATTTACTTAGATTTTAGCAAAGCCTTCGATAAGGTTCCTTATAGGAGGCTCTTGAACAAACTTGAAGGGCTGAAGTTAGGACCCAAAGTGGTGAACTGGATTAGAAACTGGCTGTTGGACAGATGGCAGAGGGTGATGGTTAATGGAAGTCGCTTGGAGGAAGGAAAGGTGAGTAGTGGAGTCTCTCAGGGTTTGGTGCTGGGGCCGATCCTGTTCAATATGTTTGTGAGTGACATTGCTGAAGAGTTAGAAGGAAAAGTTTGCCTTTTCGCATATGATACCAAGATTTGTAACAGAGTAGACACCGAAGAGGGAGTGGAAAATATGAAAAAGGATCTGCAAAAGTTAGAGGAATGGTTTAATATCTGGCAACTAAAATTCAATGCAAAGAAATGCAGAGTAATGCATTTGGGGATCAATAATCGGAAGGAACCGTATATGCTGGGAGGTGAGAGGCTGATATGCATGGATAGGGAGAGGGACCTTGGGGTGATAGCATCCGGAGATCTAAAGATAAAAAAACAGTGCGACAAGGCGGTGGCCCTGCCTGAAGGATGCTGGGCTGTATAAAGAGAGGCACAGCCAGTAGAAGGAAGAAGGTGTTGATGCCCCTGTACAGGTCATTGGTGAGGCCCCACTTGGAGTATTATATTGTGTTCAGTTTTGGAGACCGTATCTGGCGAAGGACGTAAGAAGACTTGAAGTGGTCCGGAAGAGGGCGACGTAAATGGAAGGAGGTTCACGCCAGAAGACGTATGAGACTGGAAGCCCTGAATATGTATACCCTAGAAGAAAGGAGGGACAGGGGAGATATGATTCAGACGTTCAAATACTTGAAAGGTATTAACGTAGAACAAAATCTTTTCCAGAGAAAGGAAAATGGTAAAACCAGAGGACATAATTTGAGGTTGAGAGGTGGTAGATTCAAGAGCAATGGTAGGAAATTCTACTTTACGGAGAGGGTGGTGGATGCCTGGAATGTGCTCCCGAGGGAGGTGGTAGAGAGGAAAACGGTGATGGAGTTCAAAGAAGCATGGGATGAACAAAGAGGATCTAGAAATCAGAAAATAATAGTAAATATTGAAGAACTAAGGCCAGTACTGGGCAGACTTGCACGGTATGTGTCTGTATATGCCCTTTTGGTTGAGAATGGGCTGGGGAGGGCTTCAATGGCTGGGAGGGTGTAGATGGGCTGGAGTAAGCTTTGACGGAGACTTCAGCAGTTAGAACCCAAAGCACAGTACCGGTTAGAGCTTTGGATTCTTACCCAGAAATAGCTAAGAAGAAAAATCTAAATTTTTTAAATTTAATCAGGTTGGGCAGACTGGATAGACCATTCGGGTCTTTATCTGCTGTAATCTACTATGTAAGTTAAGAGACTCACGAGTAATCTCAGGAAATACTTTTAAGATAGAGACTGTGTATGAATTCAAGAAGACATGGGATCTCTGAGGGAAGAGATAATGGTTACTGCAGATGGCAGACTAGATGGGCCATTTGGCCTTTATCTGCCATCATGTTTCTATGTAACAGGTTGAATGAAGCTCAACAATGGTCTTTTGGTCCCTCATGAAGAGTTATGAAATGTATCGGGAAGGACTTTATTCTTTTCAAATCTGCAGTGGTCTTTATACACCTTCATAGTAGTTTGTAACACTGTTGTACATCAAAAAAGAAGTTTCCTCGAGTTGTTCCTTTTTTATGTCAATTTTAGCACTTAGACTGGGGTGTTTTTTATGCCTGCAATTGAGCAGTTACACAAGTGTATGCTCTGAGGGTTGGGTTTTTTCCCCTTCAGAAGAAAAACTCCTTCAGGTTATATTGTGAAGTGGTATATCATTATACTGAAATAGATTTGTGAGTCATCCTGACCAATCCTCTCACCTTTTTTTCTGGTCTGGAGTTCAATACTGGGAGAACATTTGACAAAGGGGATTGTACCATTTCCATCTTACCGTCCCTGAAAAGTCATGTTTTTGGTGATATCCATGCGGAACGAGAAAAGTTTGAGAAGCTGCAGTCCAGCCCTATACAAATGTAAACAAATGCCATAGGTGTCTGCAATGTACATTTTACAGAGAACATCTTTTGTAAAGAATAGACCTCCCCCCCAGTAACATTGCTCTCCCTATAATTTTTTGCCAACTGGGTGGGGTCAGGGGAATACTGTCAGTATTATAAAATTTTCTGTTAAATTAGCTGTATGGTCAGTAAAATCAGCCAGGTGGCACACCCATTCTAAAGATCCTGGGAAGAACACAGAGCAATACAACGTCTGACGGGATGAACATAATTTAATTTTATTAGGGATAAAGACTGAGGATACACAGAGGGAATATAAAAGAGAGATTCAGGGGGGAAAAAGGAAGGAGGAACCCTCTGAGGTAGCAAAAGATGTCTGGAAAAACTTGCAAGTATGTCACATTATGTCTGCTCAATAGCTTGGCCAAATAATTAGAGGAATAATATGGCAGCATCTGTACAAGTTCCCCATACATGATCAGAAAACTCTTTTAGAATTTTATGAATTCTAGTCCATGTTGGTACCCTTTGAAGATATCACCCTGATGCTCTTCAGGCAAATGTTTTTCAAAAATATGATGTCTTCATTCATTGAAAGGGTATGAGACATCACTAACAAATAAACAGCAATATAACTAATTTTTAAAGCCCACTACTCAAGCACCAATTCAGATTATTTATTCATTCTAAATCTTAAAGTTTCCATTTTGCCCCCCTCACATTTCACAACTTTAGATTTTCGCCTTCTCTAAAATTATTCTGAAAAGTTAAACTTCAGGAGATAACATGCAATAACTGAAGGTAACTTATATACACATTTTCACAGTTTTCATTTAAAATGCTTCTCCAGGTCTGGAAAGTAGTTTCAATATCTTAAAAACATTTTTGGAAAATTTAACTGCATTGTAATCATAAAAAATATTCAATTTTGCATTACCTTGTACGACGACTTGGTTGCTGGGTACAAGAATTTGCTGTCCATCAGTGGTTTGTGCATACTGTAAAATGGTGGTACCAGGTTGGGTTGCTGCTGCATTGGTCATGGTTAATGTCTGTAGGCCCTGTACACCATCTGTGCCATTGTTAGCAAGCTGTATTGCTCCTCCTTGAGTAATAGCAACTGAAAATATGTAGACAATTATTGATGGCATTCATCTGTAGAGCATCCAAAAAACAGGCTGATGTTTGAGACAAAAAAGCATACATATATTTTGAAATTATTAGGATCTCAAGTGTTCGCTGCTATATTGCCACTTGAACAAATCACAGCATATAACAAACTTGCGAACTATCACCAGTCCTTTAATCTCTTATTTTAACATTTCATTTTTGCTCACATTCAAGATGGTAAAGCTTCTTCAGGCACAGTGCAGTTTATAAGCACTGATTGAAAAACCCAGTACTATATACTGAAGAGACGATCCCTGCTAGGGATAACCGAAGTCACATACTTCTGAAGATCTTCGGTATATAGTACCGGGTTTTTCAATCAGTGCTTATAAACCGCACTGTGCCTGAAGAAGCTTTACCATCTTGAATGTGAGCAAAACGGAGATCTTCCGTCGTGATTGTTTTTGTTTCCAACTGGCCAGCACCCGAGCTAAGTACCATAATGTTAACTAAATAATGATACTATTAATGCACTAGTATAGTAAAATACATAAAAAGAAATGAAAAATGAACACTTGAGATCCTAATAATAATCTCAAAATATATGTATGCTTTTTTGGCTCAAACATCAGCCTGTTTTTTGGATGATTTAAGTGTGATTCATCTGTAGAGAACATTAAGGAGGCAATTCTATGAAGTGGGTGCTAATATTTACATGCCTATCACACACAAATTTTTAGAGTAATGACAGTATACACTTATATGTATGCATAGGGTTACCAGACGTCTGGATTTACTCAGACACTTTGTCCAGGTTTTGAAAAGCGTTGAGACTGGGGCTGCGCCTGGAGGACATCTGTGCGTGCAACACGGTGATGTTACACACATGCATGCATGAGTGTGACATCATCACATCACATGCCCTCCAGATGTGGCCCTGAAGAGATAAGGTTTATGTGGGGCCGGAGTTGGAGGGTGGAATGAGGCAGGGCTATGGGTGGAATGGGGCAGGGTTGGGGTCGGGGCAGAACCATAGGTCTTTTGTTCTCAACCAAAAATCTGGTAACCCTATGTATAACATATATACATAAATGCCAAAACTCTGCCCAAGTGCTGTAAAATATGTGCATATCTTATATAGTACATATTTTACAGACAAGTATGCATATAGGTAGAGTCTGGGAAGAGTGTGGGAGGGATTCGCACTTACACACATATGTGTGCATCTGGCATTTAGGCACAAGCACTAAGATCATCAAATGCAAGTGTCTGACCTTAAATTATAAGTGATTATTTCCTCTTTTATGTTAGAATTCTATAAAGGAAAGTAGGCACATACTTTCCTTTACAAAATAGGTACCACATAGGCACCCTCTAGGTGCCTTATGTATAGGTACACTTTTATAGAATTACCCCCTCAATACTTAATTTTTAAGAAACTCAGTGGGTGCCATAATTTCTCACACAAGATCACATGCACTATGAATAACTTCTATTTATTACAAGCCTAACTGGAATAATACTGTCAAATTCCTTATAACGTTATAGAAAGATTAGGTTCTTACCTCGGTAATCTTTTTTCTAGAAGACAAACACATTATTCCTGAACCTTTGGGTAGTTAATCTATTCCCGTGAGAATTATTATAGATAGCTTCATTAGCATTCTTTTGCTCTGCCTCCAATCTCTCTGGGCTGTCCTCCAATTCCTCAGTTCATACCAATGCAGATGGTCAGACTTAGAGAGGAAACAGAATAGGGAGGGGTACGGGGACGCTTCTTGAGAAAATGTCTGTTCTGCTTATCACATTAACATCCAGAAGATGAAACAAAAAACTTAGCCATTTGCAATGAATAAAAAGGTGAAAATTAATAAACAGAGCTGTGGAATTGGAGTTATGGAGTTGGAAGCAATTTTTGGGCTGTGGAGGCGGAGTAAATGAAAATGTGCCAGTGCCAACTCCAACTCTTACTCTCAATAGAGTTAAATTGTATGCCATGCAAATATTATAATGGTTAAATTTCTTATTTCACAGATAATAATTTTATTAACCCATTTGTTTCAGGATATGTTTTATTTTTAGAATATATTTTGATATCAAGTTATTTGATGATTACAAAATGTAATATTTTATTATATTTATATTAGTGAAAGTGGCACCTAGAGAATGACACAAA
Organism: Geotrypetes seraphini; assembly: GCF_902459505.1. Lineage (NCBI taxonomy): Eukaryota > Metazoa > Chordata > Amphibia > Gymnophiona > Dermophiidae > Geotrypetes > Geotrypetes seraphini. The sequence continues at coordinate 141,981,199 of NC_047088.1, read as the reverse complement.
GACAAAGTTTGTCCCCATCCCCGCAAGCTCTATCACCATTCCTGCCCCCAAGAACTCCTATATAGATATATTAATAAAGAAGTCAGAGTCAAAGCGGAAATACCATAAATGAAGAAGTCAGAAAGTTTTGTGTACCAACTCCACAGCCCTGCAAACAAGTCACCTACCAGAGTGCAACCTGCACTAAGAGTGCAGGAGATTTGTCAGATACTTCCTAGATTCTTCAAAGTGGCAGTCATGTCTTCTATCCTTGTCAATGCTGGATAAGGGAAAGAAACAAGATGTCCAAATTCCCTGGCACATTCGAGGAGTAAGCAGGTAAATGAATATCTGACAGGGCAGGCTTCAGGAATAACGTATCTGTCTACTAGAAAGATTATTGAGGTAAGAACCTAATCTTTCCTTCTAGTGTAACACACATTATTCCTAAACCTTCAGAATGTATCAAAGCAGTCCTCCGAGTCTAGGGCAGGACAGATGAGCTTATTGTCAGTACAGATGATCCACATGCGGAGTGCATTTTGGACGCTATGTCTACCTTGTAAAACTTTGTGAACATATGGAGAGAGGGCCATGTGGCCACTCTACAGACTTCTTCTGGAGACACATTGAAGTTTCCACCCATAAGTCATACTTCTAGTTGAGTGAGCCTTTACAGATATAGATGGTTGTTTTCCACTTCCAACATAGGCTGAAGAAATGGCCATATGGATTCATCTTGAAACTGTCGGTTTTGAGGCTGGGCAGTCTTTAAGAGCAGCATCCACATTACAAAGAGATTAGCCAACAGTCAAAATTTGTTTGTAATCTCCAGATACTGCAGTAACACTCTGAACACATCCAATAATTTCAGCACTTTAACACTCCTCCTTGATCCTGAGGGTGTGAAAGCAGGCAACCACACTTCCTGATTAATATGAAAGCTGGAGACTACTTTTGGTAAGAAAGAGAACTATACGCAATACACATGAATCCAAAATTCTGAGGAAGAGATTTCTGTATGACAAGGCTTGCAATTCAGACACCTATCGAGCTGAAGTGATCGCCACCAAAAACACTGTAGAGGTTCATAGGGTGCTTTGTTAGTGCATGTAGGACCATATTAAGACTCCACGCTAGAAAAGGCTGTCATACTGGAGAACATAGATGAAAAGTGCTCTTCAAAAACCTGGCCACATTAGGATGTGTGGCTATGATGCTTTTATTAATCTTAGGTCCAAAACATGAGAGCCCCGCAATCTGAACTTTCAGGGAGCTAACCGTTAGTCTTTTTTTCAGACACTCCTGCAGGAAGTCAAGCACCATGAAATGTTTCAAGTTTCATATTTCTCTTGATTAATTGCTTAATCAAATTCTAAGCGATGAACAATTTAAAATACATTCAATGAGAGATAAAACAATACAAACTTTAAATAATAACATTGGGTAAATAACTAATACATTATTCTCATTACACAAGGTAAGATAGGGATCTGAAATACAATTCATTAAAGAAAAGCAAAACAAAGGAAAAGTACAATAGGGAAACAAATAACAGCAAAACATAATATGATAAAATCACTGGCCTTAAAATTGTTAAATTAAATATTAAAAGCATCTTTAAAAAGAAATGTTTTTAGATTACTTTTAAATTTTCCTAAATCCTGCTCCATTCGTAGGTAAATTGGGAGGGCGTTCCAAGTCTGTGGAGCAGTTACCGAAAAGATAAACTGCCGTCTAATATTAATAATCTGAAGTGAAGAAATGGTCAATAAATTTTGCTCATTTGATCTTAAGGTTCTGCTTGGGTGATATGGTATTAATAGTTTATATATAAATGCTGGAGTCTTATAGAAAAGAGACTTAAAGATAAGCAAACAAAGTTTATATGTTATCCGATGGATAACTGGAAGCCAATGTGCATTTTTTAAAAGAGGTGTAACATGATCAAATTTTTTAGATTTAGTGATGAGTTTAATGGAAACGTTTTGAATAATTTGAAGGGGTTTAAGTTTGTTTAGTGATATACCCTTAAAGAGAGCATTACAGTAGTCTAATTTAGAAATCACTAAAGAATGAATAAGAATATTTAACGATTTTGGACATAAAAATTTTGAAATGGATCGAATCCTACGTAATCTATAAAAGGTGGTTTTAACAATATTACTGATATGATCATGAAAATTCAGTTTGGTGTCAAATATCACCCCTAAGATTTTTATATTATTAACTATTTGTAGGGGAACGTTTTTTATAGTAATGGGAGCAATAAGAGTAAAATTTTCTTTCCATGGGAAGAGCATCACACTAGTTTTTTTGATGTTAAGAGCCAGTTTATTTGTATTTAGCCATTGATGAACTTGGTCAAGTTTCTCACTGATCTCTCGGATATCAGATATTTTGTTGGTATCTATTGGGTGCAGGAGCTGAATATCAGCTGCATATGCAAAAACTTGAAAACCCACAGATTGACATAAAGTAATTAGTGGAGCAAGAAAAATATTAAATAATAACGGAGAGAGAATAGACCCTTGAGGAACCCCATAAGTAGTTGATGATGATTTAGATGTTGAGTCTTTAAAGAGGACGGTGGAAGTGCGGTCTGTTAAATAGGACATAAACCATGAAAGAACTTGGTCTGTGACACCAATGGATTGAAGTCTGTTAATAAGAAGTTCATGATCAATCGTGTCGAAGGCCGCAGAAAGATCAAGTGAGATTAACAAAGTCATTTGGTGGTGATCTAGAAAGTATTGAATAGAAGTGGTCATACCTATCAATACAAGTTCAGTACTATGGTGTTGTCTAAAACCAGTTTGGTTGGGATGAAGAACATTAGTTTTTTCCACACAATCTGAAATTTGATTGAAAACTATCTTTTCCGTCAGTTTTGCCAGAAAAGGAATATTGGCTATTGGTCTATAAGTTGGGTTTTTAGAACTAGCATTTTTATCTTTGATGATAGGACGAATGATTGATTTTTTCCACGTCATTGGAACTGTGCTTTGACTCAGACTCTCAGTAATTAAAGTATAAATAAATGGTCCAAAAATATGAAAGTAATGCTTTAAAATGAAAGGAGGAATTACATCAGCTTTCGAGCCCTTAATATTGATGGATTTAAAAATGGACTCAATATCTTTTAAACTAGGTAGTTTAAATCTAGAACATCTTGAAATTAAAGATTCTGAATTGGTTTGTTCGTGATCATTTGTTATTTGTTGGTTTACTATGAAAGTTTTCCTAATGTTATTGATTTTCTCAATGAAATGATCCGCAAGATCTTGAGCGGTGAGAATGTTACCAATCTCATCCGGTTTTTCTTTGCAGTTTGAGATTATTATTCTGTTTAATATTGTATAAAGTACTGATGAATTTTTGGCTTTGAATATTTTATCAGAATAGTATTTCATTTTTGCTTGGTTTATTTTTGTTTTATAGTATATAGATCGCTCATTAAATAATTGTAAATTAATTTGGGTTTTATCTTTTCTCCATTTACGTTCTGAAGATCTTACTTGTTGTTTAATGAGGGAAAGTTCAGCCGTGAACCATGGATTTTGAATTTTACGAGCGGAGATTACCTTAGTTTGTATAGGAACAATTTCATCCAAAAGTGATTTTATGGCCATTTGCAGACAGACCAGGTCTGCATATTATGGTCGCCTCAGCCAGTCTACTGCTACTAAACTCATCAGCCCTTGGTACATCATGATCCTGCACAGAAGTCTTAAGTTTTCAATAAAAATTTGATAGTTGCTTATCAAAACTATTAAGCAAGTTACAATTAAAATAAGGGGAGTAGACAGACATACAATAAAAAAAATTTTTTGGAAAAATATAGAGAATAATATAAACAAATGGACAAATATGACACAAACGGTATATGGGTAGAAATACAATTTAAGATAGGAAAGGAGGAAGAAGAGTTTATCTAAGATGGTGGTCTGAGGTCTTCCGAGAGATGCCGTTGCGGGGAATTTGAAAAGTTTTCCTACTGGTAGTAAAAAGAAAATCAAAGATCTTTTCCCAGATGAAACCATTTTGCAAATCGGCCCGATGGATGTCTTCATAGAGTGCAGCTCGCGAACAACATGACCGGAGGAATCCTTGGCTGGAGAGTGTGCGCAGGCTGAGGCGTAGGAGTTCTCCTTTGAGGGCACCACCATATCGCCGGAAGAATGTAGCCCACCGATTCACCCTGAGGCAACAACAGAGTTGATGGGAGAGGGGTCAGCCTGGAATGTTCTCTTGCCAGCCCAGCAGAACGGGAGGACCGATTCTGGATAGAGGCAGGACGAGTCTTTCAACTTACCAGCTCACAAATCGGCAGACAGGGCACAGCAAGTTCAAAAAATTTCTTTGGCAACCACTGCAGCTACAGGTACTCTTTTTGCTACAGGGACTTTGGGAACTGAGTTTCTTCCCCTCATAGAGACCTGAGGTCTTTAATTTAGAATCAATCTGGAATGCTATTTCCAATTTACAAGTCTCACTGGGGAACCAAATGCAGCAACTTTTCTTGCAGTGCACTAAGGTACTCTCAGAAAATCTGGAAATTAAAAATAAAGTATCTACCCTGGAAAATAAATCTGATGATATTTAAGCCCGGATAAAAACTCTGGAAGTACAAGCTTTAACCTGGCATCCCTTAAGCCCTGGTGGTCCAGCGGTGAACTGGGACAGGAGCGATCGTTCCCGTGTCCTGTCCTGGGCAACTTTTAACCATCCCGCTTCCCTCCCGCCTCCGGGACCCCTCAAGTTTCAAGTTTAATAAAAATTTGATATACTGCCTATCATACTTCTAAGTGGTTTTACATAATAAAATCATTAAACAGGGTAACGAACATCAGACCAACTGGACTTACTGGAATAGAGTTGAAAGGAGGAAATATATTTTAAAATAGTAAAGAAAGCCATCGAGGGGAAATACAAAAAAGGAGGTGAATCTCATCTGAAGGCCAGAGCAAGGAGGATTCGTAACGTTTAAGTGAAAGGATTATTGAAGATTAAATGTGTCTTTGAAGAAGAATGTTTTAAGTTTTCCCTTGAATTTTTCTAGAGAACTTTCATCGCATAATTCAGGGGATAATAAATCCAAAGGGTTGGGGAAGTAACTGCGAAATTTGTTGTACATGTAGTGCTAAAGATGTGGAGAGAGAGAACAGTAAGAAGTTCTTGTGAATGAAACAGCACAGTTACTTACTGTAACAGGTGTTATCCAGGGACAGCAGGCAGATATTCTCACTGATGGGTGATGGCACCGACGGAGCCCCGGTATGGACACTTTAGAGTGAATTGCACTCTAAGAACTTAGAAAGTTCTGGCTAGCCCACACCGCACATGCGCGAGCGCCTTCCCACCCGACGTAGGCGCGCGGTCCCTCAGTTAATATAAGCCAGCTAAGAAGCCAACCCGGGGAATATCTGCCTGCTGTCCCTGGATAACACCTGTGCTTTATCCCAGGACAAGCAGGCAGCATATTCTCACTGATGGGTGACCTCCAAGCTAACAGAATGGGATGGTGGGAAAGTTGGCCATTAGGAAAATAAATTTTGTAATACAGATTGGCCTAAGTGCCCATCCCGCCTGGAGAAAGACTCCAAACAGTAGTGAGAAGTGAAAGTATGAACTGAGAACCAGATGGCAGCTTTACAGATTTCCTCAATAGGAGTAGATCTGAGGAAAGCCACAGAAGCTGCCATAGCTCTAACTTTATGGGCTGTGACACAGCTCTCCAGTGCCAGTCTGGTCTGAGCATAACAGAACGAGATGCAGGTGGCAAGCCAGTTGGAAATGGTTCTCTTGGAAACAGGATGCCCCAACTTGTTTGGATCAAATGAGATGAAAAGTTGGGGAGAAGTTCTGTGAGGCTTTGTGCGATCAAGGTAGTAAGCCAAAGCTCGTTTACAGTCCAAAGTATGCAAGGCTGCTTCACCAGGAAGAGAATGAGGCTTAGGGAAAAAAACTAGTAAGACAATCGACTGATTGAGATGAAAGTCAGAGACAACTTTTGGCAGAAACTTTGGATGTGTGCGCAGAACCACCTTATCATGATGTAAAACTGTGAAAGGTGGATCTGCTATTATGCTTGTAACTCCTGGCAGAGGTGAGAGCAATAAGGAAGACCACTTTCCAGGTAAGAAACTTGAGATGAGATGTGGCCATTAGTTCAAATGGTGGTTTCATCAAACTGGAAAGAACCACATTAAGGTCCCACATTAAGGTGGAGGCTTGAGAGGTAGTTTCACATTGAAAAGCCCCTTCATGAATCTGGATACCAAAGGATGAGCAGTAAGAGGTTTTCCCTGCACTGGTTCATGATAAGCAGTAATAGCACTGAGATGGACTCGAATGGATGTAGATTTAAGAACAGAGTCAGACAAAGAAAGTAGATAATCCAACACCAATTCCACTGCCAAGGAAGTTGGATCATGATGATGAAGAAAACACCAGGAAAAAAAACGAGTCCACTTCTGTTGGTAACACTGCTGTGTGGCCGGTTTCCTGGAGGCATTAATAATTTGATGGACAGGCTGAGAGAGGATAAATTGAGAGGAACTCAGCCTGAGAGAAACCAAGCTGTCGGGTGTAGAGACTGCAGGTTGGGATGTAGAAGCGATTCCTGATTCTGAGTAAGCAGAGTAGGAAATATTGGCAGAAGTATGGGTTCCCTGGAACTGAGTTGAAGTAGAAGGGAGAACCAATGTTGTCTGGGTCACCGTGGAGCAATGAGAATCATGGTGGCTGCTTCCCTTTTGAGCTTGAACAGAGTTCTCAACATGAGAGGAAGTGGAGGGAAGGCATATAGAAACCGACCTGTCCAATCCAGAAGAAAAGCATCTGCCGCCAGACGGAGAGGAGAGTAAAGGCTGGAGCAAAACTGGGGCAACTGGTGATTGTGAGGGGCTGCAAATAAATCTACGTGTGGAGTGCCCCATTGAGCAAATATGGACTGGAGAGTTACAGAGTCAAGAGTCCATTCGTGAGGTTGAAGGATTCTGCTGAGGTTGTGTGCTAGTGAATTCTTCTCTCCTTGAATATAGACAGCCTTCAAAAACAGATTGTGAGCTGTCGCCCAAGTCCAAATTTTTTGGGCCTCCTGACACAACAGAAGAGAACCCGTGCCTCCTTGCTTGTTGATATAGTACATTGCTACTTGATTGTCCGTGCAAAGGAGGAGGACTTGAGGACAAAGAAGATGCTGAAATGCCTTGAGGGCATAAAACATCACTCTGAGTTCTAGGAAATTGATGTGAAACTTTCGCTCCCTGGCAGTCCAAAGACCCTGAGTCTGCAGATCATCTATGTGTGCCCCCCATGCATAAGGAGATGCGTCTGTCATGATGATTTTGTGATGAGGAGGCAAATGAAAAAGAAGACCTCTGGAAAGATTGGAGGAGGTCAACCACCATTAAAGTGACTGCAGAAGAGACGATGTCACAGATGTGTGCTGTGAAAGACGATCCGTCGCCTGAGACCACTGAGAAGCCAGAGTCAACTAGGAGTACGCAGATGGAGTTTTGCCAATGGCGTGACATGAACTGTGGAAGCCATTGGCCTAGAAGAACCATCATGTGTCTAGCAAAGATAGTCTGAAGTGGAAGCACTTGTTGACAGAGATGGATGAGAGTCTGAAGACGATCCAGTGGGAGGAACGCTCTCATGAGAGTGGTGTCCAGGATTGCCCCAATGAACTGAAGACACTGAGTCAGAATGAGATGCTATTTGGGGAAATTGACCTCGAATCCCAGAAGCTGAAGGAAAGAAACGGTCTGAGATGTTGCTTGGACCACTTCCTGGGATGAAGGAGCCTTGATCAACCAGTCGTCCAGGTAAGGAAAGATTTGGAGGCCATGAGAACGGAGAGATGCGGCCACTACAATCAGGCACTTCGTGAATACTCTGGGAGAAGATACCAGGCCGAAGGGGAGTATCTTGTATTGGTAATGACAACGATTGATTTGAAATCTGAGGTATTTCCTGGAAGCCGGATGAATAGATATATGTGTGTAGGCTTCCTTGAGATCTAAGGAGCATAGCCAGTCATCCTGATTGAGGAGAGGATAAAGAAGTGCAAGAGACAACATTCTTAACTTCTCCTTCACCAGAAATTTGTTGAGATCTCTGAGATCCAAGATGGGTCTCAGTCCTCCAGTCTTCTTGGGAACCAAGAAATAATGGGAGTAAAATCCTCCTCCCCACTGATCAAGAGGAACTTACTTGATGGCATTCAGCAGAAGAAGGGATTGTATCTCCTGCAGAAGAAGGGAGGACTGTGCAGGGTTCAAAGCAGACTCTTTTGGAGGACTGTCTGGTGGAAGAGTCTGAAAATTGAGAGAGTAACCCTGACGAATGATGTTGAGGACCCAAAGGTCTGAGGTGATGAGTTCCCAACGACTAAGGAATAACTGAAGACGACCCCCGATGGGCTGAGGGCAAGGCTGAGAAATGAGAAAAATGGCTACGCCCTATAGAAACATGTCAAAAAGGCTGAGCAGCTTTGGGTTGCGCAGCTTGCTTGTTCTGCTGCTAACGTCGCTGCTGCTACTGTTGGTGCCTTGGTCTACGAGGTTGAGACTGAGAGGTCTGCAGAGGTCGAGCAGTAAAACGCCTCTGATAAGAAGACTGTGGTTTGAAAGGATGAGCAGGTGGAGGCTTCTTCTTGTTTTTAATCAAAGTATCCCACCTGGTTTCATGAGCCGATAACTTTTGGGTAGTAGTATCTAAGGATTCCCCAAAAAGTTCATCACCCAAACAAGGAGCATTGGCTAAGCGATCTTGATGGTTAAAATCCAGCTCAGATACCCGAAGCCAAGCTAAGTGCCTCATAGCCACAGCCATGGCGGTAGCTCGAGATGTAAGCTCAAAGGTGTCATAGATTGAGCATACCAAAAACTTCCGGAGTTGTAACAAACTGGAAGTATACTGTTGCAGAAGAGGTACCTTGCGCTCAGGAAGATACTTCTGAAGGGCAGACACTTGTTGAACCAAGTGCTTGAAATAAAAGGAAAAATGGAAAGCATAATTACCAGACTGGTTGGCAAGCATGGCATTTTGATATAAACGCCTGGCAAAGCGATCCATGGCCTTACCCTCTCTGCCAGGAGGAACAGAAGCATATACACTGGCCCCAGCAGACTTCTTCAGAGTGGACTCCATCAGGAGGGACTCATGAGGAAGCTGAGGCTGAGGCATCAAGCTTACGAAGAGCACCAGAGACTGTCAAAGGAGTTTCAAGATTTTTATAAAAAGTCTCCTGCAAAATATCACGAAGGGGGAGCTTGAGGAACTCCTTAGGAGGCTGATCAAAATCCAGTGCATCTAAAAATGCTTTAGATTTCTTTGAATTAGACTCTAGAGGGATAGAAAATGTCTCTGGACATTTCCCTCAAAAACTTTGAAAAAGAAGTCTGTTCTGGTTTAGGAACAGGCTCTTGAGAAGAAGGATCTTCATCAGAAAAAGCCTCATTCTCTGTCATAAGAGGCTCTTCAGAATTATCCCAGAGATCTGGGTCCCGCATCATTGGTAACTGACCCCGAGAATCCGGAGTCGAGGACTCAATATTTCTGGTCTTCTGCACCGATTTCCCCAATCTGACCGACATCACATCAGGGGACGTATGGGAAGAAGAACAATGCCAAACTGACTCTGACATTGACCCCGGGCCTGGCAGCACTGAAACAACCCTTTGCTGAGGTGGAACAACCATAGATGCCGGTTCTGCAAAGGTCGGTACCGAGAAGACAGGCTCAGCCAAAAGGGCCGGTGTCGGCACCGAAGAGTCAGAGTGAACTGGTGCAGTATGGGTCGATGCCGATAACAAAGGCTCAGACCGGACCGGAACCGGGGGAGCCTGTGTCAGCAAGGCAGGGAGTATATGTTGTAACTGCTCCCTTAACTGGACTTGCAGTATGGTTGCAATTTTTTCGTCCAGAGACTGCACCAGTACCGCTTGCTTTTTCACCGGTACCTTTGGTGCCGCTCTGTGCTCTGGAGATGAGGAGGCTAATGACGAGGCACTCACCTCAATGGGAGCCGAGCGTTTCTTGGGGCGCCTCAAGGTCTGCAGGATTTGGCTCACTGCTGAAGCGACCTGAGGGCCTGAAGGGGTAGGGGAAGGCTTCTTAGCTGGCTTACCTACTAGCTGCAACACCGAGGAAAATTCCTGCAGTATAGACTGATGCGACGCCAATTTCGGCGTGGACGCTGACGTCAGAGCTGGTGTAGAATCACCCTCCATACCAGAGCAGAACAATAACCACTGCTGAATCTGACGGTTTTTGAGGGTCCGCTTCTGAAGAGAAGAACGGGTGCAGGAATCAGCCTGTGGTCTGGACCCAAACACTGGTGAAACCAGTGATGCGGATCCATAAGGGATATAGGGCGAGCACACCGTTGGCACTTTTTGAAACCAGATTGTGGACGGGACATGAAGGGAAACATGGCCGCAGCAAAATCGAAGGTCGAGGCTTGAATCGTGGCAACAGGATCTGCCAGGCTGCGGCCGGAAAAACCCAAAAAATAGAAGTTGGTTTTTTTTTAAAAAAAGAATAGACAAATAAAATAGAAACAAAAAGTCAAGAAAAATTCCCGCACGAGCGGGAAGGCAGCGAAGAAAAATTCAACAGTCGTTGAAATGCGACTTCTTAGTTCCGCGGAAACTAAGAAACTGAGGGACCGTGCGCCTACGCCGGGCGGGAAGGCACTCGTGCATGCGCGGTGCGGGCTAGCCAGAACTTTATAAGTTCTTAGAGTGCAATTCACTCTAAAGTGTCTGTACCGGGGCTCCGTCGGTGCCGTCACCCATCAGTGAGAATATCTGTCTGCTTGTCCTGGGATAACTGAGTGTTCTGGATGGGGTATACGGAATTAAAGTATTATTCAGGAAATCTGGTTGGTTATTATGAACCACTTTGAATGTTAGGAGTGTGATTTTATAGGTTATTCTACGCGGTATGGGAAGCCAATGTACTTTTATTAGAAGGGGCGTAACGTGATCAAATATTTTAGCATTTTCAATAAGTTTTATTGCAGTGTTTTGTATGATTTGTAAATGTCTGATCTCCCTTCTGTGTTATTCCTTTGTATAATGAGTTGCAATAATCTAAACATGAAATTACCAGAGAATGTATCAGTGTGTTCAAAGCAGAACTCAAGAACCTTAGAGAGTGAGCGAATTAAGCGATGTCTATAAAAGCATTTTTGAACAATTACACTGATTTGCTGGTGGAATGATAATTTACTATCCAGGGTAACACCTAAAAGCTTTATTGATGGTGCAATATTCAGTGGTGTGGAATTTAAGCAGATAGAAGAGTGAAGAGTAATTCCTTCCTTGCAAGGGAAAAGTATTATTGAGGATTTTGTAACGTTAAGAGCCAATATGTTATCCTATAGCCAGTGACATATTTTCCATTTTATAATTTATGTCTGCAATTTCATTTTGATCATTTGTGTCTAGTGGGTGGAGTAGCTGGAGATCATCAGCATATGTGAATGGCATGAAGTCTATTGATTGACAGAGGGTTAGAAGAGGGGCCAGAAAAATGTTGAAAAGAAGTGGGGACAGAATAGAACCTTGGGGTATACCGTAATTAGTACTATAACTTTCTTATTTGATGTTATTGCAATTTACCCTGAAAGACCTATCATTAACATAGGACTAAACCACTCTAATACTCCGTGACTCCGATGGATTTCAATCGATTCAATAATAAATTATGGTCAACTGTGTCGAAAGTGGCCGAGAGGTCTAGAGAAATAAGTAAAGCGGATCCGTGATGATCTATGTAATATAATATTTTTGTTGTGAGACCTAATAATGGATGTTCGGTAGAATGATGTTGCCTAAAGCCGGTCTGATTGGGGTGTAAGGCCTTTGTTTTCTCCGTGAATTCGGAAAGTTGAAGAAAGACTATTTTCTCTGTTACTTTCGCAAGGAAAGGGATGTTTGCAATCGGCCGGTAATTTGAGGGTTTTGACGATTTCTCCTTGTGGTCTTTAATTATCGTGTGTATTATAGATTTTTTTCAAAGTTTTTGGTAGCTGACCTGATAATAAGCTATTAGAAACAAGTTTGTGAATATGCTCGCCAAAAATTGAGAAGTATCTTTTTAATAAAAGTGGAGGAAATGTGTCTTAACTATTACCTTTGATGTTCAATAATTGAATGACGCGTTAAATATCAATTAGTTTTGGGAGAGAGAACTGAGAACATTTTGAAGTGGGTATTTCGGATGAAGAAGTGACCCTGGTAGGATTACTGGTTACCCCTGTAATGGGTAGGGTGTCCCTAATTTTCTTAATTTTGTTTATAAAGTGATCTGCAAGTACTTGAGCAGATGGTTTGGCATCAGTGACTCCCTTTTGCTTGTTATAGTTGGATAAAGATCTAACAATGGAATAGAGTTTAGATGAATTCTTGGTTTTGTTACTTTGTTATGAGTCGTATTTTCTTTTTCTTTTTTATAATTAAATCTTTATTGATTTTCAATTTAAATTTCAAGTATTACACTTGTACAGAAAGAAATAATAGTAAGATATAATTTGATTTTACAGCCAATAAAGAAAACAACATTTAACTATTTATGCTCAAGTCCTCTTTGGATTCAACAAAGTAAATAAAAGAATCCAATGAAGGATCCAACGAAGTAAATAAAAGAAAAAATACAAAGTATTTTAACCAAATGCTGAAAGCTATAACACTGAAAATGAGGTCCCATACTTAATCAAATTATAGGGCTCAAGATTTTCCTCCATCCAGACGAGACATTGCCACAAAAGTTATCAATTGAGATGGTTCAAGGAACACATACTTAACACACAATACACTTACAAGGGTGTCTCAAATAAAAGGTAGCCCCCAGAGATATAACCCCAGATTTCAAAAGAAGAAATTCATGGCGGCACTTTTGCATCTCCCGTGAAAGATCTGGAAACATCTGTATTTTATGACCAAGGAAAATTTTTTGTCTATTTTTAAAGTAAAGTTTTAACAACCATGTTTTATCTATTGGAAGAGCTACAGTTATAATCAAAGTGGCTGGCGATGCTAAGTCTTTATCAGAAGTCTCTAAAAATTCTGAAACATTTAAAGGTTCTTGGTCTAAAGATTTTTGTTGTTGTTGATTATGGCCTTTATCAGGTAAATAATACACATGTGAGAATGGTGGTAACATTTCTTCAGATACTTCCAACATTTCCACTAAGTATCTCTTAAGCATATCTCTAGGTGTTACCATCTCAAGCCTAGGAAAATTAATTAACCTTAAATTAGTGCTACAAGAGTTGTTCTCAAGCATTTCAATTTTCCTCCTCAAGTTGATATTGTCCTTAACTAAAGTCTCTTGAAGTTGTTTAGATATACTAATTTCCTTTTCAAATTTCTGTATAGATGAATTAGAAGTAGTCATTTCCTTTCTTAAGTCATTCAACTCTTTAGTGTGTTCTTTAATTTTTCCTTCAATATGTTGAAAACTAGGAGTAAGACTTTACAGCCATTAGATCCCATAAAGAATCTAGGGTTACTTCAGCAGGCTTAAACAAAGAAATTGGAACTTGTAACGTAGTAGAGTGCTCACCATTCTGTAGATTGTCTTCAGGTCTTGCCTTCTGGCCATAACCCTCCTGCAAAGATGAATCTGCACCAGATATCTCCATTAGGGCTCCTTGAGTAAGAGCCCCAGCCTCCAAGCTCTCCACCGGATCCAAACTTGCCTCTGGAGAAGAGAACACCACTGGCTCCAGGGTTTCCCTACCCCTGGGAGAGCTGGTAACCTGAGGTTGCGGGGGGGGGGGGGGTGCGCCCTTACATCGGGGCTAAGTGTAGTATCAGGCCCAAGAGGAACCACTACGGGTTTGCCTCCCTGTGTCCTCAGCAGGCTGCTGTCCGATGTCGCCGAGATCTCCTGCATTAGCCTCAGGAGTTATTCAATGTTGCCAAGACCAGGAACTCCAGGGCACCGCAAGGCAGAAGCAGCGCTCTGGCCTCTTCTCTTGGGCATAGCGGTAAGTGAATACTGCTAGAAGAAAATTCCTTAGTTAAAGTTGCTGTCCTGACACGAACAGCTCAGTGCATCCAGCTTGCAGCAGCCATCTTGGATCTGTCTTTATAAAACTTGGTGAGCTCAGTGAATTTGTTCTGTGTGCTTTTATTTTTATTACCTCTCCATTTTCTTTCCTGGGTTCTTAGTTGTTTTTTGATTACTGTCAGTTCTTCCATGTACCAAGAGTTACGTTGCTTGCGAGCCAATATTACACAAGCTGAAAGAGGTGATAATGTGTCAAGAAGAAGCAGGAGCAATTTATTCCATTTTTCTAGTTGAACGACCATGAAACCATTGATATATTCATTGGTATCATATCAAAAGGTGTTAGATGTAGCAGTTGCATCGATTCTACTATAATCCCGAAAGGATATTGTTTTGTTGTTAAGGGTCTCTTTTATATGTTTAGATACGATTGTGAAGGTAATCTGATCACGGAACGGGTATGTTCACCACTGGGGTGATGATCTGATAATTAGATTCCGAGGAGAGAACCATGTCTAAAATGTGCCCACCTACATGAGTTGGTTCAGTTATTAGAGGGGTAAGTTGAAGGTCTTCAAAGAACGTGTTAAGTTCCTTTGTAACGTTATTGCTTTTATTGTCGAAGTGAACATTAAGTCACTGAGAATTATTGGATTATTTGTTGACGTGCAAAATTTGAATATTAGAGATTATAGAGTAGTTACTTTGTCCATAGAAACCTGGGGGGGGGGGGGACAAGATATAATAATATGAAATCGATTGGAGGATTGGAAGCAAGCTTAAATTGAAGAAATTCATGGGAGGGTTTGTTAGAGGACTGTACCAGATTTAGGGAGAGGTATGTCCGATAAATTATTTCTAGGCCACCCCCTTTTTTGCCTGCACAGTTACTTTATTTGAAGGAGTAGCAGGAGCAATTTTTCTTTGCTCCTGCCCTATGCAGAGCTGTAATCAAAAATGGTTGCACAAGTTCCTGGGACAGTCTCACGAGTTCTCACAGGTTCACAAGACTGTCCCAAGAACTTGCACAGCCATTTATGATCACGGCACAGCACGGGGCAGGAGTGAAGAAAAATCGCTCCTGCCCTGCTTCACTGCTAGACCACCAGGATTCAGAAGATATGTTGGAGAGGGGTCCAGGAGGTGGGAGGGAAGTGGGGTGGTTAACAGTTGGCTGGGACAGGACATGGGAAGGATCACTCCTGTTCCGGCTTACTGCTAGACCACCAGGGCTTACGGCAGGCCTGCGGGAGGCCTGCAACAGGTCTGGGTGGGGGGCAGGAGAGCGCGCAGACTTGAAAACCTGAATATAAACCGAGACCCCAATTTTTGAGCCATTTATTTGTCCCAAAAATCTGTTTATATTCGAGTATGTATTGTACACCAAAATCTGTGTTGGCTCCAGGTGACTTTTCTGAAAGTTAAATACCCATCCCAGTCTCTGAAGTAGCTGAATCACTCTTTGCACAGCCATTCTGCCTTCGGATTCTGACTGGACTCTTATCAGCCAATTGTCCAGATATGGATGTACCTGTATATCTACTCTGCGTAGGTGTGCTGCATCTACCATCATCACCTTGGTGAATAAGCATGGTGCCGTGGCAAGACCAAAGGGTAAAGCCACAAACTGGAAGTATTGCTCCAGTCTTCTGAGCCTCTTTGGGGCACCATGAAGTATATAGAGTATCTGCCGGAGCCCAAGTCTTCTTCTGGTATGGGTTCTATAGCTTCCAAATCTTGCAGCCTCTATACTGTTGCTCAGATTGACTGTTTTTTTCTGGCTTCCCATCCAGAGAATCCAGAAAGAGGTCCGGGAGGGGGTGAAAGAACTTAATCTTCTACCCCTCCTGTATAACTTCCAGCACCCAGTGGTCTGTAATGATCTCCACCCACGTTTCAGAAAAAGCTGAGAACCTCCCCCCAATGCGTGGAGGTCCAGCTAATGGCTTGGCGTCATAACTGCTTCTTGGGAATGAATGTGAAGCTGGATCCTGAAGATTGAGGGCGCCTGGTCCCTCTGAAAGCACAGTTACTTATCGTAACAGGTGTTATCCAGGAACAGCAGGCAGCTATTCTCACAAGTGGGTGACGTGATCCAACGGAGCCCCGATGCGGATGCCTCACAAGCAGACTTGCTTGAAGAAACTCGAAGTTTCGAGTCGCCCGCACCGCGCATGCGCGAGTGCCTACTCGCCCAGCGCAGGGTGTGTCTCCTCAGTTCAGATAGCTAGCAGAGAAGCCAACCCGGGGAGGTGGGTGGGATGTGAGAATAGCTGCCTGCTGTCCCTGGATAACACCTGTTATGGTAAGTAACTGTGCTTTATCCCAGGACAAGCAGGTAGGTATTCTCACAAATGGGTGACCTTCAAGCTAACCAAAGTGGGATGGTGGGAGAGTTGGCAATCTAGGAGACTAAATTTTGCAATACTGTTTGGCCAAACTGTCCATCCCATCTGGAGAAAATATCCAGGCAATAATGAGAAGTGAAAGTATGAACCGAGGACCAAATAGCAGCTCTACAAATTTCCTCAATAGGTGTAGATCTGAGGAAAGCCTCAGAAGCTGCCATTGCTCTGACCTTATGGGCTGTGACTTTATTGTGAAGAGGTAATTCAGCCTAGGCATAGCAGAATGAGATACAAGCCGCCATCCAATTGGAGATGGTACGCTTAGAGATAGGACGTCCCAACTTGTTCGGATCAAAGGAGACAAAAAGTTGAGGAGCAGTTCTGTGTGGTTTGGTGCGTTCCAAATAGAAAGCCAAAGCACGTTTACAGTCCAGAGTATGAAGAGCTGATTCTCCAGGATGAGAATGAGTCTTTGGAAAAAACACTGGAAGAACAATGGATTGGTTGAGATGGAATTCCGAGTCTACTTTAGGAAGGAATTTCGGATGAGTTCGAAGAACCGCCTTGTCATGATGGAACACTGTAAAAGGTGGATCAGTAACCAACGCTTGAAGCTCACTGACTCGTCGAGCAGAAGTGAGGCCAATGAGAAACACCACTTTCCAAGTAAGATACTTCAGATGAGCCTTGTCCATTGGTTCAAATGGAGGTTACATCAGTTGAGTAAGAACAATATTGAGGTGCCAAACCACTGGAGGCGGTTTGAGAGAAGGTTTGACATTGAAAAGTCCTTTCATGAATCTGGAAACCACAGGATGAGCAGAGAGAGGTTTCCCTTCAATAGGCTGATGGAAAGCAGCAATTGCACTAAGATGGACTCGGATCGAGGTAGACTTCAGACCAGACTGAGAAAGGTGCAACAGATAGTCCAAAACTGAAGATACGGAGGAAAGCTGAGGCTTCTTATGATGAGAAAAATACCAAGTAGAAAATCTAGTCCATTTTTGGTGATAGCATTGTCTAGTAGCAGGCTTCCGTGAAGCTTCCAAAACATCCCTCACAGATTGGGAAAACTGTAGAGGAGCTATGTTGAGAGGAACCAAGCTGTCAGGTGTAGAGACTGCAGGTTGGGATGAAGTAGAGATCCCTGATGCTGCGTAAGCAGAGAGGGAAAAACTGGTAGAAGATATGGCTCCCTGCTGCTGAGTTGAAGTAGAATGGAGTACCAGGGTTGTCTAGGCCAGCGAGGAGCAACCAGAATCATGGTGGCATGGTCAGACTTCAGCTTGACCAGCGTCTTTTGAATGAGAGGAAACGCATATAGAAAGAGATTCGTCCAGTCCAGAAGAAAAGCATCTACCTCAAGGCGATGAGGAGTGTAAATGCTGGAGCAGAACTGAGGCAGTTTGTAGTTGTGGGGGGCTGCAAAGAGGTCTATCTGAGGCGTGCCCCACTGAGAGAAGATGAAGGGGCGTGGAATGGAGAATCCATTCGTGAGGCTGTAGAAGACGACTCAAGTTGTCTGCTAAGGCATTGTCCACCCCATGAATGTAGACAGCTTTGAGGAAGGTGTTGTGGCAAATTGCCCAATCCCAAACTTTCAGAGCTTCCTGACAGAGGGAGGCAGATCCTGTCCCTCCTTGTTTGTTGACATAATACATTGCAACTTGATTGTCCGTGTGAATGAGGACTACACGATCGTGAAGCAGATGCTGAAAAGCATTGAGAGCATTGAAAATCGCCCTGAATTCCAGGAGATTGATGTGACACTGATGATCCGCACTGGTCCAATAGCCCTGAGTACGGAGACCATCTAGATGAGCCCCCCAAGCGTAAGTTGAAGAATCGGTCGTGAGAACCTTCTGATGGGGGGGGGTGTGTGAAAAAGTAAGCCTCTGGATAGATTGGAAGAAAGCATCCACCAGCGAAGAGACTGTGTCAGAGCAGGAGTGACCTAGATGTGTCGAGTCAGAGGGTCGGAAACCTGCGTCCATTGAGATGCCAAGGTCCACTGAGGAATTCTGAGGTGAAGTCAGGCAAAAGGAGTCACATGTACTGTAGAAGCCATGTGACCCAGAAGAACCATCATGTGTCTCGCCGAGATGGACGGGCGAGAGGAGACCGAATGACAAAGATGGAGAAGAGCCTCCAGACGTTGTTGAGGAAGGAACGCTCTGAGTTGGACAGTATCCAGAACAGCTCCGATGAATGGAAGAGTCTGAGAAGGCTGGAGATGGGATTTTGGAAAGTTGATTTCGAATCCCAGACTCTGCAGGAACCAGATAGTCCGCTGGGTCGCTAGGACGACTCCTTGAGACGTGGAATCCTTGATGAGCCAGTCGTCCAGGTAGGGAAACACCTGAAGACCATGGTTCCTGAGCGCAGCGGCCACCACTACCAGGCACTTGGTGAAGACTCTGGGTGACGAGGCCAGGCCGAAAGGGAGCACTCTGTATTGATAATGAAGATTTCCCACCCGAAATCTGAGGTACTGATGGGAGGCCGGATGGATGGGAATGTGTGTGTAGGCCTCCTTGAGATCCAGAGAGCATAACCAGTCGTTCTGCTCGAGGAGGGGATACAGAGATGCTAGGGTCAACATGCAAAATTTTTCTCTGACCAGAAATTTGTTGAGCACCCTGAGATCCAAAATAGGACGCAGATCACCCGTCTTCTTCGGAACAAGGAAGTACCGGGAGTAAAATCCCTTGTTCTGCTGAGCCAAACAAACTGGCTCGATAGCGCGGAGCTGAAGCAAGAAGGGCGGTCTGGGATACTCTCTCGGAGGATGTTCCGGAGGAACTTGATGGAACTGAAGAGAGTATCCCTCCCTGACAATGGAAAGGACCCAGAGATCGGAGGTAACAGTCGTCCATTGGTGGTAAAAATGATGGAGACGACCTCCGATAGGGGGAAAAACGGGAAATGGCAGAACGACTGAGGTTATGCTTTCTATCAGACAGTCAAAAAGGCTGAGGAGCCTTGGGTACAGCAGGTGGCTGAGGCTTCTGCTGCTTCTGAGGATGTTGACTCTTGACATGCTGATGAATGGAAGGAGCCTGTTTAGGTGGAAAACGCCACTGGTAAATCAGAGGAGGGTGTGTAGGGCGAGGAGGAGCCGGCTTCGGCTTCGGGCAGAGAATGGATGCAAAAGACTTCTCGTGGTCCAAAAGCTTCTTGGTGGCTGCCTCAATAGACTCGCCAAAAAGGTCATTGCCAGCGCAAGGAACATTAGCCAGCCGGTCCTGCAGGTTAGAATCCATGTCGATGGTCTGGAGCCATGCCAGACGCCACATGGCCACCGAGCAAGCAGTAGCTCGAGCAGACAGCTCAAAAGCATCATAGGAGGACTGAAGAAGCTGCAGCCAAAGTTGGGACAAGGATGCAAGGACTTTTTGGTATTCAAAATGCGCACGAGAATCCAGATAAGGCATGAACTTTTGAAGGATGGAGAGAAAGAACTCAAAGTAGGTGATGAAATGAAAATTATAGTTGAGGACTCTGGAGGTCATCATAGAGTTTTGGTAGATGCGACGACCAAATCTGTCCATCGTTTTGCCTTCCCTGCCTGGAGGAACAGTGGCATACACCTGAGAAGGATGAGAACATTTCAAAGAAGATTCAACCAGAAGAGATTGGCGAGACAATTGAGCACTGTCAAGCTCCTTGTATCTGGAATCCAATTTGCCTGGAATAGCTGGAATGGAATAAGGAGTTTCCAGACAGCAGACAAAGGTTTGATCCAAAAGCTTGTGATGAGGAAGCTTGAGGGATTCAGCGGGAGGTTGAGGAAGATGCATGGTCTCGAGATACTCCTTGGAAAACTTAGATCCAGTGTCAAATTGAATATCCAAATCAGCTGCCATCTGACGCAGAAAAGATGAAAAAGACAGCTGATCTGCCAAAGCCTGGCCTCGAGAGGGACTCGAGGATGTCGAGGCAGCTTGCTCCAGTGAAGAAGGAGATCTGGATGGAGAAAAAGAACCCACCGGGTCTTCAAGATCCGGAAGCGGAAGGGTCGAAGCAGTAGGTGGGGAATATTGAAGAAAAGGCTGCTTCCGATGAGGTGAGGCATGCCTGGATGAATGCTTCGAAGAATGCCTCGATCTATGATGCGAGCTGTGCCTCGAAGCAGGCCTCGACAATTGAGGAGATCATGTCCCCGCCGAAGCCCCCAGAGAATGGCTAGGGCTGGAGGCTGTGGAACGAAGCAGAGGCGGTTGAGTGGAAGAACCTCGAGGCACTCGCAAAGACTCTGCTCCTTGCATCGAGTGTACGAGTTCCAACGGAGGCATGGGCAAAAACTCTGCTCCTTGCAATGCATGCCGAGATGCCAGACCAGACACTCGCAGAGACTCTGCTCCCTGTAGAGAGTGTGCGTACGACTGAGGCACAGGAGGCGGCTCGACCTCGCGGGAGACCTCTGCATGCCCAGGCTGGATTTGTGAGAGAAGCTTCAGCCCCATGGTAGTAAAGAGCTGAATGAATTGCTTCTCCAATAAGGTCTGGAACGAAGCCGGCAAAGATGGATCTGCGTCTCCAACGGGACCACCTGCACGGGCTTCGTGCTCCCTCGAGGCAGTGTGAGAGTGCTTGGACTTAGAAGCCTTGGGCACTTTAAGAACCACCGGGGGAATGGGCTGCTGTGCTATCTCACCTGAAGAGACAGAGGAAGGCACTGCAGCAGGCGTCGAAGACAGTGCCGGTACAAACGAGGCAGGTTTGATGAGGCTCGGAGCAGAAGCTGTGGAAGCCTGGAGAGCATCGGATGATGTCGAGGGCGAAGCACCTTTCGATGACGAAAGCTCCATCAAAGACTCCATGCTGAAAAGCTGCTCCCATAGGATGCAACGACGCTTGAAAGCACGAGACTTAAGTGTTGAACAAGGCCGGCACGATTTCGGGAGATGTTGAGGCCCGATTCACCGAATACAGCATCGATGAGGGTCCGTCAGGGAAATCGCGCTGGCACTTGGAACACTTTTTTAAACCGGTTGCAGGACGGGACATAGGCCGAAAAAGCTCCGCCGCAAGATCGAAGCCGCGGGGCTGCGGCCACATGGCCTGCCCGGTCGAACGAACGGAAGAAATTTTTTTTTTTTTAAAACAAGAAAACAACTAATAAAAACAGTGATTCTGAGTAAAAATAACACAAAACCGCGGACAAAAGAAGGCACAAGTGAAAACACTTCACGAAGAGAGTCGAAGACGGACTTCTCGGCTCCGCGGAAAAGTAAGAACTGAGGAGACACGCCTTGCGCTGGGCGGGAAGGCACTCACACATGGGCGGTGCTGGCGACTCAAAACTTCGAGTTTCTTCAAGCAAGTCTGCTTGTGAGGCGTCCACATCGGGGCTCCGTTTGATCATGTCACCCACTTGTGAGAATACCTGCTTGCTTGTCCTGGGATAATCTTTGCGTTGAGGTTTGAAATGATCTCTAGCGTGAAGGGCCTCCTGAGAACTGGCAATATTATCTTGAGGCCTGAAAATTACTGTGTCCTGACCCCCCTAAGGGTTCGAGGTCTGCTGTCTGATAAAGTCTTCGGTGTGCGATCCTGCACACTGGCCATAAGATTATCCAGGCCTTTCCCAAAGGGTCATTGTCCTTTAAATGGTAATTTACTCAAGGCCGACTTGGAGGAGGAGTCCTCTATCTGATCCACAGCATCCTAAGGGCAGAAATGGAATAAGCAGACATTTTGCTCATGACTGAAAAGTGGGAGTGTGTGGGAGTGTGTGTTAGAGCTACAGCCTCAGCACCCCGAGGTTGTGGGTTCGAATCCCGCACTGCTCCTTGTGACCCTGGTAAGTCACTTAATCTCCATTGCCCCGGGTACATTAGATAGAGTGGGGGCCGGGACAGTTAGGGAAAAATACCTGAATAATTTGTACCTGAATAATTTGTACCTCAATAATAATTAAGTACCTGAATAATTTGTAATCCGCATAGAATTGTAGGATATGCAGAATATAAATTATTTTTAAAAAAGGATCATACAAAGCATCAGCTACATAACTCACTCCAGACATCAGATACTGGTGATTCCTTCCAGCTACTGCCTCTGGATTATGTCACAACTTGAAGTGGCAAGTCCAGGTGACAAAGATGCCGTTGTAGCTGCTTTTAAACCTGAGGCCGCAACTTCAAATAGCTTCTTAAGAACAAAAGCCAGCCTGGGGTCCTGGGTGTCTTTTAATACCACACCACCTTCACTAGGAAGGGAGGTACGGTTGGTAACCTGCGTCACCAGGGAATCCACTTTTGGTGGAACAAAGAGCTGGTTGAATTCTGCATCTATCGGACAGAGCTTTGCCTTTGCTTTGGCCACCTGAAGGGGCCCCTCTGGGATTTCCCAGTGGTCCATTAGTATCTTTGTAATGTCTTGATGAGAGGGAAAACATGTAGTCTGCACCTATGTGCTGCTCATAAGTGAGCACTGTGCGGAACTGCAGAGTTTCTCTCTTTGATTCCTGGAGGGATTCCATGATTAACTCCAAAAGCGTTGAGGGCTTAAAATAGCCTGCGTACAGTTGGGTCCTCTTAGATTAGAAGCCTTCACCAGATCCAGCCTCCTTAGACTGGAAGCAGCATCTCCTGCTACTGAGGGCCCAGAGTAGGACAGTAAAGGCATCGATATAGAGCCCTCATCTTCCCAGTCCTCCTCAGACTTGACCTTCCCTTCTTGTACATGGCAGTGTCGTTGGGGAGTTGCACTCTTAGGTGGGGAAACCCCTGGTACTAGCATGGCTACTATCTCAGAGTGTTCCATGCAGCCCTTATTTATCATATAAGTTTCAAACAACTTATTCTACACCTGCCTAGGATGTCCAGATGGCCCCTGCGGATGCTCATGAGTTCTTTTGGGGGTTTTGTGGTAGCGGCACGGCTGTGCTTCACTAAGGATGCATTTTCACTGTTCTCCCTAGCTCAAACCTGGATATCTGGGAACTAACACCTCCTGAGGAAGTAGTTTCAAGTTTTATTAAAATCTGATAAAATGCTAATCATAAATACTAAGCGTTTGATAATAAAAATAAAAATGGGGAATAGATAATGACAAGGTGGTTGTTAACTGTGGATAGCCACAGGTAACCCTGCCGAAACGTGACCAAAAATAAAAGGTCACCACGAGATCGGGGACAAGCCATTCAGCGCCCCATAGAGCGGTGAATGGTGAGCACGCACAGTGAACAAGCGTGCGGTCCGGCAGCCCCCTCTCTCCCGCCAGCCGTGCATCTCCCTCCCTCCCTTTCCCTTACCTTCTCTTTGTGGCGAAACTGGCAATTTCTAAAAGGCTGTATTACAGCCGGAGCCTTGAAGCCGCGTCGCGTTGCCTGCTGAAAAAGTCTCCTCTGACGCAACTTCCTGTTTCATCGGAGGAGACTTTTCCAGCAGGCAACGCAACGCGACTTCAAGGCTCCGGCTGTAATACAGTGCATAGCCTTATAGAAATCACCAGTTTCGCCACAAAGAGAAGGTAAGGGAAAGGGAGGGAGGGAGATGCACGGCTGGCCGGCAGGAAGGAGCTGCTGGACCGCATGAAGGGTGCTGGGGGTGGGGGGATGGAGAGGAGAAGATGCTGAAGCAGCCTGAAGGGAAATGGGGAAGAGAGAGTGGGGAGAAGATGCTGGGAAATGGGGAAGAGAGAGTAGGGAGAAGATGCTGGGAAATGAGGAAGAGAGAGTGGGGAGAAGATATTGAAGGGAAATGGGGAACAGAGAGTGGGGAGAAGATGCTGGAAGGGAAGAAGGCAGAGATGCCAGACTATGGGGAAGCGAAGGGAAGAAGATGGGTGCCAGACCAATGGGGGGGGGGGTGAAGGGAGAGGCACAGTAACAGAGCAAATGGAAGATACAGAGAGACGGCAGACAGTGGATGGAAGGAATTGAATGAGAAGATGAGGGAAGCAGAAACCAGAGAACAAAGGTAGAAAAAAAATTTCTATTTATTTATTTAGCTTTAGGATAAAGTAGTATAAAGTAGTATATTAATTGTGTTTATAAAAATTTATAAACAAAGCCCTGCCAGCTGAACATCTCTTTCTCTAGTTCAGCAGCCAGAACTTTGATTTATAAGGAAAGAATAAGCTAAATATTGTAGTGCTGAGGCTTGTATGGATGCTGCGGGGATGGGGCGGTGAAAGGGATGGCGGGGACGGGGCAGTGAAGGGGACAACGGGGATGGGGCGGTGAAGAGGATGGTGGTCCGGGGACGGGGCAGTGATAGGGACAGAATTTTTCCCCGTGTCATTCTCTAATGGGGAACAATCAACAAACTTAAGACACAACTTTACTTACATGAAAACAACAGGAAAGTGTGAAGAAATACAATTTTAAAAGGAGAGAGTACAATTAAGGTTAAAAACAAAAGGGAAATAGGAGAAATCATATTGATGTTGAATATGAGTAAAAACAGAATGTGGTAAGAAAGGAGCCAGAGATCGATTAGCAATCATAAGCGTCTTTAAATAAGAAGCTTTTTAAGGTTGCCCTTAAAATTATCTAGATTTTGCTCCGCCCTTAAATATGATGGTAACGAATTCCATATTGTAGGGGCTAAAGTTGCAAATGAAGAGGCCCTATGGGTACTAATGATTTTTAGGGATGGGACTTGAAGAAGGTACTGTGATGCGGATCTTAAAGTTCTCAAAGGTCATGAGGAATAAGATACTTATGAATAAAAGCAGGTTCTTTGGTGTTCATAATTTTAAAGGAGATTAATGCAATTTTATAGGTGGTGAATTGGTGACCAATGTGCATTTTTTAACAGAGGAGTGACATGATCAAATTTTTTCTTTTTCGTTATAATTTTTATTGCAGTGTTTTGTATTAATTGTAAGCGTCACATGTCTTTTTGGCAGATTCCTTTAAGTAAGGAATTGCAGTAATCGAGTTTGGAAATTATGAGGGAATTAATTAAAATATTAAGAGACTGAGGATCAAGGATGTTAGCTAAGGATTTAATCATTATGAGTTTCCAAAAACAATTCTTAACAACAGCACTAATCTGAAAACGATAGGACAGTTTATTGTCAATCATTACTCCAAGGATTTTGATAGAGCTAACGAAGTTTACCGGTGTGCTATTGATCGTTATTGGGGATGTTAAGTGAAGATTTTCTTTCCAAGGAAAAAGAAGACAATTAGTTTTAGCGAGAGCTTGTTATCACAAAGCTATTGGCTGATCTTATTGAGTTTTAAGTTGACAAGATTGATGTCATCAGGATTGGATCCATCAATGGGGTGGATAATCTGAATATCGTCGTCATAAGCGTATGCGGTAAGGCCAATTGATTGACCTTACCGCATGAGCAATGGGGCCAGATAGATATTGAAAAGTAGAGGGGAGAGTATCGATCCTTGGGGAACGCTGAAGTTATTTTTAAATATGGTTGATGTGTTGTTAAAGGATACTACTGAGGTATGATTAGAAAAGTAAGAGGAAATCCAGTCTAAAATTTGTTCAGAGATTCCAACGGCAGCAAGTCTTTGAAGTAGTAATGAATGATCTATCGTATCAAAGGCGGCTGAGAGACTTGTGTTGCTCCAGATAATATTGTATGGAAGTGGTGAGACCAATTAAAGAATATTCTGTTGAATGATTTTTACAAAAACCGGTTTGATTGAGGTGTAAAGCATGAGTATGGTCAAAAAAATCAGATATCTGGTTGAACACTATTTTCTCATTTAATTTTGAAAGAAATGGAAGATTTGATATAGGTCTGTAGTTGGCGCAGTCAGAGGTACTATCTTTACTGTTTTTAATTATAGGATAAATTTGAGAATGTTTCCAGGCTGATGGCATTGTTGCAGTGGTAAGGCTTTTGTTAATTAATTTGAGTATAAATGGTCCAAAGATAGAGAAGTGGTGTTTTAAGATAAATGGTGAGATGGAATCAGAATTGGAACCTTTAGGGTTTAAAGAGTGCATAATACGCTGAATGTCATTTAGAGAAGGAAGATTGAAATGAGAACATGTTGCACATAGATGGTTTATGGTATTATCTTCTGTATTATGGAAACTTTGAGATTTATTATTATTATTGAATTCCTTATGGTTTGGATTTTTGCTTGGAAAAAGTTTGCCAGGCTTTGGGCTGTAGGTGTGGAATCACTTTTATGGCCTCTTTTACAAAGCCGCACTAGCGGCTGCCACGCAGCAATGGCCCCGAAGCCCTTTAAATCTCTGTGGGCTTCGGGGCCATTAGCGCAGAGCAGCCGCTAGTACGGTTTTGTTAAAGAGGCCATTAGTGTTTTCTTTTTGTTTGAAATGTGTCAGATTTTTTAGGATGGAAAATAAGGCTGAGTAGCTCTTTGCTTTTGAAATACATTTTTGTAATATTTTTTCTTTTCTAGATTTACTGATTGATTGAAGTAGAGAAATCTAAACCAACAGCTCCCACCCCCCACCCCCGACATGGTCGATCCTCAGATGGCCATCCAGTGTAAATCTGGCATGAATCCAAGATATTTTGGCCTAAGGAGTCCATTACACCTGTTTTTGAACAAAATCAAGGTGTTTTTAGGCAGAGGCTTTTGTTATCAAATCAGGAAATCCAAGATGGCTGCCACAGCAACGATTTTAACTACGAAAATGGCCTGTGGGAGCTACACTAGCGATTTTGGGATTTTAGAGGTGGGGGACCCTGACTATCCCCAGAAACCAAAAAATTCCACTTTTAAGGACCTCCCCACCCCCGATTTTGTATTAAAGGCAGTCAAGCCTGTTACTCACTGTGCCATGCTGTGTGTTAGGAGCTGCTTGTAGGGAAGCTGCAGACAGTTTACAGGGAGAACCTCTGCTTAAACAAGCCTGGAATCTTAACTGCTTGTCTCTTCAGACTGTCTCTCGGTCCCAATGACTGGCCAGAGACCTCAACCCCCACCAGAACCCCACGTGTGTAGTTGGGAGAGGAAAGCAATTGGCCCCGATCCCGGAAAAAATGCCACAGAGCCACTCAGCCTGTGCTCAAGCCCACTGAGATTCCTGATCTCCCGGACTGTTAGTGCAGGCTGTCCAAATGGGTGCACTGCAATGTAATCTGCCTCTTCAATGTAATCTGCCTCTTACCTTAAGAGTCTGTGCTCTCCTATAGCCAAAGATGTCCCCAGATTGGTAACCTCTGCAGCACTGAAAAGCCTTGCAAACAGTAAGTTAAAATCGAATTTAAAAGAAAGAAACATGAGCAGAAAAGACAGGCTCCTACCATCTCACTTGTAGAGAGACAACTGAGAAATCGGAGGACAGAGATGGGAGGTGGAGCAAAAGAATACTAATGAGGTTCTATAAAATAATTCTTGCAGGAATAGATTGACTACTCAAAGATTCAGGAATAATGTGTTTGTTGCACTAGAAAATACATTCCTTTAAGCTACATAGAGGTCTGACAATTAAGTTCACAAACTTGCTGATAGGCGCTTACGTTGGCAGCACTATACAAACAACTTGGTAAGGTTTCATAACCTTGGTATATCAGTGTCTCACAGCTGTGTTTTTGTTGACATGTGACAGTGTCTTACTGAGTGCATTGTTGTTGCATGTTTTTGTGTGCCGTTGCAAGAACGTCAGAGCTTAAATAAAAGCATAGGAGAGCCAAAGTTTGCCAAGATCTTTTGGAGAGGCAAGATGATGTTTTGGGCCATGTTATCACTGATGATGAAACATGGGTGTACCAATACGACTCTGAAACAAAGTGTCAAAAGTGCACAATGGAAGTCAGACAAATTTTCCACGACCAAAAAAGTTCCATCAGTCCAAATCAAGAGGCAAAACGATGTTGCTAACCTTTTTTGATATCAGAGAGATTGTACATTATGAATTTGTACCAACTGGACAAAAGTTAACCAAGTTTACTATTTGGAAGTGCTGAAAAGGCTGCGTGAAAAAGTTAGACAAAAACGACCTGAACTTTTCGCCAACAACGGAGGAGAACACAGCCCCGGGAAAGGACGTCTCCGCGCAGACCGAGGCCATCCCACAGCAGTACATCACGGCCTCTACACAGACAGAGGAGGTCGGTCAGCGGGATGAAGACATCATGCAGGAACTAAGAAGCCTTAGGGAGGAGGTGAAACGTCTGAGAGGCATTAGAGAGGATGAGGCCTACATCGATGGGATAGTGCAGGAACTATCCCAAATCATAGAACGGGCCCGTGACGGATCACCCATGATGACTCCAGGGCCGCCGACAAAGAAACCAACTGTTGCAGTTCAGGAGATGGATGGAGACACTGACTCCTGGCAGTTAGTGACCTCCTCCACAGGTAAACATAGGAGACCCCCCCCACCCATTTACAATCTCCTCACCTTCTCACTCTTTCTCTCACCAGGGCAGCTCCACATCAACTCCACAGCTGAGCCTGAAGAACAGATTCCAGGTCTTGCAGGAAGAGACTACCGACGTGGACCAGGATCAACACACTTCTCCATCTCCGGGGACGATGGATCGACACCCCCAAAAGTAGCGTAGAGTAATAGCTATTGGGGACTCCATGTTGAGGGGCATCGAGGGACCAATATGCAGACTGGATATGCAGACGAGGGAAGTCTGCTGTCTGCCCGGAGCCAGAATAAGAGACGTGACCACCTGTCTCGATAGACTTCTCAGGCCCCAGGACCACTTCCCCATGCTGCTCATCCACGTCGGAACGAATGACACTGCCAAGAACACCCTGGAAGACATAGCGAGAGACTTTGGAGCTTTGGGAAAGAGGCTGAAGCAGATAGGAGCACAGGTAGTATTCTCTTCCATTCTTCCTGTTAGGGGCAGAGGAAGGGACAGGGACGAACGCATCCTGAAGACGAATGAGTGGCTACAACGATGGTGCCAGGAGATGAACTTCAGATTCCTGAATCACGGAGAGACACTACAGGGACTACAGGGACC
This sequence comes from Geotrypetes seraphini, assembly GCF_902459505.1. Classification (NCBI taxonomy): domain Eukaryota; kingdom Metazoa; phylum Chordata; class Amphibia; order Gymnophiona; family Dermophiidae; genus Geotrypetes; species Geotrypetes seraphini. The sequence goes on along the minus strand of NC_047088.1, from coordinate 141,951,950 downwards.
AGAAGGCCTCCACCTGACCAACAGAGGTAAGAATGTCTTGGGACACAGACTAGCCCGCCTACTTCGAAGGGCTTTAAACTAGGTAAGTCGGGGGTGGGTACCCACTTTTACACCGGAGCAGTAAGTAACAATCCTGATGTAGCGAACCAACATTACGCTTCTAGATCTGAGGTAAGTACTCTTAATGCAAACGAATCGCTAGGAGACAATTTGACTCAAATGGGTGGCTCACAATAGGAGCTTAGCAAACAGAAAGAGTGGAGAGCTATGTATGTTAACGCACACAGCCTAGGGAATAAATTTCTAGAACTAGAAACAGAAATAGTTAATGCAGACATAGACATAGTAGCAATATCCGAAACATGGTTCACAGACTCTCATGGGTGGGATATAACCATACCAGAATACAACCTGATTAGACAAGATAGAGAGGGTAAGTTAGGTGGTGGGGTAGCACTTTATATCAAAGAGAACATTAAGACAACCAGGATCACAGATGTCAAGTATACTGGGGAATCCATCTGGGTAAACTTGGCCAGAGGTGGAGAAAAATGCCTGTACCTTGGTGTGGTATACAGACCTCCGAGACAATCGGAGGAAAAGGACGCAGAATTAATTGAAGACATTGAGAATATCACCTTACGGGGGGAGGCTGTTCTATTAGGAAACTTCAACATGCCTGATGTAGACTGGAACACACTATCAGCAACAACTTGTGATAGCAGGAGGATATTAACGTCCATGAAGAGAGTACGGCTCAAACAAATGGTACTAGAGCCCACTAGGGCCCAGGCCATCCTGGACCTGGTACTTATGAATGGGGAAAGCATCTCGGACGTCTCGGTGGGAGAGACGCTAGCCACCAGTGACCATAACATGGTATGGTTTAACCTTAAGAAAGGCTTCCCTAGATCACAAACTAAAACAAGGGTACTCAATTTCAGAGGCACTGACTTCGCATGCATGGGAGATTTCGTCTACCAGACGCTGCAGGTTCAAGAAGTAACTGATAATGTGGAAGCTATGTGGACAACTTTAAAATCGATCCTTCATGAGGCAACTATCCGCTACATAAAATTGGTAACCAAACAACAAAAAAAATGGAAACCCCAATGGTTCACAGATGAGGTATCATACCTCGTCAAGGAGAAGAAAAGAGCATTTCTATCGTACAAACGCATGGGGGAAAAAGAAGCAAACGTTGAATACAGGACAAAATCTGCAGCGGTCAAAACAGCAGTCAGGGAGGCCAAACTTCGTATGGAAGAAACTCTAGCGAAGAACATCAAGAAAGGGGACAAATCCTTCTTCAGATACATTAGCGACAGGAAAAAGAACACAAACGGGATAGTACGCCTTAGAACGCCAGACGGGAATTATGTGGAAACTGACTCTGATAAAGCCAAACTACTGAATGATTACTTCTGTTCAGTCTTTACCTGCGAGGCACCAGGGCACAGGCCTCGGCTGGATGCAAAGCAAAGCATGGATGACCCATTTCAGAAGTTTGAGTTCACACCATCTGATGTTTACAAAGAACTGTCAAGACTCAAGGTGAACAAAGGACAATCTGCATCCAAGAGTGCTCAGAGAGCTATGCAATGTTTTGGCGGAACCGTTAGCCATGCTCTTCAATCTCTCCCTAAGTACGGGGAGAGTCCCCCTGGACTGGAAAACTGCCAATGTTGTTCCTCTACACAAAAATGGTTGCAGAGCGGAGGCTGCGAATTACAGACCAGTAAGTCTCACATCAATAGTGTGTAAACTCATGGAAACTCTACTTAAAGGGAAATTAGACACGATATTGGATGAGGGGAATCTGAGGGATCCCTGTCAACATGGATTCACTAGGGGCAGGTCATGCCAATCCAATCTTATCAGCTTCTTTGACTGGGTGACAGGAAAGCTAGACTCGGGAGAGTCTCTGGATATAGTGTACTTGGATTTCAGTAAAGCGTTTGACAGTGTCCCACACCGTAGACTATTAAACAAGATGAAATCGATGGGGTTAGGTGAGAAACTAACGGCATGGGTCAATGATTGGCTGAGTGGAAGACTTCAGAGGGTGGTGGTCAATAGCACCCTCTCTAAGACATCGGAGGTGACTAACGGAGTGCCGCAGGGCTCAGTCCTGGGACCATCCCTTTTTAACATATTCATAAGGGACTTGACCCGAGGGCTTCAGGGAAAAGTAGCGCTGTTTGCCGACGACGCCAAACTGTGTAATATAGTAGGTGAAAGCGATCTCACGGATGGTATGGCGCAGGATCTGATCAAGTTGGAAAACTGGTCCTCAACATGGCAGCTGGGCTTCAACGCAAAGAAGTGTAAGGTGATGCATCTCGGCAGCAGAAATCCATGCAGAACATACACCTTGAATGGAGAAACACTAGCTACGACCTCAGAAGAACGGGACTTGGGAGTAATCATCAGTGCAGACATGAAGGCTGCCAAACAAGTAGAGAAGGCCTCATCCAAGGCAAGGCGGATGATGGGATGTATCAATAGAAGCTTCGTCAGCCGTAAACCTGAAGTCATAATGCCACTGTACAGAACCATGGTGAGACCTCATCTGGAGTACTGTGTGCAATTCTGGAGGCCACATTACCGTAAAGATGTACTTCGAGCTGAGTCAGTCCAGCGAATAGCCACTAGGATGGTCTCCGGACTCAAGGGTCTCTCATACGAGGAAAGACTGGGTAAGTTGCAGCTCTACTCTCTAGAGGAGCGCAGGGAGAAGGGTGACATGATTGAGACATTTAAGTACGTCACAGGTCGTGTCGAGGTGGAAAACGACATATTCTTTCCTAAGGGACCTTCATTCACAAGGGGGCACCTGCTCAAACTCAGAGGAGGGAGATTTGGTGGTGACACCAGGAAGTATTTCTTTACAGAAATGGTGGTGGATCACTGGAACAAACTACCGGTGCAGGTGATCAAGGCCACTAGCGTGCTCGACTTTAAGAATAAATGGGACATCCACGTGGGATCTCTACGTGGGTCGAGCAGCACTCTGACTTAATGGGGTGGGACAGTAGAGTGGGCAGACTTGATGGGCTATAACCCTTTTCTGCCATCATCTTTCTATGTTTCTATATGTTTCTAACTCATGGCTCTTGCATCACAATGCACCAGCTCACACAGCACTGTCTGTGAGGGAGTTTTTAGCCAGAAAAACAAGTAACTGTATTGGAACACCCTTCCTACTCACCTGATCTGGTTCCCAATGACTTTTTTCTTTACCCGAAGATGAAGGAAATATTGAAAGGAAGACATTTTGATGACATTCAGTACATCAAGGGTAATATGAGGTAGGACAATTAAGTTCATGAACTCATAATAGAAATAGTGCTACATACCTCATTGCTCAATATCAATATGGTCACCTTCAAAGTAATTACCCTGGGAAGCTATGCACCGATGCCAGTGCCTAGTCCACCATTCAAAGCAGGGACAGACAGGTGAAAATGCTTGAGTACCTGAATAAATTAATGTACTTCCAAGTACCGAAGCCACGAAGAACTTAAAAAATCTGGTGAAACCCCCCCCCCCATCCCCAAATAATGAAAACAGCACAACAGAGCAAAACACACATTCTGAGTTTTCTGGCAGAAGGAATAACAGAGGGGTGCTGTGCTCCACTGCAGAAGGGGAGTAGTTCTCAGGTTCTTAAAGGGATATGGGAATCAACAGCTCAAGTATGAACTCCTGCATATCCACAACAGAACCAGAGATTTTAGGATTTTAAGGGTGGGGAACCCTGGCTCCTACCCAAAACACTTTTGAAGACCCCCCCCCCCCATTTTCTTTATGGGCTATCAGCCCTGTACTCAATGTACTATGCTAAAATTAGATCAGTTACCTACGCTCATTCCACTACCTTCTGGTCCCACACTGCAGATCGAATTCTCAAGCAAAGTTTTGGGCATCATTATTGACTCTACACTTTCCTTTAATGATCATCTCAACTCTGGTAAAAAATTATTTTTTTTGTCTTCACATGTTGAGGAAAGTGAGATCCTACTTCCGCCAACAACATTTTGCTGTCCTTGTACAATCAATCATTCTTTCCAGACTGGACTATTGTAATTCCATCTAACCAAGAAACATCTTCAAAGATTTCAGCGGATCCAGAACACTGCGGCTAGGTTGATCTTCATAAAAAGCAAATTCGAACATGTTTCTCCGCTTCTGGCAAATCTTCACTGGCTTCCGGTGATTTCTAGGATTCACTTTAATCTAATCTAATCTAATCCTTAGGTTTGTATACCGCATCATCTCCAAAATGTACCTGCCTAATTTTCAAGATCCTACATGGCATTCTTCCTCCCCTAATCCCACTATCCTGAAATTCTTCGAGACCTGACACTACCAGATCCGCATACTCGTTAAAAGGCGTCATGTATGCAGGTAAATTAAGGAAATCCCTTTTCTTCAAATTCACTGAGCTCTGGAATAACCTCTCTGCCCCGCTGTGGAACCTAGACTCATTCCAATTATTCCGAAAGCATCTGAAAACCTGGCTTTTCTCCAAAATGTAAAGCTATCTATTTAAAATGTAAAGCTAGCTATCCTCTTCATAACCTCTAATTTCTTATTATGTCCTTCCCTCATTTATTGAATTACCTGTAAACCGTGCCGAGCTCTATCTTTATGGAGATGATGCGGTATACAAACTTAAGTTTTAGTTTAGTTTAGTTTGTGCTAGAAGTATATGCTGACACTGCTGAAGGGGAGAATTTCTGCCACAGGCAAGCCTGGAAACCGGATTGCTTGCTTCTTCCGACTACCTCTCAGTCCCCCTGGTGGGACTGAGACCTCAACTCCCTATCTAACTCATAAGTGTGCCAGGGGGAGGAAGCGTAGTCAGCCCCAATCCTGGAAATCCACCATGGAGCTGTTCTAGCCCACTGCAGACAGAACCTGGGGCAAGCCTTGCTTCCAGGGAGACCAGTCCCCAAGCTCCCGAACTATTAATGCAGGATGGCCAAGCAATGCAGGCGACTCCTTGGTTACAGACTTCTCTCCTGCAATCAGAGATGTCCACAGACCAGGAGCTTCAGCAACACCAAAAAAAAGCTTCTCGATCGAATGATAAAACCCTAAAAAAGAAACATGAGCAGAACAGACAGGCTCCTACCCCTCGTGTGTAGAGAGAATAACTGGGGCAAACAGGACAGCCCAGGGAGAAGGAGCGGTAAAATGCAAATAAGCCTCTCTGTACACACCTCATGGGTGAAGGTGCATAAATCCAGGGGTTCAAGACTGACATTCCTATCAAACTAGGATTTTTAGTTTTAAGAAGCACAGAAGTAGGCATGGGTTCCTAATTGCCTAAGCATGCAATGAAATCCTTTGTATTCCCATCCTGCTCCTACATTTCTTTATCTGTATAGAACAGAAGTGGGTGTTCAAAGCATTAAGAAAAAAAATATTCTCAGAAAAATACACCGATTCTTTCAGTGACTCTCATTTACACAACATGCACACTGAATAAGGGCCATTGTGAATATTCATAGTAATAAATATCATATTCTTTCATACAAAAGAAATTATTCGTGAGAGGCATATAGCCATAAGATAAAGTATAAATTAAGGTCAGATTGATTTAGCAGTGATGTTCCATTGAATACAGTGATCCTGAATACAGTGGCAAAAAGTATTTTATTTTCCTCCAAATCACAAACAAATTAGTAAAAATTGAGGTTACGTACTATACTGCCCACTACTGGTTTGGTAGATTGGAGTTGGCACTGTCACTGTAGTAATTGCAGGTGCTGATGTTTCTTCTTCAGATTTCTCCTCTTCAATCCTTGGAACTCCTGGAGCATCCGAAGACAAGTCATTCAATATTTTTCTAGGAAAAGAGAACATAGCCATACATTTAATTACATTACATTACATTACATATTTCTATTCCACCATTACCTTTCGGTTCAAAGTGGATTACAAAAAGAGTTACGGAAGAAGGGTTACAACGTTAGATCAGAGAAGGTTTCCAAGAGAGGGAAAAGTAGGATCTGGGGTTAGGGAGGGGATGGTAAAAGGGGGGATAAGCTTTATCATGGTATTAAGCTTTATTAAGGGATTTCTTGAAGAGTATAGTTTTTATTTCCTTTCTGAACATCTTGTAGTCTGGGGTTGTTGTCAATAGGTTGGAGACTTGGTTGTCTATCTTCGCTGCCTGAGTGGCCAGTAGTCCGGTGTATATTTTTTCCGTTTTACTTCTTTGATTGGGGGGTTAGTGAATGGGGTGTGTGTTTTTCTATGCCTGGTAGAGGTGGTTTGGATGAGGCGGTTGTTTAGGTAGGTTGGGCTGTCTCCATTTATAGTTTTAAATAGTATACAGTAGAATTTAAATTGTATTCTTTCTTGGATTGGAAGCCAATGAGAATTGATGAATGCCTCAGTAATGTGATCATGTTTTTTCAATGAATAGACGAGTCTCAGAGCTGTATTCTGAATTGTCTGTAGTTGTTTAATCATTATTGCAGGGCAGGGGAGGTAGAGGATGTTGCAATAGTCTAGGATACTTAGGATTAGAGATTGTACTAGGAGCTGAAATTGTGTTTTTTCGAAGAATTTTCGGACTTGTCTAAGGTTTCTCCTAACTGCGAAAGATTTCTGGATTGTTTTGTTAATTTGTGGTTGCATGGTACAGCCTCTGTCAATAGTCATACCTAGAAGTTTTAGGGTGGTTTGCAAAGGGTAGTTGATAGAGTTGATTTCTAAGTTGGTTATGGTTGGGATTTTGTTATTTTCTAGGAGGATGAATTTAGTTTTCTCTGGGTTGAGTTTCAGTTTGTGGTCTTCCATCCAAGTCGTAACTGTAGCTAGAGTTCTGTGTAGTGTGTCTGACATTAAGAGCATTGGTTGGTCAAAAGGAATGAGGATAGTGATGTCATCAGCATAGCTATAAGAGGATAGGCCTTGTTTGTTCAGGTAAACGCCAAGAGAGGCCGTATATAGGTTGAAGAGAGTAGGGGACAGTGGGGACCCTTGTGGAACGCCACAGGGGTTGGACCAAGGTTTGGATTTTTCTTTGTCTGATTTTACTTTGTATGTTCTGGATTTTAAGAAACATTCAAACCATGAGTATACTTTATCTGAGATGCCTATTGAGTCCAAGATTTGCAGTAGGATGTTATGATCTACCAGGTCAAATGCCGCCGTCAGGTCCAACTGTATGAGCAGCATTTTTTTTCCAATGCTGAGGTGTTGTCTTGCTGTGTCGATAAGGGAGCCTAATAGTGTCTCTGTGCTAAAGTTTGTTCTGAAGCCGGATTGCGTGGGATGGAGTAAGTTATGGTCCTCGAGATAGTTGGTGAGGAATCTGGCTACTAATCCTTCTGTTAGTTTGATATATAGAGGTATTGAGGCTATTGGCTGTTGGTCCTTTTGGGTCTTTTAAGATTGGGGTAATGATGATTTCGCTGAGGTCATTCGGGAAAATGCCATCTGTGAGCATGGTTTGTATCCAGTGTAGGAGTAAGGTACGGAACTTAGTGCTCGCTGATGACAGGAGATATGGTGGGCAGTGGTTGAGTTCACATGATGCGTGGCTGTACTTATTGTAGAGTTTGTTGAATTCGGTCCAATGTATCTTAGGGAATTGGGACCAAGATCTGTCTGCAGCACAAGATTCATTTTCTGTGGGGAGTATTGTGACTTCGAGTAGGTAGGTTGGGTTACTAATGAGAGTAGCTCTGGTGTTTGTAATTTTATTCTTGAAGTGTTCAGCTAGGAGGGAGGCTGAAGGGGAGGAGTTATTGTTAGTGGTCAAATAGGGTATGGTGTTAGTTAGATCTTTTAATATTTGGAATAGTTTTTTGGTGTCTTGGGTTTCCGTGCCTATTAGGTTGGTGTAATGTTTTTTTCTCTTTTCTTTTATAGAAGTTTGTATTGTTTGTTAATTTTTTTCCAGGCGGTTTTCGTGTGATCTTGGTTGGTTTTTTTCCTTTTTCTTTCCAGACGTCTACATTGTCTCTTGAGTAGGAGTAATTCTTCGTCGAACCATTGGTCTGATCGTCTGCATGTTCTGGTTTTGGTTCGAAGTGGGGCTTGTTCATCAAGGATGTTGTTGCTCAAATAGCCCCAGTGTGAAATGAAGTCTTTGGGGTTATCTTCTTGGATTGTTTCGTCTACTTTTGATCAGAAAATGGCGGGCTCGATGCGTTTGCGTGATGTGTAGGTTACTATTTTGGATATTGGTTTGGATTTGTTTTTGGTCCAGATGATGTTGAAGGTGTAAGTGTAGTGGTCTGACCAGAGGGATGGGGACCAGGTTCCATTAGACGTTTGAATTTCTGAAGTAGAAGTTTGATGGGTCATGTAGGCTGCAATGTCCAGTTGGTGTCCTTTCTCATGAGTAGTTTGTGGGTTTAAAATTTGGAAGGATAGGGCATTGAGGAAAGAAAGTAGATTGTCTACTGGCTTGGATGAATGGTCTTCAAGATGAAGGTTTAGGTCTCCTAGGATAAGATTGTGTGCTGCTGTAAGTGAGTTTTGGTATATGAAGTTTTCAAATTCGGATCTAACCATGGCCCAGTTTCCCGGTGTTATATAACAGAGCAGGCAGTTTAGTGAGTTTTTCAGTGCGGTGGAAGAGATTTGACATGCTAAAAGGTCCATGTAAGGGGTGGAAGTTTTTTCCAATATGTTTAAGGTTAGGGAGTCTTTGAGTAAGATCGCTAATCCACCTCCTCTTTTTTTCTCTCTGCAGGTCACTGTAATTTTGTATCCTTGAGGGCAGACTTCTGTAATTCTTGGGTCTGTGTCCGATGTTAGCCAGGTTTCTGTGAGGAAGAGGCAGTCTAGGTTTTCATTTTTTATCCAGGTTTTTATAAATTCTGTTTTTGGACCTAGGGCTCTGACGTTTAAGTAGGCACAGTTAAGGTTGGTGGTTTTTTGTTTAGTGGTTGTGAATCGTTTTAGGGTAGATGAGTGAATTTGGGTTATGGTGCGGTTTGGTCTTGGGTTGTGTTGCTCTTCTTCCCCATGCTGGTGTTATGGGGTGTTGAACGCTTGTTTGGTGGTTGGAGTTTCTGTCTATTGGAACTCTCCTGTTAGGGTGAAGGGTTTTGATTGCAATTGAGCTAGTGGGAATGTTGGGTAGATTGTTTGCTTCTACCTTACAGCTGGATATGAGAAGGATTATTAATAGGATAATCTGGGTGTTTGTTTGTGGAATTAGCTTCATTATGGAGGTGGGGCTGCTGGTAGAGGCAGTGTAGTTTCCAGTGGTTAGGTTGTTGGCTGTGTTTAGTGTCTGGGTAGGAGAGTGGGTTGTGGAGGGAGGTGTTGAGGACCGGCGAGAAGGTAAAAGAAACTAAAACTGGCAAAATCAAACTTTTAAACTGTTGGGGAGATCCCGCTGAGCCTTCCAACTGGCTCAGCGGTGCACCGTCGGGAGGGGAAGGGGCGGAGTTCGCTCCCACGCCCAGAGTGTGCCTTACTCTGCTCCCGCTCTGCCCCGAGTGCTCCCGGTCCGTGGGGGGAGGTGTTGAGGTCCGTCGAGAGGTAAAAAAAACTGAAACCAGCAAAAACAAACTTTTAAACTGTTGGGGAGATCCCGTTGAGCCTTCCAACTGGCTCAGCGGTGCACCGTCGGGAGGGAAGGTGGTGGAGTTCACTCCCACGCCCAGAGTGTGCCTTACTCTGCTCCCGCTCTGCCCCGAGTGCTCCCGGTCCGTGGGGGGAGGTGTTGAGGTCCGTCGAGAGGTAAAAGAAACTGAAACCGGCAAAAGCAAACTTTTAAACTATTGGGGAGATCCCGCTGAGTGAGTAAATTATTAGATTGTGAGGGATTTTTCTATTTTTAGTCAAAGTATAAGAAAATTATAGCAAGAAAACTGCCACACTTGTACATGTTTATGTTTATTATGATTTGATATGCCGCTCCAGCATGTCACTGACCTAAGCAGTTTACAATGCAACAATTGATTAAAGAAAGGAACTCCATTGAAGATAGAAAAGATAGAGATAAGATACGTTAGAGATAAGGTACGTATATCCTACCTTGTCTCTACATCAATAAACAATTCAAACCGTCCCTAGAAACATATAGCAAACTATTTCTTATTATGGTGTATTTAATCCTTTGATACTCCTTAACCTGTTTTCTAGTTCCACAAATGGAATAACTAGGAGCATAAGTCTTTTTTACTGTAGCAGGGTCAGAGTGCAAATAGAGTAGCACATCCCCCCCCAACCACAACTTCTTGAAAAGAGGGTGGGAGAGTAGTATGTGTCATTATCATCCTACTAATTATGCCCATTATAGATAAGCAACTTCACTTTTACTGTCATCAAGCAGGATAGATCTGCTACAGAAGCAGAGAATCAAATGGCTGAAATTTACCCAATTTCCCTTTGAACTCTGGATTTTTAGGGCAGCCCACATAAATGGTTGGAGAAGTGTTTTATTAGTTAACGTTTTGAAGTACTGCTTGCCTAGAAGCATCCTAACTTCTAATTTCTCCTTCTTTATCGTCCCTCCAGACTGGCACAGAACGGATGGGATGTACCAAAGCAGTACCCATCATGGGTGGGACCCCCAAAGGGCTGCACAAGAACACACTCACCGAACACTGCATTCCAACACGTCTGAACGTCCACGCAGTAGTGGCGAACAAAGGAATGGAGAGAAGACCAAACCGCAGCTTTACAGATATCCACTGGAAGCACAAGCGAACTCTCAGCCCACGAGGCCGCCTGACCCCAAGTGGAATAAGCTTTGAGAAAATCCGGAACAGGTTTCTTTTGAAGAAGATACACCAAAGTGATAGCTTCCTTGATCCAACACACAATAGTAGCCTTGGAAGCACCATCCCCCTTACAAGGACTTGTAAGAAGAACAAAAAGACAATCCGACTGATGTAATTCTTGGGACTGCTGAACATAAACGCGAAGGGCCATATAGACATCCAATTTGCACAATTGTCTCTGCTCCAAAGAGCCCTGCCGACTACCCAAGACCAGGAGGACCACGGACTGATTGACCTGAAAAGGCGAAACCACCTTGGGAAGAAAGGAGGGAACCAGGCGCAGCATGACCTGCTCCAGGAACGGCGGCCTACAAGAGAAGGCCTGAAGTTCAGAAACGTGTCTCACAGAAATAATAGCCACCAGGAAGACTGCCTTAAGAGTAAGGTCTTTCAACATGCAGAAACCAAGAGGTTCAAAAGGTGGACGAGCAAGCATGGAAAGAACCAGATTAAGATCCCAGGCTGGGACAGGTGGACAAACTGGAGGGCGGAGCAATTTTGATGCCTGCAAGACCGAATCACATTTGGAGAAGAGGCCAAACGCAGACCATACTACTGACCGTGAAAAGAAGACAAAGCCGCAATCTGCACCCTAACAAAGGACCAGGCAAGGCTGCGCTCCAGGCCATCCTACAGAAACCCCAAGATGTGAGACAAAGAAGCGCAAAGGGGAACCACACCATGCACGGAACACCACTCCTCAAAAAGACTCCAAACACACACAAAAGCCAGAGAGGTTGAAAGTCCAAGAACCGAAGAGGGTGGAGATCACCTTATCCAAATAACCTTGGATTTTGGCCAGGTACTAGTGACCTGGATTGGCCACTGTGAGAACGGGCTTCTGGGCTTGATGGACCATTGGTCTGACCCAGTAAAGCTATTTTTATGTTCTCAAATGGGGAGATCCTGGATTCTCTACAAGGAGAACTGTTCCAGGTGTTCCCTTTCAAGAGCCAAGCTGTAAGACAAAAGGGACCCGGATCGAACACTGGAATGGGACTCTGAGTCAGAAGATTGGGTGAGAGGGGAAGTGGTAGAGGATCTGCCATGAGCAGATGAACCAGATCTGCATACCATGGGTGCCTGGGCCAGTCCGGAGCCACGAGAACCATGCGACCTGCGTGCCAGGCAATCCGAAGAACTCTGCTCACTAGAGGCCAAGGCGGAAATACGTACAGCAAGCTATTCGCCGGCCAAGCCTGCACCAGAGCATCCAGCCCCTCAGCTTGGAATTCCCAGCGCCAACTGAAGGACCTCAGCGCTTTGGCATTGCCATTTGTTACCATGAGGGCCATGATTAGCCAGCTCCATAAATGATCAACTCGAAAGCTTCCTGTCTAATACACCACTCGCCGGGATCGAACGCATGATGACTGAGGAAGTCATTGAATCGGGTGATGGTGCGTCCGCATCTGGAGTACTGCATCCAATACTGGTTGCCGTACCTTAAAAAGGATATGGCGATACTCGAGAGGGTTCAGAGGAGAGCAACACGTTTGATAAAGGGTATGGAAAACCTTTCATACACTGAGAGACTGGAGAAACTGGGGCTCTTTTCCCTGGAGAAGAGGAGAATTAGAGGGGATATGATAGAGACTTACAATATCATGAAGGGCATAGAGAAAGTGGAGAGGGACAGATTTTTCAAACTTTCGAAAACTACAAGAACGAGAGGGCACTCGGAAAAGCTGAAAGGGGACATATTCAAAACCAATGCTAGGAAGTTTTTCTTCACCCAGCGGGTGATGGACACCTGGAATGAGCTTCCAGAGGGCGTGATAGGACAGAGTACGGTATTAGTGTTTAAGAAGGAATTGGATAATTTTCTGAAGGAAAAGGGGATAGAGGGGTATAGATAGAGTACTACTACACAGGTCCTGGACCTGTTGGGCCGCTGCGCGAGCGGACTGCTGGGCACGATGGACCTCTGGTCTGACCCAGAAGAGGCACTTCTTATGTTATGTAAGTCTGTCTGGACATTGTCCACTCTGGCTATGTGGGAAGCTGAGATGTCCAGAAGATGAGCCTCCTCCGCCCACTCCATGAGAAGAGAGGCCTCCTGCACCACAAGATGACTCTTGGTTCTCCCCCTGCCTATTGACATAAGCCACCACTGTGGCACTGTCTGAGAGAACTCGAACTGACTTGCCCTCCAGCAAGGGCTGGAATTTCACCAATGCTAGCTGAATGGCTCTGGGTCTCCAGAACACTGATCAACCAGGACACCTCCACCTGCGACCAGCTGCCCTGAGGTCCCCCCCCCAACTGAGACTGGCGTCTGTGAGAAGCACTGTCCACTGGGGCTGATGGAGACTCACCCTCTGACCCAGACTGCAAGACTGCAGCCACGAGCGTAGGCTGTGATGAACTAACCCCCGAAGAGGTACGGGAGAGTACAGATAGTGAAAATGGGGTGATCGTCTCCAAAGAAGCGCATACTGAAGAGGACGCATGTGACCACTTTCAGGACGCCGCCACTGACCCCAAGACTTGCAGAAAATCCTGCACCTGCGACTATCAACAATCCATCAGAGAGCGAATCTGCGCCTGCAATTTGTACACCCGGGCCTCTGGAAGGAATACTCTCCGCAAGAGAACACCAAGATATTCCAAATGCTGAGACGGAGTCAACTGGCTTTTGGATAGGTTGACCACTCAGCCCAGTGACTGCAGAAACTCCACAACCTGAGTTGTAACTTGGGAGCTCTCCTGAAACGACTTTGCTCGAACCAACCAGTCGTTCAGATAGGGGTGAACCAGAATGCCCTCCTTGCATCACTAGCATTTCAGCTCAGAGAAATAAAGACTTTCGATATAGCAGCTGTGCAAGAACACCCATGCAGGGTCAGAAAAAGCACAGTTACTTACTGTAACAGGTATTATCCGGAGACAGCAGGCAGATATTCTCACAAATAAGTGATGTTATCCACGGAGCCCAGTACGGACAGCATAAAACGTGTACTGTCACTAAGTTTTAAGAAACTTCGCGAGTGCCTTCCTGCCCGGCCCTTGCTCGTGGTACCTGAGTTCTGTAAGCAAGCTAAGAAACCAACCAAGGGAGGTGGGTGGGTTGGGAGAATATCTGCCTGCTGTCTCCGGATAACACCTGTTACGATAAATAACTGTGCTTTATCCTAGGACAAGCAGGCAGCATATTCTCACATAAAGGACTCCCTAGTGTATTGGAATGGGATGGAAGGAGAGTTGGCCAAAGAAGTAAAGAAATTTTGTATAAAAACTACTTGGCTGAAGCAACCCTTCCTTATGGAAAAGATTCCAGACAGGAAAGGTGCATGAAGTAGACTGAGGACCAAGTAGCTACATTGTAGAATGCATCTATAGGGGAGAAATGTAAGAATGCAACTGAAGCCAGAATGGCTGAGAGTTTACGTGATATCAGAGATGCCCCAAGATGCAGTATAGCCCAAACATGGCATAAGAGATTCAGATTGTAAGGTATGAGGAAATAGATCTCCAGGGATAGGCAAAAACTAACCTGTGAGAAATGAAGGTGATGAACCAGTGACAAAAGGTTCTACAGAGCGTAGTTGTTTGTAAGAGAAAAGCAAGGTTCTTTTGCAGTCCAGGGTGAGAATGAGGCTTAAAAGAGAAAACCAGAAGCACAATGGTGAGATGTATTTGACATCTCCTGACCTCTGCGGTCCAGACAAAAAAGAAGGGGTATAGAGAAACTACTGTATCATGGTGCTTGTGCTGGGCCTTGAGCATCTACGCATGCTCAAGGCCTTATAGTTCTCATTCTCTCCGAGATTCTCGGAGATCTCGGAGAAGGCCTTGAGCATGCGCAGATTCTCAAAGCCCAGCACAAGCAACAGGGAGAATCTTCGGGCACCGGCATGTCCTGTGCGTTGGTGCTGGTGCCGGTGCCAGAGCGGGGTAAGCGATTGTGTTTGGGTGGGTGAGTAGAGGATTCCGGATCAAGGCAGGGAGGGGGCTCTGACGCGAGCAGGGGGGGATGCCAGATCACAGGGGGGGGGCTCGCAAATCGAGGCAAGCTCGGTTTCTGAGGCGCAGATTTTGCAAATGTTTTGCTCGTCTTGCAAAACACTCGTTAACCGAGGTTTGACTGTACGTTTTTCAAAACTCATAGAGCTAGTATATGTCAGTGCCATCAGAGGACATCACCTCTTGGATAACTTGTTATATAACTAAAAAGGAACAGTTAGGAAGGCAAATTTTAAGTGTTGCTTGGACTGCATAAATAGTGTGCTCCCAGCCAGATAAAACATTCCTATGTTGAGTCTTAAAAGCTATAGCAATAACAATGATATCTCAGAGGATACTACTACTGATTATTTCTACAAAGCCACACTGAAGATCAGCACTAATGGCTAGCTAAGTACAGAAGGGCGATATATTGTCCTCATTTTCATTCTGAGAACAAATGATTGTCATTTTCAGAAGGCAAAGAAACAGGCACATTGTAAAACTACCTGTAGGAAGGCCGTCTGGAAAGGATTTCTCTGCGTTTCTGAGAATCAGTGACACTGTCCACCGACTCCTGTGAATCTTCACTCTCTGCAATGGTGGATATCTGTTGACAAACAATAGAGCACAGTTACTGAGCAGTAGCAGGTATTCTCTGAGGACAGGAAAAAAAATAATACAACAGATGGGCGAAGCCATTCAATGCAGCCCTGACACAGACATTACCTCGTGTTCAGAAATTCTAGATGCTTTTATGTACACATGCATGCACACCTTCCTGCCCACCTCGGCTGCACAGGTTCAGGCAGTAGAACACAGGAGCTTACAAAATTCAATTCTTAGGGGAGGTGGGAGGGTATGTGGTAATAGGTATTCTCGGAGAACACCCACTACAGGTGAGTAACTTCGCTTTCTCTGAGGACAAGGAGGAAAGTATATTATCCCAGATGGGAATCCCTAACTACCAGGCTGACTGAAAGGAAAAAGAAAACAAATGAGGCCTGCAACAGAAAAAGCCAACAAGCAACTAGTTAAAGCAACATCAGATTTCTTTTGTTGGTTTTTGTTTTTGGAAGTACAGCCTGGAACCATGTAAAAACACTATGGTGTTTCTGCTTACTATGGTGTGTTTAATAAAGCACTCACCTTTTCCAGTATTTTAATTAGATAGAGTACTTTTAATTTAATTTTAGTGGGGGTTTGTTCCCACGTTGTATTTTTTAATATATAAAGTCTTAACAAAGTGCCTAAATATATAAAGTCTTAACAAAGAGCCCTCTCTTTGTACCTCAACACATGGAACTGTAGATTGCTACCGCCTCATATATAAAAGTTTGGGAAGTGAATATTTTAGTTTCCTTTTTTATTTCCCAGTAACACCACAGAAATTTTAGGAAGTGAGTGCACTATTTCTGTTTTTACTTTGGCACTTTTATAGAAGAACTGCATATTGTTGTTGCTGTTATGCAGAAATTTGGAAAATGAGTGGTAAGGTTGTTCTTATATTTATTTATTGTTACTTTGTAGCCTTTTCACCCACCCCCTATCCTCCTTTGCCCTCTCAAACCCCACGCCAGTGCTGTGGTGTAAACAAAATAAACAAACAAAAAAGACTTGTCCTAGCTTAATTTTTTTTTTGTTATACCTTCCACTGCCATATCCAACATTTGTTTCTTTCCCACTGTCTACCATCTCTCTCTCCCTGCCTTGTGCCCTTGGTCAAACCTTTCTATTCCCCTCTATGCAGCATATTTCCCTTCCTCTTCATTATCATGTGCAATATTTCTTTCTCCTCATGCACCATCTCTCCCTGCCCTCCACCCTATGTCCAACATTTCTCCCTTTCTCTTCTCCATGCATGTCTCCCTCTCCTCCAACATATGCAGGATTTCTTCCTCTCATCCCTTTCTACCTCTTTCATCTCTCCCTTTCTCTCCTCCACCCCAGTTATTCCTCCAGTGGAAGCAGTTATACCCACCCACTAGGCAACACCTCTTGGGGAAACTAGCTTTTATTTTCCGTATGTCTAAAGCTTTAACGCATCACCATCTCTCTCCTTTTCTTAAGATTTGGGATCCATACGTTAAGTGGTCACCGAGTCCACAGTAGTCTCACCCTGTTGCTGTTGAGCTGAGTATTTTGTTCGCCGCACACACAAGTTTATCTTCTTGTTATTGTGGCTGGTTTGGGGGGGTTGGGGGGGACGGGTGTGTGTGGGAGGGTATATTTTAGGATTGGATTGTTTAGCCTTGTACTGAAGAGTACCAGTATGACTGTTAGTTGTGTTTTTGTTTTGTTTTTTTTTGGGGGGGGAGTGGAATTGGTTGTCTTTTTCAGTATTGTATTTGCCTTTCTGATTCTTTAATAAAACTTTAAATAAAAAAAGAAAAGGGTCATTATGCGTGAGACTGTCAGGGGACGGTCAATGATGCTATATCGATTTTTTAAAATACAATATCCAAAAACTATATTGCATCTTAAATTTCAAATTCCTATCACAGGAAATCAACCAAGCAAAAAAGAAAATTAAACCTTTTGATGCTACCTTTCCATAAAATGGAGATATCATCAATATATCTCTTGTACAGTCCTTCTTAAACAAAAGCATGTTCTTGCAGAAAAATATGCTCGAACTTGGCAACATAAAGGTTGGCCAAATCATGGGCCATGGATGCTCCTATCGCAGTGCCCTTTATTTGTAAGTGAAAATTACCCTCAAAACAAAAATAGTTCTGGGTAAGTGCTATAGTGATCAGGATAACGATAAACGTTTTTGGTATACATAGACGTGTATCTGTTTTGTAGTGTCTGTTCTATAATTTTTATAGCATTGACTTGGTGTATGTTAATATAAAAGACTCTGCGGAGGCCTAGCAATCTTAATCAAACAAGATCTAACCCTTAATATAATTGAGAAAACATCTAACCTGTACATGGACCTTTTAGCTTGCCAACTCTCAAGCACCACACTAAAAGACACACTAAACTGCATGCTCTGCTACATAGCGCCGGGAAACTGGTCTTTAGCAAGAACCGAAGTGGAAAACTTCATATACCAAAACTCACTAATAGCAACCTACAACCTACTCCTAGGAGACCTAAATCTACACCTAGATGATCAATCATCCAAACAAGTAGACAACTTTCTCTCATTTCTCAAAGCCTTATCCTTCCAAATGCTAAATCCACAAACAACTCATGAAAAAGGCCACCAACTTGATATTGCAGCCTTCATGACCCACCAACCATCCTTAACAGAAATTCATACATCTAACGGAACATGGTCCAGATCCATCTGGTCAGACCACTACACCTACACTTTCAACATCAACTGGACCAAAAACAACAAAAAAACTATACCAAAACTCAATAAAGTAATATACACCTCACGCAAACACATCGAACCCTTCATATTCTGGTCTAAAATAGATGAAACTATTCTAAAAAACAACCCCGTGGACTTCATCTTACATTGGGAAAGACTTTGCTCCAACACCCTTGATGATTTAGCCCCACTACAAACCAAATCCAGACCCAGCAGGAGATCAGATAAATGGTTCGACTCCGAATTGCTACAACTCAAAAGACAATGTAGACGACTAGAGAGAAAATGGAGAAAATCGAACTCGGATCATACAAAATCCGCCTGGAAAAAAATCAACAAACAATGCAAATCACAATTAAAGGACAAGAGAAAAGCATACTACACCAACCTAATAGGCACTGAAACCCAAGACACCAAAAAACTATTCCAAATTCTAAAAACCCTAATCGACACCAAAGCCTACCTGACCACTAACAATACTACCCCCCCTCAGCCACTCTATTAGCAGAACACTTCCAAAATAAAATTACCAATGCAAGAGATACCCTCAATGACACCTCTACCCATCCTAACGAATTCACAATTCTCCCCATAGATAGAGATTCTACTGCAGCAGATAGAATATGGTCTCAATTCCCCAACATACAATGGCCCAAATTCAACAAATACTACAAAAAATACAGCCATGCATCCTGTGACTTCAACAACTGTCCACCATATCTCCTAAAAACATCCAGCACAAAATTCCGTGCTCTTCTTCTAAACTGGATACAAATCTCGCTAATAAACAGCCACTACCCTACCAACCTCAGCAAAATCATCATCACCCCGATCCTCAAAGACCCCAAAGGACCGATACACCAAACAGCCAACTACAGACCCATTGCCTCTATTCCACTCTACGTCAAAATAATAGAAGGACTAGTTGCCAAATTCCTCTCCAATTACCTAGAAAACCATAACATACTCCATCCCACACAATCCGGCTTTAGAAACAACTTCAGCACGGAAACACTACTAGGATCTCTCTTGGACACAGCCAGACAACATCTCAGCACAGGAAAAAAAATGATGCTCATACAACTAGACCTTACCGCTGCATTCGACTTGGTGGACCATAACATTCTACTACAAATCCTGGATACAATAGGTATCACAGATAAAGTATACACATGGTTTGAAGGATTCCTTAAATCAAGAACTTATAGAGTAAAATCAGACAAACAAAAATCTGAACCTTGGTCAAACCCCTGCGGAGTTCCCCAAGGATCTCCTCTATCCCCGACTCTCTTCAATCTCTATACAGCCTCCCTCAGCTCTCACCTGGACAAACAAGGCATAACCTCCTACAGCTTTGCCGATGACATTACCATTCTCATACCCTTCGATCAACCTGAACTCTCCATGACGAACACAATATACCAAACACTAAAATCAATAGCAACCTGGATGAAAGATCACAAACTGAAATTGAACCCAAATAAAACGAAATTCATCCTCCTAGAAAACAACAAAATATCAACCATAACCAACATTGAAATCAACGCAATCAACTACCCCATACAAACCACCCTAAAACTGCTAGGAATAGCTATCGACAGATGCTGCACCATGCAACCGCAAATCAATAAAACAAGCCATGAGAAACTTAAGACAAGTTCGGAAATTCTTCGAGAAAACTCAATTCCAGTTCATAGTTCAGTCCTTAATACTAGGCCTATTTGACTACTGTAATATCCTCTACCTCCCATGCCCTACAACCATAACAAAACCACCACAAACTATCCAAAACACAGCACTAAGACTCATCTACTCATTAAAGAAACATGATCACATTACAGACGCATATCTCCAATCGCACTGGCTTCCGATCCCAGCAAGAATACAATTTAAATTCTACTGCCTACCATTTAAGAATTTATACGGAGACAGTCCAAACTACCTGAATAACCGCCTCATCCACAACACCGCAACCAGACATAGGAAAACTCACACCCCATTCTCATACCCTCCAATTAAGGAGGTCAAACGGAAAAAACTATGATGGCCTCCTGGCCACTCAAGCAGCCAAACTAGAGAACCAAATCGCCAATCTACTGACGGCATCCCTTGACTACAAGACTTTTAGAAAAGAAATAAAGACCATACTCTTCAAGAAAACTCTGAAAAAAGAAATAATACCACAAGTCTCAAACTCCACCTCTCACTAAAGCCAACTACCCCAAACAAATAACCTTACCCATTTCTCACTCTTTTTGAAAATGACCAATTTTTTTTTTTGTAAGTTCTTGTTGTAATACATCTTGGATAATTCTTTTGCAATCCGCCTTGAACTGCAAGGTAATGGTGGAATAGAAATCCCTAATGTAATGTAATGTAATAATAATTTTTTTTTAAAAAACCATTCAAAAAGTGGCCTAAGTCGGTACTTGGACGATCAACAAGACAGATCATCCAAGTACCGGTAATCAAAGCTGGTTTTAGACGTATCTAAAACCAGCTTACGCCTTTACCCTGCCTTTGAACGCCTAGAGCAAAAAGAGACGTTTTTGGAGAAGAGGAAAGGGTGGGAGGTAGGCCAAAATAGATTTAGTCGTATTGCAAGTATGACCAAGTATAACGAGATTTCCCAGTCGGAACATATACGTTTTGACTTAGACCAAGTCAAAACAGGTATAAGTTCCGAATAGGGGCCACTGAGTACCTGTCCACCCCCAACCGGAACGATCGTGGCAGGAGAGATGCCATCGCTCCTGCTGCCCCCCCTCCCCACGCTGCTTGGCTGTTCCGAACATTCTTTCTGACGTCAGAATTGACGTTGGGGGGAAGGCTTGTAGGCTGGTGGCGTGCAATCGCTGCACGCGCCTGGCCCTTCCCAGAGTTGTGGTGGGGAATAATTAAATGATGGTGGCCGGGGGGGGGGGAATCGGGAGGGAGGAGGAATTGGCGGCATGGCTTGGGGGCAGGCAGGCTTTAGTGCGGTTTGGCGTCGGGGGAGGGAAGGGGCACTAACTTGGGACATAGGACAGAAGAAGGTAAAAGTAAGGGACAATTGTTGGGCCTGAGTTTGTGAGTGAGAGGGAAAGAGATGATGCACATGGAGAAAGGAAGATGAAAATTGGGCATAGAGAGAGGAGTGACGTAGAGATGCACGGGGAATAGATGGTTGAGAGGGAGAAATGTTGGATATGGTAGTGGAGAGGGAACAGAGGGATAGATTGAAGGGGATGGAAGAGGGAAGAATGTTTTAATGAGATGGAGTCAGCATGGGTTCAGCCGAAGGAGATCTTGCCTCACATATTTGCTTGACTTCTTTGAAGGTGTTATTAAACATGCGGATAAAAGTGAGTCAGTTGATATAGTGTTTCTAGATTTTCAGAAAACGTTTGATAAAGTTCCTCACGAGAGGCTCCTGAGAAAATTGGAGTGTCATGGGATAGGTGGCAAAGTTCAGTTGTGGATTAGGAATTTGTTAACAGATAGAAAACAGAGTGTAGGGTTAAATGGTCATTTTTCTCAATGGAGGAGAGTAAACATTGGAATGCCGCAGGGGTTTGTACTAGGACCGGTGCTATTAACTTATTTACAAATGATCTGGAAATTGGAACGACGAGTGAGGTGATTAAATTTGCAGATGACACTAAACTGTTCAAAGTTGTTAAAACGCAGGCGGATTGTGAAAAATTGCAGGTGGACCTTAGGAAATTGGAAGACTGGGTGTCCAAATGGCAGATGAAATTTAATGTGGACAAATGCAAAGTGATGCACATTGGGAAGAATAACCTGAATCACAGTTACCGGATGCTAGGGTCCACCTTGAGGACTAGCGCACAAGAAAAGGATCTGGGTATCATTGTAGACAATACGATGAAACCTTCCGCCCAATGAGTGGTGGTGGCCAAAAAAGCAAACAGGATGCTAGGAATTATTAAAAAAGGGATGGTTAACAAGACCAAGAATATTATAATGCCCCTGTATCGCTCCATAATGCAACCTCATCTGGGGTATTGCGTTCAATTTTGGTCTCTTTATCTCAAGAAAGATATAGTGGCGCTATAAAAGGTTCAAAGAAGAGCGGCCAAGATGGTAAAGGGGATGGAACTCCTCTCGTATGAGGAAAGACTAAAACGATTAGGGCTCTTCAGCTTGGAAGAGACGTCTGAGGGGAGATATGATTGAAGTCTACAAAATCCTGAATGGAGTAGAACGGGTACAAGTGGATCGATTTTTCACTCTGTCAAAAATTACAAAGACTAGGGTAAACTCGATGAAGGTACAGGGAAGCACTTTTAAAACCAATAGGAGGAAATTTTTTTTCACTCAAAGAATAGTTAAGCTCTGGAACGTGTTGCCAGAGGATGTGGTAAGAGCGGATAGCATTGCTGGCTTTAAGAAAGGTTTGGCCAAGTTCCTGGAGGAAAAGGCCATAGTCTGTTGTTGAGAAAGACATGGGGGAAGCCACTGCTTGCCCTGTATCTGTAGCATGGAATATTGCTACTCCTTAGGTTTTGGCCAGGTACTAGTGATCTGGATTGGCCACCGTGAGAAAGGGTTACTGCGCTTGATGGACCATTGGTCTGACCCAGTAAGGCTATTCTTATGTTGGGTAGAGTGATGGAGAAAGAAATGTTGGATATGGTGGTGAAGAGGGAACAGAGGGACAGATTGAAGGGGATGCATGGGGGAGGAATGTTTGGCATAGTGATGGAGGGAGAGTTGTGGCATGGTTGGAAAGGGGTGATAGAAGTAGAAATGGGCAGTGGTGAAAACTGATCTGACGGATGAGTGAGGAAGAAAAGTCGGACTCATGGAGGGGCAAAGAGAGATGTTGGTTGGGGGGAGGGGAGGGAAGGAAGGGATGGAGGGAAGGAAGAAAGGGAGGGAAGGAAGGAAGGCACAGTCAGAAGGAAGTGCAACCAGGGACTCATGAAATCACCAGATAACAAAGGTAGGAAAAATGACTTTATTTTCAGTTTAGTGATCAAAATGTATCAGTTCTGAGAATTTATATCTGCTGCCTATATTTTGCACGATATTTCTCTATTTTTCTATAGTTGTTACAGAGGTGACATTGCATATTTTAAAGTCATCTGCCTCGACATCTTTGAAAACCCCCCGAATATAAATAATAATTACAGTATATACTCGAATATAAGTCAATCCAAATATAAGTCAAAACCCCCCTTTTCCCCCAAAAAGGAGGAAAAATGGTTGACTCGAATATAAGTTGGGCGGCTTAATATTCAAGTGTCCTGCCCCGTCAGGCTCTGCACCCAGCACCCTTCCATCCTCCTCTCCCCTCCCCTTTCAGACTCTGCGTCAAGCACCCTTCCATCCTCCCCTCTCCTGTCAGGCTCTTCGCCCAGCACCCTTCCATCCTCCCCTCCCCTGTCAGGCTCTGCGCCCAGCACCCTTCCATCCTTCCTTCCCTTGTCAGGCTATGCACCTAGCACCCTTCCATCCTCCTCTCCCCTGTCAGGCATTGCACCAGCCCCCTTCCATCCCCCCTCCCCTGTCAGGCATTGCATCAGCCCCCTTCCTTCCCCCCTCCCCTATCAGACTCTGCACCCAGCACCCTTTCTTCCTTTTCCCGTTAGACTCTGCACCCTCCCATCCTCCATCCCAGGCTCTGCCCCTGCCTCCCTCCCTGCCCTAGCCTCATACAGTACCTCATCTTGGCGATCCACGGTGGAGATTGTGATAAGCAGACTATGCCTGCTAGGAATGTCCCTAGTGCAGGTCCCAGTGCTAATCCAGACCCTGCCCATAATCTGCCTTATACACCATTTTCTGTCTCTCAGACTGAATTTCCTTCTGGGGCCTGTAGAGGGGGTAAGAGAGCAGCAGTGGTAGGTTCCCATTCCCCTCTGTGTCCTAAAGTGAATCACTGGAATCCTTTCTACCTGAGGGTTGGGGCGGGGCTGCAAGCTGCTATCCCTGAAGACTAGGCTCCTAGAAAATCAGAGGAGAGAGGAACAGCAAGAGGAGAGGTCACCGAGCTCAGGGCTGGGAACTCCTGATAGCAGCCAAGCTCCTGATATGGAGTTTTCAGAGGCTGGAGAAGAAGTACCTTCCAGTCTGGATGAGGAACCGCTTGCCATGGAGTTGGAAATAAGCCCTGAAGCTAGTGCTGTGCTGACTCCTGAAAGTGCTCCTATGGAGGTTTGCCTCACAAAAGCAAGTATCTAAATGTTTGCTGAAGTTTATTGCAAATTTGTTTTTGCCTACCTTGTCTCAAGAACTGAATAATTCCAACTCATGCTAAAGAGTGAGTTTTCTCTGCTGTGGAGCTGAATAAGGACTTTTATTATGAAGTTTTGTTTTTCCTTTTTGAAAGCTTAATTGTGCTTTCTCTTTGAGGAAAGTGTACTATGGTATGCTCAGGCAGTGGGGATTGCCCCGTGTTACGTGGTGGGATAGTGGGCCTAATTTCTGGCAATTAAAGACCACACGGAGCACACTGTCTTTCCAGCATTTGGTTGCTGAAGAAGCCAGTATAGTAGCGCTGACTTAGAGCTGAAGTATTTCATTCCAGAAGTGTTGTTTTTGTTTTGGGAAGTTTTCTTTTCTTGTGTGATGGACTATTGCTGGACTGCAAACTAAAAAGAGAACTTACCTTTGTGAAAGAGAGATTTTGATTATTTGATTTTGGACTCTCTTGTTTTCTCATCCAGAGACTATTTGCTAACATTATTTTGAACTGTGCATGGGAAGCCCGCTGGCTTCTGTTGATTAATCCTGACAAATAAGTTGGTTTTTTTTCGTTTTTGAAGATTAAAAGCCTTGATTTCATTGAAGCTGTGCCTATGACTTTTGAGGGTGTTCCTTATTCTAAATGCTAAAATTATCACCTCCTTGTGCGGCCAGATATTAACTTGATGGTTGGTATATCAAAATTAATAAAACTTGAAACTTGAAACTCACAAGAATCTACTTGTACCGGTGACCCTAGACACCTTGCCTGGAGCTTGCTGGCCACAAGATGCAGCAGGCAGGAGCAAACTTTCCAAATTCCTGCCCTGCTGCTAACCGGCTGCTGCGAGTTCCTTCGTCAGCTGAGCGACACGAGCAGGAACGTGATTTGGCGTTGCTGCTTGGTACTGAGAGGCATCCTTAATGGCTCCCGTGCCTCAGTACCGAGCAGCAGCGCCAAATTGCGCTCCTGCTCGTGTCTCTCAGCAGCCGAAAGAACTTGTGGCAGCCAGTTAGCAACAGGGCAGGAACGTGGAAAATTTGCTGCTGCCCGCTGCACCTCCACCGCAGATTGCCAAGATGAGGTACTGTATGAGGCTAGGGCAGGGAGGGAGGCGGAGCAGAGCCTGGCAGCGGCGGCCTTAAGAAAAAATTCTGGGAAGGGGCATTGACCCGAATATAAACCGGGACCCCCATTTTTGGGCCAATTTTTTGGCCCCCAAATCCCAGTTTATATTTGAGTATATACGGTAACATTTTCTCTGCGTACAGTGTGCTTTGTGTTTTTTAAATTTTGTGGTTACCATTATGTATTAATAAGATTATATTGTGTGTATATGAAAAATAGATGGAAGAAATTGCATTACAATTAGTATTATTATTATTGGGCAGAGTTTGGGCGGGGATACTCGTTTGGTATTTGTTAGGCTTAGGGGGTACTTGGTTTGAAAAGTTTGAGAAACATTGTTCTAGGTAACCACTAGTCAATTTCACACACCCCCTCCCCATCTTGCTTATTTTTTTCCCATTCTCCCTCACCCCTACTTTGTCTTGGAAGTCTTAACCTCTCTGCCAGTCTCCCCCATATAATGAATCAACCACTCACCCCCCTACTTTGTCTTCCTACTCATCTCCCATACTCCCAGATGCTGCCATCTATTCCTCCACCTTTCACAAATAAAACTACTTGTTCCTTTCTGCTTGGCACTGTGTGGTTCTCTGTGAACCTAAACTTGCATGGTCCTCAAAATCTCATACTGATATTACAGTCCCATAACTCTTGAGACTGAGAATCTAGTAAAGTAGTTTGGCACCAAACACCTGAAAGTCACAGAACTGTGCACTGTGGACTGAAAAGGAGCAGTTGAGGTTGACACTGACTATAGCATCACCTAAAGCAGAAGTGAAGCAGAAAAATCTAATACACCGTGGTTATTTTGTGCCTGGGACTTCTCAAACACTACTCTACCCAACTGCACATAAATCTTTAATATTTCATATTATGTCTGTGTACTTTGAAATGAAATTAGGCAAGGGGTAGGGAGTATACAGTGGCGTAGTAAGGGAGGGCGATGGGGGCATTTCGCCCCAGGTACCATCTTCCTCAGGGCGCTAGCACCTCTCTTCCCCCTCTCCCCCCTGCGCGCACGCACCCCTTCCCTTGTACCTTTTTAACTTCTGTGTGAGCAGCCACCCATTTGCTGCCCACGTCGGCTTTGGCGCTCTCTCTGACATCACTTCTGGGACTTGAACCTAGGAAGTGACACCAGAGAGAGCGCCAAAGCCGACGCAGGCAGCAAGTTGATGGCTGCTCGAATCAAAGTTAAAAAGGTAGGGGGAAGGGGTGCGTGTGGCAGGGGACGGCACTATCCCTGGTGTTTCTCACCCTCGCTATGCCACTGGGACTATACATTGTCTGATCTGGGGAAAACCTTATTCTGTGTGCACGTCTACATTAGTTTATTGGATATCTTCATCATGATCTATAAGTATATATAGTGGAACTTCGGTTTGCGAGTAACCCGGTTTGTGAGTGTTTTGCAAGACGAGCAAAACACTTAGCAAACTTTTGTCTCGCAAACCAAGCATGTTCCGATACATGAGCACCTCCTCCCGCTCTAACTGGCATCGCACCCCCCCCCCCTGCGAGAACCGAAACGCACCCCCGTGCTGAAAGCGGCATCCGCCCTCCCTCCCTCCCAAACATGCTCCTTACCCCATCTGCTGCTTGTGCGAGTGAAAGAAAGCTCCCGCCTCTTGCCTGGGCTGGGCCTTGAACATCTGCGCATGCTCAAGGCCTTCTGGCTCTCGTTCTCTCCGAGATCTCGTTCTCTCCGAGAGAACGAGAGCCAGAAGGCCTTGAGCATGCGCAGATGCTCAAGGCCCAGCCCAGGAAAGAGGCGGGAGCTTTCATTCACTCGCACAAGCAGCAGATGGGGTAAGGAGCGTGACTGGGAGGGAGGGCGGGTGGATGCCGCTTCCAGCATGGGGGTGCGATGCGGTTCTTGCGGCGGGGGGGAGGAGGTTGCGATGCCGGTTCGGGGGTGCGATGGAGCAGCGCCAGTAGCCTTGGGGGGGAGAGGAGGAGATAGAAAGAATCAAAGAGAGTTTCCATTCATTCCTATGGGGAAACTCGCTTTGATATACGAGTAACTTGATTTACGAGCATGCTTCTGGAACGAATTATGCTCGTAAACCAAGGTTCCACTGTACTTCTGAAAGTAAATTTTTATCCAACTGTGTCTTGAGAAAATGTTATATTATGAGATCATCTCCAATATTGTATCTAATACCTTTGTAGTCTTTCATAAATGGGGCATGTCAGGAAAGCATAGTTACTTACCATAACGTGTTATCCAGGGACAGCAGGCAGATATTCTCACATGTGGGTGACGTCACCGACGGAGCCCCGGCATGGAAGGTCCCAAGTGCATCATCACTTTAAAAACTTTAGAAAGTTCACGACCAACCGTACTGCACATATGCAAGTGCCTTCCCACCCAACGTAGGCATGAAGCTCCTCAGTTCAGGTAGCCAGCTAAGAAGCCTGCTGTCCCTAGACAACACCTGTTATGGTAAGTAACTGTGCTTTATCCCAGGACAAGCAGGCAACATATTCTCACGTGTGGGTTACCTCCAAGCTAACCAGAATGGGATGGTAGGAGAGTTGGCTTATAGGAAAATAAATTTTGTAATACTGCTTGGCCAAAGTGCCCATCACGTCTGGAAAAAGATTCCAGACAGTAATGTGAGGTGAATGTATGAACCAAGGACCAAGTGGAACGGAGGAAAGCTACTGATGCTGCCATTGCTCTTTCATGGGCTGTGACTCGACTCTCCAGTTGCAGCCCAGCCTGAATGTAACAGAATGAGATACATGCAGCCAACCAGTTGGATATTGTTCTCTTGGAAACAGAATGCCCCAACTTGTTAGGATCAAAGGAGATGAAAAGCTGGGGAGATGATCTATGTGATTTAGTCCTTTGCAAATAGTAAGGTAATGTTCATTTGCAGTCCAAAGTATGAAGAGCCATTTCTCCAGGATGAAAATGAGGCTTTGAAAAAATACTGGAAGCACAATCGACTGATTGAGATGGAATTCGGTAACAACCTTTGGTAAGAATTTCGGGTGAGTGCGAAGCACAACCTTGTCGTGGTGGAACACTTCAAAAGGTGGATCGCTACCAATGCTTGCAGCTGACTTACTCTTCTGGCAGAAGTAAGAGAAATGAGAAAAACAGCTTTCCAAGTGTGGTATTTGAGATGAGCCATATACATTGGTTCAAATAGAGGCTTCATTAATCTGGCAAGAACCACATTCAAATCCCATACCACTGGAGGTGGATTGAGAGGTGGTTTGACATTGAAAAGACCTTTCATAAATCTGGAAGTGAGAGGATGAGCAGTGAGAGGTTTTCCATCCACTGACTGATGAAATGCTGTGATTGCACTGAGATGGACTCTAATGGATGTAGACTTGAGTCCAGAGTTAGACACATGAAGTAGATAATCCAAAATTTGGGAAACTGAGATGAATGTTGGTTCTTCATGATGGAGAAGACACCAAGAAGAAAACCTTGTCCACTTTTGATGATAACATTGTTGAGTGGATGGTTTTCTAGAAGCTTCCAAAATGAAGCGAACAGGCTGAGAGATATGGAGATCAACAGAACTCAGTCCGAGAGGTACCAAGATGTCATGTGTAGAAACTGAAGGCTGGGATGCAGAAGAGAACCTTGACTCTGTGTGAGTAGAGATGGAAAAATTTATAGAGAGATTGGTTCCTTGGTACTGAGCTGAAGTACAAGGGAAAACCAAGGTAGTCTGGGCCACCGAGGAGCTATCAGAATCATAGTGGCAGATTTCTGCTTGAGCTTGACAAGTGCAATGAGAACAAGAGGAAAAGGTGAAAATGCATAAAGGAACTTGTTTGTCCAATCCAAGAGAAAAGCGTCCGCTTCTAGGCAATGAGGTGAGTACACCCGGGAACAGAAAAGGGGTAGGTTGTGATTGTGGGGAGACGCAACACCCGGGAACAGAAAAGGGGTAGCTTGTGATTGTGGGGAGACGCAAATAGATCTACTTAAGGCATCCCCCATTTGGAGAAAATGGAATGGAGAGTGGCTGAATTCAGAGCCCATTCGTGTGGTTGGAGAATGCGACTGAGCCTGTCCGCCAGAAAATTCTGCTCCCCTTGTATTGTGACAATCCTGCAACCCCGAGGCTTGTCACAGAGAGATTTGGGAGGAATTACAAGCCCAGATGCAGGAGGGCGAACCAAGTCAGAGCCCGGGGGAGTAAGTCAGCTGACTATCCTGTGGACTCAGAGGGAGAAAGGGAAGCAGGTCCAGAAAGCTGGGACTGCTCTGATAATGTACTGAGATCAGACAGTAAAGATTGGCCTTATCGTTTTACAGAGTCTGTGAAGCAGAAGGCAGCTCAGCAGGGTGCCTGGAGAACAGTTCAAGCCAAGGGAAGAAAACTTTCTCCCCTGCAGCAAAAGGGGAGTGGTTTCTCCCCTCAGCTTAAACGGAGTCTCTCTAATGAGCTAGGCAGAGGAGGAACATGGCAGAAAGGAACCAGCAGATTCCCCAGGAGAAGAGCAGAGCTGGAACCAGAATCCCAGCCTGAGGCTGAACTAGCCTGGAAACACCCAGTGCCCCTGTCTCTGACTGATTGGGATATGCCAGAGGAACAGGTTAGACACTCTCTTATGGATCCATGTATGCCTGAACCTATGTTGATAGGAGAAAGCTATAACTCAGGAGAAACCCAGAGTGAGCCCATGGAAATGTCCTAAAGAAAGGTGAGGGCTGGAAAAACGTTTTTCTGCCTACTGTTTCTCTGCTGTCATGCTGGAACCTGGGGAAAGCCTAACAGGATGTTAAAGTGTTGTAAACTGCCAAGTTGTGTTCCTGTATGCTGGATTTGTGTAAAGCACTAGAGCTGATAGGATGTGGTAAAGCATAGCTTACTTAAGCAAACGCTGTGCAGAGAATCTGCCTAAATGTCTGTGATTCATAATACCAAACCTCCGTGCAGACATAGCTGTTAGCTAATCACATTAGCAAACTGTGGGAGGTAATTTAACTCCGTGTGCTTTTTGAACTGGATAAAGCTCCAACTAAAAGGACTGTTCTGTTTGACCTGCATTATCTCCTGCAGTACAAACGCAGAAAAATAGTTTCCATATAATCAGGTTCTACAAGACTGCTTAGAATAAGAGAACCTGGAACTTTAAGGGCAGCTAGCCCCTTTAATGAATGCACTCTGGTGAAGGAAAATGCTTGTAATATGAGGCATTTAGGAAGTCCAGAGTAGTGGGAATTATATTTTAGATTTTGAATGAACCTTTTCCTGTGTGCAAAATTTATGTTACTGGTGAAACAGGTCTTTCTTGAGGTTGCTAAGGCTAATGTCCAAATAAAAACTATGATTTATGATTGAAGCCATTCTGACTACTGGACTGTTTGTACTAAAGCACATTTCAGCTGTTCCAGGGGGTATTCTGCTTGAGAGGTGGCCCTACTTTAAAGGGGCTCACGCCAGGTGTTAGAAGTGGGTCACTGCCTAGCGTTGGAAAATCGCTCGGCCAGAAACTAGGTGGTGACAGTATGTAAACAGCTTTGAGAAAGATGTTGTGAGTAATTAAGTTTTAAGTTTAAGTTTATTAGGATTTTATATACCGCCTATCAAGGTTTTCTAAGCGGTTTTACAATCAGGTACTCAAGCATTTTCCCTCTCTGTCCCGGTGGGCTCACAACCTATCTAACGTACCTGGGACTATGGAGGATTAAGTGACTTGTCCAGGGTCACAAGGAGCAGCGCGGGGTTTGAACCCACAACCCCAGGGTGCTGAGGCTGTAGATCTAACCACTGCGCCACACACTCCTCCTGGAATTGCCCAATTCCAAATCTTTTGAGCCTCTTGACAGAGGAGAGACCAAGTACCTCCCTGCATGATTAATAGTAATTCCCTCCCTATTGTTTTTTTTACCATAATTGTCTTCTTTTCTATTAACAATTTTGTATTTCTTTACCCATTCTTTCCCTTTGTTTTTACTGTTTATATTGTTAGTCATTAATTTGTTATGTTTTGCTCAGTGTCTATTTGTTTTTGCTATCCCCTGTATTATCTGTAATTTTAAAGATATGTTCATCGCGTTCCAGTAAAGGTTGATGGGAAAGTGAATAGTAAACCCAGGAAGAGAGTTTACAAAGTCCGACCTGGCCCTGATCATGATAATTTCCCGGCTGACCACCAGGGGGAGCCTGAGCTAACTAGGAAACTTCCAGGCAGTCAGTATTTAGGTCACCACCAGAGCAGCCCAAGAGCTACCCAGTTCCCTGCTGACTCAGACAGATTAGGGCGTGTCCCTAGTGTAGAAAAGCCAGCAGTTGGGAACAGTCAGGGAGGCAGGATAGGGAGAAGGTTAAGGCCTTTTCTCCCTGATGACCTCCCTGGGCCAAACAGGGGCAAAAGAGCTACACCTATGGAGGTGGAAGCAGCTGGTGGAAAAACCTACTTCCATGTCTTCAGGAATGCTCAACTCCTCTGGCAATGGCTCTTGTACTTCCATCGGCATTTCCACATCAGGTAAAGGCAAATTCAGGGCTTCACCAGCTCCATAGGTGTAGCTCTATTGCCCCTGTTTGGCCCAGGGAGGTCATCAAGGAGAAAAGGCCTTAACCTTCTCCCTATCCTGCCTCCCTGACTGTTCCCAACTGCTGGCTTTTCTACACTAGGGACACACCCTAATCTGTCTGAGTCAGCAGGGAACTGGGTAGCTCTTGGGCTCCTCTGGTGGTGACCTAAATACTGACTGCCTGGAAGTTTCCTAGTTAGCTCAGGCTCCCCCTGGTGGTCAGCCAGGAAATTATGATCAGGGCCAGGTCGGACTTTGTAAACTCTCTTCTTGGGTTTCCTATTCACTTTCCTATCAACCTTTACTGGGACGCTGGCAGGTATGGCGCCTGACTGGTCACAATCTATGTACGTCTACTTCCACCCCATGGTTCTTCAGTTTCCGAAGTAGGCGTTCATGGGGTACCTTGTCAAAGGCTTTTTGGAAATCTAGATATATGATGTCTATGGAGTCTCCTCTGTCCATCCGTTTGTTAATTCCTTTGAAGAAATGCAATAAGTTTGTTTCTTTCAAAATGTTCATCAATGTTGTCTTTTATCAGTGCTTCCACCATTTTCCCTGGAACCGAGGTCAGACGAGGTCATAGTTTCCCGGGTCACCTCTTGATCCTTTTTTAAAGATGGGCGTAACGTTGGCTATCTTCCAATCCTCCGGGATCCTCTGGGATTTATCCTTTCAGGGATAAAATTTCAAATTTGCTGTAGTAGTTCCGCTATCTCCTCTTTTAGTTCCTTCAGAACCCTTGGATGGATTCCATTCGGACCCGGGGATTTGTCAGTTAATTTTTCTAGCTGCCTGCATACGTCTTCAAGGCTCACCTCCATGGATGTTAATTTTTCTGATTGATCTCCATTGAAGATTTGCTCAGGTTCCGGTATGTTGGATGTGTCTTCATTTGTAAATACAGACAAAAAGAACATGTTAAGTCTTTCTGCTACTTCTTTCTCCTCCTTCATCACTCCCTTCCTGTCTCCATCGTCCAGCGGTCCCATCTCCTTCCTAGCCGACTACTTCCCTTTGACATATCTAAAGAACGGTTTGAAATTTTGTGCTTCCCTGGCTAGCCTCTCTTCATACTCTCTTTTGGCTTTTCGAACCACATGGTGACATTCTTTTTGATACTTCCTGTGCTCTTTCCAGTTCCCCTCAGTTTTGTCCTTTTTCCTTTTCCTGAATGAATTTTTCTTATTGCCTATCGCTTCCTTCACTATCTTAGTTATCCACACCGGGTCTTTTGTTCGACTCTTTTTGCACCCCTTTCTGAATCTGGGGTTGTACAGATTTTGCGCCTCGCTCACCGTGTCCTTGAAAAAAGACCAGGCATGTTTTACCGTTTGCCATTTCTTGGAAGTGTTCCTAAGTTTCTTCCTTACTATTTCCCTCATTGCTTCATAGTTTCCTTTCCTGAAGTTGAAAATTGTCGCTATGGTTCTCTTTCCTTTCGGTATTCCTACTTCAACCTTGAACTTGATCATATTATGATCGCTGTTTCCCAACGGTCCCACTACTTCCACTTCCTTTGCAGGTCCCCTTAACCCATTTAGGATTAGATCCAGAGTGGCATTTCCTCTCATTGGTTCTCTAACAAGCTGCTCCATGAAGCAATCTTGTGTAGCCTCCAGGAATTCTGTCTCCCTAGCGCATTTTGAGCTTCCAAGACTCCAGTCTATCCCGGGATAGTTGAAGTCTCCCAGAATAACCGTGTTACCGCTTTTGCATTCTCGCTTCATCTCGGCTTCCATTTCTTCATCGATATCTCCGGTTTACCCGGGTGGATGGTAGTATAGGCCCATCTTTATTTCAGGCCCTTTCCTTCCAGGTATTTTAACCCATAGCGATTCCAGCTTGTTGGTCATCTCTGCTGTGTCCATTCTTGTCGATTGTATGCTTTCTTTTATGTATAGGGCTATTCCATCTCCTTTCTGTCCTGACCTGTCCTGGCGATAGAGCTTGTACCCCAGCAGTGCTGTATCCCATTTGTTTATTGCGGAGATTATTGCGGAATCGACCATCCTAGGCTTCAAGAGCAAACTAGATGCATATCTCCTTAAGAGAGGCATATAAAGATATGGTGGACTATAAATTACGCCAGGTGTACACCTGGCAGGGCCTCCGTGTGTGCGGATCGCCGGACTTGATGGACCGAAGGTCTGATCCGGAGATGGCAGTTCTTATGTTCTCTTCATTTCACCATGTTTCAGAGACTCCAATGATGTCTATGTCCTCTGTGTTGGCCATGGCTTCCAATTCCCCCATTTTGTTTCTTAGGCTCCTTGCATTAGTATATATGCAATTTAGATCCTGGTGTTTTCTTGTCTTCATTTCCTTTCCCTGTGCTTCGGTCTTTAGCTTCTTCTCTTGTGCTACAATCCTTCTAACCTCTTCTGGGTTAGTTAACTCCTGTAATTTGCCCAGTTTCTTCCCAGCCTTTTTTCCCCTTAGTATCTTCACGGGATACCTTCTTCCGAATCGTCGACGCTTGGTCGACTGTCGGCTTCCCCTTCTTCTTCTTCCATGTTGGTGTTGGTGTACTTTCATCTTTCATCTGAAGTTCGTTCTCTTCCACCCTCCTCCTGTAGGCTCTCTCAATGAATTTCTCGAGTTCCCTGACCTCCTCCTCAATGTGTCTCTCATTCATGAAGTCTTCAGCTGTCCTGATTGGGTCCTCCGTAGTGTAAAGTCCTTCTAGCTCCTGAATCTTGTCCTCTAGTTGCTTAGCTTCCCTTCTTCAAGCTTTTCAGCTCCTGACACCAACTGCATACATATGACTGTCTCCCTGAGGGGAGGTAGTCATACATATGACAGTCTGTGCAGAACACTGGAAAGCTCATCTTCTGGTTTCCTTCTGCTTCCATTGTCATTCCTACTTTAAGATAACAGTTAACAGTTTACGTGTGACCTGCTGATGTAAGTGCCCTCTGTGTCTGTTTTGTGTCCTCTCTCTGCCTGCTGCTGGTGTCCTCTCTCTCTCTGCCTGCTGCTGGTGTCCTCTCTCTCTCTCTGCCTGCTGCTGGTGTCCTCTCTCTCTCTCTCTCTGCCTGCTGCTGGTGTCCTCTCTCTCTCTCTCTCTCTGCCTGCTGCTGGTGTCCTCTCTCTCTCTTTCTGCCTGCTGCTGATGTCCTCTCTCTCTGCCTGCTGCTGGTGTCCTCTCTCTCTGTCTGCCTGCTGCTGGTGTCCTCTCTCTCTTTCTCTCTCTCTCTCTACCTGCTGCTGGTGCCCTCTCTCTCTTTCTCTCTGCCTGCTGCTGGTGTCCTCTCTCTCTCTTTTTCTGCCTGCTGCTGGTGTCCTCTCTCTCTGTCTGCCTGCTGCTGGTGGCCTCTCTATCTCTCTCTGCCTGCTGCTGGGGTCCTCTCTCTATCTCTTTCTCTCTCTCTCTCTCTCTGCCTGCTGCTGGTGCCCTCTCTCTCTTTCTCTCTGCCTGCTGCTGGTGTCCTCTCTCTCTCTCTCACGATTCCTTGCATCTGTTGCTATATCCAAGCTCTAAGAAATCCCATCCCAAGATAACTGGAGAGAGAAGCCAGGGCAAAACCTTTATGGAAATGGGCAACTACTACCCACAAGAAAATATATGCTGACAAAATGGCCCTATGGAACAATCTGTAAATCATGGCCTTGGAAGCCGGTGCACTGCATTTAACTAGATTTGTCAGCATGAAGAGATAGTCAGATAGTCTGAACTCATTGGTGACCTCAAGATACCAGAAAGGCACTCTTCTAACGTTCGACTTCTTCAGAATCCGGTTCTTCTTCTTGGAACCTGTAGACTGCAACACCAACAATCTGATGTCTTGATTGACATGGAACGTCAAAACACCTTCAGCAAAGAGGATGGGACGGTGCGCAATTTCCAGCTTCACTGAATTTAATGAAAGGTTCTCTGCAAGAGGGCTTGTAGATCCGAGACTCTTCTCACTGAGGTAATGGCCACAAGAAAACTAGTCTTGAGCATCAGATCCATCAAAGACGCTTCCTTCAGCGGCTCATACGGAGCTTGGTTGAGACCCTGCAAAACAATGTTATAAAGTCCCAAGAAGGGTATGGAGGATTTACCGGTGACCTGAGACGCAGTGCTCCCTTTAGGAATCTTGCAATGATTGGATGAGATGCCAATGTAGTTCTATGGTCAGAAGCTCTAAAATGAGAGAGTTACGCAACTTGGACTCTAAGGGGACGCTACTGTAAGTCACTTGTCAAGGCCAGCCTGAAGGAAGGCTAATACCACAGAGAATGGAGCAGAGAAAGGTTCCTCCTTTTCCTTAACCCACCAGTGCTGGAAAGTTTTCCACGCCATAGCATAGCTGATGGCTTTTTGGATCTGAGCAGAGCAGCAATGACTACCTCCGAGTATCCCTTGTGTGCTAAAGCCTCGCCCTCAAGAGCCATGCCATAAGAGCAAAGTGATCTGGATCTTAAATGAGACATGTCTGGCTGTACTTGCAGTCTGAGACTGGGACTTGTCTGAAGAAGCACCAGATCTGCATAACTTGGTCTGTGTGGCCACTCTGGAGATGCGAGAATGACCTTTCCTCGATGGTTGGATCCTCCCCATCATGGGCCATGGCGGAAACACATATACAAGATCATTCTTTCGGAGGATGTAGTGACTATTCTCAATTCCACGTTCCAGGTGGTTGAATTGCAATCCGCCATTAAGACCCTCCGCTCTGGGAAAGCCCCGGGAACGGATGGCTTTTCTGGTGAGTTCTATAACCTCCTCTCTCCTCAGTTGTGTGGCCCATTGTTGGCTTATTATAATACTGCTATTGATCGCGGATCCTTTCCACGTTATGCTAATGAGGCGCTTAGCACATTGTTGTTAAAACCGGGTAAGGGGTCAGATGATCCTGGTTCCTATCACCCGATCTCCCTGATTAACGTTGATCTTAAGCTTCATTCCCGTATGTTAGCCAATCTCCTGGCCCCTCATCTTCCTTCTGTAATCCATGAGGACCAGGTCGGTTTTGTTCAAGGCCGCCAGTTGGTTTGCAATGTGAGGAAAGTACTTTTTGCACTTGCTCATTGTCAACATCACCAGATTCCAGCCTTATTTGTTAGTTTAGATGCCTCTAAGGCCTTTGATAGTGTTCATTGGTCTTTTTTGTTTCGTACCCTTGAGTATGTGGGGCTTAAGGGGTTTTTCCTTAGCCTAATTCGCTCTTTATATTCTAATCCTAGGGCAGCCTTGTTGGTTAATGGCACCTGCACGGACTCCTTTCCCATTTTCCGAGGTACTAGGCAGGAATGCCCTCTTTCTCCTTTACTTTTTCTCCTTTCCTTGGAACCCTTGCTATGCACTTTACGTCTCTTTGAGGAAGTGTGGGTCCTCTGAGTTGTGGGTGTGGCCTTGAAGACCTTGGCTTTCGCTGATGATATGTTCTTGATTCTTACTCGCCTGGAGGTTTCTTTACCGACTGTGCTGGATCTCATCTCCAAGTATTGTGTTTACTTGGGTCTTTCTCTTAATTTGGATAAGTCGGTCGCCCTTCCCTCTTGCCCTGATGTCCGTATGGCGTGGAGGGGTCCGTTTCTACTCTGTTGGGTGGAGTCTGATGTGAAGTAATTGGGGGTTCTTATTCCGCTTGACCTCTCCCGTTTATATTCTTTGAATGTGGAACCGTTGTTTCAGGCTCTTATCAATCGACTGCATTTATGGAGGGGGCTGCCGTTATCGCTTCTGGGCAGAGTGAATTTATACAATATGCTTATCGTCCCGTTTTGGTTGTACGTTTTTCAAGTCCTCCCACTTTACTGACTTCTAAGGATGAAAAACGACTGGCACGTGTAGTTTAGTGATTTCTTTGGGCGAGAAAGCGTGCTCACATGCCTTATCGACTGGCGGCTTCCCCTTGGTATAAGGGTGAATTGGGCTTGTTGAATCTTCGTTTTTTGCTGGTCGATTGTGGTATGTGTCACATTAATGATTTTTTTGGGGGGTACTGCTATTTTTACTAATACCTCTTTGGAACTTTCTTGTTTTACCAATCAATCTTCATTCTGTTCCTTCAGCTCAGCCTGAGCTCCTTCCTCTTAAGGTTTTACATCGCCCTTTGCAAAAGGTGTGGCAATGGGTCTGTAAATTCCACTCTCTCAGTTCTACTATTTCTCCCTTTTTACTCTTGCGTTTTAATGGGAATTTTCTGCCTAGGGTGGATGGGGCCAGTTTTGTTCATTGGAAAGCAGGGGAGATTCACTATTTGTTTCAACTAGTGGCAGACAATGGGAGGATTAAATCCTTTGATCAGTTGTGCACAGAATTTGATCTCCCTCGGACTGATGGATTTGCTTATATGCAACTTCATCAATATATTGCTTCTTTACCCCCTTGCTATTTAACGGCTTCTTGTCAGGAGCTGTTATCCACGGCATTTACCATTGGATCTCAGCTCTCTGTTCCTCTCAAATTTCATCAAAGAGATTTGAAGGATGAGTCCCCCCTGCTTGACCATGTCCCCTTGCGGGCCACATGGGCTCGTGATCTTTCTATAGTACTGCATGATGATGTTATTCTACGTGCTGTACAAAAATTACCTGTTTTCCACAAATATACTACCTTTTGGGAACAACATTATAAATTGGTTTTGCGATTGTATATCTCCCTTAAATGGGCTCACCCATCTTGGTTCCGAGCATCAGCTGATTGTCCTCGAGGTGCCGCTTCTGAAGCTGGCTTGGGACATATGGTCTGGACCTGTCCTGTCATCCAGTACTTTTGGGATACCATTTTTCTTTTTGTGGAAAGTATTTGGCATGTTCACATCAAGCATTCCCCCCTGCTGCTATTTGGTGTCCCTCTCCATTTTTCTCGACGACATGGGACTGCTGCTTTTCTCCGGTGGACTGAAGCGATTGCCCTAAAGTGTATTTTGCTCAAGTGGATGGAGGCGGAGGGTCCTGATTATTCTTTCTGGCGGTGTTGCCTGATCAAACTTCTGATGTGGGAACGCAGAAATATGGAGGACTTTTCCTCCTTACTTGGGTGCACATTTCAACGTACATGGGAGCCTTTTTGGAACACTATGACCCCAGTGGCTCGTAGTCACTTATTGAATTGTTGAACTGTTGATTTGTTCCTTTTGGACTGCTTGCACCACATGTTGCTTTCTATTGGTCTCTGTGCATCTCTTTTCTGATTGGTATCTTTTGGGTTGGATTGAAGGAGGACTGGGGGCGTGGGGGGCGGAGTTGATATCTGAGCCTATCTTGAGCTTGTCCTGTTTGCTTGGCTGACTTTCTTGTTCCTTGTTCTTGGTCTGCTCATTGAATTGTATCTAACATTAGTGAATAATGGGGGGATTGGGGGGTTGCGAGGGTGGGAGTGGTGAGGTTGTGATGTGTTTCTAATTATCAAAATGTGAGCTTGTTTCCTGTATTTTGCCGAGATTCTGTTTTTTCCTCTTTGTTGAGCTCAATAAAATATATTTAACCATAAAAGATCGTTCTGTGGTCACGGTTGGACCAGAGTTAGAACTGCGATTCTGGGTTTGGACCTTTGACTGAAGAAGCTGTCCACCTTTCTGTTCTGAGCTATTGCCATAAGGTTGAACGTTGGGCGACTCCAGTGATGAACAATGGCTTAGAAGACTGATGCGGATAGCATCCACTTTCCCAGATCCAGAGTCCGATTGCTAAGGAAATCGGCTTGAACACTGTCCACTCCCGCTATGTGCACCGCTGAGAGGGCCTGAAGATGAAGTTCCGCCCACTGGAAGAGCAAGCGGACTTCCAGACCCAGCTTGGAATTCTTGGTGCCTCCCTGGTGATTGAAATAAGAACATAAGAATAGCCTTACTGGGTCAGACCAATGGTCCATCAAGCCCAGTAGCCCGTTCACACGGTGGCTAATCCAGGTCACTAGTACCTAGCCAAAACCCAAGGAGTAACAATATTCCATGCTACCGATACAGGGCAAGCAGTGGCTTCCCCCATGTCTTTCTCAATAACAGACTATGGACTTTTCCTCCAGGAACTTGGCCAAACCTTTCTTAACACCAGCTACGCTATTCGCTCTTACCAGATCCTCTGGAAACGCATTCCAAAGCTTAACTATTCTCTAAGTGGAAAAAAATTTCCTCCTATTGGTTTTAAAAGTATTTCCCTGTAACTTCATTGAGTGTCTCCTAGTCTTTGTAATTTTTTGACGGAGTGAAAAATTGATCCACTTGTACCCATTCTACTCCACTCAGGATTTTGTAACTTCAATCATATCTCCCTTCAGCCGTCTCTTTTCCAAGCTGAAGAGCCCTAACCGTTTTAGTCTTTCCTCATATGAGAGGAGTTTCATCCCCTTTACCATCTTGGTCGCTCTTCTTTGAACCTTTTCTAGCGCCACTATATCTTTCTTGAGATAAGGAGACCAGAATTGAACGTAATACTCCAGCTGAGGTCGCACCATGGAGTGATACAGAGACATTATAATATTCTTGTTAATCATCCCTTTTTTAATAATCCCTAGCATCCTGTGCTTTTTTAGCCACCGCCACACATTGGGTGGAAGGTTTCATTGTATTGTCTACCATGATACCCAGATCTTTTTCTTGGGCGCTAATCCCCAAGGTGGACCCTAGCATCCGGTAACTGTGATTTAGGTTATTCTTCCCAATGTGCATCACATTGCATTTGTCCACATTAAATTTCATCTGCCATTTGGATCCCCAGTCTTCCAATTTCCTAAGGCACGCCTGCAATTTTTCACAATCCACATGCGTTTTAACAACTTTGAACAGTTTAGTGTCATCTGCAAATTTAATCGCCTCACTCGTCATTCCAATTTCCAGATCATTTATAAATAAGTTAAATAGAACCAGTCCTAGTACAGACTAGAGAATGACACGGTGACAAAATTCATCACCATTCCCGTCCCCGCGGATAACCGCGGGAAATAATCTCATGTCATTTTCTAGTGTCTATTTCAACCTCGGTCCTTCTACACCAGCATTCTTCAAAGCAAAGCTTGCGGGTCAGTGGTTGTGCCCAATTATACTCTGATTCTTCCCTCTCTCCTTAAAGAATGACATGAAGATGGTTTCCCGCGGTTATCTGCGGGGACGGGAACGGTGATGAATTTTGTCACCGTGTCATTCTCTAGTACAGACCCCTGCGACACTCCACTGTTTACTCTCCTCCATTGAGAAAAATGACCATTTAACCCTACTCTCTGTTTTCTGTCTGATAACCAATTACTAATCCACAAATGAACTTTGCCACCTATTAATTTTCTGAGGAGCCTCTCGTGAGGAACTTTATCAAAAGCTTTCTGAAAATCTAGATATACTATATCAACTGGCTCACCTTTATCCACATGTTTCTTTATACCTTCAAAGAAGTCAAGCAAATTTGTGAGGCTGGATCTCCCTCAGCTGAACCCATGCAGACTCTGTCTCATTAAATCATGTTTGTCTACGTGTTCCACAATTTTATTTTTTACAATCGTTTCTACCATTTTGCCCGGCACTGAAGTGAAGCTTACTGGTCTATAATTTCCCAGATCTACTCTGGAGCCCTTTTTAAAAATCAGCGTAACATTGGCCACCCTCTAATCTTCAGGTACTACAGACGATTTTAGTGACAGGTTACAGATCACTAACAGCACGTCAGCAATTTCATGTTTGAGTTATTTTAGTACCATGGTATGTATACTATCCGGTCCTGGCGATTTATCACTTTTTTAACTTGTCGATTTGGCATAGTACATCTTCCAGATTCACCAAGATTTCTTTCAGTTCCTCCAAATCATCACCATTGAAAACCATTTCTGGTTCAGGTACATCTCTTACATCTTCTTCCATAAAGACTGAAGCAAAGAATTCATGCAGTCTTTCCACTATGGCCTTATCCTCCCTGAGCGCCCCTTTTGCTCCTTGATCATCCAACGGTCCCATAGATTCCCTGACAGGTTTTCTGCTTCTGATGTACCTAAAAAAATTGCTATGAGTTTTTGCCTCTTTTGCAAGTTTCTCTTCATATTCTTTCTTAGCTGTCTTTATCATTGCTTTGCATCTAATTTGGCAGTGCTTGTGTTTCTTCTTTTGGATCCTTTTTCCATTCTTTAAAGGATATTTTTTTGGCTCTAATAGCCTCCTTCACGTCACCTTTTAACCACACCGGCTCTCGTTTCCTCTTCTTTCCACCTTTGCTGATACGTGGAATACATCTGGTCTGGGCTTTCACGATGGTATTTTTAAATAACATCCACACCTGGTTTACAGTCCTAACCTTTGCAACTGATGCTTTTAGCTTCTTTTTAACCATTTTCCTCATTTTATCATAGTCGTCCTTTCGAAAATTAAATGCCCCCTACAGTAGATTTCTTTTGTGACGTTACTTCCGGTATCAGCTCA
The DNA here is from genome assembly GCF_902459505.1 of Geotrypetes seraphini. Taxonomy (NCBI): domain Eukaryota; kingdom Metazoa; phylum Chordata; class Amphibia; order Gymnophiona; family Dermophiidae; genus Geotrypetes; species Geotrypetes seraphini. The sequence goes on along the minus strand of NC_047088.1, from coordinate 141,909,736 downwards.
AATTTGATCATGTTATGATCACTGTTTTCCAGCGGACTCAACACAGTTAACTGTACCATATACTTGGAACAAGCTGCCCGAATCCCTACAGCGGGCTCCATCTCTGGAAGTATTCAAGGCCGAGTTAAAAGCCATGCTTTCGACTCCTAACTCCTCTCACTTTGCAGTGAGTCTGACTGAGGTGACCAGCGCAATAACAATGTATTTTGGAGATGACACACATGATATTTTGCCCAGGGAACCATGTCTACTGTGGCTGACATGTAACTGAGCACCTGGAGGTAGTGCTATGTGGACAGAGATGGCTTGGATAGCAAGTTTGTTATCTGAGCTTGTTATCAAAGCTTCTGTCTGTGTGCCTCTGGAAGACAGATATGGCCATCTGCCCAGGTATTCCAGAGACTGTGACAGGGTCAGATGGCTCTTTCACTATCCAACCCAGGTACTGGAGAATTCGGACCACATGGTGAATGACTGAACTCTGATCAGCCAGTCGTCCAGGTATGGATGAACCTGTAACCCCATCTTACAGAGGTGGGTAGTCATCACTACCGTCACCTTGATAAACGTAAGAGATGCTGTGGCCAATCCAAAGAGAAGGGCTGAGAGCTGGTAATGGATTTCCAGAACTTGAAACCCCAGGAACTTTCTGTGGTCCGGAAATATGGGAACGTGCAAATAGACCTCTGTCAAATCCAGAGAGGCTCAGTTTTCTATTTTGGCAGTTATGGGGGACTGGTCCTGGAGGGTACTCTGTACTTGGTTTTTCCTGTCTCCATATACTGCCTGCGCATTGTTGTTTATTTTGTATGTTCACTACTTTCTGCTCAACAAAAATTATTTCAAAGAAAAAAAATCTAGAGCGGCTAGGAACTCCCCTAGTGCAACCACCACTATGACAGATCGAACTGCCTCCATGCGAAAGCAAGATACTTTGAGGCTGCATTTATGTAAGATCCAGAACGGGTCTCTGGTCATTTGAGCCTTTCTTTGGCACGATGAAGTACATGCCCGAGCCCAAATCTTTTGGCAGCACTGAATATCTAACATAAAAATATGTGCCTCTGCACTATGGTCTCCACCCTACTACTACTACTTATCACTTATATAGCGCTGAAAGACATATGCAGCAGTGTACATTTTGACATTTATAGATGGTCCCCTGCTCGGAAGAGCTTACAATCTAACTTGAACAATCAGACATGACACATAGGGATGAGGATGCAGAATCCAAGGTGAGAGGAGTTAGGAGTCAAACGCATGGCTTTTAACTGGACCTTGAATACTGCCAGAGACAGAGCCCACTATAGGGATTCGGGCAGCTTGTTCCAAGTATATGGCACAGCAAGGTAGAAGGGATGGAGTCTGAAGTTGGCAGTTGAAGAGAAGGGCACAGACAGGAGGTACTTACCAGCTGAGTGGAGCTCGCGGGGGGCGGGGGGGGGGGGGGAGGGGATACAAGCTGGAGAAAAGCAAAGAGAGATAGTGAGAGGAAGCTGAGTGAGTGCACTTGAAGGTCAGTAAGAGGAGTTTGAATTGTATTCGGAAATGGATGGGAAGTGACTTTAGGAGAGGGGTAACATGAGTATAACAGCTCACCCAGAATATGTCATGCAGCTGAATTCTGGACAGATTGGAGAGGAGCAAGATGGCTAAGTGGAAGGCCTGAGAGTAGCAACTTGCAGTAGTCTAAGCACGAGGTGATGAAGGCATGGATAAGTGTTTTGGTAGTGTGCTCAGAGAGGAAGGGTCAGATTTTGCCTGCTTTTTCTGGTTGCCCCACTGGGGAGTCCACAAACCAGACTGTTAAGGATCGGGCGAATTCCAGCTTGTAACTGCTGTGACAAACGGATGTCTTCCCCAAGGTTTGTCACAGGGAAATTAAGGAAGGCTTAGACTTATCTGAAGCAGTTCCAGAGCCAGGCAGGAAGAAGCTGCCTTGCTATTGTCCATTGCCTGTAAGGCAGAAAGCTCATAGGCAGTTTCCCCTCAGAGAAACGGCATGGGCTGAGGAAGGAATTCCCTTCCCCCATCCAAAGCCAAGGGGGAGTGGTTCTTCCCCTCAGCTTAAAGCCAGGCTCGTTAGAGAGCAGAGGGAGGAAGGAGGAAGAGCAGAACGAGGCTTGGCAGTAGAGCAGAGGCAGGACGGGGCTGAGCAGTTCCTCAGCACTGACTGGGAAATGACGGAGGAACAAGCTGGTAATTTGGCCACTGAATTCCTTTCCCCAGAGCCCATGGTATGGGAAGAAAGTGGGGCTATACAGGAAAGCTGTTCAGAGGAAATGGAGAGCTGAATATCCTGGGAAAGGTCTGTGAACAGAGGTTTTGTCTTGGCTGTATTTCTCTGCTTGCTCTGTGAACTAATGATTGTGGGAGTTACTAGGGAAATAATCCTGTATTGCAATTTTACATGCTGTTTTGCTGGAGTTTGGAAAGGCTACAGTAATCTCCTCTTCAGGTTATGTTCACAGCTGAACCAAAAGCCAGGGTGTAATGCTGGCTAGTTTTAAAGCCCAGAATTTCCTGACTTCCACACTCGTGAAAGTGCCCAGCTGTAAAGGAATTGCCATAGCAACTAACTAATTCAATTAGTCTGCCTGCCTCGTAGGAAGAGTGAAATTAACCCTCTCAGGGAAAAGCCTGCTTGTGACTAGAGAGCTGCACGGGAACGGGGACGACGGGAATCCCGCGGGACCCGCGGGCATCCCGCGGGTTCCCCCTTTGGGTCACGGGGATCCCGTGGGGACGCCCCCTAGGGTCGCGGGGATCCCGTGGGGACGCCTCCGAGGGTCGCGGGGTTCCTGCGGGGCTGGATGTACTCAGTCGCGCGGCTCTTCTCTCTACCTTCTCTGCTTGCAGCACAGAGCCGAACGGAAGTCTTCCCGATGTCAGCGCTGACGTCGGAGGGAGGGAGGGCTTAAAGCTTAAAGCCCTCCCTCCCTCCGACGTCAGCGCTGACGTCGGGAAGACTTCCGTTTGGCTCTGTGCTGCAAGCAGAGAAGGTAGAGAGAAGAGCCGCGCGACTGAGTCGGGAAGACTTCCGTTTGGCTCTGTGCTGCAGGCAGTGCAGGTAAGGAGGAAAGTAGCCTCGCGGTTCGAGTGGCTACCAAGGGACGGGGCGGTCCGCCCCGCCACACCCCGCCCCGGTTGCAGCACAGCCGGCCAGGTCCCCTTACATTTGTGGCACTTCCCCGACCGACCGACAACAGCCCCGGTCCGACAATCCTCCCTGCCCTGTAGCCGCGAATCTAAATTATCTTCTTACAGCAGCTGTAATAAGGTAATTTAGATTCGCAGTTAAGGGCAGGGAGGTTTGTCGGACCGGGGCTGTTGTCAGTCGGTCGGGGAAGTGCCACAAAAGTAAGGGGACCTGGCCGGCTGTGCTGCACCCGGGGCGGTAGAGAAGGAGGGGGGGAGAAGGACGCTGAAAGCACTTGAAGACAGAGGAGGGAGAAGGACGCTGAAAGCACATGGGGGAATACAAAGGGGTGGAGAAGGACGCTGAAAGGCCATGGGAAGGGGGGGGAAGGACTCTGAAAGCACTTGTGGAAGATAGAGGGGGGAGAAGGATGCTGAAAGCACATGGGGAAGACAAAGGGGTGGAGAAGGACGCTGAAAGGACATGGGGAAGACGGGGGGGGTGGAGAAGGACGCTGAAAGGCCATGGGGAAGACAGAGAGGGAGAAGGACGCTGAAAGGACATGGGGAAGCAGAGGGGGGAGAAGGACACTGAAAGCACATGTGGAAGACAGAGGGGGGAGAAGGACGCTGACAGGACATGGGGAAGATGGGGGGAGAAGGACGCTGAAAGGAAATGGGGAAGAGAGAGTAGGGAGAAGACGCTGGCAGGGAAGAAGACAGATGCCAGACTATGGGGGGAGCGGAGAGAAGAAGATGGGTGCCAGACCAATTTGGAAGGGGGAAGAAAGGGAGAGGCACAGTAACAGAGCAAATGGAAGATGCAGAAGGAAGAGACACAGTGGATGGAAGGAATTGAATGAGAACATGAGGAAAGCAGAAACCAGGCAACAAAGGTAGGAAAAGAATTATATTTCTTTTTTTTATTTTGCTTCAGGATAAAGTAGTATATTAGTTGTGTTGATAAAAATTTATAAACATTAGAGGCTCTGGTAGAATTTGCAAAGTATGTATTCTTCCCAATTAATATTTTCAAATTAATAAAGTCTTTTTGCTTATTTGTAAATGGTTTCTACCAGAGCCTTTAATTCAGTAGCATAATTAAATGAAATAACTATTTCTGAAGTTTATATGGACGGGCGGGGACGGAGGGGATTCCTCGCGGGGACGGGTGGAGACGGAGGGATTCCTCACGGGGACGGGTGGGATTCCTCACAGGGACGGGTGGGGACGGTGGGACTTTGGCGGGGAAGGGTGGGGACGGGTGGGATTTCTGTCCCCGCGCAACTCTCTACTTGTGACTAGGGAGAAAGTCCAGCCCAGCTGGAGAGATTAAGAGCACTGTAGGACAGCACAGAATACCTACAGCAGCAAACCTAAGTTTCAAATTCTTTTTAAATTTTCAAATTTTTTTTTTCCTTTCTTTTAAAAAAAACCTAACTAAAAACAAACAAAAAAAAAAGTACTTTCTCCTCTTCTCATTCTTCTCTTATATTCTCTTATACTCTCATACTATCTCTCATACTCTTACATTTACTCTCTCTCATTTACTCTCTCTTACATTTACTCTCTCTCATTTTGTTATGGCAGGGCGGACAAGGAGTGTGAAGCCTACAAGCAAGAGTGGCATCCCCTGCCCTGAGGTGATCCGGGAGTTGAACTCAGCCTACGCGCAGACAGAGGAGAACACAGCCCCGGGAATGGACGTCTCCGTGCAGACCGAGGCCATCCCACAGCAGTACATTACGGCCTCTACACAGACGGAGGAGGTCGATCAGAGGGATGAAGACATCATGCAGGAACTAAGAAACCTCAGGGAGGAGGTGAAACGTCTGAGAGGCATTAGAGAGGATGAGGCCTACATCGATGGGATAGTGCAGGAACTATCTCAAGTCACAGAACGGACCCGTGACGGATCTCCCATGATGACTCCAGGGCCGCCGACAAAGAAATCAACTGTTGCAGTCCAGGAGATGGATGGAGACACTGACTCCTGGCAGTTAGTGACCTCCTCCACAGGTAAACGTAGGAGACCCCCACCCCAATTTACAATATACTCACCTTCTCTCTCTTTCTCTCAACAGGGCAGCTCCACATCAACTCCACAGCTGAGCCTAAAGAACAGATTTCAGGTCTTGCAGGAAGAGACTACCGACGGGGAGATGGACCAGGATCAACGCATATCTCCATCTCCAAGGACGATGGATCGACACCCCCAAAAGAAGCGTAGAGTAATAACCATTGGGGACTCCATGTTGAGAGGCACTGAGGGACCAATATGCAGACCGGATAAGCAGTCGAGGGAGGTCTGCTGTCTACCTGGAGCCAGAATAAAAGATGTGACCACCTGTCTCGATAGACTTCTCAGGCCCCAGGACCACTTCCCCATGCTGCTCATCCACGTCGGAACGAATGACACTGCCAAGAACACCCTGGAGGACATAGCTAGAGATTTCTGGGCTCTGGGAAAGAGGCTGAAGCAGACAGGAGCACAGGTAGTATTCTCTTCCATTCTTCCTGTTAGGGGCAGAGGAAGGGACAGGGATGAACGCATCCTGAAGACGAATGAGTGGCTACAACGATGGTGCCAGGAGATGAACTTCGGATTCCTGAATCACGGAGAGACACTGCAGGGACTACAAGGACCAGACGGACTCCACCTGACCAACAGAGGTAAGAATGTCTTCGGACACAGACTAGCCCGCCTACTTTGAAGGGCTTTAAACTAGGTAAGTCGGGGGTGGGTACCCACTTTTACACCGGAGCAGTAAGTAACTATCCTGATGTGGAGAACCAACACTACGCTTCTAAGTCTGAGGTAAGTACCCTTATTGCAAAAGAATCGCTAGGAGACACCTTGACTCAAATGGGGGGCTCACTACAGGAGGTTAGTAAACAGAAAGAGTGGAGAGCTATGTATGTTAACGCACACAGCCTAGGGAATAAATTTCTACAACTAGAAACAGAAATTGTTAATGCAGATCTAGACATAGTAGCAATATCCGAAACATGGTTCATAGACTCTCATGGGTGGGATATAACTATACCAGGGTACAACCTGATTCGACAAGACAGAGAGGGTAAGTTAGGAGGTGGGGTAGCACTATACATCAAAGAAAACATTAAGACAACCAGGATCACGGATGTCAAGTATACTGGGGAATCTATCTGAGTAAACCTGGCCAAAGGCGGAGAAAAATGCCTGTACCTTGGTGTGATATACAGACCTCCAAGACAATCGGAGGACAAGGACGCAGAACTAATTGAAGACATTGAGAATATCACCTTACGGGGGGAGGCTGTACTATTAGGAGACTTCAACATGCCTGATGTAGACTGGAACACACTATCAGCGACAACTTGTGATAGCAGGAGGATATTAACGTCCATGAAGGGAGTACGGCTCAAACAAATGGTACTAGAGCCCACTAGGGCCCAGGCCATCCTGGACCTGGTACTTACGAACGGGGAAAGCGTCTCAGAGGTCTCGGTGGGAGAGACGCTAGCCACCAGTGACCATAGCACGGTATGGTTTAACCTTAAGAAAGGCTTCCCCAGGTCACAAACAAAAACAAGGGTACTCAATTTCTGGGGCACTGACTTCGCACGCATGGGAGATTTCGTCTATCAGACGCTGCAGGTTCAAGAAGTAACTACTAATGTGGAGGCTATGTGGTCAACCTTGAAATCGATCCTTCATGAGGCAACTATCCGCTACATAAAATCGGTAACCAAACAACAAAGAAAAAAAGAAACCCCAATGGTTCACAGATGAGGTATCGTGCCTCGTCAAGGAGAAGAAAAGAGCATTTCTCTCATACAAACGCACGGGGGAAAAAGAAGCAAACATTGAATACAGGAAAAAGTCTGCAGCGGTCAAAACAGCAGTCAGGGAGGCCAAAATTCGTATGGAAGAAACTCTAGCAAAGAACATCAAGAAAGGGGACAAATCCTTCTTCAGATACATTAGCGACAGGAAAAAGAACGCAAACGGGATAGTACGCCTTAGAACACCAGATGGGAATTATGTAGAAACAGACTCCGATAAAGCCAAACTACTGAATGATTACTTCTGTTCAGTCTTTACCTGCGAAGCACCAGGGCACGGGCCTCGGCTAGCAGCAAAGCAAAGCATGGAAGACCCATTTCAGAAGTTTGAGTTCACACCAGCTGATGTTTACAAAGAACTGTCAAGACTCAAGGTGAACAAAGCCATGGGACCGGACAATCTGCACCCAAGAGTGCTCAGAGAGCTATGCGATGTTTTGGCGGAACCATTAGCAATATTCTTCAATCTCTCCCTAAGTACGGGGAGAGTCCCCCTGGACTGGAAAACTGCCAACGTGGTTCCTCTGCACAAAAAGGGTTGCAGAGCGGAGGCTGCAAATTACAGACCAGTAAGTCTCACATCAATAGTGTGTAAACTCATGGAAATTCTACTTAAAGGGAAATTAGACACGATATTGGATGAGGGGAATCTGAGGGATCCCTGTCAACATGGATTCACTAGGGGCAGGTCATGCCAGTCCAATCTCATCAGCTTCTTTGATTGGGTGACAGGAAAGCTGGACTTGGGAGAGTCTCTGGACATAGTATACTTGGATTTCAGTAAAGCTTTTGACAGTGTCCCACACCGTAGACTATTAAACAAGATGAAATCGATGGGGTTAGGTGAGAAACTAACGGCGTGGGTCAACGATTGGCTGAGTGGAAGACTTCAGAAAGTGGTGGTCAATGGCACCCTCTCTGAGACATCGGTGGTGACTAGCGGAGTGCCGCAGGACTCAGTCCTGGGACCATCCCTTTTTAACATATTCATAAGGGACTTGACCACCCTGAGGGCTTCAGGGTAAAGTAGCGCTGTTCGCCGACGCCGCCAAACTGTGTAATATAGTGGGTGGAAGCAATCCCACGGATGGTATGACGCAGGATCTGATTAAGTTGGAAAAATGGTCCACGACATGGCAGCTGGGCTTCAACGCTAAGAAGTGTAAGGTCATGCATCTCGGCAGCAGAAATCCATGCAGAACATACACCTTGAATGGAGAAACACTAGCTAGGACTTCAGAGGAACGGGACTTGGGAGTGATCATCAGTGCAGACATGAAGGCTGCCAAACAAGTGGAGAAGGCCTCATCCAAGGCGAGGCAAATGATGGGATGTATCAATAGAAGCTTCGTCAGCCGCAAACCTGAAGTCATAATGCCACTGTATAGAACCATGGTGAGACCTCATCTAGAGTACTGTGTGCAATTCTGGAGGCCACATTACCGTAAAGATGTGCTTCGAGCTGAGTCGGTCCAGCGAATGGCCACTAGGAAGGTCTCTGGACTCAAGGGTCTCTCATACGAGGAAAGACTGGGCAAATTGCAGCTGTACTCTCTAGAGGAGCGCAGGGAAAGGGGTGACATGATTGAGACTTTTAAGTACGTCACAGGTCGTGTCGAGGTAGAAAACGATATACAGTGGTGCCTCACACAACGAACTTAATTCGTTCCAGGAGCAAGTTTGTTATGCGAAAAGTTCGTTATGTGAAACGCGTTTTCCCATAACAATACATGTTAAAAAAAATAATTCGTTCTGCAGCATAAAATATGCTAAGATGACATAAAAAAAAGATAAATTTGTCAAAATGGTGAAAATGGTGGTCTTGCTGAGGCCAAACTCTTTGACGAGGTCACACTGTTTTACCCCACATTCACTCCTTCTAATTATTTCCCGTTTCATTTCAACAGAAATCACCTTCCTGCTTTTTTTAGAAGCCATGATATATAAAAAATATTGAGTTTATCTTAAAAGGACGACTGTATACAGTGAGAGAGGGCAGTTAAGCGCAGTGACTAACGACTGCCTGCAGTGCCTGCGCGGAAGGATGCAATACATCGGCAGCTCGGGCAACTTCGTTGTGTGAAACGAAGTTCGTTGTGTGAAACGAAGTTCGTTGTGTGAAGTTCGTTGTGTGAAACGAAGTTCGTTGTGTGAATCAAGACATGAAGTTCGTTGTGTGCAGCGTTCGTTGTGCGAGGCGTTCATTATGCGAGGCACCACTGTATTCCTTCCCAAGGGACCCTCGGTCACAAGGGGGCACCTGCTCAAACTCAGGGGAGGGAAATTTAGTGGTGACATCAGGAAGTATTTCTTCACAGAAAGAGTGGTAGATCACTGGAACAAACTTCCGACGCAGGTAATCAAGGCCACAAGCGTGCTCGACTTTAAGAATAAATGGGACATCCACGTGGGATCCCTACGTGGGTCGAGCAGCACTCAGAGTTAATGGGGTGGGTCAGTAGAGTGGGCAGACTTGATGGGCTGTAGCCCTTTTCTGCCGTCACCTTTCTATGTTTCTATGTTTCTAATATTTCTCAATCATAAACAGGAATGCCTCTTCTGTCAAAGCTACAGGAAAAAGTTATTGGTGCTGTTTCACCTCCTAGCCTCATGGAATATTAATGACTGTATGTGATTTACCAACCCAGTCCAGAGTTGATTACTGAGTGACTAAGAGTGAAATTAACTTTTTCTGTTGTTTTTGTATGAGGTGCATGCTCCCAGGAAAACCCGGAGCGGCACAGTAATTCCACGGCCGGTGGCCGAATAAAAGCTTATGTTTTCAACAAGGCCATTCTGACAAAGTGTGATTTTTTCCCATAACCCTTGGAGAATAAGCTTAGTTGGGCATTTGCCAACGACTACCAACTTGAAAGGTGACCCTAATTCTAAAGGGACCACGCCAGTAACAAGCTTCATGTCACTACCCGACGGCTCAGGGTGTTCGCAGAGAGCGTGGGTGTGACACTGCTCAATGATTTTCAGTACCGAATGATCTGATGATATCTATGCCCAGGCCTGCACACATTCTGAGAGCTATCCCCCTATCTTGAGGGAAACTGCTCCAGACCTGGCGTCATTTTGTCATTTTTTTGTAGGCTAAAGCAGGCTGAGAACTGGAGGCCTGGCTTTGCCTGGCCCAGAGAACTTATATTTAGTATTGTAAATCACTTAATACCTATGTTGAAACAATATATCAAATGCAATAAATCCAATCCAAATACAGTGGAACCTTGGTTTACGAGCATAAATAATAATAAAAAGAGAGTAGCCTAGCAGGTGGAACGAGCAGCCCATTGCCTGATCCAGAGCATTCTGCAGGTTGAGATTGAATAAGCAGAAACATTATTGAGGACTCATGATGTTGTAACTAGCATCCACCACTTAATCCACCTCTGCCAATAGGAGATGGGGCAAAGGTATGCCACCTGCCAGCTCATGACACTGCAACCTGGTATGACAGATGCGTATCACAAAAGAAGCTGCTGTGGTCGCTGTGATTCCTAAGGCCAAGGCCTCAAATTGTCTTGAGAATCATATCAACTCTGCGATCCTACATATCTTTAAATACCATGCCTCCCTCACTAGGCAGGGATGTGTGTTTGATAACCTGCGCTAGCAAGGAATACATTCCTGCACTATTGGATACAGCCGAGCCATTGTCCTGGTTACTTTAAGGGACCCTTTCAGGAGCATCCTAATGCTTCATGACCAACACATTAATATCAGGATGCCAGGGAAACGAAGATGACTGGTCTCTCACTCAACTAATTATAGAGCAAGGAGCAGAGGAGACATGCTAGGAGTCCAAGTTTAACTCCCACAGAGAATCAGTAATAAGATCCAACAGAGCCAAGGTTTTGAACATACGGAGGACCATGGGATCATCCCTTTGATCAAGGGCTACCACTAGATCTAACATACACATACCCGTCTATGACCCTGCATCTCCTGACAAGGAGGGCATGTGAGACAGTAAGGACATAATAAGAGACCCTTCATCCACTGAACCTCCCTTGTAAAAGCCCCCTAGATCTTGGCTAGCCTCAGCCAGTGAGGAAGATGCACCCTGGGAGTCCCCGCTCCCTTGTGCGTCTTCACGTGTGCTGCCAGATTTCCCTTTGGAAGTTTGGCTGTCCTGAAAGGTTCTCCACATCAAATTAAATGTTGGAGAAAATTCCATACTAGGCAGCGTAGAGTCTTCTACAGAGGACTCCAGCTTGCATCACTAAGGCTTCGCACCCCTGCATTTAGGACAACTGCCATTCCAGGATTCCCAAAAAAATTTAGCCCCAACTAACAGGTTTCCCGTCCATTCCTGAACCTTAGAGAGGAAAGGGAAAGGCTAAGCTGACCGCTACCACCTCCCCCCCATTACTTGTTGCATGGCATGTGGCGTAAGGGCGCTCTTCGGGAGCCCATCCAGCACAAACCTGGCATGAATTAGGATTAAAAGAGACAGAGGACTCCAGCCCTGACAGTTTTGAGGCGATCTGAAGCTTTGAGAACTTTAATTTAAAAAAAAAAAAAATTCAGGAAATCCATGATGGCCCCCATGGCAGTGTTTTGGTGCCAAAAAAGGCTCAAAGATACTGAATCAAAAAGAAAAAAGCTAGCGAGTTTAGGATTTTAGAGGTGGTGGAACCTAAAGGGACAGACAGAAATGTTCAAAACAAGATTTACAGATATCTCCCCCCCCTCCCGATTTTCCTCATAGGCTGTAACAGCCTTACTCACTGTGACCTGTGCTGGCAATGTGCTGCAGCCTGCCTCTGTGAGAAGAAATCACTGCCTCAAAACAGAACATCCTTCCAGCACTATCTTTGAGCTGCCAGTCTGACGCAGCCTCCAACCCCTGCAGACGTGAAAAGGGGATGGCGAAACACAGTCGGCACACTGTAAGACCCTGCTGAGCCCCCTATGGATGCCTAACAGCCTGCGTTGAAGCTCCTGCAAAGCAGTAGGCAAACAATGCTATAAGGTACAGACCCCAAGCTCCAAAAAGGCTAGCCAACAGGTACCACAAGAGATTGGCTTGTCAGCTGCAGACTGCAGTCTGCTTCTCTTCCACTCAGGCAAACCTCTACCCTTGACTATGGGTGCTCTTAGCACTGAAATGAAGCAAAACCACCATGAAAACACACACAAAAAAAGAAAGAAGCAGATCAGATCAGATCAGAGACTCCTTCCAGCTTGCAGAATTAAAAAAACTGAAGGGGGCAGCAGAGCCCTCAGTAAAGGAGTAGGGATTCAAAAGCTGGAATGGATTTCTTCTGCATGGCTCACGAGTACTGGGGATATTACCCGTCCGTCCAGAATGGCACGCCTGTTGCACTAGAAAGAGATTAGGTTCTTACCTTGATAATGTCTTTTCCAGTAGATAGGGATGGTATGCTGAATTGTAGGGTTATTCATCTATGCTCATTAGCATACTGCAAAAGATTTAATCATAGCTTTTCAGTTCCTCCTCCTTCTTGATTGTCTCTGCTGCCCTCTTCACTTTGTACCAAAGCCAGCGACAACCCTATAGAAGAAGACAGGAGAAGGAGGGGTACGGGGAACTCCCTGAATCCAGGTGTCTGATCTGCTCAGATGGATTTAATACAATCAATGAATGAATTAGAATGTAATTAAAACATTAACAAGCCTCTGAGAGGAACCATGAATGTAAAAAAATACAAGTTTAAAAAGAAACATGAAGAAAAGCTCAGTGAAATGAAAGCGTTAGAATCGGAAATGGTGAAAGAAAGAACTTTTATGGCAAGAAAAATGGAGAGTTTTGAAAATCAATTAATGAAAAATAATCTGAGAGTTCTGAATTTCCAAAGTGTCCTCTGATTTCACCTATTGAGATGGCAAGGAAATATTAGCTATTCCAACAGAAAATTTACCCCCCAGTTGTACGAGCAAATTACCTTTATATAAAGAAACCCTTAGGGGCATCTATTCCTAATGAGATCCAAAGTTGTAGATATGAACTTGTCAATTTTTCTGAAGCATTCATTGGAGATTATAACAGATAGAACAACCTTGCTGATAACTCTTGTTTTGGAAAGTGATAGAGAATATATATTGCTTGAGAACCTGAATTAATGCATGTAAACCGTTCTGAGCTCCCCTGGGAGAAAGGTATAGAAAATTGAATGAATGAATGAATAAATAAATAAATATACAGTGGAACCTTGGTTTACAAGCATAATTCGTTCCAGAAGCATACTCGTAAACCAAATTCCCTATAGGAAATAAGGGAAACTCACTTGGTTTCACCTCCACCCCCCCGTGGCCACCAGCGCTGCTCCACCCCACCCATCCCCAAAAGACCCCCCCACCCCCAAGGCCACTGGTGCGCTTCCACATCCACCCCACCCCCCCCCGCGAACCGGCATCCCCCGCTCGCCCAAACTGAAGCCTTACCCCATCTGGCGCTGGCACGCAGCACCAACCCACAGGAGGTGCTGGTGCCCGAAGATCGTGCTGCTTGCTGGACTGGGCCTTGAGCATCTGTACATACTCAAGGCCTTCTGGCTCTCGTTCTCTCCGAGAATCTCGGAGAGAGGCGGGAGCCAGAAGGGGGGCGATGCCAGTTCGCGGGTGGGGGGACTCGCAAATCGAGTCAATGCTCAGTTTCCGAGTCATGATTTGCAAAAATGTTTTGCTCGTCTTGCAAAACACTCGCATACCACATTACTTGCAAACCGAGGTTTGACTACTTCGTTTGTATTTCCGTCATATGAATGATCAATTTTTAGGCTATAATGTTCGTATTTTTCCTGACATATCTCAGAGGCGAAAGAAAAAATTCTTGGCCTTAAGACCAAGAATCCTAGCCCTGGGAGGAGTATTTTTGTTGATGTTTCCAGTAAAATGTTATTACATATTAGAATAAGAATTAATTTTTTTAGCCTACATAGCTGTTAGAATTTATAATCAAGAGAAGGATTAGTAACTATAACTAATGATGTGTAACTTGCCATATAGCCGGCAGTAGGATGTGCAGAATATTGCTGCTATTTATTTGATTATATATATATCCAATAATATTTTTCGCTCCATAAGACGCACCTCACCATAAGATGCACCCTGAGGAGGAAGTGATGTCATCGAGAAGTATGGCTGCTTAATTTCTGAGCTCCGGTGGGGCTCGAGCTATTCAGTTTTATAACACCTTTCTACTGCGAAGTGCAAGCTCATTTTCAGTGCATACATTCATTGAATGTATGGTGTAGTGCTCCCAGTGCCTCCTTCCTTTGTCCATAATGCCCCAGTGCCCCTTCCCGTGTCCTTAGTGCCCCCAGTGCCTCCTTCTCATGTCCTTAGTGCCTCCGTCCCGTGTCCGTAGTGCCTCCAGTGCTTCCTTCTCATGTCCTTAGTGCCTCCGTCCTGTGTCCATAGTGCCCCCAGTGCCTCCGTCCTGTGTCCATAGTGCCTCCTTATGTGCCCCCCACTACCTTCCAGAGTTTGGCCAGCCTGCCTGTCTACCTATCTCCCTCCCTCGCTAAAACCAGCCAGCTTGCCTGCCTACATCCTGCCCTCCCTGCCGCGGGAAAAAAAAGCGCCTCTCCCCTTCCTTTCCCACAGCCCGCGCTCTACAATCCCCCCGCCGACAAGAAGTCTTTCCGACGTCAATTCTGACATCGGAGAGGGCATTCCGGGCCAGCCAATCACTGCCTGGTTGACCCGGAACGTCCTTTCCGACGTCAGAATTGACGTCGGAAAGACTTCTTGTCAGCGGGGGACATAGGATCGTAGCGGCGTGGCCAGGGGAAAGGAAGGGCAGCAAAACCTGGACCTGGCCGGCTGTGCACCCCCCCAAGCTGTGCACCTGTGGCGGACCGCCCCCCTCCTTGGTACGCCACTGAGGCCACAGTTGTACGATAGCTCACTTCTGGGCTCTGATCTGCGGCTAAAGAAGTGTGGTACTTTCTTGTTCTGTGCTGTGGCCATGAGGTTGATGCGGGGCTGCCCCCAGCACCTTACAATTGCTCGAAACGCCTGAAGTGACAGGGCCCACTCCCTGGGATCTAGAGTCCGACAGCTGAGGAAGTCCACCTAAACACTGTCCACTCTGGCCACATGTGCCGCCATCAGTGCCAGAAGATGATGTTCTGCCAAAGGAACAGAAGACGGGCCTCCTGAGCCAAGGGAGAGCTCTTGGTTCCTCCCTGAGTTCACGTTTCAAGTTTATTAAAATTTGATGAAACGCTAATCATAATTCTACGCCTTTAACAGTTAAAAATTAAAAAGGGGCACAACTAACGTACTTGTTATAGACATAGGTCACCGCTGTCGCATTGTCAGAGAAGATCCGGACAGCCTGCCCCTCCAGAGTCTGCTGCAGCTCTTTCAGAGCCAGACGAATGACCCAGAGCTCCAGCCGGTTGATGGACCACTTCCTCTGCAACCAAGTCCAGCAGCCCTGAAGGAGATGATGATCACAGTGAGCCCCCCAGCTCTGAAGGCTGGCATCCATGGTGACCACAATCCAGGAGGCAATGTGCAATGAACACCCTGACAGAGCAACTGAGGGTGAAGCCACCAGGTCATGCTTGCTCTGGCCTCCAAAGTCCACGGCAGTTTCATCTCTAGGACATCACAGTGGGGCGCCCAGAGAGAGAGCAAGGCCTATTGAAGAGGATGCATAAGCGCCCTTGCCCAAGGGACCACCTCCAGCATGGCCACCATGGAGCCCAGAACCTGCAGATAGTCCCACGCAAAAGATGCCGCCTTTTTCAATAGCTCTGAAATCTGTGCACACCTCTTCTGTCTGCGTGCCTCGGTAAACACGGCCCACCACATCGAACAGAACTCCCAAAGTTGACAATCCAGACCAGGTCTTCCAGCACCCTGAGTACTATTTCCACTATGGTGCGCCATGGACACCACCTCTATTGTGGCTACCATTGACTCAAGGACCTGAAGGTAATGCCACGCAGTAGGCTGTGGCTTTGTCAACAGGTCTAAACTGACCATAAATGCTTTCCCTGGTCAATGGCTGAGACCTCCTCCTGGTCCTCCAGATGGGAGGCTGATTCTCCCATCAGGGACATCCTCATTTTGGGATAATAAAAGGATTAAATCTGACCCTCCACCCATCCTCCGAATCTCTGTCTGATGGACCATCAGAGTCCAGGATAGGCTCCACTCAGGGAAGAATTGCTCTGAGGGGCCTGCGTGCTGGTCTGTTTGCAAAGTTCTGCCTTGCTCATAAACTTGCAATAGGAGATTAATGGAGTAAAGGCCTGAGAGAGAAATTCTCTTTGCTCCTTAACAGTAGAGCAAACACCTTTTTTTGGGCTGCAAAGCCTCTAAGCCTTTACAATGCACAGGACCACTCTCCCGGGTCTCCAAAAGGTGTTTCATCCCCACTGACGAGACCATTTGCCTTTCTACATCCCTAGAGGCCTGTGGAGGGGCTAAGATCAAAGCTCCTACTCCTCCCTCCTGTGCCACATGACATGTGGCGCAAGGGCACTCTTCAGCATGATATGGGGTATTACGGTCTGAGGTCTCCATCCCTATCAGTTTTGAGGCAAAATGAGGTGTATTAAAGAAGTTGAAGAACTTACTGCTCAAGAACGCTTCAGGGCTGACCAAAAACTTCAAAAAATAGGATTTTAGGGGAGGGGGTCCAAGGATCTAACTGCAGAAATAATCAAAACACAGTTTTTAGGA
Source organism: Geotrypetes seraphini (assembly GCF_902459505.1). Classification (NCBI taxonomy): domain Eukaryota; kingdom Metazoa; phylum Chordata; class Amphibia; order Gymnophiona; family Dermophiidae; genus Geotrypetes; species Geotrypetes seraphini. Next base: position 141,893,098 of record NC_047088.1, on the reverse strand, counting down.
TCCTCCATCCCCCCCTCCTAATTTTCTGCAGAGGCTGTCACAGCCTGGACACAAAGACCATGTTCTGGGGAAATGGTGCTGCAGCCTGCTTCAACTCCTTGAAAGTGTAGCAGGATTTGGAGGGGTTCTCTGCTTCAAACTGCCGGTCATCTGTCACACTGAGATCTTTGAGTGCCAGTTGGACCATAGTCAGACTAATGATCAACCCCCCCCCCCCAAGGCCATGACCAATGCTGGAAAAAAGGAGGGGGAGACAAAGCTGCAACCAGCACCATGAGTGCTATTGATGCCTAACAACCTGTGCTCAAGCTCCTGACCAAGTGAAGGAAGCAAGCAAGTGCTGAGAACCTGGAACCTCGAGTTCCATAAATCTTCAGCAGGCTGGCTGTACAGGTCCCTGCCGGATACACCTACCAACTGCAGACTAAATGTCTGCTTCCCTCCAAGCAGGCACAGCAGTCCTTGAAGATGCATTAAAAAACTAGAATAAAGTGAAAAACTGAAAAAGATACAACAAAACAATAAAGAAACAAGTGGAGCAGAGCAGTAAGACACATTAATGCTTGCCTGCATAAAGAACAACTGAAAGGGGCAGCAGAGACTGTGGAGGAGCTGAAAAGCTGTGACTGACATTTTCTGTAGTATGCTCATGAGCATAGATGGACAACCCTACAGTTCAGCATACCATCCCTATTGCACTGGAATTCAGTGTATTTTCTACAGACACCTTTTTCTTGGATACTGACCCCTAAAGGTGGACCCTAGCATATGGTAACTATGATTTGGATTATTTTCCCTATGTGCATCACTTTGCATTTGTTCACATTAAATTTTATTTGCTATATGGATGTCCAGTCTTCCAATTTCCTAAGATCTTCCTGCAAATTTTCACAGTCCACGTGTGTTTCAACAATTTGGTTTATTTTTTGTAACTGCAACTTTAATCACCTCAACTTGTTATTCTGATAAATTTTTTTTTATACAATACTCCCCCGATATTCACGAACCCCAGCGAATGTTAAAAAACTACGAATATGGTTTTTAGTGGGGGAGACAGGAGAGGGCAGCCGGAATGCCGGCGAGTGAAGGAAATCACTCGCGGTATGCTCCGACTACCTCTTCCTGTACTAAAGTCGGGCCTCACCAATCAGGAGCTGCATGTCAAAGTCCTTCATTGAGAAAAATGTCCATTTAACTCTACCCTGTTTTCTGTCCAGTAACTAATTCCTAATTCACAACAATACATTTCCTCCTATCCCATGGCTTTTTTATTTTCTTAGGAATCTCTTCAGAAGTGCTGTAAACCCCACTGTAGAGCCTCCCCTCCTTCCCCCAGTTCCTGGTGGTCTAATAGTCTTTTGAGTAGAAGGTGATGCCTAGTCATTCCTGCCCATGCAGCTCCAGGCTCAAAATGGTTGCATCTAGAGGTTATGGCAGCCATTTTGATGCTGGAGCCGGCATGGGGGAACAACTGGGGGATCGCTCCTGTCCAGACTACCACTAGGGAATATAAAAGTATGCCTTGGGGGGGGGGGGGGGGGGAGAGTAGGAAAAGGCATGTGACTACAGGCGTGGGAATACTTTCGGAGGGGATAATGAGGTGCATGTAACTGGGACTGGAAATTGGTCACCCCCTTAGATGGGTCCCAAATGATTATCAAAACATGCCCCATGAAGCCTGGATATTCTATGCACGAATATCCAGATCAAGTTTGGCTGGCAACAATCAGAGTTTAAAAACCACTGACCACCACCAGCTGAATACTGGATAGATAACTTCTAATACTGAGCATCTGTGCATTAATATTTCAATGCATTAAAAGATCAATATGATTAGTGACAGTAATATTATAGCAAGTGTCAGGATTTAGATACGTACTTGGACTGTCTGGACTTGTGGAGACTGAATAACCGATGGTTGCGCAGCTTGAATAACTCCGTGTACTTGAACTGTCTGTCCATTTGGAAGCTGGACTAAGGTCACTGTAGGGGCAGATGATGTTGCATGAGCAGCTGCCATTGAAACCTATTCAAAAGAAAAATACATATTTTTATAAAAATGTATGGAAGGTAGGGGGAACACCATCAACTAGGATCAAGAAGGAATATTCCTAAATTCAACTAACTTCTGATAGATCAAATCAGTTAATCTAACACTAACAACTGCCAACAATTCAATCTTGAATAAATTATATTATCTAAAATAATTTTTAAACTACGTAAGATTTGCCAAGTACAAAGCAGTCCAAAGCATCACTTTACTGCCATTAAATCACTCATTTATGTTAGCTTTATGAAAGGCTGGTGCTGTATCTTGCCAAAAGGAAACAAGCAAACAGCACTGAAGAAAATAAAAAAGGAACCAAAATAATCTGGTCAAATAAATAATTTAATGACACTAAAAAAAAAAAGTAAAATCATAAAATAAAATGTAACATTGCTATAGTTCACCTGTAGGCTGTGTCAGGAGTTCATGATGAACATATGTACAACTACTGAATGTATGCAATGTTCCCTGCACAGCTGGGAGCAAAGTGCAGAAACAGGAACTTCTTTCTCAAAGACCTATGATTAACCATGCCATGATTGTCTCGGGCAACACAACAAAGAGCATAAGAAAGTTAAGAGGCACTATTCATTACAACATGTATTCAGTTCTTTATTTATGTTCCTTATCAACCCCTGATACAGCCTATAAGCAAACCATAGCCAGTTTGAGTTTTATTTTATGATGTTAACTATTTTTGAGTTTCATTAAATTATTTGACCAAATTATTTTGATTCATCTTTTGTTTTCTTTGTTGCCATTTCATTGTTTCCTCCCTTTAACTAATATGTGGGTAGAAAACCATATATCTACAGTCATGAACTGGTAATAAATAGTTTTATTAGGAATACTTATTGCAAAATAAAGAAATATTTCATTTGTTATAGTCTTTCATAAATATCTTTGGGATTATCAGATTACTTCTATTTCCTTTGGAGCTCTGTATTTAATCTTACCTCCAAGGGACTACATCAGTTAGTTGTTCAAACTGAGAAGTCAACAGTCAAGTTACATGTACATAGCATTATGTAAACCCATGAACGTGGTCTACAATATATGAAGCATTAAATATAATTTTTCCTTTAATGTAGCAATTTTAAATAATATGCTACAAAGGAATACAGCACCAAGTATTGGTCAACTAACACAGTAAACTAATTACTTCTATCTTAAAAATATTTGTTCAATTAATACCTTCATAAAAACACATACATTTCATTTGATTCATGTTTTTAATATGATAATGGCAATAACAGAAGAAATGAAATATGTAAAGTAGACGCTGAACAGCCTGTGAAATAGTCATGAATGGAAATGAAGGGAATATATCATTAAGGGAGGAACACAGTCATGTCAACTTCAGTTAAATAAAGACTACCCTGCTTGTAATGTTTTTATAGCAGTAGAACCACCAAAACCTGTAATCAAACATTCTAAACTGCTTGAGCTCTTATGCTTTAATGTCCAACCTGCAACTGTGACTTTGCCACCACTACAGAATGATTTCTGGATTTGAAGGATATTGCACAGTATTTTTCTAACTAGTGGGAGAACATAAGGAATATTAAAACTGACAAAGCTGTTTTCATCTAAAGTAATTCTACTTTTTTAAAGGTTTTAGAACTATTTGTTATCAGGACAACGTTATACATAGTCAGTTTATTAGAATAATTATATACCTAAAGAATGTGGTCAAAATACTATGTTTCTAAAGTTCCTAAAATCCTGACTCTTCATTGCAAATTGGGACAATAACTAAAATTTAACAATTTTTAAAAAATATTGAATCCATGGTTTACAGTAAGAGGAAAGGGGGAAACATGATAAAGACACTTAACAACTGAAAGGTATTAACGTATTTATAAAACTTTTTTTGATACAAAGAAAAGTTGTCAAAGTAGGATTCATGAAACTGAGGATGCAGACAAAGAGTAATGACAATTAATATTTCATGGAAAGAATGGTCAACAACTGGAATGGTCTCTTGGAACAGGTGGTGAAAACTATAATAGAAATGACTTAAAAAGGAATGATAGAAAGAGAGAATTAATACTATCAAAAGGTGAAGGGACAACAGTAGTATGAGCCAATGACACTGTCACTGTGGATAGCCAATAGGGGTATCCTGCAAAGAGTGGTGGTTATGATTGCATCAGAGGCATTGCAGCAATCTGCACAGAGCAAAGTTATGACACTAAGAAAAATGTTATAGGCTGGTGACCTGGATTGGCTACCATGAAGACGGTATACGGGGCTAGATGGACCACTGGTCTGACCCAGTAAGGCTATTCTTATGTTCTTATTTCAATCAAGGCTACATATTATAGACAATAATAGCCTTACTGGTTTGATGGCTGTATGCACTGTTAGAACCTTGTTACTAACACATGGGAAGGAATATCTTGTTTTAGCTCAAGTATTGGTCTTGTATGACTCTACAAGGAAAGCATAAAATGGCCCACTAGTTGATGTTGTGAAGGCCAGTATATATTAATAAAACCTGAGCATGTTTAGGATAGCACTGTAAGAAAAACAGCTGGGGATGAGGGTTTTTTTTTTTTTAAAGGCAGCATGAAGGGCAAGGGGACAGGATCTGACATTGTACACTTATTAAACCAAGATGGAAAACTCTCAAAAGGGGCAGAATAGATGGGCCAATCTGTATTTTTCTTCTGTCATTTACCAACTTACTATAATATTGACTTCTATGGTGGCTGCTTTTTATTCCCCAATTAGAAAATAATTTATTTTAGACTTCTAAACTATATTGCTAGGAATTTTATATATAATCATTTATACATAAATAGACTACAATAAATATTGTTCTGTGACACTATCCCCCTCTTCTATTAAACTGCACTAGCAGTTTTTAGTGCAGAGCGCTGCGCTGAATGGCCCGTGCTGCTCCCGATGCTCATAGGAACTCTATGAGCGTCGGGAGCAGCGCAAGCCATTCAGTGCGGCTCCCCGCGTTAGAAACAATGCTTATGACAATGAGGTTTCAGACCCAATCTTCTTGTATGACATACACTAATGTATCCAAAAATAGCTGCAATTAGGAACTGTTTTCACTACTGTCATTTTCTATCATATTTCTATGACTAAGACACATTTTTACGACTAGGATCTGCAATATTTTATGTTATCATGTATTGGTTAAATATGACAAACCCTTCACATTTGAGTACATCTGTTTCTGTAGAACTACCTAATAATGGCTCTGATTCTTAAAAGGTCTGATGGTTAAATGTCTGGGAATACAAACATTTACACAAGTGGATACTCAATATATAAGCATCTAACACTTTGAAAATTATCTAGTTATACCTCTAACATCTCAAATGTCTAAATGAGGAAACCTTTCACTAGCATGGGTGGTGGTAGCAAGGGCAGCAGTAAATAGCAGCAATCATAGAGCTTAATATTAAATCTGGAATGTATGGGAAACTTGGGCACAAGCCAATACCAACAGTGGAAGCTGCAGTCAGGCAACATTTAATCAAACCAAAAATTGCAGGAAGCACATTAAGATGTCCAGACATCTAGCTGAGCAGCAAGGAATAACACTGTTCAGCTCTTCCATTGGGCTGACTGAAAGGTCTGGTAGCATGGAACTCTGCCAGCTGACTACACCCAGCTGCAGGGCTGGAGTGATTTTCATTCCAAAGAGAAGCAGAGAAAGATGTTATGAATGAGGTGAGGAGGAGAAAATATGGAGAATAGGATACCAATGGAGGCCAAAAAATGAAGTCACACAAAAAAGAGAAACTGATGAATGAGACAAGCAGGGAAGAAAGAAAAGATCTGGAGGAATACAAAAGAAACAAAGGGATAACAAGAAATTAAAAATGAAGAGGAGAAAAGTAAATAATAAGATAGAGAGGAAGTGAAAGTAAGAAGACTAGAAGTGGAATTAGGAGAGAAGAGAGTGGAGAACCAGTATGAGGTAACTGGTGTGGAAAGTTTGAGCCAAGAGATATAAAACTTATTGAGAAGAGAGGGAGAGAAATGGAAGATTCTATAAAGGTAATGACAATATGGTCAACGTGGAGCTAGTGAAATATCTTGACAAATTCGACATACTAAACGAATACCAATCAGGATTCAGGAAAGGCTTTAGCACTGAGACAGTCATAGCCTCGATCCTAAATCACCTATACGGCTTATTCAGCAAAGGAACAAGTGCTCTAATTCTACAGCTGGACTTCAGCAGTGCATTCGATTTAGTTGATCACGCAATAATGACATATTGCCTAGATGCAATAGGAATCATGGGAAAACCTAAGAACTGGATACAGGGCTTCCTAACAAAGAGATCATACCGAGTGGGTAGTGATGGGACATATTCAAACTCCTGGAGAAACCCCTCGGGAGTACCACAGGGTTCACCACTTTCACCTACTCTATTCAACATTTACATATCATCTCTAGGGCACCTACTGCAAAAACTAAACCTAATCTACTACATATATGCAGACGACATCTCCATTTTAATCCCAGTGAACAGCATAACAAACGAAACCTCAAAATACATTACTCATATTCTGACCGAAATAGAACATTGGACAAGCAACTTCAAACTGAAACTTAACACAGAAAAAACAAAAATCTTCCTTGCAAGCCCAACGGATAAAATTACCAATTCAACGTTACATATAAAAGACCATGATTACCCAATTACTAACACAATAAAAATATTGGGAGTCACATTGGACACACCTCACAATGATTGAACACACGAATAAAGTGGCAAAAAAATGTTTCACGATGTTATGGAGATTAAAGACCATCAAAAAATACTTTGACCCACTATCGTTTAGATTACTAGTGCAATCACTAGTACTTTCTACTCTGGACTATTGTAATATCGTTTATATGGGTATACCCCAAAAGACAATGAGGAATCTTAGAATCATTCAGAACTCAGCGGTCCGCTTGATATCTGGATTAAAAAAGAATGACCATGTCACCCCCTACTACAAACTACTGCACTGGCTGACAGTCGAGGCAAGAATAATATTCAAATTCTCCTGCATATGTTTCAAGCTAGCTTGGGGACTAGCTCCTACGTATCTGCAAACACACTTTGCATTCTACAACCCAACAAGACAAACCAGAAACAGCTATCTTTTTACACACTCAAGCATAACCAATTGCAAATACAAAACCTTCCTGGACAGAACTTTCATGCACCAAGCAAACAAACAACAACATTGGCTAGACAGTTACATTAATAAAGCTGAACTGACCTACAAAGCTTTTAAAAAACTCATAAAAACTACCTTATTCGACAGATAAATCACCTAAACAGAACCTCGCCAAACACTGTCTCTTTTCAAAATGCCCTCTGAAATCCTAAACGAGCAGCATTTGTAATTTCAGGACCTTTCTTCTAAAATGTCCTCCCCCCCCCCCCCCGAATCTCTAAACAAACTATATATTGTAATTTTTGCTGTCTTTTTGAATCTCTAAACAAACTGTATATTGTAATTTTCATTTTTTTCTTTTTTCTGAAAGCTGCGACTTTTCTTTACAGGTCTGCTCTGAAATTCTTAGCAAACAATATATTTTGTAATTTCAATTTCTCAAGTCCCTGTACTCTGTACTCCTTCTACATATTGTAAATCGCTGAATGTCCAGCTCTCTTGAATGTAAACCGCCTAGAAGTCGCAAGATTGTGGCGGTATAGAAGAATAAAGTTGTTATTATTATTATTATTATTATAGTGATCCAAGGATCAATGGCAGACAGATGGAAAGGGAGGAACAAACTGAGAAAGAGGAGGCAATAAAAGATAAACTAGCAAAAGAAATGTGAAGAGAGAGAAAATGAAAGCAGAGAAGACACTGAATATGAAAGGAGAAAGAAACAATGCCAACTTAGTGAGCTGTGTGACTTTTGGAAAATTTAAACTACATAAAGTATAAAAATTCATCTGAAATTGTGTATAACAGCTCATATTATTCCATGGCTTTACATAGTATTACTGGGCACCTTTCAAGCTGCAATAACACTACTCAGCCTCTGACCATCTTGGGAGTCCAAATCAGAATGAAAGTGTGTGTATGCGAAAAAGAATTGGAGGCCTAGATTGAAAACTTTAAGAGCATAACATTTCTTTTAAGGCCCAGCAGTATATGTTCTTGAATAAATATCCAATGGCCTTCGAAAGCTTACTCTACTTTTTATAATCCTAGCATTAGATGCATAATTTTAGGACTAGACAAAACAATTGCATACCTTTGAAAATTTAAACCACTGTGGCGTTACTGCTCTTTTAGAAACTGGAACTTCCATGTCAATCAACTGGGAATTCCAGAGGGCACTATCTGACAGCAGAAGCCTGGTGAAGCTTAAGTAGCAGTTGAGAGAAACATTTTTAAAAGTATTGGAAGTTACAGTATTTAACTTTCATTTCCTAAAAGCTACAGATTCATTGGCATAGGACTCTATATTCTGAGTAATTGTTTTTGATGTAATTAGGTGAACTTGCCTCCAATTTAGATAACCAGTTTAAATCACAAACAATTATTTAGGATCAGAGTCCTTTAATCCAGAAAAAGCGCTTTAAACAAATCAGTATTTTAACCAAAAGAAATGAATATAAAACACTTGTTATGCAAGCAATAAGATATGAAAGCTTTATAAATTAAAACCTTCTAATCTTTTTGTAAAGCTGTCTATCTATATATACAACAAATACAAGACAGCTTGAGGGCATATCAATCAGATTACTTGTTATGGATGAGACACATCATTTTATTTTATTATGATACAGAAATATAGCAGAATCCTAGTGTTAGTAAATAAGACTCAGAGTTAAGAGACTTAAGTTTTTTTATAGGCAAAAATAAATTAGTAAATAGGCCTCTGACTTTTCTACAATGCATACACAGTGTGAAACTGGAGTGAGTGGCATTTTTGTTACTGTCACCAAAAAGTAGAATCAACTTTAAAATATAAATGGTGGTTACAGAAAGATATATGACTAACAAAAAAAAAAATCTAATAACATGACTGAAAATGAATGAACTACAGTATTTATATGGATTATACTGCTTAAGAGAGCACCTTTGGTTAATTTTAAGTGAAGACAAGTATGTATATTATTAGTTACATTTCTCCAAATCCCCAGCAAATGAAAAAGGAATTTTATCAGTTAAAGAGCAGATGGTCTTCACTGATAGGTAAGTCTACAGATTGCTTTGATTAGAACACTGATATGAAAATAAATTAAAAAAATGACAGAAATGAAATTTGAGAATGAATGCACATTTGACACTAACCATCATGGCTGAACACCTTATCACAATTCAGTTTCAAAATGGATTAAGTGATATTGTCAGTCACTCCTTCCATCCCTCTCAATCAGATGTTTCATGGCCTGGGTAATGTTCTACATATGAAAATTCATTAGACCAATTTACATTATACCTGTGCTAAAGTTGCAATCTGTGGCTGTGCTTGTATCGTCATCTGTTGAATTTCTGCCTCTGTGACAGCCGCATCTCCACTCTGTTGAGTCTCTGCACCAGATTCCATGGTCATTTAGTAACCTAGAAATCGTAGTGATATGTGTCAAGGGAAAGGCTGTTTCTTCTTTAGGGCCAATGTGGATCCCATTAAATATCATAAATTATTTAAAATGACACTACAATTTAGCATATTTTGACACTTCCCATCTTTATGACTGTTAATATTTCCATAAATTTCCATTTATCAAAATTGTGCTTCTAACTAAAATGAATTAGAACACTTTGAATCAATGATTCATCTAGTAACAGTGAATTTTTATTAAGTAAAAATACCATCTGTAGTAATGTACACACTAGTGACAGATATTATAATTTGCTGTAGCTGCACGTAAAATATTCCTGCTAAAGGAAAACATTTTATAACAATATAATAGAGCCTGGAAGTACACAGGGTACCTAATACAATTCTCTTTTTAATAGTCTTCTTTACTAAAGTACCTACTAATTTCTCATGAAATAGAACCACTTCTTCAAAGACATTTCTATAAGCAAACAGTATAATTAAATGTGCAAATTACAGGATAATACTGCAATTATTCTGCTCTATGAACTCAAACCAAACCTAACATCTTTTTTACTGTACTACCAAAAATCTACAAGGTTTGTATTTTTTTTGTAAGCTCAAATTCAAGTTCTGTATTATCATTAAGTTTTTCAGTGGATCTCAGGCCTACAAAAAATCTTAAAACCAAAAGTTTTTATTGGAAAAAGAAATATAAGCCAGTTGGCTGTGTTGGCTAATTCTCTTAATACATAAAAAGATTTATGCAACAAACGTAAAACAAAAGATTTTACAGCACAACTTCACATTACGAGGTAACTAATCAGTATTAGATTTCAAATAGCATGAGCCCAAATAGCAAGATATTTAATAATAATAATAACAACTTTATTTTTCTATACCGCCATAGTCAGGCAACTTCTAGGCGGTTCACATTGAAAGAAGGCTGGACAGTCAGCGAATGATAAGGAGCCTAAAACAGAAAAGTTACATAAACAAGGTACATACTAATTTAAGTTCCATGGGTAAAGAATACATGAAAATTGGAGCTTCCTGGGAGATTGAATAACGTTTACGGGGGGTTTGTTTAGTTTAAGGGAGGTCTGTTTTAGTCAATGAATTTGTCGAATAGGGCGGTTTTTATTGCTTTTCGGAATGCATTCTAAGTCAGTTTGGGTTCATTTATGCAGTTTCGCAACCAGACTTATTGTCTATTCGCTTGGAACATGAAGGTTCTATCCAGGAAGGATTTGTATCTGCAGCCTGAGATCTTTGGGTAGGCAAAGATGTTTTTGTTTCTGGTAGTTTGTGTGGGGTTGTGCAGAACGAAGTGAGTTTGCAGTAGGAAGGTGCTTGTCCCCAGACTTGTTTGAAACAGATACATGCAAATTTGAATAGTATTCGCGCTTCTATTGGTAACCAGTGTAGTTTTTTGTAGTAGGGGCTGATGTGGTCTTTTTTTTCTCAGTCCGAAGATTAAGCGAACAGCGGTGTTTTGTACTAATCTCAATTTTTTTACTGTTTTTTTGTGGGATACCCAGGTAGATGATGTTACAATAGTCAAGGAGGGATAGGATCAGCGATTGCACCAGCAACCTGAAGGATGTTGGGTCGAACTATTTTTTTTATGGTCCTTAGCTTCCACAGCATGTAGAAACATTTTTTCACCAGTAAGTTTGTGTGGTCAGCCATGGTTAGATGTGTATCTAGAGTGATATCCAGTATTTTTATGGTACTGGATATTGGGTATTCGTGGTTGTTGATTTTTAGCGATGTTCTCGTAATTTTGTCATTGGGGCTTGCCAAAAAGACTTTTGTTTTCGCTGTGTTTAATTTCAGTTTGAAGGTGGTGGTCCATTTTTCGATTTCTGTCATTGTGTTTGAGAGGTTGTCGGTAATTTCATTTGGTGATGTCAGTTAGAGGGATTAAGATGGATATGTCATCTGCGTATATGTAGTGCTTTAAGTTTAGTTTTTGTAGGAGGTGACCTAAGGATGCGACGTAGATGTTGAACAGAGTGGGCGATAGGGGGGAGCCTTGGGGCACACCCGATGGGTTATTCCATGGGTTGGAGTGATGACCATTGCTGGTTACTCGGTAGGATCTGTTTGTTAGGAATTCTTGGAACCATTTCTTTACCTTTCCCGAAATTCCCATTGCATCAAGGCACAGTAACATGATCTCATGGTCTACCAGGTCGAACGCACTGCTGAGGTCTAGTTGTAGGATCAGTGTGCTTTTACCTTTGCTAAAAAGATTATAAAGGTGGTTTAGAATGAAGGCTATGACGGTTTCTGCCATAATATTAACTGAAAGGACAATGGATTTTAATTACCACATGCAAATTCTTCATTTTCTTTTTGGCATATCTAGACAATGATATCCCAACATGAAAAGTGTCTTTAAAGTTAATTAATCTTTTGCTGGTGATAATGGTCACCATAAATGAATGCATAGCTCAGAGACTGATGTCAGATAAGAAGGCATGTCGCCCAATTAAGTCATATCAGGAAATAAACTGTTCTGAATTATATTTTATGCGCCGTAATTAAAGAGATTTTTTAAAAAAAATCTTGACCTATATGTTTAGAAAATGGCATAAAAATCACATAGTCAAACACAGGCAACCTTATTTTACAGACATATACGATATTTACTTGAAGATGACAACGCAGAACAGAAAATAAAATTAGTAGTCATCATGCCTGAACCTGAGTTACCCCTAGAAGAATTCTATGGCACTGTATATGCAGCATCAGAAGCAGCAGTGGTTTTCTGTTCAGTATTTTTATGGGGGCAAGGGGGGAGAGATGACAACCACAATCTCCGGTTCCCTTATCCACACTTCCCAATCTCTGTCCAACACTTTCCCTCCCCCGCCTACCTTGCTACTGCTGCCACACCTGTTTCCCAGCCAAAGCCACAAACTAACACAGTATTGGCTCATGCACTGCTACATCCCACTCTCTCTTTCTCTGACAGAAGTATCAAGGAGATAGAGCAGGACACACAGCACTAGAGCATGGATCTCTGCCTAAGGATCCTGCATCTATTTACGATTTAAACAGGGGAACAGGTACAGGTGTGCCAGCAGGGCAGAGAGGGGAAATACTGGGCACAGGACAGGAAGAGAAAGCACAGTTACTTACCGTAACAGGTGTTATCCAGGGACAGCAGGCAGATATTCCCATGGAGCCCTGGCACAGACACTTTAAAAGTGCATCTCCACTTTAAGAATTTTAGAAAGTTCGTGATAGCCCGCACCATGCATACGCGAGTGCCTTCCCACCTGATGTAGGCGCGCATCTCCTCAGTTCAGTAAGCCGGAGTGGGTTGTGAGAATATCTGACTGCTGTCCCTGGATAACACCTGTTATGGTAACTGCTTTATCCCAGGACAAGCAGGCAGCTTATTCGCACATGTGGGTGACCTCCAAGCTAACCAGAATGGGATGGTGGGAGTGTTGGTCCTTTAGGAAGATAAATTTTATAATACAATTTGGCCAAAGTGCTCATCCCATCTGGAAAAAGATTCCAGACAATAATGAGAGGTGAATGTATGAACAGAGGACCAATTAGCGGTTTTGCAGATTTCATCAAATAGAAGTGGAATGGAGAAAAGCTATTGAAGCTGCCATAGTTCGAGCTTTATGGGCTTTGACCCAACTCTCCAGATGCAGCTCAGCAGGAGCAGAACTAAAAGAGATGCACCAATTGGGAAGCGTTCTCTTGAAAACAGGATACCCCAACTTGTGTGAGATAATAAAATTTGCAGACGACACCAAACTATTCAGTGGAGCTCGGACTAAAGAGGACTGCGAAGAATTGCAAAGGGATTTGAACAAACTAGGGAAATGGGCGACGAGATGGCAGATGAAGTTCAACGTTGAGAAATGTAAAGTACTGCATGTGGGAAGCAGAAACCTGAGGTACAACTATATGATGGGAGGGATGTTATTGAATGAGAGTACCCAGGAAAGGGACTTAGGGGTAATGGTGGACATGACAATGAAGCAGACGGCACAGTGCGTAGCGGCTGCTAAGAAAGCAAATAGAATGCTAGGTATAATCAAGAAGGGTATCACAACCAGGACGAAAGAAGTTATCCTGCTGTTGTATCGGGCGATGGTGCGCCCGTATCTGGAATACTGCGTCCAATATTGGTCGCTGTACCTTAAGAAGGATATGGCGATACTCGAGAGGGTTCAGAGGAGAGAGACACGTCTGATAAAAGGGATGGAAAACCTTCCATACGCTGAGAGATTGGAGAAACTGGGTCTCTTTTCCCTAGAGAAGAGGAGACTTAGAGGGGATATGATAGAGACTTATAAGATCATGAAGGGCATAGAGAGAGTAGAGAAGGAAAGGTTCTTCAAACTGTTAAATAATAAAAGAACAAGAGGGCATCTGGAAAAGTTGAAAGGGGACAGATTCAAAACAAATGCTAGGAAGTTCTTCTTTACCCAACGTGTGGTGGACACCTGGAATGTGCTTCCAGAGAATGTAATAGGGCAGAGTACGGTACTGGGATTTAAGAAAGGATTGGACAGTTTCCTGCTGGAAAAGAGGATAGAAGGGTATAAATAGAGGATTTCTGCACAGGTCCTGGACCTGTTGGGCCGCCGCGTGAGCGGACTGCTGGGCATGATGGACCTCAGGTCTGACCCAGCAGAGGCATTCCTTATGTTCTTATGCTTATGTTCTTATGTTAGGATCAAAGGAGACAAAAAGCTGGGGAGATGATCTATATGAGTTGGTTCTTTGTAAATAGTAAGCCAATGCTTGTTTGAAGTCCAGAGTAGGAAGAGTCTGTTCTCCAAGATGAGAATTTGGCTTGGTAAAAAATACTGGAAGAATGGATTAATTGAGATGAAATGAAGTGTCGACCTATAGTAAGAACTTTGGATGAGTGTGAAGTATTATTTTGTCATGGTGGAGCACTGTAAATGGTGGAGCCGCCATTAATGCTTGAAGTTCATTCACTCTGCGAGCAGAAGTTAGAGAAAATGAGGAACAGTACTTTCCAAGTGAGATAATTAAGATGAGCTTATACCCACTATAACCTCCCCAATCCTGAAATGTTGTGAGCTCTTCTGAGCAGGGACTGTCTACTGTGTGTTAAAATGTACAGCACTACATACGCCTTTCAGCACTATATAAATAATAAATAGTAGTAGTAGTAGCGACACCAGAAAGTATTTCTTCACAGAGAGAGTGGTTGATCATTGGAACAAGCTTCCAGTGCAGGTGATCGAGACAGACAGCGTGCCAGACTTTAAGAATACATGGGATACACATGTGGGATCCCTACGAGGGTCAAGATAAGGAAATTGGGTCATTAGGGCATATACAGGGGGTGGGTAAGCAGAGTGGGCAGACTTGATGGGCTGTAGCCCTTTTCTGCCGTCATCTATGTTTCTATGTTAGAGCCGAATACATTGGTTCGAAAGGAGGCTTCATCAATCTAGCAAGAACGACTTTAAGGGTCAAAACTACTGGAGGTAGTTTGACACTGAAAAGTCCTTTCATGAATCGGGAAACCACCAGAAGCATAGTGAGAGGTATTCCATCCACTGGTTGATGAAAGGGACAATTGCACTGAAGTAGACTCTAATGGAGTTCAGGCCAGAGACAGACAAATGAAGGAGATAATCCAAAACTGAGGTAATAGATGTAGATTGCGGATCCTGGTAGTGAAGTGCACACCAGGTAGAAAAACGAGTCCATGTTGGAGAATAACACTGTCGTGTGGCCTATTTTCTGTCAACATGGAAGATGTCTCTCACAGGCTGAGAAAATTGCAGGTCAGCTGAAGTCAGCTCAAGAGATACTAAGCTGTCAGGAGTAAAGACTAAAGATTGGGGTGCAGAAAAGAACTGCGATTCTGCATGAGAAGAGATGAAAAAAAATTGGAAGATGCATTCGCTCCCTGATACTGAGTTGAAGTAGAAGAGAGAACCATGGTTGTATGGGCCATCGAGGAGCTTTGAGACTCACGATGGCAGACTGCTTTTGGGATTGACAAGCTTTATGAGAAAAAGAAGAATGGGTGGAAATGCATAGGGAAACTCGTGCTTCCAATACAGTAGTAAATGGTCCACTTCTAGGTGATGAGGAGAATACAGCCTGGAGCAATAGCGGGACAACTTGTGGTTTTGGGGAGACACAAAAAACCTAATGCATCCCCATTGAGAGAAGATGGGATGGAGAGCTGTTGAGTTCAGTGTCCATTCGTGATATAGAGGAAGGCGGCTTAGTTTGTCCGCTAAAGAATTCTGTTCCCCTGGAAAGTGAATAGCAATGAAGATGATGTTGTGAGGAATCGCCCAATTCCAAATCTTGTGATCTTTTTGACAGAGGAGAGACTCCGTTCCTCCTTGCTTGTTTATATAGTACATGAGCACCTGATTATCCGTACGGACAAGAACTTGATCTGGCAGGAGATGCTGAAAAGCCTTGAGAGCATTGAAAATTGCTCTGAGTTTCAACAGACTTAAATGACAGCAGTGCTCTCTGGTGGACATGTCTTGAGTGCGTAGACCATCCAAGTGAGTTCCCCAAGCATAGGTGGATGACTCCGTGGGAGAACTTCCTGATGAGGAGGTATGTGTAATAACAGTCCTCTGGACAGAGTGGAAAAAAGAGCAGCCACCACTGAAGTGATTGTCGAAGAGAGGAGGTGAAAGCCTGCGACCACTGAGCAACCAGAGACCATTGAGGGCTCCGGAGGTGAAGCCTGGCAAAAGGAGTCAAGTGGACTATAGAGGCTATGTGTCCCAGAAGAACCATAATATGTTTTGCTGAGAGCAATTGAAACTGATCACCCGGAAGACAAGGTTGGATAAAGGTGTCCTGACACTGCTGAGGGAGACATGCCCTGTGTTGAGCAGAGCTCCTATAAATTGAAGGTTACGAGAAGATTGAAGATGTGATTTGGGAACATTGATCTCAAACCCCAAATACTGAAGAAACAATATGTAGTGATATGAAGCTAAGAACACATCCTAAGACTAAGGATTCTTGAAGAATCAATCTTCCAGAGGCGAGACTTGAAGGTTCTGAGACCTCAAGGTCATACAATTAGCACCAAGCACCTGGTGAAAACCTCTGGAAAGGATGCCTAGCCAAAAGGTCAAATCTTGTATTGATAGTGGTGTATGCCACTTGAAATCTGAGGAACTTCAACTAGGCCCTTGATACACTGACAAGGGAAGCCAAGCCGAGCAATAGAAGAGTTTAAACAAAAGAGCAAATAAAAACTGAGGAATGTTCACCAAAGTGCACCAAAAGTCAAAGAGAAAACCTCTAGTTGATCAAGCACGCATAAGCCGGTACTATGATCAAAGAGAGAAAAAAAATTACACTTGGTAACGTGAGCCAACGGTGGACTAAATAAAGGGGAAAAGAGCCCAAATATTCTAAAAAGGATGTAGTGGCCTCTTCATCCCCTACAGCCACTCCCAAACCTCCTGCATGAAGAAACAGGAGCGTAGGAGAAAAAACTTGAGGACCCTGGATGCCTGTTAAGGTACTGGCTAACATTGATGGTACAGTGGAAGGCATATTTGAAGAAAAAAAAACACCCAATTGATCCTGCATTGCAGTAAAAACAAAGGATCTGAAGTGGCGGGAAAACTAACTTACAGGTTCTACATCCCTGTTAGTTCCCGCCATAGTGTGCCAGAATGGTAACAAAGCAACAAGAAAAAAAGGCCTCCTTATAAGCTCAATACATTACATTACATTACATAACATTGCATTACTGATTTTTATTCCGCCTCAACCTTGCAGTTCTGGGCGGATTACAACAGAGACAACTGGACATTTCCAGGATAATTACAGAGAGAATTCTGGTCATTTCCAGGAAAAGTTACCGGGAACCATGATGGTGGATTGAGGAAGCATTGATGGACCTTCAGGCCAGTCAGGATGTCAGGAAAAGAACACCAGTACCATTGGCACTTTCATCGGTACCCTCGATGCCGCAGCCCATAACAGGCTAGAGGGATGGTTGCTTGGTTGGCATGAATGGACTCGATGCCAGAAAGACCTGTGACACCGGCTGAAAAGCTGGATGTTCATGAAAGAAAAACACCGGTACCTTAGGTCGGTACCAATCAGTGTCACAGCGTGCCTCAAAGAGGGTGACCTGGATAAGATGTGACTCTTGATATAAGATAGGCAAGTGGCAAGAAAAAGTCGCTATATGGTCGACATGAATGAACTCGATGCCATAATGACCTGTGACACCAGATGAAACAAATACACCGGTACCTTTGGTCTCTCTGCCGGTACTTTCGGTGTCATGGCTCGCCTTGAAGAGAGTGACTTGGATAAGATGCAACTTTTGTAGAATATAGGCGAGCTGCAAGAATGGTCGCTGAAAGGTCAGCATGAATAGACTTGATGCCATAATGACCTGCAATACCGTCAAACTCCTCTAACACCAATGCCGGCACTGATAGCGATGACGACGTCTTCAATGTGCGTCGCTGGAAAAAAGGGATGCAAAGGTACCTGCCACACATTTCAAAAAACCCATGAACAGGCAAGATATTGACAGGGAAATTGTCTCAGCCGAAATTTAATCCAAGGCTGAGGCAATGTCAAGAGGCCCCACTGACTAAGCGCCCGCGAGGGAACATGAGGCGAAGAAAATAAAGACTCTTTTTTATTTTAAAGAAAAAAACAAGAGAAATAGTTAAAATATAAAATAAAATATGTGGGGCTAGTCTCAGTTAGGGCGCTGGTCTTTGACCAGAGGGATGCCGCATGAGCATGATGGACCACTGAGCTGGGCATGATGGACCACTGGTCTGACCCAGCAGCGGAAATTCTTATGTTCTTATGTGTGAGCGGGGAGGCAAAAGGCAAAAACGAAGGACCATTTGAAAACACACCTTCTTAGCTCGGAAAGAAAACTTAGAACTGAGGAACCACGCACCTACGTCAGGTGGGAAGGCACTCGCACATGTGCAGCTTGAGTACCTGAATGTACACCACTTAGGTTAAAAGTAGTATATAAATACTAAAATAAATAAATAGTGAATAATGGCAGATATAGACCTGCAAGGTCCATCTACTCAGTGACATTTATTCTCTTCACTCTGCTTCCAGGGTCTCCTCCTTTATAAAGGTACAAGGTTGAACATGAGAAGGGGAGGAGGGTGTGAATGTTGCCTACCTGAGGAGTGAAAGCTGAAATCTGGAAACTGAGCTATGATCAGTGGGCTGAAGAGTGCGTGCAGTGAACTAGCCCGACTGTTAAGCAATTCTTCCATTTCCTCTGGAAAATGTGACATCCAGCCTCATTGTACAGGATTGCTCTTACTGCTGGAAACATGTATTTCCATGGGGAAACAGTAGGGGAGAAAGAGGTCGACTTGGATTTAATATTATCATAGAGATGTAGTTCAGGAAGAACCATTATTGGAATATAGTTATACAGTAGCTATAATCTATTCAGTAAAGGATAGGAAGAAAGACAGGAGTACAGTTATAAAACTATTAAAGCAGTTTGCTCAACAAATAGAACCTGTGCCTCTCTATTTGTTGACATAGTACATTGCAACCTAATTGTCCATTTGAATGAAGACAATTGTATGAACCAATCTCTGAATGCCTTCTATCATATTTCTATGACTAAGACACATTTTTATGACTAGGATTTGTAATATTTTATGTTACTATGTATTGGTTAAATATGACAAACACTTCACATTTGAGTACATCTGTTTCTGTAGAACTGCCTAATAATAGTTCTGATTCTTAAAAGGTTCCAAATGGATCATAGCTCCAGGAGAGTAATATGTAGCTGAGTCTACTGCGCAGACCAATGACTCTGAGGATGAAGCCTGTCCATGTGAGCTCCCCATCCCAGGTTGGAAGTTTCCACCGTTAGCATCTTGTTTGAAGTAAGAAAGTCCCAGGATCAAACCGTACCAAAGTGTCTTCCACAAGAGCAACTCTGCTAGTTTCAGAGTGGCAGAGATGACATTTGCTGTTACCTGTGGTTTCACACCACTGGGAAGCTAGGGTCCATTGAGCTTCTCTCAAATGAAATGTGCCATGCATCATTATTATTATTATTATTATTAGGTTCTTATATCCCGCCATACCCAAAGAGTTCTAGGCGGTTTACATTCGTTACATTAGGATCCGGTCTGAACCCGGATTTACAAAAATTTTTTATCGGAATTGCAGGTAGCGTAGAAGGAGGCACAGGTTTATCATAGTTGGGTTGGACGGTAAGATGGAGGGGAGTGGGAAACTAGAGGAGGGGGTGGGAGAGGGAGGAGGGGGTGGGGGGGTTGGAGTGTATGCGGGGAGTAAGGACTAAGGGTCTTGTTCGCGGAAGAGGTGTGTTTTGAGAGTATACATAGCTCTACTATCAATAAAGTGCATCCTGAATAGTCCACAGCTGATTGACATCTTTTCTTCATGCCTCCTTGAGTTGGCTTGTTGTTTTTATCGTAGAGGCCGTTCAGGTTCTTTCTCCAATGCCTTACAACCTCAACATTAGCTGAACTGTGTCATGCTGGCTCAGTCAAACTTGATGTGCAGTGCTGACTATGGCATCAATTCTCACAGGTGGAAAGAAAACTTGGGCCTGAACTATATCTAACAAGGTTCCTATGAACTCCAGTTGTTGAACCAGGAGGAGATGGGACTTTGGATGGTTTAGCATGAACCCTAGTAGCTCCAGCACCTGAATGGTTCTCTGCACTGATTTCCAAGCACCTTCCTTGGATGTGCTTTTGACCAACCAATTGTCCAGGTAGGGAAACACATGCACTCCAAGTCTGTATAGCAATGCTACAACTAGGGCAATACACTTTGTGAAAACTCTAATAATGGATGCAAGGCCAAACAAAAAGGCATGGTACTTTTAATGGAATTCCTCTACTCAAAATCTGAGATACTTTTTATATGAAATGAATTTATCTTGTGGATGTAAGAATCCTTCAAGTCCAGAGAGCTTAAGACCATCATTTTCCTGACTCATGGGAAAGAGTGCCCAGGAAAAACCATCCTGAACTTTTCTTTGATCAGATATTTATTCAGGGCCCTTAGGTCTAGAATGGCATGAAATTCTCCGTCTTTTTAGGTACAAGGAAGTACTTAGAATAAAATCCCTTCCCTTCCCTTCCTGGTAATATAGATTTAACTGCTTGATACTGAAGAAGGGAAGAGAGTTTCTCTGTAAGCACAGGTGCTAATAGCTAAACTTTCCTGCTCTCAGTGGACAATCTATAGGACATTCTCAGCTACCAAAAGTATAACCCCCTGGACTATTTTAAGAACCCACCAGCCTTAAGTTACAACGAGCCACCTCATGAACACAATCAAAAAAAGCTGATCCCTTGCTTTGACTGCTGGTGGGGACGGGAGCAAGAGCCCTAGGATTATTGGGAAGTGGTGGGCCGGAGCAGTAAACCTACTCTTTTGAGAGTAGTAGGGTCTCCTAAGACTACCGCCTAAAAACCTCCAAGGAGACCAGTATGTTTTTTTATGAGGTCAACGACATCCTCCATTTTATCTCCAAAAAGACTACTAATTTTAAGTATGAAACATGCAGCCAAGGAAGTCTGTACATGCTGATATCTAAAATAAAGATTCTGGAATCCACATAAAAAGCATCATAGGTTGCCTGAATCCAGTGCTTTCCACACTCCTTCTGCCTGGCTACTAACTCACGAAGTTAAGTGGCCTACCCTATAGGCAGTGTATCAGTAAACTCTGCTATAATGTGCATTGAGTTCCAAAAGTAAATGCTCATGTAGAGCTGGTAAAACTGTATGCAGAAAATGAGCATAGAGCTCTGAAAATCTTTCCTCCCAAAAGTATCGAGTTCTAGCATTTCATACTAGGGTGTGAAGACATAGGTACTAATCCTCTTGGCCTTTTTGAGGGGGGATTCAGAATCATGGAAGTGAGAAAGCTGCTGCTTTGCAAATCCGGGAGCCTTCTGGACTCTATAGAATCTGCCTTATAAGGAACTGACTGCACAGAGAAAGGGGTCTTCCAATTTGTTATCTGCACTGACTGAAAGATGCTGTGCACAAACACTGTCACAGATTCCTTGGGAGGGACGTCATAGTCCCAAACATCCTACATCTCAGCCTTGGGCTTGTCCTCAATCTCCAAATTAAATTAAACTTGGAAACGGGATAGTCTTCTCTCCCCCCAAAAAAAGAAGAGAGAGAGCTCCTTTGGGGGAAACCTCCTCCTTTCCTGAGGTGAAGAGGGGTCAGAAAGTATACTTTCCAAGAGCTCTTCTGGTTCCATGTCACATGCCCAACTGCAGTATCAGACTCAGCAAAATACTCTTCACGTGAGAGATGTCTCTGCCTGCCTCTGGCAAACAAATGAGAAACTGCAGACAATTGTACAAGATGCAGGCTATGTTTATGTAGACAATCTTTTTGTTGCACATAGTTGTTGCACCACCTTTTTGCAAACCAAGGGACCCGACATGATCTGTGTTTCGAACAACATATCTTCTTCGGGGGTCCTTAAGTTTTGATGGTCATGGGAAGCCGCAACAAATAAGAGCCTGTGTGTTAAAGTTTCACGTTCCAAGGCGGCTATCCACAAGAAATGCTGTATGTGCCTGCCTCCTCTGGACTCATGTGTGAGAATGCTACAGTACAGGTCCCCTCATGGGCTACGAGGGAGCTTCTTCACCCGATGGTCAGAAGAGGAGCGCTGCTTCTTCTGATACAAACATTGGTACTTGGTGAGACACCAGTGTTGATGAAAGGGTAATGGGCAGATCATGAGCTTCCAGGATAGGATGGGGTGTCACCATAATTGACACCAACACCCTCAACATCACTGTGTGTCACACTAAGACAGGGTGTTCAACTACTCCTTTAGCAAGGCCCAGAGCAACTCTTTGTGGAGACATTAATAGAGGTGGGTCAGATGTCAGGGACAGAGCTGAACTAGAAGCCTCATTCCAGCTTCTAGGAACTGATACCAACTCCACAGAGGGGGAGCAGTCCTTTCAGTGCAGATGCTTCTCTGGTACCAGCTAGGATGATGTCCTGGAACTTCTGGCACCATGCTTCGAAGAAGTCCAATGCCAGTGCTTCTTCGCCTCCCCTCAATGCATAAAGCACAGTTACTTACTGTAACAGGTGTTATCCAGGGACAGCAGGACAGTCACGGAGCCCCGATGCAGACAGCTACAACAGCACTTTTGCCTTAATAACTTTAAAAAGTTTGCAACTGAACGTACCAAGCATCCGCGAATGCCTTCCCGCCCGACATAGGGCACACGTCTCCTCAGTTCAGATAGCCAGCTAAGAAGCCAACCCAGGGAGGTGGGTGGGTTGTGAGAATATGTGCCTGCTGTTCCTGGATAACACCTATTATGGTAAGTAACTGTGCTTTATCCCAGGAGAAACAGGCAGTATATTCTCATGTATGGGTGACCTCCAAGCTAACCAGAATGGGATGGTGGGAGTGTTGGCATTTAGGAGAATAAATTTTGTAATACTGCTTGGCCAAAGTGGCCATTCCGTCTGGCATAGGATTCCAGACAGAAATGAGAAGTGAAGGTATGATCCGAGGACCAAGTGGCAGCTCTGCATATTTCCTCAATAGGAGTAGATCTAAGACAAGCTACTGAAGCTGCCATAGCTCTAACTTTATTGGCTGTGACTCGACCCTCCAGTTGCAGCCCAGCCTGAGCATAACAAAACGAGATGCAAGCAGTCAACCAGTTGGAAATTGTCCTCTTGGAAATTGGATTTCCCAACTTGTTTGGGTCAAAGGAGGCAAAAAGTTGAGATCTATGTGATTTAGTCCTTTGCAAATAGTTGACCAAAGCACGCTTGCAGTCCAGAGTATGAAGAGCTTGGGAAAAAACACTGGAAGCACAATTGATTGATTGAGATGAAATTCTGTAATAACTTTGGTAAGAATTTTGAATGAGTGCGGAGTACCACCTTATCATGATAGAATACTGTAAATGGTGGGTCCACTACCAAAGCTTGTAGCTCACTGACTCTGCGAGCATATGTGAGAGAGAAGAGAAAGGCTACCTTTCAAGTGAGATATTTAAGATGAGCCGTAGACATTGGTTCAAATGGAGGTTTCATTAATTTAGCAAGTACTACATTGAGATCCCAAACCACTGGAGGTGGTTTGAGAGGTGGTTTGACATTGAAAAGTCCTTTCATAAATCTGGAAACCACAGGATGAGAAGAAAGAGGTGTTCAAGGTTTTATTAAAATTTGATTTAATCGCTTATTTAATTTCTAAGCGAGTTTACAATAAAAAAAAGAGAGCATGAACATAATAAAAATGCTATTAACAATACCATTAATACTAATGGTTGATGAAAAGTAATGATTGCACTGATATGATTCTAGCAGAGGTGGATTTAAGGCCAGAATACGATAAATTAAATTGATAATCCAGAATTGAAGACAAGGAGGTAGACTGAGGCTCCTGTTGATGAAGATCGCACCAAGCAGAAAACCTAGTCCGTTTCTTTTTTTTTTTCTTCAATTACCTTTATTGATTTCTTAATATATTACAATATTAGAAACAAGAATCTGGCATAAAATTGTCACAATAAGACAAAAAAACATAATCAAATCCTTCTAGTCCACACCTCGGGGAGAGGAGAGATACAGAAACAATGTTAAGAAAAATAAATTATGGTATATTGGCTGGAAAACTTATTAAACCTATTTTACCTTAAGGGGTGGTTTAATCTCATTTTTTCTCAGGATTATTCAAAAGAAACAATTCTAGCTGACTTGGCTAAAAAAAAAAAAAACATAAGAATTATTTTCCCATGTAACCAAGCATTTTGAGGGAAATTTTATAAAGAAAGTGCCTCCCATTGCCAAGACTCTAGGTCTTAGCATTAGGAAGTCTTTTCGTCGAATTTGGGTCTGCCTGGATACAACTGGGAAAATTGAAATAGTCTGTCCATAAAATACAGATTTTTTGGTAAAGAAAGCTTTCATAATAATTATTTTTCTCCAAGGAAGATACTGTAACTAACACTGTTGATCTTTTAGAAATAAGTTCTTGTATATTTTCAAGAAATTTTGTAAGATCCAGACTATCTGGAAAGAAAATATTATTCATTTCTCCTTCGGGATTTACCTTCCTAACACCAACTGGAACATAATAAGCATTAGTAACATCCCTGTCTCCTAAACAATCTGCAAAACCTCCTTAAGATGCATTTTTAGGAGCTATCTTGGAGTCAAAAAATGCGTTACAGGAAAGTTCAGTAACCTCAAATTAAGCACTCTTGTTGAATTTTTTAAAATTTCAAATTTAGAATGGATAAATAAGCTATCTTTAATTGCAGAAGTTTGTGCAGACTGACTTAGCTTGGCCTGAGCATCCGTTTTACCTATTTGTTTCTCCAACAATCTCACCCTATTCTCCTGCTCTTTAAACTTTTCAGATACATTCTCAGAAAATTTTGTAAAGCTCTGTAGGTTACTTTGCAAATTTCCATCCAATTTAACAATAGCTTGCATAATGTCCTTTAGTTATATCACTTCCCTCTGAGTTACTTATAGATTGATATTTAAGAGATACAGAATTTAAAAGTTTAATTGCAGTGGTGTCAAGAGTCCTGAGATATATCAGTTATGTCCTGATCTTCTAGAGATTCGGGTTCTACCACCAACCTGGATTGACCCATGTCGAGTTATCCGAGCATCCCGCCTGTCAGCTGAGGAGGTAGGGAAGGCTCCCCTGTTGATAGGGAAAACTCCAGGGGTAATAAAGGACCAGCTTCTATCAATGGTTATGCTGAAATTAGGTGTTTGTCCATAAGACCTTGAAATTGTGGTAAAACATTCTGCTTCGTAATGCCTCCTTTCCTTTTACCCATCACAAATCTTGAACAGAAGACTGTTCAAGAATCCGAGCGCTCCAAACATTCCAAATGTGTTCCGAAGCTGCTCCAAAGGTGAGCACGTGCCTGCGTTCTGCAGAGCGGACGCTGCAGATATTCTTTCCTGCAGGAGGATCCCACAGTCACAGGAGAAGGTCAACCGGCCAAGTGCCTGTAGCTCACTGGCTCTCCACACTCCCGTTGTTGGAGCAGACGCTGCAGATATTCCTTCCTGCAGGAGGACCCTGCGGGAAGGAGAAAGGCAAATGGACAAGTGCCTGTAGTTCACTGGCTCTCGATGCTCCCGTTGTTGGAGGGGCGAATGCTGCAGATATTCCTTCATGCGGGAGGACCCTACGGTCACAGGAGAAGGGTAACTGGCCAAGTGCCTGTAGTTTACTGGCTCTCCATGCTCCCGTTGGAGGGATCGAACACTGAAGATATTCCTTCATGCGGGAGGACCCTACGGTCACAGGAGAAGGGTAACTGGCCAAGTGCCTGTAGTTTACTGGCTCTCCATGCTCCCGTTGGAGGGAGCGAACACTGCAGATATTCCTTCCTGCGGGAGGACCCCGCGGGAAGGAGAAGAGCAAATGGACAAGTGCCTGTAGTACACTGGCTCTCGATGCTCCCGTTGTTGGAGGGGCGAATGCTGCAGATATTCCTTCATGCGGGAGGACCCTGCGGTCACAGGAGAAGGGCAACCGGCCAAGTGCCTGTAGTTCACTGGCTCACCACACTCCCCCTAGTCCATTTCTGAGTGTAACATTGTCTTGTGGCGGGTTTTCTGGAACCATCCACAATGTCTTTGACAGATTGTGAAAACCGAAGGTTTGAAGTTATGCTGAGAGGTACCATGCTGTCAGGTGTAGAGACTGCAGTTGGGATGAAGAAGAGAACCAGAGTCGGAAATATTGGCAGAAGAAGAGGTTCCCTGCTAATGAGCTGAAGTAGAAGGAAGAACCAAGGTTGTCTGGGCCACCAAAAAGCTATCAGAATCATGGTGGCAGATTCCTATTTGTTTGACAAGTGTCTTGAGAATAAGTGGAAATGGAGGGAACAGATAGAGCAGGGGTGCCCAACAGGTCGATCGCGATCGACCGGTAGCTCGCCAAGGCAAAGTGAGTCGATCATCCAGGACTCCCTTTGCCTTGGCGATCTATCGGACCGATCAATCTTCCTCTCCCCGACGTCAATTCTGCCTTCGGAGAGGAAGTTCGGGCCAGCCAATCGCTGCCTGGCTGAGCGGAACTTCCTCTCCGACGGCAGAATTGACGTCGGGAAGAGGAAGATTGATCGGCCCGAAGCAGAGAGAGCATGGGGCGGCGTCGGCTTTGGGGCCTATTATCCGTTGGTGGCGTTTGGGTCCTGTTCCCCGATGGCAGCGGCTGTGGCTTGGGGAAGGGCAGGGAGAAAGAAAGGGGGCAGGCAGGGAGACAGAAGGAAAGAAGAGAAATAGGAAAAAAAGAAAGGGGCATGAAGAGAGAAAGAAAGAAAGAGCAGGGAGAGAGGAAGAAAAAGTTGGGGGAGGGAATGAGGTTTGGAGGAGAGGAGAGGCTGAAAGAAAGATTGGATGCACAGTCAGAAGAAAGTGCAACCAGAGACTCATGAAATCACCAGACAAGGTAGGAAAAATGATTTTATTTTAAATTTAGTGATCAAAATGTGTCTGAATTTATATCTGCTGTCTATATTTTACAATATGGTCCCTTTTTACTAAACCACAATAGTGGTTTTTAGCGCAGGGAGCCTATGAGCGTCCAGAGCAGCGCTGGGCATTCAGCGCAGCTCCCTGCGCTAAAAACTGCTATTGTGGTTTAGTAAAAAGGGAGGGGGGTGGGTTTTATCTATTTTTGTATGGTTGTTACTGAGGTGACAGTGCATAGAGTCATCTGCTTTGACCTCTTTGAAAAAACCCCGGAATAGGAATGATAATTAACAATTCTATGCGTACAGTGTGCGTTGTGTTTTTTTAAAATTTTATTGTTGGTAGATCATGTTGACTTGGTCATTTTAAAAGTAGCTCGCGAGTCAAAAAAGTGTGGGCACCCCTGAGATAGAGGAATTTGTTCATCCAGTCCAGGAGAAAGCATCTGCTTCCAGGCGATGAGGAGAGTCTGGAACAAAACTGGGGCAGTTTGCTGTTGTGGGGGGATGCAAAAAGGTCTATTTGAGGAGTCCCCTATTGAGAAAAAATTTGATGGAGAGTCGGTGAATTGAGTGTCCATTTGTGAGGTTGCAGGATGCGACTTAATTTGTCCGCCAGTGAATTTTTCTCTTCTTGAATATAGACAGCTCTCAGAAAAATGTGAGGAATTACCCAATACCAAATCTTTTGAGCTTCCTGGCGAAGGAGAAGGGACCCTGCTCCTTCCTGCTTGTTCACATAGTTCATGTCTACTTGATTGTCTGTACGAATGAGCACGACTTCATTTTGAAGAAGATGCTGAAAAGCCTTGAGGGCACTTAAAATCGCTCTGAGTTCCAACAAATTTATGTGATTTTGACGATCTGTGATGGACCAATGGCCTTGAGTACAGATCTAGATGAGCCCCCCAAGCACAGGTCAAAGAATCTGTCATGAGAACCTTCTAGTGAGGGGGCGCTTGGAACAGCAAACCTCTGGAAAGATTGGTATCCATCGCTGCAGAAAACACTTCCTCGACAGAGATCTCCTTCAGAAAGACTTTCCTTTACCAAATAATTAGACAGCTTGATAAAGCCTTGCCTGTTAGATTGGAAGCGGACACTGCCTACAGTGTGGAGTACTTCGAGACTTTGGATTATGATGAACCTCCTAAAGAGCTCTTAAAATTACCATTACATGGCATTCTTAAAGTGGCTCTTTTCCAAAAATTGGGAAACTCCTCTAACCATTACTGTTGCTCCAAGAAAACTTGATTCTCTTTACAGAATCATTTCTTTTCCAGGGTTTGATAAGTCACAGCTTCAACATCAGTCTTTAGTAGTGGAATCAACCCTTGAAAAATCTTCCAATGCCAAGGTTGGTGTATTGGCACCTCCAGGATGTGAGGGCCGTACTATGGAAAAATTTGGATGCCGCCTTTATCAGAATTCCATGTTGGTGAGCAGAATCCTTAATTATAATTTCTACATTTCCTGTAATCTAAAACAACTGGTGAAATAATTGCCTAATTTTGACCAATACATTCCTATAAAACATCTTGCACAATATCAACAACTTGTTAGAACTCTCTCACAAACTAGTATATTGCAAGATCAGCCTATAATGCTTTTAAAATGTCATCTAGAACATCGGCTATGTCTGTTGCTATGAGATGCTTGGCTTGGCTGAGTTTCTGACATGGATATTAATCTTCAGGACAGATTAGCCAATATTTCATGCTTAGGAGATGAGGTTTCCCAAATTTGCTTCGGCCTCCATGCTCGCTCCGACCTTATCCGATCATTCCCTGCTTAGCATCACTCTTCAGTTTTTGCGGTCCTCTGGTGGACGCATCTGGCGTATGTCTCCACAATTATACACAGATCCAGCCTTTCATGATTATTTTTCCAAAAAATGGGAGGATTTTATCCATACCAACTCTGTGTCGGATATGGGCCCTGTTGTCTACTGGGAGGCCGCAAAGTCTGTCATGCGTGGTCATATTTTGGCCTATTCATCTGCTCTGAAGAAGCGACGGGAGGGTGAACTCTTAACTCTTACTTGGCAAGAGCTCCGTCGGGTGCACATATCCCAGCTTACCTCACCGCTCCAGCTTCGCTGAAAAAAATGAAAGATCAGATCAACCAACTTCTTGATGCCAGAGCCCAGCGCAGTATATATTTTTATAAATATAAACTTCATGCATGGGGTAATAAGACGGGGCACATGTTAGCTAACCTTGTTCGACCACCTAAGGCTAAACACGTCATCACCGGTATCAAAGACCGGACGGGCAAACTCCATACTAATCCTGCTGATATCTTGGCTCATTTTGTCCGTTTTTATCGGGATCTTTATACGGCTTCCCCGGCTGACTCCCAGGCCCGAGATGCCTTTTTCAGGGACCTACATCTGCCCTCCCTTTCGGAGGAGCAGGGGCGGACACTGAACTCACCTATTACTGGGCAGGAGCTTCAGGCAGCCATCGGTAGACTCACTCTCGCAAAAACGCCGGGTCCTGACGGGATGGGACCGGAATTTTACAAACTACTGCCCCCTGCTATGTTGCCAGCTTTACAATCCTACTACACTGGTCTGCTGACTGAGCTTCCTCCTGGGGACACTCATAACCAGGCCCATGTCATTCTTCTTCCAAAGCCCGGCCGCCCCCAGGATCAATTAGGCTCGTACAGACCGATTTCTCTCCTTAACCAGGATGTTAAGATCTTAGGCAGCATCCTGGTGGCCCGTCTCAATGCCTTCTTGCCGGACTTGATTCACTTGGACCAGGTCGGTTTTGTCCCTGGCCGCCATGCCTCCATGAATCTTTTAAAGGTTTTGGCAGTCTTGCAATCTCCTCATGTGACGGCCCTTATTGCCAGTCTTGACGTTGAGAAGGCGTTCGATATGGTCTCGTGGGACCATCTTTTTTGGGTTATGGGGCGGTTTGGTATTGCTGGAGACTTTGTGCGTTGGGTGGCGGCTCTTTATTGTCGGCCCTCTTCCCAACTTTTAGTGAATGGGGATTTGTCTGCCTCCTTTCCCTTGGGGCGGGGTACCCGTCAAGGCTGCCCGCTATCCCCCCTGCTGTTTCTGCTTTCCCTCGAGCCCCTAGCGCAGCATATTCGTCACGACCCCTGCTTAGAGGGTCTCTTGTTTCGCATTAGTCTCTTTGCTGACGATATGCTTCTTTATGTTAACCACGCTGATACCCACATGCCCCGTCTCATGGCTCTTATACAATCCTACGGCCGTTTTTCGGGCCTTAAGATAAATTTTGAAAAAACAGAGGCTCTTCTGTTGGGGACCTCGGATGTGCCTCGCTGGACAGAAACCTTGGGTGTGGGAGTGGCTCCTGGGAAACTTAAATATTTAGGTATTATGTTATATTGCGACCACAAACGTTTATATTCAGCCAACATTACCACCGCGCTTGGTAAAATCAAAACCCTTTGCCATCGGTGGCGAACCTTACCGTTGTCCCTTATGGGACGGGTAGCATTGGTCAAGATGGTGCTTTTTCCCAAACTGTTGTACCCCCCTCCAGACTATACCCGTTTGGGTGTCTCCATCTGACGAGCGGTCTTAGCTCGCCACTATTCGATCTTTCATCTGGCAAGATAAGGCATCTAGATTTAGTTTTTCTAAACTTACCAGAGCCAAACAGCGTGGAGGTCTGAGCATTCCTGATCTGCAAGCGTACAATGTTGTGGCTCTGTTTCGCTGGATTCATGCCCAGCTGGTGCCTGACTCCAGCTCCTCTTCCTCGACACTTTTGGAGGCCTGCTGTTTTCCCATTTCCTTTTCTTCCTTTGTGCATGGCCGTTCTGTGGGGGGCCCCGGTTCTACCTCTTCTTCTTCTTCTTTTCTCCTCTCTTTTTGGAAAGCTTGGGCGTGGTGGCGTACGAAAGAGCATATGCTACCTGGGTTTTTCCCCTTTTCTCTCCCTTCTTCACAACCCTGATTTCCCTCCCGGTATGCAGCGTCTCTGGGGTCTGTTGGACCGGGGGGAGCGGGACACTACTGTGGGGGTGGTCTTGGATCTGGGGGGAGGGCTCTTCCCCTCCTTTTCTCAGTTCCAATCCCAATGGGGTCTTTCTTCACACCACTTCCATACCTATTTACAGATTAAGCATTGTCTTACCCCTCTGCTTGCTCGTCATAACGGATGTTGGGAGTATGGGTCTCTTGATAAAATTTTTCTGGATACCCTGACTTCCATGAATACTGTTTCTCGATGGTATTCTGCAAGCAGAGACTATCAGGATGAGATGTGTTTGGTGCCCCTTGCCCAGGATTGGTCTTCTGAGCTGGGTAGGCCTGTTACAATCCATGATTTGCAAATATTTTTCCAGAACATTTATCTTTTTGTTAAAGCAGTATCTCTCCAGGAGACACAGTTTAAACTCCTCCATAGAGCGTATATCACCAGAACCCGTGGTTTGCGTATGCATTTGTGGACCGATGCTCTCTGTCTTCGCTGCAAACAGCATCCAGGAACTTTCCTTCATACTTTTTTTGAATGTACGGCTCTATCACTCTGGAGTAGTATACATCACTGCCTTGAATTGGTGATTCAATGCTCCTTTGACTGGAACTGTGTAGCGCTTCTGCTGGGGGATGTCCAGGACTTGACTCAGCAAGGTGTGGACTTCCCTGCTCAGAAATTTGTTCTTCATGCTACTCTTTTGGGCAAAAAACTTATTTTGAGCCATTGGTCTGCTGCAGAGGCCCCTACTTTTAACCTCTGGCTTGCCAAGATGAACCTGCAAGCCCGATTTGAATTGGACTCCTACTCCTCCAAACCTCAGGCTATGTGGACTGCCTACTGTGCTTTGTGGAAGCGTTTTATGGCTCTACCCCCGCCTGCGTCTCACTGACTTTTTTGTCCTCACGCTTTGGACTGCTTGAGTTCTAGCTTCTGCTTTTGTTCTTATTATTCTTACATGTTATTATTCGCTGACTGCTGTTGGTGAGCCTAGGCTGGCGTGCTCATTACTTGTTCTGGTTCGAGTGGTTGAGAGAGAGTTTTGGATTGTATGTGTGTGAGTTTGCAGTGATGAATCGTTTGGGGATTCGTATGTTTCTTCTTTGTTTTGTTTGTTTAGAAAAGTGCAATTGTGAACCGCTTTTCATGCTTTTGTTCTTGGATACCATGTTTACAGTGCTACTGCTTTGTTTCTGATGTTCTGCATCCTGTATGTGGTTTCGATTGCCTAATAAATATGATATTACAAAAAAAAAAAAAAAGACATAATGAACGTACCTTTCAATACCGAGGTGCTAAAATCTGGAATGATCTTCCAATGGTAATTAGACCTCCTGCATATTTTGTAAATTACTGAAAACCTATTTCTTTGAACAATGGGCTTCACTCAAACCATATTTAGCAATATTATTTATCACTTTCAGTATTTTTGTTCTTAATCATCCTATGTAAATTTTTGTAATCTTTTGTAAACTGCTTTGAATCTCATAGGAGATATAGCGGTACATAAGACACGTTAGCATTAGCATTCAAAAGTAAATACAAAATGTTTGTTACGTATGTGTGAACACTGAAAAGTAGTCCTACATTCAGTCAGTATTCATTAGTGTGGCTTTGAAGCAAGTTGGAAAGGTCTTTCTGTGCTGAGCAACAAGGCGAAGGAGGATCTGCTTCTGCTTATTCTCTGTGAGACTTGAATTATACTGCCACATTAGGGCAATTGCTCTTTCAGCAGTCATTGACTACCGTCATTGATGATGCTCACTGCTTCAAATACTGATAGTTTGGAACATCTTTCCAGTTTGCAGGATCTTTAAGCAGAACTCATTGAGCTTTTTCTTGTTCATTTGTGTCAATGACACCAAAAACGACATAAGTTCTCTTTGATATACATGATACCAGATCAATGGGACAGAGTGACTCAGGAGGGTAGTCAAGCCGTTTCACCAAACTTCTGGATTGTGAAAGCTGAAGGATTGCCACCATCTTGGACTTTATTTCATTGCTTAGTCTATCATAAAAAATTCCAGACCATTTACCATTTGAGGTTTCGACGGTTCCAAGCTGGTGGCAATGGGAATACATTGTATCAGTGCTAAGATGGTTTTCCTTTTATTGTAGGGACTGTAGCCCTGAGGAAACCCCCTAAGGGTGAAACATGTCGGTATACTTGTCCTTTATCACCACCACCGAAAGTTAAGTACAGCAGCAATTATGCTTTATTAACTTTATAACTTTACTAACTTTATACACTGAAGGTTGAAGTTATATATAAAAACACACATAAAGAATAATATTAGGAGTGACCTGGTGAGGATTCAATGTGTAAATCCAGGTGTTATGAAAAGATATTGAACACGTGGTGGCATTTCTGAGGGTCTGTACAAGAACATTTCTTGATAAAAGGTGTTTTAAGGGTGTCCAGAAGGAGGTCATCCTTTAATACAGGGGTGTCCAATGTCGGTCCTCGAGGGCCGCAGTCCAATTGGATTTTCAGGATTTCCCCAATGAATATACATGAGGTCTATTTGCATGCACTGCTTTCATTGTATGCTAATAGATCTCATGCATATTCATTGGGGAAATCCTGAAAACCCGACTGGATTGCGGCCCTCGAGGACCGACATTGGACACCCCTGCTTTAATACATGGATAAAAATTTATAAACATTAGAGGCTCTGGTAGAAACCTGTTTACAAAGTATGTATTCTTCCCAATTAATATTTCCAAATTAATAAAGTCTTTTTGCTTATTTGTAAATGGGTTTCTACCAGAGCCTTTAATTCAGTAGCATAATTAAATGAAATAACTATTTCTGTAGTTTATAGGGATGGGTGGGGATGGAGGGGATTCCTCGCGGGGACGGAGGGATTCCTCACGGGGACGGGTGGGGAAGGGTGGGATTCCTCACGGGGACGGGTGGGACTTTGGCGGGGACGGGTGGGATTTCTGTCCCCGCGCAACTCTCTACTTCAATCAACATCCGGCATGTTAAAATCACCTATTAGTAAATCTTATATTCTGATTGTCTACTATTAAATCTCTGTCCACTTCCATCTGTGAAGGATGCCTGTATAGCACACCAATGTAAATATATTCACCATTCTTTCTTTCCAAATTGATCCATAGTGCCTCTTCCTTGCCCTGCAGATCCTGCAATTTTGTGGCTTTAATATGATCTTTAACATATAAAGCTACTTCCCCTCCTTTTCTTCCTACCCTGTCTTTCCTGAACAGATTATAGCCCAGTATAACTATATCCAAGTCATGGTTCTCCGTGAACCACATCTCCATGTTCATCAGTATAGCCAACTCATCTTCTTCTATCACAGTTTCTAGATCCAGAATCTTGTTTCCCATAATTCGAGCATTAGTATATACTGCTTTTCAGACATTGCCCCCTTTTCCCATCTGTGTAGAGATATTCGGTGATTTACTTACCTGAGGGCTTATAATCACCGGGGGGGTTTTGATCACCCTGCCCCATCACTTCTAATTTAAAGCCTGCTTCAGTAGATTAGCTAGTCTCCTGGACATTATTGGAAGTAAAGAAAAGGTTGACAGAATTGTCACTGGCAATGGAGAAGAGAGGTTACTTGGAGTTCCAGAAATTGGCCTTGGAACTGGCAAACAGCAATTGAAGCCTGTCTCACAGTGTACTGGATGACTGGAGTTTTCGGAAACAAGTTGAGACTTGTGTTTGATACAACTGCGCGTAATACAAGCCTGAAGAATGGTGCATGCACCTTCAATGAATGATCAATTGGACAAGAGTTAGCATGCCTCTCTTGTCAAGATCATATGATGAAATTGGTGCTTGGAGGCATCTTCACACAACTGTTTGGAGTAGTGGAGGACCAGATGTTGCAGTGTTCAGAAGATTTCAGCAAAATTGGCCATACATAGACCAGGATTTGTATTAGGTTGATGTGGTTGATATGTTTGCAGACTCATCAGTCCTTCGGAAAGAAATTGCAACTTTCTTGTGCATCACATCCAAGGGAAGAATACAAGGAGCTTCTTGAGCTCTGCTTAATTTTTCTTGACTGCTGGCCGGATGTAGATAAAGTGAAGCCATCATTTCAAGCACTTGGCGCCTTCTACCATGCACAATGGATGGTGAAGGCCATCTACAGTATTAAGATATTTTTGTCCCAGCAGCAATTCTCTCTTACTGCCAAAGAAAGGCAGGGCATCAATGAACTGGTTTTCTTTGTTAGCCTCATTTACCTTTGCTACTGGGATGAAGAACCTTTATCTGTAAAAGCACCACTCAATGACTTGATTCTGTTTTCGGAACTCCAAAAATACCCAAACAAGGCTGTTGCCAAGGCTGCATCAACAACATTCATCAGACATATGAGGTACTTATAAGAAATTTTGGCTGGTCTGGAATTTTTTTTTAATTTAAAATTTTTATTTTATCGCTTTTAACATACACAGTATACACAAGAATTATCTTGCTCCGGAAATACAGAAAGAAAAACTAGAATAATCTAGTTTTTAAAGAAAAAAATTAGCGTTCTAATACAAAAACACTTGCAACATAGTTTTCTACCTCAGACCACAAACAGAGATATTGAGGTTCCAGAAAGAAGAGAGGAGCATCTTATTTTTTAAACATGAAATTCTTAAAACCATATATAGCTTAGCGAAGTGTCCCACTATTTCAATGGCTGACATACTAATCACCTAATGTCCCAATTTCTTCAAATCTAGAAATGATCTTAATTGCTTTTGCAGATAGAATACATATTTTAGCCCAAGATATTTAATAAGGCATTTGCAAGGGTATGCCACTAAGAATGTAGCACCCAATGATAACGTTTCAGTCCTCATTGCTAGGAATAATTGTCTTCGTTCCTGCATACAGGGGGTAACATCAGGAAACATCCAAATCTTTTTGCCATAGAATAATACTTGGGACTGACGGAAATAAATTTTAAATATGGCATTAACATCATGTTCAAAAACAAGGGACACCAACAAAGTTGCTCTTCCTGTTGATTCAGACAAACTAGATTCAAGTAACGCTGAGTTATTATTCAAATCTGCTGGACCAACCTCTAGATTGATACCGGTTCCTTTTCTCTTAGAAAGATAGTAAATTTTGTTTACTGGTGAAATAGATTCCATAGGAAATTTCAAAACATCAATCAAATATTTTTTAAACAAATCCAGAGGGGTCATGAGCAGAGATTTAGGAAAATTAAGTAACCGTATATTCATTCTACGATTAAAATTTTCAATCTGCTCTATTCTCCTATGTATTATAATTTGTCTTTTACCAATCCTGTGGTCAGAGTTTGACGATTCTACACATTGTCTTTCCCTTGTTTTATTTCCTTTGTAAATTCTTCTTGCTCAAAGCGTCTACAGTTATTACCAAGCGGGAAACTTCCGTTGAAGATTTGTGGACAGTAGTGTTTAGCATTTTGAGAGCCTGCCAAATGCTCTCCAAAGTCACCGCTTTAATTCTTACTGCGTCCTTCTTCCCCCCCCTGTCTTCCCCATGTCCTTTTAGCGTCCTTCTCCCCCCCCATCTTCCCCATGTCCTGTCAGCGTCCTTCTCCCCCCTCTGTCTTCCACATGTGCTTTGTGTCCTTCTCCCCCCTCTGTCTTCCCCATATCCTTTCAGCGTCCTTCTTCCCCTCTGTCTTCCCCATATCCTTTCAGCATCCTTCTCACCCCCCCCCCCCCCGGTTTCCCCATGTCTTTTCAGCTTCCTTCTCCCCCTCTGTCTTCCCCATGAACTTTCAGTGTCCCTTTCCCCCCCCCCCGTCTTCCCCATGTCCTTTCAGCGTCCTTCTCACCCCCATCTTCCCCATGTCTTTTCAGCGTCCTTCTCCACCCCTTTGTCTTCCCCATGTCCTTTCAGCGTCCTTCTCCCCTCCGTCTTCCCCATGTCCTTTCAGCGTCCTTCTCCACCCCTTTGTCTTCCCCAGTGCTTTCAGCGTCCTTCTCCCCCCTCAGTTTTACCTTAAGCATCTTTTCCTCTCCATTCCACCTTTCCTCCCTTTCTCCCTCCCTGCCCTTTACCTTTGTGGCGCTTCCCCGCCCGACTGACAACAGAACATAAGAACATAAGAAGCGCCATCTCCGGATCAGACCTTCGGTCCATCTAGTCCGGTGATCCGCACACGCGGAGGCCCTGCCAGGTATACACCTGGCTTACCCTATAGCCAACCATATCTCTATATGCCTCTCTCAAGGAGATATGCATCTAGTTTGCCCTTGAAGCCTAGGACTGTCGATTCTGCAATAATCTCCCCTGGGAGAGTATTCCAGATGTCAACCACTCTCTGTGTGAAGCAGAACTTCCTGATATTAGTCCTGAACTTGCCCCCCCTTAGCTTCATTTTATGTCCTCTTGTCCGTGTCAAATTGGACAATGTAAATAATCTTCTCTGCTCTATTTTGTCGATTCCTTTCAGTATTTTGAAGGTCTCGATCATATCCCCACGCAGTCTCCTTTTCTCAAGGGAGAACAATCCCAGTGTTTTAAGTCGATCCTCATATTCCAGTTTCTCCATACCCTTCACTAGTTTAGTTGCTCGCCTCTGCACCCTCTCCAGCAGTTTTATATCCTTCTTTAGGTAGGGAGACCAATGTTGGACGCAGTATTCCAAGTGGGGTCTGACCATTGCCCTATAAAGCGGCATTATAACTTTCTCCGATCTACTTGAGATTCCTTTCTTTATCATGCCCAACATTCTATTTGCCTTATTTGCCGCTGCCGCGCATTGTGCCGACGGCTTCAGGGTCCTATCTATCAGTACACCCAGATCCCTTTCTTGTTCACTTTTTCCCAGAGTTGCACCTGACATTCTGTACTCGTATTCCTTATTTTTACTGCCTAAATGCATTACCTTGCATTTCTCCACATTGAACTTCATCTGCCATTTCTCCGCCCAGTTTTCTAACCGACACAAATCGCTCTGGAGTTCCTCACTGTCCTCCTGCGATCTGATTTCCCGGCAGAGTTTTGTGTCGTCTGCAAACTTGATGATCTCACTGGATGTTCCGTTTTCCAGGTCATTGATATAAATATTAAAAAGGATCGGCCCAAGTACCGAGCCCTGGGGTACACCACTAGTCACTTTCTCCCAGTCGGAGAACTTCCCATTTATGCCCACTCTCTGCTTCCTATTTTCCAGCCATTTGCCTATCCATCTTTGTATATCTCCCTCTATGCCATGGCTTTGTAGTTTCCTGAGAAGTCTTTCATGTGGAACTTTGTCGAATGCTTTCTGGAAGTCCAAGTATATTATGTCCACCGGCTTTCCACTATCAATTTGCTTGTTCACGGTCTCAAAGAATTGGAGTAAATTCGTCAAACCCGATTTCCCTTTCCTGAATCCATGTTGACTGGGTTTCATCAAGTCGTGTGTGTCCAAGTGCTGAACTATGCTATCCTTGATCAGTGATTCAATCATCTTGCCGGGGACAGACGTAAGACTCACAGGTCTATAGTTGCCCGGTTCTCCTCTCGATCCTTTTTTGAAGATTGGCGTGATGTT
The DNA here is from genome assembly GCF_902459505.1 of Geotrypetes seraphini. Taxonomy (NCBI): domain Eukaryota; kingdom Metazoa; phylum Chordata; class Amphibia; order Gymnophiona; family Dermophiidae; genus Geotrypetes; species Geotrypetes seraphini. Next base: position 141,854,503 of record NC_047088.1, on the reverse strand, counting down.
CGCTTTCCTCCAGTCGTCTGGTATCTGACCAGTTCTGATTGACAGGTTTGCAAGTTTTTGCAATAACTCTCCGATTTCAACCTTCAATTCCTTCAAGACTCTCGGGTGAATTTCATCCGGTCCAGGGGATTTGTCACTTTTAAGTTTGTCGATCTGGTAGTATATCTGATCTAAGTTCACTTCAACTGTGGTGAGGCTGTCCTCTATTTCTCCTGTAAACAATTTCTCCGCTTCAGGTATTGTTGAGGTGTCCTCCTTCGTAAAGACGGACGCAAAGAAGGAATTTAGTTTGTCTGCGATTTGTTTATCTTCCTTGATGTACCCTTTTCTTCCCTTGTCGTCCAGGGGTCCCACTGCCTCTTTTGCAGGTTTTTTCCCTTTCACGTATCTAAAGAAGGGCTTGAAGTTTTTAGCCTCCCGGGCTATTTTTTCCTCATAGTCCTGTTTTGCATCCCTCACCGCCTTGTGACATTTCTTCTGTTTATCTTTATGTTTGTTCCAGGCTTCGGTTGTCTTCGTGCATTTCCATTTTTTGAAAGAGTCCTTCTTTTCTTTTATGGCTTCCTTCACCTGTATGGTAAGCCATGCCGGTTCTCCTTTGCCTTTAGTTCTCCGATCTTTGGAAATCCTCGGAATGTAGAGATCTTGTGCTTCTGCAATAGTATTTTTCAATAGGCACCATGCCTGATCGACTGTTTCAAGTTTGTCCACCATCTTCTCGAGTCGTTTTGTTACCATGGCTCTCATGCAATCGTATTTACCCTTTTTAAAGTTTAAGGTGGTGGTTAAGGTTTTGGTATGTTTCCCTTTCCCGATGTCAAGTTTAAAGTTGATTACATTGTGATCACTCGTTCCCAGTGGAACCATGACTTCTACTTCTGTTATCGGTCCGGTGAGACCATTTAGGACCAAGTCCAAGGTGGTGTCTCCTCTTGTCGGCTCTTTTACCATTTGCTCCACGAATCTAAATTACCTTCTTACAGCAGCTGGAGTATTGAAGCTGCTGTAAGAAAGTAATTTAGATTTGCGGCTACAGGGCAGGGAGGTTTGTCAGACCGGGCCTGTTGTCGGTCAGTAGGTCGGAAGAAGTGCCACAAAGGTAAGGGGACCTGGCCGGCTGTGCACCCCTCCCCCTATGGCTGCACCCAGGGCGGACCGCCCTCCACGCCCCCCCTTGGTACGCCACTGCCGATCGCAGCACACAGCCGATCGGAACGGAAGTCTTCTCGATGTCAGCGCTGACATCGGAGGGAGGGAGGGCTTTGCTTAAGCCCTCCCTCCGACGTCAGCGCTGACATCGTGGAAGACTTCCGTTCCGATCGGCTGTGTGCTGCGGCAGGGCAGGTAGGGAGAAGACGAGCCTCGCATCCAACCCCGCAGGAACCCCGCGACCCTCGGAGGCATCCCCAAGGGATCCCCGCGACCCGAAGGGGGAACCCGCGGGATCCCCATGGGTCCCGCGGGATTCCAGTCGTCCCCGTTCCCGTGCAGCTCTCTAGATTGAAGTATCCCTATTGCAAGGTCTTCTAGAAGTAGGGAGATCCTGGATTCTCTACAAGGAGAACTGTTCCAGCAATTGGTAATGGAACTCACGTGGGAAGGAGTCATACTGGATTTAGTGCGTACAGACATCTAATAAATGAGTGCCCTCAGGATGGGTCCCCAAATGACAAGTTGGGTCAAGAACTGGTTGAGTGGAAGGCGATAGAGGGTAGTGATCAATGGAAATCACTCTGAGGAAAGGGATGTTACCAGTGGTGTGCCTCAAAGTTCTGTTCTTGGGCCTGTTCTTTTTAACATTTTTATACACAATATTGCTGCAGAGCTGTCGGGGTAAGATTTGTCTCTTTGCAGATGATACCAAAATCAGCAACAGAGTAGACACCATGGTGATGTGAACAACATGAAGAAAGAACTGGTGAAGCTTGAAGAATTGTCTGAAATTTGGCAGCTAAAATTTAATGCTAAGAAATGCATTTGGGCTGCAAAAACCAGAGGGAACGGTACAGTTTAGAGGGGTGAAGATCTTATGTGCACGACAGTAGAGTAAGACTTGGGTGTGATTGTATATGATGATCTTAAGGTGGTCAAACAGGTTGAAAAGGTGACGGCGAAAGCTAGAAGGATGCTTGAGTGCATAGGCAGAGGTATGGCCAATAGGAAAAAGGAGGTATTGATGCCTCTGTATAAAACTCTGGTGAGACCTCATTTAGAATACTGTGTAGAATTCTGGAGGCCGCACCTTCAAAAAGATATAAAAAGGATGGAGTTGGTACAGAAGAAGGCTACTAATATGGTGCGTGGTTTCCGTCATAAGGTGTATGGGGACAGACTTAAAGATCTCAATCTTTATACTTTGGAAGAAAGGCAGTTGAGGGGAGATATGATAGAGATGTTTAAATACCTACGTGATGTAAATGCATGAGTCAAGTCTCTTTCCTTTGAAAGGAAGCTCTGGAATGAGAGGGCAGAGGATGAAGTTAAGAGGTGGTAGGCTCAGGAGTAATCTAAGGAAATACTTGTTTACAAAGGGTGGTAGATGCGTGGAAGAATCTCCCAGTAGAGGTGGTGGATACAGAGACTGTGTCTGATTTCAAGAAAGCCTGGGATAGGCATGTGGGATCTCTTAGAGAGAGGAAGAGATAATGGTTACTTCGGAGGCTGATAAAGACCTGAACGGTCCATCCAGTCTGCTCATAATTAAACTCATTAAAAAATTCATGATTAGATTAACTTGTCTCTTCTTTGATATTTCTGGGCCATAGACTGTAAAGTCTGGTATTGTCCTAGGTTCCAAATGCTAAAGTTGCCACCCAAGCTCACTCCAGCCTATCCAACCATCCCGTTGTTTGCAGGACATCTACCGTAAAGTCTGGCCAGTAACATCCTCCTGTTCCATATTAGTGGAATTCACATTGATGCCCACCCCAGCCCATCCTACACCGAATCACCATATATGGAACACAGACTGTGCAGGTCTGTTCAATACCATCCTTAGTTCTTTAATTTACATCCTTCATTTTCTAATTAGAGATCCTCTATTTTTATCCCATGCTTTTTTGAATTCCATCACCGTTTTCCTCTCCACCACTTCCCCCAGGAAGGCATTCAAGGCATCTACCCTCTCCGTGAAGAATTTCCAAACATTGCTCCTCTTCGTCCCTGTAACCTGAAATTATGCCCTCTAGTTTTACCACTATTTCTTCTCTGGAAAAGATTTGGTTCTATATTAATGCCTTTCAAGTATTTAAACGTCTGACTCATATCTCCCCTGTCCCTCCTTTCCTCTAGGATATACATATTCAGGGCTTCCAGTCTCTCTTCATACGTCTTCTGGCGCAAGCCTCCTATCATTTTCGTCGCCCTCCTCTGGACCGCTTCAAGTCTTCTTATATCCTTCACCAGATACGGCCTCCAAAACTGAACACAAAACTCCAAGTGCGGCCTCACCAACGACCTATACAGGGGCATCAACACCTCCCTTCTGCTGGTTACTCCTCTTTTAGTACTTTGTAACCCGTTCTGGGCTCCTTTGGGAGGCCGGGCTAAATAATTGAGCAAATAAATAAATAAATATACAGCCTAGTATCCTTCTGGCTACAGCCACTGTCTTATTACACTGCCTAGATGCCTTTAGATCCTAAGAAACAATCACCCCAAGGTCCCTCTTTCCATCTGTGCTTATCAGCCTCTCACCTCTCAGCACATACGGTTCCCTCAGATTTCTACCCCACAAATGCATCACTCTGCTGAGTGGAGTAGAACAGGTGCAAGTGGATTGATTTTTCACTCCGTCAACAATTACAAAGACTAGGGGACACTCGAAGTTATAGGGAAATACTTTTAAAGCCAATAGGAGGAAATTTTTTTTCAGAGAATAGTTAAGCTCTGGAACGCATTTCCCACAGGATGTGGTAAAAGCGGATAGCATAGCTAGTTTTAAGAAAGGTTTGGACAAGTTCCTGGAGGAAAAGTCCATAGTCTGTTATTGAGAAAGACTTGGGGGAAGCCACTGCTTGCCCTGGATCGGTAGCATGGAATAGCGCTACTCCTTGGATTTTGGCCAGGTACTAGTGACCTGGAATGACCACCGTGAGAATGGGCTACTAGGCTTGATGAACCATTGGGCTGACCCAGTAAGGCTATTCTTATGTTCTTATGATGCATCGAAGAAAAATGTCTGTGCCTCGATGAAGAACGGCGCTTCGAAGAGCGATGCTCAGAAGCAAAGGATCGATGCAGCAATGCAGAGCGTCGATGCACACTGGGTGAGCGATGCGATGTTGAATGATGCATCGATGGAGATCTGGTACTGTGTGGCCCAGATGTGCTATGTTGAGACTGGGCCGGTACTGAGGAAGTGGAAGTTAGCAGTGGTGCAGCATGCAGCTTCAGGATGTCTCCAAGCTCCCTCCGAAAGAAGACCTACACCAGTATTCTTGGCTGAAGAGCTGGTACCATCAATGTGGCAGAGTATCTCGGGGTGGTTGGCATCAGCGAGGCTGCTTGCCCTGAAGGAGACAATCCCTGCGGAGATGGATAGCGATGATGTTGCTTGCAACGGTTGCTGAGAAAAGAATGGCTTCTTAGTCGACTTCCCTAAAGGTGGGATGTCATCTGATGTCAATGTCAGAACTGACGGTACCTCTAGCTCAGCATGCTTAGTGGCATCCATTGCCGACCCAAAAAGCTTTTCTTGCTAGAGACGACACGCTTTTAAAGAACGCTTCTGTAGAGTAGAGTAGAGCAGCGCAGGCAGGATTCAACATGGTGTTCGGGTCCTAAGCACTGCAAACACCAGGTATGTGGGTCAGTCAAGGATATACCCATAGGCCATTGGCACTGACAGAACTTTTAAAACCAATCAACGGCATGGACATGGACGGGAAAATAGTGTCGGCAAAATTAAACTCAATATTTAGAGCACTGGCAGGAAAGAATACAGAAAAAAAATCTCAAGGCTACAGGCCCTAAGAAATACTTCACGCGATGGGACAATACGCTCCCCCTCCCCCCACCCGCAGGGGGCAGAAGCCCGACATGAGAGCAAAAATACTTTTAAAAAAAATAAAGTTAAAAAATAACAGTAAAATAAAATAGAGAATAAATAAAGGCCAAAAAAGCCGAGATTAAGCAGGTCGAAGACATAAAAAGTAGTCAAAGTCTAGAATACAACTTCTTTGTTCCGCAGAGAACGAAGAACTGAAGTACTGCAAGCCTACATCAGGTGGGAAAGCACTCACACATACATGGTGCGGGCAGTCTCAAAGTTTCTTAAAACTTAAAAGTGACAGTTCACTTTCAATGCTGTCCATACCGGGCTCCATGGATGATGTCACCCACATGTGAAAATATGCTGCCTGCTTAACCTAAGATAATGTTTTATTACTTAATAATAATAATCATTTTATTTCTTATATACCGCCCAACCAGAAGATCCGGGCGGTTCACAGCAAGAGAACTGAGGCATATCAGTGAAGATGCAAGATATACCGTAGTAGGAATCTAGCTAGGTATTTGGGATCTGGGCAGGTAACTGTTGGAAACAGGATTCTGAGATTGATAGACCTTCAGTCTGTCCCAGTATGGCAATTCTTATGTTATTTTTTTACTAAAATATTTTTTTGGGGGAAAATCTATCTAAAGATAGTTTTCTATTTAAGATGCATTAGTCCTAAAGTTATTTATCATGAAAAAGATCAGTTTTTAATTACGTAGCATGAGGCTGCTATGTTAAAATTTTTTGGTAAATGAATTCCATTAGTTCATTCATAATGTCATGGGCAATTTTCTATCTAGAACATATTATCACAGATGACTGTTTTTGCATTTCTTAAAACTGTGAATTTGTGTCTGCAAACATGCTTTTTCTTCACAGCAAAAAATGTTATAAAATGTAGAGTTGAGAAAAAGACCTTAGCACCGTTGTTCTTTTGCAAATCGACATTCACAGAAGCAACCCCTTAGTTGCTTGTGCATATAAACTTAGCACTGAAAAGGAAAGTGTGAGGAAGGAGTGGCAAGCAGTAAAAATCAAAGTGAAACATTTTGAGCAGAATACTCCACAAGTCTTGGGTTCTTTCATGTGTATAGCATGAGATTTATATTATTCTCTCCTTGGAGAAGAAAACCAATAATGGCAGCAGACTGTAAAAGACCCAGTTTGGGAATATTTGAATGAAATTCCTCTACCTATGGGTAAGGCAGACGTGCATGCAAAATGCAACAAAGAAAAACAAGGATTGGTAGCCCAAATGAAACATCACTTGATGAAGATGTAGCGTGTTTGAACAGGCAGAATCTTCAGGTTGGTAAATGTTTTAATTTCATCATATTTCTTAAGACTGCCTTGAGGAACTGTCATATTTGAGCAAAAACATGTTTGATATTATTACTGCACATTACCATCATTTTGATACAGTTGTTGTGAAGAAAGAATTGAAACAAGCAAATAAATATTCCTTTTTTGGGCGTACTGAGTGGCAGTGAATACAATAAGAAAACCATGATTTAAATAAAACCCTGGGTATTGTTAGGACCACCAAGGCCTATAATACTTTCTGTGAGGAATAAAAAGTGTTGGGTCATGTCTTTGTATGGAAAAGGGGCATTATATTAAAGCCACTAAGCCCTCGTTTTTGTGGGGCTAAGAGATGCTATGTTTGGGTCACCATTTACTGAATACCCTTCTATAAATATCACCGCATTCCACTAAAGACATCTTACAGCTTTTCTTCACCACTGGCTTTTTCTTGCCCCCTTTCAATGCATGCTTGCTATGTGTGTGGTGTAATTTTGAATTTGATTTCTCATCTAAGTCAGAGACCTCTGGTTCTTATGCATCACAGAGATCTTCTTCAACAGATTCATTAATCCATGGCTTCTGACTTGAGAGGGATGGTTTGACTAAGGCAGTGTCTTGGTGGTGCCAAATTGTTTTTGCTTTAAAAATATGGACCTCACAGTACCTCAACAGACATTTTAACACTGAAACTTTCTTATAGCTTTCCCTCAATTTTCACCTTTGACTTTATCCCAAGAATTCATTCAGCCATATGACATGAATTTAAAGGAAACAGCTTGATTCTTCATACAACTGTATTAGTTCAACTACTTGCGAAGACAGAGATGATCTCTCTCTCTAACTTATAGTCTTTGTTTAAGACAAGTGTTGAAAATGGAGCTAATTTATGTTTGCTGTGAAAGGATACTGTAGAATGAGAAATTTTGTTTGTATTCTTTATTACACTAATTTGTATGCATTGTTCAGGCACAACGAATGAATTACTGAATCCCTTGCTATCCAGGCTTCTCAAAAGGGCAAACCCTTTGGAGCCTTAGAAGTTATAGGGAGGCCTGAAGGGCACCTTCCAAAGCTGCAGTAACCCACACCCTTGACTTTGTCTTTGACCTATCCCCCCAGTGGGGATGTGAAGGAGGCACAATAACTGGTCTTTCAGGAGTCCCTAGTATCTGGCCTTCCCAGGTCTTTTGCCAGCTTCTGTAAGTCTTCACCAATGAGTAATCAAACCCTAAAGGGTAGCTTACTCTGCTGAGTCTTAGAAGCTGCATCAACCTCCTAGTATCAAAGATGTAGCAACTTACAGGCCAATATTACCAATGCCAGTGACTGGGAAGGTATACAGATGTGTCACAAAGAAAACCCACCAGAATTGCCACTCCTGACTCCATGCACACCTCCTCAGAGAGACCCTGATAGCTGCTGAACCCAGCACAGCAGTATGTGAAAGATGTAGTTCTCACATACAGTGGATCCCTATAGCTAGGGAGGTGAAAGATGCTCGAGGAACTGCTTCACCTTCCTAGTACAGTGGCCAACACTCATTTTGGTACCTCAAATGTTAGACCTATTTCTGGGTATATTTGACCTTCTGATTCCAAAAATGGCACCAGTTTTCTCCTATCAGCTCTAGTTTTTGAGACACAGTGCCATATACCACTCTTCATTCTGCTTGCCCATTAAAAAATCAGGATATTTTAATGTAGTGTTTAAATTACAATAATATATTTTAAGCATGAAGGAAACATTAAAAATTAAAAGAAAAGTGTACAACATGAAAATCTACTTATTTCATTCCAAAAGCACAAGTTTATAATACAAACTTTCCAGTCATTTGATACACACGAAGCTCCTTTTGTAAGACTTCCAAGAGTGGGATCTGCCAGGACAATCCCGCATAAGATTCCAACAATAGTCTGCCATCATGTGTGCATCCCATCTTCCTTGGTGTCTGGCTTCCATTGTTTTTATGTCTTGGTGAAATCTTTCACCTTGCTCTTCGCTTAAGTCACCAAGGTTCTCTGAAAAGCGATCTATGTGACTGTGCAGATAATGGACTAACAATCATGTTACAGCCAAGCCTGTTGAAATGAAAGAGCATATCCTCTAATTGTGTGTAGTTGTCTGCCTTCTTGTTGCCAAGGAAGTTTTTCACAACAAGAATAAATGAAGACCAGGCACATGATTCAATTTCATTAATTGATGCTATGAAATGTGGGTCATTTATAATCTGTCAATCTGTGGACTATTGAAAATTCCTGCGTTCAGTTTTTCCATGGTAAGTCCAGGTAACATGCACTGTGTATTCAATGCACAATCCGTCTTTATTCAAAGTCTTTACAAATTTTTTCATCAGGCAGTATGATTCTATCATGCTACCAAAGTTCATTCATTACATTTTTTGTCCACCAATCACCATATATTCCATCAGAGGACAATGTTCATGTTTGGCTCTACTATCCCATAACCATATCTAAGAAACTACAGCTGATGTGGTCTATTCAATGCAATTTTCTGAATCAGCACCCCAAATAACCCCAGGAACAGGTCAAAAACCCAAGGCACCAAGAATTTTTTTTTTGCTGGCCTTTGTTAACATCCTTCAGAGTAGAGAATTGGTTCTTAACCTTTCTTCTGTTGTGACACCCCTGACAGACAATTCTCATCAATGTGACACACTAAACACTACAATTTTCAGCAGAACAAAGGAAAAAAAATCTATACTGTATTTAACTGTTGCTAACAATGATGTAAGGGAAATATAGATGCAATGGTAGTGACTGCCTGAATGAGAGAGAAGGGTGTGTTGCAATGTTCTGATTTGAGGCTAATGATAGAAGTAGGGACTCATTATGGAGATTTCAAATATCCAACTTCATATTCTCAGCTCTCCCCAACCTGCAATACGTAGTTGTTAAGAAAAGCACAAGCATGCCTCCTCTTCCTCCATGGAATCTACCTCTAGAGGGGAGTTACACACCCCCTCACAGCAGATCCCAGGGATGCCCCAAACATGGATGCAGAGGAGGGAGGGAGGTCTTAGCCCATGCCAAGATCCTCTCTTGAGTGCCTAAAACTCTTGGCACAGAGCCCCAGTAATACCTGACCACAAGGATCCTGTGAGAGCCCCTCTCAATGCTGAAAAGTGACCTTCTGCGAATCTTGCATGATGAAGGCCATTATCTTCTCTCCCCATGCCCCACTGGCTGAATTGGACATAAGAGGGAAAGCTAGGACCTTCCTGAACAGTAAAATTGAAGGACAGCAGTAATATGGCCTGTTTCCATCAAGCCTGAGACCCAATCACAATTAGTACAGCAGAAGCCGGCAGCAGTTCTGAGCTGCCATCACCCACACACTGCTGGGCATGTAGGACTTATAGCTTGGTGTAAACACTTCCCTCTCTTACATCCAAGACCCAGCTGCACCCTTACAGGAAGTCCCTGGGCTTCCTCCAGCAGCACTGAACTCTCAGGTATGTAACCTCATCAAGTTAAAACCGTGTGGGCTAGAGCTTGAAGGGAGAAATCTCTCTGACCTCAACTGAGATAAGGTCTGAAGTCTGACCCACAGCAGAAACTGACCTGAGAAGATCTTACTCCCCTACTATACTGCTATAATAGGGCCTATCGTTTGCCATGCTACTGGGCTCAGCCCTGAAAACATGTATTCATTCCTCCATACAGTTCATGAGAATCATCCCTCTGTTGATGTTCTTTCCTTTAATCTGTTGTTCTGTACATCTTATATGGGAATTTGCATCCCTGTTGCCCATCGTTTGCCATGCTACCATGCTCAGTACCCAAAACATGTACATAGGAATTTCTACTATTGCTTTACCTCCTTAAATTTGTTGTTCTGTATATCTGCTGTATGTAAAGTTGTAACCTTGTTGCTAAACCTCTACTGTGTATGTAAACTTGTAATCCATTCTGGGCTCTTCTGGGAGGATGGGCTAGAAATTCGACTAAATAAATAAATAAATAACTCAACCATGTGGGGTGCCGGCTGTGAACTGCAACCCAGCAAGTCAAGCCTACATAAGTAGCCTGCTGCACTAGACAAGACCTGCATTACCTGCTGAAGGTAGAGAAACACTGTTAAATTCTAAGCTGCACCAATTGTTATACCGGTGATGTCAATAGAATAGTTAAGTATCCCTACCTATATCTGCTAATAGGGAGACTCAACTCATTGGTCTGGATTTGTTTAGGAGGATAATAAGAAAACAATAATTAAAATCAAATGCAAAAGTCATAAGCTCTGACTTCTCCCCCAAGTCTGATTCCCCCCTCCCTCATCCAGCTTTTTACCCTCCATAGGCTCAACCTTCCAAAGCATAAGAACATAAGGGTTAAAATATCTGGAAGGAAAGGGCCTGAAATAAAGATGGGTCTATACTTTCGTCCACCCGGGCAAACCAGAGATATAGATGAAGAAATGGAAGACGAGATGAAGCATGAATGCAAAAGTGGTAACACGGTTATTATGGGAGACTTCAACTATCCTGGGATAGACTGGAGTCTTGGAAGCTCAAAATGCGCTAGGGAGACAGAATTCCTAGAGGCTATACAAGATTGCTTCATGGAGCAGCTTGTAAGAGAACCGACGAGAGGAAATGCCACTCTGGATCTAATCCTAAATGGGTTAAAGGGACCTGCAAAGGAAGTGGAAATAGTAGGACCGTTGGGAAACAGCGATCATAATATGATCAAGTTCAAGGTCGAAGTAGGAATACCGAAAGGAAATAGAACCATTGTGACAACTTTCAACTTCAGGAAAGGAAACTATGAAGCAATGAGGATAATGGTAAGGAAGAAACTTAGGAACACTTCCAAGAAATGGCAAATGGTAGAACATGCCTGGTCTTTTTTCAAGGACACGGTGAGCGAGGCGCAAAATCTGTATATCCCCAGATTCAGAAAGGGGTGCAAAAAGAGTCAAACAAAAGACCCGGCATGGATAACTAAAATAGTGAAGGAAGCGATAGGCAATAAGAAATATTCATTCAGGAAATGGAAAAAGGACAAAACTGAGGACAACTGGAAAGAGTACAGGAAGTATCAAAAAGAATGTCACCGTGTGGTTCGAAAAGCCAAAAGAGAGTATGAAGAGAGGCTAGCCAGGGAAGCTCGAAATTTCAAACCTTTCTTTAGATATGTTAGAGGGAAGCAGCCAGCCAGGGAGGAGGTGGGACCGCTGGACGATGGAGACAGGAAGGGAGTGGTGAAGGAAGAGAAAGAAGTAGTAGAAAGACTTAACATGTTCTTTTCGTCTGTGTTTACAAATGAAGACACATCCAACATACTGGAACCTGAGCAAATCTTCAAGGGAGATCAAGCAGAAAAATTAACATCCATGGAAGTGAGCCTGGAAGACGTACGCAGGCAGCTAGAAAAACTAAAAACTGACAAATCCCTGGGTCCGGACGGAATCCATCCAAGGGTTCTGAAGGAACTAAAGGAGGAGATAGCGGAACTACTGCAGCAAATTTGCAATCTATCCCTGAAAACAGGCGTGATCCCAAAAGACTGGAAGATAGCCAATGTTACGCCCATCTTTAAAAAGGGATCAAGAGGTGACCCGGGCAACTACAGACCGGTGAGTCTGACCTCAGTTCCAGGTAAAATGGTGGAAGCATTTATAAAAGACAACATTGATGAACATTTTGAAAGAAACAAACTTCTGACAACCAGTCAACATGGTTTCAGCAAGGGGAGATCGTGCCTAACTAACTTATTGCACTTCTTCGAAGGAATTAACAAACGGATGGACAGAGGTGACCCCATAGTCATCATATATCTAGACTTCCAAAAAGCCTTTGACAAAGTACCCCACGAACGCCTACTTCGAAAACTGAAGAACCATGGGGTGGAAGGAGATGTACATAGATGGATCAGAAACTGGTTAGCGGGTAGGAAACAGAGGGTGGGAGTGAAGGGCCACTACTCGGACTGGAGGAGGGTCACGAGTGGTGTCCCGCAGGGCTCGGTGCTTGGGCCGCTGCTATTTAATATATTCATAAATGATCTAGAAACAGGGACGAAGTGTGAGATAATAAAATTTGCGGACGACACAGAACTATTTAGTGGAGCTCGGACTAAAGAGGACTGCGAAGAATTGCAAAGAGACTTGAACAAACTAGGGGAATGGGCAACGAGATGGCAGATGAAGTTCAACGTTGAGAAATGTAAAGTACTACATGTGGGTAGCAGAAACCCAAGGTGCAGCTATACGATAGGAGGGATATTATTGAAGGAGAGTACCCAAGAAAGGGACTTGGGGGTAATGGTGGACATGACAATGAAACCGACGGCATAGTGCGCAGCGGCCGCTAAGAAGGCGAATAGAATGCTAGGCATAATCAAGAAGGGTATTACAACCAGAAGAAAAGAAGTTATCCTGCCGTTGTATCGGGAGATGGTGCGTCCTCATCTGGAGTACTGCGTCCAATATTGGTCGCCGTACCTTAAGAAAGATATGGCGTTACTCGAGAGGGTTCAGAGAAGAGCGACACGTCTAATAAAAGGGATAGAAAACCTTTCATACGCTGAGAGATTAGAAAAACTGGGACTCTTTTCCCTGGAGAAGAGGAGACTTAGAGGGGATATGATAGAGACTTACAAGATCATGAAGGGCATAGAGAGAGTGGAGAGGGACAGATTCTTCAAACTTTCGAATAATAAAAGAACAAGAGGGCACTCGGAAAAGTTGAAAGGGGACAGATTCAGAACGAATGCTAGGAAGTTCTTCTTTACCCAACGTGTGGTGGACACCTGGAATGCGCTTCCAGAGGACGTAATCGGGCAGAGTACGGTACTGGGGTTCAAGAAAGGATTGGACAATTTCCTGTTGGAAAAGGGGATAGAGGGGTATAGATAGAGGATTACAGTCCAGGTCCTGGACCTGTTGGGCCACCGCGTGTGCGGACTGCTGGGCACGATAGACCTCTGGTCTGACCCAGCGGAGGCACTGCTTATGTTATGTTCTTATAAGAATTGCCGCTGCTGGGTCAGACCAGTGGTCCATCATGCCCAGCAGTCCGCTCACATCCCCTGGCTCAAAACCCATCTTAGTTTGAACCCCTTCCTCTCCCCTGGTAGGTTCAGACCCAAGCTTTCTCTGCCCCTTCTCCAGGGGTCAACACCTCCCAGCTTTTTGTCTGCTGCCTAATTCTTTCTCTTCTGCTTCCCGTCTCTATCCTCCAGCATGCTCTCTTCAACTCAGCCTTTTCGACATACTAACAGTAAATAAAGGCAGATAAAAGAATCATGTGGTCCTTCCAGTCTTACCAACAGTCTTTTTTTTTTTTATACTTCTGCATTTTCTCTAGCCCTAATTCCAGCAAGACCTCCAGTTGTGCCTTCAAATCCTCTGCACTAGAGAATGACATGGGGACAAAGTTTGTCCACAACTTAATCAATACCCTATAAGGAACTAGTAGGGGACTCTAAAAAACTGCAAGGCCTCATGCACACATACTACACTGCAGTCATTCAGTCACAACTGGAACAAAGAAAAAAAAGAAAAAGAAGTGGAGAAAAAGCCTCAGTTATGATTCATATGGCAAAAAACACTTAATTTAAATAACCGCTTGCACTTGTGAACTGCAAAAAATGGTGAAAAAAGGCACTGTAGCAGCCCATAGAGAACCACCATATATCACAGCATGCCACAAAAAAATTCAAACACTGATAATGTGGATAAACTAGAACATCAGCACAAGTCACTAATATTGCTTAATGAGCAGAACAAAAAAACTTAGCAGCCACAGGTGTCCAGGCTCTCTCCAAGGCATCAACAATCACTGCTCTTACACCCAGACCCAGCAGCCAGTTGACCCGATGGGGAAATCTCCATTTCGCCTCACTGCATCAGGGGTTCAGATTCTACTACATCACAGGCAACAGATCAGGACTCTCAGTGCAAACCACGCTCCCGTTCTACAACTGAATCACTTCTTGCGCAAAAAACCACCATAGTCGAAAGCTGATAAACTCTTCCAGGACTCCACCCCCTATTCCAGCACACCAATCAGCATACACCACTAGCCAAAGAACGCAGCCCACTCAATCCGGGCATTGAATCCCTCAGGGTGAACCGACTGCAGTGTATAAATCCAACACTGTTCTTTCTGTCTTAACTGACGCCTCCAGTCCCCCCGGCGGACTGGATAAGGAACATGTTCAATCACAGTGCAACGTAATGCTCCAAACTCATGGCGGGCCTCCAAACAATGCACCACCAGAGGCTCCTCCAAACGTTGAGTGTTCAAGCACAACCTGTGCTCTATTAATCTGGTCTTAAATCGACGGTAAATATGTCCCACATATAGCTTGGGGCAGGGGCACATAATGATATAAATTACCCAGGTTGACCTACGGCGCATTTCAGAAAGAAATTAAGACAGCACTGTTCGATAGATTTATCTCCTAATCAGATACCATTTTAAAACTATTAACACCATGCTGATAACTTTGAGAAATATGTGTATTTTTTACTAATTGTATTCTGGAATTCGTTGGATTGTCCAGCTCTCTTCACTGTAAACTGCCTAGAAGTCGCAAGATTGTGGTGGTATAGAAAAAATAAAGTTGTTATTATTATTATAAATCACCCCTTCCGTTAAACGCGTGGTTGCACTGCGTAACTTGAACACCTGACCAGTCCCAGGGTGAGTAAACTCATCAGATTCTATCATCTGGGGACACAGAGAACACTGACCACAACTCCGATGTCCTGGTGCACCCTGTTCAGATGCCAGTGGTCTGAGCATAATCGGGCTCAAAATGTCACAGAGATTCCTATTACGCCCATAGGAAATAAAATCCATAGGTGTTGAAGACTCAGGTGTACTCGTAGAATGTTTATATGCCTACGTATCACTTGTTCTGATGTTCTGGACATCTGGTTAAATGTCGACCTAAATGGGACCATGTCCTGTTGAGGTTGAACACCATGATACTCCAGTAAAGATTCCCTGTGATTATAAAAGGGCCTTTTGACAGTTCTTGACACAACAGGTACAGGGTAACCCCTCTGGTCAAACTTCTCCTATAGTATAGCTGATTGGCTGCAAAATTCTGAGTTGGTACTACAGATGTGTCTATAACGCAAAAACTGAGGAAATGGAATACTTGTCTTCATAGCATACGAGTGCATACTGTTAAACTGTAATAGAGAATTAGGTACATTTTTCTGGCTATTATTTTATAAATTTGTTTTAGAGGCCTTGCATTGTTTTAGAGTCCCCTATTAGTTCCATATAGGGTATTGATTAAGTTGTGGATTAGTTTACATACCCTTTTCCTGAGATAAAGTTTGTCCCCATCTCATACCCATAGGTTCTAAACCCGCAGATTATGTCATTTGCAAAAGCCTTGAACACTTATATACACTCGATAATAAAATTAGATTTTTGCCCTACCCCCCCCCCCCCCTCTTGACAGCCTCCACCAGGCCTGCCTTAAGACCTGGTAGTCCAGCTGTGGGCTGGGACAGGAGGGATATCTTCTGCCTCCTGTTCCAGTCAACTGTAACAATTCTCACCTCCCTCCTGCCTCCCAGATAAAGTGTACCTTTAAAATCTCTGGTGGTCCAGCGGTGAACTGGGAAAGGAGCAATCTTCTTACACTCCTGCAATGCCGTTTATCTGAATGGCTGCCATGAGTTCCTGCTATAGAACCAACGTGACCCCCCCTTCCTCCCTGCTGTAGAATCAACGTGCCTCCCCTCCCTCCCTGCTGTAGAATCAACACGCTTCCCCTCCTTCTCTCTCTGTAGAATCAATGAATGTTCCCTCCCTCCAGAATCAATGCGCGTTCCCTCCCTGTTGTAGAATCAATGCATGTCCCCCTCCCACCCTCTCTGCTGTAGAATCAACGCGTTCCCTCCTTCCCTCTCTGCTGTAGAGTCAACACACGTCCCCCTCCTTCCCTCTCTGCTGTACAATCAACACGCATCCCCCTCCTTCCCTCTCTGCTATAGAATCAACGCGCGTCCCCCCTCCTTCCCTCTCTGCTGTAGAATCAATGCGCGTCTCCTCCTTTCCTCCCTGTAGAATCAGCACGTGTCCCCTCCTTTCCTCCCTACTGTAGAATCAATGTGCGTCCCCTCCCTCCCTACCTACCTCAGAGAAGCAGGGTCTTTTCCTGGTCCTACTTTAATCACTGGTGTTCCAGTGAGGTGAATCAGGGCAAGTGCTTGTGCCCGAACAGTCTCGCTAAAAAAAACGGCTGCCGCGAGTTCCCAAGGCAATTTGCAAGACTGCTTCAAGTCTTGCAAATTGCCATGGGAACTCACGACAGACATTTTTTTCAGCCCTGTTCGGTCCTTTTTTTTGGCCCATTAAAAAAGATACTGTGTGGGTTTCAAAGGAGCATACTGTATTTTTATGGTTCTTGAAGCTCCAATGACAACCATAAAAATACAGTACGTTTCTTTGAAACATTTATCCCATATTTTTTGAATATATCACAACTGTACATCCAACAATCTCCTTCTTTCTTCCACCATCTGAAAGAGCAGTTCTTTGCCTACAAAACTCACCAAGTCACATTTTTGATTTGCTATTCCCAATAGCTTAAAATAGGCCTGAAATTACACCAAGGTTTCAACTTGAATTTAATGTTAAAATATGTGGCAGATGTAGACAGGTACTGTAATAATGACAGAAACTTTGAATTGGAAGTTTGTGGTTTTCTAATAACTGTAACTTTGTATTAGGAAGAAAAATCAATGTAATCAAGTAACAGTATGGCTTGGATAAGAGTAACAATTTCAAAGACAAATCATGCTTCACAATCACTTCAAATGCTGAGTACAATGCCTTGAATTTGTTATCAATATTGGACAACACAGTTTGTGAATAGCTGTATATATCATATCATGCCACCATATGGGAATGTGTATGTGAAGTGCTCAGACCCCAAATCTCCTGCACTTCTGAATATTAGATTCAAAAGGGTAATTATGAGAGTGATTTGAAATCCGTGGTCTTATTACACACTACTCTGAGCCGAGGGGGCAATCTTTCCTTATGGCTGCAGCGAAGAGAATGCTTTATTTAATTCCGGGGGACACTGTATCCTGGTGGTTTGAATACGGAAATACTGTACAATGGATCTATTTTGTGTGTTTACTTCCCCCTTTGATTTTTATTTTATGTGAATACATTCAAATGAATTGGCTAATTAGAAACGGAGGTCCTGGTCATGTGGCAGGACTCATGTAGTAAGTTTCATTCATCAATTGATTCCGATGCGCCACAGCAACGTTTTGCATATGTGAATGTCTTTATGTTTCACATAAAACTTTTTAACAGCCGTGATGCGTGGAGCAGCTTTTTGATATGAATTGTATTTTTTCATTTGGTCATTCATAGCACCGTGCCAGATACTTGGAAATCTGTGCAACTGTGGACAGGTCAATTTACATTCCTTTTAAGACTCTTAAGGTATGTTTGTTTCACCACTGTCTGTTCATTTTATATGCCATACTTTTTTTTATGATCTCATTTTTAGGTACATTTTTCTGGCTATCATTTTATAAATTTGTTTTATACGTTAGTAGTTTTTATGTATGAGTTATATAAGTCTTACTATTGACTGATGTATTGTTATTTTATTGTACACAATGTTTTGTCTGGATGTGTATCCATTGCTTGATGTATTGCTTAAGCCACCTTCATCAGTGCATAATGTTTTGTCTGCCTGTGGATCCATTGTTATATTAGTATACAATGTTTTGTCTACCTGTGGATCCATTGTTATTAGTATACAATGTTTTGTCTGCCTGTGTATTTACTGTTTTTATCTCATATCTGATCTGATTATATATTTCATTTATAATTGCAATATTTTATATTTACTATTGTATTTGTTTTTTTATTTATTTTTTATATATTTACCATTTGATTGTCTCTTTTGATGTGTTATTTCATTCATTTTTGCTTTTATTATGTTGTTTTATATTTGTGTTTTGATGCATTAAAATTTGTGTGTGTCTATATTTGTAGACTCCTGAAGCAGGCCATCTTGGCCGAAACATGTACATGTCGAGTCATTGAGTACACCAGTCTTTATAGGGCAATTCCACTCCTTGCTTTGCGTATTTGAGTTTGTGGATTTGGTTCTCCTGTTTCATACTCTGTAGTGGATGTTTGGCAGTATATATTTAAAAGTTTTAATATAATATTTGTTTTGTTCCAGCTGGTTAAATAACATTGCTACTCCTCTCCTGATGAAGCCAATTGGCAAAACTCAGGTCTGGGTAGTGGGGAGCAAATGGTTGTATACATAATGAAATGAGCACTGGGTTTGTCACAAATGGATATAATTGTTCTGCTGATCTGCTGGAGTTTGCAGGAAAAGATTCATGACTTTGGTTGACGCATCAAGAGTCTGCATATTAACAGATAAGTGCATTTGCCCATTTAATGTTATGAAGTTTACATTTGATATTTTTAGCTATAGACGGTATCAAATGGGGACAGTGGAGTGTAAAGATGGTCCCCAGTTGACTCTTTTGCGGCTCACCTGCAGGAGACTTCGATTCTGAGTACTTCACATACACATATATTATATATATATTATATATATTTTAAAAAAATTGACTATAGATTTAGCTCATATTTTTTTGAATAGTTTGAATGTCTGGATATCATAGGGGATGTCAATTTTTTTAACTCCTATATTATAGCAGTTGTGATATGACATTAAATATAGCTAAAAATTTGCATAAATTTTGTTTTATCTTCATATCTCAGAAAATAAAAGCAGTGTGCCTAAAAGTTTACTGGCTCAGTCAAAAGATATAAATGGGGGCAATGAACTCGTGCACACTGAGTGACCATAAGCTAAAAGATAAGTTTGCTACTTTTTTGCAATCTATCAGTGCATAAGTAGATCACATAGCCCATGTGGCATGTTAAACTATACAACCACAATAGAGAACCCTAAATGGATAATAGCCAATAATATCCAAAAAATAATTTTAACACTCAAGAATTGGCTAACACACCTGGTCCTTGGAAGGAAAAAGTCTAGAGGAGTGAGGTAAATTTGTAAATTTATAAACAATGGACATCAGTATGAGCCCTTGATAGATCAACGTAAACCTCTGGCTCAGGCGATATCTCAAAAGGTGACCAGCACCAGACCGCAATCTAAATGAGAGTAGCCTCATACATCACATAGTCCATAATGTGTCAAAAAAAATGCAAATCAAATCACACTCCCAAAACTGAATAGACTTTTTACACCACGGAGAAGGGGTTATGAAGGCATAACAGATGCATACTCTCCCTGAAAACACACCTTGTGAATAGAGACCTATTTAATAAATAAAACAATAAATATAATAAACACTAAAAATATGATAGACCGTACAATGAACATGTATAATAAGACAGTACCTATGTGTAAAGTGCAAGAGACAAGAAATAAACACCTAACAAATAATTCTAAAAGGAATGCAAGGTGCGAGGTGCTTACCAATAAAGTGCAAAAAGTGTATATCAATGAAATATGGCAGAGCAAGAGACAATGTAAGAATAAAGTGCAAATGCAAATCCCCACTAGAAATCCATGATTAAGATCGTATCATATAAAATGCAAATGCAGAGTATAGCAAAAAAATAAAAAACAGTATAAATATAAGGTGCAAATACAAATCCCCACTATGAATCCATTACTGGGGTCATATCATGTAAAGTGCAAATGCAAGTCCTCACTAACAATTCATAATATGAATAATAACAATTGGAATTCATGAACTATAAAGTGCCACAAACACACAAACACACCAAGCAAAAAATGATAAATAATAAATAAGTGACTTCAATCAATTAGACACTCAGACATAAATGGACACACAACGGCCCCAATAGAGCCCAATCAAAAATGTCCTGGCATCTCTAATTAGTAATTAGTAATGTCCTGGCATACACAGACACACAACGGCCCCGATAGAGCCTAATCAAAAATGTCCTGGCATCTCTAATTAGTAATGTCCTGGCACCTCTAATTAGTAATTAGAGGTGCCAGGACATTTTTGATTGGGCTCTATCGGGGCCATTGTGTGTCCGTGTATGTCTGAGTGTCTAATTGATTGAAGTCACTTATTTATTATTTATCATTTTTTGCTTGGTGTGTTTGTGGCACTTTATAGTTCATGAATTCCAATTGTTATTATTCATATTATGAATTGTTACTGAGGACTTGCATTTGCACTTTACATGATATGACCCCAGTAATAGATTCATAGTGGGGATTTGTATTTACACCTTATATTTATACTGTTTTTTATTATTTTGCTATACTCTGCATTTGCATTTTATATGATACGATCTTAATCATGGATTTCTAGTGGGGATTTGCATTTGCACTTTATTCTTACATTGTCTCTTGCTCTGCCATATTTCATTGATATACACTTTTTGCACTTTATTGGTAAGCACCTCGCACCTTGCATTCCTTTTAGAATTATTTGTTAGGTATTTATTTCTTGTCTCTTGCACTTTACACATAGGTACTGTCTTATTATACATGTTCATTGAACGGTCTATCATATTTATAGTATTTATTATATTTATTGTTTTATTTATTAGGTAGGTCTCTATTCACAAGGTGTGTTTTCAGGGAGAGTATGCATCTGTTATGCCTTCATAACCCCTTCTCCTTGGTGTAAAAAGTCTATTCAGTTTTGGGAGTGTGATTTGATTTGCATTTTTTTTTGACACATTATGGACTATGTGATGTATGAGGCTACTCTCATTTAGACTGCGGTCTGATGCTGGCCACCTTTTGAGATTATCGCCTGAGCCAGAGGTTTATGTTGATCTATCAAGGGCTCATACTGATGTCCATTGTTTATAAATTTACCTCACTCCTCTAGACTTTTTCCTTCCAAGGACCAGGTGTGTGAGCCAATTCTTGAGTTAAACTATACAACCAACACACTTGAACAGCAATTTCAAACTGTTTGTGAACAAGCGATGATTGGGTGGTAAGGCAGTAGTGTTGGGGTCCTCTCCTGTTATTGCCTTCATGTTTCTGAGCATAAGTTCCATCGGCAATTGATTTATGTTCAAAAATTTTTTGTGTTTGAAATTTATTAGCAGAGTGATTATTCTACCGATTTGTTAAAAGTTTACTGGGGCAGAATCTAGCCATAATCTCTTCCAGTTCCTAAAATCTGAGACCTATTGTGCTTTCTGTTCAGGAGCTATGTACTAGAAAATTTAAAATATTTATTGATTACCTAAAACCTAGGTGGCTTACAATAAAAAGATCCAAAAATCTTTAAAACATACAAACATATTTAAGATACACAGTGGCATGCCAAAAATTAAACCAATAGCCAGGCTAAACATCATCATAATTACACAAAACTCCTCATTTCAGTTAAATGTCTGGATAAAAAAGTGGGTTAACAACTTCCTAAACCCTAACAAAAGAGTAAAATCCAAGACAAGCTGTTCCACAAACCTGGCCTGGCTATTGAAGAAAAAGTTTTTTGATGTATCAGCATAATGTATCTTTCCCCTCTGTCCCATTTCTAACATACAACTCTCTGATCTCAATAAACGCCCTGGACTATATATTTGCAAAAGAGCATTAAGATAAGCATACAGTTCGTTGTATATCCCCTGATGGTCCAATTTCAGCTCTTAGCTTGGTTGAGCAACTATCCTTTCCAAAACCTGAACCCAAAGTTGACGTTTTGGCACTATCTTCCATGGAGTGAAAAAAGTGGCCCCAATAATAAGGCCCCTAACTCTGAAAGAAATTGACATCCATCTCAGAATTTGCACATATTCATTGCATGTCCTATTGTACTTCCACAAAAAATTTCATCAACGTCTGAGATAGTCAAGTTAGGAGACCCAGACCATTTGACATGGAATGACCCATTTGTCTTAACTACATTTAGTAAGTTTGTTATAACCTTAGTGTAATTTCTTTAGTGTGCAATTGCTAGGGAATATGGATGTATGATGGACATGGGAGAGTCAGAGGCCTGCCTAGCACTATATATGCAAATCAATATGCACAGATTTGTATGCACAACTTAATTGCCATCAATTAAAAGTTATGAGCACAACTTGGTAGGCGCATTCTATAAAATGGTACTTATCAGTTCCAGTGCGCAAATTCTAAAAGGGAGCATGGTCAGGAAGGAGGATGGGTAGACTGTGGGCACTCCTAAAAATTAAGCACACTGATATAGAATATGCCTGATCTCAGCACAACTTAGGCACAGGTATTTAGGCCTGGATTTTCTTGGCCTAAATGGATACCTTTTATAGAATCATGCAAAACACCATTCTGATCAGACCCAATTTTTTAGGCACTATGCTGTAGCCACTTTAAGGCCTGATTTACCAAGACATTCTGGGGATAATTCTGAAAAGATCACCTTAAAGTTTGTGATCACAACAGACCTTAAAAACCTAGGCCCAGATGTACTAAGCTAGTGATCGTCACTAAACCTGTTTTAATAGCTTTAGCGATTATCATTTTTACCGACCCGATGCAGAAAACAGCTCACCTTGTGGTTTTCTGCACGATCACTCATTCCTAAGGTGACCATACGTCCCGTTTTCAACAGGACCATCCTGCTATGGGACCGACCTTCCCGTTGTCCCGACCCACCGCTTCGGGACGCCGAAATGTCCTGTTCTCAGGAACAGCGTCCCGAAGCTATGCGAGGGGACAAGGGACCGGCGATCGCTTCCCCTCCCGCGCTAAAGCCTGCCTCCCTCCTTCCCACCCTACAGTGCCAAAATGGTCAGGGGGGGCCCGCAAGGTCCAGAATCACCCTCCCTATTCTCAAGGCCGGCATTAGGGGATGGCAAGGGGGCCCCCACGATCCAGGCAGTGCTCTTAGCTGCCATCAGCCCTGCCTTCGGCTGCGCCGGTAATGCTAAATTGGACGGTAAAAGCAAAGAGAGACGCCGCAGGACTTTTCCACTTGCCTGCATCACTCTAGGTTCTGCCGTTCTCGATCCCGCCCCTCAAAAACAGGAGGGGGACGGGATCAAGAGTGGCAGAACCTAGAGCGATGCAGGCAAGTGGAAAAGTCCCGCGGCGACTC
This sequence comes from Geotrypetes seraphini, assembly GCF_902459505.1. NCBI lineage: Eukaryota > Metazoa > Chordata > Amphibia > Gymnophiona > Dermophiidae > Geotrypetes > Geotrypetes seraphini. The sequence goes on along the minus strand of NC_047088.1, from coordinate 141,831,105 downwards.
TCTGCTTTTACTGCCCAGTTTAGCATTACCGGCGCAGCCAAAGGCAGGGCTGATGGCAGCTAAGAATCGCCTCCAGTCTCGCAGCATTCCTGGAACACTCTGAGAGACTTCTATACCATTCAGGCCTATTAAGTTGGGGAAAAGAGGGGAGGTACTGGAATAGGATGTGAGAAGATGGTGGGTTGGCAGGCTCAGGAAAGGGGAGAAAGCTGCTAAATCAGATAAGGAAGAAAAAAAGGAACACAGGAAGATGCTGGACATGGAGGTTGTAGGGTGAAGGAAAAACAGTCATGATGCGAGTAGAAAGACAGGTGGGAGATGTTGGACATGGGGTGGATGCAATAAGAAGAAAAAGGAGGTTCTGGATATTGGAGTAATAGGTAGATAGGGGGCATGCTGACACAGAAGGAGGGAGCAGGAAAAGGGAGAGGAACAAGAGATGCCAAGTCCATGGGAGGGAAGGAAAGGAGATACAGACCATGGAGGGGGAGGGATAGAAGATGCCAGATAATGGAGGGGGAGTTGGAAGGAGAGGAGAAATATGCCAGGGCATGGGGGGAGAGACAGGAAACAAATGCCAGACCAGAGGGAGAGGAGGTGCCAGAGCATGGAGGGACAGAGATGCCAGACCATGGGGTGGAGTGGGAAGGAAGGAAAGGAGAAGAGAGAGACTCCAGAGCATAGGGAGACAGAAAAAAGGAGAGCTGAAATGAATCATGTACAAAGGAGACAGTTTATGGAAGGAGCATAGAAAGAGGGAAGATACCATATGGAAGAGAGAGAGGGCGGGGACACTGGATAGAAAAGGGCAGAGAATGGAAGGGGCGAGACAGAGGGTGAACAGTAGATGGAAGAGGTAGAGAGAGGGACAGACACTGAATGGAGAGGGACAGAAGCTGAATGGAAGTGGAGGGAGAGGAGGGACAGACACTGAAAGGAAGTGGGGAGGAGAAAGAAAAAAGAACACATGCTGAATTGAGGGAAGAGGATAGAGTTAGATACTGGAAGGGATGAGGGAAAGAGGTGGCAAGATATAGGTAGACACAAAGAAAGAGGGAAATTGAGGACTGAATAGTAAGAAAGAATTTAAACAGGCAGAAAATAAATTTAGAAGGAAGAACAGGAGGAAGAGAGCAGAAAGATGCCTGAGCAGGGGGGAAGGCAAGGAGACGGATACCAAACCTCGGAGGAGGAAAAGAGGAAGGAGACAAATACCAGACCTGAGGGGAAAAAAGGAGAAGAGAGATATGCTAAAATCTGCTGGGAGGGAGGAAGGAAGGCGAGAAAGAGGCAGAGAAGGGGGGGGGGGGCGTTGTAAGCAGATTAGAAAGATGAGAGAGAGAAAGGCTTGGACCAAAGGGGAAAGACAGGAGGCATATACAGGATTATGGGAGGTTCAGACAGAGGGGGAGAGACCCTGGGGAAGAACAGGGAGATTTAAGATCATAACAGAGGAGGGAGAGAGAGGGAGACCTGGAACAAAGGTAAAAATGAGAACTGACACTGGATCTGGGGAGGGTAACAGAGGGAAAAGAGAGAGAGACCTGGACCCAAAGGGGATGGGGCTGGATTGTGAAAGAAATGTTGGATGCAAAAGTAAGATTGGATGCACAGTCAGAAGGAAGTGCAACCAGAGACTCATGAAATCACCAGAGACTCATGAAATCACCAGACAACAAAAGGTATTTTATTTTAAATTTAGTAATCAAAATCTGTCCGTTTTGAGAATTTATATTTGCTGTCTATATTTTGCACTATATTTGTCTATTTTTCTATAGTTACTGACATTGCATATTTTAAAGCAGTGGTCTCAAACACGCGGCCCGCATTTGGCTCTCCAGGTTTTATTTGCGGCCCGTGGTCTGGAGGCCATCATTCTTTTCCTTTTGGAGCAGCAGCCGGCTCGTTCGTTCAAAGCCATGGGTTGGCGGCTCCTTGCGCTATCCACTCCTGCATCGGAAGCCTCTCTGATGTCACAACATCAGAGAGGCTTCAGACGCAGGCGCGGATCTCGCAAGGAGCCGCCACCCGTGGCTTTGAACGAACGAGCCGCCCAGACACGCTGCTGCTCCAGTGGCGTACCAAGGGAGGGGGACGGTCCACTGTTCTCTTCCCTGCAGGGCCGACCAACTCTGGCGGCCCGACGTCAATTCTGACGTCGAGAGGACGTTCTGGCTAGCCAATCGCTGCCTGGCTGCCCGGAACGTCCTTTCCGACGTTAGAATTGACATCGGGCAGCGAGAGTTGGTCGGCCCCGTGCAGAAGAGAAGCAGGGAAATGGCCTGTTCCCGATAGTGGCAGCAGCAGCAGCCTATTCCGCAGCGGTGGTGGCGGCATGGGGGAGGGCAGGAAGGAAGGAAGAAAGAAAGAAAGAAGGTGGGGTGGGGACAGGGAGCCAGAAAAAAAAGCAAAAACATGGGGCACAGAGGAAGGAAGAAAGAAGGAGGGGGGACAGGGAACCAGAAACAAAGCAAAAAGTGGGCACAGAATCAGAGAAAGACGGACAGAGAAAGAAAGAAAAAGTTAGGGGAGGGAATGAGGTCTGGAGGAGAGGAAGCATACAAGAAGCTGAAAGAAGGGAAGAAGTACTGGATGCACAATCAGAAGAATAAAGTGCAACCAGAGACTGATGAAATTACCAAACAAAGGTAGGAAAATGATTTTATTTTCAATTTAGTGATTGAATTGTGCCAGTTTTGAGAAAGAAAAGATATTGAACTTTAAATGTGAGTGCTGCAGAAAAAAATAGAGCACTTGGAGGGCCGCAGAAAAAATAGTTAATGTCTTATTAAAGAAATGACAATTTTGCATGAGGTAAAACTCTTTATAGTTTATATATCTTTCCTTTTAACTGTTAAAGGAAAGTTTTATAAACTTTAAAGAGTTTTACCTCATGAAAAATTGTCATTTCTTTAATAAGGCATTAACTATTTTTTCTGCGGTCCTCCAAGTACCTACAAATCCAAAATGTGGCCCCGCAAAGGGTTTGAGTTTGAGACCACTGTTTTAAAGTAATCTGCCTTGACATCTTTGAAAAAAAAAAAAAAAAAATCAAACTCGTAAATGATAATTAACATTTTCTCTGCGTACAGTGTGCTTTGTGTTTTTTTTTTAATTTTATGTTTACCATTATAAATTAATAAGATATTGTGTGTACATGAAAAATGAATGGGCGGGAATGGGGGCAGGGCTGAATATTAATAGATGTCCTGTTTTGATGAAAAAAATAAATGGTCACATTACTCATTCCCCAATCCAACCATGCAAATAAGCTCATTAACAATGAAATGCCATGTAAACTAGTATAGCGACTGATGCTGTAGCATGGCTTCTCAATGTACTAAAAAAGTGATCGCTTTTAGCAATCCAAACAAGCGACTGGTCGCTTACCTGTTTATCCCTCTTTTTTTTAAATGTGCACAGATGCTGTGTATATTACACATGGACAATATCTGCCCCCATTAGAAAAAAAAATTAAAAAAGCACACAACCCCTGCCAATGATGGCCCCTCCACCACTAACCAGCAGCATGAATCCTGCCAGCAAAAACGGCAGGAGGAATGACAACTTCCTCCTGCTGTGCTGACCCCAACCCTCCATGAAAAATAATTGGCAGGAGGAATGCCCACTTCCTCCTGCCAAGCTCCCACCCCCACCTCAGTGAAAGAAAATTGGCAGGAGGCATGCCCACTTCCTCCTTCGTGAAAGAAAATTGGCAAGAGGGAAGCCTACTCCCTCCTGCCACCGAATGCTCCCCCAAACCTCTTCCTCCCCTGGTACCTTTTAGCTTTGGAAAACTGTATGAAAGCAAAATGAACAGCTGAAACCATAGGTGCCAGACTTGTGGGTGCTTGAATACCCCCAATATTGAGCAAATGCTTTCACTTTGTCCAAGGAAGGGTAATTTGTGAGGGTTTAGTACCCTCAATCGTTCTGAAAAGTTAGCTCCTATGGCTGAAACACTGAACTAGAAATTTTATGAACAGGTGTGGCCATGTTAAAATACACATACAGTATACACTTATTTTATAAAATATGAAAAAAAAGGAAACCCAGGGAAAACAAATAAGGAGACAATATTACAGGTACCGGTAAATTGATTTTTTTAAAAGCAATTTACCAGCCTTTTCCCTGAAGTGCGGTAATATCTGAGTTTAATGTGTTCTAATGAGAGACCTTCCCAAGTGTTAAACCCAAATTTAACATAACACTGTGGATATTTCTTTCTTTCTTTTTTTTTCAGGTCAGGCAATAATGCCAGCACGTTTCCAAGTTTATTATTTATATACCTCCTATCAATGGAGGCGGTCGAAGTGGTTTTACATTCAGGTACTTGTATTAAAAAACCTTGCAAATTGTACCTCTAAACCAGCAGTCTCAAACATGCAGCCCGCGGGCCACATGTGGCTCTCCAGGTTTTATTTGCGGCCCGTGGTCTGGACATGATCAACAGCATTTCTCTTCCCCTTCCTTTTGGAGCAGCAGTGTGTGTGGCCGGCTCATTCTGTTCAAAGCCGCGGGTTGGGGGCTCCTCGCGCTATCCACTCCTGCATCGGAAGCCTCTCTGACGTCATAACATCAGAGAGGCTTCAGACGCAGGCGCGGATCTCGCAAGGAGCCGCCACCCGCGGCTTTGAACAGAACGAGCCAGCCAGACACACTGCTGCTCCACAAGGAAGAGAACGGAAGGGGAGGGGAAAGAGAAATGCTTCTGCTACATAGGAAAGGGGGACCCTAGAGAAATGCTGCTGCTGCTGCTGTACAGGGAAAGGGGAAGAGAAATGCCTCTCCTGCACAGCAAAGGGGGAAGGGAAATGCTGCTTCTGTTGCTGCTGCACCCAATTGGGGAAAGAGAGGGAAGGAAGGAGAAGGGAGAGGAGATGAACAAGAGAAGAAGCCAGATTCATGGGAGGGAGGGAAGGAAAGAAGATATTAGACCATGGAGGGGGAGGGAGAGATGCAGGGGCATGGGGGAAGGGAAGGAGACAGATGCCAGACCAGGGGAAAGGAAGGAAGGAAGGAGGGAGAGAGAGAAAGGAAGGAAAGAGATGCCAGACCATAGAAATAGGACGGAAGAAGAGAGAGATAGGAAGGGAAACATGGAAATGTAGATTTCGAGAAAGAAAGCAGAAAAATTGAACATTAAGTTAATGCCAAAGATGGATGCAAGGCAGAAAGTGAAGATGGAGAGAAAAACAGTCAAAGGACAAGAAGGCCCTGGAAACATAGTTGAAAGCACAGAAAAATAAAGTCACCAGACAACAAAGGTAGGGAAAATGATTTTATTTTCAATATAGTGATTGAAATGTGTCAGTTTTGAGAAAGAAAAGATATTAAACTTTAAATGTGAGGGCTGCAGAAAAAATAGAGTACTTGGAGGGCCGCAGAAAAAATAGTTAATGTCTTATTAAAGAAATGACAATTTTGCATGAGGTAAAACTTTTTATAGTTTATATATCTTTCCTTTTAACTGTTAAAGGAAAGTTTTATAAACTATAAAGAGTTTTACCTCATGCAAAATTGTCATTTCTTTAATAAGACATTAACTATTTTTTCTGCGGCCCTCCAAGTACCTACAAATCCAAAATGTGGCCCCGCAAAGGGTTTGAGTTTGAGACCACTGCTCTAAACTGTATATTATATATACAGTGGTATCTTGGATTATGAACATAATCCGTTCCAGGAGCATGCTCGTAATCGAAAATGCTCATTTATCAAAGCGAGTTTCCCCACAGGAAATAATGGAAACTCGCTTTGATACGTTCCCCCCTAATCCCCCCCGAGAACCGGCATTGCTCCCCCTGAAGGCCCCCCCCCCCGGTTTACTGTCATCTGGGCACCGGCATGTCCTGTGCGTTGGTGCCGGTGCCCGAAGATCGGCCTCCTCTTCTTGCTGGGCCTTGAGCATGCACAGATGCTCAAGGCCCAGGAAGAAGAGGAGGCCGATCTTCGGGCACCGGAACCAACACACAGGACATGTCGGTGCTGGTGCCCAGATGATAGTAAGCAGCGGTGGAGGGGTGCCCAATCACGGCGGGGGGGGGGGGGTGCCCGATCGCGAGGGGGGGACGCTCGTAAATCGAGCTATGCTCGGTTTCTGAGGCGCCGATTTTGCGAATGTTTTGCTCGTCTTGCAAAACACTCGCAAACCGGTGCACTCGTAAACCGAGGTACCACTGTACATTGGTATTAGATTCCTAGCATGTGTCGAGTTAGGATAAAAACTTGTATCAAAAACCCCTGCAGTGTAACTATGACAAATTGTAACCTGTTAACTGTATATTATGTATAGTCTGTTCTGAGCTCTTTGGGAAAACGAGATAGAAAACAAATTCATTAAATAAATGGTACTCAAGCAGGCAGTACTTGCAAAAAAAATTAATGCAGGCGCACTTACAACCTCCTGTTTAGGAGGCACTGTATACTCTATGTACCCAGTTAGCCTAAGCTAATCTTAACTTGCTAGCTAGATAACATAGGAATATCCATTCTCCACCCATGACATGCTCCCTCATAAAAATATTTTGAATAGGTTAATATGTGGAAAACTGTTGGTGGGCAAACAGGGCTCACAAATAGGGATCACTATAGTCATCACTTGGCACTAAAAGCACCAAAATTTCCAAATGCTTGGAGATGCCAAAAAATACAAATTGCCCTTGATACAGTGGAGCTCGCCTATGGCCTGACTGCCCTGGATAGGTCCATTCTTGCTATCAGACACTAAGCAGGGTCAGGCCTGGCTAATGGACTACTGGGGAATACCAGGTACTGTAGGCTATAGGGCAGTGTTTCTCAACCTGTGGTATGCGTATCCCTGGGGGTACACAGGCCAGCTGTTGGGGTATGCAGGCTGGCTGCCGCTGCTTCCCCCCTGCCCCACTGCCAAAACTGACCCTGCCACCTGACATGCTCCATTCTCAGCCCCCTGCTACTGCAACAGCCAACTGACATGCTCCATTCCCACCCACCCCCACAAGAGGAACGGGCCAGGCGCGTGCAGTGACTGCACATGGCCAGCCCACAAGCCTTCCCCCAATGTCAATTCTGATGTCAGAGAAGGTTCCGGCCCAACCAATCCTGGGTCGAAACCTTCTCTCCAACATCAGAAATGATGTCAGGGGGAAGGCTTGTGGGCTGGCTGTATATGTACATGCTTGGCTCGTTCCTCTTGCGGCAGGAGTGGGTGGGAATGGAGCATGTCATGTGGCTGCGGCAGCGGCAGGGGGTGGGAGGTTGGGAATGGAGCATATTGTGTAGCAGGTTCAGCTTTGGCGGTGGGGTAGGGAGAAATCAGCAGCAGTGGCTTCAGTGGAGAGGGCAGGCAGGGAAAGAGGACATAAAAGTTGGATTCATGGAGGGGCAGAGATTTTGGTTGGGGAATGGAATGAGTGTGAAGGAGAGGAAACATGCAGGAGGCAGAAAGAAGGGAAGAAATACTGGATGCACATACAGAAGGAAGTGTAACCAGAGACTCATGAAATCACCAGACAACAAAGGTAGAAAAATGATTTTATTTTCAATTTAGTGAACAAATGTGTCAGTTTTGAGAATTTATATCTGCTGTCTATATTTTGCACTATATTTATCTATTTTTCTATTTTAAAGTCATCTGCCTTGACCTCTTTAAAAAAAAACCTGAATATAAATAACATTTTCTCTGTGTACTGTGTGCTTTGTGTTTTTATAATTGTGGTCAACATTATCCTATATAATAAAACGCTAGCCGCGCATGCGCACTCAGACCTGCGTGATCTGTAATCCCTGATCCGTAAGTCCGTGGCCAGAGTGCGTATGCTGCAACTACACAAAGCGGGAGAAACAGACTCAGGATGGGAGGATGCGCCGCAGCAAAGTGCTGCAAAGGTACTGCAGGGGAAGAGACACATAGAAGACAGACACATATCGCTTCTACACAAACCTCCCTCCAGCTTTGGAAGTCGCAGCACGTTAAACAGGCTGCTTCGCAACTTTCTCCTGCAGTTGAGTCCCTCTGCCGCATCACTAATGATGTCATCAATGACGCGACAGATAGACTCAACGGCAGAAGAAAGCCACGAACCAGCCTGTTTAGCGTGCTGCGGCTGTCAACGCTGGAGGGAGGTTTACTATTAAAGTCATCTCGCCGGGAGGGTCGCAAAGTCAACGGGGGTAGGGTTGGGAGGGGAGAGAACCGTCTGCCTCGGGTGCTTCAGGCAGCAGCAGCGTTTACAATTCGCTGCTGTTGCGGCTTCAGGCCTTCCTCTCTGGCGGGTCCTGCCTACTTCATGAACACAGGACCCGCCAGAGAGGAATACCTGAAGCCAGCAACAGCAATTAATTGTGAATGCTGCTGTTGCCTGATGAAATAGTTGAAGGAGGAAAGTGAGCACAGGGGAGAGTGGCTTGGAGGGAAGAACAGATGGCAGGGCATGGAGGGAAGGAGGAAGGTATGCCAGACCAAGGGAAAAGAAAAGAGGAGATGGAGAGAGGCCATATGGGACAGAGAGAAAGAGGGCGGACACTGGATGGAAAGAGAAGAGAGGGCAGTGAATGGAAGGGGCAACATAGAGGGTGAACAGTATTCTAGCACCCGTTAATGTAACGGGCTTAATGACTAGTGTATTAATAAGATTATATTGTGTGTACATGAAGAAACTGCATTACAATTAGTATTATTATGGGGGTGGAGTCAGAGCGGAGTTTGGGCGGGCGTACTCGGTTGGTATTTGTTAGGCTTAGGGGCTACTTGGCTTGAAAAGGTTGAGAAACAAGGCTGTAGGGCTCTACGATGGGCAGCAGCAATATAGTGGAGCCACACAGTGCGCAGAAGGCAATGGCAAACCACTTCTGTACTCTGCCTTGAAACATCACAGGGAGGATTCCTCACTGTGCATGCAACTATGGGTCAGTGGTTGATTGAGGCATATACACGGAGTGGAGCTTTCTCAAATTCTGAAGGTGCTCAGCACCCTCTGGCTCCTATGCTTGGTACACCATACCAACAGCTAAAGTTACTAAAATTAGTTAATGTGCATCATTTGTAACCAGGTCTCATTCCATAAAATGGGACTGTGATAAAATAGCATAATTTATTAGCCTGAAGACAAATTCATTTGCAGCTAATTTCTAAAAATGGTGATTTATTGGTTAACATGAACCTATTTATAATGCTTGCATGCTGCTGCAGTGTATTAGAACTAAATATGTGTCAAATAATACAAAAGATTAAGTGACCCAGTAAGAACAGTAGACTTAAGATCTACTATTTTAGAGTAGATAACATTAAAACCTCCCAGAAGGGTGAACTAGGCCAACACTGAATTTTACAGGAGCCACATTCAATTTCCTTAGAACAACCTTTAGTTTCCTAAGATACCCATACTACATCAGCGACCAATGTTTTTGTATTTTTACATTACAAACATTTTTGAAACTGTTTACCCAAGATTGTTGCCTGTGTTATTTCACAGCAATAAAAAAAAATTTCCTTTCAAAACTGTACAATCTTTTACAGTAAAATAAACATGAACAGTACAAATTTTTAAATGGAAGAGCTAATTTATAGAACACCAAAACTCTATAATACAGAAAAAAAAAACCATGAATAAAATACAGTACAAAAATAGCTTTATCTTTGAACTTTATTTTTCCCCGTTACATGCCAAGGACGGGAATACCCAAAATCAGATTCTGACACATTTAAAAGGCGGGCATTCTTCAACTCACATCAACTTAGCTAGGATAAAGCGGCGCTTACCAGCCTACTCGTGAAAATGTGTTAACATTTCGTTTGTTTATAATGTACAGAAATTGTCTTTTAAAATAGGAGGTAAAAATAATAAAAGCTCTGTAATAAACATTAGAGGAGTTGGGAAGGCGGTTGCTCTTTTGGACAAAGGTACCGATGATCTTGCGGGAAGGTTTGGGGGTTGGATTTTTTTTTGGGGGGGGGTTGCCTTTTGGTTTTCATGAGATGGTAAAACGAGGCTGATGCCCCTTTTCTTTCACCCGCCGCCGAAGCTTGCACCCCCCAACTCTCAGCTGGCTTGCAGGCTGAACTTGCTGCTGCTTTAGTCCGCCATTACTCTTTGTTCGCCGCGGAGATGCTACAGCGTTCAGCTCACTCTCCATCTTTAAGCCCGCCACCCCCACCCCTTTGGCCAGGCCCTGGTTGTCCGCCTCTGTGCCTTCCCCTGTCCCTCTTCCTTTTTACCCCCCCTTCTTTTCTCCTCCTGCCTCTTACCGGTTACAGTCTCCTCCGTCACTGCTTTCGTTCGCGGCCAGGATCTCGCTGGAGTTTTATTCTCTCCCCCACGTAACACACCGCGTCAAACTACACCTCCGCCGCGTCACTCGCACACTGCAAACACTGCAGCGCTTTCTCGCGGCTCACTCTGCCCCAAGCAGCCGGGCGACGACGAGCGGCGGGCTCCAGCAACACTCCAACGGCCTTTGCACGAGAGCCAGAGAGAGACGCTACGGCGCATGCGCAAAGCATTCGTCTCGCTTGCCCTCATACACGGAAATCCACGATTGAACTCGAAGGCAGGCAGGAAACGAAGACATGCGGAAACTGGCGACCGGGGATTTCTGTATTTGCCCTGTACTGTAGGAGAATAGGTTAAAAAATAGATTCATGTTGTCTTGTCTGATAGGCGGCTGTACAGTGTGGCTATGTTTGGAAGAGCTACAGCAGGGGTGTCCAATGTCGGTCCTCGAGGGCCGCAATCCAGTCGGGTTTTCAGGATTTCCCCAATGAATATGCATGAGATCTATTTGCATGCACTGCTTTCATTGTATGCTAATAGATCTCATACATATTCATTGGGGAAATCCTGAAAACCCGACTGGATTGCGGCCCTCGAGGACCGACATTGGACACCCCTGAGCTACAGTCATAGGTGCCAGCTTTTCAGATTGATTGGGGTGCTAAAACGGAACAAAGTAAAAACAAGATCCTAAGGATCTCCAAGATCTAGGGCACTAGTCTTAAGAATGGAATCCTCTTCATTTATGACTGCATGTTCTCTCATCCTTCTCTGCAAAGTCCCACTCCCCTATGATGCAGTCCTTTTCTTCTGTGGGAGAGATTGGCAGAGAAGGTCCAATGATGTCAGCAGGGGTTGGGGGGGAGGGGGTAACTCCCTACAGAATGACAGCTAGAGCAGTGGTTCTTAACCTTGTTGGAGGTACTGAACCCCACCAGTTTCATATGCGTGTTCACCGAACCCTTCTTTATTGGAAAAATAAAATATGATTTTTACAAATTCAAAACATAGGTATACAGTGAGGGAAAAAATAATATCAATTTTGAAAACAAAAAAGTTCTCCTATATTTTGAATAATAATAACATAATAATGAAATTTACTGCAAATCAGTGTGACTTCTGCTGTTGCCTCTCAGAGACCAGTTCAGAAATGCGTGGCTTTACCTTGGCAAGTGCCACTCTCATGTCATTTTCGCCACAAAGTCTGTTCCTTTTCTTCGTTTTTATGTCCAGCATCCTCAAAAAGGATTGCTCGCAAAGATATGTTGTAACAAACGGTATGAAAATTTCCAGAGCTTTCTTAGCAATAACAGGGTACGTTACCAATTGTTGACACCAAAACGTTGAGAGCGTTGTTGTTCTGAAGAGTTGCTGTTGAACCTGGCTCTGTTGAATTTCAATGATTTCATCGAGGTATTCATCATTGACATCTGTTGTCTCAACACTAAACGTGAACGACTGTCTCACCCATGCTGGATATGACTCTCTTGTAGGGAAGTATCCGTCGAGAGACTTTGCAAGCTCATCTAAGTGCGTGGCAATAGTTTGCTTCAGTTCCGCGGGTACAGAAATGTTTCCGATTCCAGATACATCTTCAATCTTACTTACACAGTTGTCTAGCAGAGGAAAGTTTGCGAAGTTATCGTTTTCTGTTCGTCATTTCCATAATGATAGCTTTTTTTGAAAAGCTTTCAGGTTTTCTGCCGCTTCGATGATGTTGACTCCACCACCCTGCATCTGCTTATTGAGATGATTGAGAGCTGCAAAGATATCAGCCATGTACGCTAAAATGAGAATGAACTCAGAAGTTTTGAAGCAATCTGCATGACAATGTTGCTGCTCTTGCAAAAACAGAGCTAATTCCTCACGCATGGCAAAAACACGATTCAGCACCTGTCCCCGGGATAACCACCGAACGTTAGAATGGTACAGAAGTATCTCGAATTCAGATCCCATTTCTTTACACAGCTCCTTGAAGATGCGGTGCTTCAGAGCATTATTTCGCACATAGTTCATGCATTCCACAACAATTTTTAAAACTTCTGCCAGTTTTGGAGGCAAGGTTTTTGTTGCCAACGCATGCCTGTGCAGAATACAATGCGTAACAATGATGTGTGGTGCATCGGCATTCACTAGCGTATCAAACCGGACTTTCTTCCGAGCATGGCTGGAGCTCCGTCCGAACAAACTGCAGAAACCATATCCCACGAAAGATTGTTGTCTTTGAAGAAGTCATCCACAAGTTTCTTCACATCAGTTGCCTTAGTTGTTGTTGTAAGAGGCGTACAAAATAAAAAATCTTCCTTTATCACGTCGTCTTTCACATAGCGCACGAATACTGCAAGCTGGCTTAGATTTGAAACGTCTGTGGTCTCGTCGAGTTGAAGGCTGAATTTTGCCGGGCTTGAAATCAGATCTGCAACTACTTGAGCCAAGATGTCTTTGCTCATGTCCTCTATTCTGTTGCTGATGATGTCATTTGAAAGAGGAATTTCAGATAACTGAACTTCAGCCGCTTTTCCCAGCATGATATTCGCCATCTTCAACACAGCTGGTTTTATGAGTGTTTCACCAATGGTGTGTGGTTTGCCCTGCTTTGCGATCAGGTAAGCAACTTCGTACGATGCTGTGAGGATTGGTTTGTTGATAGGTACAAAGCCGAGAACAGGCAGAGTAGCCTTTTCATCGAATCTTGCTCTCTTCACCTTGAATTCAGCGAGCGTTGTGTTCTTGTATTTTCCATCTCCATGAAGCTTAAGAAAGTGTTCCCTTAGTTTTGACGGAGCTAGACTAGAATTATTCAACTTGGCATTGCAAATCATGCAATTAGGACGCTGACTCCCATCACGTTCCGTTATACATGTGAATCCATATTGTACATATTCGTCCGACCACTTTCGTATTTTGCTCGACATAGTAAGGGATTAAAATATTAAGATAGGTATCACACGACGTACCATCACAACAGTTACAATTCGACTACTGTGCGCATCAAATCCCCTGCAGCACAGATAGGCCAAGCGATGTTGCGTGATCACCTGCAGCCAATTATGGACAAGCGGGGCGTATCATCACGAATCATAAGCGCTTCGGTCACGTTCAATCATCTATCAGTTAAATCACAAATTTTGATCAGGAATTGATTGATGTATATAAGGCGCTAGTTACAGATTGATAGATCATGAAACCGAGTACACGATCAGTCTTGATCAAAATCACTGAATAACTGATAGATGATTGAACGTGACCGAAGCGCTATATGAGTCGTAGGTGTGTTTTGACCTCCGCCGAACCCGCGAGACTGACTCACCGAACCCCTGGGGTTCGGTCGAACCCAGGTTAAGAACCACTGAGCTAGAGGAACAGACAAAACTACAACTGGGAACCTAGCTAAACTTGAAACGACCAGGTCCCAATTTGTATTAGCCTCGTTCTGCTGTCCTCACTACAGATGCATCCGGGGACACCTCTGTGGAAAGAAAATCACACACACACAAATGTACATGCAAATAGGCAAAAAGATGTCTCTTTCTTTATTCAGAGTACTGCATACACCTTTATAGCATTTCACATGGGTCAGTTTTTTAGCATATGACTGTAGGAAAGACCATATATGGTAACAGGATACATAAAAGCAACTAGAAAAAGGTAGCAAACATAAGGAGGGGGGGGAGAAGTAACTATGGCATATAATACTGTCTTGTCTGAGGTCTAGCAATGTTTCTTTTGTAACATGTTTCTTATCAAAACAAGTCAACTACAGAACAAAATGGGGACACAGAGCTCAGAACACAAAAAGAAAAGACCTGTGGTTTCTTGGCAAAATGATAACTGTTTCAGCAGTTCCTTTTACACAAGCAGGAATAGAAAAACTTACAAAGAATATATGCCCTTTCAAAACTCAATATAGTCTCCCACGACAACATCATTGAGATACTAGGCACAATTCACCCTTCTGGCTTCATCCTGGACCCCTGTCCTCCACGCTTCCTAGTGACGGCAAAAGACGCCTAGTTGCAGACTGCATCCTTCCTCTCATCAATCCTCCCTACAAACAGGCATAGTGCCCGCAAACTGGAAGTCGGCAGTCATCAGACCAATCCTGAAAAAAACCATGCTGACCCTAATGTGCCCAACAACTTTAGACCTGTCTCTAACCTATCCTTTGTCTCAAAGGTCCTGGAAAAAACAGTATTAAACCAATTGCGCTCCATCGACAAACAAGGAGCCCTATCTGCCTTCCAATCTGGATTCAAGAAATTCCACAGTACTGAAACCGTCCTTCTAGACATCATTAATGACTGCTGGAAGCTCATGGATAAGGGAAACGATGACCTTCTAGTGCTGCTGGATCTCAGTGCGGCGTTCGACACTATTGATCATTCTCGCCTCATTGAATGGCTCTCTGAAATTGGAATCCGAGATACTGCGCTACAATGATTCACCTCTTTTCTGAAGAACAGATCTCAAAGCGTTCTGCTCAATTACATACTATAAAAACTGAAACCAATCAAATATGGTGTTCTGCAGGGGGTTCTATTATCTCCCCTACTATTCAATCTCTATGTTAGACCTGTCTAGACATAGCATGCAAATATCAAATACAGATTCACTCCTTCTCGGATGACATCCAACTGTACCTACCGCTAGGAAAAGCCCGTGACACCCAGATTGTGAAACTCCTAAACTGCCTCTCAGAAATCAAAAACTCTGCTCTCTGCCCTGATTCTCGTGCTTTGGCTGCTTTGCTCTCTGCCCCAATCTCCTGCTCCTGTCTGCCCCGATCTCCTGCTCTGGCAGCTCTACTCTTGCCCCGAATCTCTCCTGTCACCCCAACTCTCCTGCCCTTCCCCGCAGTGCGAGCCCATGGTTTTAACCCGTGTGTTTAAAGCGGGTTAAAACCATGGGCTCGCAAAAAAAGTTAAAAAAAAAAAAGAGAGCGATCCCGGCAGTCGGTTGGGGGTGTGATTCTGATCGCCCTCATTTGCATGAGGGCGATTCATGAATCAGCCCCCGAACATGATCGGATCCAATCACGGATCCCTCACGGATTGGATCCAATCCATGCCCTTAGTGAATCTAGCCCTTAGAGTCTTAAAATGGATAAACTAAAGCGTGATAATGATTACAACAAAGATAGCATTTACCCATGGGCTAAATCCAAGACCCCACTTAAATGGAGGAATAAGTCCAGATCAATTGCTAGAATTAGAAATTAAATAGAAGCAGTTAACACATTAAGACCTAAAGACACAAGTACAAGACATGATCATGGAAGAAAACGAATTAGGAGATGTTTGGATGAAGACTACATCACCGCTGACTTGTTCTTCCATGTCACATGTAATCACATCAATTAGCCCTACAAACATTACAAAACCTGATACTTTTGTAGAACAGCTCTGGATATCAGAGGAACTGAGGGAGAGATCACTTATAGGAGAACAGAATCGTTACCCAAATTCCCAAACAGGGAGAGGAGCTCTAGCAGGGGGAGGAGCAGGAGCAAAGGACTTATGTTTTACAACCAGAGGATGAAATAAATGAGATTCCAGTCATTAATTTTTCATCTTTGACACTCACTAAACATCAGATTGCTGTATTACAAAAGGACTATCTTTTATTCCCACTACAAAATATGACCCTTTTCAGACCAGAATAGATCTTTATAAGTTTAAAAGGAATCTTCAAATTCACCATTATTTTTCAAACATTGAAGCAAATGATTCTATTACTTATCAATCAGTTTTGAAGAAAAAATCCCCCCTCATTGTTACTTTCAATGAATGAATACATAGAGATATTGAAAATTTCAAAAAGAAAACCCAAAATAAATGGTTTAATAAGAACCTGACATCTGTTGAGACTAGGGCTATTAAAGATTTGAAATGTAATCGAGACATCATTATTAAGCCAGCAGACAAAGGTGTTAGAATAGTGATTTTAGATAGGACACAATACACTAGGGAGATTTTAAGTCAGATTTGTGATGCACTGCTTTAGACAGACCCAACTGAGAGATTATTGAATGAGATCAAATAATTAATAGAGACCGCACTTGCAGCAGGAATAATTATGTCAAAAGAAAAATTGTTTTTGATAACTGAACATCCTGATGTTCCAACTATATATATTCTTCCAGAAGTTCACAAGTCTTTAATCAATCCACCTGGTAGACCCATCATTTCTAGAAATGGGTCTATCTTAGAACCATTGTCGAATTTTGTGGATTTTTTCCTATGTCCCTTTGTTCTGAAGATCAAATCATATGTACGTGACTCATCATGCAGGATTTCTGTTTTAGAAGAATTTGACAGTGATCTTGAGGGATTATATATGGTAGCTCTAGATACAGAGACCTTATGTACTAATGCAGTTTCTCAACACGTGGTACGCATACCCTTAGGGATATGCGAGCCACTTGGGGTATGTGGCACTGCACGAGTCTCCTGCTCCTCCTTAATCGCTGGCCACTGCTGGGGATCCCATGCCCTCCTTCCCGCCCGGCCCCCTCCAACAAAGCACTGATGGGGATCCCATGCCTTCTTCGTGCATTCCCCCATCCACTGAAACCGATCCGAAAAGCGTACCCGACCCGGGTCAGCGAAAGATCTCAGTTACCTTCTTCAGAGCTGCTGCTTCTGGCTTTTAGCCACACAGGGATACGTGGGCAGTGACTTTTGCATGCTGCACATGGTTGTCCCAGAAGCCTTCTCTCCGATGTCAGAGCTGATGTCTGAGGGAAAGCTGGTGGGTTAGCCATATGCAGCATGTAAAAAATGCTGCCCGAGACACGTCCGTATGGCTGAAGGCAGGAAGGAACAGCTGAGCTGGATGACCCTGAAGTGAGCAAGCACATTGTAGCAAGTAAGGTAGAGAAGGGACATGATCGTGGGACAAAGGGAGAAAGGAGGAGGGATTTGGAACAAAGGCTGGAAGGCAGGGAGGGGGGCATGAAGTTGGGACACAGAAGGCTTGGAGGGGGCCCAAACTCGGGACACAGAAGGAAGGGAGGGGGAATGAACATGGGCAACAAAAGGGAAGGAGGAAGGAAGCACTACAGAGAATTGGGCATGAGTGTGTAAGTTAGAGGGAGATGGTGCACATGAGGAAATGAAGAATGAGAAAAATTGTTGGACATAGAGAAAGGATTGTGGTAGAGATGCGTGGGGAAAAGAAGGATGAGAGGGAGAAATGTTGGATATGGTGGTAGAGAGGGAACAGAGGGATTGCAGGGAATGCAAGGGGGAAGAAAGTTGGACATAGTGATGGAGGGAGAGATGTGGCATGGTCCTGGAGAGGGGTGATAGAAGGAAAAATGGGCATGGGATGGTGGGCAGTGGTAAAAAAAAAATGCTGCACATGATCTGGGGGATGAGAGAAGGAGAAATGGATGTGGCAGTAGAGAGGGGTGGGAGAGATGCACCCTGGATCTCTCTCTCTCCCCACTCCCTTTGCAGCAAGTGAGGGAATGAGATGGATGGTGAGAGAGAGAGGGAGACATGTTGCCAATAGGGGTAGAAGAGAGCGGAAGAAAAGTTGGAGTCACGGCGGGACAGAGAGAGATGTTGGTTGGGAAAGGGAATGAGGTCCGGAGGAGAGGAAGTGTGCAGGAGGCAGAAATAAAATAAATAGTAGATGCACAGTCAGAAGGAAGTGCAACTAGTGACTCCGCCGCGTGAGCGGACTGCTGGGCACGATGGACCACTGGTCTGACCCAGCAGCGGCAATTTTTATGTTCTCATGAAATCACCAAGTTTCAAGTTTATCAAGTTTCAAGTTTATTCATGTTTTTTGATTAAACGCTTATCCGCAGGTACTAAGCGTTGTACAAAGATTAAAAAATAATAAGGACATTAACATTTTAAGAGATTGAACGTACATGATTCATTATGGGACATACTTGGGTAACTGCTTTATTAAGCCACAAGAAACAGTAGGAGAAAGGGGGAGAACTACAATTTAGAAGAAAAAGTACATAGAAGGTAAATACATAAGGGGGTGGGAAGAGAAGGATTGCTGGCAAAGATATATGTCAATTTTGGAGACTGCTAAAATTATCAATTTTAGAAACTGCTAAAATTGATATGTATTGTATTTTCAGTTAAAGGTATTGTATTTTCAGTTAAAGGCATCTTTAAAAAGAAAGCACTTTAAACTGCTTTTAAACTTCTGCAGATTTTGTTCAGTTCTTAAATATAGGGGAAGAAAATTCCAAGTCATTGGAGCTGTTACAGAGAAAATAAGAGCACGACAAATTCCGATTATTTTCAGGGAAGGGACGTTAAGGGTCAGTTTTGAGAATTTTTATCTGCTGTCTATATTTTGCACTATAAGTGGTATATAAATACTAAAATTAATAAAAATTTTCTATAGTTGTTACTGAGCTGACATTGCATATCTTAAAGTCATCTGCTTTGACTTCTTTGAAACCCCCCCAAATACAAATGATAACATATTTTCTTAGGGGGAACATGGCTTGAAGAAGTTGAGAAACTCTGTACTAATACAGTCAACTCCGCTTAAGTGCATGCCCTTCAGTCTGGGTCACCACTTGTGCTTAAACGGAGTGTGCGCTTAATAGGAGTGGGGGGAAGAGTAGGGGGAGGCTGTAGTTAAGCCGGCTCTGTTTAAATATGGTGCGTGGGCTGCTGGAGCTTAAAGTACAGGAAAGCTATGCCCTACAGCTTGAGTGGAAGCGGAGCACTCACTTTCGCATCTGTCCCAGCACTCACTTTCCTAGCTGTCCCAGCGCTTAAGGGGCTTATAATCGAAAGAGAAAAACATCTAAAAACCGGCCTATGTCGGCAGTTGGACGAACATTGTCCAAATACGTTCAAGTGCCGATATTAAAAATGGGTTTTGGACGTATGTCTAAACAACCTAGGCCTTCATAGTGCCACTGAACGACCAAAACTAAACAGGGCATTTCAGGAGGAGTGTCGAGGGCGGGAGTTGGGCAGGATGTGGGCCGGCTTAGACTTAGTCGTACAGCATGTATAACCGAAAGTTATACAGCCCAGGATCGAAGGAACTTGGACGTTGTAACTTAGACCATGTAAAACATGGTCTAAGTCAGAAAAACCCACCTAAAGTCACCAGATAAGCACTGCAAACACATAAAGCAGACTCCTACACATTACCCCAGTGATCACCGACCCCCCCCCCATAAAAATATTAATCACACCTTTAAAATTCATCCTCCAGGCCATTATCACCTGGCAGCCTGGCATAGGAAAGCCTAGTCGTCCAGCACAGAGGCGGCTTAAGCCATCTTGGGGGTGGGTTAGGGACTCATGGAGAGGAGGACCCAAGCTCATAAGCCCCTGTAATCACTGCATTAATACTTAAACATGTGCACTCCCCTATACACCCCCAAAACCCTTTTTTACTGGCATATAAGTGGCTCCTGCAGCCATAAGGGCTATTAGGGTGGTAGATAAGTGGGTCTATGGGATTCTGGAGATGGTTTGGGTGGCTCACCATGACCTATAAGGGAGCTGTAGTGAGGAGAAGACATGGCACCCTTTTTGTGAAGTTCACAGCAGTGCCCTGTAAGGTACCCCACTATTTAGGTACCGTGTCTGGGTGTTCAGTCCATCACTTTGCAGACCCCTCCCACGTCCAACAGGGCTTGTTCTAGGCGTTTTTTGACTTGGACGAAAAGTTGGACGAAAATGTGGTATAAAGATGGATGATTTAGCGACTTGGACGATCAGATCGGCAGGACGTATACTTAGACAATTTTTGAAACAAAAAAAATGTTAGATGTATTTTTCGAAAATGTGTCCTAGGCTGTTTTTTACTTTGGACGATTTGCGACTTAGACGTCCCTTTCGATTATGCCCCTCCACGCTGCTGTGTGAAGCCTAGTCATTCCCAGTCAGAACGTGATTGATCTAACCGGAGTTAACATAATGTGAAAGAATAGAGGTTGGACCTATGACATCAGTGCGCATAAGTGGATTGTGTGCTTATCCAAATTGCAAATATCCGGAGTTTACGTCCATTGACTTTAATGTAAAAAAAACAGGACCATGGTGGTAGGGTGCGGATAACCGAAGCATGCGCTTAACCAGCATGCACTTAGGTGGAGTTGACTGTAGTGTATACCTCAAACTGATGCCGTCAAAATCATAGAACAAAGCTTACTGGATAGAGAGACACAAACACACATATACCAAACATATTCACTGGATACTATAGCACTTACCCAGAACTATTTTTGTTTTGAAGGGAAGTTCTACATACAAATTAAAGGAACTGCAATGGCCCCTGATTTAGTTAACCTGTATATTGCCAATTTTGAAAATACATTTCTGAGTGAGCATGGTTTTATCGAGGAAGTGAGATTATACAAGAGATACACTGATATATTCATCTTATGGAGAGGTAGTGAGGCAAGGTTAAACTTTTCCTTGCATTACTCAATTCATGAGATAGTAATCTTAAATTTAAAATGGAATGTAATTACAAACAAATTCCTTTTTTAGATATCCTTATCAAAAAGAATCGTTATAGTTTTCAAATGACAATTTACAGGAAACCTACCAACATGAATAGTTATTTACACTATTCTAGTTTTCATCAGGTATAGCCAGTTCTTGAGGCTTAGGAGATTTATGTACTTCACCTTCTGAATTTGAAAATCAGGCAACAAGTATGGAACTTAAATTTACAAAAAGATAATATAAACATACAATGCAAATCCCAGTTATCTGTGCTGAGTATACTGCCTTATTTCCTGCCTAAATGCAATAGTTCTAGTAGGAGGAAAAAGTCCTAGAAGCCACGGGGAGAAGTACTACCCCAAAGCTGTGAAGGAAGGAGCTACGTATATACACAGGCTCCCCTGCATGCTTCTATCATTGGTTGCTGGAAAAAACTCATTTTCATAATAGGCGTGGAGGAGCATAATCAATAGGTCGTATAAAAGTTCTATGTGTCGGCGGCGTAAGACGTCCAGGGAAATGTGTTAATAATGGAAAGATGTCCAAGTCATTCGTTTATTGGCACGAACAATGTCCAACATAAACACGTCCACGTGCGCTATACCGAAGCGTCCAAGTTTACCTACTAAAATGGAAATCATCCAAACAAGACATACAACTATTTTCGCCGCGCTCTCCTGGACGACTTGCTAGTCGTATAGTGCTCTTTATCTATTAGTTGTCCTGGCACATGTCCTACTGATGTCACACTGTCCCCAATAATGTCCTGCTTGCCCATATATAAACCACCATGTGGAAGTGCAACCCTTGTGGGTGTAGTAGGCGTGTGAGGAGTTAGAAGATTGGTAGGAGTTTGGTGGTGGATAGTTTAGATATATTGATTACTGAGTGGGATTAAGTGAGTGGAGAGTGATTCTGTGAGTGTGTGTGTGAGAGCAAGTGAGAGAGAGTGTAAGGGTGACAGACAGGAGAGACAGTGTAAGTGATTGTGGGTGTGAGAGATCGTGTAGTGAGGAAGGGCGTGCTAGGAAGAGTGTGTGGCAACCAGGGTGAGTGTGTGAGAAGGTGTATACATTTATATTTGAATCTTGACTACAAAAAAAGAACAAAATAAATGCCAGATATCTACCTCTAAACTGGGTGTCATGTGTGATCCCTTGATATCATGTCACTGACCTTCACCTAACAAAAGGGCAGGCAGGCAGCCAACTGAAAGTGGGAACATGGCCATCTTGAAAGTAAGATCTGGATGAGACCAGGACCATGTCACATGCAGGACCTTTTGACAAAGAATTAGCTGATACGCAGAAAAAGATTGACTCCTTCAGGGCAAATTTACAGAAGAACAAAATAAAAAAATTTAAAAGAGACGAAGAAGACTACGCCAAGAAGAGAGTATATCCTTGGTTAACAAATCCATCCAAACAAAAAAAGAAAGAATTTGAATCTTCAGATCCATCAGAAGGGGGTTCCTTGTCTAACTCTGAGGAGGATTTTTTAGAGCAGGACAACACCGGAGGAACAGGGCAAAACAGAACAAAAGGAAGACAAAGAGGACGGACCACGAAACAACCAACCACACGAGCACAACGAGACAAATCGAGCAGGACAAAGAACAAGTAGTATTCAATCTTTCCTCGCATGTTTTGAGTCAAACAGAGATTTCAGTGTTATCACGTGGTCTCACTTTTGTTCCAGTCCAGCCTCTGCAAACTTTTAAACTAAGAACTAACATTGAGAAATTCTTTAGGAAGCTTCATCTTAAAGAATTTTTTGCTCAACATTCCTTCACCAGCACCGACGAGTCAGTTATTAGTAAAAAATCCACTTGGACTCCGTCCACTGCCCTGAGTCCCCATCTCATGTTATACAAGGAACTAGTCACTAGAGACGTTAGGAAATTTACCAATAGAAATAAGAAAAGATATCAACCATATAATATGTCACGAGATGAATTCTTAGCTCTGAAACAACTGAAGTCCAATCGTCAAATTAGGATTGGTAGGGCTGACAAAGGAGGAGGTGTAGTGGTTTTGGATATGGCTAAATAAAAGGCTGAAGTGCGCAGACTATTAAATGCACCCACTGATTACAGAGAGCTAGAAGCGGATCCTACCCCGCTTCTAGCTTCTGAAATACAATCTTTAACATCGTCTGTCCTTGAGAATGGTATTTTAACCAATAAAGAATTTGGGTATCTAAACACGATCAACCCTAGGATCCCTGTATTTTATGCTTTACCCAAAATCCATAAAAACATGAATAATCCCCCGGGCCGCCCTATTGTTTCAAGTAAAGGCTCCATTTTGGAACCCCTGTCATCTTTTGTTGATGTTTTCCTCCGTCCCATAGTAACTAAAGGGTTCTCATATCTACGAGACTCTTCCCAATTTCTTATAAAACTTTCGGAAATTACAAATTCAAACCTCATAACTTTTTTTGTCACGTTTGATGTAAAATCATTATACACCATTATCCCTCAAGATGAAGCCATTGCTATTGTGGAAGAATTTCTCCAAAACAACATGAGCAATCATAGAATTCCTATCCATTTCATAATACAACTTTTGTCTTTAGCCATGAAAAGAAATTATTTTAGATTTGAGGATAAATTTTTCCAACAGATCTCGGGGGTAGCCATGGGGGCGATCATGGCACCCTTAATAGCTAACCTTTTCATGCAGAAATTTGAGAACAAGTGGATCATGAACATCCCTTTTTCTGAGAAAATCCTTACGTGGCTACGCTTCATCGATGACGTTTTTGTCATTTGGATAGGCTCTAAAGAAGAACTTGACCATTTTTACATCTGGCTTAATTCGAGGCATCAGAATGTAGAATTTAGCATGGCATGTCATCCTGACCATATTTCTTTTCTGGATGTCAGTGTCTTTAGAGAAAATGATTCCATCAGAACGACAGTTCACAGGAAAAGCACCGATAGGAACACTTTTCTTAGCTTTTCCAGCAACCATCCTACTGCCTTGAAACGTAGCCTACCTACATCTCAGTTTTTTCGGTACCGATGTTTGTGCTCAGATACTGCAGACTACAAATTAAAGAGCAAACAATTATATACTTGTCTGAAACACAGAGGGTATCCTTCAACAGTACTGAAAAAAGCTTACAAAAGGGCCAAGTTCCTAAACAGAGATCTTCTATTTCTGCCCAGAGAAAAAGAAAAAGACAATGAAACAGTGGATAACATTGTCACGTGTGTACTTGAATATTCAAGTTTCAAGTTTATTTGGTTATTTGATTAAACGCCTATCAAAATACTAAGCGTTGTACAATAATAATTAAAACATTAACAAAATTACACAAAGACTACCATCTTAACATACTTCTTAGGGTTTTTTTTTTTTTTTTTAAATCTATAAGGATACAATAGGAAAAGTATCACAAGGATTCTAAGACGCCATTGGGAAATAATGGAATTGCATCCAACCTTCAGTGACACTCATTTAAGGATGGCTTACTCTCGTCAAAAAAATTTCAAAGAACTATTAAGTCCATCCGATATTATGGATTCACACCCTATCACTGCTCAACCAGCAGGCCACTTTAAATGTGGAAGTTGTTCTATTTGTACTGTCACACGGGAACTTACTGACTTTTTTATTCACCCAAATACAGGTCAAATGTTCAAGTTAAAACATGCTACCACATGTACTTCCACTTTTGTGGTCTACATTTTCATTTGCCCTTGCCCCTTGATCTACGTGGGTCAAACGACCCGCCCTTTCAAAACACGGGCCATAGAGCATAAAAGCTGTATCCGTAACAATAGACTTCAGGCCCCTATGGTCACTCACTGTCTAGAGCACAATCATTTATTTACGGACTTACAGTGTTGTGCCATTGACCATATAGACGCAAGCCATACGGACCGACAGCAGCGATTGTTAAGGGCAGAACAAACATGGATCCACAAACTGAACAGTGAAGAACCTAACAGGTTGAATTCGAGACTTGAATGGAGTATATTTTTGTAACTCCAGTCGTTTACATATTTTTCTTCTTCTCTCCTTTTTGTCATTCTGGGATTGGCAGCCCAGTTGCCATGGTTCTGCGTTGCCGGTGAGCACTAATTAGAATGAGTGATTCTTTTTGACATACACACTTAGACAACTTGGAATAGTTCTTTAACGGTTTTAATATAATTGAAAAACACAAGAAACATCACAAAAATTAAGTGAAAGATAAAAAATTATAAGAAATATTAAATAAATAAAAATAAAAATTTCCATATAAAAAATTTTTTTTCAAGTAAACTATTAGGATTAGACAATGATTCTTAATAGAATTTAATTTTCTAAGTTTATGTAATGTCATATTTGGAAGATAACACAGTCAGCCTTTGCAGTCCCGCAAGAACCACGGCTGCATTTAGTTTTCCTCCCTTTGATAATCACAGTGATCAGCAACGTAGTAACACCGATCCCCTACGAGTCAGTAGCTTAATCAGCATTTTTACTGAACAACCACTTCCGGGTTTTGACGTCATCTCCCGGGAGCTTTTAACCCCGTACAGTCGTGATGTGGCCATCTTTTTGAACAGAGGAGATGTTCACGTCCCGGTTAAAAGGTATGTCAAAGTGGCTTCTTTAAACTTGTTTGAAGTTATGCATAAGTCCAGTTCTGATTTAATTTTCTTTTCTGGCCCTAGTTTGATCGGATTTTGTTACACCCTGAGGCAGCAAGTTGGTGAAACGCTGGCCATCGTCGGTGTACCGATCATAGATAAGTTTAAAGTTTTTTTCATCTATCAATTGCATAGACAGCCCTGCTTATAGTTTATTCAACAGGGAGTGCAATGGAGGTTTTCTGCCAATGAGGTTACCACCCAACCACCTATATCCACCATTGTGGTGGTGGGAGGGCATTTGTCTGAGGCTTTTTCCTCCGTTTTTGAAATATACATTCCCTTAAACTAAAGCAG
Source organism: Geotrypetes seraphini (assembly GCF_902459505.1). Classification (NCBI taxonomy): domain Eukaryota; kingdom Metazoa; phylum Chordata; class Amphibia; order Gymnophiona; family Dermophiidae; genus Geotrypetes; species Geotrypetes seraphini. Next base: position 141,805,462 of record NC_047088.1, on the reverse strand, counting down.
CACTGCCTACACTTATTTGTGACATCATTATATATATCTTGTGAAAGTGTGGCACATTATACATGCAGGACCTGAGACAGAAGTTGTGTTAGTAACAGTTCAAGAAAAAGGGGAGAGATGTAGATTTGTGAGTTCCATGATTTGCAATGGATGCAACATCTGACTGTCTGAATAGCTCCCCCTCTTTCTAGAGGCCTCTGCTAACCCTCGACTGAAGGGACATATTATGATTGAAGACTCATGTAAAAGAGAACTGGTGACTGCTGTGCAATGCTGCCGTTCATATACAATCAGTTAGATCCCATAAGAGCTACACATGTGCGAGGTGAGGCACTAGGAAGCAGACCAGTGTCAACTGAGAGGGTATTCCCCCCCCCTCCCAATGACACCAAAAAGCTGTAACAGCTGAGCCACCAACAAGGCCACACCTACACCTGTGGCCAGGATCAAGGGTGTGTACGGAACGAATCCCAGGGGAGGGGGGAGGGGGGTAAGGTGAAGCAATCATTGGAGGAAGGAGGTGGCATTGTGGGATAAAGAGCCCCCCCCTAGGCAGGGATGGAGGACGGGGAGAGTGAAGAGGTGTGTTCCAGGAAGCTCACCCAGTCTTTGCCCTTACCCTGTTATGGCCCCTATACAGATTGCTCCCCCCCTGTTCTTCTAAACGATGTTTCAAACAGGCTTTCCAGAGGGTAACCAGCAATGTGAGGCACAGACATTTCTATAAGCATGTAAAACATCATAGATGAAGCAGGAATACTTGCTTACCTGAATACAGCCACAGGCTTGAAAAGGCAGACCATGTAATCTGTAACATCCAACAAACGAGTTAGGATTGCATCAGTAGATAGGAAAGTGTCTCAGAACAGATAGGGGACGGACGTTCGTGCTGATGTAGACGTATCCCAGCCCCCTGGATTTAAACGTACCAATAAACGTGGCCTAGACGTCTTTCGGATTTGTCCATAATCGACCAGATGGACGTATTATGTAAAGTCATCCAGTGGACAGCTTGTTGGACGTGCTTAATTGTCAATAAATACGTCTAACCTCATATTATCAAAAGTGTGGGTACTTTAGAAACATAGAAACATAGAAAGATGACGGCAGAAAAGGGCTATAGTCCATCAAGTCTGCCCACTCTACTGACCCACCCAATTTAGTCTGTGTGCTAATGCCCCAATTCTTTAACTTGACCTTCGTAGTGATCCTACGTAGGTGTCCCATTTATTCTTAAAGTCAGGCACGCTGGTGGCCTCAACCACCTGCACTGGAAGCTTGTTCCAGCGATCTATCACTCTTTCCGTGAAGAAGTACTTCCTGGTGTCGCCATTAAATTTCCCTCCTCTGAGTTTGAGCGGATGTACTCTTGTGGCCGAGGGTCCCTTGGGAAAGAAAATGTCATCTTCCACCTCGACACGTCCTGTGATATACTTAAATGTCTCAATCATGTCCCCCCTCTCCCTACGTTCCTCAAGAGTGTAGAGCTGCAGTTTGTGCAGTCTCTCTTCGACACCATGGCTCCCAAACCAGTCAAAGCTTTGTCCCGAAAGCCTAACTTCTCCCAGGCTGAGACAGATATGCTGGTGCAGGAGGTGCACACCACCAGCAGCTTTTCTCACCCCCAAGTAGAAAGACTTGGGGCATACTCAAAGAGCAAAGTCTGGACAGCAATAGCTCAGTGCCTAAATGCAGTCCACCGCCATAAGCAAGATGTGAAGGACTGCAAGAAAAAATGGAGAGCCATTAAAAGGGAGGTCCGAGCTAAGGTTGGCAACCGGCCTCCAGATACTGACATGGCAGACCTCAGCCCCATGGACCAGCTGGTGCTCACCTTTGTGTCAGCAACCTCCATCTATGGTGTGGGCACACAGGACACATCAGCTGCCCCACCTGCACAGCGTTCTGGTATGTACATGTCTTAATCCCCAGTCTCACAGCTATGTCCCATATTCTGAGAGACCTCTCTTTCATCCTCCTTCTTCTACTCCTCTAATGGGGCAGTGAATACACCTGCTCTTCAAACCTTTACATAATACCTGTTTGGTACTGCTCCATGTACTGATGGCAGAGCATGGAATTAGATTTCTACACCCTTATACTGACAATTTGGAACATTTGCTATGATCAGCAGGTGTGCTCACGTAAGGTGTCTGCACATACACTGCCCGTAGGGTGATATTCTCTATGTCTTCAATTAATTATGTGTCCTTGTCTTCCAGTTGTCTTGGAGGTCTGTATACTACACCAAGATACAGGCATTTTCCTCTGCCTCTGGTCAGGTTTACCCAGAGGGATTCCCCGGTGTACTTGACATTTGTGATTCTGGTGGTTTTAATGTCTTCTTTAATGTATAGTGCTACCCCTCCTCCTAACTTGCCCTCTCTGTCTTGACGAAGTAAGTTGTAACCCGATATAGCCATATCCCACCCATGAGAGTCCGTGAACCAAGTTTCGGATATCGCCACTACGTCTAGGTCGGCATTCATTATCTCGGTCTCCAAATCCAGAATTTTATTGCCTAAACTGTGTGCATTAACATACATAGCCCTCGATACCTTGTGTTTGCTAAGTCCCTGTGGGGAGTTCCCCACCTGTGTTAGTGTGCCTCCTAGAGAGTTGTTTGTAATGTGGATACTTACCTCAGACTCAGAAGCGGAGTTTCGACTCGTCTCATCAGGATAGTTACTTACTGCACTGGTATGTGAATGGGTACCCTCCCCAGTTTAAAGCCCTACGAAGCAGGCTGGCTAAGCAGTGTCCGAAGACATTCTTACCTCTACTTGTCAGATGGAGTCCGTGCTTTCAATATGCCCGATGTAGACTAGAACACACTTTCAGTGACGACCAGCAGCAGCAGGAGGCTATTAACCTCCATAAAGGGAGCACGACTCAAACAAATGGTATTGGAGCCCACTAGGGCCCAGGCGATCCTGGACCTGGTACTCACCAACGGGGAAAGCGTCTCGGAGGTCTTGGTAGGAGATATGCTAGCCTCCAGCGACCACAACATGGTATGGTTCAACCTCAGGAAAGGTTTCCCTAGATCAAGCACGAAAACAAAGGTACTCAACTTCCGAGGCACTGACTTTGAACGCATGGGAGATTTCGTCCATCGGGCACTGCAGAACCAAGCTGAGACCGATAATGTGGAGGCTATGTGGTCAACCCTGAAATCTACCCTACACGAAGCAACAAGCCGCTACATAAAATCAGTAAATAAATGGCAAAGGAACAATAAACCCCAATGGTTCACCGCAGAAATCTCGTACCTCGTTAAAGAGAAGAAAAAAGCATTTATGTCCTACAAGCAAATGGAGAAAAGAGAAGCCAAACTAGAATATACGGCCAGGTCTACAGTGGTCAAAACAGCAGTTAGGGAGGCCAAACTTCGAGTAGAAGAAACTAGCAAAGAACATTAAGGGGGACAAATCCTTCTTCAGGTATATTAATGACAAAAAATGGAACACAGATGGCATAGTACGCCTTAGAAAACCAGACGGGAATTACGTAGAATCAAACTCCGATAAAGCTGAACTACTGAATGAATACTTCTGCTCAGTTTTCACCTGTGAGGCACCGGGTCACGGTCCACAGTTGCAGGCTAAGCAAAGCGCGGAAGACCCATTTCAGAATTTCGAGTTCACACCTGGCGACGTTTACGGCGAACTGATAAGACTCAAGGTAAACAAAGCCATGGGACCGGACAATCTGCACCCCAGAGTGCTCAGAGAGTTGTGTGATGTCCTGGCGGAACCATTATCCATGCTCTTTAATCTCTCCCTAAGTAAGGGGAAAGTCCCCTTGGACTGGAAAACAGCTAACGTCGTTCCACTGCACAAAAAGGGCTGCAGGGCAGAGGCTGCGAATTACAGACCCAGTGAGTCTCACATCAATAGTGTGTAAACAGTAATCAAACGTAAATTAGACATGATCCTGGACGAGGAGAATCTACGGGACCCCAGTCAACATGGATTCACCAAGGGATCCTGCCAATCCAATCTCATCAGCTTCTTTGACTGGGTAACAAGAAGGCTGGACTTGGGAGAATCCCTGGACGTCATGTACCTAGACTTCAGTAAAGCTTTTGATAGCGTCCCACATCGCAGGCTGTTGAGCAAGATGAAATCAATGGGGTTAGGAGAAATACTAACTGCATGGGTCACTGATTGGCTGAGTGGTAGACTTCAGAGGATGGTGGTTAATGGTACCATCTCTAAAACATCGGAGGTGACCAGTGGAGTACCGCAGGGCTCAGTCTTGGGCTCTCTCCTTTTCAACATATTCATAGGAGACCTAACTCAGGGCTTCGAGGTAAAATAACATTATTCGCCGATGACACCAAACTATGCAATATAGTAAGCAATTGCAATTTGCCCGATAGTATGACGCAGGACCTGCTTTTGTTGGAACATTGGTCCTTGACCTGGCAGCTGGGCTTCAATGCTAAGAAATATAAGGTCATGCACCTCGGCAACAGAAATCCGTGCAGAACATACACCTTGAATGGCGAGACCTTAGCTAGATCTTCAACAGAACGAGATTTAGGAGTGATCATTAGTGCAGACATGAAAACTGCCAATCAAGTGGAGAAGGCTTCATCTAAGGCAAGACAGATGTTGGGTTGTATCCGTAGAAGTTTCGTCAGCCAGAAGCCTGAAGTCATAATGCACAGAACCATGGTGAGACCTCATCTGGAATACTGTGTGCAATTCTGGAGGCTACATTACCATAAAGATGTGCTGAGAGTCGAGTCAGTTCAATGGATGGCCACCAGGATGGTCTCAGGGCTCAAGGATCTCTCATACAAAGAGAGGCTGAACAAATTGCGGCTCTACTCTCTCAAAGAACGTAGGGAGAGGGGAGACATGATTGAGACGTTTAAATATATCACTGGACGTATCGAAGTGGAAGATGATATATTCTGTCTTAAAGGACCCACGCCCTCAAGAGGGCATCCGCTCAAAATCAGGGGCGGGAAATTTCATGGCAATACCAGGAAGTATTTCTTCACCGAAAGAGTAGTTGATCATTGGAATGAGCTTCTGATTCAGGTTATCGAGGCCAACAGCGTGCAGATTTTAAGAGTAAATGGGATGCCCATGTGGGATCCCTAAGAGGGTAGAGTTAAGGAGTTGGGTCGTTAGGAGTGGGATCTCTAGGAAAGTAAACCTAGGGGGGTGGGTCAGTTGGGTGGGCAGACTTGATAGGCTATGGCCCTTTTCTACCATCATTTTCTATGTTTCTATGTTTCATCCCCTTCATAATGTCACCAAAACACCGCCCTATGGTAGCTGGGTATGTAGTCACACACCTTTGGGATGCATGTTACTGCCAACTCAACTCACGTAGACACAGGTAGCACACCTGTGGTATGCTGTGACATCTATATGTGCTTTTCCCCTATGTAGATGCCAGCTCTGACGAGGATGAGACCTGATGTAGTGGCATCGATACACTGACTTTGCAGGGACAGCAGGATGAAGCAACTGCAACATTCAACCAAGCAGTCACCCGACACCCCCCTCCCCCCAGGGATTGAGCCAGGTGGTGAAACAGAACACTCACTCGTGTGCAGCTCATGCTACACGATAGAGACCACAGTGAATGAGTAAGCTGAAATAGATGTAAGAGAAAGAGCTGGTGATGCTGATAGGAGGTAAGTGGGATGAGAGAGGGGTTTTTGCAGAGGTCAGTGAAACGTGGGGAGACACACAGCAGTAAGAAAATAGGTCGGGAGGTTGAGATAGAGATGGTCAGAGTGAGGGGGTACACACACACACAAAATTACACACCCTTCCATTACCTGTACACAGGATGGCACACATTCAGGAACAGCTTAGACGTTGTGAAAGCAGGTCTCAGTGGAAACACTACTTTGAACACACAGAGCAAACTGATTTAGCTTTGGTTATCGTATTTGTACTTTTGGGGCCTAACTCCGTCCTCGGAAAGCCCCCGGAACGCCCCCATGTTGTACGTCTTACATTAGACATTTTGCGGCGTAGGACGTGCAGCTGACTTTTGATTATGGTCGCTTGTACGTTTTGCCGGGTAAAACGTCCAAACTCCGACTTATGCGGTTTTTTAGACGTTTTTGAGTTTTGATTATAAACCCCATAGATTTCAAACGTGAATTTTATCCATAAGCTTTACACTTACTGTAATTCAAAAAGATGTGAAAGATGCAGAAAAATGCTTATCTTAATGCTGGTCTTTAATGAGGTTCTGCTAGATTTCTGTCTTTTCTCACTGTGACCGTAGACTCAGTACTTGCAATGGGTTACACGTTGCCATAGCCAATGGTGGTCATTGTTTCATGATCTAAAAATCATTTCATAAGGGCACTGCGAAGCAATAGCGCTGTATGACTGTGTGTCATAAAGAGGATATCCCATTGAATACAGAAGAGATGGATACCACAGATCAAAACTTCACCATCAAGAAGATCTCTTTAAGGCAGGATTAAGAGCCAAAATGACATCAGATTTGGTAAAATACTCGCTTTGAGATGTGTATTCTTGTTGCTCCAATAAAGAGATTTTTTTTTTTTAAAGAAGTTTTGATAAGCAATGGAATAAAATTTTAAATAAAACTTGAAAACTTGATATTCACATTTATCACAGACTATTGCAACAATATTCAAGCACACAGGCATATTTTGGAGCTACATACTGTGTTTCAAGACAGGTGGAGGGGCATAATCAAAAAATATGTCTAAGTCCATTTTGGGCCTAAGTCGCTAGTCACCCAAAGTCAGAAATTTCCAAAGTCCATTCTCAAAAAATACATCCAAAATATTTTTTTTCAAGAATTGTCTACTTGTACGTCCAGCTGTTTGATCGTCCAAACTGCTAAGTTGTCTATCTTTATACACCATTCTCATCCAACAATTTATCCAAGTCAGAAATACCTACAACAAGACCTTTTGGATGGGGGATGGGGGGCAACAAAATGATGGACTAGCAGACATGGCAACAAAGTAGTGGGGCACCTTAAAGGGCACCACTATGAACTTCACAAAAAGGGTGCTACATAAACATCTCACCACAACTAAGAGTAGCTGCGGGTAACCCGCCGAAACGGGGAAGAAAATATAGTGGCCTCTGCGGGAACGGGGACAAGGCCATTCACCGCCCCATCTCCGCAGTGAGGCAATCAAAGATCGCGCGGTCCCCACCTGCCCGATCGCAGCAAGTGACAGGTGCAAAAAAAAAAAAAAAAAAAAGCCTCCTTCCTTTTCCCCTGCTCTTACCGCCATGCTGCAGTTGCTAAAGCCGACAGGAAATCTTTCCGACGTCAATGCTGACGTCGGAGAGGACGTTCTGGGCCAGCCAATTGCTGCCTGGCTGGCCCAGAACGACCTCTCCGACTTCAGAATTGACGTCGGAAAGACTTCCTGTCGGCTTTAGCAGCTGCAACATGGAGGTAAGAGCAGGGGAAAAGGTGGGAGGCTTTTTTTTTTTTTGAGCGGCAGGGAGGCAGCAGGCTGGCTATTGCTAGGGAGGGAGGGAGAGAGGTAGACATGCAGGCAGGCAGGCTTCGGGGGTGGGGGTGGGACAAAATGTGGAAGGCAGTGAGAGGGACATAGGAAGAAGGCACTAGGGGCACTAAAGACAGGAAGGGGCACTAAGGATATGGGAAGGAGGCACTGGGGGCACTAAAGACATGGGAAGGAGGCACTGGGAGCACTAAAGACAGAAAGGGACACTAAGGATACGGGAAGGAGGCACTGGGGCACTAAAGTCATGGGAAGGAGGCACTGGGGGCACTAAAGACAGGAAAGGGCACTAAGGACATGGGAAGGAGGCACTGGGGGCACTAAAGACAGGAAGGGGCATTAAGGATATGTGAAGGAGGCACCAGGGGGCACTAAAGACATGGGAATGAAGGAACTGGGGGCACTAAAGACAGGAAGGGGCACTAAGGACATGGGAAGGAGGCACTGAGGGCACTAAAGACAGGAAGGGGCACTAAGGATATGTGAAGGAGGCACCGGGGGCACTAAAGACATGGGAAGGAGGCACTGGGGGCACTTAGGACATAGGAAGGAAAGAGGGAGGGAATAGAAAGGGACAATTCTTGGGCCTGATTGCAGAATGAAAGAAATGAAAGAAATGATACACAGACAGAAGGAAACGCAACCAGAGACTCATGAAATCAATCACCAGACAGCAAAGGTAGGAAAAATGATTTTATTTTCAATTTAGTGATCAAAACGTGTCAGTTTTGAGAATTTATATCTGCTATCTATATTTTGCACTATATTTGTCTATTTTTCTATAGTTACTGAGGTGACCGAGCTCGTGGAGATGGGGTGAAAATGGGGTTTTTAAATTTTAGTCCTAGTAGTTTGCCGGTCCACAAAATAATTCTTTTATTTCTGCCGGTCCATGGGTTTAAAAAGATTGAAAAACACTGATGTAGAGTATGACGGCTTTCTTTTTCGCCCAGCTGCACGCGTTCAAAAAGCCGTGCACGCGCGGCTGCTCAAGTTGATCAATCTTCTCTCCTCTCCTGCAACTTCTTGTTTCCGGTTGTGTCAGAGGAGAATATTGAACAAATGAGCAGCCGCGCGTGCGGCTGGGCGAAAAAGAAAGCCAGCATACTTTACATCTAAGGTGAGGTGGCGGGAGGGAGATGGCGGAACGCTGCAATCGTTCGGGTGTCTGCTGTTTTTGTATCACTGCCTGCCTGTGCTCACATTCCAGATTCTCCTGTTGCTCATTGTACTGCAGCATCTGCTTGATTATGTGCTCAGGTAGGCATTTTTAGTGTGCACAATTGACTTGATTTGAGCTATAGGTGAACATGGGGGACACGTCATTGCAAGGGAGGACAAGTCAATTGATTTATTTTATGTTCTGTTTTTACTACAGGGCAGAGGCACTGAAATAGATTCTCAGTGCAGTAGTAGTAGTGGCAGGACTCTCTTCTGTCTTCATGGTGTTTCGCAGTACTGAGGCTTATATGGATGCTGCAGGGATGGTGACGGGGCGGTGAATGGGATGGCAGTGACGGTGACGGGGCGGTGAAGGGGATGGCGGTGACGGTGATGGGGCGGTGAAGGGAATGGTGGTGACGGGGCGGTGAAGGGGACGGTGAGCCGGGGACGGGGCGGTGACGGGACAGATTTTTTTCCCCGTGTCATTCTCTCCACAACTCCCTTATAGGTCATGGTGAGCCCCCCAAAACACACTATATCCATCTGTCTACTACCCCAATACTCTTTATGGCTGCAAGTGCCACCTATATGGCAGTACAATAGGGTTTTGGGGGTTTGTGGTGGGTGCACATGTTTCACCATGAATGCAGTAATTAGAGTGGCATATGGGCCTGGGTCCTTCTCTCTATGGTTCACTAGCCCACCCCCCAGACTACTTAAGCCACCTCTCTGCAGCTCTACTAGGCTTTCTTATGCCAGGTGCTGATGTTCTGCAGGCAGGCATGTACGTTTTTATTCCAATTTTTATGGTGGGGGGGGGGGGTCGCCTATGACAAATAGATACTAGAACTCAGGTAGAAGGAAGAGCATACCCCCTCCTCTTGTGCTGACCATTTATGTCTCTCTTTCCTATAACAGATTGCACTTCTCCCCCTATCATTTTGTCTCCATATGTCATTTTCATGGTTTGTCTTCCCCACTGTATTTAATAGTTATGACATTGTACACCACTTAAACAGTTTTTAAGCGGTAAATCAAATTTTAAATAAAACTTGGAAAAATGGGAGTGTGTGGAGGTCTGTACTTTGTGTCTGCAGTGGTCATCTGGTCACTTTGGATACCTTCTGGGCATTTAGATCTGCTTTTAGATCACCTAAGTCACTACGTATAAGTTCCGTCTAGGCAGTTGTCACCCACCACGCCTCTGGTCAGGAAAACAGAGGGTGCTGGTAGGGACCAAACTCGGACCCCGATGTGTACCCCTGCAAATGAGATAACCCTGTTGGCCTGAACCCAGCCCAGGCACTTGCCTAAGGCCTTCAAATGTACTGGCTGCTCCAGTAAAAATACACCAGCGCACAAAAGAGTTAGTGCAAAAATAATAACTTTTATTTTAGCCCTTTTACTGGGCACCGGTCAGAATGGCTTAGTTGGTAATTAGCAAACATTAAAGGAAAAACAGGTAAAAGTTTGCATCAAAACAAAATACTTTCCAACTTGGATTTTTCTGTTAGGATGATACTTTTAAAGACTTGCAATTCTTTACAGGCATTAAAGCATTATTGAGATACAAGTGAAAAAATAACACTGTAGTTTGGTAGCTTCAAACTGCTTGTGTGGCAGGTGGAAGCTGTGATGTAATTAGGCACAATGATGGCTGCCTTCAAGTAAATTTCTTCCAACAGGAATCGGACCTTTTCCGCGAGAACCACAAGTCCCGTGAGAACCGGCGGCAGTGTTTCAGTGAGCGGCGCAGGGCGGAGCAGGAGTTCTAAAAGCTTGCTCCTGTGCGTGCCGGCCCGGGTGCACTGCTGGCTTGTGATGGCTGACATCGGCAGGAGGGGTTCAGGCAGGATACACCACTGGACCATCAGGAAAAAGGTACGTGGGAAGGGGTAAAAAATAGTACAGTACTGTATACAGTACTGTATTAACATAGGCCGACTTACGACTGAATCAACTTACGACCTAGTAGTCGGAACCGATGGCGGTCGTAAGTTGACAACTACCTGCACTGCCTTTCTTGGGCTGCCTTAAAATGACAGGCTTCTCTCTAACAGCAGTCCAGCTCATTGGTTTAGCCCAGAGAATGACCTGGGAAAAAAATTTGTCCCCGTCACCGCCCCATCCCCACGACCAGGGCCGGATTAGAGGATAGGCCCAGTATGCACGTGCCTAGGGCCCGACATTGGCAGGGGGCCCTAATGGATGGCAGCGGCGGGCCCCTCCAGCATCAACAGCAAGATCAGAAGTAAAATCGGCAACATCCCCCCTCCCTCCCCGGCATCAACCGCAAGATCGGAACTTCCAATTTTGCTGTTGATGTGCGTTGCCAATTTTACTTCCGATCTTGCTGGAACTTCCGATTTTGCTATAAGCAAAATCGCCCCCTCCCTCCCCCCCTGCAACAACAGCAAGATCAGCAACAGCAACCGGTGCTCATCCCAAAGAGTCCCTGGCTCTGATGCAGCTTCCTGTTTCCGCCTGGGCGATTCACGTCAGAGCAGAGAGAAGCTTTGGCCGCGCATCAGCCAGCACCATTTATTGCAGGACTCAGGAGTGTCAATACACTGCTCACAGGTACTCCTTACCCCCTGCACAGGCTTCCTACCCTAAGAGCCCATGAAGGGGAGATTGAGAGCACCTGATGTACTTTTACCACTGCTTGTAGGTAAAGGAGGTCTGTCTACTCTTGTTTTCATCTAATGGGGTTGGACCATGCTGAGTTTGGAAAGTCTGGAAATTGCTCTTCTTACCTGCATGCTTCAGAGAAGAGAACTAGATTTGTTCGTGAGTCTGATATGTTAAAGGGGTTGTTCTCCTTATATGTCTATGAGTCAGTTAGGCCTGACTTTCATCTCCATAAATGCATGAGCCTAAATGTTAGTTGCATGGACCGGCATTACGAGTGATTCTATAAATTGTGCCTGACTCTGGAGGCAGTTTATAGAATCTAACTAAATACCAACTTTGTCAGTGCTGATTTTTTTGGCAATATATAGCATTTACTATAAACTGCGTACCAGAGAAAGGCTCTATATACTGAGTTATTTTTATTTGTTCATTTGTAAAGTGATTTGTTATTTCTCTTGTCTCAAATTTATATCTGCTATCTTTATATTTTGTACAGTATTAGGGGAATGCACCACTGTTTCTGTGGTATTGCATTGTATGCATTGGCTTCTTTATGGTTCAGTTTTTGTATACATATTTCTATTCCTCCCCCCCCCTCCATTTTTACCAAAGAGCAGAAGAAACATAGAAGCATGATGGCAGATAAAGGCCAAATGGCCCATCCAGTCTGCCCATCCGCAGTAACCATTATCTCTTCCTTTCTCTAAGTGATCCCATGTCCTTAGCCAGGCTTTCATGAATTCAGACAGTCTCTTATCTCCACCACCTCCTCTGGGAGACCATTCCATACAACCACCACTCTTCCTGTATAAAAAAGTATTTCCTTAAATTACTCCTAAATTACCTCTCAACTTCAACCCATACCTTGTCATTCCAGAGCTTCCTTTCAAATGAAAGAGACTCGCTTCATGCACATTTACACCATGTAGGTATTTAAATGTCTCTAATCATGTCTCCCCTCTCCTGTCTTTCCTCCAAAGTATACATATTGAGATCTTTAAGTCTGTCCCCATACGCCTTATGATGAAGACCACGGACCATTTTAATAGCCTTCCTCGGACCGACTCCATCCTTTTTATATCTTTTTGAAGGTGTGGTCTCCAGAATTTCACACAATATTCTAAATGAGGTTTCACCAGAGTCTTATACAGGGGCATCAATACTTTATTTTTCCTACTAGCCATACCTCTTTCTATGCACCCTAGCATCCTTCTAGCTTTCGCCGTCACCTTTTCAACCTGTTTGGCCACCTTAAGATCATCACATACAATTATTCCCAAGTCCCGCTCTTCTGTCATGCACATAAGTTATTCACCCCCTAAACTGTACTGTTCCTTTGGTTTGTAACACCATCCAGCATGCTGAATGCGCTGAGCTTTCCCGACGGTCAAAGAATTCCTATGAGCATCGGAACAGCGCAGAACATTCAGCATACAAGCCAGTGGTAAAATCCTCTTCCGTGCTTTTGTAAAAAGGAAGGGAGGGTTAGTTTGTGATTACTTATTCCATACTGGGTGAAGGTGATTCTGTGTGTATGAAAGACATGGTTTTCTCTTAGCATTGACCAGCCTTATTTGGCAAAATGCATCGGGTATGGTTCTTGGGAGCACTTTGCACCTTGAATAAACCTGATTTGAATCTCCTTATTTGTCTGCTGATCTTCTTTTGTTCCACATTGGGTTCTTTGGTGGACCACTTGCCTTGTTGTTTTATTACAGGTTAATATTCATGGAATGGGTTGTACTAGAGTTACAGATTTGGTTGTTTATACATACATATGGGTTACAGTTGGATGACAGAGTGAGGTAGTTGAGAGGAGTTGCAAACTTGGTTATTAATATAAACTTATGTTTCAGAGAGTATTACTGCTTTACAATGCATTTGAACACTTTTATATACGTATGGAAAGGGTTCAGAGTTAAAAGTCCTGGGCAAGAAGGTGGGAAGGGAAGGAAGTTGCGTCAGTGGAGAAGCTTCCACCCACAGACGTACGCGACTGCAGACAGGCTCCGGCGGCTTGAGCAAGTTACTCTGGAAACTTAAAACGTGCCGCGAAGGTAAGGGGGAGGGAGGGAGACAGATTTAGCCGGTAGGTAGAAAGGAGGGAGGGGGCCGTGCGCGATTGGTGACAGTGTGCGTTCCCTCCCTTAACTGTGGGGACAAGGCCATTCACCATGGATGGCCTTGTTCCTGTACCCGCAGTGAGCACTTTTTCGCCCCCCCACCATTTTGGCAGGATACCCACGGCTAGCTGTGAGTAACAGCCACCGTGTCATTCTCTAATTTAGCCTTAAACCTGTTCTGAAATGTATTTTCTTGAGTATGGCTGAGTGACCAGTCTCTGTCCTGCTCAGCCTCCATGTCTGTAGAGCCAGCTGACTCCTGACTACTGCTACTGACCTGGTCAGCTCTTTTGGTAAGGGAACACAAGTTCTTAATGCTGCTTCTTCTTGGAACTAAGCCTGCACTGGCGCTGGGTTGGTCATACAGTCTCATTAAACTTTCGATTATACTTGCAGTACGACTTCCCCCTCTTTTACAAAGGTACGCTAAGCATTTTTAGTGTGCGCTAAATGCTAATGTGTCCATAGACTAACATGCACATGTTAGCGGTTAGCACATGCTAATACACTTAGCTCACCTTTGTAAATGGAGCCCTAAGTCTAGGTTGGCCCACATCCCGCCTACTTTCTGCCCTAACCACTCCTTCAAAAACATCCCTTTTCACTCTGGGCATAGAGAAGCACTGATATGTCTAAAACCTGTTTTGATTATCGGCACTTGGACGACCTGTTTTTTTGATCTTCCAATCTTCGATTTAGGCGGGTTTTTAGACATATTTATTTTTTGATTATGAGCCCCTAAGCCTATTGTAGCATTCACCCGTGGAGAAAATCTACATGATAAACTTGTTCCATCAGCACTTCCAATTATTCATATGTCCCAGTCTAATCACATAGAACATCACCCCTGTGGGTCATGTTCAGTTTGTGATCATTCTATGCATATGTCTTCTTTTACACATCCTAGGACAGGCGGAAATTACCAACTTAATTTTTCAAACACCTGTAATGCAGATTTTGTTGTCTACATTATTGTCTGTCCTTGTAGATTGCTTTATATTTGCAAAACAAAAAGGAAGATATGAACCCATATTATTGAATATTGTAGCTGTATATTGTGAAGTGTGACGTTTGCTTTAGTCAGTCGTTGGATTGACCTAGAACATACAATTAAAGAGATTAAGTGATCCTTTTACTAAGATGCGCTAGCGTTTTTAGCGCACGCAGAAAATTATCGTGCGCTACGCTTCTAGAACTAATGCCAGCTCAAAGTCCTCATGTACGGCAACCAGGGCCCGGCACAGCGGCATGATAACCTTCTCTGATCTGTTCTTGATCCCCTTCTTTATCATTCCTAGCATTCTGTTTGCCCTTTTCGCCGCCGCCACACATTGGGTGGACGGCTTCATCGACTTGTCGATCATAACTCCCAAGTCTCTTTCCTGGGAGGTCTCTCCAAGTACTGCCCCGGACATCCTGTATTCGTGCATGAGATTTTTGTTACCTACATGCATCACTTTACACTTATCCACGTTGAACCTCATCTGCCATGTTGATGCCCATTCCTCGAGCCTGATTATGTCACGTTGCAGATCATCGCAATCCTCCTGTGTCTTCACTACTCTGAATAACTTCATATCGTTTACAAATTTAATCACCTCACTCGTCGTACCAATGTCCAGATTGTTTATAAAGATGTTGAAGAGCACGGGTCCAAGCACCGAGCCCTGCGTCACCCCACTGGCAGCAGAACTATGAGAAAGGAATCCTGTTTAAAGGAAAATGTTTTGGCATTTTTTTTTTCTTTCCTGATTGAAGCAAGGACTTGCTGTAAAAGAGAACTTTCATTTGTGATAAATCTTTTCCATGCATCATCAGCTGGTGTGGCTATATTAGAACTGGATAATAAAATTTGGAACTGGCAATTATTGGTGGAAGGTTTTTTTTCTTATCTTTTTTTTCTGCTGTGCTTATTCCAGAGTGGTCCTCCAAAGAGCTCTATACTTGTGCCTGGGGAGGGAGCATGGTTGCCAGCACTAGGCTTACCCCTGGCCCCGTCACAGAGCGTTAATTGTGGCAGTGGTGGGATTTAGTGCCACCTACAGGCCTCTTCTGGTAAAACAGTGGAATTATTTTTTCAATTTTTGCTTGGAGAGCTAATTTTCTTTGGAAAAATGCATTGTACTGTTGTCATTGCAAGAACTGCTTACAAATTTTTGCTTTTTGAATTTTGGATTAGTATACTGGCTTTTGTGGGAGATTTGATTGCTATATGCCAGTTCCAAAAGACTGAGACAAATAAATTTGATTTCAAGGTGACTGGAGGAGCAGTGTTCTTGGAGAGAGGAGCCAGACTCTACACTAAACCCAAGGCACAGACTCATCAGTGTCTGAGGTAATGGTACCCACAAGAAATCTCAAGCTGGCTGAAGAGGATATCCAAAATCAATGCTATCTAGATATATTCCCAGCTTGCCTGTTAGCTAATGCACCCCCCCACTTAATTTTCTTCTATGGTTGACTAAGTAAATTCATGTTTGGAAAATATCCCCAAACAATATCGGTTATAACGTTGACACATAAGAACATAAGCAGTGCTTCTGCTGGGTCAGACCATCACACCCAGCAGTCCGCTCACACGGCAGCCCATCAGGTTCAGGACCTGTATGTTAATCCTCTAGCTATACCCTTCTATTCCCTTTTCCTTCAGGAAATCATCTAATCCCTTCTTGAAACCCAATACTGTACATTGTCCTATCACATCCTCTGAAAGCGCATTCCAGGTGTCCACACCCTTTGGGTGAAGAAGAACTTCCTATCATTGGTTCTGAATCTGTCCCCTCTCAATTTTTCCGAATGCCCTCTCGTTCTTGTAGTTTTCGAAAGTTTGAACAATCTGTCCCTCTCCATGCCCCTCATGATCTTGTAAGTCTCTATCATGTCCCCTCTAAGTCTCCGTTTTTCTAGGGAAAAGAGCCCTAGCTTCTCCAATCTTTCAGCGTATGAAAGGTTTTCCATACCTTTTATCAAGCGCGTTGCTCTTTTCTGAACCCTCTCGAGCATCGCCATATCCTTCTTAAGGTACGGCAACCAATATTGAACGCAGTACTCCAGATGCGGGAGCACCATCGCCCGATACAACGGCAGGATAACATCCTTCGTTCTGGTTGTAATACCTTTCTTGACAATACCTAGCATTCTGTTCGCCTTCTTAGAGGCCGCTGCGCACTGTGCCGATGGCTTCATTGTTTTGTCCACCAGTACCCCTAAGTCCTTCTCTTGGCTACTTTCACCCATTACCAGCCCTCCCATCGTATAGCTGTACATTGGGTTTCTGTTTCCTACAAGTAACACTTTACATTTCTCTACATTAAACTTCATCTGCCATTTATTTGCCCACTCTCCCAGTTTGTTTAGGTCCCTTTGTAAATCTTCACAATTCTCCTTAGTCCTAACCCCACTAAAAAGTTTTGTGTCATCTGTGAATTTTATAACTTCACACTTCGTCCCTGTATCTAGGTCATTAATAAATATATTGAATAGCAGCGGTCCAAGTACCGACCACTCGTGACCCTTCTTCAGTCCGAGTAGTGGCCCTTCACTCATACTCTTTGCTTCCTGCCCGACAGCCAATTTTTGATCCATCTATGTACGTCACCTTCCACCCCATGGTTCTTCAGTTTCCGTAGTAGGCGTTCATGGGGTACCTTGTCGAAGGCTTTTTGAAAATCCAAGTATACGATGTCTTAGGGGGCCCCTTTGTCCATTTGTTTGTTAATTCTTTCAAAGAAGTGCAGTAAGTTCGTTAGGCATGATCTTCCCTTGCAGAAGCCATGTTGGCTTGTTTTCATCAGTTTGTTCCTTTCTAGATGCTCATCGATGCAGTCTTTTATCAGCGCTTCCGCCATCTTCCCTGGGACCGAAGTCAGGCTTACCGGTCTGTAGTTCCCCGGGTCACTTCTCAATCCTTTTTTAAAGATGGGTGTAACATTTGCTATCTTCCAATCCTCTGGGATCACCCCTGTTTTTAGGGATAGATTACAAACCTGCTGTAGTAATTCCGCTACTTCTTCCTTTAGTTCTTTCAGTACCCTATGGTGGATTCCATCAGGTCCCGGAGATTTGTCAGTTTTTAATCTATCTATCTGCTTGAGTATGTCTTTGAGGCTTACCTCCAAAGATGTTAATTTTTCTGCTTGATCTTCTTTGAAGATCTTTTCAGGTTCCGGCACGTTGGATGTGTCCTCTCTTGTAAATACTGACGAAAAGAACCTGTTTAATTTTTCCGCCACTTCTTTTTCCTCCTTCACAATTCCCTTCCTATCTCCTTCATACAGCGGTCCCACCTCCTCCCTTGCCGACTGCTTCCCTTTAACATATCTGAAGAACGGTTTGAAATTTCGTGCTTCCCTGGCTAGCCTCTCTTCATATTCTCTTTTTGCTCTTCTAACCACTCGGTGACATTCTTTTTGATGCTTCCTGTGCTCTTTCCAGTTTTCCCGTTTTGTCCTTTTTCCACATCCGGAATGATTTTTTCTTGTCTCCTATCATTTTCTTAACTTCTTTAGTTATCCAAGCTGGATCTTTTGTTCGGTTCTTCTTGCATCCTTTTCTAAATCTGGGGATATACAGATTTTACGCTTCGCTCACCAAGTCCTTAAATAAAGACCAGGCTTGCTCCACCGTCTGCGATTTCTTTGAGCTGTTTCTAAGTTTCTTTCTTACCATTACTCTCATAGCTTCGTAGTTCCCTTTCTTGAAGTTTAAAGTCGCTGTGGTTCTCTTCCCCTTTGATGTTCCTATTTTGACTTTGAACTGGATCATATTGTGATCGTTGTTTCCTAACGGTCCCACTACTTCCACTTCCTTTGCAGGTCCTCTTAGCCCGTTGAGGATTAGGTCTAGAGTGGCATTCCCCCTCATTGGCTCTCTGACAAGCTTCTCCATGAAGCAGTCTTGCATAGCCTCCAGGAATCTGGTTTCCCTAGTGCATTTTGAGCATCCAAGACTCCAGTCTATCCTGGGGTAGTTGAAGTCTCCCATAACAATGGTGTTACCGTTTTTGCATTCTCGCCTCATCTCAGCTACCATTTCTTCATCGTTTACTTCGGTTTGCCCAGATGGACGATAGTACAGGCCCATCTTTATCTCGGGCCCATTCCCTCCTGGTATTTTAACCCATAGTGATTCCAATTTGTCAGTCGTTGCCGCTGTGTCCACTCTGATCGAGTGAATGTTATCCTTTATGTATAGGGCTATTCCTCCTCCTTTCTGATCTGACCTGTCTTTGCGATAGAGTTTATACCCCGGCAGTACTATGTCCCATTTGTTTTCTTCATTCCACCATGTTTCAGAGACCCCAATGATGTCTAGGTTTTCTTTTATGGCCATAACTTCTAGTTCTCCCATTTTGTTCCTTAGGCTCCTTGCATTAGTATACATGCAATTTAAGCCCTGATATTTTCTTGTCTTCATTTTCTTTTCCTGTTGTGCGTTCTTCTTATCATCCTCTTCTTGTCATGTCAACTCTTGTTCTATGCCCACTTTGTTTTCCCCCTGTGTTACGTTCTTATCATCCTCTTGTTCCATTAACTCTTGTTTGCTTGTTGTGTCTTCCCAGCATTTTTCCCATCTTCTCGGGATACCTTCTTCCGAATTATCGACACCTGGTCGACTGTTGGCTTTCCCCTTCTTCTTAGTTTAAAGCCTGCTCTATTCCTCTCCTGACGTTGTTTGCTAGAAGTCTAGTTCCCGCCATGCTCAGGTGTAGTCCATCTCTCCTGAAGAGCTTGTTCTTGCCCTAAAAGGTTGTCCAGTTTCTCACGAAGTGAAACCCTTCTTCCTCACATCATCTCCTCATCCATGCATTTATTGATTGCAGCTCCGTCTGCCTCTTCACATCTGCCCTTGGTACTGGTAGGATCTCTAAAAAGCTATCTTCTGAGTCCTTATCTTCAACTTCCTTCCCAGAATCTTGAACTGTTCGATCAGTGCGTTCCTGCTGTAATCTCTCCTGTTGACATCATTTGTCCCAATGTGGATCATCACTGCAGTCTCTTCCGTCTCTGCTCCTTCTAGGATCCTTTAAATCTTGTCTACGATGTCCTTTGTTCTTGCTTCTGGGAGGCAGGTCACTAGCCGATCCTCTCTCCCTCCTGTATGTGGCTATCCACTTGCCTTAGGATCGAGTCTCCCACTTGGATTGCAGACTTTCCCTTTTTCAGTTTTCGCTCTGGTCGCAGGTCTGTGTCCTCGGCGTACTGTACTGCTTCCACTTCGGGGCACCGGCAAGACCTTGCCTCCCCTTCCTGCGGGATTCCTCTATGGGCTTCCTCTTCCTTGGAGTCAGATTGTTCTTGTCCTCCATTCCAAGTGGGTGTATCTTTGACCTTCCTACGACATTCGTGTTCTTCCACCTTCCTGTAGGCCTCCTTGATGAACTGGCTTTCTTCTCTTCTCTGTCTCCCTCCTCGGTGCCTCGTTTGCCTTGCAATCTGCTTTCAACTTGCTCCTCGCTGCTCTCTTTGCTCGATGCTGTAGATACCCATACCAAAGGCTACAAACCTCAACCTAACAAAAGCAGAAAATTTCAGGCTGATAGTGGGAATTCCTTGGCCTACCAAACTATTGGAATTCTGTGTTAGTATACAACTAGCTAAATTTATAGACCAAACAGATGGATTCCACAAATCACAACATGGCTTCAGATCAAAACACAGCACTGAATCCCTATTACTTGAACTAACATCAAAAGTAAAGCATCAACTCAGCAAAGGCAAATAATCCATACTACTACAATCTGACATCTCAGCAGCTCTTACTTCTCAAATTAAGTGAATTTGGAGTATAGCGTGTAGTACTACAATAGTACACACAATTCCTAAAAAAATAGAACATATTAAGTTTGGAAAGATGATAAGAAATCCCAGCAATGGAAAGCCAACTGTGGAATTCCACAAGGCTCTCCACTATCACCTACGCTGTTTAAGAACATAAGAATAGCCTTACCGGGTCAGATCGAGATGGTCCATCAAGTCCAGTAGCCCGTTCTCACAGTGGCCAATCCAGGTCACTAGTACCTGGCCAAAATCCAAAGAGTACATAAGAACATAAGAAGTGCCTCTGCTGGGTCAGACCAGAGGTCCATCGCGCCCAGCAGTCCGTTCGCGTGGCGGCCCATCAGGTCTAGGACCTGTGTAGTAGTCCTCTATCTGTACCCCTCTATCCCTTTTTTTTTTATCCTACCTTATCTATATCCTTCTAACTGTACCCTTCTTCATCCTATATCTTCCCTATCTATATCCTTCAATAACTTCTTTCAAGAATTTATCAATTTCTCTTTGAAACCCTGTAAAGTACTCTGTCCTATCACACCCTCCGGAAGCGCATTCCAAGCATCCACCACCCTCTGAGTAAAGAAGTACTTCCTGGTATTGGTTCTAAACCTGTCCCCTTTTAGTTTCTCCGAGTGCCCTCTTGTTCTTGTAGTTCCCTGTAGGCTGAAGAATCTGTTCCTCTCCACATTCTCAATGCCCTTCATGATCTTATATGTCTCTAAGAACATAAGAACATAAGAAGTTGCCTCCGCTGAGTCAGACCATAGGTCCATCCTGCCCAGCGGTCCGCTCCCACGGCGGCCCATCAGGCCCATCGCCTGAGTAGTGGTCTATACCTATCTATACCCTTCAATCCCTTTTTCTTCTAGGAATCTATCCAAACCTTCTTTGAAACCATTTAATGTTTTGTTGTCTACAACAGCCTCTGGAAGCGCGTTCCATGTATCCACCACCCTCTGAGTGAAAAAGAACTTCCTAGCGTTTGTTCTAAACCTGTCCCCTTTCAATTTCTCCGAGTGCCCCCTTGTACTTGTGGTGCCCCTTAATTTGAAAAATCTGTCCCTGTCTACTTTTTCTATGCCCTTCAGGATCTTGAAGGTTTCTATCATGTCTCCTCTAAGTCTCCGCTTTTCTAGTGAGAAAAGTCCCAACTGCTTCAATCTGTCGGTATATGGCAGATTTTCCATTCCCTTTATCAGTTTAGTTGCTCTTCTCTGTACTCCCTCAAGTACTGCCATGTCCTTCTTGAGGTACGGCGACCAGTACTGGACACAGTACTCCAGATGCGGCCGCACCATTGCACGATACAGCGGCATGATGACTTCCTTCATCCTGGTCGTAATACCCTTCTTAATGATACCCAACATTCTGTTTGCTTTCTTTGAGGCTGTGGCGCACTGCGCCGATGCCTTCAGTGTTGCGTCTACCATCACTCCCAGGTCTCTCTCCAGGTTACTGACCCCTAGCGGTGTTCCCCCCATTCTGTATGTGAACATCGGGTTCTTTTTCCCCACGTGCATGACCTTGCATTTCCCTATGTTGAAGCTCATTTGCCATTTTTTGGCCCACTTTTCCAGCTGCGTTAGATCCTTTTGGAGATCTTCGCAGTCTTCCCTGGTTTGAGCCCTGCTGTATAGTTTGGTGTCATCTGCAAATTTAATGACCTCACACTTGGTTCCCGCCTCTAGGTCGTTTATGTAAATATTGAACAGGAGCGGTCCTAGCACCGACCCCTGTGGAACTCCGCTCGTGACCCCTTTCCAGCCTGAGTAATGGCCCTTTACTCCAACCCTCTGCTTCCTGTTTGCCAGCCAGTTTCTGATCCATCGGTGGACCTCCCCTTGCACCCCGTGGTTCCATATCTTCTTAAGCAGTCTCTCGTGTGGTACCTTGTCGAAGGCTTTTTGGAAGTCAAGGTAAATGATGTCTATAGATTCCCCTTTATCCACCTGGTTGTTCACCCCCTCAAAGAAGTACAATAAGTTGGTGAGGCATGACCTGCCCTTGCAGAAGCCATGTTGACTCGGTTTTAGCTGCCCATTTTTTTCGGTGTGTTCACAGATGCTGTCTTTAATTAGTGCCTCCATTATCTTTCCCGGGACTGAGGTCAGGCTCACCTGCCTGTAGTTTCCTGGGTCGCCCCTTGAGCCCTTCTTGAAGATGGGCGTAACATTTGCTATTTTCCAATCCTCCGGGATCTCTCCAGTTTTTAAGGATAGGCTGTATATCTGTCGAAGTGGCTCCACTATTTCGTTTTTTAGTTCCTTGAGTACCCTTGGGTGAATGCCATCCGGACCTGGCGATTTGTCGCTCTTTAGTCTGTCTATCTGCCTCTATCATGTCTCCTCTGAGTCTCCGCTTTTCCAGGGAGAAGAGCCCCAGTTTTTCTAGCCTGTCTGCGTATGAATGGTTTTCCATACCCTTTATCATATGTGTAGCTCGTTTCTGGACCCTCTCAAGTATCGCCATATCCTTCTTCAGGTACGGCGACCAGTACTGAACACAGTACTCCAGATGTGGTCGCACCATCGCTCGATATAGCGGCAGGATAACTTCCTTCGTTCTGGTTGCAATACCCTTCTTGATGATACCCAACATTCTGTTCGCTTTCCTTGAGGCCGCTGCGCATTGTGCCGATGGCTTCATTGTGGTGTCCACCAGCACTCCCAAGTCCTTTTCAAGGTTGCTTTCCCTCAGTACCAACTCCCCCATTTTGTAGCAGAACCTCGGGTTCTTTTTCCCCACATGCATGACCTTGCATTTTTCCACATTGAAGCTCATTTGCCATTTATTAGCCCACTCCTCCAGCTTGTTCAGATTCCTTTGTAATTCTTCGCATTCCTCTACTGTTCCTACCCTGCTACAGAGTTTGGTGTCATCCGCAAATTTTATAACTTCACACTTCATCCCTGTTTCTAAGTCATTAATAAATACATTGAACAACAGCGGTCCGAGTACTGACCCCTGCGGAACACAGCTTGTGACCTCTCTCCAGTCTGAGTAGTGGCCCTTCACTCCCACCCTCTGATTACTGCCTGCCAACCAGTGCTTAACCAATCTGTGTACGTCTCCTTCCATCCTGTGGTTCCACAGCTTCCTAAGCAGCCGCTCGTGGAGTACCTTGTCAAAGGCTTTTTCGAAGTCCAGATAAATGATGTCTATGGAATCTCCTCTGTCCATCTGTCTGTTTATCTCTTCAAAGAAGTGTAGTAAGTTCGTTTGACACGACCTTCCTTTGCAGAAGCCGTGTTGGGTCATTTTCAGTAGCCTATTTCTGTCTATGTGCTCACTGATGCTGTTTTTTATTAGTGCTTCCACCATCTTGCCAGTAGCAACATTCCATGCTACTGATCCAGTTCAAGTAGTAGCTTCCCCCATGTCTTAATAATAGACTATGGACTTTTCCTTCCAGGAAATTGTCCAAACCTTTTTTAAAACCAGCTACGCTATCTACTCTTACCATCTATTTGAGAGCTCTGGGACACAATCTGCCCTTGACTTAAGATCAAATATTCTACGCAGATGATATCTTCATTCTCTGTACAGCCAAAGACCCATCTCATAATACCACACATTTGAAAAACACGATTGACAACCTAAATGACTGGGCGATAAAGAATTTTCTCAAACTGAACAAATCAAAGACAAGAATATTATTGTTAGAGACCATAACTCCATACCTGGCTGGACCATCAGGAATTCTAATGGTACGCAGGGGAGGCGGGAGGGATTCTTAGAATCGGCTGGGATAGGAGGTGGTAGGGATCCCTGCTATCTCGACCCACTGCTGGACCACCAAGGATTTAAAAGGTACACCGGGGAGGGGGATGGAGGTAAAATTTATTAGAGTCGGCCGGGAAGGAGACAGAAGGGATCCCTCCTGTCCTGGCCCACCACTGGCCCACCAGATCTCACAGCTTACTTTATTTCTGAAAGGAATATACAGTTTCATCTTCATCCCTTGCAGTATTATATGGCTAATTCTCACTCTGGTTAGTATTGGTCATCTAGCCATTAGTGCTGCCCGATTCAGGAAAAAATATTTTGATTTGATTCGATTCGATTCAGCCTACTGAATCGATTTTTCGATTTGATTCGATTTTCCTGCCCAAATGGGTATTTTTTTTCAAACATCCTGGTGGGTTTATTTTATAGCCTCTTCACCCCCTTACCCTCTCCTACCCACACTGATGCTGTGGTGTAAACAAAATAAACAAAAAAGACTTTTCCTCTCTGTTAAATCTTAACTCACGTTCGCGGTCTAACACCACCTCTGGCAGGATACACATTTCAAATCTGACATATTGTAATCACAAAATAGAAAATAAAATGATTTTTTCTACCTTTTGTTGTCTGGTCATTATTCAGATCTTGTTGATCCCAGGCTCTGGTTGTCTTCTGATAACTCACTTGCCAGGATGTCCTTCTTTCTTCGTGCTAACCATCCATCTTCTTTTTTTTCAATTATCTTTATTAACAATTGCAAAGGAACAAACAACCAGGAGCAGAACAAGCAGAAACAGAGCATTCAAAAGTAGAACAGATAATAATGACAACAAAGGCCCACAGTACAAAGAAACCTCCGGGATGATTGCCCATCACAATTGGCATTTTGAATTAACAAACCCCACCAAGCAGACACTCCCAAAACCTCACGCCCACACCTCAAGACACAACTAGACTCCGCACTCACACCTCGAAACAGCCATACACTCAAATGCGCACTCCCGCACCCCCAGAGATGGCGCTACCCAGAAAGAAACACAAAAGGAAAGAGAGCAACAGCCCTCAAGAGGAGGATTCCGTGTCCGCTGCCTCCAGGTTGGAACAGACCTTCAACGCCCGCTGCCAGAGATCACGGTAGCAGCGGTGAGTCAGAGTCCCAGACTTAGGGACACGTTGAAGCTCATACCGCCCCACCTCCATCAATCAATCCCTCCATTGTGGAAAGGAAGCCACAGAATCGCCCACCCAATGGTGCAACAAGAACTTTTTTACCACCAAGCCAGCCATGTAGAGAACCCTGCGCTGGGGAAGCATAAGTCAAGTCACCTTGATCCCCCAAGAGCAGAAAACCATAAGACCATGGCACAGCTCTCCAGAGAATGCGCTCTAAAAAAGGGAGAACTTGCAGCCATAATGCAGAAGAAGGGCATTCCAAAAAATGGTGAAGAAGGGTACCTGAGAAATGATTGCATTTGGTACAAGCTGCATCCTCCCAAAGGCCCATACGAGCTTCCTGAACCTGAGAAATATAAGCCCGGTGCAAAATTTTAAATTGCATTTCCCTAAAATCCGTGGACCCCCCCATGGTGTTCACAGTGGCAAAGAGATCAAGAAAGGCCTTACGATCCATGGGGATGCCCAGCTCTGATTGCCACTGGGAAGCCAGACGATCGATAGATCCCAGGCCCGATGCGTTTTTCAGAATCCGATACCAGGTAGCTAAGGTGTTAAAAGCAGGAGAGACCTGAAAAAATTGAGCATCCAAGGGACCACAGAGCCAAGCATCCCCCCAGCAGCGTTCTAAGGACAAGTAATAATGCCGAGCCTGAAGGTAAGTCCAAAAGTGGGTCTGAGGTAGTCGCCAGTGAGTCTGCAACTGGGCAAAAAAAGGAAAAGGACCCCCCCCCCACCGCAAGGATATCCTGGAGAGTTCTACCCCCTCTCTGCTCCCACTGCCGAAACCAAGCATGGCTCACGCCTGGGGGAAAGTCAACATTGCCATATAACTGCAACAAAAGGGAGGCTTCCGGAGTTTTCCCCTGCCGTCGCCGCCACCAGCGCCACGCACGCCGTAGAGGTAAGAGATACGCAAACTTAGCCCCACCCCCCGGTATAGCCGACAACGGGACATGCAGAAGGGACAAAACCGAATGCGGGGCACACCAGGACTCTACCCATCCCTGGGAAGAGAATTTATAACATCCCGACCATCCTTCATGTATAAAGCGAAAAAAAGCGGCGACATTATAATAGCGAAGATCGGAAAGGTTCAAACCACCCCTATATTTATCCAAAGCTAAGGTGGCGTAGCTAATCCGGGTTCGCTTATGACGCCAAATGAAAGAGGTGATAATGGAACGAAACAGACGTACCTCTTTACCAGTAACCCAAATGGGCACAGCCTGCAACGGATACAAAATCTTGGGGAGAAGTACCATCTTAGTCAATGCCACCCGCCCCCAAACACCCAGTGGGAGATCCCTCCATTTATCACACAATTGCCGAATCGCCTCCAGATGACGTGTCACATTAGATCGGTACAGTAGCTTGAAGTCCGGACTTAAATATACACCCAGGTAACGCATCGGCCCCCTCACCGGCGGTATCTCGAGACTCGCATGCCAGGGCTCCACCGTAGTAGACCGCAAGGGAAGAAGTTCAGACTTATCACAATTAACGCGCAAACCAGAAAGATCCCCAAAGGAATGGACCAGAGCAAGGACCTGCCCCAGATCTCGTCGGGGTTGATCCAGATAAAGGAGAATGTCATCGGCAAAAAGATTGATGCGACTCTCCTTGTTCCCAATGCGAATGCCCTGAATGGTCGGATCGCCACGGATCTTAGCAGCCAAGGGTTCGATCGCTAACACAAAAAGCAACTGGGACAACGGGCAGCCCTGTCGCATCCCCCTTCCCAAAGCAAACGGGGCAGTAAACTGACCATTAATTAAAAGTCTAGCCTGTGGCAGTATATATAAGCTACTGATCCAATGATGAATAGGTCCCTCTATGCCAAACTGACGCAAAACCCAGAAGAGATATTGCCAAGAAATACTATCAAATGCCTTCTCCATGTCCAGGCCTACAATAGCCGATGCGCCCTCCAGTCCACGCCTGGAGTGAAGGGCCATCAAAGCTCTGATCAAATTCATTGACGCATATCTGCCCGGCACAAAGCCACCCTGGTCTTCATGTATCAAGAGCGGCAGAAAGGCATTGAATCTATGCGCCAAGATCACAGCAAAAAGCTTGGCATCCTGATTAAGGAGGGAAATAGGCCGGTAAGAACCCACCTGGGCCGGGTCCTTGCTAGGTTTAGGCAACAGCACAACGTGGGCCATGTTAGGAGTCCCCAAACCCCGATTCTCGGAGAGCGCATTAAACGCCCCCGCCAAAGCAGGAGAGATCTGATCCGACAGAATCTTGTAATATTCAGAGCCAAACCCATCTGGACCCGGGGCCTTAGTCAATTTAAGCTTCTTAATACCAATCAGTACTTCTTCGGAACTAATAGGCACATTCAGTTGCTCCAACTGAGCTGCTGTCAACCGAGGAAGCTGAAGCCCCTGGAAGAAAGCGTCTCTATCAGCATCCGAGAACGGGCGATTAGCATACAGAGATTCATAAAAGTGAACAAATTTCTGTTGAATCTGCCGTCCCTGCGTGTAACAAGTACCCTTCGGGTCCCGGATGGACAGGACAACCTGTCGGGCGCGCGGAGGCCGTACCAAATTGGCCAACAATCTCCCCGTCTTACCCCCCCAGGCGTACAACTTATACCGTTGAAAATAGATATCGCGAGAGGCCCGCTGTGTCAAGATGGCATCTATCCGCCGCCGGACAGTCAGCAAACGAAGTTTATTATCCGCCGAAAGAGAAGTACAATGGCACTCTCTCAACTGCCGAAGCTCCCCCGATAAAGTCAACAATTCCGCATCCAGGGACTTCCACTTGCGAGAGAGATAAGCAATGATAAACCCCCGCAGAACCGCCTTGGAAGCCTCCCAATAGGTCACTGGATGAACATCATCTGTATTATTGTGAGAACTATACTCCGACCACTGTTCCCGAAGATATTTATGAAATTCGAGATCTCTATACAGGTAACACGGAAATTTCCAATGTCGCTCCTCGGGTTAACATAAGAACATAAGCAGTGCCTCCACCGGGTCAGACCATAGGTCCATCCTGCCCAGCAGTCCGCTTCCGCGGTGGCCCAAACAGGTCACGACCTGTCTGAATCACCAGAAGGGGCCCCCTTGCCACCTTGGTTTCCCATTGAGTCCTATCTTCCCATCGAAGTCCTAACCCTCCGGTCTTCCACATGCACGACCTGGTTGGGTTTCTATACTTATTACCTGGTTAGCTTTCTATACCTGTGTTACATCCCAGCACCTCTCTCAGTATCCCACGATCCCTTTATCCCTCAGGAATCCGTCCAATCCCTGTTTGAATCCTTGTACTGTACTCTGCCTGATCACTTCCTCCGGTAGCGCATTCCAAGTGTCCACGACCCTTTGTGTGAAAAAAAACTTCCTTGCATTTGTTTTGAACCTATCTCCCTTCAGTTTCTCCGAATGCCCCCTCGTACCTGTTGTCCCCTTCAGCCTGAAGAATCTGTCCCTATCCACCCTCTCTATGCCCCTCATGATCTTGAAGGTCTCTATCATATCTCCCCTGAGCCTCCTTTTTTCCAGAGAGAAGATCCCCAGCCTATCCAACCTCTCGGCGTATGGGCAGTGTTCCAGCCCTCTTACCAGTTTCGCTGCTCTCCTCTGGACTCTCTCAAGTACCGCCATGTCCTTCTTGAGGTACGGCGACCAATATTGAACGCAGTATTCCAGATGTGGACGCACCATCGCTCGATACAATGGCATGATGACTTCCCGAGTCCTGGTTGTTATGCCCCTCTTTATGATGCCCAGCATCCTGTTGGCTTTTTTCGAGGCTGCTGCGCACTGTGCAGATGGCTTCAGTGATGCATCCACCAGCACACCCAAGTCTCTCTCAAGACTGCTGTCTCCCAACAATGCCCCCCCCAATTTGTAGTTGAACAATGGGTTCTTTTTCCCTATATGCATGACCTTGCATTTTTCCACGTTAAAGCGCATTTGCCATTTGTTTGCCCAGTCTTCCAGCTTGTCCAGGTCCCTTTGCAGGTCCTCACACTCTTCCCTGGACCTAACTCTGCCGCACAGTTTGGTATCGTCTGCAAATTTTATAACCTCGCACTTTGCCTCCTTTTCCAGGTCATTGATAAATATGTTGAAGAGTAACGGCCCCAGCACCGATCCCTGTGGCACACCGCTTGTGACTCCCCGCCAGTCAGAATATTGTCCCTTTACTCCGACCCTCTGCAGTCTACCCGACAACCAGTGCTCAATCCATCTGTGCACATCCCCTCCCACCCCGTGGTTCCACAGCTTCCTAAGCAGCCTTTCAT
Source organism: Geotrypetes seraphini (assembly GCF_902459505.1). Taxonomy (NCBI): domain Eukaryota; kingdom Metazoa; phylum Chordata; class Amphibia; order Gymnophiona; family Dermophiidae; genus Geotrypetes; species Geotrypetes seraphini. Next base: position 141,776,095 of record NC_047088.1, on the reverse strand, counting down.
GTGGCACCTTGTCGAAAGCCTTTTGAAAATCGAGGTAAATGATGTCTATAGGTTCCCCATTGTCCACCCGACTGCTTATTCCCTCAAAGAAGTACAGAAGGTTCGTTAAGCATGACCTTCCCTTACAGAATCCATGCTGGCTTGTTCTCAGTAGGCCATTTCTCTCGATGTGCTCGCAAATACTGTCCTTGATCATAGCTTCCATCATCTTCCCTATAATTGGGAAGATGGTGGAAGCTATGATCAAGGGTTCTGGTGCAAACTGAAGCTCCATGACAACAGGCGAATGATCCGACAGGGGAACCTCTTCAACCTCTACCCCAGACACCCTGGGGAGCAGAGAGGGCGATACCAATAGGTAATCCAATCTAGCATAGACATTGTGGGGGTGCGAGTAAAATATGTAAGTGCGTTCTGTAGGGTGCAAAATCCTCCAGGTGTCCAATAACTGCAACTGGCTAAGCAAAAAATTCACTCCCTTAGCTCCATGGTCCCTGGCCCCCGTCTTTACCGGATTGCAATCCAGGGCAGGGTCCGCAGTAATGTTAAAATCCTCTCCCACCAACGGCTGGTAATCAGGATACATGGCTATCTTGGCCAGCAAAGCTGAAAAAAATTTATGATTATACACATTAGGAGCATACAGATTACACAATAACCATTTATGCCCCCACAATTCTCCCAACACTATAACATAGCGGCCATCCTGATCTTGGAGAACTTTATGAGTGTGGAAAGGCAATTGTTTGTGAATGAGGATGGCAACCCCTCGCTTCCGGGTGTCAAAGGAAGACGAGCATACCTCGCCCACCCAGTCTCTCCGAAGCTTGAGGTGTTCCGTAACGGAAAGATGGGTCTCCTGCACAAAGGCGATATCAGTCCTCCTCTTGCGGAACCAGGTCAAAACTTTCTTCCTCTTGATAGGAGAGTGAATCCCGTCCACATTTAAGGTAGCTATAATCAACTTAGTCATTAGGAACAAGGTCTCCCAGGCGAATAACAGAATACAGTATAGTACAATAGACAGGCAGCCCCCCAGCTAGGCCCCCCATCCAGGAATACTGGAGCTGAAACACTCTAAAGAAAAGCAGGGAGCACAAAGGCAAGGCCAACCACCCCCAAGAGCGCGGCACCACCACACACACATCACTCACTCCTACCCATACAGACACCCACCACACGGAGCCACAGTCAACCACAACATTCACTCTCCTACAACCCCACCCAAACCACCCCTCTCCTTGCCCCCCCAACCTCAACCCACTCCCCTGAGAAATAGTTCCCCAGAGCCCTCCCCAAACTCCCCCAATACAAAAGAAAAAACTAAGAGCAAAAAATCCCACTCTCAGAAAGCGGAACAACCTAAAGTCCTGAACTGAGCTCTCCTTGACCCCCAGTCTCCCAAAACAACTTCAACTGCCCCTGATGATGGGAAAAACAGCCAGCGCCAGAGCATATCGATCTCCCTCAATCGGCCCAGTCCAGACAGACCCCCAGCAGGGTAGAGCAGCAGAGAGTCCATAACAAAATATACTGTCCTCAACGTCAAACAGGCCGACGCCTGGGACCAAACAGAACAAAAAGGTCACCAAGCCTCGAACCTCCCAGACCCTGCAACTCGCCCCCACACAAGCTGGCAGGGTGCAGACATAGCTTCCCTCAATGGCCCAGGTATCCAATAGGTCTCACAAAGAAATAAAGGCCGCAAAGTGAAAGTACTGAGTGCAAGCTACCGCATCAGGGAACCGGCGCAGCCCCCGACGCCCCCTCTTCGGCCGCCGCCGGCAGGGAGTCTAGAAATTGTTGTGCTGCTGCCCGATCCACAAAGGTATAAGGTTTTCCCTCTCTCCAGATGCGCAGCGATGCCGGGTACACCAGTGCAAAGCGCATTCCTCGTCGGTGAAGCGCGGTGCAGAGGGGCGCCATCCCTTTACGGAGAGAAGCCACATGAGGAGAATAGTCGTTGAACAACAACAGCTTCTGTCCTTCATAATCCAGCTGGCCCACTTTCCGGTACGCTTGTAGTACTTGCTCCTTTTCTCTCCAGTTGAGATACCGGGCAATCGCAGTCCTAGGGCGGTTCTGATCTCCCAGGCGTTGTCCCAGGCGGTGTGCTCGCTCACATAGAAACCCACTCGGTGGAGGATCCAAGTCCAGTCGAGTCGGAAGCCAGGTCTGAAAAAAATGGTAAAGGTCCTGGTCAGCCCGAAACTCAGGGAGACCCACTATGCGGAGATTATTCCGGCGTTGGCGATTCTCCTGTTCATCAATGCGATCTGTCAACCCCGTCACCTGTGCCTGCAGCGCGGCCACGCTGTTACGATCCCGCAGGGCCGCATCCTCCCCGTCTGAGACACGCTGCTCCACCGCCGCAATCCGAGTTGCCTGCGACTCGAAGCGTTCATGAATGTTGTTCACTGCAGATTAAAGTTTGTGGAGACGATCCTCCAGCGCCGCGGTCACCATTCGTGAAATTTCTTGGGCCCACTCTCCCCATTGCGCTGGGGCTGGAGACGGAGTCAGCGGCGACGCCATTTTATGTGCAGGGAAGACAGACTTAGCTTTTGGCGTCTTTGCTGAGTGAACCGGCATTCCGGCCCCAAACCGCCGCTCCAAAGGTCACATGCTCACCCAAAGCAGAGAGAAGGGCTCTGGTAACAGCGATGCCGATCAGGCAGTAATTTAAGAGATTAGTGCTGAGTTTTGGAGACCGGAGGTCCAAGAGCTCGAGGGCACACGTCTGCTCGCAGCAACCTCATCATGTCAGCATCAACCATCCCCTTATGTTTCCCTTCCCTCCCCTGGAGGTCTGGCGTCTTTCCTTTTTTTTGTCTCCATGCCCAGATCCACCTTTTCTCAACTACCCTTTCATCCAGCATTTCTCCCTCCTTCCCCACTACCCCAGGTTCCACCAGCTCTCCCTTTCTCTTCCCAACTACCCTCCTATCCAGTATCTCTACCTCCCTCCCTGTGTACAACTTCTCTCCCTTTCTATTCCTTCCCTCCCTAAATCCCTTGTCCACCATCTCTTTCCCTCTCCTCTTTTTAGATCCATTATTTCTTCTATCCCTCTCCCCATTTCCCCTCTCCCTCCCCCAAATCCCCTCTCACCCAAGTTCATCTCTCCCTCCTCCATCCATCTTCCCCCCTCCATCTTCTCTCCATCTTTCCTTCTCCAGTCCACCAACTCCAAGTCCATCTCCCCTCTCCCCCCAGCTCTGACTCCCAACACAGAAGCTTTTGACAATTAACACCTCGAGCTGGGAAGGAGTCCACTAGGGGGCTTAAGGTCCTTTATATTTTGTGCCCTGTTCATTTGCAGACCGTGCTTAATTCTCGCAGGGGGAAAAATATATATATAATGAGTCCTAAGCCCTGCAAACATTTGCACAGGAGACCCGAAGAGAGAAAAATAAGATACGGGTTAAACAGCAGCAGGGCACTGAGGGAATAGAAGTAACAAAGGGAATTAAACAATCTGTCTGTAATTATTCACTCTCCCCTTTTTGCCGAGCACTCGCATCTACACTTCAGTTGGAGGGGAGCAGGAAACAAACAGAGCCAGATTATTAGCATTTCAAAGCCCCCACACGCCCCCAGCTAGCACTGGCCACCGTGATTGCCCACGACCATCTTCGCTTCTCTGGCCAAGAATACAGTTGCCTACCTCACATGCGAGGAGCAAAGCCAAGATGCAGAAAAAGAAGAATCGTAAGAGCCCGCCGAGAACCAATAGGCGCTTGGAAATGATCTCCAGTTTCACTCCCTCCAGCAGCGCATTGTAGTGCAGGTGAGGGGCAAGGGGTGCCCGTGCGAGGTAGGAGGCGGAGCCTTGAGACAGCCTAAAGCAGGAGCGGCAGTGAATGGCCAGCAAGAGGCAGTTTCCGCTCCTGCTTTAGGAGATCTGAAGGCACGGGAAGGAGGGTTGGTCACCCCGAATCAGGAGGTCGATTTAAAAAAAAAAAAAAATGAAACGATTTGAATCGATTCATCCGAAGTGAATCAGTGAATCGATTCGAATCGTGAATTGGGCAGCACTTCTAGCCTTACCACAAGGGGGTCATTCTTCCTCATTATAGCTCTGCCAGGGAGACACCTGGACACATTATAGTACTTTATCGAATGGAACTTGTGTACCACCTCCGTAAAGATTTTCCTGCTGGATGACCTCCTGGTAACTGGATTTGTAAGAGGGAGTATAACTTAGTGGTCAGTATCGATTCTTAGGAATTACATGAGATATCATTACCCATACTTTGAGGGGAACATTAGTGGTACATCGGTACCCTGAAGCATTACCAAAACGTGGCATGTCGGAACCAGCAAATTTCTAAAGCTAAGTCTTACCTCTTCAAGTTATTAACATAAGATGATAAAGCCATAGCCAGTTTGGCATCCACAAATCTAATAAGCAATTAATACCATCATTTTGACACTGTATTGAACAATGCGATGATTGGGTGGTGAGGCGGTATATTTGCCTTCATGTCTCTGAGCGTAAGTTATAATTACAGTAAAAGATATCTTGTCAATATTGTTTGCTGGTAAGGCATACAGAATGACTTTTTTTCTCACTGTTGTCACATGCTCTTTAGTCACTCAATACTTCAAATCAGGTTGAGTTATTAGCCCCTTTTTTCTATTTTTGACCAGGACAGAAAGCAGGGCTGGAAGATTGGGGCGAACAGGTTCTTGGGCTGAGCTCCATTAACTACTATTGCATGCGCTGGACCCAGGGGAAGGTTGGGAGAGTTGGGGCCGGCAGGCATTCGGGACAGGCAGGCAGGCAGGCGATCGGGGTATGCAGGCGGCTTATACAGCTATGAGTTTCAGTTCCGCCAAATAGGGAGAAAGAAGCTGCACAAATGCTGTTGAAAATAGAGTGTTTCATCCCTCTACTAACTGATCGAGTCATGGTGCTAAACCGGGGCTGACAGGGCAGAGAGCAGGACGGCAGAAGGCAGGGCAGACAGAAAGGGCTTCAGCGACTGGCCCTCAGCAATCGCTTGTTTGTGATCGGCCAGTCCAGTTGGTGTTGCAGGGTTTTGCTTTGTGAATCGGGACCCTGCCTAGTTTGCATGCCGTTGCCCTCATTTGCATGGTCTGCAGAGAGATAAGTGAATACTAAATTCCCTTATCAATCCTTTTCTTTCCAATATGATAACAGGGTTTCGCCCTCATTAGCAGCAACTTAGCTCACTTTACTCCCCATTTTTCCCAAAGTGATAATAGGACAGACAGTACCCCTATTAACAACACATTCTCAATTCTGTTTAGGTTTTTTCTCTTATTTTCTCCTCCCTCCTCTGAAATTATATTATTCTTAACACTTTCCTTAACCCGTTCCAGTAGACTAACAGTTACTATTTCCCTTTGTAATACAATATGCATACCATATTCATTCAAACACATAGATCTCTTCACAACTCTTGTAACATTTTGCTCTAAATAGTGATTCATTAACGTTAACCTTCTCGATATCTCAGAATACTTTTTCCAAGATGTCTATAACACAACTTACTTTATTTCTGAAATGAATATACAGTTTCATCTTCATCTCCTGCAGTACTATATGGCTAATTCTCACTCTGGTTAGTGTTAGTCATCTAGCCATACCACAAGGGGGTCAGACTTCCTCATTATAGCTCTTCCAGGGAGAGACCTGGTCACATTATAGTACTTTATCGAATGCAACTTGTCTACCACCTCCATAATGGTTTTCCTGCTGGATGACCTCCTGGTAACTGGAATCCTCAGGGCTGTAGACCCTGCAAATCGGATCAGGCCTCATCTGATGGAAAATTTCCTTCTGGTTCCAGGTTTCATGTTGGGCCTCCACCATATTCATCACCTGTAATGGCACATAAGGATACCATAGCTTCCACAGGTCCTACACCAGGCGCTTGCGTAGTACTCAGCTCTGCTCAACTGTGGTAGCTTGTCTTTACCGGCTCTCCATGTATCCACCCAGGAATCTCACATGATCCTTGCCACCCCCTCTTGGTCACCTACAGAGGAGGATATACCCTCAGTCTCAGCATGAGCCAGGCCAGCTTCTGTATCCCAGATTAAGCAGTCTATATCTGGGCTCTTCATTATTCATTCTGTGCTCAGTTCTCTAGGCACTGCTAGGTCCACTTCCTCCAGTGCCAAGCACAACAACTGGAAAACTGTCTCAGGTTGAGGTAACCCTGTTTCCAAATCCTTGGGAATGCATCTCAAAGTCTCCAAATCTTGTCAAAATCTGGAGGCACCTTGAAATGGTGATCAGGTCTTCCACCGGTGACAGCGATTTTAATGCGGAGCAGTTTACTAATCTCCCATCTTCGGAGATCAGATGATTGTCACTCTACATGGATACTTTGCTTTTTTCATTGTTTAGAATTGCATTCTATTTGAGTTTATAATATAATATAATATTTCTTTTTACTTTCTTGAGGACTGGACTGATGCTATTATTATTATTTTTGTTATGTTAATATGTTAGTATGTTATTAATTGTTTAATATGGTGCTTTAGTTAGATTGTATTGTGAGCCTTTTTGGACAGATAAGGACGTTTTAAGCACCTAGTGACTACTATTCTCCCCCCTCCATATTCACTGGGATTAGGGGCAGAGCCGGCCCGTGAATAAGGAAAATTTGTGAATAACTTTTAGGCTGACGCTGACCCACCCCCGGACCTTACCTGGTGGTCAAGCGGTGACGTGGGGCCGTAGCGATCTTCCTACACTCCTGCCGCGTGCAAAGCCATGCTGTGCACCCATGCTGTGAGTTCCTGTGGTCTCACGAGACTACAACACGAACTCATGGGTGCACAGCACGGCTCTACACGGGACAGGAGTGTAGGTAGATTGCTCCTGCCCCGCATCACTGCTAGACCACCAGGTAAGGTCTGTGCATGAAGTTGCTACCGGATTTGTATCCATGGCTGAGAGCTGTGCTCCTGGGGCAGCTACTCACCTCCGATCGCCTCCTCCTCCTCCTCCGATCGCCCCCTCCTCCTCTGATCACCTCCTCGTCCTCTGATCGCCTCCTCCTCCTCGCCCAGATCCAAGTCCTGTGGCCACTTCTGGTCGATGCGGGCTGCCTCTGAGCAATTCTCTAGGGGGGAGGGGCCTGGGCAAAAAAAATCACGAATAGTCGAAACTATGAATAGGGAGGAGGAAGTGTATTGTAACCCGTTCTGGGCTCCTGGGGAAGATGGGGCTATAAAAATGAAAAAATAAATAAGTGTAATGGGATCGCCACAGGAATTCCTCCTGTTGCTACTCCGGATGCCCCAGGGGCTGATGTGGACTCCTCACCCTGATATCTAGGATGATTGTTATCCCTTTCAGCCAATCCAGGACTGCTCAGACTCTCAGGTGCTCCAGGCGATGGCGGTCTAGAGTAGGATTACCACATTTTACTCGCATAAAATCTGGACCCATAGCTCCACCTCCAGGCCCACCAGTTCCACCCAGGTCCTGCCCCAATACATCCAACTCATGCCCCTCTCTGCCCCAGCCTTGACCCCCCAGCCCCCCCCCAACCTGTTCTCATCCTCAGGACCACGTCGGGAGAGGATCTGTGCATGTGCAGATGCAATACGATGACCTCACAAGCATCACGATGACATCACAAGCATGTTGCATCCATGCATGTGCAGATGTGCTCCTGACGCAGTCCCGAGGTAGAAGCTTTTCAAAACCCGGACAAAGTGCCAGGTTTTGAAAAGCCGTCCGGACACCCGGTCATGTCTTCTAAAAATAGGACTTGTCCAGGTAAATCTGGACATCTGGTAACTCTCGTCTAGGGTACACCTATGCCATGGGTATACCTCTGCCTCTGCTGCACCCTCAAGGCAGCTTCACTCTTTCTCCTTCTCCAGGCCACAACTCCAATCTAGAGGAGCCCAGCATCATGGTTTCGATCCCTCGAACCTTACCTTCCAGGTTGGCCAAAGGAACAGGTCTGGGTTCACTACTTCACCAGCTAGCTTCCTCCCCAGTCTCCAAGCCCATAGTGTCATATCCTCTCAGAGAGGGCCTCATGCTCCCTCATATTAGAATAACTTTTGTTGGCATTTCTGGCAGCATAGATGGATCGCTAATTTGGCTCCCCAGGTTATTCACCTGTCACATAGGATACGGCCCACTAGGCCTCCATTTTCAATTGAAATCTCCTCCGGGGGCAATTAACCGATATGTCATGATAACTTGATTTATTTCAGCTGCATTGCTTGCACTCCTTCTGTCACTCTCTACCTCTAAGTGCAACTCGCAGTCTAGGGTGTGGTTCTAATCTATGCTCTTGCCACTCTCCATGTAACCCCCCAAAACACTCCAGCAACATCATTATGCCTCTCCCCATGCATCAAAATTTAAGGGGCAGCTCCACCCTCTCTTCCCCCACCGCTTCCCACCGGTGGGAATAGGCACCATCTTTTACTGTCTCCCTGCCCATTCTCCATCCCGTTGGTCCTCTCAGTGCTTAGTAAAAACATCTGCCATGGTCTTTCCACTTAATTCATCTCTTCCAGGCAAGTCAGCAATGTATAGTCCTTTGTCGTTCATGTCAGCAATCTTACATCCCTCTAGGATTTGTAATCCTTACATCCCACATTGGGCACTATTTTTGTAACCGTGGCTCCACCCGCACACTGTCTGCAGGCTCCAACCGGCTCTTTGGGGGGTCACCCACAATCAGGGTTCACAAAAAGAACATAAGAATTGCCGCTGCTGGGTCAGACCAGTGGTCCATCATGCCCAGCAGTCCGCTCATGCAGTGGCTCTCTGGTCAAAGACCTGCACCCTAGCTGAGCCCAGCCCTACCTGATTACATTCCGGTTCAGCAGGAACTTGCCTAACTTTGTCTTAAATCCCTGGAGGGTGTTTTCCCCTATTACAGACTCCAGAAGAGCGTTCCAGTTTTCTACCACTCTCTGGGTGAAGAAGAACTTCCTTATGTTTGTACGGAATCTATCTCCTTTCAACTTTAGAGAGTGCCCTCTCATTCTTCCTACCTTGGAGAGGGTGAACAACCTCTCCTTATCTACTAAGTCTATCTCCTTTAGTACCTTGAATGTTTCGATCATGTCCCCTCTCAATCTCCTCTGTTCGAGGGAGAAGAGACCCAGTTTCTCTAATCTTTCGCTGTACGGCAGCTTCTCCAACCCCTTAACCATCTTAGTCACTCTTCTCTGGACCCTTTCAAATAGTACCGTGTCCTTCTTCATGTACAGCGACCAGTGCTTGATAGTGTACTCCAGGTGAGGGCGCACCATGGCCCAGTTCAGCGGCATGATAACCTTTTCTGATCTGTTCGTGATCCCCTTCTTTATCATTCCTAGCATTTTGTTTGCCTTTTTTGCCGCCACCGCACATTACGTGGACAGCTTCATCGACTTGTCGATCATAACTCCCAAGTCCCTTTCCTGGGAGGTCTCTCCATGTACCGCCCCAGACATCCTGCATTCGTGCATGAGATTTTTGTTACCGACATGCATCATTTTACACTTATCCACGTTGAACCTCATTTGCCATGTCGATGCCCATTCCTCGAGCCTGATTATGTCACGTTGCAGATCTTCACAATCCCCCTGCGTCTTCACTACTCTGAATAAGTTTCAAGTTTATTAAAAGTTTGATATAGATGCAATATCAAATATTTTCAATGCGTATAACAATAAAATTTTTTTTTGGGGGGGGGACAAAATGAAACAATTTATACAGGTAAACATACAATCGATGTACACAATTAATTAGTGATACATAGGGAAAGAGGAGTGAACTACAATTGTTAAAGAAAGTAGAAGAACATTTAAGGAAAAACAACATCAGGAGGGTAATTGAAAATGTTTTACAAATAAAGCTAGGTCTAAAAGTGAAAGGGAGAAGTTGTGACCTATATATAGATCTGGTTAGGTTTAAGTATTTGAGCCTGAGATTGTTGATAAAAGAGTTATCCTGTTTATGACTCGAATGCATCTTTGTATAGGTGGCTTTTTAATGTGCTTTTAAATTTTTCTAAAGAAGTTTCACCACGCAGATAAACTGGTAACTTGTTCCATAGCTGGGGTACTATGATTGAAAAAAATTGTAGCTCTTCTGGTGCTGATCTGTTGATCTTAGAGATCTGGCTGGAGAATATGGTATCAAATAATGATGTAAAAATATTGGTGTGTTGGTTTGTTGAATTTTGAAGGTTAATAGTGCAATTTTATAGATTATTCTATGTGAAATTGGTAGCCAGTGTGCTTTTTGTAAAAGAGGAGTGACATGATCGTATTTTTTGGATCGTATTTACTGTAATTTTTATTGCAGTATTTTGTATAATTTGTAACCTTCTTATATCTTTCTGAGTTATGCCATGGTATAATGAATTGCAGTTATCCAGCCTGGAAATAACCAAGGAATGAATTAGAACATTAAGAGCTTTTGGTTCTAAGACTTTGGCTAAGGATCTGAGACGTAGTTTATAAAAACAGTTTTTAGCTACGGAGCTAATCTGATCATGGAAGGATAATTCATGGTCCAATAATACTCCCAGTATTTTTGTCGTCGTTACTTTTTGTAGTGGGAAATTGTCTAAGAGTATTTGTGATGAAAATGTAAGATCCCTTTTCCATGGGAAAAACATTATTGAAGATTTAGATGGATTCAGGGCCAGCATGTTGTCTTTTAGCCATTGACTAATTTGTTTTAACTTATTGTTTATATTTGTTACCTCATTAGAATCAGCAGTATTTAATGGATATAAAAGCTGGATGTCATCTGCGTAGGCAAAAGCGGAGAATCCAATGGATTGCCTTAAAGTGAGAAGTGGTGCTAAAAAGATATTGAATAGAAGAGGGGACAAAATTGAACCTTGAGGGATACCATAAGAGTTTGTATAGTTATTTGATGATGAATTGTTGAAGATAACTTTAGCTGACCTATCTTGAAAGTATGATTTAAACCAATTTAGAATTTGGTCATAAATACCAATGGAAGATAGTCTCTTGATGAGTAAATGATGGTCGATGGTGTCAAATGCTGCTGATAAATCAAGTGAAATCAGAAGTACAGATTTATGGTGATCTAAGTAATATTAAATGCTAGTTGTAAGACCTATCATAGAGTGTTCTGTTGAATGATTAGATCTGAAACCTGTCTGATTGGGATGAAGTGTATGAGTTTTTTCAATAAAGTTGCTTACATGATTGAAAACAACTTTTTCTATTAGTTTAGTGATAAATGGTAAATTGGTGATAGGTCGGTAATTTGATTCAATTGAAATTGAATCTTTAGGATTTTTTATTATTGGACGGATGATTGCTTCTTTCCATTCTTTTGGTATAAATCCTGTGGTTAAACTATTTTCAATCATTATCTGAATGAACGGACCAAAGAAGGAAAAGAAATGTTTTATAAAAAAGGGAGAAATTGAGTTAGAGCCTGCGCCTTTGACGTTGATACTTCATATTGTCCGCAAATTTAATCATCTCGCTCGTCGTACCTATATATAAGTGGGGCAGTTTTTATAGTCACTCAAGCTGGGTGAAGACTAGGGTCAAATTTACCCCAGTAAACCAGAGAACTACAATCCTGGGTTCAATCACCACACTCAGTCTCTTGTCTAAATCACAGTAGAAGAACTCAAGCCAGAGTCAAAGAGTAACTGAAAACAGTAACTTTTAATATAACTTGTGGTTGTAGGCTTCAAAATCAAGTATTTACACATTCCTTCAGTGTTGGCAGTTTTCAAGTGTAAAGGTTCTTTTTTTATTTATTTAATACCATAAATCACATTCATTTTGCTGTAACTGTACTTCTCGGGTATTCTTGCAGTATCTGTCCTCTCCCATGATCACCTTGTAAAACAAAGTCCTTAGTTCTTTGCTGCTGGATTCCCTCCTTTTCCTCTCTTCTGTTTGTTCTGCTTCAAACCCTCTTAGGATTTTCTCCCCTCAGGTAATCAGTACTTCAGGATCTTCCTCAGCACTGGGGCTCTGGAAAGAGAAATAGGATAACAAGAAGCCTAGAATTTAGTTCACAATCTCCTTTTATAGCTTCCCCCTCCCACCTAGGAAAAGGTCAACAACTCTTCCCATTAATTCCTTGCTGTCCACTTCAATTTACTCTCAGTGACCCTCTGCAAAAACCACTGTCTGTCTTTATGGCAGAGACATTTTTTAGGGGAATCACACTTACAAAACTGGTATTTTGGGGGCCATTTCAGTCAGTCATTGTGCTCTTTTGTTCAGCTTTGAGCCTTTATCATCAATGACCCCTGGATGGCAGCATTAACACATAAAAAAGAATTCTACATGTTGGGTTGCTATACTGTAAGAAGTGAACATATTGACTGATTTTAAATAAGTATTTAAGAAGCCGGTATTTGAGATGCAGTTCTGAAGGCAAACATCCTTGTTCAGATTAAATTCCTAGTTTATATGCAAAAGAGGAACACAAATTTTAGAATTCCATATCATAAATCTGAATAAGAATATACTCTGAACACTGTCTTTACTGCAGGATTATTCCATCAGCCAAGTAACTGAAGCTGGTGCTCGGTAGACCATCTCTCTCTCTCCAGTTTCTGATTGGGATTATGATTATGATTATTACAATTTCTATAGTGTATACCAGATTTACACAGTACCATACAGAGGTACATAATGAATGGTCTCTACACTTAAATGTTATGGTCTAGTACAGGCAGACAGATAACACACAGCAAATAACAAACAAACAATTAAGATATAGTAACACAGTAAATGACAGCCCATTGAGGCTGGCTATATGTTCTCATAGGCTTCCACAGCTGGTATCATGTTTAATCTATATATATATAAAATCGGAGGTATGTATGTGTGTGTGTGTGTGTATGTGCCGCGATCACGCAAAAACGGCTTGACTGATTTGAACGAAACTTGGTATGCAGATCCCTCACTACCTGGGATGATATGTTCTGGGGGTCTCGTGGCCCACCTGCACACGTGGGCGGACCTACAAACAGAAAATCGGATTTCACCCATTCATGTCAATGGAAAAAATGTAAAAAGCTGCCATTCTCACAGTAATTCAAAAACGGCTTGACCGATTTGAACGAAACTTGGTATGCAGATCCCTCACTACCTGGGGTGATATGTTCTGGGGGTCTCGCAGCCCACCTGCACACGTGGGCGGAGCTACAAACAGAAATTCACATTTCACCCATTCATGTCAATGGAAAAAATGTAAAAAGCTGCCATTCTCACAGTTATTCAAAACCGGCTTGACCGATTTGAACGAAACTTAGTATGCAGATCCCTCACTACCTGGGGTGATATGTTCTGGGGGTCTCGCGGCCCACCTGCACATGTGGGCGGAGCTACAAACATAAAATCGGATTTCACCCATTCATATCAATGGAAAAAATGTAAAAAGCTGCCATTCTCACAGTAATTCAAAAACGACTTAACTGATTTGAACGTAACTTGGTATGCAGATCCCTCACAACCTGGGGTGATATGTTCTGGGGATCTTGCGGGCCACCTGCACACGTGGGCGGAGCTACAAACAGAAAATCTTATTTCACTCATTCATGTCAATGGAAAAAATGTAAAAACCTGCCATTCTCACTGTCATTCAAAACCGGCTTGCCCGATTTGAACTAAACTTGGTATGCAGATCCCTCACTACCTGGGGTGATATGTTCTGGGGGTCTCGCAGCCCACCTGCACACGTGGGCGGAGCTACAAACAGAAATTCACATTTCACCCATTCATGTCAATGGAAAAAATGTAAAAAGCTGCCATTCTCACAGTTATTCAAAACCGGCTTGACCGATTTGAACGAAACTTAGTATGCAGATCCCTCACTACCTGGGGTGATATGTTCTGGGGGTCTCGCGGCCCACCTGCACATGTGGGCGGAGCTACAAACATAAAATCGGATTTCACCCATTCATGTCAATGGAAAAAATGTAAAAAGCTGCCATTCTCACAGTAATTCAAAAACGACTTGACCCATTTGAACGTAACTTGGTATGCAGATCCCTCACTACCTGGGGTGATATGTTCTGGGGGTCTCGCGGCCCACCTGCACACGTGGGCAGAGCTACAAACAGAAAATCTTATTTCACCCATTCATGTCAATGGAAAAAATGTATAAACCTGCCATTCTCACTGTAATTCAAAACCGGCTTGACCGATTTGAACAAAACTTGGTATGCAGATCCCTCACTACCTGGGGTGATATTTTCTGGGGGTCTCGCGGCCCACCTTCACACGTGGGCGGAGCTACAAACAGAAAATCAGATTTCACCCATTCATGTCAATGGAAAAAATGTAAACAGCTGCCATTCTCACAGTAATTCCAACTATAAAACACTTTCTATGACAATATAACCACTAGGGACATCGTTTCTATTCTACCACGGACACCATACATATAGAGTTTGTATGTTCTAACTGTGTTTGTAACTGTTTCCTTCATGCACCCCAGTTCATAATGTTATTACATTACATGAGTACTCACATATCCTGAACTAGGAACACAGGTTCCATTCTGAACCGGGAACAAACTGCATGGAGTTTCTTTTCAACCTGAGTTTCCACATATTGAGTTGTTTAAATCAATACTGAAACTTTTGGATGCCACTTATTCCAACAGATCTTCCTTTTCAGTTTAAGAGATTGCAAATTTCAGTGAGACTTGCATTCTCTATCACAATCAACAAATCACAGGGACAGACTATTACATACTATGGAGTGGATTTAAGATCCCCCTGTTTTTCCCATGGACAACTCTATGTTGCTTGATCAAGGGTGGGTTCACCCAAGAATTTATATGTTCTTGCTCCTGGAGGTGAAACTAAAATTGTTGTTTATAATCAAGTTTTGTGTTAGTTGTATTGTATTCATTTTGTCAAATATTTCACATTATAATTTGATTATTGTACTTTTTATAAAGCTGTAAAAAAATAATTTCATTCTCCACTATAAAGTATCTTTATTTCAATCCATTTACTGTGTTATTGCTATAATTAAATGCCTGTGCAACGCCGGGGCATCAGCTAGTATCTAATATAATAAAACGGTAAGCCGCGCATGCGCACTTCCTATGCGTGCGTCCGTTTTCCATGAGCTGTAGCGACCATAGGAAGTGCGCATGCGTGGCTTACGGTCTGGCCTCAAGCAAGGCAAGACAAGTGTGCGCGCCCTTCCCTACTCTCCACCTGTGGAGCGGCGACTGCTGGCTGCTAGCACCCCCTGCCCTCTCCGTTGCCTCCCGGCTCCAGCGGCGTAGGCAGCACTATAAACACGCTGCTTCGCGCCCTTCTCTGCCGATTTCCTCTGCCGCGTCTCTGATGACATCATCGGAGACAGACGCGGCAGAGGAAATCGCCAGTAGAAGGCCACGAAGCAGCGTGTTTAAAGTGCTGCCTACGCGGCTGGAGCCCCGAGGTTTGTCGGCGGTGGGAGGGTCAGGAGCAGGCCGGATCGACAACGGCAGTAAAAGAAGGGGGAGGGGCCGAACGGAGCAGGGAAGAGAAGGTAAGAGAAGGGAAAGGGGGAGTGGGGGAAAATGCTGCTACTGCTTCTACACAGGAAAGGGGGGGATAGGAGGGAAATGCTGTTGCTGCTGCATAGGGAAGTGTGATGGAAATGCTGCTGCACAGGGAAATGGGGAAAAATGACAGACAGACAGCGGGAGGGAGGGAGACAGAAAGAAAGAAAGACACAGGGGCAGGGAGAGGGACAGAAAGACAGACAGAGAAAGGGGGCCAGAGAGAGAGTCAGCGGGAGAGAGAAAGGGGGCTGCTTGGGGGGAGGGGTGTGCTTGGGGCAAACAGCTTTGCTCTGGGGGGGAAGACAGAAGGGGCCATGGAGAGACAGGGAGAGGGATAGGGGGCTGCTTTGGGGGGGGTGGGGTGTGCTGGGGGGAGACAGAAGGGGCCATGGAGAGAAAGGGAAAGGGGGCTGCTTTGGGGGGAGGTGTGCTGGGGACAGACAGCTTTGCTCTGGGGGGAAGACAGAAGAGGGCCATGGAGAAACATTTGGGGGGGAGGTGGGTGCTGGGGGCAGACAGCTTTGCTCGGGGGGAGGGGGAGACAGAAGGATACAGACAGTGGCCAAGGAGAGAGAGATAAAGAAACACAGACAGACAGACACATCTATTCTAGCACCCGTTAATGTAACGGGCTTAAAGACTAGTATAATATAATCTTATAAGAATAATAATAATTTATGGAAGGTTTAAACTCAAAAATCATTATAATACCTACTTCAATTACATATCTAACATAGAAACATAGAAGATGATGGCAGAAAAGGGCTACAGCCCATCAAGTGTGCCCACTCTGCTTACCCACCTCCTGTCTATGCCCTAATGACCCAATTTCCTTATCTTGACCCTCGTAGGGATCCCACATGGGTATCCCATTTATTCTTAAAGTCTGGCACGCTGTCTGCCTCGATCACCTGCACTGGAAGCTTGTTCCAATGATCAACCACTCTCTGTGAAGAAATACTTTCTGGTGTCGCCATGAAATTTTCCGCCCCTGAGTTTGAGCGGGTGCCCTCTTGTGGCCGAGGGTCCCTTATTTTATAAAATTTTCTTTCTACTTAAGTTCTTCATTCAATCTATTCAATTATACTAAACAATACCCAATCTTTAAATAGCATCAGCATCAAAACTATTTTATGTATCTATTGGTATCATGTTGAAGCTGGTCAGGTAGTGCTACGTCTGAGTTTGCTTGATATTTCAGCCTTTTTGCTGTGGCTTTCTTCACCATCACTCCGAAGAAACACCACTCAAGTTGCAAACTCAGATGCGGAACCATTCAGGCAGCTTCAAGAACTGTGGAACCATGTCTCATCAAGTCTGCCACAGAGCATAGGTTTCTTTCCCCATGCTTGTTTTGGGGTTGTATCTGCTGCACAGTGTAGTTATTTTCCCCATAATTTATCAGAAGTTCAATAGTACTCTATGTTTGGTTTCCACCTTCTTGTCTTTTAGGGATATCTGGTAAAGGGTGAGTATTCAGCCCTTAACTGGATAAGTTCACTTGGACAAAGATAGGACTGTGCTTTATACAGTCCGGTTAACTGTTCCAGTTAAGTGCTGACTGACTCCATCTCCTGGCCTGCTCACAACATAGCCAATTTTGTCTTAGGCAGCTAGGGGGGGGGGGGGTATTCAGTTACACTACCCAGTTAAGTCCTACTGAATATTCACAAATAGCCCTGCACAGTTGATTTAATATCAACAGGTAGTGTGTGGCGCAGTGGTTAAAGCAACAGTCTCCATTATCATGAGGTTGTGGGTTCAAACCTACTCTGTTCCTTGTGTGCCTGGGCAAGTCACTTAATCTCCCCATTGCCCCAGGTACATTAGACAGATTGTGAGCCTGCTGGGACAGGCAGGGAAAATGCTTGAGTACCTGAATAAATTAATGCAAGCTATTCTGAGCTCCCTTGGGAGAATGTTATGGAAAACTGAATAAATAAGTAATTAAGAGTGAATGTGCTGTCACGTCTGCGTGGGCTCTCCCTCTGATGTCACTTCCTAGGCACGGGTCCAGGAAGTGACGACAGAAGAAGAGCTTCAAATAAATAATGATGCTGGGTAATGATGAAGAGTGTGGATGGAGGAGGAGAGGAGAGTGAGGAGGTGCTGGGCAAAGAGTGAAAGAAATGGGGTTTGCTGTGCTGGACCCGCTTCTAGTCCTGAAGGAGAGAGCACTGTACCTGGGCTCACAATGATGAAGTGGAGGGTGGCATCAGTTTCAGCATTCACACAGGGTACTGTTTCCAAGTTTCCAAGTTTATTCAATAATTTGATTAATCGCCTACTCAACATTCAAGGCGATGTACAAGATAATACAAATAATTATAAACATAGGTAAAATATTATATAAATGGACAATATTACAAAAAGCAAACAGTTTAAAAAAAATTAAGTTGTTACTTATTATATCGAAACAATAGGAGAATTCATTAATGGTTACATTCTATATTAAATTCAAAAATACAAAGGTAAAAACATAGGGGGGGGAAAAAAGACAATAAAAAAGATAGATAAAAATAATAAAAAATCATTATTCACTAAAAGCATCGTTAAAAAGGAAACTTTTGAGCTTAATTTTAAATTTTTCGAGGTTCTTTTCTTCTCTTATATATATTGGGAGATCATTCCAGGACTGAGGGGCTGTCACTGAAAAAATAGTGAGACGTCTTGTATTGATGATTTTTAACGAGGGAATGGTTAATAGATGTTGATCCTGTGATCTCAATGTTCTATGAACCTGCACCGATAAGCAAGCTATTGAGAGCTTATAGATAGAATAAAGAGAGAAGTAAAGTCTGGCAATGCTTATTCTACTACCATCACTATTTATTATTTCTAAAGCGCTACCAGATGCACCCAGCGCTGTACATTAAAAACGCTCAAAAGAGCTCACAATCTAATTATGACAGATATAGAGGACAAAGGTGAACTTATACATGATACTTAGATAGGAATTACAAGGGACTTAGGTGGAGGGGGTAGGGTAGTAAGAGAGAATGAACAGATATAGGTGCTTTACAAATTGACAGGGTAGGTCTTAAACGCAGAGTCAAAAAAGTGGGCTTTCAGCCTGGACTTGAAGACTACCAGAGACAGGGCTTTATGCACTTATATATATTCTCACTTATATAAACTGTTCTGGTAAGTAACTATGGCAGAAATAGTATAATGCAATTTGAGCTGAAATATAAAACTGAATTCTAAGTAAAAAGAAAGCTTTGTGTAAGCTATCTGGTGTCTTTCTCTTCATATTTATACTGCCTGATGCTAACATACAGCAGAGCTGGGTGCGTTCCATTAGATTTTCTTCCATACAGGGACAGACAGATAATAAGGCGAGGAGGGAGGCTAGCTATCACACTTGCGTACTGTATCCTTCTGCTGGCTCCTGTGGGGATGGCTGTCAAAATGCTGCTCCATTCTAATTTCTGCTGGCTTGTGGAGGAGACAGCTCCTTTACTGCTGCCACACATGCTGACATGTTCTTTTCTTATGCCAACTTCTATTGGGCCAGTGGTCATAAATTCTACTGTGCCAGTCCTACCACATGTATTTTCTCCTTTAGCTGACTCCTTAAGACTAGCTACCAAGCCGAGTGTCTGCTGTTCTGAAAATCTCATGTACGAAATAGCTTCTTTACTGCTTCTGCCCACACTTGAAGGCCATCTTTAAGTCTGTGAAGCTATGAATGATCAGACCATCACAGAACCTGGTGTGGCCGTACTCTTTCCAACCATCTAATGATGGATCTGTTTGAGTGACAGATCTTTAACTACCGGTATTTAACTTGAACTTTCTCAAGTAATCAGTTCTATTTCTGACCCAGTTCAAATCTGACTGATTGCTTTCTCAAGAAATCATTGTTATTGAAACTTGTTTCCAGATTCAATTTATATGCCCTGAGATTTGTTGTTTTGTTTCTAATCTTTGTTCCCCATCTTCACACTAACTTATGATGTGGCTGTTGCATGTAATGGTGATAATTCTACAACTACAGGAAACAGAAAAAGACCAGTTCCCACAGCAAAATGGAGAATAAAGGACTCAAGAGTCCACTATAGTTGTAAGGATTTTTATTATAATATCGAAAATCTCTTAGCATTTGCATCAACTTGACACATACAAACACAAAGCTGTGTTGCTCTGAATTTGTGGTGATAGAGGGCTGGATGCACTAAAATGTCTGATTGTTTAACGATCATCACTAAATCAGTTTGACTGGTTTAGCGACTCAACAAATTTGCCAACCTGATGTACAAAATCATTAGTATTAAAATGAGGTAATTAATATTAAAATGAGCCATTCGATTGATGGTCTAACATTGCAAAGGCGTGCATCAATCTGAAAAAACCCAATAGGTCATAGTAACATAGTAACATAGTAGATGACGGCAGATAAAGACCCGAATGGTCCATCCAGTCTGCCCAACCCGATTCAATTTAAATTTTTTAATTTTTTCTTCTTAGCTATTTCTGGGCAAGAATCCAAAGCTTTACCCTGTACTGTGCTTGGGTTCCAACTGCCGAAATCTCTGTTAAGACTTACTCCAGCCCATCTACACCCTCTCAGCCATTGAAGCCCTCCCCAGCCCATCCTCCACCAAACGGTCATATACAGACACAGACCGTGCAAATCTGCCCAGTATTGGCCTTAGTTCAATATTTAATATTATTTTCTGATTCTAAATCCTCTGTGTTCATCTCACACTTCTTTGAACTCAGTCACAGTTTTACTCTCCACCACCTCTCTCGGGAGCGCATTCCAGGCATCCACTACCCTCTCTGTAAAGTAGAATTTCCTAACATTGCCCCTGAATCTACCAACCCTCAACCTCAAATTATGTCCTCTGGTTTTACCATTTTCCTTTCTCTGGAAAAGATTCTGTTCTACGCAGTAGCGTACCAAGGGGGGGCGGGGTGGGGGGTGTCCGCCCCGGGTGCCGCCCGCCCTGGGTGCCGCCTTAGGGGGGGTGCACAGCTGGCCCAGTCCCTATCGCGCTCCCACCCTCCCAGCGAAAGCAGCATCGGCGCCATTACCGAAAAAGGTAATGGCGCCAGGCCTTGGAGCACCGAGGCAGACCGCTTCTCCCCCCTCCCAGCCGAACCCCCGCTGACCCTCCTATCTCTCCCCCCCAAGTGAACCTTTCTGACCCTCCCAGCGAAAGCAGCAAACCTCCCTCCAATAGCGTCGGCTTTCTCCTCCCTCTGCCGCATCACTGATGATATCATCAGTGACGTGGCAGAGGGAGGAGAAAGCCGCGAAGGAGGTTTGCTGCTCTCGCTGGGAGGGTCGGAAAGGTTCACAGGGGGGGAGATAGGAGGGTCAGCGGGGGTTCGGCTGGGAGGGGGGATAAGTGGTCTGCCTCGGTGCTCCATTACCTTCTTCGGGCAGCAGCAGCGTTTACAATTTGCTGCTGTTGCCGGCTTCAGGCCTTGTTCTCTGCTGGGTCCTGCCTACTTCCTGTTTTCATGAAGACAGGACCCGACAGAGAGGAAGGCCTGAAGCGGGCAACAGCAGTGAATTGTGAATGCTGCTGCTGCCCGATGAAGTTCAGGACATCGGGGAAGGAGCAGGGAGAAATCGGCTGCTGGCTTGGGGGTGAGGGTAGGGAAAGAATCATAGAAGTGGAGAAATTGGCACGATGGCTTTGTGGGAGTTAGGGGGGAGAGAGAAAGAAAGGAAAAAATAAAGAGGGGGGCCAGGGAGAGAGATAAAGAAAGGCAGAAATAAAGAGGGGGTCAAGGGGGAGAGAAAGAAAGGCAGAAAGAAAGAGGAGGGCCAGGGGGAGAGAGAAATAAAGAGGGAGGCCAGGGGGGAGAGAAAGAAAGGCAGAAATAAAGAGGGGGTCAAGGGGGAGAGAGAAAGAAAGGCAGAAATAAAGAGGGGAGCCAGGGGGAGAGAGAAAGAAAGAGGGCGGGGGCAGGAGAAGAAAGAAGAAGGACCAGAGACTCATGAAATCACCAGACAAAAAGGTAGGAAAAATGATTTTATTTTCAACTTAGTGATCAAAATGTGTCCGTTTTGAGAATTTATATCTGCTATCTATATTTTGCACTATGGCCCCCTTTTACTAAACCGCAATAGCGTTTTTTAGCGCAGGGAGCCTATGAGCGTCGAGAGCAGCGTGGGGCATTCAGTGCAGCTCCCTGCGCTTTTAGTAAAAAGGGAGGGGGAATATTTGTCTATTTTTGTATAGTTGTTACTGAGGTGACATTGCATAAAGTCATCTGCCTTGACCTCTTTGAAAACCTGCAGAATATAAATGATAATTAACATTTTCTCTGCATACAGCATGCTTTGTGTTTTTAAAATTTTATTGTTGGTAGATCATTTTGACTTGGCCACAAATGTAAGGGGGAGGGAGGGAGGGGAGCTGCTGAAAAACATCTAGTAATCCTTGCAGGCTTGACTGTGCAGGGAATTATTTTTCTAAAATCATGTTTTGTTATGTGACTGGCATTATCTAGACTTTAATTTCTATGAATGAATTAGAATGAAAATGATATAAAATTACTTGCTTGTTTTTATGTGCATGCGCTGAAGGAAAGTGGAGAGAGAGTGGGCTGAGGATGCTGAAGGGAAATGGGGAAGAGAGTGGGGAGAAGACGCTGATTTATAAATTGACAATTTTACAGAATATTGTTTCTTTTTATACTTTAATATAAACAATTCAAGGCTTGTGTGGATGGAATCAGGTGGTTTGCGGGGATGGGGACCGAGTTTATGGGGATTAGTCCAATAAAATGGTATTTTTTTATTTCTCATTATTTGTTTTATTTTTATTTGTTAATTTGTAAAGTGGTGATTGTTATGTATCAGTTTTTTCAAATTTACATCTACTGTCTTTATATTTTGCACTGTATTAGAGGACATGTGTTACTGTTATTGTGGTGTTGCATTGTATCCAGGGTCTGGTTTCTTGGCGGTTCAGTTTAACTTTTGTCTCCATATTTCTATTTTTAGTTTGTGATTATTCCATATTGGGCGAGGGTGTATCTCTGTTCTGTGTGTATGAAAAGAACACAGTTTTCAGTTGGCATTGACTACGGGATCAATTGACTACAGGATCAATTGACTGTGCGGGATCTGGCTTGTTTAGTTTTACAATGTATGTGTTGGTGTTCTAGTGCTCACTGCAGTGTTTAAGATGCAGCCTTTTCCTAGGTACACTCTTGTTGTGCGATATGTGGATTGTTACTAAAAATCATATTTTTCATATAGATGGGGGGGGTGTCAAAAAATGATGGGCCCCGGGTGCCACATACCCTAGGTACGCCACTGGTTCTACGTTAATATCCTTCAAGTATTTGAATGTCTGAATCATATCTCCCCTGTCTCTCCTTTCCTCTAGGGTATACATATTCAGGGCTTCCAGTCTCTCCTCATACATTTCTGGTGCAAGCCTCCTATCATTTTCGTCGCCCTTCTCTGGACCGCCTCAAGTCTTCTTATGTCCTTCGCCAGATACGGTCTCCAAAACTGAACACAATACTCCAAGTGGGGCCTTATCAATGACCTGTACAGGGGCATCAATACCTTCTTCCTTCTACTGACTACGCCTCTCTTTATACAGCCCAGCATCCTTCTGGCAGCAGTCACTGCCTTGTCACACTGTTTTTTCGCCTTTAGATCTTTGGACACTATCACCCCAAGGTCCCTCTCCCCGTCCGTGCATATCAGCTTCTGTCCTCCCAGCATATACAGTTCCTTCCTATTATTAATCCCCAAATGCATTGCTCTGCATTTCTTTGCATTGAATTTTAGTTGCCAGGCATTAGACCATTCCTCTAACTTTTGCAGATCCTTTTTCATGTTTTCCACTCCCTCTTCAGTGTCTACTCTGTTACAAATCTTGGTATCATCTGCAAAAAGGCACACTTTTCCTTCTAACCCTTCAGCAATGTCACTCACAAACATATTGAACAGGATTGGCCCCAGCACCGGTCCCTGAGGGACTCCACTACTCACCTTTCCTTCCTTCCCTCTGGCGTCTGTCCGACAGCCAGTTTCTGACCCAGTTCACCACTTTGGGTCCCAACTTCAGCCTTTCAAGTTATTCAACAGCCTCCTATGAGGAACTGTATCAAAGGCTTTGCTGAAATCCAAGTAAATTACATCTAGCATATGTCCTCGATCCAGCTCTCTGGTCACCCAATCAAAAAATTCAATCAGGTTCGTTTGGCATGATTTACCTTTTGTAAAACCATGTTGCCTCGGATCCTGTAACCCATTAGATTCAAGGAAGTACACTCTCCTTTCTTTCAGCAACACTTCCATTATTTTACCAACAACTGAAGTGAGGCTCATCGGTCTGTAGTTTCCTGCTTCATCCCTGTGACAACTTTTATGAATAGGGACCACATCCGCTCTCCTCCAATCCCCAGGAATCACTCCCGTCTCCAGAGATTTGTTGAACAAGTCTTTAATAGGACTCGCCAGAACCTCTCTGAGCTCCCTTAGTATCCTGGGATGGATCCCGTCTGGTCCCATCGCTTTGTCCACCTTCAGTTTTTCAAGTTGCTCATAAACACCCTCCTCCGTGAATGGCACAGAATCTACTCCATTTTCTCGTGTAACTTTGCTAGACAATCTCAGTCCTTCTCCAGGATTTTCTTCTGTGAACACAGAACAGAAGTATTTGTTTAGCACATTTGCTTTCCCCTCATCACTCTCCACATATTGGTTCCCAGCATCTTTTAGCCTAGCAATTCCATTTTTCATCTTCCTCATTTCACTAATATATCTGAAAAACTTTTTGTCTCCCTTTTTTACATTTTTAGCCATTTGTTCTTCCGCCTGTGCTTTCGCCAGACGTATCTCTCTTGGCTTCTTTCAGTTTCACCCTGTAGTCCTTTCTGCTCTGCTCTTCTTGGGTTTTTTTAATATTTCACGAACGTCAACTCTTTCTATTTTCTCAGCCACTGGGTTGGAGAACCATATCGGCTTCCTTTTTCTCTTGTTTTTATTGATTTTCATCACATAATGGTCCGTAGCCATTTTTATCGCTCCTTTTAGCTTAGACCACTGTCTTTCCACTTCTCTTATGTCCTCCCATCCTAACAGCTCTTTCTTCAGGTACTCTCCCATTGCATTAAAGTCCGTACTTTTGAAATCTAGGACTTTAAGTATCGTGCGGCCGCTCTCCACTTTAGCCGTTATATCAAAACAAACCGTTTGATGATCGCTACTTCCCAGGTGAGCACCCACTCGAACATTAGAGATACTCTCTCCATTTGTGAGGACCAGATCCAATATCGCTTTTTCCCTTGTGGGTTCCATCTGAGCAGAGCCTCTTGAAAGGCATCCACAATCTCCCTACTTCTTTCCGATTCTGCAGATGGAACATTCCAGTCCGCATCCGGCAGGTTGAAATCTCCCAACAGCAGAACCTCTTTCCTTCTAAACTTTTGGATATCCACAATCAGATCCTTATCAATTTGCTGCGATTGAGTCGGAGGTCTGTAGACTACACCCACATAGATAGAAGTTCCATCTTCTCTTTTCAGAGCAATCCATATCGCTTCTTCCTCTCCCCAGGTCCCTTGAATTTCGATCACTTGGATATTGATCTTTACATAGAGAGATACTCCTCCACCTTTTTGACCATCTCTGTCCTTCCTAAAAAGATTATATCCCGGTATGTTTGCATCCCATCCATGTGATTCACTGAACCATGTCTCTGTGATAGCGACAATATCTAGATCTGCCTCTAACATCAGGGCTTGCAGATCATGAACTTTGTTGCTTAGACTGCGAGCATTTGTGGTCATCGCTTTCCAGCTATTTTTCAACGATAATCTCCTTTTTCTTATGGATTTTTGTTTCGTTTCACTTTCCGTTGCAATACTAAGAAATGAGTTGCTGATATTGCTTATGTTGCAGTCTTTACTACTATCACATCTTTTCTTTTGCCAGGGGAGGTCTCTATAATTGTCCTTTGTACATACACCACCCCCACCTTTTAGTTTAAATGCCTAGAAAAATATTGTCTAAATTTCTCTGCAAGGTTTCTTTTTCCTGCTGTAGTAATATGTAGCACACGAAAAGAAAATCCAACGGAATCTGCAGTAAACAACAGCAAGCAACCATGTGCAAGATGTAGGCACTGTTTATTACAATATTGGTTGGTAATAAGGTGATATATTTACCATACTGCAATAATATTGTAATAAACAGTGACTACATCTTGCACATGGTCTGCAGTTTTTGTTTTTGTTTTCGTAGTAATATGTAGCCCATCAGTGCAATATAGCTTCTTGTTCTTCCATGTATTTTCCCATCCTCCTATGTACTTGAAGCCTTCTTGATGACACCAGGCTTTGAGCCATCTATTAAAGTCCTCTGTGTTTTTCACTCTTTGCTCTCCCTTTCCGTATGCAGGCAGTATTTTAGAAAAAGCTAAAGTGTTTACAAAAGGTTTCACGCCCTCACCAAGCTCTCGAAAAGCTTTCTGTGCTGCAAGTGTGGAGTTGTTGGCCAGGTCATTTGTTCCCAGATGGATAACAACATCAGTGTTAAAATCCTTAGTTTCTTCCTTAATTATAGTCTGTATTTGCCTGGAACTCCTGGCAGCTGAGGATCCTGGAAGACATTTAACTATTTTGGTCTCCTCGCCTTGTGTTCCAAGGTTAATGCCTCTGATGATGGAATCCCCCAACAGTAATAGCTTTCTATTTTTGGCCTTTTTATTTGTGCTTAGGGTGCGCTTGTTCTCTTGAGTTACCTTCATTGGTTCCAGTCCCACCTCCCTTCTGTTTTTTTGAGTATCACAGTGCACTAGTGGAGCGAAGGAATTCTGTAGAGGTAATATTTGTGAAAGTGGATGTTTCTGTGTTACTTGTCGCAGTCTTCCTGAGCCTACTGTGACCCATTTATTCCTGGGCTGTTTTATTCTTTGAGGTAGAGGTGGTAAGTTGGTATGATTTTGTGGAGTGATGAAAGCTGCTTTAATTGTATTCAATTCCTGTTTAAGTTTGCAGAGCTCCTCCTTATACTAGCAAGTTGAAGACAGATGGGGCAAGCCTTAAGCCTCCAAATAGTATGTCTTGGAATTAAAGCACCACAGTGATTGCATAGAATAAAGGTCATCTTGATTGGTTGTGAAGTGACTTGATTTGAGTAGTCCTGATTATTTGGGTCTCTATATATGAAAAGTGGTCCCTGGGGTTGGTGGGACTATAAGTCTTTCCCTTATTCCTATGAAGGGAAAGGGAAAGAGGAAATACGATTTAACAAAGGAAAGACAAGGGTTTATTTTTTTAGTAAGAAACGGGGAGGAGAAGAGCAATTAAGCAGATATAATGCTGAAAACCAGTGAAAAGAGCAGAATATGAAATGCTGAGTAACTTAGCTTTTAGAAGTTCACAGGGCAGCCTTGTTCACAGCACTGTCCGTCATATTTTTTCATTTTTTTTCTATGGGAACAGATGTTGTGTGTGTGTGTGTGTGTGTAACACACATACAATATCTGCCCCATAGAGAAAAGTTGAACCGGCACCCCCCTGACAACATCCCTCCCCTGATGACAACCACAGGCCCCCAATGACAGTGCACCCCTTGATGTTAGCCGCTGAACCTCCAAAGACAACCGTGGGTGTCCGATGACAGCAGCAACCCCCGATGACAGCCACCGAACCCCCCCCACCCGATGATCATGGATGCTCCACCCAATGACAACAGTGGCCTCTGAAAAATAAGAGAGATAGGAAGGATGCTCACTCCCTCATGCCTTGGCAACCCTAGTGCTGTTCTATGCAAATTTAGCATAGTATGTGAAGCCTTTTTTTTTTTTTTTAATAAAAAAAAGAAACAATAATCTGGTATAAACTTAATTTTTGAAGTTCTTTGGTTTTCATGGGAAGAAACACTACATAATCTGGTATACAGTCAGTCCTAGACCCCTGATCAGTGGCGTACCTAGCATATGTGACACCCAGGGCCCATCATTTTTTTGAAACCCCCCCATCTGTACGAAAAACATGATTGTTAGTAACAAGCCACATGTCACACATGAGTACCTAGGAAAAGGCAGCATCTTACATAATGCAGTGAGCAGGACAATACACCCATTGTAAAACTAAAGAAGCCAGACTAGTACAGATCAATCCTGCAGTCAATCCTAACAAAAAACCATGTCTTTCAAACACACAGAACACAGAAAACACCTTCGCCTAGTATGGAATATGTAATCATAAACTAATCCCTCCCTCTTTTACAAAACTCTAGTGTGGATTTTAGTCACGGTGGTAACAGCTCTGATGCTCATAGAATTCTGAGCATCAGAGCTGCTACCACCACGGCTGGTACTAAAAAACGCTCCACAGTTTTGTAAAAGGGGGGATAAAATAGAAATACATAGACAAAGGTTAAATTGAACCATTAAGAAGCTGGACTTTGCATACAGTGCACCACAGAAACAGTGACATGTCTCCTAAAGCAATAAATAAATAGAAAATTTTTTTCTACCTTTGTCTTCTGTGGTTTCTGCTTTCCTCATCTTCTTGTAATTCTCTTCCTTCCATCCACTGTCTGCCGTCTCTCTTCCCCTATATGGCATCTTCTCTCCTTCTATGCCCCTTCCAGAAACTGTATGCCTTCCCCTTCCATCTCTCCTTTCACCCCCATTGGTCTGACATCTCTCTCCTCTCCTTCCCTCTCCCACACCCTTCCTCTGCAATCCCTTTCCCTTTTTCCCCTCATTTTCCTTTTCTGCATTTATCTAGATTACGTTCTTACTACCCTCTCATCAATTCTATCAGCACTACCCTTCTACACCACCCTGCCCCCTTTCTTTCCCTCCACCACTCTTCCATTCCAGCAATCCTGCTCCTTTCTCTCCCTTCATTCAGCAAGGTCCCACGATGACTGTAGCTGCCGGCTGCCTCTCCGACGTACTTGCTCTGGAGCGGACTCGGCAGCCGCATCCTGGAAGGTCCTGCGATGACTCATCTGCTGGCTCTGCTCCGGAAGAAATAAGTTACGTCAGAGGGGGTGGACCCGGCAGACGCAGGGAGTTGTGGCAAAGTCTCGCAATGACTGCGTCTGTCGGGTCCACCCCCTCTGACGTAACTTACTTCTTCCGGAGCAGAGCCGGCAGGCGAGTCATCGCGGGACCTTCCTGCACCTCAGCATGGCTGCCGACTCTGCTGCAGAGAAAGTAAGTCAGAGGTAACGTGACCATTTATTTTTTTCAACAAAGGGGACATCTATTAATTGACTGTGTATTCTTTCTTTCATTTCTTTCTTTCTGCACTCAGGCCTAACAATTGTCCCTTTCTATTCCCTCTTTCCTTCCTTCCCATGTCCTTAGTGCCCCCAGTGCCTCCTTCCCGTGCCCTTAGTGCCCCCAGTGCCTCCATCCTGTGTCCTTAGTGCCCCAGTCCGGTGTCCATAGTGCCTCCGTCCCGTATCCATGGTGCCCCCAGTGCCTGCTTCCTGTGTCCATGGTGCCCCCAGTGCCTCCGTCCCATGTCCATGGTGTCCCAGTGCCTCCTTCCTGTGTCCATAATGACCCCGGTGCCTCCTTCCTGTGTCCATGGTGCCCCCAGTGCCTCCTTCCTGTGTCCTTAGTGCCCCCAGTGCCTCCTTATGTCCCCCCATTACCTTCCAGATTTTGTCCACCCCCAAAGACAGCCTGCCTACCTATTTCCCTCCCTCCCTGCTGCTCTAAAGCTAGCCAGCTTGCCTGCCTACATCCTGCCCTCCCTGCTGCAGAAAAAAAAGCGCTTCTCCCCTTCCTTCCTCGGCCCGCGCCTGCAATCTTACCTCCCCCCGCCTGACAAGAAGTCTTTCCGACGTCAATTCTGACGTTGGAGAGGATGTTCCGGGTCAGCCAATCACTGCCTGGCTGGCCCGGAATGTCCTCTCCGACGTCAGAATTGACGTCGGAAAGACTTCTTGTCGGCGGGGGGAGGTAAGATTGCAGCGGCGCGGGCCGGGAGAAAGGAAGGGCAGGAGGACCCGGACCTGGCCGGCTGTGCACCTCCCCAAGCTGTGCACCTGGGGCAGACTTCCCCCCCACTCCCCCTTGGTACGCCACTGCCCCTGATGCAGGTAGGTCACACTCAGTGACATACCGAAGAGGTGTGTATGTGTGGGAGGGGGAGGTTTCCACCCCAGATGCCTACCATGAGGGGTGCTCCTGGTCTTGAAGTTATGGTCCATGAACATTTACTTCTGGCAGTGTTGATGTTGGGCCTTCCTTTCTGCTGGCTGGGTTGACAGAACTGACATACCTCTCCGTGATGGCTGCCTCCTAAAACAGCAACTGCAGTGATTGGGCTGCTAGAAGCAGCACTCTGAATAGGTTGCCTGTAGCCTGTGCTGCTGGGGCCTTTCCTCTGCTGCATCACTGATGACGTGGCAGAGAGATGCCCTGACAGAGTAGGCCAAAAGCAGCCTGTATACAGCAACTGCTTCTAACTACCCAGCCACTACTGCTGCAGCTTTAGGGGGATTGGGGGAGGGGTGTCAATTGAAAGGTGCTGCACAGTGGGAGGGAGCAGGGCCGGCGTTAGAGGTGGGCAAACAGGGCAGCGGCCCTAGGCCCTAAGGCTTTGGGTGGCACCAGTGGCCCAGCATGTTTCTCCCTTCTCTCCGCGCTGGTCAGATGTCACCCTCACCCTCTGTCTGCTGAAAAATTCACTGTCCTCTACAGTGACTGAGAAACATTGCCCATGGCTCCCCTTCCTGCTTTCTGTCTGCCACGGTCCATCTGGGTGGAAACAGGAGGTTGTGTCATTGGAGACAGACCACGGCAGATTGAAAGCAGGGAGAAGAACCGCAAGCAATGTTTCTGAATTGTTGCCGAGACTGGCTGATTTTTCAGCATGACAGAAGGTGAGGTTGACATTGGACCAGCGAGGAGAGAAGGGGAGGAACATGCTGGGCCGTGGAATCCTCCTGGACTAACTGGGTTTTTTTTTTAAGGGCAAAGGGGGAAGGTATTAAAAGAAGTTCAAAAATGAGCATGGGGGAGAGCTTATGGGGCTGGAAACAGAGGATAGAGAGAGAGTTTGTGGGGAAAGAAGTTGAACCTAAGGTGGGGTGGAGGAAAGGGAAAGAGATACTTGAAGGGAGAACTGTTGGGAAGAGAAAGGAGAGATATTGGATGGGGGCAGTTGGTAAGAGAAAGGGAAAGAAGTTGGACCTGGGGATGGAAGGGAGGGAGGGAGAAATGTTAGGCCTGAGGGTGGAGGGGAGAGAGAGATGCAGCATCTCTTTTCTTCCTTTATCACAAAGGTGGATCACATTAACACAATGTTTATTGATTGAAATAAAGACTTGGCATCAAGTACATCGTTTCTGCAGTAGTTTTCCTTGGTTTTCTGTCACTCAATGTCTACTACAAGCAAATTAATGGAAACACTTTTAAAACAGAGAATGGTGGTTTCTGGAATCTGATAGATTGCAGGACTGGAGGCAACATGGATTCACTAAGGTAGGTTTTGTCAGACAAATCTGATCAATTTCTTTGACTGAGTGACCAGAGAATTGGATTGAGGGAGTGCGCTAGATATGGTGTATTTAGATTTTAGCAAAGCTTTTGACAGTGTTCCACACAGACATCTAATAAATAAACTGAGTACCCTCGGGATGGGCCCCAAAGTAACGGGCTGGGTCAGGAACTGGTTGAGTGGAAGACGACAGAGGGAAGTGGTCAATGGCGATCACTCTGAGGAAAAGGATGCTACAAGTGGTGTGCCTCAAGGCTCTGTTCTTGGGCCTGTTCTTTTCAACATTTTTATAAGTGATATTGCTGAAGGGCTGCCAGGTATGATTTTCTTCTTTGTGGATGATACCAAAATCTGCAATAGAGTAGACACCCCAGATGGTGTGAATAACATGAAGAAAGACCTAGTGAAGCTTGAAGAATGGTCTGAAATTTGGCAGCTAAAATTTAATGCTACGAAATGCAGTTATGCATTTGGACTGCAAAAACCCGAGGGAATGGGTGAAGATCTTATGTGCACGACAGTAGAGTAAGACTTGGTGTGATTGTATATGATGATCTTAAGGTGGCCAAACAGGTTGAAAAGGTGACGGCAAAAGCTAGAAGGATACTAGGTTGCATAGGGAGAGGTATGGCCAGTGGGAAAAAGAAGGTATTGATGCCCCTGTATAAAACTCTGGTGAGACCTCATTTAGAATATTGTGTGCAATTCTGGAGACCACATCTTCAGTAAGATATAAAAAGGATGGAGTTGGTACAGAGGAAGGCTACTAAAATGGTGTGTGGTGTTTATCATAAAGCATATGGGAACAGACTTAAAGAACTCAATATGAATACTTTTGAGAAAAGGTGAGAGAGGGGAGATATGATAGAGATGTTTAAATACCTACATGGTGTAAATCAGTGGTCTCAAACTCAAACCCTTTGCGGGGCCACATTTTGAATTTGTAGGTACTTGGAGGGCCGCAGAAAAAATAGTTAATGTCTTATTAAAGAAATGACAATTTTGCATGAGGTTAAACTCTTTATAGTTTATAAAACTTTCCTTTAACAGTTAAAAGGAAAGATATATAAACTATAAAGAGTTTTACCTCATGCAAAATTGTCATTTCTTTAATAAGACATTAACTATTTTTTCTGCGGCCCTCCAAGTGCTCTATTTTTTCTGCAGCCCTCACATTTAAAGTTTAATATCTTTTCTTTCTCAAAACTGGCACATTTCAATCACTAAATTGAAAATAAAATCATTTTCCTACCTTTGTTTGGTAATTTTATCAGTCTCTGACTATGCATCCAATATTTCTTCTCTTCTTTCAGCCTCCTGTATGCTTCCTCTCCTCCAGACCTCATTCCCTCCCCCAACTTTTTCTTTCTTTCTCTATGTCTGTCTTTTTTTGATTCCGTGTCCCATTTTTTGCTTTGTTTCTGGCTCCCTGTCCCCCCCCCTTCTTTCTTTCTTCCTGCCATCCCCCATGCCACCGCCGCCGGGGAATAGGCTGCTGCCGCTGCCGCCATCGGGAACAGGCCGAGATCTCCCTCTTTCTCTTCTCCATGGGGCCGACCAACTCTCGCCACCCGACGTCAATTCTAACGTCGGAAAGGACGTTCCGGGCAGCCAGGCAGCGATTGGCTAGCCAGAACGTCCTCTCGACGTCAGAATTGACGTCGGGCGGCGAGAGTTGGTCGGCCCCGAAGAGAAGCAGGGAGATCAAATAATACGGTGCCGGCCTGAGAAGGGAAGGGAAGCAGGTTGGGCACCACTGCTCTAGACGAGCCGCACTCTAGGGAGAACAGTGGACCGCCCCCCCCTTGGTACGCCACTGGAGCAGCAGCATGTCTGGGCGGCTCTTCCGTGGATAGCGCAAGGAGCCGCCAACCCGCGGCTTTGAACGGAACGAGCCGGCCAGACATGCTGCTGCTCCAAAAGGAAGATAATGATCCAGTTCAGACCGCGGGTCGCAAATAAAATCTGGAGAGCCAAATGCGGCCTGTGGGCCGCGTGTTTGAGACCGCTGGTGTAAATGTACATGAGTCGAGTCTCTTTCATTTGAAAGGAAGCTCCGGATTGAGAGGACATAGGATGAAGTTAAGAGGTAATAGGCTCAGGAGTAATCTAAGGAAATACTTTTTTTTACAGAAAAGGTGGTAAATGCGTGGAATAGTTTCCCAGTAGAGGTAGAGTAGACAAGGACTGTGTCTGAATTCAAGAAAGCTTGGTATAGGCATGTGGGATCTCTTAGGGAGAGGAGGAGATGATGGATGTTGCAGATGGGCAGACTGGATGGGCTATTTGGCCTTTAGCTGTCATCATATTTTTATGACTACAGTATTAAGATCCCACCCACTATGTACAAGGTAAATATATCCATATTTTAGTAACTGAAACTCATTGTATTTAACATCATACAACTGTCATTCAACAAAGGGGAACTCGTAGACATCATTTACCTCGACTTCCAAAAAGCTTTCGACAAGGTACCCCACGAACGGCTGCTTAAGAAGCTGTGGAACCACGGAGTGGAGGGGGGATGTATACCGATGGATTAAACACTGGTTGGCGGGCAGAAAACAGAGGGTTGGAGTGAAGGGCAAATACTCAGACTGGCAACGGGTCACGAGCGGAGTTCTGCAGGGGTCGGTGTTGGGACCGCTCCTGTTCAATATATTTATAAACAATCTGGAGACAGGGACGAAATGTGAGGTTATCAAATTTGCAGATGACACCAAACTCTGCAGCAGGGTTAGAACCACGGAAGACTGTGAAGACCTGCAAAGGGACCTAACGAAGCTGGAAGAGTGGGCCAAAAAGTGGCAGATGCGTTTTAATATAGAGAAATGCAAGGTCATGCATGTTGGGAAAAAGAACCCGATGTTCAGCTATACAATGGAGGGAACATTGCTAGAGGTAAGTACCCTTGAAAGGGACCTGGGTGTGCTGGTGGATACAACAATGAAAGCATCGGCACAATGCGCGACAGCCTCAAAGAAAGCAAACAGAATGCTGGGTATCATCAAGAAGGGTATCACGACCAGGACAAAGGAAGTCATCTTGCCACTGTATCGTGCAATGGTGCGCCCGCATCTGGAGTACTGTGTCCAGTATTGGTCGCCGTACCTCAAGAAGGACATAGCAATGCTTGAGGGGGTCCAGAGAAGAGTGACGAAAATGATAAGAGGTATGGAAAACCTTTTGTATGCCGACAGGCTAGAACAGCTGGGGCTGTTCTCCCTGGAAAAGAGGAGACTTAGAGGAGACATGATACAAACTTTCAAGATCCTGAAAGGCATAGATAAGGTAGACAAGGACAGGTTCTTCAGATTGTGGGGAACAACAAGTACAAGGGGTGCACTTGGAGAAACTGAAAGGGGATAGGTTTAGAACCAATGCCAGGAAGTTCTTCTTCACCCAAAGAGTGGTGGACACATGGAACGCACTCCCGGAGGTTGTGGTAGGGCAGAAGACACTACAGGGATTCAAAGAAGGTTTGGATAAATTCCTGAAGGATAAGGGGATTGAGGGATACGGATAGAAGTAATGATAGGTTTTTTTAGGGCAGGGAACACTTGACAGGTCATGGACCTGATGGGCCGCCGCGGGTGCGGACCGCTGGATGTGATGGACCTCTGGTCTGATCCCGGTGGAGGCAACTTCTTCTTATATTATGTGTGCATGTGTTTCCAATGAATGGTCTGTTTAATTCTTCATTAGTGCTGTGGGTTTTCTGCTGCCTTGGTTGTAGCAGCCTTAGTAATTAGAGCTGCTGGTGTTGACTGTTTAAGATTTGAACTATCTGCACCTACGGAGATAGGGAGTTCATAAAATGTGCAGACTTATTGGCACCAGTAAAACTGCCAGAGACCCAGGTCAAGGATTTTCTGGTAGTTTCTGGAAGATGAGCATGGTAGAAGCCAAGGCAACCCTTGGATTCTCTAGGACCCTTAAGATGTCGCACACTGTATAGGGAGTTAATTTTAGATGAATCTGAGGTGGATGAATGTAAAGGCCATTTGAGTTTGGTAATGCAGTATGATAGTTGCATACATCTGAAGAATTCAGTAGGAAGTAGCTGGATGATCGGAGAAGGTTATCATGCCGCTGTACTGGGCCATGGTACGATCTCACCTGGAATACTGTGTCCATCATTGGTTGGAGTACATGAAGGACACAGTACTACTCGAAAAGGTCCAGATAAGAGTGACTAAAATGGTTAAGGGGTTGGAGGAGTTGCCGTACAGTGAGAGATTAGAGAAACTGGGCCTTTTCTCCCTTGAAAAGAGGAGACTGAGAGGGGACATAATCGAAACATTCAAGATAATGAAGGGAATAGACTTAGTAGATAAAGATAGGTTGTTCACCCTCTCCAAGGTAGAGAGAACAAGACAGCACTCTCTAAAGTTAAAAGGGGATAAATTCCGTACAAACGTAAGGAAGTTCTTCTTCACCCAGAGAGTGGTAGTAAACTGGAACACTCTTCCAGAGGATGTTATAGGGGAAAACACCCTCTAGGGATTCAAGACAAAGCTAGACAAATTCCTGCTGAACCAGAACGTACGCAGGAAAGGCTAGTCTCAGGGCACTTTTCTTTGACCTAAGGGCTGCCGCGTGAGTGGCCTGCTGGGCACGATGGACCACTGGTCTGACCCAGCTGCGGCAATTCCTATGTTCTTATGAATGTGTATTGTAGCTCTTCGAAAGGGATTAGAGATCTATTTTTAATTATTTGGTTGAAGAATCTAATACCATTGTTTATCCAATGGGGCCAGTGAATAGTTTTATTTGCTATCTTAATATCTTTATTGTGCCATATAGGAGCCTGGAGAGTTCGGGAATTGGGTGGGGAGAATATATTTTCCAGTTGAGTGATAGCTAATCTAGTAGAATGTATTGTAGCGAATTGATGGGAAATTTGGGCTTTGGGCATATAGGGAATGCAGTACAAGGGAGCAGGATGCATAAGATGCGACTCAATAGCGTATCAGCCGGGTACATTAGAACATGGCTGTGTTGTAGTCATCCACAGGGTGCCGTAGCGCAGGGTAGCAGCTAAGTGGTAAAGGTAAAAAGTGGGAAAGCCCATCCCACCATGTTGTTTAAGTGCTTTTAGAGAGGTTAAAGCAATGCGGGATGGTTTTTTATTCTGGCGTCCCTCCTGCCAGCAATGTTTGCGGGGGAGGTGGGTTGGGGGTTTCCAGCTGGAGGGACTGAGTATCCCTCCTGCCGGTGATGTTCAGGGGTTGGGGGTTGTCTGGTAGGAAGGAGATCCCTTGCCACAATAAGTTCAGTGGCCACATCTGCTTATGGCCTACATTTCAGGTGCCTATTGCGGGCCTAGGGAGAAATGTAGGGCTGCCTAGACCCACCTAAGGTCGCCTAAGACCACTTCTAGGCAAAGTCATTCCCAAGCCTAGCGTTAGGCGAGCTTAGGCAGGCCTGTGTACCTCCCTAGGCTCCTGGAGACGCTTACAATATGGGCAGCTTGCCTCGGGATGTTTTTTTAAAAAAACATGCATCCCGATTGCCTGGTTAGGCATCAATAGGCCGCCTACAATCAGGATGCCGTTTATAGAATTTGCCCCTAGGGTTCACTCCTGGCCCCTACATTATTTAATATTTTTTTGGTGCCCTTGGAGGCACTCATTTCAGATCTTGTTCTATACATTTACAGAGATGATACTCAGATCTTGTCCCCTTTTAACCCAACTAGTTAAGCTGAGTCAGCTATATTTAATGCTAAGTTGGATTCAGGACCATAATATGAAGCTCAGCTTTACTAAAACAAAAGTAATGCTTTTTTTACTTGAAGCGCTATACACCGTATTTTGAGTTCTATTAATCTTTTGAATATTACTATTCCTATCCCTGACTCAGTTTGAATCCTTGGTGTGGTCCTAGATCCAAATCTTACTTTTCACTCTCATATCTCTGCCATAGTTAGCAAGTGTTTTTATAAACTTTGTCAGATTAGATCAATTTGTCCCTTCCTGGAACCTAAAGCTCTCTGTATCCCGGTGCATGCCTTGGTGATCTCACACCTTGATCATTGCAATGCATTGTTCACAGGCTTGGGTCAGAAAGAATTTCAACACTTGCAGCTTATTCAGAATGTGGCTGTTAAGCTGATAACTGGTGGACGTAAACATGACCACTTTACTCCCTCCTTATATCAGAGCACTGTCTCCCTGTGGATGTACATGTGGCTTATAAAGTATTAACCTTAGTTCATAAGATCTATGTGTTGGGTCAGCCTAAGATTCTCACATGCTACTTGATCCTGTGTGTTGGTGGATGTGTTGTTCTCTGCTCTTCCCAACAAAATAATTCTTTCATTCCATCAGTTTTTTAAAAACTGCTATTAGGGCATCTATGTTTAATGTTATGGGTCTGACTTTGTAGAATGCCCTCCCCATAGGCAGCGGAATTCTTTTTTGTTTGGGGAGGACCACAAGCTCCGCCCCAGACCCTGTCAGGTTCTGCACCCAGCCCCTTTCCCTCCCCCCCTCTGTCAGGCACTGCACTGCACCTAGCCTCCCTCTCTTTTCCTCCTTTCCTCCCCCTTCCCAGCCCCTGCATTTGTCCTTCCCAACCCTCTCCCAGTATGTGCAGTATCTGTCTTCCCAACCCCCTGAGTATCTGTCCTCCCTGCCTTCCCAACTTCCATCTCCCTAGCCCCTGCACCCAGCCTCTCCCTATCAGACTCTGCACCCAGACCTCTTCCCTCCCCCCTCTGTCAGGCTCTGCACCCAGCCCCCTTCCCTCCCAACACCTGACAGGCTCTTCACCTGGGATCGGCTTTCTCCTGTTGCAGAGCGGCAACGAGTACTGCCCAAGGCCCCTTCCCTCCCAACCCCTGTCAGGCTCTTTACCTGCGGGAATGGCTTTCTTTTGCTGCTCAGCAGCAACAAGCAGGAACTCGCTTTGGCGCACTTGCTCAGCACTGAGCGGTTTGTTGACTGGCTCCCACAAATTCTTGCGAATCACGAGAATTTACAGGAGCCAGTCAACAAGTTGCTCAGTGCCGCTCCTGCTCGTTGTCACTGAGCGGCAGAAGAAAGCCGTTCCTGTGGGTGAAGGGCCTGGGGCAGTGCTTGTTGCCGCTGTGCGGCAGAAGAAATCCGATCCCAGGTGAAGAGCCTGACAAGGGAGGGAAGGAAGGGGGCTGAAGCAGTGCCAATTTTTGGGGAGGCCACGGCCGCTGTGGTCCCTCCCACGTTCCGATGCCTATGGCCCTCTCAACTGAGCTGCGTATGCTATTGTCACATCAAGCATTCAAGGCTGCACTTAAGACTTATTTAGGCAGGCATTTATATATTCTCTTTGAGGTTGAGGTTGAGGCTGGGGCATAGCGTTTGCATATTCGGTACTATACCCTGTGCTCTGTACTTCTGTCTTTTATGATTTGTATCCCTTACTGTAACCTTTCTCTTGTCTATGCCCTAAATTAGCTGCTTGTCTTTTTATTTATTTATTTAGACATTTAAATACTGCCTATAAAGGTTATCTAGGCCAGTGTTTTTCAACCGCTGTTCCGCGGCACACTAGTGTGCCGTGAGATGTTGCCTGGTGTGCCGCAGGGCCGCCATCAGGGCAGTACTACCAGTCCTGCATTCAGGGGCCCGGAGCTGACAGGGGGCCCGAGGCAGGGGCGCCAGTAGCTCGCCAAGGCAAAGTGAGTCGATCACCTAGGACTCACTTTGTCTTGGCGATCTAATCTATCGAGCCGATAAGTCTTCTTCTCCCCGACGTCAATTCTGCAGTCGGAGAGGAAGTTCGGGCCAGCCAATCGCTGCCTGGCTGGGCGGAACTTCCTCTCCGATTGCAGAATTGACGTCAGGGAGAGCATGCGTCGGCATCGGCTTTGGGGCCTGTTATCCATTGGTGGGTCCTGTTCCCCGATGGCAGCGGCAGTGGCAGTGGCTTGGGGAACGGCAGGGAGAAAGAAAGAAAGGGGGCAGGCAGGGAAACAGAAGGAAAGAAGAGAAACAGAAAAAAAGAAAGAAAGGTCAGGGAGAGAGGAAGAAAAAGTTGGGGGAGGGAATGAGGTGTGGAGGAGAGAAAGCATACAGGCTGATAGAAGGGAAGAAAGATTGGATGCACAGTCAGAAGAAGAAAGTGCAACCAGAAATCACCAGACAAGGTAGAAAAAATGATTTTATTTTAAATTTAGCAAAGTGGAGGCAGTATTACCACAGTTTTCAAAGGAATTTGCCCAAATAACTTAATAGTTAACTGGGTAAATTCCCAGAGATGAAAACTT
Source organism: Geotrypetes seraphini (assembly GCF_902459505.1). Classification (NCBI taxonomy): domain Eukaryota; kingdom Metazoa; phylum Chordata; class Amphibia; order Gymnophiona; family Dermophiidae; genus Geotrypetes; species Geotrypetes seraphini. The sequence goes on along the minus strand of NC_047088.1, from coordinate 141,736,865 downwards.
CCCTTCACTTACTATGCACAGTTCTGAATTTATATCTGCTGTCTATATTTTACAATATGGTCACCTTTTACTAAACCGCAATAGTGGTTTTTAGCGCAGGGAGCCTATGAGCGTCAAGAGCAGCGCTGGGCATTCAGCGCAGCTCCCTGTGCTAAAAACTGCTATTGTGGTTTAATAAAAAGGATGGAGGGTATATTTGTCTATTTTTGTATGCTATAAAAACCAAATACAGAGAGAGACTGAGAGCTGTTGACGAAGAGCTACGTGTGTGTCTTTCTTCGATTCCAGCCAGAATATCAGCTTTGTGTTCAGCCAAACAGGCCCAGGTTTCGCACTGAATAAAGTATTTTATAATTTTTCACTATTCTGTTTACTTAATATTTCATAATAAAGTAATTATAAAATACTTTCTTTGTGTTTATTTTATTCCTATTCAAGAGAATTACTTTATATATAGTCAATATAGGCACAGAGTTAAATTTTTTAACATTTTCTAATGGTGGTATGCCTCGTGATTTTTTTCATGAAACAAGTGTACCTTTGCCCAAAAAAGGTTGAAAAACACTGATCTAGGCAGTTTACAATCAGGTACTCAAGCATTGTCCCTATCTGTCCTGGTGGGCTCACAATCTATCTAACATACCAGGGGCAATGAAGGATTGAGTGTCTTGCCCAGGGTCATAAGGAGCAGCATGGGATTTGAACCCACAACCTCGGGGTGCTGAGGATGTAGCTCTAATCAATAGGCCACATCCTTCCTTCTGCTTTGCTTTCGGATTTGTCATTTTTTTCTAGCTCTGTTTTTATATTATTGGTATTTTGTACACTGCTGAGATGGTATATCCCTTTGGCAGTATCCATTTGATATATCCCTTTGGTGGTACAGTATATCAAATACCCTTCTCCTCTATTGCCAACTCCAGATTCCATCCCTTTTTTCTTGCTGCATTGTTTACCTGGAATAGATTGCCTGAGTTGGCACATCAAGGTCTGTCTCTAGCAGTGTTAAAATCCAGGCAAAAAGCCCACCTTTTTGAATTTGCTTTTAACCCATGTCTGTTTTGTTACTCCCTCTGTAGTTCCCTACCCCAATTGTCCTGTTTGTCTGTCTGATTAGACTGTAAGTTCTGTTGAGCAGGGATTGTCTCTTACATGGTTAATATAATATACAGCACTACATGTGTCTGGCAGCGCTAAGTAGTATTAGTCATAAGGAGCAGGCTGGGATTGAACTCACAATCTCCATATACTGAGGCAGTAGTTCTAACTACTAGGCCACCCCTCCACTCCAGAGAGCATCCAGGGAACAGAGTGAATCTGAGCACATACATATGTAAATACTAGTATTCTAAAGATTTACATGCATAATGCAAGCATAATTGTGGGTGTCTAGGTTATAGAATTGCTTTTTATCAGCTGAATGCAGAACAATTGTGAGTGGAATGATGAGCCTGATTATGCATGCAGAATATTGCACAGAGACTTCATTATAAAGTTAAAAAAAGCTAATCTGAAACATATATACTGTATATATAGACTGAGTCATATGAAAGCATTATAAAGTACCCCATTTTTCATTAAAATAAAAGGGTGACTGAAATTTCTCCAAACTAATTAACAGCCTGTCCTTGCTTGACTATGATTTGATATAAGCTTGTTTCATCTATCCCTAATACACATAAAATGGGAGGGCACAGCTATGGTTGTGTTGTGTATGTTAAGGTTCCCCTCTATTTGTGACATTTCCTTGAATCCATTTTTATTGTCCTTTTGATTCTTTTTTTCTGGCTGGTCTTGAAAGGCAGTTCCTAGCAGCTCCTGGTGTGTTTTGCTTTCTCTGAAGTCAGCAGTCTGCCAGAGCTTGTGCTGGAAATGATGTTTGCATTTGGTTTCCCCTGCTTTCTGCTGCTATGTAAATGTATTCTGATTGGCAGCAACTTGCATTTGCAAGAACACAAGCAATGTCATCCTTTTATACTCAGCAGGAGGTCTAACCAGTAATTTTAAATGCTGAAACATTTATATTTAGTGTTTGGCAATGCCAATGTGTTGCTTTCAGAGTGGGGGGGAGGGGGAGAGGGGCTGCCTTCATGCTTGGGCTTCCAGCCTGTCTCAGCTCAGCTCATTGCTAATTATGCTGGGCTGAGAGGTGTACCGGTATGTGTTCAAGGCCAAACCACTATGTTTTTCTCTTTATTTTAGCCTCCACCAATCCATATATTAGAATAACAGTTCCCTGGCTGAAGGCACAAACAATGGCTCTCTCTGGAAGCAGACACCAATATGCGAGAAGATGTCACTGACTAGGAGGCCCTTTTCTTGCAGGGAAAGCACAGTTATTCATCGTAACAGGTGTTATCCAGGGACAGCAGCCAGATATTCTCACTTAAGGGTGACATTATCCATCGAACCCCGAGGCGGATAGCTTCACAAGCAATCTTGTTTGAAGAACTTCAGAAAGTTTGCGACTGCCGTACCGTGCATATGCGAGTGCCTTCCCGCCCGATGAGGGCGCGCGTCTCTTCAGCATCTCAGTTCAGATAGCTAGCTAAGAAGCCAACCAGGAGAGGTGGGTGGGTTGTGAGAATATCTGCCTGCTGTCCCTGGATAACACCTGTTACCGTAAGTACCGTAACTGCTTTATCCCAGGACAAGCAGGTATCATATTCTCACGTATGGGTGACCTCCAACCAACCAGAATGGGATGGTGGGAGTGTTGGCATTTAGGAAAATAAATTTTGTATACCGTTTGGCCAAAATAGCCATCCCGTCTGGAAAAAGAATCCAGACAGTAATGTGAAGTGAATGTATGAACCCGAGGACCAAGTGGCAGCTTTGCAGATTTTCTCAATAGGTGTAGATCTAAGGAAAGCTACTGAAGCTGCTATAGATCTAATTTTGTGGGCTGTAACTCGACCCCCTAGGTGTAGACCAGTCTGAGCATAGCAAAACGAGATGCAATCAGCCAACCAGTTGGAGCAAAACTGAGGCAGTTTGTTGTTGTGGGGAGGTGCAAAAAGATCTATCTGAGGAGCCCCCTACTGAGAAAATATGTGATTGAGAGACGGCGAATTGAGTGTCCATTCGTTAGGTTGTAGGAGACGACTCAATTTGTCCATCAGTGCGTTTTTCTCTCCTTGAATGTAGACAGTTTTCAGAAAAACGTTGTAAAGAATTGTCCAATTCCAAAACTGAACTTCCTTGCAAAGGAGAAGAGATCTTGTCCCTCCCTGCTTGTTCACGTAGTACATGGCAATTTGATTGTCAGTACGAATGAGCACTACTTGATCATGAAGAAGATGCTGAAAAGCTTTGAGAGCGTTGAAGATCGCTCTGAGTTCCAACAGATTTATATATGATTTTGACGTTCTGTGGCAGACCAATGCCCTTGAGTACAGAGACCATTGAGGTGAGCCCCCCAGGCATAGGTCAAGGAGTCTGTTGTGAGGACCTTCTGAGGAGGGGGCGTCTGGAATAGCAATCCTCTGGAAAGATTGAACAAAATCATCCACCATTGAAGAGATTGCCGTAGAGAAGGAGTCACTAATGTGCTGAGAGAGCAGATCGAAAGCCTGCAACCACTGAGAAGCCAGAATCCACTGAGGAACTCTGAGGTGAAGTCTAGTAAAAGGAGTCATGTGACCTAGGAGAACCATCATGTGTCTCGCTGAAAGTGAAGTGAGGGTAGACACGTTTTGGCAAAGTTGAATGAGTGCATCCTGATGTTGCTGGGGAAGGAATGCTCTGAGTTGCACAGTGTCCAGTATAGCTCCAATGAACTGCAGAGAATGGGAGGGCTGCAGTTGAGACTTGGGAAAATTGACCTCGAATCCTAAATGATGCAGGAACCAAATAGTCTGTTGTGTCACTACAGTAACCCCCTGAGATGTGAGGACTTTTATGAGCCAGTTGTTCAGATATGGAAAAATCTGGAGTCTGTGACTTTGTAAGGCTGCTGTTACCATCAGGCACTTGGTGAAAACTCTGGGAGATGATGCCAGGCCAAAAGGTAGCACTCTGTACCTCAGGTTTCGGGTGGGAAATCAGCATAATCTGATTTCACACCCGAAACCTGAGGAGCTTTTGAGAGGTTGAATGAATGGGAATGTGAGTGTAAGCTTCCTTGAGATCCAGAGAGCATAACCAATTGTTGTGATCCAGAAGGGGATACAAAGATGCCAGGGACAGCATCCAAAACTTTTCTTTGACAAGAAATTTGTTGAGAGCTCGGAATAAGGAAGTAATGGGAGCAAAATCCTATGTTCTATTGTTCCAGAGGAACTCCCTTGATGACATTGAGAGCTAGCAGAGCTTGTACTTCCTGGAGAAGAAGGGGGTCTGCGACGAATTGGAAGTAAATTCTCCTGGAAGGTGATCTGATGGAATCTGAAGGAAATGAAGACAATAACCCTCCTTGATGATGGAGAGCACCCAGAGGTCTGAAGTGATTAATTCCCATCGTTGATTAAAATGGGAAGAGGAGGAGACAGAGGCAGAGAGACTGATGTTATGCTCTGGCTGAGATAGTCAAAAAGGCTGACTAGGCTTGGCCACAGCCAGTGTCTGAGGTTTCCACTGGCGTTGTTGCTGTTGAATCTGTTTCTTTGGCGGTGGCCTGGAATAAGGTGCAGATTTGGGGGGAAAAGCCTAAATCCCCTGGAAGCCAAAGGTTTAGATTTTGACCTGAGTAAGGTGGCAAAGGATTTTTCATGCTCAGATAAACATTTAGTGGCATCCTGAATGGATTCTCCAAAAAGTTCTTCTCCCAGACAGGGGATGTTTGCTAATCTGTCCTGGAGATTAGGTTCCATGACTACCAGCCTTAACCATGCCAACCGTCGCATAGCCACTGAGATTGCTATGATTCTTGAAGACATCTCAAAGCCATCATATGCTGCCTGTACCATGTGCACTCAAAGTTGTGTAAGAATACGATGCATATGTTTAAACTCAGAGATGCAATGAGAAGGCAAATATTTGAAATATGAAGGCATGGTTTTAATCTAAAATTTCAAATATGATGTGAAAACAAAATTATAATTCAGAATTCTATTGGTCATCTTGGAATTCTGATACAATCTTCGACTGAATTTGTCCATTGTTCTGCCTTCACGTCCACGGGGTAACTGCAGCATACACCTTAGAAGGGTTGGATTTTTTCAAAGAAGATTCAACCACCAAAGATTGGTGTGAACCTCCTTGTAACAAGAATCCAGTTTGGCACTGCTGGAACTGAGTAGGGAGTATCTAGATTTTGCTTAAAAAAGTATGTTTAAGTATACCATTCATGGGCAGTTTAAAAGACTCTTTAGGAGGATGAGAGAGCTCCAACTCGTCCAAGTACTCCTTAGTGTATTTAGAATCAGATTCCAGCACAATTTTAAGGTCCTTACTCATCTGATGAAGAAATCTGGTAAAAGACACTGGTTCAGATGGTGAAGCTTCTCTCTGAGGAGAAGAACGAGAACCTGTTTGTGGAGAACCTTCTGGAACCGAGTAAGATGGGGAAAAAGAATATCTGAGTCCTCAGGCAAAGAAGAACAGCAACCCCTGGAACATTGTGGTGCGGAAGGAATAGGGAATGCAGAGCGTTTCCTTTTGACAGAGCATGTTGGTGATGAATGTTTTGGTTTAGAAACATGTTTCCCAGATCGAGGAGTCAGAGATGAGAGATTAGACTCATGCCTCGATTGTTGAGGGCACTCTGAAGAATGATGCCTCGACACTGGAATCTGCTGCCTCAATGAGCATCGAGAAGAGAGGACTGTGGCCTTGAAGATCGATTCTTGGGAGAGGATGACCTCAGCCCTGATGATTGAACCCTAGATGTTTATCTATGCCTTGATGTTCGCCGCTTAGGTGAAGAAGATCTTTGCCTCAAAGAACGATGTTCGAAAATTGCAAATCTTGCCTCGATAATTCGATATCGAGGCGATGTCGATATCTGCTCTGATGGAGGTGTAGAATGTCCCATTGAAGATCGATGCTTAAGCACTGGTGACTTGGATTGATGGTGAGAAGCATGACTTGAGGAGGAGGAACGACATCAAGACAGCCTCGAGGATTTGACACCTTTCAATGAAGCAGAGCGATGCTCAGACTGGTCTGCAGACAGAGGTGTCGATGTGGAAGTAAATTTGGCCATCATGTTACCAAACTCCCTACAAAAGATATCCTTGAGCATATCCTTCAAACCAGGCACCAATACTGATGGTGTAGACCAGGGGTAGGGAACTCCGGTCCTCGAGAGCCGTATTCCAGTCGGGTTTTCAAGATTTCTCCAATGAATATGCATTAAAGCAGTGCATGCAAATAGATCTCATGCATTGACCACCTTGATGGACACAATCTGATGAGGACCGGCCAGCATGACTTCAGCAAAGGAAGATCTTACTTGATGAACTTGCTGCACTTCTTTGAGGGAGTTAACAGGCAGATATACAAGGGTGACCCATTCGACATTGTAAATCTGGATTTTCAGAAGGCATTCGACAAGGTCCCGCATGAACGACTAGTTTGAAAAATTGCGAGTCATGGAATCGAGGATGAAATACTCACGTGGATTAAAAACTGGTTGGTGGATAGGAAATGGAAAGTGGGGGTAAATGAACAATACTCGGTCTGGAAAAGTGTCACGAGTGGAGTGCTGCAGGGTTCGGTGCTTGGACCCGTGCTCTTCAACATATTTATAAACAACCTGGAAATTGGTACGATGAGTAAGGTGATTAAATTTACAGACGATACAAAGTTACTCAGAGTAGTGAAGACACAGAAGGATTGTGAAGACCTGCAATGTGACATAAACATGCTCGAGAAATGGGCCGCGACATGGCAAATGTGTCGGTAACAAAAATCTTATACATGAATACAGGATGTCCGGTGCAGTACTCGGAGAGACCCCCCCAGGAAAGAGACTTGGAGGTACTGATCGACAAGTCGATGAAGCCATCCGCGCAATGCATGGTGGCGGCGAAAAGGGCGAACAGAATGCTAGGAATGATTAAGAAGGGGATCACAAACAGATCGGAAAAGGTTATCATGCCGCTGTACTGGACCATGGTACGTCCTCACCTGGAATACTGCGTCCAGCACTGGTCGCCGTACTTGAAGAAGGACACGGTATTACTTGAAAGGGTCCAGAGAAGAGCGACTAAAATGGTTAAGGGGCTGGAGGAGTTGTCGTAAACATAGAAACATAGAAACATAGACGGCAGATAAGGGCCCACGGCCCATCTAGTCTGCCCATCCTAATGTCCCTCCCCTACCTTTGCCCTGTGAATAGATCCCATGTGCCGATCCCATTTGGCCTTAAAATCAGGCACGCTGCTGGCCTCAATCACCTGTAGTGGAAGACTATTCCAGCGATCAACCACTCTTTCAGTGAAAAAGAATTTCCTGGTGTCACCTCGTAGTTTCCCGCCCCTGATTTTCAACGGATGCCCTCTTGTTGTCGTGGGACCCTTGAAAAAGAAGATATCTTCCTCCGCCTCGATGCGGCCCGTAAGATACTTGAACGTCTCGATCATGTCTCCCCTCTCTCTGCGCTCCTCGAGCGAGTATAGCTGTAATTTGTCAAGCCGTTTTTCGTATGGAAGATCCTTGAGTCCCGAGACCATCCGGGTGGCCATTCTTTGTACCGACTCCAGTCTCAGCACATCCTTGCGATAATGCGGCCTCCAGAATTGCACACAGTATTCCAGGTGGGGCCTCACCATGGATCTGTACAATGGCATAATGACTTCCGCCTTACGACTGACGAAACCCCTTCGTATGCAGCCCATGATTTGTCTTGCCTTGGACGAAGCCTGCTCCACTTGATTGGCAGACTTCATGTCCTCACTGACGATTACCCCCAAGTCTCGTTCTGCTACCGTTTTTGCTAGGATCTCGCCATTAAGGGTATAAGACTTGCATGGATTCTGGCTGCCCAGGTGCATAACTTTGCATTTTTTGGCATTGAAGTTGAGTTGCCATGTCCTAGACCATCGCTCCAGTAGGAGTAGGTCGTGCATCATGTTGTCGGGCATTGAATCTTCGTCTGTTGTGCATTTGCCCACTACATTACTCAGTTTGGTGTCATCGGCGAATAATGTTATTTTACCTCAAAGCCCTTCTGCCAAGTCTCTTATAAAGATGTTGAATAGGATTGGGCCCAAGACTGAGCCCTGTGGTACTCCACTAATCACCTCCGTCATTTCAGAGGGGGTGCCGTTCACCACCACCCTTTGGAGCCTACCTCCAAGCCAGCTCCCAACCCATTTCGTCAATGTGTCACCTAATCCTATAGAACTCATCTTGCTCAGTAACCTGCGGTGTGGTACGCTATCGAATGCTTTGCTAAAGTCCAGGTACACGATGTCCAGGGACTCCCCAATATCCAGCTTCCCTGTCACCCAGTCAAAGAAGCTGATCAGGTTGGATTGGCAGGATCTCCCCTTAGTAAATCCATGTTGTCGGGGATCCCGTAGATTCTCCTCATCCAGGATCTTATCTAATTGGTGTTTGATTAGAGTTTCCATTAGTTTGCTCACTATCGATGTTAGACTCACTGGTCTGTAGTTTGCTGTCTCTATCTTTGAGCCTTTCTTGTGGAGTGGAATGACGTTAGCCGTCCTCCAGTCCAACGGGACGCTGCCTGTACTAAGGGAGAGGTTGAAGAGCGCGGACAGTGGCTCCGCCAAGACATCACTCAGCTCCCTAAGCACCCTGGGGTGCAGGTTGTCCGGCCCCATTGCTTTGTTAACCTTGAGCTTTGACAGCTCACCATAGACACTGCTGGGCGTAAACTCAAAGTTACTAAACGGGTCAACTGAGCCAACCCTTGTCTGTAGCTGAGGGCCGAGCCCTGGCGCTTCTCGGGTGAAGACTGAGCAGAAGTATTCATTTAATAGTTGGGCTTTTTCCGAATCCTTTTCCACATAGTCTCCGTCTGGTTTCCTAAGACGTACAATCCCGCCTGAGTTTTTTCTTCTATCACTGATATACCTGAAGAAGGATTTATCTCCCTTCTGGATGTTCTTTGCTAGAGACTCCTCCATGAGGAATTTAGCCTCCCTGACTGCTGTTTTGACGGCTTTTGATTTGGTCAGGTAGTCTGCTCTAGAGTCCTGCTTCCCTGATTGTTTGTAAGAGATGAATGCTTTTTTCTTCTCCTTGATCAGGTCTGAGATCTCCGCAGTAAACCACTGTGGCTTATTGTTCCTTCGCCGTTTACTTACTGATTTTACATAGCGGTTTGTTGCTTCTTGTATGGTTGCTTTCAAAGTCGACCACATGTCTTCCACGTTATCGGTTTCTTCTTGGCTTTGTAGCGCCTGGTGAACGAAGTCTCCCATTTCTTTGAAATTTGTGTCCTTGAATTTGAGGACTTTGGTTAGTGTAGTAGATTTAGTGAAACCTTTCCTGATATTGAACCATACCATGTTGTGGTCACTGGAGGCCAATGTGTCGCCCACCGAGACCTCTGTGACACTTTCTCCATTGGTAAGTATCAGGTCCAGTATTGCCTGATCCCTTGTCGGTTCCAACACCAGTTGCCTGAGGCTTGCTCCTTTCATAGAGTTTAATAGCCTCCTGCTGCTGCTGGAAGCAGAGGTAAGTATAACCCAATCCACATCAGGCATGTTGAAGTCACCTAGCAATACTGTGTCCCCACGCAAGGTGATATTTTCTATATCTTCGATTATTTCCATATCCAGGTCATCCTGTTGTCTTGGGGGTCTGTAAATTACGCCAAGATACAAGCATTTGTCCTTCCCTCTGGTCAAATTAACCCAAAGGGATTCCCCAGTATACTGGACATCTGAGATTCTCGTGACCTTAATGTCATCTTTAGTATATAATGCTACACCCCCTCCCATCCTACCCTCTCTGTCCCGGCGAAGCAAGTTGTAACCCGGTATGACCATGTCCCACCCGTGGGAGTCTGTGAGCCAGGTTTCGGATATCGCCACCACATCCAGGTCGGCATTCCTTATTTCTGTTTCCAATTCCAGGATCTTGTTTCCTAAACTGTGTGCGTTGACGTACATAGCCCTCCATGTTATATTTTTGTTACGTCTCAGTGGGGATATTCCTGCTTGAACTATTTGAACACCTTTAGCATTGTTTGTGTTATTTGTGCTTTCCTGAGACAGCTCCTGGATGACTCCATCGATGAAGGTCTCGTCGTCTCGGATGCTCCTTAAGCGCTGAACCTCCTCTCTCAGGCTCTTTAGATCCATCAAAAGGCTTTCGTCCGGTTGATCCATTACTTCTGTCTGCGTTGAGACTGTAGACATCTTTGAGGGGATGGCCTCGGTCTGTACAGAGACCTCTGCCCTCCGTCCTGGTTCTCCTTCCATCTGTACTCGGACCATAGCCATCCCCTGGGTGCTCTTGGTGACTGAACTGCCTGTTTTGATTAAAGTCTTGCTGCTTCTAGTCCTACCTGCCATTACAAAGGTTTATTGTTATTATTTCTTAATTTAAATTTTTTTTTTTTTTTTAGGATGTTTGTTAGGGTGGGGGCTGTTAGGTGTTGGTAAGTAAGTGTTGAGGGAGGGATAGAGGTAGTTAGTTAGTTCTTGGTCTGAGGGATGGAGTAGTTAGTTAGTTAGTTAGTAGTAGTAGTTAGTTAGTTAACAGTTAGTTAATTGTCAGTTAAGAACGTCTGTTTGTTAGTGTGCTGGAGAGGTGCTGGAGGTCTGCCTGTTAAAATGGTTTGGGAATAGAGTGATTGGTGAGGTCTGCCTGTTTAGTGAGAAAGATTTAGTAGCTTGTTGGTGAGATAGAAAGTAAGATTGATAGTTAAAGACTTGGTAGAATGCTAAAGAAAGACTGAAGACAATTTATTAGTTAGCTAGTCTTATAAGTTGGGAGTCCGGCTATAGTTGATAGCCCTTTCTTGATGCCCTTCTTGAGGCCCTTCGCAAAGGCGCTCTCGCTAAGGCGAGCGCCTTTGCCGCTCGCCTTCGTCGCGTGCCGAACGGCTGTGCGCCGTTGGCCCCCCCTGGTTAAGGGGGAGTCCGGGCACTGACGTTGGTGGTGACGCAGAGCGGGTGGGCGGAGCTAACTCTCGCCGCTACCCGCTCTTCGCTCGCACCGTCTCCTGCCTCCTCCTGCTTCTCTCCGGCCCCGCTCTCCTGCTGCTTGCAGTCTCCTCCGTCTGCCCTCAGCCGCTTGCTCTGCCTGCCTCCACCACGCGGCCGCCGATTTACTTCGCCCGCGGCTCCCTTCCTGGTTAAGGGGGAGTCCGGGCGCTGACATTGGTGGTGACGCGGAGCGGGTGGGCGGAGCTAACTCTCGCCGCTACCCGCTCTTCGCTCGCACCGTCTCCTGCCTCCTCCTGCTTCTCTCCGGCCCCGCTCTCCTGCTGCTTGCAGTCTCCTCCATCTGCCCTCAGCCGCTTGCGTACAGCAAGAGATTAGAGAAACTGGGCCTCTTCTCTCTTGAAAAGAGGAGACCGAGAGGGAACATGATCGAAACGTTCAAGATAATGAAGGGAATAGACTTAGTAGATAAAGACAGGTTGTTCACCCTTTTCAAGGTAGGGAGAACGAGAGGGCACTCTCTAAAGTTAAAAGGGTATAGATTCCGTACAAATGTAAGGAAGTTCTTCTTCACCCAGAGACTGGTAGAAAACTGAAACGCTCTTGCGTAGGCTATTATAGGGGAAAACACCCTCCAGAGATTCAAGACAAAGTTAGATAAGTTCCTGCTAAACCAGAACATAAGCAGGTATGGCTAGACTCACTTAGGGCACTGGTCTTTGACCTAAGAGCTGCTGCAGGACCACTGGTCTGACCCAGCAGCGGCAATTCTTATGTTCTTAAAATGATCTATCCCCCATCTGCTCATTGTGAATATTGAGAATCTTCCTACCCTTTTTTCTTTTTCTTCTATAATTTTTGTGGTTTCATATGTAAACTGCTTTTATACCTTGAGAATGGTGCTATATTAAGTCTTGTAATAACACATATGTACATTACAAGCACAACTTGATAATACTTTCATATGAACCCTATACAAAAGGAACCAATAAGATCATCATTTCATTACTTAATATGTAACTTTACAACATGAAAATAACATTACCATTTTAGAATTTTTTAAAATTAGTACCCACACCTATATACCTTCTTAAACCAAAAGATAATTATAAGATACACTGTTTCATACTCTGAATTGGAAATCATCTAACAGATGAATATAGCAGACCCACACATTAAGCGCCACAGTGATTAAGTTGAAATGATATCAGCACTTGCAACTAAGTTGTCTGATGACAGGTGAGATCTCAATATCATCAACCACCCAGCATGACCTGCAGCACTGCAGAAATCTGTCTACCAAACATTTGTCCTGCATCAGAGGGGTTTGGTACAATTCATCTAATCAGAGTTTGTCTAGCGGCAATTGGTCTAATGGCAGTTACTCCAGTGCTACATTTTGTCTAACAGACATCAATCCATCTAATTGTTAATTTGTTTATAGGATCTGTCATGATGTCTAATGTTAGAGACAAAGGTGGAAATGTGCATGAAATCTCACACCTATGCTGTGGCAAGGCATGAACCACATAAACCTAGGGTTACGATTTTCTGGAACTAAAATCTGGACCCGTGTCCCCGCCCCCAGGCCTGCCCAGTTCTGCCCAGCCCAGTTCTACCTGAGTCATACCTCATTCCACCCCAGCCCTGCCCCCTCAACCTGTTCACTTATCGGGAGGGCATCTGCATATGCACTGGTTTGACACAATGATATCACACGCATGCACACATGCGCATGACATCACCGCGTTGCATCCATGCATGCGTAGATGCTGTCCCGATGTCGCTCCAAGCTGGAAGATTTTCAAAACCCCGACATAGCGCCAGGTTTTGAAAAGCCATCCGGATGCCCAGACATGTCCTCTAAAACAGTAGTTTCAAACTTGCGGCCCGAGGGTCACATGTGGTCTGCCAGGTACTATTTTGAGGCCATAAGAACATAAGAATTGCCGCTGCTGGTCAGACCAGTGGTCCATCATGCCCAGCAGTCTGCTCACACAGCGGCCCTCTGGTAAAAGGCCAGCACTCTAACCGAGACTAGCCCTACCAGCGCACGTTTTGTTCAGCAGGAACTTGTCTTACTTTGTCTTGAATCCCTGGAGGGTGTTTTCCCCTATAACAGCCTCCGGAAGAGCGTTCCATCTTTCTACCACTCTCTGGGTGAAGAAGAACTTCCTTACATTTGTACGGAATCTATCCCCTTTCAACTTTAGAGAGTGCCCTCTCGTTCTCCCTACCTTGGAGAGGGTGAACAACCTGTCCTTATCTACTAAGTCTAGCCCCTTGAATGTTTCGATCATGTCCCCTCTCAATCTCCTTTGTTCGAGGGAAAAGAGGTCCAGTTTCTCTAATCTTTCGCTGTACGGCAGCTCCTCCAACCCCTTAACATCTTAGTTGCTCTTCTCTGGACCCTTTCGAGTAGTACCGTGTCCTTCATGTTCGGCGACCAGTGTTGGACGCAGTACTCCAGGTGAGGGCGCACCATGGCCCGGTACAGCGGCATCATAACCTTCTCTGATCTGTTCGTGATCCCCTTCTTTATCATTCCTAGCATTCTGGTTGCCCTTTTTGCCGCCGCTGCACATTGCATGGACGGTTTCATCGACTTGTTGATCAGAACTCCCAAATCCCTTTCCTGGGAGGTCTCTCCAAGTACCGTCCCGGACATCCTGTATTCGTGCATGAGATTTTTGTTACCGACATGCATCACTGTACACTTATCCACGTTGAACCTCATCTGCCATGTCAATGCCCATTCCTCGAGCCTGATTATGTCACGTTGCAGATCTTCACAATCCCCCTGCGTCTTCACTATTCTGAATAACTTCATATCGTCTGCAAATTTAATCACCTCGCTCATCGTACCTATGTCCAGATCGTTTATAAAGATGTTAAAGAGCACGGGTCCAAGCACCGAGCCCTGCGGCACCCCACTTGTGACGCTCTTCCAGTCCCAAGTATTGTCCATTTATCCCCCACTCTCTGTTTCCTATGCTCCAGCCAGTTTTTAATCCATGTGAGTATTTCACCCTTGATTCCATGGCTCGCAATTTTCCGAAGTAGTCGTTCATGTGGAACCTTGTCGAACGCCTTCTGAAAATCCAGATATACAATGTCGACCGGATCGCCCTTGTCTATCTGCCTGTTTACTCCCTCGAAGAAGTGCAGCAAATTCGTCAAACACGATCTGCTATGCTAAAACCATGCTAACTGGTCCTCATCAGCCCGTGTCTGTCAAGGTGATCAATGATGCTTTCCTTTATCAGTGACTCTACCATCTTTCCCAGTACCGAAGTCAGACTCACAGGTCTGTAGGTTCCTGGATCTCCCCTCGAACCTTTCTTAAAGATTGGAAAAACATTTGCCACCTTCCAGTCTTCCGGAATCTTTCCCGATTTGATCGACAGATTGGCTATTAGTTGAAGCAGTTCAGCTATGGTCCCTTTCAGTTCCTTGATGACCCTCAGATGGATGCCATCCGGTCCTGGGGATTTATCGCTCTTAAGCCTATCAATCTGCCTACACACCACCTCTAGACTGACTGTCAATCCTGTCAGCTTTCCGTCTTCATTTCCAGCATATAGCCTGATGGGTTCCAGTATGCTGTGTACATTTTCTTCGGTAAATACAGACTCAAAAAATGTGTTCAGTTTGTTGGCAATTGCTTTGTCCTCTTTTAGCGCTCCCTTTATTCCATGGTCATCCATCGGTCCCACCGTTTCCTTCGTGGGTCGTTTCCCCTTAATATATCGAAAGAACGATTTGAAGTTCTTTGCTTCCTTGGCTATTTTTTCCTCGGTATTTTTATCATAATCACAAAAGTAAAATAAAACAGTTTCTTGATCATGTGTCTCTTTAGCTATAAATGACAATATTATTATTAAGACTTAGCCAAAAGGAAAGATTTATAAACTATAAAGAGGTTTACCTCATGCAAAATTGTCATTTCTTTAATAAGACATTAACTATCTTTTCTGAGGCCCTCCAAATAACTACAAATCCAAAATGTGGCCCTGCAAAGGGTTTGAGTTTGAGACCACTGCTCTAAAAGGAGGACATGTCTGGGGAAATCCAGACATCTGGTAACTCTACATAAACCAGCCAATATTTAAAGCTATTTAGCTAAAAGTTAACTGGCTATCTTGTGCAATAACAGGTAATATTTAGTGCTGACCAGTTAAGTTTAGTGGCTAAATCAGGCTGAGTAAATAGCAAAGAGCAAAAAAAAGATGCAACAGAGATCTCTATACCAACCACTTGTCACATTTATTCTAGCAATGAATAAAACTGAAGTCCCGACTAGGATCCAAGTTTCGGTGATTATATCACCTTCATCAGGGGACTATAGGTGAAACTTACTGCATGGGACAGCCTAAGATTCAGAGACACCTATATGATTTGTTATTTGCATTTTTGCATCTGCTGTTCCATGCAGTAAGTTTCACCTATGGTCCCCTGATGAAGGTGATATAATCACCAAAACTTGGAACCTAGTTGGGACTTCAGTTTTATTCAATGTTAGAATAAATGTGACAAGTGGTTGGTATAGATGGTCCAGATGAAATTAAATGCTACCAAGACTAAGCTTTTATGGCTTGGCCCAAAGTTAGACTCTCTTCCTTCTGCTGTGATCTTAGATTCAGGAGAATCTTTGAAAATTGAGTTTTCTTTCATTTCTTTCTTTCTGCACTCAGGCACAATAATTGTCCCTTTCTATTCCCTCCCTCCTTCTTTCCTATGTCCTTAGTGCCCCCAGTGCCTCCTTCCCATGTCCCTAGTGCCTCTTCCTATGTCCTTAGTGCTCCTTCCTATGTCCTTAGTGCTCCTTCCTATGTCCCTCTCACTGCCTTCCAGCCTTTGTTCCACCCCCTCCCCTGAAGCTATCCAGCTTTCCTCCCTCCCTCCCTGCCGCGCTAAAGCCAGCCAGCCTGCCTCCCTCCCTCTGTGCTGAAGCCTGCTCCCCCTGAACCAGCCCCTGCTGCTGTTGCCTACCGCTGCTTCAAACACCCCCCCCCCCACCGGTCTGCCACTGCTGCTGCTCGCCACCCGCCGCAGCTAAAGTAAAGTAAGGTCCAAGCGCTAGCCCACAAACCTTCTTCCCGACATCAATTCTGATGTCGGAGAGGAAGTTCCAGGCCAGCCAGGCAGCGATTGTCTGGCCCAGAACTTCCTCTTCGACATCAGAATTGATGTCGGGAAGAAGGTTTGTGGGCCGGCGCCTGGACTTTCCTTCTCTTTAGTTGTGGCTGGCGGCGGTCGGCAGCAGTGGTGGCGGGGTTTGAAGCGGTGGTAGGCAGCATCGGGGGCCGGTACTGAGGGGGGTAGGCTTTGGCTTCGGCGCTGGAGGGAAGGGAAGCGATTGCCTGTCCCTTTGTCCTCATGGACAGCTTCGGGACACTGTCCCCGAAAACGGGACATTTTGGCGTCCCAAGGCTGTGCATGGGGACAACGGGACAGGGGATCTAAAAAAACGGGACGTATGGTCACCTTATCCTAATCAGAAGTGCTGTATTACAAGGCAGAACCAAAATGTATGACCCAATTATGCCTCCTCCCCTTTACATTAATACATTGAGATAAGTGCATAGTGGCCTAATATGCTTGACTTCGAGATATATGAAGGTGCATCAGAACCATATACTGGACCTAACATTTGACAATTTTTTATTTTAGCTACATTGCCACATCCACTAATTGCTCCATTTCATTCTGTTATTATTAGGGGATCAGTAGTATAAGTTCAAACTTGAATCCCTCAAGCAAAAATTTGCTGAAGGCCCCCCATTACTGGGAGGGGCCACTGTTCTCCCCACCAAAAGCTTAAATTTGGAAGGAGGCAAAATGCATAACAGCTGCCTCCTGACATCTGACATCTGTATTGAATTAAATTGCTAACTCCCCCATTATATAGAGATGAGGGAGCTGATATTCAGCTGGTGCCAGACAGCACACTGTCTGCTCAATGCTAGCATTCAACCTGGATATTCAATATCAGACTGTTTCCATTGACCAGCATTGAATATCTGGTTTTATTTTTACCCACGCCAACTTAACTGGTTATGCCAATATTCAGCACTATTGGAATCCTAGGCCCCTCTCGCAGTGAATTCTGGGATGCACTGGGCATGGCCTAAGATTCTGATTGGCCAGGCCCCTTAGACCACTCCCATGTGGCTGGGGGGGTGGTGGAGGAGGGGGGCCTGGGGGGGGGCTACTTTATGGGGTGGGGAGGTGTCTGGCAGGAGGGATGTCCAGTCCCTCCTGCCGGCGATGTTCAGGGGTTTCCCGGGTTCTGGCAGGAGGGAATGGGCATCCCTCCTGCCAGAGATGTTTGTGGGAGAGGTGGGGGGTTCCGGGAGGCGGGACAAGGCATCCCTCCTGCCAGTAGTCTTCGGGGAGGTGGGGGGGGGGAGGGAGGTTTGCCATGATAAGTTCAGCGGTAACCCAATTCTCTAACTGGTGCCTGTGATATGGACGCCAGTTAGAGAATCATGGCGTTAGGCAGGCTTAGGTGTTTGTCCGTGAGGACAGATGCGATTATATATAGTGTGATTCTCAAAAGCTGTTAGGCAGCTTCTAAGACTGCACAAGGAAAAAACTCCAAAGCCTACCACAAGAGCTTAAAAAGAAACCAACAATAAAGCAGCTTCTGAGACTGGGCATCCTATACAGAATCTGGCCCTCAATCTTCAGCGGGTAGACAAATAGTGAGTATGAAAGTATCAATTTTGGAATCATCTGGACAATTGGGCATAGGAGTGCAGGTAGCAGATGTTGGAGGTCAGCCAGGGCTGGGGTTTGGCTTATCTTAAAGGTCATGAAATGGGAGGTGAAAAGGTATGAGACAGTAGTGGAAAAGGTGCCAGGGTCAATAGCCTGAAGGTTCCTAAATGTATAGGTAGTGACTGATCAGGTCTGGAGGGAGGGTGATGAGTTATGAATGTTAACAGATGATGGTCAGAGAGGAGAAGAACTAAGATGCAGTTGTAGGAGAAGACAAGGACAAGGCAGTGGCCATTCTGGTATATAAGGGTGGTGGAGCACAGCTGGAGATTGTATGAGGATGTTAGAGCGAGAAACTTGGAAGTGTAGGAGTCAGAGGGGTCATCAGCATGGGTGTTGAAGTCACTAAAGATGAGGGAATGAGAAGAGGGTTCAAGAAAGAAGGAGAGTCAGGAGTCAAAGTCGGTGAGGAAGGAAGAGAGAGACTTATCAGGGGGTTGGTAAATGACTACTACTCAGAGAGTTAGAGGAGCAAATAGATAGATGCAGTGGACTTCAAAATAGGGAGAACAGTGGAAGAAGGGGTTGATAGCTACAAGATAGTGAGAGTAACGGCCTAGCACCATCTCTGCGACCAACTAGGTGAGGTGTATGTAAGAAAAGGTAGCCTCCATGACACAGGGTGACAGTTGAAGCTGAGTCTTCAGGGCAGATCCAGGTCTCAGTGCCAGCAGGTGGAAAGTTAGAGAGATAAAAAGGTCATGGATGAAGGTGAGATTGTTGGAGACAGAGTGGGCATTCCATAGGGCATATGAGAAAGGCAACGAGAAGGGGGAGGAGAGGAACAGAAATAAGATTGGTTGCATTGCAGTGTGATCCACATGAGTATGGTGAGGGCTCATTGGGAGTGCCAGGATTGGGGATTTGAATTGATGTCCCTGGTAGAGAGCAAAAGAAGGAGTAAGATAATATGGATAAGGTGCAGAAAGGCATGAGGAGGCCACGCCATGGTCAAAATGCTTACAAGTAGAGTGGGGATGGCTGAATGTGTTGAAACTTTAGGGCTCAGAAGAGGGTGGAGGACAAAAGAGAGGGTGAGGTGAAGAAATCACAAACTGAGTTATGTGGTGGTGGAGGTTTAAGTGTTTTGGGGTGAAGAGAGAGATTGGGAAAAGTGAGTATTAGGAGGAATTGATGCACAGGAGTCAAGGGGGAGGGGAGGGGGGAAGAATGAGAGGGCACTAGGTGCTTCTTTAGTGGACAATGAGATTTATTCTGGATATGGGAAAGTTTCCTAGGCCTAGATTGGTAAAATAAGTCAGACTTGCGAGACAATAGTGGCATGGTCAAAACTGCCTGGGAGCTAGTCATAAGATGAAGGTGAGAATTAGCTTGGTAAATTAGACTTACCAGGGAGAGTTCACAAGTGAGAAGCATGGTTATGTGAGCACTGAGGGTAAGAAGAATGGGTACAAATACCCACAAGAAGAGAGAATGAATCAGGTATAAACTTTAAAGCACTTTTTTTAAAATGGTGGAATGAGGGCTGAAAGTGAAAGGTCACTTTGGGCAGCCAAAAAACCTAGAGACTTGAAGAAGGCACAGATAGTTTATTAGCATACGTATGCGACTCCCGAGCTCCAAGCTGGCTTCAGAAGTGCCACAAACAGGACGTTACAGAGATATTTATACATTCTTCTGGCTATACAACTGAATTCTAGAAAAAAACTTTTCAGGTGTTACTTTTCTTAACAATCATTGGTCCTCAGCTCACACTAGCAGGTCACTAGCAAGTCACTTATCTAGGCCCTGCAGTCTTTCTGTTGCATTTCATTTATGCTGAGATAGCCATAAGAAGTTAGAATGTCCAAGCTAACACCCAGTACAGGCAGGCAGGCTAGAACATGAGATAAGTTAGGTCTGCAGCTAAACATAATTCAGCATTTTATTAAAGAAAAAAACTTAGTTCAACACTTAGGAAAACCAGTCCCAGACTCCTTCAGTACTTGGAAAACCAGTCCCAGACTCCTTCAAAAGGAGGGGCACTAGCAGATAATGAAGAGGTCACAGGTTTGTGTTGAAGCAAAGGGCACATAACAGGGCATGCTTCTTTAATGATGTCTATATGATGGCATCACAGTAGCAGTTCTACTCTAAGCATTGGGCCTCTCTAAGCTCTATGGTCCCCAATGCTAGTATTCTCAATGAGTGGGGCTAGGCTCCAACATTTTAGGAAGCATAACCAAAGATAGCAGTGTGGTAAGTTCTTCTTCATATTGCATATACCTAACAATAACAATAGGAGGGTTCTCGTTAAGAAAGCTAAAAGTTGTAAAATTGGAAAATTTCAATAAATAAAGTAAAAAAAAAAAATCAAACAGTACCACATATACATAAATTATTCTAGTAATAAATAATACATAGCCATATCAAAACAAATCAACATGCAAAAAGTCATATCTGATTGACATGCCACTGTATCTTCTTAATGATCTGCTTATGTGTCAATATAACAAGGTACTTCATTTGCACATATCATCTAAGCACTGGTGTTCCTATTTGGAAAAATCATACCAAAGTCAAAACATAGCAGTATGTTGGGATTTTTTTTTTTTTGTTTATCAGTGTCTCATCAAAATCATTGTCCAGCCTTAAGAAATAGAAAATTTTTATACTGGCTTCCTTTAGCTACAATTTGTGCTATTTTAACACATGTCCCATTTTAAGCAATGAGACCTACTAATAACTCTGGTTAACAGTAAACTAACCTCTCTTAACGGTACTCGATGTTGATAACTTGCTCCTTCATATTTTTTGCTGAATTCAATTTTCTATATTAATGTCACTCTTCCCTTTAAGCTGATCGGGAGTACTCCAACTACCTTGCTGCTGGGGGGAGGCTCAATATTGTATTTTCAATTGCTAAGTTCCCTGGAGATCTCCAGAGCTTGCCTGTCCTTCACTAATGAAGACATGATAGTGAAACAGTATCCCCCCTGGCAGGCATGTAGAGTAGATGAAGGACTCAAGCTCAGCTTAGAGTAGGGTTACCATATTAAAAAAACCAAAAACCTCGGATACATGACCCTGCCCCATTCTGCCTCCAGCCCTGCCCCCAGAAAGCTCTCTCTTTGCAATGAGCTCCGGCCATGTCTAGAGGGCCTGGAGCATGCACAGATGCATGTAACATCATCTGCGCATGCTCAGAAGCCCTCCAGATGTGACCAGAGCTTGTAGGGACTTTCCAAAATGAGGCGGAGGGGTGGGGGTGGGGTTAATTTAAAAAACAAAAAATAAATATGCGTGCCTGGCTGAATATCAGCTGGGCCCACATAAGCTTCAGCTGCCTGCCTACCCATAAAATGACAGTTGAACAGAATATTGTTTTGTTTTATATTTTAAGAAAATTATTTAACTATAAAATCATAACTGTTTGAGGCTTGTGCAGATGGGATTAGACTGAGCTCATGGGGATAGGATGGGGACAGGGATAAATTTTGCTCCCATGCCATTCTCTACCCAGTGCTTGACCTATTACTCTTTATCTGTCGTTTGTTACTATGGGGTAAAAATATAATTATAATGTGGGCTACCATTAAGATGAATTATTTTACCATCAACCTCAGTACTAGAGGGGCATTTTCAAAAAAACATCTCAGTCCCCAAAAATCGTTCTGCTCCTAATGTCCAAAAAAACAGCCATCTGACAGCCATAAACAGGAAAAATGTCTAGATTTCTCATTCTGTTATGGCTGTAAGATGGACATTTTTGCACTGAAAATGTCCAAAATGAATAGCCATTTTCCAAAGTGAAACATCCAACTTTTGAACAAAAAAAACAAAACAGGGACATGAACAGCTATCTGGTATCCTTTTCAAAAATATGATCACACAGATGTCCCTGCAGAAAACAGGAGTTGCCTAGCCTAGTGGCTAGAGAAGTAGACTGTAAACCAAGGGACCAGGGCCGGATTTAGATGAAAAGAGGCCCTAGGCTATTCCACTTATGAGGCCCTTTTACCTCCAATTTTTAAGTTTGTAAATTACATGAGAGATAATAAAATACATCATTACTGTGATATATATCAATATGTTAAATGAAACATGTTGTTATTGGTACTAACCTTTATAAAAAATGTGACACGGATAATAAATAAAAAAAAGTCGAGAACACTTATTTGGACATTTATTCTCAGCACCATATATAGTACTTGTAACAATAACTAATCAAACATAACACAACATTGCCCCTTCCTATGTCCATAGTGCCCCCAGTGCGTCCTTCCTCACCTCACCCCCCCTCCGATGCCCCCTGCATCCCATCCCCCTTCCATTGAACACCCCCCCATGCCATCCTGCCTGCCTGCCTTCCATTAAACCCCCCCACCCCCCTCCGATGCCAGCCTGCCTGCCTCCCATCCCCCTTCCACTGAACCCCCCCCCCCCCGATGCCAGTCTGGGCTGCCCTGTCCTGACAGATCCACGTTTTGCCTCTCTCCCCGCGGGGCTGGGCTTTGCCCAGCTGTTTCCGGACTGACGTCTTTCCCTCCCCAATCCTCCTCCCAGGGCGAGAAAAAGAAAGGAAGAAGCCGAGTCGGCGCCCCGTTGCGGCCGGAGCCGGTTCCGATCCCGAAGCATAGAATTTCTCCTTATTTTCGGTTCAGTGTTTTAGTGTTCACTGTTTTTAGAATAATGTAATTTTAATTTTGCTAACAATTTGAATGTCGGCCCCTCTTGATCTTGAGGCCCTAGGCTGAAGCCTAGTTAGCCTATAGGAAAATCCGGCCCTGCAAGGGACGCAGGTTTAAACCCCACTTTTTATTGTAAATGTGATCCCTCCAGGGCCTGAAAAATACCTGCTGTAACTGAATTTATATAACTTCAATAGCCTTCAGGCTTGTAGATAGCTTATATATTTAGGTACAATAGGCATATTTTCTGTTTCTGGAAGGCTCAGAATTATAATAAAAAAAGAGCTGTAGTAAAATTTGAATCTGGATCCCTTAGCTTACAGGCCACTGCACTAATTGCTAGGCTACTACTCTGATCTGTTTACTGCTTTGTTCAGAAGGGCTGTGATACCTGTAGCTGACATAGAGCCTGGTTTTCCTTTCCAGTTTTACTGTCAGGGGCAAGGGAAGGGGACAGCAATCACTGGAGGATTAACAAGGGGTCAGGACTTAATCTAGGGTTACCAGATTTTACTATTGTAAAATATGAACCCATAGCCCCGCCCAGGTCCGCCCCATTCTGTCACAGCCCCGCCCCCTCAACCTGTTCTTATGCTTGCATGCGCATGTGTGATGTGATGACAGCACACACGTGGTTCCCAGCTGGAAGTTTTTTCAAAACTTAGACAAAATGCCAGGTTTTGAAAAGCCATCCGAATGCTCGGATATGTCTTCTAAAAAGAGGACATGTCTGGGTAAATTCAGGCCCATAAGATATCTGGTAACCCCTACCTTAATCCCTCCATCAGCTACTTAATTAGAGCAACTTTTTGTAACTTGGACTTGACTGAAAAAGGTCTAGATTAAAAAAAATCTATTTAGACATAGAAGTTTTTTCCCATTTGAAAATCCCTGCTGGATGTCCTAGTTTTGAGCCCTCCCTACTTCCTCCCCAAACACCCCCCCCCTTGCTATTTGGATGAACTGCAATATGAAATGTCCAAATTCTGACTTTCCAAAATCAGAATTTGGACATTTTTAGCAGATGGACTTTTTTTTAGGCATTGTAAGACGTCCTTCTGCTTTGAAAATGAGCACCTAGGTCTCTGCATAAAATGAGACCTAAAACAATATGACTAATTGTAAAACAATATCTGAAAAATATGTATATAACAAAAACTAAAGGGAGGAAGTACTGTAATTGTTCTAGGAAAGATAAAAACTATGGAAGTGTTATTGCCCTATTTTACAGTCAACCAATGCAATATGCATCATTCTTCATAATAAAATGTATCCCTTCCATGTATACACCACAACTTAATCAAACCATGTTCAAAATTAATTCAATCATAGCAGACGTATTAGACAGGAGGAAAAGCCTCATAAACCTATAGCTGCACAAAATGTGTACTTCTATGTATTCATTGGCTCACTTATAATCATTTTAGAGTTTCATTTCTGCACATCGATAGATGGTTTTCTTCCAGATCTTACACTGAACCTGAGCTTAAAGTTACACCCACAGGAGGCTTCAATACTATGTACCTAACAGAGAGAAACACCCCCCTTTATATTCAAGACAAAATTGCATGTTTTGGTTCTTAATATTCACCAAATAAGTGATAGATAAAGCATATACATAGGCATGATCAACAATTAAAAAACATGGAGTCAAAAATAAAAACTGGTAAATTGAAAAAGACAACACACAAAAAGATTGCAATGAATATCTGTTTGAACCTTCTGTATTGATTTGTGAAAACTAGATCATCCTCTTCATATATTGTAAGTATTATAGGATGCCAACAACATTTTATTCCAAATAGTGTATGAAAAGAATACCTGAAGTAGAAAAAGACAAAAAGGTAAAATTGTAGGAAACAATTAGAGAAACCAGCACAAATGTTAACAATAGGGGTAAAGACAGACTCCAAAGGGAGGAAGGAAACAGAGGGGAGACATCTGAAACAATGTGAGGATCAAAGGAACACAAAGAGATCAAGATCTTGATTCAAACAACTCAGTTCCACTATATCCACAGATCTCGTACTTCTCCTTTGTGTGGTTTCTATTGGTATTGGAAAATTTGAATAATACCTTTAAGCCATCAGCCTCAAATTTAGGAAGTACTATAGTGGAAATGACTGTATTTAAACTTTGTTACAACATCTAAATAATAATTCTTGATGGATGGGCCATTTACTAGAAATTAATGTTTTGCTAATGCCAAGGTGTCTGGTTCTGTGGAAATAATTATTACTATGAGTTAAACTGGATTTGTTTTAGGTTTTCTAGTCAACTTCATAATTGAATTATGAGGGGCCACTGAAAAGTTTTCAGCCCAACCAACAAAGTTGGGGCAGTTTCCATTGAGGGTTATACACGTAGGGTTCCTTTTACAAAGATGCATTAGGGCCTTAACGCACGGAATAGCGCGCGCTAAATTGCTGCGCGGGCTAGCTGTTACCTCCTCCTCTTGAGCAGGCGGTAGTTTTTCGGGTAGCACACACTATAGCGCACCTTTGTAAAAGGAGCCCTTAGTCAAGTAATGTTCCACTTTTTCTGTTATCAGAAAAATATGGAACGAAAAAACTGGAAAATCGCTGAAACCCTTGATGGAGACTGCTCCGACTTTGTTGGTTGGGCTGAGAACTTTTCAGTGGCCCCTCACTTTGTATATTCCAAATAGTCAAATCAGTTTTACTTACTGCTTGACTAGGTGAACTCGCATGACTATACGAACTTGCATGATAATGCGAACCTGCATGACATTGCATGAATATTGTGAAGTTTTACAATTGTACTCTGCCTCAACTGTTACCAAACCCATCCTCACCCACAACACCCATAGCCAAAAAAAAAAAGGACTCCCAGAACGGAGAACCCTCCGATACCCAAAGACATCAATAGGGTAATTTCCAACCAGATCCGTTACACCCACAGCCAAAATGAGGGCATTAAATAACACACAGATAATACTGTGCATCATCTACCTAACCTGCTATAGATGCCGGTGTAACGACGAAAGACCCCCTGAACCAATACCAGTCCACATCTCCTGGCAAAGGCCACTCAAACAGATTAAACCAACCCCCCCTCCCCAATCCCTATACAACTGCTCAGAACTTGGCACTTTTCAAATCCCCGTAGACAACCCCATACATAAAGCCTCCAAACAACAAAGAAACAAGACCAAAAACAGAAAAAAATTTAAATAACTGAAATACATCGAAACCCCCACCCCTAAACAATACAGGAACTTCAAGGGATATTATTTGAACGCCCGGTCGGTGAGAAATAAGACACACATCATACACGATTGGATCGAACACAAGAACCCGGACATCCTATTCCTAACTGAAACATGGATGATCTCAGACACAGACGTCATAATGAAGGAAATGCTACCGCAGGGCTATAAAATCGTTCCAATAACTAGAAGCTGGAAAAGAGGAGGGGGACTAGCAATAATCCTTAAATGCTACTTTGACTTCACCAGAATGGACTCAAAAATCACAGAAGAAATGGAAACCATCACTTGTAAGATCACCAACCCCGAACTGGAAGAATCTCTAAAAGCTACACTATTCTACATCCCCCCCCCCAAAAATGGTCAAGTGCAAAAGAAGAATTCTTTGAATTCCTTTCGGCCAACACCATAAAAGGGCCATATAACATGCTAATGGGAGACATAAATGTACACCTAGAACAAAGGGAAAAACCGGAAGTGACAGAAATCGACATGTTCCTAACTACCCTGGGCTTCGGAATTCCAGACAAAGAGGAAACACATGAAAAGGGACACCAACTGGACATCGTCACTTTTTCCCACAAAGACCCCCACGTACCAAAAATACAATACCACACAGGAAACTGGGCTAAATGCATATGGTCAGATCATTATATTTACAATTTTGAATTATGCTGGCAAAAGAAATTCTCAACAGCAAAACATACAAACAAAACCAGTTTGAAAAAAACAGTCACCCGCAGAAGCATCATCAATCCAACAGAATTCTGGACCCACTATGAACTACACCCCAAATCAGAGGAAGAGCAAGATTTCCCCACTAGATGGGAAAAATTCACAAAAGACACACTCAATCAAATAGCTCCTGTTCAAACATACAAAAAGAACACAAGGGCATCAAAAGAATGGTATGACGCCAAATTATTAGCTCTCAAACAAGATCTCAGAAAACTGGAAAGAATAAGGCAAAAAACTGACAAAGTGGAAGATAAAATTAATTGGAAACAAAAAATGAAAAACTACAAAAACCTGATCAAAGAAAAACGTTATAACTGTTATGCACAGAAAATAGGAGCAGGCAATACAAACAGTAGAGAACTATTCAAACTAGTAAGCAAAATAACAGACACCACACAGATACTACAGAACCATTACGATCAAATCCCAGCGGTCACCACCCTCCCCAACCACTTTAGGAAAAAAATCACCGACTTAAGAGCCTCAATACCCCCTCCTCCACCCAATTTCGAATTCCACTTCAAATCGCAGGAAAGCGAACCCAGTGTCGATATGATCTGGAACCACTTCGAGCCCCCAGATTGGAACAATTTCCTTACACTCTTCAATAAATACTCCAAATCAAATTGTCTACTAGATGAATGTCCGTCTCAGATCATGCAAGGTGCAATACCAGAATTTAAAAGGGACCTATTTAACTGGGCAACATACTCTCTCAAAAATGGAACTTACCTGGAAAATATGGGACACATCCTAATCACACCCATCCCCAAAGACCAGAAGACCTCGCTCACACTGACGTCCAAATATAGACCCATAGCGAGCACCCCCTTCTTCACCAAAATGCTGGAAGGGCTGGTCAACTTGGAATTAGTAAACCACTTAAATAAGTTCAATCTAAATGACCACAAATCAGGATTCAGAAAAGGATTCAGCACCGAGACAGTCCTAGGCTCTCTCCTTAATCACCTATACGACCTTTTCAGTCAAGGTACCAGCGCTCTGATCCTAAAGTTAGACTTCAGCAGCGCCTTCGATCTAGTGGACCACGAAATAATGCTTAGGTGCCTAGACGAAATGGGACTATCAGGAAGAGTGTGGACCTGGTTCCAAGGAATCCTAACCAAATGATATTATCAAGTGGTCCATGAAGGAAATTACTCTAAACCCTGGAAACACCCTTCGGGAGTTCCTCAAGGTTCCCCCCTATCTCCCACCTTGTTCAATATATACCTCTCTTCCCTAGGCCACCTATTACAAAAGTTAAACCTAACCTACTACATATACGCAGACGACATCTCCATACTAATTCCAACAACAAACGTGACCACAGCCAACTCAAAACATATCTCCTCCATCATGACCGAAATAGAAGAATGGACTATAAACTTCAAACTGAAACTAAACTCAGAAAAGACAAAAATTTTCCTTGCAAGCCCAAATGAAAAAATCACCGCAACCACAATACACGTAAATGGCCATGACCACCCAATACTAAAAATTATAAAAATACTGGGAGTCACCCTGGACACCCACTTGACCTTGACCGATCATATAAACTCGGTGACAAAAAAAATGTTTCTTCACCCTTTGGAAACTGAAAACCATAAAAAAATACTTCGACCCTCTATCCTTCAGAATACTGGTACAGTCATTGATTCTATCCACCCTGGACTATTGCAACATTATTTACTTGGGGATACTTAAAAAAATGTGAGAAAATTGAAAATAGTTCAAAATACGGCCGTCCGCTTAATATTCGGACTAAAGAAAAGCGATCATGTTAGTCCCTTCTACAAACTGCTTCATTGGTTACCAATTGAAGCACGAATTCTATCAAATTCTCCTGCCTTTGCTACAAATTAATCTGGGAATTGGCCCCCAGCTACCTACTACCTCACTTTGAATTCCACTCCTCTATCAGGCCTACCAGAAACCGCAACCTCTTTACTTACCCGAATATCACAGGCTGTAGATATCATACCTTTTTTGACAGAACATTCAAGTTCCAAGCCGGTAGACAGCAAACTTGGTTAGGCTACTTCACTGATGCCACTAGAGAGACATACAGGGCCTGATTCTCTAAAAGTGCGTCCCGATTTTAGGCAGTTGTAGGCGTCCTACAGCTGTCTAATCAGCCAATCGGGATGCACGTTTTTAAACAAAAATGCTCCCCAGGCAGGCCGCCTATATTGAAGGCGAGGCCCGCAAGACACCTAGGCCCTGATTCTGAATAGGACACCCGGGAGAGGCGTCCTATTCAGAATCGCCCTAAACTAAACCCCGATTCTGTAACCGGTGTCGTTACAGACGCGGGTTAGAGAAACGGGTTAGATTAGAAACAGCCCGCTACACTTATTGCGGCAAGGGATCTCTCTGCCGCTATAAGTATAGCGGGCCGCGGCCCCCTGACCAGGAGGGTGGCCAAACCCTCTGCCCGGAGACGCACCCCCCCCCGACACTACTGACCGCCCCCCCCCCCCGACATTACCGATCCCCCCTCCCTCCCCGACAATATCGATAGCTGGCAGGAGGGTGCCCAATCCCTCCTGCCCGAAGACGCACCCCCCCCGACGCTAACCCCCACTCCACCAAACATGTTCTTAGATGGGTCTTGCACGTCTTGAGCCGGCAGGCACGCCTCGTCGAAATGAAGCGGGCCCGCCCCTTCCCGGCCCATCCCGCCGAAGCCTAAGGCCTGATTGGCCCAGGCTCTAGAAGCCTGGACCAATCAGGCCTTAGGCATAGCGGGTCTGCCCATCCCCACTAAGTCTAAGGTCTAAATACATGTAAAAAGCTGTATGATACTTATCTCAGCCAAACCCGGGAGGTTTCCCAGGTTTGGCTGAGATAAGTATCATACAGCTTTTTACACGTATTTATTGCAAAAGAAATATTTATTAACAACACAAAATGAAAAACTAAATGAACATATAAGAAATCAAATTGACAGCCAATGATGAAGTGCCACAACAAACTTCCCACAGTATAAAATTATTACAGTGGTGGAGAGGTGGGGCTGAGGCGTCTTTTTGAAATTGAGAGCCTAATTCAAATCAAGCAGAGTTTAAAAAAAACCCCAAACAACTCCAACAAATAATTCTGTCACTGGCTACGACTAATTTAATTGTGGCTGGAGACTTCAATGCTGTCATGGATCCATTAATGGATAGACAACCCAGTAAACAAATACATTAGGTCTAGATAATCTTATACATTCATGTGGATTGAAAGATATATGGCGGATTTTTCATTTTAATGCTCATGAATTTTCGTTTTGCTCCCAAGTTCATAAATCATTTTCAAAAATTGATTATTTTTTTGTTTCGAATCATTTAGTTCAACAGGTAACT
This sequence comes from Geotrypetes seraphini, assembly GCF_902459505.1. Lineage (NCBI taxonomy): Eukaryota > Metazoa > Chordata > Amphibia > Gymnophiona > Dermophiidae > Geotrypetes > Geotrypetes seraphini. The sequence continues at coordinate 141,707,101 of NC_047088.1, read as the reverse complement.
AAATCCATCAAAGATTTGATTCTTTTGTCGTATCATTCTGGAATTTGGATAGAATATCAGTTTACTGAAGAAAATTCTAATAGACCTATTTGGAGGTTTAATAATGCAATGCTTGCAGATTCAAACTTTCTTGAGGAAATTCAAATAGAAATGAATGAATACTTTCAATTCAACACCTCAGAGGAAATTTATTTGGAAACTATTTGGGATGCATTCAAAGCTACAGTGAGAGGGAAAATAATTTTGTAGGAAATTTCCTAAATTAGAATTTTTGGAACAAACTATTTGGACTTTAGAGTCACAATTGGCTTTGAAATGGGAACCAGATGCATTGCATGCCCTGTTGAAAGCAAAATATAAATATAATGAGATTTCCTCACAATTGGCTAGGAAAATTTGTTTTCTCAGCAGGCTCTGTATTATGAAAACTTGAATAAAGTGGGAAGATTGACTAATTATCTTAAAGCTAAAAAAAGGAAAGTAAAGATTGCGGCCATTAAAGATGAAAAAGGAAAAATTTATACCCACATTGGGGATGTTTTAAAATAATTTTGGATTATTATAAGGCTTTATAGTCTTCTGAGCTTTATTCAAATAAAAAAATGATGGTAGAGAATTTTTAAATTCAATTAATGGGCTGAAAATTCCCGAGCATATAAGAGAAAAACTTGAAGCGCCTATATCATCTACAGAACTCCATGCAGTGTTGAAGTCTCTCAGGGCTGGATCCGCCCCGGGTAGTGATGGATTCACAGTGGAGTTTTTAAAATCTTTTCAAAATATACTATTACCTCATCTTTTAAATTTATATCATAGGTTCTTTTTTATTCAAATGATTCAAATCTTGTACAGTTCCCCTTCTGTAAGATTATATATTAATAATACATTTTCAGAGCGTTTTTGTCTGAGGGGAGTTAGACAAGGATGTCCCTTATCTCCTTTGCTTTTTGATATTGTTTTAGAACCCTTGTTGCTGGCTATTCAGCAGGCAAAGGAGATACAGGGAATTCGATATGCAGGTCAGGATTATAAAGTTTCGGCTTACACAGCCAATATTTTGCTTCATTTAAAAAATCCAAAATCAACCTTCCCTCATTTACTGGAATTGATTGGAGCCGACACTCGGGCTTGCAGCAGGTAGCTGGGAGGGCTGAGACGAGCACGTGGGAACCAGAGAGAGACCAGAGCAGAGAGGAGAAATATCGGGGAGTGCAGGGAGAGACCGGAGCAGAGAGGAGGAGTACAGGGGAGTGTTGAGAGAGACCGGAGAAGAGAGGAGGAGTAACGGGGAGTGCTGAGAGAGACCGGAGAGGAGAGGAGGAGTACCGGGGAGTGCTGAGAGAGACCGGAGAGGAGAGGAGGAGTACCGGGGAGTGCAGAGAAAGATCGTAGGAGTGCAGAGACTGCTAGGACAAGGAGAAGAGAGGGGCTAAGGCGAAACGGGCAGAGCAGAGCCCAGGGGAAGAGGCGAGAGATAGCTCCGCCTACCCCCGACGTCATCAGCCAATCCCTCCCATAAAAGGGGAGGAGCCAACAGCGCGCAGCCGTTCGGCGCGCGGCGAAGGCGAGCGGCAAAGGCGCTCGCCTTAGCGAGAGCGCCTTTGCGAAGGAGCCTTGAGAAGGAGCCCAGGCAGCCCAGCAGCAGCAAAAATCTAACTAAGCAGGAGCACACCAGCACTTCACGAGAGCGATGGAGGACCCAGGACCCCAGAGGTACTTTCCGGTATACTGCACAGAGTGCAATATGTACGACTACCTCCCCTTGGGAAGGCGGGAGTACATATGCAGTCGGTGTCAGGAACTGAAAAGCCTGAGGACGGAGGTCGACAGACTGAGGGTCAGGGTCCAGGAACTGGAGGGACTGCGCACCACAGAGGAGACGAGCTGGTCAACCAAGGACACAGACGGAGCAGGCCCCATTGTGGACCAGGTGAGGGACCTCGAGAGATTCATCGAGGAGGCCTATAGGAAGGTGGAGGAACGGGATCAGCAGCTACACAGACGGATGTCGGCAGACGAGACCCAGGATCCACAAGGCGACACCGGGGAAGGACCTAGCGGAGGAACCACGCAAGAGGAAGTGACTGTGACTCACCGGGACCCCGAGGGAGAGACACCGCACTACACCGAGGACATGGACCTGAGACAGAGGAGGTTGCTGAGGAAAGGGAAGTCTGCTATTGTGGTGGGAGACTCGATCATGAGAGAGGTGGATAGTCACGTAGCTGGAGGAAGGGAGGACCGGCTAGTGACTTGTCTCCCAGGGGCCAAGACACGAGACATCACTGATAGGATCGAGCGGATCCTGGAAGGAGCAGAGACAGAGGAGACTGCGGTGATAATCCACGTCGGAACGAACGATGCGAGCCGGAGGAACTTCAGCATGGCCACACTGACTGACCAGTTCAGGGTCCTGGGACGAAAGCTGAAGCAGAGTACCCGGAGGATTGCATTCTCAGAGATCCTGCCTGTACCGAGAGCAGATGCAAAGAGACAAGCATACCTCCAGGCTGTGAATGCATGGTTGAGGAGATGGTGCCAGGAGGAGGGCTTCCACTTTGTGAGGAACTGGACGTCCTTCTGGGGAAAGAGTAAACTCTACCGGCGGGACGGCCTGCACCTGAGCACAGCTGGAACTAGACTACTGGCAGCCAATGTGAGAAAGGAGATCGAGAGGGCTTTAAACTGAGGAGAGGGGGAAAGCCGACAGCTGATCTGATGTTGACGCTTCGGACAACGGTATCCAGAACAGATGCTGAAAGGGATGACTGCAAGGAGGAAGTAGAGAGACCGGTGGATCTTATGATCAGACAGCGAGGGAAACATCAGGTAAAGGGAGCTTGCTGGGAGGAGACTAAGGGGCATGGAGACACAGGGGGACTGGGTGGCACGAGGGCGAAAGCTGAGGGCAATATAGGGGTGCCACAAGGCGAAGGGGATCAAACTGAGGCTCAAGGGATGATAGCCCAAGAGGGGGCAGGTAGGGCTAGAAAACCCAGAGGAAAAGCGGGGAAGTGGGGTGGCGGGAAAGTGGGGAAGCCGAAAGCTACGAGGGTAAAGGCTGATGGCAAAGCAGAAGCACAGGGAACTGGAGAGCTGCCCAAAATTCAAATTCAAATTCAAGGGGAGGCGGCCCAGGTAAATGCAGAGGTGGAGGAAAAACGACGGGACCTGCGGTGCTTATACGCAAATGCAAGAAGCCTCACGGCCAAGATGGGTGAACTAGAAGTCGTGGCCAAGGGGGAGGACCTGGATATCATTGGAATTACAGAAACCTGGTGGACAGAGGAAAATCAATGGGATGTGGCGCTGCCGGGGTACAAGCTCTACAGGAGGGACAGGACCCACAAGAAGGGAGGAGGCATAGCACTATATATAAAGGACTCTATCTACTCGGTCGGGATGGATATGGCAACGAAGGCAGAGGGGCTGGAATCGCTATGGGTCAAATTGCCGGGAAACAAGGGTGCAGGCATAAAACTGGGGCTGTACTATCGCCCACCTGGTATGCCAGAAGGAGTCGGACACGACTTGGAAGCTGAACTGAGACAGGAATGCAGGACTGGAAGTGTAACAGTGATGGGGGACTTCAACTACCCGGGGATAGACTGGAGTACGGGTCACTCCAACTGCACTAGGGAAACAGGATTTGTAGAAGCCGTGAGGGACTGCTTCATGGAGCAACTAGTCAGGGAACCGACGCGAGGGGGTGCTACTCTTGACCTCATCCTAAACGGATTAGGGGGGCCTGCAAGAGGGGTAGAAGTGGGAGGACCACTAGGCAACAGTGACCACAACGCGATCAGATTCAAATTAGAAAGGGGGACTCCCATAGTAAGGAGGACCGCAACAACTGCGCTCAACTTCAGGAAAGGAAACTATGTTGCTATGAGGGAAATGGTGGGGAGGAAGCTCAGAAACATCTTTAGGATGGAGTCTGTAGGAAGCGCCTGGACCCTATTCAGGGACACCCTGCAGAAAGCACAAAGAATGTACGTCCCCAGTTTCAGGAAAGGCTGCAAGAACAAGCGGTCAAAGGACCCGGCTTGGATGTCAACTGAAGTAAAGAGGGCAATAAATGACAAAAAAGTATCCTTCCAGAGATGGAAAAAGGACCCAACGGAAGAAAATCACCAGGCGCACAGGAAATGCCAAAAGGAATGCCACCGAGAGGTTAGAAAAGCAAAAGGGAAATACGAAGAGGGGCTGGCCAGGGAGGCGAAAAACTTCAAGGCATTCTTCAGTTACGTAAAGGGGAAGCAACCAGCGAGAGAGGAGGTGGGGCCGTTGGACGATGGGGATAGGAAGGGAGTGATTAAAGAGGATAAAGAGGTAGCTGAGAGGTTGAACACGTTCTTCTCGTCGGTTTTCACGAGAGAAGACACATCTAATATACCGGACTCAGAGGAGCTCATGAGTGGGGAACAGGCCGAAAAATTGGAGCACATAGAGGTAAGTAAGGAGGATGTCCTCAAACAGATAGATAGGTTAAAATGCGGCAAATCACCGGGCCCTGACGGGATCCACCCAAGGGTTCTAAAGGAACTAAGACAAGAAATAGCGGGCACAATCCAGCATGTTTGCAACCTATCCTTGAAAACTGGTGAGGTACCAGAGGACTGGAAATTGGCGAATGTCACACCTATCTTCAAGAAGGGATCGAGGGGTGACCCCGGGAACTACAGGCCGGTGAGCCTGACTTCAATTATAGGGAAGATGGTGGAAGCTATGATCAAAGACGGCATTTGCGAGCACATCGAGAGAAATGGCCTACTGAGAACAAGCCAGCACGGATTCTGTAAGGGAAGGTCATGCTTAACGAACCTTCTGTACTTCTTTGAGGGAATAAGCAGTCGGGTGGACAATGGGGAACCCATAGACATCATTTAAATCGATTTTCAAAAGGCTTTCGACAAAAGGATCGAGAGGGGAACCGGGCAACTATAGGCCTGTGAGTCTTACGTCGGTCCCCGGCAAGATGGTTGAAGCACTGATCAAGGATAGCATAGTCCGGCACTTGGACGCACACGACTTGATGAAACCCAGTCAACATGGATTCAGGAAAGGGAAATCGTGTTTGACGAATTTACTCCAATTTTTTGAGACCGTGAACGAGCAAATTGATAGTGGGAAGCCTGTGGACATAATATACTTGGACTTCCAGAAAGCGTTCGACAAAGTTCCACACGAAAGACTTCTCAGGAAACTACAAAGCCATGGCATAGAGGGAGATATACAAAGATGGATAGGCAAATGGCTGGAAAACCGAAAGCAGAGAGTGGGCATAAATGGGAAGTTCTCCGACTGGGAGAAAGTGACTAGTGGAGTACCCCAGGGCTCGGTACTTGGGCCGATCCTTTTTAATATTTATATCAATGACCTGGAGGAAGGAACATCCAGTGAGATCATCAAGTTTGCAGACGATACAAAACTATGCCGGGCGATCAGATCGCAGGAGGATAGAGAGAAACTCCAGAGCGACTTGTGTCGGTTAGAAACATGGGCGGAGAAATGGCAGATGAAGTTCAATGTGGAGAAATGCAAGGTAATGCATTTAGGAAATAAGAATAAGGAATACGAGTATACAATGTCAGGTGCAACTCTGGGGAAGAGTGAACAAGAAAAGGACCTGGGTGTACTGATAGATAGGACCCTGAAGCCGTCGGCACAATGCGCGGCAGCGGCAAAGAAGGCAAATAGAATGTTGGGCATGATAAAGAAAGGAATCTCGAGTAGATCGGAGAAAGTTATAATGCCGCTTTATAGGGCAATGGTCAGACCACACTTGGAATACTGCGTCCAACATTGGTCTCCCTACCTAAAGAAGGATATAAAACTGCTGGAGAGGGTGCAGAGACGAGCGACAAAACTGGTGAAGGGTATGGAGAGACTGGAATATGAGGATAGACTTATAACACTAGGATTGTTCTCCCTTGAGAAAAGGAGACTGCGTGGGGATATGATCGAGACCTTCAAAATACTGAAAGGAATCGACAAAATAGAGCAGAGAAGATTATTTACACTGTCCAATTTGACACGGACTAGAGGACATGTAATGAAGCTAAGGGGGGGCAAGTTCAGGACTAATATCAGGAAGTTCTGCTTCACTCAGAGGGTGGTTGACGCCTGGAATGCCCTCCCAGAGGAGATTATTGCGGAATCGACCGTCCTAGGCTTCAAGAGCAAACTAGATGCATATCTCCTTAAGAGAGGCATATAAAGATATGGTGGACTATAAATTACGCCAGGTGTACACCTGGCAGGGCCTCCGCGTGTGCGGATCGCCGGACTTGATGGACCGAAGGTCTGATCCGGAGATGGCAGTTCTTATGTTCTTATGTTCTTATGTTAAGGTGCTACATGAAAGGCTGCTTAGGAAGCTGTGGAACCACAGGGTGGGAGGGGATGTGCACAGATGGATCAAGCACTGGTTGTCGGGTAGACTGCAGAGGGTCGGAGTGAAGGGCCAATATTCTGACTGGCAGGGAGTCACGAGCGGTGTGCCACAGGGATCGGTGCTGGGGCCGTTACTCTTCAACATATTTATCAATGACCTGGAAAAGGAGGCAAAGTGCGAGGTTATAAAATTTGCAGACGATACCAAACTGTGCGGTAGAGTTAGGTCCAGGGAGGAGTGTGAGGATCTGCAAAGGGACCTGGACAAGCTGGAAGACTGGGCAAACAAATGGCAAATGCGCTTTAACGTGGAAAAATGCAAGGTCATGCATATAGGGAAAAAGAACCCGTTGTTCAACTACAAATTGGGGGGGGCATTGTTGGGAGACAGCAGACTTGAGAGAGACTTGGGTGTGCTGGTGGATGCATCACTGAAGCCATCTGCACAGTGCGCAGCAGCCTCGAAAAAAGCCAACAGGATGCTGGGCATCATAAAGAGGGGCATAACAACCAGGACGCGGGAAGTCATCATGCCATTGTATCGAGCGATGGTGCGTCCACATCTGGAATACTGCGTTCAGTATTGGTCGCCACACCTCAAGAAGGACATGGCAGTACTTGAGAGAGTCCAAAGGAGAGCAACGAAACTGGTAAAAGGGCTGGAACACTGCCCATACGCCGAGAGGTTGGATAGGCTGGGGCTCTTCTCTCTGGAAAAGAGGAGGCTCAGGGGAGATATGATAGAGACCTTCAAGATCATGAGGGGCATAGAGAGGGTGGATAGGGACAGATTCTTCAGACTGAAGGGGACAACAGGTACGAGGGGGCATTCGGAGAAACTGAAGGGAGATAGGTTCAAAACAAATGCAAGGAAGTTTTTTTTCACCCAAAGGGTCGTGGACACTTGGAATGCGCTACCGGAGGAAGTGATCAGGCAGAGTACAGTACAGGGTTTCAAACAGGGATTGGACGGATTCCTGAGGGATAAAGGGATCGTGGGATACTGAGAGAGGTGCTGGGATGTAATACAAGTATAGAAAACTAACCAGGTAATAAGTATGGAAACCCAACCAAGTCGTGAATGTGCAAGACCGGAGGATTAGGACTTCGATGGGAAGATAGGACTTCAATGGGAAACCAAGGTGGCAAGGGGGCCCCTTCTGGTTATTCAGACAGGTCGTGACCTGTTTGGGCCGCCGCGAGAGCGGACTGCTGGGCAGGATGGACCTATGGTCTGACCCGGCGGAGGCACTGCTTATGTTCTTATTGATCGATTTGGTAAATTTTCTGGTTATAAGATAAATTGGAGTAAATCAGTGGTTCTTCCATTGAATGTACATTGCCTATAAGCTTTATTTGATCCATTCCCATTCCTTTGGAAGGAAGAGGTTATAAAATATTTGGGTATTATGATTCAAGGAACATTGGAAGACACAGTGACAGTAAATGAAAAATCCTTATTATTGAAAGTGAAAGAAATGTGTGAGCATTGGAACCCATTACATCTTTCTTGGTGGGGGAGAGTCCAAACCATCAAAATGATGATTTTGCCTGTAGTTTGCTACCAAATGAGTATGTTACCAGTATATTTTCAAAGTTCCTTTTATAAAAAAATAAATGGGATTCTTACAAATTTTCTTTGGCTGGATAAAACTGCTAGAATAGCCGGGGGAAGGAGGGGGGGGCAAATTTGCACAATTTTTATAGGTATCATCAAGCCTTCATTTTGCGTCAGGGTATGTATTAGATCCTTCCTAAACTCATGGATAATCTACCGGATTGGCTGATATTAGAGAGTCATCTCATGTCCCCATTACGTCTTAACCATATTTTGAGTATTAAGCTGCCTAGAATATATAAGGACAATAGTATTCTTCTTTCCACCTGGAATACATTAAAATTTATTAATAATGTAACTCCTACTCCAATACAACAATCCACGTGTCAATCCCTATGGATAAACTCCAAGATACAAATCGGCGAGTCTAAAATCCTCTGGAAACATTGGTTGCAGGCAGGCATACGGACTTTGGATGATGTAATTCAATATGGGAAAATGGTAAATTTATTACAACTGCAACAATCATTTGGCATTTCAAAATCTCAAAGTTATAAATGGTTGCAGTTGAAACAGGCCATTCACAAAAGGTTCCCTGATTGGCTCAACTTAAAAAAACCAGTATAGCTTGCCGGGCCTATGTTTCCAGACAGATTTGCAAGGGCACCAGGCCACCAAGTGGTATAAATTAATATCTGAATATTTGAAGAAAAAACCAAAAACAAGCCTAAAAGACAATTGGAGCTTTAATTCACAAAAACACCCATTATCCACCTCTAACTACACCCACTTTTAGGTAGGTGCTTACTATTTATAGAATTGTGGTTTTTAAGTTAGGCACCTTTCAATTAAGTCCAATTAAAGCCAATTTTAACATGTTAAGTGCCAATTAAGCCTTTTAATCAATTAAGTTAAGCACCCGAATTGACTAGGTGCACCGATGTAGGCATCTAACTTTAGGCAGACTATATAGAATTTGCCAGCTAATCTGTAGAATTTGTTGCTGAAGGATGTTGTAAAGGTATCCAGCATAGCTAGGTTTAAAAGGGAGTTAGATAAGTTCCAGAAGGAAATGTGCATAAACAATTATTAGCCAGGTAGACCTGACAAAGCCACTGCATAACCCTTGGAATGAACAACAAGGAATATATCTAAGACTTTGGTGAGACCTCATTTAGAATACTTTGTTTAATTCTGGAGGCTGCATCTTCAAAAATATATAAAAAGAATGGAATCGGTCCAGAGGAAGGCTACTAAAATGGTGCCTGGTCTTCGTCATGAGGCGTATGGGGACAGACTTAAAGATCTCAATCTGTACACTTTGGAGGAAAGATGGGAGAGGGGAGATATGATAGAGACGTTTAAATACCTACGTAATGTAAATGTGCATGAGTCGAGTCTCTTTCATTTGAAAGGAAACTCTGCAATGAGAGGGCATAGGATGAAGTTAAGAGTAATCTAAGGAGTAATCTAAGGAAATACTTTTGTACAGAAAAGGTGGTGAAAACAGAGACTGGGTGTCTGAATTCAAGAGGGCCTGGGATGGGCACGTGGGATCTCTCAGAGAGAGAAAGAGATAATGGTTACTGCGGATGGGCAGACAAGATGGGTCATTTGGCCTTTATCTGCCAGCATGTTTCTCTGTTTCTAATCTTTGGCAGGCATTTCTAATTACCTGAACTGGCCACTGTCAGACAGGAAGCTGAGCTTGATACATTTACTGAGATTCAAAATGGTGTATCTTATCTTATATTACATAATGTTGAAAGGAAGCCCTGATCACAATATTTTAAAGTGAACACTGTAAATAGCAACACTTATCTGCTATCAATTAGAAAATTCATTGCTAAGTTATTAGTCAAACATTTTCAACTCACCTGCAATTACCTTGAATCATTAGGGGCTCCAAGGTTTGGAAGTGTCACAAATGATCTTACATAGAATAGTGATCAGATTGTTACATACAATAGTCAATAAGGCTCTATCAGATTCAGTCACTATGAAGTGATTTGTAACTCTTGCAAAAGTGATTGCTCCCAGAGCTGTAAGGATCTTTCATACTGGCTGCTTAGCAAATTCGAAAATCAATGACTTGAAAGTAAGATTACAATTACTAAAGGCTGCCTTTAAGACATGTATAATTCTGCAGTACTGCACATTGCACAAAAGGTACCACTTTCTTTTAATGATTAGAGGCAATCTACCATACCAGACAGAAGGCGTTCCAGGGCTGGGTCAAAATTTAATTGGATAGTACTCTATGCATTTAAGTAGGACATATAAATAGCTGTCTTAAACGGATCACACATTCAGCAGTCTGACTTAAGTAGATAAGCTGACTGAAAATCTGCTTAAAGTTAACTAGGTACATGATCCGGTATACTTTAAGCCGATTTTCCCTGCTGAATATCAATCTGAGAGGTTTCATTAATCCAGAGGGAAGAAATGCAGCCAGTTACTAGCACAAGCTAGCTGGAATTCCAGCCAGTTGAGTTTTCTGGATATCTGTAACGAATATGTATGAGAAAGAATAGCATGCACTGTCCAGAATATTTACAATTTGATCTTGGGAAAATTTTAAATTAACTGCATGTAACATGTTTTGTTTTCTATGTTCAGAATCTCCTAATACTTCTGAGATAGTGGCGTTCAGTGAGGAACAGTGTGAGTGATCTGTTTGTTCTTGTTATGAATGCTGATGTTCTGTCCTATTTTTAATGGAGTTCTTTTCTAATTACCGTAATTGTTTTAGAATTGTTAGCCGCCAAGACCCACTTGTCAGAATACGCGGTATTTAAAGTCCATAATAAACATAAAGTAAACTAAGGAGAAGGATATGAACTTGGTGAGCATTCTGTATCATTATTATGGCTTGTGAGTGATTGAGGAAATAGGTATGATTTTGCCTTAAAAAAGATGGCAAGGATGGTCCCAGATTTTTGGAGCTGGGATGTGCTGGAGGAAAACTGTGTTTACTGTATAAACTCTGAGTGAATCCTCTTAAGCAACAGTGACTTACAGAAATGAACGGAAGACGTGCAGAATAACAGAATCAGGAATGGTGGAGGAGCTTATCAGTGGAATTTATTTATTTATTTAATTTGTTTTCTATCCTGTTGTCCCCAAAGAGCGCAGAACGGGTTACAGGTTAAACATACATAATATCAGTACAAGATTATAACGCAACTTTTCATCCTAGTTGGCAATTATTAGATGTAGTTATCCTTACGTCGCACAGACTGGTTCAGTTACCAATATACAATTCTTTGTAGTCCATGGATCAAGGGCAGGAGGTCAGATGAAGAGATATGTTTTTATTGCTTTTCTGAAGTTGATGAGACCTTCAACAGATCTGATCTGTGATGGCAGTCGATTCCAGTGGCTTGGTATGAAGTGGGAATAGGACTGTTGTTTGACAGTTTGTAGTTGACGGGCACGACCAGGGGGCATTTTGAGGCGTATTTCATCCTGAGAGTGGAGGGACCAGTTTGGCACATACGGAGGAAGTTTAGCCATCACATAGCCCAGTGCCATATCGTGCAAGGACTTGAACGCTAGCATCAGGCCCTTGAAGACAACGTTTAGCTACAGATACTAGAGCCTGGGAGACTGGGTCACGGACATGGAGGTTTTTTTTAAGCCTATTTGCCACGTTTTGAACACACTGGAGCCATCGTATATTCTTTGCCGTGAGACTGTTGAATAGCGCATTGCAGTAATCCATACAGGAGAGCACCTTTGGCTTGGTAAGGGGCTAGCTAATAATCAGAAATTGAAATCTTTCGAACCAGTGTACATGCAGAGTGGTGAGTTTTGTTACAAATTCTTCAAATTAAGGGCTGTCTTCGTGCAGTCATGAGTTCTATTGAAAATTCTCCAAATTGGTGGGATATGGGCAATAAACAAGTAATTATAAGAAAAATAAGTAATTATATGAAAATGCGTATAAACAAGTAATGATAAAAACAAAAGACTGTGGATGTGGATGTTCTGAAAGATAATTTGTTATTCACTCTTCACAATAAAAACATAAAAATAAAAGTCTGAGTTTGTAGTACACGTGTGATTGTTCTACCGGTACTACAAACTCAGACTTTTATTTTTATGTTTTTATTGTGAGGAGCGAATAATAAATTATCTTTCAGAACATCCACATCCACAGTCTTTTGTTTTTATCATTGGATTGTTTTTACTGTAGAACATTGGGTCTTTTTTGTTTTGTTGTATAAACAAGTAATTCCAAGAAAATGTGACTAGATATTCGTAGTAAGTAGGTAGAGTGAAGGTAAAGCAGAGGGTGTATAGGGAAATGTGAAAAATGTTATAAAAATCAGTGTACAAGAAAATAAATTCTGAAAAAGCCTTACTTTTTCCCCCTTTGCTATACTTTCTATATTGATCATTTGTAAGCTGCATGCTTTGCTAATGGACTTAAAAATAAACTGACATTTGATTGCAGAACAATGGGCTAGATTCACAAACCTACCCGATCGGGACTGAACCATGCCCGATCCAGGCAGGTCCAATGGATTCCTCAAAGCCTAATATGCAGATAGGGGCAATCGGAGGAACGCCCCCATCTGCCGGCACAGATCGCTGATGTGCGATCCCGACGTATGCGCAGATCTGTAGATGGTCTGCGCATGCGTCTAGACCCGTCCAAGCCACGACTTTTTAAAAAACTTTTTAGCTTAAACCCATGGGTTAAAACCATGGGCTCACAGTGCGGGAAAGGGTAGGAGAGATTTGGGGCGGCAGGTAGTAGAAAACTGGGGATGAGCAGGGTGGCGATTCGGAGCTAGCAGGCAGAAGAGATCAGGGCAGAGCAGGGCGGCGATTCGTGGCAGAGCAGGCAGGAGAGAACCGGGGAAGAGCATCATGGCGGCAGGCAGGAGAGATTTGGGGCAGCAGAGAGCATGGCGTGCAGAGAGCAGGGCAGAGAGCAAGGCTTCTATGAAGCTGGAGAGTTGGAAAGATGTTTTCGACTGGTCCCCAGCAGTTGCTTCTTGGGTTGATCGGCCAGCCCAGTTGGTTTTAAAAATTTGGTTGGTGAATCGCGTTCCTGTCTACTTTGCATGTGTATCTCCTCATTTGCATGCACAGATTCGAAGCGGATCGCAGGAGAGGTTAGTGAATAGTGCAGGAGGGAAATCTGGTCGCAAAGGGGTCACAAACCGATCAGTACAGGAATTTGAGATCTTGGTTTTCTTTTCTTTTTAAATTCTTTATTAATTTTCAAATCCAATACAAAAGTGCAACAAATATACAATCAATTAATACAATAATCAGCACTTACATCCAATTATAATAAATTACTAATCTAATCTAATCTAATCTAAATCTTGGGTTTATATACCGCATCATCTCCGCAGATGGAGCTCGACACGGTTTACATGGTTAGGGAAGGAACGGAACTCCAGTGGAATTATATAAGTATGAGAGAAGAGAGGTTGGTGTGAGAGTGCCAGGAGCGGGACGGGGTTACGTTCTGGAGAAGAGCCAAGTCTTCAGATGCTTACGGAATGGTAGAAGGGGGCTCAAATTGCGGAGAGGGGAAGGGAGACTGTTCCAGAGCTGAGTGATTCTGAAAGGGAGGGAAGAGCCAAGTTTACCAACAAGGGAGATGCCTTTTAAGGAGGGGTAGGATAGTTTTAATTTTTGAGTGGATCTAGTGGAGGTTGGATTTGAGGAATTCCAGGATAGAGGGATAAAAGGAGGAAGGATACCGTGGAGGATCTTGAAGGTTAGGCAGGCACATTTAAAGTAGACCCTGGAAATAACGGGAAGCCAGTGGAATTTGGATAGGAGCGGTGTGACATGGTCAAATTTACTTTTTGAGAAGATAAGTTTGGCCGCGGTGTTCTGGATTAGTTGGAGTCTGTGGAGGCTTTTCTTTGTTAAGCTTAGGTAAATGGAATTGCAATAATCCAATCTGGAGAGGATAATGGATTGTACGAGGACGTACTAAATGTACTAATAATTATATTAATACATTTCCCCCCTCCCTCCCTCCCTCCCTAGATGTGTGTAAAGATCAATTAGGAATCAAAGGCTTACTTGATCAACCAGTTTTTACAAATTCTGTTAATGGACCCCAAGTTTCTTTAAATTTTTTATAATGTCCCAGCTGTTCAAAATTTATTCTGTCATATCTATAAAATTGACACAGGGTTTCCCAGCAAAAGTTACAGTTCAGTCTGTTCCAGTTTTTCCAATTTTTTGTAATTAACTGCATAGCTACCCCTGTAGTAGTCTGTTCTTGCTTGCATTAACTAGACTCTTAGGTTGCAATAAAGTCCCAAATGAAACAATGTCATATGACAGTGGGATAGAAGTTTCCAATATCCTATTAATTTTACCTCATATAGACTTCCAAAAGTTGAGTATCATGGGACAAAAAAAAAAAAAACAAGTGTTCCAGTGTCCCTATTTCAAGATGACAGATTTTGAACTGTCTAACTTTTCCAAACGAACTGGGGTCCCAAAAAATTCTATATAACAGAAAAACACAAGTTTGTCTCATAGATGCTGATGCTGTACATCTCATTCTCCAAGTCCAAATCTGTGGCCATTGAATAGCAGAAATATGGCACAGGTAGTTAGGAGAAAAAAAATCTGGCATAAAATGGGAATGCCTAAAGTTAGGATGTCTAACGATGCCTAAGCCTACTTAGGCAGTCTTCAAAATATTGTCTCCAAGTAAATAACAATAGTACTTTAACCCAGCCATAAATCCTATATTCATTAATTTATTCAGGATACCTGACAATAGTGCATTACAGTAGTCTAGTAGCGGTAGGGTGGTTGATTATACAAGTAGCCTGTAATGTTGGTGGAAAAAATATGGTCTGACCCTTCTTAAATTTTGTAGTATGAAGAATGATTTCTTGACTAGATTGTTGATGTGGTTTTCAGTGAGCTGTCTATGATAACTCCTAGTACTTTGGATGACTTTTCAATATTAAAATTAATTGTGTTTGCTAATTTGATAGAAGATGGGATCATGCGTGTTTGTAATCCAAACCTCAGAAGTTTTTTTTTTTCCTGTGTTTAGTTTAAGATAGTAATTTATTGACCATTTATGTACTTCATCTAAGGCTTTTGTTAGTTTGGTGGTTTGCCAGGTTCAGATCGACAGGGATTAGGAGAAAGATATCATGTGCATATGAAAATAACTATTCATCTTAGGGTGATTGTGTTTAGTGTAGGCATGA
This sequence comes from Geotrypetes seraphini, assembly GCF_902459505.1. Classification (NCBI taxonomy): domain Eukaryota; kingdom Metazoa; phylum Chordata; class Amphibia; order Gymnophiona; family Dermophiidae; genus Geotrypetes; species Geotrypetes seraphini. The sequence continues at coordinate 141,691,933 of NC_047088.1, read as the reverse complement.
AGAGAGTGTATAGCAGGGGTGCCCACACTTTTTTGACTCGCGAGCTACTTTTAAAATGACCAAGCCAAAATGATCTACCAACAATAAAATTAAAAAAAAAACACAACGCACACTGTATGCATAGAATTGTTAATTATCATTCCTATTCCGTGGTTTTTTCAAAGAGGTCAAAGCAGATGACTCTATGCACTGTCACCTCAGTAACAACCATACAAAAATAGACAAATACCCACCCCCTCCCTTTTTACTAAACCACAATAGCAGTTTTTAGCGCAGGGAGCTGCGCTGAATGCCCAGCGCTGTTCGACGCTCATAGGCTCTCTGCGCTAAAAACCACTATTGCGGTTTAGTAAAAGGGAACCATATTGTAAAATATAATAATAATAATAACTTTACTCTTATATACCGCCAACAATCCTGCGACTTCTAGGCGGTTTACAATGAAGAGAAACTGTACAGACAGCGAATTACAGAGTATAGCATTAAACATCTAGCGATAGTAACAGGAGAGTTACAGGGCTGTGTATTACATGGTTTCACAATGAGTAGCATTATACAGTCGACGATATTCAGAGCATAAGTAGGAGAAGAGAAAGGAGATTGCGCTTTGAGTTACAAAGGTGCAAGACTGCGAAGGTGAAAAAGCTAACATAAGATGTTGATGAGAAGTAAGTTGTTAAGTTGGTACATTTGAACGAAGGACGGGCACCAGTGGGAAAAACTGGTAACAATTAAAGATAGAAATTTTGGCAGAAGAGGGTAGACGGACTCCTTGGGATGGGAGGAGGCTCCGATTTCAGGGGAGAAGTCTGGTTAGGTTATACATTTCTTAAACAATGTGGTTTTTAGTTCTTTCCTAAAGATACTATATGATTCTCTGGTGGCATAAGTGAAGTAGCCTGTCCAAGTTTGCAGTCTACCTGCTTGGAATTTGAATGTTCTATCAAAGAAGGTGCGATATCTACAGCCTATGATATTTGGGTAGGTAAAAAGGTTACAGTTTCTGGTAGGCCTAATAGAGGAGTGGAATTCGAAGTGAGGTAGTAGGTAGCTGGGGGCCAGTCCCCAGATTAGTTTATAGCAGAGGCAGGAGAATTTGAATAGAATTCGTGCTTCAATTGGTAACCAATGAAGAAGTTTGTAGAATGGACTAACATGATCGCTCTTCTTTAGTCCGAATATTAGATGGATGGCCGTATTTTGAACTATTCTCAGTTTTCTCACATTTTTTTTAGATATTCCCAAGTAGACAATGTTACAGTAGTCCAGGGTGGATAAAATCAGTGATTGTACCAATATTCTGAAGGATAGCGGGTCGAAGTATTTTTTTATGGTTTTCAGTTTCCAAAGGATGAAGAAGCATTTTTTAGTCACCGAGTTTATGTGCTCGGTCAGGGACAGGTGGGTATCCAGGGTGACTCCCAGTATTTTTATGGTTTTTAGTATTGGGTGATCATGGCCGTTTACATATATTGTAGTTGCGGAGATTTTCTCGTTTGGGCTAGCAAGGAAAATCTTTGTCTTTTCTGAATTTAATTTCAGTTTGAAGTTTAAAGTCCATTTTTCTATTTCGAGCATGATGGAGGAGATATGTTTTGAGTTGGTTGAGGTCACATTTGTTATTGGTATTAATATGGAGATGTCGTCTGCGTATATATAATAAGTTAGGTTAAGCTTTTGTAAAAGGTGGCCTAGAGAAGAGATGTATATATTGAACAAGGTGGGAGATAGGGGGGATCCTTGTGGGACTCCCGAGGGGCTTTTCCAGGGTTCAGAGTAATTTCCTTCATGGACCACTTGATAAGATCGTTTGGTTAGGAAACCTTGGAACCAGGTCCACACTCTTCCTGATATTCCCATTTCGTCGAGGCACCTAAGCATAGTTTCATGGTCCACGAGATCGAAGGCACTGCTGAAGTCTAACTGTAGGATCAAGGCGCTGGAACCTTGATTGAAAAGGTCGTATAGGTGGTTAAGGAGAGAGCCTAGGACTGTCTCGGTGCTGAATCCTTTTCTGAATCCAGATTGGTGGTCATTTAGGAGAGAGTACTTATCTAAGTGATTTACTAATTCCAAGTTGACCAGCCCTTCCAGCATTTTGGTGAAAAAGGGAGTGCTCGCTATGGGTCTGTAGTTGGACGCCAGTGTGAGCGAGATCTTCTGGTCTTTGGGTATGGGTGTGATTAGGATGTATCCCATATTTTCCAGGTAGGTTCCATTTTTGAGAGAGTAAGTTGCCCAGTTAAATAGGTCCCTCTTAAATTCTGGTATTGCATCTTGCATGATCTTAGATGGACATTCATCTAGTAGACAATTTGATTTGGAGTATTTGTTGAAGAGTGCAAGGAAGTTATTCCAATCTGGGGGCTCGAAGTGGTTCCAACTCATATCGCCTTTGGATTCACTACTCTGCGTTTTGAGGTTGAATTCAAGATTGGGTGGAGGAGGGGGTATTGAGGCTCTGAGGTCGGTGATTTTTTTCCTAAAGTGGTTGGCTAGGGTGGAGACCTCTGGGATTTGATCGTGATGGTTCTGTAGTATCTGTGTGGTGTCTGTTATTTTGCTTACTAGTTTGAATAGTTCTCTACTGTTTGTATTGGTTGTTCCTATTTTCTGTGCATAACAGTTATAACGCTTTTCTTTGATCCGATTCTTGTAATTTTTCATTTTTTGTTTCCATTTAATTTTATCTTCCACTTTGTCTGTTTTTTGCCATACTCTTTCCAGTTTTCTGAGATCTTGTTTGAGGGCTAATAATTCGGCGTCATACCATTCTTTTGATGCCCTTGTGTTCTTTTTGTATGATTGAACAGGAGCTATTTGATTTAGTGTGTCTTTTGTGAATTTGTCCCATCTAGTGGGGAAGTCTTGCTCTTCCTCTATTTTGGGGTGTAGTTCATAATGGGTCCAGAATTCTGTTGGATTGGTGATGTTTCTGCAGGTGACTGTTTTTTTCAAACTGGTTTTGTTTATATGTTTTGCTGTTGAGTGTTTCTTTTGCCAACATAATTCAAAATTGAAAGTATAGTGATCTGACCATATGTTCTTAACCCATTTTCCTGCATGGTATTGTATTTTTTTTGTGTCGGGGTCTTTGTGGGAAAAAGTGACGATATCCAGTTGGTGTCCCTTTTCATGTGTTTCCTCTTTGTCAGGAATTTCAAAGCCCAGGGTATTTAGGAACAAGTCGATTTCTGTCACTTCCGGTTTTTCCTTTTTCTTTAGGTGAACATTTATGTCTCCCAGAAGTAAGTTGTATGGGCCTTTTATGGGATTGGATGAAAGGTATTCAAAGAATTCTTCTTTTGCACTTGACCATTTATTGGGGGGGATGTAGAATAGTGTGGCTATTAGAGATTCTTCCAGTTCGGGGTTGGTGATCTTGCAGGTGATGATTTCCAGATCTTCTGTGATTTTTGAGTCCATTCTGGTGAGGTCAAAGTAGCATTTAAGGATTATCGCTAGGCCCCCTCCTCTTTTCCAGCTTCTAGTTATTGGGACGATTTTATAGCCCTACGGTAACATTTCCTTCATAATGACATCTGTGTCTGAGATCATCCATGTTTCGGTTAGGAATATGATGTCCAGGTTTTTGTGTTCTATCCAGTCATGTATGATGTGTGCATTATTTCTCACCGACCGGGCGTTGAGATAGTATCCTTTGAAGTTCCTGTATTGTTTGGGGGTGGGGGTTTCAATATGTTTCAGTTGTTTTAAGTTTTTTTTGTTTTTGGTCTTGTTTCTGTGTTGTTTGGATGCTTTATATTTAGGGTTTACTGCGGGTATTTGAAAAGGACCGAGTTCTGAGCAGTTAAAAAGGGTTTGAGGAGAGGGAGTTGGTTTTGTCTGTTTGAGTGGCCTTTGCCAGGAGATGTGGATTGGGATTTGTTCAGGGGGTCTTTCGTCGTTACACTGGCATCTATAGTAAGTTAGGTAGATGATGCATAATACTATCTGTGTGGTATTTGATGCCCTCATTTTGGCTATGGGTGAAACAGATATGGCCTTGGTGATAGTAGAGACGCAGTACAAATATGAATATGAGGCTGATTATAAAACTTTACAATAATAATAATGATAAAACTTCACAATATTCATGCAACTTCACGGTATTAGACAGCAGATATAAATTCAGACACATTTTGATCACTAAATTTAAAATAAAATCATTTTTCCTATCTTGTCTGGTGATTTCATGAGTCTCTGGTTGCACTTTCTTCTTCTGACTGTGCATCCAATCTTTCTTCCCTTCTTTCAGCCTGTATGCTTCCTCTCCTCCAGACCTCATTCCTTCCCCCAACTTTTCCTTCCTCTTCCCTTTCTTTTTTTCTGTTTCTCTTCTTTCCTTCTGTTTCCCTGCCTGCCCCCTTTCTTTCTTTCTCACTGCTCTTCCCCAAGCCACTGCCACTGCCATCGGGGAACAGGACCCAAACGCCACCAATGTATAACGCCGCCGCCGCCCCATGCTCTCTCTGCTTCAGGCCGATCAATCTTCCTCTCCCCGACGTCAATTCTGCCGTCAGAGAGGAAGTTCTGCCCAGCCAGGCAGCGATAGGCTGGCCCGAACTTCCTCTCCGATGGCAGAATTGACGGGGAGAGGAAGATTGATCGGCCCGATAGATCGCCAAGGCAAAGTGAGTCCTGGATGATCGACTCACTTTGCCTTGGCGAGCTACCGGTCGATTGCGATCGATCTATTGGGCACCCCTGGTGTATAGCATCGATGATATAGGAGATCCTTGTGGTATACCACACAGGGGAGTCCATTAGTTGGAGTAGATTCTATCCTTCAATATTCTGTATCTTTTATTTTGTAAGGAATCCTTGAAACCATTGTAGAATGGTTTCTGATATTGCTAATTCAGATAATTTATTTAGTAGCAGATTGTGGTTTACTATGTCAAATGCAGCAGAGACATCAAATTGTAGTAGCAGTATTTGTTGACTTGTGCTTATAGCTGATAGATACTAGAAGGGGCATAATCAAAACTTTAAAATGTCCAAAAACCTGCCTAAGTCAGCACTTGGATGTCTTAATAGCAGGGATGTCCAAGTACTGATAATCAAAACCAACTTTCTGGATGTGAAGCAGCACTTCTAAGCTGTTGTGTATCCAGAGCTCAAAGAGGCATGTTGGGAGGTGTGTTATGGGTGGGATCAGGTGGGCTTAAACTTGGATGTACTGCAGTGATAATCAAAGTTTTCCTAGAGGGAACAGATGCCGGCAGTTATACCTGTTTCAGTTGTGACTACGTGCCCCAAAATTTCCCAAACTGACCAGATGACCACTGGAGGGATTAAGGCATGATCCCTCCCTTACTCCCCCAGTGGTCACTGACCCACACCCACCACACAGAGATGGGGGAAAAACAGCATATTGAGGGCTTGCCATCAGCTGATTGGGGCAGAGGAGTTCCCATCAACTGAGCCAGTTTTGGGGATTCTTACCAGCTCAGCTGATGGGGATTCCCCCTGCCATGATCAGCTGAACTGGCAGGGAGATTTCTCTCTCCCTCCCTCACAGGTACAGATCCCCCAGCCCCATCCACAGAGAGCCCCTGAATTACACACCTCCCTTCAACATACCTTGACACCCCTGACAGCACTAGCAACACCTCCACATCACCCAACATCCCCAACAGCACTGGCAACACATCATGATGTGTTGGGAGGGGAAGGCCCATCATTTGCAGCATGCGGCCCTGTAAATAGGAGGGAGTGGACTTCCCTCCTGTCGATTTTGGAGCGCAAAGTACAAGGTGTGGTGGGTAATGGGTGGTGGTGGTGTTGTCAGTGCTGTCGGGGGTATCGGGTGATAGGGGAGTGCCTCCAGTGCTGTTGGGGGTGTTGGGTGATGAGGGAGAGTTGCCAGTACTGTTGGGGTTGTCAGGTAATGTGGAGACTGTTGCCAGTGCTGTTGGGGGTGTCAGGTGATGTTGGGGGTGTGTGGCCAGTGCTGTCAGGGTTATTGAGGGATGTTGGGGGAGGGATGTAGCTCAGGGACTCTCTATGGAGGGGGCTGGGGGATCGGTGCTTGTGAGGGAGGGTGAGAGAGCGGAATCTCCCTGCCAGTTCAGCTGATCCTGGCAGGGGGAATCCCCATTAGCCAAGCTGTCAGGATTCCCAAAACTGGCTCAGACAAGGTAGTTGGGTATGTCTACAAAACTTGCTTTTGTGCGTTTTTCATGTGGACATTTTTATTTTTGAAAATGGCCAAAAAATGATAGATGTCCTAAAGACCAAAACATATGCATAGTTCATTTTCAAAAATAAGAAACATCTGGCAGCTTTGAAAATAGACATTTTTTCTACTGGGTTTGTGGACATCTTTCCCAAAACATCCAAACTCAGATGTAGATGTCGAAAATGCCCCTCCACATCTATTAGGCATGTCTCTGTGCTGTGTGGAATCTATGCATAGTGTTTCTATAGTTAGGATGATTTTTCCCTTTACTTATTACATTGCATACAGTATGTCCATATTGTCACACCCCCGGTACCGGGTAGTCAGAATGGCTACCGGGCGGTGCGCAAAAACACAGTCCCTGGCGTGCCTTCACGGGTTGAAGGTCCTGCTAGTGTCAATAAGAGGAGTAAAAATAAAGTTCAGAACAGCCTGGTTCTCTTCAAAATAATAAGTCTTTAATGCACAACCTAGCTTCATTCAGCCATGTGCTTAATGCTCAAAAGTTTAAGGCAAAAAAACAAGAAACAAATATAAACAAAACTTGGTCTTGCCCAAGATTACACTCAGCCTTTCCTCAGGTAAGTATAACAATCCTTAGTCAGCTTGTTCACACCGGAAAAGGATAACTGCAAAAACAGGAGTGGATCAACTAGCACAGTCCTTATAGCAGTTAATCCTAAAAGTTCATTGCTCTCAATAAAGTACACTGAGGTTGCCTGGCTTCAATCAGGCCTCTCCAACCAGCTTCAGTAAACTGGGGGAGACGGGGAATTGCTGAATCCACAATTAAATGCTGCCAATACTGGCCCCACAATTCCAACCCGAGGATCTTCTGTGGATTCTCCCCCCAATTCCCACTAACATTCAGTGGCATAGTTCTCCAAACAGAGGAAAGAAAAACAAAACATACTTCCTCTGAAATATTGTACAGTCCCTCAGTAGTGAGCTTGGTAATGCTCACTCTCCCAGCACAAGTCTCAGCATTCAAAAAAAACAAAACACAGTCAGCAATCCAAAAAGCCAAAATCAAACTTAGCTTAGTTCCAAGGGCGCTTCCTCAGGTTCCAGGTAAGTGTCCATCTCTTCCTCAGACTGAGAGCAGACCGGCTGGTTCACCAAGGGGACAGCTTCCAAGTCTTCCATCTCGATCTCATTTGTTGGCCAAGAGTCTCCTTCCACTGCTGGATCCAGACTGACTCTTCCAAACTTGCTCTGCTGGCTTTTACCAGACCTGAGAAAGCCACGCCCTAACCTGAGTGGGGATGGGCTGGCTTTTGCTGAGCCTTCTGTTGCTGCTCAATTAGCCTCAGCAGCTGAGTGCCAGCATGACTAGGAGCCTGCCTGCTAGGGTGCATTTTGCTAGGGGCTGCTTTAGACTTAGGGAAGTTATTAAAATCATCCTGCTTCCCCTCCCCCCAGGGCTCCTGCTCTTGGGCACTCTCATAAGGGCTAGAGTCTTGCTGTCTGCTGCTGGAAGTGCTGCCACATTGATCAGCTCTCCTACAGTTTAGGGTTTTTTGTCTTTTTCCTGGCACAAACCTAACTTCAGAGCCGGGTTTGTGACAATATTCAATTTCTTCTGCCATTTAGATACTTGTTTCTCCTATCTGTCAAGGCCCTTTGGCAATTTTACATAGTCTGTTGGGTTTTATCAACTTTGAATACTGTTGTGTCATCTGTCAATCTGATCAACTCATTTATCTTATCATTTTCTTTCCCAGATCATTTAAGTAAATATTAAGCAATACCTGTTCCAGTAAAGTACCATGAAGCACTCCTCTATTCACTTTTCTCCACTGGGAAAACTGATCATTTAGTCCAAAAATCTGTTCCTGTGCAAACAGCATACATTTCCTTACAGATGGGTAATTGGTACCCCAATTCCCGAGTTGGATTGTAGAAGGCATCAATAATTTTTCTCAGCTCCGCCTCCTTGTCTCCCTGGGCAGTGCCCTCTCTCTTCAGTCTTAACTTCTACAAGTGAGTTGAGATGGTGTCTTTTCCTTTGCTCTGCACTAAATTTGTTATTTTTGGGTATTAATCCGATCTTTCTCGAGGCCTCCCTATGCTAAGAGGTTCCCAGTAGTCCTTAGACAGTTCTGCCTGGGAGAAGGGTCAGACGTTGGGGTCTGAAGCCAGGAGGACCACACTTAAAAGAGCGTCTGCCTAACTGGCTTGTTCTAACATTTAGAGCTTGGGAATAGGTTCCCGGGAGTGGTGCTCACCTCTGCAAAGTTAGGCGCTTGAGCACAGGCTGAGTAGATCCTATGACTGGCCAGGAGGCTTGGTGGATTTCGGCTGTATCTCCCCCTGTCAAGAATCATGTGGGAGCATAAGGGGGTCAAGGGTTTCAGGTTTTGGAACATGAATAAAAGGCAGCCCAAAGAGACAAGCTACTGGAGCAGACTTGCTTGTCTGAGGCAGAAATTCCTTCTCTATTTCCAACTGCAGTGAGAAGTTGATGCATGCATAGCATATGACAATTCTGTGAGTACAGCTTATTACTGTCTATGGGAAAATCAGATTGGGTCAGAAATTGGTAAAAGTAAGGTTTTCTGGGGTTATCCCAAAGGTCCCACACCTCTAAAATCTTATTTTCAGCATTGATCCCACTGGACTTTTTTTTTAATGCCAAAACACTGCTGCAACGGCCATCTTGGATGCTTTTTCCATCCAGTGGACAGAAACTCTCCTAATATACCTTTCCTCCATTTCCATTCATATTCAGGGCTCTACAGAAAGTCATCAAGGACTCTGCTTATCTCATCCTAATTGCATCACAATGGCCCAGACTGATTTGTTAACTACTTCTCCTGGATCTACTCGATGCTCCGCCAGTTCCTGCAAGATCCCATCCCTCCCTCATCTCCCAACAGAACGGGCAGGTTCTTCATTCCAACCTACCCAGTCTAAACCTCATGGCATGGAAATTGAATGGAGCATCCTCGTAAATGTACCAAACAAGTCTCTCAAACTGTGAAGCCAATCCTTCTAGCCTCAAGACAACCTTCAACCAGAACATCCTACCAATCAAAATGGACTCAATTTTCGCATTGGGCATCTATCCAAGATCAGGTTCCTATCCCATGTCTGATTCCTCTAATATTGAGTTACCTTCTCCGCCTATCTGATTCAGATCTCAAGACAAATTCAGTCCGGTATCATTTATCTGCAATATCAGCTTATCATGAACAGGTGGATAGAAAACCAATCTCACAACTTCCCCTGGTGGCACCATTCATGAGAAGCCTCAACAATCTCTGTCCTCCCATTTGAGACCCGATGCCAACATGGAATCTCAACTTAGTACTGAATCATCTTATGGACACACTCCCTGAACCACTGGGTACTGCCTCACACAAATACCTAACACTGAAGACAGTTTTTCTCACAGCCATCAAGTTGGCAAGATGTGTCAGTGAACTCCAGGCTCTGGTAACCTACTACCCATACATGTAGTTCTTCCCAAACTGTGTCCAGCTTCACACTCACCCAAAGTTTCTTCCTAAAATAGTTACAGATTTCCATCTTAACCATACCATAGTTCAACCATCCTTTTTTCCTCCTCCACATGACTCACCGGTGGAGCAATGCCTTCATTCCTTGGACAGCAGAAGAGCACTTTTTATTTTTTTTTTTTTACCTCAGAGCAACAGCAGACCTGCATCATACCAATCAACTTTTCGTCACCTATAATCCAGCCAGTCCAGGCCATCTGGCCTCTAAAAGGACCATCTCCATATGAATTTCTTGTCACATCAAATTCTTCTACACTAAAGCAGATCAACCATATCCTGGCAAAATAGGAGTACACAGCTTATGTGTGACAGCATCTTCAGTGGCTAGCTTCCTTTCTGTTCCAATTCAAGATATCTGCAAAGCAGCAACCTGGTCCTCAGTACATACTTTTACTAAACATTACTGATTGCTCCAGATCTTTGTTTTTAATATTTTTTTTAAAAAAATCTTTTGCAAATTTTATACTGCTTCCTCCTGCTGCCTATACTCTATTGCAGTGGTAAACTCAGGGCTTGAGAATGTAACTACAACGGAGGAGTAGCCTAATGCTTAGTGCAGTGGACTGACATCCTGGGGAACTGGGTTCAATTCCCACAGCATCTCTTTGGCAAGTCACATAACCCTCTATAACCCAGGTACAAAAACTTAGATTTTGAGCCTACTACAGACAGAAAACATACCTGTATATAATATGTACATCACTGTACATGTCTAGTAGGTGCTTCAATCTCAAGGCCCTCCTTGCTTGCAGTTAGAAATTTATCTCATGGTTGCTCCTATGTCAATCTCTTGTGTATTTGTATGTCATTGCTGGGGCGCACTGCAGGAGTGGACAATTACACAAGATTAGATTACATAAGATTCAAAATGTAGCTGTACTTCTGATCTTTAATTTGAGAAAGTTGGATCATATTACTCTCTATTATAGAGAGCTGCATTGGTTGCTTTTTGAGGCCAGGCTATTATTTAAATTTGGGACTTTATGTTATAAAGTCTTACACTGTCAAGCTCCCAGTTATTTGCTGGATCAATTTGCGCTCTTTGATGTTTGTACTTCCTTCAGTGTATGGCTGCCTATACAAGAAATTTTTACATTGAATGATTGCATTCAAGGCAGCCAGTCAGGATTCTGAGTTACGTATCATGTTTGCTACTTCAGACTTGTATCTGTACTTCCGAAAACTATTGAAAACATCTTTGTTTGAAAGATTTGGGGGGAAATTAATGATTAAGTCACAAATTTTGTAATTCGCTGATTTGTACAGTCTTTTGCTTATGTAAATTGCATTGATCTGGAAGGTTTTGCGGTCTATAAATGTAATGTTCCTTAGGAACCAGAAATGCTTCTAAGTTCCAGGTCAAACAAATATGCAGATTATGTGGGTTTCTAGACCAGTGGTTCTCAACCCTGTCCTAGGGACCCCCCAGCCAGTCGGGCTTTCAAGATATCCCTATTGAATATGCATGAGAGAGATTTGCATATAATGGAAGTGCCAGGTATGCAAATCTCTCTCATGCATATTCATTAGGGATATCTTGAAAACCCGACTGGCTGGGGGGTCCCCTAGGATAGAGTTGAGAACCACTGTTCTAGACCATATCTATGGCAATACAGTTAATCATTATTGATATCCAGAAAATCAGACCTGTTTGCAGCACTCTAGGATCCAAACTTCTGGTTTCTTAATTTCACAAGACAAGATATGCCATCACTAATTCAAAGTATCTCTGGAATCAAGAGAAAGTATGCCTTTAGGAGCATATTTTATTTCAGAAATATTTCATTTTTAAAAAGAAAGGGTACAACTCATTTTCAAATATGAAATTCACATAAAGACAATTCTTGTACCATCTGAAAATATTTCCAGCCAACACAAACTGCAGTTTTAAATGTCCTTATCACATGGTTACTGTATATAATAAAGCTCTGATCCATTGCAAGTAACTGCCATCAGCCTGATTTGCAATTCAAATGCCATTGATTGAGCACAACATTCTTGCTGACATTTGAAGGACTTTTAACTCCTTGGCTCCCCCAGGGGAATTCTTGGTATTAGTTGAAGCTTTTTAGTCCATGGAAGAGCATCCTGGGATTTCTCTCTCAAATAGCAGGGCTGCAGAACCCAGAATGCTATCTAATACAAGTTCAGATGGTATTACCCAAAATGTTCCGGAGCAACCAGTAAGTTGGGGAGTTGGAAATTGCTTAGAGTTGGTGTTGGTGAAGGAAAAAAAAACTATACACATGATATGGCATGTGCTAACATAGCTTTACCTTTTCCCTGTGTTTGACAATTGATGAAGGATAGCTTGGCTTTTTTTTTTTTAAAAAAAACTTCAGTGTAGAAGGGACTCAGCAATGTTTTACTTCTGTTTCTGTCTTTTGATACTGGGTAAGATGCCACTGAAACATCACTGGATAAAAGGCTATCTGAAATTTAAGCCTGTCTTACTACCTATTAGCTGACCATATCGATCAGCTGCTAGCTACATAATGCAAACAATAACAAAGATATTGATTAAGCAGATGGTAAGCAGATAGGTACAAATCTTGAATCCTGCTGATAGAGAGAAGGGTTGAAACTATATCTGGCACGTCATTTCCAATGTATGGACATAACGATTGTCTGCTTGTAGGCTTAAACATGTGGCTGCAGAATATAGCGCTCATCTAGCATTTCACAGAAGGTTTGCTGTCTTGTTCTCAGAAACAGAATTTAAAAATGCAGCCCTGGGCAAATAGTATGCACTGAAGTAAGGTTCATCTATTTCCCAGAGCTGCAAGCTTAGGCTCGGATGCACTAAACTCTCTGATCATCTACTAATGATTGTTGCTAAACCAGTTTGACTGGTTTAGCGATGATCTAATTTGCCGACCTGATATACACAGTGGCCCACCATGTGCTTTTCTGCATGTTCGTAGAGTCTCTTACTCTGCCATGCAAATGACCTCATTAATATTACAACAAGGTCATTAATATTAAAACTAGCCTACTGATCAATGCTCTAACATTGCTTCGCTATGCACTAAATTTAGCAATTACCTCATATGACACTAAAAAATATATTATATACAGTGGTGCCTCGCATAACGGCCGCCTCGCACAGCGAACGCTGCGCACAACGAACTTCTTGTCTTGATCCGTACAACGGACTTCGTTTCACACAACGAAGTCGCCCGAGCTGCATCGCTTAACTGGCGCTACATATTTTAAACCTCCCCCCGCCGCCACCGCATATGTTTAAACCTCCCCCCGCCGCCACCGCATATGTTTAAACCTCCCCCCGCCGCCACCGCATATTTTTAAACCTCCCCCCGCCGCCACATATTTTTTTAAAAAAGCCACCACTGCTGCAACTTTAATCTTACCCGCTCACTCGAACTGGTGGTCTAGCAAATTTCCCAGCCAGAAGCGCAGACAGAGATCAAGAGCAAGCCTTCTGTGCTACTGCCTGGGCCTGCGCTGATCTCTGAATGGCTGCAGTCAGCTCTCGCGGGACTCACAAGAACTAACTGCAGCCAGCTCTCGCGGGACTCACAAGAACTAACTGCAGCCATTCGGAGATCGGCATGGGCCCACACAGGCGTGCAGAGGAATTGCTCCTGATCTCTGCGCTTCTGGCCTGTACGCCACTGGCTGGGAAAGATGGGAGGAATTAAAAAAGGTACTGGGGAGTATGTGGGGGGTGATTATAATACACAGCAAGGATCAACAAAACCCCTGTCTCCCCTCCCCTTCACATATATCCCCTCTATATCATGCTAACAGCTCTAACAAGGTAAATTTATCTTTTTTTATGTCATCTTAGCATATTTTATGCTACAGAACAAATTATTTTTTTTTACATGTATTGTTATGGGAAAATGCGTTTCACATAACGAACTTTTCGCATAACAAACTTGCTCCTGGAACGAATTAAGTTCGTTGTGTGAGGCACCACTGTACAGGTATTTATTTTGTCTATAGATATACAGGGCCTGATATTCAGCTGGTGCTGGGCATTGAATATCCGGGATGTTTTTGGTCAGCTCTAATTTAACTGGATTGGTGGTATGGAATGCTGAGTTTTTGCCAGGTACTTGTGACTTGGATTGGCCTCCGTGAAGACGGGATACTGGGCTAGATGGACCATTGTTCTGACCCAGTAAGGCTATTCTTATGGCTAAGCAAATATTAATAGCAATCAAAGGTAGGACTGCTGTTTATATGGTACAATATGCCCCCTAAATTTAGCCAGCCAGAGCTTGAATATTTGCAGAGCATAACTGTCTAGTCACTAACTGCGAATATTCAGCTATTAGCAGTTAGCCAGCCAAACACTATTTAATCAGCCAGGAGTGCTGAATATCATAGGGACAGTATGTACTGTATTTATTTTGATATGTTTCAGGATTACCATAAGTTTAATGCACATGCACACACAGATGTATCTCAAGTGCCCTGGCAATGGATGTTTTTCTGTGCTGATCAGCATAAATGTGTATGCCCTGTCACAACCTCAGCCTTAAGGCTAAGCTTGTGCCAGGTAAATCTCCTCATAACCCAAGCCTTACCTTGAAAAGGGCTAACCAGTGTGTCAGGTTAGACTCAGACAGACAGATAGGGTCTGAGTTCCAATTGAACCACCATGTTACAGAACCCTGGGGAGGGGAAGATGAGTGGGAGAACAGCCTGGAGTAGCAGGAGGTGCCTCACAAAAAGGGACAGCCTAAGAGGCAGACTCCTAGCTCAGGTAGTTCACAGCTGTTGAGCCTAATTAAGGCTCAGAGGAAAACTCAGCAGAAGCAGCAGGTTGCCCTTCCTCCTCCCAGGTTAGGGCGTGGCCAGCTCAGTGCTTTAGAGGCTGAGCTGAGAAAGACCAGATCAGTCTACCCTGGGGCAGCCCAGAAAGGAGGTCCTCCGGACTGGCCTCTTGAGTCTCAAGAGAGCTAGTACATTGAGATGGTGGATGCAGCCCTTGTTCCTGAGACCAGCCAGCCAGCCAGCCCAGAAGCCATGGAGTTTATGGACACTGCCATGGAACCAGAAGTAACAGCGATGGATGAAAGTTAAGTGTAATAACTTTACTTTTTGCTGTGTTTGAAATTTTGTGGATTTTTGTTTTTTGGAAACCTGCAAGCACCCGTTTGAAGCCCGGTGAGCAGTGCTGAGCTCACAGCTGCAAAGGTGCCTGGATCGGGTGACATTAAAGCCAGGTTGATTTGGTTTGGCAATTTTTACTTTTGGCCTTTTTTCTGCTTGTTTGGGACTGCATGGTTGGCTGTGTAAAGGGGTAGTAGAATTGGGGAGAATCCACTGAAGATCCTCAGGTTGGGATTGTGGGGCCAATTGTGGCAAGCTTATTTAAAAGTGGATTCAGCTACTCCCCTCCCCCCACCAACTGCTTGTTAAGTTGGCTGGGGGCAGGCCTGTTACAAGCCAGGCCTAGGCAGCACGGTCTCCAAGTGTTTGAACAACATTGTGAAAGACTCTGATAAAGCTGGAAAGTTTTGGTAGCCTTATTTTTGCCCTTCTTGGACTGTGGGACTGATAGGGCAGTGCTACTACGAACTATTTGATGACTTACCTGCTTGTACCTGCAAGGAAGGTGTGGGCTATGTTTTAGAAGCCCGGCTTTTATGTTCAAGTTTTCTTTTTTGGGAGTTCAAAGACTTAATTCTGACAAACTACTACTTAGGCAATAAAGCGAGACTCAAATGTGGTAAAGACTTTATTGTTTCTGACAAATTGTTTTTTTTTTTTTGTTCCTTTATTATACTGATAAGAACCAGCAGGACCTCCAACTTCTTCTGGAGGCACGTCGAGGTCGGTCGTGGCTGAGCGGTGAATAGGGGCCTGAGCCTGAGCCCGTCACCGGCAACGCCACAGCCCTCAGGAATCCTTGAAAGGATTCCTTGAAAAGAAAAATCAGAGGAGGAGCTGGGAAGTAGAGTTTTACAAAGAAAAATGACTTTTTGTCTTCATATTCTGCTAAGCTGACAACTGACAGAGCAAGCTCCAGTGCTTGCTTCTTTTGGCATGAGATGCTGAACGGACCTGCAGCAATAGAAAAAGGAAAGGCACTAAGAGCTGCTCTAGCTTCAGCACAATTCACTGGGAGGAAAAAGAAGCTTCGACTTTTGCTTCTGCCACCCAGAAACAAGTGGAGCAGTAGCCAGCAGCAATTCTGGTTACCACATCTCAAAAAAGATATAGCAGAATTAGAGAAGGTACAGAGAAGGGTGACAAGAAGGATAAAAGGAATGGGATGACTTCCCTACAAGGAAAGGCTAAAGCAGCTATAGCTCTTCAGCCTACAGAAAAGACAGCTCATGGGAGATATGATAGAGGTCTATAAAATACGGAGGAGTGAAATAGGTAGACATGAATTGCTTATTTACTCTTTCCATAAATACTAGGACTAGGAGGCATGTAATGAAGCTACTAAGTACTAGACTTAAAACAGGAGTAAATATTTCTTTACTTTAGAATTCTTTGCCTGGGAATGTAGTGAAAGCAATTACCATATTTTCTCACATATAACGCACGCGTTATACGTGGTTTTTACATACCGCGCATACCCTTGTGCGTTATACGCATGAGCGCGTTGTACAAAATTTTTTTTACATAGTTCCCCCCCGACGTCCGAATCACCCCCCCCCCCGCAGGACCGCTCGCACCCCCACCCCGAAGGACCGCTCACACGCACCCACATCGCCACCTCAAAGGACCGCTCGCACGCACTCGCACCCGCACCCCCACCCTGAAGGACCGCTCGCACCCCCACAGCCTCCCGACCCCCCCATCATGTAGAAGCTCCTACCTGTGTCCTGCTGCTTCCTCTTGGCGGTCCCGACACCCGACATGATCGGGGCAAGAGGGAGCTCAAGCCCTCTTGCCCCAGCCAACTGCGTCACCCCCGACACGATCGGGGCAAGAGGGAGCTCAAGCCCTCTTGCCCCCCCGACTCCCCGACACGATCGGGGCAAAAGGGAGCCCAAGCCCTCTTGCCCCGCCGACTCCCCAACTCCTCGACAATATCGGGCCAGGAGGGAGCCCAAGTCCTCCTGGCCCTGGCGACCCCACCCCCCGCTAGTTGTTTGGGCCAGGAGGGAGCCCAAACCCTCCTGGCCACGGCGACCCCCTACCCCCACCCCACAGTACATTACGGGCAGGAGGGATCCCAGGCCCTCCTGCCCTCGATGCAAACCCCCCTCCCCCCAATGACCGCCCCCCCCCAAGAACCTCCGACCACCCCCCCAGCCGATCCGCGACCCCCCTTCCCCGTAACTTTGTGTAGTTGGCCGGACAGACGGGAATCAAACTCGCCTGTCCGGCAGGCAGCCAACGACGGAATGAGGCCAGATTGGCCCATCCGTCCCAAAGCTCCGCCTATTGGTGGGGCCTAAAGCGCCTGGGCCAATCAGAATAGGCCCGGGAGCCTTAGGTCCCACCTGGGGGCGGGGCCTGAGGCACATGGGCCCAACACGACCATGTGCCCAAGGCCCCGCCCCCAGGAGGGACCTAAGGCTCCTGGGCCTATTCTGATTGGCCCAGGCGCCTTAGGCCCCACCAGTAGGCGGAGCTTTGGGATGGATGGGCCAATCCGGCCTCATTCCATCGTTGGCTGCCTGCCGGACAGGCGGGTTTGGCTCCCGTCTGTCCGGCCAACTACACAAAGGTACGGGGAAGGGGGGTGGGGGTGTCGTGGGGGTCGGCCAGGGGGGTCGCGGGTCAGCTGGGGGGGCGGTCGGAGGTTCTTGGGGGGGGCGGTCGTTGGGGGAGGGGGGTTTGCGTCGAGGGCAGGAGGGCCTGGGATCCCTCCTACCCGTAATGTAGTGGGTGGAGGGGGTTGCCGTGGCCAGGAGGGTTTGGGCTCCCTCCTGGCCCGAACAACTAGCGGGGGGGTCACCAGGGCCAGGAGGACTTGGGCTCCCTCTTGGCCTGAACAACTAGCGGGGGGGGGGGTCGCCAGGGCCAGGAGGACTTGGGCTCCCTCCTGGCCCGATATTGTTGGGGAGTTGGGGAGTCGGCGTGGCAAGAGGGCTTGGGCTCCCTTTTGCCCCGATCGTGTCGGGGAGTCGGGGAGGCAAGAGGGCTTGAGCTCCCTCTTGCCCCGATCGTGTCGGGGGTGCCGCGGTTGGCTGGGGCAAGAGGGCTTGAGCTCCCTCTTGCCTCGATCGTGTCGGTGAGTCGGGACCGCCAAGAGGAAGCAGCAGGACACCGGTAGGAGCTTCTACATGATGGGGGGGGGGGGGTTGGGAGGCTGTGGGGGTGCGAGCGGTCTTTCAGGGTGGGGGTGCGGGTGCGGGTGGGAGTGCGTGCGAGAGGTCCTTCGGGGTGGGGGTGCGTGTGAGCGGTCCTTCGGGGTGGGGGTGCGAGCGGTCCTGCGGGGGGGGGGGGGGTGAATCGGACGTCGGGGGGGGGATCAGGCTTTCAGGGTGGGGACAGGACTTCAAGGGGGAGAGGAGAGTCGGGGTGGGCGAAAGGAGAGTCGGGCGGCGACGGGAGAGTCGGGCAGCATGCGCGGTATACGGGTGTGCGTGATATATAAAAATTTCTGTACATAAATTTGTGTTTTTCGCGCGCTATACCCGTGTGCGCGTTTTACACGGGTGCGCGTTATCTATGTGAAAATACGGTAGCTTAGCAGGGTTTACAAAAGGTTTGGATAATTAAAAAAAAAAAAAAAAATCATATGCTATTATTAAGATGGACTTGGGAAAATCTACTGCTTATTTCCAGGATAAGCAGCATAATTTTTTTTAACTTTTTGGGATCTTGCTAGGTACTTGTGACCTGGGTTGGGCATTGTTGGAAACAGGATACTGGGCTTGACAGACCTTTGATCTCTTCCTGTATGGTCACTTTTATGTTCTTATGTATCCAGCCAGCCCTGTGAAAGTTGGGCCCTGGAATACCATCATGGTCTCGGTTCAAAGGAAAAGGAGGATTGCCCTAAAAGGAGAGATGCCAAAGAAATACTCCAAGTGGAAAAAGATAATGGTGCCTTTAAAAGAAGAAAGGAAATAACTATCACTAAGGACTCCTTTTACAAAGGTGCGTTAGGGCCTTAACATGCTGAATAGCGCACACTAAAATGCCGTGTGTGCTAGCCACTACCGCCTCCTCTTGAGCAGGTGGTAGTTTTTAAGGTAGTGCGTGCTAATCTGGTGTGTGAGCTAAAAACGATAGTGCACCTTTGTAAAAGGAGTCCTAAGAAACTAAAATCCTAAGAGGAAAGGCAACCTTGGAGTAACAGGTGTTGCCTGTGAAGAACCAGGCTAAGGTGAATGAGTTTGGAAGCCGCGAGATCTACTAGTGCAGGGAGACTATGTCCAAGACTAAATCCATGAGCAAATACATCAAAGTGGATGTGCATGAACATGAGAACAGTGCATTCTAGTTAAGTTTAAAGCCTTGGTACTGGCTTAATGTGCACATAACCTGAGTGTGCATATAACCAATATGACCCTTTCTGAACTGTGTCTCAGTTACCACACATTACTGTGTACACATCCAGGGAAGCACCATTTATGCATTAATGGGACAGTAGATAATTATGTAAAAAATATGAATTAGCTAATTACACATAAATGTAGTCAAGACAGTGTAGCACCATTTATTAATTAATAGGACAGTAGTGGCAGTGACACACCAATGAAAGTACATTAGGTGGGTTGGGCAGTTGAATTACCTGTGTACATAAATGGACACATATAAGAAAAGCAGGCTTTTACGGCTGTTAAAAGTAAGGGGCTGGGTCTTGATATACTGCTCTTTCTGTGTGATTGCAATCAAAGAAGTTTACATATTTTTAGACAGGTATTTATTTTATACCTGGGGCAATGAAGTGTTAATTGACTTGCCCAGAGTTACAAGGAGCTGTAGTTAGAATTGAGCTCACAACTGAGTGCTGAGGCAGCTGTTCTAACTACTAGGCCACTCCTCCACTTAACCAAAGTTGTTGTGTTTGTTGTTGAATGTGTGTATGAAACATGGAGTGTTTTATGCTCATGACTGAATGTGAGTCAGTCTTCCATCTTAGTAGGGACTGTTCTCCTTGAAATTGAGGTTTTGTTTGCACTATTTGAAAAAAAAAACGTGTTATATAAATGTAGATTGGATATTGAGTGGGTTGAATAGTGATATTTATATAAGTTCTTAGTTGATTGTAGTGATTTCAATTACCCTAACATTGACTGGATAAATATTACATGAGGGAGTGCTAGGGAGGTAAAATTCCTAGATGTCATAAATGACTGCTTCTTGAAGCAACTGGTCCAGGAACCCAACATAAGGAGAAGCTATTTTAGATTTTGTCCTTGGTGGAATGAAGGGTATAGTACGGGAGGTAACTGTGTTAGGTCCACTGGGAAACAGTGATCATAACGTGATCAAATTTGAGCTGATATCTGGAGAGATGTCACTAAAGAAATCTACTGTAGTGACAGATTCATTTGGAATTAAATTTTAAATCCTTTAAGAAACTTTTGATATTTGTTTAATTTAGCATTTGGACAAGATGTTCCACAGAATGATCATATTTATTGAAGTACTGGCACATGATCAAAGATTGACTTGGAGAAACAGTAATACAAAATTGTATTTTAAGATTGTTTAAATTTTAGATAGGCCTGTTTCTATGTATTGGAGTTCTTTTCTATGCCGTATTTTATTGTAAACCGCTGTGAACAGTTGTATGCTATGGTGGCATATCAAATTTTAATAAACATACTGTGCTTTTTGGGATGGCAATGAAAGCAAAAAGTCAGATTTCTACAAATAATAACAAATTATTACTTATAATGACTGGGGTTGCCATTCAACAAATTACATATAATTGGAAAAATTGGAGTAGACTAAATTATAATTTCTGGTGGAATTCCTTATGTCATGTTTATAAAATGGAGAGATTTATTGCAATACAGCGGGGATGTTTCAGAAAATTTCAAGATGTATGAGAGCCATTAACAAAATATTGTTCAGATTAGATTACATTTTGTCCCTTAAATTTACAAGTTCAATTGTGAAAGGGGGGGAGGGGGATAATTTTATTATTACATATTGTACAAGGTATTTGATTATATGACAGGAAAGGGTGGGAGATAAAAGCATATTATTTGTATCACTGATGATTATTAACTGATATATTTATTGTTAATTTGTTTGGACATATTGTCACACTGATTGTAAAGTTTGAAAATGAATAAAGAATTAAAATAAATAAATAAACATAAACATTTAATTTTCAAAAGGGTGACTATGATAAAATGAAGAAAATGGAGCTAAAAGAAGCTAAAAGGATCAGAGGCAAAGATTAAGACTGTAAACCAGAGATGGATGTTATTTAAAAATACCATTGTGGAAGCCCAGACCAGATGTATTCCATGTATTAAGGTGGAAAGAAGAGAAAATGAGAGCTGGCATGGTTAAAAAGTGAAGTTAAAGAGGCTATTAGAGCCAAAAAAATTCCTTTAAAGAATGGAAAAAGGATCCAAATGAAGAAAATAAGAGCCATAAGCACTGGCAAGTTAGATGCAAAGCATTGAAAAGAAAAGCTAAGAAAGAATATGAAGAGAAACTTGCCAAAGAGGCAAAACTCACAGTAACAATATTTTTAGATACATCAGAAGCAGAAAACCTGTGAGGGAATCCTTGGGATCATTGAATGATCAAGGAGCAGAAAGAGTACTCAGGGAGAATAAGGCCATAGTGGAGAGACTGAATGAATTCTTTGCTTTTGAGAAAATTAAAGAGTCATGGAATAAGAGGCAAACTTCAACTGTGAATTAGGAATTGGTTATTGGATAGAAAACAGTAAAGTTAAATAGCCACTTTTCTCAATGGAGGAGGGTAAATAGTGGAGTGTCATAAGGATCTGCATTGGGACCGGTATTATTTAACTTATTTATAAATGATCTGGAAATTGGAATGATGAGTGAGGTGATTAAATCTGCAGATGACACTAAACTGTTCAAAGTTGTTAAAACGCATGCAGATTATGAAAAAATAGCAGGCAGACCTTAGGAAATTGGAAGACTGGACGTCCAAATGGCAGATGAAATTTAATGTGGACAAATGCAAAGTGATGCACATTGGGAATAATAATCCAAATCATAGTTACCAGATTCTAGTGTTCATCTTGGGGGTCAGTGCCTGAAAAAATATCTGGGTGTCATTGTAGACAATACATTGATACTTTCTGCCTAATATGTGGCAGTGGCCAAAAAAGCAAACAAGATGCTAAGAATTATTAAAAAAGGAGCTCGAAGGCCTTGAGCATGTGCAGATGCTCAAGGCCCAGCAAAGAAGAGGACTCAGATCTTCGGGCACCGGCATGTCCTGTGTGTTGGTGCCAGTGCGGGTGGCCAGATGGGGGTAAGTAGCGTGTTCGGGTGGGTGCTGGGGGATTTCAGATCATGGCGGGGGTGTGTGTGACACAAGCAGGGGGGGGGTGTGTGGATCACGCGGGGGGCCTTCGGGGGGAGCAATGCCGGTTCTCGGGGGGGGGGGGGGTAGAGCAGCGACGCTGGCCTCAGGGGGGGGGGGGTGGGTGGGAACGTATCAAGCGAGTTTCCCTTAGTTCCTATGGGGAAACTCGCTTTGATGTACGAGTATTTTGGTTTACGAGCATGCTTCTGGAACGAATTATGCTCGTAAACCAAGGTACCACTGTATAAGGTTTCAGCCTATGCAGATGATATTTTGCTTCATTTGAAGAACCATGCCACAATTACTGGAATTGATTGATAGATTTGGCAAATTCTCTGGATACAAAATAAATTGGAGTAAATCGGAGATTCTTCCACTAAATATGCATTATTTTAAAGGACTATTTGATCCATTTCCTTTTCTTTGGAAGGAAGAAGGTATAAAATATTTTGGAATTATGATTCAGAAAACATTGGAAGGCACAATGACAGTAAATGAAAAAAACTTTATTGCTGTAAATCAAAGAAATGTGTGAGCATTGGAACCCACTACATCTTTCTTGGTACCCACTACATCTTGGAACCCCTTTCTTGGTAGGGGAGAGTCCAGACTGTAAAAATAATGATTTTGCCTGTAGTTTGCTACCAAATGAATATGTTACCGATTTACTTTCAAGGGTCCTTCTATAAAAAATTTAAATCAAATTCTCACAAAATTTATTTGGTTGGGTAAAACTGCTAGAATAGCTTTAGTATCATTGCAAAAACCAATTGTGGCGGGTGGGGTAAATTTTCCAAATTTTTACAGATACCACCGAGCTTTTATTATGCATCAGGGTATGTATTGGATCCTTCCTGAACTCATGGAAGATTTCCCGGATTGGTTAATTTTGGAAAGCCATCTCACTAAGATTAAACCATTAAGATTAAACCACATTTTGAGTATCAAATTACGTAGAAGATACAAGGACAATAGTATTCTTTTAGCTACATGGAAAACCTTAAATTTTACTAATAAACTGACATCTATACCGCTACAACAATCCATGTGTCAATCCTTATGGCTGAACTCCAAGATTCAAATTGGCGAATCTAAGATCCTCTGGAAACATTGGTTGTAGGCAGGCATACATACTCTTGATGATGTAATTCAAAATGGAAAATTTCTTACTTTATTGCAATTGCAACAATCATTTGGTATCATTTGGTAAAGTCTCAAAGATTTAAGTGGTTGCAGTTGAGACAGGCTATTCGGAAGGGGTTCCCTGAATGGCGAAATTTAAAAAACCAATATAGTTTGACGGGCCTATGTTTCCAGACTGATTTGCTAGAACATCAGGCAGCCAAGTGGTATAAATTAATATATGAATAAAAAACTTTTGAAGGTCTATAAGGGCTCTTAGCGGACCAGTTAATTTATTCCACAGAGTTATTCCTATGATGGAAATAGCAGACGATCTTGTATTCTCATAGCGACAACCGTAACGCATCCTCAGATCGCAAGGCTCTAACGGTCAGTAGATTGTCATAGTCTGTGATAGATACCAGGGAATCCCTTGGTAAATAACTTTGAACACCGCAAATGAAAAAGGCAACCCTTGACCACCATACCTATTTGAGATTTACAATCCAAAGAACTATCAGAATGAATCCATAAGGTCTTATTTTTTCTACCAGTGCAATTAATCTTAGTCATAGACACAATACCCATATTGCTACTGATTTTTTCACATTCAACACTAAATCATGCTCTCCAAACCACTCATGCAATTTCTCTAATTTTTCATTGACCTCTTTCAACACCATTTCTTGATTTTCTTTCACAAAAAAACAACTTATTCAAAGGCTTGTCACAAAAAGAAATCCGACGTCTTCAAATAGTTCAGAACGCTGCTATTAAAATTATTCACAAAGCAAAAAAATTTGACCACGTCACACCTTTACTTAAGGAATCACATTGGCTCCCTATTGCACACTGCATTTTATATAAAATTTGCTTACTAACTTTTAAAACTCTAATATTTCAAACCCCCGCTTTTATCTTTAAAGTTTTAATTCCATACACAACTTCAAGAACACTGAGATCTCAGGACCAACATTTATTGGCCATTCCCTCATTAAGAGTCATCAATATGAGACGCCTCACTATTTTCTCAGTGACTGCTCCCCAGTCTTGGAATGATCTCCCACTTTACTTAAGAAAAGAAAAGAACCTAGACAAATTCAAGACTCAACTTAAAAGTTTCCTTTTTATCGATGCTTTTAGCGAATAAATGATCCCTTTTACTTATTATTGCTTTATTTTTAAGTCCCTCTTCCCACCTAATGTTTTTACCTTGTATTTTGAATTTGATATAGATTGTAACCATTAAAGAACTCTCCTATTGTTCCCATATCGTATTTAGAAATTAATATTTTATTTTGGTTGTTGTTTGTTTTCGAAATATTGTTTGTTTATGTAATTTTCTATGTTTTTAAACATTTGTACTATTTTGTACATCGCCTAGAATGTAGATTAGGCAATTAATCAAACTATTTAATAAACTTGGATAAACTGGATACATCTGCAAAAAAATGGAACTCGATATTCCAACTTGCCAAAAGTGCAGCTAAAGGCATCAAATACAAATTGAACAATAGGGAATATAGTGATGAATCCTGACGGACCCCTCTTTCTAAATTATTGTCCATTTCTATTTTATATAACTTTTTCTTCCTATCAGTGTATCAGTAGATAATTTTTCTTCCTATCAGTTTATGAAACTATAAGCTATCCCGAAACTATAAGCTACCCCGAATAAAAAAGAGAAATAACAGAGAAGAGAATTGTAGTGAATTGTATCTGTGGCCTTACAGAATGAAGAAAGGAGAAGGGGTGCAAGTAGAGAGGGAAAAGAAAGGAGAGACTGAGAGGGAGGGAAAGGAAAAGAAAGGAAAGAATAGAAAATGGGGATGAGTGTATGTGTGCTTATCTCCCTTTCCCTTTGTCATTGTTGAGTCATTTTTGGCTTTTCTTCAGTGTCTTTACAAATTTTCTACTGTCCTATTAATGCATAAATGGCTGTGTAAGCAATAAACATATTTAGTAACTGAGACACAGTTCAGAAAGGTCACATCAGTTATGTAGTGCAGTGGTTAGAGCTACAGCCTCCACACCCTGAGGTTGTGGGTTTAAACCCCACACTGCTCCTTGTGACCCCGGGCAAATCACTTAATCCTCCACTACCCCAGGTATGTTAGATAGATTGTGAGCCCACTGGAACAGATAGGGAAAATGCTTGAATACCTGTATATAAAACTGATTTAAATGTAGTTGTGTAATTACAAAAAAGGCAGTATACAAGTCCCTATCCCTTATCCCAGGTTATATACAAGTTAAACTAGTCCTTAGACTTTGCACTTAACAGAAGTGCACTGTAGTTATCTTTTTGCCCTTTCAATCTAGTTGATCTTTTATAAAAATTACCCTCTATACTGGGAGTAGACACTCTACAGGAAACATTTTCTAAACTGATACAAGGGATTATCTCACAGATGCTACTTTTGGCAGGATTTTATATAATTCTATACGATATCTGTCATACATGATACAAATGGAAGCCATTTTGACCTAGCTTTCTATAAGTATATTGCAACCTACTAAACCTGAATGTACACTGTTTCAATAGCTTTCGAGCTTCTAGGTAGTATATAAGAAAATAAATATATATCGTATGATATGTAGTCAAGCATAGCATACACAAATAATTGGACACATATGGAGCCAGAAAACCTAATTATAACCTTTCATACTTTCTCTAAAGACTGCACATGGTATAAATAGCATCATTAGTGCATGTAAGCTAGGTGTCTGTGAATTAATAATGTTTATAATGTGTAATTTAGGTTTTGCAAGTAACTTCCAGGCATGCAAGAACCATGCTAATAGAATGCAAAATTATGCAAAACAGCTTATTACCTATGACTACAGTGATAAAATAGCACACTTTCATAAATGTATTATTGCGGAAAAATTAACTGCACCACAGGAGGTATAATTATGTGTTTTGCAAGTATCTGTGCACTTACCTTCGTATCATTCACATTGCTCATTTACACAAATGATTGGGTAATATTAATTGCACTTTAGTTAATTGGCCTCATAGTGCTTTTAAATACTTCAGAGATGCTACTGCAGTTATGTGCTGAATACTGGGAAGAAGCAGTTATCATATGCTCATACTCATTGCCTGATTGAAAGTAGAGAACAGCACGGGAATGGGTTTGTTGGGAATCCCGTAGAGTCTGCGGTGATCCCATAGGGATGGAAGTAGATCTTGCGGGCTTCCTGCAGGAGTGTATCTGCCCAGGGTTCTCCAAGTCAAGACATCCAAATACTGCCTCCTCCTCCTCCTCTCCCCTTTGAACTGCACAGCCGCACTAGCTCTCTGCCCTTAACAGGCAGATGTCTTCAAGGCCCCTCAGTGTTTCTTCTCTAAGCCTTTCCTAATGGACCTTCCATTCCCTTAATCATTTTGTTGACCCCTCTATACCTTTTCTGATTCTATTATATCTTTTTAAAGATGTGGTGACCAGAATTGCACACAGTACTCGAGGTATGATCACACCATGGAGCGATACAGAGGCATTAGGATATTCTTTGTTTTATTCTCTATTCCTTTCTTAATCATTCCTAACATTCTGTTTGCTTTTTTTGGAGGGTGCTGCTGCACATTCAGATTTCAATCCATTGTTTATAGTGACACCTACAAATCCTTTTTCTGGGTGGTGACTCCTAATGTGGAACCTAACATCATATAGCTATTATTTGGGTTTTTCATTCCAATGTGAACCATTTTGTCCTTGTCCACATTAAATTTCATATGCCATTTTTTTTTAAATATCTTTATTCATTTTGAAACCAAAAACAAGGACAAACATATTATACAATCAAAATTGTAATCTATGATAAATAAATATATCACTCCCCATCTTCATATTCAAAAATTGCACTCAAATTAAAGATTAGCAATACTTTCCAACTCCCCTCCCTGCCACCCACCCTAGACATGCATGTTTAAGGGGCAAAACCAATAATCACTCTGCAATATTTCTTGCTGCTTTCCCCAGCCAAATAAATTTTGTAAGAATACTATTTAATTTTTTGTAAAAGGACCCCTTAAAAAACACTGTTAACATACCTATTTGGTAGCAAACCACAGGCAAAATCATCTTAATTGTTTGGAGTCTCTCCCACCAAGACATGTAAAGGGTTCCATTGTTCACACATTTCCATGACCTGTAGCAATAAAGACTTTTCATTTACTTTCATCGTTTCTTCCAGCGTTTTATAAATCCAAATTCCTAAGTATTTTATACCCTCTTCCTTCCAAAGAAAGGGGAATGAATCAAACAATCCTTTTTGACAATGTACATTAAGTGAAAGAATCTCTGATTTACTCCAATTTATTTTATATCCTGAAAATTTTCCAAATCTTTCAATCAAATCCAGTAAATGTGGAATGGTTGTTTCAGGCTTCCTCAAATGAAGCAGCTGGGCACGGAGAATTGAGGGTAGATGGAGGCGATAATGATGTTTCAAGGCCTGAAAGGACAATCGGCTCTCCCACACCTATGTCCGGTACTGGGCTATCCAATCCTCCAGATGATCACACAGTTGTTGGTAGAGCCAAGAAGAAGTGATCGACAGTCTTCTGGAGAGGGGTAGATGCTAGTCTAGTCAGGAAAGCAAAGAGAGAATATGAGGAAAGACTGGCAAGAGAAGCAAGAAACTTCAAACCCTTCTTCAAGTCAAAGGGAAACAACCAGCCAGAGAGGAAGTGGGACCACTGGACGACGGAGACAGGAAAGGAGCGATAAAGGAGGAAAAAGAGATAGCTGACAGGTTAAACAAATTCTTCTCGTCAGTCTTCACCAGAGAGGACACATCCAATATCCCAGAACCCGAGGTGATTATAAACGGGGAACACGACGAAAAACTGGTACAACTAGAGGTAAGCAAAGAGGATGTCCTCAGACAGATAGATAGACTGAAGAGCGACAAATCACCAGGCCCGGACGGCATCCACCCAAGGGTACTAAAAGAACTGAAAAACGAAATAGCAGAGACACTCCGCCAAATATGTAACCTCTCCCTAAAAACTGGAGAGATCCCAGAGGACTGGAAAATAGCAAATGTCACGCCCATCTTTAAGAAGGGATCAAGGGGTGACCCGGGAAACTACAGGCCTGTGAGCTTGACCTCGGTTCCGGGAAAGATGATGGAAGCAATGATAAAGGACACAATCTGCGAACACATAGAAAAAAATGGACAACTGAAGGCGAGCCAGCATGGCTTCTACAAGGGAAGGTCGTGCCTCACAAACTTGCTTTACTTCTTCGAGGGAATAAACAACCAGATAGATAAGGGGGAATCCATAGACATCATTTACCTTGACTTCCAAAAAGCCTTCGACAAGGTACCTCACGAACGGCTATTAAAAAAGCTGTGGAACCATGGGGTGCAAGGAGATATCTACCGATGGATCAAACACTGGTTGGCAGGCAGGAAACAGAGGGTTGGAATAAAGGGCCAATATTCAGACTGGCAATGGGTCACGAGCGGAGTTCCACAGGGGTCGGTGCTGGGACCTCTATTGTTTAATATATTTATTGACGATCTGGAGACCGGGACAAAATGTGAGGTTATCAAATTTGCTGATGACACCAAACTCTGCAGCAGGGTTAGGAACACAGAAGACTGTGAAAACCTGCAAAGGGACCTAACGAGACTGGTAGACTGGGCGAATAAGTGGCAAATGAGTTTTAACGTAGAGAAATGCAAAGTCATGCATGTAGGGAAAAAGAACCCGATGTTCACCTACAAAATGGGGGGAACACGGCTAGGGGTGAGTAACCTTGAAAGGGATCTGGGAGTTATGGTTGACACATCACTGAAACCATCGGCACAGTGTGCGACAGCCTCAAAGAAAGCAAATAGAATGCTGGGCATCATCAAAAAAGGTATCACAACCAGGACAAAGGAAGTCATCATGCCGCTGTATCGCGCAATGGTGCGCCCGCACCTGGAGAACTGTGTTCAATACTGGTCGCCGTACCTCAAAAAGGATATGGCGGTACTCGAGGGAGTGCAGAGGAGGGCGACTAAACTGATAAAAGGTATGGAAAATTTCTCATACGCTGACAGGTTAAAAAAGCTGGGGCTGTTCTCCCTGGAGAAGAGGAGACTTAGAGGGGACATGATAGAAACTTTCAAAATCCTAAAGGGCATAGAGAAAGTGAATAAGAACAGATTCTTCAAACTGTGGGGAGCCACAAGCACTAGGGGTCACTCGGAGAAATTGAAAGGGGACAGGTTTAGAACAAATGCTAGGAAGTTCTTTTTTACCCAGAGGGTGGTGGACACATGGAACAAGCTTCTAGAGGAGGTGATAAGCCAGAACTCTGTACAGGGGTTCAAGAAGGGTTTGGATGGGTTCCTGGAGGATAGGGGGATAGAGGGGTACAGATAGAACTTGAGGTAGGTTATTGAATTGGTCAGTGACCACTTCACAGGTCGCGGACCTGATGGGCCGCCGCGGGAGCGGACCGCTGGGCAGGATGGACCTCTGGTCTGACCCGGTGGAGGCAACTTCTTATGTTCTTATGTTCTAGTGCCGGCGAATGTACGGCTCGAATTACCCCCTTCCTCTTTGTATGAGGCATATCAACAGCACTGAAAACTTGCAAGGCCCACAAACATAAGAACATAAGAAGTTGCCTCCGCTGAGGCAGACCAGAGGTCCATCTCGCCCAGCGGTCCGTTTCCGCGGCGGCCCATCAGGCCCTTTTGCCTGAGCAGTGGTCCCTGACTAGCTTTATAACCTATATCTACTCCTATTCCTGTAATTTACCTCTACTCCTATCCCTATAACCCATCTCTACACTTATCTATACCCCTCAATCCCTTTGTCCTCTAGGAACCTATCCAAGCCTTCCTTGAAGCCCTGTACAGTGCTCCTATCTACCACAGCCTCTGGAAGCACATTCCATGTATCCACCACCCTCTGGGTGAAAAAGAACTTCCTAGCGTTTGTTCTAAACCTGTCCCCTTTCAATTTCTCCGAGTGCCCCCTTGTACTTGTGGTCCCCCTTAGTTTGAAAAATCTGTCCCTGTCTACTTTCTCTATGCCTTTCAGGATCTTGAAGGTTTCTATCATGTCTCCCCTAAGTCTCCGCTTTTCCAGGGAGAACAGTCCTAACTGTTTCAATCTGTCAGTATATGAGAGATTTTCCATACCCTTTATCAGCTTAGTTGCTCTTCTCTGGACTCCTGCCATGTCCTTTTTGAGGTACGGCGACCAGTACCTTTTTATCATATGCTATCTCACACACTTTATATTTGAGTGTTATTTTAATGCATTTGCAATTAATTCTTTTAGTTTATATATTTATGTATGTATTTAAAATGTGTTTTATCGGTCCATCCATGTTCTATATGTTTTGTAGTGTCCCCCGAGGAAGATTTTTGGATAAGCTAAAATTTGGATCCTTGTTGGGATTGTGCTTTTAAAAGAATAAAGATTTTTTGCTTTGTTGGAAGGACATCTCTCTTGCCTTTTTCCTTTGCTCAGTTCTGTTGGGCTACCAGGTAAATTGATGGTAGGCCCTCTAAGATTGTGGGGAAGATGATGATGGTTGAGGGTGTGATTGGAGGGTTGGCGGGAAGTGACTATGGGGGTGGCGGAAATGGCACAGGCCTTTTAAACTCTTGCATGGGACCATCAGGCTTCGGCTTTGAGGCCCATTTCTTCTGGCCTGTTGGAGCAATACTGCATGTGAGGTGGTTTACAAGCAGTCTTATTTATTTACCATTTGCAAACTGTGGAACTATTACCACATGTTACTGACTCCCGTGATAAATCAAGGTGTGGTAAAAGCTTACCTTTTACCGCACCTTGATAACTAACCCCTCTTCAGTGTAGAAAACCTTGTGCTTAGCCTTCCAATCTTCTGTACACTTCTTGCATCTGTGTTGAATAGCTAATACCTTGATTAGCATGAAATTTAAATAAGTTGTGTACTTGTGTCTGAGGGCCGGTTCTCTAATATCGCTGGTAAAATCTGACGGGTCGCTGTAATGGCCATAAATCTAATGATTCAAAAAAGATAAGTGATTCTCAAAGAACTGCGCATGCAAATTTTTATTTATTTATTTTGATTTCTAGCCCATCCTCCCAGAAGCTCAGAACAGGTTACATCAGGACATTCACAATACAGACATTATACAAAAGCGGGGACATGACAGGTCTTAGGGAAGTGGGTACGACTGGAGACAATTGTTGAAATTTCACAGAGACTAAGGTTGAAATTGATCATTAAGTACAGGGGCACAAAGGCAGGTTACAGAAAGGGGGAGGCAGTCTATCAGAGTCTGTTTAGATGAAAAGAATGGTCTTTGCTGCTTGTCGCAGTTCAGCTGAAAAGTATGGTCTTCACTGCTCTTCAAAAAGTATGGTCTTCACTGCTCTCCGGAATGTCATCAATGAGTTTTGAGATCTTATCTGATTAGGCAATTGGTTCCAGAGCTGAGGGATGAAATGACAGTATGAGCGTTTCTGGGCCGTTTCCATCTGGAGGGATTTTCCATGGGGGATGTGCAGTTGTCTTTCTGCGGTTGAGCAAAGGGGGCGATTGGGGGTGTACTGGTGTAGTTTGGAAGCTATGTATATAGGGGTTATATTGTGGAATCTCTTGTGAGCAATTACTAGAGCTTTGAAGATGCAGCGTTTCCTGATAGGTAGCCAATGTTCTGCTTGGAGAGGTGGGGTCATGGTAGTTGAGGTCGTATAGGAGTCAGATTGCTGCATTTTGGACTCGTTGAAGCCATTTGAGTTCCTTTGTGGTGATGCTGTTGAAGAGAGAGTTGGGCTAAGTCGGGTTTGGAGAGGTAAGGCTTAATCCTTCGGATTTGTCATAGGTAGTAGAAGGAGGTGGAGACTACTTGTGAAAGGGATAGGTGGCCATCTAGTATCACCACGAGGCTGTATACATGGTTATTTGCTGTTAGGGAGGTTGATTCCCAGGTTAATGTCAGGCGGGTGAAGTTGGTACTTCTCTTTCTGATCCATAGGAGTTTAGTTTTAGAGGCGTTCAGTTGGAGTTTGTTGGCTATCATCCAGCTCTTTAATTCGGAGAGTTGGGAAGATCGGTTTTCACCCAGCAGGAGCAATAGCTGGAGGTCATCCACATAGGAGTGGATTTTAATGTTGTGTTTGTGTCTGTATATGGCCATTTGGTGGAGGCTGGGCTGGGGAGGGCTTCAATGGCTGGGAGGGTGTAGATGGGCGGGAGTAGGTTTTAACTGAGATTTCGGCAGTAGGAACCCAAGCACAGTACCAGGTAGAGCTTTGGATTCTTGCCCAGAAATAGCTAAGAAGAAAAAATTTAAAAAATTTAAATTGAATCAGGTTGGGCAGACTGGATGGACCATTCGGGTCTTTATCTGCCATCATCTACTATGTTATTATATTACTACTAGTCTTTAAGCCCGTTACATTAACGGGTGCTAGAATATATGTTTGTCTGTCTTTATTTCTGTCTCTCTCTGCCGCTGTCTTTCTTTCTTTCTGTCTCTCTCCCTGCCCCTGTCTCTTTTTTTCTTTCCTTTCTGTCTCCCTCCCTCCCACTATCTGTCTTTCTTTCTCTCCCCACTTCTTTCCAACGTCTGCTCCCCCTGTCCCTCAGACTTCCATTCAGCGGCTGTCCCTCCTCTCCCCCACACTTCCATTCAGTGTCTGTCTCCCTCTCTCACCCCTTTTATCTACTGTTCACCCTCTTGTTTTTCCCCTTCCATTCACTGCCCTCTCTTCTCTTTCCATCCAGTGTCCGCCTTCTCTCTCTCTCTGTTCCATATGGCATCTCCTCCTTCCTTTCCCCCTTCCTTTTCACGTGGTGTGGCATACCTTCCTCCTTCCCTGCATGCCCTGCCATGTCTTCTTCCCTCTAAGCCATTCTCTCCCCCTCTGCTCCCTTTCCTCCTTGAACTTCATCGGGCAGCAGCAGCATTCATAATTCATTGCTGTTGCCAGGCTTCAGGTCTTCCTCTCTGGCCGGTCCTGTCTTCATGAAAACAGGAAGTAGGCAGGACCCGCCAGAGTAAGGCCTGAAGTCGTCAACAGCAGCAAATTTTAAATGCTGCTGCTGGCCGAAGAAGCCAGGCCTTAACAACAAAGCTCCCTCCAGCGTTGGCAGCGAGAGCGATGTAGGAATACCACTGGACTACCAGGTTTAAAAAAACCCCCCAAAAAAACAACTTACCAACGATGGCGGCGGTGCTGGGGGGGGGGGCCGTTTGAAAAGCCATCAGCTGTGAAGTATGCAACCTGCATACTTCACGGCGGACGGCTTTTCAGGACTTTAAAAACTTAGCAACGATGGTGGCAGTGCTGGGGAGGGTTTGAAAAGGTGCCGTGGCTCCTCTGTTGATCCCCGCCTGACATGTCTCACAACAGCAGTTTAAGTCCGAGGTAGGGTGAGAGGAGCCGACACGGAGAGCAGGAAGTCCAGCGCTAGCGGCGAGTGGTAGGTGCTGGAAACTTAAGTAAGGCTGGGGACTCGCGCATGCGCACTCCTGCAAATCCACGGACCTACATCTCACGGAACAGAGATCACAGAAGCACGCAGTTGAGTGCGCATGCGCGGCTAGCGTTTTATTATTTTAGATGTGTTCTTCTTCACCCAGAGATTGGTAACAGGAAAACAGGGGGACCGGAAGACTGGAGGATAGCAAATGTTACACCTATCTTCAAGAAAGGAACCAGAGGAAACCCGGGGAATTATAGACCGGTCAGCTTGACCTCAGTTCCGGGGAAGATGGCCGAATCATTGATCAAGAACAGTATCAGTGAGCACATAGAAAAAAATAAGCTGATGAGAACAAGCCAGCATGGTCTCTGTACTGGACGATCCTGCCAAACAAACCTACTGCACTTCTTCGAGGGGATAAGCGGACATTTGGACAAAGGTGACCCCATAGATATAGTATACCTAGACTTCCAGGAAGCCTTCGACAAGGTACCTCATGAGCGCCTTCTAAGGAAACTGTGGAACCACGGGGTGGAAGGGGACATACACAGATGGATCAAAAACTGGCTGGCAAACAGGAAACAGAGGGTAGGAGTAAAGGGACACTATTCTGACTGGAAAGGGGTCACAAGTGGCGTCCCACAAGGGTCAGTGCTGGGACCGCTGCTATTCAATATATTTATTAATGACTTGGAAACAGGGACAAAGTGTGAAGTTATAAAATTTGCGGATGACACAAAACTCTCCGGTAAGGTTAGATCTGTAGAGGAATGTAAAAAACTCCAAAGGGACCTGGACAAACTGAGTGAGTGGGCAGATAAATGGCAGATGAGTTTTAATGTGGAGAAATGTAAAGTTATGCACATAGGGAAAGGGAACCTGATGTAAAACTACACGATGGGGGGGATGACATTGGGAAAAGGCAACCTAGAAAAGGACTTGGGGGTTTTGGTGGATAAAACAATGAAACCAGCAGCACAATGCGTAGCGGCCTCAAAAAAGGCGAACAGAATGTTGGGCATTATCAAAAAAGGTATCACTACCAGAACCAAGGAAGTTATCCTCCCGCTGTACAGGGCAATGGTGCGACCGCATCTGGAGTACTGCGTCCAGTACTGGTCGCCGTACCTAAAGAAAGATATGGCGATACTCGAGAGGGTCCAGAGAAGAGCGACAAAAATGATAAAAGGCATGGAAAACCTCTCGTATGCTGAGAGGCTGGAGAAGTTGGGGCTCTTTTCCCTGGAAAAGCGGAGACTTAGAGGGGATATGATAGAAACTTATAAGATCATGAAGGGTATAGTGAAGGTAGAGAGAGATAGATTCTTCAGACTGGCGGGGGCAACAAAAACTAGAGGACACTCAAAAAAATTGAAGGGAGATAGGTTCAGAACAAATGCTAGGAAGTTCTTCTTCACCCAGAGGGTGGTGGACACCTGGAATGCGCTTCCAGAGGGGGTAGTTGAGCAGAGTACAGTTTTGGGTTTCAAAAAGGGATTGGACGAGTTCCTAAAGGGTAAGGGAATCCAGGGGTACAATTAGAGGGTTACTATACAAGACAAAATGCTCTTGAGTAATAGATCACTACAGGTCATTGACCTGGGGGGCCGCCGCGGGAGCGGACTGCTGGGCATGATGGACTTATGGTCTGACTCGGCAGAGGCAATGCTTATGTGCTTATATGTAGGTAGAAAACTGGAACTCTCTTCCGGAGTCTGTCATAGGGGAAAACACCCTCCAGGGATTCAAGACAAAGTTAGACAAGTTCCTGCTGAACCAGAACGTATGCAGGTAGGGCTAGTCTCAGTTAGGGCTCTGGTCTTTGATCAGAGGGCCGCTGCGTGAGCAGACTGCTGGACATGATGGACCACTGGTCTGACCCAGCAGCGGTAATTCTTACGTTCTTAATATCTATGATTGGCTTAATGTAGAGGTTGAATAGGAGAGGGGATAATAGGGCACTTTGGGGGACTCTGTATTTGATGGGTTTGGGATCAGATTTGCTTTGGCCTAGTAGTACAGTTTGAGTTCTTTGGTGGAGGAAAGAGGTGAATCATTTGTGGGTGGAGTTCTTGATTTCGAGGTCTGTGAGTTGAATTAATAGGAGTTGGTGATTGAGGTTCACAGAAGTTTGTGGAGGGTCACCAAGTTTACAAGAAATCAGTCACTGGTGAAAGCAATTGGCACATGTGCAGAATAGTCCAAGGAAAGAGATGTAAATGTGTGCATATGCCAAGAAAGGTATGCCATAGGCATGCATATCATAGGTATGCCTTATTGGAGACCACCCGTGCGCAATATACCAGAGGACTGGCATGCATTATAGTCCTCCATGGCCGTCCTACCTTCTGCTGTGTCTTCTTCCTTCCATCGTCATCATCATCATCATCATCTACGGATTTCATTGCATGTCTTCTCATAAGGACAACCTGGAAAGCATGAGGATAAAAATCACCATTAATAATGCCATTTGCTGTTATATAACAAAACACGTGCGGCTCACAAACACATATAATACATGGGCTTTTAAATTTTACACCATGTGACAAATCCCGGTATGTTTTGTAGGGTTTTCTTGCTGTGTAAATCATAGGCGTGGAGGGGAAGGGAGGTACTGGAGATACTGTAAGGTAAATGTAAGGTTTTGGAGGGATAATGTTGAATCCGCCAGGTCATGGGTTCGATACCCTCGTTGAAGGCAGTAAAATTATTGACAAAGACAGCTAAGAGTGCTTGCATAAAGAATATATATATTGTGCAGAAATAAGCTTAATATTACAGAAAAACAGAATTTATAAAGATACATCAAGCATTACAGTTTGCCTGCCTTACAGAGTCCAGAGGAAAGAGAAAGAAGGGAGGGGGTGATGTTCCAGACAGAGAAGAGAGGGGGGTGTTGCAGAGAAGGTTTTTTTTAAAATAGGTTTGAGTCTTATTCTAAATATAGAAACTATTGTATTCTGTTTATAATTTGTAAACTGTTTGAAACAATGGTGAATAAGGTGAGTGGGGTGTGAGAGATTGGAGAAGAAAAGAGGGAGAATTTCTTTGACAATGGTTTCTGATTAACCTAACAATCTGTGTTAGACCATGCACCTGGGATTACTGTATATCTTAGCTGTCCATCTTAAGCACCAGACATTACCACATCTTAGTTGTCTTTAGCACCAATCCTTTGTTAACTTTAAGCACTGATGTAATTTAGGCTGTCTGGGGGAAATCTAAGGCTGTTTGCACTGACATGACCCAAGATCAGATATGAATATGATCTCCCATAGGCCTTTGCTAACATTGGTAAGGCCAGTAAGTTAAGGCTGGGCTGACAGATACGTGCTTTTGGGATTTTTTTCCCCATGTGAATAGCGTGTTTTTAAAAATTTCTATCATGAGCCACTGCCGGTTACACACTCCTGAGATGTGCTTATCACAGTACCAGCACCCTTGACTATTCGGTAATTTTTGGTTGTTAAAAGCCAGTGCTTCATTTGGAGAATCACCCGGCAATGACAGAGAATTGCCTGAAGTGCTCATTTAAATATTAATGACCCCATTTTTAAATTTATGACCTCATTGTACTACATTTGAATGGCAGAGTTGGAGGCTGCTAGGAATCTTGGAAAAGACCATGGTAAGCCGTTCTGAGAATCCGTAGGTAAAATACTTGCAGGCTGAACCGGCTAGAACTGGTTTAGTGAGTTTTGAGAATCTGGCCCTGAGTCTTTGTGTTGTTTTTCTAAAGTTTCAAGTTTTTATTGGTATTTGATGAATTGCTTATTCAATTTGCTAAGCGATGAACAATTTTCTAAAAAAAACATAGTTATAACATCCAATAAAATTACAAGAGACTTACAGGTTAAACCAATATGAGTCAGGGAGGAGAGAAGGGAAAAGTTACAATTCTTTCTTAGAGAGAATAAACACAAAGGGGAAAAACAAAAGGGAGGGCAAAGAGTTAAAGGGTTAAAGTGTTTAGTTGCAGTAGCGTACTAAGGGGGGGGGGGCGATCCGCCCCGGGTGCCAGCCCTGAGGGGGGTGCTCCCGACCTTGCCGTTCAGTCCCCCCACCCCCGAAGGACCGCTCGCCCCCTGGCCTCCCTGCACCACCTATGAAGCAGCCCGCAGCGGGATCGCGATGTCGGCGATCCCTGAGCTGCTTCGGCGCTGTTTCCTGCGCCGCGGTCCCGCCCCTCCCCATCTCTGACGTTAGAGAAGGGGCGGGACCGCGGCGGAGGAAGCAGCTCCGAAGCAGAAGGGATCGCTGACATCCCTGACATTGTGAGGTGGTGCAGGGAGGCCAGGGGACGAGCAGTCCTTCGGGGGTTGGGGGGACTGAACTCAAGGCCAGGAGCACCCCTCAGGGCCTGATTCAGGTGGTGCAGGGAGGCCAGGGGGGCCGAGCGATCCTTCGGGGTGGGGCGGGCAGGCAGGCCTTCAAGGGGGAGGGAGGGGTGACAGGCAGGCAGGCCTTCAAGGGGGGGACAGGCAGGCAGGCCTTCAAGGGGGGGACAGGCCTTCAAGGGGGGGTCAGGCAGGCAGGCTTTCAAGGGAGGGACAGGCCTTCAAGGGGGGGAAAGGCAGGCCTTCAGGAGGGGGACAGGCCTTCAAGGGGGGGAAAGGCAGGCCTTCAGGAGGGGGACAGGCCTTCAAGGGGGGATAGGCCTTCAAGGGGATCATGCAGGCAGGCCTTCGGGGGGGACAGGCAGGCCTTCAAGGGGGGGACAGGCCTTCAAGGGGGGATAGGCCTTCAAGGGGATCAGGCAGGCAGGCCTTCGGGGGGACAGGCAGGCAGGCAGGCCTTCAAGGGGGGTGCAGGCCTTCAAGGGGGGGGGTGCAGGCCTTTGGAGGGGGGGGTGCAGGCCTTCGGGGGAAAGTGCAGGCCTTCAGGGGTGGGATGCAGACCTTTAAGGGGGGGACAGGCCTTCAGGGAGGGGGGTCCTGGTGTAGAAATACACGGAGGGAATGAGGGGGGTTCAAAAAGACACGCATATGCTGGACTTTGGGTGGGAAGAAATAATGGGTCTGAAAATAGAGAAGACGGAGAGATGATGGACCATAGTTTTTAGAGAGGGAAGGAACAGAAAGGGAGAGAAGTTGGACACAAGGGATGGTGTGGAGGGGGGGATAGAGATACTGGATAGGAGGGTAGTTGGGAAAAGAAAGGGAGAGATGGTGGACCCTGGGGTGGTGGGGAAGGAGGGAGAGATGCTGGATGAAAGGGTAGTTAAGAAAATTTAGATCTGTGGAGGGAGACGAAAAAAGGATAGATGCCAGACCTCCTGGGGAGGGAAGGGAGACGGGGAGGACAGAGATGGCAGATGGATGGTTAGCATGCTGAAAGAAGGAAGAAGGAGACCCTGGCAAGCAAGTTATCAGAAGACAACCAGAGCCTTGGACCAACAAGATTTGAAAAATAACCAGACAACAAAAGGTAGAAAAACTAATTTTATTTTCTGTTTTGTGATTACAATATGTCAGATTTGAAATGTGTATCCTGCCATAGCTGGTATTAGACCGCAAACGTGAGCTAGGATTTAACAGAGAGGAAAAGTCAGCGCCAGTGTGGTTAGGAGAAGCCAAAGGGGGGTGAAAAAGCTATAAAATAAACCCACCAGGATGTTTAAAAAAACAACAACAAACAAACACCCAATTGGGCAGGAAAGTTGAATCGAAAAACCAATTCAATAGGCTGAATCAAATCGAATTTTTTTTTTTTTCTTGAATCGAGCAGCACTAGTTTGCACTACTGTCTTAGACTTTAGGAGCTGGGATTGGAGAGAGATGGCATCCTCAGTACTTTATAATGCAAGTGAAATGAGGATTTGGTCAGACTTTTGAAGGGTCTGCAGAAGAAAAATATTGTATAGGCCGTGGACATGAGACAGCAGGAAACGGGAACTTTTCTTCCTTCTATTTTTGTGAATGGCAAGGCTGAGGATGTCAGAGAGTTCAATTAAAATATGTGCTTTATAAGAAAATATAATAATGTGTTTTATAAAGTTTATAAGCATTGCTGGCCTACCCATTTAGGTGTTCCTAATGGTGGTGGTGGTGGTGGTGGCGGCGGCGTGTCAATGTGTTGAGAGGAAGAGGTGGTCTGGGAAATTCTGCTGAGCAAACTCTGGGCCCATTTCCACCCCCCAGTTAGTCCACTCCACTCAACTGGTTCACACACTGAGTAGGTCTATGGGTGTTGTGCCTGGGTAGTTGTTTTGGGATCTCTTCTAGTGGTTTGTCAGTATCTCCTTGTGGTCCAAGGAAGGAAACTTTGTTAACCTTAGCATTGACCTTCAGAATATGTTTGTAACAGCGCTGCTTGTGTGGCATTAGACTATGTAGTGATCGAAAGAAAAAAACAGATCTTTGCATATTTTTGCACTATATGGTGGGTGTATGAGGAGATTCACATTTCCTGCACAGCTAAGTCCTTGTGAAGTTACCTTGTTCTTTCTGTATTTGACATCTAGCAAGGTCTCTGTTTGGAAGGAAAGATCTAAGCTTAAAAATGAAGTGGCCAGAAATTATGGTAAAAGCAGATAGCATTGCTGATTTTAAGAAAGGTTTGGACAAATTCCTGGAGGAAAAGTCCATAGTCTGTTATTAAGACATGGGGGAAGTGTCTTCTTGCCCTGGATCGGTGGCATGGAATGTTGCTACTCTTTGGGTTTTGACCAGGTACTAATGACCTGGATTGGTTACCATGAGAATGGGCTACTGGGCATGATGGACCATTGGTCTGACCCAGTTAGGCTATTCTTATGTTATGTTCTCATCTGTAGGGGCCTTTGTTTTCACTTCTTATTTTAATGTATTTTTTTCTGGGAACTTATCAGTGTTTTTTAGAATGGGAACAAAAATGGAAGAGAATTAATGTGTGTGGAATGGGGGGGGGGGTGGTTTACTAATTTCTTCAGCTAAATAATTAAATCCACTTTAACCAGACATAGGAGAACTCACGCACCATTCACACACCCTCCAACCAAAATCGTCAAAAGAAAAAAAACTGTTCGACAACCTCCTAACACTCGACCCCCAACTCTACAACCTATTGACCTCGACCACAGACTACAAAACCTTCAAAAAAGAAATAAAAACTTTTCTATTCAAAAACACATAAAACCGAACTAACACAATCAGAACTTTCCCAATAACACCTGCAACTACTCCATATGTACTTCTGATATCATGACAATTCAGACATAATTTATGTTATGTTTGGATTAATGGTTACATATATGAGGTTCAATAAAAGAAAATTTTCAGTGCCTGATTCTATTATGACATTTTATTTTCATGGTTATTACAAAAAATATTTTTTTACATGGGGGGGGTGTCAAAAAATGATGGGCCCCGGGTGCCACATACCCTAGGTACGCCACTGTTTAGTTGTATAACTAAAGTTTAACTGTTAAAAGCGTCTTTAAAAAGATAGGTTTTTAAGGATTTTTTAAAAGAAGTAAGATCCTTTTCTTCTCTAATATATTGAGGTAATGAGTTCCACAATTGAGGAGCCATTACAGAAAACATATTGTGTCTTCTAGTGCCTACAATTTTCAGGAATGGAATAGTTAGGAGATTTTGAGAAGTGGATCGCAAAGATCGTGAAGTATTAAGAGGAGTGAGCATTCTGGATATGAATTGGGGTTCGTTAAAAATTAGCGTTTTATAAACTAAAAGTAGTAACTTAAAGGTGATGCGGTGGGAATCAATCATTAGGGGCGTAACGTGATCATATTTTTTGGCGTTATGGATAAGTTTAATAGCTGTATTTTGAATAATTTGGAGTCTTCTTTTTTCCTTTTGGGTAATGTTTAGTAAAAGGGAATTACAATAATCCATTTTTACTATTACCAGAGAATGAATTAACATGTTGATAGATTTGGGCTCGAGAAAGTTTGAAATAGTGCATATGAAACGTAATTTATAGAAACATGATTTGAATATATAATTTGGTCATGAAACAATAGTTTGTCATCAACAATAACACCTAATATTTTTAAAGTAGACACTAACTCTAAAGGGATGTTATCAAGGACAAAAGGGGTCCTCAGGATTATGTCCTTTTTCCAGGTAAAAAGCATGGATTTTGTTTTTTGTATGTTCAATGCTAGTTTATTGGACATAAGCCAATTTTGTACAGTTTCAAGTTTCTTATTAATAGCTATGATATCTTCATTGTTTACTGGGTCAAAAGGATGAAGAAGCTGAATATCGTCCGCGTAAGTAAATGAGGTGAAGCCTATTGATTGACAGAGGCTCAGTAGTGGGGAAAGGAAAATGTTAAATAGAAGGGGAGACAAAATAGAGCTTTGGGGAATCCCATAGGTTGAGGAATAGGCTTTGGAATTTTCATTGTTGTACCTGACAATTGAAGAACGGTTAGAGAGATATGAAATGAACCAGTTTAATACTTGGCCGTTGATGCCTAAGGATTCTAATCGTTGGAGTAACAGGTCATGATCTATTGTATCGAAGGCAGCGGATAGGTCTAATGAAAAAAGAATTACTGACTTATGATGATCTAAGTAGTAGTGAATATTGGTTATTAGTCCTATCACTGAGTATTCTGTGTTGTGAAATTTTCGAAAGCCGGTTTGATTTGGGTGCAGTGCATTTGTAGATTCAACGAAATCAGAAATTTGATCAAATACCAATTTTTCAGTTAATTTTGCAAGGAAAGGTATGTTGGCAATTGGACTATAATTTTTCAGTTCATCAGGACTGATTTTATAGTCTTTTAATATTGGGGTGATAATAGCGGTTTTCCAGAGTGGAGGGACAGATGCAGTAGTTAAGCTTTTAAGACAAGTGAGTGAATGAAGGGACCCAAGCAGGAGAAAATTTTTTTTAGAAAGACTCTCACTGGCTACCCATACAAGCACGAATCCAATTCAAATTCTACTGCCTGATATTCAAAGCATTACACGGCTCTTCCCCTTCCTATCTAAATAACCGCTTAAACCAAATCTCCACCTCAAGACACAGAAGAACCTCGAACCCTTTTGCCTTCCCCCCACTCAAAGGCACACAACGCAAGAAAATGTTTGACAGCCTTCTGGCAACACAAGCAGCAAAAATCAACCATTCCATCTCCAATCTTATGACAATATCAGACAACCTCAAAACATTCAGAAAAGAAATCAAAACCCTGCTTTTCAAAAAATTCATCCAAATATCTTAACCCCTCCTCTTTTACCTCCAGAAGATTCACCTACCTTCAGATAACCTTCCCCCAAATTACCCACCTTAACACCTTCCAATTAAACAAATACCATAAATAGATTGTAACCTACCCTCTCTAACTGAATTCCTTATGTATTTTTCATACAGTTCTTCACTGTCAGTTTAATTTCCATCCTATAAGTTCACATAGAATTTTTCTTTTTTCAACCATCTTTATTTTCTCTTCTTTATTAATTTCCAGGTACTTTAGTTAGATTGTGAGCCTTCGGGACAGTAAGGGAATTTTTTAAGTACCTTCTTACTTCTCATTTATAATCTTAATGTATATTTTCTTCAAACCGCTTAGAACCTAAAGGATATAGCGGTATATAAGAAATAAATTACATTACATTACATTACATAATTTCAGAGCGTGAACCTTTTATATTGATTTGTTGAAAAAGGGATTCAATGTCTTTAAGGGAAGGAATCTTAAAATTTGTACATTTTGCTGTATGGATTTAGTTTTGTAATTATTAATGAGATTTCCGGATGTATTAGTATAGAAAGTTTTTCAGATAGTATTGATTTTTTGGCAGAAGTAATCGGCTAATTCCTGAGCTTTAAGGGTGGACTTAATCAAAATTGTATTTAAGAAAGATAGATTTTGCTCACTAGTTAACTGTGCACAATGTCAATATGCTCAGATACATTGACCATTTCAAATAGTACACAATCTAAGCTACTGTAGATAATAAACAGCAACAATATAAGTTAACCCAGGCAATGAGCATTGTATTTTAACTAGAGAATGCATGGGAACAAATTTGTCCCCATCCCCGCAGGATTTATCTCCATCCCTGTCCTGTCCCCATGAGTTCTGTCCCTGTCCCCCCCTGCCCCATCCCTTATCTGCACAAGTCTCAAACACTTATGATTTTAAAGTCATCAAAAACAATCTTTCTACTTTGAAGGAAAAAAATCATTTTCCATCACCAACTGCCTCCTTCGCTTTGTT
Source organism: Geotrypetes seraphini (assembly GCF_902459505.1). Taxonomy (NCBI): domain Eukaryota; kingdom Metazoa; phylum Chordata; class Amphibia; order Gymnophiona; family Dermophiidae; genus Geotrypetes; species Geotrypetes seraphini. The sequence continues at coordinate 141,648,071 of NC_047088.1, read as the reverse complement.
ATGCCATATAGTATCATTCTTGTTCATAATGATGTGATGCCTGCATTAAAGTCTGAGTAAACCAGCCTCCTTATTAACTTATTCTACATCTTCCCTCTTTCAAGGCAAGAGTACACCTCTTATTGGCAGATTGGACTTCTTTCCTATAAGTTTGTGCTTTTGTCCCCTAGTTTTATTCTTTTCTCATCACTGCCAATAGATTTCCTGACATCTCCTCATTTGGTTCCCCTAAATAATTTAAACATAGCAATCATGTATCCTTTCACCCTGCTTAATAGAACTCATGCAATTCCAGGCTCTTAAAAAAATTCTTGCAAAGTATTCCTTGCAAGCAGTTTTTTTTAAATCTTTATGATTTATGTTTCAAGTTTGTGTATTTTTTGCAGTATTCTGGCAATGGTCACTGTAGAATCCTTGGACAGCAGTAAGGCTTTTGTTAGATTAACAGATTATTGTAACGAGTAATAACATTTTTCCCTTAATTATACAATTGCAAATGAGAGGGTGGGGGTGGGGGGTTTCTGATCTTATATTAATTGTTTGGATTAATAGAAAAGAATATATTATATGATATACGTGATTACATATGATATGGTAAGGGTGGGAGGGGGGGATAAATTTCACTAATTTAAAATGATTGTAACAGAAATTCAAGTGATGTTTGTAAGTTTAAATGTTATTTCCGATTACACTTGTAAGTTGTAAAAATGAATAAAGAATTAAAAAGAAAGAAAGAAGTGAATCCAATGATACAATATCTTTAATAAGTATTTAACAAAATAGTAGGGATATGCAAAAGGAAAGCTTTTTTGATACATATTTAGAAGATTTGGCTTTTTCTCAAATTTTCATAGGTTTTGTTTTTGGTACATTTCATACTTCTAAGTTAAAAATTTTAAAGCCACATTAGAAATTTTTAATTTCTGGAAACTGACTGTACATGTGTGAATTGGAATTAAATTGATTTTCTAGAAACCTTTTTTTAGGAAGTGTGAAACAACACAAACTCCTCTTCCCTGGATAATGTGAAAAACTAACCTAGTAACATAGTAGATGACGGCAGATAAAGTCCCGAATGGTCCATCTAGTCTGCCCAACCTGATTCAATTTAGCATAGTTACTTACCGTAACAGTTGTTATCCAGGGACAGCAGCCAGATATTCTCAACATGTGGGTGATGTTATCCATGGAGCCCCGTTGCGGACAGCCTCGCAGACAGACTTGCTTGAAGATCTTCAAAGTTGCGAATGCTGCACCGCGCATGCATGAGTGCCTTACTGCCTGAGTTAGGGCACCTGTCTTCTCAGTTCAGATAGCTAGCTAAGAAGACAACCAGCGGAGGTGGGTGGGTTGTGAAAATATCTGCCTGCTGTCCCTGGATAACAACTGTTATGGTAAGTAACTGTGCTTTATCCCAGGATAAGCAGGCAGTACAGTGGAACCTCGATTTGCGAGTAATCCGGTTTGCGAGTGTTTTGCAAGACGAGCAACACACTTAGCAAACTTTTGTCTCTCAAACCAAGCATGTTCCGCTACACGAGCACCTCCCACCCGCTCTAACCGGCATCACACCCCCCGAACCGGCATCGCACCCTCCCGTGAACGCACCCCCGCAAGAACCGCATCGCACCCCAGTGCTGAAAGCGGCATCCGCCCGCCCTTCCTCCCAAACATGAGAGAACAAGAGCCAGAAGGCCTTGAGCATGCGCAGATGCTCAAGGCCCAGCCCAGGCAAGAGGCAGGAGATTTCTTTCAGTCGCACAACCGGCAGATGGGGTAAGAAGTATGTTTGGGAGGAAGGGCGGACGGATGCCGCTTTCAGCATGGGGGTGCGATGTGGTTCTCGCGGGGGGGCGTTCGCGGGGGGGGGTGCGATGCCGGTTCGGGGGGTGCAATGCCAGTTAGAGCGGGGGGAGGGGGTGATAGAGCAGCGCCGGTAGCCTCGGGGGGTGGGGTGGAGGAGGAGGTACAACGAATCAAAGCGAGTTTCCATTCATTCCTATGGGGAAATTCGCTTTGATATATGAGTAACTTGATTTATGAGCATGCTTCTGGAACAAATTATGCTCGTAAAACAAGGTTAAACTGTATTTTCTCAACATGTGGGTGACCTCCAAGCTAACCAGAATGGGATGGTGGGAGTGTTGGCAATTTAGGAGAATAAATGTTGTAAAACTGCCTGGCCAAAATGGCCATCCCGTCTGGAGAAAGTATCCAGACAATAATGAGAGGTGAATGTATGAACCGAGGACCAAGTGGCAGCCTTGCAGATTTCCTCAATAGGAGTTGATCTGAGGAAAACTACAGACGCCGCCATCGCTCTAACTTTATGGCCCGTGACTCGACTCTACAAAGGGAGACCAGCTTGAGCATAAAAGAAAGAGATGCAAGCAGCCATCCAGTTGGAGATGGTTCGCTTAGAAACAAGATGTCCCAATTTATTTGGATTGAAGGAGATGAAAAGTTGAGGGGCTGTTCTGTGAAGTTGAGTGCGATGCAAGTAGAAAGCTAAAGCACATTTGCAGTCTAGAGTATGAAGCGCAACTTCTCCAGGGTGAGAATGAGGCTTGGGAAAAAACATTGGAAGAAAAATAGATTGATTGAGATGAAATTCTGAAACCACTTTAGGAAGGAATTTTAAATGAGTAAGGAGGATCACCTTGTCATGATGAAAAACAGTGAAAGGTGGATCAGCAACCAAAGCTTGAAACTCACTGATTCATCAAGCAGATGTGAGGCCAATGAGAAACACCACTTTCCAAGTGAGTTATCTGAGATGAGCCAAATCTATTGGTTCAAAGGGAGGCTTCATCAATTGAGTTAGGACTACATTGAGAACCCAAACCACTGGAGGCGGTATGAGTGGTGGTTTGATATTGAAAAGTCCTTTCATAAATCTGGAAACCACAGGATGAGCAAAAAAGAGGTTTCCCTTCAATAGGCTGATGAAAAGCAGCAATAGCACTTAGGGCTCCTTTTATCAAGGCGCGCTATGGGGGTTAGCGCATCGGACATTTCATCACATGCTAATCCCTGCGGCAGCCTAAAATCCTAACATCTTGTCAATGGAGGCGTTAGGCACTAGCGCGGCAGGTGGTTTAACATACGGTATTCCGTGCGTTAAACCGCTACTGTGCCTTTGTAAAAGGACCACTTAGACTCTAATAGATGTGGATTTGAGGCCAGAGTGAGATAAGTGCAGTAGATAATCTAGTACTGAAGACAAGGTAGATTGCGGCTCCTTGTGATGAGTAGCACACCAAGTAGAAAATCTAGTCCATTTTTGGGTGTAACACTGTCTAGTGGACAGTTTTCTAGAAGCCTCTAGAATGTCCTGTACAGATTGGGAGAACTGTAAAGAGGCGATTAGGTTGAGAGGCACCAAGCTGTTAGATGTAGAGACTGCAGGTTGGGATGAAGTAGAGATCCTTGACTCTGTGTAAACAGAGAGGGAAATACTGGTAGAAGTAGAGGCTCCCTGGTTCTGAGTTGAAGTAGAAGGGAGTACCACGGTTGTCTGGGCTACCGAGGAGCTATCAGAATCATGGTGGCGTGCTCCGTCTTGAGTTTGACAAGAGTCTTGAGAATCAGAGGGAATGGAGGGAACACATAGAGAAATTGATTTGCCTATTCCAGAAGGAAAGCATCTGCCTTGAATCCCAGGCTTTGGAGAAACATAATAGTCCATTGGGTTGCTACAATAAAGTCCTGTTGAGATGACGCTTTGATTAGCCAGTCATCTAGGTATGGAAACACCTGAAGGCCCTGCGTCTGCAGGACTGCAGCTACCACTATGAGACACTTCGTGAAGACCCTCGGGGATGAGGCAAGTCCGAAAGGAAGAACTCGATATTGAAGATGGAGATTCCCCACCTGAAATCTCAAGAATCTGCGAGAGGCTGAATTAATTAGGATATGAGTATAAGCCTTCTTGAGATCTAGTGATCATAACCAATCCCCTTGATCCATCAGGGGGTACAGTGTTGGAAGAGAGAGCATCCAAAACTTTTCTTTGACAAGAAATTTGTTGAGGACTCTGAGATCCAGAATAGGTCGCAAATCTCTGGTCTTCTTTGGGACTAGAAAATAACGGGAGTAAAAGCCCATGTCCCATTGGTTCAAGAGAACCTCCTCAACAGCTCGAAGGCGAAGAAGAGCCTGAGCCTCCTGAAGAAGGGGAAGTTGCGACATGTTGGAAGGAAACTCTCTTGGAGGGAGATCTGGTGGCACTTGAATGAATTGAAGTGAGTAACCCTCCCAAATTATGGTGAGAACCCAGAGGTCTGATGTAATCTGTTCCCACTGTTGGTAAAAGTGATGGAGTCAACCTACTATGGGCAGGAGATAAGTCTGATGGATGCAGGTGGATGTTATGCTCAGACTTAGAATGTCAAAAAGACTGCGTTGGCTTAGCTGCAGCAGGAGCCTGAGGTTTTTGTTGACGCTGTTGCTGCTGCTGTCTTCTAGGTGGAGGCCTGGAAAAATCCTGAGTAGACTTTTGAGGGTAACGCCGTGGAGGCAGTTTATAAAGCTTAGCAGGTGAATTTTTAGCCTTAGGCCACACCAGAGAGGCAAAGGATCACTTATGCTCAGAAAGACGCTTGGTAGCCGCCTCAATGGTGTCATCAAAAATCTCAAGGTATTGTATGTATTTTCTTCATATTATTTGGTCATGTTAAGGATCTGATTCAAAGAATGAAGAAGGATATTGTTATACAAGGCTATTGAAAGTGTCAGAGGTACTTTAAAAAAAACCAATTAAGTTGGGTTTGTGAAAGGTACGTTGGGATCAACAAATATGACAAAGCAGGTTTCATTTGCTATATAGTCTTCGTGTCGGAGGTACCTTTCATTACAACTAGAACAATTAATATGAATCGATGGAGATACGTCGTGCTTAACGAAAGGAATTTGAGAGTTTTTGTGAATGATACAGTGAGCTTCATTGGTACAAGTACTCTTAATGTCGGAGATACTTTTCATCATAATAAGGTTAATTAGAAGTCGGTTAGATGGAAGGAAACACGTCGCGCTCAAGACAAATGAACTTGTAGTTTGAATGTGGACATATTACAGTTCATATTTATCTTTTTTTCTTTCATAATTAGGTGGGGGTCAGAATCGTGAATATGTCTAGTTTGGATAAAATAGTAAATGTCATGATTTTGGGTTAATGTGAGTGATTGATGGGGTTTGAATGTTAAACATTCTGTGAAGTTTGTGTGTAAGGAGACAGATGGGGTACTAGATCTATGACTCGTTAGAGAATTGTGATTTGAAGGAATGTTTCAGATGAATTGGGGATGAATAATGGTTGATAAGTATATTTTGAGTGATACTATGTTCAAGATTAAATGTTTAAGTATGTATAGTGGTGAGTATGTGAAATGGACAATTGTGTGTGTGTGGGGGGGAGGTTGTTTGATATGATTAAATTTCAGATGTATAATTTTAAGTATAATTAGCTTGGATCCAAGATGGCCGACGGTCCCGGACGCTGAGCAGCACGCCGGAGATTTTCTGAAAACTTTTCTTTGGAAAGAGTTACTTACTCAGAATGCCGAAGAGGAGAGGCCGCAGCGCCGCTGGAGCCTCGCGGCGTTCAGCGGTCCCCTCGTTCGGCAACATAGAAGAACTCCTGCATCGGATGCAGGATGTCCCGGCAGCGTCGGTGCCCCCGCTGGAGACGCCTCAGAGGGGCGGGAATGAGGCGATCTCCTTGGGGCTGGAGACTACGCTGAGCCCCGACGCTAGGGCACCTCCCCCACCTCCTCAGGTTACCAGCTCCCCACGAGAGGAGGAGCTGCCGGTAGAAGGCAGGCATCTACCCTCGGAGGCCAGGGAGAACAGTGAGGGGAGCGTGGAGATGGACTCCCTGAGTTTTCAGGTGAGTCCAAAGAATATTGAGGAATTGGAAACATCAGGGACTACTTCAGGCAAGCAGAAGGATTACCAGGAACAGCTGAAAACGGGTGAGACTATTCAAACTTTTAATTCTTCATATGTTATTGAAAAACCCAGAGAAGTAACACTGGATTCAATTTGGGATTTGGTGGCTGACCTAGCCAAGTCTGTCAAGCCCCAGCTTTTACAGCTGGAAAATAAAATTACTCTTCAAGAAACTGAGATAAAAAATATAAAAGTTGAAATTGGTGAATCTAAGAATTCTATTGAGAATATACAACAGGAATTAAAAGCATCAAAACAGCTTAATGAAGCAATAATAAAAGATAATACAAATATGCGTAGAAAATTGGAAACTTTGGAGAATTTTTCGCGTAATAATAATCTCCGACTGATTAATTTTCCTAAGATACCCTCAGTGACGCCTAGGGATATGTTGAAACGTTATATGTTGGAGATTTTGGGTATTCCAGAGGATACATTACCACCACTTACTCAAGTATATTACCTACCAACGAAACCTATTAAATCACCATCTAAACAACAGGAGAATAATCAACTAATTAATGTTTCAGCAATTTTGGAACTTTCGGATAGAGAGCTTGCATCTCCGGCAACATTGCTTCTTACTGTGGCTCTTGCCCCAGATAAAAACTGGTTGCTTAGATTGTTCTTTAGAAACAAAATGAAAGAATTTCTTGGACAAAAAATATTAATGTTTCCAGACTTGGCACGGGAAACCCAGAGAAGAAGACAAGAGTTTCTTTTGTTGAAACCAGGGGTTATATCTCTTGGTGGGACTTTTTTTCTTCGACACCCTTGTAAATGTGTAATACAATACCATATGAAGAAATATGTATTCTTTGAACCATTCCAGTTGACAGCCTTTTTGGTAGGAACTCGGCTGGATGAAGGAAAATCAAAATCAAAGTGAAGTGCATTTGAATAATGATATCCTTCCTCAGCCAAGGGATCTTGTTTTCCTAATATTTGAATTGATAGTTGTTAGTATTTGTTACTAAGTCCACCTTATCCTTCTTGGATCTAATTTTGAGGACTTGAGCTGAATTTAAGCTAAAAATTTTATTTTATTTTACTTGATTACCATGTATTTTACTTTTGAGTATTATTTTCCTGCTTTTCTTCAACTTTCTGTACAAATGGATACTTGATTTATAACATGTAAAAATTTGATAAATAAAAAAAAATATTTTTTAGATGTATAGTTAAAGAGATGTTTTGAAAAGTTACTGGGGTTGATTATAATTTTTGCATATTGGAATGTAGTATATAGATAATATATAAAAAAGGAATGGGAAGGTATTAATTGGGTAATTTATTTATATGTATTTTAATGGATTCTGTTTTATACTAATTATTAATTTGAAGGGAAGTAATTCAGTTTTGAAGGTTTATTTATTTATGCAATCATGGTAGGATTAAAAGTATTGAATTTTTTTATTATTTCATTATTCAAATATATAGTGGGTAATCATAAAGATTAAGTGGGATTTTCTGTAATGTGTGCTTGAGGAATTGATTGGGAAAAGATGGTAGTTTTTTTACATTAATTTCAATTTCTGATTTTAAATTAATGGTATAATATGATAGTATATGAGATTTCTATTATAGTTAATTATTTTTAAACTAAATACAAAATTATATTAGTTGATATATAATCTATTTCTAGACTAATAAATTAATACTAATGATATGGTTTTAATTATAAGCACAATATACCATAATTTTTTAATTAATGAATATAATTTAATTGATTCAGTTCTTATTTTGAATATTTTATTAATAATTGGGAATGATAAATAATTACTTAAAGTAAAATGATTTATAAGATTTGTTTATAGTTTTAGATAATAGGTTGCTGAGGAAGGACTTCATCAATTACTGGTCTGGATGTGCGTTATCAAGTGTTCATATTATTTATGGGGATATGGGTGGGTATATAAGGGTTTTATGGGGGGGGGGAACATGGATGTGTATTAGGGATAATATATGGGTAAGAATAAAAAATATTTCAGTTCAATTTATTTGGCTCCTTAAAGGTAATAAAAAGAAATGCACTTGGAAATATATTCATTAAATGTTAATGGGCTCAATCACCCTATAAAGAGAAAGAAAACACTATCTTTTCTTAAAAGGCAGGAGGGTGGGTTTATTTTGTTCAAGAAACTCATTTATCTGCAATAGAATCAAGAAAGTTGGAAGGGGATTGGGTCAAGCAGTGTTTTTATGCCCCTGCTGTAGGGAAAAAAAGCTAGAGCTGCTATATTGGTACATTAAAAAAATGTTCGGCCACGTTTAACATGATATCTATGGATCCTTTGGGAAGGTGGATTCAAGTGAAAATGAGCTCAGGGAAATATACCTTGTTATTGTTTAATAATATATATGCACCTAATTCAAATCAGGCTGAATTTTTTAAGAACCTACAACAGTTGATATTACCATCATCTGCCTCCAATTTAATTTTGGCAGGAGACTTCAATGCAGTAATAGATACTATATTGGATAAAAAGCCTAGTAAAATATTAAAATTATTTGGTTTGGATAATTTGGTAAATTCCTGTGGTTTGAAAGATATTTGGAGGATTCTTCATTTTAATGATCGGGAATTTTCATTGTACTCTCATGTTCATAAATCATTTTCAAGAACTGATTATATGTTTATATCAGATAATTTAGTTCAGCAGATTAAAAAGGCAACAATAGATCCAATTATTATATCAGATCATGGGGGTGTTTGGATTGAATGTGATATAGATAGACAAGAGACTAAGAAACCTGTTTGGAGGTTTAATAATGCATTGCTGGCAGATTCCAACTTTATAGAGGAATTTCAATTGAAAATGAATGAATTTTTTCAGATCAATGTTTCGGAAGAAATATCAATAGAAACATTATGGGATGCCTTTAAGGCTACTATGAGAGGACACATAATTTCGTACTCAGCATATATTAGAAAGCAATTAAACAAAGATTTTCTAAACTTGGAACAAAATATTAAAGATATGGAGTTACAGTTGAAATCAAATTGGGAACAAAATACTTTTCAGGCTCTTCTAAAAGCAAAATATAGATATAATGAGATTTCTTCTCAGTTGGCTAGGAAAGAGTTGGTATCTCAAAGCTTTGTATTATGGAAACTAGAATAAAGCGGGAAGATTACTAGCTAATTATCTTAAAGCAAAGAAAAGTAAACTTAGTGGTTATTGCAGATGAGAATGGAGTAATTCAATCTCAAATTGGAAATATTTTAAAACAATTCTTGAAATTTTATAAAAGCTTGTATTCTTCTGAGCATTATTCCACTAAAGAGAAAGAAGGTTTAAAGTTTTTACAATTTATTAAGGGGCCTAAAATTCCTGATCATATGAAAGGTTGTCTTGAAGCACCTATTTCACAAAAAGAAATTCGGACAGCTTTGAAGTCCCTAAGAGTTGGATCCGCTCCAGGTGGTGATGGATATACAGTAGAGTTTTACAAATCCTTTCAAATTACCTTGTTACCTCATCTATTAAATTTATATCAGGCTCAACTGAATAAAGGTTGTATTACGAGTAGTATGGCAGTCTTTAACAATAGTTTTGCCAAAGCCAAATAAAGATCCTACGTTGGTTTCAAATTACAGGCTTATTTCTTTGATTAATGTAGACGGAAAATTGATAGCTAAGTTATTGGCTTTATGTCTGGCCAAGGCTCTCCCTTATATTATTGGTATGCACCAAATAGGTTTCGTTGCTAAAAGACACTCTTCAAATACCAGATTGGCTTTTCATATGTTAAACTTGACAAAATAAATGAATGACCTGGCCTTCTCTTTATCCTTGGATGCGGAGAAGGTCTTTGATCAAGTAGAATGGACCTTTATGTATCAGGCAATGGATTGGTTTGGCATTGGTTCTGGATTTATACAATGATTCAAACCTTGTATAATTCCCCTTCTGCTAGATTATATATAAATAATACTTTTTCAGAATAGTTCTGTCTGAAGAGGGGAGTTAGACAAGGTTGTCCATTATCTCCTTTATTATTTGATATTGTTCTGGAACCTTGACTTTTAGCTATTCAACAAACGGAGAAGATAAGAGATATTCTTTATGCAGGTCGGTAATATAAAGTCGCTGCATATGCAGATGATATTTTGATTAATTTGAGGAATCCTGAATTGACCATTCCACATTTACTGGATTTGATAGATAGATTTGGAAAATTCTCTGGTTACAAAATAAATTGGAGTAAATCAGAAGTTCTTCCATTTGTACATTGTGTAAAAGGATTATTTGATTCATTCCCTTTTAGTTGGAAGGAAGATGGTATAAATTACTTAGGTATTTGGATAAAAAGTACATTGGAAGAAACAATGAAAGTAAATGAAATATCCTTATTGCTGAAGATAATGGAATTGTGTGAGCAATGGAATCCTTTACATTTGTCTTGGTGGGGGAGCATTCAAACGGTAAAAATGATGATTTTGACTGTGGTTTGCTACCAAATGGGTATGTTGCCAATTTATTTTCAAGGGTCATTTTACAAAAAGTTAAATAGTATTCTGACAAAATTTATTTGTCTGGGGAAAAATGCGAGAATTGCTCTAGTATCATTACAAAAAACAATTGTGGAGGGTGGGGTACATAGATGGATCAAAAATTGGTTGGCGGATAGGAAGCAAAGGGTAGGAGTGAAGGGACACTACTCGGACTGGAGAAGGGTCATGAGTGGTGTACCGCAGGGGTCGGTACTCGGACCGCTGTTGTTCAATTTATTTATCAATGATCTAGAAACAGGGACGAAGAGCGAGGTTATAAAATTTGCAGATGACACCAAACTTTTTAGTGGGGGTAGGACTACAAAGGACTGTGAAGATCTACAAAGGGACCTGAACAAACTGGGAGATTGGGCAAAAAAATGTAAGATGAATTTTAATGTAGAGAAATGTAAAGTCTTGCATGTAGGAAACAGAAACCTGATGTACATCTATACAATGGGAGGGCTGGTAATGGGTGAAAGTAGCCTAGAGAAGGACTTGGGGGTACTGGTTGATAAAACGATGAAACCATTGGCACAGTGTACAGTGGCCTCAAAGAAGGCGAACAGAATGCTAGGTATTATCAAGAAAGGTATAACAACCAGAATGAAGGATGTTATCCTGCCATTGTATCGGGCGATGGTGCACCCGCATCTGGAGTACTGCATCCAATACTGGTCACCGTACCTAAAGAAGGATATGGCAATACTCGAGAGTGTGCAGAGTAGAGTGACACGACTGATAAAGGGTATGGAAAACCTTTCATATGCTGAAAGATTAGAGAGACTAGGGCTCTTTTCCCTGGAGAAATGGAGGCTTAGAGGGGACTTAAGAACATAAGAACATAAGAAGTTGCCACCGCTGAGGCAGACCAGAGGTCCATCTTGCCCATCGGTCCGCTCCCGCGGCTGCCCATCAGGCCTACTTGCCTGAACAGTGGCCCTTGACTAATTTTATATCTTACCTCTAATCCTATCCCTATAACCTACCTCTACTCCTATCTGTACCCCTCAATCCCTTTGTCCTCCAGGTACCTATCCAAACCTTCTTTGAAGCCCTGTAGCGTGCTCCTGCTTATCACTTGATAGAGACTTACAAGATCATGAAGGGCATAGAGAAAGTGGAGAGGGACAGATTCTTCAAACTTTCAAAAACTACAAGAACGAGAGGGCATTTGGAAAAATTAAGAGGAGACAGATTCAGAACCAATTCTAGGAAGTTCTTCTTTACCCAAAGGGTGGTGGACACCTGGAACAAGTTTGGCAGCGGCGAAGAGACACAGGAGCCGGAGAGAGAAGTCAGAAGAGGGGAGAAGGAGAACAGCGGAGCGGCGCGAGTAGCGGCGAGAGGAGGCTCCGCCCACCCCCACCGCATCAGCGCAGCGTCATCGGCCGGGCTCCTCCTTAAGAGGAAAGGAGCCGCGGCGCTTGAAGACTGCACTGAGCTGCGTGTAGGCAGCGGCGAAGAGACACAGGAGCCGGAGAGAGAAGTCAGAAGAGGGAAGAAGGAGAACAGCGGAGCGGAGCGGGTAGCGGTGAAAGGAGGCTCCGCCCATCCCCACCGCATCAGCGTAGCATCATTGGCCGGGCTCCTCCTTAAGAGGAAGGGTGCCAACGGCGCCCCGCCATTTGGCATGCGGCGAAGGCGCGCAGCAAAGGCGTTCGCCTTAGCGAGAGCACCTTTGCGAAGGGCCTTAAGAAGGGCCGGGTCACTACATCTAAGAACCCCAAGATAAGAAGACAGTCAAGGTAAGGACAAATCCACATCCACATACAAACAAGAAAGGCATAGGGTTAACAAACACAGAACAAAAGGCAGAGTAGGCCCAGGGAGGACCATACATATAGGGAAACGACAGGCAAGGAAGGCACCGAAGAATAGAAGCAGGGGCAGAGGACAAGAAGCACGGGCAGAAGATAAAGTAGAGGCAGGCTAAGCAGGTAGCACACCTGCGAACATACACAAAGACAGCAACAAGCACAGCAGAACAAGATAAGGCAGAATCAAGGAAAAACACAAATACACGAGCAAGCGGAGAAGGCAAACACAAGGCAAACAAGAGGCAAACATACACACACACACAAGCAAAGGGGAGCGGAAGACGAAGAAGGTAAGGAAGAGCCAGGCACAGGGGTGAACATACTAGCATCAGGACTCCTAAAGGGCAGACAGGAATGAAAGCTGAAGGAACACAGAGGATGAGCTTCCCAGTGTACTGCACGGATTGCCACATGTACGACTACCTCCCCTCCGGGTTGCAGTCATACGTGTGCGGGCATTTTCAGGAACTGAAGAGCTTGAGGAGTGAAGTCAGTCACCTGAAGTTGAGGATCCAGGAACTAGAGGGATTCTACATCTCAGAAGACCCCTTTCAGACAGCAGAAGATCTCACGCGAGAGGGGCGCATTGAGGAGCAGGTCAGGGAGCTCGAGAAGTTCATTGAAGATGCCTACAGGAGAGTGGAAGAGCAGGAACACGAGAAGTGGAGAGACGAGGAGGACACAAAGAGCAGAAGACAAGAAGCATCTGACACCAAGGTAGAGGATACCCACGGAGGAAGTTTACTGAAAGAAGAGGAGAGGCACTCTCAGTGCCTAGAGCGAGAAGATACCCACAGAGGAAGTTTACTGAAAGAAAAGGAGAGGCACTCTCAGTGCCTAGAGCGAGAAGAAATGAGGAACACCAGGGACACAGACCTGTGACCGCAACGGAGGCTGAAAAAGGGGAAATCTGCAATCCTGGTGGGAGACTCAATCCTAAGGCAAGTAGACAGTCACTTAGCAGGAGGGAGAGAGGATCAGCTAGTGACCTGTCTCCCAGGAGCAAGAACGAAGGACATCGTCGACAGAATTGAAAGAATCCTGGAGGGAGCAGAGACGGAAGAGACAGCAGTGATAGTCCACGTCGGGACGAACGATGTCACCAGGAGAGACTACAGCAAGAATGCACTGACCGAACAGTTCAAGATCCTAGGAAGGAAACTGAAGATGAGGACCCAGAGAATAGCCTTCTCAGAGATCCTGCCAGTACTGAGGGCAGAAACAAAGAGGCAGACGGAACTACAATCAATAAATGCGTGGATGAGGAGATGGTGTGAGGAAGAGGGATTTCTCTTCGTGAGGAACTGGACAGCGTTCTGGGGAAAGAACAAGCTCTACAAGAAGGATGGTCTACACATGAGCACGGCAGGAACTAGACAACTAGCAAATAACATCAGAAGAGCGATAGAGCAAGCTTTAAACTAAACGGAAGGGGAAAGCCGACAGTCGATCTGATATCGACGGTTCAGGAGACAGTACCCAGTGAAGGTACTGAGGGGGAAAAATGCTAGGCAGACATGTGGACAGCAACAGGTTATGGAAAAACATGGGAGACAGAAGAAGAGAGAGGAGGACATGATAAACATACTACAAGGGGAAGTCAAAAAGGAACGGGAAGATGGGAAGGCACAGGAAGAAGAAAATACGAATATGCCACATGGGCAAGGCAATAGAAACATACCACAAAGGGAGGACAAAGGAGATAAAATGCAGGAGTTGGCTGGCCAGGAAGAGGACAGAAAGAAGACTGAAGCACATGGGAAAACAGCGAGGAAGACTAAATGGCAGAACTTGAACTGCATGTACACTAATGCAAGGAACCTAAGGAACAAAATGGGGGAATTGGAAGTCATGGCCAAAAATGAGAACCTAGACATCATAGGGATCATGGAAACATGGTGGAACGAGGAAAACAAATGGGACATAGTACTGCCAGGGTATAAACTCTACCAAAAAGATAGGACTTATCAGAAAGGAGGAGGAATAGCATTGTACATAAGGGAAACCATTCACTCAACCAGTGTGGATACAGCAGCGGCAAATGGACAACTAGAGTCATTGTGGGTTAAAATACCAGGAAAAAACGGATCCAAGATAAAGATGGGACTGATCTACCGTCCACCTGGGCAATCTGAAGCAGTGGATACAGAAATGGTAGCCAAGCTGAGGAGGGAATGCAAGAACGCTAACACTATAGTTATGGGAGATTTCAACTATCCCGGGATAGACTGGCGTCTTGGAAATTCAAAATGTACGAAGGAAACGGAGTTCCTGGAAGCCGTTCAAGACTGTTTCATGGAACAACTTGTCCAGACTCCAACGAGAGGGGCAGCGATCCTGGATCTAATCCTCAACGGGCTTAAAGGTCCTGCAAAGGGAGTGGAAGTAATGGGACGGCTAGGAAACAGTGACCACAACATGATTCTGTTCCAAGTGGAAGTAGGATTACCAAAGGGGAAGAGATCAAAGGGAACAGCGTTTAACTTCAGGAAAGGGAACTATGATGCCATGAGACAAATGGTGAGGAAGAAGCTCAGAAACAGCTCCAAGAAAGTTCTGTCTGTGGAGCAAGCCTGGTCCCTACTCAAGGACACGGTAAGCGAGGCACAAAACCTATATGTACCCAGATTTAGGAAAGGATGCAAAAAGAATCAGACTAAAGACCCAGCATGGATAAACAATGAAGTAAAGACAGTGATAGGAGACAAGAAAACATCATTTCGGAAGTGGAAGAAGGACAAAACTGAAGGAAATTGGAAAGAGCACAGGAAGCATCAGAAAGAATGTCACCTAGTGGTCAGAAAAGCCAAGAAAGAATACGAGGAGAGACTAGCCAAGGAAGCAAGAAATTTTAAACCATTTTTCAGATATGTAAAAGGGAAACAACCAGCGAGGGAGGAGGTGGGACCTCTGGATGAGGGAGACAAGAAAGGAGTGGTGAAGGAGGAAAAAGAGGTGGCTGATAGACTAAACAAGTTCTTCACGTCGGTCTTTAAAAAAGAAGACACATCCAGCGTGCCGGAACCGGAAAAAATCTTCAAGGGGGATCAGGAGGGTATATTATCATGCATGGAGGTAAGCCTCGAAGACATTCTAAGGCAGATAGATAGATTAAAAATTGACAAATCTCCTGGCCCAGATGGGATCCACCCGAGAATACTGAAAGAGCTCAGAGATGAAATAGCGGAGTTACTCAGGCATATTTGCAACCTATCCTTGAGAACAGGGATAATCCCGGAAGATTGGAGGATAGCAAATGTTACACCAATCTTCAAAAAAGGATCGAGAGGCGACCTGGGGAACTATAGACCAGTGAGCTTGACCTTAGTTCCGGGGAAGATGGTCGAATCACTGATCAGGGAAGGTATCAATGAGCATATAGAAAAAAATAAACTGATGAGAACAAGCCAGCACGGTTTCTATAAAGGACGATCGTGCCAAACGAATCTACTACATTTCTTTGAGGGGATAAGCAAACATTTGGACCAAGGTAACCCCATTGACATAGTTTATCTGGATTTCCAAAAAGCCTTTGACAAGGTACCCCATGAGCGCCTGCTGAAGAAACTGTGGAACCACGGGGTGGAAGGGGACGTCCACAGATGGATCCAAAATTGGCTGGCGGATAGGAAGCAGAGGGTAGTAGTAAAAGGACACTACTCTGACTGGAAAGGGGTCACGAGTGGTGTCCCGCAGGGGTGAGTGCTGGGACCGCTGCTGTTCAATATATTCATTAACGATCTGGAAACAGGCACGAAGTGCAAAGTTATCAAGTTCGCGGACGATACAAAACTCTCCAACAGGGTCAAAACTGTTGAGGAATGCAAAGAACTGCAGAGCGACCTGAACAAACTGTTTGAGTGGGCAAAAAGATGGCAGATGAGCTTCAATGTGGAGAAATGTAAGGTCTTGCACATGGGGAAAGGGAACCCCATGTACAGCTATACGATGGGAGGAAGGGTGATGGGGAAAGGCACCCTAGAAAAAGACCTGGGGGTATTGGTGGATACAACAATGAAGCCAGCGGCGCAATGTGCAGCGGCCTCAAAGAAAGCGAACAGATGCTGGGCATTATCAACTGCTGGGCGCGATGGACCTTTGGTCTGACCCAGCAGAGGCATTGCTTATGTTCTTTTGCCTATATAATTCTTCAAGGTATGTATTGGATCCTCCCTGAGCTCATGGAACATCTTCCAGATTGGTTATATCTTGAATGGAAAATTATGTCCCCTATGTGACTATCTCATGTACTAAGTATCAGACTACCTAGATATGCTAAGGACAACATAATTCTATTGGATACATGGAAAACAATTTATTGACAAATTAACAGAGGTTCCTATAATGAAATCTACTTTGCAGTCCTTATAGTTAAACTCCAAGATTAAAATAGGCGGCGCTGGGATCCCCTAGAAGAATTGGATGCAGGAAGGTATTCGGACATTGGATGATATGTCTAATGAAAAACTGCTTGATTTTTCAGGGCTGCAACAATTATTTGGCATTTTAAAGTCTCAACAATATAGGTGTTTGCAGTTGAAGCAGGCTATTCAGAGTGGGTTCCCTGAATGGAAAAACTTATTATAGCTTGCAGATCCTTTGCTACCAGACAGATCTAGTAGGACATCAGGCCGCCCAGTGGTACAAATTGATTTCTGGATTTTTAAATAAGAAGCCAAAAAATAGTCTTAGAGATATTTGGAGCATTGAGATAAAACAGTATATTTCTGTGTCTCGTTGGCCACAAATTTGGACTTGGAGATTGAGATGTACAGCATCAGCATCTATGAAACAAACATGGTTATTTTTATTGCATAGGATTTTTTAACCCCAGTTCGATTGTCATATTAATATAGGGACTTTGGATCATCTGTTGTATTTTTGTCCATTGATACTTGGTTTCTGGAAGTCAATTTGGGGACAAATTAATCTCATTCTATTCCCTTATCTTTTGAAGCTGTAATTTGTGGTACATTACTACATATTAAGCCTACTTTAGATAAGTATAAAAGTCCCTCTAACATGGGATCTCGTTATTGCACAGTTCCTTGCACGGGATTTGAGAAGGCACAATTGTCTCATCAGTCCTTGGTTGTGGAGTCATCTCTAAAGAAATCTAATTCCTCCAAGGTTTATCTCTGCCCGGAGGAACAGCAGCATAAACCTTGGAGGAATTAGATTTCTTTAGAGATGACTCCACAACCAAGGACTGATGAGACAATTGTGCCTTCTCAAATCCCGTGCAAGGAACTGTGCAATAACGAGATCCCATGTTAGAGGGAATAGCCGGAATGGAATAGGAAGTCTCAAGATTCCTGATGAATTTTTGTGTTAATACAGGATTCATTGGAAGCCTCAAAGTTTCTTTTGGCGGATGAGGAAGCTCCATCTCGGCTAAATATTCAGAGTTATACTTGGATTCAGACTGAAGATCAAGCTGAAAAGCCTTACCCATATCAAAGATAAACATTGTAAAGGATGATGTCTTAGAAGTGGAAGTCTCTTCAGGGAGTGAAGAAGAGCAAGATCTGGGTGCTGCTGAGTAGGATGGAGAAGCTTCTCTAGAATATTGAGAAGGTATATCTGTATCCAACGTAAGAGTCACTGAAGAGGCTCTACTTTGTGATATTGGTGGAGTCAGAGAGTGCTTATGCTTCAGAAGCCTTGAAGGAGAAGACCCAGGAGTCCAAGTAATTGATGTCCTCAAGTCATGTCTTGGAGAGACAGGTGAAGGAGGATCTCTTATGAGTGGTCTCGAGAAAGTTGTCCTCGACTTGCCTCGATGTGGAGAAGCAGGAGGCGTAGGAGGCTGTAGAGGTTGAGACCTATGCCTGGGCTTCGAAGGGGTCTCGATGGGCCTCAATAATTGAGGTACAGGAGATTTTCTACCCCGTAGAGGAGACTCTCTGATCTTCTTAGATGGCAGGTGCCTCAAGGACGAGGCATGTTTTGATCGAGGTTTGGCCCCCTTGTCATGAAAAGGCTGGGTGAGACTCGGGCCATTGAAGGATGAGGTGAAGAGTCACTGGAGGACAATTGTCAAGACCTACGAGGCTTGTCTCGAGGTGCCTCAATGGAAAGCTCAGGCTGGCTCACAGGAAGCAGGGTCAAGGCAAGAGCAAGCTGAGCAAAGACCGAGGTAATTTGCATGGTCAATATGGCTCTCAGCATGTCCTCGAACATAAGCACCGAGACAAATGGATCTGGTCGTACAGGTGCAGCAGTGCGCTCCAATGAGGGCGACCTCGAGGATGAGTATTCCCTGTTTGGAGGCACGCTTGGATGGAGGTCTCATAGAGGCTGGCACGACTGCACTCGTTGCTTGGACTACCTGAGACTCAGCTGGAGGCTTCTTAGGTAGTGTACCTGGAGAAGGAAGAGGAGACTTACCCGAGGATGGAACCTTATGAGGCACAGCAGACGAGGTCGAGGGCGACTTGACAGAAGTCGAGGTCTTCGAGGTTGAGGTCGCCACTGGGGTTGAGGTCGAGGCTTTGTCCGCAGACTGCTCCATAGTGCCAAAGAGCTTGAGAATTTTGACACGATGACTGCGAAGGGCCCGTTTTTGAAGGGTAGCATAGCGTGAGCAGGACTCAGGATGGTGTTTGGGTCCTAAGCACTGAATGTACCAACGATGGGGGTCGGTCAAAGAAATGGCCCAGCCACACTGGTTACACTTTTTAAACTTGGTAAGAGGCCGGGACACAGACAAAATGACAGCCGCAGCTGAACGAGGACTGATGGCAGGGCTTAAGCCTGAAGCCCGCCGGACGGAATCGGCAGAAAGAAAAAAAAAGTTGTTGTTTTTTTTGACACGCTGCACAGCGACTAAATGATAAGAAGAAAACAATAAGAAAAAGAACAAAGCCGCGGTGCAAGAAGGCAGTAAACGGCAGAGCTAAAGAAACGGGGCTTCTTGGTTCTGTGGAAAACTGAGAACTGAGAAGATGCTGAGGAGACTCGCGCCCTAACTCGAGTGGGAAAGCACACGCGCATGCGCGGTGCAACACTCGCAAACTTTGAAGATCTTCAAACAAGTCTGCTTGTGAGGCTATCTGCTACGGGGCTCCGTAGATGACGTCACCCACATGTTGTGAATATGCTGCCTGCTTGACCTGGGATAAAATTTTTTTCTTCTTAGCTATTTCTGGGCAAGAATCCAAAGCTCTACCCGGTACTGTGCTTGGGTTCCAACTACCGAAATCTCCATCAAAACCTACTCCAGCCCATCTACACCCTCCCAGCCATTGAAGCCCTCCACAGCCCATCCTTCCCCAAATGGCCATATACAGACACAGACTATGCAAGTCTGCCCAGTACTGGCCTTAGTTCAATATTTAATATTATTTTCTGATTCTAGATCCTCTGTGTTCATCCCACGCTTCTTTGAATTCCATCACCGTTTTCCTCTCCACCACCTCTCTCGGGAGCGCATTTCATAAAGTAGAATTTCCTAACATTGCTCTTGAATCTACCACCCCTCAACCTCAAATTATGTCCTCTGGTTTTACCATTTTCCTTTCTCTGGAAAAGATTTTGTTCTACGTTAATACCCTTCAAGTATTTGAAAGTCTGAATCATATCTCCCCTGTCCCTCCTTTCATCTAAGGTATACATATTCAGGGCTTCCAGTCTCTCCTCATATGTCTTCTAGAGCAAGCCTCCTATCATTTTCGTCGCCCTCCTCTGGACCGGTTCAAGTCTTTCTTATATCCTTCACCAGATACGGTCTCCAAAACTGAAAACAATACTCCAAGTGGGGCCTCACTAACAACCTGTACAGGGGCAGCAACACCTTCTTCCTTCTACTGGCTACGCCTCTCTTTATACAGCCCAGCACCTTGTCACACTGTTTTTTTCAGCTTTAGATCTTCGGACACTATCACCCCAAGGTCCCTCTCACCATCCGTGCATATCAGCTTCTCACCTCTCAGCAAATACGGTTCCCTCTGATTATTAATCCCCAAATGCATTACTCTGCATTTCTTTGCATTTAATTTTAGTTGCCAGGCATTAGACCATTCCTCTAATTTTTGCAGATCCTTTTTCATATTTTGCACACCCTCTTCGGTGTCTACTCTGTTACAAATCTTGGTATCATCCGCAAAAAGGCAAACTTTTCCCTCTAACCCTTCAGCAATGTTGCTCACAAACATATTGAATAGGATCGACCCCAGCACCGAACCCTGAGGGACTCCACTATTCACCTTTCCTTCCTTCAAGCGACTTCCATTATCCATCACCCTCTGGCATCTGTCCGACTGCCAGTTTCTAACCCAGTTTAACACTTTGGGTCCTAACTTCATCCCTTCAAGATTGTTCAAGAGCCTACTATGAAGAACCGTATTAGAGAATGACATGGAGAAAAAATCTGTCCCCGTCACTGCCCCGTTCCCAGCCCACCGTCCCCTTCACCACCCCATCACCGTCACTCCCTTCACTGCCCTATCACCGTCACTGCCATCCCATTTACTGCCCCGTCACCGTCCCCGCAGCATCCATACAAGCCTCAGTACTTGCCTATACCTTGGGGTGATATATAGACCTCCCAGGCAACAGGAGGACAAATACATGGAATTAATTGAGGACATAGAGAACATCACACTGCGCGGGAACACAGTAATGCTAGGAGACTTCAACATGCCAGATGCAGATTGGAACACACTCTCCGCGACTACGGGTAGTGTGACAAACCCAACACCAGCACTAGTTCTGCCCCTAATAGGATCCGGTGCAGAAGAGCTGACCAGATTGATTCTGGCGCTCAACTTGAGGCTGACCTCCCTTGCCCCTATGATCAGAGCAGTAGTGATCTGGAGCAAAGGCAGGCAGACCGGCAACAGCAGCCTCCGGGCTTTAGGGCAGCTAAAGAAGCCACAAGGAATATAGCTGCATTGGATAAACCCAGGCAGAGAAAAGCTGCTTTAGAGCCAAAGCCCACCCCCCCGCTACAGGCTGAAGGGGATTGGCTCTGAGCTGTTTAAAAGCAGGCTGAGACAAGCAGCAGGAGGAGGAGCGAGTGACCAGGGTGAGTCACTCCCACAGCCCAAGGCAGGTGAGGAGCTGTGGAGCCGAGCAGCAGAGTCAACCATGCCAGATTGGCCCATGCAGGATTTGGAAGAAATCCTCCCCACTTCAAACTTCCAGATTCCAGATTGTGTGAAAAGCATGGAGGTACAAGTAGCTGGTCCTATGTTAGAGAGCCAGACAGAATGTATGGACACTGAATGAAGGAAGTGAGTAACTGGGAAACAATTAGTGGTTTGTGTTTTTTTTCCCTTTTGCCTGTGCTTTCCTTCTGTGCAAACCAAGCCTGAAGAATGTGATATATGTTTGGGCTTTATGAGTATTTTTGGGTTTAAGAATAATACTTACCTGAATCCTAAACTATTGGATTGATTTAAAGTCAAGTTGGAGAACAAGGAACTAAAGATAGAATATTTAAGTTTGTGGTTTTGAACTTTGGAAATCCTGCTGTGGCTCCCGTTACTGAGAAGCTAATTAGCTTATCTCTCTCAGCTGTGTGTTTTGCCTTCACGAGGTAGCTGAGGGAAAAGCTGAACTGTTTGCAAGACTGTGCTGTAGTTATATTGCCTAAGGAGGTATTTTCAATATGGTTTACAGCAAGGGTTTATTCCAAACTTTATTGGGCTGCTGAAATCTGCTGTTGCATGTCTCTAATATTAGTGCTGAGAGAACGTTTGAATTATGTGTGAACACCAGTGTAAAGCAATCCTGAGTCAGAGCACATGATCTCAGGAAAAACCAACTACAGGAGATTGCTGTTTTGTTATATCTTTATTTTGCAATTGACTTTATTTTTGAATGAAATGCAAAAGTGATTTTTGTTTTATGTTGCATCTTTTTGACCACTGGGTCAGAATAAACATCATATTCTTTCTTAAGAACTTGGTTTGACTGGTGATATTTTGAAACCCTTTGCTTGCCTTGTCTCTCCCAAGCCTAGGCAGTTGCCTAGTGCTACCTGAAAAGTCCTGAAGGTACCCCTGGTTAGAGGGGACACGCCAGAATCCCGGTGTTTGTCACACGACAGCCCTGCGCTGCGGAGGGTTTGTGACAGTAGCAGCAAAAGAATATTAACCTCCATAAAGGGTGCACGTCTCAAGCAATTGGTATTGGAGCCCACCAGGGACCAGGCGTTACTAGACCTAGTTCTCACCAACGGAGAAAGCGTCACGGAAGCCTCAGTAGGAGACACACTGGCCTCCAGCGACCATAATATGGTATGGCTCAACCTCAAGAAAGGTTTCCCTAAGACAAACACAGCAACAAGGGTTCTCAACTTTAGAGGCACAGACTTCAACCGCATGGGAGATTTTGTCCATCAGGAGCTACATAAACAAGCAATATCTGACAATGTGGAGGATATGTGGTCGTCTCTGAAGTCCATCCTACATGAAGCAACAGACCGATACATAAAGACAGTAAGTAAACGCAGGAGAAACAAAAGACCCCAATGGTTCAGTAAAGAAATTTCAGAACTAGTTAAACAGAAAAAAGACGCATTTATCACCTACAAACATTTAGGCAGAGAGGGGGCGAAAGAGGACTATCTAGACAGATCTAAAGCTGTCAAAACAGCAGTCAGAGAAGCCAAACTCCGAATGGAGGAAGAGCTAGCACGGAAAATTAAGAAAGGGGATAAATCTTTCTTCAGCTATATTAGTGACAGGAAAAGAAACAAAGATGGGATAGTACGCCTGAAGCAATCGGACGGTAACTTTGCGGAATCAGATTCTGAGAAGGCAGAACTACTAAACAAATACTTCTGTTCAGTGTTCACCCGCGAAGCGCCGGGAGCTGGTCCACAGCTGAAGACGGGAGATAACCAGAAAGACCCATTTCAAGATTTCGAATTTACACCCAGTAGCGTCTATGACGAACTATCAAGACTCAAAGTAAACAAAGCCATGGGACCGGATAACCTACACCCCAGAATGCTCAGGGAGTTAAGGGAAGTCCTGGCAGAACCATTATCTGTTCTTTTCATTTTTTCCCTAAGCACAGGAAGGGTCCCCTTGGCCTGGAAAACCGCCAACGTAATCCCACTCCACAAAAAGGGCTGCAGGACAGAGACCGCAAACTACAGACCAGTAAGTCTCACGTCTATAGTGTGTAAACTCATGGAAACACTGATGAAACAGAATCTTGACACAATCCTAGACGAAGAAAAACTGCGTGATCCACACCAACACGGGTTCACCCAGGGTAGATCCTGCCAATCTAATCTGATTAGCTTTTTTGACTGGGTTACTAGACAACTGGATTCCGGAGAGTCACTGGACGTGGTATATTTGGAGTTCAATAAAGCATTTGATAGCGTCCCTCATTGAAGATTACTGAACAAGCTGAAATCGATAGGATTAGGAGACACTCTAACTACATGGGTTGGGGATTGGCTGAGCGGTAGACTTCAGAAGGTGGTGGTGAACGGTACCCCATCCGAAGCATCGGACGTGATCAGTGGAGTGCCGCAGGGCTCGGTCCTGGGCCCGATTCTATTTAACTTATTCATAAGAGATATGACGCAAGGACTTAGAGGAAGGGTATCACTGTTCGCCGACGACACCAAACTTTGCAACATAGTAGGCAAAAGCTTATTACCTGATAATATGACACACGACCTACTGTTGCTGAAACAATGGTCAACTACTTGGCAGCTAGGTTTCAAGGCTAAAAAATGCAAGATACACCTGGGTAAGAGAAACCCGCATAGAACTTATATACTAAATGGTGAGACCTTGGTTAGGACCAAGGCGGAACGCGACCTGGGGGTGATCATTAGTGAGGACATGAAGGATGCCAATCAAGTGGAGAAGGCTTCCTCCAGGGCAAGACAAATGATGGGGTGTATCCGCAGAGGTTTCATCAGCAGGAGACCTGAAGTTATGATGCCGTTGTACAGAGCCATGGTGAGGCCTCACTTGGAGTACTGTGTTCAGTTTTGGAGACCACAATACCGAAAGGACGTGCTGAGGATCGAGTCGGTTCAGCGAACGGCCATCAGGATGGTCTTGGGGCTCAAGGATCTCACGTATGAAGAAAGATTTAAAAAACTGCGGCTGTACTCACTTGAGGAAAGAAGAGAACGGGGAGATATGATTGAAACATATAAGTACATCACAGGACGCATCAAGTCAGAAGATGATATCTTCTGGCTCATGGGACCCTCGACCACCAGAGGGCATCCGCTGAAGATCAGGGGAGGGAAGTTTCATGGCGACTCCAGGAAGTACTTCTTCACCGAAAGAGTAGTGGATCATTGGAACAGACTTCGACTCCAGGTGATAAAGGCCAGCAGTGTGACAGATTTTAAGAGAAAATGGGATACACACGTGGGATCTTTAAGGGAGTAAATTCAGGGGAGGGGATACTTGGAATGGGCAGACTTGGTGGGCTATAGCCCTTTTCTGCTGCTTTTTTCTATTTTTCTACTACAATATTTAACTTATTCCTTCCTTATAAATCAAAGTTCTGGCTGCTGAACTGGAGAAAGAGATGTTCAGCTGGCAGGGCTTTGTTTATAAATTTTTATCAACACAACTAATATACTACTTTATCCTGAAGCAAAAAAAAGAGAAAAAGAAATAGAATTTTTTTCTACCTTTGTTGTCTGGTTTCTGCTTTCCTCATCTTATCATTCAGTTCCTTCCATCCACTGCCTCTCTTCTCTCTGCGTCTTCCATTTGCTTTGTTACTGTGCCTTTCCCTTTCTCTCCCCTCCAAATTGGTCTGGCACCCATCTTCTTCCCTCTGCTCCCCCCCCATAGTCTAGCACAGGGGTGCCCACACTTTTTGGGCTTGCGAGCTACTTTTAAAATGACCAAGTCAAAATGATCTACCAACAATAAAATTTTTAAAAAACACAAAGCACACTGTACGCATAGAAAATGTTAATTATCATTCCTATTCCAGGGTTTTTCAAAGAGGTCAAAGCAGATGACTCTATGCACTATCACCTCAGTAACAACCATACAAAAATAGACAAATATACCCCCTCTCCCTTTTTACTAAACCACGATAGCAGTTTTTAGTGCAGGGAGCTGCGCTGGATGCCCAGTGCTGCTCTCGACGCTCATAGGCTCCCTGCACTAAAAACCTCTTGTTGTTTAGTAAAAGGGGACCTTAGTATAAAATATAGACAGCAGATATAAATTCAGACACATTTTGATCACTAAATTTAAAATAAAATAATTTTTTCTACCTTGTCTGGTGATTTCATGAGTCTCTGGTTGCACTTTCTTTTTCTTTTTTTTTTCTTTATTTATAAATTTCAAATTAACAAATCAAGATAAATCTTGTACAGAAAGTGATTACAACAAAAGAACAAAGAGAAAACCTCATAAATTTACATAGAAAACAAATTTTTGTATAATCTCTCAAGTCCACCATTATGATCCATGATGTAAATTAAACGGTATTAACAAAGAACTATGCATTAAAGATAACTGGTACGTGGTTAACTGAAGTTCAGGCGTCTTATATCTTGAAGCCCTCATTCTTTCCCCTTTTCAAGGCGGGACAGAGAAAAGAGAAGGGCCATCAACTGGTTTGGTTCAAAGAAAACATATTTCTGAGAATTATATTGAACTATACACTTGCAGGGATGGCGAAGATAGAAAGTTCCCCCAAGAGCCAAAACTCCAGGTTTTAATAGTAGAAACTCCTTTCTACGTCTTTGTGTATCTCTTGCCAAATCTGGGAACATCTGTATCTTTAAATGAAGAAACTTTTTCTCTTTATTTTTGAAGAATAGTCTCAAAAGCCAATTCTTATCTAACGTAATAGCCAAGGTCACAATCAATGTAGCAGGTATTGCAGCTTCTTTATCAGATAGTTCAAGTAAAGCAGATACATCAATTGGTCCCTGAGTTTTTTCTTGAAGATCCTGATTTTTATTAGGCAAATAATAGACCTGGGTGAAAGGAGGTAATGAATCTTCCGATACTTCCAATATCTCCAGCAAATACCTTTTTAACATTTCTCTTGGAGTCACTGTTGAAATTCGTGGAAAATTAATCAATCTTAAATTATTATTCCTAGAGAAGTTTTCAAATGTCTCTATCTTCCTTCTTAGATTTATATTATCCTTAATTAAGGTGTCCTGAAGCAACTTGGAAGATTTAAGTTGATCTTTAATACACTGGATATCTAGTTTTGATTCTCCCAAGTCTTGTTTTATCTGAAGAACTTCTTTCTCTTGAGTTTTTATTTTCCCCTCTATTTGAAGATGATTACTATTTACTGTTCTAGTCAAATTGGCAATCAAATCCCACAAAGCCTCCAGTGTGACTTCTTGGGGCTTTGCAAGATTAAAAGTCTGCAAGTTTAATAGTGGTAAATTAGGCTCACCAGCTAAAAGATCCTCTCCTCTCTGTTCCTCCTGTGTCGGGGTTGACCCCAGCGTTGTTTTATCCTCATATACACTCAGGCTCTGCTACAATCCGTGTGAGCCTGAGTCGATGTTCGTCTCGCTGTTCCCTGCAGCCTCTGGGAGGGAGCTCACGCCGACTTCCGGCTGCCTCCCCACTCCCGGGGAACTGGCGGCTCGAGGGTTGGGAGGAGGGATTCTCACGTCGGGGCTCAACGAGATCTCATGAGCCCGAAGAGACGCCTCGAGTCCGTTGCCAGGAAGCGTCTCAGCCGGGGGCGATACCGACGCTCCAATGACGCCCTGCATCCGTCGAAGCAACTCATCGATATTGCCAGAGGAGGCTAATCCGGGACGCCGCGAGGCCGAAGAGGCTCCCTTTCCCCTCCTTTTTGGCATGGTCAAGTTCCTGCAGCGTGAAACACCAGAAGAAAAGTTTCCCGAAGGTAAGGCTTTGCGGGCGGTTGCTCAGTACACCACGACCGCGGCCATCTTGGATCCTTAACTCTGCACTTTCTTCTTCTGACTGTGCAACCAATCTTTCTTCCCTTCTTTTAGCCTGTATGCTTCCTCTCCTCCAGACCTCATTCCCTCCCCCAACTTTTCCTTCCTCTCTCCCTGCCCTTTCTTTCTCTCTGCCTCCCTTTCTTTTTTTTCTGTTTCTCTTCTTTCCTTCTGTCTCCCTGTCTGCCCTTTTTCTTTCTTTCTCCCTGCCCTCCCCCAAGCCACTGCCACTGCCATCAGGGACCAGTACCCAAACTGCCATCGGGGACCAGGACCCAAACCGCCACCAATAACAGGCCCGAAAGCCGACGACGCCCCAAGCTTTCCCTGCTTCGGCCGGCCAGCATCGCAAACGACCTATTGGGGGAAATGCTGCCTGGTCCTGCCTTCGTGGAAACAGAAAGTAGGCAGGACCCGGCAGCAAGAAGAGGAAATGCTTCACTAAACTGTCTCCCGCCTTAGCCCTTAGCGAACGCTTGCTTCAGGGCTCTGAACATGTGCGTGCCGGCTTCCCTTCTTCCCCCCCCCGTGGACATAACTTCCGGTTTCGGAGGGAAGAGAAGAGAAGCCGGCACGCACACCTTAGAGCCCAAAGCATAATTCGCTATGGGCTGAAATCTCCAAGCCGGGTTTTTTTTAAATGTTCAGCAGCGGCGGCAGCAACAGATGACAGCTGGGCGGACCGCCCACTAAAAGGCCCTAGTTTGAACACAGAGGAAGGCTGATCGGCCCGGTACATCAGGACGGCAACACGAGTCTAGCGATCGACTTACGTTGCCTTCCTGAGCTACCAGTCGATCGCGATCGACGTATTGGGCACCACTGGTCTAGCATCTCTGTCTTCTTCCCTGCCAGCATTTTCTCTCCACTCTCTCTTCCCCATTTCCTTTCAGCGTCTTCTCCCAATCTTTCTTCACCTACCTGCGTTTAAACAACTTCAGGAGACTTTTTCACTTCAGCATCTTCTCCCTTCAGCATCTTCTCCCCACTCTCTGTTCCCCATTTCTCTTCAGCGTCTTCTCCCAATTTCTCTTCCCCATTTCCCTTCAGCATCTTCTCCCCACTCTGTCTTCCCCATGTCCTTTCAGCGTCCTTCTCCCCACTCTGTCTTCCCCATGTCCTTTCAGCGTCCTTCTCCCCACTCTGTCTTCCCCATGTCCTTTCAGCGTCCTTCTCCCCACTCTGTCTTCCCCATGTCCTTTCAGCGTCCTTCTCCCCACTCTGTCTTCCCCATGTCCTTTCAGCGTCCTTCTCCCCACTCTGTCTTCCCCATGTCCTTTCAGCGTCCTTCTCCCCACTCTGTCTTCCCCATGTCCTTTCAGCGTCCTTCTCCCCACTCTCTTTTACCCATTTCCCTTCAGCGTCTGTTCCTCTCCACCCTACCTTTCCTCCCTTTCTCCCTTCCTGCCCCTTACCTTCGTGGCGCTTTCACCCCCCCTCTGCAGCGAGAACACCTCTTAGCTGCTTCCGTCATGCACCCGTGCCCCCCCGGACAACAGGCCCCATCTGACAACTGTGCCGACAAACCTCCCTGCCCTTTACCTTTGTGGCCGGCGTTGTCTAAACTGCCTTCTTACAGCAGCCGGAGCGTTGAAGTTGCATATGGCTGCTGGAAAGGTCGTCTCTGATGCAACTTCCGGCTGCTGTAAGAAGGCAGTTTAGACATTGCGGCCACAAAGGTAAGGGGCAGGGAGAGAGTAGGGAGATGTTAAAACTCGGCGGCAGTAAGGAGGGCGGCAGTAAGGAGGGAGGGAGCATGATAGGTGACTGCACGCGTTCCCTCCCTTAACTGCGGGGACAAGGCCATTCACTGCTCCACGGGGCGGTGAATGGCCTTGTCCCCATAGCCACGGTGAACACAGGTTTTTCCCCACCGTTTTGGCGGATTACCCGCGGCTACCTGCAGCTAGCCGCGGGAAACAGCCACTGTGTCATTCTCTAAACTGTATCAAAAGCTTTGCTGAAATCTAAGTAAATTACATCTAGCATATATCCTCGATCCAGCTCTCCGGTCACCCACTCAAAAAATTTCAATCAGGTTTGTTTGGCACGATTTGGTACTCGATATTAGCAGTGATTAGATACCCACAGAGCTGATAAGGATAGCATATGTCAGACAAAGCTGAAAGCTAGAAAGATACATTTCTATACATATTGTTTCTTCATATGACTCCTAACCTTTTTTGTGTTGTGCTTTGCATTTTGAACCACTATTACTACTTATCATTTTTATAGTAGAGCTAGATGTATGCAGCACTGTAAACAAAACACATAAGAGACAGTCTGCTTCACAGAGTTTACAATCTTGTCAAGACAGACAAGCAGGACAAATAAGGGTAGGGAGTAATTTATTGTGGGGAATTATTAAAACAAACTTAGGAACTTAACAGATGAATAGGGGGTTAAGAGTTAAAAGTAGCCTGAAAAAAGTGGACTTTTAGCTTAAATTTGAATAGGGGCAGAGACAGAGCATAACATAATGACACAGAAAGTCTATTCCAAGCTTTCAGAGCAGCAAAATAAAAGAAACAGAGGCCTGGATGCACAAAACTTACCGTGCGTTTAACGATTGTCACTAATAGGAGAATTACGGGGACCTCCAGAAACTAAACTCATAGTGCTGCATGTTGTTACCTGACAGCAAGCGAAGTAGGCTACCGAAACTCCTCTTTTGCAGTGGTGTAGTGAAGTTTCCCCATTTGATCTTGTAACAGCTCAGGAAGAAGATCCCTTCATCAGAAGGTTTTCAACTTCACCCCGAATCCTCAGGAGAATCCTTTGTCAGAAAAGGAGTGTCAGTCTGAGGAAGAACTAACCATACTCAAGTGTCCAGAGATAAATTCAATTCTGGTTATCTTTTTCTTTTTTTCCCATGGAACAGATATTTTGCGTGTATGACACATGCAAAATATCTGCCCCATAAAAAAATGAAAAAAACTCCCAACGCTGCCAACGGACATTCCCCAATGACCCCCAACAATCGCAAGCCCCCCTGAACTACCATTCCCCCAACCCCAAAAAGATGGCAGGATGGAAGCCCACTCCCTCCTGCCAGGAAATACCTTCCCCCTACCCTCCACCTCCCTGAATAAAAGGAAGGAAGGATGCCCTCTCCCTTCTGGCACAAAGGATCCCGCCTGCCCGCTCCCCTGAAAAAAATGGCAGTAGGGATGCCCACTCCCTCCTGCCACCGCAGTGCTCCCTCCCCCTCCTGGTGCCCATGTCTCAAAGTTGGGAATAGGAGGTACCTAAAACACCTCCTGCTCTTGCTCCTCATCTGGTCGCTATGCCACTGGACCATAGGTCCCTTCCGGAGCATCATGTAATACATGGGGAGGGGCCTAAGGCTATGATTGTCTCAGATGCCTTGGGTTTCTCCCTTGGGAGGGGCCTGAAGCATCTGAGCCAATCAGGGACTTCCTTAGCCTTGATTGAAGCATCCCTCCTGCTGTTTTTTCAGGGAAGCAGACTGGCGGGAGCCTTCGTGGCAGGAGGGAATGGGCATCCCTCCTGCTAATTTGGGGGGGGGGGGGTTCAGGGGTGCTAGCATGGGGGGAAGGATTTTTTAATAGGACAGATGGTGCGCGTTTAAGTCACGCAGAACATCTGTTCCATTAAAAAAAAGAAGCAGAATCCATGACAGCAATGGCAGGAGACTGCTTCTCCTGTCACTACTGTTAGGAATCTGCACATGTCTCAATCGCTCACTCCATGTAAATCATTTGCATGCAAACTTGATAGTGAATCAATCGCTGTTGGAAAATTGGCCAGAGAATCGGCCAACAGCGATTGAGTCACTATCTTTAGTGAATCTAGACCTTTGTGTGATCAAGAACAGAGTATTAGCACTTGGAGAGAATGGATGCAGATCTGAGAGCTCTGAAAAGAGACTGTCTCTCCATTTAAGTACTGAGTATCTCTGTATCCAGCTGTACAGAGAAGTGTAAGCTAATAATTACAGTTTTCAACCTTGTGTGAATGACTAGCTGTTGGTGCTGGCTGAGGTATAAGACTATCTCTATGTTATTTGGTTGGCTTGCTGTGCATACAGCATGAACTGAAGGAAAGAATCCCATCATTAAGTCAAAGGACTGCTATGAGGCATGGTCAGGGTGAGATTTTAGGATTTATGCTCATAGTTGGGGATTCTAAGTTCTTTATCTCTGCTATTTAAGTGTTATTACACAAGGGTATGGTTTACTAGCTGGATACATTTGGCTGCATGTATTTTTTTCTTAAAAATTCTTTTAGTACTCTAACAGAATATTTATTCAGTTATCTATTTTTATATTATACACTGCTATATATATTTTGCAAAATCTGAGTAGTATTCATTATGTGTTTGTATGCCATTTCGCTAATTATTATCATCAGTATTTATTATATAATAAATAAAATATATTCCACTCTGGCATTGTTCATTGGGTACTATTACTGAGATATGCCTTTAGTCACTACTAGTGTTTTCTATAGGATCATTTTTCCATAGACCATGTGCCCAGAGAATTGCAAATCAGGAATTTACTACCCTAAGCAGAGTATTCCTAGATCTGTGCAATTAGTTTTATAACTACTATCCTTATTACAAAACTATACCTCCCATCATATGGAGGTGTGACTTAGTGGTTAGAACCGCTGCCTGAGCATCCTGCAGTTGTGAGTCCAATCCCAGCTTGCTCCTGGTGACTCTGGGCAAGTCACTTACGGCCTCTTTTACAAAGCTGCACTAGCGGCTGCACTGTGCTAACGGCCCCGAAGCCCATAGAGATTTAAAGGGCTTCGGGGCTGTTGCTGCGCGGCACCTGCTAGTGTGGCTTTGTAAAAGAGGCCGTTAATCCCTCTATTGCCCCAAGTATTTCAGTTAGATTGTGAGCCTGCTGGGACAGATAAGGAAAATACTTAAAAGTACCTGATTACTATTCAGTGTATTGTAAACCATATTGGGTGACTCTCTTCATGAAAAAGGTTGTTAATAAATCGAAATAAATAAATGTATTATTTGCTTTGGCTAAGAAAGGTTAATAATGCAGTGGCTGAACCTTCTGCATTGGATATTTCTGATATTCTCAAGTCATCAGATATTGATCTGGCAATGTCAGTCACTTCAGTGGTTTCATTTGCATTGAAGATGGATAGAGTCTGGCTCCTGAGCCTCTTTTTCAAGCATAGAGAAGAGACATTTCTTAATTGTAAGTTCAGGATGTTTCCTGATGTTACTAAAGAGATGCAGAAATACCAAAGAGATTTTCTTTTATTGCACCCTGGTGTTCTCTAGCTAAGGGTACATTTCTTCTTTAAATTTTCATGCAAGTTCATTGTTAGGTATTATTCTACTAAGTATATTTATTTAAAACTTGCACAATTGACATTATTTTTGGCTGCTAATCATCCTGTGACTTCTGTTTCCTCCTAAAGCCTAAATAGTTGTGTTAGTATTATTTTGAAGCACAGCCTTGAATTTGTCTACCTGCCCTTTGTTTTCTTGATTACCATTTATACTCGAATATAAGTCTATCTGAATATAGTCGAGACCCCCATTTTTCCCCCCAAAAGGAGAAAAAATGGTTGATTCAAATATAAGTAGGATTGCTTAATATTCAAGTGCCCTGTCCTGCCAGGATCTGCACCCAGTGCCCCCTCCCTCCTCTGTCAGGCTCTGCACCCAGCCCCCTCCCTGACAGGCACTGCACATAGCCCCCTTCCCTCCCTCCCTGGCTCTGCACCCTGTCTCCCCTCCCTGCCCTGTCCATCGTACCTCCTCTGCCGTTGAAATCCCTGGTGGTCCAGAGGTGTAGCAGGCAGGAGCAAGCTTTCCATGTTCCTGCCTCGCTGCTAACCCGGTCATTTGCGCGCTGTCATGAGTTCCAGCTTCAGCCGCTGAGCGGTACTGAGCTGGAGCGTGCCTTGGCGTTGCTTGGCAGTGAGCATCTTTCTGAATGACTCCCGCGAATTCTCGCGAGAATTCAGTCTTCCTTTTGTTAACAGCCTTGAACTCAAGTTATATGGCTTACAAATTTCAATTAATACAAGTTATATGGCTTACAAATTTCATTTAATGCATTGTAATAATCATTTTCATAATGAATGTGACTATGCTGAGGCTATAATAATGAAACCACTGTACAGATTATTGGTATAGTGTGATATTGCCTATATAATTGCCAACTGCTCTGGCATGTGCAGTTCTGGCCATCTTCATGGGCAGACTGAATGGATCCTGCAGGCCTTTATCTGTTATCATTTACTATGTGTGTTACTATGTTCACTTTTCTGTGGAAGTGTTTCTTGTCTCCTGATTATAGGCATACAGAGAAACTAAAACAGATATAAATACACACACATACAAACTAACATACCCACTCAATGGCATAGCGAGGGTGGGGGTGGGGGCACCTGCACCTCTCCTCTCCGCCCACCCATCTACCTCTTCAAATGATTACCGGCAGTGAGTAGCATCTCTAACCTGTTGCTCATTCTGGCCCAACATCACCGAGCCGGGTGCCTCCGTCCCTCACTATGCCACTGTACCCACTTAAATACAGACATATACATATAAGGATGAACAGTTATATATATCTGAGCATACATATACTGACAAACACATATGAGGTCTGTTCAAAAAGTTCCAGGACAGTTTGAATTGTGCGCCAACGGGAAGTTCTTTTGAGTCACGCTAGGTGGTGGTGAGTAGCTTGAAATGTCTAATGAACAGTATGAGTTTGCGTATTTGTTATAAAGTTTCTAAAGTTTTCATCATGTGTGACTCAATGAGTAGCGCTACAGCGTGAAGCTCTGTTTTAAATTGGGTAAGACTGCTACAGAAGTTTCTGAAATGTTGAAAGTGGCTTATGGGGAACATGTCATGAGTCGTGGAAGGTGTTTTGAATGCGTCAAAATTCAAGAATCTTGTGCATATACACGATGACAGTTCTTCTCCAGCCACCTTACTCTCCTGACTTGGCCCCTGCTGACTTCTTTTTGTTTCCTAAACTTAAATCCATGCTGAAACGGAAGTGATTCAATACCATTAGAGGCATAAAGCAAAGTTTGAAGCAGCAACTTTCAGATTCCTGAAGATGCATTTAAGGACTGTTTCTAGAAGTGGAAATATTAGGAAAAGTGTATACGTAGGGAAGGGGAGTACTTTGAAGGGGACCCAATGGAATAAGTTGTAAGATTGTTTAATAAATGTTTATAAAATCAGTCCTGGAACTTTTTGAACAGACCTCGTATGCATGCATTTAAACACACGTAGACATACCAGATCCCCCCAAAATGAAATATACATGCACATAGACAGTGACGTAGTAAGGGTGGGAGGCGCTTTGCATGGTGGCCGCCTACGCCCTTCTCTCTGCCCTCCCTTCTGTGCCAAACCCCTCGCTCCTTCCGTGCCACATTCGCACCCTTCTTTCCCACCCCCGTATCTCTTTAAATCTTTGCTAGTACGAGCTGCTTCTTGTGCTGGCATTGGCTTTCCCTATGATGTCATTTCCTGGCCGTGCGACCCAGAAATAATTTCAGAGGGAGCCAGGCTGGTGCAAGTAGCAGGCTAGAGTAGTTGCTCGTGCTGGCGAAGATTGTAAAAAGAGATACAGGGGGTGGAGAAGGGAAGACACAGGTGCAGTGGCGTACCTAGCATATGTGACACCCGAGGCCCATCATTTTTTGATAACTCCCCCATCTATATGAAAAATATGATTTTTAGTAACAATCTACATATCGCACAACAAGAGTGTACCTATGAAAAGGCAGCATCTTAAACACTGCAGTGAGCACTAGAACACCAACACATACATTGTAAAACTTAACAAACCAGATCCTGCACAGTCAATTGATCCAGTACAGTCGATGCTATCAGAAAGCCATGTCCCTTTCATACACACAGACAGATACACCTTTGCCCAATATGGAATAATCACAAACTAAAATAGAAATATGTAGACAAAAGTTAAATTGAACTGCCAAGAAACCAGACTCTGCATACAATGCAACACCACAACACCACAAAAACAGTAATACATGTCCTCTAATACTGTGCAAAATATAAAGACAGTAGATGTAAATTTGAAAAACTGATATATAACAATCACCACTTTACAAATTAACAAATAAAAATAAAACAAATAATGAGAAATATGAAAATACCATTTTATTGGACTAATCCCCGTAAGCTCTGTCCTCATCCCCACAAATCACCTGATTCCATCCATACAAGCCTTGAATTGTTTTATATTGAACTTATTATATTAAAGTATAAAAAGAAACAATATTCTGTACAATTGTCAATTTATAAATCAGCGTCTTCTCCCCACTCTTTCTTCCCCATTTCCCTTCAGCGTCCTCAGCCCACTCTCTCTCCACTTTCCTTCAGCACACGCACATAAAAACAAGCAAGTAATTTTATATCATTTTCATTCTATTCATTCATAGAAATTAAAGTCTAAATAATGCCAGTCACATAACAAAACATGATTTTACAAAAATAATTCCCTGCAGTCAAGCCTGCAAGGATTACTAGATGTCTTTCAGCAGCTCCCCTCCCTCCCTCCCCGTTATCTTCGTGGCCAAGTCAAAATGATCTACCAACAATAAAATTTTAAAAACACAAAGCACATTGTATGCAGAGAAAATGTTAATTATCATTTATATTCCGCGGGTTTTCAAAGATGTCAAGGCAGATGACTTTATGCAATGTCACCTCAGTAACAACTATACAAAAATAGACAAATATACCCCCTCCCTTTTTATTAAACCGCGATAGCGTTTTTTAGCGCAGGGAGCTGTGCTGAATGCCCCATGCTGCTCTCGATGCTCCCTGCGCTAAAAACTGCTATTGCAGTTTAGTAAAAAGGGCCCATAGTGCAAAATATAAACAGCATATATAAATTCTCAAAATGGACACATTTTGATCACTAAATTGAAAATAAAATCATTTTTCCTACCTTTATGTTTGGTAATTTCATCAATCTCTGGTTGCACTTTATTCTTCTGACTGTGCATCCAATATTTCTTCCCTTCTTTCAGCCTCCTGTATGCTTCCTCTCCTCCAGACTTCATTCTCTCCCCCAACTTTTTCTTTGTTTCATCCTGTCCCCTTCTTTCTTTCTCTCTCCATGCCCCCTTTCTTTCTGTATGTCTGTCTTTCTCTATCTCTCCGTGCCCCATTTCTTTCTTTCACCCTGTCCCCTTCTTTCTTTCTCTCTCCATGCCCCCTTTCTTTCTCTATGTCTGTCTTTCTCTCTCTTTCCCCATGCCCCATTTTTTTCTTTTTTTCTTTCTGGATCCCTGTCCCCCCCCTTGTTTTCTTTCTGGCTCCCCTCCCCTTTCTTTCTTTCTCCCTTCCCTCCCCCATGCCACTGCCGCTACCACCACCAACGGGGAAAGGCTGCCACTGGCCATCGGAAACAGGCCAGCACCAAATTTGCCCTCCTTCTTTTCCCGCGGGCCGACCAACTCTGGCTGCCCAACGTCAATTCTAACGTCGGAGAGGACGTTCCGGGCCAGCCAGGCAGCGATTGGCTGGCCCAGAACGTCCTCTCCGACGTCAGAATTGACGTCGGATGGCTAGAGTTGCTCGGCTCGGGGCAGAGAAGCAGCAGGGAGGGAGAATTTGGCGCCGGCTTCTTTCTTTCCCCGGCGGCAGCCTATTCCCCGGTAAGTGGCCAGCTGAACAACCCCTCGGGCCTTGCACCTGGGGCGGACCTCCCCCCCGCCCCCCCCCTTGGTACGCCACTGCACAGGTGTGGTGTGCAGGAGGCAGAAAGGTACCAATGCCCCCACCAGGCGGTGCCCGGGGCAATCCGCGCCCCCCTACCCACATCACTGCATATAAAATAAACTTCAAAAACATATATATAAACACACACCAATAAAACAGATACAAAACACACACTCACTTATCAGACTGTTATTTTCAGGTTTTGACAGCTTTGAAGCATTAGAGCTTATTTCAGGGAAGATCACTGCAGCTCTTCAGGTTATTGGTTCAGCT
Source organism: Geotrypetes seraphini (assembly GCF_902459505.1). NCBI lineage: Eukaryota > Metazoa > Chordata > Amphibia > Gymnophiona > Dermophiidae > Geotrypetes > Geotrypetes seraphini. The sequence continues at coordinate 141,610,914 of NC_047088.1, read as the reverse complement.
GATTATATTGCCATATATTGGTTATTGTAATTCTCTGTATTTGGGAAACTCCTTAAATCTTATGAACAAGTTATAGCTGCTTCAGAATACTGACACTAAGCTAATTTTTGATGCCAGGAAATATGTCAAGGTGACTCCCCTTCTGATCCGCCTTGAACCGCAAGGTAATGGCGGAATAGAAATCACTAATGTAATGTAATGTAATGTAATTAAGCTGTATTGGCTAGTTGAGGCCAGGATACGTTTCAAGGTGGCTTGTATAGTTTATATAACTCACTGCAAGATCCTTCACTGGAATATTTCTTCAGCTCTTTAACCACTCTTACTTCTAAAAAGAAAGGTAAGTGACAATTTGTTTCTATTTTTGTATTTCCTTCACTTAGAAGTATTAGATTTAAGCATGTACTTGAGTTTTCCTTTAAGTTTCAGGTTATCAAACGTTGAATAATCTTTCATTGAAAATCATACAGGGAAGGATCTGTGTCAAGACTCTGCTGAAATGCTTGAGTATCTTATCTGATTGGTTGCTTTCTTGTATTATTATGTATTATGAAGTTCTTTTCTTTTTTTTTTATGATTATAAGCCACCTTGATTTGCCTTGTAAGAGAGGTCTAGTTAACTTTAAATGATAAACAATATTTAGATTTCTGCCATTTATAGAAAACATTTCATATTTTTTAAATATTATTCTAATAAAAAAACTTGTGTTTTTGATATGATTGGACTGCAGTATTTGGACTTTTAGGGCTCCTTTTATCAAGCTGCACTAGTGGTTTAACGTGCGTAATAGCACGCGTTAAACCATCGGCCACGCTAGCCGCTAACGCTCTAACCCTGCTAGCGCGGCTTGATAAAAGGAGCTATAACTAGAAAGAAACCTGACATTTCAGCTTTTTTTTCCTATCCTTTCAGGTTAACTCAAATTTAGTTGATTCCTTATATCAGCTTTTTTATTTAGGTGACTGAGTCATTTTTTGGTTGGTACATTCTGTTACAGAGTCCCTAGTACTGTTCCCTCTAAGTGGAGCATGTGAGCAATTTTCTCAGTTCTCAGCATTTTACATGGTCAGTACGAGGTCATTCAAAAAATACTGACCCAACCCAACTTTCAAACAAAATTAAACTAAATTTTTAAATTAAACTAAACTAAATTAATTGCCATACGACGAGTCCCTGAAATGTTCTCAGCCCAATCAACAAAATTGAGGCAGTCTCCATCAAGGGATATACACTTTAGTTCAGTGATTTTTCCACTTTTTTCGTTCCATATTTTTCTGACAGAAAAAAAAGTTGAAAATCACTGGACTAAAGTGAATAGCCTTTGATGGAGACTGCCCCAACTTTGCTGGTTGATCTGCAAACTTTTTAGCAGCCCTTTAAGTGTGATGGTTTTTTATGCTCTATACTGAAATGCATTGCTAATACTGGGATCAAAAATTGTTGGGTTTTAGAAATTGTTGTTCATACATAAAAATATTTGCATGCATGGCAGGCCTTCCCCTCCTCGGTGCATCCTGGGATGCACTGGGGAGGGGCCTAAGGTTCTGATTTGCCAAGTTGCTTAAGGCCTATTCCCCGGCACATCCCAGGATGCACCGGAGAGAGGAAGGCCCACCATTTTGAAGAGAGAGGCCTGCTGGCCAGAGGTAAAAGGCATCCCTTCAGTCGGCATTTGTAAATAAAGTAAAGGGGGGGGGGGGGGCGGTGGGTTATCAGGGGTATGGGATGTCATTGGAGGTATGACAGCAGCGGCAGGAGGGAGTGGGCATCCCTCCTGATGCCGGGGGGTGTCGTAGGGGTTGTCTGGTAGTAGGAGGGAGTGGGCATCTCTTTTTCTGCAGGTGTCGGGGGGTTGCTTGGCAGCAGGAGGGCATCTCTCCCGCTGCCCGGGAGAGTGTCAAGGGATTTGCTTGATGGCAGCAGCAACAGGGAGTGGGCATCCCTCCTGCTACCGAGGGGGGTTGTCGGGGGAGTGGGGTTGCTTTATGGCAGCGGCAGGAGGGATTGGGCAACCCTTTCACTGCAGGGGAGGTTGCTTGACGTTGGTGGCAGGAGGGTGTGGGCATTCGTTCTGCTGCTGGGGGGGTTACTTGATATCAGTGACAGGAGGGAGTGGGCATATCTCCTGCTGATCTTCGATTTGGGGTCTTTTTTTATTTATTTGTGGGTGCATTCTGCACATTTACTGATTGCTATCACCAGCAATTGGCACATGCAAATTTAGTGATCCTCTGCAAACATCATTTACATATGCAGATTTTAAAAGAATGACTCGCCTTTTTGAAATCGTTACAGTAGTGGTTGCAATAGTGGCCTGTCGGATTTTATGGCGAACATTTAAAAATCTTCCCCTGAGTGTAGTTAGATGGTGTTTTCTTGGTTCTCGCCCTGCTGTCTCTAAGCTGTGTCTTCTCATATTTTTCACCTCTGATCTTCAATATCTTTTCTATGGCATTTCTTTTCTCCTGTTCCTCTTCACTGCACAACACAGCTTGCAGAACAGACTTGCTGTAACCATAGCAAGCTGACCTTCTCACTGTAGGCCTGACTATTTTTCTTACCTCTTTACACTGTTCTTTCAACATCTGCAGCTGGAAAAGGAGATGCCTGGGCCTTGTGTCCAATTGCTATTTATTTTTATATTGAACCATTTGCAATGTAAACCCAACACAGAAATCTACAATCATTCTTCATTTTTTCAGATTCTTTCCTTTCAGATTATACTTGGAAATCAATAAATATGAATGCAAGCACACAAAAAAAAAACTATCAGAGCATTCATACAAATTACTGAAATATGTTTATCTTTGCATAATTTCCTAGAAATTCCAGGTAAGTAAATAACATATTACACAAAATTTTAAAGCTAGTTGCTGATTTTTCACATGAAATTGCACCATTATTTTTCTAATGCTTTTTAAAATTATACACACCCTATTAGCATATCCTTGCATTCTGTTCTTACATCTATATACCACCTTATTCCTCAAGGGGGGCACATAGCAATCTGTATCAGATGCAATATATATAACAAGTATATATAATAATATAAATGCAATAAAGTACTTAGCACATATCTACCATGTCCCTGCTCTCCCTAGGGTCATAATAAGTACATCACATAACTAGACAATAACACTCCCCATTCAATCAATATACTAAAACAGTGGTGCCCACACTTTTTGGGCTTGCGAGCTACTTTTTAAATGACCAAGTCAAAATGATCTACCAACAATAAAATTAAAAAAAACCACAAAGCACACTGTACCATAGAAAATGTTAATTATCATTCCTATTCCAGGGTTTTTCAAAGAGGTCAAAGCAGATGACTCTATGCACTATCACCTCAGTAACAACCATACAAAAATAGACAAATATACCCCCCTCCCTTTTTACTAAACCACGATAGCAGTTTTTAGCGCAGGGAGCTGCGCTGAATGCCCAGCGCTGCTCTCGACACTCATAGGCTCCCTGCGCTAAAAACCTCTATTGCGGTTTAGTAAAAGGGGACCTTAGTGTAAAATATAGACAGCAGATATAAATTCAGACACATTTTGATCACTAAATTTAAAATAAAATCATTTTTTCTACCTTGTCTGGTGATTTCATGAGTCTCTGGTTGCACTTTCTTCTTCTGACTGTACATCAAATCTTTCTTCCCTTCTTTCAGCCTGTATGCTTCCTCTCCTCCAGACCTCATTCCTTCCCCCAACTTTTCCTTCCTCTTCCCTGCCCTTTCTTTCTCTCTGCCTCCCTTTCTTTTTTTTTCTGTTTCTCTTCTTTCCTTCTGTCTCCCTGCCTGCCCTTTTTCTTTCTTTCTCCCTGCCCTCCCCCAAGCCACTGCCACTGCCATCGGGGACCAGGACCCAAACGCCACCAATAACAGGCCCCAAGCTCTCCCTGCTTCGGCCAACCAGCATTCCTCTCCCCGACATCAATTCTGCCGTCGGGAAGAGGAAGGCTGATCAGCCCAAGATCGTGATCATTCTATTGGGGAAATGCTGCCGGGTCCTGCCTTCGCGGAAACTGAAAGTAGGCAGGACCCGGCAGCAAGAAGAGGAAATGCTTCATTTGCTTGTCTCCCGCCTTAGCCCGTAGCGAACGCTTGCTTCAGGGCTCTCAACATGTGCGTGCCGGCTTCCCTTCTCCCCTCCCCCCCGGACATAACTTCCGGTTTCGGAGGGAAGAAAAGAGAAGTCGGCACGCACACTTTAGAGCCCGGAGCATAAGTTCGCTACGGGCTGAAATCTCCAAGCCGGTTTTTTTGGGGTTTTTTAAATGTTCAGCAGCGGCAGATGACAGCTGGGCGGACCGCCCTGCTAAAAGGCCCTAGGGAGAACACTGGAGAGGAAGGCTGATCGGCCCGTAGATCAGGACGGCAACACGAGTCTGCGATCGACTCACGTTGCCTTCCTGAGCTACTGATCGATCGCGATCGACGTGTTGGGCACCCCTGTACTAAAAGATCCACCATTTAAATTCAACAATATAACATAAATTCAGTATTATAAAAATATAATAAAATAATAAAAATAACAGTAATCCACATTTCTTGGTCAAGAACCAGTCTCTGACTTTGATTTATATAGTTCTGTGCCTCTTAATCAAGTAGGCCCCTATTCCTTAAAGTTCTTTAAAAAGAATATGTGGTATGAAATTGAAGGGCTTATTTCCAAATCCACGTGTATCCAATGCAACTAATATGGACTTAGGGGTTTTAATTTTTTAATTTTTATGTTTAGATTGTAAGCTCTTTCAAGCAGGGACTCTCTCCTTTGTGACTGTATAGAGCTGCGTAAATCTGGTAGCACTCTAGAAATAATTAATAGTAGTAATAGTCATATTTTTATTTTTAAAAAAATGTATATTCCACATTAAAACATGCAGAATCCAACAAACATACCATATATAATATCAGTATAAAAAAATTCAAATAATTCAAAATGCTTGTACAAATAAGTGTGTTTTTAATCATTTCTTCAAGCCATGCCTGGAAGCACACAATCGTAACACCCCCTGGAAGCCTATTTCATATCAGTGGTGCTTCAGAGGGAAAGGTCACCAATTTCATATTTTGATAATGAGCTCGGTGGATTGACTTTTCAGTCTGTTAAAAATTAGGGGACACTCGATGAAACTGCAGGGAAATACTTTTAAAACCAATAGGAGGAAATATTTTTTCACTTAGAGAATAGTTAGGCTCTGGAACGCATTGCCAGAGGTTGTGGTAAAAGCGGATAGCGTAGCTGGTTTCAAGAAAGCTTTGGACAAATTCCTGGAAGAAAAATCCATAGAGGGGCATAATAAAAAAAAAAGTCCCCTTTTGGCCTAAGATCTTAAACGTTCTCCCTTTCCTCCTCCCCTTATCCAACAGTAATTCTCATCTCTTCCCTTTCCCTTCTCCCCTGTCAGCAGTAGCCTCTTCCCCTCCCTTGTCCAGGAGTACCCCTTCTCCCTTCCCTCCTTCCCTCTCCAGCAAATGTTTCCTCTATGTAGGCTAGCGGCAGCTCTGTGTGCTTTTATCTTCAGCACACAGCTGCCCCCTAGGCAGTATTTTAGCGCGGTTACATGAGGCAGCCTCGGGGCCTTTGGTAGGCCGGCCCGCTTCGATGATGCGATGTGGGCCGGCCTACCAAAGGCCCTGAGGCTGCCTCATGTAACCGCGCTAAAATACTGCCTAGGGGGCAGCTGTGTGCTGAAGATAAAAGCACACAGAGCTGCCGCTAGCCTACATAGAGGAAACATTTGCTGGAGAGGGAAGGAGGGAAGGGAGAAGGGGTACTCCTGGACAAGGGAGGGGAAGAGGCTACTGCTGACAGGGGAGAAGGGAAAGGGAAGAGATGAGAATTACTGTTGGATAAGGGGAGGAGGAAAGGGAGAAGGGGTACTCCTGGACAAGGGAGGGGAAGGGACTACTGCTGACAGGGGAGAAGGGGAAGGGAAGGGATGAGAATTACTGTTGGATAAGGGGAGGAGGAAAGGGAGAAGGGGTACTCAAAAACAACACCGGTTACAGAATCCCCCCCATACACTGATACTGGCAGGAGAGAGCCCAAGCCCTCCTGGCCTGCGGCACCCCAAACCCCCGACTACGTTCGGAGCAAGATGGAGCCCAAACCCTCTTGACCCAGTGGCACCCCAAACCCCCGACTACGTTCAGAGCAAGAGCGAACCCAAGCCCTCTTGCCCCGTGATCCCAACACCCCCGCTGAGTCAGATGGGGTCAGGAGGGAGTCTAAGCCCTCCTGGCCCGGCGATCTTCAACCCCCCTACCCCCCACGATCTGGCTAGGAGGGAGCCCAAGCCCACCTGGCCCGGTGACACCCCCTAACCCCCACCCCCCACTAAAATATGGGCAGGAGGGATCCCAGGCCCTCCTGCCCTCGACGCAACCCCCCAGCTGACCCCCCCAACCCCCAATCCCCTCCCCATACCTTAAAAATTGTTGGTTGGATGGATGGGTACCAAGCCCGTTCGTCCGACAGGCCAGCTATCTCCGGAATGGCTGGCCTTAGGGCCTGATTGGCCCAGATGGTTCAAACCCCGCCCACAGGTGGGGCATGAGGCGCCTGGGCCAACCGGAATCGGCCCAGTTGTCTTAGGCCCCTCCTGTGGGTGGGAGGCAGTCGTGGGGGGGTGTTGCGTCGAGGACAGGAGGGCCTAGGATCCCTCCTGCCTGTATTTTAGTGGGGGTTAGAGGGTGTCGCCGGGCCAGGAGGGCTTGGGCTCCCTCCTGGTCAGATCATGGGGGGGGGGGGGGGTTGGAGATCGCCGAGCCAGGAGGGCTTGGGCTCCCTCCTGGCCCCATCAGACTCGGCGGGGGGTGGAGGTTGGGGATCGCGGGAAAAAGGGCTTGGGCTCCCTCTTGCCCCGATGCTGTCGGGGAGTCAGTGGGGCAAGAGGGCTTGGGCTCCCTCTTGCCCCGATGAAACATAGAAACATAGAAGATGACGGCAGATAAGGGCCATAGCCCATTAGGTCTGCCCACTCTACTGACCCACCCCTAAGTCTACTATTCTAGGGATCACACTCCTGGTGACAGGTTCCCTTGGCTTAACCCTCTAAGGGATCCCACATGGGCATCCCATTTGCTCTTAAATTCTTGCACGCTGTTTGCCTCGATCACCTGCACCGGGAGCTCGTTCTAAGGATCAACCACTCTCTCTCGGTGAAGAAATATTTCCTGGTGTCGACATGAAATTTCCCGCCCCTGAGTTTGAGTGGACGCCCTCTTGTGGCTGAGGGTCCTTTGAGAAAGAGAATCTCTTCTTCCATCTTGATACGGCCGGTAATATACTTAAATGTCTCGATCATGTCTCCTCTTTCCCTACGTTCCTCGAGTGAGTACAGCCGTAAATTTTTCAGCCTTTCCTCGTACGATAGATCCTTGAGCCCCGAGACCATCCTGGTGGCCATCCGTTGAACCGACTCTACTCTCAGCACATCTTTTCGGTAGTGTGGCCTCCAGAATTGCACACAGTATTCAAAATGAGGCCTCACCATGGTTCTGTATAATGGCATTATGATTTCAAGCTTCCGGCTGACGAAACTCCTGCGGATGCAACCTAACAACTGTCTTGCCTTAGATGAAGCCTTCTCCACATGATCAGCAGTTTTCATGTCTGCGCTGATGATCACTCCCAAATCTCGTTCTGTTGAAGTTCTAGCTAACGTCTCACCATTCAAGGTGTAAGTTCTGCACGGATTTCTGCTGCCGAGGTGCATGATCTTGCATTTCTTAGCGTTGAAGCCCAGCTGCCAGGTCCAGGACCAAAGCTCCAACAAATGTAGGTCCTGTGTCATACTATCGGATGAATTGCCATCTCTCATTATATTGCATAGTTTGGCGTCATCAGCGAATAACGTTACCTTACTATGAAGCCCCTGAGTTAGGTCACCTATGAATATGTTGAAAAGGAGTGGGTCCAAGACTGAGCCCTGCGGTACTCCACTGGTCACCTCCGATGTTTTAGAGAAGGTACCATTAACTACCACCCTCTGAAGTCTGCCACTCAGCCAGTCATTGACCCATGTAGTTAGTGTTTCTCCCAGCCCCATTGATTTCATCTTGCTCAACAGCCTGCTATGCGGGACACTATTGAAAGCTAACTGTTTTGTTACCCAGTCAAAGAAGCTGATGAGATTGGATTGGCAGGCCCTACCCTTGGTGAATCCGTGTTGACTGGGATCCTGTAGATTCTCCTCATCCAAGATTGCGTCTAATTTACGTTTGATTAGTGTCTCTATGAGTTTGCATACTATTGATGTGAGACTCACCGGTCTGTAGTTTGCAGCCTCTGCCCTGCAACCCTTTTTGTGCAGTGGAATGACGTTAGCTGTTTTCCAGTCTATGGGGACTCTCCCCGAACTTAGGGAGAGATTGAAGAGTCCTGAAAGCGGTTCTGCCAGGACATCACACAGCTCACTGAGCACCCTGGGATGTAGATTGTCCGGTCCATGGCTTTGTTCACCTTGAGTCTTGCCAGTTCGTAGTAGACGTCACCAGGTGTGAACTCGAAATTCTGAAACGGGTCTTCCATGCTGGGCTTTGCCTGCAACTGCGGACCGTGCCCCGGTGCCTCGCTGGTGAAGACCGAGCAGAAGTTACCTAATTACCCTCCTATCCAGTATCTCTATCCCTCCTCCACACCATCCCTTGTGTCCAATTTCTCTCCCTTTTTGTTCCTTCCCTCCCTAAATCCCATGGTCCATCATCTCTCTCCCTCTCCTCTATTTTCAGACCCATTATTTCTTCCCCCCCCAAAGTTTGGCATATGCACGTCTCTTTGAACACCCCCTTCCCTCCGTGTACTTCTAAACCAGGGTCCCCGCCAAAGGCCTGTCCCCCCTTGAAGGCCTGCACCCCCCTTGAAGGCCTGTCCCACCTCCTTGTAGGCCTGTCCCCCCCCCTTGAAGACCTGCCGGCCTGTCCCCGCTTGAAGGCCTGCACCCCCTTGAAGGTCTGCACCCCCCCAAAGGCCTGCACCCTCCCTTGAAGGCCTGTCCCACCCCTTGTAGCTTGTCCCCCACCTTGTAGGCCTGTCCCCCCTTGAAGGCCTGCCTGCCTGTCCCCCCCTTGAAGGCCTGTCCCCCCCTTGAAGGTCTGCACCCCCTCCGAAGGCCTGCACCCCCTCCGAAGGCCTGCACCCCCCTTGAAGGCCTGCACACCCTTGTAAGCCTGTCCCCCCCTTGTAGGCCTGTCCCCCCTTGAAGGCCTGCCTGCCTTTCCCCCCTTGAAGGCCTGTCCCCCCCTTGAAGGTCTGCACCCCCCCCGAAGGCCTGCACCTCCCCCCCGAAGGCCTGTCCCACCCCCTTGTAGGCCTGTCCTCCCCTTGAAGGCCTGCCTGCCCCCCCCCTTGAAGGCCTGTCCCTCTCCCTTGAAGATCTGCACCCCCCCGAAGGCCTGCCTGCCTGGCTGTCACCCCCTCCCCCTTGAAAGCCTGCCTGCCTGCCTGCCCGCCCGCCCCACCCTGAAGGCCTGATGCCCCGTCTCACCCCGAAGGACCGCTCACCCCCCTGGCCTCCCCGCACCACCTATGAAGCAGCCGCAGCAGGATCGCGACATCAGCGATCCCTGCACTGCTTAGGCGCTGCTTCCTGCGCCGTGGTCCTGCCCCTCCTCTGACGTCAGAGGAGGGGCGGGACCGCGGCGCAGGAAGCAGCGCCCAAGCAGCTCAGGGATCGCTGACGTCGCGATCCTGCTCCGGCTGCTTCACAGGTGGTGCAGGAAGGTCAGTGGGGCGAGCGGTCCTTCGGGGGTGGGGGGGGACTGAACGGCAAGGCTGGGAGCACCCCCTCAGGGCTGGAACACGGGGCGCACCGCACAGTGATCAGCTCAGTGGCCCATTTTTGGCACTTATACCTGTTTTGACTTGGTCTAAGTCAAAACGTATAAGTGCCGACTAGTCAACCTGCCTAAAGTTTTGGTTATACCTGCTGTACGCCTAGGTGTAGGTCGGCCCACCTGCCGCCCACCGCCCGCCCTTTCCCCTCCTCTAAAAACGCCTCTTCACTCTAAGCGTTTAGAGGCAGGAGAAAGGCCTAAGCTGGTTTTAGATACGTCTAAAACCAGCTTTGATTATGGGTACTTGGAAGATCAGGCGTTTTGATCGTCCAAGTACCCATTTAGGCCACTTTTTAGACTTTTTAAAAAATTTTTATTATGAGCCCCATAGTCTATAGAGACATGGGGTAAGCCTCTGCTTGCCCTGGATTGGTAGCATGGAATGTTGCTACTCTTTGGGTTTTGGCCAGGTACTAGTGACCTGGATTGGCCACCGTGAGAACGGGCTACTGGGCTTGATGGACCATTGGGCTGACCCAGTAAGGCTATTCTTATGTTCTTATAATATTTTGTCATATAAGCCCTTGAATCAATAATAATAAAAGGCTAAGCGCGCATGCGCTTTTCAAAAATCGTGATTCCTGGTGGCGTGAGGTGTGCTTCTGTGCCAGTCCTCACGGTGCCTGCGTGTGACTTTGCAGAAGACACCAGCGACTTCTTCCTCCCGCTCCTCTTCAAAGAAGCCTGCTGAGGTTCGCCAGCCGCTGTAGCGAACCTCGCAAGCCGCTCTCCACCTCCGTGCAGAAGGAGTCGGGGTTGCCGTTGCCGCCATACTCACATGTCTTCCTGCAGCCCCGCCCACCGCCATGAAGCAGGAGAACCTGTCCTCGGCGCGTCACCGTCCGCCCTCACTCTCCGCCTGCCCTCTCTCCCTGCCCATGTCCTCGCCATGTCACCTCCCCCCCTCACTTGCCATTGCCGCCGCCGCTGATCCTCTTCTTCAGAGCAGCCTGCGATCGGGGCCGGCTTTAAAGAACCTCGCAGGCCACTCTCCAACCTCAGTAGCACGCTCCCTCTGACGCACGGGATCGCATCAGAGGGAACGTGCTACTGAGTTGTAGAGCGGCCTGCTAGGTTCGCTAAAGCCGTCCATCACGATCACAGGCTGCTTTTAAGAGGAGCAGGCCAGAAGATGCCGGGATGGAGGGAGGGTAAGAATGGGGCCAATTTGGGGGAAGGGGGAGGGGGAAAGGGAAAGGGGGCTGCTTTGGGGGGAGGGGTGTGCTTGGGACAGACAGGTGTGCTCGGAGGGGGGAGGGGGAAGACAGAAGGGGCCATGGAGAGACAGGAAGAGGGAAAGGGGGCTGCTATGGGGGGGAGGGGTGTGCTTGGGACATACAGCTGTGCTCGGGATGGGGGGCAGGGGGAAGACAGAAGGGGCCATGGAGAGACATGGAGAGGGAAAGGGGGCTGCTTTGTGGGGAGGTGTGCTGGGGACAGACAGCTTTGCTCTGGGGAAGACAGAAGGGGCCATGGAGAGACAGGGAGAGGGAAAGGGGGCTGCTTTGGGGGGAGGGGTGTGCTGGGGGAGACAGAAGGGGCCATGGAGAGATAGGGAGAGGAAAAGGGGGCTGCTTTGGGGGGAGGGGTGTGCTGGGGGGAGACAGAAGGGGCCATGGAGAGATAGGGAGAGGAAAAGGGGGCTGCTTTGGGGGGAGGGGTGTGCTGGGGGGAGACAGAAGGGGCCATGGAGAGATAGAGGGAAAGGGGGCTGCTTTGGGGGGTGGTGTGCTGGGTCAGACAGCTTTGCTCTGGGGGGGGGGAGGAGACACAAAAGGATACAGACAGCGGCCAAGGAGAGAGAAATAAAGAAACACAGACAGACAGACAGACAGATCTATTCTAGCACCCGTTAATATAACGGGCTTAAAGACTAGTTATATATAAAACAATAAACAGCTACATGATTCTGAAATACTACAAGTTTTACTAAGAACATATATTTGTGGCAAAGCAAAAAAAATAAAAAAAACACACCTTGAAAATGACATTGTACAAGTTCAAAGATGAAGAAAATTTGCTATGGGGCTCTTGCCGAGTCCTTATACCTGGTCTTAAAACAGATATCATTACATTACATTTGTGATTTCTATTCCGCTATTACCTTGCGGTTCAAGGTGGATTACATACAAAATTATCTGGACATTTCCAGAGGTATTAGAGTGGAGTGGGTTGCTACAGGGGATTGAGATGATTCTTGTGGTGTTAGTTTGTCTTTAAGAATTTCTTGAATAGCATGGTTTTTATTTCTTTTCTGAAAGTTTTGTAGTCTGGGGTCGTGATCAGTAAATTGGAGAGTTGGTAGTCTAGTTTTGCTGCTTGTGTGGCTAGAAGGCCATCGTACAGTATTTTTTGTTTGATGTCTCAGATAGGAGGTTGCGTGAATGGTGTGCGGGTTCTCCTATGTCTGGTAGTGGTAGTTTGGATTAGGCGGTTGTTCAAGTAGGCTGGGCTGTCTCCATTAATGGTTTTAAATACTAGACTGTAGAATTTGAATAGTATTCTTGCTTGTATTGGGAGCCAGTGTGATTTGAGGTATGCCGCTGTGATGTGGCCGTGTTTCCTCAGTTAATAGATAAATCTCACAGCTGTGTTTTGTACTGCTTGTAGTTGTTTCATCATAGTTGCGGGGCAGGGGAGATAGAGGATATTGCAGTAGTCTAGAACAGTGTTCTTCAACCTTTTTACACCTATGGACCTGCGGAAATAAAATAATTATTTTGTGGACCGGCAAACTAATAAGACTGAAATTTTTAAAAACCCCATTGCCGCCCTGTCCCTGCGATCTCGGTCCTGTTAACCATATGATCCCATCCGCATAAGCCTCAAATAGTTATGATTTTATATTATATTTTATTAAAGTATAAAAAGAAACAATATTCTGTACAATTGTCATTTTATAAATATAAATAATACAGGGCAAGGATCAACAAAACCCCCGTCTCCCCTCCCCTTCATAATATATCCCCTCTACTATCAAGAAAACTGAATAAGCCAAATTATTACAGAATGCTACACAAATATCATGCTAACAGAATACCGCAGTCACACATGGCAGGAATGGTGTTAAGGGGAGTGCAACTAGGGCAACTGCCTCATGGTCAGAGAGAGCCCTAAGCCAGCTGGAAGCTAAAGACGCACTGCCTGGGCTTTGCACTCCCCAGTTATGTCTAACATCAGTTCTAGCAGGATACATATTTTAAATCTGATATATTCAAACACAAGATAGAAATAAAATTATTTTTTTCTACGTTTTGTCGTCTCTGGTTTCTGCTTTCATCGTCTTTTCACTCTCTTCCATCCAGCGTCTGCCCTCTGTCTCTTCAATCCAGCATCTGCCTCTTCCATCCACTGTCTGCCCTCTACCCCTCCCCCTCCCATATGGTATCTGCGTTCTTTCTATGCCCCTCTCTCCTACACCAGATCTATCATCTTTGTCCCTCTTTCCTTATTTTTCATCTGACCCCCCTTCCCAGCATCAATCTCTCTCTACCTTGTCATTCCTCTGTCTCTCCCCTTTCCCTCATCTGATCTCTCCATTTCATCCTGACTCCTTCCCCTCCTCTAATCTCCCTGCCAGCTGTTTCCTTCCAATGTTCCTCCTCCCCTGTCCAGCAGTACCTTCTTCCTTTCTTACTCCCCTTATCCAACAGTAACTCTCTTCCCTTCCCCTTCTCCCCTGTCAGCAGTAGCCCCTTCCCCTCCATTGTCCAGGAGTACCCCTTCTCCCTTTCCTCCTCCCCTTATCCAACAGTAATTCTCATCCCTTCCCTTTCCCTTCTCCCCTGTCAGAAGTAGCCCCTTTCCCTCCCTTGTCCAGGAGTACCCCTTCTCCCTTTCCTCCTCCCCTTATCCAACAGTAATTCTCATCCCTTCCCTTCCCCTTCTCCCCTGTCAGCAGTAGTCCCTTCCCCTCCCTTGTCCAGGAGTACCCCTTCTCCCTTTCCTCCTCCCCTTATCCAACAGTAATTCTCATCTCTTCCCTTTCCCTTCTCCCCTGTCAGCAGTAGCCTCTTCCCCTCCCTTGTCCAGGAGTACCCCTTCTCCCTTCCCTCCTTCCCTCTCCAGCAAATGTTTCCTCTATGTAGGCTAGCAGCAGCTCTGTGTGCTTTTATCTTCAGCACACAGCTGCCCCCTAGGCAGTATTTTAGCGCGGTTACATGAGGCAGCCTCGGGGCCTTTGGTAGGCTGGCCCGCTTCGATGATGCGATGTGGGCCGGCCTACCAAAGGCCCTGAGGCTGCCTCTTGAAACCGCGCTAAAATACTGCCTAGGGGCAGCTTGTGTGCCGAAGTTAAAAGCACACAGACCTGCCGCTGCTTTTCTGGGGGTGCGGAGACATATGCGGCAGGAGTCGGTGGTGGCAGGCAGGAGTGCCAGCATAGCGATGGCAACAGGAAGTTGCATGTCAGCTGACGCCGGCACCTTTTGCTGCAGTGGGGTCCTGAATCCTTTGCGGACCGGCAAGATTTTTTAGCGGACCGGCACCGGTCCACGGACTGGCGGTTGAAGAACTGTGGTCTAGAAGACCTAGGACTAGGGACTGGACCACGAGCTGGAATTGTTTTCTGTCAAAGAATTTTCGAACTTGCCTTAGGTTTCTCATGACTGCGAATGATTTCTGTATTGTTTTGTTGATTTGTGGCTGCATGGCACAGCATCTGTCTATCATCATTCCCAAAAGTTTTAGAGTGGATTGAATGGGGTATGTGATAGTTTATTACTAGGTTTGTTATGGTTGGTGTTTTGTTATTTTCGAGGAGTATGAATTTTGTTTTGTCTGGATTCAGTTTCAGTTTGTGATTTTTCATCCATGTTGCTACTGTTTCTAGTGTTCTGTGTAGTGTGTCCATCATGGAGGGCGTTGGTTGATCAAAAGGAAGGAGAATGTCTAGGCAGGTGCCGAGGGATGCAATGTAGATTTTGAAGAGTGTTGGGGATAAAGGTACGCCGCAGGGGTTGGACCATGGTTCTGATTTTTCTTTGTTTGTCTTTACTCTGTATGTCCTGGATTGTAGGAATCCTTGAAACCATGTGTGTACTTTACCTGTGATTACTACTGAATCTAGTATTTGTAGTAGGATGTCATGGTCCACCAGGTCAAATGCTGCAGTGAGATCTAGTTGTATAATCAGCATTTTTCTGCCTGTGCTGAGGTGTTGTCAAGCTGTGTCCAGGAGGGATCCTAGTAGTGTCTCTGTGCTATAATTGGTTCTGAAACTAGACTGTGTAGGGTGGAGTAAGTTGTGGTTTTCTAGCTACTGTATTTTTTGCTTCATAAGATGCACTTTTTTCCACCCAAAAGTGGGTGGAAATCTCGGTGCGTCTTATGTAGCGAAGGTACAAAAAAATTAAACCCCCGTACCATTTAAAAACATCCCGCCCACCGCTGAACCTTTTTAAAATACCCTGCCCACTGCTCCACAGCATGCCTGCTACACTTCTGTAAAACACTCCACCCCCCTGCACGCCCACCGCCATCCGTCACATCTTTAAAAACCCCGCTCGGCCACCCGCCTGCCGCCGTCCACCCGACCGCTTACAAATTACAGTACCTGGTGGTCCAGCGTGATCCCTCCCTCCCTAGCTGTCTCCTCTTCTTATTTCCCAGCCAACGGCATGGAGATCAGAAGAGCGCAGTGGTCAGGAGCAAAGCTTTCCGCACTCCCACTTGAGCCCACACTGTTTTCTGAATGACTGCGATAAGTTCTCGCAAGTCTCACAAAAACTGATCGCAGCCATTCAGAAAACAGCGCGGGCTCAAGCGGGAGCGTGGAAAGCTTTTGCTCCTGACCGCTGCGTTCTTCTGACCTCCATGCCGCTGGCTGGGAAATAAGAAGAGGAGACAGCTAGCGAGCGTGGAAGGGATTTTAAAAAGTACCGTGGGAGGGGGGATGTTTAAAATAGCAAGACAACCATCTAGGGAGGGAGGGATTTTAAAAGGTACCGGGGGTGGGGGGATGTTTAAAATAGCAAGACAGCCATCGAGGGAGTACTGGGGGGTGGGGGATGTTTAAAATACAAAAAAAACGGTCTAGGGAGGGATTTTAAAAGGTACTAAGGTGGGGGTATAATTAAAAAAAGGTTCTGGAGGGTACATAGGGGGTATGAGGGATGATTTAAGGTACTGGAAGGTACGTGGGGTGTATGGGGTATGATTTAGGGTATGTGGGGGGTATGGGGCCTGCCTGCCTGCCATTAGACCACTAGGCCAGCCTGCCTGTCTCTAGGCCACTAGGCCAGCCTACCAGCCACTAGGCCAGCCTGTCATTAGGCCAGCCTATCACTAGGCCACTAGGCCTGCCTGCTACTAGGCTGCCTGCCTGCCTGCTCTGTGCCCTGTCCCTGCCCGGCCTGTGCCCTGTCCCAGCCTACCACTAGACCACCAGAAGGGGGACAGGGTACAGAGACTGGCAGGGAAGGGGGATAGGGTGCAGAGCCTGACAAGGAGTATGGGGTTGGGTACAGATCCTGGCAGGGAGAATTTGGTTCAGAATGTATTTTTTCTTGTTTTACTCCTCTAAATCTAGGGTGCGTCTTATGGTCAGGTACGTCTTATGGAGCAAAAAATACGGTAGTTGGTGAGGAGTTTAGCTACAAGGCCTTTCATTAGCTTGACATAAAGTGGTATTGAGGCTATGGGTCTGTAGTTGGATGGTTGATCTGTTGCTCCTTTAGGGTCTTTTAGGATCGGGGTGACGATTTTGCTGAGGTCTTGCGGCAAAAGGTTGTCTGTGAGTATGGTTTGTATCCATTGTAAGAAAAGTGATTGAAATTTGAAAATTTTCAGGCCTAAAATGTTCCCTTTTGTAATAACCCTAGTAAAAATGTGAGCTTTGAATGTGCATGTTTGTTTTGGGCTGTGGCTTCCCATCTGGTTTGTTTAGTTTAAGCTGAAATCATATTTTATCCTCTCACTCAGCTAGAATAAAGGTCATTGGATAGGTGGGAGTCATAAAAAAGAAATGAGCCTGTCTAAGTTATTAAAAGGCCTGGCTCACTTGTCTTTTCTCCCATTCTGTCTATGTGAAAAGATTTTTATTTTTATAATCTTTATTCATTTTAAAGCCAATAATAAGTGCAACATAATTATACAGTTATTTTATACTTTAACATCAATTAAATTCAATCAGAATTATATTCTATGACAAATACATATATCACCCCCCCCCCCTCTACATATCCACCAATTTGCACTCAAATTAAAAATATATCTACCCACCCACCCTGGACGTGTATTATCAATGGGCAAAATCATCAATCATTCCTTACAGAATTTAGTCAATGGTTCCCATACATCCATAAACTTCCTATAATGTCCCTGTTGTATGGCCATCATACGTTCCATTTTAAAAGTGTGACATAGAGATTCCCACCAAAAAGTAAAATTTAATCGATCCCAGTTTTTCCAGTTCTTCCAGTTCCTCAAAATAAGTTGTATGGCAACCCCTGTCATTATAAAAAGAAGTCTGTTATTCCGAGCAGATATTTGGCTTTTAGCCTCATTAACGTACCAAATAGGATGGTATCGTAAATCAATGCCACTGGATTTTCCAATAATTTGTTCACTTGATCCCAAATGGATCTCCAAATTTTAAGTATCAAGGGACAATAGTACAATAGATGATCCAATGTCCCAACTTCAAGATGACAGTGCCAGCATCTATTGGACTTAGAACTATCTAACTTCTGTAATCGAACAGGGGTCCAAAATGCTCTATGTAACAAGAAAACTATGTTTGTCTCATAGATGCAGACACCGTGCATCTCATCTTCCAAGTCCAGATTCGTGGCCATTGAGACACAGTAATCTGATGCTTTATCTCTATACTCCAAATGTCTCGTAGACCAGTCTTTTGTTTCTTATTCAAAAATTCAGATATTAATTTGTACCACTGAGCGGCCTGGTGTTCCAGGAAATCCATCTGGAAGCATAGGACTGGCAAACTGTACTGATTTTTAAGATTTTGCCAACCAGGAAACCCCTTCTGAATGGCTTGCTTCAACTGCAACCACCTATAATTTTGAGATTTAGCAATACCAAATGACCTGAGCTAGCTATAAAGATTGTAAATGCAATTTAATAATGTCCACAGCTGCATCTTGGGGGATGTTTGTGTAAAGGGATGTAATATCAAGTGTAACCAGCAGGGATTGAGAAGAGATATTTTCAGTATGAAAACCAGACAAAAATGCAATCATGTGGTTAGTATCTTTCACATACGATGTAATCTTAGGCAGATTTTTTAACTGTAAATCAATAAATTCAGAAAGTGGTTCAGAAATAGATCTAATGCCTGCCACAATAGGATGGCAAGGAGGATTTGTAGATGACTTATGGATCTTAGGAACAAAGTATATTACCGGAATTTTTGGATGTTAGCACTGCAAAAAATTAAACTCCCCATCTAATATAATAAAACGTTAGGCCGCGCATGCGTACTCCCATCGCGTGCTTCCATTTTCAGTGAGATGTAGGGCACCTCAGGTAGAAGTGCGCATGCGCGCGAAACACTCTCTCTCCTCCCCCGAAGCGGATGTCGAACACGGCGGCTGTCGGCCCGTGCTGTTTTTTGGTCTGCCCTGCTCCTTGCCTGACGTCCTCTCTCCTCCTCCGAGGCGGATGTCGGACGCGGTGGCTGTCTCCCCCGAGGCGGATGTTGGACACGGCGGCTGTCGGCCGTGCTGTTCTTCAGTCTGCCCTGCTCCTTGCCTTACTATATTTTTAAGTTGAAAGACGAGGCATCGGCTCCTCTCAGGATCCCCACCTGCGTCGGAAGTCCAATGCAGTCGGGGATCTTGAGAGGAGCCGCCGCCGCCGTGTCTTTCAACTTAAAAATATACTAAGGTAAGGAGCAGGGCAGAACGATCTTCAAAATGGCCGCAACTACAAAGTTAACATCCTGCTGTCGCAGACTATACCTTCCCTCTCTGCACATACTAACAACAAACATTCCGCTTCAGAACTTCCCCTGGGGTCTTTTTAAAAGTCCAAACACTCTCCTTTTCACTCTCAGGAGGTGAGATGGGAAAGGAAGAGTTATAACACAGTCTGGAGCATTCCCAATGTAGCCGAGGCTGAAAGGGTTCACCAGGCACATTGCCATTTGTGATGCAATACAGGAGAGGATAAGCAGTGGTGCGGTAGGTTGGTTATGATTTGATATTTTGTATTTTGCTTATGAGGATATGCTAAGGGTTATTTTACAGCTGCTTTAAATTGTTAATGAGGCCAGTGACTAGACCGTGCAGGGGGAGCAGGAAGAAGGTGATGATGGACAGGGGGGAGGTAAAACAAAGGGGCTGCTGCTGGATAAGGTGAGCAGTGATGGAGTGGTGGAGGACACAGGGGAGGTAAAAGGAAGGGATAATGGACGGGGAGCAGGCAAGGGGTGGTTGTGGACAGCCAAGGGAAAAAAACCCCAAAAAAACACAGAAAGCAGCTTAGGAGAGAGAAAAAGAAATAAAGACAGACACACACACACATATATTCTAGCACCCGTTAGAAAGTTGTCATGTTCCTCTTAAACACAATCTAACAAAAGAACAACATGTAGCTATAATATCGCTAGCCTCTGATTATGATATTATTATACGTCCCGCTGATAAAGGTGGCAGAATAGTTATGATGGATATGTCCATGTATGTAGAAGAAGCCAAGCGCCAGTTATCAGAGTCTCATTATTACATGGAAATAGATCATGACACTACGGAAGAACTGAAGGATTTTATATCCCATTTACTAGTTAGTGCTTTTGAGAAGGGTATTATTACAAACTAGTCTTATAGCCCATTAACGGGTGCTAGAATATATGTGTGTGTGTCTGTCTTTATTTCTTTTTCTCTCTCCTTAGCCGCTTTCTGTGTTTTTTGGGTTTTTTTTTTTTTTTCCTTGGCTGTCCACAACCACCCCTTGCCTGCTCCCCGTCCATTATCCCTTCCTTTTACTTCCCCTGTGTCCTCCACCACTCCATCACTGCTTACCTTATCCAGCAGCAGCCCCTTTGTTTTACCTCCCCCCTGTCCATCATCACCTTCTTCCTGCTCCCCCTGCACGGTCTAGTCACTGGCCTCATTAACAATTTAAAGCAGCTGTAAAATAACCCTTAGCATATCCTCATAAGCAAAATACAAAATATCAAACCATAACCAACCTACCGCATCACTGCTTATCTTCTCCTGTATTGCATCGCAAATGGCAACGTGCCTGGTGAACCCTTTCAGCCTCGGCTACATTGGGAATGCTCCAGACTGTGTTATAACTCTTCCTTTCCCATCTCACCTCCTGAGAGTGAAAAGGAGAGTGTTTGGACTTTTAAAAAGACCCCAGGGGAAGTTCAGAAGCGGAATGTTTGTTGTTAGTATGTGCAGAGAGGGAAGGTATAGTCCGCGACAGCAGGATGTTAACTTTGTAGTTGCGGCCATTTTGAAGATCGTTCTGCCCTGCTTCTTGCCTTAGTATATTTTTAAGTTGAAAGACACGGTGGCGGCGGCTCCTCTCAAGATCCCCGACTGCATCGGATTTTCGACGAAGGTGGGGATCCTGAGAGGAGCCGCTGCCTTGTCTTTCAACTTAAAAATATAGTAAGGCAAGGAGCAGGGCAGACCGAAGAACAGCTCGGCCGACAGCCGCCGCGTCCGACATCCGCCTCGGGGGAGACAGCCGCCGCGTCCGACATCCGCCTCGGGGGAGGAGAGAGGACTTTAAGCAGACCAAAAAACAGCACGGGCCGACAGCCACCGTGTCCGACAACCGCCTCGGGGGAGGAGAGAGAGTGTTTCGCGCGCATTCGCACTCCTACCTGAGGTGCCCTACATCTCACAGAAAACGGACGCACGCGATGGGAGTGCGAATGCGTGGCCTAGCGTTTTATTATATTAGATGTTGTTCTTTTGTTAGATTGTGTTTAAGAGGAACATGACAACTTTCTAACTGGGAAATATCCCATTCAACTAACTGTTCAAAAGCGATAATATGTACATCAAAGGGCCCAGGAGGGCACCAAGTAGAATTATTTCTTCTCAACAAAACAGGAAAGGCCTCCTGAGATTGATCCCAAAGGCTGGTCTTGAAAAAATGTTTTAATTTTAGTTTTCTAATGAACTTATACATATGTATTCTTGTATCTAAAGGATCATAATGTTTGCTATGGAACAAAGAACAAAAGTGGATTTATAGGTTGAACACTTTATCTCCAGCAGGCTTAAATAATGAGATTGAGTGGCAAGCCTTTTTGACATCAGAAATATAATTACCACTTGTCTCTAGTATTCAGCTTTTTTATTCCCGTAGACTGGCTTTTCAAGCGATTTTATAAAATTTTTTCTATCTAGGAGCCGTCGCAGACGGCTCATTGCAGTGGCGAATTTTGACGTCGCTCATACTTTGCTGCTACTCTACAGTTTTTTGTGACTTTTTTTTATTCCCCTTTTTTTACCATGGACCCCTGACGAAGGTTTGTCCGAAACATGGACCGTGTCGGGTCCCTTGATTGGTAAAAGGGTTTGCATATAATTATTTTGTCACAATAAATTTTGCCTACGTCTTGTACAGATCTGCAGTTTTGTTTTGTTTGCTCTCGGTTGTTTTTTACTGCAGTTTAGGTTGGAACCCTTTTCCTTGTTTTGTTTGTCTGTTAACCAGTTCATCACTTTGGGTTCTAACTTCAGCCCATCAAGTTTGTTCAAGAGCCTCTTATGAGGAACCATGTCAAAGACTTTGCTGAAATCTATACTATTGTTAAACTACCACCCTCGTGTACTGGTTTTAGCACAGGCTATTAATTATTTTAAAACCAGGAAGGCAAATGCTAGCCAATATTCAATGGCTGAATTTCAATACTAGACATGTAACTTTTATCACTGCCCATATCTTAGGTCTAACTGCATCCACTTTCCAGATGGACAAATTTGTTCACAGATAAAATGGCCAAATTTATCTGTAGAACTGTTAGAATGTTTTTTAAATATCTGTGTGGTTGATACTGCCATCAACCATGCAAATAAATGCTTTTGAATTTTGGTTTCACTGAACTTGAGCATAAAAAGTGGACACTTTAATCAGGATAAATTGTAAAGGAAAAAAAATTCAGTTTGGATTTTTTAAAAAGGTTCTCACTTCCCAGATAGTGAAAATGCGATATGGGAGCCTTTTACATCCTCAATCAGTTAAAAAGTTTTGAATTCAATCAATCCTCTCCTGTTGTGGGGTTCTATAATTTGCTGGAGCTCTGGAAGGTCATCTTTTGTTGATCAAAAGCTTTTGACTTTGTCAGCCATGCTTTACTTCTCCATATACTGTATTAAGTACCATGGGGGTTTCCTGCCACTGTATTTCACTGTCTTGTTCTCATTTTTGTCTATTTCATCAAAAAGGAATAGGCATAGTTCATACCTGTAATTTTCTCATTATTTAAGCATACTAGCAAGAACAGCTCTGGATTTTATGTTGGGCTTCCTGGCCTTTTAATTTAATAATAAATTATAGTCCATTTTTCAAATCCTAATGCGAGACATAAGTATTCCTGATATGAAGCTTAGGCCATGATTGTTTATTCAATAAGGAATATACAGCAACTCGCTACTGAGCATGATGGTCAGCACAAATAGCTATTAACTTTAAATAGATGGCTTTCATGGTAGATCTCAGGCTATTAAAAGTGGTATTTTACACAACAAATTTATAGGCAAATTATTTTTCCCCATCAATGTTTGTATCTTTTATATGTTTCTTGGGCTTGATGTATGTCTGATAAATATTCATAAATGTAATTATGTATTTTTTGTGTTACTCCAGACTTGAAATACTGCTTAATTCTGGAAGGCCCAAAATTTGATAGAAGATTAAAATCATGGGGCATGGCTTGACTATCATGGCGACCAGACGCACTGACTAAGCTCTTCACAACGGCATCCTGAAAGTATCCTCATGCTGCTACACTGCATCACAGATTGCACTGAAATTGATCAGAAAATCACCACAAATTGCCTTCTATTTACAATATGTCTTTGGCAAAAAATAATAAGGGTAAACAAATCTCGGCTCAAGTGCCCATCGGGAAGTGGCCTAAACACAAGGTAACAACACCAGAAAAATCATTGCCAAAATCCATCAGCACACAATTGGATCGTTTGATTGCTGAAATGTGAGCCTTCAAAAATATAATGACAAAGCAAGTTGAAGAATCTCAACTAATTAGAACGGAAATTGAAACTCAACGTGCAATTCACTGACGCCAGGCACAGAATAGACACGCTAGAAAATTTTATGATGAAGCATGCTCAGAATGTTTCCCTTATCCCCCAACATGAATGAGACATTGTAGCACTGAAAACTGATCTAGAAGAACTAGCCAACAGGAGTCGTTGAAGCAACATCAGAATACTGGGCTTCCCTGAGGCTGCAGAGGGTTAGAACACCATTACTTTTCTGCAAAACCTTATCCCATCCTTGTTGGGCCTAAAGTTTGACATACCTCTGGAACTGGAATGGGTCCCGTCAAGGCCTTCCCCAAATCAGAAGGCCCCCAGACCTAACATAAGAACATAAGCATCGCCTCTGCTGAGTCAGACCACAGGCCCATCATGCCCATCAGTCCGCTCCAGCGGCGGCCCCCCAGGTCAGTGACCTGTAAGTGATCCTTTATTTAAGACATTTTGTTCTGTGTAGTACCCCTCTAACTATACCCTTCAATCCCCTTTTCCTTCAGGAACTTGTCCAACCCCTTTTTGAAACCCAAAATCGTACTCTGCTCTACCACCTCCTCTGGAATGGCATTCCAGGTATCCACCACCCTCTGTGTGAAGAAGAACTTCCTAGCATTCGTTCTGAATCTGTCTCCCTTCAATTTTTTTGAGTGCCCTCTTGTTCTTGTTTCCCCCACCAGTCTGAAGAATCTGTCCCTCTCTACCTTCTCTATACCCTTTATGATCTTGTAAGTTTCTATCATGTCCCCTCTAAGTCTCCGTTTTTCCAGGGAAAAGAGCCCCAGTTTCTCCAGCCTCTCAGCATATGGAAGGTTTTCCATGCCCCTTATAATTTTTGTTGCTCTTCTCTGGACTCTCTCGAGTGTTGCCATATCCTTTTTAAGGTACGGTGACCAGTATTGAACGCAGTATTCCAGATGCGGGTGCACCATTGCCCGATATAGCGGCAGGATAACTTCTTTAGTTCTGGTAGTGATTCCTTTTTTGATAATGCCCAACATTCTGTTCGCCTTCTTGGAGGCTGCTGCGCATTGTGCCCCCGGCTTCATTGTTTGGTCCACCAAAACCCAAAAGTCCCTTTCTAGGTTGCTTTTCCCCAATACCATTCCCCCCATCTTGTAGTTGTACATCGGGTTTCCTTCCCTATGTGCAAGACTTTGCATTTCTCTACATTGAAGCACATTTGCCATTTATTTGCCCATTCACTCAATTTGTTCAGGTTCCTTTGTAGTTCTTTACATTCCTGAACAGTTCTAATCCTGCTGGAGAGTTTTGTGTCGTCCGCAAATTTTATAACTTCGCACTTCGTCCCTACTTCAAGGTCATTAAAGAATATATTAAACAGAAGTGGTCCCAGCACTGACCCCTGCGGGACACCGCTCGTAACTGCTTCCCATTCAGAGTAGTGTCCCTTTACTCCTACCCTCTGCTTCCTTTCCGCCAGCCAATTACAGATCCATCTGTGCACATCCCCTTCCACTCCGTGGTTCCACAGTTTTCTTAGCAGGCGCTCATGGGGTACCTTGTCAAAGGCTTTTTGGAAGTCCAGATATATGATGTCTATGGGATCATCTTTGTCCAATTGTTCGTTTATCCCCTCGAAGAAGTGCAGTAGGTTTGTTTGGCAAGATCTTCCTTTACAGAAACCATGCTGGCTGGTTCTCATCAGATTATTTCTTTCTATATGCTCATTGATGCTGTCCTTGATTAATGATTCAGTCATCTTCCCCGGAACTGAGGTTAAGCTCACTGGTCTGTAGTTCCCCGGGTCGCCTCTGGATCCCTTTTTGAAGATAGGTGTAACATTCGCTATCCTCCAGTCCTCCGGGATTACCCCTGTTTTCAAGGATAGGTTGCAAATCTTCTGTAGTAACTCCGCTATTTCATCTTTGAGCTCCTTCAGTATTCTCGGGTGGATTCCATCTGGTCCCGGCAATTTGTCAGTTTTTAATCTATCTATCTGTATGAGTACGTCTTCAAGGCTCACCTCTATTGATAATAATTTTTCCTCTTGATCCCCCTTGAAGGTTTTTTCCAGATTCTTCACGTTGGATGTGTCCTCTTTCGTGAAGACTGACGAGAAGAACGTGTTTAGTCTGTCTGCCACCTCCTTTTCCACTCCTTTCCTGCCTCCCTCATCCAGGGGTCCCACTTCCTCCCTCGACGGGTGTTTTCCTTTCACATATCGAAAGAATGGTTTAAAATTCCATGCCTCCTTGGCAAGTCTCTCCTCATACTCTTTTTTCGCTGTTCTGACCACGTGGTGACATTCTTTTTGATGTTTCCTGTGCTCTTTCCAGTTTTCCTCGGTTTTATCCTTTTTCATATTCTTAAATGATTTTTTCTTGTCTCCTATCACCTTCTTAACTTCATTGGTTATCCATGCCGGGTCTTTTGTTTGATTCTTTTTGCTCCATTTTCTAAATCTGGGTATATACAGGTTTTGCACCTCGTTTACCGTGTCCTTGAATAAAGTCCAGGCTTGCTCCACCGTTTGTGTTTTCCTGGAGCTGTTCTTGAGTTTTCTCTTTACCATTTGCCTCATGGTGTCATAGTTCCCTTTCTTGAAGTTGAACGTTCTTGCAATGGCTCTCCTCCCCTTTGGCATTTCTATTTCCACTTTGAATCAGATCATGTTGTGATCACTGTTTCCCAATGGTCCTATTACTTCCACTTCTTGGGTAGGTCCTTCCAGCCCGCTGAGGATTAAATCCAGTATAGCTGCCCCTCTTGTTGGTTCCTTGACAAGCTGCTCCAAGAAGCAATCCCGTACAGCCTCCAGGAACTCTGTTTCCTTGGAATATTTTGAAGCTCCATGGCTCCAGTCTATCCTGGGATAGTTGAAATCTCCCATAATTATGGCGTTTGCGTTTTTACATTCTTGCCTCAATTCGGCCCTCAGTTCTTCATCCATTGCCTCTGTTTGTCCAGGTGGGCAGTAGTACAGTCCCATCTTTATCTCGGTTCCCTTTCTTCCTGGTATTTTAACCCATATTGATTCCGGTTGGTCATTTCCAACTGCTGCATCCACTCCGGTCGAGTGAATGGTATTCTTTATATAAAGTGCTACTCCTCCCCCTTTCTGATGCGTCCTGTCTCTTCGGTAGAGCTTGTACCCTGGCAGTACTATGTCCCATTTGTTTGCTTCGTTCCACCACGTTTCCGTGATTGCTATGACGTCTAGGTTCTCATCTTTGGCCATGATTTCTAGTTCACCCATTTTGTTCTTCAGGCTTCTTGCGTTGGTGTACATACAATTTAAGTCTTGATAGTTTTGGTTTTTTGTTACTTTCCCTTGCGGTTTGTTGTCCTTGCCGTCCCATTCCTGTCCTGCAGACTCCTGTTCATTGTCACTTATGTTATCCCCTTGTGATACGTTCTTATTTTCCTCCTTTTTTTCCTTCCCTTCCTCTTGTTTCTTTTAGTCCTCCCCTTGTAGTAGACTCCTTTTAACCTCCTCATGATTCGTCTGGTTCTGTTGGCATTTCAACACCTGTTTTGTGTCTTTGGTGTTTTCCCAGCACTTTCCCCACGCAGTATCCTTTTGGGATACTGTCTTCCAAATCATCGATGCCTGGTCGACTGACTGCTTTCCCCTTCTTCTTAGTTTAAAGCTTGTTCTATTTCTCTCCTGACGTTGTTTGCTAGTAGTCTAGTTCCTGCCTTGCTCAGGTGTAGTCCATCTTTCCTATCATGGCCAAAGTGCTGAGATATCATACAGCCAGAAAGGAAAAGAAACAGCTTCTATATCAAGGTAAAAAAGATCCTTTATGTACCTGATTTAGCAAAATCAACGGCGGCCCGCAGGAAGCTTTTTCTGCAGCAGCGACAAGATCTCAAGGACATAGGAGCTAGATTCAGCCTTCTTTACCCGGCCAAAATATTGATCACTTACAACAAAACAGTTACTTATCTGGAACCAGCTGAACTTCAGCAATATATAGATTTACAAAAAAAAAGAAATAAAAAGGCTCCAAATGGTTCAAAACACTGCAGTAAAAATTTTATTTAATGCAAAGAAATATGATCATGTCATGCCTCTTTTACACAAAGCTCATTGGCTACCTATAGAGAATAGGATTCTACTAACCTTCAAAACGAGAGTAAATAGCCAGCCAGAATTTATTAATAATTTGCTTATCCCCTATAATCAAACTAGGACCCTACGATCTACTGCGCATAATCTCCTTACTGTTCCCTCATTGAAACATATCAATACAATGAGGACCACAATTTTTTGCTGTTAATGCTCCCTTTCTCTGGAACAGTATCCCCAACTACCGTATTTTCACGCAAATAACGCGCACCCGTATAAAACGCGCACACGGGTATAGCGCGCAGAAATCACGACGATATGTACAAAAACTTTGGTATACCGCGCTCACGGGTATACCGCGCATGCTGCCCGACGCTCCTTTCGCCCGCCCTGACTTTCCGTGCGCTGTCCCGACTCTCCGTTCACCCCCCCTGACTTCCGTGCACTGTCCCCCCTTGAAGGTCTGTCCCCATCCTGAAAGCCTGATGCCCCCCCGACGTCCGATACATCCCTCCCCCCCCGAAGGACCGCCGACTCCCCAACAATATCGGGCCAGGAGGGAGCCCAAATCCTCCTGGCCACGGCGACCCCTAACCCCACCCCGCACTACATTACGGGCAGGAGGGATCCCAGGCCCTCCTGCCCTCGACGCAAACCCCCCTCCCCCCAACGACCGCCCCCCCCAAGAACCTCCGACCGCCCCCCAGCCGACCCGCGACCCCCACGACCCCCCCACCCCCCTTCCCCGTACCTTTGGTAGTTGGGCCAGAAGGGAGCCCAAACCCTCCTGGCCACGGCGATCCCCTAACCCCACCCCGCACTACATTACGGGCAGGAGGGATCCCAGGCCCTCCTGCCCTCGACGCAAACCCCCCTCCCCCCAACGACCGCCCCCCCCAAGAACCTCCGACCGCCCCCCCAGCCGACCCCCACGACCCCCCCACCCCCCTTCCCCGTACCTTTGGTAGTTGGCCGGACAGACGGGAGCCAAACCCGCCTGTCCGGCAGGCAGCCAACGAAGGAATGAGACCGGATTGGCCCATCCATCCTAAAGCTCCGCCTACTGGTGGGGCCTAAGGCGCGTGGGCCAATCAGAATAGGCCCTGGAGCCTTAGGTCCCACCTGGGGGCGCGGCCTGAGGCACATGGTCGGGTTGGGCCCATGTGCCTCAGGCCGCGCCCCCAGGTGGGACCTAAGGCTCCAGGGCCTATTCTGATTGGCCCACGCGCCTTAGGCCCCACCAGTAGGCGGAGCTTTAGGATGGATGGGCCAATCCGGCCTCATTCCTTCGTTGGCTGCCTGCCGGACAGGCGGGTTTGGCTCCCGTCTGTCCGGCCAACTACCAAAGGTACGGGGAAGGGGGGTGGGGGGGTCGTGGGGGTCGCCAGGGGGATCGCGGGTCGGCTGGGGGGCGGTCGGAGGTTCTTGGGGGGGGGCGGTCGTTGGGGGGGAGGGGGGTTTGCGTCGAGGGCAGGAGGGCCTGGGATCCCTCCTGCCCGTAATGTAGTGCGGGGTGGGGTTAGGGGGTCGCCGTGGCCAGGAGGGTTTGGGCTCCCTTCTGGCCCAACTACCAAAGGTACGGGGAAGGGGGGTGGGGGGGTCGTGGGGGTCGCCAGGGGGGTCGCGGGTCGGCTGGGGGGGCGGTCGGAGGTTCTTGGGGGGGGGCGGTCGTTCGAGGGAGGGGGGTTTGCGTCGAGGGCAGGAGGGCCTGGGATCCCTCCTGCCCGTAATGTAGTGCGGGGTGGGGTTAGGGGGTCGCCGTGGCCAGGAGGGTTTGGGCTCCCTTCTGGCCCGATATTGTCAGGAAGTCGGCGGTCCTTCGGGGTGGGGGTGCGAGTGGTCCTGCCGGGGGGGGGGATGTATCGGACGTCGGGGAGTCGGCCGGGCAAGAGGGCTTGGGCTCCCTCTTGCTCCGATCGTGGATGCGGGTGCGGGTGGGAGCGCGTGCGAGCGGTCGTTCGGGGTGGGGGTGCGAGCGGTCCTGCTGGGGGGGTGAATCGGGCGTCGGGCGGGGTGGGAACTATGTTTTAAAACTTTTGTATACCGCGCTCACGCATATAACGCGCGAGGGGTATGCGCGGTGGGTAAAAACGCGTATAACGCGCGCGTTATATGCGTGAAAATACGGTACTTGCGGGAAAATACAACACTTATCAAATTTAAGGTGATGCTAAAGACATCCTTTTCCGTGATGCCTTTGTAACCTAAACTGTCCTTTTAAGGATGACTTAGTTTTAAGAAATATTTCTACTTTCAGTTCCCCAAACTCTTGTTCTTCCCCTTAAGTGTTTTATTTTCTCTCTATCAATTGTAGTTCCAATCCCTTTTTCCCTTCTGCTCCCGTTCGTCCTTAAATCGTTTTTTTCCCTTGGTTTGTATTATATTTTAATTGGTATATTGTTATGGCATTTTTGAGTACCACCTAGAAGGTTGGAGTGGGTGGTATAAAACATTCTAAATAAACTTGAATCAATCAAAATGCAATAATTGCTGTTTTACTGCTGTCTAATCTACTTTCTCTCCACAGCTGTGTAGGACTTTTCAAGATATACTGGTTATTATTATGCTGTATGTGATGGCTCTGTCAGATGCGATGGATAGCCAGTGAGGCTTCAATCCCACCCAGATTCTATTTTCATGGTTAAAATGTCATTACTCTGGCGCTTTTTGCCTTTGGAAGTCATGATATTTTGTTCTTTTTGTCTGTTCGGGAAGTTTTGGTGTTATACTTCTTTTATATATCAGGATTTGCATAGCTGTTCTCTTTAATGCAAATGTATCTACTTTTTGTGTATTATTAACTAAGATTTTCATATTAGAAATTTATTATTAATATCCACATAATATCCTTCAATGTCAATGGACATTCGCTGTATTAAATGCAAAAAAGTATCTAATTATCTGAGATCCTTGAATCCTGATATCATCATGTTTCAAGAAACTCACCTCTCAGTCTGATAGTGCTAAAACTATGATTAAGGGATATAATGCTCCCTACTTTTCTCCTGCCTTGAGAAAAAAGAATGGAGTCTCTATTTACATTAAATTCTCATTGCCCATTACAGTAACATCACAAGAAACTAACATGAAGGGAAGATGGTGTTTCTTACAAATAACACTTCATAATAAATCTCTAATATTACTCAGCCTATATGCTCCAGTTTCAGACTCCTCCGAATTCTATCATTCCCTTCAAAATTTATTTCTCAACTATCCAGGCATTCCCATCATAATGGGCGGAGACTATAATTAACCCCTGGACTTTATTCTAGACAGAACATCCAACTGTCATCCTTCCAAATCTAGGACACTGGAAGAAATTAAAACCTTAATGGCAAATTATGACCTACTAGACCCTTGGAGAACCTTACACCCTATAGGCTGTGAATATAACCACTGTTCTGCTCCACATAGCACCCACGCTAGATTAGATTACTTTCTAATTTCATCCTCATTGTCCACAGACATAATCAATGCTACTAACCACTCTATCCGTATCTCAGACCTGTTTTTCTTTGCATTAAATTTTGTGATATTACAAAATCCAAACATAGCTGGAGACTCAACAATTTCCTTTTGTCTGATGAAAACATTATTGAAAAACTTAGAATCTTCACAGAAGAATTCTTTAATAATAACTCTTCTCCTGCAATATCAGCAGCTACAGTTTGGGAGGCATATAAGGCTACCTTGAAAGGAGAGGTGATAAGCCTGATGGCATGGCAAAAGAAGCAATGAGAAACAACTCAAAGATTTAGAAGCGGGTATCAAATTACTTGAAACTGAATTTATAACCAATCCTACTAATTTAACATTCCGCTCCCAGCTTACCAAAAAAAGATATGAATATAATACAATGACTTCCCGCCTAGCAAATAATGACATTTTCCTCTTAAAATCAGGCCAATATATTGGCAGAAATAAAATGGGCAGATCATTAGTTCAATATCTCAGAGGAAAAAAAGAAAGAATTAATATTGCCTCTATCAATGACCCCCATAACCAAGCCCAAATGGATCTAGTAGGTATAAGGTCTGAATTTGAAAACTTCTATTCCCAACTATTTAAATCTGACTTAACATCCTCAACGGACGATATATCACAATATTTAAATAATATTTCTCATCCTATTCTATCGACCCATCTCAAGGAAGAATTAGAATCACCAATAACAGCACTAGAAATTCTTTTAACAATTTCAAAACTACTCTCCAATAAATCTCCTGGGCTACATGGCATCACAAGTGAATACTATAAGATATTCACTTCACAATTATGTACACATCGACTCTCATACTACAATTTCATACATGATCATCGAATCGCCAACAAAATTTTGCTGAAGCCACCATAGTAATTTTCCCCAAGCCAGGCAGAGACCCTACTCAGGTGACTAATTATAGACCGATTTCCATACTAAATTCAGATTGTAAGATCCTTGTGAAAATTTTGGCAAATCAGATAAATAAAGTAATAGAACTTCTGATACCACCTGATCAAGTGGGTTTTATTAAGAACTGCTATATTGGAGACAATCTTAGAATTTTTCATAATGTAAATGACTTAACCAAAACCGTCTCGGAGCCTGTGGTGGGACTCACTATCAATGCTGAAAAAGCTTTTGACAGGGTCGATTGGAGTTTCCGACTGCAGGTTCTGAAATGGTTTAATTTCAGAGAGGGCTTTGTATCCTGGATCCACTCTCTTTATTGGCAGCCATCTTCTAAAATTTTAATAAATGGATCCCTCACAAACTCTATTTTACTGCAGAGAGGAACACGTTAAAGTTATCCTCTCTCCCCTCTTTTATTTAATCTCTTCCATGAACCCTTATTAGCTGCAATAAGACAATCCGAATCAATACAAGGTATCCCCTCTTCAACAAGACAGCTCAAAGTAGCCGCTTATGCAGATGATATCAAGCTATTTCTTCGCAATCCTATAACCTCTCTTATAGCATTTATACATCTAATCTAATCTAATCTAAACCTTAGGTTTGTATACCACATCATTTCTACATTCGTAAAGCTCGACACGGTTAACAAGAGTTAGGGTAGAAAGGAACTCCAATGGAGGGAAGAGGCAAAATGAGGAGAAAAATTTAGAGGACTAGAATGACCAGGGAGGGAGTAGGAGTTACGTTTTTGAGAAAAACCAGGTTTTCAGATGTTTACGGAAGAGTTGGAGGGAGCTCAGATTCCTAAGAGGGGAGGTAAGGTTGTTCCAGAGCTCAGTGATTCTGAAAGGGAGGGAGGAGCCGAGTTTTCCTACAAGGGAAATGCCTTTTAGAGAGGAAAAGGAAAGTTTCAGTTTTTGGGTGGATCTGGTGGAATTTGGGTTAGAGGAGTTCCAAGCGAGAGGAATGAAGGGAGGGAGGATGCCGTGTAGGATCTTGAAAGTGAGGCAGGCACATTTGAAGTGGACTCTGGAGATTATCGGAAGCCAGTGGAGCTTGGACAAAAGCGGTGAGACGTGGTCGAATTTGCTTTTTGCGAAGATAAGCTTAGCAGCGGTATTTCTGATTTATATTCCACTTACTGTGGATACAAGGTAAACTGGAAAAAATCTGTGGTCTTTCCACTTAATGATAAAGCAATTCAGTCAGCCACAAATAATTTAAAATTTTCACCTCCCCGATTAAATATCCACAAAGATCCAGCAATCACAATGGATACGAATATCTCCAAACTAAAAGAACTAGTCACCCAATCACTGTCTCAGTGGTCTCAACTTTACATCTCTTGGTGGGGTCGAATCTCTACTATTAAAATGACCCTAGCCCCATAGTTATTATATACCCTTTTGATGTTACCTAATATAAGTAAACCCTCTTTATATCGGTGGCTAGATCAAAAATTAAATGAGTTTATATGGAAACATAAAAAAACAAAAATTTCACTTAACAAATTGAAAGCTGCGAAACTTCATGGAGGGATCAATACCCCTGATTTCCATCGATATCACTTAGCATCCTTGGCTAAATATGGTTCTCACTGGGTTTTACATAATCCTAGTTTCAACTGTTTATTAGTTTTATAACATCATACAGAAAATGCATAAAATGTAATACAATAAAATCTATAAAAGCACTTCAATTCTACATATGAAACATTAAATCCTTTTCCTCCCAATTCCACCCTCTCATTTGTACTCTGGATGCGCTTTTGGAATTTGAAATTTAACAGGATCATATAAACCTTATTTAAAGATCTTTTATGTAAAGTTCCAATGGTCCCCAAATTTCCTAGAATCACCTAGTTTCTCTGCTAATATTTTCTCATATCGATAGTACAAACAGTCTCCCACCAGAAAGTTAAATTGAATCGATCCCATTATTTCCAATTTCTCATAATCATTTGTAAAGCAACTCCAGTCATAATAAGAAGAAGCTGATCCTTATGTTTTTTTAAGTGGACTCTTATTCATGATTGAGGTTCTAAACAGTATGGGGCTCATAATAATAAAAAAAAAAAAAGTCTAAAGTGGCCTAAATGGCTACTTGGACGATCAAAAAGCCTGATTGTCCAAGTACCCATAATCAAAGCTGGTTTTAGATGTATCTAAAACCAGCTTAAGCCTTTCCCTTGCCTCTAAAGGCACAAAGAGAAAAGAGGCATTTTTAGAGGAGGGGAAAGGGAGGGAGGTGGGCTGACCTACACCTAGGCGTGCAGCAGGTATAACCAAAACTTTAGGCAGGTTGCCTAGTCGGCACTTATACGTTTTGAATTAGACCAAGTCAAAACAGGTATAAGTGCCGAAAAGGGGCCGCTGAGCTGATTGTGGCTGCTGCGATCAGCTCAGTGGCCCCAGCAACCTACCTGCCTACCCCCTACAGCAATGATCGCAGCAGGATAGATGACTCCTCCCCTGCCGCGATCCACCCTTCCCCCCAACAACGATCAGGGCAAGAGGGAGCCCAAGCCTTCCTGCCCCGCGGCACCCCCGACCTCCCCGACACTATCAGGACAGGAGGGAGCCCAAGCCTTCCTGCCCTGCGACACCCCCGACCTCCCCGAGACTATTGGGGCAGGAGGGAGCCCAAGTCCTCCTGCCCCTTGGCACCCCCGAACCCCCAATGAAGATCGGGGCAAAAGAAAGCCCAAGCCCTATTGCCCCGCGATCCCCAACCCCCCCCCCCCCGAGTCCGATGTGGCCAGGAGGGAGCCCAAGCCCTCCTGGCCCTATGATTTCCAACCCCCCTCACCCCCCACAAACCGGCCAGGAGGGAGCCCAAGCCCTCCTGGCCCGGCGACAACCCCTAACCCCCACCCCCCACTAAAATACGGGCCTTCCTACCCTCAACGCAACCCCCCCACTGGCCCCTCCCATCCCCCCACTGACCCGCGACCCCCCCCGCCAACCCCATGACCCCCACACCCCCAATCCCACCCCCCATACCTTGAAATCATTGGCCAGATGGATGGGTACCAAGCCCGCCCATCCAGTAGGCCAGCCATCTTAGGAATGGGGCTGGATTGGCCCAGCCGGCTCAAACCCCACCCACATTTGGGGCCTGAGGAGCCTGGCCAACCAGAATAGGCCCAGGAGTCTTAGGCTCCTCCTGTGGGTAGGGCCTTAAACACATGGGCCGGGCTGGGTCCATGTGCCTAAGGCCCCACCCACAGGAGGGGCCTAAGGCTCCTGGGCCTGTTCTGGTTTGCCTAGGTGCCTCAGGGCTGCGTTAGGGCTTCAACTTGCGGAATAGCACGTGCTACATTGCCACACTTGCTAGACCTTAATGCCAGCATTGAGCTGGTGTTAGTTCTAGAAGTGTAGTGCACGGTAATTTCCTGCATGCGCTAAAAACGCTAGCGCACCTTAGTAAAAGAATCCCTCAATGTTCATTCCCTCACATCTTAAGAAATTCACCCTATTTCCTGCAACAATAAAGGCCTTACGCACCCTTGACCTCTTAGCCTCCCAATCCATTTTTAATCATAAAAACATGGCTTTATGGAATAATCCTGTCATTAAAAAAAAAAAAGATATTTGAATTGGAAAAAATAGAGGGATAATGGAGTCTGCCAAGTACATCAGTTATTTCAGGGAACTAACTTACTATCATTCACAGACTTATGTCTTA
Source organism: Geotrypetes seraphini (assembly GCF_902459505.1). NCBI lineage: Eukaryota > Metazoa > Chordata > Amphibia > Gymnophiona > Dermophiidae > Geotrypetes > Geotrypetes seraphini. Next base: position 141,575,745 of record NC_047088.1, on the reverse strand, counting down.
GGTTTCCTGCTATGTCAGCTAATCACAATCAGTGGCTAACATTAACTTTACTTCTTCCATCTATACAATTTTCGGAAGTTCCATGACTTTGGAAATGGAGCACCACTGTGATGTTTTCAGGGTACAGCAACCTCTTTCTTTTATAAAATACTGAGAGATTCAAAGTTTCAGCCATCTTCAGATATCGAAAGCAAACGGTAAACAAGTACTTAATGTAGAACTAACTAATACTGAATGGACCCGATTCTGGTCCAAAATTAACAGGCCTCTTCTTTCGGCTAGTATGTCACAATTTTTGTTATTTATAATGTGGCGTGCAGTGTGGACTCCATATAAGATGAAAAAAGCCATTGTTCAACAGCTCACGGTACATATGATTTATGCCTGTCCTCGGATCCAACATTGCTGGTCATAGATATGGTCTTGTATAAGTGATATTTCAAATTGTACTGCAGATCTTTCATTTGATATCATTATAATGTGCTCTTTGCACCCCTGCTTTTATAATAGCTTTTGTGAGCCACAACTGATTGATATAATGATATCTGTCGTCATACAAGAAGTCCTACAAAATTGGAAATCTGCTTCATTAATAAATTACACCTTTTGGTGGAACTCTTAGTTTGTATAAACATTTTGAGCAATATGCAGCTGACAAACTTCATCTTCAACCTTCGACCCATTTCAGAGATATCTGGAAACCCATTGACATTTATTTACAAACTGTTTAACAGACTTCTGTATATATAGCTATTATAATTTGCCTGATATGTTTCTATTATGTTACTGATATTCCTGAACCGTACTTATTACATGATGTTTCATTTTCATTAATCTTCAATAAAAAGATTGAACTTAAAAAAGATTAAAATCATATACACCAAAAGAAACAGACACAAAACTGAATGCAGTTGCAGGCAGAGGGTCAACCAGTTGACACACCTAAACACCGCCAAAGGCCAAACTGAAAAAATGGGTTTAAACCTTAGAAAGGATGAATATGGAAGAACAGGTCATTCCAGATTTTAGGGGCTAAATAATAGAATGCTGAATGTTTGGGACCTGACAATACCAGTTGTTGAGAATCTAGTGACCTTAAGGCCATAGAGGGGAGTATAGGGTTTCTGTATCATAAGAACATAAGAACATAAGCAATGCCTCTGCCAGGTCAGACCCGAGGTCCATCGCGCCCAGCAGTCCGCTTACGCGGCGGCCCAACAGGTCCAGGACCTGTGCAGTAATCCTCTATCTATACCCCTCTATCCCCTTTTCCAACAGGAAATTGTCCAATCCTTTCTTAAACCCCAGTACCGTACTCTGCCCTATTACGTCCTCTGGAAGCGCATTCCAGGTATCCACCACCCGCTGAGTAAAGAAAAACTTCCTAGCATTTGTTTTGAATCTATCCCCTTCCAATTTTTCCAAATGCCCGCTTGATAGACTGGTATAGTTCCTTACGGATGGGTAATATACCTCACTGCTACCAGCAGGTGGAGACTGAGATCAAACTTGTATATCAGTAAAACATCCCCTGTACTAATCCAGTCTTCCTCAATCTCCTGTAGCAGGTGGTAGGCTAATTTCGGCTTTCCTCTTAGCCCTGTTGGAATTTTGTTTCTGCACTCCTGGTTCCAAGTGCTCATTATGATCCATACGTTAGTCATGGCCGGCCTGCGCAAGCGTGTGCAGGCCGGAGCAATGAGGCAGCCTCGTCAGCAGCAGATGCCGGCGGCCAGGGTGTCTCACAAGTCGGCTTCAGATCGCGGGGAAGCCTGGGCTTCCCCCAACGCCCACACAGAGGGTTCCCCAGCTGCTGACGGTCAGGAACTCCGATTTTGGTGGTTTTCAGTCCATTTCAGCGGGAACCTCCTCCTTCCTCTCAGGTAGCCCATGTGACCTTCCCCCTGTTCTGGACATACAGGGGCAAGGTTTGGCAGGGTCCCCTGCTGGGGCAGGGAGTCCCTTGGAGCTGTCGGGGGTCTTCCCCCCCCTGAATTTATAATAGCACTTTGAAAATCTTATGTGCTGGCGGCAGGAGTTTCCTTGTCCACTCTAGGGGTCTCAGGGCTTTATGTCCCTCGACGTCTTCCCCACACAGCGGCAGTTTTGCCCCCCTCTACTCCTCTCTCATCCAAATGCCCGAGGGTCTGTTGGGATGAGGTTTTTTTCCCCCAGAGGAGCAAGATGCACTTGATGAGAACCTGGACCCTTGAGGAGAATTCCAGGATCTTCTTGGGGGGGTCAGATTCCGCCTGTGAGGGGTTTTCAAGCACCCCCCCCAGCTGGCAAAGATGCGTCTCTGGTGCGCATTTTTCAGTGGGATGAGCCTCATTTGCATGAGGATAAGCTTAGGCCGCTGGCTCGAGGGACTGCTGTTCGTGGGCGTGTTTTCCACTATTTTTTCTCCGGTCGAGGGGCTGCTTCTTTTCAATCTTCTGGGCTCTCGAGGCAGGTTCTTCCAGCGCATACAGTCCTTTCATGGGTTCCCTGCCGCCCGTCCTGCCCAAAGACTCCTTGTTGGCATCCATCTTGGTTCCGGTGGGCTGAGAGACTTTTATTCACAGTGGGCAGCCATCACGTCTGATCAGTTGGTTCTGAAAATTATCTGGGATGGCTATGCTCTGGAGTTTTGCCCGTTCCTTGCCAGACCATTTTCTCACTTCTCCCTTGCAGGTGGCATGGAAGCAGCAGGCTTTTTGCAGATTGTTGGATCTCCATGCGGTGGTTCCTGTTCCCCCACAGGAGTGGGGCACAGGTTGGTACTCAATTTACTTTATGGTGCCAAAGAAAGCAGGGACCTTTCGACTCTGCGGTCTGTGATTCTGGCGGTTCAACCGAGGGAGTTTCTGACCTCCCCCTGACCGAGGCCTACTTACATCATCGCTTCCTGTGCTTTGTGATCTTGGGGCAACATTTTCAGTTCCGTGTTTTTCCCTTAGGGCTGGCCATGGCTCCGCGGACGTTCACCAGAGTGATGGTGGTTGTTATGGCGGCGTTGCAAAAAGAGGGCATTCTTGTTCATCCCTATTTGGATAACTGGTTGATTTGAGCCAAGTCGTTCCAGGAGAGCACTCGTGTCACGGCTCAGGTGGTGGAGTTCCTGCAGTCACTGGGATGAGTAGTCAAGCTTGCCAAGACATTTGTCCCCATCTCAGTGCCTGGAATATCTAGGGGTCCTGTTCGACACCTCCTTGGGTAAGGTCTTCCTTCCGGAGGCCTAGATAAGCAAATTGCAATCTCAGATTCGCCTGCATATGGCATCCCGGTGTCCTTGGGGGCAGGATTTCCTCCAAGTCTTGGGGTCGATGGTGGCCTCCCTCGATGTAGTGAGGGCCCACATGCGTCCTCTTCAGTAAGCTCTTCTTCAGAGGTGGTCACCTCAGAAGCACAGTCTGGATCACTCTTTTCCGCTTCCAGGCTTAGCTCGGGGCAGTCTTCATTGGTGGCTCCAGACCCTCCATCTTGTACAAGGGGAGAGACTGGACCAGCCGCAGTGGATGGTGTTTCTCACAGATGCCAGTCTTCTCAGTTGGGGGCAGTGTCTAGGTCACTCAGCTCAGGGCACCTGGTCCACGGAGGAGGCTTCTTGGTTGATCAATGTCTTGGAGACCAGAGCCATCCATCTGGCGTAGCTAGCCTTCCAGTCTTTTCTGATGGGCAAGTCAGTCAAGGTTCTGTCAGACAATGCCACGGCGGTGGCCTAAGTCAATCATTGGGGGGCACCAGGAGCACCTTGGTGGCACAGGAAGCAACTCTGCTCATGGTCTGGGTGGAGTCGCACCTTCAAGAAATAGCAAGAGTGGAGAATGTTCAAGCGGACTTCCTAAATTGTCACATGCTAGATCCCAGAGATTGGTGTCTAAGCCCTGTGGATTTTCAGTTGATATTGCAGTCTTGGGGTCAACCCCTCATGGACCTGATGGCTACTAGTTTCAACACCAAAACACCCTGCTTCTTCAGTCATCACAGGGACGATCAGGCCGAGGGCCTGGATGCTCTGGTTCAATCATGGCCAACAAAGGGGCTGTTGTATGTGTTCTCTCTGTGGCCATTAGTGGGCAGAGTGCTTCTCCACATAATTTTCCATCCAGGCCTAATGGTTCTGGTGGCTCCAGATTGGCCTCGGTGGCCATGGTACGTGGATCTGGTGAGGCATCGGTGGCGGATCTTCTTCCTCTGCCTCTCTTGGATGACCTTCCAATGTTTGATCTGGGTCCCTTTTTCTCTTATGGCTTGGCTCTTGAAAGGGGTCACCTAGGTAAGAAGGGGTATTCAGATAAAGTGATCTCCATTCTCTTGGGGTCCCGGAGGTTTTCCACCTCTCGGGTTTATGTGAGGGTTTGGCATCTCTTTGAGGAATGTTGTGCTGCGCGTGGAGTAGTTTCTTTTCACGTTTCGCTGCCTAACATCTTAGAGTTCTTGCAGGATGGCCTGGACAGGGGACTGGCTTGGTCTTCTCTCTGGGTTCGGCTTACGGCTTTGTCAGCCTTTCATGGGTTGTTGAAAGGTCAGTGTTTGTCTGCCATTCCTGAAGTGCTTCGTTTCTTGCGGGCAGCCAAATTGCTCAGGCTTCCCGTACGACCCTCTGTTCCTTCTTGGAATCTGCATCTGGTTCTGTCAGTTCTAGTGTGCCCTCCTTTTGAAATGCTCTTTGGTGGACCTTACTCTTAAGGTGCTCTTCTTGGTGGCCATTACTTCAGCTAGACGTGTTTCTGAGCTGTGGGTTTTCTCTTGTAGGGCTCCCTTCTTGGAGTTTTCTAGGGAGCGGGTTGTCTTGAGGCCTGTTCCTTCTGTTCTACCAAAGGTAGTTTCTCCTTTTCATGTCAATCAATTTGTAGTCCTCCCGGTATTGGGTAGTTGGGAGGACTCTTCTGCACAAGTTGGATGTCAGTCAGGTCCTTTGCTCTTATGTGCAGAGGACCCAGGAGCTGAGAAAATCAGTTCATCTTTTTGTCCTTCTAGCGGGTCCTTGGAAGGGGGATGCCGCTTCTAAGGCTACTATTTTGCACTGGATCAAGGAGATTATTGCTTCTGCTTATCTTCTGAAGAAGATGCCTGTTCCAGAATTTCTCAAGGCTCATTCCACTAGGGGTCAGGCAGCTTCTTGGGCTGAGTCTTCCCTAGTGCCTCCTGTGGATATTTGCAAGGCTGCAGTATGGTCTTCTCTGCATTCCTTTGTCAGACACTACCGTATGGATGTTCATGCGCGTCGGGATGCGGTATTCGGTGAACGTGTTCTGATGTCGGCCTTTCGGGGGTCCCACCCTGCTTTGGTACGTCCCATCTGTAAGGAACTATACTGGTCTATCAAGCGATACAAAACGAGAAATTAGGTTCTTACTTTCTAATTTTCTTTCTGTTAGCTTGTAGACCGGTATAGTTCCCCACCCTATCTGTCTTTGTGCGATGATTTTTGCTTGCGTGCAGATTTCAATTTTTCGGTGGGTTCTAGTATTTTTCTAGGGCAGGGAGAAGTAAGAACAGTGGCTATGGCTCAGCTGGCTTAGCTGGTGAGCTGTGGGGATGTTTTCTTTACCAGGTTTATGTTTTACACATGTTCCAACAGTGGTTTATAAGTATTTGCTATTTTCTTCACTGCTGTTCGGAGTGTGTTACTGTTTTCAGTTAAGAATTTTCCTAGATTCTGCTTGGCTATTCAGCAGATTGGATTAGTATAGGGGATGTCTTACTGATATTCAAGTTTGATCTCAGTCTCCACCTGCTGGTAGCAGTGAGGTATATAACCCATCCGTAAGGAACTATACCGATCTACAAGCTAACAGAAAGAAAATTAACAGGTAAGAACCTAATTTCTCCTTTGTTAGGAATGCGAGATAATGAGACAATCCTATATGGTAAGTTTTGTGAGGTAAGCAAAGAATTTTTGAAAAGACATGATTTTTGAACTGAAAGCCAATATAAATGAATAAATAGAGGTATCAGGTAAGAAATACGATCACCTGACACCTCTATGTATTCATTTACAATGGCTCCCAGTCAATTATTGTGTCTTTAAAAAAAATAAGGCAGAGAAGTCTTGCTGCTATGTTTTGAAGTCTGTAAATGTTTTGTTTGTGGAGAGGAAATAGTATAAATAACAGTGCAGGTGGGATATCAGGAAGGTTTGTAGAAGAGTGTGAAATGCTGGGAAATCACTGATGTAACAAAGATGAGCAGTCTACACAAAGTGAGGAAGCCTGCTTTAATTATTTCAGAAATTTGAGTCTGAAAGCTTTGTTTAGAATTTAAGTAATTCCCAGTTAGTGAAAAGAGGAGGCAGTAGTGAATAGAAGGTTAAAAATACTGGAATAAGTGATGGTTGAGGCAGGGGACCTGTTACACAACAGGCCACTGTTTTATTAGGGTTAAGAACTAATCTTTGATCTTCCAGCCATCTGGCAAGGGACTTGAGGCAGGACTGTAATAGCTGAAGGACAATATTAATATGTGAGGTTGGGAAGATTAAGAGAATATCATCTACATACAGAAATGCTTTGGTATTGTGCCACTGGATAAGGGTAGCTAAGGGACCAAGATAGATATTAAATAGTAGGGGGGGAAAGAATACAGCCCTGGGAAATACTATATGTGAGAGAGTGAGAATTGAAACTTGAGACTGAAAATTGACAGTGAAGGTGTGATCCTGTAAAAAAAGAAGCAGCAAACCAGTTGAGAACTGTTCCCAAGAGGCCAGTCTGTGATAACCCAGATAAGAAAAGTGAATGATTCACCATATCAAAACCAGCCAACAGGTCTAAGGATATAACTAATGAGATATTACCATTATCAATGACTGCATGCAGTTCACTAAAAAGAGCACCTACCTCAGCCTGCCTTGGATGCAAGATTGAAGATTTTTTTGACATATGATGAAATTTGCTCAAAGACTACTTTCTCAAGAAAGTACTCTACGGTAGCAATTGTCTTGTTTGTTTAGATTGTAAGCTCCTTCAAGCAGGGACAGTCTTCTTCGTGACTCAGTACAGCGCTGCGTATGTCTAGTAGCGCATGTCTGGTAGTATTTTATTTATTTATTTATTTATTCGATTTTTTTAGCCCGTCCTCCCAAAAGAGCCCAGAACGAGTTACAATGAATATATTGGTGCATTAAAATTATAAGTAAGATAGGTACTTAGAAATTAGTAGTAGTAGCAATTGTATAACATGGTGCCAAGATATAGGACCCACAATGGGGTATGCTTAGCACCAATTCTATAATGGTACTTAGGTAGGTGCACCTACTTCATTATAGAATAAAGCTGTGTTGGTGTGCCAAATTGCAGCTGTGCCCTCGTATGGCAATAAGTGCAGCAGAGCGTATTCTATCTGTGTGTATTGCATGGCCTGATCATACTTCACCCACATGTATGCCTTGCTTGCAGTAATGTGCTAAGCAACTTTGGCATAAATATATTTTGTGTTTATATTTTATGTATGTTTTAATTTATTTTGTATGTGTTATATTATTATTATAATCTATTTATTGGCAAACAAAATGCATCATAGAATATACAACATGAACCAAAGGTAAAAAAAACATACCCCCTTTTTTACAAAACTGCGATAGCAGTTTCTAGTGTGGGGAGCCGCGCTGAATGGCCCACATTGCTCTTGATACTCATAGAAACTCAATGAGCGTTGGGAGCAGCGCGGCCCATTCAGCGTGGCTCCCTGCACTAGAAACTGCTATCGCAGTTTCGTAAAAGGAGGCCATAGTAAATACACACAGGTAAAAAACAGTAAATACTCCAAAGATATACAAAGGTTAACAGCAAAAAACAGCAAGCACTAAACACAGGCCCCCCCCACTCCAAAAAAGCAACCATATCGGCTGCATTATGTACAGTGATATGAGCCATACTCTAATGGATTAGTTTTGTATACCACTTAGACTATTAAGATATTTCAGTATATAAATTTGTAAATAAATAAAATACAGATTTACTAAATATCTTTGACCTAATGAACCATGCCATCTGATCATGCCTTAAAAATTTGCTTTTATATGCATGTCTCAAAAGAATATGCAATTAACAATCCAATTTATATGTTTATATATTTATTAAACAGATATTCCTTGGGGCAGAGATAGGCAAAGTTTGAGGTTTGCTTGCTCAAATTAATATGACCGAGTTTTAATTTGCTGACTCGAACACTTTTTACAAAGTATGTTAACTAGAAATTTTATTTTGTATAAGCCTTATTACAACAGCTTCAGAAATCTCATATCAACCTCACAATATCCTAAGCATGCATAATTGCATGTGTTATGCTAATCAAGTTTTCTATTCCGCCTTTACCTATTCAGTTCAAGGTTGGATTACATTACAAGAGGTTGGATCAGTTACCCAGGAAGTTACAATAGACAGATTGACACGGACATTCAATAGAGTTGCTAGTACAGGTATATCAGTACAGTTATTAATACAGTTATGTTATAGTTACAAATACATCGTTATATCCCAGGAGTTGCATTGGACAGTTTAGAAATGGGCTTTTACAATGATCATTTCAGTCACTTCTGGGTTGACTCTCTGTCTTGGTACAGAAATGCTTTTAAAAGTTTTCTGAACATGAGATAGTGGTCACAAGATTGTAGTGTAAGTAGTAGTTTGTTCTAGCATTTTACTAATTGATATTGGATGGATAAGGTAATTTACCTGGTAGACTTTATATTATATGCTGGAAATTTTAGTGGAAAAAATTTCTGGTGGAATATCTGTTGGAGGCATCCTGGAATGGTCAATATTTTGTATTTTGAAATAGAATCCCCAAAGGCGAAAAAACAGTATGACAAGGCGATGGCTGCTGCCAGAAGAATGCTGGGCTGTATAAAAAGAGGCGCAGCTAGTAGAAGGAAAAAGGTGTTGATGCCCCTGTCATTGGTGAAGCTCCACTTGGAATATTGTGTTCAGTTTTGGAGACCATATCTGGTGAAGGACATAAGAAGACTTGAAGTGGTCCAGAGGAGGGCGACGAAAATGATAGGAGGTTTGCGCCAGAAGCCGTATGAGGAGAGACTGAAACCCTGAATATGTATACTCTAGAGGACAGGAGGGACAGGGGAGATATGATTCAGATGTCCAAATACTTGAAAGGTATTAACATAGAACAAAATCTTTTCCAGGGAAAGGAAAATGGTAAAACCAGAGGACATAATTTGAGGTTAAGGGGTGGTAGATTCAAGAGCAATGTTAGGAAATTCTACTTTATGGAGAGGGTGGTGGAGAGGAAAACGGTGATGCAGTTCAAAGAAGCGTGGGATGAACACAGAGGATCTAGAATCGGAAAATAATAAATATTGAACTAAGGCCAGTACTGGGCAGACTTACACGGTATATGGCTGTATATGGCCTTATGGTTGAGGATGGGCTGGGGAGGACTTCAATGGCTGGGAGGGTGTAGATGGGCTGGAATGAGATTTGATGGAGACTTTGGCAGTTGGCACCCAAGCACAGTACTGGGTAGAGCTTTGGATTCTTGCCCAAAAATAGCTAAAAAGAAAAAAAATTAATTTAAAAAATTTAAATTGAATCAAGTTGGGTAGACTGGACGGACCATTCGGGTCTTTATCTGCCGTCATCTACTATGTTACTATGTATTGTTAACTCCTGGAGGCTGGCTTGACTGCTTACAGCTTCCTACCCCAGGGAAACAGCTCTAGCTACATTTTTCCATGCTGTTTAGGCGTGCTCTGTCGCCTAACTAACGTCTATGTGGTGCCTATTCTTAACCACTCCCACGTTACGCCCATGTCTACAAACTTAGACGCGACTATTCTCTAAATCTGCATCTATCTCGCGTCTATGTTCTATGGACACCTAATCGATGCCTAACTCTATCTAAGTCCCAATTAACTCTTGTTAAGACCCTTAAATCGCTCATTATCCACTTAAATCGGACGCCTAAAGCACGCCTAAAGTTAGGCACAGTTTACAGAATAGGGGCCTTTGTGCATAATAGGGTTCTTTTATTAAGGTGTGCTAACCGATTTAGCATGCGCTAAAGATTAGCATGCGCTAAATGCTAAGACATCCATTATATTCCTAAGGGCATCTTAGCATTTAGCGCACGCTAATCTTTAGTGTGCGCTAAATCGGTTAATGCACCTTAATAAAAAGACCCCAATACTCCCTGATGTATAATGCAATACATATGATGAATCTTGGATCCGTCACAAGTTTCACTTTGTTTTTTTCACAGTAATGCTACAAAACCGTTGGGTTTAGGAACTCCATCTGTAGCTACAGAAGTTCGTTTTGACAGAGGTAAATTGTATTTTTGCAGAAGTTCATAAACACAATTAAATATATCTTGTCCCATTGTACTGCCACACATCAGTACTAGTTCCAATAATTCCTAAAAAATGTGGAGATTTGTGTTGCAAGCACGAAGAAACACAACTAATTGAGATACACACCCAATGCCTGTACTCTCATCACAGGCAATGGAAAAAGCTTCTAAACTAGATGATTTTGCTTTGATCTGATCACTTAAATTGTTGGCCAAATCAGTAATTCGGCAACTGTATTTTGAGACAGAGATTGTTTGAAAAACCTTCACACTTCCAGAATAAACAATTTCTGCAGCTTTAATTAGACATTCCTTGATAAAATCACCTTTGGTAAAAGGTTTTGAGTGTTTAGCTATCAACTCTGACAAGGCGTAGCTTGCATGCACTGCCATTTCATTTTCTTGTGATACCTTAGTAAACATGAACTGTTGTTTTTTTCAGTTCCAACTTTTCTTGTCTCAATCCTTCATAATTGTCATATTTTGATTTATGCTGTTCATAGTGCCGTTTAATGTTATATAACTTTGGCCCACTAAAAGCATTATTACATATCAAGCAAATTATTTTCTGTTATTTTACAGCAAAAATACTCCAATTCTCACTTTTCTTGGAAATTTTGTTGTTCAGCAGCAATTTTTAATTTAGTTTTACTACCACTTGCTTTTAATAAAGACATACTGAATGCAAAGAGCTGACACCACCCTACGACCCTCTGGATCCATCCTCAACACATGTCCGCCAAACTTCCTGATAGCCACAAAAGATGCCTTTGTCAAATCAGTCCTACCACTAATTAGTTGGTCCCGCAAAACTGGAAATCTGCAATCATCAGACTGATTGTAAAAAAACAAAAACAATGCTGGATATGAATGAACCCTACAACTACAGACCAATCTCAAACCTTCCCTTCATCTCCAAGATCCTTGAAAAGACAGAATGCCCTCTCCCCTTACCAATCTGGATTCAGAAAATTCCATAACACGTAAACAGTCAGTAGACATTATTGATGACTGCTGGAATATACTACACAAAGGGAGCAATGGGCTTCTAGACCTCAGTGCCGCCTTTGATACCATTGACCACCACTGCCTTCTTGCCAGACTCTCAACTATTGGAATAAAAGATTGAGCAATCCAATTATTCTCATCGTTCCTGAGCCATAGGACCCAAAGCGTCCTACTAAAATCTACCCTCTCACGACCGATAAAATATGGAGTATCACAGGGCACCCTCCTGTCCCCAATGCTTTTCAACCTCTATATCACACCTGTGATAGACATTTCCTTAAAATACCAAATAAAGATCCACTCGATCGCTGGTGACATACAACTGTACCTACCGCTAGGCTTAAACCAGGATACTCAAATCTCCAAACTACATGATTGCCTCTCGGAAATAAACGCAGTGAAAAAAGAACTCCTCTGCATAAGAGATGACCCTGAACTCACATGCCTATTGGCCTCCTGGGAATCCATCACCCTGATGGTCAAAGAAAAAAGTACGCAGCCTGGGGGTGATCCTTGACGGCAACCTTTCACTCTATGACCATATCTTCCAAGTAGTATCTGCCTTGTTCTACTACCTCCTGAAGCTATGGAAAATCAGATGATACTTCTCGGAACCAGACTTTGCCCAACTGCTATACACTTTTGTCCTCTCATGTATGGGTTTACTACAAAAAATACCCATTGACTACAATGAGTACAAAATGCTGCCATCCAATTCCTGAAGAACCTTCACATATGAGACCTGATCTCTCTGGCGCTGCGCACTGCCCACTGACTGCCGATTGACAAACGATGTATATTCAAAGGCCTAGTAATGGCCTACAAACTCTTCCATGACATGGTACTGGCGTATATGGATAACAAACAACTATCCTACACCCTGAATCGACCGCTACGCTCGCAAGAAGAAAACCAATTACATGCGCCCTTGGGACATGCCCTCTGCCTTGAGACTGCATGAAAAAGATCATACTCCCACTACCTGCTGTACCTCTGGAACAAACTACCTACCCACATAAGATCATTAGAAGGTCTATTGAACTTCAGGAAGGCAATAAAAATCCACCTCTTCCGTTGACCTTCAGCGAGTACACCTACCCAAATCCCCAAACCTTACAAAGAAGAGCACCAGCCCTCTGCTGTCATGAACTTCAAATGCTGATGCACATCTACCACCATACCATTAACTGTCACACTTTATATTGCTCATTATATAATGCTCTACCTACAAAGTCACCATGTTTTTCTCATATGCTCTGTATCAGACAATACAAAGGAAAAAAGCAACCCAACAAGCAAGCTTTCTTGTACAATCTCTCTGGAGGCTGAACTGGTGGGATCTTGCATCTCTGACAGCTTCAGCTACAGGGCAACTAAAAGATGATCCCCTTTGGGCTACCTGCTCGGGAGCTTCCTGACATGCTCAGTTTGTTCCTGCAGTTTCACTGCATGGTTGAAATTAATTCTGCTCGTGATTTGTTTTCAATTCCTAGTCTTTTTTTAATTTATTTGCGGGTTTGGCCAAATGCTGCGGATCAACTCTGTGCGAGTGATCCTTCAGCAGGAGATCGCAGACATTTTAAATTTTGTCTGCTTCTGGAGTGTGCTCTGTAAGCCTGAAACTGCAGTAAGCCCTCTGGACAGCCTGCAGATTGGATCAGGTCTCCAGGATTGGGAGCCATCTCTCCCCTGGTTTGTCGCAAAGGGTTAGAGTGCAGGCTGCTGCGGTTCTGAGGAGGTACGCCAGGATCTGAATCACGCCGTGTGTCTTCCCTGATTTCCCTGAGGGGTCCTTGTGGTCATGATTTGAGGTGACAGGGAAGTTGAAGCAGCCAGAAGATCTGAAACAATCCAGTTTAATCAGCTCCTGAGGTAATGACCTCCCTATGCTTGCACTGTGTATTGCTGGCCACCATTGAAATGCATTGCAGCACATGTCTCTCTGGTGTCTGTGAGTCACAGAGTTTGTTGATTTTGGAGGGTGCTCAAATAGGGGTTTTGGCGGGGTTTCCCTGCATGCCCTGGTCCCCCACCTGTAAAATCCTAAAATCATAATAATAATAATTTATTTCTTATATACCGCCAAAGCCATAGTAGTTCGAGGTGGTTTACAATGAAGAAGGACTGGACAATCAGCGAAATGTTACATTGGTACAATCAGAGAAACTAGGTATCAGAGAAATGGTATAATCAGAGAAAATTGGAGCAATCAGGGAAAATGGTACAATCAGCAAAAATGGTACAATCGGCGAAAGATGGAGCAATCAGGGAAAATGGTACAATTAGCGAATATGGCACAATTGGCGAAAGGTGGAGCAATCAGAGTGAAAAGTATAGTAAAGAAGGTCAAGACAATCTGCATAAGGTTAAATCTAAGAATGTAGGTATAACAAAGGGGTACAGACAGTGGATAAGGGCATTTAGGTAACAACAGAGAGGGTACAATCAGCGGGTGTAGATGCGGTTTAATGGGGTGCAGGACATGGTGAGATAAAAGGAGCCATGGGTAGGGCATAGGGCCATGGGTAGGGCATAGAGGTATTAGGTTGTAAATCTGGTAAATAGATTAGTTTTTAGTAGTTTCCTGAAGTTTAGGTAGGATGAGGCGTGTGAGATGATGTGGGCCAGCCAGTTATTGAGCTGACCTGCTTGGAAGGCAAGAGTTCTATTTAGATATCTTTTGTAATGGCAGGCCTTTAGAGTAGGATAGCTAAACAGGTGGGTTCTGCGTGTGTGTTTGGATGGGCGGTCTAGGATAAAATGGGGTACCAAGTAAAAGGGGGCCGAGCCAAGGTTGGATTTGAAACAGAAGCATGCGAACTTGAATTGCACTCTTGCTTCCAAGGGAGCCAGTGAAGTTTTTGGTAGTAGGGAGTTATGTGTTCCCATTTTTTTAGTCCGAAGATCAGTCGGATTGCTGAGTTTTGGATGATTCGCAATCTTTGAGTGTTTTTTTTGAAAGATCCCAGGTAGATGATATTGCAGTAATCGAGTAGACTTAAGATGGAGGATTGCACAAGTAAGCGAAATGAGGGGGCGTCGAAGTACTTTCTGATGGATCTTAACTTCCATAAGGTGGAGAAGCCTTTTCTGGCCTGGAGGTCGGTGTGGGTTTCGAAGGCAAGGTTGCGGTTGAGAGTCACTCCTAGTATTTTTAAGGAGTTTGTTATGGGAAAGACTTGGCCATTCAGGGAGATTGAAGGGTCTTTGATTTTGTTGTTTGGACTCACCAGGAAGAATTTGGTTTTATCTGAGTTGAGTTTCAGTTTAAAATCGGCCATCCAGAGTTTGATTTGCGTTAGGATTGTTGCTAGATGATTGTTTATCTCGGGGGTTATGTTGGTTAGGGGAAAGATTAAGGTGATGTCATCGGCATAGATGTAGAATTTGATCTTCAAACTTTGCAGTAGGTTACCTAGAGTGACCAGGTAGATGTTGAACAGCGTGGGGGATAGGGGGATGCCCTGCAGGACTCCGCAGGTGTTGGCCCAGCTGGCAGAATGGGAATTGTCACTGTAAACGTGGTAAGAGCGTTTACCTAGGAAAATCTGGAACCATTTTAACACGTTGCCTGAGAGACCGATAGATTCCAAACAGTCCAGGAGGATGGCATGATCGACCAAGTCGAAGGCACTACTGAGATCAAATTGCAGGACTAGTGCGCTTGTGCCTTGACTGAATAGGTTGTGGAGGTAGTCTACCAGAGAGACGATGACAGTTTAAGTGCTGTGACCGGAGCGAAAGCCTGACTGGTTATCGTTTAGAATGTTGAATTTGTCCAGATATGTTGTTAAATCTTGGTTGACCAGACCTTCCGTCAGCTTTGTAAAGAAGGGTATGTTCGTAATGGGTCTTTGGGGTTTTTTAAATAATTAAAGTGATAAGTATCTGGCCTAGGTCTTCAGGAAATGAGCCTGATTGAAGCTGGGAGGAGAGCCAGGTATATAGCTTGGCTTTGAAGGAGGTTGGAGCAACTTTCATTATATTTGGTTGACAGCAATCTAGTTTGCAGTGGGAATTGGCATATTTTGAGTAGAATTTGCAGAACTGTTGCCAGGTGGGGGTGGTGAAGTTGTTCCAGTACAGATCAGTCCTGGTTTCGTTGTCATGGAACTGAGCATCAAGATAGTTCAGATGGTTTGTGGAGGTTGTAGGAAGGGTAGATCTGAGATTGGAGATTTTGTTATTGAAAAACACGGCCAGGTCGTTGGCCGGTGGGGGGGAGTCTGAGGAAGGGTGGGTAAGGGACTGAATATCATAGAGGTGGTTGACTATTTTGAATAGGTGTTTGGTATCGGTGAGCGTAGAAGTTAGTGCGTTTGGTGATTATCAGATGTTTGTAGTCTTTTAGTTTTGTTCTCCAGTTAGCTCTGTCTTTGCTGTCGTTGGATTTCAGCCATAGTCTTTCCAGTTTTTGAAGTTCCCATTTAACTGATCCAAGTTCGGCATCATACCAGCCGTCCAGAATTTTGTTTCTCATTTATTTAGTTTTATAGGGGGCCATTGTATTTAGGATCTGTGTGCTTGAGTTTATCCAGGTATCAACCATAAAGGAGTTGGGGTCTGGGTTGGAAGAGATGTCGTAGTGGGACCAGAATTCCACTGGGTTGATAAAACCTTTTGTGGATATTACCTTAGGCCTTTTTGTCGTCTTTGGGTTGGGAAGGTGACGTCTTGCTTGCCAGTTGAGGTGGAAATTGCATAATTTGTGGTCTGACCATAAGGAATCTGTCCAGGTAGCTAGTTCCCAAGGATCTTGTTCTTTGGAGGAGAAGGTTACTAGATCTAGATGGTGACCTTTATGGTGGGTTTTTTCGGGAGTCGGAATGAAAAAGTCAAGAGAGGAGATGAGGGATAGTAGATCTTTTGTATCACTCTGCTCAACCTGTTCTAGGTGAATGTTCAGATCCCCGATCAGTAGGTTGTAGGGACCTGTAATTGAGTTGATGAGGAGGAATTCTGAAAAGTTGTCTTTAGCAGCGGGCCATTTCTTGGGAAGGATGTAGAATAGAGTAAGAATTAGGTCATCTTCTAGTTGGTCAGATTGGAGTTTACAAGAGAGAATTTTGAGGTCTGTGGAGGATTTCGAGGCTAGGATAGTGGACTTGAATGGATTTCTTACTATGATGGCTAGTCCACCTCCTCTTCCCCAGGTTCTGGGTAGAGTTGTGATTTTAAACCCAGGTGGGAGACACTCGCGAATTATATCGGTGTCGGAGATCAACCACGTTTCAGTTAGGAGGACAAAATCGGGGGAAGTCTCTTCTAGCCAATCTTTAATCAGCTGGGTTTTGTTCCTGATAGATCGGATGTTTAGATAGAAACCTAGTACCTTTTTGTGCAGAGGGGTGTCGACTGGGGTAGAGAGGGAGATTTTCTTTAGTAACCGGTGTTTCTTAATGCAAGGTTTCTTTGTTTTGCTTGAGGGGGGAACAACCGGGATTTGGGATGGGGCGTGATCTGAACAGCTAAGAATGGAGCATTGAATTGGCCTAAGGGGGACTGGGTTGGTGAGGCGAGGTCTTATGAGGATTGGAATCTGGGACGTAACAAGAGCCTCAGTTAACCAGCATTTGTAATAGGACCAGTAGAACATGAGGAATAAGGTGAGGTAGTTGTGCAGGGAGGCCATCCTGCAGTGAGGGAGACTACGGAGATTAGGATAGTTTTGACTTGAGTAGGTATTATGGTAACCATGCAAAGAATAACCATGCAAAGTACTTATCAGTTTGTCCGGAGGGTTTGTTCAGCTTGAGTTGGAGAGGTCTTTGGGTTGGAGAAATCTTTAGGCTGGGTTGGTTTTGGGTGATGTGGCCATCGATGATCGGTGGAAGGGCAGACTGAATGGACCGTCAACCAGCAGCCTTTGTACTGGTATTGGTGGAAATGCCCCGAGATCACCTGTGTTTTTAAAGATTGTTTTCTGTCAAAATCGGCACCCATGGTGGCCATCTTGGATTTTCTTTAAAATCTTTAAAACTATATATTTTGGACTTAGAAGCTTTGTTTTTGCTCCAAACTTCACAGATAGCCACCTCAGGACAGGATGGAATGGATTCATGCTGTAAATGTGGCAGATGGCTTGCAGTTTTGCAGCCGCATATTCTGTGCACCGTGGCCCTCAAGGGGTGTAAACCGTGCATGGATTCCATACTATCCTCTTCCAGAGAGGCCCTGCTTTCCTCCGTTTCTGCCAGAGATGCGATTCCAGCGTCCAGGATGTCAAAATTGGGCGAAGGCGTTTTGACAAAATGCAAGCACAGTTCCAGGGAAGGTCCCATCAGTCTTCAAACCATTTCAAATCTGAGTCCCGCTGATTGGCTCTGGCCACCGAGGACTAATTTCCACCGAAATTTGTGAATATGATGTATCAGGCTTTCATGGGAAAGCAGGCTATGCCTGTGTCTGTCTATCAGACTAAGGTGAGGCAGTCTGTGCAGCCTTTGGATTCCAGCATGTCAATCTGATCCCTTGCTGGTACGCCTGAAAGTCAGCGGCAACTTCCTGCTATTGTCTCAGTGCCTGTGTCACTTTCTGTGCTGTTGCTGTCGCATGGCACTTTGGCGGGCCCCGCTGATGTGGCTAGCATAGTGGATCTCGGGGATTCCCAGAATGCTGATTCTCACGATGTGGGAGAGGATCAGATGGTGTGCAGGATATCCAGCGTCTTCTTTTGAGATACCTAGAGGCCACTACCAACTTCTGTCTGTCAGACCATCTGTTTGTCCTGGTGGGCCCCGCATTTCCCCGGGGTTGGCCTGCTTCCAAGACTATTATTTTGTGTTGGATATGAGCGGCTATTTCCATGGCCTATGTAGCGGTAAAGAAGAAGCCTCCCCTTGGGGTGAAGGCTCACTCTACCAGAGGAATGGCTTCCTTGTGGGCTGAATCTCATGTGGTCTCGCCTGAGGAGAATTGTCAGGAGGCCATGTGAGCTTCCCTTCATATGTTTTACAGGCTTGATGTGGCATCTACGGGTGATACAGCCTTTGGCGCTACTGTTCTTGTGGTGGGCTAATCGGGCCCCCCCTAAGTTTTGAGGACTACTTTGATACATCCCATCCGTTCAGCTTCCAGAGAGATTATACAAGAATGAAAGATTAGGTTTCTTACCTCAGCTAATCTTCCTTCTTGTAGATCTTCTCTGGAAGCTGAATGCCCGCCCATCTGTTTTTTCTCCGATTTGCAGGTCGCCTCTTCAGTAACTGGTAAGCTGGATTTCTGTCTTTGACCAGCCTCACTAAAAATTTCATGTGTATTCCCCTTGTTGGGTTTAAGGGTTGGTGGGGGTTCCTGGGGGAGGTGGGTGTGTGTGTGTGTGTGTGCCCCTTCTGATCTTCAGGCTGTGTCCATGTTCCAGTATTTTCCTGGGTTTTGCAGTTTATGATGTTTGCATTATCTATTTGATTCCAGTTGGCCATTTTTGACTGTAGTTTTTTAGTATAATACGATATTCAGCAGAAATTAACTGGTAGCGGGAGTTCCTGCGCCCTCTCTCTCTTTTCTTCTGTTTCCTGTTGTCATAGGTCTACGTGGCTTTTCTACTAACTGAGCAAGACAGGAAGCTCCCGGGCAGGTAGCCCAAAGGGGAGGGATCATCTTTTAGTTGCCCTGCAGCTGAAGCTAATAGAGATACAAGATCCCATCCGTTCAGCTTCCAGAGAAGATCTACAAGAAGGAAGATTAGCAGAGGTTAGAAAACTAATCTTTCATTCTCTGTAGTTATTTGATCATGCCTGATTATATGCAAGTGTTATACAATTGAAGTGTTCACCCCCCACCTTCTGTTATTCTGCAATAATTAACACTATTAGAAAATATTAGTACAGTGGTACCTTGGTTTACGAGCATAATTCGTTCCAGAAGCATGCTCACAATCCAAAGCACTCGTATATCAAAGCAACTTTTCCCATAAGAGTTAATGTAAACTAGAACAATTCGTTCCACATCCCCAAAAACTTAATTACCATTAGTGACACCTCCACCACTGCCTCTGCCACAGACCTATCCACGCGGCTCCTCCAGTTCTTCTCCTCTGCTGCTGTTCGCTGCCTCTCACTGCGGGTTGTGCGGGTGGTGATAGTGTGCCCCGGCTCCAGGGTGCTGGCTGTAATCAAACCTCCGCCGCCACAGAGCCAGGATAGGCACCATTGGCCCTGCCACTCCTGGACGCTGCTCCCCCCTGGATGTCACTACCCCTCCGCCAGGACTCTCAGGTGCTGGCTCACTCCTGCCGGACTCACCCCGACTCCCATGCTCCCCCCGAGGCCACAGGCACTGCTATCGCCTCCTCCTCCCCCGTCCTTACCTGTGCGCTGCTGGTGATAGAAAGTGCCTGCCGATGGTCTGCTGTTGAGCCTTGAGCATCTGCGCATGCTCAAGGCCTTCTGGATCTCACCCTCACCGAGATTCTCATGAGATCTCGAGATCTCGATCGCAAAGGGAGGGAGCAGCGCCGGTGGCCTCAGGGGGAGCAATACTGCCGGTTTCCGGGGTCAGGTCTGGTCGGGTGGGGGCTCACAAATCAAGTCAATGCTTGGTTTGCGAGTTACAGTTTGCTCAAGTGTTTTGCTCATCTTGCAAAACACTCGCAAAACGCATTACTCGTAAACCAAGGTTTGACTGTATTTTCATTTCTCACAATTGGGTTTGCCCTGTGAGAAAAACACTTCCCACTAGTAAGACTGTGAGAGACTTTGAGTAAAGTAATGCAATAAAATATTTATTTATTTTCTTGGCCAAAAAAGGGTGCCCTCTGCACAGAAATTGGCAAGATGGACACACCTGACATAATACATTCATTGATTTTATAGTCTGTACAATCTTTAGTTGGTCCCTCCTGCCTGTCTGCTCATTGGGTAGAGCAGTACAGTTCACAAACTCTCAAATCCTTTCCACTCATCTCCTATCTCTCCACCCCTTATTCTTCAGATCCTGGCCATATTCACAGTTGCCCATATTTGGACACTGTTCCCTCCTCTCACATACTCGCCCCTCACATGACATGCTTAGACCATCTTTTTAAACAATAGTCCTTATGATTAGTTTTGTTAACTCTCTTGATACAATGTTTATTTGAGGTAGGCATTGTATTCAATGTCTCAGGAATGCCCCCCTACCATCTTTTGAGTCAGCAATTCTTCTTATATGCACACAATGTTAGACAAACTCCTTTCAGAATTTTACCATTTAGGTTTTCATTATCACTTTATTAATATTTTCTTTATAATATTACCTCTTTAGTGACCCCTGCCTTATTAAAATTATTAGTAATATTTTTATAGTTTCTCTGTAGTTATTTGACCACACCTGATTAAATGTATTATTTTCAAATTGTATACCCTTTAAGTGTTCACCCCCTTTATGTTATTCTGCAACAATTAACACCATTAGAAAATATTAGTACAGTGGAACCTTGGTTTACGAGCATAATTCATTCCAGAAGCATGCTCGTAAACCAAATTGCTCGTATATCAAAGCAAGTTTCCCCATAGGAAGTAAGGGAAACTGCTTTGATTGGTTCCATCTCCTCCCCCCCCACGAGGCTACCGGCGCTGCTCATTTCTCCCCCCCCCTTGAGGAATTCGACGCTGTTCCAAACCCCCTCCCCGCGATCCAGCTTCCCCCCTGTGAACCGGCATCCCCACCCCCCGCTCGCGTTGCCCCCCCTCCACCGCGATCCTACTTTTCCCCTCCCGAGCAGTCAATGACACCCTTTACCCGACTTGACACCAGTGCCGGTGCCCGAAGATCCTCCCTCTTCTGATGCAGCTGGGCGGTGCGTCGGAGATCCTCCTTCTTCTGGTCTGGGCTGGGCTGGACTGGCTTTGAGCATTTGCGCATGCTCAAAGCCTTCTGGTCTCGCTCTCTCCGAGATTGAAAGCGAGACCAGAAGGCTGTAAGCATGCGCAAATGCTCAAAGCCAGTCCAGCCCAGACCAGACCAGAAGAAGGAGGATCTCCGACGCACCGCCCAGCCCAGGCCGCGCCAGAAAAGGGAGGATCTTCGGGCACCGGCACTGGTGCCAAGTCGGGTAAAGGGTGTCATTGACTGCTCGGGGGGGGGGGGGATGTAGGATCGCGGTGGAGGGGGGCAACGCGAGCGGGGGGGATGCTGGATCGCTGGGGGGATGCCGGATAGCGAGGGGGGGGGGGCGCTCGTACAGCAAGGCAAGCTCGGTTTACGAGGCGCCAAGTTTGCGAATGTTTTGCTCGTCTTGCAAAACACTCGCAAACTGGTGCACTCGTAAACCGAGGTACTACTGTATTTTCATTTCTCACACGCCTAATCTCTCTCAATGAAATAAATAATGAAATTTTTACCCCCCTTTATGTTTTGACCTTTTTTGTCTTTCTTTTCTTTTTTTTAATTCCTTATTATTTTTCATTCAAAAACAATGCATTAAAAAACACAAATACATATAATTAACTTCAAAATTGCATTTTTAGCAATCAGAAAAATGCTACAAAAACATTTCCCCCCCTCCCACCCTAATATAAGCACAAAAACATAATGCATTACTTCAGTGAAAATCATATTGAACTTAGTAACCAATGATGACATGAAAATATAATACCCCTCCACCCACCCACCCATCCTCCCTGGAAGTGTAATTCAAATAAAAAATCAGGAGAATAATCCAGTTAATCAACTTTAACAAAATTTGTCAATGGACTCCAAGTTAATTTAAATAACTTATTATTACCTAAAATTTCTGAATTCATTTTCTCATATTTGTTGCATAAACATAACGAATCCCACCACAAAGAGAAATTAAGCCGATGCCAATTTTTCCAGTTTTTAGTAACCAATTGCATGGCTATCCCAGTCATTATGGAAAATCAACTTTTATATTTGTTCCTCCCGTTCTTCTCGTGTGTAGGTTTGCAAATGTCTTTTGTCTTAAGTGTATTCAAAATATGTTGGTTTCCCCCTTTTTAAAATTGTACATAACTTTGAATTATGATATTGCGATTGAATCAAAATTTTTATAAAACTTGAAACTTGATAAAACTCTAATTTTTACAATTATTTGGCTTCCTATGGTGCTATTTGTTTATTTATTGGGATTTATTAACCACCTTTTCATGAAGAGATTCATCCAAAGCGGTTTACAATACATTTTCCCTCTCTGTCCCAGCAAGCTATTAATCTAACTGTGGTACCTGGGGCAATGGAATAGTAAGTGACTTGTCCAGTTTTGAATCTAAATATTTAGTAGCACTTCTCTGGGCAGGAATAACTCCTACTTGGACAAGTGTCACTCACCAGGACCAGCCACTGATTTTCAGTGGCATGAGCCCAAAAATGCTGCTAAAAATCTTTAATGACCACTCTGGATAGTGCCAGTCCAATGATGGCACCAAGGCAGAGCTGGAAGTTATCTGGATATCGGCAATATTCTGTGCCAGCATCGGGATTAGTATCTTGATAATTTAGGAAACAAGATAACTAGTAACTTCTGGTGACCACTTTTAAGCCAAATATTCAGATTTAGCTTAGCACTGCATATTTGTGTAGATACTGCACTCAGCATCTGAAGTCAATGATGCCCCCAGTTTGTTTGTTTTTTTTATATCGGGGGGCATCATATAAGGTTTTGTTTTTTGCCCATCTCTCAGACTGGCTATAAACTACTGGGGCTGATTTTCAGACCACAGAAGGCAGCTCAGCTATTTCCCATGGTTGGCAGTGAACCCAGAAATTCAGTGCTGAGGCCATATTTGGTGACCATCATTAAATTTTCAGTCTATTTTTAACTGTGGTTGACAGGTGTATTTGGCCACTAAACTTGAATGGTTGTCCAATGAATACTGGCTATGCTGTATAACATAGCTGGTGACTGGGATATTCAGCAGGACATAGCCATCTATCTCCTACTGAATATTAGCAGACGCCATTCCTGGCTGGCTAAATAGCACTGAATATCAGGCAGTACTGTATCCTCTCTATTCTCATGTTTCATGAATTGACCCGTTAGATTGCAAGGAATTTAAAAATAAAAAAAGGAATCTGTTATTTTGCATACCACAAGCTATATTTTCATTTGTTGTATTGAATATATAAAATTCATGGAGATTTGTTAAAATAACTTTTAACAAAATCAAATCTAATTGCTGGTATTCCCTGAGCAGACATTTTTCATTGCATGTGCTCATTCCTGAAGAGGAATTACATTTAAAATAATTATTGCACTCCCTAAGTGCCATTTATCTTAACAGCATCACATAGAAGCTACAATTTTTGCTTTACCTTTCACTGAGATCTCTGTATAGACTATTAGGAGAAACTATCATGGAGGGGCAGAAGGATGTGAAAAAAGATGGTCATTTGGCACAGAAACCACAAGCATTCTCTATTTCATTGCATCTGAAAAAAAAAAGAACCTCGAGGTAATGACATTTGAAAATATAGTGCTTTCATATATACATGCTTTGTACTCAAAACTATGCTTTCAAAGTCCATTATTTGTACTTTTGACCCTGTCAAATCTTCCTTCAACAATGTAGGTAAACTTCCAAGTCACAACACAGGACCATCTGATGTCTCCCCTCCTTCACTGGCTACAGCATTTCAGTTTCTATGCCTTTTTCTCTTGGAAAAGACAATATCTGATGGTGATATTGCAGAGCATATAGCACACCATAAACACTTCACATATTTTTGTAGACAAGATAGGCAAGAAGCCTCTAGTGTGAACCAAACATCAAAACCTAATTTTCAAAAGTCCAAATGTGCACTCAATTACTGCTCTGCTACAGTGATAAACAACAGTTTATAGTGCTCCTTTAATGTATCCCCTGGCTTAGGAAGTGATTCAGCACCATGGCAACAAGACATATCCATTATCACCTATCCAACATACAAGAACAGCAAAAAGGCACTCACAGTGCTCATCTAAAATTTGGATCCTTATACTACAAAAAAGAAGTCCTTCAATTTCACATTTACCAAAGAGAATTCCACTTTGACGATCTTATCTACATGTGTACTTATACTGGACAGTATATCTAATTATGAGGAACAATTCTGAGCAGCTTACTTAGCTGCAATGTTTGTGGATAGTTCTAACTCATGGACCTTGTTCTAATTTTCAAAGGGATGCCATGTGGGGCACCGCAGTTTCCTTTTGAAATTTGAACTTAGGGACCTGTGGGTCAAAATTACAGGCAGACTTTGCAGCTACATTTTGTGGGGAAAAAATTAATGCAAAACGTTGTGCAGAAGTTTAAAAATCAGATCTATATATGCTATTCGTCTGTTGTGCACTCTCTCTCTCTCTCTGTCCTTTGGTATGTCTCCTTAATTTGGCTCACAGCAGAGGCCAGTAAATATCTGTGTACCTGGGTAAGTGGCTTTGAAAATAATCTTCTCTCATGGATGTTATGGTATGACTCAGGAAACTCAGCCACCACAGCTGAGTGAGGAGTAACCTAATGGTTAGATCAGTAGATTGAGAACCAGGGAAGTGAGGGTTCAAATCACACTCACACTCTTTATGATCCAGGGCACGTCACATAACCCTGCATTGCCTCAGGCACAAATTTAAGGTCCCTTTACTAAGAGCTCCTTTTATCAAGCGCATAATAGCAAGCGTTAAACCTCCGGCTGCGCTAGCCGCTACCGCCTCCTCTTGAGCAGGCGGTAGTTTTTGGCCAGTGCAGGGGTTAGCGCGTGATGAAACATCGCGCGCGTTAACCCCGCTAGTGCGACTGGATAAAATAAGCCCTAAGTGTCAGTAAGTATTAACATCTGCTTACTGCAGGTTAAAAAGACACTACCATGGGATGCATTCAGGCAGTGGCGTAGCAATAGTGAGTGGCGCCCAGGGTGGTGGCTTCCCTTCCACGCCCTCCTGCTGTGCGCATGCCCCCTTTCCTTCCCCATACCTTTTTAATTTCTCTGGCGTGAACAGTATGCCCATATCGGTGTCTGCTCGCCCTTTGACTTTACTTCCTAGGTGCGGGTCCTGGAAGTGATGTCAGAGAGAACTGATGCCAACGCAGGCAGCAACTTCACACCAGGAAAGTAAAAAAGGTACTGGAAAAGGCAAGGGGCATGCACACGTGACAAGGAGAAGAGCGGGT
The DNA here is from genome assembly GCF_902459505.1 of Geotrypetes seraphini. Classification (NCBI taxonomy): domain Eukaryota; kingdom Metazoa; phylum Chordata; class Amphibia; order Gymnophiona; family Dermophiidae; genus Geotrypetes; species Geotrypetes seraphini. The sequence goes on along the minus strand of NC_047088.1, from coordinate 141,550,357 downwards.
TGGGGCTTTGTGTAGAGGAAGTTGGGTGCCGCACCCTTAGGAAGACCACTCCTATGGCGGACTGCCCCTCCCCCCGCATCCTCCTTACTACACCACTGCACTCAGGTATTCTACAGTAGTTTGGGGATTGGCACGTGCTTCACATGCACTAAAAATATCTGAATTTAACTTGTCCTGAGCTGAGAAGGCATGAGATAAATCCAAATGTCCTTCAAAAACAGTTATCACCACTTTGACAAACCAGGACGGATCTCACAGGTTCATAAAACATATTGAAGACATCTGAAATGGATTTGAAAAACTTGCTTTGGATTTTCAAAAAAATTGAAGCAAATTTTGTTAGATTCAACATCCTCTTTGGACTTTTCAAAAACTATGAATATTTTTTATTTCCACTTCACATATTTAAGTTCAAGTTTAATTTATTTGATATACCGCAAATATAAAACCAAGGTTAAAATCTTAGTGGGTTACAATATCAAAATATATATATATATATATATAATATATATATATATATATACATACATATATATTAAATAGGGGGAAGGGGACAAACAGACAAATTAACATATATATATATATATATATATATATATATAAATATATCTTAACATATATATATAAATATATATATATATATATATATATATATATAAACATTCCTATATAAACATTTTCCACACTATCCAATAAACTTCTTATGACATTATTAGGTAACTTCCAATCTGTAAACCGTATATACTGATATTCTCCACTATATTCTCTTATCACTTGATTCCCTGATATGTAATTTTCATAATTGAATCCTCTACCATACCATGTAATGTACATGAATCACTGTTATGTAATTTATCTAGATAATCTTTATTACGCAATTCTTTTGGTAATGTCCAAATATCCTATAGTTTGTATTCCGCCTTGAACAATATATAATGTATAATGTATTCAAAATTAATTTTCCTATGAACTGTTTTCCTACCTTCTTCTACTCTATGTTTATAACCTAACTAATTTATTTTTCTCAAGTACTTTAGCAAGAATGTGAGCCTTTGGGACAGTCAGGGAACTCTAAGTACTCTCTCTTCATCTTAATTAATCTTACTTATTGCATTTCTTCTGTTTCTACTGTAAACCGCTTAGAACTTCACGGTACAGCGGTATATAAGAAATAAAATTATATATATACATATATATATATATAATATATATATATATATATATATATATATATATATAAAATAGGGGGAAGGGGACAAACAGACAAATTAACAGAATTAGAAACATAAGAAAAGGAAAAAAATGGGTTGGTTACAATAAAAACAGAGGAGTGAGGAAAGGGAAGGAGTAAAAACATATAAGGTGAGGATAAAGCTTTAAACATGTTTGATTTCTGCCCACGCCTAATGAATTATAAGCAGAATAACTAGAGAAAGATAAATTGCCTGTAGCTTAGAACTTTCCATAAGCTCCTAGTGAAAATCTGATGGATTCCCTGGGCTGATATCTACATATCTACTTGGTTTGAATTGAATTGTGTTCACATCTCTGTGGGCATTTTCAGATTTCTATAATGCTTTTGCTTATTGTAGATATTTTCCTGGGACCAGATAGAATTCCACCTATCTGATGCTGGAGAGGTTAATGGATTAATGGGTGGTCCTGCTTAAGATTTCATTAGATACCGAGATCAGTAATAAAAGCTCCTGGGGGAATCAGGGCAGGAAATCTGACTCAGGTCACAGAAGTCCTGAAGCCCTTTAAGAGTGTGTCACAGATGGTGAATAAGCTGGAGGTGAGGTTAGAAGTTTTTGGTAACAAGAGAGATCGACATCATAGGTACTGGTGCTGGTGGACTCTTAGCAGCTAGAAGTGGAAAATCAACTGCAACCTCTCAGCAAGGAGGATACTTACATGCTATCCACCCTATGTGACCCACAGTTAATAGGGAGTATTGCCCATCAGTGCAATACATTGATGTAGTGGAAAGGTAAGATTGTGATTCAGGGAGAGGGAAAGGAGGACTAGAGATAGGGGGCAGAAGCAAGAGAAACAGAGTAAGCAAGACAAATGGCTACCACTTGCTTTTCTACATTTATATACTTATATCCTAAGCAGTTTACATTGAATAGTAATCAGGTACTCTTAAGTATTTTCCCTATCTGTTCCAGCAGGCTTACAATCTAACTATGGTACCTAGGGTAATGGAGGGTTGGGTGACTTACTAAAGGGTCACAAAGAGCAGCACTGAGATTAAATCTGCAACCTCAGGCCACACCTTCGCTCCTGTGGGTACCACTGATGTGTTTTTGATACAGAGGTAAGCAGCAGAAATAAACAATAGTCTGCTGCAGATGAAGCCTTGGTACCTAGCAAAGCCAATTGAGGCTATGACCACAAACTGGTTGGCATATGGGGTACATAAGTCTTTAGTCGGAATAGACCTGGCTAAGGTTTGCCAACATTTCCTTTTCTGCCCACAAACTGGCAAGGGATGTTGTGACCCCACATTGTTCGGCATTAACACTAGAGTTGGTAGAAAACCTGATGTTCCTCTTAATTTGCATGTGACAGGATGGGTGGGTAGGCAGGGTGGGAGAAGGAGAGACTAAGTACACAGGTTGTCTATAACCTTTGCCCCTAGTTGTCTTGCTGTGATTTGCCAATTGCCATTCTACTCATTGCTGCCTGATCTTTCTCTTGCTAATGTGTTCTGTTAGACACACATACTAAAACAAAAAGAGACAATTCTTCTCCTTCCCTAAAGATCTCTGCTTCTGGTGCTTCAGCCTCTGTCTCTACATGCCCTAAGTCATAGGTGTCGGAATGGGGGGGGGACCACCGGGATCATGGCCTCCCCAAAAATTGCCCGTCCTGTAGATCAGGGGGTATGTGGGCTGATTGCCGCCCATCACTGCTTGGCTGGCCCAGACCTCCTCTCTGAAAACAGAATTGATGTTGGGGGAGGGCTTGTGAGCCGGCGATGCTGCATGTTCCTGGTAAGGACCTTGTCCTATACCTTAAGTAGTTCTGAGGAGGGCCAGCTTGGTTTACCTGGACAGGTACGGGTGAGCAAACATGAAATAATAAAAAAATTCAGCTATTACACTTTCTCACATTGCACCAGGATTTACTAGTTAGAAAAACCTGTTGATAGATAGGGCCTAATCCAAGATCAAGTGAGAATGTGGATTAGTAGCTATAAATGAATAAATGAAAATTGGATAAGCTGAAATATAATAATCAGAAATACATAAGTTCAAGATAGAGATTCTAAGTTAACATATTGATTTGATACATGTCATGTGCTTGAGGGTATAGGGACAAAAAATAGAACCCTAAATGGAGGGAGGTTCTTTCATTTGTTAGCTTGTGAGGGTATAGGGAGGCAGGCTAAGACATTTTGTGATTGATAACTACCATACCAAATGTACCCCAGATGGAAAAGCTTAAGTTTATAGGGCTTCTTTGTCCTAAAGAGTGACCAGCCTGAACTAGGCCAATCCTCAGGGAAATGTAGGCAGACAGGAGTTGGCTTTTGACCTGGTATCCACATACCAGGGGGCCCTAAGTTTGCCATGACTTGAGTTTGCTGTGGGAAAGACAGATCGAAACCATATGTGTATCATGGTATGTATAAATTTAAGTTTCAGTAAGTCAGTAAAATTACACAATAGAAATTTACTTAGGTAGCTATAGGTAATAAGTTAACAAATATAAGTTAACAAGTATAGATTAGGAATATAGTTATCTTCATATATCTGAAATCCTGAAGAGATACTGATAAGGTTACAGCTGGTGTTTGACCTCTGACCTTAAGCAACTTTTTTCTACTCATAGAATTGATGGGAGGGGGAGCTAACTGCTCTGTCCATTTTTTTCTTTGTTCAGTCTTAGTGAGACAGAGATCTCAGTATAGAAAGGACACTGATATTTACAGGAAAGGATTTAAAAGCTGTATAGCCTTTGAGTATATTACAATATCTGTTTATGTATTTCTTTTTCTTTTTATAAAATATGTAAGCATAATGTGAGAATGTAACTTTTTAGGTATAAGAATGTTATTTGTGACACGCCTATATGAAGCTAGCCTTATATGGAAACAAATAATGTGGACCAATTAGATTGCAGATGGATTGTAACAAAGGAATGTCGTCATTTAGGATATATATGGATGTGTAACTGGTAAAACGTTGGAATTTATTATGAGCAAGGCCAGCTTTTGGCTTCTGTAATAATTCTCATGATGCAAATGATAGTCAATTGATAATTAATTGATTATTCTTATGATCCAATATTGCTAACCAATAAAAAATAAGATTTTGGATTTTATTAAAATATTTTGCATCATTATTTTTGTCATTTCATTTTACAACCCTAGAATAGCTATAAGTACGCTTGTGTGCAATTATCCTGATCAATTGACGACCGCGGCAGGACCACAGCGTACTTTGCGTTTCTAGGTTTCATATTTTGAACCGTTGGTGGACAGCGTTTCGTTTGGACGTGCAGCATAAGGTATGTCTGTTGTTTGACTAACAGACTGGGGGGCCCCATTGGAGCAACGGAATACCGTGAGTTATATGTATATTTTATTTGTATAATAATACTAATCGAAAAAAGAAAAAAATGGACAGAGCAGTTAGCTCCCCCTCCCTTTTTACTAAACCACAGTAGCAGTTTTTAGCGCAGGGAGCTGCGCTGAATGCCCAGCGCTGCTCTCGACGCTCATAGGCTCCCTGCACTAAAAACCACTATTGCGGTTTAGTAAAAGGGGACTATATTGTAAAATATAGACAGCAGATATAAATTCAGACACATTTTGATCACTAAATTTAAAATAAAATCGTTTTTCCTACCTTGTCTGGTGATTTCATGAGTCTCTGGTTGCATATTCTTCTTCTCACTGTGCATCCAATCTTTCTTCCCTTCTTTCAGCCTGTATGCTTCCTCTCCTTCACACCTCATTCCCTCCACCAACTTTTTCTTCCTCTCTCCCTGACCTTTCTTTTTTTCTCTCTTCATGCCCCCTTTCTTTTTTTCCGTTTCTCTTCTTTCATTCTGCCTCCCTGCCTGCCCCCTTTCTTTCTTTCTCCCTGCCCTTCCCCAAGCCACTACCACTGCCGCTGCCATCGGGGAACAGGACCCAAACCGCCACCAATGGATAACAGGCCCCAAAGCCGCCGCCGCTGCCGCCGCCACCCCATGCTCTGCCTGCTTCAAGTTTCAAGTTTTCAAGTTTAATAATTGTTTTGATTAATCGCTTAATCGTATTTCAAAGCGATAAACAAATTAAAATTACAATTTCTGGGAAACAATACATGACAGAACAATACATATTAACATACAAAATTAAAAAAATTACCATTACAAACTTATAAACACAAGGAAGGGGGGGGGGAGATGAAATACAAAATCATTATAGAAAAGTAGAACAAAAAAGGAAAGATACAAAATGAGTAAAAAAAAACAACAGTATAATATAGTACAATAAAATAATCTGAGCTGCGGTGAGTTTCGTTAATTATCAAAAGCGTCTTTAAAGAGAAATGTTTTTAAGTTACTTTTGAATTTCTCAAGATTCTGCTCTTCCCTTAAATAAATTGGAAGGGCGTTCCATAGCTGAGGTGCAGTAACGGAAAAAATGAATTGTCGTCTTGTATTGATGACCTTAAGGGATGGAATAGTTAGTAAATTCTGTTCATTGGATCTCAGGGTTCTGATTGGCTTCAGGCTGACCAGCATTCCTCTCCCCCATGTCAATTCTGCCGTCGGAGAGAAAGTTCCGCCCAGCCAGGCAGCGATTGGCTGGCCCGAGCTTCCTCTCCGACGGCAGAATTGACGTCGGGGAGAGGAAGACTGATCGGCCCGATAGATCGCCAAGGCAAAGTGAGTCCTGGGCGATTGACCTATTGGGCACCCCTGTTCTAAGTCATTTCTATGAGCATTGGATAGTACAGTAGGCAGAGAGCCTGGAGAACTGAGTTCAATTTCTGGGGCAGGTCTCTCAACCTTCCATTGCCCCAGGTACAAAAACACAGATTTGTGGATAATGTGGGCAAATAAAAAATATTACATGAAAATATAATATAGATGTTAATTTGGGGAAGGCACTACCTACTTATAACTTAAATCTGTGTAATATTTAACCCTAAATTTCCAGAGCTAAATTTATTATATTGCCCACATAATATTGTAAATAAACTTGCTCTGTAATGTAAGATCCTAGTTCTTCCTTAATGTTCTAAATATATGATCTTTACACAAGGGTAATGTGCCACAAGATAAAATATTGCTAGAAAATCTGAATGATTAATTATGCTGGAAAAAAGTAGCTCACTCTGGTGATGGAGGTCTTGTGTCTGCAGAGGATAGCTTGAGGATATGATGGTCCATTGCTGGAAGAAATGTTCTTCAGTTGCAGAATAACTGGGAGTGGATCATGGAGACTTAAACATAGAGGAGATTCCAGTAAGATATGTTGCAAGTGCAGTGGTAATAAAAGATGTCAACGGGCCCCAAACCAGTTTAAATATATTGCTATGCCCCCAACACATCAGCATTAATTTTCTCATATCTATAACGCGCGTGACATTTAAATTCAGTTGATTTTGTTTAAGGTTTTATTTGGTCTGACTCCTAAATATATATATGAACTTTTTTCTTTTACAACTAATAGACATAAAAGAATCTCATATTTCATTTTTGCTTTTCCACCTGTTAAAGGATGCAAACTTAAAAAATATCATCAGCATCTTTCATATTAAGCAGCAGCATGGGGCAAAGATCTAGTTCAATTGCTCATTTTTACTGAAATTTATGGGGAATTTAGAAAACATCTAAACACATTTATTTCTGAAGTACTTAGGTAGTTAATTTATAAAAATTTTATATTATGTAATTATCAGATTTTAGGGTTTTACTTTCTAATTTCCTTCTGCTTTTATTGCATTTCAAATGTATTTTAAATTGTGTAAACTGCATAGAACTTTACGGTTTTGCGGTATATAAATAAACTATTATTATTATAACTGGAGCATAAATTTGCCCACCAAAAAGGAAAATTAAGGCGATCAAAATTTTTCCAATTGCGAGTAACCATCTGCATGGCTACTCCGGTCATAATTAGGAAAAGCCTGCATTTATAAAGGTCCATGGGTGGTTTAATATGTAATAATGTTCCACATATGACTACCTCATATGACAATGGAATTGATGATTCCAATATGGCATTTATCTTTCCCCATATTGACTTCCAAAAGTTGAATATCATAGGACAATAGAACAACAGATGATCCAATGTCTCAATGTCCAGATGACAGTGCCAGCATTTATTAGATTTAGAACTGTCTAACTTGTGTAACCTATAAGGGATCCAAAATGATCTATGTAACAAGAAAAACCATGTTGGTCTCATAGACGCCAGAATAAGAGTTAAAGTTAAAGTGGGAGTTACATTTGTATCCCATTGTTCAAAGTCTATTGCACTGACCCCTAGGCTACCACTTACAATTGCCTCCTGTTCTGTTAGGAATGGATATAATACCTGCAGCTGTCATAAAGCATGGTATCCACTGTCACTTTAATTTCTTAAGAGGGTTGGAGGGTCAATGACCACTGGGTAATGAAGGAGGACCCATGCCTTCATCCTTCCAGTAGTCAGCTACTCAATAAGGGCACCTTTTTGTACCCTGGATATGATTAAAACAGGTCTAGATAAAAATGTCCTTCTTTGTTGTCTAGGATATTTCTTTTTATTCTAATTATTGCTGAAAGATGTCCTTATTTTGGGCTCATTATAGTCCTGCCCAAACATGTCCCCTTACTATTCGGATGAACTGCAGTGTAAAACATCTATCCTCTGATATTCAGCAGGATTTAGCTGGCTGGGAACAGCTCCCGATTGGCAAAGTCCCATTTGGCTGGCTATCTGCCAATATTCAGCGGAAGATAGCCAGCCATTTCCCACTAGATATCAGGCTCACTTGCCAGCCTAGTGACCGGCTATGTCATGTGACATAGTTGGCCACTGCCGATTTTCATCAGCTGGCTGACTAAGGCACACAGCCAGACAGACCCGCATAAAAGGCTGGTCTATTTATGGCTGTTAGCGTTAGCCAGCTAGCCAGCCTATAAAAATTGGCTTGACTGACTAAGTGTGAGCTGCCAATCTTTGCACCGAATATTCAATGCCAGTGACCTTGTCATTGACTATTCGGGATTGCCACCAACCACAGGAGGCAGCTGTGCTGCCTCCCACAGTTCAAAATCGAGCTTCTAAAGTTTAGCTGAGCCCCTGGCATGCCTTTCTTTCCAACTATCTTTAACGGGCTAATTTTTTGTCCAGAAGTTGAGTTGTCTAGACAGAAGTTAACTGATTTGTGAGTCAGGAAATTCATAATGTAAGATTTATTTAGATAGCTCACAAAGATATCTGGACAAATCTTTTGAATATTGGCATCCATGTCTTTATTAATTCTTTTTTCTTTTTTGTACTACTTTCAAAGTTTTGGATCATCTGAATTTCAAATGTTACGAGTACGTATTCTCTGTATTTTTCTGAAATTCCCTGTAAGTGGGATTATTAAGGGAATAATCTCCTGTTGAGAAATGTTTGCCTATGAGGTGTCAAATTGTTCTTCTCTGTAGCATTTTATATTACATCTGTAAAGGTTTATATGTTTGTAGCTTAATTTTTGGCGTGTTTCAGTTATTTAGCATCCTTCTTTTCTTGTTTATAACAATGGATCATATATACTACATTCTTAGAGGAGCATAAATGTGAACCAATTATGCCAAATGTCTTTTTCATGTGAGCAGCTCTGGTGCCCTGTGAAATGTGCTAGCAAAGTGGGCAGATTCCAAATGTGCTTTCTGTAATTGCACATTTACACTAGGATCCTGCTAAGCTGATGGAGATGTACAGACACCTATTATTATTCTGTTATCATTCTGGTATTTTTTTTAAACCTAAGCTTAAAATGCAACTGTTAACCAGTTTTGCTGTTAGTAGCTGTTTTCCTTTTCTATGAAAAGACCTAATAATGACTTCATTAAAGACACTACATAAATATCTGTGCCATTATATGAGTTTCACTCTACGGTTCTAGGGCTGCCTGATCTATTAATAAGATTTTTGTTGGTTCTGGGGAGAAAAGAAATGATCTGAACCAGAGAGGTCTATTTTTTCTATAAACCTTTTCATTGATTTTATAATAAGCTACAAATAGTCATCAAATGTTCAGACATCAGGCTAGAGTCTGGGGTATTGAATGCACATTAAGGCTCCCAGTGCACAGTCTCCATTTCTGCAACATGAATATTATATGCCAGTGCGGCGTTACTCCAGGTATGTACATCTAACCCCTAACACAAATTCAATGCAAAATAGATTATACCTCTTAAAGTCAGGACAAAGGACAGCAAAATGACCTTTAGTCTTATGGCGCATCAGCATTATTCAACCAGAATTAATTGGTTCTCAGGTGAAGTGTGAAAGGAATCCTAAGTATTCACATTTAAAATTTATATTCAAAAAGTGGTATCTAGCCAGCAGAAAACAAAATAATCAACATGCAACACAAGAAAAGGTGATATTTGCTGTTCTATCATACTTGGCAGGATCTCTGTCTTTCTTTATTTCTTTCTGCCTGAATTTCATCACTCATGTATTTTTCCTCATTTTTCTCCCAGTAACTTATGAGCCAAGCAAGTTCTGTCAGTGTGGGTGAAATAGCTGAGAACTAGTGTGCATTACAGTTTACACTAGTAAATTTCTTAAATGGTTTTGTAACTGTCAACGAGTGATATTTGGTCATGGCCTAAAAACTGCTGATTTATTCATTCTGGGACCGTACCTTCAAAAAGATATAAAAAGGATGGAGTTGGTCCAGAGGAAGGCTACTAAAATGGTGTGTGGTCTTCATCGTAAAGCGTATAGGGACAGACTTAAAGATCTCAATATGTATACTTTAGAGGAAAGGCAGGAGAGGGGAGATATGATAGAGACATTTAAATACCTACATGGCGTAAATGCGCATGAGTTGAGTTTCTTTCATTTGAAAGGAAGCTGTGGAATGAGAGGGCACAGGATGAAGTTTTACAGAAAGGATGGGAGATGCGTGGAACAGTCTCCTGGAAGAGAGAGGAAGAGATAATGGTTACTGCAGATGGGCAGACTGGATAGGCCATTTGGCCTTTATCTGCCATCATGTTTCTATGTTTCTTTATAATGTAACATATTCACCAAGGGGAAAATTCTATACGATTACATTACATTATGAGGTGCTTAAAGATAGATACCTAAATAAATAGGTACCTAAAGTTAGGTACCTAACTTAATTGTTAAATTGGCTTCAATTATGAGCTTTAACAAGCTCATAATTGAAAAAAAAATTAATTGGGTGATAGGTGCCTATCTTCTTAGGCACGATTCTACAAAGTAGGCATGTTTAGGGGCAAAGAAGGACTTCTGATTCTTTAAATGACTTAGGCACCTATTATGTAGGCCTTTAAAACCCTGGCCTACATTACTAGCACCTAAGCTTTTAAGTTAGGTGTGATTCTGTAGTAGGCGCTTAAATATGATCGACAATAGATAGACGCATATATGATAAGTGCCTATCTTTTTAGACACCATTTACAAAATTTCCTGCCAAATGTCTTCGGCTCTAGTTTTCAGGAGTAGCTGATTTTATCTCTCCAGACTCTCTCTCTCTCCCTTACCCTTAAACACCAGAAGGATTAAATATGGTTTGAGCAACATTTTAAAAATATTTCTGGACCTCCCTCACTAGGTATGAACAACAGATTATTATGTAAAAAACAAAACATGGTGTGACCTAACAGGGAAAAAAAGCCATCACTTTCAACTATCAACCAAACCTCACTTCTATAATGTTAATAAAAATGTTGCCACTCTAAACTACCATTTAAACCCTCAGGATCAACAGTATTTAAACGGTTTATCCAACATTGTTCATGTTGGGCTAAGTAGCGTTTAAAATCACCCCCTCTATTGTTTTGAGTAACGACCTCTATTACAATTGCTTTAAGCGAGAAAAAATCATGATTTTTCTCACAACAGTGCCGAGCTGAAGGGGCTCCTACTCTTGAATTTTTTATATTGCTCTTGTGTTCTGTTAGACGGACATTAAATTTCCTGGAGGTTTGTCCTACATAAAGTAGGTTGCAGGGACATTGTAAAACATAGACTACCATCTAAGACACACCTCCAACTGTAAAACACAAGGGGTAGTCTATGTTTTACAATGTCCCTGCAACCTACTTTATGTAGGACAAACCTCCAGGAAATTTAATGTCCGTCTAACAGAACACAAGAGCAATATAAAAAATTCAAGAGTAGGAGCCCCTTCAGCTCGGCATTGTTGTGAGAAAAATCATGATTTTTTCTCGCTTAAAGCAATTGTAATAGAGGTCGTTACTCAAAACAATAGAGGGGGTGATTTTAAACGCTACTTAGCCCAACATGAACAACGTTGGATAAACCGTTTAAATACTGTTGATCCTGAGGGTTTAAATGGTAGTTTAGAGTGGCAACATTTTTATTAACATAGAAGTGAGGTTTGGTTGATAGTTGAAAGTGATGGCTTTTTTTCCCCGTTAGGGAACTGCTTACTCCTCTTCCTCTAATTTGATATACATTCTGTCACTTTAATGCGTGGGCACGTGTTACCATGGTAACGCGTGTCAAAGTATAACGTCGGAGACGTATAAAATGGATGCCGGTGCCATTGTGCTACTGTTTGTAAAACCGGGCAGTTATAATGCATTGAGTAAGTACCGTTCTATATCTTGTTTAAATAATATTCTGATGTGGTATTAATGCCTATATTTTATTATAGATGTTTGTTGGCTATTGGCCCTGACGCAGTGGACTAGCAACGGTGTCCACGAAATGCTGGCCGCGTCGGCTTAGCCATTAAATAGGCTAAACAAAGAACTTGACGTGGAAGCCTTTAAAAAAGAAAAAGAAAAAGCAGATTGAGATAAGTGATTTAGCTGCCTACTGAATAAGGATACATTGTGAAGAGGACTGAATTTTAATATCTTAACTTCACCTTTAAGAGTTTAGGATTTTTAGTCACTACACTTAAGGTCTATTTCTTAAAAAGATTAAAAAAACTCAATTGGGGTATGGGCCTATGACTGGAGCATGGAGCTATAAAAATACGCTGATAGTTGAGTCTGTGATAAGACTACGCGTATGCTCCGAATCTGAGGCCCTCCTCTAAGTTCCTTACACAGTGAATATATTATGTTAAGTGGTATTTTTCTCTATATGAGTAAGTGATTTTCTGACCACTTGGGTTAAATATATTTAGTTTATGTACTCCTCAATGAGCAGGCCTGCCCGGAACCCTTCATTCGGCTTCCGGGGGCAGGTCTGCTCATTGACACTGTGCAGTGGCTGCCCAAAGACTTTAAAATATAGTGCCAGGAGGAAGTGGGTGGGGGAGTCGGGAGCTGGTGAAAGGCCATGCTGCTGCCCATGACTGGTGAAGCCTTATTTTTTGAACATCATTTTGCATTGGTGGTTGAGATGTTGATATTATCACAACTTGATTATTGTAATTCTTTGTACTTGAACTTAAACTCAAAAATGGTAAAAAAAAAAAAAAATTGCAGCTGAGTCAAAATACTGCAGTGAGATTTATATATGGTCTGAAGAGATACGATAGTGTTTCTATATTTTATAAGAAAGTTCATTAGCTGCTTATAGAGAAACGTATAGAGTTTAAAACGGTTTGTCTGATTCATCAGATTGTACAGGCAGCGGCTTCCAATCATCTCACTTTTGTAATACATTTTTTTTTTTTTTTTTTGCAGTTCCCCCTTTAGAGGTATATGTTTTAAACGTCAATTTCATTCTTCTTTTACATATGCTGCTATTGTTATTTGGAATGATTTACCTATACAAATAGGGACAGAAGTTAGTTATTATAAATGCCGTAGGATGTTGAAAACATTTTTATATGATAGATTGTAAAGTTATTGCTTTTAGTTCAAGAATTGTAAGGGCATCCTTTTATCCAAGGAATTGTATTTTCCCATAGAATTATTATGGCTTCTTTTTGATATAAATTGCCTTGAACTAAATGGTATTAGAGCAATTCAGAAATCTTGTATTAGATTAGATTAACTGCACTGTAGATAACACAATGTAGTTAGCTGCTACTTCTACTACTACTAATCATTTCTATAGCGCTACTAGACATACGCAATGCTATACATCAAAACACAGAAGAGACAGCCCCTTCTCAAAAGAGCTTGCAATCTAGTCAAAACAAATAGACTGGACAAGAAGGGTATCAATACAGAGGGAATGATAAGACACAGTGATGTAGAGAGGATGATAAGCATCCGGGGTGGGTGGCACCCCTCCCCCGCCTGACCCCCCTTCCCTTTCCCTATACCTCTAGTTGAAGCTATTGCTCGCGGTGGTGAACAACGTGCTTCTCGCGATCCTGTCGACTCTCCCTCTGACATCATTTCCTATGCGCAGCACCCAGAAGTGCCATCAGTGAGAGAGCCAATGGGGTCACGAGGAGAACGTTGTTGACCGCTGCGAGCAGCAACTTCAACTAGAGGTATGGGGGAAGGGAGGTTTGCGCTTGGAGAGGAGTAATGGAAAGAGGCAGGGGTGGGCATAGAGGAGGAGGAGTGCCGGCGCCCCCACCAACATGTGCACAAGGCGGATCGCCCTTCTCACCCCTCCTTACTACGTCACTGATAAGACAGCTATTGGTGCTTAAAAGGTGGATTGGATGCATTTATTAAGGTGGCATTAAATGCACAACATTAACTGCCATACTAAAAATTAAAATATGGGAACTACCTGTGCATTAATTGCATGACACAATATTTTCCTGCTCCATCATTCCTACCTTATTAGATGGTTAGTATAGGAATAATCAAATCTTCTATTTGTGCATCGCTCATATCTATACAGGCTCAAGGTGACTGTAAAGAGAGGTAAGAAGAGAGAGAAAGAGGAGCAAGAGAAAGGAGGTGGATAAGTAGGAGGGAGAGGAAGGGGAGAGAAAAGGAGAGGAGAGAGGAGGAAGGGAGGAAGACACTGCATTAAATGATAGCATGTACTAACTGTTGCATTAACATGATTAGTAAATAGGCCCCTGAATAATTATTCTTTAAATTTAATTTTCTTATATACTGCCTGAAGTCATCAACATAGTATATATTCTGGTACAGAAGGTATTTTTCTGCACCTAGAAAGCTTACAATCTGATTTTGTACCTGAGGCATTGGAGGGTTAAGTGACCTGCTCGAGAACACAAGGAGCTACAATGGGATTTGACCAAGACCTCCCTGTTTCTCAGCTTACTGCTTAAACCATTAGGTTACTTTTCTAGTGCAAGCTGTGTGCATTGAAAGAAATGGCCTACAGTAGTTTGTTGTTTGTGATATATGTATTGGGAACTATCTAAAGATAATACCGGGAATATGTCTTGATAACCTGAATCACAGTTACCGGATGCTAGGGTCCACCGTAGGGATTAGCGCCCAAGAAAGGGATCTGGGTATCATTGTAGGCAATATGATGAAACCTTCCACCCAATGTGTGGCGGTGGCCAAAAAAGCAAACAGGATGGTAGGAATAATTAAAAAAGGGATGGTTAACAAGACTAAGAATGTTATAATGCCCCTGAATTGCTCCATGGTGCGACCTCATCTGGAGTACTGCGTTCAATTCTGGTCTCCTTATTTCAAGAAAGATATAGTGGCGTTAGAAAAGGTTAAAAGAAGAGCAACCAAGATGGTAAAGGGGATGGAACTCCTCTCGTATGAGGAAAGACTAAAACAATTAGGGCTCTTCAGCTTGGAAAAGAGACGGCTGAGGTGAGATATGATTGACATCTACAAAATCCTGAGTGGAGTAGAACGGGTACAAGTGGATCGATTTTTCACTCCGTCATAAATTACAAAGACTAGGGGACACTCGATGAAGTTACAGGGAAATACTTTTAAAAACAATAGGAGGAAATTTTTTTTCACTCAGAGAATAGTTAAGCTCTGGAACGCATTTGCCAGAGGTTGTGGTAAGAGAGAATAGCGTAGCTGGTTTTAAGAAAGGTTTGGACAATTTCTTGGAGGAAAAGTCCATAGTCTGTTATTGGGAAAGACATGGGGGAAGCCACTGCTTGCCCTGTATTGGTAGCATGGAATATTGCTACTCCTTGGGTTTTGGCCAGGTACTAGTGACCTGGATTGACCACCATGAGAACGGACTACTGGGTTTGATGGACCATTGGTCTGACCCAGTAAGGCTAGTCTTATGTTCTTACTATATATAGTAGATCACATTTGAAGAAGACACCTATAATACAGTATATGGGTATACATATATACACCTTTGTATGATTCTTATAGGACTGGATATTCAAAGAGGTTTATGTGGTTAGCAGTAGTCACTAAAATATAAATTCCAGGCCTGATTCTATAAGTGGTGCCTAGAGATTGAGGATGCCTAACCAAGTTCTATGCGAACTCAAAATTGATTGATGAGCTTAATTGGCATGGTAATTGACCAAGGCAATAAAAGATCATTCAAAAAACCCAAAACAAAACCCAATAAAGAGTTCCTGTGGAACTCGGAGCAGTGCTTACTGACGCCTATGTTGAGGTGCCTACCTGAAAAGTGGGCATAGTTAGGGGCGTAAAATGTTAAAAGGGATGGGATGACTTCCCTATGAGGAAAGGCTAAAGCAGCTAGGGCTCTTCAGCTTGAAGAAGAGATGGTTCAGGAGAGATATTATAAACGTTTATAAAATACTGAGTGGAGTGGAAAGGGTTGGGGTGAATCGCTTGTTTACTCTTTCCAAAAATACTAGGACTAGGGGGCATGTGAAGAAGCTACTAAGTAGTAGATTTAAAACAAACTGGAAAAAATATTTCTTCACTCAACGTGTAATTAAACTCTGGAATTTGTTGCCAGAAAATATGGTGAAAGCAGTTAGCTTAGCAGGGTTTAAAAAGGGTTTGGATAATTCCCTAAAGCAAAAATACATAAACCATTATAGGGATGGCTTGTGGAAATCCGCTGCATATTCCTAGACTAAACAGCATAAAATCTGTTTTACAGCTTGGGATCTTGCCAGGTACTTGTGGCCTGGGTTGGTCACTGTTGGAAACAGGATACTAGAATTGATGGACCTTCGGTCTGTCCCAGTATGGCAACTTTTATGTTCTTATGTAAAATAGACATGGTATGACTTAGGCGCTGGTAGGCAGCTGCATTAGGAAAACCCTGGCCTAATATACCTGACCTAACATTATGACACTTACCGGTGCCTACGTTGAGTTAGTTGCCACTAGGCAAAATTCTGTAAATGATGTCTAGTGGTTGATTGTCAGCCATGCCGTCTGCTGTGGATAGGTGCTGTTTATAGAATCAGCCCCTCTTTGTGAATTTGTGGTGGTACTATAGTGTGACTGAAAATTCTTTCTGACTATTCTAATTCTTTCTGACCATTCTAATTCTTTCTGACCATTCTAACAATTCTAAACAGCTCTGAGATTATAGATCCAAAGACCCACTATTCAAACAAGTATATTTAGACAGGCCTTATAGGTATAAAGCTTCATATATAAATTCTTCAAGATTCTAAATGCTTTCAAAGATCTCAGTGGTACCTTCTGTAAGTCTTAAACTTTTTACCATACAAATAATGGCACCCAAATTCGTCATTGGTCCCAAAATTTGTATCTTATATACTGTACATTTTTTAGATTTTTTAATTGTTAATAGAATAGAATACTCATCTTCATCTATGTGGGTGGGGGCAAGCACTCGACATAGAACTATGTTTCGCCTACACAGGGCTTTATCAAGGAAATCCCCCTGCAAAAATATATAACAGTCTAAGCAACCTTTTTTGTTAGCACTTTTAAAGTAGTTTAAATAATTTTTAAATATATCATATATAAATAAATACTTTATAAATAGATTATTTTATACATAAAGTGCCTTAAGCCAAATGACTCATGCTCCTCACATTCGCTCGTTTTTCAACTAGGAAACATGGCTGCGGCATTCACTGCATATATTCTAAAACTAATCACATGATGACTTCATTCTTAACACTCATTTGTCCCCTGAACAGGCCAAACGGCTTTGGTCTCTTCTATTCAAATCAATGTCATCCATTCAATTTTGGTGTTCAGACCCAATGGTTTAACTATGTTAAGAGTATAAATCCATTTTTTTCTCTAAAATTCAATTTCTCATGATAGTTTCCTCTCTCCCACCCAACATGAATCTGATCTATGACCCTCCATATTATATCTGTTATCTTATGTTTCTTCTCTCGCCAGAGTTGGACCAGGGGAGCCTCTAGGGCCCCGTATTAATCCGAGAGTTATGTTCTGTAAACCGAATATTTATTTTCCGGCTTGTCCTGCCTATATAAATTAACCTGCAGGGACATTCAATCATGTGTATTACTAAAGTACTATAACAGGAGGTGTTTGAAGTTGCCTGATATATAGATGTTCCCAGGTAGGTCCCGTTATAGTTTGGTCGCACCCTTGGCATTGTCCACAGCTTAGATGTTCATATGTCACATTGACCGAGGGGCATTTAATTTCAAAACGATGGGGAGATAATAGTTCACCCATCGTTTTCTCCCTCCTATATGAAGCAATAGGTTATGTTTGAAATTGAGTACTAAGTTGTAATACCGGCCAATGATGTTTAATCATAGCAAAAAATTATGTGCTTATATTTGTAAACGGAAGAACACACACTAAATTTTCTTCTTGGGTATCTGTTATTTTTTCTTTCAGCAGTAAGGTTCTTTGGGCATACTTAGCCCACAGATATGCTTTACGAACTGCCTTCTTTGGGTATCCTCTCTCATAAAAGCGATTACTCATTATTATTGCTTACTTTTCAAACTCCTCCATGGTAGAACATAACCTACGAATTCTTAAAAACTGGCTAATAGGAATATTAAATTTAAGAAAATAAGGATGGTAGCTAGAAAAATGTAAAAAGTTATTTCAATCCACCTCTTTTCTATAGAGGGTGGTAAGGATCTGTTGTTTACTACCTCTAACCAAAAGAAGATCCAAAAAAGCTATCCTTTCCTTATGGTAGGTCATAGTAAATGATAAATGTGGGTCAAGGGTATTAAGCCAATCCAGAAATTGTTTCAGTTTGAACTCAGATCCATCCCAAAATATTAGAATATCATCAATATATCTCTTCCGCAGTTGAACATGATGAAAAATAGACGCTGGGTATACTAGGTCATGCTCAAATTTAGCTACGTATAAACTTGCCAATGAGGGGGCTAAAGTTGCCCCAATGCTTGAATACCTGATTGTAAAACTGCTTAGATAACCTTGATAGGCGGTATATAAAATCCTAATAAACTTGAAACCCCCTGAATCTGTTTAAAAAACTCCCCATCATACCAAAAGTAATTCTCTTGAATCACCAACTGGGCTAGTCTACTAAGCCACCCACTATCAAAACGGCCTAGATCCATCTGTAGAAGAACTCCCTCAATAATAGAAAAAGCTGCCCCTTGGAGAATCTGAGTGTATAAGGACGCGATACCTAAAGTCACAAAAAATGTAACTTTACTAACATTAGCTGTTTTGTCCAATAGCCTCAGTAAATAGGCTGAATCTTTTAAATATGATGGAATTAGCTTCACTTCTGATCTTAAAAAATAATCTACAAACTGAGAGAGAGGTTCTAGAACCAAATGTCTCATCGAGACAATGGGGCGCCCTGGAGGCATTTTCAAGCTCTTATGTACTTTAGGTAGTAGATATATTTTGGGAGTAGAGGGAAAAGATTCTTGTAAAATTTGAGCTTCTTTCTGAGTAATCATCTTCCTCTGTATACCTTCCTCCACCAGATTCTTGATTTCTAATTTTAAACCATCCACCAGATCCATATCTAATTTCACATAAGCTTTCTCATCTGACAGTTGGTGTTGTACTTCTCTACTATACATACTTCTATCTTGTATTGTGATGGCACCCCCTTTATCAGCTCTTAAAATCATTATATTAAAATTATCCTGAAGTTCTTTCAAGGCTGTAGCTTGATTTCTAGTGAGATTATATTCCTTTTTTGCCTATAGTATTGCTCTTCTAATTTTTTTAAATCATTTAGAACTAAGTCCTTAAATGTTATCAGGAAAGATTTAGAAATACCAGGGGGACATCATCTTGAACAAGGTTTCATGATAGAAGGGTCCATAATGGGAGGGTTTTCCTCAAAGAACACTTTAAGTTGAAGCTTTCTAAAGAAGCAATAAAACACTATCCTCATTTTAAATGGGTCATATCTATTAGTTGAGATAAAGCCCAATCCAAACTGAAGCACTTGAGTCTGTGTACTCGAAAGAGGCATAGAGGACAAATTTATTATTAGTGTTTCGGCCCCGCTCTGGTTCGCACATTCGGGTCTTGTTGATCGCGAGGCTTCTGAAGTGATCTCCCTCTTCCTTTTGAGGCATCGTTCTTTTGTAGAGATGAAGTCGAGCCATCTTCATTGCTGGACTGTACACTAGATCCATCCGTCCCTTCTTCACTACTCCTGTCTGTTGTACCGGAGGAGCCATCAAACGCAACCTGGATAGTGTCAAAATATCACCCCTATCTGTATAATGGCAGCAGTGGGCTCTCTTCACATATATGTAGCGCCATTACCTATCCAAGTAGCAGCACTGAATATACAGTGGTGTGCAAAAGTCCTGCATCACATGGTGAAATTCAAAAATTTAGTCATTTGAGACTCAGTTAACATAATTTAAGGTACTAACTATACATAATTTTGTCTGAAAAGTATAATTCCATGTAATTTCTAGTACTTCCTTGATAACTGTGACTATTCAGTTACATCAGATTGATCAAAATGATTTTGAAAACAGGCATAAGAGTTTGTGTAAAAATGTAATCAAAATTCACCAGTCAGCAGTGTAGCATTTGCAACAAATCAGAAGTGATTTTTTTTCAGCCAATCAGCATTAAGCTTCATTATATGGTGGGAAGTATAAATTTCTGGGATTACTGCAACTGATATCATTCAAACTGATTGACCAGCGACATCAATAGCAATGAAGTCCAAATTTCAGTTCTTGTTGGAGGAAAACCAGGTTTGAATAGTGGTTCTTGGTGAAGAGGGGTATTCCAGCAGGCAGATTGCACAGAGGGTGGGATGCAATCATAGTACGGTGATCAGGGTACTTCAAAAGGAGGAGGAGATGGGAGGAACACAGGATAGACAGTGTTCAGGTCAACTAAGAAAGACAAGTTACAGACAAGATCGAGTGTTGAGACACACATCTGTTGGCAATAGAAAGCGGATGTCACTTCAGTTGCTGAGAGAGGGGCAGGACAAATGCTCAGCCATGGTTAGTACAAGCACAGTGAGACATAGGCACTTGAAATTTAGTTTGAGAGGGTGTACAGCTAGGAAAAAAACACTACTGACTGTGCAGCAAAGAAAGTAAAGAATGGCATGAGCTGTGCAATATGGCAAGTGGACAAAGGAAATGTGGGAGAAGGTGTTTTGTAGTAATGAGTGCACTTTCTGCATCTTAGGTGATCAGTGCAGAACGTAACTGAACATATGATAGTAGAATAATAATAAATAATAATAACGTTATTCTTCTATACCGCCAATAATCGTGCGACTTCTAGGCAGTTCACATTGAAGAGAGCTGGACAAACAGCGAGTTACAGTATGCAGATAGTCAGTGAAATTACAGTGAATTACAATAAACAGTTTGTTAAGTATTTCAGAGGGGACATGTTAGAAATAGAAGCAAATTACAATTGTTAAGAATTTCAGAGGGGACATGTTAGAAATAATAGAATTGTATTTAGTGTTTGGTGTGATATATCTGTCGAATAAGGCAATTTTTATGACTTTTCTAAAAGCATCGTAGGTCAGTCTAGCTCCATTAATGTAGTTGTCTAGCCAGTGTTGTTGTTTGTTTGCTTGGTACATAAAAGTTCTATCCAGGAAGGTTTTGTATTTAATGCCGGTAATGCTTGGATATGTAAATAGATTACAGTTTCTGGAAAATTAAATAAGATAACACATAACAAATGGTTACATAGCTTAAAATGCATCAAACAAGTCAAGTGATGCAGGACTTTTGCACAACACTGTACCTGTAGTGGCGTAGTAAGGTGGGGTGGGGGCACCATCCTGGTGGGGGCGCTGGCATCTCTCTGCCTCCCCACACCACACTCACCCTTCCCTTCCCTGCCCCCTTACGTCTTTAAAATCTTTGCCAGCGTAAGCAACTACTCTAGCTTGTTGCTTGCACCGGCCTGGCTCCCTCTGAAATCCCTTCCAGGTTGCAAAACCAGGAAGTGATGTCAAAGTGAAAGCTAATGCCAGTATGAGCAGCAGGCCAGAGAAGCTGTTCACACTGGCAGAGATTTAAAGAGGTAAGGGAATGGGAAGGGAGGGCGCAAGAGTGGCATGGAGGTGTGGAAGGAGAGGAGGGGTTAGTGAAGAAGGAGTGTGTATGTGGGAGGCGGGGGGGAGCAGAGATGAGGGTACGGGGAGGGGGGGTGCCACCTCCCCAGATGCCTCATACTCTCGCTACACCACGGTATACCTGGATCATTCAGATGCCATGACCTGCATTTTAAACAAAACATTGATAATGCTGTTTTAGTACTGACTCAACAGTACTTTAGTTAAAGACACCACAATCTGCCTTAGTATTGACAATATTTTGTTGGATATAAATTGTGGCATGGAGGGAATTATTTTCACTGAACCCTAGATGTCTTCAGAGAGTAATACATACTTCTGTCTAGACCATGGAAAGACGGCCTTAAATTTGATTTTCCCGTCACTTTCAAAGGCAACACACTTCAGGCAGTCACTACTATCGAGAACTTAGGGGTTATATTTGATCAGAAATGATCATATCATGAGCATATCAGGAGTGTAGTCAAATCCACTTTTTTCAGATTATGTCAAATTCATTCTGTTTCAAAATTGTTAGAACCCAAATCACTTAACATACTGATACATTCTCTGGTGATTTCCAAAATCGATTACTGTAACACCCTATTTAAGGGATTTGTCCAAAAGGAAATAAGACGCTTACAAATTATCCAAAATGCTTCTATTAAACTCATTATGAAAGCAAAGAAATTTGACCATGTTTCACCGCTCCTTAAAAAATCTCACTGGCTCCCGGTGTCTCATCGAATAACTTATAAAATATGCTTCTTAACTCTTAAGTCACTTATTTATAAAGCCCCAGCCTTCATTGACAGCCTTCATTGATTCCTTATGCTCCCGCTAGAATGCTCAGATCCAACAACCAACATTTACTGACTGTCCCCTCCCTTAAAATGATTAACACATGTCGACAATACATTTTCTCTGTCACGGCACCACAAACATGACTGTTAGCTCCCCAAGTTTGAACTGTACCCTCAAATTCTGACCTCTGATCTCTCCTAATCTTTCTCGCTTAACCCTCCCTGCTGTCTTAGCCCTTATTTATTTCATTTTCTATCAATTATTGTATTTCTTACTCTTTTTTACTATTTGTAGCGTACGTTAAGTCTGTCGCATGTATTGTTCCCCTGAATGTTGTAAAATATTTTAGCCATGTTCATCGCTTAGAAGTATGATTAAGTGATTCATCAAATTTTAAAGAAAACTTGGAACTGTCACAGTTAAACTGGTTCACCAAATCTCATCTTCGCTGGATACAAATCCAGATCGTTGTGGATTTAATCTCATTCTGACCTGGTTCTGAAGACACTCTTCCTTTAGAAATGTCCTCAAGGTTTTCAAACTTGGCAAGCTTTCACCTAAGAATAAACAATGGCTGCAGATATCATTTCAAACTGACTCAGGCAGATAGGGGTAGAGATAAGGAACAGATGGGGAAGTTTCCGGTTTGGCTAAAATCTAAGCATGAGGCAAGCAGTTGGTTCATCTGAGAAGAACTAAATTTTCTGCCTTCTAGTTCAAGTTCAGTTTATTTAATATACCGCACATATAATGCAAAAGTTAAAATCTAAGCAGTTTACAATGAATATAAAATGAGGAAATAAAACTATACAAAACAAACTCTGTTACAATTAAAGGGAAAAACAATATGGATAAATTACAATAAAATTTTCAATAGGAAGTTAGGGAATAGGGAAAAAGAGGAACCCATAATAATATAACTTCCCCAAAACTTCTGTGTTTCCTCTTCTAATCTATGTTCCATCTGATATTTTAATATATAGTATAAAAACTAATAACCACAGACTAGAATCCCTTCACTAGGGAAATTATTTCTTTTAGAGCTCCTTGTTTACCAAATCATGTAGACAGCACCATAAAACAAAACAGTCATGACACTTCAGATTAAGGCATAAAGGAAATGGCCAATTTACCATCCCAACAATTTCTACTATAATCCTGAGACAAGTGAGACATGTTAAAATATGTTCTTCAGTTCAGTGGCCTCTTCAGAGCATTCAGGATGAAAGAGATAACCACAGAGAAATACTCCTATAAATAAGAAATATTCTCATTATTGCATACAGGCTGATATAGCTTGTCAAGCGCATGACAGCGAGAAGAAGCAAGCTGTGAAACCATTTCATTTAGGCCGCTTTGAAAATAGTCCCTAGTGCTTCTGCAGCAGGATGACTCCCAGGGGAACTTCTCTGAAATGAATGTTCATATATCATCAGGATCTTTAAAAAGGAAATAAAGGGGGTTAGTTCACTTTCAATGTACACAGCTGCGATGGAGTGACAGCATATACCCTTGTATGGAGATGAATTCCTGTCTTTAAAATAATTCCATTCCTTATATAATTTGGAAAGCTTTTAAAATGCTTAAGTGGCTGAATGTACTAAAAAGAGAGGAGGCAAAGACTGGCTGTGTTACAAATAACCAATATGTACTGCAATTCATGCAGAGAGGCAAATTAAAGGCCTGTGTGTGAAGACGACCAGTGGTTTTGATTATATAACAGGGGCAAACAGTACAACTTAACAAAAAGACATGGGCTTGGCAAATGGCTTTCAGGCATATTGGGGACAGGACTGGATTTAGATATGCTGGGACCCAAGGCAAAAGTTAAAGAGAGGGCCCCCAATCTCTCTCCTCCTTGCCTCCTTCCTAGATCTCCCCATCTGTCATTATTACCACACATAAAACAACTTTAAATGAGATTACTTCATCACACACAAAACACAGCTAGACCATCACCAAATACAGAACAAGGAACTGCAAAAAGAAATATGAAGATCAAAATTGAACTGGTAACTCGAGGAAATTAAACTCAGCAAGTTCTGCAACACTGGAGAAATAAAAACAGAAATGCACTTCTTTTTGTACTGAACATAATCAGTGGCATAGTCAAAGGAAGTTTTGTGCCCCCCCCCCCCTCCCAGTTAACCACCTTTTTTCTGCCAGCTGAAAACCACCTCCTCATACAGTTTGGCTGCCAGAAATCTCCAAGTTCTGCAGCCAGTGGCAGAACTGCCACTAGCTGCAGAGCTTGGAGAGATTTGGCTTCTTGACTAGAGGCAGAGGTCTTCAGCTGGTGAGACTTGGGGTCCCTGCCAGATCAGGTATTTATATTTTGCATTTGGGCAGGGGGCATGAAGAAAATTTGGTATTCACATACTTTAAACTCAGCCTCCCTCTCAATCAGCTGTCTGGCTATACCTCTGAAGAATACAAAGCTAACATATTCCAGTTAATAAATTCCAAAATATCTTTTTCTACCTTTGTTGTCTGACATTTTATTTTGCTATCATGTTGGTCCCAGTTTGTTTCTTCTGCCTTTCTGTGTCTTCTGCTAGTTCTCTTTCCAGTGGCTGCTATACATTTGGCTTATAAATGTGGTCTTTCTTTCAGGGATTTTACAGCCAACATGTTTCACCTAAAAAGGTTTTTCAAGGCTCATTATCCCTTTAAAAGCTTAGCGCTGTTGTATTCGACCACTGAATGTAATTCAACATCCTAGCTGGTTAGTACATTCAGTGGTCGGATACAGTGGCGCTAAGCTCTTAAAGGGATAATGAGCCTTGAAAAAACCTTTTCAGGTGAAACATGTTGGCTGTAAAATCCCTGAAAGGAAGACCACATTTATAAGCTAAGTATTTCTAATACATACACGCTGAATTGGTGTTTAAATAGATAAGATAAAATATTGAAATCAAAATTAGCTATAAGATCTGGTGAGGAGGTAGTACATAAAGCCTGGGACAATGAATATATGTGAGTCCTAGGTGGTACTTCTGAGGATCTGGGGATATAATACCTGATGTGAGGAGTATATTGGAGGTGTTAAATTTGCACACTCTGCTCAAAGGTTTGATTGATGACCATCACAGGAGACTTTCATTTCAAATTGAGTGCTGTTTGGTGAACTGAAAATAACTAAGCATAGAAATCAAAACTGCACTTGGCTAGTTATGTGCTGATATTCAGAATGTAACCGGCTGGGCTAACCGCATAAATAGGACCATATAAATGTCAGTTTTGTCTTTATGCACCTAACCGGCTATATGTTAGCCAGCTTCAGAAACCTGGAAATTCAATCCCAGTGCCCAGACATGGCTTGGCATTAAATTTCTGGGGTTAGCGCCAGCGGGGATCATTAAAATGCTGATTGCTGCTGGCTGAATGTCAGACCCTCAGTTTTCAGCTAAAAGGTCATCTAAACATACCCCCTACCTTTTACTATGTCATTGTAGAGGCAGTGGTGTAGCGAGGGTGAGAGACTCCTGGGGCAGTGGCACCTCCTCCCCTGCCCTTGCCTCCGCCCTCCCGCTCCTTCCCTGATCCCACCTGTTGTATGCACGCCCCCTTCCCTTCCCCCATACTTCTAGTTCACAACCGCGAGCAAGAACTTCAACATGCTTCTCGCGATCCCCTCATCTTTCCCACTGGCGTCACTTCCTATGCGTAGCACCCAGAAGTGACATCATTGGGAGAGACGACACAGTTGCAAGGAGCATGTTAAAGTTGTTGCTTGTGGCAGGTGAGGAACAAGTGGTATGGGGGATGGGAAAGATAGGAGTGGGAAGAGGCAGGGGTGGAGAGGAGGAGGGGTGCCTGTGCCCCCAGCAACATGGCGCCCAGGACGGACCTCAACCTCTTGTCTCCCTCTTCCTAAGCCACTGGGTAGAGGTTTCTTCCATGGCCCGGAGTGCTAAATGCTCTGACGCTGCTTCGCATTCTATGATCATTGGAGCATTTAGCACTCCGGGATGCGCTAGAAACCTCTATCATGGCTCAGTGAAAGAGGGCCATAGGTAGCTAAAACTTAGAAAGCTTGCAATTCACTTGCCTAGATTTAGAAGTGAAACGTGTGGTACAATGGTGCAGCAAACCTTATCATCTCAGGATTCATTGAAGTGTGCAAATTTTCTTGGCATTGATGTGGTTGATTACTATGTATTTCTGGCCTCCCATTCTGGGTATGATGGGGGTACAACAACAACCCCCTGCAAACATAGTAACATAGTAGATGATGGCAGTCTGCCCAACCTGATTCAATTTAATTTTTTTTTAATTTTTTTCTTCTTAGCTATTTCTGGTCAAGAATCCAAAGCTCTACCTGGTACTGTGCTTGGGTTCCAACTGCTGAAGTCTCTGTCAAAGCTCACTCCAGCCCATCCACACCCTCCCAACCATTGAAGCCCTCCCCAGCCCATCCTCAACCAAAAGGCCATATACAGACACATATCGTGCAAGTCTGCCCAGTACTAGACTTAGTTCTTCAATATTTACTATTATTTTCGGATTCTAGATCCTCTGTGTTCATCCCACGCTTCTTTGAACTCCATCACCGTTTTCCGTTCCACCACCTCTCTCAGGAGCGCATTCTAGGCATCCACCACCCTCTACGTAAAGTAGAATTTCCTAACATTACTCTTGAATTTACCACCCCTCAATAAAAAAACAGAAGCCTCGCTGAAGATCTGCCCTTGTACCAGAGGTCCCATATACTCTAAAAAAAAAAAAAAAATGACCCCCCCCCCCTTTGTTAATCTTTTTATCCTTTCAGGCTTACTTAAAATTCCAGGGGTCTAGTGGGGACAGGATCAAGTTCCACTTGCTCTTGCCCCAACAATGCCATTTTCCAAAATGGTGCCGGCTAACTCTATGTGCTACTGTATTCTACATGTGAGCTCTTTAAAATTGATCTCATTAAGTCTTAGAGTATCAGTGTCGGAGAGATGTGTGGGGCTGAGACAGAAGAAAGCAGGCAAATAAATCATGGAGGCAGATAAGGGTGTCTTGGCTGGGAAAAGAGAAAATACAGTCTGTTCAAATTTCTCTTGATAGAGTTCTGTGCTTGCAAATCAGCTTGGAAATGACAACTCCACAATAACATGGCTATTGAGGGTGTAAGAAATCACACAGCTGAGTATGGTTAATAACATTACAGCAGTAATGCCCGACATCTTTTCCAGTGTTGCTAATATAAACATAATGTGTAATGTGATTGTCTAATACGTTCACTATAACAGCACTCATGGCCCCTAAAACTCAGGTGGAGTCATTTCTGAGACATTGCCAACAAGAATTTTCAGCCCAGATTATTAAGATCCTTCCACACTTCTATCAGCCTGAGTCACTATGTAGTAAATCCTTCAGAAAATTTTTCAGCAGCGATAACTTGTTTTGTTGCTAGAGTTCAAATGATAGGACATGAATGTTTTTCTTTTCAGGAGTTGACAATTTATGTTGAACACCAATAACTATGAAGAAATTAAATGGAACAAAATATAAGAATGGAAAATGCCCTATCATACTAAATCTGATGACTATTTGTTCTTGTGAATAAAAAATAAAATGTTGTTGGTTAGTCAATCTCAAAGACTTCTTGGGGCAGGAAGCCTTTAGAATTCTAATATAAAATATTATTTGCTTTCTATAAAACAATATTCACCCTAATAGCCGATCTCATTCATGTGATAAAAATGGCATTAATCACTGTTGATTTTGTGTTGGGTTATGTGTATCTTTGACCAGGAGCCATTTGGCTGCTTGCCCAGAGGATAATATGCATCCCTAAGCTGCTGCTCCCTGTTGCAACAGGACTTTCATTCACTGTTCCTAAACATGGTGCAGCCTCTCACTGCAGTAGTTGCTACTTTGGAAATGCTCACTAATACCATTCTCTCTGACCAGCTGATGGGTTACCTTATGGCTCCAGATAAAGGAGGACAGATAAGACATTTTGGTTTTACTCCCATTGCTTTCATAGGAAGTAAAACCCAGATGTCTCTATTCATCCTCCTCACTTCCATTGGAAGTAAAACCTGGCTATCTCAATCCGTCCTCTTTTTTCTGGAGCCATTTGGTAACCCTAGGAGTGCTGGAATTCACTGCTCACTGACAGCATTCCACTCAATGGACCAGATGCCCAGAAGCTTTCCGTGCCAGTAAGACTCGTTAAAGCAGTCTTACTGTCATGGAAAACTCCCTTCCCAATACACAAAAGGGTTCTCCATGGCTGCTAATGATGATCTTGGCAGCCACTGAGAATCCTATGCAAATGCATTACAAGGAGCTCATTAGTATTCTAATGAGCCGTCCTTGTGATGCACTAGTACATTTTAGTACATCACAAGGAGAGCTCCCCTTTAATGAAAAATTGGGGCCGTAATTTACTGGCAGCTCTGGAGCTGCCGGTAAGTTTTGTCACGCACACGCACAACTGAGCCCATATAAGATTTTTTTTTAAGTCCTTTGCAGCTGAACCGGGGCTTTTTTGGTTTTATTTTAATGGGCTCAACTGTTGTGCGTGTGTTGTGTGTTGGGGCTAAAAAGAAAGAACCCCCTCCTGCTAAGCCCCCACATAGAGAAACCTGATGATCTAGTGGGCCAGGCCAGGTTGGGCTGGATCAAACCTCCAGCTAAAGGGTCCTCCTGATCAGGATCCCTCACCCCCCAAAACACCAGGCTGGTCTCAAGACCCCCCCCCCCCCGAGCTGTCCAAGACCCTGCACACACCCGATTGGCTCGGGTGCATAAGGCCTCTCCCAGTGCATCCCAGGATACACCTGGAAGGGGAAATCCCACCATTTTGAAGAGGTATGCCTGTCGATGGCTCAGGTACATAAGGCTCCTCCCAATGCATCCCAGGATACACCTGGAAGGGGAAAGCCCGCCATTCTCAAAAGGCAGGTCTGTCAACAGGAGGGTTTGGGCATCCCTCCTGCCGATTTCATCTGAAAGGTAGGGGGAATGTTGGGAGGCTTGTCTTCTGGCAGGAAGGAATGGGCATCCCTCCTGCCAATTGTCGCGAATGGAGGAGGGGGTCGTGGGTCCAGTTTTTTTAGGGCGGGGAGCTTGGCCAACTGCCACGATGAGCTGAACTGGCGCTGGGGCTGCTTTTTTGACAATTTGGGCAAGCAGGAAGAGGAGCTATACTAGTGATTGCTCTTCTGAGCAAGCCATGGGCACAGCTCCTCCCCCTTTTACCAGCGTTGCTCCACACGAATAGCGTGCATATCATTTGCATGCTATTTGTGCTGAGCATCATCCGTTGGGGAAAAATTGCTCCTGCCATGGTAATTTTTACCATTTGTTATTCTGGCACTCTTTTGGGCTCCTGTGGCCAAAACAATGTTCCTGCTCTCTCTTCCTTGCATGCATGGAACAGCTGAGATGTCATCGGTATCCCTCTTGCATTCTGTGGATAAAAATAAACATCTGGCTGAATAAGCTCTGCTAATTATATGGCTGCTGTTTCTTAAGGGAGCTTTCATTTCAGGGAACATGCCATGACATTTTATTTTAGAGAAGCGAACATGCCGTGATACCTATTAGCACATATTGTTTCTCTCAAATGCGTTTATTCAGATTGTGACAAAAATAGGACTCCTGAAGAAGGCAGTGTTTCTGAAACACGGACCATGTTTTGGAGGCCACATCTGAACAAGGATATAAGAAGACTTGAAGCAATCCAGAGAAAAGCAATGAAAATGATAGAGAGTCTGCACCAATAAAAGTATGCGAAGAGACTGGAGGACCTCAACATGTATACTCTAGAGGCGAGGAGGGACAGGGGTGAAATGATACAGATGTTTAAATATTTGAAAGGTATTAATATAGGACCAAATCTTTTCCATAGAAAGGAAATTGGTAAAACAACTAGAGGACAAAATTTGAGATGAGGGATGGTAGACTTAGGAGTAATGTTAAGAAATTCTTTTTCACAGAGACGGTGGTGGATGCTTGGAATGCCCACCCAAGGGAGAGGAAAATGGTGAAGGAATTAAAAAAAGTGTGGGATGAGCACAGAGGATCTCTAATTAGAATCTGAATGGGCAAACTTTCATGGTCTGAATCCCGCAAAGGAGATGGTTTGGATAGACAAGAGTAACTTCAACGGCAACTCCAGCAGTTGGAACCTAAAGACAGTACCGGGAGGACTTTTAAGTTTTGTGGCCCAGAAGAAACAAAGAAAAAAAGACAATTCAATTATGAAATTGTAATGCATGTAGTTACAGGGCAGACTGGATGGACCTTTCAGTTCTTTATCTGCCATCATTTACGATGTTACTATGTCCTGTCCTGTTTTCTCTCTGGACTTTATGTGTGGGAAGTCTTGATCCTCCTTTTTTGATTGGTTCTTAAGGGAGTATCACTCCCAACTAGTATGGTAAAATTTGGCTATGAAGTTTATCACTTCAAAAAGTATAACCCTGTTACCTTCCTGCAGTCTCCCACAGAATTACATTCAAAATATTTTTGTTAGTCCACAAGGTACACAGCTGCAGCATTCCTTTATACCAATGTATCTCAAACTGTGGGCCGAGGCACACTAGTGTGCCTGCTGAGATTCCAAGTGTGCCAAGGCACACTGAAGAGGAAGAGAGGCACCTGCTAGCTGCCTTCCCTACATGTTACAGCGCCAGTGCTGCCTGATTCACTGAAGGCCTGCATGTTTCCCCCTTCTCGCTAGCGTCCTCTGGTTTTCCCCCTGGCCTCCCGATCTCACCTTTAAAGCTAATTACAGCAGCCTGCAGAGGATCACCAGTAGGTAAAATGATTTCATTTTCAATATAGTGATTGAAATGTGTCAGTTTTGAGAATTTATTTATGCTGTGTATATTGTGTGGATATGATAAATAAATAGAAAAAATTGCATTACAATTTGTAAAGGGGATGTGATCTGGGGCAGAGCTTGGATAGGCCTAGGGAGGTCTGTGGTTGGGGTACTCAGTTGATATTTGTTAGACTTAGGGGGTATTTAGCTTGAAGTAGTTGAGAAACACTGTTGTAGGCGCCAGTGCCTCTCCTCTCCGTCCCTCTTCCCTTATGGCACTCCCTACTGGCGTCTCAGGGCTCATCTGGAGGGCCTCTGCACATGCGTGGACGTCGACGTGATGATGTCACACATAAGCATGATGTCATCATGCCGACGTCCACGCACTTCTGGATGCCTCAAACTGTGGACACTACCTTTAGTGTGCCCCAGCTCAAGAAAGTTTTAGAGACACTGCTTTATACCTTTCTCCCCTTCTAATACCATGCTCTCCATCAAGATCTCTCTGTTCTTTGAATCAAAACGTATTTGTCCCTTTGCTCTGCAATATCTGCTATGATATTGTTTGCTCTCAAATCTTTAGTGAAACCAACTCCACACTCTGGAACACCCTTCCCTCAGCTCTCCACCTCGTCTTCCCATGTTATATTTAAAAGTGCACTAAAGACCTTCTCTTAAGGATGCATAAGGCTGTTGACCTGTCACATAGCTGCTCACTTAGTGGAGAGCCTAGAGAAGTTGGTAATCCGGGTCCCCCTAGTCTGCTCTTTCCTTTCAATATCAAGCTGCATTGAACTTCCCCATGGACCGCTATAAATGCTGGCTTTTCCTTATTATGACCGGGATAGCCTTGCAAATGATTGCTCGCAATTGGAAGAATTGGGATCACCTTAGTTTTCCTTTTTGGTAGGCGAGCTTATGTTTAACTTATAAATATGAGAAAATGAATACTGACATGCTGGGGCATAATAAGATATTCAAATTAGTTTGGGGTCCATTGACACCTTTTATAGATTTGCTATAGTTGTTCTTTATCTTTATTTCCCGTTGTTTTTCACTCACACATCTGGGGGGGATGGGAGTAGGAGGGGGGTATATCTTTTGTTTTGGTATTATTCCTGATGGTAATGATGGATGGGGGAGGGAATTTTTATCTTTTGAATAGATACTGATTGATTATAAGTGCTTGGTTGCTTATCATTATTTATATATAAATTGTATTGCACTTTTTGTTGGCATTAAAAACTAAATAAAGTAAAACTAAAAAAAGCTGCATTGAACTTGAAACTTTTCTTTTAAATTTACATAGAGGAGGCAAGAAAGAATAATGTAGGGAGGGAGGGAATGAAAGAAATACTGTGGGAAAAAATAAATTAGATGGGATATGCTGTGGCAGTGGGAAGAGGGAAGTAAGACAGCGACTACTACTACTTATCATTTCTATAGTGCTACTAGACTTATGCAGTGCGGTAATAGTATATGCAGGTACTTTCTCTGTCCCTTGTGGGCTCACAATCTAAGGTGAAGTAAGACAGCTGGGGTTGAACTGAGGAGGAGAGAAATGGACTAGTTGATATAGCCCATGGAAGAGAGGGAAAACACTACTATGAGGGGCTGACACAGGCCTCCATCACTGTTGCGGCAAGTATAAACTGCAGAACTTCATCACACCCTGCGCCTCCTGCTCTACCCAGTACTTTTATTTAGAAAATTACCCTGGCAGTAATTCAAAATGAACAGTTTGAAGTTGCCTACATCTCATTTGCAAATATCTTAGGCAAAGTCAATCTACTCTATGAATAAATAATGTGCCTCATTTGGAAAATGGACAAAGTAACATTACTGTAAAATCCAAAAGAAAAAAAAAGCTATATTTACTTTTTAATTTTTAATCTTTGTTTCACCTACATTTTGTTTTGCATTTCTCAAAACCCAGAGGATTGGGGGGGGGGGGGGGGGGGGGTAGAGGAGATGCATGGAAAGCAAAGCACTTCCAGCAAAGTGAAAATGGTACCAAGAAAATGAGTATTAGCAGAGAGAGAGAGTAAGGAACAATAGAGAGAAACATAACAGATTAGTCATTAGAGCGTAAGGGATGCAAGAGATAAGAGAGAGAAAGAGAGAAAATCAGCCAGTGTCTATTAGGCTTCAGTGCAGATGTAAGTATAAAATGCTCCACAAGTCCTGTAATTGAGAAAATCCATCAACTGCCCTGACAGCTGCTCCAGTATTTCCAGAAGCGATAAAAATGGAATTTATTTCACTTCTGGAAAAGGGGGCAGTATCACCTTCTGGTGGCTTTAATGAAATGCCATAAAACTTGCTAGAGAAAAATGTGCTGTAAAGTAATAAAAAAGTAGTCAGAAGTAGATTGTTTGTGGAAACATTGTGGCAGGGGAAAGAGAAGGACTCTGTCTGAAATCAGGCAGATGAGCTTTGAAACTGGCCTGTATAGATGTGAAGGAAGACCGAGATTGAAAAACAAGAGTTAATAATCACAATAACTACTACTACCACTGTTCTCATAATTACCCCTATCACTACTGCTAACAACATCATTTTTATTAGTATCATTATCCCCAATACCAACGAAAACATAATCACAATTTACACTATCATCATCCTTATTATCACTACCACAATTACTGTAATTATTATCGCCATTACTGCAAGCACCATAATCTATCACCAAGACCATCAATGTTATAATCATTATTAGTACCATTTTCCCCATCATGAATGCCATTATAATTGTAAAAACCACTGCGAACACCATTAATTAATTTTCAAAATTTCTATACCGTTTACAACTAAACAGTTTACATAATTTACATACATAGTTTTAAAACAGAAACATGATAAAATAAACATACAAGCAAATGTTAAAAATCATGGCTACAAAATAATACCATAACTTTGCATAATAACGATCATGAATAGTTCATCAGCTCTACCAGAAAGAAAGTTATTTCTAGAAAAAGGCATCTACAAACAGCTGCGTCTTAAGTCATTTTCTACACTTAACCCTTTCACGAAAATTCCGTACTTGACCCAACAGAGATTTCCATATCTTAACTCCTGCACAACAAAAAATCATTTTACCAATCTCAACAAGTCTTGGGTTCACAGTCATCTTCAGTAAAGCCAAATTCTCAGAGCGTAATGATCTTTTTGATGTATAACTAAGTACTGTATATTATTTTTAAACAATTCTGGAATGTTTCCATACAAATCATTATTGCTTTATACTGTACTCTGAAGGTGACTGATAGCCGATGCAATTTTTGGAGATGTGACAAAATATGATCATATTTAGACAAACCCATTATCAATATTCCAGCACCTTGAAATTCAGTTAAAAATGTCATTTAAAGGGTGTTTTTTTAAACTGAGCTTGGGCGCTTAAAAAATTGGCACCAGTTAGATATTCCGGGCCTAAGATGCCCATAGGACTATAATGGGTGTCTTGGCACATGATAATCGTTAGCAGGTGCTAATGCAGTCATTGCATGCTAAATCATTGACTATATATACTCGAATATAAGTCGATCCGAATATAAGTCAAGACCCCCATCCCCCCAAAAAGGAGAAAAAAAAAATGGTTGACTCGAATATGAGTCGTGGGCTTAATATTCAAGTGCCATGCCCTACCAGGATCTGCACCCAGTGTTCCTTCAGTCATGCCCTCCCCTGTAAAGTTCTGCACTCAGCCCCCCTCCCTGCCACTTTCTGCACCCAGCCCCCTTCCCTCCCTGCCCTGAGTTCCATTCCCTACCCAGGCTGTGAACCAAGCCCCCTTTCCTGCCAGGCTCTGAATACTGTCCCCCCTCCCTGCCAGGCTCTGAACACTGTCCCACCTTCCTTCCCTGTACCCTCTTCCCCCTAAAAAGAGCCAACCTCATTAGTGATGTCACAATGGCTTGATTGTCCCGTACTCCCCTCTGCACTCTAACCCAACCAGCAGATTACCGGTAACCATTCCCCTTAACTTAAACCACCTAGTGGTAGGCTGGGACAGGAGGGATCCCTTCCGTCTCCTGCACCACCCAACACTAACAATTACCACCCTCCCTCGTGTACCTGTTTGCTTCCTGGTGGTCCAGCATGTATCCTGCACTGAAATCCTCCAGAAGATTGTAAAGGTAAGTAGCCAGCTGTGCACCCAGGCTGCTGAAAACCTAATGCCGACAATAGGAGTAAATAGTGCTGAAACTACATGCATGTTAATCTGCACAGCATGCACAAAAACCTCCAGTATGCATGTTAATCTGTGTGCCGAAGATCAATACAAATTGTATTTAAATGGATGGAAATGGATTCAAATCAGGTGATTATGTATTCATTTCAATACTCAGAAGACAGTGCAGAAACTAACATTAGTCTTAACTAGGTTGGGGATGGTGTTTGGGTTTTGAGGAGAGGATTTCTTCTCCATTTTGTTTTCTTTTGAAAGGAGAAAGAAGCCCATGCTGCCTGTGGTGCTGATAGTTAAAAAAAATCATGTCTGTGAGTTTAGGGTTCCCAGACGTCCGGATTTCCCCAGACATGTCCTCTTTTGAGGACATGTCCGGGGGTCCAGATGGCTTTTCAAAACCCGGCACTTTGTCCAGGCAGGAGGGCTTCTGCGCATGGGCAGATGCCACGTGATGATATCACATGCATGCACATGTGATGTCACCACGTCCTGACCGCATGCTGCAGGAGAGGCTCAGCGGACCAGAGGGGAGATAGGAGAAGCCGCCGAAGGTGTCGGGCAGAGGCAGGCAGGCAGGAATTCAGTTGGGGTAGCGGTGAGAGGAAGCTCCACCCCCCCCGCGTCAGAGGCAGAGTCAGCGCCCAGGCTCCCCCTTAAAGGAGTCGAGCGGAGCGCGACCTGCACTCTGACCGCGTGCTGCAGGAGAGGCTCAGCGGACCAGAGGGGAGGTAGGAGAAGCCGCCGAAGGAGTCGGGCAGAGGCAGGCAGGCAGGAATTCAGCTGGGGTAGCGGCGAGAGGAAGCTCCGCCCACCCCCCCGCGTCAGAGGCAGAGTCAGTGCCCGGGCTCCCCCTTAAAGGAGTTGAGCCGAGCGCGACCTGCATTCTGACTGCGTGCTGCAGGAGAGGCTCAGCGGACCAGAGGGGAGGTAGGAGAAGCCGCCGAAGGAGTCGGGCAGAGGCAGGCAGGCAGGAATTCAGCTGGGGTAGCGGCGAGAGGAAGCTCCGCCCACCCCCCGCGTCAGAGGCAGAATCAGTGCCCGGGCTCCCCCTTAAAGGAGTCGAGCCGAGCGCGACCTGCACTCTGACCATGTGCTGCAGGAGAGGCTCAGCAGACCAGAGGGGAGGTAGGAGAAGCCGCCGAAGGAGTCGGGCAGAGGCAGGCAGGCAGGAATTCAGCTGGGGTAGCGGGGAGAGGAAGCTCCGCCCTACCCCCGCGTCAGAGGCAGAGTCAGCGCCCGGGCTCCCCCTTAAAGGAGTCGAGCCGAGCGCGACCTGCACTCTGACCGCGTGCTGCAGGAGAGGCTCAGCGGACCAGAGGGGAGGTAGGAGAAGCCGCCAAAGGGGTCGGGCAGAGGCAGGCAGGCAGGAATTCAGCTGGGGTAGCGGCGAGAGGAAGCTCCGCCCACCCCCCCGCGTCAGAGGCAGAGTCAGCGCCCGGGCTCCCCCTTAAAGGAGTCGAGCCGAGCGCGACCTGCACTCTGACCGCGTGCTGCAGGAGAGGCTCAGCGGACCAGAGTGGAGGTAGGAGAAGCCGCCGAAGGAGTCGGGCAGAGGCAGGCAGGAATTCAGCTGGGGTAGCGGCGAGAGGAAGCTCCGCCCACCCCCCCGCGTCAGAGGCAGAGTCAGCGCCTGGGCTCCCCCTTAAAGGAGTCGAGCCGAGCGCGACCTGCACTCTGACCGCGTGCTGCAGGAGAGTCTCAGCGGACCAGAGTGGAGGTAGGAGAAGCCGCTGAAGGAGTCGGGCAGAGGCAGGCAGGCAGGAATTCAGCTGGGGTAGCGGCGAGAGGAAGCTCCGCCCACCCCCCCACGTCAGAGGCAGAGTCAGCGCCAGGGCTCCCCCTTAAAGGAGTCGAGCGGAGCGCGACCTGCACTCTGACCGCGTGCTGCAGGAGAGGCTCAGCGGACCAGAGGGGAGGTAGGAGAAGCCGCCAAAGGGGTCGGGCAGAGGCAGGCAGGCAGGAATTCAGCTGGGGTAGCGGCGAGAGGAAGCTCCGCCCACCCCCCCGCGTCAGAGGCAGAGTCAGCGCCTGGGCTCCCCCTTAAAGGAGTCGAGCCGAGCGCGACCTGCACTCTGACCGCGTGCTGCAGGAGAGGCTCAGCGGACCAGAGTGGAGGTAGGAGAAGCCGCCGAAGGGGTCGGGCAGAGGCAGGCAGGCAGGAATTCAGCTGGGGTAGCGGCGAGAGGAAGCTCCGCCCACCCCCCCGCGTCAGAGGCAGAGTCAGCGCCTGGGCTCCCCCTTAAAGGAGTCGAGCCGAGCGCGACCTGCACTCTGACCGCGTGCTGCAGGAGAGGCTCAGCGGACCAGAGGGGAGGTAGGAGAAGCCGCCAAAGGGGTCGGGCAGAGGCAGGCAGGCAGGAATTCAGCTGGGGTAGCGGCGAGAGGAAGCTCCGCCCACCCCCCCGCGTCAGAGGCAGAGTCAGCGCCCGGGCTCCCCCTTAAAGGAGTCGAGCCGAGCGCGACCTGCACTCTGACCGCGTGCTGCAGGAGAGGCTCAGCGGACCAGAGTGGAGGTAGGAGAAGCCGCCGAAGGAGTCGGGCAGAGGCAGGCAGGAATTCAGCTGGGGTAGCGGCGAGAGGAAGCTCCGCCCACCCCCCCGCGTCAGAGGCAGAGTCAGCGCCTGGGCTCCCCCTTAAAGGAGTCGAGCCGAGCGCGACCTGCACTCTGACCGCGTGCTGCAGGAGAGGCTCAGCGGACCAGAGTGGAGGTAGGAGAAGCCGCTGAAGGAGTCGGGCAGAGGCAGGCAGGCAGGAATTCAGCTGGGGTAGCGGCGAGAGGAAGCTCCGCCCACCCCCCCGCGTCAGAGGCAGAGTCAGCGCCAGGGCTCCCCCTTAAAGGAGTCGAGCGGAGCGCGACCTGCACTCTGACCGCGTGCTGCAGGAGAGGCTCAGCGGACCAGAGGGGAGGTAGGAGAAGCCGCCAAAGGGGTCGGGCAGAGGCAGGCAGGCAGGAATTCAGCTGGGGTAGCGGCGAGAGGAAGCTCCGCCCACCCCCCCGCGTCAGAGGCAGAGTCAGCGCCTGGGCTCCCCCTTAAAGGAGTCGAGCCGAGCGCGACCTGCACTCTGACCGCGTGCTGCAGGAGAGGCTCAGCGGACCAGAGTGGAGGTAGGAGAAGCCGCCGAAGGAGTCGGGCAGAGGCAGGCAGGCAGGAATTCAGCTGGGGTAGCGGCGAGAGGAAGCTCCGCCCACCCCCCCGCGTCAGAGGCAGAGTCAGCGCCCGGGCTCCCCCTTAAAGGAGTCGAGCCGAGCGCGACCTGCACTCTGACCGCGTGCTGCAGGAGAGGCTCAGCGGACCAAAGGGGAGGTAGGAGAAGCCGCCAAAGGGGTCGGGCAGAGGCAGGCAGGCAGGAATTCAGCTGGGGTAGCGGCGTGAGGAAGCTCCGCCAACCCCTCCGCGTCAGGGGCAGAGTCAGCGCCCGGGCTCCCCCTTAAAGGAGTCGAGCCGAGCGCGACCTGCACTCTGACCGCGTGCTGCAGGAGAGGCTCAGCGGACCAGAGGGGAGGTAGGAGAAGCCGCCGAAGGAGTCGGGCAGAGGCAGGCAGGCAGGAATTCAGCTGGGGTAGCGGCGAGAGGAAGCTCCGCCCACCCCCCCGCGTCAGAGGCAGAGTCAGCGCCCGGGCTCCCCCTTAAAGGAGTCGAGCCGAGCGCGACCTGCACTCTGACCGCGTGCTGCAGGAGAGGCTCAGCGGACCAGAGGGGAGGTAGGAGAAGCCGCCGAAGGAGTCGGGCAGAGGCAGGCAGGCAGGAATTCAGCTGGGGTAGCGGTGAGAGGAAGCTCCGCCCACCCCCCCGCGTCAGAGGCAGAGTCAGCGCCCGGGCTCCCCCTTAAAGGAGTCGAGCCGAGCGCGACCTGCACTCTGACCGCGTGCTGCAGGAGAGGCTCAACGGACCAGAGGGGAGGTAGGAGAAGCCGCCGAAGGAGTCGGGCAGAGACAGGCAGGCAGGAATTCAGCTGGGGTAGCGGCGAGAGGAAGCTCCGCCCACCCCCCCGCGTCAGAGGCAGAGTCACCGCCCGGGCTCCCCCTTAAAGGAGTCGAGCCGAGCGCGACCTGCACTCTGACCGCGTGCTGCAGGAGAGGCTCAGCGGACCAGAGTGGAGGTAGGAGAAGCCGCCGAAGGAGTCGGGCAGAGGCAGGCAGGCAGGAATTCAGCTGGGGTAGCGGCGAGAGGAAGCTCCGCCCACCCCCCCACGTCAGAGGCAGAGTCAGCGCCCGGGCTCCCCCTTAAAAGGGGGCGAGCCAACGGCGTGCGGCCGTTCGGCGCGCGGCGAAGGCGAGCGGCAAAGGCGCTCGCCTTAGCGAGAGCGCCTTTGCGAAGAGCCTTAAGAAGAGCCAAACAGAACACTGTAGGGCATATCCTTCATTCTAAACACCCTATTGCTCAGATCTCTCTAACACCTAACTCCGAACTCTCTAACACCTAACTCTTCAACTTTACTCCTCAGAGGCCCTAACCTCACATACTCTCATAATATCTCTCATACTCTCATACTATCTCTCATACTCCCATACTATCTCTCATACCATCTCTCTCTCTCACATTTACTTTCTCATACTATCTCTCATACTCTCATACTATCTCTTATACTCTCACATTTACTCTCTCCCTTTTTGTTGTAATGGAAGGGTGGACAAGGGGTGTGAAACCTACAAGCAAGGTCGGCATCCCCTGCACTGAGGTGATCCGGGAGATGACCTCAACCTACGTACAGACGGAGGAGAACACAGCACCAGGAAAGGACATCTCCGTGCAGACCGAGACCATCCCACAGCAGTACATTACGGCCTCCACACAGACAGAGGAGGTCAGCCAGCAGGATGACGACATCATGCAGGAACTCAGGAGCCTCAGGGAGGAGGTGAAACGTCTGAGAGGCATTAGAGAGGATGAGGCCTATATCGATGGGATAGTGCAGGAACTGTCCCAAATCACAGAACGGGCCTGTGACGGATCTCCCATGGTGACGCCAGGGCCGTCACCACAGAAACCAACTGTTGGAGTTCAGGAGATGGATGGAGACACTGACTCCTGGCAGTTGGTGACCTCATCCACAGGTAAAAGTAGGAGACCCCGCCCCCCATTTACAAACTCTTCACCTTCTTACTCTTTCTCTCACCAGGACAGCTCCACATCGACTCCACATCTGAACCTGAACATAACATAAGAACATAAGAACATAAGAACTGCCATCTCTGGATCAGACCTTCGGTCCATCAAGTCCGGCGATCCACACACGCAGAGGCCCCGCCAGGTGTACACCTGGTGTAATTTATAGTCCAAATAAATTGAATAAAGGTTTTAGTAGCTGGACAACGTTCACACCTCATATATCAAAAACTCTCAGGCTACACACTTACAATAACGCAACATATGAAAAATAATATAGACAAAGAACAACGGAGAAAAATGAACCTCAATTGTGAGGGGCCAGGACTACACAAGTACCTGGACCCATTCACATCATCACGGGTTCATAAAAAAACTCCGTGTACATTTAAATAATTCTCATTCATACGTTTTATCAAAAACTCTTTTCTCTATTTTTCAAACTTTTTTATGTGTGTGAACCTAGTCAGTAGTATTACTTATCAATTTTTCAGTGTAAACCAGAACCAAGCTAACTAAAAAATTATTAATGAGGGCAACAGCTCAACTTCACAGGTGTAAATAATTGTAGAAGCCTGAAAAT
This sequence comes from Geotrypetes seraphini, assembly GCF_902459505.1. Taxonomy (NCBI): domain Eukaryota; kingdom Metazoa; phylum Chordata; class Amphibia; order Gymnophiona; family Dermophiidae; genus Geotrypetes; species Geotrypetes seraphini. Next base: position 141,509,407 of record NC_047088.1, on the reverse strand, counting down.
ACTGCCATCAATGAGAGCAAAAAACGTTCACTCATCTGGAAAAAAAGATGGTTCTGACGATTCTTCAAGTCGTGTCCCCCTACAAGGCTACTTCAGGGGAGTATTCCATTATCCAGAATTTTCACCTCTACCAATATAGTCCATATAAAGCTGGCTCCTCTCCAAAATGGTTCTGGGCTTTTGGAGAGGAGCCAGCTTTATATGGACTATATTGGTAGAGGTGAAAATTCTGGATAATGGAATACTCCCCTGAAGTAGCCTTGTAGGGGGACACGACTTGAAGAATCGTCAGAACCATCTTTTTTTCCAGATGAGTGAACGTTTTTTGCTCTCATTGATGGCAGTATTTTCAGGCTTCTACAATTATTTACACCTGTGAAGTTGAGCTGTTGCCCTCATTAATAATTTTTTAGTTAGCTTGGTTCTGGTTTACACTGAAAAATTGATAAGTAATACTACTGACTAGGTTCACACACATAAAAAAGTTTGAAAAATAGAGAAAAGAGTTTTTGATAAAACGTATGAATGAGAATTATTTAAATGTACACGGAGTTTTTTTATGAACCCGTGATGATGTGAATGGGTCCAGGTACTTGTGTAGTCCTGGCCCCTCACAATTGAGGTTCATTTTTCTCCGTTGTTCTTTGTCTATATTATTTTTCATATGTTGCGTTATTGTAAGTGTGTAGCCTGAGAGTTTTTGATATATGAGGTGTGAACGTTGTCCAGCTACTAAAACCTTTATTCAATTTATTTGGTATACATTCTGATTTATTTAATTGAATTCCCTGTTATATTTAGTAATTTATAGTCCACCATATCTTTATATGCCTCTCTTAAGGAGATATGCATCTAGTTTGCTCTTGAAGCCTAGGACGGTCGATTCCGCAATAATCTCCTCTGGGAGGGCATTCCAGGTGTCAACCACTCTCTGAGTGAAGCAGAACTTCCTGACATTAGTCCTGAACCTGTCCCCCCTTAGCTTCATTACATGTCCTCTAGTCCGTGTCAAATTGGACAATGTAAATAATCTTCTCTGCTCTATTTTGTCGATTCCTTTCAGTATTTTGAAGGTCTCGATCATATCCCCACGCAGTCTCCTTTTCTCAAGGGAGAACAATCCTAGTGTTATAAGTCTATCCTCGTATTCCAGTTTCTCCATACCCTTCACCAGTTTTGTTGCTCGTCTCTGCACCCTCTCCAGCAGTTTTATATCCTTCTTTAGGTAGTGAGACCAATGTTGGACGCAGTATTCCAAGTGTGGTCTGAACATTGCCCTATAAAGCGGCATTATAACTTTCTCCGATCTACTCGAGATTCCTTTCTTTATCATGCCCAACATTCTATTTGCCTTCTTTGCCGCTGCTGCGCATTGTGCCGACGGCTTCAGGGTCCTATCTATCAGTACACCCAGATCCTTTTCTTGTTCACTCTTCCCCAGAGTTGCACCTGACATTGTATACTCGTATTCCTTATTCTTATTGCCTAAATGCATTACCTTGCATTTCTCCACATTGAACTTCATCTGCCATTTCTCTGCCCATGTTTCTAACCGACACAAGTCGCTCTGGAGTTCCTCTCTATCCTCCTGCGATCTGATTGCCCGGCATAGTTTTGTATCGTCTGCAAACTTGATGATCTCACTGGATGTTCCTTCCTCCAGGTCATTGATATAAATATTAAAAAGGATCGGCCCAAGTACCGAGCCCTGGGGTACACCACTAGTCACTTTCTCCCAGTCGGAGAACTTCCCATTTATGCCCACTCTCTGCTTTCGGTTTTCCAGCCATTTGCCTATCCATCTTTGTATATCTCCCTCTATGCCATGGCTTTGTAGTTTCCTGAGAAGTCTTTCGTGTGGAAGTTTGTCGAACGCTTTCTGGAAGTCCAAGTATATTATGTCCACCGGCTTCCCACTATCAATTTGCTCGTTCACGGTCTCAAAAAATTGGAGTAAATTCGTCAAACATGATTTCCCTTTCCTGAATCCATGTTGACTGAGTTTCATCAAGTCGTGTGCGTCCAAGTGCCGGACTATGCTATCTTTGATCAGTGCTTCAACCATCTTGCCGGGGACAGACGTAAGACTCACAGGCCTATAGTTGCCCAGTTCCCCTCTCGATCCTTTTTTGAAAATTGGCGTGACGTTCGCTATCCTCCAGTCGTCCGGTATCTGTCCAGTTCTGATTGTCAGGTTTGCAAGTTTTTGCAATAACTCTCCGATTTCAACCTTCAATTCCTTTAAGACTCTCGGGTGAATTCCATCCGGTCCAGGGGATTTGTCACTTTTAAGTTTGTTGATCTGATAGTATATCTGGTCTAAGTCCACTTCAACTGTGGTGAGGCTGTCTTCTATTTCTCCTGCAAACACTTTCTCCGCTTCAGGTATTGTTGAGGTGTCCTCCTTCGTAAAGACGGATGCAAAGAAGGAATTTAGTTTGTCTGCGATTTGTTTATCTTCCTTGATGTACTCTTTTCTTCCCTGGTCGTCCAGGGGTCCCACTGCCTCTTTTGCAGGTTTTTTTCCTTTCACGTATCTAAAGAAGGGCTTGAAGTTTTTGGCCTCCTGGGCTATTTTTTCCTCATATTCCTGTTTTGCATCCCTCACCGCCTTGTGACATTTCTTCTGATCATCTTTATGTTTGTTCCAGGCTTCGGTTGTCTTTATGCATTTCCATTTTTTGAAAGAGTCCTTCTTTTCTTTTATGGCTTCCTTCACCTGTATGGTAAGCCATGCCGGTTCTCTTTTGCTCTTTGTTCTCCGATCTTTGGAAATCCTCGGAATGTAGAGATCTTGTGCTTCTGTGATAGTATTTTTCAGTAGGGACCATGCCTGATCTACCGTTTCAAGTTTGTCCACCATCTTCTCGAGTCGTTTTTCTACCATGGCTCTCATGCGATCGTATTTACCCTTTTTAAAGTTTAAGGTGGTGGTTAAGGTTTTGGCATGTTTCCCTTTTCCGATGTCAAGTTTAAAGTTGATTACATTGTGATCACTCGTTCCCAGTGGAACCATGACTTCCACTTCTGTTATCGGTCCCGTGAGGCCATTTAGGACCAAGTCCAAGGTGGCGTTGCCTCTTGTCGGCTCTTTTACCATTTGTTCCAGGAAGCAATCCCCTAGCACCTCCAGGAACTTGGCCTCCTTGCCGCAGTAGGAGGTTGCTAGTTTCCAGTCTATCCCTGGGAAATTGAAGTCTCCCAATATAATTACATTGCCTGTCTTGCATTCTTGTTTGATTTCCTCCATCTTTTCTGAGTCAGTTTCCTCAGAATCTGTTCTGAAGAACAGATTCCAGGTCTTGCAGGAGGATACTACCGATGTGGAGCAAGACCAGGATCAACACATATCTCCTTCTCCGGGGACAATGGATCGACACACCCAAAAGAAGCGTAGAGTCATAGCCATTGGGGATTCCATGTTGAGTGGCACCGAGGGATCAATATGCAGACCAGATATGCAGTCGAGGGAAGTCTGCTGTCTTCCTGGAGCCAGAATACGAGATGTGACCACCTGTCTTGATAGACTTCTCAAGCCCCAGGACTACTTCCCCATGCTGCTCATCCACGTCGGAACGAATGACACTGCCAAGAACACCCTGGAGGACATAGCCAGAGACTTCGGAGCTCTGGGAAAGAGGCTGAAGCAGACAGGAGCACAGGTAGTATTCTCTTCAATTCTTCCTGTTAGGGGCAGAGGAAGGGACAGGGACGAACATATCCTGAAGACGAATGAGTGGCTACAACGATGGTGCCGGGAGATGAACTTCGGATTCCTGAATCACGGAGAGACACTACAGGGACTACAGGGACCAGACGGACTCCACTTGACCAACAGAGGTAAGAACGTCTTCGGACACCGACTAGCCCACCTACTTCGAAAGGCTTTAAACTAGGTAAGTCGGGGGTGGGTACCCACTTTTACACCAGAGCAGTAAGTAACAATCCTGATGTGGCGAACCAAAACTCCGCTTCTAAGTCTAAGGTAAGTACCCTTACTGCAAAAGAATTGCTAGGAGACACTTTAACTCAAATGGGTGGCTCTCTGCATGAGCTTAGTAAACAAAAAGAGTGGAGAGCTATGTATGTTAACGCACACAGCCTAGGGAATAAATTTCTAGAACTGGAAACAGAAATAGTTAATGCAGACCTAGACGTAGTAGCAATTTCAGAAACATGGTTCACAGACTCTCATGGGTGGGATATAACTATACCAGGATACAACCTGCTTCGCCAAGACAGAGAGGGTAAGTTAGGAGGAGGGGTAGCACTTTACATCAAAGAAAACATCAAGACAACCAGAATCACGGATATCAAGTATACTGGGGAATCCATCTGGGTAAACCTGGCCAGAGGCGGAGAAAAATGCCTGTATCTTGGTGTGGTGTACAGACCTCCAAGACAATCGGAGCACAAGGACATTGAATTAATTGAAGACATTGAGAATATCACCTTACGGAGAGACGTTGTTCTGTTGGGAGACTTTAACATGCCTGATGTAGATTGGAACACACTCTCAGCGACTACTTATGATAGCAGGAGGATATTAACGTCCATGAAGGGAGTACGACTCAAACAATTGGTATTAGAGCCCACTAGGTCCCAGGCCATCCTGGACCTGGTACTTACGAACGGGGAAAGCGTCTCAGAGATCTCGGTGGGAGAACCGCTAGCCACCAGTGACCATAACATGGTATGGTTCAACCTTAGGAAAGGCTTCCCTAGATTACAAACAAAAACAAGGGTACTCAATTTCCGGGGCACTAACTTCACACGCATGGGAGACTTCGTCCATCAGACGCTTCAGGTTCAAGAAGTAACGGATAATGTGGAGGTTATATGGTCAACCTTGAAATCGACCCTTCATGAGGCAACTATCCGCTACATAAAATCAGTAACTAAACAACAAAGAAAAAAGAAACCCCAATGGTTCACTGATGAGGTCTCGTACCTTGTCAAGGATAAGAAAAGAGCGTTTCTCTTGTACAAACGCACGGGGGAAAAAGAAGCAAACATTGAATACAGGACAAAGTCTGCAGCGGTCAAAACAGCAGTCAGGGAGGCCAAACTTCGAATGGAAGAAACTCTAGCGAAGAACATTAAAAAAGGGGACAAATCCTTCTTCAGGTACATTAGCGACAGGAAAAAGAACGCAGACGGGATAGTACGCCTTAGAACGCCAGACGGGAATTATGTGGAAACAGATTCTGAAAAAGCCAAACTACTGAACGATTACTTCTGTTCAGTCTTTACCTGCGAGGCGCCAGGGCACGGGCCACGGCTGGAAGCAAAGGAAAGCAAGGAAGACCCATTTCTGAATTTTGAGTTCACACCAGCTGATGTTTACAGAGAACTTTCAAGACTCAAGGTGAACAAAGCCATGGGACCGGACAATTTGCACCCAAGAGTGCTCAGAGAGCTGTGCGATGTTCTGGCGGAACCGTTAGCCATGCTCTTCAATCTCTCCCTAAGTACGGGGAGAGTCCCCCTGGACTGGAAAACAGCTAACGTCGTTCCTCTGCACAAAAAGGGTTGCAGAGCAGAGGCTGCGAATTACAGACCAGTGAGTCTCACATCAATAGTGTGTAAACTCATGGAAACTCTACTTAAAGGTAAATTAGACACGATAATGGATGAAGGGAATCTAAGGGATCCCTGTCAACATGGATTCACCAGAGGCAGGTCATGCCAATCCAATCTTATAAGCTTCTTCGATTGGGTGACAGGAAAGCTAGACTTGGGAGAGTCTCTGGACATAGTGTACTTGGATTTCAGTAAAGCTTTCGACAGTGTCCCACACTGTAGACTATTAAACAAGATGAAATCGATGGGTTTGGGTGAGAAACTAACTGCATGGGTCAGTGATTGGCTGAGTGGAAGACTTCAGAGGGTGGTGGTCAACGGCACCCTCTCTGAGACATCGGAGGTGACTAGTGGAGTGCAGCAGGGCTCAGTCCTGGGACCATCCCTTTTCAACATATTCATAAGGGACTTGACCCGGGGGCTTCAGGGTAAAGTAGCACTGTTCGCCGACGATGCCAAACTGTGTAACATAGTAAGTGAAAGCAACCTCCAGGATAGTATGACACAAGATCTGATCACGTTAGAAAACTGGTCCTCGACATGGCAGCTAGGCTTCAATGCTAAAAAATGTAAGGTCATGCATCTCGGCAGAGGAAATCCATGCAGAACATACTCCTTGAATGGAGAAACGCTAGCTAGGACTTCAGAGGAACGGGACTTGGGGGTAATCATCAGTGCAGACATGAAGGCTGCCAAACAAGTAGAGAAGGCCTCATCAAAGGCAAGGCAAATGATGGGATGTATCAATAGAAGCTTCGTCAGCCGTAAACCTGAAGTCATAATGCCACTCTATAGAACCATGGTGAGACCCCATCTGGAATGCTGTGTGCAATTCTGGAGGCCACATTACCGGAAAGATGTGCTTCGAGCTGAGTCGGTCCAGAGGATGGCCACTAGGATGGTCTCGGGGCTCAAGGGTCTCTCATACGAAGAAAGACTGGGCAAACTGCAGCTCTATACCCTAGAGGAGCGCAGGGAAAGGGGTGACATGATTGAGACATTTAAGTACGTCACGGGTCGTGTCGAGGTGGAAAACGATATATTCTTTCCCAAGGGACCCTCGGTCACAAGGGGGCACCCGCTCAAACTCAGAGGAGGGAAATTTAGTGGTGACACCAGGAAGTATTTCTTCAGAGAAAGGGTGGTAGATCACTGGAACAGACTTCCGGTGCAGGTGATCAAGGCCACCAGCGTGCTCAACTTTAAGAATAAATGGGACATCCACGTGGGATCCCTACGAGGGTCGAGTTAAGGAACTAGGTCATTAGCATTCAGACTTAATGGGGTGGGTCAATAGAGTGGGCAGACTTGATGGGCTGTGGCCCTTTTCTGCCGTCATCTTTCTATGTTTCTATGTTTCTATGTGCGGATGCCCTCCTGCCTGACGAGAGCAGGCAATGGGGGGTGTAATGGGGCGGGTTATGGGTGGAATTGGGCAGTTCTGTGGGCAGGACTAGGGATCTGGATTTACCATTTGGAAAATCTGGTAACCCTATATGAGTCCCAGCAAAGACTGGTGAGGGTAGGCATTGGCACCTGTTTTCTTTGCTATGAGCCTCTTAGGAGATTTAAATTGCAAAATGTGGGGGGAGGGGTGGCTTATATTTTAGGGCATGGAGGAATGGTGCTGATATGCTCTTGCACTTCCTGTTTTGCCTGGCGCATGGACACAAGAGTTTCACAGTAAACACAGGTCTTGTGCACATGCATCAGTCACAATAATCTTCCTTGCTTTTACTTTACTAGCATGCATAAAATTTGTATCCCACCCGCTGCTGCAACAACTGCAGGAAAGGTATGTACAGGCACCGGCCCAGAAACCTTCTCCCCGACGTCAATTCTGACATCGGAGAGGAAGTTCCAAGCCAGCCAGACATGCCTTTCTTGCAGTTGTTGTGGCGGCGGGCGGGGAAGCAGGGAGAGAGCCCATTCTCCGCGATTGCCTGTCCTGTTGTCCCCACACACAGCTTCAGGACGCCGTCTCTGAAAACGGGACATTTCGGCGTCCCAAAGCTCTGCGTGGGGACAACGGGACAGGGGATCTGAAAAAGGGTCAGTCCCGTTCAAAACGGGACGTATGGTCACATTACCCAACTACACTGCTGCTGAGCCACTGGACTGAGTGATATCTTCTTATTAAGCTAAATACATTTCTGATTAGTTTTTCAGAGCTTCAGCAGGCTAATGAAGGCTATAGATAATGCCCAAATACACAAGTAAAATGCTGGTTGCATTACAATGGTGGTATTTGTTTTCAAAGCTGTAAAATGTAAAATCCTGGAAATTAAATGAGTTGTAGGTTTATTACCCAGTTTTTGCCTGGAGCTTCAATCTGGTCCCTCATTCTGCATTAATCTTGCACTGCAAAATATTTCAAAAGTCCACATGGCAAGCAGGATCCTCATCTTGAATAAATTAAGATGTCAAACTATTACTGAATCTGTTTAAGGTTCTTCATGAGAAATCAAGTTTGAAACGGAGTCACAAACTGCCTCAGGTAGGGCCTGATTCATCCATAGTTTTCTTCTGTGCTTACAGGGAGAAAATATGGATATATATATCCATAAAATTTTTTTTTTCTTGTAAGCCAATTATGCAAGAGGAAGTCAATAAATAAGGTGAATTTATGCATACTATCAAAACAGTATTAATTAGCAGGTGGCATAGACTAAGGGCTCATTTTACTAAGGTGCGCTAGCATTTTTAGCGTGCGCTGAATTGCCCCACGCGCTAAACCACGCTACACAGCTAGAACTAATGCCAGATCAATGCAATTCAGTGCGCGCTAAAACCGCTATCGCAGCTTAGTAAAAGGAGCCCTAACTGACTTATTACATAAGAGCATAAGAATAGCCATACTGGGTCAGATCAGTGGTCCATCCTGTTTCCAGTGGCCAGTCCAGGTTACAAATACCTGGCAGAACCCCAAATAGAAGTAACTTTCCTTGCTATCAATCCTAGAGACAGCAGTGGCTTCCCTTATATAGTAGACTATGGACTTTTCCTCTAGGAACTTATGCAAACCTTTTTTTTTTAATATTTTATTTATATTATGCAACTTATACACAAGAATTCACTTGTTTTAAGAAAAACAGAACTGAATACACATAAAAGAAAAAGGAAATAGAAAATAAAGGGGTCCTTTTACTAAGGCAAGCTTTTAGCGTGCACTAAATTGGTTAGTGCACTTTAGTAAAAGGACCCCAAAGTTCCTCTTCACTTATAAGAAAATATCAAGCTCTTAATTAGACCACATAAGTAAGGGGGGCTGAGCAAGAAAAGGGATTATACAGAAGGGCCTTTGAATAGTTGTGGGGAGGTGGGGAGGGCAGGGTGAAAATCATACCACCTGATATTCAGCGCTATTTATCCGGCCAGGAACAGCTCCTGGATGGTTAAATATCACTTAGGCAGCTAAGAGCTATTAATCAGCGCGAGATGACTATTGAATATTAGCGCTTAGTGGCTAGCCTGGTCACCGGCTAGGTTGTGTGATATAGCCTGTTAGCATCAATAGTCAATAGATGACCAGCTAAGTTGAGTGGCCAGAGAGACCTGCATAAATAGCAGGTCCGTCTTTGGTTGCTATAACTTAGCTGGCCAGCTGATGAATATATTTTTAGTGGCTAAAAATAGACTGGAAATTCAATGCCAGTTGCCGGATATGGCCCGGCATTAAATTTCTGCTGACTGTGGAAGCCAGTCCGGTTAACTCCTGTCGTCTGAATATTAGCCCCAGTGTCCTTGCATGATACCAACACTTGTTTGGATGTAATGCCTATAGTTACAGAGCTCCCTGGTGCCTGGCCCTTAGGTCATGAGTGTTTTTGCAATGATAGGACTGTACATAAATTGGGAAAGGAGACAAAACAGAGTTGAAAAAAATGCTCAGGTGGTTTCAAAGGAAAGTTTATAGTGCCAGTTCCCAGGCCAGGTTCCATCTGAGGTAGAATCAGGAGGAAACTGCTGGGTCAAAAAGAAAGAAATAAAAATCAAAATAAAAGATATTACCTATACTTGGTCTGCACAATTGTATCATGTTTCATCTTTTGACAAAGGTTTTCGTTTCCTGCTGCCTCAAAAAGAGAAGCATTTCCACAGGAGAAAATGTGTAAACAAGAACTTATACAAAGAGCATTGTAAATCTTTTACCTGATTCTTAAATTTAGCACTTCGTAAAAATTTCCTGCAATGCTTTTTATAAATGTTTTAGCTTGTACTTTTTTTTTTTTACTGCAGAGATTTTTCCAATGAGAAGAGGCAGAAAATTTAAGATAAACACACTATTTCAAAATGTTCCAAGCAAACTGGCCTGCAGACTTTTAATTTTATTTTTTATTGAATCTTTTGAACAATACTGTACATCAAAAGAGAAATAGTTACTGAAATAAACACAGCACACACTTCAGGAGCACAGAAATACCCATACAAGAATAATGTTTCAGAAATAAGGTTACAAAACATTCACAGTAAACGTACCTTTATATTTAGGACCCAAAGCTAAATTTTCTTCTAATTCTCCCTACCAACTGGATAATCCTTATTGTTTAAAAAAAAAAAACAACACACTCAAGCTGAATAGGAATGAAAAAAAATATTGATCATCAGAATATTTGACCAACCACTTGCATGGAAGCTGCAAGAAAACAGTAGCCTCCAGTACAAGTGCCCAGTTTTTTAGTTTCAACGTCAGAGGGAAGGTTTCCAGCATGCAAGGAGCCACTGCCCGTGGCTTTGTGCACTGTGGCAGTGAGGAACAGGGAGCTGGCCCAAAGATAATACCGGGGGCGGCATAAAATGGTCAGTCGGGAGCAGGCCAGAAGGTAAAGCATAGCATGGAAGTTGGGAGATGACCAAGGTATGGGGAATTATTTTATTTTTGAATTTAGTGATTGAATTGTGTCTATTTTGAGAATTTACATCTGCTGTGTCTGTATTTTGCACCGTTCAAGAAGAAATGCATTTATTTCTTTTTCTCTGGGGTTGCACTGCATCCAGAGTCTTGCATCTTAGAGTTTGTTTGTATATATTAGTACTTTTAGTTTTTGATTCTGTATTTGCATAGGAGTTATCTGTTTTCTGGTAGGAATGAATGTTGAGAAGCATATAGTGTGCTTTGTGTAGTTTAATTTTGTGGTTAACCATTATGTGTTGTTAATATAAGATTATATTGTGTGTGTGTATATGAAAAATGGTGTTACAAGTAGTACTATTATGGGGGCGGGGTCTGGCCCACGACTTAGCCCAATGTTCTTCAATTGCCGGTCCGCAGACCAGTGCTGGTCCACAAAATAATTATTTTATTTCCGCCGGTCCATAGGTGTCAAAAGGTTGAAGAATACTGCCTTAGACCATAGCGGCTCTGGCCACATCAGGAAAAACCTGAACCAGGTTCTTTTCCTATGATAGCATTTCAGTAATTTAATCCTCTCCTGTTCTAATGAAAATGTAACTAAGATGGTAACCCTTGAGGAAATAACTTATTGTGAAGTTTCTAGAAAAGCAGTTAGATCCAATGAATCAATATCAGCTGTCCCCTCATCACTTCACCAGTTTGAAGTAGAGCCTTAGGTAGGGTTACCAGATTTTGTAATGCTAAAATCTGGACACGTTGCTCCCCATTCCCGCACTGCCCCGCCCTATTCTGCCCAAGTCATGTCACATTCCACCCCAGCCCCACCCACAAACCTCTTTTCCTTGTGCTCAGAGCTGTGTCTGGAGGGCCTCCGAGCATATACAGGTGTGACGTGATGATATCACATGCTTGCACGCATGCATGAGACATCATCGCATCATGCCTGTGCATGCTCAGAGGTCCTCCAGACGTGGTCCTGAACTTGAAAACCCAGACAAACTGCTGAATGTAAAAAAATCCATCCAGACGGTTCTTTAAAAAGAGGACATTTCTGGGTAAATCTGGACGTCTGGTAACCCTAGCCTTAGGGGTATAGTTATCAACATGGGATATTATTAAGACAAGTTATTTTATCACTAATAATCGTGTTATCTTAGCACAGTTCCTTCTTTATTTAATATAGGGCCTATTATTCAAAGCAATTTAAATAGGCAGGAGAGGCTTCTGCCTCTTAAATTGCATTCAAGTGGCCATTTTTGATATTCAATGGCACTTAACCAGGCAGTGCCACTGATTATCAGCACTAACTGGCCATCTGAAAATTGGAGAGGGACGTTATGGGGCCAGAGAAGATTTGCGGAGGAACTGGCAGTTATATGGGTGCTGGCAATATTCAATGCCAGTGCCTGCAAAGGTACGTAGGACTACACAAAGTAGTCCTAACTATGCAGATGCCAACACTAAATATTGACTGACACCTGTATAACTTCTGGGTCACAGCCAATATGCCCTATGCTCTTTCCTCTCCCCCTGAACAAGCATAAACCCCCTCCAGGATCCTCCAAACAAATATAGGACACACTTGAACAAGTTTAGCTCCCCTCCAGAAACCCCTTTGTACAAATATAGGCCACTTTTAGAAATCTTCCCCTGAACAAATATAGGCCCATTCCAGGACCAAGTGTAGCCCCACTTGTAGGACCAAGTGAAACCCATGACATGACTCCTCCTTCTGCATTAACTTCCTCTCCTCACCCTTAGGCCTTTGCCCGGACCTACCTTACTATATCTGATTATCTAGGACAGGGGTCAGCAACCTTTTTAAAGAAAAGAGCTATTTCATCCTAAATGTATGACGCAAGAATTACAAAAAGCCATAATGGATGGAGAAGGGGGTTTGAGATACAATTTTTAATGTGATATGGGTATACCTGTAGTATATGCATTTAACACAAAAACAAAATTTGAAGTACTTAGAGAAAATTTAAAAAAAATAATAAAATCTCCCAATGCACCATCTCTCCTTCCCCTCCACCCTTATGTTCATTTCTCCCTCTCTCTCCACTCTCTTCCCTCCTGCAACAGATTCCCTTTCCCCCCAACCCCACTCACAAATATTATGCTCTTTCTTGCTTCAACGGGTCAGTGGCAATTCCTACAGTTGCCTGCCACTAACCCAGAAGCCTCTCCTCTGTCACATCCCACCTGGGCAGAAACAGGAAGTTCTGACAGAGGGCGTGCCACTATCTCATTGAAGCATGAGAAGTGTGGGAGATACAGCGACCACAGGAGCTCATTGCAGGACATTAAATAATTGGCAGGGTTGATGATGATGGCGGCTTCACGAAGAAATTGAATGTGTCTGTTATTCTGAGAAGAGCCAGAGCCACATGGTCAAAGAACCACATGTGGCTCATGAGCCATGGGTTGCTGACCCCTGTTCTAGGGGGATGAGCATAGGGGCAGATAGTGTAAATATAATTAATATTTGCAATTTTTTATGCTGCTTTATTAATGAAAAAGTAGTCTGCATACTGTGATTTTTTTTCTTATATAATAATAATAATTTATATTCTTATATACCGCCAAAGCCATGGTAGTTCGAGGCGGTTTACAACAAGAGGAGCTGGACAGTCAGCGATAAATTACAAAATATACTACTATTACTATTAATTATTTCTATAACATCACCGGACGTACGCAGTGCTATGCAGTGTCACAAAGAAGACAGTCCCTGCTCAAAAGTGCTTACAATTTAAATAGACAAGACAGATAAACAGGATGTCACAGATACAGTTAAGGGAAATGACTGGCTAGGTTGGTGGGCAGTGGGGAGTAGTGTTATGGATTGAAAGCTATATAAAAAAAGTGGGTTTTCAGTCTGCTTTTAAACAAGGGCAGGAGCTTGGCGGACAAACTTGGGTACATAGAACCCAATTTATTTTGTTCACATATTTAAGGAGTATGCCTGAAGAAAGAGAATAACCCATTTCCACCCACACAATTACCGTATTTTCTCGCATATAACGCACGCGTTATACATGGTTTTTACGTACCGCGCATACCGTTGCGCGTTATACACGTGAGCGCATTGTACAAAATTTTTTTTACATAGTTCTCCCCCTGACATCCGATTCAGCCCCCCTGCAGGACCGCTTGCACCCCCACCCCGAAGGACCGCTCGCACGCACCCGCACCCCCACCCCGAAGGACCGCTCGCACGCACTCCCACCCGCACCCCCACCCTGAAGGACCGCTCGCACCCCCACAGCCTCCCGACCCCCCCCATCATGTAGAATCAACTACCGGTGTCCTGCTGCTTCCTCTTGGCGGTCCCGACACCCGACACGATTGGGGCAAGAGGGAGCTCAAGCCCTCTTGCCCCAGCCAACCGCGGCACCCCCGACACGATCGGGGCAAGAGGGAGCTCAAACCCTCTTGCCCCCCCGACTCCCCGACACGATCGGGGCAAAAGGGAGCCCAAGCCCTCTTGCCCCGCCGACTCCCCAACTCCCCGACAATATCGGGCCAGGAGGGAGCCCAAGTCCTCCTGACCCTGGCGACCCCCTCCGCTAGTTCTTTGGGCCAGGAGGGAGCCCAAACCCTCCTGGCCACGGCGACTCCCTACCCCCACCCCGCACAACATTACGGGCAGGAGGGATCCCAGGCCCTCCTGCCCTCGACGCAAACCCCCCTCCCACCAATGACCGCCCCCCCAAGAACCTCCGACCGCCCCCCCAGCCGACCCCCGACCCCCCTGGCCGACCCCCAAGACACCCCCACCTCCCTTCCCCGTACCTTTGTGTAGTTGGCCGGACAGACGGGAGTCAAACTCGCCTGTCCGGCAGGCAGCCAACGACGGAATGAGGCCAGATTGGCCCATCCGTCCCAAAGCTCCGTCTACAGGTGGGGCCTATCAGAATAGGACCGGGAGCCTTAGGTCCCACCTGGGGGCGGGGCCTGAGGCACATGGGCCCAACCCGACCATGTGCCCAAGGCCCCACCCCCAGGAGGGACCTAAGGCTCCCAGGCCTATTCTGATTGGCCCAGGCGCCTTAGGCCCCACCAGTAGGCGGAGCTTTGGGACGGATGGGCCAATCCGGCCTCATTCCATCGTTGGCTGCCTGCCGGACAGGCAGGTTTGGCTCCCGTCTGTCCGGCCAACTACACAAAGATACGGGGAAGGGGGGTGGGGGTGTCGTGGGGGGTCGGCCAGGTGGGTCGCGGGTGGGCTGGGGGGGCGGTCGGAGGTTCTTGGGGGGGGCGGTCGTTGGGGGGAGGGGGGTTTGCGTCGAGGGCAGGAGGGCCTTGGATCCCTCCTGCCCGTAATGTAGTGCGGGGTGGGGCTAGGGGGTCGCCGTGGCCAGGAGGGTTTGGGCTCCCTCCTGGCCCGAACAACTAGCGGGAGGGGGTCGCCAGGGTCAGGAGGACTTGGGCTCCCTCCTGGCCCGATATTGTCGGGGAGTTGGGGAGTCGGCGGGGCAAGAGGGCTTGGGCTCCCTTTTGCCCCGATCGTGTCGGGGAGTCGGGGGGGCAAGGGGGCTTGAGCTCCCTCTTGCCCCGATCGTGTCGGGGGTGCTGTGGTTGGCTGGGGCAAGAGGGCTTGAGCTCCCTCTTGCCCCGATCGTGTCGGGGAGTCGGGACCACCAAGAGGAAGCAGCAGGACACCGGTAGGAGCTTCTACATGATGGGGGGGTTGGGAGGCTGTGGTGGTGCGAGCGGTCCTTCAGGGTGGGGGTGTGGTTGCGGGTGGGAGTGCGTGCAAGCGGTCCTTCGGGGTGGGGGTGCGAGCGGTCCTGCGGGGGGGGGGGGGTGAATCGGACGTCGGGGGGGCATCAGGCTTTCAGGGTGGGGAACAGGACTTCAAGGGAGAGAGGAGAGTCGGGGCGGGTGAAAGGAGAGTCGGGGTGGCCAGAGGAGAGTCGGGGCGGGCGAAAGGAGAGTCGGGCAGCATGCGCAGTATACGGGTGTGCGCGGTATATAAAAATTTCTGTACATAAATTTGTGTTTTTCGCGCGCTATACCCGTGTGCGCGTTTTACACGGGTGCGCGTTATCTACGTGAAAATACGGTACAGCTGTTTGGATTTAGCTGTGTGATGGGGATTATAAATCCTGAGGACACGCCCAATCTTCAGATGACTTTCTATTCTATGTACATTTAAGTATGCAGCTATTATATTGCTGGGAATATTTTAAGACTTTTGTCGGTCACTGGTTTTTGCTTTTTTAATTGCTTTGATTACGAGTGAAGTTGGATTTATTGTGATTTGGTTATTCAGATGGTGATGGCATTGAGGCCCAGATTCTATAAATGGTGCCTGAAGTTAGGCACCTAGATTGGTGCATCTAGGAAGTGATGTCAGAGGGAAAACTAACGCCGGCGCAAGCAGCAGGCCAGAGAAGCTGCTTGCGCTGGTGAAGATTTAAAGAGGTAAGGGGGGGAGAAAGGGATGGCATGAGTGTGGCATGGGAGGTAGGGAAGGAGTGTGTGTGTGGGGGGGGAGAGGAGGGTGTGGGGGGTGTGGGGGTGCTACTGCCCCAGGTACCTCCTACCCTTGCTACGCCACTGCCTGGCATAAAAAGGGGGCACCTAAGATTTTGATGACTATTGGCTCCTTAGTCCTATTTAGGCAATCCTAGGCACGATTCTATAAACAGCGCCTAACTGAAGATTAACAGCTGCTACGCACTGCATTCCTCAGTGCCTATTTTGTAGGTGCCATTTATAGAATTGGGGCTTGACTGCTCTACTGGGATAGCGAAAGACATGGGAACAAATTTGTCCCCGTCCCCACAGGAAATCAATTTCCCTGTTCTGGCTCAGCCCAAAATTGGACCAACTGCCCACCTCCATCCCTCTGTCCTCTGGCCCCACTCTGCATCTTGAATACTCGAGTAAAATTCTGGGAGTCATCATTGACTCTACACTTTCCTTCAATGATCACATCAACTCCCTAATAAAAAAATGTTTTTTCAGCCTTCACATGCTGAGGAAAGTGAGAACCTGTTTCCATCAAAAACACTTTGCCGTCCTTGTCCAATCCACCATCCTTTCCAGACTGGACTATTGCAACTCTATCTACCTAAGCTTAACAAAGAAAAACCTTCATAGACTCCAGCGGATTCAGAATGCCACTGCTAAGCTTATCTTCACAAAAAGCAAATTCGACCACGTCTCACCGCTTTTGTCTAAGCTCCACTGGCTTCCGATAATCTCCAGAGTCCACTTCAAATGTGCCTGCCTTACTTTCAAGATCCTACACGGCATCCTCCCCCCCTTTTTTCCTCTTTCTTGGAACTCCTCTCTCCCCAATTCCATCAGATCCATCCAAAAATTGAAACTTTCCTTTCCCTCTCTAAAAGGCGTCTCCCTTGTAGAAAAACTAGGTTCCACCCTCCCTTTAAGAATCACTGAGCTTTGGATCAACCTTACCTCCCCTCTTAGGAATCTGAGCTCCCTCCAACTCTTCCGTAAACATCTGAAAACCTGGTTATTCTCAAAAATGTAACTCTTTCTCCTTCTCTGTTTACTCTAGTCCTCTAAATTTCCTCTTCATCTTTCCCTCCACTGGAGTTCCTTTCCACCCTAATTCTTGTTAACCGTGTCGAGCTCTGCGAATGTTGAGATGATGCGGTATACAAACCTAAGGTTTAGTTTAGTTTTTATCCCGTCCCCATTAAATTTGTCGTTGTCTCTATCCCATTCCTGTAGGCTCTGCCTTAACCGCACAAGCCTTGAACACTTATGATTTTAAACTGTTTGAGGCTTGTGCAGATGAGGTCAGAGCTTGCAGGAATGGGATAGGAACAAGAAAAGAACTCGCCGGGTCGGGAAAATCAGTTCCCGCAGGGATGGGAAAAATTTGTCCACCTTTCATTCTTTATACTGGGATATTCAACAGCAGCCGCTATCCAGTAATTGATGCTGAAGATCCGTAGTTAGAAACATAGAAACATGATGGCAGATAAAGATCAAATGGCCCATCTAGTCTGCCCATCCACAGTAACCATGATCTCTTTCTCTCTCTGAGAGATCCCACGTGCCTATCCCAGGCCCTCTTGAATTCAGACAGTTTCTATTTCCATTACCTCTTCCAGGAGACTAGTTCCACGTATCTACCATTCTTTCTGTAAAAAAGTATTTCCTCAGATTACTCCGGAGCCTATCACCTCTTAACTTCATCCTATGCCCTCTCATTGCACATTTATATTACGAAGGTATTTAAACATATCTATCATATCTCAATGATAATGAACTACTCATATCTCTACTATCATATCTCAATGACAATGAACTACTCATACTTAAAAGACAATGCAGACGACTAGAAAGAAAATGGAGAAAAACTAACCTAGATCACACAAAAAACATCTGGAAAAAAATTAACAAACAATACAAGCTACTACTAAAGGACAAGAGAACAACACACTACACTAATCTAATAGGCACAGAAACCCAAGATACCAAAAAACTATTCCAAATTTTAAAAGATCTAACAGACACCAAACCCTACACGACCACTAACATTACCCCACCCCTTCTGCCACCCTCTTAGCAGAACACTTCAAGAACAAAATTACAAATGCTAGAGCCACCCTCAATTGTACCCCATCCCACATAAATGAAATCACAATTCATCCCATAGATAAAGAATCAACTGCAGAAGATAGAACATGGTCTCAATTCCCCAACATACAATGGTCTGAACTCAATAAACTCTACAAAAAGTATAGCCACGCATCCTGTGACCTCAACCACTGCCCATCATATCTCCTTATAACCTCCAGCACAAAATTCCGTACTCTACTTATGCAATGGATACAAACTATGCTCAAAGACGGCCTTTTCCCAACTGACCTCAGCAAAATCATCATCACTCCAATCCAAAAAGATCCAAAAGGACCAACAGACCTACCATCCAACTACAGACCCACCATCCAACTACAGACCCATTGCCTCAATACCTCTATATATCAAACTGATAGAAGGTCTAGTAGCCAAACTCCTTACCAACTATCTTGAAGACCATAATATACTTCACCCCGTGCAATCTGGCTTCAGATTTAACTTCAGTACAGAGACATTACTAGGCTCCCTCATTGACATAGCCAGACAACACCTCAGCACAGGGAAAAAAATGCTTCTCATACAACTGGACCTGACCATAGCATTCGACCTGGTAGACCATAACATCCTACTGCAAATTTTGGATGCAATAGGTATCTCAGACAAAGTATACTCTTGGTTTGAAGGCTTCCTGAAATCCAGAACATACAGAGTGAAATCAGATAATGAAAAATCTGAACCTTAGTCCGACCCCTGCGGCGTACCACAAGGATCCCCACTATCCCCTACTCTCTTCAACCTATACACTGACTCTCTCGGTACATAACCACCTATAGTTATGCAGATGACATTACCATTCTCATACCTTTTGATCAACCAAAGACCGCCATGACAAACACACTACACTGAACACTAGAAACAGTAGCGACCTGGATGAAAGATCACAAACTGAAACTCAGCATAGACAAAACTAAATTCATCCCCCTTGAAAACGACAAAGTCCCAACCATAACCAATATAGAAATCAACTCAATCAACTATCCCATTCAAACTACCATAAAACTACTAGGAATGACTATAGACCAATGCTGCACCATGCAACCGCAAATAAATAAAACAATACAGATATCCTTCGCAATTATGAGAAACCTAAGACAAGTCAGGAAATTCTTTGAAAGAACACAATTCCATCTTATAGTACAATCCCTAATCCTAAATCTACTAGATTACTGCAACATCCTCTACCTCCCCTGCCCTGCTACAATGACTAAACAACTACAAAAATTCAAAATACAGCTCTAAGACTCATCTACTCATTGAGAAAACACGACCATATTACAGAAGCATACATCAACTCACATTGGCTACCAATCCAAGAAAGAATACTATTTAAATTCTACTGTTTGTTATTTAAAACCTTAAACGGAGACAGCCCAACCTACCTGAACAACTGCCTCATCCAAACTACCTCAGTCAGACATAGAAAAACACCCCCCCATTCACACACCCCTTGATCAAAGAAGTAAAATGGAAAAAAACTATACGATGGACTCCTAGCCAATCAAGCAACAAAACTAGATAACCAAATCTCCAATCTACTGATAATGACCCCAAACTACAAGATGTTCAGAAAAAAAATAAAAACTATACTCTTCAAGAAATTCCTGAAACAGTCCTAACATCAAACTTATCGTCCTTCCTCCCTCCTTCTTCCTGCCACACAGAAACTACAAGACCTACTCTTTACCTCTCTAGAAATGACAAACGATCTTCCATTGTAACCACCATTTTTAACTCTTTTGTAATCTGCCTTGAACCGCAAGGTAATGGCGGAATAGAAATCTCTAATGTAATGTAATATCTCCCCTCTCCCGCCTTTCCTCCAAAGTACACAGATTTAGATCTTTAAGTCTGTCCCCATACTCCTTATCACGAAGACTACACACCATTTTAGTATCCTTCTGGATTGACTCCATCCTTTTTATATCTTTTTGATGGTGTGACCTCCAGAATTGTACACAATATTCTAAATGAGGTCTCACCAGAGTCTTATACAGAAGTATCAATACCTCCTTTTTCCTACTGGTTATACCTCTCCCTATGCAACCTAACATCGTTCTAGCTTTCGCCCTCACCTTTTCAACTTGTTTGGCCAACTTAAGATTGAGGGGTACAGATAAGAGAAGAGGTAGATTATAGGGATGGGATTAGAGGTAAGTTATAAAATTAATCAGGGATCACTATTCAGGCACTAGGCCTGATGGGCCGCCGCGGGAGCGGACCGCTGAGCAAGATGGACCTCTGGTCTGACTCAGCGGGGGCAACTTCTTATGTTCTTATGTTCTTAATCACACCCAAGTCTCACTCTACTGTCGTGCACATAAGTTCTTCACCCCCGAAACTGTACTGTTCCCTCTGGCTTTTGCAAACCAAATGCATGACCTTGCATTTCTTAGCATTAAATTTTAGCTGCAAAATTTCAGACCATTCTTTAAACTACATCAGGTCTTTCTTCATGTTAATCACACCATCCGGCATGTCTACTCTATTGCAGATTTTGGTATCATCCACAAAGAGGCAAATCTTACCCGACAACCCTTCAGCAATATCCTCTACCTCCCCTGTTAAAATGTTAAAAATAACAGGCCCAAGAACAGTTTATTTATTAGACGCCTGTGTGGAACAGTGTCAAAGGATTTGCTAAAATCTAAATACACCACATCTAGTGCACTCCTTTTATCCAATTCTCTGGTCACCCAGTCAAAGAAATTGATCAGATTTGTCTGACAAAGAAATTGATCAGATTTGTTAATTCAACAATGGTGACCAGCATTAGAAAAGACAAAAAATGCTGACTACTCCTGCTGAATATTAACCCTCCTAGCAGATCTTGTAAAGAATTAAACCACATAAATCATTTAGATCATTCTAAAGAAATATATGACTAATTAGCCATTGCCAGGTTTGCAGTTAATTATGGAATGAGAGATAACAAATCTCTTGCTGTAACTATGGAGAAAATATATTCCCCAATCTCCTTTCTTTTTCACAGAGCAAGCTTGTAATTGAATATACTCTAACTCTTGCTTTGTTGTCTAATTTCTTTATTCTCTTCTCTTCTCTCCCCTTCTTTTTCTTTTTCTATTAAGTTTTATGTCAACCACTATTGGCATTGTTTTATGGTAAATCATTTTGATATATGTGATCAAAGATGGTAAAGCAAATAAATAAACTGAACTAAATTAAACATGAGAAAGCTCTCTCTTGCATGTGGATAAGAGTTTTACAGTTTTGTCAGAGGGCAGTGCCAAGCAAGAATCCTGCCAGAATGAAGTGTTTGGGAGGTTAACTGCTTAATCCCCCCCATTCCAATTTCCTTTCATAGGAATTCTATGCTTGTCGGAGCAACATCGGAGCATTTAGCACTCTGGGCCAAGGTAGAAACCTCTACCATGACTTAGTAAAGGGGGGGGGGGAATCATCTCACTTGTTCCAATTCCTAGTTCATTTATAAATATGTTAAATAGCACTGATCCCAGTACAGATTACTACAGCACTCTACCATTTATCCTCTACATTCGACATCTGACAAAATGGCAATTTTGATCCAATCAGGGCATTTGGCCCCTCCCACTGCATCCCAAGATGCATTGGGAGGGAGAAGCCCCATCATTTGCAGCACTCGGCCCTGTAGGCAGGAGGTAGTGAACTTCCCTCCTGCCATTTGCTTTTCTGATAGTAGGGGGGGTTGGAGATGTCAGGGCATGTTGGGGAAGGTCCGGGATATCGGGAGGATGATGGGGCCTGTTGGGAGGATGTTGGGGATGTCAGTGGGAGGACTGGGAAGTCGGGAGGATGAGAAGGATGTCAGCAGGAGGTCTGAGATGTCTGGAGGATGTGGAGGATGTTGGGAGGATGTCAAGGGGAGGGGTGTAGGGCTCCACAGCTCATTTGATCCTGGCAGGGGAAATCCCCAAAACTGGCTCAGCTGATGGAGATTCCTTCTGCTGCGATCAGACAAGGTAGTTAGTGGGTATGTCTACAAAATTTGCTTTGTACATTTTTCACGTGGATGTTTTTATTTTTGAAAATGGGCAAAAAAGGTAGACGTTTTAAGGCCTAAAGCTTATACCTAGCTCATTAAAAAAAAAGATAGACGTTTGGCACTTTTGAAAATGGAAATTTTTCCTGCTAGGTTTGGGGATGTCTTGCACAGAACGTCCAGCCTCAGACTTAGGCACATTTTTGATTATGCTCCTCTATATCAACTGGCTCACCTTTAGCCAAATTGTTTATTTCCACCTTCAAAGAAATGAATCAAATTGATGAGGCAAGTTCTCCCTTGGTTGAACCAATGGTGCTCTGTAATTTTACTTTTTATAATAGTTTCTACTATTTTGCCCGACACTGAAGTCAGGCTTACCGGTCTGTAATTTCCAAGATCACCAAGGAATACTTTTTAAATATCAGCATAACATTTGCTACCCTCCAGTCTTTAGGTACTATGGATGATTTTAGCAACAGGTTGCAGATCAGCAAATTCATGTCTGAGTTCTTTTAGTACCCTGGGATATAAACCATCCAGTCCAGGTGGTTTATTACTCTTTAACTTGTCAGTTTGGCTCAGTACATCTTCCAAGTTCACCAAGATTTCTTTTAGTTCCACTGCTTCATAAGCCTTGAAAACCATTTCTGATTCAGGTAGATCACTTATATCTTCTTCCATAAAGAATTCATTCAGTTTTTACATTTTAGCATAATCCTCCCTAAATACCCCTTTTGCTCCCCCAGATTCCCTCACAGGTTTTCTGCTTCTGATGTACTTGAAAAAGAGCTTTTGCAACTTTGGCAAATCTCTTTTCAATTTTTTTTAGTCTTTTTTATCAATGCTTTGAGGCTCTTAATCAAAACTTTGAAATGTCCAAAAACCAGCCCAAGTCAGCACTTGGTCGCCCTAATAGCAAGGACGTCTAAGTGCCGATAATCAAAAGTAACTATCTGGATGTTCAGCAGCACTCCTAATCCACTGTACGTCTAGAGCTCAAAGGGGAGGTGTGTTATGGGCGGGCATCGGGCAGGCTTCAACCTGGACATCCTGAAGCAATAATCGAAGCTTTCTCAAGATGTCCTAGGTAGAACTTACACGCTGGGACGTAGATGAATGTAAAACAGGTCTAAGTGCCCCAAAAGTAATCAAACTGATAAGATGACAACTGGAGAGTTTAAGGCATGAACCCCACCTTACTCTTCTAGTGGTCACGACCCCTTCCCACTACTCAAAGAAAAAGGGTTTCCATCAGCTGATCAGGGGTTGCAGAGGTTTAGTGTTAGAGGTTCAGGGATACTGCAGTTTAGTGCTAGAGGATCATAGGGGTGCCACAGTTTGGGGTGGGGGTGTCGGTATTTGATGGAGCCCAGAAGCAGGAAGGAGTTGGCATCCCTCCTGCTGATTGTTCTGAGGAAAGGTACAGGGGGATTTCGAGGGTTGTTGGGGGCGCTCGGGTTGTTTGTGACGCTCGGCGATACATACAGTCCGTTTTTTTCTACTGAATTTTTTCCATTGCAATTTTTTGTGACATTTGTTTTTTTTCTTTTCTACCATGGACCCCTGATGAAGGTTGTCTGAAACACAGACCGTATTGGGTCCCCTGTTTGGTAAAAAGGTTTTAATATATATTTTTTTGTTTGTCACAATAAATTTTGCCTACATTGTTGTACACGTCTGCAGTTCTGTTTGTTTGTTCCTGGTTGGTTTTCTCACTGCAGATAGAGTTGGACCTCCCTTTTTTGGTTGTTGCTCTTGCTTAGGGATAATTTGTATCCTTTATTTTGCTTTCTTCTCATACACTCCTGGCTTCCTTTCAGCATTATTGAAATCTCTTTATTGGGATTCCCTAAATGTTGTGTTTCAATAGTATCCTTCTGTTGGAAGAAATCCTGGATCTACAAGTGAGGGTGGGGGAATGATAGAGGAAGGAAGAGAGAGTTTATTGACTACCATTTAACTAAAATTACACAGTGCATTCACAAAGCTGGGGTTTTTATGCCTTAATTAATTTGTCTTAATTTGCTTTTATTTTCTGTATTTCAATATTAATATCAAGTCAATACAGAGTTTATGGAATGGTATGGGGTATAGTATTAGTTAGGCCTATTTTTTTTAATAATAACAACTCTCAAGCAACCAGAAACAACATTTATCCAGCATCTACCAATCCCCATGGGTGCCAGTTAATGAGAGTCTACTGTATTAGTACTAGGATTCTGGAATTTAGTAAGATCACTAGGCATTATTTACTGTCTTAAACAAGTATACTGTTACTTGATCCAGAACCACTTCACGAAAGCAAAACATTGTATGTTAATCATAGTTTGAGTGGTAACCAATACATGTATAGCTCCAATAAAAAGCAGGTAATCAGATGGTCAAGGGGGTAAAGGAGTCTATCATGAGATATAAAATCTATTTATGAAGTCAGTAGTAAATTAACCTACACATTTCTAATAATGAATCGTTTTATTTATTCTTTTGATTCTCTGTGTTCATGAAGCCAAATTCCCTATGTAAGGGGCTGATTTTTGTCCAGACTTTAGGACAGTGGTTCCCAACGGGGGCACTTCCACCCACTGGTGGGTTCTGAGAAGTCTAAGGGGGGCATTTTGTGTCCAAGTCATATTGAGGGGGTGTTGAGGATCAGCTTCCAGCCCCTTAAGCTATTGGCGAATCCAATGGCCACTGATGGCAGCACTGTTATCTTTGTTTTGATGATTCAACTTTTGATGCTTCAGCTTTTTACCAACATGGCAATGTTCTCACCAAGTCCCACACGACTGCCCCAAAGCTTCTCCTCTGACGCAAGCCGTCCAGGCAGAAATAGGAAGTGCATCAGAGGAGAAGCTTTAGGGCATTCGCGCGGGACATGGTGAGAATGTTGCCGCATCCGGACACCTCAGAAAGAGAAAACTATGAAGAATGCCCACAAAGGTAAGGGGAAGGGAGGAAGGTGGCCCGATGAGGGGAAGAGGTTGAGTGGCACTGAAGGGAAGTGAGGAGGGGAGAGAGAGGGAAACAGACACTGAAGGGAAGTGGAGCGAGAAGAAGGAGCAGATGCTGGATGAAAGTTTCATCACATGAAGCTCAGCTCTCTCACTAATAATATTATATTCATTTTTACAAAATCATACTGTGAGCAATACATCAATGTTGTTATTATCTTTTAATAAAATAATTTTAAAAATTTGTCCTTGTTTTTCAGTATATAGTATGTACAATAGAGTTTATCCATGGGGGGCGCTATCGAATCATTAACTGAAAAAGTGGGCTCTGATTCAAAAAAGGTTGGGAACTTTGATTTAGGATATACCTTATTTGCCTTTAAGACTTATTTGTCCTCATACTGTATATCGATATATGAGATTTGACAATTAAGTTCATGAACTCATTCTAGAAAAAGTGCTACATACCTCAGAGTTGAATATCACTATGGACACCTTCAAAGTACTCCCTTTGGAAAACTATGCTCTGGCGCCAGTACCTAGTCCAATCTTAAAAACAATTTTCGTACTCGTTTTTCTGGAATAGCCATCAGAGCAGTTGTCGTATTACCCTTTATATCCTGAATGTCATCAAAATGTCTTCTTTTCAATATTTCCTTTATCTTTGGGTAAAGAAAAAAAATCATTGAGGGCCACATCAGGTGAGTAGGGAGGGTGTTCCAATACAGTTATTTGTTTACTGGCTATAAACTCCCTCACAGTCAGTGTCTTGTGAGCTGGTGCATTGTCATGATGCAAGAGCCAGGAGGCACAAACCTTTCTCCTGCCAAGATTTTCAGTTAAGATTTTCCTGTTTCTCTATCAATATTTACTTGGTCTCTACATTTATCCCAAGCTTTATTGAACGGTGTTACTGTTTCTGTTTTCCCTGGAAGGCAAGAAATACTTTCCAAGGTTACACATAAATCTGTCCTCATCATCTTAGAGACTGATATGTTGGCCTATTGTTCTAGAAATTTTTTTCTGCTGAAAAGGTCCTGTGCATTATTTACACCTTTCAGTTATTTGAATGCTTCTCAGAGTCAGCTGACAATTTTGACACACAATTTTGCAAATTTTGCAATGTTTTTGTTGGTTCTGCTCGTTACTGGCTGCCCTGACCTCTCTTCATCAGTAATGCTTTATCTCCCCTCAAAAAAATGTTTAATCCATTTGCACACTCCCATTTTCTTCATGGAATTAGTCTCATAAACTTGGACTAACATATCCCTAATTTCACTTCTACTCTTGCAAAGTTTAACAAGAAATTTAATAGAAACATGATGGCAGATAAAGGCCATATGGCCCATCTAGCCGTCCCATCTGCAGTAACCATTATTTCTTTCTCTCTCTGAGAGATCCCACGTGCCTATCCCAGGCCCTCTTGAATTCAGACACAGTATCTGTCTCCACTACCTCTTCCAGGAGACTGTTCCACGCATCTACCAACCTTTCTGTAAAAAAGTATTTCCTTAGATTATTCGGGAGTCTATCACCTCTTAACTTCATCCTATCCCTCTCATTAGTTTCCTTTCAAATGAAAGAGACTCAACTCATGCGCATTTACATTACGTAGGTATTTAAACGTCTCTATCATATCTCTCCTCTCCCGTCTTTCCTCCAAAGTATACAGATTGAGATCTTTAAGTCTGTACCAGTGGCGTACCTAGGGTATGTGGCACCCGGGGCCCATCATTTTTTGACACCCCCCATGTAAAAAAATATTTTTTGTAATGACCATGAAACGGAATAAATGGTCAGAATAGAAACAGGCAGTGAAAATTTTCTTATATTCCAAACATAACATAACATAAATTATGTCTGAATTGTCATGACATCAGAAGTACATATGGAGTAGTTGCAGGTGATGCTTGGGACAGTTCTGATTGTGTTAGTTCGGTTTTATGTGTTTTTTGAATAGAAGAGTTTTTATTTCTTTTTGAAGGTTTTGCAGTCTGTGGTCGATGTCAATTGGTTGTAGAGTTGGGGGTCGAGTGTTGCAGCTCAAATGGCTAGGAGGTTGTCAAACAGTTTTTTTCTTTTGACGTTTTTGGTTGGAGGGTGTGTGAATGGTGCATGAGTTCTCCTATGTCTGTTTGAAGTGGATTGAATTATTTAGCTGAAGAAATTAGTTACCCCCTCATCCCACACACATTAATTCTCTTCCATTTTTGTTCCCATTATAAAAAACACTGATAAGTTCCCAGAAAAAAAATATATTAAAATAAGAAGTGAAAACAAAGGCCCCTACAGATGAGAACATAACATAAGAATAGCCTAATTGGGTCAGACCAATGGTCCATCATGCCCAGTAGCCCATTCTCATGGTAGCCAATCCAGGACACTAATACCTGGTCAAAACCCAAAGAGTAGCAACATTCCATGCTACCGATCCAGGGCAAGCAGACACTTCTCCCATGTCTTAATAACAGATTATGGACTTTTCCTCCAGGAATTTGTCCAAATCTTTCTTAAAACCAGCTACACTATCTGCTTTTACCATAACTTCTGGCCACTTCATTTTTAAGTTTAGATCTTTCCTTTCAAACAGAGACCTTGCTAGATGTCAAATACAGCACAAGGTAACTTCACATGGACTTAGCTGTGCAGGAAATGTGAATCTCCTCATACACCCACCATATAGTGCAAAAATGTGCAAACGTCTGTTTTTTTCTTTCGATCACTACATAGCCTAATGCCACACAAGCAGCACTGTTACAAACATATTCTGTAGGTCAATGCTAAGGATAACAAAGTTTCCTTCCTTGGACCAGAAGGAGATACTGATAAACCACTGGAAGAGATCCCAAAACAACACCCAAAGACCCACTCAGTGTGTGAACCAGTTGAGTGGAGTGGACTAACTGGGGAGTGGAAATGGGCCCGGAGTTTGCTCAGCAGAATTTCCCAGACCACCTCTTCCTCTCAACACATTGACACGCTGCCACCACCACCACTAGGACCACCTCACTGGGTAGGCCAGCTATGCTATAAACTTTATAAAACACGTTATTATATTTTCTTATAAAGCACATATTTTAACTGAACTCTCTGACATCCTCAGCCTTTCCATTCACAAAAATAGAAGGACGAAAAGTTCCCATTTCCTGCTGTCTCATGTCCCCGGCCTATACAATATTTTTTTTCTGCAGACCCTTCAAAAGTCTGACCAAATCCTCGTTTCACTTGCATTATAAAGTACTGAGGATGCAATCTCTACCCATTCCCAGGTCCTAAAGTCTAAGACAGTAGCGCAAACTAATGCAGCCAGATTCAGGAAAAAAAATTTTGATTCGATTCAGCCTATTGAATTGGTTTTTCAATTCGATTTTCCTGCCCAGTTGGGTGATTTTTTTCAAAACTCCTGGTGGGTTTTATAGCTTTTTCACGCCCTTTGGCTTCTCCTAACCACACTGGCGCTATGGTGTAAATAAAATAAAGAAACAAAAAGGACTTTTCCTCTCTCTGTTAAATCCTAGCTCACGTTTGCATTCCAACACCAGCTCTGGCAGGATACACATTTCAAATCTGACATATTATAATCACAAAACAGAAAATAAAATTAATTTTTCTACCTTTTGTTGTCTGGTTATATTTCAAATCTTGTTGGTCCAAGGCTCTGGTTTTCTTCTGATAACTTGCTTGCCAGGGTCTCCTTCTTTCTTCTTTCTGCATGCTAACCATCCATCTGCCAACTCTGTCCTTCCTTTCCATTTCCCTTCCCTCCCCAGGAAGTCTGGTATCTTTCCTTTTTTTCATCTCCCTCCACAGATCCACCTTTTCTTAACTACCCTTTCATCCAGCATCTCTCCTTCCTTCCCCACCACCCCAGAGTCCACCATCTCTCCCTTTCTTTTCCCAATTACCCTCCTATCCAGTATCTCTATCACTCCTCCACACCATCCCTTGTGTCCAATTTCCCTCCCTTTCTGTTCCTTCCCTCCCTAAATCCCATGGTCCATCATCTCTCTCCCTCTCCTCTATTTTCAGACCCATTATTTCTTCCTCCCCCCCAAAGTTTGGCATATGCACGTCTCTTTGAACACCCCCTTCCCTCCGTGTACTTCTAAACCAGGGTCCCCCCCAAAGGCCTGTCCCCCCTTAAAGGCCTGCAACCCCTTTGAAGGCCTGTCCCACCCCCTTGTAGGCCTGTTCCCCCCCCTTGAAGGCCTGCCTGCCTGTTTCCCCCTTATAGGCCTATCCCCCCTTGTAGGCCTGCCTGCCTGTCCCCCCCTTGAAGGCCTGTCCCCCCCCTTGAAGGCCTGCACCCCCTTGAAGGTCTGCACCCCCCAAAGGCCTGCACCCCCCCTGAAGGCCTGCACCCCCTTTGAAGGCCTGTTCCACCCCCTTGTAGGCCTGTCCCCCCCCCTTGAAGGCCTGTCCCCCCTTGAAGGCCTGCACCCCCTTGAAGGTCTGCACCCCCCGAAGTCCTGCACTCCCCCGAAGGCCTGCACCCCCCTGAAGGCCTGCACCCCCCCCGAGAGCCTGTCCCCCCCCTTGAAGGCCTGTCCCACCCCCTTGTAGGCCTGTCCCACCCCCTTGTAGACCTGTCCCCCACTTGAAGGCCTGCCTGCCCCCCCCTTGAAGGCCTGTCCCTCCCCCTTGAAGGCCTGCACACCCCCCTGAAGGCCTGTCCCCCCCTTGAAGGCCTGCCTCCCCCCTTGAAGGCCTGCCTGTCCCCCCTCCCTTGAAGGCCTGTCGCCCCTTGAATGCCTGCCTGCCTGTCACCCCCCTCCCCCTTGAAAGCCTGCCTGCCTGCCCTCCCGCCCCACCTCGAAGGATCGCTCGCCCCCCTGGCCTCCCCGCACCACCTATGAAGCAGCACTACCTATGCTCCCGGCCTTGCCGTTCAGTCTCCCCCCACCACCCCCGAAGGACCGTTCGCCCCACTGTCCTTCCTGCACCACCTATGAAGCAGCCGCAGCAGGATCGCAACGCGATCCCTGCGCTGCTTAGGCGCTGCTTCCTGCGCCGCGGTCCCGCCCCTCCTCTGACGTCAAAGGAGGGGCGGGACCGCGGTGCAGGAAGCAGCGCCCAAGCAGTTCAGGGATCGCTGACGCTGCAGGCTGCTTCACAGGTGGTGCAGGAAGGTCAGTGGGGCGAGCGGTCCTTCGGGGGGGGGGGGACTGAACGGCAAGGCCGGGAGCACCCCCTCAGGGCTGGCACCCGGGGCGGACCGCCCCTCCCGGCCCCCCCTTAGGTACGCTACTGGTCTGTACCCATACACCTCATGATGAAGACCACAAACCATATTAGTAGCCTTCCTCTGGACCGACTCCATCCTAATGAGGACATGTAGATATTGAAAAGCAGTGGGGAAAGCGG
Organism: Geotrypetes seraphini; assembly: GCF_902459505.1. Classification (NCBI taxonomy): domain Eukaryota; kingdom Metazoa; phylum Chordata; class Amphibia; order Gymnophiona; family Dermophiidae; genus Geotrypetes; species Geotrypetes seraphini. Next base: position 141,479,040 of record NC_047088.1, on the reverse strand, counting down.
TGACCCTTGTGGCACTCCGGATGAGTTTCTCCAGGTGTCGGAGTGTTCGTTGTTAAAGCGTACCTGGTAAGAACGGGATGTGAGGAAGCCACGAAACCAGTTTAGTACCTCAGCTCTGATACTAATGGCGTCTAAGCATTGCATCATTTTCTCATCATCTACCAAGTCGAATGCAGAGCTCATGTCAAATTGCATGATCAGGGCGTTGAGGCCCTTACTAAATAATAGGCGCAGATAGTCTAGGATGGCAGCGATTACTGTCTCCGTACTGAATAAAGTTCTAAAGCCGGATTGAGTTTCATGCAGGAGAGAGAATTGATTAAAGTAGTCCATTAGTTGGGTGTGTACTAGTCCTTCCATGATTTTTACAATTGAATGGGATAGATGCTATTGGTCAGTAGTTTGTTATTAGCGCTGAGGATTCTTTTCTATTTTTTGGGATGGGGGTTATTATTATGTGGCCGTTGTTAGTGAGGAAAGTCCCATTTTTTAGGTTGTGGGTTAGGTAGTGTAATAGTGATATTTTGAATTCTGGTGGTGCCACTTTCATAATCTCTGGAGGGCACGTATCTAGGATGCAGTGAGATTTAGAGTATTTGTTGTAGAGTTTGGTGTAGGTATTCCATTCTGGATCTAGAAAGGAACTCCAGATCATGTCTGTAGGTATTTCATTGTCATGTGAGTTAGCTATTTGGTAGTTGCTGGGGATAATTGTTACATCGTTATTGCTTATACAGTTATTTTTTTAGGTTTTTAATTTTGGAATCAAAATATAGAGCTAGGTCCTTCGCGGTGGGTAACTTCGTGTTGTGCTCAGGTGTGGTGTAGCGGGTGGTGTCAAATAGGTTTGTGACTATGTTGAATAACTCTTTTGTATTGATTCCTTGTGAACCTTTGCATGATAAGTTAATTTTGGTGGAGTAGAACGCTTTGCGTTTGTCTTTTATCAGTTGTTTGTAGGTTTTTATGTAGGCTCTCCATTTGTTGCAGTCTGTCAGTTCTCCTGTTTTATTCCAAATCCTTTCTAGTCGCCTAGCTGTTTGTTTCGTTTTTAATAGTTCGGTGTCGAATCATTTGTTGTATTTGTTTGCGTTGTTTTTGCTTTTATGTTTGGGGGCGATTTTATCTAGGATGGAAGTACTGGTTGTATTCCAATGGTCCCAGAAGTCTATTCCTTCCTCTATTACTGTATGCGGTTTGTATTCTGACCAGTATTCTTCTGGATTAATATAACCTCTTGTTTGATGTTCTTTTTTTATCATCAGACGTGTTTTAGATTTTCGGTGTGACCAGATCAGCTTAAAATAATAGGTGAAGTGATCGGACCAGATGTCGTGATGCCAGGTGCCTTCAGTCAGAGAGATGATTGGGTCAAGGTTTTCCTTTGTGGACATGGCAACTAGGTCTAAATGATGGCCTTTTTCGTGAGTTTGTGTGGGTACGGGGATGTTGTAGTTGAGTAGAGTTAGGAAGTTTTTAAGCTCTTTTGCGTCTGTGTTGTTCTCTTCGTCTAGATGTAAATTTATGTCCCCTGTGATGATGTTGTAGTTGGAGCTGATAGAATTGTGCAGGACGAATTTGCAGAAGTATTCTTTGGCTTTGGGCCAGCTTTTAGGCGGGATGTAGAATAGTATGCTGGATAAGGATTCTTCTAGCTGGGTATTATTGATTTTACAGGCTAGGATTTCTAGGTTGTCGGTCATTTTAGAATCTAGAAGTTCGAACTCGAATCCTTCTTTAAGGATTATGGCTAATCCTCCTCCTTTTTTTCCTGTGCGGTTTAACGTAAGGATTTTGAAATTGTTTGGTAGAAGATCAGATATAATAGGATCATCTTCAGATAGTAACCAAGTTTCAGTTAGAAAGAGGCAGGCTATTTGTTTGCTGGTGATCCAGTCATTTATGAGGAATGCCTTGTTTCTAACAGATCTGGTATTAAGATATGCACATGAGATGGAGGTGGTTACAGCATTTACTGTTGAGTTAGTGGTTTTGATGGTTTTTATTTCCCTTGTTCACACCCAAGTCCCGCTCTTCCGTCATGCACATAAGTTCTTCACCCCCTAAACTGTACCGTTCCCTCTGGTTTTTGTAGCTCAAATGCATGACCTTGCATTTCTTAGCATTAAATTTTAGCTGCCAAATTTTAGACCATTCTTTAAGCTTCACCAGGTCTTTCTTCATGTTACTCACACCATCCGGCGTGCTACTCTATTGCAGATTTTAGTATCATCAGCAAAGAGGCAAATCTTACCTGACAACCCTTCAGCAATATCGTTTATAAAAATGTTAAAAAGAAGAGGCCCAAGAACAGAACCTTGAGGCACACCACTGGTAACATCCTTTTCCTCAGAGTGATCTCCATTGATCACTACCCTCTGTCACCTTCCACTCAACCAGTTCTTGAGCCAGCCTGTCAGTTTGGGACCCATCCCGAGGGCACTCAGTTTATTTATTAGTGGAACACTGTCAAAGGCTTTGCTAAAATCTAAATACACCACATCTAGCGCACATCCTCTATCCAGTTCTCTGGTCACCCAGTTAATGTTTGTTCGTTGCTCTAATTCAAGCTCTGACATTCTCGCGACGACACACATAAACATGCAACAACAGTGATGAACGCCACTCAGCAAGACACTGCCACACATCAACATAAACACAGCTGTGAGACATTGATATACCAAGGTTATAAAACCTTATCAAGCTGTTTGTACAGTGCTGCCAACATAAGTGCACGGTGGCAAATTCATGAGCTTAGCTGTCACACCTTATATTAATAAACAATTGTTAATTTTGAGCACAGGCTAGGGCTGCTGAAAAGTTCTCAGCCCAACCAAGAATAGAATGATGTGGAGCCATGAAACTTACAAGTTATTCCACATTTTTCTTGATGCCTTTCGTTCTATAGTTCTCTCCTGTTCTCTACTGAAGTGCCTTCAACATTTTTCTGCTTTTTGCATTTTTTTCCCCCAAGTAAAGGTTATGTCCCATATCCCTTTATTTTTTCTGTGCCTTTTACTTTGTCCCATTTTTCTTTTTCTTGGCTACTCCTACCATCTTTTTTTCTAATTTCAAATGCTTTTCACACACATTATATCCTACTGAACCTTATCACCCTCTTCCCTGGTGTTTCATCTGACACTTCCCCCTCCCAATCTATGCCCCATCATTTTGTATTACTCTCCTCTTGTGCCAACTGTCACTCTCCTCTTCCATTCTGGAATCTTACCTGTCTTTATCTCTTTCTCTTGTTTTTGTTACATATTCTCATCTCCTCTGTCCTGCCCTGTCTCTTCCATGAAACCAGTCTAAAAAAGAAATATAAGTACCATGAACTAGACAGCCAATATCTGCCTGAGCTTAATAGTTGTATCAATAAAAAAGGGGATGACTCAGCAGTGCACAGAGATGCTCTTTCTTGCTGCCATCAGTTTAAAATTCATTCAGTTGCATCTGTAGGCAGACATTCCAGGCCAGAGCACCACAACTTTTTTTTAATGGTTACAACGTTACAAAACCCAGCATCTGGAGATGGCTGGAGTTGTCACAGAGACCTATGGTAGCAGCTGAACACTCTGAAACCAAATTCCACGTATTTCCATCTCTGGGCCTTGATGCAGAAAGCTGTGCATTAGAGCACTATGCTAAAACTTCAGTGCACAGTTTTAACACATTTGCTAAAAAATATTTTTACTCCCAATGCACTAAATTAATGGCATGCAAGTGCTAAAAAGTGTGCTGTTAGAATAATCACATCAAATTGCAGCAAGTAAACATCTCTCTTCCTTTCCCAGAGCTGCCATGTCTCCTGCCGAAAGCGGGAGACTCCCACTTTTGCGGGTCATCTCCCATCTCTCTCTGAAGAGCCTCTCCTTACAGCGGCAGCAGGACAGACCTTCCAATAATGTCATCTCCTGATGCCACTAGTCCTCGGCAGTAGGAAATGTTTTTTATGAAAGTCTTTCCTGCTGCTGCTGGAAAGAGAGACTACTGCTGGTGCTGCTGTGGGTGGGGGTGGGTGGAGTTGTGGGCAGAGCTGGGAAGAGTTGTAGGTGAGATGGGAAAGAGTTGTGGGTGGGACTGGAAAAAGTTGTGGGTGGAGTTATGGGCAGAGTGGGGCAGGATAGGGGTGGGCCCTAAAATTCCCAAGTAGGAAGTCAGCTCTCTTGGCAGCTCTGCTCTCAATATGTGAAAAGGGGTTGGCTAAAAAGAAGGGAGATAAAAAAAAAACACACACAAGACTGGATGTATTTCTCTCTGCCTTCCTTCCCTAGAGATGCTCCAGGTGAAGTTAGTCTGCTTTGTGTTTCAAGATGGAAGTGAATGGGCATTGCTCCTGCTTCCCAACTTAAAAGTAAGTGGGAGAGGGAGCCTGCTTGAGTCATCTCAGTCAGAGTCAGGAAGTAGGAGGTGTAGGGTTACCATACGTCTGGATTTACCCGGACATAACCTCTTTTTAGAGCACTGTTCTTCAACCGCCAGTCCGCGGACCGGTGCCAGTCCGCAGGAAATTTCTGCCAGTCCGCCTGGCTGGCCCAGAACGTCCTCTCCGACTTCAGAATTGACGTCGTAAAGAAGACTTCCTGTCGGCTTTAGCAGCAGCAGCAGGGCGGTAAGAGCAGGGGAAAGGAAGGAGGAAGGCTTTTTTTTTTGCGCGACAGGGAGGGAAGGAGGTAGGCAGGCAAGCAGGCTGGCTTTGGCCAGGGAGGGAGGGAGAGAGGTAGACAGGCAGGCAGGCTGGCTTCGGGGGTGGGGGTGGAGCAAATTGGGGGTGGGGGTGGAGCAAAGTGTGGATGGCAGTGAGAGGGACATAGGAAGGAGGCACTGGGGGCACTAAAGACAGGAAGGGGCACTAAGGACATGGGAAGGAGGCACTGGGGGCACTAAAGACAGGAAGGGTCACTAAGGACATGGGATGGAAGCACTGGGGGCACTAAGGACATGGGAAGGAGGCACTGGGGGCACTAAAGACATGGGAAGGAGGCACTAGGGGCACTAAGGCCATAGGAAGGAAAGAGGGAGGGAATACAAAGGGACAATTCTTGGGCCTGAGTGCAGAAAGAAAGAAATGAAAGAAAGGATACACAGACAGAAGGAAACGCAACCAGAGACTCCTGAAATCACCAGACAGCAAAGGTAGGAAAAAGCACAGTTACTTACTATAACAGGTGTTATCCAGGGATAGCAGGCAGCTATTCTCACATATGGGTGACGTCATCAACAGAGCCCGGATGTGGAAGCTCGCAAGCAGACTTGCTTGAAGAAATTAGAAGTTTTGAGACGACCGCATCGCGCATGCGGAGTGCCTTTCCGCCCAGCTTATGGCGTGTCTCCTCAGTTCAGATAGCTAGCAGAGAAGCCAACCAGGGGAGGTGGGTGGGTTGTGCCTGCTGTCCCTGGATAACACCTGTTACGGTAAATAACTGTGCTTTATCCCAGGACAAGCAGGCAGTCTATTCTCACATATGGGTGACCTCCAAGCTAACCAGAATGGGATGGAGGGAGTGTTGGCAATTTAAGAGAATAAATTTTGTAATACTGTTTGGCCAAACTGTCCATCCTGTCTGGAGAAAACATCCAGACAATAGTGAGAAGTGAAAGTATGAACCGAGGACCAAGTAGCAGCCTTACAAATTTCCTCAATAGGTGTAGATCTGAGGAAAGCTACTGAAGCTGCCATGGCTCTGACTTTATGGGCTGTGACTTTACTGGTTAGGGGTAATCCAGCCTGGGCATAGCAGAATGAAATACAAACTGCTATCCAGTTGGAGATGGTGCGTTTAGAAATTGGATGTCCCAACTTGTTTGGATTGAAGGAGACAAAAAGTTGAGGAACAGTTCTGTGTGGTTTGGTGCATTCCAAATAGAAGGCCAAAGCACATTTACAGTCCAAAGTATGAAGAGCTGATTCTCCAGGATGAGAATGAGGCTTAGGAAAAAACACTGGAAGAACAATGGATTGGTTGAGATGAAATTCTGAAACCACTTTAGGTAGGAATTTAGGATGAGTACGGAGGACCACCTTGTCATGATGGAAGACAGTGAAAGGTGGATCAGCAACTAAAGCTTGCAGTTCACTGACTCATCTAGCAGAAGTGAGAGCCATGAGAAGCACCACTTTCCAAGTGAGATACTTGAGATGAGCCGTAGACATTAGTTCAAATGGAGGCTTCATCAATTGAGCAAGAACAACATTGAGGTCCCAAACCACAGGAGGCAGTTTGAGAGGAGGTTTGACATTGAAAAGTCCTTTCATGAATCTGGAAACCACCGGATGAGCAGAGAGTGGTTTTCCTTCAACAGACTGATGGAAATCTGCAATTGCACAGAGATGAACTCGAATGGATGTAGACTTGAGGCCAGAAGTGGATAAGTGAAAAAGATAATCCAAAACAGCAGATAAGGAGGAATGTTGAGGCTCTTTGTCGTGAGAAAAACACCACGTAGAAAATCTAGTCCATTTTTGGAGATAGCATTGTCTGGTGGTAGGTTTCCTAAAAGCCTCTAAAACGTCTCTTACAGATTGAGAAAACTGAAGAGGAGTCATGTTGAGAGGTACCAAGCTGTCAGGTGTAGGGACTGCAGGTTGGGATGAAGAAGAGACCCTTGACTCTGTGTAAGCAGAGAAGGAAAAACTGGTAGAAGGTATGGCTCCCTGCTGCTGAGTTGAAGAAGAAGGGAGTACCAAGGATGTCTTGGCCACCGAGGAGCAATCAGAATCATGGTGGCTTGATCGTTCTTCAACTTGACCAGAGTCTTGAGAATGAGAGGGAATGGAGGGAATGCATAGAGGAAGAGACTCATCTATTCCAGAAGAAAAGTATCTGCCTCAAGGCAATGAGGAGAGTATATCCTGGAGCAGAATTGAGGCAGTTTGTAGTTGTGGGGAGCTGCAAAGAGGTCTGAGGCGTTCCCATTGAGAAAAAATTTGATGAAGAGGTGAGGAATGGAGTGTCCATTCATGAGGTTGCAGAAGATGACTCAAGTTGTCCGCCAAGCGATTTTTCACCCCTTGTATGTAGACAGCTTTGAGGAAGGTGTTGTGGTGGATTGCCCAGTCCCAAACCTTCAGAGCTTCTTGACAAAGGGAGGCAGATCACATCCCTCCCTGTTTGTTGACATAGTACATAGCGACTTGGTTGTCCGTCCGAATGAGGACTACCTGGTCGTGAAGAAGATGTTGAAAAGCATTGAGAGCCTTGAGGATCACTCTGAGTTCCAACAGAATGATGTGACACTGACGATATGTACTGGTCTAGTGGCCTTGTGTACGGAGACCATCGAGGTGAGCGCCCCAAGCGTAGGTCGAAGAATCTGTCGTTAAGACTTTTTGATGGGGAGGCCATTGGAACAGCATGCCTCTGGAGAGATTGGAAGAGAGCATCCACCAACGGAGAGACTGCTTCAATGAAGGAGTGACTGATATGTGTCGAGAAAGTGGGTTGCAAACTTGCGTCCATTGAGATGCCAGGGTCCTCTGAGGAATTCTGAGGTGAAATCTGGCAAAAGGATTCACGTGTACTGTGGAGGCCATGTGACCTAGGAGTACCATCATGTGTGAGGGCTGAAGTTGGGATTTGGGAAAGTTGATTTTGAACCCCAAACTTTGTAGGAACCACGTAGTCCGTTGGGTCGCTACAATAACCCCCTGATAAGTTGAATCTTTGATGAGCCAGTCGTCGAGTAAGGAAATACCTGATGCTGCTACCACTACTAGGCATTTGGTGAACACTCTGGGAGATGAAGCCAGGACAAAGGGCAGCACTCTGTATTGATAATGCAGATTCCCCACCTGAAATCTGAGGTATTTACGAGAGGCTGGATGGATGGGAATATGAGTGTAGGCCTCATTGAGATCCAGAGAGCATAACCAGTCGTTCTGCTCGAGAAGGGGATAAAGGGATGCCAGGGACAACATGCGAAATTTTTCTTTGACCAAAAATTGGTTGAGAGCCCTGAGATCCAGAATGGGCTGCAGATTGCCCGTCTTCTTCGGAACAAGGAAGTAACGGGAGTAAAACCCCCTGTTCTGCTGGTCCAAAGGAACTGGTTCGATGGCATGGAGATGGAGCAGAGCTTGAGCTTCCTGAAGAAGAAGGGCGGTCTGGGATGGACTGGAAGGATACTCTCTTGGAGGAATCTCTGGTGGAACCTGAGTGAAATGAAGAGTATCCTTCCTTGATGATGGTTAGGACCCAGAGGTCAGATGTAATCGTCATCCATCGGTGGTAAAAATGATGGAGACGACCTCCTATAGGGAGAAGGGAAGACAGAGGCAGAATGGTGGAGGTTATGCTCTGTTGTAAACAGTCAAAAAGGCTGAGTAGTGTTAGGTGCAGCAGAAGGCTGAGATTTTTGTTGCTTCTGAGGCTGCTGTTTCTTAGGAGGAGGGTGATTGTAAGGAGCCATCCTGGGAGCAAAACGCCTCCGATATATAGGTTTAGGGCGTGGAGGCTTAACAGGAGCTGGCTTTGGTTTAGGTCTGACTATAGAAGCAAAGGATTTTTCATGGTCAGACAGTTTCTTGGTGACTGCTTCAATGGATTCATCAAAGAGGTCATTGCCTTCACAAGGAACATTAGCTAAACAGTCCTGAAGATTAGAATCCATGTCAATAGTACGAAGCCAGGCATGGTGGTGCATTGCTACAGAACAAGCAGCCGCCCTAGCAGATAATTCAAAGGCATCATAGGATGATTGAAGGAGATGTAGTCTGAGTTGAGATAAAGAAGCGATGACTTCTTGGAATTCAAAATGTTTTGAGTGTCTAAATAACTCAAAAATTTTGGCAAAAGCTTAATGAGGAACTCAAAATAAGTGACAAAATGAAAATTATAATTGAGGACTTTGGAGGACATCATAGCAATTTGATAGATGCGATGTCTGAATTTGTCCATAGTTTTCCCTTCCCTTCCAGGAGGTACAGTGACATAAACCTTGGAAGAATGGGACCTCTTTAAGGATGACTCCGCAAGCAAAGACTGGTGAGATAACTGTGAGTTGTCGAACCCTTTGCGATGTAGAGTTTTATACCTAGAGTCCAATTTGCCTGGAACTGCTGGAATTGTAAAAGGAGTCTCCAGGCATCTGGCAAAAGTCTGAGACAAGAGCTTGTGAAGGGGAAGCTTAAGTGACTCTGCCGGAGGTTGAGGAAGATGCATAACTTCGAGATACTCCTTAGAGTATTTGGAACCAGCATCTAATTGAAGATCCAGGTCAAGAGCCATCTGACGAAGAAAGGATGAAAAAGATAGCTGATCGGCCAATGCTTTGCCTCGAGAGGGACTCGAAGTTGTTGAAGCAGCCTGGGTCGAGGTTGAAGCTTCGGTCAGAAGAAAAGTATCAAATGAATATGGGGACTTGGACAAAGCAATCGAAACTGCGACATCCTTGAGGTTTGGAAGTGGAGACCTTGATCGAGGAGTAGGCGGTCTAGTAGAAGTAGGAGTAGATCGAGGCTTGGTTGAAGAAGGACTTTCTTTAGAAGAAGAACTGTGCCTGGAACTATGCCTCGAGGAATGTCTCGATCTTCTGTGAGAATGATGCTTGGAAGCAGATCTCGATGATCGAAGAGACTTCGCCTCGGAGACAGGCGCAGCCGATGCTACCAATGAATGGATAGGCTGTAGAGCGATGCTCCAGAGGCTTGGTGGAGGAACCTCGATACACTCCCAAAGACTCTGCTCCTTGGATAGAGTGTGAGGATTCCTGTCGAGGCACTGGCAAAGAATCTGCTCCATGCATGACGTGCTTGGATGCCAGACCAGACACTCACAGAGACTGCTCCCTGCAAAGAGTGTCGAAGCTCAGACTGAGGCAAAGGAAGCGGCTTGACCTCGCAGGAGTCTGCAGAATGCCCAGGCTGGATAAGAGGGAGAAGCTTTGGTCCCATATTAGTAAGGAACTGCATGACTTGCTTCTCCAACATGGTCTGGAAAGCAGCCGGCAAGGAGGGTACCGCGTCTGAAACCGGCCCACCTACCTTGGCTGGAAGTTCCACAGTGGCAGTGGGAATGTGCTTCGACTTGGAAGTCTTAGGACCTTAAGAGCCACTGCTGGAACTTTCTGCTGAGTTACCTGACCTGAGGATACAGGGGAAGACACAGCAGGAGTCGTCGACGAGAGAGCCGCTGCAAACAAAGAAGGTTTGATGAGGCTCGAGGTAGAAGCAGTCAAAGCAGGAGGAGACTCAGTCAAAGGTGAGGTCGAGGCCACCTTCGAAGTCGAGGGATTGGAGGAAGAATCCATCCCGAAGAGCTTGTCCACCAAAAGACGACGACGTTTAAGGGCTCGAGGTTGAAGAGTAGCACAGCGCTCGCACAACTTCGATTGATGGTCCGGCCTAAGGCACTTGAGGCACCAATGGTGTGGGTCCGTAAGAGAAATCGCATGCTGGCACTTGCTACACTTCTTGAAGCCCGTAGTTGGCCGGGACATAGGAGAAAAAATTGCCACTGCAAAATCGAAGCCCCTGGGCTACGGCCGGGCGTCCTGCCCCAGCAGCCGAACGGAAGAAAATAATTTTTTTTTTAAAAGAAATAAAAATAGTAAAAATAGTGATTCGTGAAGAAAAAAACACAAATCGCGGTTGAGAGAAGACACGAAGTTAAATGCAGAGAGTCAAAGACAGACTTCTCAGCTCTGCGGAAAACTGAGAACTGAGGAGACGCGCCCTACGCTGGGCGGGAAGGCACTTGCGCATATGCGGTGCGGTCGTCTCAAAACTTCTAGTTTCTTCAAGCAAGTCTGCTTGCGAGGCTTCCGCATCCGGGCTCTGTTGATGACGTAACCCATATGTGAGAATAGGCTGCCTGCTTGTCCTGGGATAAATGATTTTATTTTCAATTTAGTGATCAAAACGTGTCAGTTTTGAGAATTTATATCTGCTGTCTATATTTTGCACTATATTTGTCTATTTTTTTTTATAGTTACTGAGGTAACCGAGCTCGCGGAGATGGGGCGGAAACAGGGATTTTAAATTTTAGTCCTAGTAGTTTGCCGGTCCACAAAATAATTATTTTATTTCTGCCGGTCCACGGGTGTAAAAAGGTTGAAAAATACTGTTTTAGAGGACTGTCCAGTGTCCGGACTGTTTTCTGAACTAGAGGGAGTTTGTCTGGGTTTTGGATTCCCTCCCCCCAGTCCACCCTCTAGCCTTCACTCCAGAGTCGAGTATGCTCTCCCCTGTCCCCAATTTACCTCCTCCAGTGCTCTAATTTTAATCTGGCATCTTAAGCAACATGAGCCTGCTGTATTTGGCCAGCCCTGGAAGCCTTCTCTCTGCAGTGTCCCACCTACCTGGCCTGCCCTGGAAGCCTTCTCTCTGCAGTGTCCCACCTACCCGGGAACAGGAAGTCGCTACAAAAAGAAGGCTTCCAGGGCAGTCTGAAGGCAGCAGGCTCACATCGCTTATGCTGCCAGCTGCCCAAAGATTGAAATTACAGCGCCGGAGGAGGTAAGTTGGGGACAGGGGAGAGCCATATTCGACTCTGGGGTGTGGGACTGGAGAGAAAGAGAGAGAGGCTGCTTTGGAGGGGTTGAGAGAAAGCACCTGCGGGGGATGTTGTTGGAAGGAAAGAGAAAGAGAGAAAGAAAGAAAGAAAGAAAGATGTGTAAGTATGCAACTAGCTAAATTCATAGACCAAACAGATGGATTCCACAGATCACAAAATGACTTCAGACTTAGGCAGAGCAGTGAATCCCTGTTACATGAACTAACATCTAAAATAAGATGTTAACTCAGCAAAGGCAAACAATCTATACTATTACAATTGTACATCTCTTCAGCGTTTAATGCAGTAGACCACTCTCTCCTACTTCTCAAATTAAATGAACTTGGAGTACAGGGTGTAGTTCTGCAATGGTTTTCACAATTCCTAAAAAACAGAACTTATGAAGTCTGTAAAAATGACAAGAGATCCCAATAATGGAAAGCCAACTGTGGAGTTCCACAAGGCTCACCAGTATCTCCTGCACTATTTAACATCTATTTAAGAGCACTGGGAAATAACCTTCCCTCAACCCAGGATCATATAATCTCTTATGCAGATGATATCTTCATTCTCTGCATAGCCAAAGAATCCTTCAATAGCACCCTAATATACCTGAAAAATGCCATCGACGACCTAAGTGCTTGGATGATGAGAAACTTCCTCAAACTAAACAAATCTAAAACAAGAATATTATGGTTCAGAGACTATAACTCACTACCTAGCACAGAACTAGAAATGTCCACAGGCAAGAGCCTAAACATAGAGAATACCTCCAAAGTCTTGGGAGTCACATTAGACTCGAACTTAACCTTTAACACTCACATCACCACTCTGTGTGGCGCAGTGGTTAAAGCTACAGCTTCAGCACCCTGAGGTTGTGGGTTCAAACCCACGCTGCTCCTTATGACCCTGGGCAAGTCACTTAATCCCCCCATTGCCCCAGGCACATTAGATAGATTGTGAGCTCACCGGGACAGACAAGGAAAAATGCTTGAGTACATGAATAAACTCATGTGAACCGTTCTGAGCTCCCCTGGCAGAAAGGTATAGAAAATGGAATAAATAAAAGGATGAGACAACTGAGGACAATTAGACCAGTCCTGACTAAAACTAGCTTCAAGACAGTAGCACAATCTGCCCTAATACCATATCAGGACTATTGCTAAATTATGGCATTACAGAAAAAGAATGCAAGAGGCTTCAACTACTACAAAACACAGTTGATGAAAAAAGAATCCAGTTCATGACAGATCACTTTGTGGACCATGCAGGCTATGGAGAGAACTAGGAGGGACTAACTTCTGATATTAAAGTCCCACATTCCTTCTTCAATTGGTGCCTCACACAACGAACTTAATCCGTTCCAGGAGCAAGTTTGTTATGTGAAACGTTCGTTGTGTGAAACGCGTTTTCCCATAAGAATACATGTAAAACAAAATAATTCGTTCTGTAGCATAAAATATGCTAAGATGACATAAAAAAAGATAAATTTTTGGTTATTATTTTTATTTAGATACATCTAAAAACATAATTGTTTTTTAAAACAACACACATTTTTTAAATTTAAAGACAGACTAAGTAGAGTCTAATTTTACAGTGAGAGGGCAGAGTCTCAGCGGCAAAAACTGCCCCCAGGAGGGACCTAAGGCTCCCGGGCCTATTCTGATTGGCCCAGGCGCCTTAGGCCCCACCAGTAGGCGGAGCTTTGGGACGGATGGGCCAATCCGGCCTCATTCCGTCGATGGCTGCCTGCCGGACAGGCGGGTTTGGCTCCCGTCTGTCCGGCCAACTACAGAAAGGTACGGGGAAGGGGGTTGGGGGTGTCGTGGGGGTCGGCCAGGGGGGTCGCGGGTCGGCTGGGGGGGCGGTCGGAGGTTCTTGGGGGGGGCGGTCGTTGGGGGGAGGGGGGGTTTGCGTCGAGGGCAGGAGGGCCTGGGATCCCTCCTGCCCGTAATGTAGTGCAGGGTGGGGTTAGGGGGTCGCCGTGGCCAGGAGGACTTGGGCTCCCTCCTGGCCCGATATTGTCGGGGAGTTGGGGAATCGGCGGGGCAAGAGGGCTTGGGCTCCCTTTTGCCCCGATCGTGTCGGGGAATCGGCGGGGCAAGAGGGCTTGGGCTCCCTTTTGCCCCGATCGTGTCGGGGAGTCGGGGGGGCAAGGGGGCTTGAGCTCCCTCTTGCCCCGATCGTGTCGGGGAGTCGGGGGGGCAAGAGGGCTTGAGCTCCCTCTTGCCCCGATCGTGTCGGGGAATCGGCGGGGCAAGAGGGCTTGGGCTCCCTTTTGCCCCGATCGTGTCGGGGAATCGGCGGGGCAAGAGGGCTTGGGCTCCCTTTTGCCCCGATCGTGTCGGGGAGTCGGGGGGGGCAAGAGGGCTTGAGCTCCCTCTTGCCCCGATCGTGTCGGAGAGTCGGGGGGGCAAGAGGGAACCAGGTGGAGAGAGGGCAGTTAAGCGCAGTGCCTGCGCGGAAGGATGCAGCTCGGGCGACTTCGTTGTGTGAAACGAAGTTCGTTGTACGGATCAAGACATAAAGTTCGTTGTGCGCAGCGTTCGCTGTGCGAGGCGTCCGTTATGCGAGGCACCACTGTACTATGCAATGTTACAAACTATCCTTCCCATCTCCTCAACAAGTACAGCGAAAAAAGATATTTGAAACTACCTATGAATACCAGGAGCCTCTCATTTGGAACAATGAATTCCAGAAGAAACTCTTATCACTTTACTTGTAGTCACTTACCTACCCTCAGCCCTTTCCCTCTACACCAACGCTCCTTCTAACAATGCAACTCAAGAACTTGATCTAAATCTTATTGTAAACCACATAGATTCCTTGCAGAAAATAGAGGTATATAAGACTTGTATTGTATGGTACATGGTGAAGGAGCCAGGAGCTAGCAGCACGATATCGGAAGTGAGCAGTCAGCACAGAGGTAAAGAGTCAGGAGTGAGCAGCCTGCAGTCAAGACCTTCATGGATATTTATTTGTGTGTGTAGGGAATTGATTATGGGGCCCATGTGTGTGTGTGGGAGATGAGAGGGTGAGAGAAGGTATATATTGAAGGTATATTTTGATGGTATATCTTGGGTCTTGGTTCTTTGGTTTCCCCGATTGTCTTGGGTGAGTGTGTGTGAGTGTGCCTTATGTGCCTTTGGGTGAGGAGATGGGGGGGGTCTGGGGGTCCAATTTACATATTTGTGGCTTTTTTTTCACTCCACGTTTGTAGACTGGGGTGTGTGTTTGAGTTTGGGTTGTGGGGATTCTTGGGGGGGATTGGGGTGGGTGGGAGGGGTGGGGGGATGGAGAAGGGTGGCTTGGGTGGAGATGGGAGGTCTTGTTTACATCTTTGTGGCTTCTTTTTACTTCATGTTAATAGATTGGGGGTGTGTGTTTGTGTTTGGGTTGTGGGGATTCTTGGGGGGGATTTGGGTGGGTGGAAGGGGAGGGGAGTTGAGGAAGGGTGGCTGGGGTGGAGGGTCCTCCTTCTGTGGGAATGTAATGTTTTTTTTGTGTTTCTTTTATTCATATTTTATTTACCAGGTACTACTGTTGTTGTGGGCTTATTGCTCTGGGGGGAGGCTGGGCCCCTGGGGTGGTTTGCTTCATTTCTTGTTGCTTTATCTACGCTGTATCTCTTCTGATTTTCCGACTTGAGCACTTCTTTTAGACTAACCTCTTGGAATGTGGGGGGCATTACGTCTCTGATTAAGCGATCAAAAATTTTGGCTGCTTTGCAGCGTTATCGCTCGGATATTGTTTGTTTACAAGAAACCCGTCTGATTGTTGAGGAACATCTTAAATTGGCTCGCTCTTGGGTGGGTGAGGTTTATTTTGCTTCTTCTACGGGTCGTCATGGTGGAGTTGCTGTGTTGATTCGTAAATCTTTGCCTTTTGGGGTGAAGGTTTTAGACAAGGCTTCGGATGGAAGATCCTTGCTTTTACGTCTCACTTTGGGTGCTAGATCTTATCTTCTGCTTGTGGCTTATGGTCCTAATGTGATGGAAACTGCTTTTCTCCAACGATTGCTTCGACTTTGTTCTCGATTTTTAGGGGACCCGCTTATTCTTTTGGGTGACTTTAATTTGGTTATGAATCCAGAATTGGATAAGTCTGGTACTTCTGATAATTCTTTGGGGGCTAAAGGTCGTATTCTTTCTGATTTTTGTGAAACTCTTTCTGTGATAGATCCTTGGCGTCTTTTACATCCTGAGGTTCGTGATTATACACATCTTTCTCGGGCCCATGGAACTTGGTCCCGGATAGATCATATTTTTTTGTCTTCAACAATGTTTCCTTATGTCCGATCGGCGGAGATTGGCTCGCTGAATATTTCAGATCATACTCCGATTTGGATAGATATTTCTTTGGATTTTGACTATATTCGGACTCTGTTTTGGAGATTCCCTGCTTATCTTGCTAAAGATAAGGATTTTCAAATCTTTTTGCAGACTCAGTGGGAGGTTTATTCTTCCACTAATGCTGCTCATTTGGTTAATCCGATTTTGTTTTGGGAGGCAGGTAAGGCAGTGATTAGAGGACATATTATCTCCTTCTTGAGTGCTCGTAATAAGCGTATCAATCTGGGAATTATTAATTTAGAACGAGCTTTGTGTGTGGCTAAAAGATCCTTTCAATTGCATCCTTCGCGGGAGACTCGTGAAAGTTATTTATCTACTCAGGAGGCGCTTAATTCGTTACTTCATTCTCGTTCTCAACGACGGCTGGCTTTTTATAAGCATCGCTTTCAACGATTTGGTAATAAGCCAGGACGTCTCATGGCACGCCTAGTTAAAGCTGAAACTACAAGGAAACCTATTTTGTCTCTCCGGACCTTGAATGGGGGGTGGTGACTAAAACGACTGATATTTCTAAAGTACTTTTTGATTTTTTTGGTCGATTGTATGCTGCTCCTGATGATGCTTCTCCGGACTTATTGATGGATTATCTTCAGCCTTCTGGTCTTCCTCGTTTGTCAGATGATATTGTGTTTTCTCTTAATAATTCTTTTCGTGCAGCCGAATTAGAAACTGCTATTAAAGCTCTCCATTCTGATAGAGCCCCAGGCCCAGATGGATTTTCAGGGGACTTTTATCGTCTTCTCTCTCCACATTTATGTGGTCCTTTGTTGGCTTATTTTAATGCTGCTGTTGCTAAGGGCTCCTTTTCGTATTATACCAATGAGGCTCTTATTTCTTTGTTATTGAAACCTGGTAAGGAGACTGACTCCCCGGAATCCTATCATCCTATATCTTTGATCAATGTAGATCTTAAGCTCTTTGCTCGCATGCTTGCTAATTGTCTTGCTCCACATCTTTCTGAGCTTATTCATGAGGATCAAGTTGGGTTTGTTCGGGGGCGTCAATCTGTCCGCAATGTTCGTAAAGTTATCTTTGCACTTGCTCATTGTCATTCATATCGGATTCCGGCTCTGTTTGTTAGTCTTGACGCTTCTAAGGCGTTTGATAACGTATATTGGTCCTTTTTGTTTCGCACTCTTGAATATATTGGGTTGGAAGGGTTTTATCTTGATGCTATTCGTTCTCTTTATTCTAATCCACGGGCTTTGCTTCTTGTCAATGGGACTCGTACGGATTCTTTTCCTATTCTTCGTGGCACCAGGCAGAGTTGCCCTCTCTCCCCTTTACTGTTTCTTCTGTTTTTAGAACCTTTGCTGTGTACTCTTCGTGGTTTTGTGAATGTACGGGGTCTTAATATTGATGGAATTGAGTTGAAAACGTTGGCATTTGCGGATGATATGTTTTTGGTTCTTACTAGGCCTGAAGAATCTTTACCGATAGCATTAGATCTTATTTTGAATTTGTTGAATTTCTTTATTTTGTTTTCTTTTATTTTATGTTACCTGGTTAAATTTTTCTGGGTTGAAATGTACATGGAAGGAGGACCCTGGGAGGGAGGGGGGATTATTTACTTTGGGGAGTGGGTTGTGTTGGGTTATTTGTAGGTATAGATTTTGTTATTTAAAATACTGAGCTTATTTGTTTTGCTTGTTACTTACTATTGTTGTGCTCAATAAATATATTTGAATATAAATACCCTGAAGGCCCTGACCGCACACCATTGGTGGCCGCAGCTACTGAGAATCCTATGCAAATGCATTACAAGAAGGTCATTAGTATTAAAATGAGCATTCTGTGTAATACACAGCAAAAAATGCCTATCACTTACAGTGTAATCTTTTATAGCAGGTCTTGAACCATCGGTGACTTCCCATGTGTTGTGTGAATGTATGTCCCATGCTGAACAGTTGTGTCTAAAAACAATGTGTAACTCGAAAAAAAAAAAGATTTTTGAACTTGCCATAGCAAAAGAGGCTTCAGTTGCGGCTGGAAGATTTTTTGTTTTTACTTTGCTGCTTACCGGAACTCAGTGATCACAGCCCTGCCCTGTACTGGGCCTATGCACAAGAACTGGGTCTTACACTCAGCTTTTATGTGCAGGTGCCAGGCACAGCTCCTTCCCCTTTCACTGTGGTATTAAGCACAAATAGCATGCACATAATTTGCATGCTATTTGCACTGAGCAGCATCCTGCAAACGAAAATCTCTCCGAATTCAGTGTTTTCCACCGGGTTGCCGGAACTCAGTGATTCTGGACCTGACAACCAAAAATTCTGCATTTCAAAAAGAGTAAAAAATATAACTGCAGAGGGGATTCAAGATGGCGGACGCCACTTTGCTGAGCACAAAAGCTTAGCGTTTTTCTTCTAATCTTTTCAATAATTGGAAGTAACTATATACTTTAAAGATATGCCTCATACCAAGAGGAAGGGGAATGTGAGAGCGGGACAGCTACCGCTACTCACATCATCTCCAGCCCAGTCAACGATTCAGCGTTTTCTGCAGCCGCTAAGCCCAGCTGAAGCCCGGATAACCCCGCAGCGGCAGACTTCCGCGTTGGACTCGAGTGAGGGAGCACTCAAGTCCCTGGATTTGATGACATCGTTGTCGCCGCCGCTTCTCTCTGCGCCTCCATGTCCAGCAGGACCGCAGAGTGAGGAGTTTGGCCCCGAGAGAGAGGAGCAGGAGACCCCGGAGCAGCCATTGGGAGGAGCTACTGCCCCAGCTGGCAGGGCCGCCATCAGAAATTTCTGGGCCCCTTACTGAGCAATCCTATTGGGCCCCCCACGCACCCCTTCCCCCCGACCCCCCCCTTCTTCCATGGGCCGAATACACACATACTTTTCTCTGTCGCCGCACTCTTTGACCAAAAGATTTGTAAGCCTGTAACCACGTCAAGGTAAACTCTTTCAGCAGGGCCCTAACCTAACCTAAACTAAACTAATCTATACCTATCTATTCTAAACTAACATATGTCTAATACTGAACTAATAACAAACTAACAAACATCTGCATAATAAATAACTAATAAATAATAGTGCTAGTAGCTATAATTCACTTTTGAATGTAAAATCTCAGTTAAGGATTTCTTTTGACCTTTGTAGGCCAGAAGTAGATCACAATTGCACAATATTTTTTGTAACAAGTATTAAATGTGTTTTTATAAATACTGTAAGCTTAATAAATATATCAGAAAAAACTACACATCTGAGCGCATATCTAAACATACACATCTGAGCGCATATCTGAACATACACATCTGACTGTATATGTGAGCGCATATCTATACATACACATCTGAGCGCATATCTGAACATACACATTTGTATGATCCCATCCTCCTCAGCTTGCCTATAGCTGCATCATGCATGTTAAAAATGTACGATATGTTGATATGTGCACCTTCCTTCCTTCCCATCCATCCTCCTCAGCCTGTCCTTACACATCCACAGCTGCATGTTAATGATGATGTATATGTTATGATGATAAATAAGTGCATATGAGCACATCATTAACATGCAGCTATGGATGAATATATAATGATGTTATGAGTGTGCACCTCTTCCTTCCCATCCTCCTCAGCATGTCACATACAGCATGTTACATTACACCTATCTTCTTCCCTCCGCTCCCCCCATAGTCTGGCATCTCTGTCTTCTTCCCTGCCAGTGTCTTCTCCCCATTCTCTCTTCCCCATTTCCTTTCAGCGTCCTTCTCCCCCCCATCTTCCCCATGTCCTCTCAGCATCCTTCTCCCCCCTCTGTCTTCCACATTTGCTTTCAGTGTCCTTCTCCCCCCTGTCTTCCCCATGTCCTTTCAGCGTCCTTCTCCCCCTCTGTCTTCCCCATGTCCTTTCAGCGTCCTTCTCCCCCTCTGTCTTCCCCATGTCCTTTCAGCGTCCTTCTCTACCCCTTTGTCTTCCCCAGTGCTTTCAGCGGCCTTCTCCCCTCTCAGTTTTACCCATTTCCCTTAAGCGTCTTTTCTTCTCCACTCCACCTTTCCTCCCTTTCTCCCTCCCTGCCCCTTACCTTTGTGGCGCTTCCCCACCCGACCGAAAACAGAACAGGCCCGGTCGGACAAACCTCCCTGCCCTGTAGCCGCGAATCTAAATTACCTTCTTACAGCAGCTGGAGTATTGAAAATATGTGTTCTTCAAACCAGACCATCTACGATCCTTTTTAGATTTCAAAGGTTTTTCTAATGGAGGAAGTGTAGCTCAAGAATAATGCTGGGTTGTAGCGTTTAAGCCTTTTCTTTGTATTTTCAGCAATTTACTCCCTGTATTTCTTTATTCCCCTCTTCTTTTTGATTGAGGTCTAAGGAAGAGTTAAGTTTCACAATAATTTTTGCTTTATGTTAAAATGGCAAATTTTCTTTTTCTTTTTGGAACATGACTCTATTTCTGTACCAAGTAGTTTATACTTGTAAAGCATGTTAAATTGAATAAAAATACAATTAAAAAAAAAATTAAAAAAAAAAAATATATATATATAACTGCACAAGATTTTAGCACCGTTTTCCACATTGGGAGCAGTGATTTGCATGGCCACTGTGCTACCATTTAGCACAGTGGTTTTATGCTGATTTTCCTATCCTAATTTTTCTCCATTGGGGGTAATATTGGAGCAGGAAAATGAAGTGTAAAATGCTGTGCTGATGGGTAGCACTTTACTGCATCAGCCCCCTGATTACCATATATTTAGTTCTTTTAATAACACTGATCACATTCTTCAGGACTGTCAGAACTCATGCACATTTGTAGTCTGGATAGCTCATACACTCCATATTGATGTGCACACAAAAAAGTGTTATTGTCTTCATTTTCAGATTTTAGTCTTATTTTCCTGATTTTTGCATGTTTCTTTTGGTTCATGTCACACTTTTGTATTGTTAAAATTTTTTAAACATGCATGAGAACTCACCATATAAGGAGAGCAGCCAACGGCGAGGGTCTCGTTTGGGGACAGCATTCGGGCCAGTGGCAGGAGATAGGCAGAGCTGTGCCTAACGAACCCAAACTACGTGGCAGCTGAGAGGAGAAGCAGGAAAGGCAGAAAGAGGAGCGGATCGGAGGAGGTAGAGGGAGAGAGACAGCGGGCGGAGAGCAGTGCAGGGAGACCGGAGGAGGCAGAGGGAGTTTGAAAATCGGAGCGGAGAGCGTGCAGTGAGATCGGAGGAGGCAGAGGGAGAGAGAAAGGAAAGCGGAGCAGCAAGCAGGGATCCACCAGAGTCGCGGGACAGAGGCAAGAGTTAGCTCCGCCCACCCCCTGACATCACAAGCCCGAACTCACCATATAAGGAGAGCAGCCAACGGCGCGCAGCCGTTTGGCGCGCGGCGAAGGCGAGCGGCAAAGGCGCTTGCCTTAGCGAGAGCGCCTTTGCGAAGGGCCTCAAGAAGGGCCTCCCTTATAACACTCAACTTATAACACTAGCTAACTAACTCTCAAACTCACAACTTTCTATCTAACCAACAAGCTAACTAACTCTCAAACTCATAACTTCTATCTAACTCATAACTTCTATCTAACCAACAAGCTACTAAAACACTTCTCTCTAGACAAACAGACTTCACAAATCACTCTATTCCCATACCACTTCAACAGGCAGACAGGCTATCCTCCAACCTTTAATCAGCACACTAACCTTTAATAAGCCTGACCTCTCTAGCACACTAACAAACAAACTTCCTTAACTGACAATTAACTAACTGGTAACTAACTACTCTTATCTTATCTAAAAAAAAAAAAAAAAAAATTTTATTTAAAATTAAATATTTCATAAATCTTTGTGAATGGCAGGTAGAACTAGAAGCAGCAAGACTTCAATCAAAACGGGTAGTTCAGCCACCGAGAGTACCCAGGGGATGGCTATGGTCCGAGTACAGATGGAAGGGGAACCAGGACGGAGGGCAGAGACCTCTGTACAGACCGAGGCCATCCCCTCAAAGATGGCTACAGTCTCAACGCAGACAGAAGTAATTGATCAGCCGGACAAAAGCCTTTTGATGGAGCTGAGGAGCCTGAGAGAGGAGGTTCAGCGCTTAAGGAGCATCCGAGACGACGAGACCTTCATCGATGGAGTCATCCAGGAGCTGTCACAGATCACGGAACAGGAACCCAACAAGATCACCCTGGGAACACCCAAAGCATCCAAACCTGCTAACTTGAGACAAACCGTCGAAATGCAGGAAGTTACTGGAGACGCTGACTCCTGGCAGCTGATGACTTCCTCCACAGGAAAACGCAGAGGACCTAACTCTGTCTCTTTTTCTCACATACAGGGCAGCTCTACATCGACACCTCAACTCGTCCTGAGGAACAGATATCAGCTGCTACAGGAAGGTCCTGAGAACGAAGTACAAGAAGTTGTTCAAGAAGTTGTTCGGCAGACGGTTCCAGCTCCGGAATCAACAGTAAGGCCCACCCCAAAGAAGCGCAGAGTAGTGGTCATCGGAGATTCGCTGCTGAGGGGCACCGAGGGACCAATTTGCAGATCAGACCTACAATCAAGAGAGGTCTGCTGTTTGCCAGGGGCCAGGATCTGGGATGTAACCGCTTGCCTTGACAGACTCATCAAGCCCCGAGACCACTTCCCCATGATTCTAATTCACGTTGGAACCAACGACACCGCCAGGAGCACCCCGGACAGCATATCTGAAGACTTCAAAGCCCTGGGGGAGAAGCTGAGGAGGATGGATGTGCAGGTAGTCTTCTCCTCGATTCTCCCAGTGAGGGGCAAGGGCAGAGCCAGAGAGGATCGAATACAGAAGGCGAACGACTGGCTGCGAGGATGGTGCAAGGAGATGAACTTCGGGTTTCTACACCATGGAGAAGCTTTGCAAGGACTACAGGGACACGACGGGCTACACCTGACCGGAAGAGGAAAGAATGTCCTTGGACACCGTCTAGCCCGCCTACTTCACAGGGCTTTAAACTAGGTAAGTCGGGGGAGGGTACAGGCATATACAACATACCTGGCGAACTAAACTGCCAATACTTTTTTGGGGCTGAGGAAAGTGGTCACCATAATTCTGGGTCAGGGGTGAGTACGAAAACTTTCGAATCGGGGGTATGTTCATATGACAATTATGGGTCACATTGTAATTTTGGGTCTAGAGGGAGCACACATTGTAATTCTGGGTCCAAGGGGAGTACACATTGTAGTTATGAGTCTAGGGAGAATACAAACAATGCTAAAGGTGTTCAAGTAGCTCAAGCAGGAACACCCCCACTGAGACGTAACAAAAATACAACATGGAGGGCTATGTACGTCAACGCACACAGTTTGGGAAACAAGATCCTGGAATTAGAAACGGAAATAAGGAATGCCGACCTGGATGTGGTGGCAATATCTGAGACCTGGCTCACAGACTCCCACGGGTGGGACATGGTCTTACCAGGTTACAACTTGCTTCGCCGGGACAGGGAGGGCAGAATAGGGGGAGGTGTAGCATTATATACTAAAGATGACATTATGGTCACAAGAATCTCAGATGTCCAGTACACTGGGGAATCCCTTTGGGTTAATTTGGCCAGAGGGAAGGACAAATGCTTGTATCTTGGCGTAATTTACAGACCCCCAAGACAACATGATGACCTGGATATGGAAATAATCAGTGATATAGAAAATATCACCTTGCGTGGGGACACAGTAGTGTTAGGTGACTTCAACATGCCTGATGTAGATTGGGATAAACTTACCTCTGCTTCCGGCAGCAGCAGGAGGCTATTAAATGCTATGAAGGGAGCTGGTCTCAAGCAACTGGTGTTGGACCCAACAAGGGATCAGGCAATACTGGACCTATTACTTACCAATGGAGAAAGTGTCACAGAGGTCTCGTTGGGCGACACATTGGCCTCTAGTGACCACAACATGGTATGGTTCAATCTTAGGAAAGGTTTCACTAAATCTACCACACTGACCAAGATCCTCAAATTCAAGGACACATACTTCAAAGAAATGGGAGACTTCGTTCACCAGGCGCTACAAGAACAAGCAGAAACTGATAGCGTGGAAGAAATGTGGTCGACTTTGAAAACCACCATACAGGAAGCGACAAACCGCTATGTTAAATTAGTAAGTAAACAACGAAGGAACAATAAGCCGAAGTGGTTCACTACAGAGATCTCGGCCCTTATCAAGGAGAAGAAAAAAGCATTCATCTCTTACAAACAATCAGGGAAACAGGTCTCTAGAGCAGACTACTTGACCAAATCAAAAGCTGTCAAAACGGCAGTCAGGGAGGCTAAGTTTCACATGGAGGAGTCTCTGGCAAAAAACATCAAGAAGGGAGATAAATCCTTCTTTAGGTATATCAGTGACAGAAGTAAAAACTCAGGCGGGATTGTACGTCTTAGGAAACCAGACGGAGACTATGTGGAAAAGGATTCAGAAAAAGCCCAACTATTAAATGAATACTTCAGCTCAGTCTTCACCCGAGAAGCGCCGGGGCTTGGCCCTCAGCTACAGACAAGGGTTGACTCAGTTGATCCGTTCAGTAACTTCGAGTTTACGCCCAGCAGTGTCTACAGTGAGCTATCAAGGCTCAAGGTTAACAAGGCAATGGGGCCTGACAACCTACACCCCAGGGTGCTAAGGGAGCTGTGTGATGTCCTGGCGGAGCCACTGTCCAAGCTCTTCAACCTCTCCCTTAGCAAAGGCAGCGTTCCGTCGGACTGGAGGACGGCTAACGTCATTCCACTCCACAAGAAAGGCTCCAAGATGGAGACAGCAAACTACAGACCAGTGAGTCTAACATCGATAGTAAGCAAACTAATGGAAACTCTAATAAAACACCAATTGGATAAGATCCTGGATGAGGAGAATCTACGGGATCCCCGTCAACATGGATTTACAAAAGGGAGATCGTGCCAATCCAACTTGATCAGCTTCTTTGACTGGGTGACGGGGAAGCTAGATATTGGGGAGTCCCTGGACATCGTGTACCTGGACTTTAGCAAAGCATTTGATAGCGTACCACACCGCAGGTTGCTGAGCAAGATGAGTTCTATAGGATTAGGTGACACATTGACGAAATGGGTTGGGAACTGGCTTGGAGGTAGGCTTCAAAGGGTGGTGGTGAACGGCACACCCTCTGAAATGACGGAGGTGATCAGTGGAGTGCCACAGGGCTCGGTCTTGGGCCCAATCCCATTCAACATCTTTATAAGGGACTTGGCAGAAGGGCTTAGGGGTAAAATAACATTATTCGCCGATGACGCCAAACTAAGTAATGTAGTGGGCAAATGCACAATAGATGATGTTTCAATGCCCGACAACATGATGCACGACCTACTCCTACTGGAGCGCTGGTCTAGGTCCTGGCAACTCAGCTTCAATGCCAAAAAATGCAAAGTTATGCACCTGGGCAGCCAAAATCCATGCAAGACTTACACCCTAAATGGCGAGATCCTAACAAGAACTGAAGCAGAACGTGACCTAGGGGTGATCGTCAGTGAGGACATGAAGGCTGCCAATCAAGTGGAGCAAGCTTCATCCAAAGCAAGACAAGTCATAGGTTGCATACGCAGAGGCTTCGTCAGCCGAAAGCCGGAAGTCATTATGCCATTGTATAGATCCATGGTGAGGCCCCACCTGGAATACTGTGTGCAATTTTGGAGACCGCATTATCGCAAGGATGTGCTGAGACTGGAGTCGGTTCAGAGAATGGCCACTCGGATGGTCTCAGGACTCAAGGATCTCCCATACGAGGAACGGTTAAACAAATTGCAGCTATACTCACTCGAGGAGCGCAGAGAGAGGGGGGACATGATCGAGACGTTCAAGTATCTCTCGGGCCGCATAGAGACGGAGGAAGATATCTTCCTCTTCAAGGGTCCCACGACAACAAGAGGGCATCCGTGGAAAATTAGGGGAGGGAAACTACGAGCTGACACCAGGAAATTCTTTTTCACAGAAAGGGTGGTTGATCGCTGGAATAGTCTTCCACTACATGTGATCGAGGCCAGCAGCGTGCCTGATTTTAAGGCCAGATGGGATCGTCACGTGGGATCTATTCACAGGGCAAAGGAAGAGGAGGGATCTATTCACAGGGCAATGGTAGGGGAGGGACATTAGGGTGGGCAGACTGGATGGGCCTTGGCCTTTATCTGCCGCCTATTTCTATGTTTCTATGAGAACTTTTTAATGTGTGCAATTGACTTTACATCTGTTAATTTGTAGACTAAAGTGCACTGAATCAATTTTGTGTACACTACATTTTTTTAAGGCATGGTAACAAACTGAATGAACACCAACGAATGCACATCCCTACCCTACACCAACTTTGTTTATTGAGACAATACACAATATCATAATTTGCAAAGTATCAATTTATATATTTACCCATTCACAAACCTGATTGCTGACTCACTGACAGATGTTCCAGTGGTATTCACTTTTGAGCTTAGGCTCACCCAGCATAGGGTTATCAGATGCCCAGGAAAACCCAGACATGTCCTCTTTTTAGATGACTATCTGGGCTCCTGGATGGACTTTCCAAAACCTGGCACTTGCCTGAGTTTTGGAAAGCCCCGATGAGCTCCAGCCATATCTGGAGGGCCTGTGAGCATGCGCAGATAATGTCACAGACATCCGCGCATGCACCAGGTTCTCCAGACGCAGCTGGAGCTCACCTGGAAGAAGAAAGGAGGCTTTGTGGGGGCGGGGCTGGAGGCAGAACAGGGTGGGGGTCATGTGTCTGGAGTTTCTCAAAGAAAAATATGGTAACCTTAACCCAGCAGCAATGTACCTTAATTGCATCTGGTGGGACTCACCATGCCCTGCCAACTGAAGACATCTGGAAAGGTACACCTACTTCCTCCAGTGCAACTCAGTTGGAAGCAGCTTAAGTGTGTTGTCCCTATACCAGAACCTGGTATATGTTGTTTTTGTGCAAGTGCAAAATCTTAGCATATGCCGGTTGATGGCATCCAGGGGCTCACTTAAGTTTCCACCAATTGAGATGCTCTGGAGGGAGTGATTTCTTTGCTACGTGATGATGTCGCGTGCACATGACATCATCGCATGATGGCCACGCGTGAGTGGACTTCCTCCCTGCCCAACACAGCTTTTCAAACCCAAAGTGCTGGGTTTTGAAAAGCCGTCCGGACCCCCGGACATGTCCTCAAAAGGAGGACATGTCTGGGGAAATCCGTACATCTGGTAACCCTAGCAATAGTCCCACCCAGTGGCGTAGTGAGTGTAGGAGGTATCCGGGGTGGTGGTGCCCTCCCTGCCCTCTTCTCCACCCCTACACTTCTTGCGTGTCGCTTCCCTTCCCCCGTAACCTTTTTAACTTCTCCAGCACGAGCAGCATCTTCAAATTGCTGCTCGAGCCGGCCTCAGCTCACCTTCTGACCAGAAAGTGACATCAGAGGGAGAGCTGAGGCTGGCATGAAAGCAGATTGGAGATACTGCTTGCACTGGTGAAGAATTAGAGGTATGGGGGGTAGAAAGGGACATTGCGCAAATGCATTAGGAAGGAACAGGGGGTGGAAAGGAGGAGAGGTACTGGTGACCAGTGTTCCCTCTAAGCGGGCGGGTGTTGTGAGCAAACTTTTTTCACTGTGAGCTAAAAATATCGGGCGCCAGCAAGTTATGAGCCAAATAAATATGTTGCTTTCTACCACAGAACTTCCTTACGTTTGTATGGAATCTATCCCCTTTCAACTTTAGAGAGTGCCCTCTCGTTCTCCCTGCCTTAGCTACTAAGTCTATTCCCTTCAGTACCTTGAATGTTTCTATCATGTCCCCTCTCAATCTCCTCTGCTCAAGGGAGAAGAGGCCCAGTTTCTCTAATCTTTCGCTGTACGGCAACTCCTCCAGCCCCTTAACCATTTTAGTTGCTCTTCTCTGGATCCTTTCGAGTAGTACCGTGTCCTTCTTAAAGTACCAGTGCTGGACGCAGTACTCCAGGTGAGGGCGTACCATGGCCCGGTACAGCAGCATGATAACCTTCTCTGTCTCTTCAGTCCAGCATCTGCCCCTTCCATTCACTGTCTGTCTTTCCCTGCCATCTCTCCTCCTGCCCCCCCCCCACCCCCCAATTTGGTCTAGCATCCATCATCTTCCTTCTGTTCCCCTCATGGTCTGGCATCTCTATCCTTCCCTCCCCCCTGTGGTTTTTAGCATATCTCTCTTCTCATTTCCTCCACTCAGATCTGATCATTCTCTGCTCTCTCTTCCCTTTTCTTCTCTGGTCTTCCTTCTCTATTTTCTGCCTCCATCTAAATTAAATTCTTTCTTACTATTTAGTCCCGTTTCCCTCTTTTCACTGTGTCTACACACAGCTTGTCACCCCTTTCCCTCACCCCTCCATTATCTTACTATTTTCTTCCCCCTTTATTTATCTCCTCCTTCCATCCAGTATGTGTTCTTTCCCCACTTCCATTCAGCATCTGCTCTCCCTTCTCAACTGACATCCATCTGCCTTCTGCTCTCTCTCCCTTCTTCTCACTTCCATCATCTGTCCCCTTCTCTCTCTCTCTCATCTCCTCCATTCCATCATCTGCCCCTTCTCTCTCTCTCTCTCTCTCCCCCCCCCCCCAACTTCCATCATCTGCCCCCCTTCCCCTCACCTTTGTGGGTCACTTTCTTTCCCCTGAGGGTGGCTCATGTCACAGGGGAAGCTTTGGCCGAGCAGAACCGCTTGATTGACAGTGGAACTTACTTGATTGATGTCGATGATGGGGCCCGTTGCCGTTTGAAGGAAAAAAAAAAAAGGTGGAAAAAAGGAACCTGTAAAGGCGAGAGGAAGGGAAACCTCCAGGACAGCTGCTTTTTGCCCTCCTTCAGCGGCCCAAGAGTTCAGACCAGCAGCGGCAGCTCTGTATGCTTTTAACTTCGGCACAGAGCTGCCCCTAATCAATAGTTTAGCGCGGTTTCATGAGGCAGCCTCGGGGCCTTTGATAGCCGCCCCGCTTCGATGATGCGATGTGGGCCGGCCTAGCAAAGGCCCCGAGGCTGCCTTATGAAACCGCGCTAAACTATTGATTAGGGGCAGCTCTGTGCCGAAGTTAAAAGCATACACAGCTGCCGCTGCTGGTCTGGAGGTGCGGAGACAAGGCAGGAGGCAAACGCGGTGGAAGGCAGGAGTCCCGGCGAAGGCAGGAGTCCCGGCGAAGGCAGGAGTCCCGGCACAGCGACTGCAACAGGAAGTTGCAAGTCAGCTGACGCCGGCCTTTCGTTGCGGCGGGGACCGAATCCTTCGCGGACCGGCAAGATTTTGTTTGCGGACCGGCGGTTGAAGAACTGTGCTCTACACTGTGTGCGCTGTGACGAGAAACATGTGCGCTGCGAGGTAATATTTTGTGCGCCAGCGCACCCCAGCGCAGCTTAGCGGGAACACTGCTTTGGTGCCTAGAGTGGCCCTGCCACCCCTTA
Organism: Geotrypetes seraphini; assembly: GCF_902459505.1. NCBI lineage: Eukaryota > Metazoa > Chordata > Amphibia > Gymnophiona > Dermophiidae > Geotrypetes > Geotrypetes seraphini. The sequence continues at coordinate 141,449,813 of NC_047088.1, read as the reverse complement.
CTACAACACTGGCCTCACCCAAAATTTAGGGTCTGGCTGTGCCACTGATTGATACAATCACTCATGTAAATTCTAGGTATGGGAGCCATCAAGGTCATTTCGAATATGACTCTCTCTTAGGGTACCCCTGATAAATTGATCACAAAAAAAGCAATCTATGCACTTATGAAAAGAACAAAAAATGCATGAGATTTAAAGATCTACCCATGAGGTATTATAGCACTTGATTATTACTGGCCTTAAGTTACACGAAGAAAAAGACTTGGAGATGGGAGATTTTAAGAGCAAATTGGGAGTCATATTTTATATAGATTAAATTCCTAGCAAATGTCCTGTTGCTTTATCAGTCCACATTTAGGAAAATAAAACAGTCATACTTTTTGAGCTTTTGTAATACTAAAAGGTAAAGATAAAAACCACACATGGCAATTCTGGACATGAGTCTACACCTGAGAAATTGATGGAGATTTGCACAATCAGACTAAGACAAATAGGCATATGTAATTCTCCATAGCAACAGTTTACATATATCCATGGGCAGCGATTGACCTTTGCTGGGAGCATACAGCTCAAAATGTCGAAAATGATAGCAAAGTAAAGGAACTGCAAAAGGTTAAATGAAGAGAAAACTGACAAAAGTCCATTGTAATGAATTATGCCATTAAGCAATTGAAGCTCATCTCTGGGATTTAGAATTTAGAAGTGTTGATAGTAATCTGAAAAAAGGATTCAGAAGGAGAGACAGAGAAGGCCAGGGGCTGTAGGCCCAGGTGCTCCATAGTTTTAGATGCTCTGTGGAATAACCAGAACAATTTGCTGGTATATTTGTGCTCATATAGTTCCAGATATTTACTTTCATCATTACACTTCCAAATCATAGCAAAACATGCATCAACCTTAATATTGCTGTGAAAAGCAGTACTTTGGTAAACACAGGGGCAATTCTGAAACTCCAAGTGGGACTTCAGTCCCATTAGTATATTATAGCCACAGGACTGCAAGCTTATTTTCAATGAAAAATCCTCTATTCCCATGTGTATGTGTGGGGGAGGGGGTGGAGCGGAAAGAGAAAGAGTTCCATTTTTAGCACACACATTTGCACATGCTTTAAAGCAGTTGCAAAATATCCACTTAAAGTAGAAACTGAACTTTCAAAATGAAAGCACCATGCATTCTCCGCCTAGTGCTGCCCAATTCAGGGAAAATATTTTTGATTTGATTTGGTCCATTGAATTGATTTTTTGATTCATTTCGGTTCACTTTTCCCGCCCAATTGGGCGGGTTTTTTCAAAAGGACTCATAGGTTTATTTTTATAGCCTCTTCATCCACCCCACCCCCTTTGCCCTCCCCAAGCCCACACCGGTGGTGAGGTATAAAAAGACTTTTCCTCTCTCTGTTAGGTCCTAGCTCATGCTCTGGCAGGATACACATTTCGCATCTAACATATTGTAATAACATAACAGAAAATACAAATTTTTTTCTACCTTTTGCTGTTTGGTCATTTTATTATTTAAATCATGTTGGTCCCAGGCTCTGGTTTCTGTTTGCCTTCTGTTAACTTGCTTATCAGTGTTTCTCTGTGCTCGCCATTCATCTTTCATCTTTATACCTTCCCTTCCACTGCCATATCCAATATCTCTTTCCCACTCTCGACCATCTCTCTTCTCTCTCTCTCCTTGCCTTGTGCCCTGGGTCAAACCTCTCTATTCCCCTTCATGCAGCATCTCTCCTTTCCTCCCCTCCATTATCATGTGCAACATTTCTTTATATCTTCCCATGCACCATCTCTCCCTGCCCTTCACATTTCTCTCTTTCAATTAATGTCTCCCTCCCCTCCACCATATGCAGGATTTCTCCCTCTCACCCCTTTCTACCTCTTTGTTGCACCTCTCCCTTCATCTCCACCATTCCATGCCCAACAATTCTTCCTTTCTCTTCTCTCTCACCCCCCATGCAGCAGCCTTCCATCCCTCCTATCCCTTTGTGCAGCACTTCCTGATTGGTCCCCCCACCATGAGACCTACCATACTTTTGGGCCTCCTAAAGCAGAAACAGCAGTAGCAGAGGATGGCAGAAAGAGGCAACGTGATGAGCAGGCTTTCCACAGAGGGAAATCAGAGGGAAGGCCCAAGCATGGCAGGCCAGGGGTAGCCTGTTCACTGTGATTCCTCTGCCCACTGCTGCTGCTGCTGCTGCTTTAGGAGACCCAGGAGACTCAGGACTCACTGAATTGGTGAGTACGATTTTTTTAAGAAAACAAATCAATTCGAATCGATTCACTGAAATGAATCATTGAATCAATTCAAATTGGTGAATCTGGTAGCACTAACTCTGCCTCCTTGATCTTGCTCCTTCTTATCTCTACCTCCTTTTCTAGGCAGGTAAAAGTATTCATGCTGTGAACAGCACAAATATTTTAAATCACTAAAAAGTGGGACAATTTTCTGTAGGTAAAGACTTGTGTATCCACACTAATTCTTTTGAAAATTTCCTTCCTGGTTTGCTATTGAACTCCTTAGGTCTCAGGACACACCATGCCAGTCTGGTTTTCAAGATAGCCACAAAAATAAGCATGATATAAATTTTGATAAGATTGGCTGCAGATCTTATCATCAGACCATAATAAAGACCTCGTGACAGTGACAGTTACAATAAGGTAGGTTTATTAGCAATAAGCAAAAGGCAACTCATATGAAATAGCAAAGTACAGCATATTGGCTATAAGGATAGCAATAGCAATAGCAATCTGATGTTTTTTGGGTCTGACTCCTCTCTCTTCTCTTTCTTTCTTATGCCATCCGGCATGTCACTTATAGACATTATTTCAATAGCCCAGGGTACCTCCTAGTTACTCACTTCTCATTGGTTTGTCACATATGTCATTTTTATTGGCTGAATGGTCTATACACTTATCATGGAGCCATGCTGAAACGTGACATCATCTTGTGCCAAAACTGACCTTTCTAATTCCCCTGACACTGCATTCTTAATACTAAGGCAATAATTTCTGAGAGCAGAACACCCCTCCTTTCCTGAGCCAAATTGTAGTTCTGTTTGTTCTTTGGTAGTACGTTCTATCTTGGTGCTTGAGTTTATCAGTGATGTCACAGTCAGCAGACCTCTGCCAGTCACTAGAGCAAAGGTGAATCTCTCATAGAGCAGACTGTCTCTTGCTGACAAAGAGAAATATGAATGCCCAGAAGCATGAATTAATAAGCACAATGTCTCTCTTAGAAGTATAACTATTTGGAGTTCTCAGGGGTCTTTGCCTACAATATATGCAGGTCTTATGCTTGCGTCTTCTTCCGCCTACATTTTCATGCAGGTCTTACTCCCGATTCTCCTTCATTGCCTACATTTTCATGTAGGTCTTATTCCTGATTCTCCTCATTGCCTACATTTTCTTGCAGGTCTTATTCCTGATTCTTCCTCAATTTGCATGCTCTGCCCCATTATATACAAATCTATCTAATGCTGAAAAATCTGAAGGCTGGATGTTCTTTTCTTCTCTGCCCCTCCTGTTCCTTCCCAACCCCCACCTGCCATGTGTGTACTCCCCTTCACCTCTTTAATTTCCCAGGTGCAAGCAGCATCACAAACATGCTGCCTGCGTCATGCAGGCTCTCCATCTGATGTCATTTCCTAGGTATGTGACCTGGAAGTGATATCAGAGAGAGCTGACACAGACACGGGCAGTAAGTTCATGATACTGAGCAAGAACTACCCGAAGTTCAGGCTGTTTTCAAGAAACAAGAGACATTATTACCAATATTAGATGGATATTTTAGAGAAGAGCAAAGAATACCAAAAGTTCCTATGTTTTTGCTTCATTGACTACAGCAATAAACTATGGAGAACTCTAGCACAAATGGGAATATCCAAACACATAACTCAGCTGATAAAGAGCCTATACAAAAATCAAGAAGATGCAGTGAGAACAGAATATGGCAACAATGACTGGTGTCAGGCAAGGATGCAACTTATCACCTTACCTGTTCAACCTTTATGGCAAAGCCATTTTCAGAAAAGCAGATTTTGGTTTCGAAGTTGGTCGAAATATAAACAACCTGTGCTATGCAGATGATACATCACTTATCATCAGCAGCAAAGAAGACATGCTGTATCTACAGAGAAAAGTCAAAGCTGAAAGTTATAACATGGGATTAGAACGGAACATAAACAAGACGAAATCATGAACATGGAAAATGATGAAGATTTTGAGCTTGAAGGAGGTAGAATAGAAGTTGTAAAGGATTTCAATCTCTTGGGCTCTTTCGTAAACAAAGAAGCAACTAGCAGCGAAGAAATACTCCACAGAATAGCACTGGGTCGTGCTTCAATGAAAGCTCTTGACAAAGTATTCAAAGGCAAGGAAATAACACTCCAAATGAAGATCAAACTTGTCCACACACTCATTTTCTCAGCAATCAATTATGAATGCAAAAGCTGGACACTACAGAAACATGACAGAAAGAAGATTGACTCATTTGAGCTTTGGTGTTGGAGAAGCATTTTATGCATACCTTGGACCACTAGAATGAACAAATCGATTCTGGAAGAGATCAAACAAGCTATGTCATTTGAAGTCCAAATGATGACATTACGACTGTCTTATTTTGGTCATACTGTCAGAAGAAAAGATCATTGGAGAAGGGCTTTATGTTTGGGAAGATCGAAGAAACCAGGCAAAGAGGGCGACCTGCAATCAGATGGCTGGACCTGTTGAATACAACTCTGGGGATGATGTTGGAGGATCTTATTGGACTAGCACAAGACCAATCTCTTTTTAGATCTGCAATTCATCAAGTCACTAGAACTTGAATATGAGTAGATGGCACCTAACTAACTACGTATTTAAATGTCTTTATTATATCTCCCCTCTTCCGCCTTTCCTCCAAATTCTATCCCCATGTGCCTCATGATGAAGACCACTGACCATTTAGTAGCCTTCTTCTGGATTGACTCCATCCTGTTCATATCCTTTTGAAGCAGAATGTTGGATTGAATTGGTTACTTACTGCTTTTACAGTATATTCATAAATGAAAAAATACAACAATAGGAGAGAGTGTGGCACAGTGGCGCAATGTGGGGAAAGAGTTGCGTAGTGTGGGGAGAGTGTGGCGCAGTGGTTAAAGTTACAGCCTCAGCACTCTGGGGGGTTGTGGATTCAAACCCACGCTGCTCCTTGTGACCCTGGGCAATCCACTTAATCCCCCCATTGCCCCAGGTACATTAGCTAGATTGTGAGCCCACCGGGACAGACAGGGAAAAATGCTTGAGTACCTGAATAAATTCATGTAAACCATTCTGAGCTCTCCTGGGAGAATGGTATAGAAAATTGAATAACTAAATAAATAATTATTGAATGTTGATTATACTTATGATTATGCTCAACAGTGATTTTGTGTGGATTAACAAGCTAAGTGGTAATATATGTGACAGTGCATTTACCCCCCCCCCCCCCTTTTTTATGAAGCTGCATTAGGGTTTTTAATCGCAGGTCGTGGCAGTAAAAGCTGCAATGCTCATAAAGATATTGTATAGCTCTTGTATATCTGGAAGAAAAGGATCAGATTGAGCTGGTTTGCCTCCTTTTCCGTGCATGGATACGTAGTTCTTTTTACCATGTATGACAGAGCTTCAGAATTATGGCAGCATTTACAGCTCAGTAAAATTATATCAGATAATGCCAGAAATAATTTTTGTACTTCAAAGCTGTCTGTGACCAAGAAATAGATGAAAAAATGCTACCTATAAAATGCAGAAAACATTGATTTTCTGTTTTGTTTTTTAAAATGTGTTTCTGGCATTGACTGAGACATAGGGGAAAATCCAATTTTATGCTTTAAGGTGGTAATTTTATAAGGGATTTGAGCTTGTAGAACAGCATTTTACATGCTTAAGTAGGCTGTTATAAAACAGGCTGGGGGTATATGCGCATAAAGAGTAGGCACATAGCCATAAGAGATAATTTTATAAAGCATTTACCAGATATAAATATGGAAGAAGGATATTATATCATTGTGTGGTCTGAGTGTAGACTTTCCCAGGGGTTGCATTTAGATGGAACTGGGATGGAATTGCAAGGTATGCTGTACTGTATAAAATGTGTACACACTCACACCAAGTTGCACTAAGTACGTCAAGGGAAGTTACTGCCTTCACAACAGCTAAAAGCGAGAACTGCAAACTTGGACCTTAATACGCATATAAAGATCTGCAGAGGGTCGAAATGCGAAGCAATTTAAATGGCCAAAAATGGCTCTTTGCTATTTAAATCACTGGATGTATTTAGAGGCACTTAACCAGATTGGGCATTTTCATCAGCACTATTAGCACCTAAATACAAATGGCTACTTTGTTGGCATTCTGCGGACAGAATTGGCGCTTAGTCAGTTAACTGACAATATTCATCCCTTAACCAGTTACGATAACTGTATAAATAGGACTGTATAAAACACAGTCATACCTTTATGCAGTTCATTGTAGCTAGTTAAGTACTGAATATCATACTTAGGTAGAATTACCCTATTTTCTTCTGTAAAACCCTGGACACATGACCTCACAGGTACCAGCTTTGAGCAACCCACATTTTTTTTCTACTCAGGGACCTCCGGCTGCTCCCGAGAACTGCCCTGGCTGTACTACATGCTGCTGCTTCTGCCAGGAGGACCTTCAATTTGAGTCTGTTGCTGGGAAAGCTTTCCAGCCCCCATCCTTCTGTTGAGCAGTGAGTGATTCATCTCTCTGCTTCTCATGTAGGTGTGCTGCCGGCAGCATGCAATGCATACTGGACGCCCACAGTAAAGGATGTAACTCTACAGGCAGGGTGAGTGTAGGGAGTAGGGCTGTACGCACTTGAGTTTAAGTCAATTTCTCAACATCCACATTTGTTCTTTTGATCCAATAGCAAACATTAGGACCCCTGAGGAAGTTTTTCTGAGATGGAAAGTCAATTGCAACTCAACAGTACGTGGAAACTCTTAATAAGGATGTTGCACAGCAGACATGATTTGAAAGGAGAAGGAAGGTATAATTACCTTAAAGTGGAAACATATGACTGGGATGTGGTTTCTTTATGGAATATCTGATAAGTACATGGATTGGGTGAATGCTCCTAATAATATATTTGATGGAACACTGACGTTTTGTGCTATGAATTGGGGTGAAGTCAGGGTGTAGGACCCTATACATTAGATGTGATCTTAACTCCTCGGTATCTACTGGGTGAAATGGGATAGTTTATTTTATTTTATTTTGTAATTCTTTATTCATTTTCAAATTTACAATAAGTGTAACAATATATCCAAACAAATTAACAATAAATATAACACTTAATAATCATCAATGGTACAAATAATATGCTCTTATCTTCCACCCTTCCCATCCTTTCTTATCATATAATCAATACCTTATACAATATGTAACAATAAATTTACCCTCCCCTCCCCCCCTCACAATCAAACTTGTAAATGTAAGGGGAAAAAAAAAATGTCATCTAATCGGTACAATACTTTGTAAATGGCTCCCACACATCCTGAAATTTCCTGAAAAAACCGCGCTGTATTGCAATAAATCTTTCCATTTTATAAACATGACATAAGGAATTCCACCAGAAATTATAATTTAATCTACTCCAATTTTTCCAATTATATATAATTTGTTGAATGGCAACCCCAGTCATTATAAGTAATAATTTGTTATTATTTGTAGAAATCTGACTTTTTGCTCTCATTGCCATACCAAATAGCACAGTATCATATGACAATGCCACTGGGTTGTCTAATAAACAATTAATTTGGTTCCAAATTGATTTCTAGAAATTCATAATAAATGGACAATAGAATAATAAATGATCTAAAGTCCTGCTTCGAGATGACAGTGCCAACATTTATTAGACTTAGAGCTATCCAATTTTTGTAATCGAACAGGGGTCCATAATGCTCTATGTAACAGAAAAAACCAAGTTTGTCTCATAGATGCCGACACTGTACATCTCATCCTCCAAGTCCAAATTCGTGGCCATTGAGATGCAGTAATTTGGTGCTTAATCTCAATACTCCAAATGTCTCCCAGACCAGTGTTTAGTTTCTTTTTAATAAATCCAGTCAGCAATTTATACCACTGGGCGGCCTGGGATAGTTTATTGAAGTGGGAATTTGTGTAGTGGGGTGGGTGATTTAGAGGAATGGGTTGGGTGGTTAAGGGATGATTACGTTCAAATTTTATTGATGTCACATTCTGTATTAGGGATTTTAACTCCACTTTTTGTGAATATATTTTACACTTACTGTATTGTGCACCTAGAATTGTTAAGATCTATCCTTATTTTTACAGTGTTTGTGGAAAGACTGGGGTGGGGCTGGGCACCTTGGTCTATATGTTTACTGACTGATATTTCATTATAACATAAGAACAGTCTTACTGGGTCAGCCCAGTATCCTGTCTTCACGGAGGCCAATCTAAGTCACAAGTACCTGACAAAAAACCAAATAGTAGCAGCATTCCATGGCAAGCAGTGACTTCTCCCATGTCTATCTGAACAGCAGTTTATGGACTTTCCCCCTCTATTTAGATGACTACACAAAGTAAGATAATTGGCGAAATAGGCAAACATCTTTACCTTTCTCCAGAGAGCTAAAGCAGATATTGCTTGTTTACAAAAGATTGACTGACCTAGAATGCTTTAAACTTAAGCAAAATTGGGTGGGAGACATTTTTTGCATCCGCTGGAACCCATAAGGGAGGGGTGGTGGTCCTATTAGGAAAACATTACAATATAAAGCTGAATTAGTCACCAAAGACTGGGAAACCTAAATTTAATTCTAGACCCACAGGGCCCTTTCCGACATCAGAACTGATGTTGGGGGAAGGCTTGTGGGCCAGTGACATTCACTTGCTGCACACTGGCCCTTCCTTTACCTTCCTGGAGTTGCAGCGAGCGGTGGTGGACCGGGGCAGAGGAGGAGGAATCGGCGGCGGGTAGGCAGGCTTCAGCGCGGCGGAGAGGGAGGAAGGCAGGCTTTGACGCAGCAGGGAGGGAGGAAGGACAAAGGCAAAGGCTGGAAGGCAGTGAGGGGGAGGGGGCACAAACTTGGGACATGGGAGGGAGGAAATATAAAGGGACAATTATTGGACCTGAGTGAAGAAAGAAAGGAAGGAAGAAAGAAAGGAAGGAAGGAGACTCATGAAATCACCAGATAACAAAGGTAGGAAAAATAATTTTATTTTCAATTTAGTGATCAAAATGTGTCAGTTTTGAGAATTTATATCTGCTGTGTGTATTGTGTGTATATGAAAAATGAAAGGAACAGGGTGCAGAGTCTGGCAGGGAAACATAGAAACATAGAAATAGACGGCAGATAAGGGCCACGGCCCATCTAGTCTGCCCACCCCAATGACCCTCCCCTACCTTTCTCTGTGAATAGATCCCACGTGTCTATCCCATTTGGCCTTAAAATCAGGCACGCTGCTAGCCTCAATAATCTGAAGTGGAAGACTATTCCAGCGATCAACCACCCTTTCAGTGAAAAAGAATTTCCTGGTGTCCCTGTGCAGTTTCCCGCCCCTGATTTTCCACGGATGCCCCCTTGTTGCCACGGGGCCCTTGAAAAAGAAGATATCTTCTTCCACCTCGATGCGGCCCGTGAGATACTTGAATGTCTATATCATGTCACCCCTCTCTCTGCGTTTCTCGAGTGAGTACAGCTGCAACTTATCCAGCCGTTCCTCGTACGGGAGATCCTTGAATCCGGAGACCATCCTGGTGGCCATTCTCTGGACCGACTCCAATCTCAGCACATCCTTACGATAATGCAGCCTCCAGAATTGCAGGTGGGGCCTCACCATGGATCTATACAATAGCATAATGACTTCAGGCTTACGGCTGACGAAACTCCTGCATATTGTGGCGTTGCCGGTGCTCATATATGGATTTGGCTCCGGTCAATGCTCACGATAGCGCAACTCCGACGTGCTTCCCATAAAAGATGGAAGTCCTGCTGGTCACCGTCCAATATATAAGGACAAAACATTCAAAAACAAGTCAATTCAAAGTTCATTCAAGTCCCCTTTTATTGTGGAGATAAGCTTGGAGTAGACTTCAAGTCAATCTTTTGCCAAACCATAAGTAAACAGGTAAATAAAAGAAAAACCAGAGCTGGAAACTAATCTGTGACAGCTCTCACCTTCATGCAGGTCATCAAAGTCAATGAAAGCCAACAGTCTTGAATGCTGCTGCCCTTAAAAACAGGCAGTTGCTCAATATTGTACTGCCTCAATAGCTTTCATATATTGTGGTGTCCAAGCCCAGCCAAAGGCAGGCTTGGCCCCAACCAACTTAATAGGAGTTGGTGGGGGAGGGGAGTAGCTGAATCCACAACTTTGTTTCTGTTTAACAGAAAGCCACTAATGGCCCCACAATCCCAACCAGAATGGAAAGTGGATTCTCCCCAAATAAGCACTACTCCCACACACAATATCTCAGAACTCAAAATATAAACTTAAATAATCCAGAGCATTTAAGTTTAAAAAAAAAACACGTTTTTTTTTTCTTGCATCAACACAGCAGTGCAGCACTAATCTCACTCTTTCCCCAGGGGAAAAACATTATCCGAGAACCCAAACATCAAAGGAAATTATCCTAGGCATTCAAACAAACTACACAGCCCTGCCACTTAGCTTTCCTCCATAGGCAAATCTTCAGGCATGCTGGCAGTCTCAAGGCAGTCCATCGGTTCTGACAGTGCTGGCTGGTTGGCAACAGGGTCAATGGCTGTATCTAACATCTCAATGTCTGAATAAGACTGAGACTCAGGAGAGCAGTCCTGTAGGTCCCCTTCCTGGGCTAGCCCAGGGTAAACTGACTGTCTCCTCCTCAGAGCAGCCTCTAAAGCGTTGAGGCAGACACGCCCTGTTCTCTGAGGGGGAGGGGCAGCCTGCATCTTCTGCCTAGCTTTCCTAGTACCTTTAATTATCTCCTGCAGCTGGGAGCTAGCAGGGGGAGTAGAATGCTTCAATGGCTGTTCCAGGCTGTTGTCTTCCTGGTGTTCTCCTCCCCAGAAATCAGCTACATGAGAAGGAAAGGGAAATACAGGTTTTTCCTTGTCTTTAGTCACAACCCTATCCCCATGGTTAGCTCTTTGAATGGCTGGGCTAGATTTAGCCACAGCCATGCCTGGCACAAGCCGAGCTTTAGGGCTAGGATTGTGACAATATGCAACCTATGATTTGCCTTGCCTTGGATGAACCTTGCTCCACTTGATTGGCAGTCTTCATGTTCTCACTGACGAATGTGGGGTTGGGTGCAGAGCCTGGCAGGGAGTGAGGGGTGGGGGGTGGGGGTGGGTGCAGAGCCTGGTATATATTAGTACACAATTTGGTTCAGAATTTTTTTTTCTTGTTTTCCTACTCTAAATCTAGGGTGCGTCTTATGGTCAGATGCATCTTATGCAGCGAAAAATACGGTACTTTGAAGGAAATTAGTATAAGATTGTTGTATCTGAATACGAGTATTTTTTATGAATAAAGATCTGATACTGTTTTGAACAGCCCTTATATATATGAATAAAGAGATTGAAAGTGAAAAAATGTATAGTGCACCCTCTTGAAGTGGTGTAATGAGTGATAAAATGTGACAAATCATTGTAAGTGAAATCCAAACTACATCCATTCTAGAAATGTGTGTCTCTTAAGCATTAAAGGTGAAAGATAGTGTGAATGATAAAGGGTGTTGGTGTTTGTGGCATTACGAATGGTGTAATTACATAGTATAAACAATAAAATAGGTAAAAGTAAGAACAGATGAGAGAAAGAAAAATTCAAACCTGATGGTTGACAAAAATGCTGGAGGGGAGCAAATAAGCTTGAAAAATATATACATAAAAATGTACAAAAGGATGTGATACAAAAAAATGATTAAAATGTGTGAGACAAGCCAATGTATAATACTGGGCTTATGAATTATTGAACCATGGGCTCAGAGACAACTCGGTAATAAAACAGAGGTAGCGTAGATGCTAAGGAATAATTAAGCCAACGATGAGACAGAAACTGCTATGCAATAATGACCATATTGTTTGCCTATAATATTCAGTCATGTAAGATGCAAGTGATATTATGAAGTGCAATTGGAAGACGTAGAATGGAAAGCATAATAACAATAATACAATTGTGGAAAGCCAATGTACGTGTTGTATTTATGAAAAACCCTCATGTTTGATGACTGTGAAGATACTTTGAAGCAATGTTATGGGAACAGAAAAAAACCTCTGATTAAGGTAATTGCTCAGAAAAAGTTAATTAACACAGTGCTGAAACACACATCATGATATAGGCTAAAATGTTAACAGATTGATGAAATAACAATGAAAACAAGGGTGTCAAAAAAACATAACGCTGTTGGATACCATTCAAAAAGGCAATGTTGGAAAAGCTATGCATATATATTATCAACTCAGTGCAGCATATATGGACCATGGAGAATATTAAAACACCTAATAAAAAATGACTTGTTTCCTCTGAAAAAGGAGTACAATAACCATATTGATTAAACAAACTTCCAACTGTAATGAAGCAAAATAAAACACAGTTTTTGTGTTAAGTTCAAAGCTAAGACCCCCTTTTATGAAGCCGCATTTGACTTGTTTTTGCCGGCCACAGTGGTATTAGCTCTGATGCTCATAGGAATTCTATGAGCATCAGAGCTTTTACCATTGTGGCTGGTGATAAAAAAGCCTAATGCAGCTTCATAAAAAGGGGGTGGGGGAGGAGAGAAATTGTGAAGAGTCAGCTGATACATAGAAACATAGAAACATAGAAATAGACGGCAGATAAGGGCCCACGGCCCATCTAGTCTGCCCACCTTAATGTCCCTCCCCTACCTTTGCCCTGTGAATAGATCCCATGTGCCGATCCCATTTGGCCTTAAAATCAGGCACGCTGCTGGCCTCAATCACCTGTAGTGGAAGACTATTCCAGCGTTCAACCACTCTTTCAGTGAAAAAGAATTTCCTGGTGTCACCTCGTAGTTTCCCGCTCCTGATTTTCAACGGATGCCCTCTTGTTGTCGTGGGACCCTTGAAAAAGAAGATATCTTCCTCCGCCTCGATGCGGCCCGTAAGATACTTGAACGTCTCGATCATGTCCCCCCTCTCTCTGCGCTCCTCGAGCGAGTATAGCTGTAATTTGTCAAGCCGTTTTTCATATGGTAGATCCTTGAGTCCCGAGACCATCCGGGTGGCCATTCTTTGCACCGACTCCAGTCTCAGCACATCCTTGCGATAATGCGGCCTCCAGAATTGCACACAGTATTCCAGGTGGGGCCTCACCATGGATCTATACAATGGCATAATGACTTCCGCCTTATGACTGACGAAACCCCTTCGTATGCAGCCCATGATTTGTCTTGCCTTGGACGAAGCCTGCTCCACTTGATTGGCAGACTTCATGTCCTCACTGACGATTACCCCCAAGTCTCGTTCTGCTACCGTTTTTGCTAGGATCTCGCCATTAAGGGTATAAGACTTGCATGGATTCTGGCTACCCAGGTGCATAACTTTGCATTTTTTGGCATTGAGGTTGAGTTGCCATGTCCTAGTATGGCCTGTAGTATGGCTGTTAATCAAATTCTTTAATCCAAGATTTCCAATTGGCCATATTTTAAATAAGGACACAATCAATAACTTTTTGGTCCAAAGTGAGTTGTTTAAAATTTCAGAAGATAATTAAAACTTGCGGGCTCTTTTATTAAAGTCTAGTGTATGTAAACAGACATTTGCAGAAGCTACATGTCACTTGACCCAGAGGTATAAAATAAGACATGTAGCATTTAGCATGTGCTAATGTCCATTAGTGCACTCTATGCTTTAGCAAAAGGGCCTCTTAAGTTATTTACGCATGAGGCGTGATCACTGTGGTGAGGTGGGGGAGGGGGAGAATTAGGACTGTATTCATTATTTTTCTGAGGAGAAAACAGATGGGGAGGAACTAAGTAGATTAGGAGGGTGATTGATTGAATTTGATATGGAATGAAAAACAAGAAAGATTGATTTGAATGGTAATGTATAGGTGGGGAGGATTGTTATTAATATTGCTGCTGTTTATTATGCATTCAGGATTAAGGGAAGGCATGTAATCAAGTTTAATAAATGATGTGAAGTTTCTTCTGAAGACAGAACTACTACTACTACTACTACTACTATTTATCATTTCTATAGTGCTGAAAGGCTTATGCAGTGCTGTACATTTAACATTCAATACAATGACTTTTTTATACATCAGATTCCACAGGTGATCTTTGAGGGAAGAAATGCTGGCTTAGTGCCTAACCCTCAGTAAGCCTAGTTCTAAGAGAGAGGTTGTAGAGGCTCAGCATTAAAGATAGTTTTCACAGCAACCTGTGAACTGCATATATAATTTGCATATATTTGCTTGAGGAGAGAGTTATTGACTAAAAGGCTTCTTTGGATCTGATTTGGACCTTTTGCAGACTTTGGGGAGCAATAAGTGGGAGAGAAGCCTGGAAAACTCTTAAAATCAGGCCAAATGCGCTATATTTCATGGGGGTGTGAATCCTCTCATCCTAACTGAAAAGCGCTCCTTGAGGAGAGTCCTTTAACTGTTTTCCACCTCTTAGCTTGAGACTGAACTCTGAAGACTTTCTTAGAGATCACTCCACAGGTGACCCCTACTGCCCACCCTAAGGTGGAGCTTTTTTAGCTCTTCAGCCAACCAGGAACAGAGCATTGCTTTGGTAGGATTTTTCTGTTCTTTCTTTTTTCTTCCAGGTGTAAGTACTTCTGCAACCATAGTATGGCTGAGAAACATTGTGTCACCAAATCTGCTGCTCAGGTTACAGCTTCTGTCTCTGTGTAGACAGACAATGCTATCTAGGCAGAAGGTGTGGTTCCATGTGCCAGCTTTCTTCAGCTTGAATCCCTGATGAAAGAAGTAAAGGAACAGAGAGGAGGTGGCAAAAATGAGAAGCACATTGATGAAATGGTTCATGAGGTGTCAAAGATTTCAAGCAGTAGGGAAGAAGAGGCTGTGCTGAGAGAAGACAGCTGGACTCAGATTACGGAACCCTGCAAAATTGGTACTGTGACTCCATCTTGAATTGAAGAACTGGTATGTTGCCCTGAAAGTGGAGGAGATGAGAGCATCCCAGGAAGAGGAAGGACCAAAGCTTGAAATCCCCAGAATTGCTGGATCCGTGACGACTAGGAGGTGTAAAGTAGCGGTGGTTGGCGATTCCCTTCTGAGTACAGAAGCGTCCATCTGCAGACCAGGCATGATATCCCGGGAGGTTTGTTATATGCCTGATGCCAAAATCCAAGATGTTATGGACAGATTGCCAAAACCCATCAGGCCTGATGACTATTATTCAATGCTGCTTATCCACCTTGGCACTAATGATACTGCCCTGCAGTGACTTTGTGGCTATGGGAGAGAAGGCGAAGCAGTCAGGTATAAAGATGATATTCTTGTCCATCCTCCCTGTAGAGGGTAAGGACAAGGTCAGAGAAGCATGCTTCCTGGAGATGAATGTGTGGCTATGTGGATGGTGTTGTCAAGAGCGTTTTGGGTTACTGGACCATGGGATGATTTTCCAAGGCCTGCTGAGTAGGGATGTTATACGTCTATCAAAAAAGTAAAGAAGTTTTGCCAGCAGGCTGGCTAATTTACTGAAGAGGGCTTTAAACTAGAAGTGATGGGGCAGGATGATCAATACCCCCAGGTGAGTATAGGCCCTCAGGTAAGTAAATCACTGAATACCTCTACATGGATGGGAAAAGGGGGCAATGTTTGAGATAGAAGTATATACTAATGTTTGAAGTATGGGAAACAAGATTCTGGATCTAGAAGCTGTGATGGAAGAAGATGAGTTGACTGGGATGTAGTTATACTAGGCTATAATCTGTTCAGGAGAGACAGGGTAGGAAGAAAAGAAGGGGAAATAGCATTATATGTTAAACATCATATTAAAGCCACACAATTGTAAGATATGAAAGGCAAGGAAGAGGCACTGTGGATCAATTTGGAAAGAGGGAATGGTAAATATATTTACATTGGTATGATATACAGGCTCCTTCACAGATGGAAGAAGTGGACAGAGATTTAATAGTAGACATTCATAATATATCTAAAAAAGGGGAAGTTTTACTAATAGGTGATTTTGACATGCCAAATGTTGATTGGGGAATCTCTATTGCAGAGTCTTCTAGAAGGAGGGAGATCTTGAATTTTCTACAAGGAGAACTATTCCAACAGTTGGTAATGGAACCCACGCGAGATGGGGTCATACTGGACTTAGTGCTTACAAACAGGGAAAGTGTTTCTGATGTTACAGTGGGTGATTATCTGGCATCCAGTGATCATTGAATGATACGGTTTAATATTAAGACGGGTATAGAGAGGGCTCATTCAAAAGCAAAGGTTCTAGATTTAAAAAAAATTAACTTTGTTTAGAAGGGAGATTACATCAAGGAATTGTCTGGATGAGAATGTCTGAAAGGAGTAGAAATGCAGTGGGCAAGACTTAAAGGTATTATTATAAGAGTGAGAAACCTTTTTGTAAGGCAAGTAAGTAAAAGTAAGAGGAAAAGAAGGCTGATTTGGTTCTGAAAAGTAGTAGCTGCTAAGGTAAGGAATAAGAGGTTAGCTTTCATAAACTACAAAACATCGCAGAAAGAGGAAGATAGGCAAAAATATCTGGAAAAGTTAAGAGAGGCTGGTCGAGTAGTCAGGATAGCAAAGATACAAATGGAAGAAAAATAACTGACATGGTTAAATGGAGGCAAGACATTTTTTTAGATATATCAGTGATAGGAAGAAGTGCAAAAGTGGCATTGTGAGACTCAAAAGTGAAGGGAAGGAATATGAAGAAGCTGATAAAAAAAAAGGCTGAATTGCGTAATAAATATTCTTGTTCTGTGTTCATGGCTGAAGTGCCAGGTGCGGGACTGTAGAAGACAAATGTGAATAAGGATGGAGGAGTAATAGTCCCTGATCGATTTTCAGAGGGTTTTGTTCATGAGCAGCTAGCAAAATTAAAGGTAGACAATGTGATGGGGCCTGATAGTGTACATCCGAGGGTGCTAAAGGAACTTAGGGAAGTTCTTGTGGCTCCGCTGACTGATTTTTTCAATGCTTCTCTAGTCGGAAGTGGTACCAGAGGACTGGAGAAGGATGGATGTGGTCCCTCTACACAAAAATGGAAGTAAGGAAGCAGTAGGGATTTACAGGCCAGTAAGTCTGAGTTCTGTGGTAAGCAAATTAATGGAAATGCTTTTAAAACAGAGAATGGTGAAATTTCTGGAATCCTTTGAATTACAGGACCAGAGGCAACATGGATTCATTACAGGTAGGTCTTGTCAGACAAATCTGATCAGTTTCTTTGACTGGGTGACCAGAGAATTGGGTAGAGAGAGTGCACTAGATGTGGTGTATTTAGATTTTAGCAAAGCCTTTGACAGTGTTCCATACAGACATCTAATAAATAAACTGAGTGCCCTTGAGATGGGCACCAAAGTGATGGCTTGGGTCAAGAACTGGTTGAGTGGAAGATGAGAGGGTAGTGGTTAATGGAGATTACTTTGAGGAAAGGAATGTTACCAGTGGTGTACCTCAAGGTTCTGTTCTTGGGCCTGTTCTTTTTAACATTTTTATAAGCGATATTGCTGAAGGGCTGTCAGGTATGATTTGCATCTTTGCGGATGATACCAAAATCTGAAATAGTGCAGACACCCAAGATGGTGTGAATAACATGAAGAAAGACTTAGTAAAGCTTGAAGAATGGTCAGAAATTTGGCAGCTAAAATTTAATGCTAAGAAATTCAAGGTCATGCATTTGGGCTGCAAAAACCTGAAGGAACAGAGCAGTTTAGATGGTGAAGTACTTATATGCACGACAGAAGAGCGGGACTTGGGTGTGATTGTATGTGATGATCTTAAGGTGGCCAAATAGGTTGAAAAGGTGATGGAGAAAGCTAAAAGGATACTAGGGTGCGTAGGAAGAGGTATGGCCAGTAGGAAAAAGGAGGTATTGATGCCCCTATAAAAGACTCTTGTATATAATTCTGGAAACTGCACCTTCAAAAAGATATAAAAAGGATGGAGTAAATCCAGAGAAAGGCTACTAAATTGGTATGTGGTCTTCATCATAAGGCGTATGGGGACAGATATAAAGATCTCAATATGTATACTATGGATGAAAAGTGGGAGAAGGGAGATATGATAGAGACATTTAAATACTTATGTGGTGTAAATGTACATGAGTCGAGTCTCTTTCATTTGAAAGGAAGCTCTAGAGTGACAGGGCATACGATGAAATTAAGAGGTGATAGGCTCAGGAGTAATCTAAGGAAATACTTTTTTACAGAAAGGGTGGTAGATGCGTAGCGGAAGTGGTGGTAGAGACAGAGGTGTATCTAAATTCAAGAAAGCATGGGATAGGCACGTGGGATCTCTTAGAGAGAGGAAGAGGTAATAGTTACTGTGGATGGGCAGACTGGATGAACCATTTGACCTTTATCTGCCATCATGTTTCTGTGTTTCTATGTTTAAACGGAAGCATCCTGACTTTTATGAAGAAGTAATTTGGGCTGTCACAGAGCAATTTTTACAAGGCAAAACCAAAAATTAAAGAAATATATAATGAACTAGAATTGGAATGGAAGTTGGATTTTTTATATTCTCAAAGGGTGATGTATGAGGGTGGTTTGAAAAGTCTGGTAAAAAAAGTAAGTTAAACACTGTAGTCTCCACTGAGGGCTATACACTTAGGCCCTGATTCTCTAAAAGTGCGTCCCGATTTTAGGCAGCTGTAGACGTCCTACAGCTGTCTAATCAGCCAATCGGGATGCACGTTTTTTTAAAAAAAATGCTCCCCAGGCAGGCCTGAAGGCGCCTCCGGGAGCCTAGGGAGACCCGCAAGATGCCTAAGCTCGTCTAAGGGCCTTAGGCGGGCCTTAGGCTGAACATAGGCGGCCCTACGCGTCTCCCTAGTAGATGAGAAGCTTAAAAATGTAGGCCAGCAAAATGCTGGTCTACATTGTAAGTAGACGCGGCCGCTATACTTATCGCGCCAAGGGATCTCTCTGCCGCTATAAGTATAGCGGGCCGCAGCCTGTCCGATCGCTGGGAGGAGGGTGCCCAATCCCTCCTGCCCGAAGACGCACCCTCCCGACACTACCGACCGCCCCACCCCCGACACTACCGACCGCCCCCCCCCAACATTACCGATCTCCCCCTCCCCCCCCGACAATATCGGTCGCTGGCAGGAGGGTAGGGGCGGACCTGCCTCATTTCGACGAGGCGTGCCTGCTTGCTCGACGTGTGAGACCCATCTATAAGAACAGGTTTGATGGAGTGGGGGTTGTTAGCGCCGGGGGGGGTGCGTCTTCGGGCAGGAGGGATTGGGCACCCTCCTGCCAGCGACCGATATTGTCGGGGGGGGGGAGATCGGTAATGTCGGGGGCGGGGCGGTCGGTAGTGTCGGGGGGGGGGGGGGCGGTCGGTAGTGTCGGGGAGGGGGGTGCGTCTTCGGGCAGGAGGGTTTGGGCACCCTCCTGCCAGTGATCGGTCAGGGGGCCACGGCCCGCTATACTTATAGCGGCAGAGAGATCCCTTGCCGTGATAAGTGTAGCGGGCCGTGTCTAATCTAACCCGGTTCTCTAACCCGCGTCTGTAACATGGACGCCGGTTACAGAATCGGGGTATAGTTTAGGCCGATTCTGAATAGGACGCCTCTCCCGGGCGTCCTATACAGAATCAGGGCCTAGGTGTCTTGCGAGCCTCGCCTTCAATATAGGCGGCCTGCCTGGGGAGCATTTTTTTAAAAAAAACGTGCATCCCGATTGGCTGATTAGACAGCTGTAGGACGCCTACAGCTGCCTAAAATCGGGACGCACTTTTAGAGAATCAGGCCCTTAGTCCAGTGAGTTTCCAATGTAAGCTATTTTTCTTATGATCTGAAAAATCTGGAAGCTCATTGGACTAAGCGTACAGCCTTTGACAGAGACTACGTTATTTATCTTGCTTTTATTTTTTTGCTAACTTTTTAAACTACCCTTGTAACATCTCCTTTTATTGATTAACAAAAATCTTTAGCATGTTACAATTTCATTCCTTTGAAAAACTGAATGTTGATTCATGCATTATGTATTCATGCATTATGTTGAATGGTTATGGTAGGTTTCCCATTTCTACCAAATGCTTCTTTCCAAAGATTTGAAAACTTGAAACCTTTGAATAAAATCATGCTAAACCCTCTAATCCTCAGTTTGATGTTCTTATAGAAAACATCTGACTTTTCACGTATTTGATAAAATGTTTTACTTCAATTGCTTAATTTTGTGTTATTGCTGCAGGCAGCTTGTGGGAAACATAATTCCCTCTGTCTAACACATAATATTAATGTCTGTAATGTGTCTAAACAAGAAACATAGGTATAGCCCACCAGCCAAACTGCATAGTGATGAAGTGATAAAAAAATGTGTTTTCTTGAAAGTATAATGCAAGGGTGGAGGGGAGAGGAGAGGGAATAAATAACTCATTGGATTAATGCAGCTACAGAATTTTGAACTTCTGGGGGGATCAGTGGCGTTGTAAAGGGAGTGTGGGGGGTGGTCCACCCTGTATACAGTCTTCCTAATGGCGTGGCACCCCTCTTACTCTCCGCCTCTCCACTCCTCTCCTTGCCTGGCGCACCCCTTGCCTTTTTTACTTCCCCGGCATAAGGTTGCTGCCCACTTCGGCATCGGCGCTTTCTCTGACATCACTTCCAGGATCAGCGCCTAGGAAGTGATGTCGTCACAGGGTGAGCCGATATCGATGTGAGGATGCTGCTCATGGTGGAGAAGTTAAAAAGGTATGGGGAAAGTGAAGGAGGCGCACGTGTGGCAGGGAGGGTGGACTCCGCTCACCCTTATTACACCATGGGTGAGTGTGGGTGTGATTTTTGGGTCTTCCAAAGTGCAACCTCAATCAAAGGGAATACTCAAGAAATATTCAGAGTGGTTAGATTGTAAATATATATTTGAGAATAAGAGGAAATAGAGCTAAATCCATTGATTGTGGCATTTTATAATAATAATAATAATAATAATAATAATAACTTTATTCTTCTATACCGCCAGTCGTGAGACTTCTAGGCAGTTCACACTGAAAAAAGGTGGACAGTCAGCGAGTTACAATATGTTGAAGTCCGGGATACAGTATATAGAAACTTACAAAAAGCATATAGAATAATAATAATAATAATACATTCAGACTTTTTGTGAATTGCAAAGTTATATATGGTCCGGATTTCAATTTAGTTGTAAGGATTTTACATCATTGTTTGTGTAGATATGTTCCCTGGAATTCTCTGTGAAACAGAACTGCTCTCCTGCTCATAATATAATAATAATAATTTTATTTCTTATATACCGCCAAAGCCATAGTAGTTCGAGGCGGTTTACAATGAAGAAGGGCTGGACAATCAGTGAAAATGGTACAATGGTACAATCAGAGAAAATGGTACAATGGTACAATCAGAGAAAATAGGTGGCAGAGAAAAAAATGGTACAAGCAGAGAACAGTGGTACAATCAGCGAAGAATGGTACAATCAGCGAGATAGGTACAATCATGGCAAAAAAAAAAAAATTGGTACAGGGAAGAAGGTCAAGACAATCTGCGTAAAGGACATGGTGAGATAGAAGGGGCCAGGGTAGGGCATAGGGCTCTTAGGGTGTGAATCGGGTGAAAAGGTTAGTTTTTAGTAGTTTCCTGAAGTTTAAGTAGGATGAAGTGCGTGAGATGATGTGGGCCAGCCAGTTATTGTGCTGACCTGCTTGGAAGGCAAGAGTTCTATTTAGATATCTTTTGTAATGGCAGGCCTTTAGGGTAGGGTAGCTAAACAGGTGGGTTCTACGTGTGAGTTTGGATGGGCAGTCTAGGATAAAATGGGATATCAAGTAAAGGGGGGCCGAGCCAAGGATGGATTTGTAACAGAAACAGGTGAACTTGAATTGCACTCTTGCTTCCAGGGGTAGCCAGTGAAGTTTGTGGTAGTAGGGAGTTAAGTGTTCCCATTTTTTTAGTCCGAAGATCAGTCGGATTGCTGTGTTTTGGATGATTCGCAATCTTTGAGAGTTTTTTTTGAAAGATCTCAGGTAGATGATGTTGCAGTAGTCGAGTAGACTTAAGATGGAGGATTGCACAAGTAGGCAGAATGAGGGAGTGTCGAAGTATTTTCAGATGGATCTTAGCTTCCATAAGGTGGCGAAGCCTTTTTTGACCAGAAGGTCGGTGTGAGCTTCGAAGGTAAGATGCGGTCGAGAGTCACTCCAAGGATTTTTAAGGAGTTTGTTATGGGAAAGACTTGGCCATTCAGGGTGATTGAGGTGTCTTTGATTTTGTCATTTGGACTCGCCAGGAAAAATTTGGTTTTATCTGAGTTGAGTTTCAGTTTGAAGTCGGCCATCCATAGTTCGATTTGCGTTAGGATTGAAGCTAGGTGATTATTTATCTCGGGGGTTATGTTGGAGAGGGGGAAGACTAAGGTGATGTCATCAGCATAGATGTAGAATTTGATCTTCAAGTTTAGCAGTAGATTACCTAGAGCGACCAGGTAGATGTTGAACAGCGTGGGGGACAGGGGGGAGCCCTGTGGGACTCTGCAGGTGTTGGCCCAGTTGGCAGAATGGGAGTTGTCACTGTAAACTTGGTAGGAGCGTTGACCTAGGAAACCCTGGAACCATTTTAACACGTTGCCTGAGAGACCGATAGACTCCAAACAGTCCAGAAGAATGGTATGATCAACCAGGTCAAAGGCGCTACTAAGATCTAATTGCAGGACTAGTGCACTTGTGCCTTGGCTGAACAGGTTGTGAAGGTGGTCTACCAGAGAAGCGATGACGGTTTCGGTGCTGTGTCCGGAGTGGAAACCCGATTGGTTGTCGCTTAGAATGTTGAATTTGTCCAGGTAGGTAGTTAAATCTTGGTTGACCAGACCTTCCATCAACTTTGTAAAGAAGGGTATGTTCGCAATGGGTCTGTAGTTGGATATAAGAGAGATGGGATCTTTGGGGTTTTTGACGATTGGAGTGATAAGAATTTGGCCTAGGTCCACAGGGAATGAGCCTGATTGTAGTTGGGAGGAGAGCCAGGTATATAATTTGGTTTTGAAGGAGGTCGGGGCAACTTTCATTACATTTGGTGGACAGCTATCTAGTTTGCAGTAGGAATTGGCGTATTTTGAGTAGAATTTGCATAATTGTTGCCAGGTGGGGGTGGTGAAGTTGTTCCAGAATAAATCAGCTCTGGTTTCATCGTCATGGGACTGACTGTCCAGATAGTTCAGATGGTTGTTAGAGGTAGTAGGTAGGGTGGATCTGAGATTGGAGATTTTGTTATTGAAGAACGTGGCCAGGTCGTTGGCCGGTGGGGGTGAGTCTGAGGAAGGGCGGGTAAGGGATTGAGTATCGTAGAGGTGGTTGACTATTTTGAATAGGTTTTTGATATCGGGGTTAGGGGATCCGATTTTTTGGGCGTAGAAGTTAGTGCGTTTGGTGGTTATCAGATGTTTGTAATCTTTTAGTTTTGTTCTCCAGTTGGATCTGTCTTTGTTGTCATTGGATTTCATCCAAAGTCTTTACAATTTTCGAAGTTCACGTTTTACTGATCCAAGTTTGGCATCAAACCAGCCATCCAGAATTTTGTTTCTCATTTTCTTTGTTTTAAAGGGGGCCATTGTATTTAGGATCTGAGTACTTGTGTTTGTCCAGTCGTCGACTGTAAAGGAGTCAAGGTCAGGATTGGAAGAGATGTCGTAATGGGACCAGAATTCCACTGGGTTAATTGAGCCTCTTATGGATATTACCTTTTTAGGCCTTTTTGCTGTCTTTGGGTAGGGTAGGTGGCGTCTTATTTGCCAGTTGGGGTGGAAATTGCATAGTCTGTGGTCTGACCATAGTGAGTCTGTCCAGGTAGCTTGTTCCCAAAGAATCTTGGGATGGAATTGTTCTTTGGAGGAAAAGGTTACTAGATGGTGACCTTTGTGGTGGGTTTTTACCGGAGTCGGAGTGAAAAAATCTAGAGAGGAGATGAGGGATAGTAGGTCTTTTGTGTCATTCTGTTCAATCTGTTCTAGGTGGATGTTCAGATCCCCGATCAGAAGATTGTAGGGACCTGTAATTGAGTTGGTGAGAAGGAATTCTGAAAAGTTGTCTTTGGCAGTGGGCCATTTCTTGGGAGGAATGTAGAATAGGGTGAGAATTAGGCCATCTTCTGGTTGGTCAGATTGGAGTTTGCAAGAAAGAATTTTGAGGTCTGAGGAGGTTTTCGAGGCTAAGATGGTGGTCTTGAATGGATCTCTTACTATGATGGCTAATTCTCCTCCTCTTCCCCAGGATCTGGGTAGTGATGTGATTTTAAACCCAGGTGGGAGACACTTGCGAATTATGATATCGGTGTCGGAGATCAACCACGTTTCAGTTAGGAGGACAAAGTCGGGTTTAGTCTCTTCTAGCCAATCTTTAACCAGCTGGGTTTTGTTCCTGATAGATTGGATGTATGAATGTCAGCTCCACACTGGTCAGTTCTAGTTAGCTTTACAGGTGTGGTTTTGATGTTTTTAACTGGCACAAGGCTGGTCCTTCCACAATATCACTCACAAAGATGTTAGATAGAGTCAGCCCAAGGACAGATCCCTGCAGCAGTCCATAACAACATCCTTATCCTCCAAGCAAACAACATTTATGACTACCCTTTGTCTCCTTCCACTTAACCAGCTTTTAATCCAGTTCATCACTTTGGGGCTCATACTGATGTAGAAGCTGTAATGTGAGCAGCATCAGCAGCTTTGGAGGTACGATGTATATTAGCCATACTATAACTAGTAGAGCTTTTTGTACCTGTGGGCAGAAAGAGCAGCACCTTGTTCAGTAAATGAGGGAGCAGATAGTTACTCTTATATGAGTTTGAAGAAATTGTACAGATTTCCTCTATGGGTGTAGTTCAATGTACTTCCTGACCTAGTATACAGTGATTTAACTAATCCTTTCAGAATTAAAAAAGTATTTCTATCTCTGGTGTGTAAAGTTGTGCTTCCTTAGTAGTTTTAATTGATGGGTTAAAGTACTAATTTAGGGCTAGAAATAAAAATTATATTTTAATGAGAGGTAAGTAATATGTGACTTGGTGACTTTTTGGCAATTTGCTCAAGATAACTAACTCTGCAAAGGTGCTAGGAGTTACACTAGATTCCTTTCTAACTTTTAAAGGCCAGATCACTTCTCTGGCAAAGAGGTTTTTCTTCAGATTGAGGCAAATAAGATCAATCAGATCATCCCTGTCCCAAAGCAGCTTTAGAAAGGTGGTTCAAGCTGTCATACTACCCCACCTAGACTACTGCAACTCCCTCTACTATGGTGCCACAGAGAAAGAACTAAAGCGCCTGCAAGTGCTCCAAAATTCAGCGGCAAAGCTGATCTTCCACTCCCATTGCTTCGAGAGGGCTAGCCCATTGCTACTCAAACTACACTGTCTGCCTGTGAAAAAAAGAATCCACTATACGTTAGCTTGTTTAATTCACAAGTCCATCTTCAGAGAAAACTCCAGCAGACTAATAGCCAGCATTCCGATCTCACACACCTTCCTTAATTCAAGGTCCACGCAGTGATTTAAGATACCATTTCCATCCTCTCAAGGAGTACGTCAGAAGAGGATGTTGAGTTCCTAGGACCACATACCTGGAACAGTCTACCTGTCCATCTGCGATGATTACCCATGTATTGCCTGTTCAGTAAAAGATTAAAGACATATCTCTTTCCCCAGCAGACTTCAACTCTTCCCAGCCCTCTTCATCCCACAGACTGCCATCCTTAAAATGACATGACATCCTGAAACTGACGGAAAAACTAGTTTTCGAACAACTATCAGAATTCATTGAATCCTCTAACGCGTTACATCCAAACCAAACAGGCTTTCGTAAATATCACAGCACCGAATATTCTATGATTGGTCTCGTTACAAACATTCACTACTTTCTTGACCATCATAAATCTGTAGCACTCTTTTCTCTAGACCTATCCGCAGCCTTTGATACAATAGATCATGAAATTCTTCTCAATCGCCTGCAATCTCTAGGGATTGAGGGCCAAGTCTTACAATGGCTAACATCCTTTCTATCGGATCGTTTCTCTAGAGTTAAATTCAATGAATCCAATTCTGAAATCTTCCCTTCATCTCTTGGAGTTCCTCAAGGATCAATACTATCTCCTCTTCTATTCAACATTTTCCTATCCCCACTCATCACCATGTCACAATCACTAGGATTTACAACCTTTTTTTACGCTGATGACATTCAGCTAATGCATCCTCTCAACCCAGAAAACATAGAAGAAATAAAAATAATCAATGATAAATTAGAAAAAATTAAAAACTGGCTAAAAAATAACAAACTGGCTCTAAACACTCAAAAAACAAAAACTATGCTCTTCACTTGGAAAGGCGACATATCACAAAAAATACCATTCAAACTTGACAATACTCCTTTAGAATCGGTATCTAAGCTAAAAATCCTAGGTGTAATAATCGACGCAGATCTATCTTTTCATGATCATATCAGTGAAATAGTCAAATCTTGCTTCTATAGACTACGGCTCTTACGTTCAATCTCTACTTTTTTGGATTCTAAATCGCTCAATATTTTAGTTCACTCTCTTATTATTTCCAAGCTAGACTACTGTAATTCTCTCCTTATCAACATAACCCAAAAAGAAAATAGACGTCTCCAGATCATCCAAAATACAGCAGTCAAATTAATTCATAATGCAAAGAAATTTGACCATGTTACCCCCTTACTAATCAAATCACACTGGCTTCCTATAACCCATCGAATTACCTTTAAAATTTTATTTCTGGTTTACAAAACATTGACCTTCAATGAACCTCAATATATTACAAAAATGATTGTCCCACACAAAGCTTCTCGCTCCTTAAGATCTTCTTCATCACAATTGCTCTCAGTCCCTTCACTAAGAGTCATAGGTACAAGACGAAACGACATATTTTCTGTAAAAGCCCCCACACTATGGAACTCCCTTCCAAATTTCATTAAAAATGAATCAGACCTCGTTGCGTTTAAGAAAATTCTAAAAACATACTTATTTCAAGACGCGTTTGACATATGAAACATCATTTTTTAGGTTCTCATACTCTTCCCATTATTACCCATTGTGCTTTCCCTTTGATGTCAATTTCTAACAAAGAATAACATTGTAACTTTTCCC
This sequence comes from Geotrypetes seraphini, assembly GCF_902459505.1. Classification (NCBI taxonomy): domain Eukaryota; kingdom Metazoa; phylum Chordata; class Amphibia; order Gymnophiona; family Dermophiidae; genus Geotrypetes; species Geotrypetes seraphini. The sequence goes on along the minus strand of NC_047088.1, from coordinate 141,422,535 downwards.
CCTCCCTCCCACCCCCTCCTGTTCGTTCAACTCTGTTTGTCTTTTGAGTGACTTTTGTAAATTAAATGTATTACCACATTCTGATGGTTTTTAACACTGTACATCGCTTAGATATTGTTATAAGCGATTCATCAAATAAAGGTCAAACTTGAAACTTGAAACTTGACATGGCAATATTGAATTCGCCTCTCAATAACGCTATATCACAAATGTAACTAAACTTACTGTGAGCCGCAATGATTCCATGTTGATATTTGCGGGATATATGAAGTTGTATTGTATTGATTAGAGAATGACACGGTGGCTGTTACCCATGGCTAGTTGCGGATAGCTGCGGGTAACCCGCCAAAACGGTGAGGGGGGAAAAAGTGCTCACTGCGGGTACGAGGACAAGGCCATCCACTGCCCGTGAAGCGGTGAATGGCCTTATCCCTGCAGTTAAAGGAAGAAACATGTGCGGTCACCAATCGCATGCGGCCCCCTCCCTCCTTCCTACCCACCCGAATCTATCTATTTCCCTCCCTCCCCCTTACCTTTGCGGCACATTTTGAATAACTTTCACAAAGCGGTCGGAGCCGGCAAGTAGTAGCGTGCGTGTGTGGGCGGAAGCTTCTCCTCTGACACAACTTCCAGTTACATCAGAAGAGAAGCTTTCACCCACACACGCATGCTACTGTTTGCAGGCTCTAACAGCTTTGTGAAAGTTACTTAAAATACGCCGCGAAGTTAAAAGGGAAGGAGGGAGATAGATAGATTCGGGTAAGTAGGAAGGAGGGAGGAGGCTGTGCGAGGGGTGCCAAAGGGCAGTGAGGTGGTGAGAGGGAAGGGTGGTGGAGGAAAGGAACAGATGCTTAAGGGGGGTGGAGAGGAACAGATATTGAAAGGACTTGGGAAGACAGAGTGGGGAGAAGACGCTGGAAGGACATGGGGAAGACAGAGTGAGGAAAAGGACGCTGAAAGGAAATGGGGAAGATAGAGTGGGGAGAAGACGCTGAAAGGAAATGGGGAAGACAGAGTGGGGAGAAGACGCTGAAAGGAAATGGGGTAGACAGAATGGGGAGAAGACTCTGAAAGGACATGGGACAGAGTGGGGAGAAGACGCTGGAAGGGAAGACAGAGATGCCAGACTATGGGGGAGCGGAGGGAAGAAGATGGGTGCCAGACCAATGGGGGGGGGGGGGGTGAAGGGAGAGGCACAGTAACAGAGCAAATGGAAGATGCAAAAAAAAAAAAAAAAAGACAGACAGTGGACGGAAGGAATTGAATGAGAAGATGAGGGAAGCAGAAACCAGACAACAAAGGTAGAAAAAAAATTATATTTATTTATTTATTTGCTTTAGGATAAAGTAGTATATAGTTTATTTTATAAAAATTTATAAACAAAGCCCTGCCAGCTGAACATCTCTTTCTCTAGTTCAGCAGCCAGAACTTTGATTTATATGAAAGGAATAAGCTAAATATTGCAGTACTGAGGCCTTTAGGATAGGGTAGCTAAACAGGTGTCATTCTCTAGTATTGATTAACCTTAGAGCAATACAACTGCTGCTAACAATTTGAGTATACAGTACTGTAGTATATGTAAAGGCCTGTATACAGTAATATACGTAAAGGCCCAGATTCTATAAATGGCGTCCCAATTGTAGGTGGTGGTAGGCATCCTACCGCTGTTTAAGCAGCCAATTGGGACACATGTTTTTAAGAAAATTCTCCCGAGGTAGGCCGCCTAGATTGGAGGCACTTCCGGGAGCCTAGGGAGGTATGTAAGCCCGCCTAAGGATAGGTGCTGGCATGGTTTGGCCCGGATGTAGCCTTAGGCGGACCAGGGCAGCTGTACGCATCTCCAAAGGCCAGTGGCCGATGCATACAATGTAAGCCAGCAAAATACTGGCCTACATTGTAAATAGATGCGGCCGCTGAGCTTATCGCAGCAAGGAACCTCCCTGACATGACAAGTTTAGCGGCCGCGGCTGCCCGTCCCCCCATTAACGATCACTGGCAGGAGGATGAAATTAAGAGGCGATAGACTCCGGAGTAATCTAAGGAAATACTTATTTACAGAAAGGATGTTAGATGCTTGGAACAGTTTCCTGGAAGAAGTGGTGGAGACAGAGACTGTGTCTGAATTCAAGAAAGTATGGGATAGGCACGTGGGATCTCTTAGAGAGAGAAAGAGACAAAGGTTTCTGTGGATGGGCGTACTAGATGGACCATTTGGCCTTTATCTGCCAGCATGTTTCTATGAGTGAAAAAATATTTTCTCCTAATGGTTTTAAAAGTATTTCCTGTAACTTAATCGAGTGTCCCCTAGTCTTTGCACTTACCTAGTGTCCCCTAGTCTTTACATTTATCTGTGTGGGTGGTGGTAGTCCATAAATTTACATTAATCAACTTGTACCCATTCTACACCACTCAGGATTTTGTAGACTTAAATCAATATACTTAGCTTCAAGTCGTTTTTCAAAATATTTATCCAGAAATCTTCACTGTGCCTCGATCATCATTCAATCATTGGTCGCTATTCAATAGCTGAAACAACCCAACAGGGAGTCTCTGTTTCGCATCTGCTGCATCAGGGGAAATTGCACTCCTGTTTCATGGCACTCATTGAATAGTAGACGATGAATATCCTTTCACTAAAAATCAGAAGCTATTTTTGGTGAACTTTATATTTTAAGCTTCTGTCTTTGATGTGTTAGCTATCAGTGTTTAAAGCCAATTAACTGGTTAACTGGTGATGAGCAGGTCTTGAGGGAATATTCAGTGGCACTTATCCAGGTAATGTCTTCCCTAACTGCTAAAGCCAAAAATGGCTATTGTGTGGGTGGTCTAGGGCCAGAGTTGAGGCTTCAGCCTTCAACCAGTTAAGTTAACCAGCTAAATAGGACCACATAAATAGCAATTCTATCTTAGGCTAGTTTAACTTAACTAGTTAAGAGCTGAATATTGGCACTAATTTGATTAAGAGCTGGCCATCCACACATACCTGGTTATATAATGCCGATATCCACACATAGCCTGGCTTTGAATATCTTGGCATAACTTAATTGGTGGTAGTCAGTGTTTAAAGACATGCTGACCACTGCTGGAGGAATATTACCTCTCCTCCATATGTTTTACTTCCTAGGCACCCTATACACAATTATCCTCTTAATTTATGATACCGGCCAATACAGAACATTCTCTGCTATAACAGTACATGGTTGGCAGCTTGTTTTCCATGAGATTCAATCAGCATCAATGAAGACCTGCAGGAGATCATGCACTATGTCCTATGAAATTCATACATTTGAATGATTTCAAGTTTTCAAGTTTTATTTAAAATTTGATTGATCGCCTATCCTGGATTCTAGGTGATATACAATAATAAAAACGGGGAAGTATAGAAATTAAAACAGACATATACAAACAAAATACGTGTAATGGCAAAGAATTCTAGATCGTGGGGGCAATGACTGAGAATGTTATCATATGGCGACTACTATAATCTTTAATGATGGTACGAAGAATGTTGAATTACAGATCTTAAAGCTCTGGATGGATCATGTGGAATGAGTAGTTTGTCGATAAAGGCTGGTTCCTTGTTTTTATGTGTTTTGAAAATTAACATGGCAATTTTATATGTTATGTGTGAGTACTGATTTTATGTGGGAATTTGTTATTCTGTATTTTAGCTATTAATTACATTTGTTAGTTAGGTTCCAAGATAGTAGTATATAAGCTTTGATAAAACTGTCTGCTCTTGATCAGTATTATAAGGGAAAATTTACTTGATTAATATGCCATTTATTTTTGGAATAAATTGAGATTATAATTGCCCCTGTGTATATACCACAAGAGATATCAAAATCCAGATGAGTATCTTCTACTCAGTGAGTATATCTTCTCTATTAAATCAATTGAAATGTGATACCATAAATACATCAGAGGACCACCTCACAGGTAACACTCTTGATAGCAGAAACAGAGCAGATTCTGGGGTGCACAGAGAGGAGGTGTGAAGGGTCTGGTGAGGGTCATGCAATGCTTCAGGTTTGCGCATGCTCAGTTCAGGATAGAGGAAGCAGGTTTGGTCGGCAGGAAGTCAGGCAGTGCTCCTAGTCTGTGCATGCACTAAGGGCTTCCAGTGACATCTCTTGTCACACAGTGTCCAGAGGGACTACCCTGCTCATCCTACCCTAAAGCCAGCCCTGATTAAAGATATACCGGTATCTATGACCTATGATATAGTCCACATACCTGAGATGAGTTTGAAATATATTTTCAGCTTGAGTTTTCAAAAGCATTGAAAGTGAATAAGACAATAATGCATACTTGGATTTCTGCACATTTCACCTTAAATGCCTTTGAAACTCAAACAGCAATATATGTTCCAAACTAATTTTAGGACAGTTAATTAAGGACTTTTTGCCACATGTCAATTACTGATAGTGCATTGCTTAGGCATGTAATACATTTTTTAGTTGGAAAAAAAAGTTCCTTAATCTTAAAATGATTCTGATTAAAAATTGAAGACAAGCATCTTGAATTCAGTCTCGTGGCTGCCTCTGACCTGCCTGTAAGGTCCTTCCAGTGCAAGGCCTATATTATTTATACCTCCTTTCTAGTCAACCATTTTACTACTGTAGTGAGACTTATTATAATCTATGCCATAATATGATTCTGTGCACCTACTGTACATATATCTGCTCATAGTTATTGCATTTGTAACAGGTTGCTACAACATGTCTTCTTTGCAATAACAGGACCACCATTCTGGGTCCCTTCACCAGATTAATGCCAGTCAAACTAATGAAGGGATAGTCTGGTCTATGAAAGTCCCAATGGCAAGAGTTCCTTAAGAATTGAAGGGACGTATAAATCCTGTCGTAGGGAGATGCCCAAGGTTTTCCTTCTTTCTTTCTCATAGGGGGAGTCTACAATAAGGATATAGGGCTAGATTCACAAAGCAAACCGATTGTGTACTGATTTGTTTGCGACCACTTTACTATCAAATTTCCATCCGGTCTGATTCACTTACCTCTCCTGCGATCCGCTTCGAATCTGTGCATGCAAATGAGGTGAAATGCATGAAATTGGACAGCGACCCAATTCACTACACCAAATTTCTGATCTGACTGGATTGGCTGATCACCTGAAGAAGCGACTGCTGGGGACCAGTCGAAAACGTCTTTCCGACTGGAAGCCCTGCTCTCTGCCTTGCAATCTCTTCTGCCTGCTCACCCCGAATGCTGCCTTGCTCAGCCCTGCTTCTTATCTCCTGCTGCTTGTCTTCAAGATGCTCTTCTCCTGCCTGCCCAAACTGCTGCCTGCCCCGAACTGCCATGATTCCTGCCTGCCTAGACTCTCCCACCCTTCCCACGGGCTCTAAGCAGGTTAAAACCACGGGCTCCATTATCTTTTTATTATTAGTGAGGGTGGCAGCTGGCAAGAACAGGACCAGCTTTCTGGGAGCCACACAGGATGGGGTCATTGGAGGTGGCGGTGTTTGGTTCAGTCTCCCCGAAGTCCTGCCGCCCAAAGTACAAAAAAGTTAAAAAAAAAAAAGATCGCTGCTCCTAAGGTCTGCGCATGCGCGATCCATGCAAACAGATGGGGGCGTTCCTCCGATTGCCCCCATCTGCATATTTATGTTTTCTGAATTGGTCGGACCTGCCAGGATTGGGCCCAGATCTGGCCCGATCTGGCAGGTTAGTGAATCCTGGCCATAGTGAGAAAGGTGGTAGGTTCCTGCCCTGAGGCCTTCAGGATTTTGGTTCTCTAACTCAGTGGCTAAAGGTGAGGAGAAGAGAAAGGATAGGCCGAATGTGGTGCCTGTTTTCCATAACGAGTGTGGAGAGAACAAGAGGTTGGAAGACTGATCCATAATTGATCACTGAAGCACAAGATGCAATTACAGGAAGACAAATGAGGGATCATTAGAGATGATTGTGTCCAAAGGGAGACATAAGCCACCTCATTCTATAGCAAAGCACTTTATGCACCAATTAGTCATATAAATGTATGGACTGTTACCACCCACACAGGTAAGTACACATTTATATGCATGCATGACAATATATCGCCTAAATGCTATTCTATAATTACATGATAAACTGCCATATCTTAAGAGCGGGACTTGGGTTGATTGTATGTGATGATTTTAAGGAGGCCAAACAGGTTGAAAAGGTGATGGCGAAAGCTAGAAAGATGCTAGGGTGCATAGGAAGAGGTATGGCCAGTAGGAAAATGAGGTGTTGATGCCCCCGTTTAAGACTCTGGTGAGACCTCATTTAGAATATTGTGTACAATTCTGGAGACCACACCTGAAGTCAGTCTAGAGGAAAGCTACTAAAATGGTGCATGGTCTTCATCATAAAGCGTATGGGGACAGACTTAAAGATTTCAATATGTATAAGCGGTCCAGAGGAGGGCGACGAAAATGATAGGAGGCTTGTGCCAGAAGACATATGAGGAGAGACTGGAAGCCCTGAATATGTATACCCTAGAAGAAAGGAGGGACAGGGGAGATATGATTCAGACGTTCAAATACTTGAAGGGTATTAACGTAGAACAAAATCTTTTCCAGAGAAAGGAAAATGGTAAAACCAGAGGACATAATTTGAGGTTGAGGGGTAGTAGATTCAAAGGCAATGTTAGGAAATTCTACATTATGGAGAGGGTGATGGATGCCTGGAATGCGCTCCCGAGAGAGGTGGTGGAGAGTAAAACTGTGACTGAATTCAAAGAAGTGTGGGATGAATGCAGAGGATCTAGAATCAGAAAATAATATTAAATATTGAACTAAGGCCACTACTGGGCAGACTTGCACGGTCTGTGTCTGTGTATGGACGTTTAGTGGGGGATGGGCTGGGGAGGGCTTCAGTGGCTGGGAGGGTGTAGATGGGCTGGAGTAGGTTTTAACGGAGATTTCGGTAGTTGGAACCCAAGCACAGTACCGGGTAGAGCTTTGGATTCTTGCCCAGAAATAGCTAAGAAAAAAAATTAAAAAATTTAAATTGAATCAGGTTGGGCAGACTGGATGGACCATTCGGGTCTTTATCTGCTGTCATCTACTATGTTACTATGTTACTTTAGAGGAAATGCGGGAGGGGGAGATATGATAGAGATGTTTAAATACCTTCATGGCGTAAATGCGCACGAGTTGAGAGGCCTACTTACCTTGGAGGCCTACTTTGCATTTTTCCCTTTCAGTATCTTCCTTTGATATTCCTTCCCGAAGCGTCGACACCAGATCGACTGTCAGCTTTCCCCCTCTCCTCAGTTTAAAGCCTTGTCTATTGTGCTCTTGACGTTATTTGCCAGCATTCTTGTTCCTGTCGTGCTCAGATGCAGTCCATCCCTCCTGTAGAGCTTGTTCTTACCCCAAAAAGTTGACCAGGTCCTTACAAAGTGGAAGCCTTCCTCTTTGCACCATCTCCTCAGCCATGCGTTTATGGCTTGCAGCTCGGTCTGCCTCCTTACATCCGCCCTCGGTACTGGCAGGATCTCTGAGATAATGGTTACTGCGGATGGGCAGACTAGATGGGTCATTTGGTCTTTATCTGCCATCATGTTTCTATATAACTGTCAGAGGAACATTCTTATGAGCAAAGCATGGATGGTCTATAGATAGGGTGCTCACTTTTGCAAGTAACTTACAAAATACTGTACTTTACATGTATTGGGGGTCTGCTCTTCAAAGGGCTTATGGGGAGTTGCTGATTAGGGTGGGGGGGCCAGTTGTTGGAGAAGCTGATTATGATAGAGGGTTTGGACCGAGGAAGATTGGACCAAGGAAAGTACAGGTTGCACACTGCTGCTCTGGCATTATATTATTGTGCTTTTGTGCTGGGATGTCCCATGTAATGCATAGCCAGTATGGTAGGTGTTTTCTCTGGATGGTAAATGTCTCTCATTCCTCTAATAAGGACCATATTCCCCCTCCCACCCCTGAAGAGTCACCACCCTCTCAATCCCACCATCACTCAGGATAGGACCCCTTAGGCCTACCAAGGTCCCTGGTGGTCCACTGGAGGTGATGAGGGCAAGAATGAAGCCTATTCACTACTTCCTTTAGCAGTTGTGACTCCAAAATGGCTGCCAGGACATCTCAGGGCAGTCTCACAATACCAGTGAAGTACCATGAGGCTACTCTAAAGATTGTGGCTGCCACTTTAGAGGCATAGGTGCTGGCAGAAGTGAGTGGGCTTTGCTCCTACCCTCATTGCCCCTGTTGGACCACAAGGAACTTCAAGAAGGCCTGGGGGAACTTATCATGAATTTCTGGGGGCAGGGGTTATGGAGGAAGTTTACTTGTAGAGGGTGTAAGAGGTGGATCAGAAGAAGGGGACTGCTTTGTAGGGGTTGGAGTCCAGATGCAGTGCAGTGGGAGGTGGATTAGAAGGGCAGAGAAGCACTTTAACCCATGGCTACTGTGACCTCTCCTGCCTGCTTTAATCACTTTGAATATCTATCCAAATATTTTTGTTTATGTTAGTGTTTATTTAAAATCTGCTACATCACTTGGCTTTTTCAGTTCACAGACATGTACAGTAGCAGTAATGAGAACAAACATTATAAGATGAACCCCATATTAAGTTTAAAGGACAGACCTATCTCATTCATTCAAGATTCATTCACACAAGACCTATAAAAAAAAACAACAAACAACAACCCTCATCTCATGCCAAGAGTTTTAACTCACTGACTCATTAATGAATTCCCTCCCCTCTCCTCCCAACTGGATAGCAAGTACTTTGGAATACAGGAAAGTTTTCAAAATCATCTTAAAACTTTCTAAAATTAGTTCTGCTCAGATAAATTATCTGATTAAAATTATACATACTCAGTGATAGTATACAGATAGATTTTTAATTTGTGTGTATTAATTATGTTTTATTGAGATTTGACTGTTTTTATTAGAACTGTTATTAGAATTATGATGGAGATGTTGACTGCTTAGTATTTTAGAAAAAAAAATGTAAAAAAACTTTTTTACTCTTCTCTACCTTAATTTTTAAATGGAGTTTCTTTCTTGATGAATATGTATTATGTATTGCACACCTCTTAGATCATTTTTTAGGCTGTTATGCGGTATAGAAAGTTTTTAAATAAACATAAACAAAAGATATCAATGTAGGCTACCGTTAAGGAGGAGTGTGTGGCGCAGTGGTTGAAGCTACAGCCTCAGCACCCTGGGGTTGTGGGTTCAAACCCCGCACTGCTCCTTGTGACCCTGGGCAAGTCACTTAATCCTCCATAGCCCCAGGTACGTTAGATAGATTGTGAGCCCACCGGGACAGATAGGGAAAATGCTTGAGTACCTGATTGTAAAACCGCTTAGATAACCTTGATAGGCGGTATATAAAATCCTAATAAAACTTGAAAACTTGAAACTTGAAACTTATTGTAAACAGGTCAAAATCATAACTGAGACCAGTGATACAATCTCCAGCAAGACAATTGTATGTTATCACCATGAATTGAACATCAGTGATGTGTTTAGTGACTCACTTGAACATACTCGGGGCCAATATTCGAAAGCATTTAGGAAGTCTGTTTCTATTGCCTTTGCACAAGTACATATATATATATATATATTTAAATTTCTTCCCAGTGGAACACATACATTGCTGCCATTAAAGCTGCATAATGACCAGAATTTGGGGTAGGATTTGGGTGTGCCATAAGTAGTTGGAAAAGCTATGTGGAATGCAGCAAATTTCAGCTGCTTTCCATATATATTATATGTGTCAAATGATAGGTATAATTTTAAATTGATCACTTATTCATTTAAAGATCAATGTGAGCTACCGTTAAGATGGTTTATTTTACTGTTAACCAAGGTTAGTAGAAACCAGGTCATATTGCATAAAAGAGATCTGAGCTAAAATAGCATGGGTTGTAAAATAACTCATCTTAACAAGTAGCCTACATTGATATCTTGCCTTCTTATTGGAAGTATTTATCTGTATACTATCACTGAGTATGTATAATTTTAATCAGATAACTTATCTCCTTTAAATTTTATGGCTGGCTTGCTGCTGAATATCAGTCCCACAGGGATCCATATTCAAAAGATTTGTGTGGGTTAAATTGTCTTTTAGCTGAAGAAATTTGATCCTTTAAAAATATCCCACAGACAAAAAGGTGGTGTGGCTGAAGGCATGATGAGAGAGCAGACTAACATATCTATCCAGATAGTGACATATTGAATGCCATCTAGCTAACTTTCTGCAAAAAAGGAAGTCAGCACAAATAGCTGGGCAAAAATGACCCATGTAAATTTTATTCACTGAATATCCAGATAATCAGTTTTTAATATGAGATTTATAAGAAAAAATAAAACCATTTTGCCCTTATTGTTTTAAGCAAAATCTGTGTGTGTATGTGCAGAGAGAGTTGTAATAGATGGGGAATTTGTTGCATGGTGTTTTATATGCAGAGGAAGGCATTTGAGAATTAGATTTATGGCTCTACTGTACTGCCATGCAGGCAGGCAGTATTTGGTTTCATGTTTAACAATGCAACAAGGTGTGTGTTGAACTCCATTCATGTGCACCCTATGGTATTATTGTCTATGTAGTCATTGCAATAATCTTCCTGTGCAGCTTGCACAAGCGTTTTGAGCAGCTCAGCTGTTTGGATAATTCCTTGCTGTAGTTCAGCTGCCTTTCTGAATTTCATTGCTTTCCTCATTAGGCAATCTTGGCCTGACCATACCTGAATCCCTTTCAACAGTCTGTTTCTTATGCAGCTCTCATATTTAATTACCCTTTTGAGGAGTAACTGGGAAGTCCGGGTGGGATGAGAAAATGTTCTTTGGTCAGACTTGACTTTACAATTGTTTAGTAGGAGGATAATTAATCATAAAAGCTATGTCACAACAGGAGATAGCTGGCAGGAATTCAAAGACAGCAAAAGCGCTAAGCACGGTGATGGATAGATAAGAGTGTTAATTGAAAAAAGAGCAGTTAGTCTGTACAAGGAAGCTAAACCTCTAAAGATAAAATATTCTCTTCATGTAAGTCCTAGTAAGGATAAAAGTTTAGATCAATACTTAGGCACCTGGGATTATTACTTTAGAATGAGCTACTGTATACTGTAGATCTTATCATATGAGTTAATCCTTGCTATACTACTGATGAAGATAGGGGTTGGCTATAGTAAGGACTAGTATGAAAACAGAGCTGTGTGAATCCAGATAAAGACCCGATCCTTAGTCCGTCATTTACCCTTGTGACCTTGAGCACATCACTCAGCCTTCCTGTACTCAAAATTAGAATGTAAGATGGTAGAGAAAGCACATTATGAATGATCTTATGCAGTGCTATGTACAGTGATAATTCTCTAGTACCAAATATATAATCGACTTGGTATTCAAAAGTGCTTATAGTGTCAGCTTTATAACTGGACTGCAAGGGTGCTTTGCTTGGAAACTGCTGCTTATAAAGTGGAAATATGGTCAAAACTAATCTGTAATCTGGAGGAGGTCAAGGTATTTCAGGGCCAGAGTCAAAAATTGTGCAAATAGTGGTGATAATTATTCTTTGAATAACATTTTCCACAAATATGGACTGCATAAATAACAGGCTTTACTTTCAGTGGATAACTTATCTGTTTATATTTAGACCACATATTCAGCTGTCAAACTCACATGCATAGGCTGCCTGAAAATCTCATAAGAACATAAGAAGTTGCCCCCGCTGAGTCAGCCCAGAGGTTCATCTTGCTCAGCGGTCCGCTCCCGCGGCGGCCCATCAGGCCTAGTGCCTGAACAGTAGTCCCTGATTAATTTTGTAACTTACCTCTAATCCCATCCCTATAATCTACCTTTACTCTTATCTGTACCCCTCAATCCCTTTGTCTTCCAAGTACCTATCCAAAGCTTCTTTGAACCCCTGTAGCGTGCTCCTGTTTATCACATCCTCTGGTAGCACGTTCCATGTATCCACCACCCTCTGTGTGAAAAAGAACTTCCTGGCGTTTGTTCTAAACCTCTCCCCTTTCAATTTCTCTGAGTGCCCCCTTGTACTTATTGATCCCCTTAATTTGAAAAATCTGTCCCTGTCTATTTTTTCTATGCCCTTCATGATCTTGAAGGTTTCTATTATGTCTCCTCTAAGTCTCTGCTTTTCCAGGGAGAAAAGCCCTAGCTTTTTCAGTCTGTCAGTATATGAGAGGTCCTCCATGCCCTTTATTAGCTTAGTTGCTCTTCTCTGGACCCTCTCAAGTACCTCCATGTCCTTCTTGAGGTACGGCGACCAGAACTGAACACAGTACTCCAGGTGCGGGCGCACCATAGCACGATACAGTGGCAGGATGACTTCCTTTGTCCTGGTCGTGATACCCTTCTTAATGATACCCAACATTCTGTTTGCTTTCCTTGAGGCCGTGGCACACTGCGCCGACGACTTCAATGTTGTGTCTACCATCACTCCCAGGTCTCTTTCAAGGTCGCTCACCCCTAGCGCTGATCCCCCCATTTTGTAAGTGAACATCGGGTTTTTTCCCCCTATATGCATGACCTTGCATTTCCCTATGTTGAAACTCATTTGCCACTTTTTGGCCCATTTTTCCAGTGATGTCAGATCTTTTTGGAGATCTTCGCAGTCCTCCATGTTATTGATCTTGCGATATAGTTTGGTGTCATCCGCAAATTTAATAACCTCACATTTTGTTCCTGCTTCCAGGTCGTTAATGAATATATTGAATAGGAGTGGTCCCAGCACCGACGCCTGTGGAACTCCATTCGTGACCCATTGCCAGTCTGAGTAATGTCCCTTTACTCCAACCCTCAGTTTCCTGTCCGCCAGCCAGTTTTTGATCCATCGGTGGGCCTCCCCTTGCACCCCATGGTTCCATAGCTTCCTTAGTAGTCTTTCGTGTGGCACCTTGTCGAAGGCTTTTTGGAAGTCAAGGTAAATGATATCTATGGATTCCCCTTTATCCACCTGGCTGGTTACCCCCTCAAAGAAGTATAATAAGTTTGTGAGGCATGACCTGCCCTTGCAGAAGCCATGCTGGCTCGACTTTAGCTGCCCATAGTTGTCGATGTGTTCCCAGATGCTGTCTTTAATCAGTGCTTCCATCATCTTTCCCGGGACTGAGGTCAAACTCACCGGCCTATAGTTTCCTGGGTCTCCCCTTAAGCCTTTCTTGAAGATGGGCGTGACATTTGCTATTTTCCAGTCTTCCGGAATCTCTCCAGTTTTTAGGGATAGGTTGCATATTTGCCGAAGTGGCTCAGCTATTTCGTTCCTTAGTTCCTTGAGTACTCTTGGGTGAATGCCATCCGGACCTGGCGATTTGTCGCTCTTTAGCCTGTCTATCTGCCTGAGGACATCCACCTTGCTCACCTCTAGCTGGACCAGATTTTCATCCTGCTCTCCTTTTACGATCTCCTTATTTTTCACCTTCCTTTTCTAGTTATGAGTTTATTTTCAGGACTTGCTTGATAAAGGTGGTGCTGGTTTATTGATACAGTTAGGTCTTTTTTTGGTTTTGTTAGGGAAACAAAGGGCTCCTTTTACTAAGCTGTGATAGCGGTTTTAGCGCACGCTGAATTGCCGTGCACGCTAGACCTTAACGCCAGCATTAACCTGGTGTTAGTTTTAGCTGCGTAGCGTGTAATTAATGCGCGCTAAAATTCTGCATGCGCTAAAAACACTATTGCAGCTTAGTAAAAGGAGCCCAAAGTATTAAGTACATTTTAAGGCAATAATATAACATATAATAGACTTTTAATATAGTGTGCCATAAGAAAATAAGAGTTGCCATTCTGGGACAGACTGAAGGCCCATCAACCCCAGTATACTGTTTCCAACAGTGACAGGTTACAAGTACCTAGCAAGATCCCAAAAGAGTAAAACAGATTAGATGCTATGCAGTGGTTTTTCCCAAGTCTATCTTAATAATGGCTCATGGACTTTTCTTTTAGGAAATTATCCAAACCATTTTTATACCCTTCTAGGCTAACTGCTTTTACCACATTATCTGGCAATGAATTCCAGAGCTTAATTGCACATTAAATGAAAAAATATTTTCTCTGGTTTGTTTTAAATCTATTGTTTAGTAGCTTCATTGCAAGCCCCCTAGGCCTAATATTTTTGGGAAGAGTAAACAAGCGATTCACTTCTATCCTTTCCATTCCACTCAGTATTTTATAGACCTCTATTATATCTTCCCTGTGTCATCTCTTCTCCAGGCTGAAGATCCCAATTTGCTTTAGCCTTTCCTCATAAGTCATCTCACCCCCTTTAACATTTTAATTGCCCTTTTCTAATTCCTTTCCTAATAATTCCTAACATTCCATTTGCTTTCTTAGCCACTGCTGCACACTGAGGATTTCAACGTATCATCAATGATAGCACCTAGATCCTTTTCCTGGGTGGTGACAGCTAATGTGGAACTTTGCATCATATAGCTATAGTTTGGGTTCCTCTTTCTTACCTGTATCACTATACAGTATACTTGCTCACATTAAATATCATCTGCCCCAATTTCCTAGACTCACAAGGATCTCTTGCAATTTTTCACAATCCTCTTGCGATTTAACAAACAGAATGTTGGGTATTATTAAGAAGGATATTACGACCAGAACAAAAGAAGTCATCCTGCCGTTGTATCGGGCAATGGTGCGCCCGCACCTGGAATACTGTGTTCAGTATTGGTCACCACACCTTAAGAAGGATATGGCAATACTTGAGAGGGTCCAGAGGAGAGCGACACGAATGATTAAGGGCATGGAAAACCTTTCATACACTGAAAGATTGGAGAGGCTGGGGCTCTTCTCCCTGGAAAAGCGGAGACTCAGAGGAGACATGATAGAGACCTACAAGATCATGAAGGGCATAGAGAAAGTAGAGAGGGATAGATTCTTCAAACTTTCAAAACATATAAGAACAAGAGGGCACTTGGAAAAATTGGAAGGGGACAGATTCAAAACAAATGCTAGGAAGTTTTTCTTTACCCAGCACCTGGGTAAAGACACCTGGGTGGACACCTGGAATGCACTTCCAGAGGACGTAATAGGACAGAGTACGGTACTGGAGTTCAAGAAAGGATTGGACAATTTCCTGCTGGAAAAAGGGATAGAGGGGTATAGATAGGGAGCTACTGCGCAGGTCCTGGACCTGTTGGGCCGCTGCGTGAGCGGAGTGCTGGGCACGATGGACCTCGGGTCTGACACAGTGGAGGCATTGCTTATGTTCTTATGTTCTTATGTTGTGTCATCAGTAAATGTTATTATCTCATATCCCATGACTTACTAATTTCCTCAGGAGTCGTTCATGAGGTATTTTGTCAAATGCCTTTTGAAAATTCAGAACACAATATTGACTAGTTCACCTTTATCCACATGTTTATTCACCAATCACCCCCTTCTAAATAAATGTAATACTCATAGATTATCAAGGCAACATTTCCCTTGACTAAATTCATGCTGGTTTAGTCTCATTAATCCAGGCTTATGTATATGCTCTGCCTCTACCATTTTACCCAGCACCAACGTCAGGTTCACCTACTTTTAATTTCCCAGATCGCCTCTGGAATCCTTTTTAAAAATTGGTGTTACATTGGCTTTCCTTCAATCTTCCAGTACCATGCTGGATTTTAAAGCTAAATTACAAATTACTAACAATAGCTATACAAGTTCATTTTTCAGTTCTATCTAGTCCATGTGATTTGTTATTCTTCAATTTGTCAAATTGATCTATTACATATTCCAGGTTTACAGAGATTTGTTTCAGATTCTCTGACTCATTAGCATTGAATACCATTTCTGGCACTGGTATCTCCCCCACACCTTCCTCAAGTGAAGACTGAAGTAAAGAATTAATTTAATCTCTCCACTATGGTTTCACCTTCTCCGAGTGCTCCTTTTACTCCTTGGTCATCTAATGGTCCAACTTATTCGGTTTCTTGCTTCTAATATACCTAAAAAGGTTTTTACTATGTGTTTTTGCCTCCAACCCAATCTTCTTTTCAAGGTCTGCCTTGCCTTCCTTATCAGCATTTTGATTTGAATTGCAATTCCTTATGCTGTTTCCTATTATTTTCAATCAGATTCTTCCTCCATTTTCTGATTTTCTTTTAGCTTTAATAGCTTCCTTTACCTCACTTGTTAACCATGTTGGCAGTCGTTTGGTCTTCTTCCTCTTTTTTCTAATACATGTCATGACCTGGCAGGAGTTCCCTGAGCCAGTTTCACCGTTTCCTGATATATATATTGTAATCGGGTCAGGCCCCGAGCAAGTGGGAAAACCCGGCTCAGACCACAGGTAAGATTTTTATGTGTTTTTTGCATGGTTGGTAAAAGGAAAACCCGGACACTGGATTCAGTCCAAACAAAACTTCACCGGGTTTATTGTACGGAAAAAGAAAATCCAAAACATAAAATTGCTTTTCACAGTCACTAGTCACACAGTTCACTTTACATAATTCCAGTGTCTGTTATATGAGATACAGTTCAGAGACTGGACAGTCCTTGTCACTACTTTATAAGCAAAAATCCAAAGTATGACATCTCAGTCTCTCAAAATCCTAGATTGCCCTTCTTAGGGGCTGCTGGCTACTCCAAGCCACAGTCCTTGCCAGCACTGCTCCAAACAATAGTGTACAGAGAAAGTAAAAAAAAAAACCAAAAAAACAAAAAACTTCTTCTCTCTGCTTTTATTATTAGCACTTTTGTTCCTCCTAGGACTTTCACATCCTCTCCTCTGCAGGCTGTATTGAAGCAAGCCTCCCTTTGCTCTCAGCTGTTCAGGCCCTCCCAAATGCCCCAAAGTCCTTTAGCTTTTGTTAGCTAGGGACCTTGCTAATAAGGCTACAAGCATGGTTCAAACAGACACTGCTGCCTTTCTACTTCTGTGGCATTAATTAAGTACAGGCTTCTCTGTGCAAACTTTACTTTAATGGAGGAATGTCACAACGTATAACTTTTAAATCATATCTCCATGCATTCCTCTGGCACACTTAAATCTGGTTCTGCCTCCTTGCACCTCCCCTACCCTGTATCACTGGGGTATAGTCACAGTCTTCTGTTTCCATAAATTCCTCTGTTCCACTCTACCTCCCATATCCCTCTCTGGGTGTTTGGGATAGTTTCCTGGAAGGTTTCTCCTCCATTTGAGAAAACTTCTAGCCCTTCCCCCCAAGGCTCACAGTACCTAGCTGGCTGCTGGATTCCTCTCCCTCCTTGCTGGCCTGGGGAAATCCCACGTTCTTGGTGGCTTGAAAAAGTTGTTGGGCTCCTCTCAGTGTGCCGTGCTCTGCTACTCTTGTTAGAGTCAGCTGGGGTTAATTTATTCTCCTGCAGTCCTCCTGCTTGAGACTTACCTGACTGCAGAGACTTGTGGCAAACTCCACCCCCTTCTGTATTGATTCTGTGCTTCTCCTTAGAGCAGTGGTCTCAAACTTGCAGCCTGCAAGGTACTATTTTGAGGCTCTCGGTATGTTTATCATAATCACAAAAGTAAAATAAAACAGTTTCTTGATCATATGTCTCTTTAGCTATATATTACAATATTATTATTAAGACTTAGCCAAAAGGAAAGATTTATAAACTATAAAGAGTTTTACCTCATGCAAAATTATCATTTCTTTAATAAGACATTAACTATTTTTCTGAGGCCCTCCAAGTACCTACAAATCCTAAATGTGGCCTGCAAAGCGTTTGAGTTTGAGACCACTGCCTTAGAGCAAGGAAAGGAATAATAGAGGCTAAATTGTGTTTTAGGTACCTTCCCTGCCTGAATTTCTGGTTGCTGAATCACCTGCCTTTTCTTTTTCCTGTCTGGCTGGGTTAAAGCCTGGCTTTTGGCTTGGTGTAAAGGCTTTATTTTAGGGAGAGCTGGCTTTACAGCAGTGCTTTTGGACGTGACAGGGGCTTCCCTATCACAATATGGCGCTTGGTGTTTCTGGGTAAGATTTCTGGTGTTTAGTAGGTAAGATTTCCCTCTGTTTTCCCCAGGAAACTCTAACAATTATGTGGATTTTTTTTTTTTTTAATTAATTATAACTTTTTCACAAGTATAACAACTTGTTTAAGGAAATACAAAGTCATAGACCAACATGAAAATAAATCTAAGTACAAAATTAAGAAGTAATAACAATCTTATGGAAATAGCTCTTTCTTAGACCACAAACAGAAGGAAAGGAGGAATCAAATTTACCGAGAGATAAGTCACAGGAAACTATTTAGGAAAAGGCTTAATATGTCAAACCCCCCAGTTACAAATTATTTGAACTGGACACTCCATTTCTGATAAACCCCTTGAGGTCCAAAAAGGATCTTAGCTGATCGGGCGCATAAAATATATATTTCAAACCCATATATTTAATAATACACTTGCAGGGGTAGGTTAACATAATGGTAGAGCCAAAATTCTTTGTCTCATCTCTCATTGCAAGAAATAACTTGCGCCATTCTTGGGTTAATTTTGTTACATCATGATATAACCAAATTTTTTTGGCCACAAAATTGTGAAACAACTTTTGAAAAATAATCTCATTATAGAATTAAGATCTTACTCAAATATAAAACTAAGAATCAGTATAGCTCTCTCTTTAATATCAGAATACGAGCTTTCCAAAACTGCCGTTAAGTTCTGTAAATCAGTATCAACAGGTAAACTATCGGATACAGGTAATCCAATTGCAGGTAATTCTTTTGTCTAAATGTTTTTCCTTGCATCAGGTAAATAGAACAATTTATTTATTGGTGGTATCTGGTCAGCTAGAAACTTCAAATTTGCTATAAGAAATTTTTTAAAGAGCTCAATCGGCAGCATAGTAGAAATTTTTGGAAAGTTCAATACTCTCAAATTCAGGCAACGATTATGATTTTCAATCATCTCAATCTTCCTTGAGGTTAAAGATTGTTTCTTTAATAATTGTAGTAATAAGAGTTTTTCAAAGAGACAGTCTCAGATTCAATTTTATCAAAACATTCCCGTTTCACCTTTTCAATGTTTAAAGAAAAAGAGTCCACTTTATTAACCAGTACCAGAATATTAGAAGAAGTTTTATCTACCTTTTCATCTATTCTCCTTATGGCCTCCAATAGAGTTTCCAGAGTTACCGCAGGGTGTTTAGCTGAGGTCCCCAAACCCTCACCCTCAGCGTTCTTCCGTCCCTGCGCTCCAGCCTGGAGTGTAGTTTCACCCGTTACCTTCTCCAGCATCACTCCAACCTCCTCTCCTGAGAAGGAATCAGTACTCTGCCCACTCGCTAGACAGAGCAGTGCAAAGATCATTGGCAGCGACAGTGATGTCTGGAATTCCAAAGACTTGGGTGTTCCCTCACTCCAAGTCTGCACGGAAGTCTGCCATCATTGACTGAGGGTTGGCTGTTGTCCGCAATTCAAAAAAATGCTGCAGGGTCGGCTGTACCTGTGAGGAGGTGAGAGGCAAAGATTGCAACTCTCTCACTACTCCTTTTCTTTTAGTGTGGGGCATGCTTCAAGAAAAAATGCAAACAGCGTCTCAGAGCAGCATCGCAAGGTAAAAATTTTAGAAGAAAAAATTCAACAATTGGACCACAGCCGCTAGATGTCCGCCATCTTAGTTCCTCCTCTACCTACAGGTTTCAAGGTCTTATTGCTCCAAGAGAAAAAAAGAAACTGAAAGAAAAACAGTCATCAAGCAATACATTTTCTCACCATAGTCCCCCAAAGTCCTCTCAAAGGAATGCCCTATTGGCTTGGCCTTTTTTACCTCCCTCTCCCAAATGACATTACTCAGGGGCGTGGCTAAGATCATCCGGGCCAACAATGCAGCAAGAGCTTCCCTCCAAAGTTCTCCCAGGGGCAAGTACAGAGGAGCAATTAGAAGCAAGTAACAGTTCTCAGGTAGCAATTCTCTCAAAGAAACCTCTGCGTTATGTGAATTTAACTCTCTTAGGATTTTCTACTGCTCTGTATTAGGTGACCTGCACTCCTGACAAGATTCCCTTGAGTAAAGAAATTACTCTATGTTTACTCTCCTCAGGAAAGCTCCTTCCCCTCCTCTCAAAAAGAGCTTGCTATGAAAAAGAGAAAAAGATACATTTTACTGATAGCCTTTAGCAAACAGACAGGTCTCATCAAAACTGATAGTAAAATCTCACAAACCAAAATGTCAGCCCAACACACAAATCATGTCCTGTTGAAAACCTCTTTATACAGGGGCTTCACCAATATAGAGCACAGAGAAAGAAGTAGCCCTGTCCCATCTTTTTTGGCCTGCAATTACCTTGGATCATGTGTTGTGAATTAATTGTTGTTAAGTGATCTGTTTAATTGGAAGATCCTAATACACTGAAATGCAATAATCAATATGAAACAAGACTACTGGCTGCAATACTGTTCTTAATTTCCCCAATGGCAGAACCAAGGACTCCTTTAACAGTGGGATGTGTATTGGCCTGCTTGTCCCCTGTCTCCCCCACCCCCACCCAAACCACCCTGCTCACCAATAACCAGACCACACTCTTCTTGGTAGAAATAGCCGCAGCTCTGTTTATTAACAACCAATTAATTTAACACACTCACATAACAAAAACTGTTTACCGAGCTACATAGTAGACCAAAACCAATAATATTCGGCCCCCGACCCCGCCATGCAGGCAAGGGTCTGGGGGGTGGCATGTCCCAACATGATCCTTTAACCTGAGACACCAGAACCCGGGCACTGCTCCTCGCCGGCCCCCGCTCATCTCCTGATGAGCCCCACCAGCCAGAAGCTTGGGATAACCGCAAACCCGAACCATACTACAGCAACAAACCGAACCAGAAAAAAGGGGGTGGGTGGGTGGGAAAAGCCACCTAGGAGGACCCAGGAAGACACCGGGTCCTCCAAGGTCCCGGCTTTATCAATTCCGTCCGGCCATTAACCCTGCGCTCCACCTATCGGGAGGCTACTCAGTGGCAAGAAAACCAGCCTCCTCTCCTCCCTATGCCCATTAAGGATTAGATCCAGAGTGGCATTCCCTCTCGTCGGTTCTCTGACAAGCTGATCCATGAAGCAGTCCTGTATAGCCTCCAGGAATCCGGTCTCCCTAGTGCATTTTGAGTTTCCAAGACTCCAGTCTATCCCGGGATAGTTGAAGTCTCCCATAATAATCGTGTTACCGCTTTTGCATTCTTGTTTCATCTCGGCTTCCATTTCTTCATCGGTAGCTTCGGTTTGCCCAGGTGAACGATAGTACAGGCCCATCTTGATCTCGGGCCCTTTCCTTCCCAATATTTTAACCCATAACGATTCCAATTTGTTGGTCATCGCTGCTGTGTCCACTGTGGTCGAGTGTATGCTTTCTTTTATGTATAGGGCTATTCCTCCTCCTTTCTGACCTGACCTATCTTCGCAATAGAGTTTGTACCCCGGCAGAGCTATGTCCCATTTGTTTTCTTCATTCCACCATGTTTCAGATACTCCAATGATATCTAAGTTCTCAGTTTTGGCCATGACTTCTAATTCCCCCATTTTGTTCCTTAGGCTCCTTGCATTAATATATATGCAATTTAAGTCCTGGTAGGAAAAAAGTTGCTCCAATAGCCAAAACCCTGGATTTCAGGGCCAAGAACTGTTTCCTAAATTCCTGGATGGCTCTCATTATATCCGGAAAAATTTAAATTGGCTGCCTGCAAAAAACAACTTTTTCATATTTAAAGTAATTCATTAAAACTAGCAACTTATCTCTTTCTGACAAGAGAGTTACCAACAAAGTTGAATGAGTGGAAATTATACCTTGAGTGTCCTCTAACAAGGTTCCCCAGGTGCTAATGCTGGGGCTACATCCACCGCTCCTTTAGTTGAAATTGCTAGTGATGATGGCAGATACATAACCTTCTGAAATACAACTGATTCAGATATTTTCAGTTTTAAAATTTCCCTAAAATATTTTCTAAGCAATATTTCAGCTGAAAGTAAAAGTAAGCAAGGGAAATGTAAAAAGTGTAGATTATTAACACGCAAATGATTTTCCAATTGTTCCAATTATAATACAAATCAGACTATCTTTCACAGCTGAGGTACTAACTAATTGAAGTACTTTCACTTGATTTTCCATCTCCTCACTAGCATATTTAATTTTTATAACATAAGAACATAAGAATTGCCGCTGCTGGGTCAGACCAATGGTCCATCCTGCCCAGCAGTCCACTCCTGCGGCGGCCCCAAGGTCAAGACCAGTGCTCCAAAAGAGTCCAGTCTTACCAGTTTAGCATGAACTTGTCCAACTTTGTCTTGAACCCTGGAGGGTGTTTTCCCCTATAACAGACTCCGGAAGAGCGTTCCAGTTTTCTACCACTCTCTGGGTAAAGAAGAATTTCCTTACGTTTGTACGGAATCTATCCCCTTTCAACTTTAGAGAGTGTCCTCTCGTTCTCCCTACCTTGGAGAGGGTGAACAGTCTGTCTTTCTCTACTAAGTCTATTCCCTTCAGTATTTTGAATGTTTCGATCATGTCCCCTCGCAGTCTCCTCTTTTCAATGGAGAAGAGGCCCAGCTTCTCCAGTCTCTTACTGTACGGCAACTCCTCCATCCCCTTAACTATTTTAGTTGCTCTTTTCTGGACCCTTTTGAGTAGTACCGTGTCCTTCATGTACGGTGACCAGTGCTGGACACAGTACTCCAGGTGAGGGTGCACCATGGCCCGGTACAGCAGCATGATAACCTTCTCTGATCTGTTCGTGATCCCCTTCTTGATCATTCCTAGCATTATGTTCACCCTTTTCGCTGCCACAGCGCATTGTGCAGATGGCTTCATGGACTTGTCAATCAGAACTCCCAATTCCCTTTCCTGGGAGGTCTCTCCAAGTACTGCCCCGGACATCTTGTATTCGTGCTTGAGATTTTTGTTCCCGACATGCATCACTTTGTATTTATTCACATTGAACCTCATCTGTCATGTCGATGCCCATTTCTCAAGCTTGATTATGACATGTTGCAGATCTTCGCAATCCCCTTGTGTCTTCAATACTCTGTATAACTTAGTATCGTCTGCAAATTTAATCACCTCACTCATCGTACCAATGTCCAGATCGTTTATAAAGAGATAGAATATACAACTTGACTAGAAAAATAACATAATTGTGCTACTTTCCCTTTAAGCATATTCTCAGTCCAGATGACAACTTGCCAAATATCTTTTAAGGAAATATCACCCTTGTGGCAGAAATTCATAGTGAACAACAGCATGACTGTAAAAAACTGTTAATATCACTTTGATGTTCGACTGAACTTGTCAAACTTTTTTCAATCTTAGTGATGTTTTGGTTTTCCATTGAGATGATTGAGCTTTGGTTTCCACGTCATAACTGTAGACCCATGTTTCATCACCAGTTATCACTTTATCAAGAAATGTTTCATCTTCATTTGCCTGCTCAAGAAGATTCTAACAGATCATGACGGGGTTGTTCTTCTGGTCGTCGATCATCAACCATGGAACAATCTTTGCCACAATGTGAGACATCCTCAACTTCTCTGTTAGAATGTTGTGGCATGAACCAATGGAGATGTTGCATTCCTCTGCTAATTCTCTAACAGTTAATTGCCGATTAGCATGCGCAAGAACCCTCACTTGATCAACATGGTCATCATCAGTCGATATTGATGGTCTTCCAGTTCGCAGATCATCTTCCACTCATTCATGACCACATTTGAAGCATGAATACCATTCAAAACACCTCCCATGGCTTATGACATGTTCTCCATAAGCCACTTTCAACATTCCATAAGTTTCTGTAGTGGTTTTACCCAATTTAAGACAAAATTTCACACTATAGTGCTGCTCAATGAGGTCACACGATGAAAAATAGCCGATTACGAAAACACACTTTCACAAATACTGCTGTAGCTCGGAGATGAAAACAGATATTAACAAATTGAAAACAGGAGGTTTCAAGCTACTCAACACAGCCTAGCTTGTCTCAAAATAACTTCCTCTTGGCGTGCAATTAAAAACTGTCCTGTAACATTTTGAACAGACCTGTGTAAGTTGATAAATAGGCACTTACATATAAAAATATTGCTGCTTACATATGTATCACCCCAAGTTAAGCCTTTCTTTGTGGGTTTTTAAAAAAAATATCTGGATCTGCTATATGTGTTAACAAATATACATGCAGTACTCTCCATCCTTTTCTGTATTTTACTTTATAAAAATGTATTTATTTTTATTGTAGGAAAATGAAATAAGAGCAATAACCAAGCAACAATGCTTATAAGGAAAAGTAACACAATAGAAGGAAATCATAAAACATCATGCATTCAAATCCACAGTGTAAGGGTAGAACCAATGCAGTAATTTCCATGAAACTGAGTAATAAGAAAAGCTAAAGGATAACAGATTGAATAACCAAAGCTCATGAATAATCATTTCACAATTAATCTAATTAACTCACAATTTCTGACGACATATTAGGTTATGCATTCATGGTGTCCATTGCACCTTTGCATTGATTTACTGCCAGAAAACCTGTCAATTGTGCAGGTTGAAAGAAGACATATATAATAGATCTATACTTAACAATATACTTGCATGAA
Organism: Geotrypetes seraphini; assembly: GCF_902459505.1. Taxonomy (NCBI): domain Eukaryota; kingdom Metazoa; phylum Chordata; class Amphibia; order Gymnophiona; family Dermophiidae; genus Geotrypetes; species Geotrypetes seraphini. The sequence goes on along the minus strand of NC_047088.1, from coordinate 141,398,032 downwards.
AATTTGAGAAAGAAAAGAGCTCCTAGCGCTAATACTCAGATCTCAACAACAAAAGTCTCTTCTATGTTTCTGTGTATGTTACATATAAAAAATATCCTAATTGTATTATTCAAGAACCTTGGTTGTATTTTGCAAGTGGTTCCACATTCAGCAATCCTTTTGTCAAATACCCGGGAAATTACAAACATCCTGACTTGGACATTCCTTTTCTGACTTAGATATCTTATGCAACATGGAGGTTTGAGTTTTCAGTTGAACATTCCCCTAAATTATATAAAGTATAAAGTTTCTGTTCTTGAATTTAAGCTTGCCATGTATTTTTCCCTAAATTTAGAGAAAAAAAATTCAAAAAATAGGTATAAAGGGGAATTCATATCCAGGTTAGGATGTGGAGAATTCCCGTTACAAAAGGCTTTGCTAAATGTAGAGCTTTTTGTAAAATAAGTATGACTACACATGCTTGTCCCTTCATGTTCAGTAGGAACAGTGATTTCAAAAAGCTGCATGTGGGGGAAAAATGTGAACCACTAGCCATTTTTTATTTATTTAATCTTCTACATTGTTCTCCCAGGGAACCTGAAAACAGTTTTACATGAATTTATTCAGGCACTTGAGAATTTTTCCCTGTCTGTCCTGGCAGGCAACAATCTATCTAATGTACTTAGGGCAATGGGGGGATTAAGTGACTTGCCCAGGGTCACAAGGAGCAGTGTGGGTTTGAACCCACAACTTCATGGTGCTGAGGCTGTAGCTTTAATCACTGCACCACACTCTCTTTCTATACCTCTCTTTGTGGAACAAACAGGGCGACTTACAGACTAAAATAAAGTATGAAAGGAAATACAATTCTTCTTAGAGGGGGACAGCAAGAATAGGAATAAAGAAGAGAGAGTAATATAAAAGTGGGATAGAAGGGAAAGGAATGAAGAACATAAGAAATGCCTTCAATGGATCAGACCCAAGGTCCATCCTGTCCGGCGACCCGCACACGCGGAGGCCAAGCTAGGTGTTCCCAAATGGACACCCTGATCACCCGTATCCCTGAACGTGATTTGCAAGAAGGTGTGCATCCAACTTGCCCTTGAATCCCAGAATGGTGGTCTTTGTCACAACCTCCTCCGGGAGAGCATTCCAAGCGTCCACCACTCGCTGTGTGAAACAGAACTTCCTGACATTAGTCCTGAGTCTGCCGCCCCTCAGTTTTAGTCCATTACCTCTTGTTCGAGTCACTTTTGACAATGTGAATAGCGAAGTTTCTTGCTCTATTTTGTCGAAACCTTTAAAAGTCTCTATCATATCCCTTCGCAGCCTTCTCTTCTGGAGGGTGAACAATCCCAGTTTTTCGAGGCGTTCTTTGTAGCTCAAATTCTCCATACCTTTTATTAGTTTCGTGGCTCGTCTCTGCACCCTCTCCAGCAGGGTTATATCCTTCTTTAGGTAGGGAGACCAGTGTTGGATACAGTATTCCAAGTGTGGTCTGACCATTGCTCTATAAAGCGGCATTATGACATCCGCCGATCTACTCGTGATGCCCTTCTTTATCATGCCCAACATCCTGTTTGCTTTCTTTGCCGCTGCTGTGCATTGAGCCGACGGCTTTAGAGGGATTAATTTGAAAAGATCAGGTTGTTTTGCTGCCCCAGCAGAAAATGCCAGTGAAAAGAGATGTGTTTTTAAAGCTGATTTAAATTTTGGAAAGGAAAGTTCATTACATAAAGAAAGTGGTAAAGCATTTCAGAAAGAAGCAGAAAGGTGGGAGTTAAGATGACGGCAGCATGAAGCTAGCGGTTGCACCAGCGGTCTAGGGAATTTTTTCCTCTTCTGATTACCTCTTAATGCCTCATTCAAAATGGAAGGGTAGCATCCGTGCTGAGCCCACTGTGGTCCGGACATCCACCCCCATTCAGCGATCCATCCTAGACTTCGCCGCAGCTTCCTTTGACCCCGATGCTCCGGGAGGTAAGCTCGGGCTCTCTCCGGCCGGAAGAGCGGCTGGTGATTTAGGGCAGGAGGTTTCTCTCTCCCCTCCGGAGCCTGTTCCGCCCCCACACCCTGCTCATCTCGCGGCCCGATTGGAGGTTTCCTCCATGGAAGTGAGCGCTGGGGAGACCCTGTATCAGGGGCTCGGACTCGCGAGAATGGAAGGAGAGCAGGGAGAATTGAGAGCCAGTATTGTTACTGGCTCTGAACCAGCAAAGTGGGAGGCAATTACCCTCGAGAAGATTTGGGACTCTCTCAAGTGACTAAACACCCAGGTGGTCAGATCTTCACAAGAACTGACAACACTTGTAAGTACTGTGGACGCTTTGGGGAAATCCTTGGAGAAAACTAAAGGAGAATTTTCAACGGAGATAAAAGAAGTTAAGGACAATGTGGTAAATATTCAAGCTATCTAATATAATAAAATGATAGGCCGCGCATGCGCACTAAAAAAAACGTGTTCCCTGATCCGTCGTGAAAACACGACTGCGCATGCGCGCCCTTGGCTCTCACTGTGCACTATGCTCAAGCTGCCGCCATGGCTCCTCTCTCGAACTGCAGCAGGATCGAGAGAGGAGCTGCGCGCGGGGGCTTTCAGGACAGAATATGATTACCATGTTTCTTTAGGCAGCCCCAGTTGTTTACTTGGATTCAATGTCAGCATTAGGGTTCGCTGGCCGCCAGCCTTGAGAGCCGGGTGAGGAAGGCCACCGCAGCCTCGCGGCTAGGTAGGGGGACAACAATGGCGCTTATGCTTAAGCCGCCGCCACAACTCCTCTCTCGAATCGCACCAGGATCGAGAGAGTAGCTGCGGCGGGGGCTTGAGCATAAGTGCCATTGTTGTCCCCCTACCTAGCCGCAAGGCTGCGGCAGCCTTCCTCACCCGGCTCACATTGAATCCAAGTAAACAACCAGGGCTGCCTAAAGAAACAAAGTTTCACGGTGCTTGGCCTGCCAAACCATTCCTGCCGTTGCCGAAATTTGCCCCACCGTTCCTTCCCTTCCTCCATCAGGTACAGTTCAGCTCCGCCTATGTTAAAAGGAGCTGCTTTGAAATTGGAGCCCTGCCGCCACCGTAACACGTTCCCTCTGCCGCGGTCCCATATGTCAGAGAAGGGGCGGGACCAAGGCAGAGGGAAACATGCTACGGCAGTGACAGGCCTCCGATTTCGACGCGGCTCCTTTTAACATTGGTGGATTCACTGCACCTGATGGAGGGAGGGAAGGAAAGGTGGTTGTGCGCTGTTGAGCCCCTCTTTGCCCTCAGACCCTCTCCTAACTGCTCCCTCCTGTCTCAGACCACTGGGGGGAGGTGCCTGTCTTCAGCTGCCGGGATGAGGGAGGGAAGAAGAAAGAAAGGGCCCTGGCAAGCGAGTTATCAAAAGCCAACCATAGCCTGGGACCCCTACATGATATGAATAATGACCAGACAACAAAAGGTAAGAAAAATACTTTTATTTTCTGTTTTGTGATTACAATATGTCAGATTTGAAATGTGTCTTGAGGGAGGCTGCCGCGGCGGCTTTGGACAGAGGGGTACCATTTTCGTGGGAGCCGGCCTTCGGAGAGGCTTGGGATGTGGGGACGGATGCGGGAGGGGCTTCCGCTGCGAAGGGCTTTGATGGGGGAGCCAGCCAGACCGCGAGTGTGGGGCCATTGTAAGCGCGGATTGGTCAAGGAGCTGCTGCTGCCGAGGCTTTGAAATTGCTCTCCCACCGTCACTCCCTCCCGCCCCGGCTCTGCCTCTGCCCCTGCCCAGGTTCAAAAGCAGGAGAGGCGGTCATCTAGCACCCGTTAATCTAACGGGCTTAAACACTAGTAACTAATAATTTGATAAAGGATCGAACAGTTTTGAGTAAAAAAAATTGAACAAATAGAAAATTACAACTGAAGATTAAATGTGCGTCTGTTGAATTTTCCGAAGGCCCTGGGGGTTACACCTATTGATATGTGGAAAAGGTACTTAATTGAAATACTAAAGTTTCCCCCTGAGCATTTACCTCCACTTAATAGAATTTATTTGCCAAAAAAAAAAATTGAAGGAACTAACCCAGGTACAGAAGAATGTTTGACAACAGACACTCTCAATGTTACTCAATTACTAGAAACTACTGTTTCCGAATCTACAGAGAGAGCCACATTGTTCATATCTTTTGTCTTCGAACAAGATATGAATGCAATTATGCGATTGTATTTCTGAAATCCTCAACAAATGTTTCTGGGAAAGAAAGTATAGATGTTTCCAGACGTCATGAGAACAACGCAAGAGCGAAGAAAATTATTCTTAGCAATGAGAGTAGAGACTTTGACCCTTGAAGCGACATTCTTATTAGCATATCCATGCAAATGTTTGATTAAATATCAAAGAGTTAAATATGTCTACTATGCACCAGAACAGCTACGTGCTTTTTTAGATTTAAAAAGTCTAGCTACCTGGAATGTTTAAGAACAGGAAGAAAAGAAGGGGGGTTAAAGACTGTTAAGCCTGTCAGATTATAGCCATTTCCTATGTTTGTTATCTCATCAATATGTTCAATTCTCCTCCCTCCTTTGATTTAGTGGTCAAAAAAATGACTCTTTTTTTTCCTTGTAGCAGTACATGCGAGTATGTTTAATTTGTTTCATTTTCTGTTTTACTTGTACAAAAGGAATATTCTTGTGAATTATGTAAAAAGTTCAATAAATATATATATATAAAAAAGAAGCAGAAAGGTAAAAGAATGTAGCGTCACAGGTGGATGCAAATTGTGCTTAGAAAATAGGAGACATGCAGAAGCAGTGTTCTGTGGCAGAACACAGAGTCCTGGAGGGTGGATAAGGAGAAATAGTAGAAGCAAGGTAAGTTGGTGAGTCTGAATGCAGAGCTTTTTGAGTGAGGAGCAGTATTTTGTGTCTGATTAAAAAAGCAATTGGAAGTCAATGATATTGTACAGAGTGATGTAACACGATCAAATTGAGTAGAATGGGCCAGGAATCTAAGTTATGTATGTTATACAACCTGTATTTCTTGAAAGGAAAGAATGAAACCTCACAGTGATGAAATTACAATATGAGTAGTCTAGAGGGGAAGTTACTAATGCATAGATAAGGGTGGCACAAGCAGATTCTTCTGAGCAATGGGAAACCTCGGGAAGAAACACACAGATCATATTAATTGGAGATAGCCGAAGCAAGAAAAGGATACACTTGAGATTTGTGCTTGGAAAGAGCTGATAATCAAGATGACATTTAAGATAATGGAATGAGCCAACAAGACTGAGTGGAGTACAATTTATATATGGGGAATGTGAAAGACAAAGAGAGTGCCCAGTAATCCAGGATGCTATAGATTTCCTGGGATTAAGCATAAGGCAATGCCAATCTGGGCACACATGAAAGAAATCAACATCAACATTGTCTGGGTATTGTGATGAAATTGGAAGATGTCTGTAGAGAAGTAAAATTTAAATAAATGTTCTTACATGAGTATAGTACGATGGCTAAGAAAAATATTGAAGGGTGAGGGTGAGATGGAGAAAGTGAGGCCTGTTAGAAATGAAGAGAACCATGAATGTACTTTTCTTGAGATGACAATTTCTGAAAGCCTATTTAGGACTCCTTTTACTAAGCTGCGCTAGTGTTTTTAGCGCGCACTGCAGATTAGCGTGTGCTAATCCCTGTGCTATGCAGAAAAACTAATGCCAGCTCAATGGAGGTGTTAGCGTCGTGCGCACACGGCATTGTAGCATGTGCTAAGTGTGTGCTAAAACCGCTAGCGCAGCTTAGTAAAAGGAGCCTTTAGTGAAAGATTATGGTCACAAGATTGAATGTGGTACAATCAGGGCAATGTTTTCAGTCTTGAAAATCAAATGAAGGTCATTGATTACTGTTTCAGTTCTAGGACCATTATGGAAACCAGCTTGATGTGTGTGGAGAATGTGGGTTGCCTCAATGTGTCACATTAATTGTGTAAAATAGCCTTTTTTGTTAATTTTGAAGTGAAGCAAAGATTTGAAACAGGGCAGAAACTGGAACAGTGAGATGGATCCAGGTTGGTAGACATGGGAGTATCTTTTTTTAAATTGCTGTTTGACATCAGACATGTCTTCACCCCTGACAGCACCAACCCAACCTGTGACCTCCCACAACAGATCCACCGTTCTGATCTTCCTAAAATGTCCAGCCTTCCAATCCACCTAACATATCCACCCTTCTGATTGCTCTCAATATCCAGACACTTTCTAATCCCCCTTAGACAAGGATCCCCTGCTTCCTTGATCCTACTCCTAGCTCTAATCAGAGTCCCTGGTGTCTATAGGGGAGGATGAACAAACTCCAGTCATTCTTGTTTTCATAGTAATTGCTGTAAGTCAAACTTTGTAACCACCTTTGATCTCATCTGCAGACTTTTAAGCAAACTTAGCAAACTGTCTGAAGAGATATTTTTAATAAATCTTTTTTGTTTTCTTCCCATTTACAGAGTTCAAAATGGCACCTACAACCCATAGTAGTATCTCTTATTTGGCTGCCTGCCTCCTATCAGTAGTACTATGAGACTATCACTAGGAGTAGTGGACACCATTTTGAAACTGGAATTTCAATGGAGCAAAAGTGATTGGGACTCACTCCTGCTGCCCACTAGTCATCAGGGGTTGAGATCTAGGATAGAGATTTCTTCTCAAATGGGAAAGATCAGAAGGGGTTTGGATGATGGGGGAAGGGCAGTTGAAAGCATGGATATGGGGAGTGGGGATGAGAAGGGGGGGTTACCCTTCATCTTTACACATGCCTTTCCAGCAGGCATTTAGTCATCCCTCAAGGCAGGTATAAATGAGAGCATGGCTATTTTTTCATATCCATATGTATTCCTCTTGTAAAATGTTAGTATATTTGGCCTGCTCAGACTACCCCTTCTATACCTTGACCATGCACCCTTGCTATGTAGATGTAATTACCTTCTCATATGTGTAAAGCTCTCTTTCTAAAATGGATTTTACATGTAAATGCTAACCTATATGCATAAAAACTTCTATTTACACATATAAGGGCCTTAGGATCCTAACTAAAGTGTTTTGCAGTGAAAATCAGTGCTAAATTTCTAGCTATTTTCCTTGCCCTCAATCCACCTTTATTACCATCCACTTTCTAGGCTCCTAATGAGCTTAGTGAAAATAGGAGCATACATTTAGAAACTCAATCTTGGTAAATTTTCACAGTGATCAGTGTAGGGGCCTTACTTTCATTTAGGAGCCTAAACTCTGAATATCAGTCTTGACTTGTATTCAGATGATCACATGAAAAACAAGCTTATGCATCAGTACCTCACCTAGGGGTTCATGAGAATAATTTGTATAAACTGCATTATGCCACTGTAGGCGTTTACATTTATCCTTTTGTATGGGTCATGGCAACTAGCAGGGAAGAAATACTCCACAGAATAGCACTTGGTCGCTCTTCAATGAAGGCTCTCGACAAAATATTCAAAGGCAAGGAATAACACTCCAAACGAAGAACAGACATGTCCACACACTCATTTCTCAGTGGTCAATTACAGATGCAAAATCTGGATACTATAGAACTAAAACAAAAACAAAAAAATAATTCAAAATTCTACAACCAACAATTGCAAAATTCAAAACAAAAATGGAATTCAAAATCAATAAATTGGTATGTCCTCAATTGTCTAACATTTTCAAAAGTTAAGTCCTGAAATAATTCAATGAGTGGTTGGATGATCTGTGGAAAGGAGGAAAGACCTCAGACCATATGTTCGTGTCACATACCAGCCAAATGGCCAATACGAACAAAGATTTTAATCTCCGGTCTTCCTCCACCACCTCTTATGTAATGTGCAAAATCAGCAATATACTTGTATTTCAAGCGTTTAAATAATACAAAATATAAAAGGCCACTTATCTTGGTGGTATCAAACAAATTGTTCTAAGAACTGATTTTGATGGGTCCGTTTCACCATGTCTTCTTCAGAGAATCAGAACGAACATCTTAATCCCTAAAAAATAATACAAGAAATACACAAAACACATATGTCACCATAATATACATTCACTCAACCTCATAATTACACTACAGACAACCAAACCCATACCGCTAAAATGACTTCAACTTTTCAGCGAACTAAAAAAAAAAAAAAAATGTTTGTCATTAATGATCTAACAGTGGAAAAATCTGTTCCACCCTAATGGGTCTACAAGAGACTGTCATGAAAATGATCTCATCAGCACAAACACTGAAAATATGTACTCTATACCAAATGGATTTACTGCTGACACCCAAACCATCAGCTTTCACAAACTCTAAGCACACAATACCGCATACTTACAAACAAAACCACAATACTGTGTCTCGAGAAGCTTAATCAGCCTTTGCTGTCCTGTAAAAATGCCTGAATAATGGCGTTTACAAGACTGCCCCAAACTTAAAGCCTGCCACGCTCCCATATCTTTGACAATGAGGCTTGAATCGGTTGGCTCACAACCTATGAGGACTGCTAGAAGAACTACCAAATCAATTTTGGAAGAGATCAAACCAGCTATGCCACTAGAAGACCAAATGATGAAGTTACAACTGTCTTATTTTGGTCACACAGTCAGAAGAGAAAGATCATTGGAGAAGTTCATCATATTTGGAAAGATCAAAGGAACCAGGCAAAGAGGGTGACCTGCAATCAGATGGCTGGACACAATTGAAAACAACCATGGGGATGACGCTGGAGGACTTCACCGGAGTAGCAAAAACTGATTTCTTTTTAGATCTGTAATTCATCCAGTTGCTAGGACTCGAACACGAGTCAATGGCTCCTAACAACAATGGGTTAGGAGCCAGATTCATCTTTAGTGATCCATAAAGTAGACAAAGGAAGTGCCATAGTGTTGTAAGTTGCTCAGGATTATAAATAAATTATAAATCTGAAGCATATCATTAATACATAAGAACATAAGAAGTTGCCTCCGCTGAGGCAGACCAGAGGTCCATCTCGCCCAGCGGTCCGCTCCCGCGGCGGCCCATCAGGCCTATTGCCTGAGCAGTGGTCCCTGACTATTTCTATAACCTAACTCTACTCCTATCCCTATAACCTACCTCTACTCCTATCTGTACCCCTCAATCCCTTTGTTCTCTAGGAACCTATCCAAACTTTCTTTGAAGCCCTGTAATGTGCTCCTGTCTACCACAGCCTCCGGAACCGCATTCCATGTATCCACCACCCTCTGGGTGAAAAAGAACTTCCTAGCGTTTGTTCTAAACCTGTCCCCTTTCAATTTCTCCGAGTGCCCCCTTGTACTTGTGGTTCCCCATAATTTGAAAATCTGTCCCTGTCTACTTTTTCTATGCCCTTCAGGATCTTGAAGGTTTCTATCATGTCTCCTCTAAGTCTCCGCTTCTCCAGGGAGAACAGCCCCAACTTTTTTAGTCTGTCAGTATATGAGAGATTTTCCATACCCTTTATCAGCTTAGTTGCTCTTCTCTGGACTCCCTCAAGTACTGCCATGTCCTTCTTGAGGTACGGCGACCAGTACTGGACACAGTATTCCAGATGCGGGCGCATCATTGCACAATACAGTGGCAGGATGACTTCCTTCGTCCTTCGTGATACCTTTTTTAATGATACCCAACATTTTGTTTGCTTTCCTTGAGGCTGTGGCGCACTGTGCCGACGCCTTCAATGTTGTGTCTACCATCACTCCCAGGTCTCTTTCAAGGTTACTTACCCCTAGCAGTGATCCCCCCCATTTTGTAAGTGAACACCGGTTCTTTTTCCCTACATGCATGATCTTGCATTTCCCTATGTTGAAGCTCATTTGCCACTTTTTGGCCCACTCTTCCAGTGTCGTCAGATCCTTTTGGAGATCTTCGCAGTCTGCCGTGGTTTTAACCCTGCTGTATAGTTTGGTGTCATCCGCAAATTTAATGACTTCACATTTTGTTCCCGCCTCCAGGTTGTTAATGAATATATTGAACAGGAGCGGTCCCAGCACCGACCCCTGCGGAACTCCGCTCGTGACCCATTGCCAGTCTGAGTAATGGCCCTTTACTCCAACCCTCTGTTTCCTGTCTGCCAGCCAGTTTTTGATCCATCGGTGGACCTCCCCTTGCACCCCGTGGTTCCATAGCTTCTTAAGCAGTCTTTCGTGTGGTACCTTGTCGAAGGCTTTTTGGAAGTCAAGGTAAATGATGTCTATGGATTCCCCTTTATCCACCTGGCTGTTTACCTCCTCAAAGAAGTACAATAAGTTTCCGAGGCATGACCTACCCTTGCAGAAGCCATGCTTCTCGACTTTAGCTGTCCATTGTTTTCGATGTTTTCACAGATGCTGTCCTTAATCAGCGCTTCCATCATCTTTCCCGGGATCGAGGTCAAGCTCACCGGCCTGTAGTTTCCTGGGTCACCCCTTGAACCTTTCTTGAAGATGGGCGTGACATTTGCTATTTTCCAGTTCTCCGGGATCTCTCCAGTTTTTAACGATAGGTTGCATATTTGTCGAAGTGGCTTTGCTATTTCGTTCCTTAGTTCCTTGAGTATCCTTGGGTGAATGCCGTCTGGACCTGGCGATTTGTCGCTCTTTAGCCTGTCTATCTGCCTGAGGACATTCTCTTGGCTTACCTCTAGTTGGACCAGCTTATCATCCTGATCTCCATTTACGATCTCTTCGGGTTCCGGAATGTTGGTTGTGTCTTCCCTTGTGAAGACTGACGTGAAGAACTCATTTAACTTGTCAGCTATCTCTTTTTCCTCTTTTACCACTCCCTTTCTGTCTCCATCATCCAAGGGTCCCACTTCCTCCCTTGCTGGTTGCTTCCCCTTAACGTACCTGAAGAATGATTTGAAGTTTGTTGCTTCCCCCGCAAGTCTCTCTTCATATTCTCTTTTTGCTTTCCTAACCACTCGGTGACACTCCCTTTGGTGTTCTTTGTGCTCCTTTTGGTTGTCCTTTTTCCATTTTTTGAACGATGCTTTCTTGTCACTTATTGCCTTTTTCACTGCATTTGTTATCCACACTGGGTTTTTTGTTCTATTTTTTTTGCACCCTTTCCTGAACTTGGGGACGCACAGGTTCTGTGCTTCGTGCACAGTGCCCTTGAGTAGGGTCCAGGCTTTTTCTACGGACTCCATCTTCCTTGTGTTGCTGTTGAGTTTCTTTCCCACCATTTTCCTCATGGCATCATAATTCCCTTTTTTGAAGTTGAGTGCCGTCGTTGTGGTTCTTTTCACCTTTGATAATCCAATTTCTAGCCTGCACTGGATCGTATTGTGTTCGCTGTTTCCTAGTACCGCCACCTCCTTTGCGGGTCCCCCTAGTCCGTTGAAGATTAGGTCAAGAGTGGCATCTCCCCGTGTTGGTTCCGTGACCAGCTGTTCCATGAAACAGTCCCTCGTGACCTCCAGGAATTTGGTCTCCCTCGTCCAGTTTGAGTGCCCGATATTCCAGTCTATCCCAGGGTAGTTGAAGTCCCCCATCACCACCACACTTCCGCTTTTGCATACCTGCCTCAGTTCAGCCTCCAGGTCCTGGTCGATTTCTTCCGGTTGTCCAGGTGGGCGATAGTACAGACCCAATTTTATGTCTGCTCCAATTCCTCCAGTTACGCTACATTGAAATGGACATTGATCCCTTGGGCCAAGTAGTTGCCCTGAAAATGTCATCTGGATGAAACGCACAAGACTCTGCCCATGACGCAGCAATACTTCTAGATGAATGGGCCATTAGAGAAACCAGTGGCTGCTTGCCACGGGCTATGTAAGACTCGGAATATGTGAGTGAGCACATATTTTGTTGGATTTCTGGGGTTGGAGAGGTTTGCCTGTGAAGGACAGTTCATGTTTTGTGGGGGGTTTTCTGACCTACGATTAGTGTGGGCTTGTTATTTTACAGTTGTGCTGGTTATTAGCAGTGTCCTATTCACACTGAGGTCTATTTCTCCACTTTTATATCAGTCTGTTTTGATTGATATTTGTGACTGCGGGCTTCCTCTCCTCTGGCCAACCTCCTTATGAGGTGTGTAAATATACGTCCTCTTTTACAAAGCCGCGCTAACGGCCCTGAAGCCTATAGAGATTTAAAGGGCTTCGGGGCTGTTGCTGCGTGGCTTTGTAAAAGAGGCTGATAGTGTATTTAGCTGCAATAATAAACTTAGTATTTATTATATGTGTATATATGTAGGACAATTTATTTGGTATAAATGTGTGCATATAATTGGATGATCAATGTGCTAGTAACATAAGTAGGATGATTGATTATGGCATAATCATGCCAGTATTAATATCTGTATTGTAACATTGCCACAGAGCTGTGTGTATTTTGGTATAGAGTCCATGTATTGTAACACCTTATAGAAGCTCTTTGTAACTCTGTATGTTGTTGATGTTAGGTGCCATCAACTTGTGCTCGAGTCCTAGCGACTTGATGAATTGCAGATCTAAAAAGAAAACAGTTTTGTGCTAGTCTGGAAAGGTCCTCCAGCGTCATCCCAATGGTTGTTTTCAATATGTCCAGCCATCTGATTGCCTGGTTCCTTTGATCTCCCAAACTCTGTAAAGAGCCCATGTATTGTAAAACCTCGCAGAAGGTCTTTGTAACTCTATATGGTAACATTTCTATAGAAGCTCATGTAAACCACTCTGAATTGACTCCCTAATCATTAGTAGCAATATAGAAGCTCTCAATAAACATAAATATATGTCATCCCCTTGGTCCTTGGGTGTTGTTCATGGCAAAATTTCTCATCTTTGTTCAAAATCCTCTCTCTTAATATAGTCCCTAGTTCCTTGAATGGATCTCAGCATAAGGAGTAATTTCATAACAGGGTATCTAAAAAAATATTCCAAAAAGTACCTACTATATATACTCGAATATAAACTGGGATATTTGGGCCAAAAAATTGGTCCAAAATGGGGGTCCTGGTTTATATTCGGGTCAATGCCTCCTTCCAGAATTTTTTAAGGCTGCTACCGCCAGGTTCTGCCCCCCTCCTTCTCCCTGCCCTATCATACCTCTGCTGATCCCTGGTGGAAGTGCAGCGGGTCCTCTGCCAATCGCTGGTGAACAGGGCCAGATTAACGGCTAGGCCCAGGAGGCACGTGCCTAGGGCCAGAAATTGTGAGGGGGGCCCACTCACCGTCACCTTTCCAATTTTTTTTTTTTTACAGCCATAGAAACATAAACATAGAGTATGACGGCAGAAAAGGGCCGTTGGCCCAACAAGTCTGCCCACTCAAGAACCCTCCCTCCATGACAGCAAGATCATGACAGCAAGATCAGGCCCTCCTCCAATGTCAGCAAGATTGGCCCCCATCCGATGACAGCAAGATCGGGCCCCTCTCCAATGACAGCAAGATCGGGCCCCCCTCCCATGACAGCAAGATCAGACCTCCCCCCCCCCGATAACAGCAAGATCAGACCTCCCCCCGATAACAGAAAAATTGGGCCCCCCCTGATGACAGCAAGATCGGGCCCCACCACGGCATCGACAGCAAGATCAGCCACAGCACCTGCAAGCGTTGCTCAGCCCAAAGCTTCGCCTCTGATGCAGCTTCCTGTTTCTGCCGTGGCAGTTCGCATTAGAGGGAAGCTTTGGGCTGAGCACCACTTGCAGGTGCTGTGGCTGATCTTGTCATCCGCTGGCTGTACAAGTATTCTTCGCTGCTTCTATGGAATGGAAGCGGGAGCCTCCGCAGCAGGTGAGCGCCGTGGGAGGGGCAGCTCTGGGATGCTTGAAGAGAGAGTTCTGGGTAGGGGGGGTTTGCTGCAGGTGTTTGGCACAGTGGGGAAGGAGGCAGAGGAGTAGCTGATGGCACGAAGGGTGCCACAAACTGCAGCCTCTCCGAGAAGTCCATAGAGGAGGTGATGGGCCTGGATGCAGTGGGGAAGAAGGAGCTGGAGAGGAGTGCGGGCTGCAAGCACCCGAGGAGCTGAGGGGGAGAGGTGGAAGAGCTGAGGTCGGAAACCCTCAAAGGTGGTGGTGGGAAGGGTTACAGGCCGCAAACCCTCCAAACAATAATGAATAATATAGGTGGTGACCCGCGCGAAGGTAAGGGGAAGGGAGGGAGATGGACCTGGGGTGGAGGCTCGGAGTGGGAAAGAGAGAGAGAAAGGGGCAGTTGGGCAGATGATGGAAGTGGGGAGAAGGGAGAGAGAGAAGAGGGCAGACAGATGTCAGTTGAGAGGGGAGAGCAGATGCTGAATGGAAGTGGAGAAGGAGCACACATACTGGATGGAAGGAGGGGAGAAAGAAAAAGGCATATGCTGGATGGGGGAAGAAGAGAGTTAGTGAGATAGTGGAGAGGTGAAGGAAAGGGGTGGCAATCTGTGGGTAGGCACAATGAAAAGAGTGAAACTGAGGACTGAATAGTAAGAGAGAATTTAGACAGAAGAAGAAAATAGAGAAGAGAAAGATGCCAGAGCATGGGGGGAAAAGGGGAAGGAGATAGAAATATCAGATCTGAGTGGAGGAAATGAGAAGAGAGAGGGAAATGGAAGGAGAGAGATGCCAGTCCATGAGGGGAACAGAGGGAAGAAAATGGATGCCAGACCAAGGGGGCAGGGGGAGGGCAGGAGGAGAAATGGAAGGGAGTTGGCAGACTGTTTCTAGAAGGGGCAGACAGTGGATGGAAGGAAGACAATGACAAGATGAGGAAAGCAGAAACTGGGAGACAAAGGTTGTTAGGTGCCATCAACTCGTGCTCGAGTCCTAGTCCAATGTTAGAAGAATATTGGAGAAGAGCAAAGAACACCAAAACCCTCTATATCTTTGCTTCATCGACTACAGCAAAGTTTTTGACTGTGTGGATTACAATAAACTATGGAGAACTCTAGTACAAATGGGAATACCCAAACACATAATTCAGCTGATAGAGAGCCTATATGAAAATCATGAAGACAAAGGTAGAAAAAAAAATTATATTTTTAATTTTTTATAGGATAAAGTAGTATTGTAGCTGTGTTGATAAATGTTTATAAATAGAAAATGGAAATACGGTGATCATTTTATTGGACTAATTTTAATACATTTTTGACTAACTTATAGAGGCCAAATTCTCCTTCCTCAGGTCAGGACAGGATACTGTAACAGCCGTATACTTTACTGACCTAAAGAAAGAGGGTTTGAACTCTGAAACCTAAATTAAAAAAGTATTAGTCCAATAAAATTATATCTTATTTTCCATTTTTTGTTTTATTTGTTAATTTGTAAAGTGATTTGAATCTCCTTATTGTCTGCTGATCTTCTTTTGTTCCATGTTGGATTCTTTGGTGGACCGCTTGCCTTGTTGTTTTGTTACAAATTAGCATATATAGAGTGGAATGTACCAGAGGAGTTACAGATTTGGTTGTTTATACATATGGGTTAAAGTTGGATGACAGGGTGAGACAGTTGAGACGAGTTACAAACTTGGTTATTAATAGACTTATGTTTTAGATAGTATTACTACTTTACAATGCATTTGAACACTTTTATATACGTATGGAAAGGGTTCAGAGTTAAAATCCTGGGCAAGTAGGTGGAAAGGGAAGGAAGGGGGAATTTGTTCAGAGATGTTTTTGCATAAAACTAAAACTGTACACTGGTATGGTAATCTTTGTTGTTTGTTTTGAATTTTATAATAAAAGAAAAAAGTAAATGCAAGTGGAAATAAAGAAGTAAATAAGAAAACAGCTAAATAAATGGCGGTGGGGTGGGCGGGACAGAGCTGGGGAGTCCAGTGTACTTGTGTGTCTAGGGGCCCTCGAAGAATTAATCCTGCCCTGCTGGTGGAGGTGCAGCGGGCAGGAGCAAGCTTTCCAAACTCCTGCCCCGCTGCTAACCGGCTGTGTGATCCAATTTTTGCGAGAATTCGCGGGAGCCAGTAAAGAAGCCACTCAGCGCCAAGAAGCAGTGCCAAATCATGCTGCTGCTTGTGCCGCTCAGATGAAGAAATTAGATTGCGCAGCCAGTTAGCAGCGGGGCAGGAGTTTGGAAAGCTTGCTCCTGCCCGCTGCACCTCTACTAGCGATCAGCAGAGGACCCGCTGCACCTCCACCAGGGATCGGCAGATGTATGAAGATAGAGCGGGGGGGGGGGGGGCAGACAGAAGGCAGAGTCTGGGAGGGAGAGTACAGAGTCTGACAGAGGAAGGAAGGAAGGGTGCTGGGTGCAGAGCCTGACAGGAGAAGGAAGAAATGAAGGGTGCTGGGTGCAAAGCCTGACAGGGGAGGGAAGGAAGGAAGGAAGGGTGCTGGGTGCAGAGCCTGAAAGGGGAGGGGAGGAAGGAAGGGTGCTGGGTGTGTGCCTGACAGGGGAGGGATGGAGGGAAGGGGGCTGGGTGCAGAGCTTGACAGGGAGGGGGCTAGGTGCAGAGCCTGACAGGGGAGGACACTTGAATATTGAGCTGCCCGACATATTCGAGCCAACCATTTTCCTCCTTTTGAGGGGGAAAAAGTGGGTCTCAACTTAAATTCGGATCGACTTATATTCGAGTATATATGGTAGTTTATGCACATGTTCTGAAGGGAACAGATACCTATGTGCCTGTATAAAATAGACTCCAACAATTCCTCCCAGTAGTGCCTGAATCCTTTTGCATGTATTTATATCTGCTTCTAAGGTCTAAATGTGTGTGGGTCCTCTGTGAGGGTAACTACTTATTTAGTCTTCCTTTGAAAATTAGCTTTGGCAAAGTCTATGAGTGAAAGTCTGTGCTGGAATTTGAAACTCAAATCCTCACATGTGCTTTCCCTTCCCTCAATCTCTCCCACTCTGGGGAATGCCTTTCTGATACGTGGTGTCTAAATTTTCATCCCCAGGTAATTACTTGGGTAAATCACTTTGAAAATGGACCTTTATGGTTCATAAAACCAAGCAAAATGACAGGTTCAGGAATAGATGGCTGTTCTGTCCCTTGCAATGTTGTCACCTATAATCCTGCTTGAAGCTGAGCATTATTACTGAAAAACATATTTTCACTACTTAGAGGGGAATTATGAGTAAATCTTGCATGGCAGCTATAAGAGGTTTGCGTTGATGGAAATCTGATTGTACTAAGAAACATGATTTATGATGCACTTGGTAAACATGTATGATGAATACATTATTGTTTTGAAAATAGAATAGCAAGAAAAAACAATGTCCGTATAATTCATTTTGCCATGTGGATAACAAAATCATTGGCAGCGAATAGGTTAAAAATATCTTTCTTCAAGTCAGCTCTTCAGAATGTTTATTTTACTAATATAGTTGGGTATGAGACATTTGGCTATTACTGGGGAGAGCTGCTGCAAATTTGTGCTCAGAGTTTGGGGTTTTCCTGCCTGCTGAAGAGATTCATTCCATGTGGATTGTGGGCTTTCTGCTACAAATGTGAGACACAAGCGCTTCCCCTCATCCCTTTGAGGGGCTTGGTGTGACAGGATGACTAAATAAAGCTCCTTTGTTGCAGGGAGTCTGAACTATGCAGAGCACAGAATCATGAAAGGAGGAATAGGAAATAGTGGTTGGGT
This sequence comes from Geotrypetes seraphini, assembly GCF_902459505.1. Taxonomy (NCBI): domain Eukaryota; kingdom Metazoa; phylum Chordata; class Amphibia; order Gymnophiona; family Dermophiidae; genus Geotrypetes; species Geotrypetes seraphini. The sequence goes on along the minus strand of NC_047088.1, from coordinate 141,380,585 downwards.
AGGAATACAAAGTAATTATTAATTTAAGTTCCCTCCTTTTTGTAGAACCTTCAGAATGGTGATCTCATGCTAGGTGAGCAATAGTTCCACAGAAAGGAGAACAGTCTATATCTGTACACCCACATGATCTGGGATTGGCAGTCAAGGCTACGCCCAAATCTTCTGGGTAAGCAGCATAATTGATGGGCTGAAAAAAAAAAAAAAAGAACCATCTTGAACCTGTCAGCCTTAGAAAGCTAACCTTTATTTTATCATTTTCATCCATGTAAGTAGCCTTCATCTCACCATGCTATCCTGCAGGCAAATGTCTTCTTGACCAACATCAATCATGCAAAGGGACTATGTGTTATAGCGTGCCTGTATCTTACAATTACAGAACAGCAGTTATTCTTGCAGTTCAGCTGAAGGAACAGTTATCAACACAGAAAATGTAGATTTTGACTACAAAGTACAGAAGTGAAAGGAAATGTTTGAGGTAATGTGAACCCTGCACTCTAAACCACTTGACCATAACACTAGTTTATGAAAAACAGAACTGTCTCTATGAACATTCTGTTTCTGGTTTGCATATGTGTATCTCTCTTCTCTTATCTATCCCCACACTCCCCCTCCCCCTGCCACCCCACTCATCAAATAAGTCTCTCTTATCTAGAGAATGACACAGGGACACATTTTTCCCCGTCCCCGCAGGAACTCATTTTCCCATCCTGTCCTAGCGAGCTCTTTTCCTGTCCCTGCACCATTCCTGCAAGCTCTGTCCCCATCTGCACAAGCCTCAAACACTTTAAAATTATAAATGTTCAAGGCTTGTGTGGTTAAGGTAGAGCTTTTAGGAATGGGATAGAGACCGGGACAGCGACAAAACTCACTGGGATGGAGCGGGAAAACCTAGTTCTTGCAGGGACGGGAATAAATTTGTCCCCATGTCATTCTCTAATCTGTACCCTTCTCCTCTACATCCAACTCCAGACCCCGTCCCTTCTACTTTGCTGCACTGTATGCCTGGAACAAACTGCCTGACTCGATACATTAAGCTCTGTCTCTGGCAGTATTCAAATCCAGATTCAAAAGCCCACTTCTTCGAAGATGCTTTCTTTTCCAAACTCCAACCCACCTTTTAAGCACCAATTTCTGTCTTATCATTCCCTCTGTAATTTCCCCACCTGAGCACAGTGCATTGACGCACCTTCTTGTCCAGTTTGTCTGTACTGACTAGATTGTAAGTTCTATTGAGCAGGGACTGTCTCTTATTCTGATTTTAGAAAATCACTAAAGACTACAAATTATTCAAAATACAGCCGTTAAGTTAATCCACAATGCAAAGAAATATGACCACGTCACACCCTTACTGATCGACTCCCATTGGCTTCCTATAAGCCATCGCATCACCTTTAAGGTGCTACTTTTAGTATTTAAAACATTAATCTTCAATGAACTCCAATATATAACCAGAATGCTAATCTCTCAATCTCTTCAGTTGACCTCCCAGAACCTCTTAGCTATCCCATCTCTAAAAATAGTAGGCACAAGAAGATATGTTTTCTGTAATGGGTCCTCAATTGTGGAACTCATTACCTCAGCACATTAAAGACGAAAAGGAACTTATTTCTTTTAAAAAATCCTTAAAAACTTATCTTTTTAAGGATGCTTTTAATATTTAAATTTTAGACATGATATAATGTTTCAGGCTTTTTAAATTCCTCCCTTCCCTTTTGTTTTATCCTTCTTTGTTTATTCCCTCAAAGAAAGAATTGTAACTTTTCCCCCCTTTCCTACCCGCTCCATGTTTGTTTTAATTGTAAGATTTATCTTACTTTGTAAGTTTTTTTTTTTTCTGTAACCTATTTTCTATTTATACGATTGTACATCGCTTAGCAAATTGATTAAACGATTAATCAAATACCAATAAACTTTGAACTTTGAACTTTGTTTGACAGATTTACATCTTAGTTGTGGTACTGTTTAACTTCTCCTTGCCTTTTAACTTTTTAACTGATGCATTCCATTTTTTTGACCTTTTTAATATGTACTTTATATATATTGATTGTATGTGTTTTTTACTTTGTTGTGAACCACTTTGAACTTTTGGAATAGCGGTATACAAAAAAATAAATTATTATTATTATTTCATATTTGATAAAAATGCTTTTTTCAAAGATTACAAAGTGATGAACAATAAATAATTTTTAAATGAGGGAGACATACAATATAGGGATAGACAGATGTACACTTCGTAGGGAAATCAGGGAATAACTACAATTTGATATAGGAAAGAGAACAAATAAGGATAAAACAATATGTCAGTTATATTAGTTCATATTAGATCAGTACTGCCTACTTCAATTGGGAATAGTAACTCGGTTTAAGAGGCTAACTCTTTTTTTAATATCTTTATTCATTTTAAAGCAATAAAAAAAAAAGTGCAACATATTTTACAGACATTTTACACTTTAACAGCACTTAAAATCAGTCAAAATTATATTCTATGACAAATACATATATCACCACCCCCCGGCCAACATATCCAAAAATTGCATTCTAAATTTAAAAAATATCTTCCCACCCCCTCCCAACCACCACCCTGGACATGTATTATCAAAGGGGAAAATCAACAATCACTCCTTACAGAATTTTGTCAATGGCTCCCAAATATCCATATACTTCCTATAATATCCCTGTTCCATTTTAAAAGTGTAACACAGAGATTCCCACCAAAACGTATAATTTAACCGATCCCAGTTCCTCAAAATAAGTTGTATGGCAACCCCTGTCATTATAAAAAGAAGTTTGTTATTCTATTCTCTATTTTATTTCTTCATTACTCTACTAATTGTCATTTTTCCAGGTACTTTAGTTAGATTGTGAGCCTTCGGGACAGTAAGGGAATTTCTAAGTACCTATTTTACTTATAATTTTAATGCACCCTATTGTCTATTTTTCTGTAAACCGCTTAGAATCCTAACGGAGTTTAGCGGTATATAAGAAATAAATTACAAATTACAATTACATTACATTCCGAGCAGATATTTGGCTTTTAGCCCTCATTAACGTAACAAATAGGATGGTATCGTATGCCAATGCTACTGGATTTTCCAATATTTTGTTCACTTGATCCCAGATATCAGATTTGGTTACCGATGGTATAATAGTTTTGTTTAAGAGGCTAACTAATTAATTAAAAGCGTCTCTATACAAGAAACTTTTTAGTTTTGATTTAAATTTTTCGAGGTTCTTTTCTTCTCATCCCTGAGCTGGTAATAGGTTCCACGTTTGAGGAGCGGTGACTGAGAAGAGTGTGGTACATCTGGTATTTATGATTCATAGGGATGGAATAGTAAATATATTTTTATCCTCGGATCGTAAGGAGTGGAATGGAGAATACGGAATAATGACTCAGTCTAGGAATAGTGGTTTGATATACAGTGCTACATACGTCTAGTAGCGCTATAGAAATTATTAGTAGTAATAATAAAAATGTATGAGTCCCAGGACTCCCTGGCTGTAATTACAGAAGTTCAAGAGATGAACCAGCTAATGATTATCATGCAGTTCTGATGGAAATGTACTTCAGTGCCAGCAAGAACACGTCTTGGTGATAAGTGAGAATTTCCAGTAATTTTCGTGATAATCAGGCAAACCCCATCAGACAAGCCTGTAGGCAACAGGTGAAGTCATGAAGAAGAAGAACCTAGTAGGGATTGCTGAGATCATTGTTACTCTTCATTTCTGACAGTCTAAAAATATTCTTCAGTAGTCAATTAAGAAATTCTATTTCTGAAGGCACACATATGCAATCCAAGTGTCTTACTACAATGATTTCTTTATCATCATGCAGGCACATTTGCAAGGGTAGATTTAATTAAATGATCTCTCAGCAAGTGCCTGGCCTACTGCTGGGGAGCCACAGAGCTGCCTCCTTTGAGCTCTTGCAAGCACTGCATTTCATCACAGGTTTCCTGGAGCTGCATACTGAACTCGGGTGGGTGCTGCAAGCCTGCAGCACTGATATCAGGGATGTCTATGACAGCTTCTTGCAGCACTACAGGTCTGCAGTACAGCTGGAAAATCTGCAGTGCTAAAATTTTTAGCTTTACTTCATGGTTTTTCACATTTAAAAAAAATGGAACTGAGACTCCCTTTCATAGTATAGATAAATGGCCTCTTTTACAAAGCCACGCTAGCGGCTGCTGCATGGCAACAGCCCCGAAGCCCTTTAAATCTCTATGGGCTTCGGGGCTGTTAGCGCAGCGCACCGCTAGCGCGGCTTTGTAAAAGAGGCCGAAAGTGTTGAATTCTGAGTGTATTTGGAAAATCAGCATAGTCATTGGGACATGAATCTCAAGAAAATAGACTACTAATTTAGAAGGTGGTGGAGAAAAATGACAGGATCCTATGTTGTTTTGCAAGAATATCTAATCTAATCAATCTAATGTAGTCTTATATTCCGCTATTTTTCAATTAAGATTCAGAGCGGATTACAAGAAGAACCCTATATTAAGGGGAGCACATATACAGTACTTAAAAATTATTGCACAAAGATAAAATATCAAGAAAAACATTTATCAAAAAAGTAGGTCTTTAAAATTTTATGAAAAATAATATACAAATTCAGGAAGACTGCTCCATGTCTGAACTGCCTGAGAAGAAAATGATTGCACCAGCTGACTCTTCCTAATTGCTCTAAAAACAATTGGAAACTAAAGTTTAAAGCTATAGTTACTCCGTATAGCAGGGGTGTCAAACTCAGTCACATATGGGGCCAAAATCTAAAACACAGGCTAAGTCACGGGCCAAATTTTTTATTAAGATACTTAGGGGCCCTTTTATTAAGGTGTGCAAATGATTAGCGCATGCTAAATGCTAAGGCATCCATTATATTCCTATGGGCATCTTAGCATTTAGCACGCATTAAATTGGTTAGCACACCTAAATAAAAGGACCCCTTAGTCTTAGTAGAAGTATAGGGTTACAACCTCTCCAACCCCATTCTGGTTCTGTGGTGTAAACAAAATAAATAAAAAAGACTTTTCCTCTCTGTTTTAGGTCCTTGTTCATGCTTGCTTGCTATCTGACAGGATATACATTTCAAATCTGACATATTGTAATCACAAAATAGAAAATAAAATTATTTTTTCTACCTTTTATTGTCTGGTCATTTTGGTTTTCCATCATCTTGGTCCCAGTTTCTCTTTCTGCTTTTTGTCTATCTTCTACTAATTTTCTTTCCGGTTTTTTTCCCACCCTTCCATCTCCAGATCCAACTTCTTTCCCTTTCTCTTTGTCTTCCCAACTGCCCCCATCCCATCTCTCCTTACTTGCCTCCCTCCCTCCTCCCAGGTCCACCAGTTCCCCCTTCAAGTATCTCTTTCCCTCTTCCTCCACAACACCCCAAGTCCAACTTCTCTCCCTTCAGAACATTGCCCACCATCTATCTATCTCTCTCTTCTCTGTTTCTGGCCCCATAAGCTCTCCCCCCACGTCCAATCTGGCACTGCTTTTAATACCCTCCCCCTTCCTACTTAAAAAAACAAACAAATAAAGAACCAGTTAGTCTAGTAGGCTTCCTCGGCCTAATGTGTCCTCCCCTTTCTCTCTGCGCAATTCAATGTCACTGTCACGCTGAAAAAGTGGCCCACGGCAATGCTCCTGGAACTTCCCCTTCTCACAGCCCGGCATGTCATCCATCCCGCGCCAGTCCGATGTCACCATCATGCTAAAAAATCTGTCGGCCTCAGAAATGATTCAGCAACGTTGTCCACAACTCTCTTTCCTGCTTTCCATTTGCCATGGTCCAACCGGGCAGAAACAGAAAGTTGCGTCATTGGAGACAGACCACGGCAGATAGAAAGCAGGAAGGATAGCTGCGAACAACGTTGCTGAATCACTGCTGAGGCTGGCATCGAACTGGTGCGAGAGGTAAAACATGCTGGGCCGTGAAAAGGGGACCCAGCAGCGGCAATTCTTATGTTCTTAACCTTTTCAGATGCTCCACAGTAAATAGAATTGCAGTAATCCAAATATGGAAATAATATCTAATAATGTCATAGGTGTTCATGAATATTCTATCTGGTCTTTCTGAATCTATTCAGCTCTTAAGAAAAAACCCATAGAGAGGCATCTCTGCATAGCTTCTACTTGCCAATTATGGGATCTTTCTCATTTTTATGGCTCCTAAAGTCAAATATGCCATTAGTGGGGATGCAACTAAAGTCACACTATGTAATGTCATCTGCAGCTGACCTATTTCCATGAGCTTGGAATGCAGCCAGTGACATTCTTTGCTCTTTATTGTTTCTAGAGCTATATCCCCACCACTGAAGAAGGTGACAAAAGGAGACATCACCGAAGGCCCATCCTGTGGCATTACAGGAAACTGAAGTGTGTGGCACAGTGGTTAAAGCTATAGCCTCAGCACCCTGAGGTTGTGGGTTCAAACCCATGCTGCTCCTTATGACCCTGGGCAAGTCACATAATCCCCCATTGCCCCATTGCATTAGATAGATTGTGAGCCCGCCAGGACAGACAGGTAAAAAATGCTTGAGTACCTGAATAAATTCATGTAAACTATTCTGAGCTTCTTAGGAAGAATAGTATAAATAAATAAAACCATGGGCTCAGAAAGACTATAGGTGATATAGGGCTCCTTTTATCAAGCAGTGGTAGAGTGTTTTACCACAGACCAGCAGGTAAATGCTCTACTAGGCTTTCCCGTACCTGGTGCTGCTGTTCTAGAGATAGGTATGTACTGTTTCATTCAGATTTTGGGGGTGGGGGGAGGGGGAGTGGAAGAGGGTTAGTGATCACTGGCGGAATGTGGGGGATCATAATGTAATCCTTTCAGTGGTCAGCTGGGTACCTTTTTGGCACTTAGATGCTTTTAAAACACATCTAGCCCAGAACGTCTAAGTCTCATCCAGGATATCTAGAAATTATTACTTTAAGATGTCAAAGTCTAAACCCACCTAAAGCCAATCCCATAACATGCCTCCATCACCCACCCTGCAGTTCTAGATGCACAGTGGATATAATGACTCACAAGATATCCAGAAAGATGGTTTCACCCTCTCTCTTTCTTCCCTTTCATTGTACAGCATCCTCATTCCATACTGTCCTGGATTCATCTCCCTCTTTTTCCTCTCTTCACCCCTGCACAGCTTTTCTTTCACTCTCTCTTCAACCCCTATGTACAACATGTCTCCCTCCCTCTCACTGTCCACCATCTCTGATTCCCTCCCTTAATGTAAAGGAAGTGGGGGGGGGGGGGAGGGGGAAAGAAGGAAAGAGGGATCCAGGGTGCATCTCTCCCACCTCCTCTACTGCCACACCCAAGATTTCTCATAAGAACATAAGAAGTTGCCCCCGCTGAGTCAGACCAGAGGTCCATCTTGCTCAGCGGTCCGCTCCCGCGGCGGCCCTTCAGGCCTAGTGCCTGAACAGTGGTCCCTGATTAATTTTGTAACTTATCTCTAATCCCATCCCTATAATCTACCTTTACTCTTATCTGTACCCCTCAATCCCTTTGTCTTCCAAGTACCTATCCAAAGCTTCTTTGAACCCCTGTAGCGTTCTCCTGTTTATCACATCCTCTGGTAGCACGTTCCATGTATCCACCACCCTCTGTGTGAAAAAGAACTTCCTGGCGTTTGTTCTAAACCTCTCCCCTTTCAATTTCTCTGAATGCCCCCTTGTACTTATTGATCCCCTTAATTTGAAAAATCTGTCCCTGTCTATTTTTTCTATGCCCTTCATGATCTTGAAGGTTTCTATCATGTCTCCTCTAAGTCTCCGCTTTTCCAGGGAGAAAAGCCCTAGCTTTTTCAGTCTGTCAGTATATGAGAGGTCCTCCATGCCCTTTATTAGCTTAGTTGCTCTTCTCTGGACCCTCTCAATTACCTCCATGTCCTTCTTGAGGTACGGCGACCAGAACTGAACACAGTACTCCAGGTGCGGGCGCACCATAGCACGATACAGTGGCAGGATGACTTCCTTTGTCCTGGTCGTGATACCCTTCTTAATGATACCCAACATTCTGTTTGCTTTCCTTGAGGCCGTGGCACACTGCGCCGACGCCTTCAATGTTGTGTCTACCATCACTCCCAGGTCTCTTTCAAGGTCTCTCACCCCTAGCGCTGATTCCCCCATTTTGTAAGTGAACATCGGGTTTTTTTTCCCTATATGCATGACCTTGCATTTCCCTATGTTGAAACTCATTTGCCACTTTTTGGCCCATTTTTCCAGTGTTGTCAGATCTTTTTGGAGATCTCGCAGTCCTCGATGTTATTGACCTTGCGATATAGTTTGGTGTCATCCGCAAATTTAATAACCTCACATTTTGTTCCTGCTTCCAGGTCATTAATGAATATATTGAATAGGAGCGGTCCCAGCACCGACCCCTGTGGAACTCCGCTCATGACCCATTGCCAGTCTGAGTAATGTCCCTTTACTCCAACCCTCTGTTTCCTGTCCGCCAGCCAGTTTTTGATCCATCGGTGGGCCTCCCCTTGCACCCCATGGTTCCATAGCTTCCTTAGTAGTCTTTCGTGTGGCACCTTGTCGAAGGCTTTTTGGAAGTCAAGGTAAATGATATCTATGGATTCCCCTTTATCCACCTGGCTGGTTACCCCCTCAAAGAAGTATAATAAGTTTGTGAGGCATGACCTGCCCTTGCAGAAGCCATGCTGGCTCGACTTTAGCTGCCCATAGTTATTGATGTGTTCCCAGATGCTGTCTTTAATCAGTGCTTCCATCATCTTTCCCGGGACCGAAGTCAAGCTCACCGGCCTGTAGTTTCCTGGGTCTCCCCTTGAGCCTTTCTTGAAGATGGGCGTGACATTTGCTATTTTCCAGTCTTCCGGAATCTCTCCAGTTTTTAGGGATAGGTTGCATATTTGTCGAAGTGGCTCAGCTATTTCGTTCCTTAGTTCCTCTATGATCTCCCAGACCCTATGCAGCATCCTTTACCCCTGCCCACCAGCCCCATGCCCAACATTTCTCCTATCACTCTTCTCTATCACCACACCACATCTCTCCTTCCATTCCCTCCACCACCATGGACAACATTCCTCCCTTTTACATCCCTTTCCATCTCTCCCACCCTTCTCTCTCCACCACAACATCCAATATTTCTCTCTCCCTCCTCTCCACCACCATGTCCAACAATTCTTCTTTTCCTCATATGCACCATCTCTATATCCCTCCTGCTCCATGCACCCATGTCCAATTATTTTACCTTTCTCTTCCCTGTCCCACTGGCAGCATCTTTCTTTCTCTCCCTTCCCAACTCCCTCCAGTCCATGCAGCATCTCTTTCCCTCCCTTCCCACATTTCCAGTCCATGCAGCGTCTTTGTTTCCCTTGCAACTCTCCAGTCCGTGCAGCATTTCTGTTTCCCTCCCACCCTCAGCCCATGCAGCATTTCTGTTTGCCTCCCTCACACCCCCCCGAGCCCTTTGCAGTATCTCTGTTTCTCTTCCTTCCACTCCTCCAAAGCCTATTGAAGCATCTCTGTTTTCCTCCCTCCCCCCAAGCCCATTTCAGCATCTCTGTTTCCCTTCCACTCATCTCCCAAGCTCGTCGCAGCATCTCTGTTTCCCTCCCTCCAGTGGCATACCTAACATATGTGACACCCGGGGCCCATCATTTTTTGGCACCCCCCATCTGTCCGAAAAACATGATTTTTAGTAACAAGCCACACATCACACATGAGTACCTAGGAAAAGGCATACATACTATGTATCTTACATACTGCAGTGAGCAGTACAACAGCAATACACCCATTGTAAAACTAAACAAGCCAGACTAGTACAGATCAATCCTACACCGTCAATCCTAACAGAAAACCATGTCTTTCGAACACACAGAACACAGAAAACACCTTCGCCTAGTATGGAATATGTCATCACATACTAACCCCTCCCTCTTTTACAAAACTGTAGTGTGGATTTTAGCCACGGTGGTAACAGCTCTGACGCTTATGGAATTCTGAGCATCAGAACTGCTACCACCATGGCTGGCGCTAAAAAATGCTCCACAGTTTTGTAAAAGGGGGAATAAAATAGAAATACATAGACAAAGGTTAAATTGAACCAGCAAGAAGCTGGACTCTGCCTACAATGCAACACCACAGAAACAGTGACACATGTCTCCTAAAGCAATAAATAAATAGAAAATTTTTGTTCTACCTTTGTCTTCTCTGGTTTCTGCTTTCCTCATCTTCTTGTTACTCTCTTCTTTCCATCCACTGTCTGCCATCTCTATGCCCCTCTATGGCATCTTCTCTCCTTCTATGCCCATTCCAGAAACTGTATGTCTCCCCCTTCCATCTCTCCTTTCACCCCCATTGGTCTGGCATCTCTCTCCTCTCCTTCCCTCTCCCACACCTAAACTAAACTAAACCTTAAGTTTATATACCGCATCATCTCCACAGATGTGGAGCTCGGCACGGTTTACAAGAACTTAAAATATAGGAAGAGAAGGAAAAAAAAAGGTTTACATGAACTTATATATAGAAGAGAAAAGTAAGGGGGAATAATCCCTTTCTTCCCTCATTTTCCTTTCCAATTTATTTTCTGCATCCATCTAGATTACGTTCTTACTACCCTCTCGTCAAATTCATTTTTTACTGTCTACCTACAGCTCGCCACCTCTTTCCCTCACCCCTCCAGTATTTCCCTAACTCAATCCTTATCCCCCATCATGTGCCCTCCTTTTATTTATCCCCCCAGTTCCATCATTTGCCCCTTCTCTCTCCTCACTTCCATCATCTGCCCCTTCTCCCTCCCCCTTCTCTCCACTTCCATCATCTGCCCCTTCTCCCCACTTCCATCATCTGCCCTCTTCTCTCTCCCCTTTCTCCCCACTTCTATCATCTGCCCCCTTCTCTCAATCTCTCCATCCACCACAGGCTCATCTTTCTCCCTTCCTCACCTTTCCGATTTTGGCAACAAGATCGGCAACGCCCCCCTCCCCCCGCAATGACACTTAAGATCGGCAACGGGCCTTCTTCTACCCCCGGCATCAACAGAACTTCAGATTGGCAACACGGTGCTCAGTCAAAAGCGGAAACAGGAAGCTGAGTCAGAGGGAAACTTTTGACGTGAGCACTAGAGAATGACACGGGGAAAAAATCTGTCCCCATCATTGCAACGTCCCCTTCACCACTCTGTCACCGCCATTCCCTTCACCGCCCCGTCACCGTCCCCGCAGCATCCAACTAAGCCTCAGTACTGCAATATTTAGCTTATTCCTTCCTTATAAATCAAAGTTCTGGCTGCTGAACTGGAGAAAGAGATGTTCAGTTGGCAGGGCTTTGTTTATAAATTTTTATCAACACAAGTAATATACTACTTTATCCTGAAGCAAAAAAAAGAATAAAAAGAAAAAGAAATATAATTTTTTTTCTACCTTTGTTGTCTGGTTTCTGCTTTCCTCATCTTCTCATTCAATTCCTTCCATCCACTGTCTCTCTTCTCTCTGCGTCTTCCATTTGCTCTGTTACTGTGCCTCTCCCTTTCTCCCCCCTTCTAAATTGGTCTGGCATCCATCTTCTTCCCTCCTCTCTCCCCCCCCCCCCCATAGAATGGCATATCTGTCTTCTTCCCTTCCAGAATATTCTCTCCACTCTCTGTTCCCCATATGCTTTCAGCGTCCTTCTCCCCCCTCTGTCTTCCCCATGTGCTTTCAGCGTCCGTCTCCCCCCTCTGTCTTCCCCATGTGCTTTCAGCGTCCTTCTCCCCCTCTGTCTTCCCCATGTGCTATCAGTGTCCTTCTCCCCCCTCTGTTTTACCCATTTCCCTTCAGCGTCTTTTCCTCTCCACCCCATCTTTCCTCCCTTTCTCCCTCCTTGCCCCTTACCTTTGTGGTGCTTTCACCCTCCCCCCTCTTACCTTTGTGGCGCTTTCACCCCTCCCAACAGGTCCGGGCCGATAAACCTCCCTGCCCTGTGGCCGGCGATGTCTAAACTGTCTTCTTACGGCAGCCGAAGTGTTGTAGTTGCATATGGCTGCCGTAAAGGTTGTTTCTGATGCAACTTCCGGTTGTGTCAAAGACGACCTTTAAGGCGGCCATATGCAACTACAACACTGTGGCTGCCGTAAGAAGGCAGTTTAGCCATTGCCGGCCACAGGGCAGGGAGGTTTGTAGGCCCGGGCCTAATGGGGGGGGGGGGGGTGAAAGTGCCACGAAAGTAAGGGTGTGTGTGAAAGCGCCACCAAGGAGGGCGGCAGTAAGGAGGGACAGAGCGCGATAGGGACTGGGCCAGCTGTGCACCCCCCTAAGGCTGCACCCGGGGCGGACCGTCCCCCCACCCCCTTGGTACGTCACTGCCTCTCTCTCACCCCCCCCCAAGCCCATTGCAGCACCTCTGTTTTCCTCCTTCTCAGCCCCAAGCCCATTGCAGCATCTCCATCTCCCTCCCTACCACCCCCCAAGCATGTTGCAGCATCTCTGTGTCCCTCCCTCCCATCGACTCCCCAAAACCCACTGCAGCAATTCTGTTTCCTACTGACAGTCATTTCTTCTACATGCTGCCAGGGCTGACCTGGAAGGCTTTCTATCTGACACAAAAAGCATCAGAGGGAAGACTTCTGCGTTAGCTGTCAGCAGCTTATAGAAGGAACTGCTGCTGGAGACGAAAGCTGAGGAGGAGAGAGGCAGGTAGGCAGGCTCCCGTGAAAGCCATGGAGAAACTTCTTCTTCCTTCCCCTTTAGATCCCTGCAAGTCTGGAGGGGATTCCCTTGGGGTCCCTGCTTATTCCACAGGATTCCTGGCAGCCCTGTTCCCGTACAGCATATTCTACTGAACATTTTGGTATCATCCGCAGAGGCAAATCCTACCTGATAGCCCTTCAATAATATTGCTTACAAAATTGTTTAAAAGAACAGGCCCAAGAACTGAACCTTGAGGCACACCATTGATAACAGGTGTCTTCCCTTCCTGAAATCATATCATTTAGGTTTCTATACCCTACTTGTTCCAGAGTTTTCCACTATTCTGTCCTTCTGTAGTGTTTACATTATTTTGTCCTTTCCTAGTGTTTGACTAACAGGTCTGTAGTTTTCTTCTTCTCCTATGTTTCTACACTTTTCAGGTACTACTACATTTGCTCTTCCCTAGTTTCTTGGAACCTCCCATTTCTAGTTCTAAGTTCCAGCCTGCACTCACTCCAGTTTTATAGCGAGCTATATTCAGAAACAAATAGAAGGTACATATGTATTTGTGTTAATGGGTGTGTGGATACATATCTGTGAATTGAGGGGAGGATGGAAGTGATTACCTATAGCTTTGTAAACTCCAAAGTATCTTTCTTTGAATATTTCCTAAGTATCAGCTTTTATAATAGTTTCAGTTCTGTTTTCTCTATTATATGTTCATTAGAAACAAACCGGTCAATATTCAGAGCTATTTGGTCAGCCAGGAATGACTCCTGGCCAGCCAAATAGCATATAGCCACTGATAATGGGAGATAGCTGATATCCTGTATCCTGCATTGGCTGATGACCAATTATGTCACTTGTCATAGCCAGTCACTGCTAATATTCAGTGGCTGGCTGACTAAGGCTAGCAGAAAGATAAACCCGCCTAAAAAGCAAGTCTCTCTTTGGCCTTTAGGCCTTAGCCAGACATCACTGAATATCAGCTTGGCCAGCTAAGACTGTGGCAGTGAACCTCGATGTAGATATGGCCCCTCGATGTGAACCAGTGGCCGGATATGGTCCCAGCATTGAATATCCAGGATCGTGGACCATGGGAGATAGCCAGGCTGCCTCCCATGGTCTCAATATTGGGTCCAAAGGGTTTTGGAGATATTAACCTACTGTGGGACCCATTTACTAAAGTGCAGAAAGTTTTTGCATTTACTGCATCATAACCTTTGGAGTTAAGGTGTGGTAAGTACAAAGCCTATGTAGGAAATGTTGGGTATGTGCCTAACATCTGCCTGGCATTTAATCAAACAATGTAGTCACTTACCCCCAGATTCTATATAGGCAACTTAAATTGGCTGGATGCAAATACTAATTAATCAGTTAATGAGTTGTTAACAATCGATTATTGGGGTTCATTAGCACTAATTTGGACTTGTGTGTGTTTGCCTGTGCACTAGAAAGCTGCATGCCTTACGTGTCTCACATGTAAACCAAAAGATCATGGGAGGAGAATGAGCGGGTAAGGGGTGTTCCAAAAATTTAGGCACAGCGTTACAGTATTCGTGTTTGCATGCCCAACTTGCACACCAGGATTCATACCAGATTTCAGCAGGTGTAAGTCCTCCGGCCCTTTGCACACATACATTGTGCTGCACACAGTGCAGGAGTACAGAACTGTCAAACTAAAAACACAAAAGAAGTACCATGGTGGCAGCCCCCTCCTCTTCCCCTCTGATCACCTCTCCTGAATTGCCATAGTGGTGCTGTAGGGAGCTTTGGACGGAAGGAGTTAGATGTTGGGGATATCAGACTAGGGTAGGAGGGAGATGTATCTCATCTGTGCAATGGCTGTGGTGAGGTGACAATAAGTGCAGTTGCACTGTCAGCAGTTATGACAGCCCCGACCTAACATGAGCCATCATAGCTGACTACTCCTCTGCCCCACACATCGCATGACTATGATTGATCCCTATTCATGTTATGCAGCTAGGGATTTTTTTTTTTTTTTTTTTTACAGTGCTGACTTGTTTTCATGTATGGATTTGCTTTAATGTTTATTGTACAGTAAAACCCATGGTAGCTGCTTCACCCAGTTAGTTAAAGAGTCTCTTTGTATTCCAGGTTTTCAAATTAGTTCTAACTTTTCTTCACAACTGTTTGATTCAGTCATGGGTGTGTCCTATTGCACTACTAGACTTGTGTTTCCTATTTATTTAGGAACAGATGAACTGCAAGTCAAGGAAACTGATGTACCAGAGAAAGGAAAATCTTGCATAAGGGGCTTTAAGCACAAATGGTTTATTAATCTTTAAATACCACCTTTTATAAACAGTAGCAAAGCGGTTTACAAACAAAAAAATAAATACATGTAGAAATTCCCAAATTACAAAATTTTTACATATTTTAGCATAGAAAGTCTCATTTATGGAAATTTTCACAAATTTTATGGTTTTCTATTAGACATTTTCAAGTTTAGTCTGATATGCATGAAAGTTTATCATGGTCAAAATGAATGAGCTGCTATGATCCAAAAGTAGTCAAACCAATTTAATTTTGAAATTTGTGAAAATTGCCTGGCAAAAGCTTCTTTCCATGGTGGATTTTGCAAAAAGATAGCTTAGCCTGGGTGAGATGTGAGTTATCTTTTCATGTGGGTTCCACAGTAAATTTCATGGGACAGTTTTTTGTTTTTTTTACTGCTCTCATGTGTATCCTTTGCAAACATTCCTAAGAAACAGTGAAATCTCATTGTTAGTGCATCAACATCTATTGTACGCAGGTAAAACTAGGATTGGATCATTAAGTCTTGATAGAATGGAGCCAGTTAGCAATTCTACCAGGCAGAGGCTGAACATATTTAAAAAATGAGCAAAATATGAGCTGGAGGTCACCCAGCAGTCACAAGCAGGCAACCTAAAGTTCTTATTTTGAGACATTGATTTTTATCACCGTGGGGACACTTTCAGATTTATGCTGTAGACAGAAAGCCTCAGAATTACCTCCATAAACTCTTGGCATCTGCATCACCACCTTCCCTTGAATTCTCCTGCTTTGAATGGACATAGGACCCTCATGATTCATCTTTACCTTAAAGCCTGAACAGGCTGCAACTGGTTTCTCTAAATGCATCAGCGCTACACAGGAGATAAAAAGGAAGAATAAACGCATGAGGTTAATAGGAACTTCTGATTGATTTACAGTAGTTAAAAAAAAAAAAAACCTTCCAAGCTATTAAAGCTTATGGGCAGTCATCAGGTCCTCAGCCGTTTAACCATTTTAAGGCAAATGATAAAAGCTTGTCTGCCTTTCTTCTTTACCCTTTTTCTGACCTGTCGTATGTAGTATGGGAATTGTCATTTTAATGTTTTAAACTTGCTAAGCAAAGAAATAAAAGAATTTGCTACCATTGGCCTCATTCCAGAAAATGAAGCATGCTTCATGTGTTAAAGAAATAAGCGATTTTTCATGGTTTAGCTCTTGTAATTAACAATTTAGAAACAGACGGTTTGATTTTAAACAAATTCCCCGGATCTGTGCTTGTAAAGGTTATTTGTGTGAGCAATTTGTTTTTATGACGCTCTCCGTTTTAGCTGTAATTTACCAATGCTGAAATGACTTCAGTGCTGGCAGGAAAATTACAAAGCCTGCAGGCACATTGAGTGCAGGTCTTTTGACGGCTGGGGGTTTTATTTCCATATGCTTTTATGACTTTATTGAGCTTGTTTGTGTGGTCTCTATTGTTGCAATGTATTCTTTTACTGTGCATAATTGGTAAATAATTGATATCTACCCCCACTGCCATTCTGATGTCTTTTCTCACTTCTGTGAGATTCTTAGAATACCTCTACTCACCTGTGTGTTCTTCACGATAGATGTATTTTCATCACCTCTCAGTTTTCTTTTCTCTGTTTGCCTTCTCTTAATATTGAATTGGAAGACCCTACAATTCTACAAAGAAGAATTTTTTGTCTCATGCCCTCTAGATCTCAGGAGGGGACTCGTTAGCAACCATCATATGCACAATATTTAATTTGATTACAGTTTTATAATCCATCTTTTATAGCAAACTATAGCAACACAGATTATGTTAGAACAAGAATACATTTCATTATCAAAGTAAAATTACTATAGTAGACAACATATATAACTCATGAACAAAATTTATGAATTAACAATATAATATATTACAATTATAAAACAGAATGAATAAAATTTAAGTGACTATGCACCTGCAATATAATAAGAACCCCCCCCCCCCCAATTCCTTACATAACACAGGTCAGTGGCATAAAACAATAGCATCGGTCATCTGCATATCACATCACTCACTAGAAGATGCAAGTGTAGAATAATTGGCCATTTATGAGTCAAATTTTGTTTGCATTTTAAGGTACAAAATTCAAGTAGCTGGAGGAAAAATTAATTCTTTGTAGGCTATAATATCTTATTGATCCAATATATGAATTTGTGAAAAATATGTTTATACATGAGCTTTGGAAAATACTTATGAGCCCTTGTTCTAAAATGTGGCAGTTATAAAAGCCTATGCACCAGGAAGGTTGAACAAACAGAGAATTATAACCACAGACTGAATATTCATCTTTTGAATTTTCCAAAATCTTTGGGTATGACTTCTATGGAAATATTTAAGAAGTATCTTATTGAAGTCTTGAGAATTTCCCCTGAAGCTATTCCGCCATTGAATTGTATATATTATAGGCCTCAAAAGAAAAACGTAAGAGCTAACCCAGAGACAGAAGTATTGAATTCAACAGAAAGAGAACCTTTAATGTTACTGATTTACTTGAAACTACATTATCCGAAATTACTGAGAGAGCTACACTATTAGTATCATTTGTCTTTGAACAAGATATTAACGCAATGCTTAGACTATAGTTTCATAATTCTCAAATGTTATTTTATGGGGAAAAAGTATGGATGTTTCCAGACATAGCAAGGCAAACTCAAGAGCGGAGGAAATTGTTTCTGGCAATGCGAACTGAAACATTAACCATGGGTACCTCATTTCTTTTGGCCTATCCTTGCAAGTGTATAGTTAAATATTTCGGCCTAAAGTATGTATTTTATTCTCCTGAGCAGTTGTGAGCCTTTTTAGGTTTGAAGAAATTGGTGGCTAGGACTGTTTAGCTAATAATAGAGCAGATGTTGAGAAAAATGGGACCATGCTGTTAAGCCAAACCTTGATGTATTACATTGTAAATTGAGTTTCTCTTCTATTTATCGGGACCTACCCCCTCATTATTGTGGTCTAAGGAAGATAATGTGTTTCTTATTTTTCTTTCTTTCTTTTTCCTTTGTAATGTTGTTCATTTCTGTATTGCTGAAGCGAGAGTAAATTCTTGTAAAATAATTCTAAATTGCAATAAAATAAAATAATAAATAAATAAAAGCCTGTGCACTACAGTGGTCTTTTTAGAAGACCTAGCCTTGATTTACACTTGTAAAGATCAGCTTAAACATGTTTATCATAGATTGGATACTTGTGAAAAAAAACAAACCAACAACCCTAAATCAATTTTAGAGAGCTGTGATTTGCATGTGTGAATCTGCATTAGTGCAAATGGTGAGGGGGCGGAGTTTTGGTGGGACTTGAGGGGAAACAAAATCTATACTTGTATTCCTCCAAAAGAGGAATAGATATATATGATTAAATAGATCAACTTTGGGATTTACAGCTGCTCCCAGATACATGTATAGATTTTTTTAGAAGTGCTCATTTTGGGCAGTCCTTTACAGGAGGGATTAAGGGAGGTGTTCCCCTCCACTCAGATTTCATAGTGCAGAACGATTTCAGCCTCTTTATGGTACATTTATATATGCAGGTTTCAAAAATGTCAGACATTCATGTCTAAAAGTTTAAGATCTGAAATACACTTTTACATGTGTACCAGCACTTAAACATGAAAGTTGCCTCCTCTGATATTTTCCATGCTCGCAATGTAAAATGGCTGCTACTGCCATACATAGGTGATACAGACACATGCATTGTTGCATGAATTATAGAATAGGTTCTACATTAGTACCGGTAGATCTTTTTATAAAATACTTTCGGAACTGGACATGTCCCAAACTGGACATCTCAATTCTAATTTTTACATTTTGTCTAAAAAAAGGGCTGCTCATGTATACTTGCATACACTTTTGAATATCTGAATCTTTGAATTTAATGGTAGAAATTTTTATAAACTGATATTAAAGGGCCTTATCAGTAGAGTATGTAGGGTTACCAAATGTCTGTATTTCCCTGGACACGTCCTCCTTTTGAGGACATGTCTGGGGGTCCGGATGGCTTTTCAAAATCCAACACTTTGAGTTATGAAAAGTTTCCTAGCAAAATCACTTCAGGAAGGGGCATCAGCGGACACAAGCGGTGATGTCAAACATGCCTGATGTCATTGCGTTGCATCCATGCATGCGCGGATGCCGTCTGGGGGTGGGCTAGGGGCAGAACTGGGTGTTCCTGGGGGCGTGGCCATAGGTCCGGATTTTCCCTAAGGAAAATCTGGTAACCCTAAGAGTATGTATCTCACTGTCTCTGAAGGGCTCACAATCTAAGTGTGTACCTGAGACCGGAGAAATGTTAAATTGAGAAAAGTGATTCAAGTGTATAAATGTCACTCACCAGATGGTAGAATCGGTGGGGTATGGACATGGCTCAATTTTTCTTCTAATTGAATGATATTCAAAATGATTTAACTGGCCAGAAATGGCTGCTGTCAGGTTAAATTGACTGGGGCTTTCTGCTAATTTTCAGTGGCACCTAACTGGTTATCGCTGCTGAAAATTAGTGGTTAGTGTCTACGTGAAAACGAGGGCATTCCTGGGTCAGAGTTGGCACTCAACTGATTCTGTGCTGATATTCAGCACTTAACCAGCTAGAATAACTGCATAAATGGGACTGCATAAAACACAGGTCCATCTTTATGCGGTAACTCATGGCCAGTTAAGTTCTAAATATCAACTTAACTGGCTATGTGTTTGCTGGTTAAAGAGCAATGGTGCCAACAGTGTCAAAAGTAATCCAAAAACGGACTTGCTGGCATCAAATATCTGGGAATAATGTGGTGGCAGTCATAAGAACATAAGCAGTGCATTCGCTGGTCAGACCCGAAGACCATCGTGCCCAGCAGTCTGCCCACGCGACGGCCCAACAGGTCCAGGACCTGTGTCATAACCCTCTATCTCTACCCCTCTATCCCCTTTTCTAGCAGAAAATTGTACAATCCCTTCTTGAACCCCAATACCGTACTCTGTCCTATCACACCCTCCGGAAGCTCATTCCAGGTGTCCACCACACGTTGAGTGAAGAAGAACTTCCTAGCATTTGTTTTGAAACTGTCCCCTTTCAACTTTTCCGAATGCCCTCTCATTTTTGTAGCTTTCGAAAGTTTGAAGAATCTGTCCCTCTCCACTTTCTCTACGCCCTTCATGATTTTGTAAGTCTCTATCATATCCCCTATAAGTCTCCTCTTCTCCAGGGAAAAGAGCCCCAGTTTCTCCAATCTCTCAGCGTATGAAAGGTTTTCCATACCTTTTATCAAACATGTCGCTCTCCTCTGAATCCTCTCGAGTATCGCCATACCTTCTTAAGGTAAGGCAACCAATATTGGATGCAGTACTCCAGATGCGGACGCATCATTGCCCGATACAACGGCAGGATAACTTCTTTTGTTCTGGTTGTAATACTCCTCTTAATTATACCTAGCATTCTATTCGCTCTCTTAGTGGCCACTGTGCACTGTGCCATCAGCTTCATTGTCTTGTCCACCATTACCCCCAAGTCCCTTTCTTGGGTACTCACTCAATAATATCCCTCCCATCATATAGTTGTACCTCGGGTTTCTGCTTCCTACATGTAATACTTTACATTTCTCTATGTTGAACTTCATCTGCCATCTCGTCGCCCACTCCCCTAGTTTGTTCAAGTCCCTTTGTAATTCTTTGCAGTCCTCTTTAGTCCGAGCACCACTAAATAGTTTGATGTCGTCTGCGAATTTTATTATTTTGCACTTCGTCCCTGTTTCTAGATAATTTATAAATATATTAAATAGCAGCGGTCCGAGCACTGATCCCTGCGGAACACCACTCGTAACCTTCCTCCAGTCCAAGAAGTGGCCGCTCACTCCTACCCTCTGCTTCCTACCTGCCAACCAATTTCTGATCCATCTATGTACGTCTCCATCCACCCCATGGTTCTTCAGTTTACGAAGTAGGCGTTCATGGGGTACCTTGTCGAAGGCTTTTTGGAAATCTAAATATACGATGTCTATGGGGTCCCCTTTGTCCATCCGTTTGTTAATTCCTTCGAAGAAGTGCAATAAGTTTGTTAGGCATGATCTCCCCTTGCAGAAGCCATGTTGGCTGGTTATCAAAATACTCAATGCTGCTGGCTGAATACCGTTTAGTTTTTAGGCATAGTTGTAATATATAGAAATAAAAAAAATATAAAATAAAAAAGGTGATAACTTTTTTATTGGGCTGACTTATACCCCTTTTTGCTAAACTGCAATAGCTGTTATTAGCACAGGGAGCTGTGCTGAATACTCTGCACTACTCCCGATGCTCATAGAGTTCCTATGAACATTGGGAGCAGCGCACAGCATTCACCACGGCTCCCTGAACTAATAACAACTATCGCAGTTTAGTAAAAGGAGGGGGTTAATGCATTAATGTCCCATTTTACAAAGCAACGGAAGAGATTTTAACCGCAGGCCAGCAAGGTAAATGTTCCGATGCTCATAGGAATTCTATGAGGGTCAAGCATTTATCTTGCTGGCCCGTGGTAGGAACATCTACTGCAGCTTTGTAAAAGCCATATCAGCTTATTTCCTTTATATTTTTGTTTTATTTCTATATATTACAAATACCTTTAAAAGTGGACTAACACGGCCACCACACCATTTTAGGCATAGTTAAAATAATATGTTCATATAATGAGTCAAAATGTTGTGTGATCGTGGCACCGAGGTACCCCCTTCTTCAAACCCAGCATGCACCCAAAAAGAGGGAGAAAAAGCCTCAGACTAATGTAGCAGTATAAAACCAAAAGGTACAAATCAAAACTGCTTTAAATACTTTTAGTGGCAAAAAAACTCCCTCACAGAACAGTTCAGGTTTAGAAAAGGGCAAAGTCACCCAGAGGCATGTTCAAGGACTTAGCTGACAAAAGACAACTTGAGCTCCAATGCTGTCATGTCTTCTCCAATCTTCCCAACAAGCGACCTTGTTTCACCAATGTTTGGCTCATCAGGGGAACAAACAATGCAGCCTTGAAAAGTGCAGCCACGCTTGTTGGGAAGCTTGATGTCAATTGTGATGGGCGTCTAACCAAGAGTTTATTGTACCTTGGCTTATTGTTGATCTTTCTCTAGTTATGATCCTTGACTGTTTTATATTGTTCCTATTTGATTCCCTTTTGGTTGTATGTTTCCTTTTGCAATTGCTAATAAATATAAATTAAAAAAAAAAAAGACAACATATCATGTGTTTTGTAAAGAAATCATACATTTACATGGGAATCACAGCTAAAAGGTAGCTCCTAGTGATATAATTGACAACTTTAGTTCCATAAACTGCCTTCTTACTTGAGTCCATTTAGACATTTGGGAAGTCAGAAATTTTCCCCCCATAAAAACTTGTATCTCTTGCCTTATAATAGAGTTTCATTAGAGCTTCTTCATCTTGCAAGATACCAATGATACTACAAAGGTGGATCTACATTTAATCCCTTGTATTGAAGATTCAAAAATCGCTGAAACATCTAATGGTGCAGTTCTATCCTCAAAAATTCAAAAATATCACTCCAAAACAAAAGCACCACACAAGCCAAGAAAGCTAGCTTATTACTTAAGCGAAAGAAAAGCCTCAGACAAATGGACAAGTGTACCCATACTCTTCCACCAAAGCATCATAGGCAAAAAACATTCTCACAAGTTTAAAGTTAGCAGGTGGGAGCAAAAAATAGCCGAGAATGATTAATGGTAAAAACCACTGAACACAAACAGGCCAGGCCGACGATCGTTTCATGGCCGGTAACCACTGCTTCAGGGCCTTAGCGCCAAATCCAGGCTATCAGTATGCAAATCCTAACTGCTGCTTTCAACAAGCAGCTGTTAGGATCTGCGTACTAGTGCTGCCAGATTCATGAAAAAAAATTTCGATTTGATTCGATTCAGCCTATTGTATTGGTTTTTGGATTCGATTTTCCTGCCCAATTGGGTGTTTTTTTTCAAACATCCTGGTGGGTTTATTTTATAGCTTCTTTATTGTTTATTTTTTATTCAGTTTTTTGATTAAACGCTTTTTCGAAACTACAAAGCGTTGTACAAGGTTTAAAATAACATTTAAACAAAAAAATATAACAATTAAAACATACTTTTCTATGAAAACTACAAGACTGACAACAATTACATACTGGGTAAATTCGGACCAACAGGCCCGTGGACACAAATAGGAAAAGAGGGGAGAAATACAATTGATATAGAAAATGTGAGGAACACTTAAGGTAAACACAGAAGGAACTGGGAAAGTAAATGTAAAAAAAAAACAAGTATGGGTTAATCTCTAAAATACAATAGATCAGTTAAAAGCATCTTTAAAAAGGAAGCACTTTAAATTGCTTTTAAAATTTTTTAAGTTTTTTTCCATTTTTAGATATAAAGGAAGAGCATTCCAGATCATAGGGGCTGTCACAGAAAAAGTGGAGGTGCGACGTGTGCCAATAATTTTTAAAGAAGGAATGTTAATATTGTATTGAGAAATAGATCTTAAAGCTCTCGGAGGGTCATATGGAATCAAAAGTCTGTCTTTGAATGATGGTGTATTGGTCTGCAAAGTTTTGAATGTCAGAAGGGCGATTTTATAAGTTACCCTGTGTAGGACAGGCAACCAGTGGGCATTTTGAAGCAAAGGGGTAACGTGATCAAATTTCTTTGTGCCCGAGATTATCTTAATGGCCGTGATTTGAATAAGCTGCAAGTGTTTTAAATCTTTATGATAGATCCCTTTTAATAATGAGTTACAATAGTCCACTTTTGATATTACAAGTGCATGGATCAGAACATTCAGGGAACAAATATCAAGAAGAGGGGCCAATGATCGAATCATTCTTAATTTATAAAAACAATTTTTAACCAATGCACTGATTTGTGGTCGAAATGTTAGCTTATTGTCTATATTGACACCTAAGATTTTAGTAGTTGTGATTGGTGGAAGTGGAGTGTTTTCGATGATGACTGGAGAAATTAATTGTGCTCCCTCTTTCCCGGGGAAGAGGAGAGTATTAGTTTTTGAAATGTTTAGAGAAAGCTTATTAGTATTTAACCAGTCATGGACTGTACTTAATTTATGATTAATTTACCCCCTTTGCCTTCTCCTAACCACACTGGCACTGTGGTGTAAACAAAATAAACAAACAAACAAGACTTTTCCTCTTTCTGTTAAATCATAGCTCACGTTTGCGGTCTAACACCAGCTCTGGCAGGATACATGTTTCAAATCTGACATATTTTAATCACAAAACAGAAAATAAAATTAGTTTTTCTACCTTTTTGTTGTCTGATCATTATTCAAATCTTGTTGGTCCCAGGCTCTTGTTGGTCCCAGGCTCTGGTTGTCTTCTGATAACATGCCTGCCAGGGTCTCCTTCTTTCTCCGTGTTAACCATTCATCTGCCATCTCCGTCCTCACCTTCTGTTTTCCTTCCCTCCCCCGGAGGTCTGGCATCTTTCTTTTTTTTCATCTCCATCCACAGATCCACCTTTTCTTAACTATCCTTTCATCCAGCATCTCTCCCTCCTTCCCCACCACCCCAGGGTCCACCAACTCTCCCTTTCTTTTCCCAACTACCCTCCTATCCAGTATCTCTATCCCCCCTCCACACCATCCCTTGTGTCCAACTTTTCTCCCTTTCTGTTCCTTCCCTTCCTAAATCCCATTGTCATCATCATCTCTCTCTCTCCTCTATTTTTAGACCCATTATTTCTTCCCCCTCAAAGTCCGGCAATGCACGTCTCTTTGAAACCCCCACCTTCCCTCCCTCCCTCCATGTACTTCTACACCAGGGCCTCCCTCCCCTGAAGGTCTGTCCCCCCGAAGGCCTGCACACCACCCCTGAAGGCCTGTCCCCCCCTTGAAGGCCTGCCCCCCTTTGAAGGCTTGTCCCCCCCTTTGAAGGCCTGTCCCCCCCTTAAAGGCTTGTCCCCACTAAAGGCCTGCCTGTCCCCCCTGAAAGCCTATGTCACCATCCCAGGCCTGTCCCCCCTTAAAGGCCTGTCCCCCCCTTAAAGGCTTGTCTCCCCCTGAAGGCCTGCCTGTCCCCCCGAAGGCTTATGCCACCATCCCTGGCCTGTCCTCCCTTTGAAGGCCTGTCCCTCCTTAAATACCTGTTCCCCCATTAAAGGCCTGTCCCCCCCTTGAAGGCCTGTCCCTCCCTTAAAGACTTGTCCCCCCCTGAAGATCTGCCTGTCCCCCCCTGAAGACCTTTGCCACCATCCCTGGCCTGTCCCCCCTTTGAAGGCCTGTCCCCCCTTGAAGGCCTGCACACCCCTTTGAAGGCCTGCATCCCCCCTTGAAGGCTTGCACCCCCCAAGGCCTGTCCTCCTGAAGGCCTGTCCTACCCCGAAGGACTGCACTCCCCTCCCCCCCGGGAAGGTCTCCGTGTTCCCCCTGGCCTCCCCGCACCATTTACCTTATAAGTGAAGTCTGCAGAGCAGATCGCGGTACTAGCGTCTTTGCAAACTGCTTTGAGCTGTTTCCTCTGCTGCGGTCCGCCCGTCCTCTGATGTCAGAGGCAAGATTGCAGCGGAGGAAACAGCCTCGAAGCAGTTTGCAAAGACGCTAGTACCGCGATCTGCTCTGCAGGCTTCACCTATAAGGTAAACGGTGCGGGGAGGCCAGGGGGCAAGCCGGACACCAGGATAGGAAATTGAATGCCAGGGGAAGAACCAGACACCGGGGGGGGGGGAGGGGGAGAAACCAACAGCAGCACTTCCCAACTGACCCTCCCTCCTCGCGCTCTAAAGCAGGTGCGGCAGCGGCCGGCCAGCAAGATCAGCGCTGCCACTCCTACTTTAGGGGGCAAGGGGGAGGGTCCGAATCGGGAAGCCGATTTTTTGGGTGTTTTAAATCGATTCAAATCGGGCAGCACTACTGCGTACTGATAGCCTGGATTTGGCGCTAAGGCCCTGAAGCAGTGGTTACCGGCCACGAATCAACTCTGTTTGCTGAGTGAGTTCATTTTCAACATCTTTCAACTTTTATTCTCAGAAGACAATAAAATTGCAGCAAATGAGACGCATACCTTATGCAAACTTTCCACTACAGTGCACAAAAGCCTAGATTCTGTAAATGGAGATGGATCTTTTCCATAGTTAGTCCCCTAGAAGTGGAATTGCCTGCCATATGTTTTATGAATGAAAGCTGATGCTCTTAGACTTAAGAAATCATTGAAGACTTATTTCTCTATGACTATTTTGGGTGCTGCTGAATGAATTCTGATTAGCTTTGAGATTTTATCCTTCTTGTTCTGTATGTCATCAATGAGTGGTACACCAGGAAACTTGGGCTTAGCTCTAGCATATTTAGCCGTGACAACCCCTTTCGGGTTGAGCCTTTCCATACTCATGGACTGCCAGTACTCACATCATGAGCCTGAGATGCTTCTCATGCTGACAATATAAAATCTAGTTGTCAGGTAGTTGCAGGAGGCTAAGAATGTGTAGGAGGACTGCTCTATAATATGGTCAGACTTGCCAGGAACAAAACCAGGAACATAGATTGAAAACAGGCATATGTCAAGGCAGGCAGATCAGGATCAGAACTGAAACATAGAAACATGATGGCAGATAAAGGACAAATGGCCCATCTAGCCTGCCCATCTGCAGTAACCTTGATCTCTTTCTCTGAGAGATTTCACATGCCTATTCCACACCTTCTTGAATTCAGACACAGTCTCAGTCTCCATTACTTCTTCTGGGAGACTGTTCCATGCATCTACCACCCTTTCTGTAAAAAAGTATTTCCTTTGATTACTCCTGAGCCTATCACCTCTTAACTTCATCCTGTGCCCTCTCATTCCAGAGCTTCCTTTCAAATGAAAGAGACTCAACTCATGCACATTTACATCACATATGTATTTAAACATTTATCATATCTCCCCTCTCCCGCCTTTCCTCCAAAGTATGCAGCTTGAGATCTGTAAGTATGTCTCCACATGCCTTATGATGAAGACCACACACCATTTTAGTAGCCTTCCTCTGGACCAACTCAATCCTTTTTATATCTTTTTGAATATGCGGCCTCCAGAATTATATGCCATATTCTAAATGAGGTCTCACCAGAGTCTTATACTGGGGCATCAATACCTCTTTTTTCCTACTGGCCATACCTTTTCCTATGAACCCTAGCTTCCTTCTAGCTTTTGCTGTCACTTTTTCAACCTATTTGGCTCCCCTTCTCTCCCACTTCCTTTCCCCCTTCTCCCTCTCTCTTTTACCTGAAGCAGCAGAGCTGGTCCTGACAACCTCTCTCCCTCCCTCCTCCCTCACTTACCCAATGATGTAGTGGCAGCTAGCGAGCAGAGGAGGCGCCGGTAAACAGGCAGCTTCTGACCAGCCATGGCAGGACCTTTCCTTTGCTGCTGCCGCTACATCTCGGGTGAGGGAGGAGGGAGGGGGATTGTCAGGACCAGCTGTGCTGCTTCATGAATGGAGGGAGGGAGGAGTTTGTCAGAACCAGCTCTACTGCTCTGGAAACAAAGGGAGGGGGTTGTGAGAACCGGCTCTGATGCTTCGGGAATGGTGGGAAGGAGATTTGTGGCTGCTGCTGATGCCTCTGGGGCTGGAGGGAGAGAAAGAATGGAGGTTATTAGGTCAAGAGCACGACTTTGGACGCTGTTTTAAGAGCACGGGAGACAATTTATTTTTTTTGCCGGTTGTTGAGAGTGCCAGTTAATTGAACGACAGTTAGCTGAGATTCTGCTGTATAAAGAATTGCAATAGTCTAGGTACGGAAGTAGGACTGCTTGGGTTACTGTCCTGAAGCTGTTCGGGCTCAGAGCTGATCTTATTGTTATCAGTTGTCTTAGTCTGAAGAAGAAGTTTTTGATCAGTGAGGTGATCTGTTCCCATAGTAAGGTCTGAGTCAAGACTATTCCTAGTATTTTCAACGTTTTGTTTATTGTTAGTTTCTCACCTGAGGGTAAAATGAGTTATGAGTGTAGCAGTGAGTTGTGTTCACTGAACCATAGTACTTTCGTCTTCTGTTTGTTGAGCTTGAGGAAGTTTTGTTGCGACCACACACTTAGATCCTCGATCAGTTGTGATCTGTGTTGCAGTGTGTCTTTGAAAGAGTCTTTGACTTAGCAGAGGATAAAAAGATTGTCTGCATAGGAGAAGGTGTGGACTTCTGGGAAGGAGAATCGGTTACCCAAGGATCTCATGTACTGGAAACATTGAATAGTGACGGTGAACTCCCCAGAAGGCTTTCCCAAACCTGGAAAGCCTAGGTCCTAATTGTGTGTTAACACAGAATTCTACTAATTTAGCAGGTATACCTGCTACTGGCCTGTAATTTTCTACCTTAGCTAGGTCCAGACCAATGGCCATGAGTATAGGTGTCAGTGAGATGCCCGATAAAGAGGTGGGATAGATACTCTTTGCTAGATACCTATTGGCAAGGTCCACCAGCTAAGTTATAAATTCAGTGGGTGCTCGTTTCAGCAAGTTAGCGGGACATATGTCTAGATGATAGTGTTTTTTTAGAGTCTCTTCAGTATGTCAGAGATCTCAGTTGAGGTAACTGTAGAGAAATCTTTGCAGCATCTGTCTGCAGGAATTCCTTCTTTCACATTGGTATGTGCTGTATTCATCTCATTGCTATCTTCTAGTATATGGGTAGATGATTCTTTTATGGTTCTGATCTTGTTCTGGAAGTAATTGGCCATGTTGTCTGCATCAGATTGTAGAGTGAAGGGTCCGTGGTAATATCTTCAGTGGATATTAATGAAATAAATATCTTTAGATGAATTCTTTGTTTGATCAAGGTGTCATAATGTGTCATAATGGTCATAATGTCAAAGGTGTCATAATGGCTTCAGCTACTGCCATCTTGTATTGTTTAATTTCCTTTCTCAGCTAATGTAATGCTCCTCTTTTTGGCTTTTCTTCCATGCCTGCTCTTGCCTACACACCATTATCCTTTGAGCTAGTAATCCTTCCGTGAACCAAGGATTATATTTCTGTTTGATTTTCATGGATCTAGTTGGAGTGATCTTGTCAAGAATTGTTGTAGTGAGGTGCTGCCAGGAGCTTATGGTCTTATTGACATCCATATTGCATTGATGTCTAAATCCCATATTTATAAAGCTGGAGTATGGAATCTAAATCTGCAGCATATCCTTTTAGCAAGGGGTGTGTTCTGGTCATGTTTTGGATGGGATTAGGGCAAGGCTAAAATATGGAGTCTGATTTCAGAAAGGGCATCAGTGTTTAAAGATGGATACATATTAGTGTTTATACCTGGTACACGGCAGGTGTCAGAAAGGTGCTCCAATTCATCAGTTCTCTAGTGGAGAGATTAAGGAAAATCACAGTAAGTATTTTCCTGTCCCAGGAGGGCTCATAATAAAAAAAAAAAAAAGTTACATACTGGAATTTGAACCAGGAGTCCTTTGGAGCTCAGCTTGCAACTCTTGTTCTACCTCCATATGGACAGCTATGTGGCTATTTTATAACATAGATACTCCTATGTAACCAGAATGAAGTCCATGTTCTTTGTTTTGCCCTATTCAAAATTTGGACATTTTAATTGGATGTTCAGGGCTGGGGATGGAATGGAGCAGGGCCATGTGTCCTTTTTATTAAAAAGGAAATCTGCTAACGGGGTGGCACTGGGGTCAGAATGGGGCGAGGCCACGTGCCCTCGTTTTCTTTAAAGAGGAAATCTGGTAACCCACTTAGGCCTGGATTTTCTATACAGCACCGTTGTTGGCAGCTGCCTTAAAAGTGACTGCCGATCGTATGTCAATCACTACAATGGGAGTATTACTTCATAATACCTAATTCTTTTAATAACTTTCTAATCACTTGATGGTACCATTTTGAGAATCGCGCTTCTGGCAAAAGTAGGCACTGGAAATGTAGGCCAGGGTTTTCAAGTCCTACATTTCCGGCGCCTACTTTTGATGTGAATCACACCTATGTAGGCACTTTATGGTGCCTAACACCACTTCCAGCATTAGCCACGCATACTGTGGCATTAGGCGCCAGTAGGCGCCTCCAGAAGTGTGATTCTGGTGTCATTTTTTAAGTGCCGGTAGGCGCCTTGAAATTTTTTAAAGTAGCATTTTAAACGTCATTTCCCTCTTAACTTAGGGTAGGGTGCCTACCAGCGTCTAAGTTAAGGCACCATTTATAGAATATAAGCTGTACTAATTTGAGTAAGTGCTAGTTTTCTCGGCACTTACATGTGCAAGGCATGCGTAACTACAGGTGCCCAGCAATAGAATTCCTCATATAGGATCTCTCACTTCTTGTTCCCATACTTCCTCTGCATTGGTGCACCTTGTATCCTAATTGAAAGATAGATAAAGGTAATAATGGGAGGTCATCTTGAGGAGCACCAAAGTACTTATTTGTAAATATTCAGGTTCTTTGTACAAAGACTTTATAGAGACTCCACTGGCCATTATAAAGAGTGCATTAGGGCCTTAAAGCGTGGAATAGCGCATGCTAAAATGCCACACATGCTAGCCGCTACCGTCTCCTCTTGAGCAGGCGGTAGTTTTTCGGCGCATGCTATAGCATGCGCTACTCCGGTGCATGCGCTAAAAATGCTAGCGCACCTTTGTAAAAGGAACCCAAAGTTTCTTAACTGTAGCTATATACTCATAAAAGTTTGCATCCTGGATACCTGGAGAATTTTGGACAACTCAAAGAAATCGAGTAACTGTCTTTCATTTTACCTAATAACTATATAGACCTTTCATCTGCCATTCCAGCCAAGTGATCATTTTGTACTGTAGTTTGAATAATGAATGAAACTATATGGCCATTATGAGGGATTACTTCCAAGTGAAGCCATAGGCTTTCTCTACTATTTTTAGTATGAGTAGCATTAACATAGCATGAGGTTTAAGCTTGTAGTAAAGTTTTCTATTATGTAGTAAATGAAGAGATAGTGGAAGTATATAGTTAGTTTCCTATTCCAATTATATAGGATTAATACTCCTCTGTAGATACTCATTGGGGCCTATGATGTAGGACACTAGTCTCCAATGTGTGGCCCCAGGACTGTATGTGGCCTCCAAAGTCCTCCACTGCAGCTCTGCAGTTGACTGAAATTCTCTTCAAATCTTGTAAATGCATTCATTTTAGTCTTGCCCACTTGCTATCCGAACTGCTAAAAAAAACAACAACCCAAAAGCTCTTACATGTGTTACTCATGTGCCTCATTTATGAATTTGCTACTGTTGACAATCCAAAATAAAGAGATTTTTTAAAATACTGCATATCCTTGAAGTGTTGTAGAGTCAATATTAGAATTAATTTTTAATGTTTAGTATCCAGTCTGAACAAGCAGGCCAAGGTGGTTTACAAAATTAGTAATATGTGTAAGCTTGAAATCTTTCGGTGGCCCTCAGAGCTTTCTCGTATTCGCACTGCATCCCTTTACATGAAAAAGGTTGAAGACCACTGATGTAGGAGGAAGGCTTGATACTATTTAGCATAACTGATGAAATTTATACCCCTTTTTTCTCTAGGAAGTTTCAATTTCCTTAGTGCACTGTATGGGTGTGTGGTGCAGTGGTTAAAGCTACAGCCTTAGCACCCTGAGGTTGTGGGTTCAAATCCCACGCTGCTCCTTGTGACCCTGCACAAGCCACTAAATCCCCCATTAGATAGAGTGTGAGCCCACCAGGACATATAGGGAAAAGTACTTGAGTACCTGAATGCAAACTACTTAAGCTATAAGTGGTATAATGCCATGTTTTAGTTTTTGTTTCATTGTAGTAACTTGACATCAAAAGCTTTAGTTCTTGAAGTACCTAGGTAGCGGATCTGTACAATCTCTCCCATCACAGTCTCCCATCTCAATCTCTCCCATAACAACTGATTCCTTAAACTGTTAGCCACTAATCTCCAACTATGTAAATTCCACTCAATTTGTAACATCTTTCTAATCATTGTAAACCGCATAGAACTTCACGGTCCTGCGGTATATCAACTGTTATTATTATTATAATATAAATACTAAAATAAATAAATATTGACAGAGTCCTATCCAATTTCTTTAAAAGACTACCTGAATAGATTGTAGTTAATTGTGGGTATGATTGCCATTTTAATGGCCTCAGGTTTTCTCCATCATGATAAGTAGACCAATGACCATTTAATAGGCATGTATATTTTTCTTTTAAAGCAATGTGGGAAAAGTCAGTTCTCAAGTTTTGTAAATTTTTTGTCTGAAATGACAGGAAGAACCAAAATTTCACCTGTTTTCCTGTGTCATATATAGTGTGCGCTCTTCCATAAGAGTGTGCTGTACTGGGATAGAGTAAGCACTCTTTGAAAGACTGTGCCCTATTTCCTAAATCTTTACATTTTATTAAAAATGCCCCTAATATTTTCTGCATGGCAATATTGGGGTTATTTTACCCCTCTATCAATGTCTTGAAGTTTACCTCCTAATGCTAGTGTTGACTTGCACTCTCTTGACACCTTGCGCTCTCCGTTCCATTGTTGGTGCTGCTTTACTCCTCTCCTTTGGGGACTTCCAACAATTATTTATTTATTGATTTCACATTATAATCATGTTGTTCCAGAAACTGTGTTTGGAACTGGTTAATAGTAGCCCATGTTTAACAGCCTGAGTTGTAGTAGAAATACAGTATATGTGCAATGGGTGCTGCATGTATCCTAAGGGTTACAGGAATATTTCTATTTCCTTGGTCCTTACTCTTCTTTCACTTGGCATGTGCACTGTAGCTTCAGGGGGAGGTTTGGGATGGGAGGAAAGGATTTTCTTTCAAGGCCCAGGTGACTCCAAATAAATTTGACTGAAGATTTGTGCAAAACAGATTTTTTTTTTGAAGTAGTCTTTATTTGAGAAGGTTGTACAGCATTGATTAAATACTGTGGCCCAAATTTTATAAAGTAAGCACTTATATCGGTGTGCCTAGCCAATAGGGTGCCTCACTTAATTAATATGCTAAATTGTCTCCAATAATTGGCAATTAACACCTCATAATTAGTGATGCAGAGCCCTCCAATCCCTCTCCTGCCACAACTGCCACCACTGAGCTCTCTGATCCTTGCTCTCACTGAACCCTGAAAACCTCTGAAAGCCTGGTGGTCTAGTGGGCTGGACCCCTCCCAACTCAAGGGTCTGCTTCCAAGCCCTCCCAGCTCAAGTGTCCATGCTCCCTTGAGTTAGGGGCCTAGCCCAATAGACTACCAGTATTTATTATTTATTCATTCAATTTTCTATACTGTTCTCCCAGAGGAGCTGAGAACGGTTTACCTGAATTTATTCAGGTACTCAAGCATTTTTCCCTGTCTGTCCTAGTGGGTTCACAATGTATCTAATGTACTTGCCCAGGGTCACAAGGAGCAGTGTGAGTTTGAACCCACATCCTCAGGATGCTGAGGCTGTAGCTTTAACCACTGCGCCACACTCTCCTCCTCATCAGAGGTTTTAAGGACAGCAGCAGGAGGGGGGATCAGCAGGATCTGTGGCGACAGTGGCAAGCTCAGCGGAAGGGGTGATCTGCAACGGCAGCTCTGGTCCATCCTTGTGGGCTTGGGGGCAACAGGGTTGGGATTTCCTGGACATGCACATAAGAGTTGTGCCTACCACACAGCTCTTGTGAGCATGCCCCAGGAATTTCCAACCCTTTAGTGATAGATGCTCAAAACCACCAGTATGCATATAATTTGGATTCTGTGTTGAGCATCTGTTGCTAAAATCAAGCTGGTGTTTCTCTGGCACTTTAGCTTTATAGCACCAGAGTTTTGAATATCTTCCTTTAAGATGTATGGCCTTCCTACCAGGAACATACTAGGCTAGTGAAGGTTGTAATAGAATCCTTCCAAATTTTTAGGTTGCATTCCAATCTTCCTTCCAAAGAGGTCTTGGGTCTTTTCATCTGATCTTTCTGCTGGTTGTCATCAAATTCTCCCTGGAGCTGTCTAAACAGACAATCGGATACTCCAACTTCAAGTGCCTCTCAAAGGACTCATTTTTCCACAAAACTCCAAGTCTGACCTAATCCTCGGCTCTTTTTTGCCTACAGTATTCTCCATGACAATTTCAGTGCTGCTTTACCCTTTTGCTGGTGCCTTAGGGTCTTCCTACCAATATTGGTGCTATTTCATCTCTCTCATAGTGATTTGGAATCTTCATGCCATGGTTAGTCCCTTTTGCTTTTTTTTTTTTGTGCTGTAGGACCTTCAAGTCACTTTGATATACCTGCCAGCAAGTTTTAAGCCAATGACTTTCAAACTTGTCCTGGGGACCCACAGCCAGTTGGGTTTTCAGGAGATCCTTAATGAATATTCATGAGAGAGATTTGCATGCAAATCTCCAACCTGACTGGTTGGGGGTCCCCAGGACTGGTTTGAGAACCACTGTTTTAAGCAATTGTGGTTAGAAATGGAAAACCCTTTAGTTAGATTGCAAAACTGCATGCCCCATTGACTTTAATGGATTTTAAATGATTCAAATAATTTGGAATCTAAATGTCCTAAATGGGTAATTGTGCTGAGTAGAACATTTTTATCTGCACATTCCTAGAAATCAGAGCAAACAATCATATCGACATATCACATCCAATGCTTAACCAACAGGAGCCTTCTTTTCTCTGAATATCCACCTCTTCTTCCGTAGACCTCAACCCCCAGACCTTCATCAACCCACAGCCCCCCATAATCTTTGAGCCACCACAACCACAAGTGCTCATCTCCTTAATGTCCCATAACCTAGTGCAGTGCTAACACTTCTAATCTACTCCGATACCACATGGAAGAAGAAGAGTGTGTTGGAAAATAAGTTTCAGGGAAGGGAGTCCTAGGAGGTAAAAGATAGGTAAAGTGGTGATAAGCCATTTTTAGAAATAACACTTGTTCCCTACTGTGGTTCTCATCCTAATACTGCAAGTTAGATGTGGAAGTGGGGGATGGAATAGACCACACACATAACAGATCTAATCCTTTTTCTTCCACTTTTTTAAATGGGGCATTTAACCACTAGTGCTTACTCTTCTCTTTTCGTGTGTGTGTGGGGAGGGTCTGTATCAGCCTATGTGCCTCAAGGCAGGAGGAGTAAATGACCCAATGTCACCACGCAATCCTCATTAGTTCCTTCTAATCTCTTGCCATATTTCAATTGCAATATATGCAGATGAAATACATTGTAGATGGGCACTGGTGCCACCTCAAGGTTTTTCACCCTGGTCAGCTTCCTCACTCATCCTATGCTCATTATGGTCCTGAGCCAGAGTTTATTTTCTATGTTCATAATCCTCTTCGGTCAGAGAATGAGCTGAATGTAGATGTTCTCTATTGATAGTATATTATGGGAAAGTCAGGATGCCAACACAGTGATGTTTCATGGGCACTTTGATTCTATATATGCTCTTCTTGACCTTGCTGGGTATCACTTGGCAGAGGTTGAAACAGTCCTGAGTTTGAGCCAGATGCATGTAAGCACATTTCCTTTTTGTATTTCCATTTTTGTTAGGGAGAGTAAGAGCAAGTTCTATGTATGCTTTATGGAGTCATTTGGCAACTTCTGCCCATCACACAGCTTCTTGGGCAATTTCATCATCTAGACTGTGCTGGTAGATTCTGACATCTCTTTCTTGTTTAATCAGATCTCCCTTCCAGAAGGTTTCCAATGACAGCATATATGTGCCAAGTGATTTTATTGATTTTGAAGTGAAGTGTTTTTTATTTCTCCTGGGTCATTAATATCTGCTTGCTTAGTCAATCAAATGGCTGCCTACTTAGCTCTGTTTTCTTTTTTTAAAACCAGCTTACAAAGGCTAGCATTTATTATCCTGCATTGCTGTGCTTCTGGTATTCACAAACACCATTCTGTGTCTCTCTCTCAAACAAATACACAAAAAACACTTTGTAAAAACTTCCTGCCACTGATAATGTTATCTGAGATGAATTACCTACTAGCCAGAGCCAAGCTGGGGAAGCTCCTTAATACACCATCACCTGCAGCATGAAAAACAGAGGTCAAGGGTTACACAGTATTGCACATGGGCTGCTCTCAGTTGGGAGAAGTCTAATTGGCTTGTATTGATCTGCAAATTGAGTCCTTCTGTGATTAATGCTAGCCCCAAAATTCCTGCAGCACCAAACTGATGGGTCAAGGCTACTGTATATCAGCTGTAGCCATAGCTTGTAAACTAAGCACACTGCAAGGTCCTTTGTCCTCTGCTACTGGAAGACTGCAGCCTGTTAATGTCATCGTAAGCTTCTAGCATCAACCCATGGTATCGGAAGCACTTAGGGCCGGATGCATCCAAATTGCCGTTAAAATCCTGTGGCTCATTTTGGGACAAATTGTCCGATTTGAAAATGGCGCTTGATGTTCAAACAATTTTACATGCATGAGTTTCCTGCAGTTCCGCCATAATCCCAACCAATCAGTCATCTGAGAAAGTAACTGACACATGCACAGAGCTGGCAGGGGAAGCCCCGAACAGCTGAATGGCATGGGAAGCCCTGAAGCAGCCTACTGCCGATTAAAAAAAAAACGCCGCTCTGGGATCCCCCTCCCCTTGATGACAGCCCACAGGAGGAAAGTCTGCTCCCTCTTACCTTGGCCACCTAAACACCCCACACCCAACCCCCCCTTAAATTGAAGAATGGCACTCTCTCCTGCAACCAAGGCCCCTATGAACCCCTGATACCCCATGCCGAACCCTCAACACCTTCTGAACTCCTGACATTCCACCTCAAACCTCCAACACCTTCCCCCACAACTCTGTACCTTTTAAATGACAATCCAACAGGAGGGATGCTCATTCCCTTCTTTTAGTAGAATGCCTCTGCAGAATGGTGGGCCTTCTCATTTCCTGGTGCATACTAGGATGCACTGGGAGAGTTCTAAGACTCTGATTGGTCCAGGTGTCTAAGGCCCCGCCCATTGGAGTGGCCTTAGGCATTTTGGCCAATCAGTGCCTTAGACCCCTTTCCAGTGCATTCTTCTATGGGAGGGGTCTCAGGTGCCTGGGCCAATGAGAGTATTAGGCCCTTCCCAGTGCATCCCAGGATATTTAGGGGTATCTGGCTTTTTAGGAGGGCCCTGGCAGCAGGAGGGAGTAGGCATTCCTCCTGCCATTCTTTAATTTAAAAGGGGGGGGGTGTTTTAGGGTGGCTGAGGTAAGAGGGAGTGGGCTTCCCTCCTGCCATTTTTTTTAAAGTTCCAGGGGTGTGGGCCATTGTGTGTGTGTGTGTGGTGGTGGTGGTGGTGGGGGGGGGGGGGTTGTTGCAGGCATGAGTTAAATTTTTTTTTTTCTTTTTTAATGGGGACCGATATTGTGTGTGACACGCACATCTATGCCCATTAAAAAAAATAAAAAGCTGCTGTTCAGTGCTTTTTTTATGCTACCGGCACCTGCAGACCTGTTGTAGATTTCAGAGCATTAAAAATGGTGTTTCATTTTCTGCATCATGTGGGCATTGATCAAAGTGCTTATTTTAATACTGATGAGCTCACTGCAACATATTTAAATATGACTGTTGGGAGCTGTTAATACAAACCATGGAAAACACAGCGATTTGCCGTTTTGTGTATCAGTAGATGCAATACTTCGTTAAATCTAAAACTGGCTTAGCGACAATCGTTAAACGTACAAGTTTTGTGCATATGGTCCTAACAAGGAGTGAACTGAAGCTATCTGATTGATTCTTTGATTTATATGAGAGGTTTATTAACATTCTGATTTCCATTCAAAGATCGGTGGATTTTTTTTCCATGTATCAGTGTTCTTGTCCATAGTATTCACACTAACTTTATCATTTTATTGAGGGAAGGACAGACATTTTTTCTTATGTTCTTCTTTACAGTCTGCTCTCTGCTAGGGGACCTCCCCATTAGCTAGCAAACATGACAAGTTTCCCAAATCCATCTGGTAAGCATTTTTGAGGATACTTCTGCTGTGGTTCTCCTGGAGGAATATGGACCTCCCCCCAGCAACCTATTATATCTTTTGAATGGCATTAAGAGAACCAGATCATGTGCTTTCTGTGTTAAATTAATTCACCCAAGGTCAGCCTGAGGGCTGTGCAGGCAATGCAGCATGGGAGATGGAGCACAAAAAATAAATTGCTCCCCACTCACTGTCTTTCCTAGTTGTAGCTGTGGTCCAGTGGTTGGGGCAGGAGCACTAGGGGATGTGTTACACATGGTGCAATACTGTATTCACTATGAATGTGAGTCTGAGAAACAGAAATTATATTCTATCGCCAAGAAATCTGTTGCCTATCATAGCACTGCACAGAGAAAGTTTTCAAGCACAGAACGCAGCCCGAGGTAAACAACTCATTTTCACATCTGCAGTAAATGAAGAAGGTTATTTTAAAAGAGAGAATTAAAAATAAAATACAAGTGAACATGCTCTGCATCACTTGGAAGTCGCACGCTTTTACATACATTTTCCCCCCCAAATTCTCATTTTCACAAAGTGATTTCTAGTGATATGAGATTTTTGTTTTTAATCTCCCATTCCCATTCACACACCCACCTTTCTCAATAATTTTACGGGTCAGTTGCTTTAACACAGTACTTGTCTTACTTTTTGTCTTATTGTTGAAACATACCAGTAAAAGTATGTCTATAAAAAACTTGTCTTTCCCTTCGGAACTGTAACTAACGTTTGTCATAGGCAGGAGTCATCTCTGGTTTGTATCTGTTCAGTGAGATGATTCACACAACTTCCTGGCATACTTGCCAGCCTTTTTCAGGGAAGAATGCTTTTGAAAGCTTCCAGACTTTTAAAACAAAATCAGCTGGGTGAGCTGAGGACAGGGCTAAATTACTGAGCTGAAAGCCAGCTTTCTAGGATGTTTCCCGTAATCCCAGTGTCTTCTTTTGCTCAGGTCTGACGTAAGCCAGCACAATCTGTAGAGCTGTTTCATTTTGTTCAGTACTTTCTTGTATAGA
The DNA here is from genome assembly GCF_902459505.1 of Geotrypetes seraphini. NCBI lineage: Eukaryota > Metazoa > Chordata > Amphibia > Gymnophiona > Dermophiidae > Geotrypetes > Geotrypetes seraphini. The sequence continues at coordinate 141,341,742 of NC_047088.1, read as the reverse complement.
TCCTTACTTTCTTGAAGAAAGCTGAAGTGCTACCAATCACTCACAGTTCTGAAGTTGGAACATTTACTGATAGCATGAACTGGACTTGTAGGGAGTAATACAGTATATAAAATGGGCACTAACATTTACATGTTATGTGCAGATTGGCGTAGTGAGGATGAGAGGTGCCTGGGACAGTGGTGCCCTTCCCCCACCTTCATCTCTGCCTCCCCGCTCTCCCTGCCACATATGCATCCCCTCTTCCCTTCCCCCCATATGTCTAATTGTTTACTGCCACAAGCAACAAGAACTTCTACGTGCTTCTTGCGACACCGTCATCTCTGCCACTGACATCATGGAATATAAGTCATGCAGCCGAATTCTGGACAGATTGGAGGGGAGCGTGATGGCTAAGCAGAAAACCTGAGAGTAGCGAGTTACAGTAGTCTAAGCACGAGGTGATGAGGCATTTGATAAGTGTTTTGGCAGTGTACTTAGAGAGGAAGGGTTGGATTTTGGTAATATTATAGAGGAAGAAGCGGCAGGTTTTAGTGATATGTTGTATCTGAACGATGAAGGAGAGAGAGGAGTCAAAGATAACCCCAAGATTATGAGCAGACAAAACAAGAAGGATGAGAGTGTTGTCCACAGAGATGGAGAATGAGGGAAGCGGAGAGGTGGTTTTAGGCAGGAAGATGAGCAGCTCTGTTTTAGCCATATTCAATTTTAGATGGCGGCGAGACATCAATGTGGCAATGTCAGACAGGCAGGCTGAGACTCTGGTCTGGGTTTCAGTAGAGATATTTGGTGCAGAGAAGTAGATCTGGGAGTTGTCAGCATAGAGGTGATACTGGAAGCGGTGGGAGGAGATCAGTGTTGCAAATGAGCAAGTGTAGATTGAGAAAAGGAGTGATCCCAGGACAGAGCTTTGAGGTACACCAATCAATAGCGGGAAGGGTGTGGAGGAGGAACCACCATTGCATAAATAACCTGGAAATTGGGCAGTCTTTAGTGTCTACTCTTGACTTTTGAAGAGGCTTAAGTTTTGCAGTAACCTTAAATTTCAATTTTTATGATAGATATGTGCAAAAACGTACCAAAGCATAAAACTATAACTCTGCAGTAACTGCAGCTGGCTTCCACACAAAGAAAAACTGCATGGACAGACATTTGGGGTTTGGGAAATGAGCAAGACATAGGAGATATGACTTTAGAACTTAGAACACTAAAATGTCAGCTTGAACAGGCATCAGGTTTATTTCCTGGCAAATGTTGCCATGAAACAAGTGCATGCATCCTTAAGGCATACTTCTTTTGAAGTGTATGAGTCCCTCTGATTTCAACTGCTTTTAACCCCAATGCTATTTAATCATTGTGCCCAATTCTAAGCACTAGATTCTCAAAACTTACCGTGCACTTAATGATGGTCACTAAACTGGGTCCAGCCAGTTTAGCATGCCAGTAATTTTCCTGGCTGATCATCAGAAAAGTCTCAGACTCTGCCATGCAAGTGTAGTATAACAAGGTCATTAATATTAAAATGGGTTCATAAATATTTAAAGGAGCACTTTGGGTGATTCCTTAACCTTATTGTGCCCTGAAATGAAGGATGGCAGGAGGGATGCTCACTCCCTCTTCCTGCCCCCCTACCCCGGCAGGAAGGAAGTCCACTCCCTCTTGCCACCGCTTTAAAATGGTGGGCCTTCCTGGTGCATTCTGTGATGCACCGAGGAGGAGCCTAAGGCTCTGATTAGCCTAGATGCCTAAGGCCTCTCCCATAATTTTCCGGGTAAACAAATTTGAGAAGGCTTGTCCGCTATTGTGAGAGTTACACTGGCTGCCCTTGAAGAAAAGAGAGTCCAGTTCAAGATGGCCTGCCTGGCCTACAAAGCAATACATGATACAAACTCTAGTGACTCACATCAGACATTATACTCTCTTCACAACTCAAGAATAACACATCACCTAAAACTGACCTTTCCTTCTCCTAAACATGTTCAGAGGAAATAACTATTCTAATCTACTTTCGAATTCCAAGTTCCCAAAGTATGGAATAGTCTGCCGCTATGACTTCGACAATTTCCCTCCTACTACAAATCCTGTAAGATATTATAGACATATCTCTTCTCCTTGTAATTCTCATGATCCTTGTCCAGTTATGTCTTCTAGATTCTCATTGTAGCTATAACAACTTATCTCAAAGTCTTATTGTAAACTGCAATGAACTGTAGTTGAAATTTGTGGGATATAAGAAATGGTATGTCCTCTAGACTTTATTTATTTGGATCTATTAATCGCTTTTATGAAGAGATTCACCCAAGGCAGTGTACAGCTTGACATACAGCCATCCCTAAAAATCCTTGGAGTATCGATAGACAGATGCTGTCCAAATCAACAAAATCACCCAAAAAGCTTTTTTCACCATGCGCAACCTGCGTAAAATCAGAAAATTCTTTGACAAAGACCACTACAAGATCATAGTCCAATCCCTTGTCCTAGGACTAGTGGACTATTGCAACATGATGGACGTGGGAAGAGAGAGAGAGAAGGACTTGCTGGATAGAAGGGGGTAGAGGACAGATTTAGTGAAAAGAGACAAAGCTATATGTAGACACAGTAAAAAGGACATTGAAGACTATATAGTAAGAATGAATGACGAGAGGAAAAATATTTAACACAGAGAGAAAAATCAATGTTAGAGATGGATGTAGTGGAAGAGATGAAGAAGATAGGAGAGAGAAAAATGACAAATGGACATGAAACCCTAGCATGAGAGTTGACAAATGGACATGAAACCCTAGCATGAAAGTTGAGAAGATAGAGGAAAGCAGAAAGCACAGATTGGAACCAGGGAGGAAGGGGAAGAGGGGGGGAGGGGGAAATCTTCTTTATTTTCTGCCCTGGGACCCATCATGGTTAACAACAGCCCTGACCCTTGCTATAGACAGTGGGGATCTCCAAGACCCACCAGCTGAGACTACTTTTGAAAGTAGCCAGAGCAGATGGGGACTGCATCCCTGAGCAACCGACAACTAAGCATGCATGGGGTGCCAGAATTGGTGGCCCAAGGAGTTGCTGCTGCCTGTCAAACCTGATAAAAGGGAGTTCTGGCCATCTTTGGAGGAAGTCTTCAGCTGATGGAGCTTGTGAATCCTCAAGGTGCTGGAGGAGGATGAGGGCAGAGAGAAAACTTTGTGCCCACCCATTTTGGACTCAGGCCCACACATAATTGACTGTCTGGCCTTTTAAGGAGTATCATTAGTAAGAAGGAGATTCTCCAGCAGCCTTTCTTTTAAAGATAATCCTGTGTCCTTTTCAGGTGAAAAAGGGCAAAATATTTAATTCATACAACCTGTATCCCCAAATAGTACAGTTGCTTTTCTGCCCAGTTGAGCATGGGGAAATGAGGGGAAGAAAATTAAAATTTCAGGGATGCCAACTCTCTGAAATAGGCATAAGCTCCACAGTCCTAGATTGGTTCTCAAAATTCCTACGTTTCCGCTCCTACACCGTTAACATAAACGGCACCTCATCCTCCCCCTGGAAGCCGATATGTGGAGTCCCGCAAGGCTCACCCCTCTCTCCTATCCTTTTCAACATCTACATGTCCTCTCTGAAACTCCTCCACCTATCCCTCCTAGAAACTCTCTACACCTATGCTGATGGCATCCTCATCCTCCTCGAGACAGACTCAAACCTCACTAACCTCGCTGAGAACATATCCGCATGTATAATGAACCTCCAATCCTGGGCCCAATCTGTACAAATGAAATTGAATGAGTCCAAAACAAAATTACTTTGGCTCGGCCCAATATTAGATCATTTACCCTCCTCCATCCCTTTATCCTCCGGCCCCACTCTTCAGCTCGAGTTTTCAAGCAAAGTCCTGGGCATCATCATAGACTCCTCTCTCTTCTTCAATGACCACCTCAACTCCTTGGTAAAAAAATGCTTCTTTAGCCTTCATATGCTGAGGAAAGTGAGATCCTGCTTTCATCATTCTCACTTCGCTGTCCTTGTTCAATCCACCATCCTCTCTAGACTGGATTATTGCAACTCCATCTTTATAAGCCTAACTAAGAAAAACTTCCATAGACTTCAGCTAATTCAGAACGCTGCGGCTAAGCTTATTTTTGCAAAAGGCAAGTTCGACCACGTCTCTCCACTCCTGTCCAAGCTCCACTGGCTTCCAGTACACTCCAGAGTCCTCTTTAAATGTGCCTGCTTAGCCTTCAAGATTCTACACGGCATCCTTCCTCCCATTATTCCACTCCTTTGGAACTCCTCTAACCCTAACTCCACCAGATCTTCCCAAAAACTGAAACTATCATTCCCTTCTACAAAAGGTATATCCCGCGCAGGAAAACTAGGAACATCCCTCCCCTTTAGAACCACAGAACTCTGGAACAACCTCACATTCCCGCTCAGAAATTCAAACTCCCTCCAATTCTTCCACAAACACCTGAAAACTTGGCTCTTTTCAAAAATCTAACACCTCCTACTCTCTAGGACCCTTGTCCCTCTCTTTCTTCTTGTTCCTTTCCTATAACCCTTCATTGGAGTTCCTTTCTTCCTAACTCTGTAAACCCTGCCGAGCTCTACGCTTGTGGAGATGGCGCGGTATACAAACCTAAGGTTTAGTTTAGTTTAGTTTAGGATGGGGATGGTGAGGGTGATGAGATTATTATGTGCACTTCCTTGTGGAATGGGTAAGGAATGGGAAAAAGTCTTTGGTTGCAGAGGGAATGGGGATGAATCTTTTCCACCACGTTACTCTCCTGTCCCTGAAGCTCCAGTTCTGTGTAACAGTCTCCATATTCCCCTACAATGAAGCTATCCATCGGCTCCCAGAGTGTTCACAAAATGTGTAATTATGATAGTTGCACATCTGCACAAGGGCTCACCATCTTTTCATATCTGGAGAACTGGCTCATTACAGCTTCATCCTTGATCAAATCTACTAAATGTTACAAAATACTTCAGACCTTCTATAAGCCTTAGGATTTCTCAACTATCCAGAAAAATCCAACTTACATTCAGTACAAATAATGGAATTCATAGGAGCAGTATTCAACACAAAACTGGCCAAACAGACCTAGCAACTTATATATAGCAACTTTGACCCTACCAGTCACAGCCCACATGATCCTAGTCCTTCTAGGACACATAGCAATATCAGTGCATGTCATACTAACAGCATATCTCCACCTGTGGCTCTTACTTCTTCCCAAACTATGGAAGTGTTCTTCTACAATAAGGTCCAGAAGATTCACCTTGAGCTCTCAACAAGCTGCTTCCCCCTCCTCTCCCTCCACCTGTCCCTTCTGCTAACCTCTCCTCAACACCTGACACCCCCCTTCTCCAAAATTACCTAGGAGGAAACCACACATCTTTTCTCATCCTCCAAACCCACTACCTGTCATCCCTCCTATCTGTCACATCCTCCGCCTATTGCTCTCCACTGCAACCAACCCTGATGTGTTCAAACATGTATTCATACTCTTCTTGCATTCACACAGCTGCCCCTCACTATCTCTCTTCATTTACTCCCCATATGCCCCCTCCCGCGCGAACTCCGCTCAGCTGATGGGTCCCTCTTGTCTATGCCCTTCTCTTTCTCTGCCAATTCCAGACACTGTCCTTTCTATCTTGCTGCATTGTATGCCTGGAGCAAACTTCTGAATCCCTATGGTGGGCTTCATCTCTGAATTAAAAGCCCAATCAGAAAAATATTAGGGAAAGTAATAAAATCCTCCCAAAATAATGCAGGCAGGCAGGTCCCCCCCCCCAACTCCCCCGTACCTTATTTTAGTTGGTCCGGCGGTCCTTTGGTCCTGTCCTTCCCTCTGGCTGAGCTAAGCAGTGTCAGATCGGCCCAAAAGTCAGATGCAAGATTTTTGCATGCTGCATTGTCCTGCACCGCTCCTTGAATGGCTGCAGTCAGTTCTCGCATTCAAGGAGCGGTGCACGAAAAACTCACTCCTGTCTTTTGGGCTGATCTGATGCTGCTTAGCTCAGCCGCAGGGAAGGGCAGGACCACCGGACCAACTAAAATAAGGTATAGGGGAGTTTGGGTGAGTAGTTCAGGGGGCCCTGCCTGCCTGTCTCAGGGTGGGGCCTTCCTGGGGGGTGGAGGGCCCTGCCTGCCTGCCTATTACTAGGCAGACCTGCCTGCCTGTCACTAGGTCACTAGGCCTGCCTGCCTGCTCTGTGCCCTGTCTCTGCCTGCCATGTGCCCTGTCCTGGCCTACCACTAGACCACCGGAGGGGAGACAGGGTACAGAGCCTGGCTAGGAGGGGGGACAGGGTGCATAGCCTTGTAAGAAATGTGGGATTGGATGCAGAGCCTGGCAGGGAGAATTTGGTTCAGAATGTTTTTTCTCTTGTTTTCCTCCTCTAAATCTAGGGTGCATTTTATGGAGCGAAAAATACAGTAATCACTAAACTTAAATTGAAATTCCATATGCTCAGAAATGTGTAATCTTGCCAAGGACCGAAGTCCCTATAGCCCAGGGGACCCCAAAGTCCCTCCTTGAGGACTGAATCCAGTCGGGTTTTCAGGATTTCCCCAATAAATATGCATGAGATCTATGTGCATTCACTGCTTTCAGTGCATATTCATTGGGGAAATCCTGAAAACCAGACTGGATTCAGCCCTCAAGGAGGGACTTTGGGGACCCCTGCTATAGCCAGACCCACCACCCAATCATTGCTTATGAGTGAAAGTGCAAATAAAATATTGCAAAATAGTGGAGTTCTCAATCTTAAAAACAACTAATTGAAGCAAAAAGATTGTACTTAGCTCTCAGGATTTGTAAGGGTCCCGATGCAGACCACGTTTTGTTAGTCTTTTCAAGGAGAAGTAGTGCTTGAATATCAATCAATTGGGGTGATAAGTCACTCTCAAAAATGTTTACTCTGCCAAAATATATATATATAAAACCCTGTGTTAGAAACATTGTGCAGATATTTATAAACATTCAAAACTAAAAAGGTTATTTTAAACATTACCAGCCAACTTGAGAAAGGTGCCTGTCAGATAGAGAAAGTTCGGTGTGAAGGCATTACATATTATTTCTTGCTTCGATAAATGATCAAAAAAAGCTGACATGGATTTCAAATGTTAATGACGACACCATATTGTAAGAGCAATGGTAACGTGTACACAGCATAGCTCAACGAACTGTCAGTAAAACAGGGAGGCGGGAATTACAAAAAAACCTGCCATGCACTGCTTCTCTTATGAGGGTTCCTTGAAAAAAACTAATGAAACATGGTCCGCGTCGGGACCCTTAAAAATCCTGAGAGCTAAGTACAATCTTTTTGCTTCAATTAGTTGTTTCAAGATTGAGAACTCCACTATTTTGCAATATTTTATTAGCACTTTCATTCATATGCAATGATGGTACACAGTCAAAAGCGCCGACAATCCCACAGTGACATTTGCACACAGGACATATGCATGCCACTGCTTCCACCGCTTTGAAGCCTTCCCATTAGCGCTGTGAGTGTGTGTGTGTGTGTGGGGGGGGGGTGGGGGGGGAACCCTGCCAGTACATTTACAAGTCCTCACGCTCCCGTTTGGGAGGAACCCTCTAAGTACAATGAAAACTCCCGTTCTCCTATTCATTTTCACTGTTTGGGAGTTTTTAGTGTATTGGAGGGGGGGGGTTTCCCCCCACACACCCTCAACAGGTGCGCGAGGACTTGTAAATGTAGTGGGGGGTTCCCTCCCTCAGAGCGCTAACAGAAAGTCTTCAATGGAGATACGCATTTATACTGCATGCAAATGTCACCACGGGATTGTTGGCATGCCAAAGTCCGGTGCATTTTTGACAGGTCACTGCCAGGGCCTGATTACCCAATAGGCCAACTAGGCACTTGCCTAGAGCCTGAAATAGTCAAGGGGGCCCGCTGAAGGATGACTTACCATGCCAATTTTTTCAGATGGCAATGGACCCCCCTCTTCCCTCCCTGCTTGGCAACGGGCCCCCACCCGACGACGACAACAATGCCAGCCCCCCCACAGCAACGGGCCCCCACCTGATGACAACAACACCAGCCCTCCCCCTGGCATCAACAGATGGCAATGAAGCTCGAAGAAGGTCCTGTGATGAGTGCATCTGCCAGCCCATCCCCCTCCAATGTCACTTACTTCTTCCGGCAGACGCAGTCATCGCAGGACCTTCTTCGAGCTTCATTGCCATCCGTCGATGCTGGGGGAGGGACGGCATTGTTGTCGTTGGGTGGGGGCCTGTTGCTGTGGGGGGGTCGGTGTTGTCATCATCGAGTGGGGGTCCGTTGCCATGCAGGGAGGGAAGAGGGAGGGCCCGTTGCCATCTGCAAAAAAATGGCTGCATTGGTTTCCGTGGATGCTGGGGGGCAGTGTTGTTGTCATCGTCGATGCCGGGTGGGGACCCGTTGCCGTGGGGGGGGGGGGGCGCGTTGCCATTGCTGTGTGGAAAGGGTGGTGGAGGGAGAGAAAGGGGGCATATGCCGATGGAATTGGTGTGTAGGGAAAGGGGGAGACATAAGAGGGAAGGATACTGGATGGATTTAGGTTGGAGGGAAAGAAAGGGGGCTAATGTTGATGGAATTGGTGTGCAGGGAAAGGGGGAAAACAAGGGGGAAGGATACTGGATGGATTTAGGCTGGAGGGAAAGAAAGGGGGCAGATGCTGATGGAAGTGGGGGGAAGAGAGAGAAGAGAGTGAAATGCCAGACGATGGGGGTATGGGTGTGGGAGAGGGAAGGGAAGAAGAGGAGAGGAGAGAGATGTCAGATCATTGGAGAAGAGAATGCGTCCGTCTTTACGAAGGAGGACACCTCAACAATACCTGAAGCGGAGAAAGTGTTTGCAGGAGAAATAGAAGACAGCCTCACCACAGTTGAAGTGGACTTAGACCAGATATACTATCAGATCGACAAACTTAAAAGTGACAAATCCCCTGGACCGGATGGAATTCACCCGAGAGTCTTAAAGGAATTGAAGGTTGAAATCGGAGAGTTATTGCAAAAACTTGCAAACCTGACAATCAGAACTGGACAGATACCGGACGACTGGAGGATAGCGAACGTCACCCCAATTTTCAAAAAAGGATCAAGAGGGGAACCGGGCAACTATAGACCTGTGAGTCTTATGTCTGTCCCCGGCAAGATGGTTGAAGCACTGATCAAGGATAGCATGGTCCGGCACTTGGACGCACACGACTTGATGAAACCCAGTCAACACGGATTCAGGAAAGGGAAATCATGTTTGACGAATTTACTCCAATTTTTTGAGACCGTGAACGAGCAAATTGATAGTGGGAAGCCGGTGGACATAATATACTTGGACTTCCAGAAAGCGTTCGACAAAGTTCCACATGAAAGACTTCTCAGGAAACTACAAAGCCATGGCATAGAGGGGGATATACAAAGATGGATAGGCAAATGGCTGGAAAACCGAAAGCAGAGAGTGGGCATAAATGGGAAGTTCTCCGACTGGGAGAAAGTGACTAGTGGTGTACCCCAGGGCTCGGTACTTGGGCCGATCCTTTTTAATATTTATATCAATGATCTGGAGGAAGGAACATCCAGTGAGATCATCAAGTTTGCAGATGATACAAAACTATGCCGGGCGATCAGATCGCATGAGGATAGAGAGAAACTCCAGAGCGACTTGTGTCGGTTAGAAACATGGGCGGAGAAATGGCAGATGAAGTTCAATGTGGAGAAATGCAAGGTAATGCATTTAGGAAATAAGAATAAGGAATACGAGTATACAATGTCAGGTGCAACTCTGGGGAAGAGTGAACAAGAAAAGGACCTGGGTGTACTGATAGATAGGACCCTGAAGCCGTCGGCACAATGCGCGGCAGCGGCAAAGAAGGCAAATAGAATGTTGGGCATGATAAAGAAAGGAATCTCGAGTAGATCGGAGAAAGTTATAATGCCGCTTTATAGGGCAATGGTCAGACCACACTTGGAATACTGCGTCCAACATTGGTCTCCCTACCTAAAGAAGGATATAAAACTGCTGGAGAGGGTGCAGAGACGAGCAACAAAACTGGTGAAGGGTATGGAAAAACTGGAATACGAGGACAGACTTATAACACTAGGATTATTCTCCCTTGAGAAAAGGAGACTGCGTGGGGATATGATCGAGACCTTCAAAATACTGAAAGGAATCGACAAAATAGAGCAGAGAAGATTATTTACGTTGTCCAATTTGACACGGACTAGAGGACATGTAATGAAGCTAAGGGGGGACAGGTTCAGGACTAATGTCAGGAAGTTCAGCTTCACTCAGAGAGTGGTTGACACCTGGAATGCCCTCCCAGATGAGATTATTGCGGAATCGACCGTCCTAGGCTTCAAGAGCAAACTAGATGCATATCTCCTTAAGAGAGGCATGTAAGGATATGGTGGACTATAAATTACGACAGGTGTATGTCAGCCTACGTGTACACCTGGCAGGGCCTCCGCGTGTGCGGATCGCCGGACTTGATGGACCGAAGGTCTGATCCGGAGATGGCATTTCTTATGTTCTTATGTTCTTATGATGAATGCCAGACCAATGGGGGTGAAGGGAAGGCATGCAGTTTCTGGAAGTGGCACAGGTCAGGGTAGTTGGGAAGAGAAACGGAGAGATTATGGACCCTGGGGTGGTGGGAAAGGAGGGATAGATGCTGGATGAAAGGGTAGTTGAGAAAAGGACAGATGGTGGATCTGTGGATGGTGGGGTCCATTGCTGAAGCTGTGGATATGGACAAGAAAGAAAGGAAAGATGCCAGAGCTCCGAGGGAGGGAAGGGGAGGATAGAGATGGAAGATGGATTGTTAGCACGGAGAAAGAAGAAAACGACAAATGGGCAGGAGACCCTGGCAAGCGAGTTAGCAGAAGACAACCAGAGCCTGGGACCAACAAAAGGTAGAAAAAATATTTTTATTTTCTGTTTTGTGATTACAATATTTATCTTGTTTACACCACAGAGCTGGTGTGGGGTTGAAGATGTTGTAACCCTATATGCTTGCTAAGACTAAGCCTTAGTCACTTAGGGGTCCTTTTACTAAGGTGCACATTTAGCGTGCGCAAAATCAGTTAGTGTACCTTAATAAAAGGACCCCTAAGTATCTTAATTAAAAATTTGACCCATGACTTAGCCTTTTTTTTTCAGATTTTGGTGATTGAGTTTGACACCCCTGATGTAGAGTGAGGCAGTTAGGCGATGTAAATATGGTTATTAATATAGACTTATATTTTGGATAGTATTACTGCTTTACAATATATTTGAACGCTTTTATATACGTATTGAAAGGGTTCAGAGTTAATGTCCTGGGTAAGTAGGTGGGAAGGGAAGGAAGGGGGATTTGTTCAGAGATGTTTGGGGGTTGCATAGCAGAAAAACTGTACACTGGTATGCTAATCTTTGTTTGTTTTGAATTTTAAAAAAAGAAATATAAGTGGAAATAAAAAAGTAAATAAGAAAATAGATAAAGGGGGGCAGGGTGTGGGTGGGGCATGGGCTGGGCATGGGCAGGGCAGGCCCAGGGAGGCCAAGTGTACTTGTGTGCCTAGGGGCCCTGGAAGAATTAATCCTGCCCTGATCACCGCAATGATTGGGTGGTGGGTCTGGCTATAGGGACTTCGGTCCTTGGCAATATTACACATCACTGAGCATATGAAATTTCAATTAAAGTTTAGTGATTACCAATTAAAAGTCCACCTCCTCGAGACTGCTTTCAACTCCTAATTCCCCAACCCTATATGTCATGTCTGTCTGTCCAAATTAAATTGTAAGCTCTTCCGAGATGGGACTGTCTATTAAATATCAAAATGTACCATGCTGCATAAGACTTTCAGCACTATATAAGTGATAAATAGTAGTAGTAGCACTGCAGTGGTGGATGAATCCCTGCAATTTGCAAATAGGGGTACAAATCCAGCCTCAATCGCCAACCATAGTTCTAATGACTGTATGAATTAGTCATTAGAACTATGGTTGGAGATCAAGGCTGGCAAAGTGGGCTCCCCACCCACATTTCCATGAACTAGGGGGTGGGAAGCCCACTTAGAAACCTGGTACACACAGCTCCTCTGGTCAATGATATTGAAACAGAGGCATACCAACTACCTGGAAATCAGAGTAATCCGGATGGCCCTTCAGGCATTTCAAGACCAATTATGCAATCATCACATCCTGATCACAACAGACAACCAAGTTGTAATGTATTACATTAAAAAGCAGGCTGGAGTAAGTTCCCACCATCTCTACAGAGAGGCAACAAGGATATGGTACCTGGTACTTCAACTTCAGTCACATATATCTGCAATTTACATTCAGAGCAGAGACAACATGATAGCATATAGATTAACCCTTTCTTCTACAAAGCCGCGTGGTAACAACTCCAAAACCCATAGAGATTTAAAGGGCTTCGGGGCTGTTGCTGCATGGCAGCCACTAGCGCGGCTTTCTAGAAGAGGGAGTAAGTCACCAGCTGAATGGTGATTAAGTCAACTTATAAATGGTTTATTAAGACTGCCACTATTCAATCCATTTTTCCTTATTTTGTACCTAGGCCAAGAAAATGTTAAATGACTGCCTAGAGAGACTCAACATGTCACGTTGGTCCTTCTACAGGTCCCGGATCTCATCACCCAAGACGAAGGTTAGCTACTACACTCTAAATAATCTCAGATCTGGAAGTCTGGCTTATACCTCCAAAGAACACCCTCAGCATTCTTTTCAATAGAGGTATTAAAAATATTATTGGTTTCTAGACCTGATTCAATGAAGCAGTCTTATGCAGTTATGAATGCTAATGCTTGACAAAGAATTTAGATCCATCAACAGCATCAATACCATCAATCTTAGATTATTTGGTTCATCTTACTACCTCTAGAGTCTACTATCCTACAGTTCTATACTACGACAGGAGCTCACTGCAGCCATTTCCTATTGGCGATCTGCATGGGGCAGGAGCGTAGGAAGATCGCTCCTGCCCCAAAAGCCCAATAGACCACCAGGTAAAGCTGGGATGCCAGAGAGAAGGCGGGAGGGAGGCGGGCAAGGTCTGAAACGAAGCTTTTTTTTCCCCCTCTAAAAATATCACGGATAACCAAATCTGCGGATGCTGACACCGCAGATTCAGAGGGAGAAGTGTAGAAGTTTTCTGAATCTGAAGTAGTGTTCACAAGGTTGTAGTTAAATGGTAATGTAATGTAATGTAATGTAATTTATTTCTTATATACCGCTACATCCGTTAGGTTCTAAGCGGTTTACAGAAAATATACATTAAGATTAGAAATAAGAAAGGTACTTGAAAAATTCCCTTACTGTCCCGAAGGCTCACAATCTAACTAAAGTACCTGGAGGGTAATAGAGAAGTGAAAAGTAGAGTTAGAGGAAAAATAAAAATAATGGTAATTGGTTCCAGCATTAGCTAATTGATATTGGATGGATAGGGTAATTTGCCTGGTAGATTTTATATTGTTGCATGCTGGGAATTTTAATTGGAAAAGATTTCTGGTAGAATATCTGTTGGAGGCACCCTGGAGCAGGACAGCCAACTCTGTTAGGTGGTCGGGGGCATTCCCTCTCAGGATCTTAAAGGGAGTAATGCCCAATTTAAACTTCATCCTTACGGTTATTGACAGCCAGTGTAGTTTCATATAGTAGGGCTGCGGATGTTCCAGTTTCCATAGTCCGTATATGAGTCCTTGCGTGCATTTTGAGCTAGTTGTAGATATGATAGCAGCAAAGATGTTTTAGAGCAAAGAACTAGCGTGACTGTACTCATAACAGTTAAAGTTATTTTATTACAATAGCACTATGTTGCTCAGGAATTCACATTTCACCCTAGTATGCATCCTCTACCATCATTTTCATCCCTATTTTGCCTTTGGCCTTGCATCCTGTACCCTGACAGTGATGCTTTCTTTTTGATAAGAGTGCTCCAAGAATGGTTTCCTCACTGGTTTGGTTCCACTCATTGCTGTGACCTCCTGAAACAGTTAGAAATGGGCCTGATACTCATCCAGCATAGTGATGAGAATAAATTTAAACTATGACCATGGCATTGAATTTATTCTATATATTCAGCACTGCTATCTCTATTAGAAGTGATGCTGAACATGCAGATAGTACAAACACCAAGCCAGCATTTATCCATTAAGTTTAGGTTCACTATTTAGGAGGCTTAAACTAAACAAATAAGTTATCTAGTTACGTCCAGATTCTGTTTTGTGCGATCCATGCTGTGTGCTAAAATCTACACAGCGTACAAACTTGCACACACAACTTAATTGTTTAACAAGCTAATCAGCACTGATAACTGGAAATTAGCATCTAATAATTGACGCTAATTGGCACTAATTAGAAGGTTACATGCACAACTTTCTGCACACATTCTATAAAGTGGCACATGTAAATTCTAGTGCATGAACCGCAAAAGGAGTCATGGCCAGGGGAGGAGCATAGGCGGTTCATGAGCGTTCCTAAAAGTTAGGCACAACTTAAGCACAGGTATTTAGGCCTGGTTTTCACTGGCCTAAATGGGTGCAGATGAATGTTAGTCACGCACACGGGCACTAAGCATGAGTCTTTATACGGGGAGTGCCTTTTATATAATTGTGCCAATCACTGTTCTAATCAGGATTGATTGTTATGGTGCCATCTATAGAATTTGAGGGTTAGTGGTTAAATATTGGCGCTATCCGGCAGATAATTTTTCAGTCACCCTCTCTCCACCTCAGACCAGGGCTCCTCTTAAATGGATTGCATCGAGATGTTTAGTCAGATTTTCATCAAATACTAGGTGTAGAAGCAGCGCCGTACCTTGTAGCTGCACAAGGTGCAATTTGGGAAAGGGGGAGGGAAATGGTACAAAAATTACTTCCAGCCCACCATCCCTTCTCATTGGAGGTGCTAAAATGGCTGGGGCACCAGTAAATGAGTCAGACAGGGTGCAACCGTAGTTCACTATAGTCCTACACAGAAAACTAGAAAATTTCTACAAATAGATAAGTTATACATTCACCAGCTACTGAATGTGGACTAATTAATGCAAATCCCTATAATCATGCTGTCTATTATACGGAGTTTAAAACTGAAGAAAGAATAAGAAACTATTAGTTTCTTGGGAAGTTATATATAGTGCTATATAAGAGTGCACTATATACTCAAGCAGAAGATTGTCAGGATGGTTCATATACTTAAAGCCATAAATTTTCTTTACAATCCCCCTTTCCAGTTCACACTGAGCTGCTCCTGTGGGAGCTGCATGGTTATTAATTAGGTTTTTTTTTAAGGAAATAATCTCCTGACAGAATGCTAGTAATCATCAAAACCAGTCATTATGTACCAGTACTGTCTGTCATGTTTGCAAAGCATCGAGATCATAGCAACTCTGTTTAGTTCTGTATCTGCGCTGGGCTTGGGCAGGGTAGCCCTTGGAGAGAATTAGTCACTGGCTGTGCTTCCAGGGACCTGATTCATTTCCAGCTCTGGTTGCATCATCCTGTCTGACAGTGATTTCTCAAGAGCTGGGAATCTAGAAAATTACCAGATTGACTCTGCTGCTTTGTGCTGGTGAGAAAATACAGGCTCTGTAAACAGAATGATTCACTGACAAAGCAAAATGACAGTAAGAACTACTGATCCTTTACCCTCTATTTGTCTAGTAAGAAGGAGACATCAGCTGGTATCAGAGAGCAGCCACTGCTTGCTTTAAAAGGGAGAATACTCTTATACCATAAAACTAATGTGTTTGTAGGGGTTCCAGGTAGTAATTGGCAATCAAATGGATTCTGGCAAAGAACACTCTGTAATTTGTCTTCTTGGTAGTGCCACAGCAACTCTGTACACTGTGGGATGGATTCTGTATAGGATGCCCAGTCTCAGAAGCCGCCTAAGTGACTTTTAAGAATTGCACAAGGGCGTTCTACAGAGAATTGCATCTGTCTTCACAGACAAATGCCTAATCCCGCCTAATAACCTGATTCTATAACCGGCGTCCAAGTCACAGGCGCCAGTTAGAGAATCGGGTTGCTGCTGAAGTTATCATAGCAAAGGATCTCCCTGCCATGATAAGTTTAGTGGCAACCCAATTCTCTAACCGGTGCCTGCCTCATGCCGGTACCCCTTACCCCCATGAACATCACTGGCAACTGCCGGAACACCCCCCCTGAAGATTGATGGCTGGAACGATGCCCAGTCTCTCCTGCCAGAACCCCCCCTACCCCCAAACATTGTCGGCAATTGCTGGAACCCCCTTGAAGATCGCTGCCCCCCCAAACATCAATGGCAACTGCAGGAACCCCCCCTCTCAAACATCACTGGCAGCAGGGATGCCCAGTCCCTCCTGCCGGAACCCCCCCACCACCTCTTGAAGATCGATGGCAGGAAGGATGCCCAGTCCTTCCTGCCAGAGCCCCCCCCCCTATTTCCCACCAAACATTGCTGACAACTGTTGGAACCCCCCTGAAGATTGGCGGCAGGAAGGATGCCCAGTCCCTCCTGCCAGAACTCCCCCCCACCCTACATCGCAGCTTCCTCCCCACCGGTCCCCTGCTCCACCATCAGCTCCCCCCCAGACCACCCCTACCTTAAAATGTTGGCTGGCCGGAGGCATCCTTCCAGCCTCCAGCTGGCTGGCCTATCTTCTCATGAATAGCGGACCTTCCCCTTCCCAGTGCATGTGGGATGCACTGGGGAGGGGCCTTAGGCCCTTATTGGCCCAGTCGCTTAAGATCCCTCCCATAGGTGGGCCAACCAGAATCTTAGGCCCCATTCGCAGTGCATTCTGAGATGCACAGGGAGTGGCCTAAGATTCCGATTGCCTACTGCATTTCCACTCCTTCCAGACGTTCCCATCTAGCCAATTCCTTGACATAATCCCCATCCAAACAAAGTTCATTTTTTAAAAGTCTAGAACCTTTGCTTTTGAATGAGCCCTCTCTATACCCGTCTTAATATTAAACTGTACTGTGCAGTGATCACTGGATGCTAGATGATCACCCACTGTAACATCAGAAACACATTCCCTGTTTGTAAGCACTAAGTCTAGTATGACCCCATCCTACGTAAGTTCCATTACCAACTGCTGGAACAGTTCTTCTTGCAAAGCATCTAGGATCTCCCTACTTCTAGAAGATCCCGCAATAGGGATACCCCAAGCAACATCTGGCATGTTAAAATCATCTATTAGTAAAACTTCCCCTTTTTTAGATCTATTCTGAATGTCTACTATTAAATCTCTGTCCACTTCTGTCTGTGAAGGAGGTCTGTATATCACACCAATGTAAATATATTTACCATTTCCTCTCTCCAAATTGATCCACAGTGTCTCTTCCTTGCCCTGCAGATCATGCAATCATGTGGCTTTAATATGATCTTTAACATTTAACTCTACTCCTCCTCCTTTTTTTCCTACCATGTCTATCCTGAACAGATTATAGCCCAGTATAACTACATCCCTGGGTGCACAGACAAGTGCGTGCACTACAATTGTACCCCGTCAATTGCGCCCATCAAATGTGCACACCAAAGAGGAAACGTTTGAAAGAAGAGAAATATTCCCCCATAAATATAGCATACACACATTGTGCTACTCTGAATCTCCCCTTGATGGCACCATTGGGCTTTAGGCCCCTCCCTGGTGCATCATGTGATACATGGGGAGGGGCCTACGGCCCTGATTGGCTCAGGTGCCTCAGACCCCTCCCAAGGGACAGAATTTGAGGAGTCTGAGCCACTCAGGGCTTTCCAGATATCCATTTATGTAGAGGGTTCCCATAATCATCATCTAAACCTTACCCTAACACTAGATACCAAGTGAATCTTTTAAGTGTAGGGGGGAACCCCCACTCCCTCAAAAAAGAGGGTTACTTTGTAACCCTCAAAAAGACAAAATAGTATCCACATAACTGCAAGACTCTCTTTACTAACTAATTAGCTGCTGTGGATTGTGATCGGGGCTGTTTCTTAGTAATTGATTTGTCTGTACAATTTGTGTGGGAGAGTGGGCTCCAATTTACCATTATGAAATCCAATGTACATGTTAATTCTTCTGTAAAGAGCTCCAATTTAAGTTGTGACCCCTTCAAAAGTATACCATTCGTGTGGCTCTTTATTGGATGTTATGCAAATTTCTTTACTCAAGAAAACTCTTATAGGCACCCTTAATTGGAACTCTGTGTGGATTCATGGCAGGAGGAAGTAGGCATTTCTCCTGCCTTATTTTTTTTTTATTTATTTATTTTTTTTTTGGGGGGGGGGAATTGGATGCTATCGTGGCAGGAGGGAATGGGCATCCCTCCTGCCTTTTTTTGGGGGGGGGGAAGGAGTGGGCATATTTGATAGGTTACCGAGCTGAGCTTGGAACTGCACGCATTTATCATGTGTGCATTTGTCTTGAGCGCAATTGTAAGGGCACATTTGATGGGTCACCTCCCATTCAGGTCGCACATTTGTTGTGCATGCAATTGTCAGGGCACAGTTATCATGCATGCAGTCACCACATCCCAGTCATGGTTCTCCATGAACCACGTCTCTGTGATTGCCACTATATCCAGTTCATCTTCTTCCATCACAGCTTCTATATCCAGAATATTGTTTCCCATAATTCAAGCATTAGTATATACTGATTTCCAGACATTGCTCCCTTTTCCCATCTGTGTAGAGGTATTCAGTGATTTACTTACCTGAGGGCTTATTAATCACCTGGGGGCTTAGATCACCCTGCCCCATCATTTCTAGATTAAAGCCCTCTTCAGTAGATTAGCTAGCCTGTCGTCGAAGACACTTCTTCCCTTCTTTGACAGATGCATACCATCCTTGTCCTATAATGAATTTTAAATGCCAAGTTATCCTGTAACTGTGATTTATCTGAATTTGTTTTCTAGGGCCTGAAAGACTTTAATGTAGTCTGAAGAATATGCAACCCCTATCAGAGCATCTCCCCTCCTGACCCCTCCCATGTAAGGCCTTTCCCTACCATAACAGAAGACCCCATTGCTCCCCCGAGCCTACCTTAGGGTGGTTCAGTTGGTAATCAGAGCAGGAACAATCCACTTTCACTCCTGCCCATACTGGCTTCAGGTGCAAAATGGCTGTTACCTCTAGAGGTAGTCTTCTGGTAGTCATTGCACATCTGGAGCTGGCACAGGCAGGAGTAAATTGGGATCACTCTCTTCCTCACACCTGCTGGACCACCAGGGACCTTAATGTAGGCCCCTTGGGCTTAAGGTGGGGAGGGTAGAGGGTGGTGGAGGTCTTCTGGGAATGGGGGAAAAATCAAGTCAGAAGGTCTTGTGGCGGGGAAAGGTCAGAAGAGGAAATGCTCTGGTGGGGATGGGTGCTACAGGTAAGAAACACTTTTGGGGGAGGTGGTTTTATGGATGAGGATTGGATCCATATATGAACACAAAATTCAGCCTGCTACCTGCTAGTAAACTGGGTAGCAAGTTGAATGTTGTATGTATCCATCTACATTCCAGGTAGGATGACAGGATGCACAGAGCCTAGATATTCAGAACTGTTATTCGCATAGCTGCTGCACTAAATATTGGACCCGAATTCAGAGTGGTCATCATTTAAAATAAATCACTCAGTACCGCCTGCAGAATAGGGTTCTTAAAAGCTCAGATCTAAAGGTTCATCTTACTACAGTATTTAGATATTTCTCATAAAGTTAATCTCATAATGTCCTTGGGGTGGTATGAAAACTAAAGACTCAAGTACTTTAGACCCAGTGATGACCACTAGCTGTAAGAGAAAATTGTGCTTTCACCTCATTGGTGGGGCAAGATCTCTGTCTTAGCTGAATAAATTAACCTAACACTCTAAAAATGATGAAACTTCTTCCATAACTGATAATAACCTTAGGATGAACCCTGTTGTTAAAAAAAGCAAAATATTACCAGCATAATTAATTTACATTTAAATGCTATTTGCAAAGCTTTTGACATCTTTATTTTGCTTAATTGCCAATGCCAAGGTTTCCGGTGCTATAATGAATAATAGTAGGGATAAAGGGCAACCTTGCTCAGTCCCTCTATCAAGTGAAAATACCTTAAGAATATATTCTATTATCTGTTAATGAACAATCAGAGCCTTTGATTGATGACAATCTCATAATAAAACATTTTAAATCAGTGAGAGGTGAGAGAAATCTGCTAGAGGCTGAACCAAAGGTTTCTGAACACAATGGGCCCGATATTGAGTTAGCAGCCTGTTTCCAGCGACCAACATTTAATATCCCTTTTCATTTGACCACAACAATTTAACTAGTATAGCTGATATTCAGGCCTAACTGGTTAAGTACCATGTTTCCCCCCAAATAAGACAGTGTCTTATATTAATTTTGGGCCCAAAAAACGCACTAGGTCTTATTTTCGGGGTAGGTCTTATTTTTTTCATGTACACTGATCATCTCTCCCTTCCTCTCTTCCACCCCAATTCTTCTTCTTTCCTTTCTCTCCCCCACATGTGCAGCATCTTTCCTCCCCTCTCACCCATCCTCTTGTGCCTTCTCTCTGCAGCATCTTTCTATCCCTCCCTCACTCCCATCCCCCTGTGCAGCAGAACTCTTGCATTGCATCTTTCTATCTGTCTCATCCCTCGTGCATCAGAACCCTTGGCCTGCTTTCTATTTGTCCCATCCCTCGTGCAGCAGAACCCTTGCCCTGCTTCTATCCCTCCCTTCCATGCAGCTGCAGTAGAACCCTTGAGCAGCCCCCCTCCCGCCATGCAGACGAACCCCTGCTGACCATAGCATCCTTCCATCTCTCCCTCCCATCCAAACCCTACTGACCGCAAGACCTACATACCTCCCTCCACAGAGCAGCGTTGGTAGCACTCTAAACAGGCTGCTTTGCGTCCTTCTCCCGCTGGGGCATTCCATACGCCATATTGATGACATCACCAGTGATGCAGCAGAGGGAATGCCCCAGCGGGAGAAGGCCGGAAAGCAGCATGTTTAGAGTGCTGCTGATGCTGCTCTGTGGCGGGAGATAGTAGGTCTCATAGTTGGAGGATCAGCGGGGTTCTGATGGGAGGGAGAGGTGGGAGATTCAGCAGGGGTTTGGCTGCGTGGCGGGGGTGGAGGCAGGGGGAGGGGGGACGGGGAAGCGTTTCTGCCGGTGAATCCAGGGACTAGGGCTTATTTTTGGGGTAGAGCTAATATTAAGACCTATCCCGAAAATCATGCTAGGGCTCATTTTCGGGGTAGGTTTTATTTTTGGGGAAACATGGTACTTAGCAGTTAAAGATAAGCCTGCTATTTATGCGCCTTTTTTTCAGTTCAACCTTTATTAAATTTTAACATCTTACAGAATAATGCAATTCACAAATATCTTATCTACCCATCCCGCCCTTAACTAACCCCCCCTCCCATTTGTCTGGCAGGTCATTCATACAATCACACATATTGCTTTACAAAACTCTCTTAAGGGCCCACACATCTACAAAGGAGGCCATATTACCAGATCTTTCTGCTAAATTAGCTTCATATCGATAATAAAGGCTTGGAGGGGCATAATCGAAAGGAACGTCTAAGTCCGTTTTCGTCTAAGTAGCAAGTCGTTCAAAGTAAAAAATAGCGTAGGACACATTTTAGAAAAATACGTCCAAATTATTTTCCATTTCGAAAATCGTCTTAAATATACGTCCTGCCAATCTGATCGTCCAAGCTGCTAAATCGTCTATCTTTATACCATATTTTCGTCCAATTTTTCGTCCAAGGCAAAAACGCCTACAAACAGACCTTTTGGACGTGGGAGGGGTCTGTAAAGTGATGGACTGAACACCAAGACATGGCATCTAAATAGTGGGGTACCTGGGCACTGCAGTGAACTTCACAAAAAGGGTGCCATGTCATCATCTCACTACAGCTCCCTTATAGGTCATGGTGAGTCCCCCAAATCACCTCCAGAATCCCCTAGACCCATTTATCTACCACCCCAATAGCCCTTATGGCTGCAGGAGCCACGTATATGCCAGTACAAAAGGATTTTGGGGGGGTTGGGGTGTATAGGGGAGTGCACGTTTCAATATCAATACAGTGATTACAGGGGCTTATGGGCATTGGTCCCTAACCCACCCCCATGACCACTTAAGACGCCTCTGTGCAGCATGACTAGGCTTTCCTATGCCAGGCTGCCAGGTGATGATGTTCTGGAGGCACAATTTTCAAGTTGTGATTAATATTTTTATGGGGGTGGGGGGGTCGGTGATTACTGGGGTAGTGGGTGGGGGTTTGGTGTTTTTGTCTGCAGTACTTATCTGGTGACTTTAGGTGGGTTTTTGTGGCTTAGACCATGTTTTAAATGTTCTAAATCACAACGTCCAAGTTCCGTCTATGCTGTGCTGTATAACTTTTGGTTATACATGCAGTACGACTAAGTCTAAGCTTGCCCACGTCCTGCCCAAATCCCGCCCTCAACACTCCTCTTGAAATGCCCCATTTAGCTATGGTTGTTCAGCGGCACTATGAAGGCCTAGGTCATGTTTAAATATGTCTAAAACATATTTATATATGTCTAAAACGTACGGTTTTATTATCGGCACTTGGACGTTTTTGACTGATGATCGTCCAAGTGCCGACTTAGGCCAGTTTTTGGACGTTTTTCTCTTTCGATTATGAGCCCCATACTGTTTCCCAACCAAAAATGAAAGTTCAAAAGAGTGAAGTTTTTGACTATTAACTGTAATGCCATACCTGATAATATCAGGAATAACTTATTTTTGTTTACTGTCAATAAGGTTACTGAAGCAACACGCAGTCCACATATCACCGTGCCATATGAGAAAGGTATACAAACTTCTAATATACATTGTATTTTATTCCAGACTTCTTTTCAAAATGTTTGAACCAGCGGGCAATAAAACAAAAGATAGCCTAATCGGCTGTGTCATGTGATATAGCCAATTAGCAGCTAGCCACTAACCGTGAATAGTCAGCAGGAGACAGCCTGTTATCTCACGCTGAACATCCGTGGTTAAGTGCTAAAATGCTATTTAACTAGCTAGGAGCCATTTCTGGATGGTTAAATAGTTTTGAATATCATCCAGAATGAATTTTTATGCTCAATGTTCAATACTACTGTACATATTGCCTACATATCAAAGTTTACAGGGGCAGGTTGTCACATAACCTATGAAAATGCCGATGTTGTGAAAGATCTCAAAGTACATTTAAAATTTAAACTAGAAGGTTGAAAGGTCTTCAATTTGAAGTAACCTGAGCATGCAGAGCAGCGTCTGCATTTAAAATGTCCAATGAAGGCGATTACCACAGCAGAAAGCTAGAGCAGAGCTGCATTGACTAACTGATCTTTGAGGCTGAAGGATCTTTGAAAGGCAAAGATGGGTCATTTGAACAATTCATGCACATTTAAAATTGATCAGTGTTTCAAAAGAATATAGTGAATTTGTTGTACTTCAGTCTAAAATGCGATAAAACAGACCAGTTTGTTCTACACTTGCTTGCACAGCAATAACTTCAGACCTGAATATAAAGCAGTCTTAAATTCCTGACTGACAACCGATGTAGGATATCATTTATTTTTAAGCCATAATACGAGATCACATGATTGTTTTTTCAAGTTCAAATATAATGCTACATAAACATCTCAGCGATAAATACTGAGAAACAGGAATATTTTCTTTAAGGTGGAAAGAGCAATAGCTGTTCCATTGTAAGAACTGATTCTTGTCTGCTGCTTTTCTAAAAATTGTAGGAGTAAATATTCAGACAGCAGCTGTCATTGTTTTTTGGTCACCAACAGCTTTATGCTTGGATATTCAATGCCAAGCCATGTCTGGGCACCAGGCACCAGTACTGAATATCTGGGTTTGTGTGGCCAGCTATCCCTTATCTGGTTACATACAATATTCAGCACTCCCCCCCTCCCTTTTATTTATGTATTTACTTATTTATTTAATTTGTTTTCTATCCTGTTCTTCCTTGAAGCCGCGCTAGGCTATTTTATCGCTGGCTGCGGTGGTAAAAATACTGCTGCAGCTGGGGATAAAAAAGCCTAGCATGGCTTTATAAAAGGGGGGCCTTAATCAGATAAGGGAAACTGGACAAAAATAAGACTATGTTTTACGTGGTCCAATTTGGCCAATTTTCAACATGTAACTGCCTAACCCTCTTTTTTACGAAACCGTAGCGTGGTTTCTAGTGCCGGCCACGACGGTAACAGCTGCAATGCTCAAAGAATTCCTTTGAGCATCGGAGCTATTACTGCCATGGCTGGCACAAAAAAACTGCACCACGGTTTTGTAAAAAGGAGGGTTAGGCAGTTACATGTTGAATATCGTCACAAAACTTCCTATGTGCTGACTCCTTCCTGAACTGCTCGTAAAATTGCCAGCTATGGCTTTAGCGGTTAGTGATAATATTCCACAGCACTAACCAGTTAAATGCCACTAAATATCAGTGGATAGATAGCCCTGCAGAAGCCTCTTCTCCTCGGTTAAATCGCTTTGAATATCAATACCATAGGCCATCATTTAATATAATATAAACATATAGAAATGAAATATAAGATGTACTACTACTGTAAGTTTTAGGTTCAGGTTTAGGTTTTAGGTTATATGAACTGAAGCAAATAAAAATCTCCTCAAATTGTTGCCTAGACCAATGGCTCTCAACTCAGTTCCTGGAATGCTGTCAGTTGGTTGGGTTTCAAAATATCCTACTAAATAGAAACAAGGACCTAAAAATCAATAAACAATCACAAACTATGACCTGTTCATAATTGCAGCAAAATGCAAAACAGGAGAACCAAATCCACAAACTCAAAGAAGTGAAGCTAGGAGTGTAAATGTCCTAAAAAGATGGTGGACACAATTTGATTCTAAAATATACTTTTTATTTATCCAAAAATGGCTCAAAAAACTCAATGACTCGACATGTACTTGTTTCGGCCAAACTGGCCTGCCTCAGGAGTCTGGCGAGTCTTCAAACACAAAGATATATTAATCCAAGTGCTTGATGCATGGACGCTGATATACAGTGCATAGGATTGTCCCAGCTCCAGCGTTTTTCACCCTGCAAGTTTGTATTTGATTACTAGTAGCTGTATATGTACATGATGTCATCGTGTCGTCATCCGTGCATGCACAGACACGGTCCTCAGGTCGGGGATGTTTGTGTGGGGATGGGGTGGGGTAGAATGGAGCAGATTTGAAGGCAGAGCGAGGCAGGGCTGGGGGCGGAACTGGATAGGACCAGGTATCCCAGAGAGGACATCTGACCTTTCATAGAGGAAATCTGGCAACCCTACTTTAGCACTTGACTTGGTGCATAGTTCATCACTAATGATAACCAGATATTAGGACTATGAGTTGTTGATATTGCCCTTTTGTTCTTGTATGAATGTGATTCTTTCCTATTATTGTCTGGAGTTCTTTTCTTATAATGTTGTTTTAGAAAAGAAATAAAAACTCTGCTATTCAAAAACTCCACAATGACAAACTAACACAGCAAGATCCATCTCAAGCCCCATTTGCAATCCACTTCACCCTTTAACACCTACGAAAATGTCCAGACAACTCCTAATGTACTCCTAAATGTCCTGACAACTCAAATGTAATCCGCCTTGAACCGAAAGGTAATGGCGGAATAGAAATCACAATGTAAAGTAAACTGCTCTGTCCTGCCCTGCCTGACTGATAGAGCAGTATAATAATTTGGGAATAAAGATAAAAATTAACTGCCTCCCCCAACTATCTCTGTAACTGTTGGTTATATGCATACAGAACACACTTCAGGGAATTATATGTCAAAATAATCAAAATAATTCAATGTAATGAAGTGAATGACATTTGCTGTATTCTGGAAATATATGCAGGTATTTTAACACTTGGCATCCAGTCACCCTTAGCTCTGCAGTCCAGCATCTTTCCCAAGTGGTGTTTAGCCTCATACTAGTTTATGACATAACTAAAATGTGTGGGGGTTTTAAATTAAAATTTTTATTAATTTTATAAAGATAAAATTACATTTCAACAAATTAAGAATAAAAGGAATAGAAACAAATCTCAAAATCAATACAATTAATAAAACAATTATACAATAAACTAACCCACCCACCCTCCCAACTCATAATTAAGATATGTTTAGTGTTATTCTCACTCCATAGAACTTTAATGCTGCAGTCATTTCTTGGTATGGTGTGTGAGCAATGCATTATGTGCAATGTAGTGTCATGCATGCTACAGCCACTCTTGCTTACCTGTATGTTTCACTGCTAGTGATCTTTTGTCTTACGATCTCTTCCCTTTCTCTCAAATGAGCTTGGATCATCTCATTGCTGTACTTCCTTGTCACCTCTACAGCATTTGTTCTGATGGGTCTGCCAAGGTATGACCTCTCTCTGCTACCTGTTGCCAAGCTTTGTCCCTATTGGTCTCTTTTCTTCTGCCTCCTAGCCTTATGGGTATTCCCTGAGGATCCTTTGCTTCAGGGGTCAGTCATGCATCTGCTTCCATTTGAAACCCATGTGGCTCTAGTTCCCGAACAAAGTACCAGTCTTTACACCTTAAACTATCCAACTACATTTATGAATAATTCAGCATTTCATCTCTGGAACTTGAAATACTTTACCAACTATTCTTTCACCTCTGCCACAAAGTTTCTGTTCTTCTTATCTTCACCTCTAGCTTCAATATTCAAAAATCTACCAACTGTGAGTACATCTCCTATATTTACTCAATAAAGTATTTTTCAGAAAATTATAAGGACTTCTTGTGTGTGCATTGGTGTGGTATAGTTTAGCTGTCTGGAAAGTATAGCCTACTAGCTGATGCCCCGGCGTTGCACGGGTATTTAATTATAGCAATAACACAGTAAATGGATTGAAATAAAGATACTTTATAGTGGTGAATGAAATTATTTTTTTACAGCTTTATAAAAAGTACAATAATCAAATTATAATGTGAAATATTTGACAAAATGAATACAATACAACTAACACAAAACTTGATTATAAACAACAATTTTAGTTTCACCTCCAGGAGCAAGAACATATAAATTCTTGGGTGAACCCACCCTTGATCAAGCAACATAGAGTTGTCCATGGGAAAAACAGGGGGATCTTAAATCCACTCCACAGTATGTAATAGTCTGTCCCTGTGATTTGTTGATTGTGATAGAGAATGCAAGTCTCACTGGAATTTGCAATCTCTTAAACTGAAAAGGAAGATCTGTTGGAATAAGTGGCATCCAAAAGTTTCAGTATTGATTTAAACAACTCAATATGTGGAAACTCAGGTTGAAAAGAAACTCCATGCAGTTTGTTCCCGGTTCAGAATGGAACCTGTGTTCCTAGTTCAGGATATGTGAGTACTCATGTAATGTAATAACATTATGAACTGGGGTGCATGAAGGAAACAGTTACAAACACAGTTAGAACATACAAACTCTATATGTATGGTGTCCGTGGTAGAATAGAAACGATGTCCCTAGTGGTTATAGTGTCATAGAAAGTGTTTTATAGTTGGAATTACTGTGAGAATGGCAGCTGTTTACATTTTTTCCATTGACATGAATGGGTGAAATCTGATTTTCTGTTTGTAGCTCCGCCGACGTGTGCAGGTGGGCCGCGAGACCCCCAGAACATATCACCCCAGGTAGTGAGGGATCTGCATACCAAGTTTCGTTCAAATCGGTCAAGCCGTTTTTGAATTACTGTGAGAATGGCAGCTTTTTACATTTTTTCCATTGACATGAATGGGTGAAATCTGATTTTCTGTTTGTAGCTCCGCCCACGTGTGCGGGTGGGCCGCGAGACCCCCAGAACATATCATCCCAGGTAGTGAGGGATCAGCATACCAAGTTTCGTTCAAATCGGTCAAGCCGTTTTTGCGTGATCGCGGCACATACACACACACATACATACATACACACATACATATCTCCGATTTTATATATATAGATATCTGCTTAGAGAGTCCTGGACAGTGGCAGCACATTATGTGACTGCAGCATAGTGTCCACTTCTTTAACAAGTTTATATGAAAAGTTCTGCTTTAGCTTGCTTGTTCAGTTGTGCAACCTGGTAGTTAATGAGCCCCATTTCAATTATTTTGTAAGGACCTTGCCACTTAAAAAGTTATTTATGGAGAAAGGGCACAATCACTCATCTATCCCAAAATAACTCAGATCACACAAACAGCCTACACCACTCTCACTTGTGCATATGTGAATATCAGATCCATAGGCCCCAAGACAGAACACATTAAGACCTGGATAGAAGGAGAAAACATAGACTGCCTTTTCCTCACAGAAACCTGGCTCACCTCAGATTCAGACCCCAGAATAATGGAAATATGCCCAAAGGGATACAAAACAATAGTAGTCTATAGAGAAAACAAAAGAGGAGGAGGTATCACCATAATAACTAAAACCTCACTAGACCTAAAAAATACAAGACAAATCAACTACCCCATACATGGATCTACTAGCCTGTCAACTCTCTAGCACAACACTTAAAGGAACACTAACATGCATGCTCTGCTATATTACGCCAGGAAACTGGAATACAGCAAAACCAAAATTCGAAGATTTCATTTACCAAAACTCATTAACGACAACATACAACTTATTACTAGGAGACCTCAACCTACACCTTGATAACCAATCCCACAAACAAGTTGAAAACTTACTAGCATACCTCGAGGCCCTAACGTACAAGATACTTGACCCACAAACCACTCATGAAAAAGGACACCAACTCGACATTGCAGCCTACATGTCCCAACAGCCCACTCAGCCAGAAATATACACATCAAACGGATACTGGTACCGATCTATATGGTCTGACCATTATACTTACTCCTTCAAAATCAACTGGTCTGAAAACAAAAGCAAACCAATTACACAAAAAACGACTTACATCTCATGCCCATACGTTGATCCCGCCAAATTCTGGACAATGACAGACACCATAATCCAAGACTACAACCCCAAAGACTTCATCCCACAATGGAACATCCTAAGTACAACAACCCTAGATGAACTAGCCCCGGAACAATCCAAAACAAGAATAAATAGAAAATCCGACAAATGGTTCGACAATGAACTACTCCAACTCAAAAGAAAATGCAGACAACTAGAAAGAAAATGGAGAAAAAGTAGCCAAGATTCCACAAAAGCAGAATGGAAAATACTTCACCAAAACTACAAACAAAAGCTGAAAGAAAAAAGAAAGACGTACTACACAAAGCAAATAGGAGAAGGATCATCAGACACAAAAAAGATATTCCAGCTACTAAAAGAACTCACAGACACCACACCATATCTAACCACTAACAACTCCCCCCTCCCTCAGCCACCACATTAGCCACATTCTTCAAAAATAAAATCGCTAATATCAGATCCACGTTCAATGACACACAGACTCACCTAGAAGAAATCTCAACTTCTCCCACAGAAAAAGAATCGATAGCAGCAGACAGAACCTGATCCCACTTCTCACCTATACAATGGTCAGACTTCAACAAACTATACAACAAATACAGCCATGCAGCCTGCGATCTCAATCACTGCCCACCATACCTACTGAAAACCTCCAGTACAATATTCCGCACTCTACTCCTACAAACCCTATTCACCGAAGGCCATTTCCCACAAAACCTCAGCGAAATCATCATAACTCCAATCCTAAAAGACCCCAAGGGAGCAACAGACCAACCATCTAACTATAGACCTATAGCCTCAATTCCACTATATGTCAAACTAATGGAAGGCTTAGTAGCTAAAGCCCTAAACAATTACCTAGATCACCACAACATACTCCACCCACACAATTTGGCTTCAGAACCAATTACAGCACGGAAACCCTACTAGGAACACTCATGGACATCACGAGACAGCACCTCTGCACTGGGAAAAAAATGATGATCATACAACTAGACCTCTCTGCAGCCTTTGATCTAGTAGACCACAACATCTTTTTACAAACTCATGATGCAATAGGAATTACAGGAAAAGTTCTAACATGGTTTAAAGGATTCCTACAATCCAGAACTTATAGAGTCAAAACAAACAAAGAAAAATTGGATCCTTGGTCCAACCCATGTGGAGTACCACAAGGATCTCCCCTTTCTCCCACACTTTTCAACCTTTACATTGCCTCCCTAAGTTCCTACCTAGATAAACTAGGTATTACTTCTTACAGCTACACAGATGATTCACCATACTCATCCTCTTCGACCAACTTGAACCATCAATGATAGGCACATTACACAGAACACTTGAGACAGTAGCAACATGGATGAAAGAACACAAACTAAAACTTAACCCGGACAAAACAAACTTCATCCTCCTTGAAAACTGCAAAACCCCAACCTTGACAAACATAGAAATTAACTCAATCTCATACCCCATCCATCCCATGCTAAAACTACTCGGAGTGCTGATAGATAGAGGTTGCACCATGCAACCACAAATCAACAAAATTATAAAAACATCATTCGCCATTATGAGAAACCTTAGACAAGTCAGAAAATTCTTCAACAGAAAACAATTCCAACTGGTCGTTCAATCTCTAATCCTAGGCTTAATAGACTACTGCAACATTCTATATCTCCCCTGCCCAACAACAAAGATAAAACAACTCCAAACAATACAAAACACAGCCCTAAGACTTATCTACTCTCTAAAAAAAGTACGACCATATCACGGAGGCCTACCACGACTCACACTGGCTCCAAATACAAGCCAGAATACACTTCAAATTCCTTTGCCTACTTTTCAAAGCCATAAACGGAAACAGCCCTTCCTACTGGAACAATCGACTAACTCATTCCACCTCATTCAGACACAGGAGAACCCACACAATCTTCGCACACCCGCCAACCAAAAAGGTCAAACGAAAAAAATATATAACATCTTCTGGCCACCAGAGCAGCAAAACTAGACCAACAAATCACCAATCTGCTGACTTCAACCACAGACTACAAAACTTTCAAAAAAAACCAAAAACCTTACTCTTCAAAAAATACATAAAACCAATATAACTCTACCAACAAAGTTCCAAACACCACCGACTTTACCAATCTTCTCCTTAGCAAATTAGAAAATGTTCCTATATAAGCTTATGTATTAAGATCATAACAATTCTTATGTAATCCGCCTTGAACCGCAAGGTAAAGGCGGAATAGAAGTCAGTAATGTAATGTAATGTAAATTTCCAAACCAGCCATGCAAATTAGCAAAAATTCCATGCAAAGTAGTCAAATGATTGATGGACTAACATCGCTTGGCTATTCAAAAAAAAAAGGGGGTTTTAGCAATCGGAAAAAACTGACAGGTCTGCCTAATTTAAAAAAAAATTTTTTCAAAATAAAAAAAGCCCCTCACTGCCAAAGATGGCCCTCCCTGATGAACACTGACAAACGCAGCATGAGAGAAAATTGACAGGAGGGTGCCCACTCCATCCTGCCACGCAGAACACCCCCGCACCATGCCCCCCAGAGCCACTGTCCCCTGAACCCAATAAAAATTGCAGGAGGGATGCTCACTACCTCCTGCCACTGGATGCCCACCAGCCCCTCGAACCTCCTCGTACCTTTCCAAAAAGTTAAACGCAGGAAGCCTGTTCTGAAGCTCCTGCTTTGGGCCCGCCAGTCCTAAATGACAGGCCTTTCCCTCTTCAGTGCATCATTTGCTTTAGGCGTCTGAGTCAATCAGACCTTAGGCACCTCCCTCTTTATCCAGGATACTGAGGGAGGAGCCTAAAGCCCTGATTGACTCTGATGCCTAAGGCCCTATCCGTGCATCACATGATGCACCAGGGAGGGGAAGGCTCGTCATTTAGGACTGGTAGCCCAAAGCAAGAGTCTCAGAGCGGGCTTTCAACTTTTTAAAAGATACAGGGAGGTTGGGGGGAGCATCTGGTGGCAGGAGGGAGTGGGCATCCCTCCTACCATTTTTTTGAGTTTGGGGGGATGGTGGTTCGGTGGTGCCTGGTGCCGGGGGGGGGGGGGGGCATGGCACGGGAGTGTTCTGCGTGGCAGGAGGGAGTGCTTATTTTTGGGGAAGGGGAGGGGATTGGTTCGGCGGAATCAGTGGCGTGGGAGGGAGGGTCAGCATGGGGTGTGTGTCTTTTTTTTAGTGGGGCAGATTGTGCATGTATAACACACACACATCTGTGCCATTAAAAAAAAGAAGCCCTAACAGCAGTGACAGGAGGCTTGCTTCCCCTGTCACTGCTATGAGGGCTCTACGCATGTGTCAGTCGCTCACTGAGCGATTGATCGGTCGTGTTTGCGTGCAAATCATTTGCATGCAAACTTGAAATTGCATTGATCGCTGCTCGAGAATTGGCCAATAGCAATTCAGTCGGCATCTTTAGTGCATCTAACCCGTTGTTTTTACACATGCAGCCCATTTGCAAATACGTTTCTCCTTTTTGTTTCCTGATATGCAGGCTGCTCAATAGTTTCCTCTTTCTCCTCTCTGAATATCTCTCTAGTTCTGTGGAACTACTCTATTAATTTTGGTCTCTGTTAACTCACTCTTGATTGTCTCAGAAACTATTTGGTTGCCCTCTGGATCACAACAAGGAAACCTCAACTATGTGGAGTTAACCCTATGCATGCCACTGAAGGCTGCCTCTGTTTATTTTCAACAATGGGTTCCCAGAACGTGTGAAAAAATAAAACAACATACTCTGCTTACTATATGAAGGAGACAGATGCCACATAAAATAAAACAGTAGTTGTCTGCTGAAGGCAAGTTGGCCTTTATCTGGGAAGGGCCCTTCTCAAGAATTCACTACATCACTACTGTGGTTTTTATAACATCTATTTTCTTGAATGATTTAATCCTTCTGAATTCTTGAGATAGTAGCACTGGATTATTCTGATGTGTCTGACCTATCAAATCCATCAGTGCTGGACATACACCAGCTATCTTTCTATATCTAAAAAAATAAAATCATGGATAAAACATTGTGGTACCAGTTATGTACAGTATGCGATCACAGGCTCTCTAGTGTCTCAGGAAAACTGTATGATTATACAGATGGAATAAAAACATATTTCTCACTCAGGCATGTATTGTAAAATAATCTAGAGATTAAAATTTAGCAATAAAAGCAAAGCCCACAGTGCTTCAAACTTTAAATTACTGAACTTTGCTGACAGGCTGCACATTACAGTTTTGGCATGTATGTAGAAGTTAAGCTGTGAGATTGTCTTGTTTGTAGAATTTGTGATGAAGTCATACAGTGCCACTTACTCCTCGAGAAAAGGCCATTGCACCTGAGACAGGGTCACAGCACACAATAAAATCCGTTAGCCCATGTCAACAGAAATACATCAGGTTTTCATGACGACCAATCAATTTATCTGTCAATCTGGAAAATATGAGAGCAGACAAAATCTATGCTGTCATGTGCCCCACCATACACCAGATTCATGCTGACTTGAGGACTTTGAGTGTCACCTCAAATAAGAAGAAAGGTCACATTGAGTATGTCAGCCATAGAAAGTCAAAGATATCCAGGAAGAAAGAAGAACCATTTAAAGAGCTACAAACCTCTTCCACTCTCACATTACTGGATCAGTCAAAAGATTAGGTGCATACAGTACCAATTCTCGGTGGAGAACTGTATGAATGAAAGGTGAATACAGGACTCACTTTCACCATCATTTCATAAATGATACATTTATGTA
The DNA here is from genome assembly GCF_902459505.1 of Geotrypetes seraphini. NCBI lineage: Eukaryota > Metazoa > Chordata > Amphibia > Gymnophiona > Dermophiidae > Geotrypetes > Geotrypetes seraphini. Next base: position 141,308,091 of record NC_047088.1, on the reverse strand, counting down.
TATATTTTATATATATATATATATATATAAAATAATAATAATAATAATAACTTTATTTTTGTACACCGCCATACCCCGAAGAGTTCTAGGCAGTTCACATTAGTTAGACAGAGATTACAAGTGGTTACATATCAAATTGATCATAGAGCTGCAAACAGCAAGGAGAGAGTAGTTACGTGGTTACATATCAAATTGATCATAGAGTTGCGAACAGCAAGGAGAGAAGTAGGGGGGAGAGGAGGGAGACGGGGGAGGGGAGTAGATCAGAAGGAGGGGGGAGGAGGAGGATTGAAAAGGGGCATTAAGGGTCTTGGTCTCGGAATAGGTGAGTTTTGAGTAATTTTCTAAAGTCAAGGTAGTTGTAGGCTTTGAAGGGTTTAGTTTGGCGGCTTGGAAGGCGTAGGTTTTGTCAAGGAATTTTTTTGAGTGGCATAGTTTTAGGGAGGGGAAGGCGAAGAGTTGAATTTTACGGGAGTTCTTATAGTTGTGGTTAAGAGTGAAGTGAGGGGTGATGTAGCTTGGGGATAAACCAAATATTGTTTTGTAGCAAAAACAGGCAAATTTGAATATGATTCTGGATTCTAGTGGGAGCCAGTGGAGTTTGTGGTAGAAAGGGGTGATATGGTCCCATTTTTTCAGGTCAAATATGAGGCGGACAGCGGTGTTCTGGATCATCCTTAGTCTCCTGATGGTTTTCTTTGTGGAGCTCAAGTAGATGATGTTGCAGTAGTCCAGTATGCTGAGGATGGAGGATTGTACTAAGAGGCGGAATGAAGAGTCGTCGAAGTATTTTTTTATGGTGCGGAATTTCCATAGTATCGAGATCATTTTCCTGACTGTGATATCAGTGTGTTTCTCGAGGGATAGATGTTTGTCCAGTGTTACACCCAGTACTTTTAAGGTTTGTTCGAGGGGGAATGTGGATCCTTTTACTTGGATTGTGGTGTCTTTGATTTTGTCTTTGGGGGTTGCTAGGAAGAATTTTGTTTTGTCTGGGTTTAGTTTTAGTCTGTAGGATAGCATCCAGAGTTCTATCTGACTAAGTATGCTTGTGAGGGAGTTAAGGAGCTCTTGAGTGAAACTGGTTAGAGGGATGACTATGGTAATGTCGTCTGCGTAGATAAAGGAGGTTTCCTAGGGAGGTGAGGTAGATATTGAACAGGGTGGGGGACAGGGGGGAGCCCTGTGGCACACCGCAGGAGTTTTCCCAAGAGCACTCTGGTTTCAACCTTGTCCAGCTATAATTGTAAACCACTGGGATATAAACAGAGGCATAGCGAGGGTGAGAGGCACCTAGGGTGTTGGCACCCCTCCCTCGTCTCCTGCTCCTCCCGCCCCTCCTTCCCTGATCCCACCTGCCGCCCGCACGCCCCACTCCATCCTCTGTCCCTCTAGTTGAAGTTGTTGCTTGTGGCAGTTGACAATGTGCTCCTCATAACCCCATCGGCTCTCCCTCTGATGTCACTTCCTAAGTGTAGCACCCAGAAGTGACGTCAGCAGGAGAGCCAATGGGGTCGCCTGCTACGTGCGCCCCCTCCTTCCCTTCCCCCATACCTCCCTCTAACTGAGTCAAGCCTGGGCAGAAATACTCCTCCCTGAAACCCTCCCCTCTGACTCGGCACTGAGCCAAGCAGTGCAGGGCACTCTGGGACCTGTAGTCCTTCTCAAATACATGGTTCCCTCTGCTGCCCAGTGGCATAACATCAGTCTCAGAGAGGGAAAAACCCTCATTCTGCTACACCCACAAACATGAAGAACTATTTGTAGACATATGCTTATTCCACCATTTTTAGGCTTTGGCCTAGTGAGGAAAAATCATTTTCCCTTCAGTCAGCATCTTGGAATTTCAAACTGCTTGTCTGTTTGCCAAAAAGGCCCACTACCTGAGGAATGATAACAAAAAGAATCCAAAATGGGAGGGATCTTAAACAACCTGGGCCAATCAGAGCCCCATGCCCCTCACTGGGAAGGAGGCCTAAGGCTCTGATTGGCCCAGATGCCTAAGGACCCTCCTATAGGGTGTCCAGGCCAATCAGAACCTTAGGTCCCTTCCCAGTGCAAACTGGGAGGGCTCTAAGGCTCTGATTGGCCCAGATTGGGAATCTCTCCTGCCAGCAAACTTTCGGGGGTTCAGGAGGTGGGGGGTGGGTGTCTGGCAAGAGAGATTGGGCATCTCTCCTGCTGACGATCATTGCAGGTGAGTCGCGGCGGGTGCAGGCAGGAGGGACTGGGCATCAGCTCAATCGTGATCATCTCAATGGCATGATCTGGAACTTATACCTGTATAATTTCCATCCAGGCAACCTGTAAAACTTTTGATTATTGCTGCAGGACGACTAAGTCTAGGTCAGTCCACATGCCACCCACCTCCCGCCCTAACTACTCCTCGAAAAATACCCCTTTTCATTCTGGGCACACAGCAGCTTTTGATATGTCTAAAACCTGTTTTGATTATCGGCACTTGGACGACCTGTCTTTTTGATCGTCCAAGTGCCGATTTAGGCGTGTTTATAGACGTATTTTCATTTTGATTATGAGCCCCATATTGTATTAAAACTAAATTAAAAAAAAAAAAAAAAAGAACGGCCCAAAAACAGAACCTTGAGGCATCCTTTTCCTTAGAGCGATCTCCATTGACCACTACCTTCTGTTGCCTTCCACTCAACCAGTTTCTTACCCAGCCCGTCACTTTGGGGCCCATCCCAAGGGCATTCAGCTTATTTATTAGACGTCTGTGTGGAACACTGTCAAAGGCTTTGCTAAAATCTAAATACAGTACTCCCTCGAAATTCGCGGGGGTTCCGTTCCAGGAGCACCTGTAAATTTTGAAAAATCACGAATGCGGTTTAGGAGCGGATTAGAGGCAGGAGAGGGCTGAAGGGGTGGCAGCGGATGCTGAAAAAACAATATTTAGGCTAGCAGGAAGTTTGTCTGTGTAGAAGGCTGATGGAGGGGGGGGGGAAGAAGAGGAGGAATCAGCTGTGCAGAAGGCTGATTGGCTGATGGGGGAGTGGGTAGAGGAGGAGGAATCGGCTGTGCAGAAGGCTGATTGGAATCAATGGCTGTGCAGAAGGCTGATTCATGGACTCAGTCATTCCCTGTATTTTCTGACCAGAAGAGGCAGTCAGAAAATACCGCGAATCACTGAGTCCGCAATTCGTGAACCACAAATTTGCGGTGGTCTACTGTACACCACATCTAATGCATTCCCTCTATTCAATTCTCTGATCACCCAGTCAAAGAAATTGATCAGATTTGTCTGACAAGACCTGCCTCTAGTGAATCCATGTTGCCTTTAATCCTGTAACCATATTCCAGAAACGTCAGCATTCTCTGTTTTAAAAGTGCTTCCATTAATTTGCCTACAACAGAAGTCAGACTTACTGGCCTGTAATTCCCCACTTTTGTGTAGAGGGACCACATACATCCTTCTCCAGTCCTCTGGTACCACTCCCGACTCTAGAGAAGCATTGAAAAGGTCAGTCAGCAGAGCCACCAGAACTTCCCTAGGTTCCTTCAGCACCCTCAGATGTACACCAACCTGCCACATCGCTTTGCCTACCTTTAATTTAGCTAGCTCAATACGAACACAAAATCATTGAATTTGCAATACATACAGTACCCTACTAATACTATAGGTGAAGGGAGAGCTAGTAAGTTACCACTTCCAGGAGGCATGTCCTAGATTTATGACAAACTCATTCTGAAACACAGTGGGATCTATAGCCAGCATTGTACCAAGGGCTGTGCAAGTGGTGAGGCAGTTGAGGGCACAACTATGGAGGGGTGCAAAAATTGCTCCTAACCCCCCATCTCCTTTCATTGGCAGTGATGAGGTAGGTGGGGCAGGGGCACCAGTAGGTGAGTCAAATGGGGTGCAACTGTAATTTAATACGCAATGTATAGAATCAAGGACTACATCATAGGCCACTTCATGTTCGTGGTGTAGCAGAGTAAGTGATTTTCCTTCTCTGAGACTGCTGTTATGCCACCAGGCAGCAGAGGGCACCATGTATTTGAGAAGGACTACAGGTCCCAGAGTGCCTCTGCACTGCTTGGCTCAGTACTGAGTCAGAGGGGCGGGTGTCAGGTAGGAATATTTCTGCCCAGGCTTGACTCAGTTAGAGGGAGGTCCAAGGAGAAAATAGAAGGCTGAGCATTTGGCTGAGGTAAGCCAAACTTCTTGTACGAATTAAGTGTGAGGCAAACTGTACAGAAATAAAGTGTTTTGTTCCTATGCTACTGTGGTGTGGTTTCTGTCTTGACCCTCCTAAAAATACAGGTTAGCCTGCCACTCCAGGTGGTCTGTTACAGTGGGGGCTATTGTTTCACTGTGACTGCTGCTGTTTTTGTTGGTTTTTTTTACAACGCTAGAGCAGTGTTCCTCAGTTTGGGCCTGGAGTACCTTCTTGTCAGTCATGTTTTCAGAATATTCACAATGAATATGCATGAAATAAATTTTCATATAATGAAGGCAGTATATGCAAATAAAGTTGATGCATATTCATTGTGGTTATACTGAAAACCTGACTGGCAAGGGGGTACTCCAGGACTGAGTTGAGAAACACTGCTCTAGAGAAACTGCTACTGCCATAGGCAACTAACTAGTCTGCGTAATGGTTAAAATGGCCCCATATGTGTCACAAGTTTAGCCAACCTGATTCCTGAAATATGTTAAGCCCAACACGAAATACCTTCTTTTGCATCTCTAAATATACATTTTGCCATTTAGGAGACAGCTATAACAAACAATGGAAGAGAAATAGATTAAAATTGATAGAACACTGTTTATTCCAAGCTGGCAAATAGTATAAACGTCTAACCACCCTCATCTCAAGTGCACCCTCCTACCAATCCTTCAGGAAATCAATTAAAACCTATCTCTTTGACAAATTTCTCTGACTCCTTCCTACCTTGTTATATCACTGAACTACCTACTGTATGTCTGACATATTTCCGGTTATACCTAACCTCTCTCGGCTTACTAATATAATTGAAATCTGTTACCAATGCACTTGACAATATTTTCTGTAACATCGCTGTATATGTATAGTCTCTTTCTCTGTAAACCACTCTGAACTGCTTGTGGTACTGCGGTATACAAAATAAAGTTATTATTATTATTATTATAATAAAAACCAAACAAGAATATAGATGTATCAAACTAATCCCTTCTCCCTTCCTTAAAGTCCAGCTATCCCGAGAGTGTTCTTGTATCATCCAGGCACCTTATAGCAGTTCCACAGCTGTCCTTTTTGTATCTGCCAGCCTGCAGCACTCAGCTTTCAGCAATTCCCCTGGGTCCTTCCTCAGCCTGCCAATGACCTGCGTCATCATCACACCACACTATCTCCTGTTAGCTCAGTGTTCAATGCCTGACAGGTTCTGCCTTCTCCCTGCTCACTGGGGCCAATGAAAACCAGCAAAAGATTTGGGCTACGATGGAAAAATATTATATATTTATATGTACATAAAACATAATAATGGGCAAAGGTCTGCAAAGAAGCCTGCCTGTGTTCTTTAAAATCCTTTATTCGTTCTTCAGCTTCCCTGACTTCACAATGCACAGAATACAAAATAAAAAGACAAAGAAATCCTGCCAAACTACTAAAGACCAGCTGAAGGGCACGAGTCCTTCACTCTGACACCAGAAATGCTCAGAGCAAGAGAATTAAAAAAAAAAAAAAAATCCCAAGAGTAATAAAGTACTTTAACCCTGTGGTACATAGTGACTGATATATCTGTCGATACTCTCTCATGCATTTTCTTCCAGAAGATTTATTAATTCATCACTGATAAACCAAACTCAGCATCATTTATTATCGAGTAATAATTGTTTAATACATCTGCATTGCAATTGGAAATGCTACGTAAGTAAGTAAAAAGTGGGCTAGGTGTTGCATTTTTTAAGGCAGCTCTTTAGTGTTCGTTTTGGCAGGAAAATAAAAATACTGTTTTATTTAGCTAGGAATGTCAGGCAAAAAATTGTACTGTTCATTTTCAGATTTTGGGCATTTTTTCAGTTTTTCACATACAATGGAACATTTTATTGTCTGCAAATCTATTTTATGTTAATTCATAGGTTAATGTGGATTAAATTCATTTTGTGCATACTAACAGCTAGAATTGTTAATATTGTACTACTGTTTTAGGATCTGCTAACACTATTAATGTGCATTAGAGGGGACACACATTAGCAACTCTAGCTATATGATTTTTGTAAGGTGAGCTAATGAACTGAATGCATGCTAATGAATGCACAGGCTAATTGTGGCTTTATTTTGATTGTGGTAGCCATGGAAGCACTAGCCTCAGTGTTTACCTGATTTTCCTGCAAACTTCCCTAAGGACAATCATTAGAAGATAGTATTTTTCAATAGTGATGTGGCACTTTATAATGACCACATGGTCACATCTGCATATAGTTTCTGGCTTCCTGGCAGGCATTGCAACCAGGGACCTGGACTTTACTTCCAAAAATATCTCAAAAATATTCACCTCTGAAATGTGTAAAAGAAATTAATATTTGTTACTTATTTGTTTCTTAATTTTTCCAAACATTCCCTCTGCTATTTTGAGTTTTCCACTTAACAGGATCCTGGCCATGAAGTAACATGATTTCTTAATTTTCAGTTTGTTTTTTTTAATTGAAAAGAATGCAAACTATTTATGATACAACCCCCAACATCAAAATGGGGGTGGGGGGTGGAGTTCCTATCAATTCAGGCTAAAAACAACATAAAATGACTTCATGTAAGTGTCCTCTTCAGTCAGCTACTAGAAATGAGTAGTGACCCTGGGCAAGTCACTAATCCTCCTTTGCCCCAGATACAAAATAAGTACCTATATTTATGTAAACCGCTTTGAATGTGTAACCACAAAAAAGTGGTAGACAAGACCCATCCCCTTTCCCTTATGAGTTTTGCTCTTGAGCAGTGGCTTAGAATTTCTCTTCAGAACTGTGAACACTGCCTTAAGCAATGCCAACCTAAGGAGTGGCAATCTGGGATTCTTTCACAGCAGTACTAATTATTTATTTATGTACTACTATAATCTGGTCCTGCAGCCACATTTTGGGTAGGTCTAGAATTAACTTGGGTAGGCACTAAGCATCTCTCTCTCTCCCTCTTCCTCCACCCTCCCAGCATCTCTTCCCCCCCCCCAACCCCACACGAGTCTGGCTGGCATCTTCCTCCACTCCCTCCCTCTTGTACAAGTCTGGCACCTTTCTCCCTTCCCTTCCGTTCCCCTTCTTGGGCATGTCCAGCATCTCTTTTTCCCTTCTACCTCCCAATGCAGAACAAGTATCTCTCTTTTTTTCACCGGGAGCTGCCCTGAAGAGGCGAAATTCAAGCTTTGGAGCCACAGGGGGCGTCGGGAGGCGGAGTTGGCCTCCCATGCTGACCCGATCTCCTTCCCCTGCAGCGGAAGGTCTGGCTTTCCGTTGGGGCAGCTCCTCTAGTACAGACCTGTGTTAAGAACATAAGAATAGCCTTACTGGATCAGACCAATGGTTCATCAGACCAATGGTCCATCAACCAGTAGCCCATTCAAACGGTGGCCAATCCAGGTCCCTAGTACCTGGCCAAAATCCAAGGAGTAGAAATATTCCATGCTACCGATCCAGGACAAGCAGTGGCTTCCCCCATGTCTTTCTCAATAAGAATGGACATTTTCTCTAGGAAATTGTCCAAACCTATCTTAAAACCAGCTACGCTATCCACTCTTGCAATGTGTTCCAGAGTTTAATTATTCTCTGAGTGAAAAAATTTTTCCTCATATTGGTTTTAAAAGTATTTCGAGTATCCCCTAGTCTTTGTAATTTTTGACAGAGTGAAAAATCGATCCCATTCTATTCCACTTAGGATTTTGTAGACTTCAATCATATCTCCCCTCAGCCGTCTCTTTTCCAAGCCGAAGAGTCCTAACCTTTTTAGTCTTTCCTCATATGAAAGGAGTTCTATCCCCTTTATCATCTTGGTCACTCTTCTTTAAACCTTTTCTAGCGCCTCTATATCTTTCTTGAGATAAGGAGACCAGAATTGAACGCAATACTCCAGATGAGGTTGCACCATGGAGTGGTACAGAGGCATTATAACATTCTTAGTCTTGTTAACTATCCCTTTTTAAATAATTCCTAGCATCCTGTTTGTTTTTTGGCTACTGCCGCATAGTGGGCAAAAGGTTTCATCGCATTGTCTACAATGACACCCAGATCCTTTTCTGGAGCGCTAACCCCCAAGGTGGACCCTAGCATCTGGTAACTGTGATTTGTGTTATTCTTCCCAATGTGCATCACTTTGCATTTGTCTACATTAATGTCTTCTATGCAAGACAAGCAACCAGTTCTGTAAAAATCCCATGTTAGCTGCTTATTGCTGAGTGGGTGGTAGCTAGGCATGATATGGGTAGGTGCAGGGGTGGCCTGGTCAGTACCATGTCCTAGCTGTCACAACTGCCACTAGTGAGCTGCAGTTGCCGCCACCTCATAAGGAAGTGAGAAACGAAGCTGCACTGCAGCAGTAGTATGGCCACAGCATTAAAGCCAATCCTCCCAACCACTGATCACAAGTCTGATGCCCCAACACATCTCCAGTCACAAGTTTGATGCTCCCCACATAGCCATTCAGAAGTCCAATGCCCTCCAACCATCTTATCACAAGCTGATGATCATCTTCCAGCAAGCTCATCCCTCAAAGTGTACTACCCCTCCTCCTTGTCCCAAACCCAACCTTTTCTTCCGCATGCCCAAGACCTATCCTTCTGAATCACCACCCACATCTGAGCCTTACCTGGAGGCAAGGCCTGGTGGTTAAGTGGCAAGCAGCAGGAGAGGATGCCTTCTGCTCTTACTCCATTCAGCTCCAGGTTGTAAATAACATTATTGATTCCAGCCTTCCATATAAGAACAATTGCCATAATATGGAATGCTGACCTCTAGCATTAGATTATTGGTAGGGGTCAGTAATTTTGAATGCAGAGACAGATAAAGCAGGAGTGGAGGGAGGCCCTCTCCTGTTATTTGCCAGTGAACCACCAAGGCCTTGCCTACAGGAAAGTCCTAGAGGTGGATGGAGGTTTGGGGGGGAGGGGGAAAGAGTAGGAATCTGGGTGGGATGGAAGAGAGTAGAGTTGGGGGACATGTGGGAAAAGTGGCACTTTGTGTCAAGGTCTTGCTAGGAAGGGCATTGGGGACAGTGAACTTGTGATTAAGGGATAGGGGGCATGGGACTACCAGGTATAAGAACATGAGAATAGCATTACTGGGTTAGACAAATGGTCCTTCTAGCCCAGGTATGTGTGGGTGGTCAACAGACGTCTAATTGTGTGTAGCATTCGATTTGTAGTCAGGTGAGTAAGTGTGGGGGAGGCATCGGATTTGTGATAAAGTGGGTGTGGGGAATCAGTTGATTGGGTAGTGAGCTGGAATGGGTGCCGCCACCAAAGGTATCTGTACTGATGACAGTTATTAATAGGCACAATGTTACACTCTGAACCAATGGTGCAGAAGGCCTTTGCTATCAGCCAAGACATATAACATAGTGCTCATATGTTAACAGTTGTCCTGTGCAGTAAACACAGCACAGATGTAGAGTATTTCCCCTGCAATTACAATACAAGCTTTGCACTTATTGTGCATTACTTTTTGCTGCCAAGATGAAGTAAGTGCAAATCCATCACATTTTAGTAAAAAAAAAAACCACCAAACAAACCAGAAATTATAAAATTTACCACTGGACCTTCTAAACAATTGTAATTGACTTGTAAGAACAGTTCTTATTTTTTTCTTTAAAGTTTTATGATTATGGAAAATGTGAATTTGCTTCTCCTGGATCCTGGGAAGGGGCACATAAAGGTGTTTTTTTTTTTTTTTGTTAGGTCCAGAGCTAGGACCAACTTATCAGCTGGAATCTCACAGCAAGCAAGCACCAGACACTCCTCTCATTCCTTGAATAATGCAGACCATACCAGGATGTAAAGTCCAAATCCAAAATCTAACTTTACTTCTTGAAACCAGGAAGAGACACACATTTGAACAGGGAACAGTTTCTTGCAGAACACAATCCAACTATGTACAGATTTTCCTTCTCATTCATTCCTTAGATATTATTCTCTAATTTCCAAACTCAAGTTTCAGTGATCAGAAGATGGACTCTGATTAACAGAAGCCAAACTTCTTAATCAGACTTTGCACTGGTCACTTGGTGGATTCACTGAGACTACCTTCCAGGAAAATCAAGAGCTGGTTTGACTTCTCTGTAGATTTTTCTTAGGCTTTTGGAAACTGCTGGAACTCCTGTTTTGATTCCTGACAGTTTCAGAGGTGCCTGACTATCTGCATATAGTTTGTGGTTAACATAAGAACAAAGAATTGCCGCTGCTGGGTCGACCAATGGTCTATCGTACCCAGCAGTCCGCTCACGCGGCGGCCCTTTGGTCAAAGACCAGTGTCCTAACTGAGACTAGCTTTACCTACGTACGTTCTGGTTCAGCAGGAACTTGTCTAACTTTATCTTGAATCCCTGGAGGGTGTTTTCCCTTATAACAGACTCTGGAAGAGCGTTCCAGTTTTCCATCACTCTCTGGGTGAAGAAAAACTTCCTTACATTTGTATGGAATCTATCCCCTTTTAACTTTAGAGAGTGCCCTCTTGTTCTCTCTACCTTGGAGAGGGTGAACAACCTGTCTTTATCTACTAAGTCTATTCCCTTCATTATCTTAAATGTTTCTATCATGTCTGCTCTCAGTCTCCTCTTTTCTAGGGAGAAGAGGCCCAGTTTCTCCAATCTCTCACTGTACGGCAACTCCTCCAGCCCTTTAACCATTTTAATCGCTCTTCTCTGGACCCTTTCGAGTAGTACTGTGTCCTTCTTCATGTATGGTGACCAGTGCTGGACATAGTATTCCAGATGAAGGCGTACCATGGCCCGGTACAGCAGCATGATAACCTTCTCTGATTTGTTCGTGATCCCCTTCTTAATCATTCCTAGCATTCTGTTCACACTTTTCACTGCCACTGTGCATTGCGCGGATGGCTTCATTGATTTGTTGACCAGTACCCAAGGAGACCTGGGTACAAGAGCCTTTTTCAGCCTCCTAAGGTTACAAAGTTCACACTCTCTAGATGGTATCCATTAGCACCTATTGTTCTATTCCAACTGCCAACTATCTGTGCAACTCAGAAGGTCATAGCTGCGCTGCAAACTGCAGTACACAACATACAGCAAGTGGCGTACCTAGGGGGGGGCGGTCCTCCCTGGGTGCACACCCCAAGGGGGTGCACTGGAGAGAGCTGAATGGGGACGATGAGGGACCCACGGGGTTAAATACAACTCGAACTGCGAGGTTCGTCTTCTGTTTCTACCTGCCCTGCTTCGCACACATAGTCGACCGGAAGTCTTCCCCGATGTCAGCGCTGACGTCGGAGGGAGGGCTTAAGCAAAGCCTGCCCTCTGATATCAGCGCTGACATCAGGGAAGACTTCTGGTCAGCTATGTGTGCGCGGAAGGGCAGGCAGGAAATGGAAGACGAGCCTCGCGGCTTGAGCTCCATTTGGCTGAGAAAGTTGCTAAGATGAGGGCTGGGAGGCAAACGCGGAACACAAAAGAGGGGAGGGAGTGCATTTTTGGACACAAGGCATAAACTTGGGAAAGAGGATGGAGGAAGGGAGGGAAAGAGATGCTGAGGTGGGGGAGGGAATGCGTTTTTGGACACAAAAGGCATGAACTTGGGAGAGAGGAAGGGAGGGAAAGAGATGCTGAGGTGGGAGAAGGAGTGCGTGTTTGGACACAAGGCATGAACCTGGGAGAGAGGATGGAGGAAGGGGAGGGGGAAGAGGTAGGGGAAGGAGTGTGTTTTTGGACACAGAAGGCATGAACTTGGGAGAGAGGAAGGGAAGGAAAGAGATGCTGAGGTGGGGGAGGGAATGCATTTTTGGACACAGAAGGCATGGACTTGGGAGGGAAAGAGATGGTTGTGTACACGGGGAATGGAAGAAAGGAGAATTTTTGGTCATAGGGAGGGAGTGAGGTACAGATGAGAGGGAGAAATATTGTGGTGGAACGGACAGATTGAAATGGATGCAAGAGGGAGGAATGTTGGACATAGTGGTGAAGGGAATGGAGGGAGAGATGTGGCATGGTGCTGGAGAGAGGTGATAGAAGGAGAAATGTTGGGCATGAGACTGGTGGGCAGGGGTGAAAGATGAGAAAGGGATAAATGCTGGACCATGGTAGGAGGAACCAATGGATAGCAACTGAAGAATTTACAGAAGATGGGAAAGTGGAAAAAAAAGAAACTGGGACCAACTTTATGGAAAAATAAGTCTCCAGACAACAAAGGTAAAAAACAGAATTTATTGACTAAAATATGTTAGCTTTGGGAAATGTATATAGCAGATGTCTTTGTATTGTGTTCAAAAGATAAGGAAATGTATTTCTGGTTTTATTTCTACAGTGTTGAAGTACTTGCTGACCCTTGCTGTGACTGATGGGGATCCCCAAGCACCGCCAGCAGAGGACCTCCTCTAGAGATGGCCAGAACTCCCCTCTACCAAGCACAGCAGTCACTGGTAACATCCATGAGCCACTGAGGTGCCAGCATCTGTGACTCGGGGATGCTACTGCTGCCTGCCAAGCTTGGCAAAAGGGACCCCCGGCCAACTGCAAAGGAAGTCCTTAGCTGACGGCTTGGGGGTTCTCATCAGCTGAGTATTTATATTTTATATTTACATTAGAGGCTCTGGTAGAAACCCATTTAAAAAGTATGTATTCTTCCCAATTAATATTTCCAAATTAATAAAGTGTCTTTGCTTATTTGTAAATGGGTCTCTACCAGAGCCTTTAATTCAGTAGCATAATTAAATGAAATAACTATTTCTGAAGTTTATAGGGACGGGTGGGGACAGAGGGGATTCCTCACGGGGATGGGTGGGGACGGAGGGATTCCTCACTGGGATGGGTGGGACTTCTTTCCCTGCGCAACTCTCTAGTGCACAGCTGGCCACCCTCACTATTGTGCCACTGCTGCTTTCCTTAACCAGCAGCAGCAGCAGTAAACAGGTGTGTCCGCGGGTGCTCACCGGCATTGCTCATCTTATGGCTGGCTCCCCTGCTGAAAGCTATGGGCATCCGCAGCTGCATCATAAGCATTCCCTCTGACGTCACAACGTCAGAGAGAAGGCTTCAGATGCAGCCGCAGATCACGCGAGGAGCGACGCCCGCAGCTTTCAGCAGGGGAGCCAGCCAGACATGCTGGGCAGAGAAGGGGGGAGGGTAGACATGCTGGATAGGGAAGGGGGAAGGACAGAAATGCTGCACAGGGAAGGGGGAGAGTAGAAATACTGCACAGGCAAGGGGGGGAGAAATGCTGCAAAGGCAAGGGGGAGAGACATGCTGCTGCTGCTGCACAGGGAAGGGGGGAGGGTAGAAATACTGCACAGGCAAGGGGGGGGAGACATGCTGCTGCTGCAGCACCCAATTGGGGAGAGAGAGGGAAGGAGGGAGAAGGGAGAGGAACCAGAGATGTCAAGTCCATGGGAGGGAGGGAAAGGAAAAAAGGAAAGGAGATACCAGACCATGGAGGGGGAGGAAGAGTTGCCATGGCATAAGGGAAGGAGATAGAGATACCACATCATGGTGTGGAGTGGGAAGGAAGGAAAGGAGAAGAGAAAGAGAGATATGCCAAAGCATAGAAGAGGGGCTGGAGACAGAAAAAATGGAGAGGGATGAAACTGAAATGAATCATGTGCAAAGGAGAGAAGGGACCCCAGATATACAGTTTATTGAAGGGACATAGAAAGAGGGAAGATGCCATATGGAAGAGAGAGAGGGTTTACAGTAGATGGAAGGGAAGAGAGAGTATGGGCAGTAGATGGAAGTGGTAGAGAGAGAAGGCAGAAGCTGGGTGGAAGGGGCAAAGAGAGGGCAGATGTTGTATGGAAGGGAGAGAGGACAAATGCTGTATAGAAAGAAGAGAGCAAAGAAGATGATTAAAGCAGAAACGACAAAAGGTAGAAAGATTTTTTTGTTGCTTTACTTAGAATCAAGTAGTATTGTAACTGTATTGATAAAAGTTTATAAATAGGAAATGGAAATAAGGAAATTTTTTGGACTAAACCCCTTTCCTCAGGCCAGGATACCATAACAGCAGTATACTGTACTGTTCTGAAGAAAGATTTGGCCTATGAAAGCTAATTGAAAAATGGATTAGTCCAATAAAATGGTATTTTCTTATTTCTCATTATTTGTTTTATTTTTATTTGTTAATTTGTAAAGTGGTGATTGTTATGTATCAGTTTTTTCAAATTTACATCTACTATCTTTATATTTTGCACAGTATTAGGGGACATGTGTCACTGTTTTGTGGTGTTGTGGTGTTACACTGTATGCAGAGTCTGGTTTCTTGACAGTTCAGTTTAACTTTTGTCTACATATTTCTATTTTTAGTTTGTGATTATTCCATATTGGGTGAGGGTGTATCTCTGTTCTGTGTGTATGAAAAGGACATAGTTTTCGGTTGGCATTGACTACAGGATCAATTGACTGTGCGGGATCTGGCTTGTTTAGTTTTACAATGTATGTGTTGGTGTTCTAGTGCTCACTGCAGTGTTAAAGATGCTGCCTTTTCCTAAGTACACTCTTGTTGTGCGATATGTGGATTGTTACTAAAAATCATATTTTTGATATAGATAGGGGGGTTGTCAAAAAATGATGGGCCCTGGGTGTCACATTTGCTAGTTACGCCACTGCATACAGAATTGATAATGTTAAAACTGTAAGCTTGCAGGTCTGTGAAATAGATGCACCCTTTAACTCCTTCCTTCAGTGCAAACTATTTGCCCAGGACTACATTAAAAAAGCACAAATAAAAATATAAAAAAAATTTGAAGAACATTTAAATATATGCTACTGTTATGAAGTTGGGATACAATTCTTTGACTTCTGTGACTGAACATAGCACATGCACACACCCACACACCCTATATCTATATCTTTGCAGATGAACACTATTTTGTAACATTTGTGTGAACATATGCTACCAATTTCAATGTGGTTTAAACACATTTGCCTTCATTGTAGTCCAAATGACAGGTCAGTGAAAATAACATTTCTAAAATGACAGATCTCAAGACCCGGTTCCCACCAGGGTGTTTTCTCCAAAACAGCTGAACTCAAGAAATAACACCTCAATCACAATTGTTTCAAGTAAATGTAACAAGGACAACAGCCCTTATGATGTACAGTCATTTCTGTTTCAAAGCAAATGCCCTTTCACCATCTGTGCTTCTCAGTGATGTAAGGCTGCAGATCCAATAATTTGAATGTATTACACCTACCTTTTAACAGGAACAGCATCTACAACCTGGTTATTGGTTCTCTTCCAGTCATAAGTCCAATACTAATCGGTAACAGAATACTGCCATAGTAATAATCCTTCTAAATCAAGGCTGTATTAATTATTTTAGTTGTGTCACACTGCATTTTGAATCGATCCCTATATATATTATTGGTGCTGACTCAGAGCTAAATCTGTCTTATCTCCTTGCTCTACCTACAGAAAAGCAGTCACCTGGGAATCTCACACAGCCATCATGAAATTTGCTTTTACTAGTCTTTCTAGATGTCCCTATGCCTCTCTCTCAATATCTCTATATATTTGCACCCATCTCTCCTGTGCTATCTCTTTTGATATTCAATATCCTTTTACAGAGACCTGCAGATGTCATGTACCGTATGCTTTTGATAAATTACTTTGAAATATCATGCTTCATCCTCTTCTGTAAAGCCTTCCTTTAAACTATAATGAATGGCCTGTCTCCTTCTAAATGATTTTTTTTCCTTCAAACCAGATTTGCCTGATTTCAATCTCCAGAAGCCAATATGATGTCAACCTCCAGATAATGCAACTTTCTCCAAATTCCGCTTAGATGTCAGTGATGGTGGGCGGTATATCAAATATTTAATAAACTTGAACTTGAAGGTTTGTCATGAAATAGCAGAAATATCTCGCTGGCCATAGATCTTCTACTGAAACCTGGTGCCCTGTTACTTATTAGGGTCAAAAGGGAGGCAGCATCAGAATTCCTTCATGTACAATATCACTGATGACTAAGGTGATTATTTTAGAAGACCTATGTGTGAATTCCATGTGGAAGTGCCAGTACTTCCACATGAAAATAGCATCCATGTGTAGGAAAGAGGTGGGTTGGAGACTTGGTATGGGCAGTGTTTTATGTTTTGTTTTATTAAAACTTGTAATACTGCTTATTCTTACAACAGGTCCAAGTGGTTTACAAATACAGAAAATATGGGAAATAACTCCATTTTAAAATAGGACAGACCTATACAGATTCAAAACAAAGATAAGTACGCATTCATTCCTTCATGCAAATTCAAAAAGCCTTGTATCAATTTTATATCGCAGGACTGTGACTGAAAAGACCCGTTTCCACTTATATACAGTATATTTAAATTATTTCTGATAAAACAGAATCTTCTCCAAATGCTTCACAAAAATAAAGTTTTCAGCATAGTTTTCAGTGCTTTAATATTTATTTCCAGCCTCAATTTCCATTATAAATGATTCCATAATTGTGGGGCAATAAAATAAAAAGTTTTATTTCAAGTTGATTCCCATCTTGCCCTTGTTTGCTGGAGGAAGAACTAATCTGTTATCTTGGATTGATCTCAAAGTTCTAACCGGTGCATAAGGGATTGTCAAAATATGTAAATAATTATGTTCCTGAAGAAAGAAAGCTTTTTGTGTAAGAATCAAGGCTTTAAATTGGATTCTATAGGAAACTGGCAACCAATGAAATTGCAAGAAAAGTAGGGTTACTCTATCAAATTTCTTTTTATAATACACAGGTATGATGTATTTTGCAAAGCCCATGCATGTCCAGGTTGTAAAATTAAACACTGCCATCTGCAACTGCTATAAATCATGCACAAACACCAACCTCAGTTGTTTTTTGGACCTGTTGCTTGCGCTGGTTTTACTAGGAGATCTGATAGCTGTTTGTTGGCCAGATTGTAATTTGTTTCTATGTAGGTGTGCCTTTGACTTGTTTATATTGCCCCTTCTCCCCACTTCCATCATCTGCCCCTTCTCTCTCTTTTCCCCCACTTGCATCTTCCCATCATCTGCCCCTTCTCCCCACTTTCATCATCTGCCCCTTCTCCAAACTTCCATCATCTGCCCTTTCTCTCTCTTTCCCCCCACTTCCATCACCTGCCCCTTATCCCCACTTGCATCATCTGCCCCTTTTCTCTCTTTCCTCCACTTGCATCATCTGCCCCTTCTCTCAATCTCTCCATCCACCACAGGCCCATCTCTCTCTCTTCCTCTCACCTTTCTTTCCGATTTTGGCAACAAGATCAGCATGCCCCCCCCTCCCCCCGCGATGACACTCAAGTTCGACAATAGGCCTCCTTCTCCCCCCTGACATCAACAGCACTTCAGATCAGCAACCACGGTGCTCAGGCCAAAGCTTCCCTCTGACTCGAACTGCCTGGGCAGAAACAGGAAGCTGAGTCAGAGGGAAGCTTTGGGCTGAGCACCGCGGTTGCTGATTTGAAGTGCTGTTGATGCTGGGGGGAGAAGGAGGCCCGTTGCTGAACTTGAGTGCTGTCGTGGAAGGGGGGAGGACCGTTGACGATCTTGAGTGCCAGGGGGCCCATTGCTGATCTTAAACTGTGTCGCGGGGGGGGGGGGAGGGGGGCACCAATGCAGCCCAGATGCTGCCGATGGCCCCAATCCGATCTTGCTGGCCCTGCGCAGACCGGCAGGAATTTTCTGCGGACCGGCACCAGATGACCCGGACCTGGCTGGCTGTGCACCCCCCCTAAGGCATGCACCCGGGGTGGACCGCCCCTGCCCCCCCCCCTTGGTATGCCACTGCACTCATTCCATTCCACTCAGGATTTTATAGATCTCTATTATATCTCTCCTCAGCTGTTCCTTCTCCAAACTAAAGAGCCCTAATCTCATATGACAGTCATTCCATCCCTTAACAATTTTGATCACCCTTCTTTGTATCTTTTTCAGTACTAATACTTCATTTTTTTAATGTGTCTACTAGAATTGTCATAATTTTTAAAAGTGCTAGTGAAAATCAACAACTAGCTTTAAGTTTTCTGTAATATGTTATTTACCTACCTGGAATTATTAGGAAATTATGCAAAAATATACAAATTACTGACATACAGTATGTTTAAGTGCTCTAGTTTTTTGTGTGTTTGCATTACATATTATTGCCTATTGTGCCTTAATTATCACTTTATCTTATTTACCCCTATTGACACTAACACAGTTTCATTTTCTCATTCACAGGTTTTCAACAGTGTCGTCATAGTAATAATCTAATATTGAATATGTCCAAAAGAAAACAGAACTGCAAATTTGGACTCATTTACATCTTTTGGTGGTATCAGGCAGAGAACTACCTGTAGTTGAACTACTGTTAGGGATCTCACTAGAAATGGATTGAATTTGAGAGACATCAGTAATCAAGACAGATGAATTTACAGTATTGATGAACTGGTCAATGACCTAATGACTGGATTATTTGCTCACTGGTACAATACAAATCCAAAATTCAGTGGTCCTGTTATAAAAAGCCATGTTAGGATTATAACAAAATTGAAATCCATATGGGTACAAGCCAGCACAGTTTCTTGGTCAGAACAAAACTGGAGGAGAAAGACAGATTTATAGAGAAGCTTGACAGACTAATGGACATACTTGAAAGTGTGAAATAAATAGTTGTACTAATATGGGATGCAATTTTGCCTGCATTAGTGGAATACACATACATTGTGATTGCAGCAGAGAGAAGAATATTTCTGTGACTGAGCTAGCCTTTATGAAAAGTCAAGAAGAGAAAGTTGGGAGTGTTGGACCTCATTAGATTGAACCAGTTAACCTCCCTGAGACCAGAAGACAAGAACTACAGAAGGAAAGGCAAGCAAAAATGAAGGAAGATGAAGAAAAGAGGTGAATGAAGAGTGAAAAAAAACCATTAGACGAGCAAGAGATGATGGAGAGATTTATGCTTGCATCCCCAACCCTATATGTCATATCTGTCTGTCTGTCCAAGTTAAATTGTAATCTCCTCTGCGCAGAGACCATCTATTAAATGTCATAATGTACAGCACTGTGTAAGCCTTTTAGCACTATATAAGTGATAAATAGTAGTAGTAATTGATATGGCAGAAGAACCAATGGAAGAAGCTCCATTTGCTCTATAGAAAGCTAGGAAGAAGCTAAAATATAGTTGCCAATTTAAGACATCATACTGGACTGAGAGAGACAGCAGAAATTGCTACTACTGCCCGGATTGATGCAGTACACTTTATCACAACAAGGTGAAAAGGGCTCAGGCAAGAATCATGAGAAAGTTGGATGTACAATTTGAGGAGGAGCTGCAGCATCAGTTGCATTTTCTGTGATGGTCGTTATGATGATAAAGGCAGAAGGGAATGGCAAAATATATCTAGGTATGGTGAAGGAGGAACATTACATAGTTTATATGGGGGGGGGGGGTGGAAATCACAGAAACAATGTATCAAAAATCCTATTCCTAAACTTATATCATAAAATAAACCATAATTAGTGCAAACAGTGCTCAGACCAACCACCTCAGCAGAAGTAGCACCGGGACCATCATAGCACTCATTATGTCCCATACCGCCAGAGTAAATGACCAAGCAAATAAATGTTATACAGTGAGCTAAAATCCTTAAAAAAAAATAAATTTTTTTTAATTGAAAAGTGGTAAAGAGAACGCATACAGAAAATTCACAACAATCAGTAAAATAGACAAGCGGATAAGGAAAGAAAGTGTGGGGGCTAGCATGTTCGACTGTGATTACATTTCAAAAAGTTGGTGAGTGGAGAGTAGAGTATCATTTCTCGCTTTTATAATGGTCACTGGGTTTTTTCATGGCTAAATGAAAATTGAGTGGGTAACAATTCCCTATCCTATTGTTTTAATCCTTTATGTTCTCTTCTCTCTTAATGCATTGTAGTTCAACCCATTCTCCTCTTGTTTCATGTAGTGTCATATTCTTAAAGTATGTGTGTCTTTTATTAAAACCCTGGTTTTATTATCATTTGTAAATCGCATTGGAGCATGATATTGCGATCAAATCAAATTTTAAATGCTGTACTTATCTCAGTCTTGTTGAAATGTAGGCTGAAACTTTGTTGCCTCTGGCGGTGTAAATAATCCTCTGCTACTCTGTATCGATTCCTTTGCCAGTTCTGGCTTTTATAGTTCTCTAATGAAGTAGCTACCAACAGTTACCCCCCCCCCCCCCTGACAAAGCACAGCGAAACCCGGGTTGAGGGGTAGACACTTTTGGGAAGCAGTTCCTGTGGTTTTTTTTAGTTTTACTTTTTTTTTACATTAAGAGGACCGATACAGAGTAGCAGAGGATTGTTTACACTACTGGAGACACCAAAGTTTCAGGCTACATTTCAACAGGACTGAGATAAGTACAACACTATTTGCTTGGTCATTTACTCTGGTGGTATGGGATGTAATGAATGCTATGATGGTCCTGGTGCTACCTCTGCTCGTTCCTTCTGAGCACTGAGGTAATTGGTCTGAGCACTGTTTGTACTGGGTTGATGGAGCTTTGTGCATCTGGGCCTCAGATAGAGAATGACATGGGGACAAATTTGTCCTAGTCCCCATAGGAACTCAATTTCCCTGTCCCATCTCCACAAGTTTTGTCACTGTCCCTGTCCTGTAAGCTTTCCCTTAACCACACAAGCCTCGAACACTTATGATTTTAAAGTGTTTGAGGCTTGTGCAGATGAGAACAGAACTTGCAGGAATAGGGCACAGACAGGAAAATAACTCTCCGGGATGGGATGGGAAAATGAGTTTCCGCGGGGACGGGGAAAAATTTGTCCCCGAGTCATTCTCTAGCCTCAGAGTAACCTGCCAACTTCTTACAAAAAAGTATCTCCGTAGTCAGCTATCAAGACACCTAAAAAAGAGGAAGAAAGTAGTCAAACTTTGCAAATTGATGTGATAGTATTTCTCCTAATTTAAGAAGGATATTGCTATTGCATTTCAATAACAGCGGGATCTGGACACGTCCGCTGTTGCCCTATAACCCAACACCTTGACTCCCCCCCTCCCCCCATACTCCCCAAGCGTTACCCCAAAAAACACTCTGACTACAATTGTTGGTAATTAACCGCAGCTCAATTTATTAATCATAACAATTAACATAATATAATTTCAATTATAACATTAGTTAACCTAAACTCCCAGAGCTCCTCCCGAGCTACCCATAAACTTCAGTGCCCTCGACCCTGCCACCCCAGCAAGGGTCAGAGGGGTGGCATGTCCCTCATGCCCCATTATCCGGGTCACCTGACCCACCAGGCACGGCACCCCGCCGGCCCACCGCTCATCACCGGATGAGCCCCAATGACCCAGTAGCTCGGGAGATCCGCCCCCGAGCTACTCCCAACTACCGGAAAAAACATGGGGTGGGTGGGAGGGAAAAACCGGCTCAGGAGGACCCACGACGGTTGAGTCCTCCACACTTTCCCCTTTTATAAATTCACCCCCCCCCCACTGCGCGCTCCTGCTACCACCAATCAATTTGAATTATCCTGCCCTACACAGCCAATCATACCGCCCCCCCACTCTCACCGCCCCTCCGACCGCCCCAGCCGATGGGCAACACGCAGGCCTGCCAGCCCCGTGTTATCCTACGCCCATCGACACGGGGGTCTCGGGCTACTCTGTACTGACACATATTCAGGATTTATGCTAGTTCATCCATGTAAACAAGCCACTCAACAATCAGTTTTAAATTCATTGATCAATATTATTTTGTACTATATCATTCCAGAAGAGATTCAGTCTGATAATGAATTTAATTTAAAAGATGAAAGGAACCAAATCTCCACAAGAGCAAACAGAAAAATATAAAGTGGAGTCTCAATGGCACATCAACTGGGGAGGTCATCTTTCATACATAAAAAATCTTAGATTTTTAAAAGTCTTTATTGATGTATAACCAGTCTGAACCAAACCAACAGAGAGGTTCAGAATGATTATACATCAATAAAGACTTTTATAAATCTAGGATTTTTATTTATGAAAGACAACCTCCCCGGTTGATGTGTTGATGAATTTAATTTCACAGGTAAGTTTATTAAGATGTAGGAAGATAAAAGCAATACGCATTGGATAACAGATACACCATACTGTTCGCAAGTAATAGGATTGACTAAAAGGTACAAGGGGCTGTTAAGAACACAAAGGAAAGAAAATCTTGTTGTGATGCTCTGAATTGGTGGGGGGGGGGGATCATTAGAAATTAGTTTGTAGCTGATTAATAAACTGGTAGCAACGAGGCAAAAGCTCGTTCAACGAATGCTAAATTAATACTCACAATACAGTGGTGCCTCACACAACGAACTTAATTCGTTCCAGGAGCAAGTTTGTTATGCGAAAAGTTCGTTATGTGAAACGCGTTAAGCGCAGTGACTAACGACTGCCTGCAGTGCCTGCGCGGAAGGATTCAATACATCGGCAGCGATCGTGGAAGCTCGGGCGACTTCGTTGTGTGAAACGAAGTTCGTTGTACGAATCAAGACATGAAGTTCGTTGTGTGCAGCGTTCGCTGTGCGAGGCGTTCGTTATGCGAGGCACCACTGTATATAGATGATTAAAGCCAGAAGTTAAACTACCTCTTAACACACCTCATATTAACAGCAGAAACAGATTTATTTAATACTCATAATGTACCAATACAGCAAGATCAGGTTATAAAAATAAGTACTGGAATTGAAGTTAAATTACTAGAGGGGACATATGGATGGATAGCCCCAGAATCATGTCCGAGTCCGAGAAGAAAAATTGTGCCAATAGAAGTAATACATCTGGACTATTATGGAGAAATTATGGATTTAATAAATATGATATAAGAAAATACATATATTATTACCAATTAATTTGCAAGGGAACCATAAGAATAAATTCAGAGATACAATAAGAATTTTTTTTGTAGCTGCTTTTTTTCTGTTCATATATAGAAAAATCCATGGTTAATCGCATTTGATCCTGCCTAACAAGCATGTTACACTATGGGCTCCTTTTACGAAGGTGCGCTAGCATTTTTAGCGCACGTACAAAATTAGCACACGCTTTAGTGCACGCTAGCCAAAAAACTACCACCTGCTTAAAAGGAGGTTGTAGCGGCTAGTGCCCGTGGCATTTTAGCACACGCTAAGCGCACACTAAAACCGCTAGTGCACATTTGTAAAAGGAGCCCTATGTTGTAAACCCTCCCCCCAATGTACGCTACACAAGAACCCTAGCATTTTAGTTCACAATCAGACATGAACCCAGTTATTCAGGTGCAAAATTTAACTTTTCTTGCTTGTCAAATAATCCCCATGCTTCTGTCGAATATGTCTACTGCTGATTAGAAAAAGAGGATAAAATGACCATTTACTTACTTATACCTGAGTTAAACCATAATACCAAAAGATACCTTTGTATGCTCCTATACAAATATAACCTCCCTAAAAGAATAAAAAGGAGCTGGATTGATACTTATTAGGTGGATTGGAAATTGATTCAGGGAACATGTTATCCGGAGAACATACAACTGGAAAGGTCATTACTCAAAGATCAACAACTTTTGCTCACTTAGAAGAACATACAGTATATAATTGTTGTAAATATTAGTGCTTTCATTAACTATACTTATTCTGCTTGATCACAGGAGATAACTGACTGTCTCCTGTGGTCCACAGTGAAATTGGAAATTCTGTATCTGGTAATTCTGGTGACTGGCATTGAATTTCCAGGTTTATTTGGCCAGCCAAGACACAGATGACTAAGCCGATAAAACCGATATTCATCAGCTGATTGTCTTTGTAGGCAGGTCTATATCTGACTGCAAAAGCTAGCTGGCAGAAAAATCAATACAAAAAAACCCTGCTACAGGAACAAAACTATATTAAAAAAATATATATATATATATCAAAAATGTTCCTCAGAACTTTTGATAAGCATCAGCCCAAAGGGAATGCAACTATCTTAAACAACTATAATATCTATATAATAAAATGTTAAGCGCACATGCGCACTCTTACCGCATGTTTCCCTGATCCGTCGGACTGTGGCAGCAAGAGTGTGCATGCGCTACACCAGGACACCTTTGGTTCCGTGGTGGCAGGGATGGGGGAAACGTTAGAGAGGCGGCTGTGGGTTTCAGGTGCGGAGGGGCGGCAGCCAGGAGGAGGGCTTCACAGAGCGGCACTGGCGGCGGCTGCCGGGAGGAGGGCTTTGAGGCAAGGTGGCTGTCAGCTTCAGGCACGCATGGTGGCTGTTGGCACCTGCAGGCCACGGCGGCTGTTGGTGCCTAAAGGCCACAGCGGCTTGAGGCGGCTGTCGGTGGAGGACAGACGCGAGAATAGGTAAAGGGTGCTGCTGGATAGGGGAAGAGGTGCTGACAACAGGGGGGGCAGAAAAAGGAAGGGCGGCGTACTTCTGGACAGGGGGAGCAGGGATGGACAGGGGAAGAGGTGCTGATGGACAGGGGGGCAGAAAAAGGAAGGGAGGCTGCTGGACAGGGGGAGCAGGAAAGAGGTGCTGCTGGACAGGGGAAGAGGTGCTGATGAACAGGGGGGAAGAAAAAAGAAGGGAGGCCTACTGCTGGACAGGGGAGCAGGAAAGAGGTGCTGCTGGACAGGGGAAGAGGTGCTGATGGACAGGGGGGAGGTAAAACAAAGGGAGAAGGGCTGCTGCTGGATAAGGGAAGCAGTGAAGGGGTGGTGGTGGACACAGGGGAGGTAAAAGGAAGGGAGAATGGACAGGGGGAGCAGGCAAGAGGTGGTGGTGGACAACCAAGGAAAAAGAAAGACAGAAAGAAAGACAGAAATACAGAAAGCGGCTAAGGAGAGAGAGAGAGAGAAAGAAATAAAGGCAGACACACGCACATATATTCTAGCATCCGTTAATGCAACAGGCTATAAGACTAGTGTTATAATAAAATATTTTGTTTTAAGTGTACCCTTGGTGTTATTTGATTCCATTTTGATTTATTATCTGTCACGTGTTGAATTTTATCGTGATGTTGTACTACTATATCTGAAACTTTACATTCTGTAGTTGTTATGATCTTTTATACTAGGAGCCTTGTTGCTGTCCGCAGTCTTTATTGCAATAAAGTTATTCATGCTGACATCAGTGAAAACACTGATCGGCAGGTTCTTAGCATCCTGGTCTCTCAGCTTACCACTATCAGAAAGAAGTTGCTATAGCGGCGTTCTCCATGTTTACTAAAACTTATATTAATTGCACTCTCAAAACCGAGCTCAGTCGAACCTATTATTGGGATTTTATACGGAGCATGCTACTGAGAAAACCTTTATTGATGGCATCTAGCACAGCAGTAATGCATTTGATTTTCAAGCAACATTAACAACTTTCAAGATAAGTGGTTTTGAAAATTGACTTTTGATTAGCATTTTCTCATTGGGAAAGCACTTATTTATTCACTATATCACTATATTGGTTTGTGATATAGCACATTAGTGTATATCAGTGATGGTGTGCAGCAGAAGACCTATGTGCCTACTGGATGTCTGAGCTGTTCATAAGCAATTGAGCTTGGGCCTTTGCCTTTTAGCTTTCATGGCTTAAGGCTACACACTGAGGCCCTGATTCTGTATAGGACGCCCGGGAGGGACGTCCTATAAAGAATCAGGCCTACACTAACCCCAATTCTGTAACCGGCATCCATGTTATAGACGCCAGTTAAAGAATCGGATTAGAGTAGATGCGGCCGCTACACTTATCACGGCAAGGAATCTCCCTGCCATGATAAGTATAGCAGCCGCCTGTCCAATCACCGGCAGGAGGATGCTGAACCCCTCCTGCCGGAAGGCCGCCCCCTGACACTCCCGATCGCCGGCAGGAGGGTGCCCAACCCATTCTTCTGGAACGCTGCCCCCCCGAAACTCCCGATCACCGGCAGGAGGGTGCCCAACCCCTCCTGCCGGAATGCTACCCCCCTGAAACTCACGATCACTAAGTACCTGGGTCAATCAGGCCTTAGGGTTAGTGGGGATGGATGGGGATGGGCTTGGAAGGGGCAGGCCCATCTCATTTCAATGAGGCGGGCCTGCTGGCTGGACAGCAGCAAGACCCGGCCGGCCGGCCAACAATTAGAGGTTAGTTGTGGGGGTTAGTTGTGGGGAGGTTAGGGGGGTCATCGGGGGTGGTGGTAGCGCAGGGGGGGCGTTAAGGTGGGGGGTCTGGAGGGGGTGCGGCCTTCCAGAAGGAGGGGTTGGGCACCCTCTTGCCGGTGATCTGGAGTTTCAGGGGGGGCGGCGTTCTGGCAGGAGGGGTTGGGCACCCTCCTGCTGGTGATTGGATAGGCAGCCACGGCCGCTATACTTATTGCGGCAGAGAGATCCATTGCCATGATAAGTATAGCGGCCATGTCTACTTACAATGTAGGCCAGCATTTTGCTAGCCTACATAGTAAGCGTCTCTTCCTCTACTAGGGAGATGCGTAGAGCCACCTAGGTTCACCTAAGGCTCTTAGGCGAGCTTAGGCAGTCTTGCGGGCCTCCCTACCTCCAGGAGGCGCCTTCAATATAGGCGGCCTGCCTGGGGAGCATTTTTTTTTTTTTAAACGTGCATCCCGTTTGGTTGATTAGACAGCTGTAGGATGCCTAGAGCTGCCTAAAATCGTGACACACTTTGCAGAATCAGGGCCTGAGGGCACACTTAAAACAAAATATTTAATCATAACTCATTATAATTGTTTAAGATATTTGCATTCCCTTTGGGTTGATGCTTCTCATAAGTCCTAAAGAGCTTTTGTGCTTTTTAAATTAAGCTAGCTGGCGAGCCAATGAATATCAGTGGTGACTGGCTATGCCATGCAACATAGCTAGTCACTTGGCTATCTGCCAAATGGGATAATCAGCAGGAGATAGTCAGTGATCTCCCATTGAATATCTGATAGTAGGCTATGTGCTATTTACCCAGTCAGAAGCCATTCCCAGCTGGCTAAATAGAGCTGCAAAATTGGGCCCATTGTATCTGTATACAATGCAAACATAATGCTGTGATATTGGTAACTACTGCTATGCTAATATTTCTCAAGGGAAACCCTTTTACTAAGCTGTGATAGAGGTTTCTACTGCAACCTGGAGCACTAAATGCTCTGATGCTGCTCCGATGCTCATAGAATTCCTATGAGTGTCAAAGCAGTGTCAGAGCATTTAGTGCTCTGGCCTATGGTAAAAATCTTTATCACGGCTTAGTAAAGTGTGTGTCATGGTGGTGGTGGACAGTATTTTATACAACACACATGGTTAAGTCTGGAATCATCCTCTACACTATGTAATGATTTCAATTGCAGTGGGATTTTATCTGCATACTTTCCTGTATATTTTCACCAAACATGCCAAATTAAATACATTGTGTGTATTCTTTGTCTGAATTGTTTCATAATAATGAATGTACATTAAGGTGCTCAGTTTCAAGAGAAAACCATTTAAACAATGTCATAAAATGGCAGAAGTTACAAACGTATGTAAACTGCGATTTTAGAAACTCTGTTTTGAGACATTTTTCTTCACAGTTTGTTTATATTTCAAGGGGATTTGTTTTGAGTTGGACTTAGGTGTTCCCAGAAATCAGACTTTTTTTCTGCCATAATGGAACAAAACCAAAATGTCTGGGTTAAAAAAATGAGACAGTTTTGCCTAGACCTGTTTCAAACATGACTAAGTTACAAAAAAGATGCCGTAAATGACCAGATAACCCCTTTTAATCCTTCAGTGGTTACTGACCCCCTCCCACCCCCAAAGATGCGACAGTAACAGTACATACTAGGCTCTATGACAGCTCCAGATATGATGGCCATTCCAATTAAAGCAGCAAGCTGGTTTTAGGAATAGGCTAGTGGTCAATGCAGAGGGCTATAGAACGGGAAACCCAGGGCTATATCCCATTCTGATTCACTTTTGGTAGAGACTGTAAGCCCTCCAAATAACATTAAAAACTGCTGCACTTCATACATAGTAGGTGACATCTGCAGGCTTGAGGACTATTGAAGTGGTATCCAATGAACAAAGGACATAAGAAATGCCGCTGCTGGATCAGACCAGTGGTCCATCGTGCCCAGCAGTCCACTCATGCAGTGGCCCTTAAGTCAAAGACCAGTGCCCTATTTGAGTCTAGCCTTACCTGCGTATGTTCTAGTTCAGTTGTTTTTTGGGTTTTTTTTACTGTTCTTGGAAGGTTCACATTACAATATAAGGGGACTATGGTGAAAGTTGTACCTGAGAACTTATATGTGAAATGCACTGTAGTGTCGCCTAGACCAGTGATTCCCAACCCTGTCCTGGAGGAACACCAGGCCAATCGGGTTTTCAGGCTAGCCCTAATGAATATGCATGAGAGAGATTTGCATATGATGGAAGTGATAAGCATGCAAATTTGCTTCATGCATATTCATTAGGGCTAGCCTGAAAACCCAATTGGCCTGGTGTTCCTCCAGGACAGGGTTGGGAACCACTGGCCTAGACTACACATTACATAAAAGATTCTATTCAAAGTGGGAGGTGTTCTCAAATAGGTGTCCACATTTGCTTAAATGGTCTCCATTGATGTGGTAAACTCTTCCCAATGCATCTACTTTTTCATATTTTAATATCTGATATAGCTTATTTTCCCCCTGTGTTAGAGATGGATACTCACTTTACCAACCCACATTTTCTTCCCAAAAGGAAAAGCCTTTCACAGGAGCATTTTTTCTCTTTTTCTTAAACCCACATATAAATTTAGGCTGTCAAGCAGCTGCAGCCCAGGGGCAACAGCTATCCAACATTCCAACGCCCACTAATCTTTCAGTGCTATCCAAAATCATTGAATCATCCCAGGTCAAAATATTTGCTCTAGATTCATTTGCTCTTAGGGCATTTTCCCATATCCTGAAAAATGGGCATAACGGGCCAGATTCTATAAATGATGCCAAAACACACCTAACTTTTAGGCACAAGTTCACACGGTTGTCAATTAACTACTAGGCGTCCTTTATCGAAACATGATGGCAGATAAAGGCCAAATGGCCCATCCAGTCTGTCCATCCGAAATAACCAGTATCTGTTCCTCTCTCTTAAAGATCAAACATGCCTATCCCATGCTTTCTTGAATTCAGACATAGTCTCTGTTTCCACCACTTCTTCCAGGATACTTCCAAGCATCTACCACCCTTTCTGTAAAAAAGTATTTCCTTAGATTACTCCTGAGCCTATCATCTCTTAACTTCATCCTATACCCTCTCGTTCCAGAGCTTCCTTTCAAATGAAAGAGACTCAACTCGTGCATTTATGCCACATAGGTATTTACACATCTCTCAAGAACAAATCAGTAGTAACACTATAATAACAATTTTCAAAATGTTACTCACTAACCGATTTACAGGAAAGACCTCTAAAGTAAGAGGGAACCTAACTCTCTTTTCAGAAATCAGGAGGAACAAACCCTGGATCTAGGCTGAAATGATCTATTTGTACACAACAGATTTTTTTTTCCTTAATTTGGTCATGGTATACATGTGCTCCTCTATATCCCACCTCCGGAATTTCTTCTTCTGCATGGTAGCCAAAAGACAGATCGTTATTTCTTTAGAAAAGAGTTTGCAACTTCTCTCAACAAAACATATTACTGTAGAAACTATTGGGTTGTTGTTTTGTTTTTTTTAATTGAAACAAGAAATGTTGCTGAATCAAAGGTCATATACAAAAATGAGGGCTGGCAAGTGTAAAGGGAAATCAAATCTTTATGGTGTGGAGGGAGAGCAAGGATCGTGGTTTGGGTAGGGGGAATGGGGAGGCGGGTGCCTATCTCATTCTGACCCTTCTCCTGCAGTATTTTCTGAAGGCCTTTTCTTTTACAAACGGGATGGCTGCTAGGTTGTGATAAGATATTGAGCACATGATCTTGGGGTCATAAAAGGTAAAAGAAAAAAGCTACTGGGATCACAGCTGGCATTTAAGAGACTGAAGTTCTGTGTGTGTGGTTTTTTGTTTTGCCCTTCTTATGAAATGCTCAGAAATTAAAGAGCAATTGGCATCACTTTAAGATGCAGGTAAAACTGTTATTATTTCAACACCTACTGAACTGTCATGTACACTTCTCATGTATTACTTCCCTTCAGAGCCAACAACAGATTAGTTTGACTAACAAAATCAGTTCTTATCCAGCCAGCCTTTTCCTTCTTACTGATTTCTTTTCAGTGTCTCAGTAACATTAGAGCTCTTATCATGGCAGTAAATTTAATTATCACAAAATGACAGAAGCTGCAATTCAATAACAAATCTGGCAAGAGGCTAAAAACAGGGAAAAGGATTTCTCCTGCTGTTGGTACGAGTTAGCTGCAGCAGATGACTCTGTGGCATCAGGGGCTGGGTCAATTAGTCCTTGCTTTGTCTTCCCTGCACATTTAGACCTGCTGTGCTAGTTTGCATAGGGAAATCCAAATATAAGTCTATAGGGTAATGTTGCACTGATTCAGCTTGTTCCTCTTGATAAGGTGGTGAAAATGATATGTGACTTGTTCCAAAGACCTACGAGAAGAGAATGTTATGTTTATCGGTTTTATTATTTTACCTAATTTTGAATTTATGTAAATCGCATTGGATTTGGATTATGCGAATTAATCAAAGAAATTAAATAAACTTGAAATTTGATTGGACATGTTTACTTTAGAGGAGAGGAAGATCAGGGAAGATATGATACAGACATTTAAATACTTAAAAGGTATTAATATAGAAACAAATCTTTTCTAGAGAAGGTGAAATGGTAAAACTAGAGGATATAAATTGAGATCGCGGGGTGCTAGACTTAGGAGTAAGGCCAAGAAATTATTTTTCATGGAGAGGTTGGTTGATGCCTGGAATGCCCTCCCGAGGGAGGTGGTGGAGATGAAAATGGTGATGGAATTTAAAAAGGTGTGGGATGAAAACAGAGGATCTCTAATTAGAAAACGAGTGGTATAAAACATGGTTGCATATGTATTTGATGTGTTGAGTGGTGTTTATATGGCAACTCCAGATGTGAAGAACAAAAGCTGCTACTGGGTTACTTGCAGAGTCTGTGTCCCATAAATGGCAATTCGGTTTAGGATGGGCTGGAGAGGGGTTTTGACATAAACTCCAGTAATTTGGCATGCGAGGGCAGTGCCAGGCAGACTTTTACGGTCTGTGTCCTGCAAATGGCAAGTTGGTGTGGACAGATCGGAGTAGGCTCTGACAGCAACTCCAGTAGTTGGAACCTAAGGACAATGCCAGGCGGACTTTTATAGTCTATGAATAAGAAATAGTAAAAGACAATTTGATCATGAATGAATAATGAGCACGACTGTTGGGCAGATTGGATGGACTGTTCAGACCATTCATTTGTCATCATTTACTATGTAATGAAGTCTAGCAATCCTGTATAGTAAAGCATCCTTTGCATCCCTTTAAAAAGGGGAACATATGGAGAATGGTGAGTATAGAGTGGACTGAACAGTTTTGATTAGGAGTGACCATGATGGTACAGCACTTAGGGCCAAATTCACTAAACGCACCGATCGTGTCCCGACCAGTTTGCGATTGTTCCCCGATCCGATTCACTAACCTTGTGGCCAATCAATTTCCGACCCAATCTGATCCACCCATGCAAATGAGGGGAAATTGCCTGCATAAGTAAGAAGGCAGCGATTCATTAAACAGAAGTAGGAACACCGACTGGGCTTGCCGATCCAAAAAGAAGCGACTGCTGAGGACTAGTCACTCACGTCCTTGCTAACTGTCCTGCTCTCTGCCGCCCTGAAATCCCAGACCTCCAGCCCCGAAACCATCAAAATAAAACATCTCCCTTGTGCAAAAAGTGCCTTGCCTCTCTGTGAGCCCGTGTTTTTAACCCGTGGTTTTAACCTGCGGGTTTAATGTGGGGTTGCACTACAGCGTATTCTGCTTAGTTGTTCCAGTCTGGCTGCAGAGCATGTTCTGTTCCATTGAAATGATTCTCTTGGGGCCAGTGAGTGCAGCCACCCCCCCCCCTCATTTTGTTTTGACCTCAAGCTTGTGCAGAGAGCAAGCGCATGCACGGCTTGCATCTCCAGGCAGAGAGGATGGTCTGCGCATATGTCTGGATCTCTCTGCAGCGATCCGTGGGATCGTGGGCGTGTATCCAATCAAATCATTTGCATGGGGACTCTTTAGTGAATCATTCGCCCGGCAAGACTTGGCACGATTCACCCACAGATCGCCCAGATCGGTGAGTTTAGTGAATCTAGGCCTTTCACTGGTCAGTATGTCCATCAGGGGATTCCAGGGAGCAGTCTGAGGAGCTATTTTAGTGTGAGAAAAGAAGAAGAGCCTTGTCTCTCAAATAAATTTTTGGCTGGGAGAGTGAAAGTCATTCTTCTATCCCCTATGCCTGGAAGGGAATGGGAGAGAAAAGCTTAGGAGTCCTTTTACTAAAGCTTAGCATGTGCTAATGGAATTAGGGCACTCTAAATGCTAAGTAGCTCATAGGTATAAAGTGGACTTCTTAGCATTTAGCACACACTAATTCATTAGTGCATGTTAAGTTTTAGTAAAATGGCTCCTTAGGGCTAGATTCACTAAGCCCACCGATCGTGTCCCGACCAGTTTGCGACCACTTTGCAACTCTGACCCGATTCACTAACTTTCCTCCCGATCCGTGCATGCAAATGAGGGAAAGGACATGCAAGTACGAAGGCAGCGATTCACAAAACAAATTCAGGAACACTGACTGGGCTGGCCAATCAAAAATGAAGCGACTGCTGAGGACCAGTCGCTCACGTCCTTGCCAACCTGAAATCCCAGCCCTGCAGTCCTGAAACCATCAAAAAATGCCCTGCTTTCTGCTGCTCTACTCTGTGCTCTCTTCCACTCTGCTCTTTGCTGCTCTGTTTCTCTGCTCTCTTCCGCCCTACCTCTCTGCGAGCCTGTGTTTTTAACCTGTGGGTTAAAAGTGGGGCTGCACTAGCTTTTACTTGACAGCTGCCCCAAAATCCTTGCGACCAGGCATAGGAGTGATTACTTGCTTTACCTTTGGCCAAGCCCCCTCTTGCAGCGTGTTCTGTTCCATTAAAGCCCTCCCCCCCTTGTGTGGAGAGCATGCGCATGCGTGGACCGCTTCTACAGGCAAGAAGATGGTCTGTGCATGTGTCAGGATTGCTCTGCAGCAATCCTTGGGGTCGGTGTGAAGTGTACCTCCGATCGTGTTAATTTGCATGAAGACTGGTAGAGAATCGGTCACCCGGCCACAGATCACCCATGGATCAGATGGGTAAGGTAAGTTTAGTGAATCTAGCCCTTAGTCTTTGGTTCTTAAATCTCTTTATTGTTGGAGAAGGCATCCTCTAGTGCCTGTGGTATTTGCAGAAGGCCATGCAGAAGAGTGGTTGTGCAGTTCTTATGTACAGGGAAAGAGTGTTCCCAAGGGCTCCTGTTGTGTAGACAGCAAAAAGGAAAACTAAAAGAGTTATCCCACTAGTGTTTAATCCAGGAATTTGAAGGAGGGAGAGGAAAAGGAATGCCAATGAAAGGTTCTAGTAGTAGGTATAGATGGTATCAAAAAAGATCACTGGGGAGTCAGAAAGCTTGTAAAAGCCCATAGAGAAGGGAAGAAGATGCCACAATAATATGGAAATAAAGTTAAGAACAATTTTCTGAACCTATTACTAGAGATGATTTTGTTTAGGATTACATTTTCTCAGTAAAGACTTATTTTGGAACATCATTATCATGTCTGTAGGACCTCCTTGAACTAAAAATAGCACTCCTTGGGTCTTAAGAAAATAAGATTTGCCGCTGCTGGGTCAGACCAGTGGTCCATCATGCCCAGCAGTCCGCTCACGCGGCGGCCCTTAGGTCAAAGACCAGTGCCCTATTTGAGTCTAGCCTTACCTGCTCTGTTCCAGTAGGAACTTATCCAGCCTTGTCTTGAATCCCTGAAAGGTGCTTTCCCCTATAACAACCTCCGGAAGAACGTTCCAAATTTCTACCACTCTCTAGGTGAACAGAACGTCCTTACGTTTGTACGGAATCTTTTCCCTTCTAACTTTAGCGAGTGCCCTTTTGTTCTCTTCACCTTGGAGAGGGTGAACAATCTCTCTTTCTCTACTAAGTCAATTCCCTTCAATATCTTCAATGTTTCGATCATGTCACCTCTCAGTCTCCTCTTTTCAAGGGAGGCCCAGTTGATGTGGAGAATCCTTTCCCGTTGTCAGAGAATTCCTGCCAGGGTCTGCAAACAGTCACAGGATTTAAACTTGGAACTGAGTCCCTATTAGAACTACAGTAGGAATATGCACCATGTACTTTATTTTATACACTAATAATGACAACACAAAGGAATCCAACGAAAACTGCAGTACTGCCAGCCAAAGCAAAAAAAAAAACCAAGGGACCTTGGTTTGTTATAAGGTGGTATCTTTAACTGCATAAAATAAAATATTTTGTATAACGAACATTGCCTGCAGTTTGTTTTTTGTTTATACACTAATAATGAACCATCCCCATAAGCTTATATAGTATTTATACAAGGGGGTGCTGAAAAGTTCTCAGCCCCACCAAGAAGAGAATGATGTGGATATGGTTCAAGCAATGATCTGAAACAATGTCAAAGCATAGCATTTCATTTCTGCAAATTGGCACTTAAAATAAAAATATAACACTCTTTTCAGCTACAGTGGCAAAATAATGCTCAGAATTTAGGAATTTGGTTGGTTGGTTGGTTGGTTGGGCTGTGAACTTTTCAGCACCCCCTCATATGAAATATCACACAGTATCAGTAGTGGTAAACTTACCCGAGTCCAAATAATTTTCTTAGTACTGCACAAATCTTTCAATGATCAGCACTGATGGGAAGTAAAACTAGAGAAAAATGACTAGACATGGCATTATCTGGTACATAAATTTTTCTAATATGTTGTTCTAGCTCTTTAAATTTTCTTTCCATGACAGGAAATCACAGGGGATTCACCCGCAGGGATTTAGGGGTCTGTTTATTTCCCTAATGCTAAGATTGTCTTGGAAGAAATGATTCTTGTTTATGGGACAAGACTGGAATTCAACCTTTTAGGCTTTGGGGACTATAACTTTTCTTTAACACCACTTGAAATGATGCACACACATCTTTTATCTGGAATGGATCAATGCTTGGGATGTTATGCTTGAGTGTAATGCAGTTAGAACCTGCAACAGGATTTTCTTAGGTAGAAAGCAGAAGGGCAAGGGGAAAACAGATTT
The DNA here is from genome assembly GCF_902459505.1 of Geotrypetes seraphini. Taxonomy (NCBI): domain Eukaryota; kingdom Metazoa; phylum Chordata; class Amphibia; order Gymnophiona; family Dermophiidae; genus Geotrypetes; species Geotrypetes seraphini. The sequence continues at coordinate 141,272,757 of NC_047088.1, read as the reverse complement.
GAGGGAGCTAGATATTTAAGACAAGATTGGAAGGAATGGGGCATTCCGAGCTCATGATGTTATCTGTGATTTAATTATACTTATTCTAGCTAATTAAGAGATTACAAGAGAAAGAAAATCTGAAACTGCCTTGGTGAGTCTTTTCATAAAGGCAGTTAATAAATCACAATAAATAAATAGGTCCTAGGTATGCAGTACAGTTCATGAAATGGGCACTGAGACAGGAAAGGTTCTGAAGGGGTCCAGTGCACAAATCAGTGAGGGAATGCATGGGTAAAACTTCCACTTTTTCTTGTTTCTTGTTATTTTTTGTGATATTTTTCTTTTCATTTCTGTGTTTTAGTGCACATATAAATGCAAAAATTAGAACAAAAATGTGTTGTTTCTTTTGTGTTGATTTGGAGGAGAGTGACATGAACTAAAACTACAGTGCTATTTCTGAATACAGTACTAATTAGCTACCCCCACCCCCCCTCCTTTTACTAAGCCTCGGAAGAGGTTTCTGCCTCAGTCCAGAGCACTAAAGGGCAAATTCTATAAACGGCGCCCAAAAGTTAGACGCCAAAGTAGGCACTGTTCAGCGCGACTCAAGTAAAATTGGGTGCTGTTTACTGAATCACGCTCAGCGGCACCTATTTTGGAGGCACCTAATAAATAGGCCAGCTTTAGGCACAACTAAAAGTTAGGTGCCCATGTAAGCGCTTAATCACGCTTAAGAGCAGTAATTCTGTAACAAGGCGCCTAACACAAAGCCACGTCCACGCCTAACATGCATAGCGCCTATTTTTTTGAAGGCTGCCTACATTTTTAGAGGCGCCTTGTTACAGAATCGCGTTTTCTTGATAGGCGCCTACGTTTCAATCAGTGCTGATTAAAAAGCTTAATTGCACTTGTTCTTCGATTTACATAGGCGCCTATCTAGTTGGGCGCCTCCAAAATAGGTGCCTAACTTTAAGCGCCAGTTAGAGAATTTGGGCCTAAATGCTCCGACGCTGCTCCAACACTTATAGGAATTCTATGAGTGTTGGAGTAGCGTCAGAGCATTTAGTGCTCCAGGCTGCAGTAGAAACCTCTACCACAGCTTATAAAAGGGGGGTAAATTTGAATGCCCAGCTCCCTTTTCTTTGGATAAATTTGTATGGCTTCTAATTTTAAGGTACAACAGCAAACAAAATAATTAGAGGAACAGATACAAAAAGAATAAGATAAGCAGTCTTTACAAAAAAAAAAAATCAAAACGTAAGTGCTGAGTTTTACTAAACCACGGAAGAGCTTCTTATTGTGTGCCGGCGAGGTGAATGCTTCAACACTCATAGGAATGGAATGAGCGTTGGAACATTTACCTCGTCAACTTATGGTAAGAAGCTCTTCCACAGTTTAGTAAAAGGAGTCCAAAATTTTTCATTAAAGACAATTTCAATTAATTTTATAGGACCTACAGTTGATCTCAGCTGATCTATCGCAAATGACATCAATCCATCACACACATAGCTCTGCTTGATCCTTTACAAATAACTCTTTTTTTAACATAAACATAGTAGATGACGGCAGATAAAGACCCGACTGGTCTATCCAGTCTACACAACCTGATTCAATTTAAATTTTTTTAAAAATTTTTCTTCTTAGCTATTTCTGGGCAAGAATCCAAAGCTCTACCCAGTACTGTGCTTGGATTCCAACTGCCGAAATCTCCATTAAAACCTACTTCATCCCATCTAAACCCTCCCAGCCATTGAAGCCCTCTTCAGTCCATCCTCCCCCAAATGGCCATTTACAGACACAGACCGTGCAAGTCTGCCCAGTACTGGCCTTAGTTCAATATTTAATATTATTTTCTGATTCTAGATCCTCTGTGTTCATCCCACGCTTCTTTGAACTCAGTCACCTAATCCTTATTTGTTATTGCAACACATGAATATCAATATTTGTTATATTTTTATGTTTGTACACACAAACAGAACTCTTAAGCCTGAGACACTCTTCTATCCACACACAGCCAACAGAATTAAATCTCAAAGATTGGAGACATTTCTGTTATATATAGAACCCAATAAATAGGGAACCACTAAATTATGATATATCTCCAGCTGCCAAATATCAAGTATAATATTGAAATGTAACCCCCCCTCCCTCCTAATATCTGCAGTGTATTATAGACTTTTGCTTATTTTCCACCCACAATGCTGGCTTTGTAATGTTATTATTTTGCACGCTGCTCTGGAAAACTTTTCCTGATGTGCCTGGTTTGTATCTTAACAAGACTCTTGGATGTGACCCTGACAATGTTAATAGAGCCATCTGGGCCAATTCAGAGGCATGTAGTAACCTTAGGCAAGGATATTTTGCTTATTCAGACCCAGACTACTTGAGCCTAAGAAATTTTGCGGAATATCCACATGGCATCAATGACAAAATGAGCACTAGAAAAACGCTATTCTATAAACGGCATTTAAAGTCATGTGTTGTTTATAAAATAGTGCTTATGTCCAGGAACTGCAACTAAATTCAGATGTGGCCATTTAGATGTGCACTTAAATTTAAGCGTGGATGTTCTTAATCTATAATTACATGTGCAACTTAAGTAATGGCCCCAATCCACCCATGACCTGTCCATTTCCATGCCCACTTTTTTGACTCACGTGTAAAATTAATCTAATCAAATCTTTGATTTTTTACACCGATTCATCTGAACAGGAGGGCTTGACTCGGCTAACAAAATATTAATAAAATTTTACAGGAGATTAGAACAGAAACTATATATTTTAGGCCAGAATTTTATCTTTTATGATTGATTATTTGAAAAAGAAGGATCATTAGTAAATTTCTGAAATAAATATGAAAAGTGGGTAGATGAGAGAACTCCAATTATAACTCTAATTATAGAAGGAAGGTCATTCCAAACTTTTACAAATAAAAAAGAAAATGATCTACAAAAATTGGCCCTAATGTTTATTCATTTAACAGTGGGAAAGCCAAGTTTATATTTCTGAGAGCTCCTAGAATTTGAGATTTCTTGTGAATTAAATGAGACAGGAACCAAAGGAGAAAAAAATACCATGTAGGATTTTGAATATTACAGTTGCACATTTAAATTGGATCCTCCAGTAAATAGGAAGTCAGTGAAAGGATCTCACTAAAGGTGTGACATGATCATATTTGTTTACCATATATCAGTTTAGCCATCGTATTCTGGATAAGTAAATTACATTTACTTAAACAAGCATAAAGCGAGTTGCCATAGTCCAACTGAGATAAAATAATGGCCTGAACCAAAACTGCAAAATGTTGCTGAAAAAAATTATGTAAGAGGTCCCATTTTTTCTGGACACCAAATACAATGCTCATTTCTTTGCTTGTCTTAAAAGCTTGATATGATATTTGTATCATCTGTCAATCAGTTATTCTGACACTAGGTAGAGGAGGGTGATAGTCACTCAAAGCATGCTATATTCTGCGACAAAAAAATTGAAAAAATTAAAGACTCATTTTTAAGTGTCTAGGATGTAGACTATCAAAACAGAGTGAGAGTGACATGTTTCTTTCAAAAAACTTGATGTAAAAAATTCACTGTTTATAATCCAAAAAATTAAAGTTGAATGACAATTATACGTAAAGCAAATGATGGAATACAATAGTTCAAATAGTTGACAAATTGCTGAAGTTTATCAGCAGTTCCTGCACACAAAGTAAAACATTTGTGCTAACAAATCAACAAATATTTGGCCAGAAAAAGTATAAAATATATCCATTTCTCATCAAAATCAGCAATAAATACAGTAGATCTGCTATTATCAGTGCAAAGACCCTATAGCTACATCTTATATTTGTTGGTAAATTTGTTCTTCAAAAATAAAATGTTTGTAAAATAAATTCACTGTAGTTAAAGTCACCTAAAGTTGTGTTATAAGAACACAATGAGCATATGGATGTTGTGACTCAGGGAAGATGAGTGCTCACTGTCCTCTATATGTCAAGTCAGTTGACTCAAAGTTGTAAGTGGTTCTATTCTCTTCAGCCTCTGGAGCTGTTCCAGAATCCTGTAGAAATGACAGGTGGTCCTAGGCACCCTCCTGGAAATACACAACCAATGCTAAGCTTTTCTTTAACCCCTGGAGTGGGTACAACGTATTCCCCCTTTCCTCTGTCCCAATAATAATACAGAGCCCACTTTTTCAAAACTGCATTTATGCAATTTCTAAAGCACCACATTTGTATGTCATTCTTTCTGTTGCTCCCTACCTTCTCTACCTCTTCTCCCTTTCCTTACATGAGCAGCATATATTGAGTCACCATTTTTGTCTAGTGTGCCTTTCATAGATTGTAAGCTCTTTCGAGCAGGAACCGTCTCTTGTGTACAACACTGCGTTTGTCTGGTAATGCTATAGTAAAGGAGGCAGAGGAGGAGCTTAAGTGGCTGTCATTGCAGGTTACCCCTAGTTTTCCCTTTATAGATTGTCCTGGCTAGGGCAGCCAAGCAAGGACTCTTCCCTCATATGTAGGACATCAGCCAGAGAGGGAGAGGCCAATGGTCAAGATTGGAAATGAGCCAGGGTTTTATACCCCTAGATACCTACCTCCAAAACAAATCCTCTCCCCTGATTAGAGAGAACTCCATTCAAGAAACTACAAGGTAATAATAAGGTCAAAGGGAAATTTCTTTAGTAGAGCCTTTAGGTATATAAGGCAGGACCTAGGGTCTCTACAGTTGTGTAGTTTTCCAAGGGCAAAGTTCAGATCTCTCTAAAAGCTTATTCAGTTAAATTAAGGATGATTTAAGGCAAAGGCTACACATATATGAGGGCTTCAGCCACTGAGAGTTTTAGAATATCTGCAAGTAATATGTATGAAAGAGTTTTGCCTGCTTTCATTGTGGATATCTTGAAAACCCAACCAAATTAGGGTTCTAATGGATTTGGGGGTTCCTTTAATTACTACTAGTATTTCAAACAATAGTAAAGAGATATCATATTATTGGTTTATTGAATGAAATAGCTGTGGAGCTCAGGACCTTAAGCAGTCCATCGGAGACTTGGAGCTTGTGTAGTCTTCACCTTCTGCAATACAGACTTGCCTTCCTCCATATACAGCATCAAGCAAATCTTCCTTCTCTTCTCAATAATTCAAAGTAGATGAGTTAGACTTAATTCTTGTAGGATAATACTTGCGATCATGAGAAACCCCTGCTCCCCTCCTCTCCTTAGCTTATATACATACAAAATGCTTTCAATGCACTGGAAACAGATAATATACCCAGAAAAAGTACCTGAAATAGTAACAGAACTGTACAATGGTACTCTATACAAAACTAAAAAACGTAGGCCCTGTATAAAGATCCAGTAAAATTCAAAAATATGGAATAAACTTGCTCAACCACAACTATCACCATACATAAATCTGAGTCAAGTTGAATGAAACCAGCCACATGGGGATGAACCTCAAACACCCAAAGTACACTGGTGTTTTTTCTGGGGTAATGAATATCATCATTGGCTCAAAATTTCTACCACGACTGTGCTATTTCAATTCCAAAATACACATAACCCTCCATATTCGCTGTTTCGCGGTCTGCAGTTTCAGTTATTCATGTTTTTTTGATCAAAGGCCCCGCCCCCAAATTTATATCACAGGAAATCGCTGCTCCCGGTGTTGCACAGAGAAAATTGATCCTCCCAGCTGCACTTTCCTCCCAGGTCAGGTTATTGGTGGTTGTGTCTTTTTTTACAGAAAAACCGTGAATAACATACGAAAAGTTATTTGCGGTTTTTCTCTATTCGCTGCCTTGCCGTTCCTCCGCAAATGCGGAGAGGGAAGTATATAACTAATCAAATTAAGCTGATACTTAGGGCTCCTTTTACTAAGGTGTGCTAGGGCTTTAACACACAGAATAGCACACGCTACATTGCCGCGCATGCTAGACTTTAATGCCAGCATTGAGCTGGTGTTAGTTCTAGAAGCATAGCGCGTGGTAATTTCCTGCGTGCGCTAAAATGCTAGTGCACCTTAGTAAAAGGAGCCCTTAGCTTAATATGATTACGATTATATTTTGGAATTTTAAATAGCACAGTCGTGATGGGAATTTTGAACCAATGATGATATTCATTACCCCAGAAAAAACCAGTATACTGCGGGTGTTTGGGTGTTTGAGGTTCATCCTCCATGTTAAAGCGATATCAGTAACTGGTTTCATTCAACTTGACTCAGATTTGTGTATAAAGATCCAGTAAAAACAGAAAGCTCTTTTTTCTGGGAGATTCTTTGGACAGAGGCGACATATTTGGGGAGAAACAAAAAGCTGCAATGTCTGCTAAGCCCATCAGTTAGTAGGGAAGCAAAAAATTCTTAGCACAGTAAGGTATGAAAGAGATGAAATAGACATCATATTGCAATTGGGGACTAATGGCCTAGTAAAAAGAGAGTCAGTGCACTATAGATGGGTTCAAATATTTAGAGGTGGGGTTTAGCCTCTGAAGAACAGTGTTTCCCAAATCAGTCCTGGGGTACCCCATTGCTAGTCAGATTTTCAGGATATCCACAATGAATATGCATGAAATTGATTTGCATATACTGCCTCTATTATATGCAAATCTCTTTCATGCATATTCATTGTGGATATCCTGAAAGTCTGAATACGGGAATACTAGCTGCAACTCCAGATTTAAGATTAATAATGGGGAGTGTTTTTCAGTGTCTTATATAAAATAAGTATATAGATTATTTGTTCTAAGATGTGTAAACAGTGTGTGTTCTTTGGACTCAAAACTCCCAGAGTGCTTAGCAGCTCCCAGAGATATTGGCTGTAACTTGTGCTGGAGCCCGTCTTTTTCTTCAGCTCTGGAAGATAGTTGGCTGTAACTTGTGCTGGAGCCCGTCTTTTTCTTCAGCTCTGGAAGATAGCTGACTCCATCTTAGCCACCACTTTCTCTAGAGAGAGATTGTCTCCCCAATCTTTTTCTACACTTTAGGTTTGCTAGCCTCCTAACTTGAGTCTGCTAGTAGGAATTCAGCTTTTAAGAGAAGGTAAAGTACATATTACCTCTGCATAGGAACTATGCAAAACATTCCTGGCTTTACCTATATATAGGAGGTGCCAGTTTAGTGTATGGACTTTGTGGAAGCACTGCTGTAAGATCTACAAACTGTAAGTGTTCATGTTTATTCTAAATTGATATTAAAAATGACCTGTTCAAGGAACACGGAGTCCAGGCCTGGTAATTTTTTAGGCCACAAGTCCAAAGAGTTAAACTGCTTGACTATCATTCAGGGTATTGGGATGTCAAGAAGGGGGGGGGGGATGAGGGGGAAAAGAACATAGCTCCTAGGCCTGAGGGAATCATGGCATGTAGTCTTTTTATAAAAGCCTATACCAGTAAATTGTAACTCCAAAATAAAAATATATCTAATGAAGACATCAAAACTGTAGTACAAGAAAATTGAATAGCATTCTTCCAATGCATCAAAAAACAAGAATATTATTCTTCAAGATACTTCAGAAAAGTTATTAGGAAGCCCTCAAAGCCCTTGTCAAAAGTCACAGGATTTTTTTCTCCAAAGATTTGGTCATTTAGTCCTGCTACTGACTTAACAGCTCCTTAGACTAGTCTCCAAGGCTTTTGAGTTGGGATAGATGTTTTCCATGGATCACCATTGCAGATACTTTCATTGATTTTTCCATATCACATTTGATATACTAATGGAAGAAATAACCAATTCTCTGAAATGGAGAGAAAATGAACAGTTCACTTATATCTCCAATACAGGGAGGGTTCCAGCAGATGTGTTACCTATTCCATCTCCTCTCCAGAGTTTCTGGTTAGTGACTCTATAGCAGTGGTCTCAAACTCAAACCCTTTGCAGGGCCACATTTTGGATTTGTAAGTACTCGGAGGGCCTAAGAAAAAATAGTTGTCTTATTAAAGAAATGACAGTTTTGCATGAGGTAAAACTCTTTATAGTTTATAAATCTTTCTTTTTGGTTAATAATAATAATAAAATTGTAATTTATAATAATATTGTAATAATAATAATAATAATAATAATATTGTAATTTATAGCTAAAGACACATATGATCAAGAAACTGTTTCATTTTACTTTTGTGACTATGATAAACATACTGAGGGCCTCAAAATAGTACCTGGCTGGCCGTATGTGGCCCCCGGGCTGCGAGTTTGAGACCACTGCTCTATAGTATATAGTTTTGCAGAAAGGGAGCCAAACTTATACAAAGGGTCATGTAAATACACTCTACTTTTAGTTCTACATTCCTTAAAATGGCCACAGCTAGAGATTTCCATTATCTTAAGTGAATTCATTAGAAACTTGACATACAAAATAGAGTGTTAAGGATATATATTTTCAGTAACAATGAACTTTATTGTATAGATGGTCTACATCTGTTTGTGAGAAAGAAAACGATCCTAGGGGAGAAATTCATTTCATGCATTGGCATGTATTTAAACTAAAAAGGGGGAGTGACAAATGGAAGCCAATTGATTTGCACTGTCACTTCCAAGTAATGAATGAAACGAGTGGAGAAAGACAAAACAGCAAGGATCATAGAAGATTAAGAGAACTTGACAGACTATATAACAAGGGGCATAAGATCATTCAGAGTGCTGACAAGGAGAAGAAAAATAGTTTGAAGATTATGAAAATAAATGGCACCATGACCAAAGCCAAGGTTAGAAATGTGTATTTTATTAGCAACATATGGACCAATCAGAGTGCTGGATATGCCTACTACTTCCTGGCAGCACACTGGTGGCAGCTGGCTGAGGTTGATCAACTCATATATAACTTCCACAAGTGATAAAGAACCAGTGTTATGGGGAGCTTAACTCTGCATACGTCAATGCTCAGGTATCCAGGGATTTTCAGACAGCCACCTGAGTAGCATAACTCATGGTAGTAAAATCCTCATTAGTCCCAACCTAGCATTTATGACGTTTTGATGAGTTTTTTTTCTTTTTACTTATTTCATCTATGTAATTTACTTTATGTATGTATATAAAGCCAACTTAGCTTTATATCTTGTCGCACCCCCGGTACCGGGTGGTCATAATGGCTACCGGGCGGTGCGCAAAAACACAGTCCCTGGCATGCCTTCACGGGTTGAAGGCCCTGCTGGTGTTAATATGAGGAGCAAAAATAAAGTTCAGAACAGCCTGGTTCCCCTCAGAATAATAAGTCTTTAATGCCTAATCCAGCTTCCTTCAGCCAGGTGGCTAATAAGAACATAAGAACATAAGCAGTGCCTCCGCCGGGTCAGACCACAGGTCCATCCCGCCCAGCAGTCCGCTCCCGCGGCGGCCCAAAACAGGTCAAGACCTGTCTGAATCATCAGAAGGGGCTCCCTTGCCACCTTGGTTTCCCATTTAAGTCCTGCCTTCCTATCGAAGTCCTAGCCCTCCGGTCTTGCACATGCACGACCAGGTTAGTTTATACTCATTACCTGATTTACTTCCTATACTTGTGTTACCTCCCAGCTCCTCCCTCAGTATCCCACGATCCCTTTATCCCTCAGGAATCCATCCAATCCCTGTTTGAATCCTTGTACCGTATTCTGCCTGATCACATCCTCCGGTAGCGCATTCCAAGTGTCCACTACCCTTTGGGTGAAAAAAAACTTCCTTGCATTTGTTTTGAACCTATCTCCCTTCAGTTTCTCAGAATGTCCCCTCGTATTTGCTGTCCCCTTCAGTCTAAAGAATCTGTCCCTATCCACCTTCTCTATGCCCCTCATGATCTTGAAAGTCTCTATCATATCTCCCCTGAGCCTCCTTTTCTCCAGAGAGAAGAGCCCCAGCCTATCCAGCCTCTCGGCGTATGAGCAGTGTTCCAGCCCTCTTACCAATTTCGTTGCTCTCCTTTGGACTCTCTCAAGTACCGCCATGTCCTTCTTGAGGTGCGGCGACCAATACTGAACGCAGTACTCCAGATGTGGACGTACCATCGCTCGATACAAAGGCATGATGACTTCCCGTGTTCTGGTTGCTATGCCCTTCTTTATGATGCCCAGCATCCTGTTGGCTTTTTTCGAGGCTGCTGCGCACTGTGCAGATGGCTTCAGTGATGCATCCACCAGCACACCCAAGTCTCTCTCGAGTCTGCTGTCTCCCAACAATACCCCCCCCTAATTTGTAGCTGAACAACGGGTTCTTTTTCCCTATATGCATGACCTTGCATTTGTCCACGTTGAAGCGCATTTGCCATTTGTTTGCCCAGTCTTCCAGCTTGTCCAGGTCCCTTTGTAGGTCCTCACACTCCTCCCTGGTCGTAACTCTGCCACACAGTTTGGTATCGTCTGCGAATTTTATAACCTCACACTTTGCCTCCTTTTCCAGGTCATTGATGAATATGTTAGAGTAAAGGCCCCAGCACCGATCCCTGTGGCACACCGCTCATGACTCTCCGCCAGTCAGAATATTGACCCTTTACTCCAACCCTCTGCAGTCTTCCCAACAACCAGTGCTTGATCCATCTGTGCACATCCCCTCCCACCCCGTGGTTCCACAGCTTCTTAAGTAGCCTTTCATGTGGCACCTTGTCGAAAGCCTTTTGAAAGTCGAGGTAAATGATGTCTATGGGCTCCCCATTGTCCACCCGACTGCTTATTCCCTCAAAGAAGTACAGAAGGTTCGTTAGGCACGACCTTCCCTTACAGAATCCGTGCTGGCTTGTTCTCAGTAGGCCATTTCTCTCGATGTGCTCGCAAATGCCGTCCTTGATCATAGCTTCAACAATCTTCCCTATAATTGAAGTCAGGCTCACCGGCCTGTAGTTCCCGGGGTCACCCCTCGATCCTTTCTTGAAGATGGGTGTGACATTTGCCAATTTCCAGTCCTCCGGCACCTCACCAGTTTTCAAGCATAGGTTGCAAACATGTTGTATTGTGCCCGCTATTTCCTGTCTTAGTTCCTTCAGAACCCTTGGATGGATCCCGTCCGGGCCCGGTGATTTGCCGCATTTTAACCTGTCTATCTGTTTGAGGACATCCTCCCTACTTACCTCTATGTGCTCTAATTTTTCAGTCTGTTCCCCACTCATGAGTTCCTCTGAGTCTGGTATATTAGATTTGTCTTCGCTCGTGAAAACCGACGAGAAGAACGTGTTCAACCTCTCAGCTACCTCTTTATCCTCCTTAATCACTCCCTTCCTGTCCCCATCGTCCAACGGCCCTACTTCCTCTCTCGCTGGTCGCTTCCCCTTAACGTAACTGAAGAATGCCTTGAAGTTTTTCGCCTCCTTGGCCAGCCCCTCTTCGTATTTCCCTTTTGCTTTTCTAACCTCCCGGTGGCATTCCTTTTGGCATTTCCTGTGCGCCTGGTGATTTTCCTCTGTTGGGTCCTTTTTCCATCTCCGGAAAGATACTTTTTTGCCTTTTATCGCCCTCTTTACTTCTATTGACATCCAAACCGGGTCCTTTGATCGCTTGTTCTTGCAGCCTTTCCTGAAGTTGGGGACGTACAATCTCTGTGCTTCTTTCAGGGTGTCCCTGAATAGGGTCCAGGCGCTTCCCACAGTCTCCATCCTAAAGATGTTTCTGAGCTTCCTCCCCACCATTTCCCTCATAGCAACGTAGTTCCCTTTCTTGAAGTTCAGCGCAGTTGTTGCGGTCCTCCTAACTATGGGTGTCCCTCTTTCTAATGTGAATCTGATCGCGTTGTGATCACTGTTGCCTAGTGGTCCTCCCACTTCTACCCCTCTTGCAGGCCCCCCTAATCCGTTTAGGATGAGGTCAAGAGTAGTACCCCCTCGCGTCGGTTCTTTGACTAGTTGCTCCATGAAGCAGTCCTTCACAGCTTCTACAAATCCTATCTCCCTATTGCAGTTGGAGTGACCCGTACTCCAGTCTATCCCTGGGTAGTTGAAGTCCCCCATCACTGTTACATTTCCAGTCCTGCACTCCTGTCTCAATTCTGCTTCCAAGTCGTGTCCGACTCCCTCTGGTGTACCAGGTGGTCGATAGTACAGCCCCAGTTTTATGCCCGCACCCTTGTTTCCCGGTAATTTGACCCACATCGATTCCAGCCCCTCTGCCTTCGTTGCCATATCCATCCCGACCGAGTGGATAGAGTCCTTTATATATAGTGCTATGCCTCCCCCCTTTTTGTGGGTCCTGTCCCTCCTATAGAGCTTGTACCCCGGCAGCGCTACATCCCATTGATTTTCCTCTGTCCACCAGGTTTCTACAATTCCAATTATATCCAAGTCCTCCCCATTGGCCATGACTTCTAGTTCACCCATCTTGGCCGTGAGGCTTCTTGCATTTGCGTATAAGCACCGCAGGTCCCGTCGTTTTTCTCCCAACTCTGCATTTACTTGGGCCACTTGCCCTTGGATTTCGGGCAGTTTTCCCGCTCTCTGTGTTTCTGCTTTACCCTCAGCCTTTACCCTCTTAGCTTTCAGCTTCCCCACATTCCTGCCACCCCACTTTCCCGCTTTTCCTCTGGGATTTCTAGCCCTACCGGCCCCCTCCTGGGCTATCATCCCTTGAGCCTCTGTTTGATCCCCCTCGCCTTGTGGTACCTCTATATTACCCTTGGCTTTCGCCCTTATGCCACCCAGTCCCCCTGTGTCCCCATGCCCCTTAGTCCTCTCCCAGCAAGCTCCCTTTACCTGATGTTTCCCTCGCTGTCTGATTTGGAGATCTTCCGGTCCCTCTGTTTCCTCCCTGCAGTCAGCCCGTTCAGCATCTGTTCTGGATACTGTTGTCCGAAGCGTCAACATCAGATCAGCTGTCGGCTTTCCCCCTCTCCTCAGTTTAAAGCCCTCTCGATCTCCTTCCTCAAATTGGTTGCCAGTAGTCTGGTTCCCGCTGTGCTCAGGTGCAGGCCGTCCCGCCGGTAGAGCTTGTTCTTTCCCCAGAAGGACGTCCAGTTCCTCACAAAGCGGAAGCCCTCCTCCTGGCACCATCTCCTCAACCATGCATTCACAGCTTGGAGGTCTGCCTGCCTCTTTGCATCTGCTCTCGGTACAGGTAGGATCTCCGAGAATGCTATCCTCCGTGTGCTCCGCTTCAGCTTTCGTCCCAGGATCCTGAACTGGTCAGTCAGTGCGTCCATGCTGAAGTTCCTCCGGCTCACATCGTTTGTTCCGACGTGGATTATTACAGCAGTCTCCTCTGTCTCAGCTCCGTCCAGGATCCTCTCGATCCTTTCAGTGATGTCTCGTGTCTTGGCCCCTGGGAGACAAGTCACTAGCCGGTCCTCCCTTCCTCCAGCTACGTGACTGTCTACCTCTCTCAAGATCGAGTCTCCCACCACAATAGCAGACTTCCCTTTCCTCAGCAACCTCCTCTGCCTCAAGTCCGTGTCCTCGGTGTAGTATGGTGTCTCTCCCTCGGGGTCCTGGTGAGTCATGGTCTCCTCCTCTTGCGTTGTCCCTCCACTAGGTCCTTCCCCGGTTTCGCCTTGTGGATCCTGGGTCTCGTCTACCGACATCCATCTGTGCTGCAGCTGAACCCGTTCCTCCACCGTCCTATAGGCCTCCTCAATGAATCTCTCGAGGTCCCTCACCTGGTCCACAATGGGGCCTGCTCCGTCTGTGTTCTGGGTAGACCAGCTCGTTTCCTCTGTGGTGCGCAGTTCCTCCAGTCCCTCTAGCTCCTGGACCCTGACCCTCAATCTGCCGACCTCCATCCTCAGGCTTTCCAGTTCCTGACACCGACTGCATATGTACTCCCGCCTTCCCAAAGGGAGGTAGTCGTACATATTGCACTCTGTGCAGTATACCGGAAAGTACCTCTGGGATCCTGGGTCCTCCATCGCTATTGTGAAGTGCTGGTGTGTTCCTGCTGTGGGTAAGAGAGAGAGAAAGAGAGAAGGGAAAAAGAGAAAAGAAGAGAAAAGTGAATTACTTGGCGTTTCTGGGTCCCTCGCAAGGCTCCTTCGCAAAGGCGCTCTCGCTAAGGCGAGCGCCTTTGCCGCTCGCCTTCGCCGCGCGCCGAACGGCTGGGCGCCGTTGGCTCCCTTCTTCTTAAAGGGGAGCCCGGGCGCCGACGCGACCTGTGACGCGGTGGGGGTGGGCGGAGCTACCTCTCGCCGCGACCCCGGTTCCTCCTGCCTGCTCTGCCTTCCTCCCCTGGCTACCTCCTCGTGGCTTCCTCCTCCTGCCCTCCGCCGCTAAAAAAACAGAAAAAAAACAGAAGAAAGGACACTGCAACAGGTCTGCTTCGTGCCCTGGCTTCCCTTCTTAAAGGAATGCTTCAAAGGTTAAGGCAAAACAAAAGAAACAAATACAAACAAAACTTGGTCTTGCCCAAGATTACACTCAGCCTTTCCTCAGGTAAGTATAACAATCCTTAGTCAGCTTGTTCACACCAGAAAAGGGTAACTGTAAAAACAGGAGTGGATCCACTAGCACAGTCCTTATAGCAGTCAATCCTAAAAGTTCATTGCTCTTAAAGCACACTGTAATTGCCTAGCTGCAATCAGGCCTCTCCACCCAGCTTCAGTAAACTGGTGGAGACGGGGAATTGCTGAATTCACAATTAAAGCTGCCAATACTGGCCCCACAATCCCAGCCCAAGGATCTTCTGTGGATTCTCCCCTAACTCCCATTAACCTCAATCAGTAGCAAAATCTTCTTTTCACATGAGGGAAAAACAAAATCCCCACATTAAAAAACACAGTTAACAGTCCTTCCCTAATTGAAGAGAGTTCTTCAGGAGTGAAGCCTTTAACAATGCTTCCCACTCACAAGTAGTTAGCACAAGTCCCAAACAAAATGCAGTGCCAAAAAACACAAAGAGAAACTTAGCTTTCCTCCATGGGAATTTCCTCAGGCTCCCAGGTAAGGTCCATAGGTTCCTAAGTCTGTAGACCATCAAGCAGACTTGGCAGAGACGGCTCATCCAGGTCTCTCATCTCAACCTCATTCTCGGTTTGGAACCTTGAAGCACCTGGCCATAAGTCTCCTTCCAGAGCTGGATCCAGACTGCCTTTACTCAGCTTGCTCTGCTCTATTTGTCCAGCCTTCAGAGCCACGCCCTACTCTGTATGGGGGTGAAGGGACATGTCTTGTAGTTTTCCATAGAATGTGTTTTGAAGCTGTAAGAAAACTAGGCCCTGTTTGTTTTTCCTTCTCTGTAATAATGTAAGGACATCTATGTTTGAAAAGATGTGTGTTCTTATGCTATGTTTAATCCAGACATTGTTTGCCTTCTCTTGCCGAAATATTATAAGGCTATTCTATTATGTAGTTTTCCTTAAGTTGCGTTTGAAGTTGTAAATCCAGATTGTTTGCCTTCTCCTGCTGATATACTACAAAGCCATTGTATATTTGAGAGATGTGTTTTCTTATTCTGTTGTAAAGTGAATCTAATTGTTTTCTTAGCTGTATTTGTAAGAAAATTTAGATAAGATTCTGCTGGTCAAAGCACTTCTAGACTTTGGTCTTAGATAAGTAAAGGATTTGCTATTTCTTTTAAAGTTGCATGTGATCTGTGTCCACATATGGTTTGCATTTACGTCATATGTTGACGACCCTTACCCATGTAAAATGATATAAAATGAGGTACAGAATATTCAATAAAGCGGACATGTTTGAGAGATAATAGGTGTCTGTTTTCTCTTAGATATTGTCCCCGGATGCATCTGCTTGTCAAATGACAGAGTGTGTACGGCCATAATCGGGCCTTATCAGGGGGTTGGGCAGCCTGGTTCTGAGCTTACTGCTGTTGTTCTATTAGCCTAAGCAGATGGGGGCTGGGCTGGATAGGAGCATGTCTCCTATGGGAAGTTTTAACAGGAGCAACTCTAGGTTTAGAGAACCTTATGTTCTCCTCTGGTTTCCCCTCCTCCCAGACCTCTTGTTCTAGGGCGCCCTTGCCACTGACAGAGCTCTGGGAACTGTTTGTAGGAGGACTGCTGTACTGGTCTGCTCTCCTAACAGTCAGGTGTTTTTGTCCCTTCTCTGGCACAAACCTAACTCTGGTGCTGGGTTTGTGACAATATATACTTGAGATTGGTCAAGCCATATAGATATAGTGAGGCAAAAGAGGTTAGGATTCTTCAGCTTGGAGAATTGACTGCTGAGGAGAGATATACAGAAGTCTCAAAAATCATTAGTGCAGTGCAACAGTTAAACACTAATTTCTTTTCCTTCAAAAAATACAAAGACTAGGTGCATGCCTTGAAGTGTCAAGATATCCGCTAAAATATTTTTGCATTTAGAGAGAGAGAGAGGGGGGGGGGGGAGGAATTCAGTAAATGGTGTTAGGAAAATCCAAGCTAAATATTCTGCAAAGTCCACTCTGCGCAAAGTAGCTTAGGGTGATTCTCACATCTATCATTGGGTGCAATATTTATGCCTGCTAAAACTTGGAGTAATGCTGGTGCTCAAATTAGGCACAGATATGACATTATTCTGTAATATCATCACTAAATCATGGGAATGCCTCTGTTCCACCCATGCCCAGAGGAGCCAACTTTTCTTTTTTTTTTGGTTAATCTTTATTAATTTTTCAAAGCCAACACAAGTGCAAAACAATATAGATACATATAATAATAATCATAATAAGCACTTATAATCAATCAATAACAATACAGAAAAATGAACCCCCATTCCCATCCAATTCTTCCATTAGGGAACAAAAACAAACCTTCCCTCCCACCCTTCCCTGGATGTGTGGGTGCTAAAACAATGGAAAATAAAGATAAAGGAAAACTATAACGAAGCCACAAAAGACATCAATGAACCCCAAATTAATTTAAATAACTGATTGTGCATATCAGCATTCATCTTTTCATACTTATAACATAAGCATAGATTTGCCCACTAAAAAGTAAAATTAAGGTGATTGCAGTTTTTCCAATTGCGAGTAACCATTTGCATGACATCTGGTCATAATAAAGAACAGCCGACATTTACATGCAATATCATCCCATGTATGACTACATCATAAGTCAATGGAATTGATAACTCCAGTTTGATATTAATCTGTCCCCATATTGACCTCCAAAAGTTGAGTATTAAAGGACAATAGAACAACAAATGATCCAGTGTCCCTATGTCTAGATGACAGTGCCAGCTTCTATTAGACTTAGAACTATCTAATTTCTGCAAACGAACAGGGGTCCAGAAACTTCTATGTAATAAAAAACCATGTTTGTCTCATAGATGTTGATGCTGTACACATCATTCTCCAAGTCCAAATCCGTGGCCATTGAGAAGCAGAAATCTGCTGCTTAATCTCAATGCTCCGAATGTCTCTCAGACTACTTTTTGTTTTATTGTTCAAATATTCCGATATTAATTTATACCACTTGGCGGCCTGATGTCCTAGGAAATCCATCTGGAAGCATAGGCCCGGCAAACTATACTGATCCTTTAAATTTCGCCAATCAGGGAACCCCTTCTGAACATAAGAATTTCCGCTGCTTGGTCAGACCAGTGGTCCATCGTGCCTAACAGTCCGATCCCACCGTGGCCCCCAGGTCAAAGACCAGTGCCCTAACTAAGACCAGCCCTACCTGCTTACACTCCAGTTCAGCAGGAACTTGTCTAACTTTGCCTTGAATCCCTGGAGGGTATTTTCCCCTATAACAGCCTCTGGAAGAGCGTTCCAGTTTTCCACCATTCTCTGGGTGAAGAAGAACTTCCTTACGTTTGTACGGAATCTATCCCCTTTTAACTTTAGAGAGTGCCCTCTCGTTCTCCCTACCTTGGAGAGGGTGAACAACCTGTCTTTATCTACTAAGTCTATTCCCTTCAGTATCTTAAATATTTCTATCATGTCCCCTCTCAGTCTCCTTTTTTCAAGGGAGAAGAGGCCCAGTTTCTCTAATCTCTCGCTGTACGGCAACTCCTCTAGCTCCTTTACCATTTTACTTGCTCTTCTCTGGACCCTTTCCAGTAGTACCATGTCCTTCTTCATGTACAGCAACCAGTGCTGGATGCAGTATTCCAGGTGAGGGCATACCATGGACCGGTACAGTGGCATGATAACCTTCTCCGATCTGTTCGTAATCCCCTTCTTAATCAGTCCTAGCATTCTGTTCACCCTTTTTGCCACCACCACCACACATTGCACGGACAGCTTCATCGACTTGCCGACCAGTACTCCCAAATCTCTCTCCTGGGAGGTCTCTCCAAGTACTGCCCCGGACATCCTATATTCGTGTATAAGATTTTTGTTACCGACATGCATCACCTTGCACTTATCCACGTTGAACCTCATTTGCCATATCATGGCCCATTTCTCGAGCGTGTTTATGTCACATTGCAGATCTTCACAGTCCTCCTGCATCTTCACTACTCTGGATAACTTTGTATTGTCTGCAAATTTAATCACCTCACTCGTCGTACCAATTTCCAGTTCGTTTATAAATATGTTGAAGAGCACAGATCAAAGCACTGAACCCTGCAGCACTCCACTGGTGATGCTTTTCCAGTCTGAGTATTGTCCATTTACCCCCACTCTCTGTTTCCTATCCGCCAGCCAGTTTTTAATCCAAGTGAGTACTTCAACCTCGATTCCATGGCTCGCAATTTTTCGAAGTAGTCATTCATGTGGAACCTTGTCAAATGCCTTCTGAAAGTCCAGATATACAATTTTGACTGGGTCACCCTTGTCTATCTGCCTGTTTACTCCCTCGAAGAAGTACAGCAAGTTCGTCAAGCAAGATCTTCCTTTGCTGAAGCCATGCTGGCTGGTCCTCATCAGATTGTGTCTGTCAAGGTGCTCAATGATGTGGTCCTTTATCAGCACGTCTACCATCTTTCCCAGTACCAAGGTCAGACTCACCGGTCTGTAGTTTCCCAGATCACCCCTCAAAACTTTCTTGAAAATCGGCGTAACATTTGCCACCTTCCAATCTTCCAGAATCCTCCCTGATTTGATTGACAGATTGGCTATTAGTTGAAGCAATTCAGCTATAGCCCCTTTCAGTTCCTTGATTACCCTCGGATGGATGCCATCTGGTCCAGGGAATTTATCATTTTTAAGCCTATCAATCTTCTAGACTGACCGTCAACCCTGTCAGTTTCCCGTCTTCGTCTCCAGCGTATAGCCTTTCAGCTTCTGGTATGCTGTGTATATCCTCTTCGGTAAACACAGACGCAAAAAATATGTTCAGTTTGTCGGCGATAGCTTTGTCCTCACTTTATTCCATGGTCATCCAACGGCCCCACTGCTTCCTTCGCGGGTCGTTTCCCCTTAATATATCAAAAGAACGGCTTGAAGTTTTTTGCCTCCTTGGCTATTTTTTCCTCGTAGTCTCTTTTGGCCCCTCTTTCCACCTTATGGCACCTGCTTTGATTCTGTTTGTGCTTTCCAGTTTTTGTTCATTTTTGACCATTTCCATTCTTTAAACGAAGTCTTCTTGTCTCTGATCACTTCCTTCACCACTACAGTGAGCCATCTAAGTTACACATGTGTATCTAACCTGTTACACTAGTATTCTTTAAAAGAAAACAGGCACCTACTTTCCTTTACAGAGTATGTTTCAATCAGGCACCCTCCATGTTCCTATATTTAAATGCACTTAGAATTTCCCTCTTAAATTCTATACATGAACACAATAAAAAAGAAAATCTCCCCCTTGGAGTTAGAACATAAGAAGTTACCTCCGCTGAGTCAGACCAGAGGTCCATCCTGCCCAGCGGTCCGCTCCTGCGGCGGCCCATCAGGCCCAATTGCCTGAAAAGTGTCCATGACTAATTTTGTAACTGCCTCTAATCCTCGAATTCTATCCCTTTACCTACCTCTACTCCTATCTGTACCCCTCAATCCCTTTGTCCTCCAGGTACCTGTCCAGACCCTCTTTGAAGCCCTGTAGTGTGCTTCTGCTTATCACATCCTCCGGTAGCGTTCCATGTATCCACCACCCTCTGAGTGAAAAAGAACTTCCTGGCGTTTGTTCTAAACCTTTCCCCTTTCAGTTTCTCCGAGTGCCCCCTTGTGCTTGTGGTTCCCCGTAATTTGAAAAATCTGTCCATGTCCACTCTTTCTATGCCCTTCATGATCTTGAAGGTTTCTATCATGTCTCCTCTAAGTCTCCGCTTTTCCAGGGAGAAAAGCCCCAACTTCTTCAGTCTGTCAGTATATGAGAGGTCTTCCATACCCTTTATTAGCTTAGTTGCTCTTCTCTGGACTCTCTCAAGTACCGCCATGTCCTTCTTGAGGTACGGCGACCAGTACTGGACACAGTACTCCAGGTGCGGGCGCACCATTGCACGATACAGTGGCAGGATTACTTCCTTCGTCCTGGTCGTGATACCCTTCTTAATGATGCCCAACATTCTGTTCGCCTTCCTTAAGGCTGTGGCATACTGTGCTGACGCCTTCAATGATGTGTCTACCATCACTCCCAGGTCTCTTTCAAGGTTACTCACCCCTAGCGGTGATCCCCCCATTTTGTAAGTGAACATCGGGTTCTTTTTCCCTACATGCATGACCTTGCATTTTCCTATGTTGAAGCTCATTTGCCACTTTTCGGCCCACTCTTCCAGCGTTGTCAGATCTTTTTGGAGGTCTTTGCAGTCCTCCATGGTTTTGACCCTGCTGTATAGTTTAGTGTCATCCGCAAATTTAATAACCTCACATTTTGTTCCCGCCTCCAGGTCGTTGATAAATATATTGAACAGGAGCGGTCCCAGTACCGACCCCTGCGGAACTCCGCTCGTGACCCATTGCCAGTGTGAGTAATGGCCTTTTATTCCAACCCTCTGTTTCCTGTCCGCCAGCCAGTTTTTGATCCATCGGTGGACCTCCCCTTGCACCCCGTGGTTCCATAGCTTCCTTAGCAGTCTTCCATGTGGTACCTTGTCGAAGGCTTTTTGGAAGTCAAGGTAAATGATGTCTATAGATTCCCCTTTATCCACCTGGCTGCTTACCCCCTCAAAGAAGTATAATAAGTTAGTGAGGCATGACCTGCCCTTGCAGAAGTTCACTGAGAAACCCCAGCAACATGAGCTGCTTTTCCAAGAAGAATGCAAAAATTGCACTTCCCAGCTGTGCAAAATTGGTAAAATCTCATGGCTATTAAGTCAGCAAAAGTACTGAGTCAAGAGCTATGAAGACCTAAGCAATCAAGAATTTCTGATTCCTTCTTCCAAATTACTTTTTGAACATTTCTATAATTGTTCTTATACACTGGAAGTGTACTGTAGAGTATGTTGTAAAGATCTGTAAAACAAATTCCTGCTTAATGCTCTTTGAACTGTAGTTTTTAGACAGCAGAATATGAAAAATGTACAAGGGTGGAAAGATATTTACAAGGCTCTATAGTCTGTAGTCTTCCTGTCACATCTGCTCTCCTAGAAGTCTGTGATGTGTGGAAAAATATTTCTGTCCTTGCACTTTAAGTTCTATTAATCTAATTAGGCAATTGGAGCATAGATTAAATTTCCCAGGGCGTGCATTTACTCAGAAGACCTAGTCAGAAGGCATAAAGGTAGAAGGAATACAAGTGAAGGCATATGCTACCATCTCCCAGTAAAAGAAGCTGTGAAAATAATGAAAATGTACAAGTCACTGTCAAAAATTATGCAAATTTGACTTCCAGGTCACAGCTCTGTCAATTCTCCCAAGCAGATCTTAGTGTAGATATAGTTTTCTAACTATTCCACTCATGAGGCTTCGAGGGTCTTAAATACGCTGTAAGAGAGATTTTCTCCTTATTTCTTTAAAGCTGAGAAATGTGTTTGTATTGATTAGATTTCCTAAGGAAAGATATCAATTCAATAATAGGCAACCTTTCAATTATTTACAAGCTTGGCATTTTATTCAAAGCAAATTGTCAACTCAATCTCGTTTGCTATCATTACCTCCATCGAGGATCATTGCTCCTGAGCGGGCAAAGCATGAAGATGGTCATTGACTCATTTCCTTTATTGCTTTCTCAATTCCATGATTCAACATCTTTCAGCTGGAAAAAAAACACACAGTCCTGGTGATATGGCTGCAAAAAGACATTATCAGTGATTTAATGGAGAATACTTAGTCCCAGGCAATCCAAGGAACATCACTGAATTCATTCCCAGTAACAATGACTGCCATATAGTTATTTCTTGTTACTTTTATTTTTAACCGTGGCATGTTTCTCCCAATCTATTTAAACAATAAATATCGACTAGAGGCTATTTCTAGACCATTAATGTTGACCACAGAGCCCTGGGTCACTAGGAAAGGCAGATTCAGTTTTGTCTTTTTTTCTATTTCCATTTTTTTTTGCTTCAGGGCACTCCTTCATTCTTAGCTTTCAGTCCCAGTCGGGCACTATCTTAATCTTGTACTCCTGCTAAAATAATAGACTTCTAGACAGGAGCACCAAGGACCACCATAAATGGCACCTGGGGTCTTTTTCTTCCTCTAATCACAATTCCTTCTACTTTTTATCCTATAATCAAAGGTCATGAAACAAGGCCATCAAGAACCTTAGCTCAAGTGATATGAATCCTTAATGCAGCAAAAGCAGGCAGTCACCTCTGAGATTGGTGCAAGTTCCTCCAAAACTGTTAATAACGTTTAATTATCACTACTGCTTTTATTCACTTTGTAAAAAAAAAGAACCATATACAAATAAACAAATATACTGTGGAGAATGTAACTGCTACCCCTTGCACCAATGGGTGCAAGTGAACTCAATAATTCAATTTAGACTCCTGCTTGAAAGCACTATGCTCACTCTCTCACTGTCAATTGGTCAGGTCCAGGATTTATTGGAACATGGGATAGGCTGTTTGGTCGTTATATGCCATCATTTTCCATACTGCTATAGTTTTTTAAATATGTTTTTGTAATCCTTAATTAATATTATGTATCTAATTTTTGTAAACCGCCAAAACCATAGGATGGAGTAGGTAAGAAATATTTTAAATAAATAAATGAATATCAACATTTATAGTTTGCTTAATCAACAGGAGTTCAAAGGCATGTGTCTTACATCAGCGGTCTCAAACACGCGGCCCACGGGCCGCATGTGGCTCTCCAGATTTTATTTGCGGCCCACGGTCTGGACTGGATCATTATCTTCCTTTTGGAGCAGCAGCGTGTCCGACCAGCTCATTCCGTTCAAAGCCGCGGGTTGGCGGCTCCTTGCACTATCCACGGAAGAGCCAGCCAGACACGCTGCTGCTCCAGTGGCGTACCAAAGGGGGGGCGGTCCACTGTTCTCCCTAGAGTGCGGCTCATCTAGAGCAGTGGTGCCCAACCTGCTTCCCTTCCCTTCTCAGGCTGGCACCGTGTTATTTGATCTCCCTGCTTCTCTTCGAGGCCGACCAACTCTCGCTGCCTGACATCAATTCTGACGTCGAGAGGACGTTCTGGCTAGCCATTGCTGTCCAGCTGCCCAGAACGTCATTTCCGACGTTAGAATTGACATCGGGTGGCGAGAGTTGGTCGACCCGTGGAGAAGAGAAGGAGGTAGATCTCGGCCTGTTCCTGATGGCAGCAGTGGCAGCGGCAGCAGCCTATTCCCCGGCAGCGGTGGCATGGGGGAGGGCAGGAAGGAAGGAAGAAAGAAAGAAGGGGGGGATAGCGAGCCAGAAACAAAGCAAAAAATGGGACACGGATTCAGAGAAAGACAGACATAGAGAAAGAAAGAAAAAGTTGGGGGAGGGAATGAGGTCTGGAGGAGAGGAAGCATACAGGAGGCTGAAAGAAGGGAAGAAATATTGGATGCACAGTCAAAAGAATAAAGTGCAACCAGAGACTGATGAAATTACCAAACAAAGGTAGGAAAATGATTTTATTTTCAATTTAGTGATTGAAATGTGCCAATTTTGAGAAAAAAAAGATATTAAACTTTAAATGTGAGGGCTGCAGAAAAAATAGAGTACTTGGAGGGCCGTAGAAAAAATAGTTAATGTCTTATTAAAGAAATGACAATTTTGCATGAGGTAAAACTCTTTATAGTTTATATATCTTTCCTTTTAACTGTTAAAGGAAAGTTTTATAAACTATAAAGAGTTTAACCTCATGCAAAATTGTAATTTCTTTAATAAGACATTAACTATTTTTTCTGTGGCCTGCCAAGTACCTACAAATCCAAAATGTGGCCCCGCAAAGGGTTTGAGTTAGAGACCACTGTCTTATAAGTTCTCTCACTATCATTCTCCATTAATGACCATTGGGAGAAGTTTGACAAAGACATAGAGGGGCATAATTAATGTGACCATTTATTTTTTTCATCAAAACAGGACATCTATAAATTGTCCGTCCCGCCCCCAATTCTGCCCTAGCCCCGCCCCAATCCAACTCCTAATTTCTTCCATTCATTTTTCATGTACACATAATATCTTGTCAATTCATAATGGTAATCATAAAATTAAAAAAAACAAAAACCAAAAAGCACACTATACGCAGAGAAAATGTTAATTATTTATATTTGGGGGGTTTCAAAGATGTCAAGGCAGATGACTTTAAAATACGCAATGTCACCTCAGTAGCTATAGAAAAATAGACAAATATAGTGCAAAATATAGACAGTAGATATAAATTCTCAAAACTGACACATTTTGATCACTAGATTGAAAATAAAATCATTTTTCCTGCCTTTGTTGTCTGGTGATTTCATGAGTCTCTGGTTGCATTTTCTTCAGACTGTGCATCCTTTCTTTCATTTCTTTCTTTCTTTCTGCATTCAGGCCCAACAATTGTCCATTTCTATTCCCTCCGTCCTTCCTTCCTATGTCCTTAGTGCCCCTAGTGCCTCCTTCCCATGTCCTTAGTGCCCCCAGTGCCTCCTTCCTATGTCCTCAGTGTCCTTCCTATATCCTTAGTGCCCTCAGTGCTTCCTTCCTATGTCCTTAGTGCCCCTTCCTATGTCCTTAGTGTTCTCAGTGCCTCTTTCCTATGTTCTTAGTGCCCCTTCCCATGTCCTTAGTGCCCCAGATCCAGTGCCAGTTCTAATTTGTACCTTGGTTCCAGGTCTTCCTCTCTATCCCTCCTCTGTTATGATCTTGCCTCTCTCTGCTCTGCCTCAGGGTCTCTCCCCCCTCTGTCTGCACCTCTTATAGTCCTGCATCTACCTCTTGCCTTTCCCCTTTGGTCCAGGCCTTTCTCTCTCTAGTCTTTCTTCTGCTTACAACAACCCACCCTTTCTCTGCCTCTTTCTCTCCTTCCTCCTTCCTTCCTATGTCATTCTCACTGCCTTCCAGCCTTTGTCCCACCCCCTCCCCCGAAGCCAGCTAGCCTACCTCCCTACCTTCAGCACCGAAGCCTGCCCTCCCCCGGACCGGCCCCCGTTGCTGTTTCCTGCCTGCTGAAGCCTGGCCTACTGCCATTTCAAAACGCCCCCTCCGGTCCACCGCTGCCGCCCGCCACCCGCCGCTGCAACTAAAGAAAAGGAAGGTCCAGGTGCCAGCCTATAGACCTTCTTCCCAACGTCAATTCTGACATCGTAGAGGAAATTCCGGGCTAGGCAGGCAGCGATTGGCTGGCCTGGAACTTCCTCTCTGATGTCAGAATTAATGTCCTGAAGAAGGTTTGTGGGCTGGCGCCTAGACCTTCCTTTTCTTTAGTTGCAGTGGGCTGCAGCGGATGGGGGGGTTGAAGCAGTGGTGGACCAGGCTTCGGTGGGCAGGAAGCAGCAGCAGGGGCCAGTCTGGGGGAGGGGACAGGCTTCAGTGCTGGAGGGAGGGAGGCAGGCAGGCTGGCTTTGGCGTGGCAGGGAGGGAGGGGAAGCAATTGTCTGTTCCGTTGTCCCCATGCACATCTTCTGGCTGCTGTCTCTGAAAATGGGACATTTTGGTGTCCCGAAACTGTGCTGGGACAACGGGACAGGGGATCTAAAAATAGGACAGTCCCATTCAAAATGGGATGTATGGTCACCTTAGATATAATAATAATTTTAAAAAAGTCTAAGTCCCTTTTTGGCCTAAGGCAAGTAGGTGCCCAAAGTTGGCAGCAGGGAAATGTCCATTCTCAAAAAAAAGTCCAAAATGTGGGTTTTTTCAAGAATGACCTACCTATACGTTCAGGTGTTTAATCACTCAGACCACCATTACGTCTATCTTTAACCCGTTTTCCCGACCAAAAAATCGCCCAAGTCCCAAATACCCAAAACAAGTCCTTTTAGTCATGGGAGGGACAAGTCCTTCACCTAATACCATGATTCTCTAATTGGCATCTGTCATAAGCGCCGGTTAGAAAATCAAGAAACCGTCCCATTCCCGCAAGTATTGCCAGAAGGAGGATTGCCCAATCCCTCCTGCTGGAACTCCCCCATGAACCCTTGAAAATATTGCCAGCATCTCTCCTGCTGGACATCGTTGCGGGCTTCAGGGGAGGAGGAGGGGGTCCGGCAGGAGGGATTGGGCATCCCTCCTGCTGGTAGTCTTTGTGTGTGTTTGGGGAGGATGGGTTGCCTGGTCCGCTAAACTGATCGCGGCATGGAGATTCCTTGCCGTGATCAGCTCAGCGACAAGCCGATCCAGAACTTATACCTGTTTTTTAACTTCATCTAAGTCAAAACGTATAAGCTCCATCCAGACAACCTCGTCAAACTTTCGATTATTGCTGCAGGACGACTAATTCTAAGTCAGCCCATGTCCTGCCTATTTCCCGCCCTAACCACTCCTCCAAAACCACCCCTTTGAGCTCTCAGCAGGATTCAGAGGCCTAAAAAGTCTCTCGATACATCCAAAAACCAGCTTTGATTATTGGCACCAAGTACCGACTTAGGCTGTTTGTTTGGACATATTTTTGTTTTGATTATAAGCCTCATAGTATCCAGAAGATCATGAGTACTTCACATGGAGTACTGCATCCAGCACTGGTCGACAGACACGGTACTACTCAAAAGGGTCCAGAGAAGAGCAACTAAGATGGTTAAGGGGCTGGAGGAGTTGCCGTACAGCGAAAGATTAGAGAAACTGGGCATCTTCTCCCTTGAACAGAGGAGATTGAGAGGGGACATGATCGAAACATTCAAGGTACTGAAGGGAATAGACTTAGTAGTAGATAAGGACAGGTTGTTCTCCCTCTCCAAGGTAGGGTGAACGAGAGGGCACTCTCTAAAATTGAAAGGGGATAGATTCCGTACGAACATAAGGAAGTTCTTCTTCACCCGAACGTAAGGAAGTTCTTCTTCACCCAGAGAGTAGTAGAAAACTGGAACGCTCTTCCAGAGTCTGTCACAGGGGAACACACCCTCCAGGGATTCAAGACAAAGTTAGAAAAGTTCCTGCTGAACCGGAACGTACTTAGGTAGGGCTAGTCTCAGTTAGGGTGCTGGTCTTTGACCAGAGGGCCGCCATGTGAGCGGAATGCTGGACATGATGGACCACTGGTCTGACCCAGCAGCAGCAATTCTTATGTTCTTATGAGTGTTATTGCAAGCTGTTACGTATATAGTTATTACCAGTGCTTTATTTAATTAAGAAGAGTGTGGTATAGTGGCTAGAGCTACAGCCTCAGCACCCTAGGGTTGTGGGTTCAAACACTGTGCTGCCTCTTGTGACCCTGGGTAAGTCACTTAATCCTTCACTGTCCCAGGTATATTAGATATACTGTGAGCCTGCCATGACAGATAGGGAAAATTGCATGAGTACCTGATTGTAAACCACTTAATATACCTTGTCCCAGTAGTATATCAAATCCCATTTCCTTTGTAGGAAAAAAGGTACCAGTATTCATACAGGACCAAACTTAAGGGTAGGGGTCACTATCTGTAGTTCTGCCCCTACAGTAGCAATACCCATTTTACTAGCCATGGAGCATAAGAAAAGCTTCATTTAAAATAGTACACTAGTACCTAGGTCCAACAAAAGAACTCCTAAGAGTGAACCTAAACTAATTATAGAGACAAAATTCAGCTGAAACCCACAGAAAAACAGACTCTGGCATGCAGGACAACAGCAGAAAACCAAAAATATTTTCCCCTTGTACAGCTATAATGATAGACGTAAATTTCAAAAACTGACATATTCCATTCACTACATTACAAATCAACAACTACAAATAAAATAAAAAAAATTAACACAGATACCACACTGCTTTATCTATATATATAAAATCGGAGGTATGTGTGTATGTATGTGCCGCGATCACGCAAAAACGGCTTGACCGATTTGAACGAAACTTGGTATGCAGATCCCTCACTACCTGGGATGATATGTTCTGGGGGTCTTGCGGCCCACCTGCACACATGGGCGGAGCTACAAACAGAAAATCAGATTTCACCCATTCATGTCAATGGAAAAAATGTAAAAAGCTGCCATTCTCACAGTAATTCAAAACGGCTTGACCGATTTGAACGAAACTTGGTATGCAGATCCCTCACTACCTGGGGTGATATGTTCTGGGGGTCTCGCGGCCCACCTGCACACGTGGGCGGAGCTACAAACAGAAAATCAGATTTCACCCATTCATGTCAATGGAAAAAATGTAAAAAGCTGCCATTCTCACAGTAATTCAAAACGGCTTGACCGATTTGAACGAAACTTGGTATGCAGATCCCTCACTACCTGGGGTGATATGTTCTGGGGGTCTCGTGGCCCACCTGCACACGTGGGCGGAGCTACAAACAGAAAATCAGATTTCACCCATTCATGTCAATGGAAAAAATGTAAAAAGCTGCCATTCTCACAGTAATTCCAACTATAAAACACTTTCTATGACACTATAACCACTAGGGACATCGTTTCTATTCTACCACAGACACCATACATATAGAGTTTGTATGTTCTAACTGTATTTGTAACTGTTTCCTTCATGCACCCCAGTTCATAATGTTATTACATTACATGAGTACTCACATATGCTGAACTAGGAACACAGGTTCCATTCTGAACCGGGAAAAAACTGCATGGAGTTTCTTTTCAACCTGAGTTTCCACATATTGAGTTGTTTAAATCAATACTGAAACTTTTGGATGCCACTTATTCCAAAAAATCTTCCTTTTTAGTTTAAGAGATTGCAAATTCCAGTGAGACTTGCATTCTCTATCACAATCAACAAATCACAGGGACAGACTATTACATACTGTGGAGTGGATTTAAGATCCCCCTGTTTTTCCCATGGACAACTCTATGTTGCTTGCTCAAGGGTGGCTTCACCCAAGAATTTATATGTTCTTGCTCCTGGAGGTGAAACTAAAAATGTTGTTTATAATCAAGTTTTGTGTTAGTTGTATTGTATTCATTTTGTCAAATATTTCACATTATAATTTGAATATTGTACTTTTTATAAAGCTGTAAAAAAATAATTTCATTCACCACTATAAAGTATCTTTATTTGAATCCATTTACTGTGTTATTGCTATAATTAAATACCCGTGCAACGCCGGGGCATCAGCTAGCCTTAAATAAAATTATTTTTTCTACCTTTGTTGATTGTCCATGTACTTTCTTTCAACTGTGTTGATCCCAGCCTCTGGTTTCTACTTTTCTCATCTTTTCATAACTCTATTGCCTGGATTTCCTGTTCATTTATCATTTTTCTCTCTTCCTTTTGCTTTTAGCTTTGTTCAATTTATTTTCTCTCTGTCCACCTTTAATTCTTTCTTACTATCCAATCTTCAATTTCTTTCTTTTGACTGTGTCTGTCTACAGCTTGCCCCTCGTTCTTCACCACTTCCATTGTCTGCTCTCTCTCCTCCCAATTTCATCCAATATTTCCCCTCCTACCCACTGTCATCTAGCATTTCACCTCTTTCCTCCCTACTTTCATCTGCCCCTTTCGTCTCCCAGCTTCCATCCAGAATTTCCCCTCCTTCTTCTCCCTACATCTATCCAGCATTTCCCCTCTCTCCTCCCCACTTCTATCTAGCATTTCCCCTCTCTCTCATCCCCATTTCCATACCCTAGAGGGGTGTCAAACTCAATCACATTAAGGGGCCAAAATCCAAAACATAGGCATAATAGTACTAATTAGAACACAATTTTTTTCTGTTCATTTTTCATATATACACACACAATATAATCTTATTAACACATAATGGTTAACCACAAAATTAAACTACCACAAAGCACACTGTAAGCTTATCAACATTCATTCCTACCAGACCACAGATAAACCCCTATGCAAATATGGGACCACAAACTAAAAGTGCTAATATATAAAAAAGAAACCTTAAGATTCAAGACTCTGCATGCAGTACAACCCCCAGAGAAAAAGAAAAAAATGTATTTCTTCCTGAGCAATGCAAAATGTAGACAGCAGATTGAAATTCTCAAAATTGACACAATTCAAACACTAATCATTCCACCCTACTTTTGTTGTCTCCCTCCCTCCATGCTGTGCCTCCCTCTGGTAGGTCCTTCTGACTGTTTTATGTGGCCGGCGGTCCGATGCCCCGTGGTGTTAGCTTGTGGCCAGCTCCCTCCTCCTCACAAACGCAGTGTGCATGAAGCCACGTGCAGTGGCTCTTCGCACATTCAGCACCTGAACCGGAAGCCTTCTCTCTGACGTAGCAACATCAGAGGGAATGCTTTTGGATGAGGCGCGAGGAGTGGCTACATGCAGCTTCGTGCACACTATGGCTGTGAGGAAGAGGGAGCCAGCCACAAGATAACACCAGGGGCATCAGACTGTGGGCCACATAAAACATCCAGGCGGGCCGGATTCGCCCCACGGCCTTGAGTTGACACCTGTATCCTCAAGGAAAGGAGGGACAGGGAGATATGATTCAGACGTTCAAATACTTGAAAGGTATTAACGTAGAACAAAATCTATTCCAGAAAAAGGAAAATGGTAAAACCAGAGGGCATAATATGAGGCTGAGGGGTGGTAGATTCAAGAGTAATGTTAGGAAATTCTTCTTTAGGAAGAGGGTGGTTGATGCATGGAATGTGCACCTGAGGGAGGTGGTGGAGAAGAAAACGGTGACAAAGTTCAAACAAGTGTGGGATGAACACAGAGGATCTTTAATCAGAAAATAATGGGTATACATTGAAGGAACTAAGGCTTGCATGGTCTGTGTCCCGTATATGGACATTCAGTTGAGGTTGGGGAGGGCTTCGACGGCTAGGATGGTTAAGATGGGCTGGAGTGAGCTTTGATGGAGACTCCAGTAGTTGGAACTAAGCATAAGCCCAAGCAGGGCTCTGGGTTCTGGCCCAGAAATATATAAGACAAAGGACCATTTAAACTAAATAATTAATTTATAGAGCATGTATGGTTGGACAGACTGGATGGACCATATGTTACTATATGCCCTCTCTCCACTCCACTTTCATTCAGCATTTCCCATTTCTCTCCTCTCCACTTCCTTCTCTCCCACTTCCATCTAATGTCACCTCTCTCTCTCCCCCCGCCCCCAATCTTTTTATCCAGGATCCTTTGACTCCTCCTTACATTCTCTCCCAGTCCACTGCTGCTCCCCACAAGCGGCAGGAAAAGCAAGCAGTAGCAGGCATGGGGCCACAGTGCTTGGGTGCACACTCTCAACTCCGTCAATCTCCTGCCACTCTGATATCAACTTCCTGTTCTGAGGCAGGGGACCATCAAAGCCAACAGTGCATGACCAAGCACCGTGGCCCGGTGCCTGTGACTGCTTGGCTTGCCCATCACAGCTGCTCATTAGAAGAAGCAGTAATGTCCACAGGAGATGGGTTAGATGAACTGGCAAAGAAAAAAAAAGGTGCTGGTATACCATACCGGTATGTACCACAACAGAAAAAGCCCTGGTTATTACTATTAATTTTTGTTTTAGAATTTAAATTAATCTTCTACTTGTGCTAATAAAATAAGTGTGCAGGCCATTTCAGACATCTAACATGTCAATGGACTGGAAGGGAATATACTTTCTATATTGGACTCTTCAATATTATTTCATGCTGGCAGTGGTTAAGCCTTCTTATCCAGAGTTGGCTTAACTATTAGGTTGAGCAGGCAATTGTCTAAGATGGTGGAATCAAATAGAGAATGACACAGGGACAAATTGTTCTCCCTCCCTGCGGGAACTCAATTTCCCATCCCATCCCTGCGAGTTCTTTTCCTGCCCCTGCTCCATTCTTGCAAGCTCTGTCCTCATCTGCACATTCCTCAAACTCTTTAAAATCATAAGTGTCTGAGGCTTGTGCAATTAAGTTAGAGTTTACAAGAATGGGGCAGGAACAGTGACAAAACTCATGGGGACGGGATGAGGAAATTGTGTTCCGGCGGGGACGGGACAAATTTGTCCCTGTCTCATTCTCTAAATCAAAGCAAAAAAGTAGGTTCTGACAACCATACAAAGTCAAAGAGCCACCAGCACATTCCTATATCCACAGGAAGGAAAGCAATTTTCAGTGTATTTTTTGTGATTTTCTTGCTATTTTTAAATAATGGGGGTGATTCTCAAAGTTCACTGAAATTAGGTGCCTAAAACACATGTGCAAACACAAATTCTATTATGGCAGTTGTGTACAGAATATTAGCGTAAGTTTACAGTTATAAGCCTAACCTTAGGCATGAGCACATAGGCAAGGGGTAAATGCTTATAGCTAGTTGCTGTCAATTAGTGTTGCTGTGTGATTTCAGGATATTGTGTCACTTAAGAAGTATGCTTCCATTGTTGAGGACTTGGTAAAAGTTGGTTAACATCAAGGAGCAATGTTTATTAAAAACTTTGTTGGTATACATAGGAAATTGGGGAATTTAGAACATGCAACATAAACTTATATGTATTGAATTTTCCCCTTGTTCCTAATTTCTTCCCAATAGATTTTTAAAAATCTTTTTTTACCAGAAAAATATTCCACCTATATTTAGAGTGTTCGGTCTATCATTAGGATAGAAAAAAGATGCCAAGGAGCATTTGCAATCTTCTCAAATATCAATGAATAGCTTTGATTTAACTGACTTACTAGAGAGATCTGATTCTGCTGGTAGTCACAGTACTGCTACTTTGTTGATTATATTTTGTCTGATATTCAGCTCTGTTTAACCAGCCAGGAACATCCAGAGCATGCATTGGTTTTGGGCTTCATTGTATTCAAACTTCCTGGGCCATAGAGT
The DNA here is from genome assembly GCF_902459505.1 of Geotrypetes seraphini. Classification (NCBI taxonomy): domain Eukaryota; kingdom Metazoa; phylum Chordata; class Amphibia; order Gymnophiona; family Dermophiidae; genus Geotrypetes; species Geotrypetes seraphini. Next base: position 141,239,872 of record NC_047088.1, on the reverse strand, counting down.
CCTTTGACTTTGTGTCTGCCGTTTTCCCCTCCATGTCAAAATCAGAACCAAGTGGTTTTTAAAAAATGGTTTTGGTTCTATAGGACCATTTGAGGCTCTGTTGTGCATAACTGGTGCATCCATTGCCTGGATTCTCAAAATCAGGAAATTGTGTCCTCTGATCCTGTATGCAAAAAAAGTCACTTAAAGCCTTCAAACAACAATTTTAAAAACTTTTTTGTACTGTGTTGGCATCAACATTGAGCATAGCTGGGGACTCGGAACCCAATGCTTAGCCTCCTGTGACCCCAGCATTAACACTGCATTGTGAGTATTGAGCATCATGCACCATGCTTCATTGATACTCTACTTCATCTTCATCAATGCCTCCAAAGTCGAGGGATGTAGCATGTAAGAAAGCTAAGAAGCATAAACATTCTTCCCCTTCTAGCATATAGTAACATAGTAAATGACATCAGACAATGACCCGTACGGTCCAGCCAGTCTGCCCATAAGTTATACCCATTAAAAAATACATGATTAAATTAACTTGTCTCTTCTTTGATATTTCTGGGCCGTAGACTGTAAAGTCTGGTATTGTCCTAGGTTCCAAATGCTGAAGTTGCCATTCAAGCTCACTCCAGCCTATCCAACCATACCGTTGTCTTCAGGATATCTACCGTAAAGTCTGGCCAGTAACATCCTCATGTTTCATATTAGTGGAGTTCCCATTGATGCCCACCCCAGCCCATCCTAAACAGATTCACCATATATGGCCTTAGTTCTTTAATTTATATCCATCATTTTCTAATTAGAGATCCTCTATTTTTATCCCACGCTTTTTTGAATTCCATCACCATTTTCCTCTCCACACTTCCCTCGGAAGGACATTCCAGGCATATACCACCCTCTCTGTGAAGAAGAATTTCCTAACATTGCTCCTAAGTATACCTCCCTGTAACCTCAAATTATGACCTCTATTTTTACCATTTTTTCTTCTCTGGTAAAGATTTGGTTCTATATTAATACCTTTTAAGTATTTAAACATCAGTATCATATCTCCTCTGTCCCTCCTCTCCTCCACAGTATACACATTTAGGTCTTCCAGTCTCTTCTCATACTTCTTTTTGTTCAAACCCCTTACCAATTTTGTTGTCGTCCTCCTCTGGACCACTTCAAGTCTTTTTATATCCTTCGCCAGAAATGGCCTCCAAAACTGAACACAATACTCCAAGTACAGCCTCACCAATGACCTATACAGGTTCATCATCACCTCCCTTCTTCTGCTGGTTACTCCTCTTTCTATACAGCCTAGCATCCTTCTGGCTACAGCCACCACCTTATCCCACTGTTTAGATACCTTTAGATCCTCAGACACAATCACCCCAAAGTCCCTCTCTCTATCTGTGCTTATCAGCCTCTCACCTCCCAGCACATCAGGTTCCCTTGGATTTCTTCCTCTCCCCCCCCCAAAAAAAAATGCATTACTTTGCACTTCTTTGCATTGAATTTTAGTTTCCAGATGGTAGACCATTCTTCTAACTTTTGCAGATCCTTTTTCATGTTTTCCACTCCCTCCGGGGTGTCCACTCTGTTACAAATCTTGGTATCATCCGCAAATAGGCTAACCTTACCTTCTAACCCTTCAACAATGTCGCTCACAAACATATTGAACAGAATCGGTCCCAGCACCGATCCTTGAGGCATTCCACTACTCACCTGACCCTGCTCTGAGCGAATTCCATTTACCACTACCCTCTGGCAACTGTCCATCAACCAGTTTCTAACCAAGTTCACCACTTTGGGCCCTAACTTCAGCCCATGGAGTTTGCTTAAGAGCCTCCTATGAAGAACTGTGTCAAAGGCTTTGCTGACATCTAAGTAAATAACATCTAGCACATGTCTTTGATGCAATTCTCTGGTCACCCAGTCAAAAAATTCAATCAGATTTGTTTGGCACGATTTACCTTTAGAAAACCCATGTTGCCTCAGATCTTGTAATCCATTAGCTTTATCCTTCCAAGCATCGATTTCATCGATGCACAGTAAGCATGGATGTCTGGATGACCATTTTCCATCTATTCAGATGATGTCTTCATAGAGGTGATGATATCGTCAAAGAGGTGAGTTCCAATAACAATGATTTTGTGCTGTGCATGACCCTGAAGCCATGTTATGGATTGCTCATTTCTAATTGGGTGTTTATTTGGGGTTTTGGATATCCTTTCTAAAATATGCCTCCACATATGTCCATGCCAAACTATCCATTGTAACTTTCTGGATAACTGAGCCAACCTCTTGTAATGTAATCTAATCTTGAACTGAATAGGTAAAGGCAGAATGGAATACTTGATTAATATAACACAACATATATACAGAGACTAAAGTCATCACTATAAGGAGAGCCAAAGATCAGTGGCATAGCGAGGGTGAGTGGCGTCTAGGGTGGGGTGGTGGTGCCCTGCCCCCATCCTCTTCACCACCCCCGCCGCACATGCACTCTCTTTCCCTTCCCCATACTTCATTAATTTTCCTGGCACGAGCAGCATCATGAACATGCTGCCCACGTTGTGTCGGCTCTCACTTTGATCTCACTTCCTAGGCGTGGGACCCAGAAGTGACGTCAGAGAGAACCGACATCAACGCGGGCAGCAAGTTCATGATACTGCTCACACCAAGTTTTTTTTTCCCCAAGTTTATTAGGTTTTTATATATCATCTAGCATGGTCATCTAAGCGGTTTTACAATCAGGTACTCAAGCATTTTCCCTATCTGTCTCGGTGGGCTCACAATCTATCTAACATACCTGGAGCACTGGGGGATTAAGTGACTTGCCCAGGGTCACAAGGAGCAGAGCGGGGTTTGAACCCACAACCCCAGGGTGCTGAGGCTGTAGTTCCAACCATTGCACCACACACTCCTCTACCAGGAAAATTAAAGCGGTATAAGGAAGGGGAAGGGGCACAAGCATGGGGCGGGGAAGGGGGTATCAGGAAGGAGCAGGGGGTGGAGAGGAGGATGGGTGCCGGAGCCCCTACCAAGACAGAGCCCAGGGCGGACTGCCCCCCCTTCCCCATCCTCCCTTACTTTGCCACTGCCAATGATATTCAGCACTATCCACACAGCCATACAGATCAATTTAACTGGCCTAAATTTATCAATAAAGCTGTATGGATAATGGTTTGTAAGCACTGAAAATTCACAGCTAAAGGGTTTATATGTTTAACAGCTGTTGCTAAGGGCTGGATTCAGTAAATGGCACCCAATGTTGAAACCCAAAAGATATACTCCAAACTAGTAGTCTGTAAAAGGTACGTGGATCTCGTGACTAACATCGGGTGCTGGATTTATGCCTGCTCAAACTTGGTGTAATACCAGCACCCAACTTAGGCACAGCTATGACATTGTTCTATAACATCACGTCTAACTTCTGGGAACATACCCCTGATCTGCCTTTACTCCTCCCATAACTATACTCCTTTTAAGTTGCATGCTATGAAATTTAAGTGCAGATGTTATAGGGCAGATGTGCATGCAAATCCAAATTGCTGCCAATTAACTCCAGTTAGATTCTTGACACCTCATCGAGTAATTAATTTGCACATGTATTTGCTAGGGGCACCTAAATGTGGGCGACCTATATAGAATCCGGGGTTAAATGTATAATCCTTTTGAATATTTGGACTGCTATTTATTAAGATATATTCATTATTATCTGATTAAAATTAATCCGAGAGATTTTCAATAAAAATAGTATACAATAGTAAATGATTGCAGATTTATGTTTGTGTCTGGCTCTTTTCAATTGGTGTGTGATTGACACTTCAGCATTTTTAGGCCCCTCATGAAACCATGGCTGCTGTCCTATCCCTGTAATCAGAATCTCTTTCAGTAGAGCTGCTTCATTAGTTAGCGTGATTAAAAAATCATTCAGCTTAGGAACCATTTCATAAGGGGTGTCATGCTCATCATTAAGCTTTGCTTTCATAAAATCTCCCTATAGTTTTAAATTAACAAGTGATTTCAAATCACAAAATATGTTCCTTTTTCTGAGGGACAACATACTGACCCTGTGATGCAATAGCAACATGGATCAAAAAGAACTCTGTTTGCTGAAGTGTGGTTACTGCATGTTAATTGCCAAAATTAATGCATGGAAACTGTAAAGCCTCCATGTTAATTGCTGAGAGCATTACCCCATAAAGTTTATGCAGAGACAGTACACTTACCACACATTGACTCTATTGCAGATAATTCAGATGTAGTCAACGCCACCTGTTAAAGTGCATTAATTGCTCTGTGTTATATTCCTCTTTAATATTTAACACACTGTACCTCGAAATTAAGGAAATAATTCTATAAAGGATTTTTCACATATATAAACTTGTATATATGCATAAAAGGCTCCTTATAAAATATTCAAGTATATACGATGATGAGTAGACGTGTTTGTATGTGACACAGCTGCAGACATGTTTGAGGTAGGAGTTTGGGTGGAGCGTAGGTAGAGATGTGAAGTATATGTATGTAAGTTACAAGCATACCTCAAAATCACGTGCTCGAGTCCTAGTGACTTGATGAATTACAAATCTAAAAAGAGATCGATTTTGTGCTAGTCTAGTAAGATCCTCCAGTGTCATCCCCATGGTTGTTTTCAATGTGTTCATCCATCTGGTTGCAGGTCACCCTCTTTGCATGGTTTTATGATCCTCTCAAACATCATGTCCTTCTCCAATGATCTTTCTCTTCTGACAGTATGACCAAAATAAGACAGTCATAACTTCATCACTTGGTTTTGAGTGACATAACTAGTTTGATCTCTTTCGGAATCAACTTGTTTGTTCTTCTGGCAGTCAATGGCACCAAAGCTCAAATGACTCAATCTTCTTTCTGTCTTGTTTCCATAGTGTCCAGTTTTCACATCTGTAATTGACCACTGAGAAAATGAGTGCATGGACAAGGCTGATCTTCGTTTGAAGTGTTATTTCTTTGCCTTTGAATACTTTGTCAAGAGCCTTCATTGAAGAGCAACCCAGTGCTATTCTGTGGAGTATTTCTTCCCTGTTAGTTGCTTCTTTGTTTACGAAAGAGTCCAGGAGATTGAAATCCTTTACAACTTCTATTCTATTTCCTTCATGCTCAAATCTTCATAATTTTTTATGTTCATAATCTTCATCTTGTTTATGTTCAGCATTCTGCCAAGAAAATTTGATGATGATGAGACATAAAAAATCAACATATAGTGCTGGAAGATGATCCCCTAGGTTGGAAGGTATTCACCATGCTACTAGGGAAGAGCTGATCATTATCTAGAGTATGCCCAGTGTTTTTGAAGCTGATGGATAAAAGCTACCTCATGATCAGCCAGCCAATATTTAACCAGCTAGAAACAGCGCTGACTGGTTATATTTATAAAGTGTTTAGCCCCCTAAATCTGAATATTCTGTTTGAGATAACTAAGTGGTTATGGTTGTGATTAGCGGCTAAAATTTAGCCAGCTATATCATATGATAACTTCCAATTTTAGCTGCCATATCAGGTTACGCAAATTGCAATCCTATCTTTGGCCACTATAACTTAAACGGCCACTGTGAAAATTGACTTAGCTGGTTAAGTTTAACCCAGCCACAAAAATCATGGATAGTCAATGCTGGTCACTGGAAATGGTCCAGAACTGAATATCTGCAGTTAGTGTTGACTGTGGGAGTTGGCTGACCTGCCTCCTGTAGTCTGAATATCAGCCGCCAGACATACATGTACACAGCCGTATTGTAGCCAAGATTTTGGCAGATTTTGTACTGGCATTTTACAAAGTCACATAGGCGCGTATATGTCTTTATAAAATAGCCCTGTAAAAGGTGTCTAATTGGATTACCTGCCTAGGTAACCTGTTGTAAAATTACCCTCTAATGATAAAGTGCAATCCCTGTCCATTCCCAGCCCAGTTCTGTATTTGGCAGATAACATAGGAATTAGCATGCACTAAAGCTACTACTACTACTACTATTTATCACTTATATAGCGCTGAAATTGACGTTTAATAGATGGTCCCTTCTCAGAAGAGCTTATAATCTAACTTGGACAAACAGACATGACATATAGGAAGCAGAACCCAAGGTGAGAAGAATTAGGAGTTGAAAGCAGTCTCAAAGAGGTGAGCTTTTAACTGGGCCTTGAACACTGCCAGAGATGGAGCCCGCCGTAGGGATTCGGGTAGCTTGTTCAAAGCTTACGGTGCAGCAAGGTGGAAGGGACAGAGTCTGGAATTGGCAGAGGAAGAGAAGGTCACAGATAGGAAGGACTTACCAGCTGAGTGGAGCTCATGAGGGGGGGAGGGGGATATAGGAGAGATAAGTGAAGAGAGATAGGCAGCTGAGTGAGTGCATTTGTAGGTCAGTAAGAGGAGTTTGAATAGTGCTCAGAAATGGATGGAAAGCCAATGAAGTGACTTTAGGAGATGGGTAATGTGAGTATAGCAGCTCTCAAACAATATGAGTCATGCAGCCGAATTCTGGACAGATTGGAGGGGAACAGGATGGTTAAGCAGAAGACCTTATTTACAGATGTAAATGATGGCATTTACACATGTATATCACATACACATGTAAGTACCAATTTTGGAAAGCTGCTATTTATACGTGGAAATCTGCACTACATGTAAATTGCAAGGGACATTGTTTGGGTGGAACCAAAATCAACATATGTAATTTCCATTTTATAAATGGAATACACATGAGGATAATGTTACATGGCAGCTTATAGTGATGCTCAATACAGATCTGCCAAGTATCTGGCTTTTCACAGGTTTTCTCCCGCACTCCTGCTGAGGAACTAAGCGCATGTGCTCAGCAGTATCTCCTTCCACCGGCAGCAGGAGATGAGGCAATACGATTAAATCATCTGCTGCAGGACTAGTATTAGAGCTGCAAGATCTTACAGCTCTTATGGCAAGAATGGTTCCAAGGCAGCAGGAGATTATGTTTTACATATTAAGGTGTTTCCTACTGCCCATGGGGGAAGCAGCTTGATGGTGGGCAAATCAGCTCATGGCATATCTGTGCATACATGGCTAGTTTACTGGAAAAATACAGAACAAAGTGGAAAATCGCTGGACTAATAATAATAACAGTTTATATACTCAGGACCATGAAGTTCTAAGCAATTTACAATGATTAAAAATGCTAGAAATTGAGTAGAACTACCAAAGTTGAAAACTAGTGACTAACAGCTCTAGAGATCAGTTATTGTGGGAAAGATTGTACAAATCAGCTACCTAAGTACTTCAGAAACAGATATGTTTTTAGGTGTCTCCTAAATTCCCCATAAGTATTAGTAAGCATAAGCAATTGTTCCAGATCTTTATCCCATAATGTTGCCTGATATGAGAAAAGATGTTGCTGATGTCTTATAAATTTACATCATCTAACTCAGTGGTTCCCCATCCTGTCCTGGAGGACCACCGGGCCAGTCGGGTTTTCAGGATAGCCCTAATGAATATGCATGAGAGAGGTCTGCATATAATGGAGGTGTCAGGCATGCAAATCTGCTCCATGCATATTCATTAGGGCTATCCTGAAAACCCGACTGGCCTGGTGGTCCTCCAGGACAGGGCTGGGAACCACTGCTCTAACTGGTGGAGAAACAAAATTCATGAGTGAGCTTCTCTTATGTCTATTGGTTGAGAAAGAGAAGAGGTCAGTTATATATTTAGGGGCTAAACCGAATAGTACCTTAAAGTCTCGAGACTACAACGGGAACTCAGGGCAGACATTTTGATGACGACTCTGCACAGGGCAGGAGCCATTTTGATGACAGCCCTGCATAGGGCAGGAGTGTAGGAAGATCGCTCCTGCCCCGCGTCACCGCTAGAACACTAGGTAAGGTCTGGGGATGCAGGAGGGAGGCAGGGGTGGGTCACAGCCGGCCCAAAAACTTATTCGCGATTTTTCCCTATTCGCAGGCTGGCTCTGCACCTAACCCCCGCGATTGTGTGTTTTTATAGGACCCACGAAGAAGGCTGTTTATAGCCAAAACTTGGACCGTGTCAGGTCTGTAGTACAAGCATCCTACTACAGTACAAAGCAGTGGTTTTGACGTTTTATTACTATTATTTTTGGTTTTACTCTCCCTTGTGGAACCTTCAGTGGTTTTCATGGTAATTGACCATGCCGGTTTTCAGCCAATAAAAAAAATGTAATAAAAATTAAGCAATTTTAGAGTTCAGCTCCGAACTCTTAGGATGCATAGTGATGCCTAAGTAGAAGCGCCATCCAATGCCTAGGGATGCCTAACAGCGCCTATGTTAAAAAGTAGGCATAGTTATGAGCAATAAGTTCTAAAAACCAACAATTTTCCAGATTTGCAAGTATTTTTGTGAGCGACCATGGAAAAATCGGTGAGCAACACTCCTAGAATGTATGAGCAATTGCTCACATACTTGGCTTAGAGGGAATATACGTTGGGACTGATAAATGAAAAATAAATCTTATTCAGACAAACATGTAAATGGATGTTATTATAGCTATTACTCTTTTCTGATAGTCCCTTTAAATAACCATGCACTATCCCCAAAATTCTATAAACTTGCCCCCAAGTCCTAAAGTTATGCTTATACATCAGCATACTTAGCTGATGTATGTGCATAACTTGATTAAGTGATAGGCTTAATCAGCATCAACTGGCAATTAACAAATATTAATTGACGTTAATTGGAGTGAATTGAAAGTTATATGCACAGCTTGGTAGGAACATAGCACAAAGTGGTATGCGCTTTGTGTAAAGAGTGTAGTTAAAAGTGGGTATGGTTAGAAGCAGATCGGGGGCTGTTTATGAATTAGCCACATGTTTTTCACGCCTTCTTTCTTCTGCAACATTCCCAGCCTTCTTTCGATGTGAACCGCCTAGAAGTCATCTGACTATGGCGGTATAGAAAACTAAAGTTATTATTATTATATATCCTGAGTCTTTCCTTATGGCCTCTGCCAGCTCTCTAAATCTTCAGGGTGGCCTGGAACACCACAGGTACGTTGAACTCATGACTCCCACACTGGGACCGCCCCTCCTCAGGATCCCCCCACCCCCGAGGTTTTGATAACATGGGCAAGCCCCAGGTAAGTTAAAAAAATATTTTTTTACCCTCTGGTTAATTTGGCATTTGTAAAGCTATTTCTATTACATAACTCAGATAGCAAAACTTAGGGCTCCTTTTACTAAGGTGCGCTAGCATTTTTAGCGTACGCAGGAAATTACCGCATGCTATGCTTCTAGAACTAACGCCAGCTCAATGCTGGCATTAAGGTCTAGTGCATGTGGCAATGTAGTGCGCACTATTCCACGCGTTAAAGCCCTAGTGCACCTTAGTAAAAGGAGCGCTTAGTATAGGTCTCAAACAACTAGACTCAGTAAATGCTCATATATTCATATTGTATGGTCATCATAAGCCATAAAAATGGGAAACATGACCAAGAAGGATAGTCCCAGTGGTTCATATTAGCGACCCATATTTGATTTTATTGTATATTAGAAGGCCACTGCCTGATGGCAGTTTGCATTAGTGCCTTTTTATCTGATATCAATTTACATTAGTGGTCCATAATCTTAATTCACATTAGTAGTCAAGTGTCTGATCTGATGTTAGTTTGCATAATTGATCCATTTTCTGATGTCACTTTGCATTAAGGTTCCATGCTCTGATGAAGCACATCAGCTTGCATTAGTTGTTCATTGTCTTCTATTTCTGTTTCAGTTTCTAAGTAGTGCTCTACAGAGGATGCCTTATAGATATGGGAATACATAAGGTAACAGAGGTCAGTTAGTAACATGACAAAAAATGATACAGAAGGAAAATCAAAAGTAAGTAACCAGTACAAATAGTGCAGCAAACAAAAATTAAACTAACCTCTTGATACAAACCAGTAATAATATAAGCAACTTTGTGCTGAAGCAGAAAGGTCTAGAAGACATAAAAGATAGTTACTTTAGTGCTTATTTTTCTGGCACTGCTGGATAAATGGAGCTAGATTTAGTACATGGAGCCAAAAAATCAGCACTGAAAAAAATAAGTGCTAAGAACTCTTCTATAAAGGGCACTCCTGGTTGGCTGCTGTTTATAGAATAACATTTGACACCAGGATCTGTGCTAAATTTTAGGTATGAGAATTTACACCAAGTGAAACCTGATGTAAAGTGTCATGCCTAAAATAGGTGCAGAATGACCTTATTCTGTAACTCTATGCACAAATTCCCTCCCATGGCCATGCCCCATTTTCAGATCCAAGTGGAAAGAGCATAAGAACTTCCATACTGGGACATACCAAAAGTCCATCAAGTCCAGTATCCTGTTTCCAACAGTGGCAAATCCAGATCTCAAGTACCTAGCTAGATCCCAAGTAGAAAAACAGATTTTATGCTGCTTATCCTAAGCCATCTCAGTAATGGCCTTTGGACTTCTCTTTTAGGAAATTATCCAAACCTTTTTAAATCCTGCTAAGCCACATTCTCCAGCGATGAATTCCAGAGTTTAATTACACGTCATGTGGTGAAATATTTTCTCCGGTTTGTTTTAAATCTACTACTTAGTAGTTTCATTGCATGCCTCCTAGTATTTTTGGAAGGAGTAAACATGCAATTCACATTTAGTTTCCACTCCACTCAGTATTTTATAGACCTCTATCATATCACCCCTGAGTTGTCTCTGTCTCCAAACTGAGGAGCCCTAGCCGCTTTAGCCTTTCCTCATAGGGAAGTCATCCCATGCCTTTTATCATTTTTGTCACCCTTCTCTGTATCTTTTCCAATTCTGCTATATTATTTTTGAGATACGACGACTAGAGTTGCACACGGTATTCGAGGTACGGCAGTACCACAATGTGATACAAGGGCATTATAACATTTTCATTTTTTTTTTCCATTTCTTTCCTAACTCCTAACATTCTATTTGCTTTCTTAGCCACCGCTGCACACTTAGCTGAGGGTTTCAACTTAACTTCAACAATGATACATAGATTGTTTTCCTGTGCGACTCCTAACATGGAACCCTGCATCACTTAGCTATAGTTTGGATTCCTCTTTCCCACATGTATCACTTTGCACTTGCTCACATTAAATATCATCTGCCATTTTGATGCACAGACTCCCAGTCCTCTTGCAATTTTTCACAATCCTCTCGCGATTTAACAATTTTGAACAACTTAAGCACATAAGCATCGCCTCTGCTGAGTCAGACTGTAGGTCCATCATGCCCAGCAGTTCGTTCCTGCGGCAGCCCCCCAGGTCATAGACCTATAAGTGATCTTTTACTTAACATTGTCCTGTATAGTATCCCTCCAATTGTACCCTTCAATCCCCCTTTCCTTCAGGAACTCATCCAATCCCTTTTTGAAACCCAATAACGTACTCTGCTCTACCACCTCCTCTGGAAGCGCATTCCAGGTGTCCACCACCCTCTGAGTGAAGAAGAACTTCCTAGCATTTGTTCTGAATCTGTCTCCTTTCAATTTTTTTGAGTGCCCTCTTGTTTTTGTTGCCCCCTCCAGTCTGAGGAATCTGTCCCTCTCTACTTTCTCTATATCCTTCATGATCTTGTAAGTTTCTATCATGTCCCCTCTAAGCCTCCGCTTTTCCAGGGAATAGAGCCCCAGCTTCTTTAGCCTCTCATCATATGAAAGGTTTTCCATGCCCTTAATCATTTTTGTTGCTCTTCTCTGGACCCTCTTGAGTATCGCCATATCCTTCTTAAGGTACGGCGACAGTATTGAACGCAATACTCCAGATGCGGGCGCACCATCGCCCAATACAGCGGCAGGATAACTTCCTTCGTTAACTTCCTTCGATAACTTTGTGTAAACTAGTTATTCCCATCTCTGGATCATTGATAAATATGTTAAAATGCAGTGGTCCCAGCACAGACCTTTGGGGAGGCCCACTATTTACCTTTCTCCATTGAGAATATTGAACATTTACACCTACTCTGTTTTCTGTCTTTCAACCAGTTCTTAATCCACAATAGGACATTACATCCTATCCCATGATTTTCTAATTTCCTCAGAAGTCTTGTATGTGGTTCTTTGTCGAACACTTTATGAAAATCCAAGTACACAATATCAACCAGCTCACCTTTATCCACATGTTCATTCAACTCTTCAAAGAAATGCAATAGATTGGTGAGGCAAGATTTCTTGACTAAATCAATTTGGCTTTCACTCATTAATCTATGCTTATGTATATCGTCTGTAATTTTGTTCTTTATAATAGTCTCTACCATTTTGCCCAACACCAACATCAGACTCATTGGTCTAATTTCCAGAAACACTGGACTGGACAGGAAAACTGTGACTGAGTTCAAAGAAGCGTGGGATGAACATAGAGGATCTAGAATCAGAAAATAATATTAAAAATTGAACTAAGGCCAGTACTGGGCAGACTTGCATGGTCTGTGTCTGTATACGGCCGTTTGGTGGAGGATGGGCTGGAGAGGGCTTCAATAGTTGGGAGGATGTAGATGGGCTGGAGTAGGTTTTAATGGAGATTTCGGCATTTGGAACCAAGCACAGTACCGGGTAAAGCTTTGGATTCTTGCCCGGAAAAAGCTAAGAAGAAAAAATTTTAAAAAATTTAAATTGAATCAGGTTGGGCAGACTGGATGGACCATTCGTGTCTTTATCTGCCGTCATCTACTATGTTACTATGTAACACCTCTGGAACCCATTTTAAAAATCAATTCCATTATAGAATAGGCTCCTACCCTGCATAATCTAGGCACCTAATTGCAGGCAGTCAGTTGTAGAACTGTTCACAGGGAGTATGCTGGATCTTGATGTTAGGAATCAAATTGTTCCTTTTTCAAGTGGTGGGCCACATTTTCATGGTAAACTTAATGTACTCATTCAATCCAGGGTTTTAAAAAATGCACTTCAAGGCACTGTGAGACCCTTTTTAAAAGCTGCGGTAGCGATTCTTGCATGGCATGCCATGCAACGTAGCCCATTTAATTCCTATGAACTATGCTGCAATTGCCACACCGGGACTCACTACCACAGCTTTGTAAAAGGGGCCCTGTATTATCCAAGAATGTGGGATGTTATCAAAGACTTTCTTAAATGAGATTCTGTTTTTTCTTGGCATTGTCATGATGGCTTTATTTAGCATAGGTTGCATTTCTGCTTTATCAGGTGGTGCTCTTGCTATATTCACTTCTCTCTAAATCACTAACTATTCTCTGTACTCTTTTTAAATCTCTAATATTGTAAAGCTATATGATGCCTGTTTATATATTGCAACCCCATATACACTGTAAAGAGATTATTGGTCTAGTACTAACATATACTTCATAATATATGTATATATATATATATATATATATATTAATTCTTTATTTTTTCATTTGTATGGATCTTCGGATATCAACTGGACCATGAATAATGCCCAGCAATCTCTTGTCTTCGTCAGTCCACTTTATTGTTTATTTACTCAAAACTCTAAAATTCATTTAGTTTCATACTTATTCTTAATTTCATAATTCCATAACTATTTCTTCATTGTATTTCATTTTAGTTTCCTTCATTTCCTTACTTAATGTTTTTTTCTTCTAATTTAATTTTATTACTTAGCTACTTAGCTTCGAGGTTAGCTCTCAAATGTTCATCAATGCCACCACTAGACCAATAATCTCTTTACAGTGTATATGGGGCCGCAATATATAAACAGGCACCATATAGCTTTACAATATTAGAGATTTTAAAAGAGTACAGAGAATAGTTAGTGATTTAGAGAGAAGTGAATAAGGACTACACTAACAATTGGTTAAGATTTATCAAGTGCTTGCTATATTCACAGCATCATTATTTTGAAGGGTGAACCATTTCATGAGCCTGTGTTTGAAAAGGTTATCTAATTCTAAATTTATGATGCACAGATATTTTACCAATGGAAATGTACCAGAAAACTCTACTGCGCGACTCATCTTCTACTAACCTCGCTAGGCTCATGTCACCCCTCTCCTTAAGTCACTTCACTGGCTCCCTATCTGCCATCGCATACAGTTCAAGATCTTATTGCTGACCTACAAGTGTATTCATTCTGCTGCCCCTCAATATCTCTCCTCGCTTCTCTCTCCTTATACACCTTCCAGAGAACTCTACTCCTCAGATAAGTCACTCTTAGCATTACCCTTCTCCTCCATTGCCAATTCCAGGCTTCGTTCCTTTCATCTAGCTGCCCCCCTATGCCTGGAATAAATTACTCGAGTTTGTCTGTCAAGCCCCTTCCCTTGTTTAAAAGCAGAGTGAAAACCCACCTTTTTAATACAGCTTTCAATCCTTAACCCTGCTTCTCTGCCCTCCAACCCAGCCAGCTGAGTAACCGTTCCCCTTAACTGTATCCATGACATCCTGTTTGTCTGTCTTGCCTGTTTAGATTGTAAGCTCTTTTGAGCAAGGACTGTTTTCTTACTCTTTGTGACTCTGTACTGTGCTGCGTGCATCTGATAGCACTATAGAAATAATTAATAGTAGTAGTAGTAGTAGAAAACCATGAAGCAGGTTGTACCTGAAAACTATATGAGACCTTGGGACATTAGTTAAATAATTCTGATGCACAGCTGAATGGGGTTCCTCCCCCCCCCCCCATATTGTTTAAGACTATCTTGCGCAGCAACCGGAATCTTTCAGTTTCTCTGCTTATCTCTTTCATCTAAAATGCAATGCATGACACACAGCAGGAGAGAAGTCTCCTTGGATACATGAATAAGAACATAAGAATTGCCGCTGCTGGGTCAGACCAGTGGTCCATCATGCCCAGCAGTCCGCTCACACGGCGGCCCTCTGGTCAGACCAGTGCCCTAACTGAGACTAGCCTTATCTGCGTACTTTCTGGTTCAGCAGGAAGTTGTCTAACTTTATCTTGAATCCCTGGAAGGTGTTTTCCCCTATAACAGCCTCCAGAAGAGCGTTCCAGTTTTCTACCACTGAAGCATTGATTTATAATGTAGACTTCCAATGTATTACCCAGCATGTAGTGTTTCTTTCCATTCTCATTGAAATTCACTCCATGGCTACTTCCATAAGTGACCTGGCACATGTCAAAAGTCAGAGGTCATGCAATGTGCACACTGATTTGCTGATTTTCATTCACACATATTTACAGTAGAATGCATTGAAATAATGCTGCGTTAGTGCTGCGTTGACACTATAGCAGCTGGAATGCTAAAGGAGTATTCCTTGTATTGACATTGAATGGAGATTGAAAAACAATTTCAATGTTATCAGAGCAGCAGACAAGCATGTGGCATTCGATAACTTTCAGGATATAATTTTTACCTTACAATAGCTTTACTCTGAGGGCAGTTTTAGAAAGTGAACTATGATAAATTAGCTTCCTTTTATACTTTAAAAGTACATGCAAGGGGCATTTTTACAAATATTTTAGAAACGTAGACATTCCCAAGGTAGAGCTGAGCAGAGTTTGGGGCAAGTTCCCCCCCCCCATCCCCCACTGTCTTCCATTTGACTGTCTCTGGGAAAAAGTGATTAAAGTAACATATCCAAAATGTTGAGAATGACTGACTGATTTTTCATTTCACCTTAGTAACTTTTTTTTAAAAAAATTTTCACATAAAAGTATGTGGTTTGGACTGTTGCAATAAAAAATGTTTGCTCTAACAGAATTAATTAAAACCCCATTTCTTGTTTCTGGTAACTTTAGATCTGAACATAACAGGATGAAGATCATGAACATGGAAACTGATGAGGATTTTGAGCTTGAAGGTGAAAGAATAGAAATTGTAAAGAATTTCAATCTCCTGAGCTCTTTTGTAAACAAAGAAGCAACTAGCAGGGAAGAAATACTCCTCAGAATAGCATTTGGTCGCCCTGCAATGAAGGCTCTCAACAAAGTATTCAAAGGCAAGGAAACAACACTCCAAAACATAGGCGTCAGAATGGGGGGGCCACAGAGGCCATGGCCTCCCCCCAAATTACCCGTCGTATAGGTCATGGGATATGTGGGCTGAACGCCGCCTGCCGCCACTGCTGCTCCCTGCCCATTGCTGCTGCTCTCCGACGTAACTACAGGAAGGGAAGGGCCAGGCGCATGCAGCCAATGCATGCTGCCAGCCCACAAGCCTCCCCTGGACGTCAATGGCTGGCCCATACCTTCTCTCCGATGTCAGAATTGACGTCGGGTGAAGACTTGTGGGCTGGCGCTGCTGCATGCGCCTGGCTCTTCCCTTTTTGTATTTGTTGCAGCAGCGGGCAGCAAGCAGCGGCGGATCATGAGGGGGAAGGAAGAATCAGCGGCAGGTAAGCCAAGCTTTGACGCGGCAGGGAGGAAGGGAGGGAGGCAGACTGGCTTCAGTGGTGGACCGGGGAAGGAATAATCGGTGGCGGGTAGACCGGGCTTTGGTTTGGGAGGGAGGCAGGCAGGCAAGAGTGTTGGGGATAAAGGCGACCCTTGGGGTACACCACAGGGGTTGGACCATGGTTCTGATTTTTCTTTGTCTTTACCCTGTAAGTCCTGGATTGCAGGAATCCTTGAAACCATGTGTGCACCTTTCCTTTGATTCCTATTGTTTCTAGTAGTATAATGTCATGGTCTACTAGGTCAAATGCTGCGGTGAGATCTAGTTGTATAATCAGCATTTTTTGCCTGTGCAGAGGTGTTGTCTAGCTGTGTCCATGAGGGAACCTAGTAGTGTCTCTGTGCTGTAGTTGGTTCTGAAACCAGACTGTGTAGGATGGAGTAAGTTGTGGTTTTCTAGGTAGTTGGTGAGGTGTTTGGCTACAAGGCCTTCCATTAGCTTGACATATAATGGTATTGAGGCTATGGGTCTGTAGTTGGATGGTTGATTTGTTGCTACTTTTGGGTCTTTTATGATCGGGGTAATGATGATTTCACTGAGGTCTTGTGGGAAAAGGCCATCTTTGAGCAGGGATTGTATCCATTGTATGAGGAGAGTGCGGAATTTTGGGCTAGAGGCTTTTAACAGGTATGGAGGGCAATGGTTGAGGTCGCAGGCTGCATGGCTGTATTTTTTGTAGAGTCTGTTTAGGTCGGACCATTATATTGTGGTGAAGTCGGACCAGGTTCTCTCTGCTGCAGCTTATTCTTTTTCTGTGAGGGGCATTGAGATCTCATCAAGGTGGATTGGGGTTCCTGCTAAGGTTGTCCTGTTGTAATTTTGTTTCTAAAGTATTCAGCTAGAAGGGTGGCTGAAGGGGGTGGAGTGTCATTATTGGCTAGATAGGGTTTAGTGTCTGTGAGTTCTTTTAGTAATTGGAATAGTTTTTTTTGTGTCTTGAACTTCTATGCCAATTTGGTTGGTGTAGTGCAGCGGTCTCAAACATGCGGCCCATGGGCCGCATGTGGCTCTCCAGGTTTTATTTGCGGCCCACGGTCTGGACTGGATCATTCTCTTCCTTTTGGAGCAGCAGCGTGTCTGGCCGGCTCGTTCTGTTCAAAGCCGCGGGTTGGTGGCTCCTTGCGCTATCCACTCCTGCATCGGAAGCCTCTCTGACATCATAACATCAGAGAGGCTTCAGACGCAGGTGTGGATCTCGCAAGGAGCCGCCACCTGCGGCTTTGAATGGAACAAGCCAGCCAGACACGCTGCTGCTCCAGTGGCGTACCAAGGGGGGGGCGGTCCGCACAGCTGGCCACCCTCCACTGTTCTTCCTAGAGTGCAGCTCGTCTAGAGCAGTGGTGCCCAACCTGCTTCCCTTCCTTTCTCACCGCTGCCATCGGGGAACAGGCCGGCACCGTGCTCTTTGATCTCCCTGCTTCTCTCGCCTCCCGACGTCAATTCTGACTTTGAGAGGACGTTCTGGCTAGCCAATCGCTGCCTGGCTGCCCGGAACATCCTTTCCGACATTAGAATTGACGTCGGATGGTCGGCCCCGTGGAGAAGAGAAGCATGGAGATCTCAGCCTGTTCCCAATGGCGGCAGCTGCAGCAGCAGCAGCCTATTCCCCGGCGGCGATGGCATGGGGGAGGGCAGGAAGGAAGAAAGAAAGAAAGAAAGAAGGGGGGCAGGGAGCCAGAAACAAAGCAAAAAATGGGATACAGAATCAGAGAAAGACAGACATAGAGAAAGAAAGAAAAAGTTGGGGGAGGGAATGAGGTCTGGAGGAGAGGAAGCATACAGGAGCCTGAAAGAAGGGAAGAAATATTGGATGCACAGTCAGAAGAATAAAGTGCAACCAGAGACTCATGAAATTACCAAACAAAGATAGTAAAATGATTTTATTTTCAATTTAGTGATTGAAATGTGCCAGTTTTGAGAAAGAAAAGATATTAAACTTTAAATGTGAGTGCTGCAGAAAAAATAGAGTACTTAGAGGGCCGCAGAAAAAAAATAGTTAATGTCTTATTAAAGAAATGACAATTTTGCATAAGGTAAAACTCTTTATAGTTTATATATCTTTCCTTTTAACTGTTAAAGGAAAGTTTTATAAACTATAAAGAGTTTAACCTCATGCAAAATTGTCATTTCTTTAATAAGACATTAACTATTTTTTTCTGCGGCCCTCCAAGTACCTACAAATCCAAAATGTGGCCCCGCAAAGGGTTTGAGTTGAGACCACTGGTGTAGTGTGTCCTTCTCTTTTCTTTCAGCTTTTGCTTGTATTGTTGGTTTAGTTTTCTCCATGCTGTTTTTGTGTGTTCTTGATTACTTTTTCTCCATTTTCTTTCTAGTCGTCTGCATTGGCTTTTGAGTAGGAGTAGTTCGTTGTTGAACCATTTGTCTGATCATCTGCTGATTTTAGTTTTTGTTTGTACTGGGACTAGCTCATCTAGGATAGCTGTATTTAGTGTGCACCATTGTAAGATGAAATTTTTGGGGTTACTTTCTTGGATTGTTGAATCTGTTTTATTCCAGAATATGGAGCGTTCGATGTATTTACGTGATTCATAGGTTGAGCTTAGGGATTTTGGTTTGATTTTGCTTTTGGTCCAGTTGATATTGAAGGTGTTTGTGTGACCAGAAGGATCGGGACCGATTTACGTTTGAGGTGTGAATCTCTGGTAGAATGGGCTGTTGGGTCAAGAAGGCTGCGATGTCGAGTTGGTGGCTTTTCTCATGTGTGGTTTGTGGGTCTCAGATCTTGTAGGCTAAGGCTTCAAGGTAAGATAGTAGGTTTTCTACTTGTTTAGAGGATTGGTCTTCGAGATGGAGGTTTAGATCTCCTAGGATTAGGTTGTATACTGCCGTTAATGAGTTTTGGTATATAAAATCTCAAATTCTGGTCTTTCTGTGTCCCAATTCCCTGGTGTTAATGTAGCAGAGCATGCAGGTTAAGGATCCTTTTAGTGTGGTGCCTGATAGTTGGCAAGCTAGTAGGTCCATGTGTGAGGTGGATGTCTTGTCTAGTATGCTTAGGTTTAGGGAGTTTCTAACTAAGATAGCCAGACCTCCTCCCCTTTTTTTGTCTCTGCAGACCACCTTTAGCTTGTATCCCTGCGGGCAAACTTCCGTTATCCTGGGATCAGAGTCTGAGGTAAGCCAGGTTTCGGTGCGGAAGAAGCAGTCTAGATTCTCGGTTTCTATCCAGTCTCTTATCCGTTCTATCTTTGGGCCTAGAGCTCTGATGTTTATGTGTATTCTGTTTGAGCATTGTTTGTCATATTTGGGTGCCTGAGTGATCTCGGTTGTGGATGTGGATTGGTCCTGGGTGGGTTTGTTGGTCTTCTCCCCCATGTTGGTTTATTGATGTGTTGCATGCAGGTCTGGCAGTTTGTTATGTTTCTGTCTACAATGATTCTCCTGGCTGGGTGGTGAACTCTGTTTTAGTTCACCACCCAGCCATGACTGGTATTGGGGAGATGTTGTTTGCTGCTGCCTTCTAGCTTGTTAGGAGCAAGTAGATCAGTAAGATAGTTTGTAATTGTTTTTGTGGTATTGTTTTCATTGTGAAAGATAGGAAGTAAGGGGTTGGTGGGGTTGCAGATGACTTTCTGTGGGTTAGGATGTGGCTTTCTCTTTTGGTGGTTGTTAGTGGCAGATGATTGGATTTTAGTGTGATTGTATGTATGAATGGAGCTGGAGAGGATCCGGGTGATCTGGAGTGGGCTTGGTCAGGCCCGATCTGCGTCACTGTAGAGGAAGTCAGGCCATGGAAGGAAGGAAAAAATGGAAGATTTCTTCCTCCTTTCTCTGCCTGCTGAAGCGCTGGAAAGGTGTTCGCCAGCTCTTAGATAGGGCTGAAGAGGAGCCGGATGATCTGGGACGTCGCTATGGTGTGGTGTCGGGCTGATGAAGGAGGGACAATGGAAGCCTTCTTCCTCCTTCCTCTGCCTGCTGAAGAGCTGGAAACAGGGCAGAAGAAGAGTGAGCTGGGGTGGACGGAGTCTGGCCTGATCAGTGTCGCTGTGCTGCAAAGTTGGGCTGAGGAAGGAGGGACAAAATGGAAGCTTTCTTCCTCCTTCCTCTGCCTGCAGAAGAGCTGGAACGGTGGTCGTCAGCCCTAAATACAGGGCAGACGAGGAGTGAGCTGGAGTGGGCGAAGTCTGGCCTAATTGGCATCGCTGTGCTGCAAAGTTGGGCTGAGGAAGGATGGAGAAAATGGAAGCCTTCTTCCTCCTTCCTCTGCCTGCAGAATCAGTTCTGGAAGAGATCAAAATGGCTATGTCACTCGAAACCCAAATGATAAAGTTACGACTGTCTTATTTTGGTCATACCATCAGAAGAGAAAAATTATTAGAGAAGGAAATCCTGTTTGAGGAGATCAAAGGAACCAAGCAAAGAGGGCGACCTGCAACCAGATGGATAGACACATTGAAAACAAATATGAAGATGCCATTGGAGGACCTTAGCGAACTAGAACAAAACCAGTTTCTTTTTAGATCTGAAATTCATCAAGTTGTTAGGACTCAAACTCAAGTCGATGGCACCTAAAGCACAGTTACTTACCATAAGAGGTGTTATCCAGGGACAGCAGGCAGATATTTTCACATATGGGCGACGTCATCCATGGAGCCCTGATGCAGACAGCCTCACAAGCAATCTTGCTTGATGAGGATCAAGTGGCAGCTTTGCAGATTTTCTCGATAAGTGTAGATCTAAGGAGAGCTACTGAAGCTGCCATAGCTCTAATTTTGTAGGCTGTAACTCGATCCCCTAGGTGCAGACCAGCCTGAGCATAGAAAAACAAGATGCAAGCAGCCAACCATTTGGAGATTGTTCTTTTGGAAACTGGATGCTCCAACTTGTTTGGATGAAAGGAGACAAAAAGTTGAGGAGAAGATCTAAGTGACTTAGTCCTTTGCAAATAGAAGGCCAAAGCACGCTTGCAGTTCAGAGTATGAAGAGCTGATTCTCCAGGATGAGAATGAGGCTTGGGCAGGAGGGCTTTGGCTCCCTCCTGCCTGATCTTGTAGAGGGGGGGGGTGATCGCACCGCGGCAGGGGAGATAGCCAATCTCTCCTGCCACGATAACGATCTGAAGTGCCGTGGTTGACGGCACTTCAGGATCGTTATCGTGGCAGGAGAGATTGGCTATCTCCCCTGCTGCGATGCGATCACCCCTCTACCCAAACTGCCACAAACTGCAGCAGGAGAGATTGGGCATCTCTCCCGCCGCAGGTCGTGGCAGTTTGGGTAGAGGGGTGATTGCCATTGCGGCAGGGGAGATGAGCCATCTCTCCTGCCATGATGGTTTCTGTGGGGGGGTAGATAGGTTGCTGGGCTGCTGAGCTGATTGCGGCAGCCGCCATCAGCTCAGCGGGCCCTTTTTCGGCACTTATACCTGTTTTGATTTGGTCTAAGTCAAAACATATAAATGCTGACTAGGCAACCTGTCAAAATGTTTGGTTATACTTGCTTTACGCCTAGGTCTAGGTCGGCCCACCTCCCTTCCTTTCCCCTCCTCTAAAAACGCCTCTTTTCGCTCTATGCGTTTAGAGGCAGGGGAAAGGCCTAAGCTGGTTTTGGATACATCTAAAACCAGCTTTGGTTATGGGTACTTGGACGATCAGGCTTTTTGATCATCCAAGTACCCATTTAGGCCACTTTTTAGATGTGTTTTTTTTTTTTTTTTATTATGATCTCCATTATATCTGAAAGGGGTATTGCTAAAGATTGCAGAAGTTGCTACTTGGGACAGACCTACTTATTTGAAAGTCCTCAGATCATTCCTAGGATTTTGTGGCTACTACATAAGGTTCATACAAAATTATTCAAGCAAAACCCAAAAGTCAGGATTACCATACTTCAAACCATCAGAGCCTTTTGGATCTAGATGGACACAGGAGTGTGAAGAGGCATTCAAAAAGACTGTCCACTGAAGAATGCTCCAGTGTTAGCTTTTGCTGACAGTTGACTGACCTACATTCTACAAACAGATGCTTGCAAGAAGGGTTAGATGCAGTATTGTACCAGGAGGCCTGTCACTTTTGCCAGCCAAAAATTATCTGAACCTGAAAAGAAGTATCCAGCTCACCAGCTGGAATTCCTGGCATTGAAGTAGGCTGTAGTAGACAAATTCCACGACTGTCTATATGGTGCCAAATTCACAGTACACCAACAGAAGAAAATCCAATATTTCCACAGTAAATTGACAAACCAAAGCAAAAGAAATTGTGGAAAAGGTGTTCTTGATGCAGGTTTTTATTTAGACTATATTAAAAGTAGTAATAATCCACATATGCATAAGATGAAGGGACCCAACACGATCCGTGTTTCAATGAACACATCTTCCTCAGGGGTCCTAGGAATATGAATGTAAGTGTGAGTATAAAGAACTAATGGTGATAAATAAGCTAGTGAAATTCCAAAAATGAGAGTGTGAATTAAACACAGTGACTTGAGTGAATGGTATGATGTGAATACCAATTTAAATATAATTGTACAAAAAAAAAAAATAGTGCTTACTATTTTTATAACAATCAAGACATATTCCAGCCAGCTTTGCATATCTTTTTCATTTATTTCATGTTAACTCTTCATTGTCTGCTTGGATCCCCCTCTTTTAAACTGATGACCTCTCGTTCTACTCTGGTTTGGTATATTCACATTCCATCTAAGCACTATTTATTACAATTATCATAGTTAAATTGGTATTCACATCACACCATTCACTCAAGTCACTGTGTTTAATTCACACTCTCATTTTTGGCATTTCACTAGCTTGTTTATCACCATTAGTTTATTATGCTCACACTTATATTCATATCCCTAGGATTCCTGAGGAAGACGTGTTCATTGAAACACGGACCATTTTGGGTCCCCTTCATCTTACGCATATGTGGATTGTTACTACTTTTAATGTTGACTAAATAAAAACCTGCATCACGAACATCTTTTCCAGTTTCTTTTGCTTTGCTAAATTCACAGCATGCACTGAGAACAATCCACTTACATATGTGCTGACTAAGGCTAAGCTCAATGCTACTGGTCACAAGTGGTTTGTTACAGTAGGTTTGCGAGGTCTGTCACCGCTAAATGGCATGCAAATACATGCATTAGCATCCATAAGCACTTCACCCTATTATCTTCCCTCTCAGCCTGCAAGTATGCCTGGAAAATTTTATACATTCCCCCTGGTTCTGTATACTGTGACTAAAGATGTGTGAGCAAATCTCTATGCATTCCATTATGCAAGTTCAAACTTAGTTAACAATAATTGCCAATTAGCAACAATTATTGGCACTAATTCTCATTAATTAGAAATTAGACGCATGGAGGGGCATTATCAAAACATACGTCTAAGTCCAATTTGGGCATATGGCGCTAAACACCTAAAGTCAGCAGTGGGTAAATGCTCATTTTCGAAAAATACATCTAGAATTTTTTTTTTTTTTTTTAAATTGTCTATCTGGATGTCCAGGCTATTGTTTGTCCAGACCACCAGGATGTCTATGTTTATATTACATTTTCAAACAAAATTTTGTCCACGTCCCAAACGCCCAGAACAAGACCATGTGGACGTGGGAGGAGCCAATCTTTTAATGGACTGGTCACCCACACATGGCAACAGAGCACTGGGGCACCTTAGAGGGCAGTGCTGTGAACTTCACAAAAAGGGTGCCAGATAAACATCTCACCAGTTAGGCATAGAATACTACTGATCCATGAATTTATGCCAGATTTTCATTGGTGTAAATGGCCATCCTTAAATTTTAGTCAGGTGGATGGACACTAAATATATTCTATAAACCGTGCATAACTCTGGATGTGGTTCATAGAATAGCGCTTAGCATAGATATTTTCAGCACCAATTTTTTAGGTGACATAAACAGAATTTCCTCCAGTGAGTCCTGCTGTGGCGCTCTGCTCACAGATTATGTGAGCTGGGGAGAAAGAATGGCACTGCAGGGTTTGAAGAGCTGTAGTGTCCTCAAGTACCTGGGACATAGAAGAATTGCAGCAGTAGTATGTACAGGAGCTGGAGAGCAGAAGGAGAGGAGAGGTCATAGAGAAAGTGTGACAGAAAAGGAAAGCAAGAAGAGAAATTGCTTTGAGAGAAGGGAAGGAAATGTAGAGTGAGTGAATGCCTTTGGAAAGGGAGAGAGAAAATACCTTTGGAAGGGAAAAAGAAGAAAACGAAAGGGAGAGCGGAAACACATACCTTTGGAAAGGAAGAAGAAGGGAAGGAGAGAGAATACATTTGAAAGAGGAGAAGAAAAGAGGAAAAGGAAGAGAGAGCACCTTGTGGGTTGGACTGGAAGTACGAGTATCTGGGTCAATTTGGATTGGGTTGAGATGTGTTGCAAATGCTGAGGCCACCACAAATGTTTTGTTATTAAGGACACATCGATATAATCCATAGTTAATTTTGAAAATGAATGATATGATCATGCTGATCACAGTTTTAATTTGGTATGGCCTGGGAGATTGGAACATGCACAGAAATCAATTAGAATGTCTGTATTGAGATGATAAGCAGACAGACAGAGCAACACCTTCTTATATAAATTTTGGGAGGTCTATGAAACAAATACCTATGTCTATCCTATCATTTTCTCTGCAAGACACTCTTTAAACCCCCCCCCCCTTTATGTCCTGTCTGTCCAAATTAGATTGTAAGCTATTCTAAGCAGGAACCACCTGTTGCATGTTGAATGTACAGCGCTGCATGCGCCTTTCAGTGCTATAGAAATGATAAATAAAATAGTAGTAGTTTTAGAAACAAAATGTAGAATATGTGAGCCATTTCTACTACTACTACTACTATTTATTATTTCTAAAGCAGCACCAAACACATGCAGCGCTGTACATTAAACACATAAGAGATGGTCCCTGCTCGAAAGAGCTTACAATCTAATTATGATAGACAGAGAGGACATTTCAACTCAACACTTAATGAGAACCATTTCACAATCTGGTTGGTTTCCTGCCCTTTTAGGAGGAACAAATCCAAAGGACTAGGATAATATTCAGAAACACAACATGAGGAAGAGAAATGCTGGTTGGATGAAACAATTGTACAGACGTTTGTTAAATTGGTTCAAAAGAGTGAATCATCTTTTAATACCAATCCATTTCCTTTACAACTGTGAATTTTATTAGTATATTGTTATAATTAAAGAGGAGTTCAGACCTCATACTAGACCCTGACATCTTTGCCATAGTACAAAAAGAAAGAGAGAGGGGGACATTAGCTACCCTGGTTTTCAGAAAGAAATATACTTGTGTCTACATCATCTGAACCTGCAATAAGTGGAAAACTTGCATACCGGCTGTACTAAAATGCTTCAGACGGACACATGGGATTCTCTGTTTGTGCTATAAACCTCTGCTGATTCTCAGGGTCTGGAATGCTTACATAGCCGTAATTATTGGTTACAGAACAAGACTGAGTACACAACTCAGACTAGAGTCTTGAATTATTAAGGCTATTTTCCCCCATTCAGTGTATGTCATATAAAAAAGTGTAGCAAATCAGACCATAACTTTCTTTTCCTCCTGGAATGGACATTAATAGCATGAATATTGGCCTTGGTATGATCATTTGTTAAAGCTTAGACAAACTTCACCAGCTGTTCTTTAATGGACAGGAAACATTGTCCGTGCTGCTTCTTAGGGGCTGCTTCTTCAAATGGGGGTCCTGATTGTAGGCATCCTACCACCGTCTGGCAGCCATTTGGGACACACATTTTTTTTAAAAAAAACTTCCCGAGTCAGGACGCTTACACTGTAGGCTTTTGTCGCGGGTCTAGGGAGATGCAAAGGGACACTTAAGCTCACCCAAAACAGGGTGTGGGCGTGATTTCACCTGGAAGTGGCATTGGGTGAGTTTAAGCGTCCCTACGTGCCTCTCTAGAGCTATGATAGATGCCTAAATGTAGGTCTGCAAAATACTGGCGTACATTTCATTCTAAAAGTAGATGCCACTGCAGCTTCGGGGAGTTCTACCAGCTCAGATGATAAGAGGAAAATACCCCTACCATGATCAACTAAGCCGGCAGTGGCATGGGACCCCTACACACACATCCGTGTGGCAGGAGGGATACCCATTTATACCCCAAGCCCCTAACACTCCCCGACACCTCGAACACTGACCCCCCCTGATACTCCCCAACACTCTCCAATACCCCTGACACTCCCTGACTCTCCGATGCTCTCATACAATCCCTGACACTCCCCCATGGGGGGTAGCCTAAGGTATCTGTTTTGATTATGCCCCTCCACGGCTCTTAGGGCTAGCTTCACTAGGACACCGATCGTGTCCCAATCACTTTGCGACCTGACCCGATTCACTAACCTTCTGGCCGATCCTGTCTGCACCCAATCCAATCCGTGCATGCAAATGAGGGAAATGGCATGCAAATGTAGGAAGGTAGCAATTCACTAAACAATTTAAGGACTGGACTGGCCGATCAAAACAGAAGCGACTGTGAAGACCAGTAGCTCACATCTTTTCCTGCTCTCTGCCGCCCTAAAATCCCTACCCTGCAGCAAAAACCCTGCTCTCTGCCGCCCTGCCTGCATCTCTGCCCCAAAAGGAATCAGCAACCAGCTGGGCACATCTCCTGCTCTCTGCCGCCTTCCCTTGAATGCGAGCCCGTGGTTTTAACCCGTGGGTTTAAAGTGGGGCTGCACTGCGGGGAAAGACGACAGAGAGCAGGAGAGTTGGGGCGGCACGGACTTTGATCTCCTCCTGTCGGTCTCCTTTTAAAACATGCAGAATATGCAGAGATTGGTTTGCCCCCTCCCCCCCCCGAGTTTATATGGACGTAAGCAGTTAAAACTACGGGCACGCAAATATTTCTTCCAGCTAGCGCGGAGAGTATGCGCAGACTATCTACAGGCAAAAAAGATGGTCTGCGCATGTGTCAGGATCGCTATCCAGCAATCCGTGTGGTCAGTTGGGGGCGTGACTCCGATCGCTCCCATTTGCATGAGGACGCATCGTGAATCGGGTGCCGAGCAACCTCACGGATCGAATCAGATCTGTGAGGTTAGTGAATCTAGCCCTTAGTCTCCAAAATATCTGTTTTCTCTTGCAGGCTGATGTGTCTAATATCACTGGACCCTTTATAGGTAAGTTTACTTTAAGAGGACAACATAGTAACATAGTAGATGATGGCAGAAAAAGACCTGAATGGTCCATCCAGTCTGCCCAACCTGATTCAATTTAAATTTTTTAATTTTTTCTTCTTAGCTATTTCTGGGCAAGAATCCAAAGCTCTACCCAGTACTGTGCTTGGGTTCCTACTGCCGAAATCTCCGTTAAAACCTACTCCAGCCCATCTACACCCTCCCAGCCATTGAAGCCCTACCCAGCCCATCCTCCACCAAATGGCCATATACAGACACAGACCGTGCAAGTCTGCCCAGTACTGGCCTTAGTTCAATTTTTAATATTATTTTATGATTCTAGATCCTCTGTGTTCATCCCATGCTTTCAATTCAGTGTTCTTCCCCCTTCCCCCCAAATAATGTAATATGTGTTTCAAGAATGACTAATAATGTCCAAAAAAAAGATAGTGTGCACACCATAAAAATAAAGATAAGAACCTTTCTCTTCATGCCCACCGCAGCTGTCTTGCATAGGAGCTTTGAGCTGGAGCTGGAACTGGAGTTGTACCTACTGCCTATCTCCAAACATGTTTTCTATGTGTGTCCTTCTGCTGCTCCCTATATGTGCTAGCTATTCCCAGAAAAAATAAAATTAAAAGGGATTCCCTGTCTAGTCCCAGTCCCTTTCTCTGCTTTCACTCAACCAATTCTAATGCAGAACTGGTACTTTCTTCAGCAGTACCAGAATTCCAAGTAGCTCCAGCTATAAACAGCTTTAACTTTCCAGGTTTTACTCTAAAATTAACTGGAAATCCTAAAAGAAATGCCTTTACTAGCCATTGTAGTTGTCTCAGCCCTTCAGCTAGGCATTCAAAAGAGGGTTTAAAACAATTTACTAATCAAAGAATCCTTTGCAGCACAACTCAGATTAAACCCTTTTTTAGACTCCAACAGGGCTGCAAAGTTCTACTGTGACTCTCTCTTAAATAAACCCTTTTCAGAAGAATTACAAAGATCAGATACCTCCCAGCTTGTCTTCAAAATAGCAATTCCTATTTTAAAATAATTTCTGAACACAGGCTTTCACCAAAAATACTTGAGAACCTCGGAGCCACTTAAAGCTTTAAAATATTAGTCAAATTAATTTTTACACAGGCTTTCCACCAAGCCAATTCCCAAAGACATGTTCAGTAATCAAAAACTACTTTTAAAATCTTACTTTTCTTTAACCTGTCTTCACAGACACCCCCAAATTATCTCAAACACCAACAAAATTACACCAATAACTCATTCTGATCAAGCTTTTTATCTAGTGATCAAAATTACCCAGTTTCTAATTATAATTCAAACTAAAGTAATCAAACCTGAGCCCACTCACTCAGTAACATCCATCTGCCAGTCCTGAAAATAACCAACTGCCAAAATGTATCATTTGGAACACACCACACACACACACCATTCCATGGAATGCACACTCACCACAGACACCACAATACTGGCAATATACTATATCTTGGAACCCTTAGTATAACCCTCTCCAAAATGTTCCAAGCTTATTCAATCTTCTTTCCTAAAAATCATCCACTTTTTTCCACTTTGAGTTTTTTTTCTTTAAGTTTTTATATATACATTTCTTATTACTGTACCTTGAACCTTAGAAAACACCCTCCTCCGCCCCACACTGAAAAGTACTCTTGGCAGGGAGCAAAATGGTGTGAACTCCTCACCGGTCCATATTCAAATTGTTTTGCTATTTTTATAATTTTCAAAACACAACTTAGGCTATTTATGGTATTGTTCTTATCTAATTGATTCAGCGGTTGGACCCGACATGTTTCGCTATGCGCTTCGTCAGGGATCCATTCTAAAAAACAAACATATCGTATCAGTTAAGATTGTACAATGCTTTATCTAACGGAAGCGCCATAGTTAGACTTTACTTTAAAAATAGACAAAAAATTTTTCTTGGTTGTAAAGTACAGATGTTTCCTGATCTTACAAGGGAGACACAGAAACGTCGCCGTGAATTTCTTCTTTTGAAACCTGGGGTTACTTCTTTGGGGGCAACCTTTTATTTGAGACATCCATGTAAATGTATAGTGTGTTACCGTTCTGTTAAATATGTATTCTTTGAACCATCTCAATTGACAACTTTTGTAGCTATGTCTCGTTTGGATGGAGAATCATCTAAACCCTAATATAATTAAGAAACTTTATTTCTCAGTGCTTCTGCTTTGAATATCTTGCAAAAATAATTTCTATAATTTTAATGCTTCGCTAATTTAAAATCTTGGTTCCTTTAGGAGGACTTGAGCTTAAATAGTTAAATAATACATGTTTTTCTTATTAGATGTTTAATTTCTTTATGATTATTTTGATATTATGACTATTGCTTTCTGTACAAGTGTTTAGCTTGATTTAAATTGAAAATTAATAAAGAAATAATAAAAAAAAAGATTGTACAATGCTATATCTAAACCCAACAGTGATCACTTATCAACCTCTTATTCCTCTTACCAATGCCGCTAACATCCATCCCGCAGTTCAATCCTATGCAAGATGGCGGCGGCGACTTTCTCTGAAGTATTTAAAGCCCTTCAATACTAGGTCCACCCCCTGACGTCCTCTTATGTTCAGCCTGAACTATAGTAATTACTCTTATCCGGAGACATCTGACAACGAGCCTCGAGAAGGGTAAAAAAACCGTAGACCATTCGATTTCAGCGTTGAGACCCATCGGCTGTACAGTATTGAGCCGGTGGATCCAACGCTGCTCTTTTACATTTAATGCCGCCTTGATGTTACCTCCCACCCTCTCTTCCTGAATGTTATCAATTACCCGCCATCGCAACTCAGATGTGGTATGTTTCTGCTCTATCATGTGCTGTACCAGTGGAGCTTCTAGCCTCCTATTGTTTATACAAGACTTGTGCTCGTTAAGACAAATTTTTACTGGTCGACCCGTTCTACCAATGTAGATGAGACGACAAGGACATATTATGCTGTAAATGACATTCCTACTGTTACAGTCTGTAATATGTCTAGAGTTAATCATCATCTGTTTTAATGGCACTTCCCATCTTGTTCCCTCTATGGTGCTATCGCACCATTGACATTTACCACATCTTACATGCCACCCCCCCCCCCCTCGTATGACCTGTAATCAAGAAACTTTTTGAAATTTAACAATTGCCCAATGGTCCTACCCCTCTGAAAGGCTATCATCGGGAATTCACTCAAACTACTATGAAGTCCCAGTATATGCCAATGTTTCCGCATAATTTGTATAAGCATTTTGGCAGCTTCTGAAAATGGAAGCACACATATAAGAGCCTCATTTTCCTCCCTGCTCTCTTCTCCTTGATTAATAAATCTCTGTTCGTATAACGGGACCTCAAATAAGCTTTCCTTATTGCTCCCCTGTGATATCCCCTTACTAAAAACTTGTCATCTAATAACTTAGCCTGCTGTTTAAACTCATTTAAACCTGAGCAATTCCTCCTAAGTCTTAGATATTGACCAATGGGTAAATTCAATTTTAGCTTCATGGGTTGATGACTAGAAAAATGTAATAAGGTATTCCGGAACATGGGTTTTCTATATATGGTAGTGGAAAAGCCCCCTTCTGTCCGCATCACTAGAAGATCCAGGAATTCAATACGTTGTTGATGGAATGAAAAAGTGAACTTAATCTGAATATCTACAGAATTTAAATAGTCCACGAATTCAGTCAATTCTTCCATTGTCCCTTCCCAAAGAAAAAAGATGTCGTCCAGAAATCTGGTCCACAATGGGATTTTTCCAAAATGACGGGCAGTATATACATGGGTTTCTTCAAAATTGGCCATGTTTAATGTCGCTACAGAGGGTGCTAATGTAGTTCCCATGGCCACTCCTTGTATTTGATTTAAAAACTGCCCTTGGAACTCAAAATAATTGTTATTAATAACCCAACGTGCCAATTGTAATAAGAACCCTGTAGAAATCCTTTGCGGAACTTCACGCTTTTCCAATACTTGTTTGATAATATCCAAGGCTCGGGATTGTGGAATTTGGGTATACATCGAGGTTACATCCAACGTGACTATCCAAACCTCATCTGTCAAATTTTTAACCTCCTCCAGTTTCCTCAAAAAGTGAGAGGTGTCCTTTAAAAACGATTTCACATTTCTTGCCTCTGTATTTAAAAAATAGTCGACAAATTGGGATAAGGGATCCAACACGGAATCCCGGTTGTTTACAATGGGGCGTCCCGGATGGGGGTCCACCCCCTTATGAATTTTTGGTACGAAATAAATCCCTGGTCTCCTGGGGACTTTTTGCACTAAAAACACATATTCCTTCTTAGTGATCATTTTCTCCTGGTAGTGATGATATACCCAAGCGTGAAGTGTCCTCTCTTAGCTTTTCAGTAGGGTC
This sequence comes from Geotrypetes seraphini, assembly GCF_902459505.1. Taxonomy (NCBI): domain Eukaryota; kingdom Metazoa; phylum Chordata; class Amphibia; order Gymnophiona; family Dermophiidae; genus Geotrypetes; species Geotrypetes seraphini. Next base: position 141,208,023 of record NC_047088.1, on the reverse strand, counting down.
ATAATCCAACCTTCTGTATGCTATGGGATCTTGCAGTTGACGCCCAGCCTCAGCTAAATAATCTGATTTGTTGAGCAATGTATATATAAAAACTTAAAGAAAAAAAACTCAAAGTGGAAAAAAGTGGATGATTTTTAGGACAAAAGATTGAATAAGCTTGGAACACTCACCACAGACATGCACATGCATTTATACACAAACACATCCATACTTAACGTGACCATTTATTTTTTTCATCAAAAGGGGACATCTATTAATTGTCAGTCCCGCCCCCCAATCCCGCCCTAGCCCCGCCCCCAAACCCGCCGCCAATTTCATCCATTCATTTTTCATGTACACATAATATCTTAATTCATAATGGTAACCATAAAATTAAAAAAAACCTGCAAATCATACTATACGCAGAGAAAATGTTAATTATCATTTATATTTGGAGGGTTTTCAAAAATGTCAAGGCCAATGACTTTAAAATATGCAATGTCACCTCAGTAACTATAGAAAAATAGACAAATATAGTACAAAATATAGATAGCAGATATAAATTCTCAAAACTGACACATTTTGATCACTAAATTGAAAATAAAATCATTTTTCCTACCTTTGCTATCTGGTGATTTCATGAGTCTGGTTGCGTTTCCTTCTGACTGTGTATCCTTTCTTTCATTTCTTTCTGCACTCAGGCCCAACAATTGTCCCTATCTATTCCCTCCCTCCTTCCTTCCTATGTCCTTAGTGCCCCCAGTGCTTCCCATGTCCTTAGTGCCCTCAATGCCTCCGTCCAGTGTCCATAGTGTCCCCAGTGCCTCTGTCCTGTGACCATAGTGCCCCCTGTGCCTCCGTCCTGTGTCCTTAATATCCTCAGTGCCTCTGTCCTGTGTCCTTAGTGTCCCCAGTATCTCCATCCTGTGTCCTTAGTGCCCCCAGTGCCTCCTCCCCATGTCCTTAGTGCCCCCAGTTCCTCCGTCCTGTGTCCATAGTGCCCTCAGTGCCTGCGTCCTCTGTCCATAGTGCCCCTAGTACCTCCTTCCCATGTACTTAGTGTCCCCAGTGTCTCCGTCCTATGCCATAGTGCCCCCAGTGCCTCTGTCCTATGTCCTTAGTGCCCCCAGTGCCTCCGTCCTGTGTCCATAGTGCCCCCTGTGCCTTCGTCCTGTGTCCTTAGTACCCTCAATGCCTCTGTCCTGTGTCCTAAGTGTCCCCAGTGCCTCCTTCCCATGTCCTTAGTGCCCCCAGTGCCTCCGTCCTGTGTCCATAGTGCTCCCAGTGCCTGCGTACTCTGTCCAAAGTGCCCCTAGTGCCTCCTTCCCATTTACTTAGTGCCCCCAGTGTCTCCGTCCTGTGTCCATATTGCCCCCAGTGCCTCTGTCCTATGTCCTTAGTGCTCCCAGTGCCTGCGTACTCTGTCCAAAGTGCCCCTAGTGCCTCCTTCCCATGTCCTTAGTGCTCCCAGTGCCTCCTTCCCGGGTCCTTAGTGCCCCCAGTGCCTTCTTCCCATATCCTTAGTGCCTCCAGTGCCTCTGTCCTGTGTCCATAGTGCCCCCAGTGCCTGCGTCCTGTGTCCATAGTGCCCCCAGTGCCTGCGTCCTCTGTCCATAGTGCCCCCAGTGCCTGCATCCTCTGTCCATAGTGCCCCCAGTGCCTGTGTCCTCTGTCCATAGTGCCCCTAGTGCCTCCTTCCCATGTCCTTAGTGCCCCCAGTGTCTCCTTCCCATGTCCTTAGTGAGCACAGTGCCTCTGTCCTGTGTCCTTAGTGCCCCTAGTGCTTCCTTCCAATTTCCTTAGTGCCCCAAGTGCCTTCGTCCTGTATCCTTAGTGCCCCGTGCCTACATCCTCTGTCCATAGTGCCCCCAGTTCCTCTGTGTCCTTAGTGCCCCCAGTGCTTCCTTCCCATGTCCTTAGTGCCCCCAGTGCCTCTGTCCTGTGTCCTTAGTGCTTCCTTTCTATGTTCATAGTGCACCCAGTGCCTGCGTCCTGTGTCCATAGTACCCCCAGTGCGTCCTTCCCATGTTCTTAGTGCCCACAGTGCCTCTGTCCTGTGTCCTTAGTGCCCCTAGTGCCTCCTTCCTGTGTCCTTAGTACTCTCAGTGCCTTGGTCCTGTGTCCATATTGCCCCCAGTGCCTCTGTCCTATGTTCTTATTGCCCCCAGTGCCTCCATCCTATGTCCATAGTGCCCCCAGTGCCTCTGTCCTATGTCCTTAGTGCCCCCAGTGCCTCCGTCCTGTGTCCATAGTGCCCCCTGTGCCTTCGTCCTGTGTCCTTAGTACCCTCAATGCCTCTGTCCTGTGTCCTAAGTGTCCCCAGTGCCTCCTTCCCATGTCCTTAGTGCCCCCAGTGCCTCCGTCCTGTGTCCATAGTGCTCCCAGTGCCTGCGTCCTCTGTCCATAGTGCCCCCAGTGTCTCCTTCCTGTGTCTATAGTGCCCCAGTGCCTCTTTCCCATGTCCTTAGTGCCCCCGGTGTGTCCTTCCCATGTTCTTAGTGCCCACAGTGCTTCTGTCCTGTGTCCTTAGTGCCCCCATTGCCTCCTTCCTGTGTCCTTAGTACTCTCAGTGCCTCTGTCCTGTGTCCTTAGTGCCCCCAGTACCTCCATCCTGTGTCCTTAGTGCCGCAGTGCCTCCTTCCTATGTTCATAGTGCCCCCCAGTGCCTCTGTCCTGTGTCCTTAGTGCCCCCAGTGCCTCCTTCCTGTGTTCATAGTGCCCCTAGTGCCTCCTTCCCATGTCCTTAGTGCCCCCAGTGTCTCCTTCCCATGTCCTTAGTGCCCACAGTGCCTCTGTCCTGTGTCCTTAGTGCCCCCAGTGCCTTTGTCCTGTGTCCTTAGTGCCCCCAGTGCCTCCTTCCCATGTCCTTAGTGCCCCCAGTGCCTCCTTCCCGGGTCCTTAGTGCCCTCAGTGCCTTCTTCCCATATCCTTAGTGCCCCCAGTGCCTCCTTCCCATGTCCTTAGTGCCTCCAGTGCCTCTGTCCTGTGTCCATAGTGCCCCCAGTGCCTGCGTCCTGTGTCCATAGTGCCCCCAGTGCCTGCGTCCTCTGTCCATAGTGCCCCCAGTGCCTGCATCCTCTGTCCATAGTGCCCCCAGTGCCTGCGTCCTCTGTCCATAGTGCCCCTAGTGCCTCCTTCCCATGTCCTTAGTGCCCCCAGTGTCTCCTTCCCATGTCCTTAGTGACCACAGTGCCTCTGTCCTGTGTCCTTAGTGCCCCTAGTGCTTCCTTCCAATTTCCTTAGTGCCCCAAGTGCCTCCGTCCTGTATCCTTAGTGCCCCGTGCCTACATCCTCTGTCCATAGTGCCCCCAGTTCCTCTGCCCTGTGTCCTTAGTGCCCCCAGTGCTTCCTTCCCATGTCCTTAGTGCCCCCAGTGCCTCTGTCCTGTGTCCTTAGTGCTTCCTTTCTATGTTCATAGTGCACCCAGTGCCTGCGTCCTGTGTCCAAAGTGCCCCCAGTGCGTCCTTCCCATGTTCTTAGTGCCCACAGTGCCTCTGTCCTGTGTCCTTAGTGCCCCTAGTGCCTCCTTCCTGTGTCCTTAGTACTCTCAGTGCCTTGGTCCTGTGTCCTTAGTGCCCCCAGTGCCTCCATCCTGTGTCCTTAGTGCCGCAGTGCCTCCTTCCTATGTTCATAGTGCCCCCTAGTGCCTCTGTCCTGTATCCTTAATGCCCCCAGTGCCTCCTTCCCATGTCCTTAGTGCTCCCAGTGCCTCCGTCCTATATCCTTAGTGCCCCCAGTGCCTCCGTCCTATATCCTTAGTGCCCTCAGTGCCTCTTTCCCGTGTCCTTAGTGCCCCAGTGCCTCCTTCCCATGTCCTTAGTGCCCCCAGTGCCTCTGTCCTGTGTCCTTAGTGCCCCCAGTGCCTCCTTCCTATGTCCTTAGTGCCTCCAGTGCCTCTGTCCTGTGTCCATAGTGCCCCCAGTGCCTGCGTCCTCTGTCCATAGTGTCTCCAGTGCTTCTGCCCTGTGTTCTTAGTGCCCTCAGTACCTCTGTCCTGTGTCCTTAGTGCCCCAGTGCCTCCTTCCCATGTCCTTAGTGCCCCCAGTGCCTCTGTCCTGTGTCCTTAGTGCTTCCTTTCTATGTTCATAATGCCCCTAGTGCCAGCGTCCTGTGTCCATAGTTCCCCTAGTGTCTCCTTCCCATGTCCTTAGTGCCCCCAGTGCCTCTGTCCTGTGTCCTTAGTGCCCCCAGTGCCTCCTTCCCATGTCCATAGCACCCCCAGTGCCTCCTTCCCATGTCCTTAGTGCCCCCAGTGCCTCCTTCCCATGTCCATAGTGCCCCAGTGCCTCTTTCCTATGTCTTGCCTTGGCTTTATCCCACCCCCTCCCTTGAAGCCAGGCTGCCTGCCTACCTCCTTCCATCCCTCCCTCCAGTGCCCGGTTTCAAACCCCCCCCCCCTCTTTCCTGCCCGCCCATCTGTGTACCGCCGCTGCCTGCAAGCCTGCCTCCCTGCTGCACCGATTAACACCTCAGTCTGCCGCCGCTGCTTCTTGCCTTCTTCCCAACTTCAATTTGACGTCGGAGAGGAAGTTCCGGGTCAGCCAGGCAGCGATTGGCTGGCCTGGAACTTCCTCTGCGACGTCAAAATTGACATCAGGAAGAAGGCAAGAATCAGCGGCGGCAGACCAAGGTTTGAATCGGCATGGCTGGGAGGGAAAGTGATCACCCGTCCTGGTGTCTCCGCGCACAGCTTCGGGACGCTGTCCCTGAAAACAGGACATTTCGGTGTCCCGAAGCGGTGGGTCGGTACAACGGGACGGTCGATCCAAAAACGGGATTGTCCCATAGAAAACGGGACGTATGGTCACCTAATCCATACTGCACTGCACTGCATTACACTATCTTGTCACCAAGCTATCCTAACATCCCTAATTAACAAGAGACCTGGATAAAATTAATCAAAGCTCAGTTAAAAGCTATGATTGCCTGCCTGTTCCTTGTTCTCATTCCTGGAGCAATGGAGGCATGAGAGTTATTGAGCTCCTGGGCTGCCCTCCCCCACACTGTCTTTGGGGCTGCCCACCAATCAGGAGGCGTGATTTTCGCACCTCCAATAACATCTCTTTCCCAGGTTTTCTCTACTCTCCCTGCTCCTGCCCTCCTCATGTGTACACACCACTGTGCGTGCATCTGAGTTGGTCCGTTGCCTGTATAGGCCTCTTCAGGCCCTGTCCTGCTATTGGCCAGGGTCCAAACTTATTTTTGTCACCACTCACAGCTCTAAATAGGCCCTTGTGGCCTCCAGGGTTAGACTGAGTCTTCCGGCACACCTCCTGTGCTTCCCAGCCCCTTGCTGATGGAACCCCCCTGTTAGGCCTCAGCCATGGCTCAACAACACTTCTGGACCCCAGCATTTACCTAGCTGGGGCCGCTCACTTGCCTGCTGCCTTCTGACTCCTTCCCTGGACCCACTTCTGCTCTTCCTGGCCCTTTGAAATTGGTGCGTTCCCAAGCCTCAGGCCTACTCCCGGCTCCTTTTAAGCATGCATGGAAGTCCGTGCATGCGCCATCAATCCTCCAGCGTTTCCCAGCGACCAACAATCAGCTAATTGCTACCACTGGGAGAACCAGACTGCTGCCTCATATTCAGCGTTGCCGGGAGCCATCCATGGAATCACAGCAGAACTGCGATTAAACCTCCTGCCTGCCCTGTGATTGTGGCAGAGCCATGACCCTGCCTTCTGTTCCCCCCCACCTGTTCCTCCCCACCAGAAGCTGGTTCTTCCAGTGCATGCAGTCCTGTTGAGGGGCCCGCCAGGATGTTGGTAGCGCCCCTGCCGGGTCTTCTGCAGCCTGTCGTCTTTAAAAATTTGTTACAACAGCACTGGCCTTCTGACATGGTGTCAGCATTCTTAGAACCCATCTTGCACTAACCTTGGACATGCCCAGCTTTTCATGAATTATTTTCTAAACTGTATCTGCCAAGATGCCCATTTCTTCAGCTGTTCGAGAAACCTTAATTCATCTATCTGATAAAATTACTGTATTTTCACGGATATAACACGCGCGTTATACACGATTTTACAAACCGAGTATAACCATGCGCGTTATATGCGTGAGCGCGTTGTACAAATTTTTTTTACATATTTCCCCCCCGACGTCCGATTCATCACCCCGAAGGACCGCTCACACCCCCACCCCGAAGGACCGCTCGCACCCCACCCCGAAGGACCGCTCGCAACCCCCCAGCCCTCCCCCCCCGCACGGAGAAGCTGCCTACCGTTGTTTCCCGATGCCAGTGAGCCCTGCTGCTTCCTCTGCCAGCGGTCCCGCCCCTTCTCTGAGCCCTGCGCTGCTTCCTCTGCCGGCGGTGAGCGGTCCTTCGGGGTGGGGGTGCAAGCGGTCCTTCGGGGTGATGAATCGGACATCGGGGGGGGCATCAGGCTTTCAGGGTGGGGACAGGACTTCAAGGGGGGACAGGACTTCAAGGGGGGACAAGCAGACCTTCAAGGGGGGGACAGGACTTCAAGGGGGGACAGGCAGACCTTCAAGGGGGGACAGGACTTCAAGGGGGACAAGCAGACCTTCAAGGGGAGAAAGTACTTCAAGGGGGGACAGGCAGGCCTTCAAGGGGGGACATGCAGACCTTCAAGGGGGGACAGGACTTCAAGGGGGGACAGGCAGACCTTCAAAGGGGGACAGGACTTCAAGGGGGAACAAGACTTCAAGGGGAACAGGTAGACCTTCAAAGGGGGACAGGACTTCAAAGGGGGTCAGGCAGACCTTCAAGGGGGACAGGCAGACCTTCAAGGGGGGACAGGACTTCAAGGGGTGAGGGGGGGCCAGTGTGGTTAGGAGAAGCCGAAAGGGGTGAAAAAGCTATAAAATAAACCCACCAGTGTGTCAATGTGTTGAGAGGAAGAGGTGGTCTGGGAAATTCTGCTGAGAAAAGTCCGGGTCCATTTCTACCCCCCAGTTACCATAGTCCACTCCACTCAACTGGTTCACACACTGAGTGGGTCTTTGGGTGTTGTGCCTGGGTAGTTGTTTTGGGATCTCTTCTAGTGGTTTGTCAGTATCTCCTTGTGGTCCAAGGAAGGAAACTTTGTTAACCTTAGCATTGACCTTCAGAATATATTTGTAACAGCGCTGCTTGTGTGGCATTAGGCTATGTAGTGATCGAAAGAAAAAAACAGACCTTTGCACATTTTTGCACTAGGTATATGGTGGGTGTATGAGGAGATTCACATTTCCTGCACAGATAAGTTAACTTGTTCTTTCTGTATTTGACATCTAGCAAGGTCTCTGTTTGGAAGGAAAGATCTAAGTTATGGTAAAAGCAGATAGCGTTGCTGGTTTTAAAAAGGTTTGGACAAATTCCTGGAGGAAAAGTCCATAGTCTGTTATTAAGACATGGGGAAACCGTTTGCTTGCCCTGGATCGGTAGCATGGAATGTTGCTATTCTTTGTGTTTTGACCAGGTACTAGTGACCTGGCTAGACTACCATGAGAATGGGCTACTGGGCATGATGGACCATTGGTCTGACCCAGTTAGGCTATTCTTATGTTCTCATCTGTAGGGGCCTTTGTTTTCACTTCTTATTTTAATGTATTTTTTTCTGGGAACTTATCAGTGTTTTTTATAATGGGAACAAAAATGGAAGAGAATTACCATAATGTGTGTGGAATTGGGGGGGGGGGGTAACTACCATAATTTCTTCAGCTAAATAATTCAATCCACCTCAACCAGACATAGGAGAACTCACGCACCATTCACACACCCTCCAACCAAAAACGTCAAAAGAAAAAAACTGTTCATTCTTATAAACTACCGTATAACTTTTAATCTAGAGTTAGTGAGTATGAATTCAGCAACAAGAACAGAAATCACATGTTCATTCTTATAAACTATAACATTTACCGGTAATCTAGATCAAACGAAGTATCGAGGACAAAATAATCTAAATACAGTTACCGTAATTACGGTAAAGTTGTAAATAAACAAAGTTTACTGGTTTATTCAGTCATCATCATCACAGTCATCTGAATCCTTGAATCCATCAAAATCCAAATTGTCATCATCGTCATTAAATAAAGTGAGCACGGCCTGCAGACGATCTTCGTTTATTTCTGAAGTGATATCGTCATCGTCGTCATCATCATCGCTGATATCCGTGTTGTTGCCTCCTTCCACTGCATGATTACCGGTAGTAGTGTCATTAGTTTCATAAACAATGCCTGCTTTTCTAAATCCATTTCGAATAGTATCTGGTGTTATTTTATCCCATGCTGAAGCCACCCACTTGCAGACTTCTGTGAAAGTTGCCCGCTTCAGCCGCCCCGCGGGTGTGTACTCGTGCGTGCCGCTCTGCATCCACTCCTTTCTAACAAAAGTCTTGAATGGATGATTCACTGCGATGTCAAGTGGCTGCAGCTTACACATCAGGCCTCCAGGTATCACAGCGATGTGGGCACCAGTAGAATTAATATAGGCCTGAACATTTTTTTCTTTGTGGACAGCCATGGCATCAAAAATTAACAAGGATTTTTTTAAAAAAAGAATCCACCCTGTCTTACCCTAAAGCATTTATCTACCCACAATCTCATTACGTCGCAGTCCATCCATCCCTTCTTGTTGCAGTGCACAACCACATTGGTGGGCAGTTTTTCACGGGGCATAGTGACCCTTTTGAAAATGACCATGGGCTTTAACTTAACCCCGCTAGCTGAGCAACCAAGAACTACTGTAAAACACGTTCTTTCATGCCCAGTTATGGTGATGGCAACAGATTTAGTACCTGTGGGGGCTGCGGTTCTTGTCGCTGGAATGTCGAATGCCATTGGAATTTCATCCATGTTGATGACGTCCTTTGCAGTGATGCCAAGTTCAGATATTTCTTTGGCGACAAAGTCACAGAAATCGATCAATTTTTGCAGCCAGTCATCCGGAAGTCACTGGCCAACAGTTGTTCTCATTCGAACCGATAGTCCGATAGTCAGCAGCAGCTTTCAGTAATGTTTTGAGCAACATTGAACACCACACTAGCACTATCCTAAGCTTTATCATCACCCTTGAAGAAGCCCATCAGTGCGAAACGGGCAGGGCCTCCGTCGGGTTGCTGAGATAAGTGCTTTTTCAGTATTTCACATTTAAAGTATGATGAATATCATGTGAATACTTGATATACACGATGCTAGTTTTATATATGCTCATCCAGAAGAAGAAAGAAAATATTGTCATATTTTGACTCATAAATAAATTATAAAGACAAAAGCATACACAAAAAATTGTATTTAAAAATATTTAAAATAATATAAAATAATCAAGGGTTTTTGACCAGTGATGATACCCACCCCGAAAAAGTTGTGACTTATTGATCACATTCTAGGGGTATTTTGAGGTCTTTTTTCCCTTGTTTATAAACACACACATTATATATCACAAGTGTTCATATATATTTTTTGTCAGTTTCAATTTTTTGGTCACTTAAATTTTTCCATTACTGTTTTTCAGTATGTCCTTTGCAGTGATGCCAAGTTCAGATATTTCTTTGGCAACAAAGTCACGGAAATCGATCAATTTTTGCTGCCAGTCATCCGGAAGTCGCTGGCCAACAGTTGTTCTCATTCGAACCGATAGTCCGTTCCTTTTCATAAATTTTGAGATCCATGTGAAGCCAACTTTGAAATCGGGTATTCCTCTTCCATTGGCAAGTAGTTTTGCCTTCATCTGAATCGCAACGGTAGAGACTGATTGATTTTGCTCCCTTCTCGCCAGAATCCACTGCTTCAAGTCATCCTCCAGCTGAGGCCATTTTGGTTTGGCCCCACGACTTGCCCGTTTTCGCGGATTGCATTTCTCCAGTTCCTTCTTATCTTTTCTCCATTCACGCACCGATGTTTCTCCAACATCGAACTCTCTCGCTGCGGCCCGGTTACCTATTTCCTCAGCTTTCGCAACGACTTTAAGCTTAAAGTCCGCTGTATATGACTTTCGTCTCATTCCTGGCATTATGGCGGTACATTTAAATTTAATTGATAAACTCTACTACCGGGTAGATAAATGCAGAATACCAATCTGAAGAGATCAAATTAAAATGTGGGCTCTATATGCAGCATTGGGGTAATGATCTTTTATAGGCTTACCCAAAGGCTGAGATGCTGTTGTATAGGCAAAATAGTATTCACTGGGCAAATTAAAAGGCCAGATAGAGGGGGGACACAGCCACGTGGTCAAAAGCACGCCGCAACAAAGGCCCGCCTTGGTGACAGGTCAAAAGCGCGCCCCGACAACACGGCGCAGAAAACTGAGCGGCAAGCATGCTCAGACCATCTTCTTTGTCTGTAGATGGTCTGCGTATGCTTACAGAGCTGGGAGCAGGGCAGGGCGGCGAAAGGAGAGAGGAGACTCGGGGCAGGGCGGCAAAAGGAGAGTCGGGACCAGAGGAGACTCAGGGCAGAGGGCAGGGTGGCGAAAGGAGAGTCGGGACCAGAGGAGACTTGGGGCAGGGCGGCGAAAGGAGAGTCGGGACCAGAGGAAACTCGGGGCAAGGCGTCGAAAGGAGAGTCGGGACCAGAGGAGACTCGGGGCAGAGGGCAGGGTGGCGAAAGGAGAGTCGGGACCAGAGGAGACTTGGGGCAGGGCGGCGAAAGGAGAGTCGGGACCAGAGGAAACTCGGGGCAAGGCGTCGAAAGGAAAGTCGGGACCAGAGGAGACTCGGGGCAGAGGGCAGGGTAGCGAAAGGAGAGTCGGGACCAGAGGAGACTTGGGGCAGAGGGCAGGGCGGCGAAAGGAGAGTCGGGACCAGAGGAGACTTGGGGCAGGGCGGCAAAAGGAGAGTCAGGTCCAGAGGAGACTCAGGGCAGAGGGCAGGGTGGCGAAAGGAGAGTCGGGACGGCAGAAGGAGATTTAAATTCATGGAGCAGCATGCGCGGTATACGCGTGTGTGCGCTATATAAAAATTTGTTTATATATATTTAGGTTTCCCGCGCGCTATACCTGTGTGCGCGTTTTACACGGGTGCGCGGTATATGCGTGAAAATACGGTAAATCCTCAACTTTCTTGTACATTTCTGTGGAAGCTGCTTCCACAGGCCACCCAGCATGAGGGTCATCTTCAATGGACTCTCTACCCCACTTAAACTGCTTGCCCCACAATTTTACTTTGTAGGATGATGGGGCAGACTCATCATAAACTGTAGTCTTGTGTTCATGGATCTTCTTTGGCTTTTTCCTTCTTTTGTGAGACATTTTTTTAACATGATTCACATGAGGACTCTCCTGACATCCTGTTTCTTGGAATGTTAGACCCACACTGAGGATTATAGTGTATCTTGCCCTTACTGAGTATAAGAACTTGTATTTTCTTTGGATCAGCTTGGTGTTTTTGAATGTGGGACCCCTGATGAAGACATTTTTACATGCTGAAACACGGCTCATGTAGGGTCCTATCCATCCACTTGGTTACCAATTTGCTACACCATTTTGTCAGCTGATTTACTATACTGTGTTTGATCATTCATTCTCTGCTTTGATTGCACATAATAAGGTGAAATGATCTGCAATGTTTACTCCGTTTCAGAGACTAGTATAAACCTGGGACTATTTGCCAACATTGCCAGCTGAATTTGATTTTATTGCTTTATATTGTTTTTCAATGTCTAAAATTTTTATTTTCTGTTATTAATAAACTGGGGAATTTTAAGTTCATCTACTCCACTCTGCCGACTTTGGTTTGCTGGAGATTTGTTTTGTGATTCCTTCTCCTTACAGTGGAGCATTGAAGTCCTTTTAGCTTGTTACTAATTTATTAAGACAAAAGGAAAAAATACTCCATAGAAGCATCTGCTAAGATGTGCAATGCCTACACAGCATATTTTGGCATACCTGTTGGGAATCAAGACAAACCTTGGGCAACTCACTTCACATGCGAGCATTGCCCCCCCCCCCCAAAAAAAAAAAAAAAACTCTAGAAGGTAAGATAATTTTGTTTCTCACTAGGATGGTGAAATTTTGTGCTGTAAAATTTCTTGGAATGTTTAATTTTAAAAAATATTTATATTTTAAAATTTTCATACACATTAGTCATAGGTGAAATAAATTTATTGTTTTCATTACCACAATTTCATATTGTTCTTCTACAGGATGGTACGGAGGGGAAAAGAGAGCCATGAAGTTTGCTATCCCAAGAATTTGGCAAGAACTCACTGACCACTCAAGTAACTGCTACTTCTGCATGGTGGACTCTTCCAAATTTCGAACTGGCAAGCATATCTGCAATCACATATTTGGACATTCCTTCATCCATCGCCCTGGTGTCACGTTGCCCTGAGTTCCCCATACCCACTTCCCCAGAGAGAGAACAGCTGTCTTCAAAAGAAAGCAGCAAGCCAGAGAGGCAGCAGGCATTGTAGATCCAGTTTATAATTTCAGTGATGCAGCTGATGAGAGAAACCCATACTATCCAAACCAAAAAGACCTCAACGACTTGATCAGAGATCTTGGCCTCACCAAGTCCAATACCATATTTTTTTATGTCTAGGCTCATGCAGTGGAACTTGTTTGATGAAAGTGTGCCAGTCACAGATTAGAGGAAGTGTCACCAAGCTTTGTCCATCTTCACCCATCAAAGTGGGCTCTGCTTCTTCTGCCACAATGTGACCAGTCTCTTTAAGGTAATTGGAATCACCTGTAACTCAAGAGTAGCATCTTTTCATTGACAGTTCATCCAGGAGCATCAAAACCATGCTATTCTATACCAGGAATAAGTACCTATCTCTTCCACAGGCTCACTCAGTACACTTCACAGAGGATTACAATAGCAGGCGCCTTGTAGTATGAATACAGCTGGTAGGTCATCAGAGACTTCAGAATGGAATTCCTAATGGGTCTCCAAGGCAGTTTTACCAAGTTTCCCTGCTATTTCTACCTTTGGGACAGCAGGGACTCAAAGTCACACTACCAAATGTGGGACCAGCTACAGCGGACCTAGTTATCTATGGGGAGAAACAATCTCAAATGGGAACCACTGGTGGACCCCCGGAAGGTGCTGATGCCATCACTGTGCATCAAACTGGGTCTAATGAAACAATTTGTCAGAGCTTTAGATCCATTCTCAAAAAATTCATCTAAAATAATTTTTTTCCCGAGAATCGTCTAATTATACGTCCAGCTGCTTGATCATCCAGACTGCCATGTCTTCTATCTTTATAGCGCTTTCTCATCCAAAAAATCATCCAAATCCAAAACGCCAAAACAACCCCCATTTTGGACGTGGGAGGGACCAGCAAAGTGATGGACTAGCCACCCAGACATGGCAACAAAGTAGTGGGGCACCTTACAAGGCACTGCTGTAAACTTCACAAAAAGGGTGCCACATAAACATCTCACCACAACTCCCTTATATATCATGGTGAGTCCCCCAAATAACCGCAAAACTTACTATACCCATCTGTCTACTACCCCAATAGCCCTTATGGCTGCAGGTGCCACCTAAATGGCAGTACAGTAGGGTTTTGAGGGGTACACGTTTCACCATGAATGCAGAAGTTAGAGTGGCTTATAAGCCAGACTACATAAGACTCCTCTGTGCAGCTCTACTAGGCTTTCCTATGCCAGGTGCTGATGTCCTGGAGGAAGGTATGTAGGTTTTTATTCCGATTTTTGTGGTGATAGTGGTGGTGGTGGAGGGGTGTCAGTGATCACTGGGGTAGTGTGGGGGGGGTCTGTACGTTGTCCCTGCAGTTGTTATGTGGTCACTTTGGATATCTTTTGGGCACTTAAAGCTGTTTTTAAATTGGCTAAATCACAACGTATAAGTTCTGTCTAGATAGTCTCGTTGAACTTTTGATTATACTGCAGGATGACTAACGGCCTCTTTTACAAAGCTGCGCTAATGGTTGCACTGCGCTAACGGCCCCGAAGCCCGGGGCTGTAGCCGTGCGGCAGCCGCTAGCACAGCTTTGTAAAAGAGGCTATAAATCTAAGTCGGCCTACATCCTGCCTACCTCCTGCCCTAACCACTCCTTCAAAAATGCCCCTTTTTCTGGGCGTACAGCAGCACTGAAAAGGCCTAAGCTATTTTTAGATACATCTAAAACCCATTTCGATTATCGGCACTTGGACAACATGTCTTTTAGATCGTCCAAGTATAGATTTAGGCGGGATTTTAGATGTATTTCCATTTCGATTACGTACCTCTTACTGTCTAGGAAGAAAAATTGTGTTATAGTGATATCACACTTATCCGACTATGTTTTCACTTGCTCTGTATCACCAGAAATTCAGTGCCAGAGCCTGGACATGGCCTGGCAATGAATTTTCAGGAATAATGCTAGCAACAGTCAGCAAAACGCAGATTACAGCAACTGAATATTGCCCCTACCCCCATTATAAGAGGAAGAAAAGGTAAATAACAGAAGCAGCATTCAAAAGAAAAGGATGGATACCACTCTGTAATGCTATTGAACTCCTATGTTAACAGTGGCAAAGCAAGGGAGGTTGGCACCCAGCATTGCCGTGCCATGCACCCCCTATTTTCCCCTGCCTCTTGAAAGTCCCCCCTCCCCCACTCTACTCCGCTGCTTGAGCACCCTCCGCGACCAGGAAGTGACGTTAGAAGAGAGCCGAGGCTGGCATGAGCAGCAAGTCGAAGATGCTGCTCACACTGATGAACATTTACAGAGGTATGTGGGAAGCGGGAGGGGGAGAGAGGCGACGGCACTCCCATTGAAGATGGTGCTGGGGCAGTCTGCCCCTGCCCCTTCCTTACTATTCCACTGTATGTTAACCTTCTCAATCAGCCAAAAAAGAGAATGAATATATATATATTTTTAAACCCATCAAAATACAGTATTTTATCTTTTAGGAAATTCTCTAACTGTAAAATTTGCAAACAAAACAAAGCATATCTGGTTCCTTGAAAGGAAACCAGACATTTAAAAGGGAAATTTAAGGAAAAAAAAAAAAAAAGTGCTGCCCAGAAATGCAGACAAGTATATTTCCGTTATTTGCATGTTTTTATTTTCTTGCCATTCCAGCACAAGTCTTAAGGAGTCTCTTAAAACCTTAATTTTAATTTTACTGATCAGTTTTGCTTCTTGATTCTCATTTTTTCTGAGTTTGCAGTGTTTTTCTTTCTTTTATGTCGTGCCTCAGGGGTTACCTTCACCCGCTGAGCGTGAGGCAGGCTGCACACACAATCTGCTCTTATTTTTAGTACCTCCAATGTCACTGGTGACACTTTTGTTGACATGGGAACACGAGAAGGAGCAGAGACATGCGGAATGGATATGAGTGCTTGAAATATATCACTTTGCATGCATACAGTCTGAAGTCTTGGGATTTATTTACATTTTATCTGCCTGTGGAAATATCCATATGTTTCTCAAAATCAAAATAATAAGGTCTCTACTTGGAGATAGAAGTAAACTGAAATCTTACTGCATGTTGCTATTTAGTAAAGGCTCTGTTTACTATAGCTCAGCAAATGTAAACTGATGAGCATCCTATTTTATACCTAGAGGCTATGTGGCATTTACGGGCATATTCTATAAAGTGTGCCTAAAGTTAAATGCCTACGTTGGTGGGCCTAGCCGATGTAGGCACCTAACTTAAGACCTCTTTTACTAAGCTGCAGTAGAGGTTTCTACCGCAGCCTGGAGCACTAAGGCCCGAATGTTACACCTATCTACAAGAAGGGATCCAGAGGCGACTCAGGGAATTATAGACCGATCAGCTTTCCGGGGAAGATGGCCGAATCATTGATCAAGGACAGTATCAATGAGCATATAGAGAAAAATAAGCTGATGAGAACAAGCCAGCATGGTTTCTGTACTGGAAGATCTTGCCAGACGAACCTACTGCACTTCTTCGAGGGGATAAGCGAACATTTGGACAAAGGTGACCCCATAGACATAGTATACCTGGACTTCCAGAATGCCTTCGACAAGGTACCTCACGAGCGTCTGCTAAGGAAACTGTGGAACCACGGGGTGGAAGGGGACATACACAGATGGATCAGAAACTGGCTGGCGGACAGGAAACAGAGGGTAGGAGTAAAGGGACACTATTCTGACTGGAAAGGGGTCACGAGTGGAGTCCCACAAGGGTCAGTGCTGGGACCACTGCTATTCAATATATTTATTAATGACTTGGAAATAGGGACAAAGTGCGAAGTTATAAAATTTGCGGATGACACAAAACTCTCCAGTAGGGTTAGATCTGTAGAGGAATGTAAAGAACTTCAAAGGGACCTGAACAAACTAAGTGAGTGGGCAAATAAATGGCAGATGAGCTTCAATGTAGAGAAATGCAAAGTCATGCATATAGGGAAAGGAAACCCGATGTACAAATACACGATGGGGGGATGATAATGAGGGTAGGCAACCTAGAAAAGGACTTGGGGGTTTTGGTGGATATAACAATGAAACCGGCGGCACAATGCGGAGCAGCCTCGAAAAAGGTGAACAGAATGTTGGGAATTATCAAAAAAGGTATCACTACCAGAACCAAGGAAGTTATCCTCCCGCTGTATAGGGCTATGGTGCGACTCCCATCTGGAGTACTGAGTTCAGTACTGGTCGCCGTACCTTAAGAAGGATATGGCGATACTCGAGAGGGTCCATAGAAGAGCAACAAAAATGATAAAGGGCATGGAAAACCTTTCATATGCTGAGAGGCTGGAGAAGCTGGGGCTCTTTTCCCTGGAAAAGCAGAGACTTAGAGGGGATATGATAGAAACTTATAAGATCATGAAGGATATAGAGAAGGTAAAGAGGGACAGATTCTTCAGACTGGTGGGGGCAACAAAAACTAGAGGGCACTCAAAAAAATTTAAGGGAGATAGGTTCAGAACAAATGCTAGGAAGTTCTTCTTCACTCAGAGGGTGGTGGACACCTGGAATGCGCTTCCAGAGGAGGTGGTAGAGCAGAGTACGTTATTGGGTTTCAAAAAGGGATTGGATGAGTTCCTGAAGGAAAGGGGGATTGAAGGGTACAATTGGAGGGATACTATACAGGACAATGTTAAGTAAAAGATCACTTACAGGTCATTGACCTGAGGGGCCGCCGCGTGAGCGGACTGCTGGGCATGATGGACCTATGGTCTGAATCGGCAGAGGCAATGCTTATGTGCTTATGTGCTTATTTGCAAATTCTGTAACCAGCACCTATTTTGGAGGCGCCCAACTAGATAGGCACCTATCTACATTGATCAACAAGCGCAATTAAGCTTTTTAATCAGCAATAATTTAAACTTAGGCACCTATCAAGAAAGAGTGATTCTACAACAAGGAGCCTCTAAATATTTAGGTGGGGAGTTAATAGCCTTAATTGGCACGTTACAACTCAAAATTGAAATTAATTCAACTTAATTGAAAGTTAGGCGCCTAACACAAAAAAATGTGATTCTGTAAAATATAGGCACCGTCTCCAAAGCACCTATCTATCTGCATGGTTAGGGGGCGCATCATGGGCATGTTTTTGAGTTAGGTGCCTGTTTTTGAACTAGGTGCACCATTTAGGCCAAGAAAACCCTGATGTAAATATGGTGCACCTAAAGTTAAGATACTCAGAGATACCTAATGCCACTTAGGTGGCGCTTAGCATGACTCTATACAATGTGCCCAGCTTTTATAGAATCGCATTTACTGCTGCACTAGTCGGTGATGTTTTTTAGGCAACCTGTATAGAATCAGGGCCTTAGTGTATGCTAAGCGTTAGTAACATTTTTGAGATCCTTCTCTGTATCTAGTAACTGGAGCTTAAACAAAACATGCTAAACAATATGTGGTTACACTCTAGATCAGACAATGATTTAATAAGATAAACAGAAATTTTTCTATCTACTTCATGAAAACTAGAATTCTCCAGCTTAATATTAAGAAACACTTATCCATAAGTACCCTATCCACAAATTTTCAGTGACACTATCTGACTACAGCACTATCTGTATAGGGTTAGGGAGTTGCAAGGGTGAGGCATAGATGTTCTACTCCAATCTAATCCAGGGTTTTTATATTCCACTAAATCCACTATTAGTTTGAAGTGGATTACAAATTCAAGTAACCAATCCAAGAATTCCAGAGATTGCAAGTCTAAATTATCAATACTTTAAATACGGAGAAGCTCACAAAATCAGGTTCCAGAACTCCATATGTTCTTTCAAAGAAGCATTGTTTGGAAAAAAAAAAAAAAGAGGTAATTCTTCTGATTAGGTATTATTTAATGAAGTTCATTCCAAAGCGTGGCTGCCTGATAAGAAAAATAAATAATAATAGCTTTCTTAAGATATAGGTTTCTAATAGATGGAAAATGTTATACCAGTTATTCATGAGATCTTAATGATATACCCCCTCTTTTACAAAGGTGCGCTAAGGTTTTTAGCACACGCTATACACAAATGCTAACGCACGCATGTTATCCTATGGATGCATTAGCAGTTAGAGCATGCGTTGATTTAGCACGTGTTAAATCCTTGCTAAAACGCTAACGCGCCTTTGTAAAAGAGAGCCTTAGTCACTACTCGAAATGAAATCAAACATGACTTATATGATGGAATTAAAACATAAATCTTAAAAAGTACATAAGCCTAACTGGATAGCCTACAATATTCAACCACTGCCCATATAGCTGCCTTAAATTATGCCACATGCTATCCGGTGTTGCTCATGCTTTTTTAGTTTATCCATCAGTGAAGGGCTGTAAGTTCAAAAGATTTCATGAACGCATGCTTTCATATCAGGCTGCTAGTTGGGATAAAGAATTCAAACAATTCTCTCTTATGTCTTTCTCATATCTGGAATTTAGAAAGCGTTTGAAGATTTACTTATTCTCTAGATTTTTGGGTAATTAAATTCTGTAATCCATATATATCTGTAAGGTCTAGAAGTTGATTTTTATGTTACATTATGGTCTGTAAGGGGTCAATATTTAGCCATCAGCCTTGAGCATTTTGCTCACTCCTAATGGCATTATTCCCAGATATTCAAAGCTGGGACCTGTGCAGGCTTTGGCTTCAAATAACCAATTATTATTGCGCCAGTTAACATATAGCTGCTTAAGTCAATATTCATCACTTAAACGGCCACAGGTTACCGCAAAAAAATAGGTCAGACTTTTCTGCAGTCCCTTTTGTGCGGTAAACCTGACTGCTTAAGGGCAGCATATCAGAACTTAAGCAGCCAAGTGCTGCCTCCACCATAGCTGGCTTTGTATTGGGTGCTAACCATAATATTCAGTGGTACTTAGCCGTTAAATATTAGCAACTAGCCCCAACCAAGCAATTAACCAGCCAGCAACTGGCTAAATCATCTTAAATAAACTTATATACAGTTTACAGTAAAGGGAATGGGACTTGATATACCGCTTTTTCTGTGTGGTTACAATTAAAACAGTTTGCATATGTATTTTAGTCAGGTACTTATTAAGTGACTTGCCCACAATATATGTAATATATTTAAATGTTTTAAAGGATTATTGCCTGTTCAAGTTTTAAATTATTTCTAAACAGCTCTCTTGTAGTTTCCATGTCCTAGCTTTGAGGGCATCCATGTTGCAACATATGTTGCATAGATATTTCACAGCTGATGGGTCTAAAGAGCATTTGTCAGATCATTTATAATATCATGCCCTTATGATTTAATAGTGTGCATTACCAACCTGAATGCTCCTGAACTCTAAGACTATGTTTTATTAAAATTTGTTGTACCGCGCTTTACATATACAGACAGCGCACAAAGAACTACAAAAGCTGCCCGGCTGAAGGTGAAATCTGCATTTTTGTGCATTATAGAATTGCTGTTTCCCATAAGCCCTTTGGAAATAGCTCACATGCACATAGGATCATTTGCTCTGAACAGCTGAAGAAAGGAAGAAAGATAAGAGGTGCCATTGTTATTCTGCTCTCTGTATCCTGTGAAATTGGCATCAACAACTACAGAAGTAACTGCTTACATTAAAGCCTCCTGGGACCTGAGGAAATAAGGTCCTGTCAGAGGGACAAGGATGAGGTAAAACAAATGCAGAATGGGTTTCCTGTGCATTGTACAGGAAGCAATGTGAGTCCTGCACCTGAAAATATCACACTCTTAGTAGGGGTCACCCACCATATGCTTCCGACATTGCTGGTGGTGCTGGGAAGCTTTATTTTATCAGCTGCTGTGTTCATTTCTGGTAGGTTTAGAAAAAAAAGATTTTTTTTAGGACACTTGCATCTGTCTATTAGACAGATTGAGAAGGGCAAGAGTTCATGTGGTGTCATCTAGGGTAATGCTCTGGGTCTGACTGCTCAATGGACCACACTCAGCTGCCAGACTGCACACAATGCTTGAGTATCTCATTCCAAGTTTCCAAGTTTATTATGTTTTGATATACCATCCGTCATAAAATATCTAGACAGTTTACAGTCAATAAAATACATTTAAAAACAAATATTAAAAAGGTAGAATACTGCGTCCAACATTGGTCTCCCTACCTAAAGAAGGATATAAAACTGCTGGAGAGGGTGCAGAGACGAGCAACAAAACTGGTGAAGGGTATGGAGAGACTGGAATATGAGGATAGACTTATAACACTAGGATTGTTCTCCCTTGAGAAAAGGAGAATGCGTGGGGATATGATCGAGACCTTCAAAATACTGAAAGGAATCGACAAAATAGAGCAGAGAAGATTATTTACACTGTCCAATTTGACACGGACTAGAGGACATGTAATGAAGCTAAGGGGGGACAGGTTCAGGACTAATGTCAGGAAGTTCTGCTTCACTCAGAGAGTGGTTGACACCTGGAATGCCCTCCCAGAGGAGATTATTGCGGAATCGACCGTCCTAGGCTTCAAGAGCAAACTAGATGCATATCTCCTTAAGAGAGGCATATAAAGATATGGTGGACTATAAATTACTATGGAGCCAGTTAATAAATTAACTAATATAATAAAGGTACAATCGTATTCTGTAAAGAACAATCTCAACTCAATGTACGTTGTAGATAGTTAAAGCAGGGGTTCATTCACTCAAAACATCACAAAAACAGGACAGATAACAAAATTATAAATAAACGGAGAAAAATAAACCTCAATTGTGGGTCGCCAGGACTACACAAGTACCTAAGCTCACCACCTCATCACGGGTTTATAAAAAAAAAAACTCCGTACAGTTATAAATAACTTTCATGCTTCAGCATCACTTTAGAAGAATAGTTTTCAGAAAATTCTCAAAGGATTTGAAATATACCGTCCTGTAATTTTCTATAAGTAAGTGAGACAGCCCCAAACTAACTAAATGTATGGCAATCAGCTCCAGCTGTAGATAAATTCTAAACAACGTCTAGTAGCGTGGCTAAACACTTATGCATCTTAGCGTGTATAAGAGAGTCAAACACTCATCTGAAGAAACAACTTCGTCCCGATAGATAAGATCTTCTATTTCGCCTGCAAGCAGGCTACTTCAGGGGAATCGTTAACAAAGTAGTCTCCACGCTATCAGCTGTATGACGGGCGGCCAGGCTCTCTCAAAATGGTCCTCGGACTATAAATTACGCCAGGTGTACACCTGGCAGGGCCTCCGCGTGTGCGGATCGCCGGACTTGATGGACCGAAGGTCTGATCCGGAGATGGCAGTTCTTATGTTCTTATGTTCTTAGATAATAATAATAATAAAAAGTCCATCACATAATTCAGTGAGGGGGAGGTAACACGACATAAGACTGACAGCATAGGGAATGAAGGTACAAGAGGTGATAAAAATACATCAAAAATTTTTTTTTAAAAAACCTATAAATGGGGAGAAAAAGAGTGGGTAGAACATTAGGACTAGTTTGCCTCTAATAAAGCATTTGGAGATGGGAACCTGAAGTGAAAATTATTTCAGGGAAGGCAGATGGAATCCTGGGTTAGGTATTGTAGGCATCCTTGAATATGAAAGTTTAAAGTTTAGTCTTGAATAGAGGGAGAGAGGACTCTTACTTTATATGTAGGGGAAGCGTTCCAAAGTGAGGGCGCCATGACTGGAAAATGAATTTATTTCAATTTTTTGAGACAGTGAACAAATTGATAGTGGAGATCTGGTGGATATTATATACTTGGACTTCCAGAAAGCGTTCGACAAGGTTCCACATGTAAGACTTCTCAGGAAATTACAATGCCATGGAATAGAGGGAGATATACTAAGATGGATAGGCAAATGGCTGGAGAACAGAAAGCAGAGAGTGGGCATAAATGGGAAGTTCTCAGACTGGGAGAAAGTATCTAGCGGTGTACCCCAGGGCTCAGTACTTGGGCCCATATTATTTAATATTTTCATCAATGATCTAGAAGAGGAAACATCCAGTGAAATCATCAAGTTTGCAGATGACACAAAGCTATGCTGAGCAATCAGATCGCAGAAGGATAGCGAGGAACTCCAGAGCGACTTGAGTCGATTGGAGAAATGGGCAGAGAAATGGCAGATGAAGTTTAATGTGGAAAAATGCAAAGTGATGCATTTAGGCAGAAAGAATAAGGAACACAAGTATAGAATGTCAGGCGCAACTCTGGAAAAGACCGAACAAGAAAGGGACCAGGGCGTACTGATAGAAAGGACCCTGAAACCGTCGGCGCAATGTGCAGCGGCGGCAAAAAAAGCAAATAGAATGCTAGGCATGATAAAGAAGGGAATCACAAGTAAATCAGAGAAAGTTATAATGCCGTTTTATAGAGCGATGGTCAGACCACACTTGGAATACTGCGTCTCGCACTGGTCTCCAAACCTAAAAAAAGGATATAAAACTGCTGGAGAGGATGCAGAGACGAGCAACGAAGCTAGTGAAAGGTATGGAGAATCTGGATTACGAGGAATGACTTAGGAGATGGGGCTGTTCTCCCTTGGGAAGAGGAGACTGCGAGGGGATCTGATCGAGACTTTCAAAATACTGAAAGGAATTGATAAAATAGAAACATAGAAACATAGAAAAATGACGGCAGAAAAGGGCCACAGCCCATCAAGTCTGCCACTCTAATGACCCCCCCCCCTGACTTTACCCCCTAGAGATCCTATATGCGTATCCCATTTACTTTTAAAATCTGGCACACTACTGGCCTCAATTACCTGCAGTGGAAGTTCATTCCAATGATCAACCACCCTTTCGGTGAAGAAATACTTCCTGGTGTTGCCATGAAATTTCCCGCCCCTGATTTTCAGCGGATGCCCTCTCGTGACCAAGGGTCCTTTAAGAAAGAAGATATCATCTTCCACCTCGATACGGCCCGTGATATATTTAAACGTCTCAATCATGTCTTCTCTCCCTCTATGTTCTTCGAGTGAGTATAGCTGCAATTTATTCAGCTTTTCCTCATACGGGAGATCCTTGAGCCCCGAGACCATCCTGGTGGCCATTCATTGAACCGACTCAACTCTTCGCACATCTTTTTGGTAATGTGGCCTCCAGAATTGTACACAATATTCCAGATGAGGTCTCACCATGGAGCTGTACAACGGCATTATGACTTCGGGCTTCCAGCTGACAAAACTTCTGCGGATACAACCCATCATTTGTCTAGCCTTGGATGAAGCCTTCTCCACTTGATTGGCAGTTTTCATGTCTTCACTAATGATCACTCCTAAATCACGCTCTGCTTTAGTCCTCGCTAAGGTCTCACCATTTAGTGTGTAAGTTCTGCACGGATTTCTGCTGCCAAGGTGCATGACCTTACATTTTTTTGCACTGAAGCTTAGCTGCCAAGTCGAGGACCAGTGTTCCTATAGAAGTAGATCCTGAGCCATACTGTCGGGCAAAGTGCTTTTACTTACTATGTTGCATAGTTTGGCGTCATCGGCGAATAATGTTATTTTGTCTTTAAGCCCTTGAGTCAGGTCTCCTATGAACATGTTGAAAAGGATCGGGCCCAAGACCAAGCCCTGCGGCACTCCACTGGCTACCTCCGATGTTTTGGAGAGGGTACCTTTTACCACCACCCTCTGAAGTCTACCGCTTAACCAATCCTTGACCCATGCAGTTAATGTTTCTCCTAATCCTATCGACTTCAACTTGTTTAATAACCTGCGGTTTGGGACGCTATCAAAAGCTTTACTGAAGTCCAAGTACACGGCGTCCAGGGACTCCCCCACATCCAGCTTTCTTGTTACCCAGTCAAAGAAGCTAATTAAATTGGATTGGCAGGATCTTCCCTTGGTAAATCCATGTTGGTGGGGATCCTGTAGACTCTCCTCATCCAGGATCGTATCTAATTTATGTTTAATTAGTGTTTCCATGAGTTTACTCACTATGGATGTGAGACTCACCGGTCTGTAATTTGCAGCCTCTGTCCTGCAGCCCTTTTTATGGAATGGAATGACGTTAACTGTTTTCCAGTCCTAGGGGACTCTTCCCGTACTCAGGGAAAGATTGACGAGCACGCGAGGACATCATACAACTCCCTAAGCACCCTGGGGTGTAGATTGTCCGGTTCCATATCTTTGTTCACTTTGAGTCTTGATAGTTCGCAGTAGACGCTGCTGGATGTAAACTCGAAGTTCCGAAACGGGTCTTCCGAGCTTTGCCTTGCCTGCAACTGTGGAAGCTAAACATGTTTATCGTATATCTTCCTCTACCTTTTTTATTCTACTTATATCACTGTTTAAGACTTGCTCTCATTCCTTTCCTTTCTCTTCTAGAGTCTGCTCTGTGTTGTCGCGCCCTCCTTTTGGAATGTAATGCCATCGAGCCTTCGTTCTGAAAATTCCTTAAACAAGTTTAAAACACTCCTTAAGACATTCCTCTTTAAAGACGCCTATCAAAATTTCAATTGAGTCCCCAAATAAAAATGGGAAAATAAAAACGCTTCTAGGAAGCGATACCCTATTTTTTCCTCTTGTTTTATCTTCACCTCCTCCCCTCATTTTATTTTCATTTATACAATGTAATTTAAAAACTTTCCCTTCCCTTTTCTTCCCTTTTGTCTCATACCCTTCGTAATCAAGTCTTTGTTTCGACCTTATTCCCCCTATTTTCATTTAGATTTTTTATTTTCTCTCTTTTTATATATAACTTTTTTATAATTTTTTATTATTGTAAACCGACCAGATACTTGTGATGGTCGATATATCAAAATATTAATAAACTTGAAACTTGAAAGCAGTGCATGCACATAGATCTCATGCATATTCATTGGGGAATCCTGAAAACCTGACTGGATTGCGGCCCTCAAGGAGGGACTCTGAGACCCCTGGTTTAGGGTTTGCTCACAATCATCTCTATTACCTTCTAGGGCCTGCTCTCATCCTTCTTCATCTTCACCTGAGGTTTGCTCCCAATCCTCTTCATTACCCCTAACTCATCAATCTTCTACCCCCCTGATCTTTCTACTCTTATGGACCTCCCCATTCCCTCGCTTTGGGACACTGTCCACATGCTCACTCCCACAAATATCGTACTCCTAGGCCCAAATGTGTTTCAACTATCCCTTTAAATGCCTTTCAACTATCCCTTTAGTTGCCTTTAAACCTCTAAGTACAAGCTCATCTGTATTGCAACCATCTCCAAAACTAGGCCTTCTCAACATTTGCTCTATCTGAAATAAACATCACCTTCTTCATGACCTTATTCTTCACCATAGCCTACATATTCTTTGCCTCATTGAAATATGGCTAATGAAAGGTCAAGACGCTTATCTCTCCCAATCTTGTCCTAACGGTTACACATTTCAAATGCACCCTTGTGCAAATAAGAAAGGAGGAGGCCTAGCAATCATCTACCTTTCCTCCATTCCTCTCAAATTTGACGTACCATCTACATCTACCTATGCTAACCTTGAAACACTTACATTTACCCTTCAAACCTCTACTCCTCTTTACTTTCTTCTTCTCTACTGCCCTCCTCCAATAACTAAAGAATCATTGACTATTCTCCAAACAACTATCCTGGACTTCTGCAGTACCCATGTTAATCCAGTTTTTCTAGGAGACTAACATTCACTTTGATGAACCTCAGAACTCTCATACATCTGAACTGCTAACTTTCATAACTGACATTGATCTTACCCAGCTTATTAGGAATTCCACCCATAAAACTGGTCATACCATTGACTTAATCCTTGTTCCCTCTTCTTTAATGTTGTCATTCACAAACATACTCTTTTTTGCCCTACCCTTTACTGATCATACATACCCTGATTTCACTAAACCTCCAAAAGCAACCCCAAAACATTCCAGAGACCTCAGCAAAATCACCCCCTCAGCTATAAGTAAATCTTTCGACATCTAACACGACTTCTCTAAACTCTTACTTGAGGAACAATGTACCACCTGGAATTCTGCCACTTGGACACTCATCGACATCTTGGCCTCCATTAAACAACAACAGGTCAGTGCTAGATCAAAAAGGAAGCCTTGGTTTACTCAGGAATTAACATCTACTACCAATCTAGATAAATTCAAAGAACATTCAATATTGTATAAATCAAAAATAAATCAGGCAAAAATGAAATATTACTCAAGCCAAATTGAGAAAGCTAAAAACTCTTCTGCACTTTATTCCATATTAAAATCTGTAACTTCTATAACCAAAAGGCAAAGTCAGACAAACAGTAACCTGCCTACTGCCCAGGAACTTGCAAATTATTTCATAGATGAAGCTAATAACATTAGGAAAAATCTTACTTTAAATCAACAATCAATTCCAGATCAAGAGCAAACTGACCTAATGTCACTATCCTCAAAATGCTCACAATTCAACTTACCTAGATTTAGGGAGATTAAATCCCTCATTAAAACCATTAATTTTAAGGGTTCCCAAGATGAAATAATCTCTCTCTTCATCCTTAAACAATATTTCACAATCTTTGGTCCATTCATCCTTGCCCTAATTAATGAAAGTCTTCAGCAAAGCACCATGCCCGCAGCCTGAAAGGAAACCATTATTCATCCCATTATCAAGGATCATAAGATCAGTCCTGAGGTCATATCAAATTACAGACCAATCGCAAATATCCCCTTCCTAGCAAAATTGACCGAGAAGATGATATTCGATCAAATATCCGAGTTCATAGAAAATCCTCCCCCCCCAATATTTTACATCCAAATCAAACAGGCATCAAACAGCATCATTCTATGAAACACTCCTTAATTGGCATGTCTACCTCCATACTTTTTTACCTGGATCATCACAAATCTGTTCTCCTAAAATCTATTGATCTCTCATCTGCTTTTGACACAATTGATCATAACCTCCTTTTAGAAAGACTACAGACTATTGGCATCAGGGATCAGGTCCTCTCTTGGTTTAGATCCTATTTCTCTAATCGATCCTTGAATGTGTCTTTCAACAATAGTACCTCAGAACATTTCTCAGCAACATACGGTATTCCCCAAGGGTCCATTCTCTCACCTCATTTATTTAATATTTTTCCTGCACCCCTGATGACTCTCTGTCAATCCATTGGCTTTAACGTATTCGCTTACGCAGATGATATTCAGCTCTTGTACCTGTTAGACTCCAATAACCCTCTTGAAACAATAACAAGCAATAAGAAACTTGAACAGATTCACCAATGGCTTGACGCTAATAGATTAGCTCTCAATGTTAATAAATCAAATGGAAAGATGGTCCTAAGCTCAAGTTCCCAATTACTATTAAGGGTTCCACCCTGCAGTCGATCAGTAACATTAAGATCCTAGGGGTTATTTTTGATTACAAACTAACTTATCATGAACATATTAGTAGTATTGTTAAATCAACCTTCTTTAGACTATGCCAAATTCATTCAGTTTCGAAATTCTTATGCCCTAAGTCACTTAACATACTAATTCATTCTCTGGTGATTTCAAAAATTGACTACTACAATGCTCTATTTAAAGGAATTGCCCAAAAAGAAATCAGACATTTACAGATCATTCAAAATGCTTCAATTAAAGTCATAATGAAAGCTAAGAAATATGACCATGTGACACCTCTCCTTAAGAAAGCGCATTGGCTCCCAGTTGCTCACCGCATAACATATAAATTAAGTCTGCTGACTCTCAAATCTCTTCTTTATAAATATCCCACCTTCAATCATAGATTATTGATTCCCCATACTTCTATTTGATTCCCCATACTTCTATAAGATTACTCAGGTCTAATGATCAACATCTATTAATAGTTCCCTCACTCAAAAATATTAATACACGGTGGCAATTCAACTTTTCTACCACAACCCCCAAAATATGGAATTCCCTTCCTATTTATATACGGGAAGAACGCAATTTAGACAGATTCAAAAGCAAATTAAAATACTTTCTTTTTAAAGATGCATTTGACATCTAGAAAGCTAGATTAGGAGCCTCAATTGAATCCTATTTCCTAACTTTTTTGAAGCCCACTGCTCTCCCCCCTCCTATTGTTTTTTCCCTTACTCATCTTATTTACTATCAATAACTTGTATTTCTTTCCCCATTTTTTCCTTCTGTATTATATGTTCTGTCAGGTTAGTCGTATTTAATTGGTTTGTTTTCCCCAGAAATTTGTAATTTTACTGTTTTGTACATCGCTTAGAATTTTGAATAAGCAATTAATCAAATCTATAATAAACTTGAAATTTGAAACTTCTACACAAACAACTTCGTTCGCTTGAACATTGTTAGAGATGTCATCGACTTCCCTCTGATTACAGTGTCTACTGTATAAAAGCTATGGAATAAAAACTCATTCTACAAAAGGCAAAAAAAGGTTATTATTCCAATCAAATCTCTACAGCTCGCTGTTCATCGAAGCTCTATTCTATCATTTGCACCCTAACTACCCACCCCACTTCCAACACCTCCAGCCTGATCAAACCCTCTTTGCAAGATCTTGCACTTTTCTTTGACCTCAAAGTCTCCTAGGTCCGCCAAACTCTTGCTCAATCTTGTAGTCCATGCCCATCTGCCCCCTCTGATGAACGCACCTCCTTATCATTCAGTTCTCTATCAGCTTTTACAATCCCCACTACAGAAGACATTTTCCAGACTATCCAATCTATGAACACCTCAGCCAACCCATCTGATTCTATCACCCCCCTCACTCTCAAAAAAATTTCCAAATCTTTGGACCATTTATCCACACAATGATCAGCACCAGTCTCATTATTGGCTCTATCCCCAAATCTTGGAAACTTGCTACTGTATTTCCTAAACTAAAATCATCAAACTCACCAGAAGATCAATGCTCAAATTATTGACCAATAGCCAACCTCCCATTCGTATCCAAAATCACTGAAAAAATTATCTTCAGACTTCCACCTTCCTTGAAAAAACAAATGCCTTGAATCAAACGGGATTCCACGAACACTAGTCCACTGAATTCTCTTTAATCGGACTTACCACTTCTATCTGCTATTACATTGACCATAGGAAACCAGTCTTACTAATGTCCTTAGATCTTACAGCTGCATTTGACACAGTTGACTATAATCTTCTCCTAAACAGATTCCAATCATTATGTATCACAGTTTCAGCTCTACATTGATTTTCTTCCTTCTCCCATGACCGCGAATTCAAAGTATGTTTCAATAACTCCACTTCCTCTAATATCTCCCAGCAACTTGGTATCCCTCAAGGCTCCATATTATCTCCACTTTTATTCAATGTTTTCCTATCTTCCCTACTAACACTAGCTCAATCCATCGGATTCACCTGCTTTGCCTATGCTGACGATATTCAATTACTTCATCCCCTGAACCCAAACAATAATACAGACATCTCAGAAATCAACCTCAAACTGACCAAAATTAATTCATGGTTTCAGCAAAATATGCTATCACTTAATGTCAATAAATCTCAGTATGTATTGTTTCCTGTCACCGATACCGATCGTCTAGCAGAACCTGTTAAAATAGACTCCATCCCAGTTCAGGTAGACACCAAGGTGAAAATACTTGGAATTATTCTAGATCAAAACCTCTCTTTTCACCAGCATATCAGTTCAGTAGTTATCAAATTCTTCCACAAATTAAAACTTATTCGATCTTTCTCATCTCTACTTGATCCTCCCTCTCTAAACATTCTCATTCACTCCCTTGTCATCTCAAACATCAACTACTGCAATTCCCTTTATCAGGGTATAAACCAAAAAGAGATACATAGACTTCAAATCCTACAAAATATGGCTATCAAACTCATCTACCATACAAAGCAATTTGATTGCGTCACCCCACTTTTACCTAATGCCCACTGGCTCCCAATCCCCCATCGCATTACATTCAAAACTCTGTTACTTACCTATAAAATCAAATATCACCATATTCCTGCTTTTATAGACAATATCTAATTCCTTATGCCTCCTCATGTACACTCCGCTCAAATTATCAAGATCTTCTTGTTGTTCCCTCCATCTGAGAAATTTGCTATGACACCGCTAGAAATTCCATAAGAACATAGAACATAAGAATTGCCAACTCCCGGATCAGACCTTAGGTCCATCAAGTCCGGCGATCCGCACGCGCGAAGGCCCCGCCAAGTGTACCATGGCATAGATTTAGTCCCCATATCACTCTATGCCACTCATATGGAGATGTGCATCTAGTTTACCCTTAAATCCTAGAATGGTGGATTCCACAATAACCTCCTCTGGGAGAGCATTCCAGGTGTCCACCACTCGCTGCGTGAAACAGAATTTCCTGATATTTGTCCTGAACTTGTCTCCCCTCAGCTTTAGTCCATGCCTTCTTGTCCGTGTCACATTGGACATTGTAAATAACTGTTTTTCCTGGGAAACGAAAATGCCTGTATCTTGGTGTGGTATACAGACCTCCAAGACACCAGGAAGACAAGGATATAGAATTAATCGAAGATATAGAGAACGTCACTTTGCGTGGGGACACAGTACTGTTAGGGGACTTCAATATGCCAAATGCAGATTGGAACACACTTTCCGCGACAACCAGCAGCAGCAGAAGGCTATTAGCCTCCATAAAGGGAGCACGACTCAAACAAATGGTATTGGAGCCCACTAGGGACCAGGCGATACTAGACCTGGTACTCACCAACGGAGAAAGCATTTCGAAGGTTTCGGTAGGTGATACACTAGCCTCCAGCGACCACAACATGGTATGGTTCAACCTCAGGAAAGGTTTCACTAGATCAAACACAACAACCAAGGTCCTCAACTTTCAGGGCACTGACTTCAAACGCATGGGAGATTTCATCCCTCGGGCGCTGCAAGACCAAGCTGTAACCGATAATGTAGAGGCTATGTGGTCAACCCTGAAATCTACCCTACACGTTGCAACAAACCGCTATATAAAAACAGTAAGCAAAAGACGGAGAAACAATAGACCCCAGTGGTTCACTGCAGAAATCTCGGACCTCGTTAAAGAAAAGAAAAAAGCATTTATTTCCTACAAATAATCAGGAAAAGGGGAGGCAAAAGAAGACTATCTGGCCAGGTCTAAAGTGGTCAAAACGGCAGTCAGAGAGGCCAAACTTCGAATAGAAGAGAATCTAGCAAAGAACATCAAGAAGGGGGATAAATCCTTCTTCAGGTATATTAGTGACAGAAAAAGAAACACAGGTGAGATAGTATGCCTTAGGAATCCAGATGGGAATTATGTAGAATCGGATTCCGATAAAGCCGAACTACTAAATGAATACTTCTACTCAATCTTTACAATGAATACTTCTACTCAATCTTTTGAACTGGGGTTGATTATTTAGTGCACAAAGAAGACGCACAAAGGAGCACAATAAGGAGCAGGCTCTTTGAGCGTGCACTGCAGAAGGCAAGGAATTTATGGGTTGTCCTAATGTTTCCGGTGGGAGGGGTCATTTGCGATCTTCAAGGAAGTTGCTTAGATGACCTGGTGAGAGGCCAGTGAAGACAAGAGAGATACAAGGATGAGGGAGACAACAAAAATAGCAGATAAGGTAATAATTAAAGAAACAGAAAGAAATAGTAATGAAAAGAAAAAAAGCATTAGGGGTGGGCATTGAACAGATCATGCGGTTGGACCATGCTCCTGTTTGACTGCAGCTGGTTGGGGCTGCAGGTGGCACTGGTAGGAAATATTGGCATTTCAATGATAGCCTCATGGATGATCCAGATGTGGCAGATCAGATAGAGGCCTGGATCAAGGACTACTTGGATGCCAATATTGAGTGTGGTGCCTCACAGGAGGCTATATGGAAAGGATTGAAGGCAACCCTGAGGGGTCGATTGATTGCATTGGCTTCCTCCAAGAAGAAACGGAGGAGGGAAGAAGTTAGTGCCCTATTGGCTCAGATTGGGAGGCTGGAGAGGATGCACAAACATCAGCCTTGGAATAGGGAGATGGGTAAACAACTTCAGAAGGCTTGAAGCGACTTGCAGGCTTTTGAGCTGGAGTGCTTGCACTTCAACTTGCAATTGTTGCAGCAGAAATATTATGAGTTTTCTAATAAAGCCAGCCGCCTTGTAGCCTATCGGTCGAAAGTGCGGCAAACGAAGAATCATATTTGAACAATCAGGCCGGCCTCGGGGATACTTTTATGACAGGAGGATGATATTCGGTCCCGATTTGTAGAATACTATAAAACCCTTTATACTCTGGAGGTGGAGGGCATGCCACTTGCTCGGGAACAATACTTGGATTCCACTTCACTGTCTAGGATCATGGAGGGGGATGTGGGGAGGTTGGATAGGCCGATCACGGTGTTGGAGGCCAGGAATGCCTTACATATGATGCATGTGGGGAAGTCCCTGGGGTTGGACAGATTTACCATTAAGTAAATGATATCAGGAGTTGTTGCCACCCCTGTTGCATTTTCTTAATTCTCTGGAAGGGGGCAGCCAGCTGCCCTTTTTCATGCGATTGGCAGGGGTCACTATTTTAGCAAAGAAGGGGAAGGATCCAGTGCAGTGCGTGTCCTATCATCCGATCTCTTTATTGGGTGTGGATACTAAGATCTTTACGCAAGTATTGGCAGACCGCTTGATCAGTTGGATTCCGCGCTTGATCCATCCTGATCAGACAGGATTTGTGGCTGGCAGGCAGGTGGGGACAATGTTTGGAGGGTATATAACCTTTTGGAGCATGTCCACCAGGGTCACTAAGAAGAACTTTTTCTATCTATCAATGCCAAAAAGGCCTTTGATAGGGTTTCCTGGCCCTTCCTTTTTCAGGTTTTGGAATCGATCAGTTTGGGCTCCCGTATGCAGGAATGGATTTGCATTCTTTATACCAATCCGGTAGGCTGTGTTAAGGTTAATGGTGGTTACTCGGACACCTTCACTTTGTCTAGGGGTACGCAGAAAGGGTGTCCCTTCTCCCTTATTTTATTTGTGCTTGTTGTGGAACCTCTGGCGCAGAGAGTGTGTAGAAACCTGCATATTAAGGGTATTACTACATCCATTGAGAAGTATAAGTTGACCTTGTTTGTGGACAACATGCTCTTTAGAGTGAAGGGAGCCAAAGACCTCTTTGCAGACGGTATTGTCTGAATTGGAATTGTTTGGGGCTGTCTCTAGTTTCTGAGTTAATATGCAGAAGTCAGAATTGTTGAATGTGAACTTATCTGTAGAAACGGGTGGAGGGGGTGGGTCAGCGCTTCTCTTTCCGGTGGGTCAAGCATTCATTGCGGTACCTGGGAGGTATTTTTCAGGCCACCGGGAACAAATCTATATGAGCTTAATTATACTCCCTTATTTCGCCATCTTCGGATGGATCTGGAGATTTGGGGGGCAGTATTTTTCCTGGTTAGGACAGGTGGAGGTTGTCAAAATGATGATCATGTCTCGCCTTCTTTTTCTCTTTCAGACTCTCCCAGTGTGGGTTTCTCAGAAGGTATTGGATGTGGTGCAATGTAGTATTCTTAAGTTTATATGGGCTGGTTATCGCCCGCGGGTGGGACAATAGGTGTTTTATCTGAGTAAGCGGAGAATACATAAGAACATGAGAATAGCCTTACTGGGTCAGACCAATGGTCCATCAAGCCTAGTAGCCCGTTCTGATGATGGTCAATCCAGGTCACTAATACCTGGCCAAAACCCAAGGTGTAGCATATTCCATGCCACCAATACAGGGCAAGCAGTGGCTTCCCCTATGTCTTTCTCAATAACAGACTATGGTCTTTTCCTCCAGGAACTTGTCCAAACCAGTGGCGTACCCTGGGTGCAGCCTTAGGGGGGGTGCACAGCCGGCCCGGTCCCTATCGCGCTCCCACCCTCCCAGCGAGAGCAGCAAACCTCCCTCCAGTAGTGTCGGCTGCTTTGCGGCTTTCTCCTCCCTCTGCCGCATCACTGATGACATCATCAGTGACGCTTCACCGGCAGGAGAAAGCCGTGAAGCAGCCGATGCTACTGGAGGGAAGTTTGCTGCTCTCGCTGGGAGGGTCAGAAAGGTTCACTTGGGGGGGGAGAGATAGGAGGGTCAGCATGGGTTCGACTGGGAGGGGGGAGAAGCGGTCTGCCTCGGTGCTCCAAGGCCTGGCGCCATTACCTTCTTTGGGTAGCAGCAGGTTTTACAATTCGCTGCTGTTGCCGGCTTCAGGCCTTCCTCTCTGCCGGATCCTGCCTACTTCCTGTTTTCATGAAGACAGGACCCGACAGAGAGGAAGGCCTGAAGCCGGCAACAGCAGTGAATTGTGAATGCTGCTGCTGCCCGATGAAGTTCAGGACACCAGGCCTTGGGTGACAGAAGGAGGAACGGGAGCAGAGGGGGAGAGAATTGGGGAGAGTGTTGCTGTACCCGACTGGAGGGAATGAAAGGAGATGCCAGGGCTTGGAGGGAAGAAGAGACACCAGGGAAGGAAGGAGGAAGGAAGGAGGGAAGGAGGAAGGTATGCCAGATCATGGGAAAAGGAAGGAGGAAGGAAGGAGGAGATGTCAGAGCATGGAAGGGGAGGGAGAGATGAAAGAAAAGGAAAGGAGAGAGAAGCCGGGAATCAGGGAAGGGATGATGCCAGACCGTGAGGTGGGAAGGAAAGAAAGGAGAAGAGAGAGATGCCAGAGCATAGGGGAGGGGGTGGTGACAGAGAGAGAAAAACGGAGAAGTGACAGAGTTGAAATCAATCATGTACAAAGGAGAGAAGGGGCACGGGATAGATAGTTTATGGAAGGAGCATAGAAAGAGGGAAGATGCCATATGGAAGAGAGAGAGGGTGCACACTGGATAGAAAGAGAACAGAGGGCAGTGAATGGAAGGAGCGAGATAGAGGGTGAACAGTAGATGGAAGGGGTAGAGAGAGAGAAACAGACACTGAATGGAAGTGTGGGGGAGAGGAAGCACAGCTGCTGAATGGAAGTGTGAGGGAAAGGGGGAGCAGATGCTGGAAGGAAGTGGGGAGGAGAAAGAAAAAAAAGGGCACATGCAGGATTGAGGGAAGAGGATAGTTAGTTACTGGAAGGGGTGAGGGATAGAGGTGGCAAGCTATAGGTAGACACAGTGAAAGAGGGAAATTGAGGGCTGAATAGTAAAAAAGAATTAAGACAGTGGCAGAAAATAAATTGAGAAGGAAGATCAGGGAAGAACAGGAGGAAGGGAGCGAAGAGAGAGATGCCAGAGCAGGGGGGAAGGAGAGGAGACAGATACCAGATCAATGGAGGTGAAAGGGGAGGCATACAGTTTCTGGAAGGGGCATAGAAGGAGAGAAGATGCCATATAGGAGCAGAGACATGGCAGACAGTGGATGGAAGGAAGAGAGTAACAAGAAGATGAGGAAAACAGAAACCAGAGAAGACAAAGGTAGAACAAAAATTTTCTATTTATTTATTGCTTTAGGAGACATGTGTCACTGTTTCTGTGGTATTGCATTGTATGCAGAGTCCAGCTTCTTGCTGGTTCAATTTAACCTTTGTCTATGTATTTCTATTTTATCCCCCCTTTTTCAAAACTGTGGAGCGTTTTTTAGCCCAAGCCATGGTGGTAGCAGCTCTGATGCTCAGAATTCTATGAGTGTCAGAGCTGTTACCACCATGGCTAAAATCCATACTACAGTTTTGTAAAAGGGGGAGGGGTACATTTGTGATGACATTCCATACTAGGCGAAGGTGCTTTTTGTGTTCTGTGTGTTCGAAAGACATGGTTTTCTGTTAGAATTGACTGCAGGATTGATCTGTACTAGTCTGGCTTGCTTAGTTTTACAATATAGAAACATAGAAGATGACGGCAGAAAAGGGCTATAGCCCATCAAGTCTGCCCACTCTGCTTATCCACCCCCTGTCTATGCCCTAATGACCCAATTTCCTTATCTTGACCCTCATAGGGATCCCACATGGGTATCCCATTTATTCTTAAAGTCTGGCACGCTGTCTGCCTCGATCACCTGCACTGGAAGCTTGTTCCAATGATCAACCACTCTCTCTGTGAAGAAATACTTTCTGGGTGTATTGCTGTTGTACTTCTCACTGCAGTATGTAAGATGCTGCCTTTTCCTTGGTACTCATGTGTGACGTGTGGCTTGTTACTAAAAATCATGTTTTCCGTACAGATGGGGAAGGAGGGGTTGCCAAAAAATGATGTGCCCCGGGTGTCACACATGCTAGGTACGTCACTGGTCCAAACCTTTCTTAAAACCAGCTACACTAATGTGGTGAATTATTACCAGGCTGCTCAATTGCGAACCCTTCATGAGTGACAGACCCAGGCCCTGAAGTTGGGGTGGAGATTGAGCAGGCTTTGGAGGGGGGCATGCCATTATTGCATTTTCCATTGACACCAAGGTGGGTGGGAGTTAGTAGGGGTCTCTCCTCTGTGGGGACTTCTTTGAGGGTCTGGAGGGTAGTACGGAGAGTTCTGTTGCAGGGGAGATGTTATTCGTGGTTCATGCCCTTACGTTACAATTCTGAGTTTGTTAATGCGGGGTGAGGGGGTATTCACGAGATGGGAAGCTCAGGGATTAGTTTCTATGGGACAATTTTGTGAT
Organism: Geotrypetes seraphini; assembly: GCF_902459505.1. Taxonomy (NCBI): domain Eukaryota; kingdom Metazoa; phylum Chordata; class Amphibia; order Gymnophiona; family Dermophiidae; genus Geotrypetes; species Geotrypetes seraphini. The sequence goes on along the minus strand of NC_047088.1, from coordinate 141,171,280 downwards.
CTGGCCCTGATGAGGGTTCGACCCTATGGGGAACTTCAGACTCATTATGGGTTGCTTCCTAGAGATCTCTTCCCCTACTTGCAGGTGGTGCACTACATTCAAACTTCGGGTTTTCTGGGGGAGATGTTAGGGGGTAACACGGCTTTTGAGCTTCTATTGGGCCCGATCCTTCGGAAGAGGGCCTTGTCCACAATTTACAAATGCCTTAATACTGCTCCGCTGCCCTGTATGAAGGCCTGGGAGGAGAATTGGGGAGCTGGTATACCCCGAGAAGTTTGGGAAATGATTTGGTGGGAAATTTCCTCCTCTGGAATTGCTGCCTTGATTATTGAGAACAGTTTTAAGGTGCTTTTTCAGTGGTACTATACACCAATATTACTGGCTAGGATTAGTGGGTGGGGGGGGGCATGTGTTGGAGGGGTTGTGGGGTGGTGGGTACCTATTTACACATGTGGTGGTCCTGTGGCACAATGCAGGGCTTTTGGAATAGGGTCTTTGATAAAATCTCACAGATCTTGGGAAAGAGGGTGCCGGCTGATTGGCGCCATGCCTTGTTATTTTGGCATGAGCTAGATTTGGAAAGAGGGGAATCTACATTTTGTAAATTATCCATTATGGCCTCTAGATTGGTGTTGGCCTCCCAATGGAATCGGCCGGTATCCCCCTCCTGGCAAATGGTGGTACATAAGTTACAACAGTGGCAGCTTATGTATCGCCTCACGGATGTCAAAAGCATGGTAGATACCATGGGTACGCCCATATTTGGTGAAATTTTCGTCTGCACACTTAATCCTACATGCTTCCTAATGTATTGTGGAGGCTTGGATTTCTGGGTGTGGGGGAGCTACTGTGGGTTTTGTTTTTGGGGAGCTTCTTTTTGGATTGGTGGAATGGGATCTGGGATCTGTCAAGGGGTGGGGGGGGGGGCGGTGAACAGGTTTGGTTGTGTTACTGTGGGATTATGTTTCACCTGGTAGATTGTTCTGGTTTCGGCATGCTATTTTATTCTGATTTAGGGAAGACATATCCTATGTTTGCACATGTTGTGCCTGTTGATACTTTGTATTCTGCTTGGTGGCATTTGATTGTATCTGCAATTGTTCAATAAAAGATTTTAATTATATATATATATATTTTTTTTAATTTTTTTTTTAAAGTGTGAAAGAGTATTTTAAAGGTAATCCGGTGGGATATAGGCAGCCAGTGTGTTCATGCACAACAAATAAGAACAAGAAGATACTTCTTAGGGGGACCTTTTGACACAACATAGAGCTGCATATCTTTTCAATTTGGTCAGATTTTTAACCCCGTTGATATTAAAAAAATAGATATAATTCTTGTAAAACAACAGAAGCTATAGTATAATAGCCTCTAGATATTTAGTAGAAGCTGAGGAAAAGTGCTATAAAAATCACTGATCAGTTTGAAAGCTAAGGGAGAAAATAAGACAAACTTTAGCTTTCAGGGTTAAGAAGCCAACAGCATTGTTCCATAGAACCTACTAGATGAGATTACATGCTCCCTTGTGTATCTGTCCCTTTGTTGTCATTCCATTTGCTGTAGCATGTAATCTGATTGATTTAACTGATGGCAGCACAGCGTAGATGTGTCTGTTTATAGGTGTATGTGTGCACATCTGTGTATAGGCAGTGCTGAAACGTGATGGTGAGCACGAATGCTTGCTTACAAAAGGAAACTTCAGCTAGGCTGACAATGAAGTGCAGGACATGAAGTCCCAGTGGATTAAAGAGTCCACTACGCAGGGCACGTCACTAAAGAATAGAATTAATTCTTGAATTTCATATAACCAAAATAAACAATTGCTAATGTTTTGAAGGCTACACATTGTACATTAAACACAAGCTTTGGGGACTAGGGATGTAGGCAGTCCAGTGAAAACAAAGCACATGCTGCATTAACTCATTTCAAATCATCAGTTCAGCATTACATGAATATTGAGTTTTGAAAATTCATACCAGGAGATTTTGATGCAGAAGAAGGACATCTAAGAATTGAAGGAGAAGACAGCTTTGATCACTGTTCACATTAGTTTTTGAATCTTTTCAATCTAAAGACAAAGAGGGGCATTTTTGAGAGTGCGACTAAGTCCAACTTTGGACATTTCCCACAAGGCATCCAAAAGTTTGGGCAAGGAAACGTCCATTTTTTAAACCGCTAGATGCCCACATTTTTTTTTTTTTAAATCACCTATTTAGACGTCTTGGCCATCAGGATGTCCAACCTTAAGGTGCCTAACTTTCTTGGCCATTTTCAAACACAAAAGTGTCCAAGTTCAAAATGTCAAAATCCAGACTATTTGGACGTGGGAGAGGTCAGCATGGTCATGGACAAGCCACACAGACATGTCAACAGAGCAGTGGGGCACCTTAGAGGGCACTACTGTGAACTTTACAGAAAAAGTGTCTGGTATACATTTTACCATAGCCCCCTTATAATTTATGGTGATCCCTCCAAACCTCTCCTAAAACCTACTATACTCACATGTTTACCATCCCAATAGCACTTATGGCTGCAGGTGACACTTACTTATATATGGCAGTATAGTAGGGTTTTGGTGGGCTCACACTTTCCACCACAAATGTAGCAGTTAGAGTGGCTTATGAGCCTGGGTCCTCCTCTCTATGGTTCACTAGGCCACACACCAGGCTGCTTAAGACACCTGTGTGATGCTCTATTAGGATTTCCCATACCAGGTGCTGCTGTTCTAGAGACAGGTATGTACTGTTTCATACAGATGTTTGGGGGGTGGAAGGGGTCAGTAACAACTGAGGGAACTTGGGGGGGTCATTACTTAATCCCTCCAGTGGTCATTTGGCCAATTTGGCTACCTTTTTAACTCTTAGATGCTTTGAAAACAGGTTCGGACATCTAAGTTCTGTCCTGGGTGTCCTGGGAAATGTTAGATTATCATTTCAAGATGTTCAAGTGTTAGGCATGCCCAGAACCCACCCATAACACGCCTCTAACATGCCCTCTTGAAGTTTGGACACACAATGGCTAGGAAGCCTAGCATGACATCCAGAAAATCGGTTTAGAAAACCAGCAGTTGGATGTTTTGACAAGAAAAATATCCAAGTGCCAGTTTTTAGAAATGAACTCCCAAACGTGTAATAAATTCCATACTCTGATGATCTGGGAGTTTTGTGGGATTAGGGGTCACTGTAGGAAACAAAAGTCCTTTTTGAAGGTTTGGGATATATATATTCAAACTTTATCACCAAAAACCCGAAGCCACATTTTGAATGGCTTTACGAAACTACCTTGATCATGTAGGCACATCCGGTCGTAATAAGTGCTAGATTTCATTGGGGGGCCTAGGGGTTTTTGGTTTATCTGTCCAGTACTAGCCTTAGTTCTTCAATATTTTCTATTATTTTCTGATTCTATATGCTGGAAGTGAAAACGGGAAACTGCCAGGGTTAACGGTCAGTTTAGAAGAGTTATGCAGGCAGATTGATAGGCTCAAGAGCGATAAATCCCTGGGACTGGATGGCATCCATCCAAGGGTCATCAAGGAACTGAAAGGGACCATAGCTGAACTGCTTCAACTAAGAGCCAATCTGTCGATCAAAATGGGAGAGATTCCGGAGGACTGGAAGGTGACAAATGTTACGCCGATCTTCAAAAAAGGTTCAAGGGGAGACCCGGGAAACTACAGACCGGTGAGTCTAACCTCGGTACCGGGAAAGATGGTAGAGGCGCTGATAAAGGACTGCATCATTGATTACCTTGACAGACATGGTCTGATGAGGACCAGACAGCATGGTTTCAGCAAAGGCAGATCTTGTCTGACAAACTTGCTGCACTTCTTCGAGGGAGGGAGTGAACAGGCAGATAGACAAGGGCGACCCGGTCGACCCTTCAGCAATGTCACTCACAAACATATTGATCAGGATCGGTCTCAGCACCAAACCCTAAGGGACTCCACTACTCACTTTTCCTTCCTCTGAGTGACTTCCATTAACCACAACCATCTGGCATCTGTCCATCAGTTTCTAATCCAGTTCTCTACTTTGGTTCCTAACTTCAGCCTTTCAAGTTTGTTCAAGAACCTCCTATGAGGAACCGTGTCAAAGGCTTTGCTGAAATCTAAGTAAATTACATCTAGCATATATCCTCGATCCAGCTCTCTGGTCACCCAATCAAAAAATTAAATCAGGTTCGTTTGACAAGATTTACCTTTAGTAAAGCCATGGTGCCTCGGAGCCTGTAACCCATTAGATTCTAGGAAGTTCACTATCCTTTCTTTCAGCAACACTTCCATTATTTTTCCAACAACCGAAGTGAGGCTTACCGGCCTGTAGTTTCCTGCTTCATCCCTGTGACCACTTTTGTGAATAGGGACCACATTCGCTCTTCTCCAATCCTCAGGAACCACTCCCGTCTCCAGAGATTTGTTGAACAAGTCTTTAATAGAACCCGCCAGAACCTCTCTGAGCTCCCTCAGTATCCTGGGATGGATCCCGTCCAGTCCCATTGCTTTGTCCACTTTCAGTTTTTCAAGTTCTTCATAAACACTTTCCTCCGTGAACAGCGCAGAATTTACTCCATTTTCTCGTGGAACTTTGCCAGACAATCTCGGTCCTCTCCACTGTTCCCTCTAAGCTGAGCAGGTGTCCTCCAGCTGCATTGCTACCACTAGGGGGTGGAATATTTTCAGTCGCTAAGGACAGGTATGTTCCCTGGAGTCCTGCAGAACTTGCCTGTCCCTCACAATTGAAAAATGTGACAGTGAAACAGCACCCCCACATATCAGTTCCTAGCATCTTTTAGTTTAGCAAGTCCATTTCCATCTTCCTCCTTTCACTGATATATCTGAAAAAATTTTGTCTCCCTTTTTTACATTTTTTAGCCATTTGCTCTTCCGCTTTCGCCAGATGTATCTCCCTCTTGGCTTCTTTCAGTTTCACCCAGTAGTCCTTTCTTTACTCTTCTTCTTGTTTTTTTTATATATATTTCAGGAACGCCAACTCTTGTGCCTTTATTTTCTCTGCCACTAGTTAGGAGAACCATGTTGGTTTCCTTTTTCTCTTGTTTTTATTTATTTTCTTCACATAAAGTTCCATAGCCATTTTTATAGCTCCTTTCAGCTTAGACTACTGTTTTTCCACTTCTCTTATGTCCTCCCATCCTAACAGCTAAGTAAGAATTTACTTGTTCCCAGAGGGCTTACAATCTAATCTTAGACTTGAGCCAATGGAGGGTTAAGAGTAGGGTTGCCAGATTTCCTCTTTGAAAAAAGATGCTGCCTGGCCCTACCCTGTTCTGCCCCCAGTCCCGTCCCCACATGAACCTCCCCGAGCTTGAAGGCTGCATTTGGCTGACATATTCAATCAAAGGGTTTTGTTTCTGATTCTATCCCATTTCTCTTTACTGCTCTGTGGAATGGTTTACCACTATACTTAAGAAAATGCAATTCTTACTTAGCGTTTCAAAAGCAGTTAAGGACCTTTCTATTCAATGTATAATCAAATTAGTTTTAAATAACTAATCAAAATCTTATTTTAAACCATGTCATGCTCCAATGGGGATGATGCGTATTTAAGAGGAAACATTATGTTATATATTATATGTTAAGACTTCATTTACGTATATATTTATTTGGTTTTATATCTCGTCCTCCCCAAAGAGCTCAGAACGGGTTACAGATTAATAGTCAAGGCATTATAATTCACCTTCACTTAAGAATATTCTTAGATCACTACATGTAAAATATATAGATAGATAGATAGATAGTTATAGATATACACACACACTACTACTACTACTATTCATTCGTCGTGTCTGATCCTTGGATACTCTATAGGTCAGTCTTCACCATGCTTCCCTGTTTTCCATGGCTTCTTTCAATTGCTTGATGTTCATTCCTGTGTCATTCTTGATAGCATTCAGCCAATGGGCTTTTGGTCTCCCCTGCTTCCTTTTACCACTGACCATTCCAAATAGCACTTCCTTTTCTACTGAATTCGCCCTTATCACATGTCCAAAATAGGTCAGTTTCTGTCAGGTAATCTTGCCTTCCAGGGACAATTCAGGGTTTATATGATCAATAACATCTTTGTTGGTGATCCTAGCTGTCCTTGGGATTCGTAGAATTCTTTTCCAGCACCACAGCTCAAAGGCATCAATTTTTCTTCTATCTGCTTTTGTGAGTGCCTATATCTCACAGCCATATGTTATGATTGGGAACACAATGGCAGTGATCAGTCTTTGATGGTATCTGAGATGTCCTTGCACTTCTATATTTGTAATACCATTTTTTCCATTCATTTTTCATATATACATACAATATAATCTTATCAACAATACATAATGGTTAATCACAAAATCAAACTACACAAAGCACGCTGTATGCTTCTCAACATTCATTCCTACCAAATGCAGAACACAAATAATAACCCCTATGCAAACACAGGACCACAAACTAAAAGTTCTAATATATAAAAATGAAAACCTAAGATGCAAGACTCTGCGTACAATGCAACACCACAGAAACGGTGACACATGTCCCCTAATACTGTGCAAAATATAAAGACAGTAGATGTAAATTTGAAAAACCTGATACATAACAATCACTTTACAAATTAACAAATAGAAATAAAATAAATATGAGAAATAAGAAAATACCATTTTATTGAACTAATCCATTTTTCAATTAGCTTTCAGAGGCCAAATCTTTCTTCAGGACAGTACAGTATACTGCTGTTGTGGTATCCCGTCCTGACCTAAGGAAAGGGGTTTAGTCCCCCCAAAATTGCCTTATTTCCATTTCCTGTTTATAAACTTTTATCAATACAGTTACAATACTACTTGATTCTACATAAAACAACAAAAAAAATTTCTTTCTACCTTTTGTCGTTTCTGCTTTAATCATCTTCTCTTCTTTCTATACAGCATTTGTCCTCTCTTCCATGCAACATCTGCCCTCTCCCTTTGTTCCTTCCACCCAGCCCCTGCCCCATCTCTCTACCCCTTCCATCTACTGTCCACCCTCTCTCTGCCCCTTCCATCCACTGTCCACCCCTCTCTCTCTTCCATATGGCATCTTCCCTCTTTCTATGCCCTTTCAATAAACTGTATATCCTGTGCTCCTTCTCTCCTTTGTACATGATTCATTTTAACTTCACCCCCTCTCCATTCTTCTGTCTCCACCCCCTCCCCTATGCTGTGGCATCTCTCTGTTCTCCTTTCTTTCCTTCCTTCCCACTCCAACCCATGGTCTGGCATCTCTATCTTCTTCTCTTCCCCCTCATGCCCTGGCATCTCTTTCCTCTTCTATCTCTCCCTTCTATCTCTCCCTCCATACTCTTGCATCTCCTCTCCTTCCTTTCTCTCTGATCTGGCATTTGTTTCCTTAGTTTCTCTTCCTCCCCCCATGCCCTGGCATCTCTCTCTTCTCCTTCCATCCCCCCTCCATTATCTGGTATCTTCTCTCCTTCCTTTCTCTCCCTCCCTTCTTCCTTTCCCCTGGTCTGGCATCTATTCCTCCCCCTCCATGGTCTAGTATCTCCTTTCCTTGTTTTTTTCCCTCCGTCCCATGGACTTGGCATCTCTCATTTCTCTCCTCTCCCTTCCCTGGTCTTCCTTCTCCTTCTCCCCAATTGGGTGCAGCAGAGGCAGCATTTCTCTTCCCTCATCCCCTCTGGTCTTCCTTCTCCCTCTTTCTCCCCAATTGGGTGCAGCAGCATTTCTTCCCCCAACCCACCCACTCTCTCCCCCTTCCCTGTCTCACACAACCATCGGCAGTGCAGCATTCACAACTCGCTGCTCCTGCTTGCTTCGGGCCTTCCTCGCTGCCGGGTCCCACCTACTTTCTGTTTCCACAAAGGCAGGACCTGGGAGCGAGGAAGGCCCGAAGCAAGCAGGAGCAGCAAGTTGTAAGCTTCCCTCATTTGCTGCCCTATCTCCCGCCATAGTCTGCAAGCAACTCCCCCTCTAACGCCGGCCCTTGAGCCACAGCCAATTTATGTGGAGGCCACGGCCCCTGTGGTCACTCCCATTCTGACGCCTATGGTTGCACCTCTCCAATCTTGTTAGATTATTCCAAACTTTAGCTCCAAGATAAGTGAAAAAATATTCCAACATAGTCTTTAATTTCAGGTTTTTTAACAAATGGAAATCCTAGATTTAACTTTTAAAACAATCTAAAATTTGAATAGTATGATGTTGTTTATCAAAACATTTGAGAGATCTACTGAATTTAAACCATACAAAGATTTATGAATTAATCATGTCACTTTAAACTCAACATGTGATTTCATGGGAAACCAATGCAAGCTTTTCAGCAAAAGAGAAGCATGTATTCTGTAGAAATTGCAAACTTCTTTACTAATTTCTTTGAAATTCCCCTATAAAGGGAATTACAATAGTCCAATTGTGGTAATGAAATTACTGTGTTAGTATTCTAAATCTCTCTTGGTTTGAGGAAGATCCGATAGCTCTCAATTGCCCTAAATGGGGGAAAAAAATCCTAAATGGGTTACATGTTGTTCAAAAGAGAGTTTAACATTTTAAAAAATGCCCAGTACTTTAGATTTTTCTTCTAAGTTTTTGACTGAATTAAGGACAATTTTGTGACTCACAGTGGGATCTAAGTTCCTGAACCACACTATTTTTTAAAATTTATTTAACAGGCTCGTTTTCAGAAAAGATAGACATCCAACAGAAAGCATAAACTGACACTTGAATGTCTTACTAGTCAAAACGTCCAAGTGGGCATTCTCAGCACTGACTTTCTAGACATCTTTCTGGTTGTTTTGTCTGCATTGCATCTAAATCTTAAGGGTGTGTAGTAGAGGTATGTTTTGGGTGGGATTAGGGCAGGCTGTTCTTTTATATTACTCTATTCTTAATGTTAACCGAGTCGACCTCCAAATTGGTTGATGAACCGGGGTATAAAACTAAGGTTTAGTTTAGTTTAGGCTTAGCATTTGGACGTTCAGCAGGGATAATCAAACCTGGAACTAGACCTGCTTTAAAAGCATCTAAATAAAATAAAGGTGCCCAAACTGACAAGATGACCAGTGGAGGGTTTAAGGCTTGACTTCCCCCTACCCTTTACTCCCTCAGTGGTCACTGACTCCCTCCCACCACCCAAAGATGGAAAAAAAAATAACTTTTCAATTGTCCGACCCTATCAGAACAGCTTGCCATTAGTTGATCACAGGGAAATCCCCGATCAGCTGAGTCGGTTTCGTGGAGTCCTGCTAGCTCAGTTGTTCAGGGATTCCCTTGCCAGGATCAACTGAACTGGCAGGGAGAACCGTGATTCCACTCCTCCTCCCTCATACCTACTTTGATGCTGTCACAACCCTAGCACTAAGACTCGGCTTGTGCCAGGGAAGGCTCCTCCTAACCCTGGTGTGGCTTTGACCCGGGCTAACCAATGTGATGGGTTAGACAGAAAGAAAAAAGAAAGTTCTGATTTTCCATTTAAAACTCAGGTTACAAAACCCTGGGGAGGTGAGGAATATGGGGAGAATCCACACAAGATCCTTGGGTGGGATTGTGGGGCCATTTCTGGCAAGTATATTAGAGAAGTGGATTCGGCTACTCCCCTCCCCCACCAACTGCTTATTGAGTTGGTTGGAGCAGGCCTGTTGCAAGCCAGGCCTAATTGGACAGTTGCATACAACTGAGAAAGTATAATAGTCTTATTCCTGCCCTGCTTAGAATCTCAGGATTATTGGGACTGGACTATCAGAGACTGTTGCAGTGCTTTCCTGTTGATACCTGCAATGAAGGTGAGGGCTTTATGGTTTTACAGCCCGGATATTTTTTTTTCATGTTTTTCTATTCATGAAGTAAATGATTTAAACCCCTGACTTAGGGGACAAGCCACTCAATAAATTGAGACTCTTATATATAAGAACTTTATTGGTCCTAATTTGTTTTGTTTTATTGATTAAAAACCAGCAGGACCTCCAGTGTCTTCTGGAGGCACGTTGAGCGCAGGCTATTCTGGGCGCTGACCAGGGCCATCGTTCAAGCCGGCACCGGCAGTGCCACAATGCCCCTGTACAGGTCATTGGTGAGGCCCCACTTGGAGTATTGTGTTCAGTTTTGGAGCCCGTATCTGGCGAAGGACATAAGAAGACTTGAAGCGGTCCAGAGGAGGGTGCCGAAAATGATAGGAGGCTTGCGCCAGAAGACGCCTGGAAGCCCTGAATATGTATACCCTAGAGGAAAGGAGGGACAGGGGAGATATGATTCAGACGTTCAAATACTTGAAGGTTATTAGCGTAGAACAAAATCTTTTCCAGCGAAAGGAAAATGGTAAAACCAGAGGACATAATTTGAGATTGAGGGGTTGAGGGGTGGTAGATTCAAGAGCAAAGTTAGGAAATTCTACTTTACGAAGAAGGTGGTGGATGCATGGAATGCGCTCTCGAGAGAGGTGGTGGAGAGGAAAACGGTGACTGAGTTCAAAGAAGCGTGGGATGAACACAGAGGATCTAGAATCAGAAAATAATATTAAATATTGAACTAAGGCCAGTACTAGGCAGACTTCCACTCTCTGTGTCTATATATGGCCGTTTGGGAGAGGATGGGCTGGAGAGGGCTTCAATGGCTGGGAGGGTGTAGATGGGCTGGAGTAGGTTCTGATGGAGATTTTGGCAGTTGGAATCCAAGCACAGTATCGGGTAGAGCTTTGGATTCTTGTCCAGAAATAGCTAAGAAGAAAAAATTAAAAAATTTAAATTGAATCAGGTTGGGCAGACTGGATGGACCATTCGGGTCTTTATTTGCCATCATCTACTATGTTACTATGTTACCCCCAATCCTCCTCCATAGAAAGTCACTGTCCTTAGAGCTCTACACCCCCCAGCATCCCCCTGACACCTCCAACTTCCCCCGAAACCCACCTGACATCACCTGACACCCCCAACATCACTTGACACCCCCAACATCACCCAACACCCTCGTACCTTCCTGATTGGCTCAAAATGGAAGGCCAATTTGAGCCAATCAGGGCCTTAGGTCCCTCCTACTGCATCCCAAGATGCAGTAGGAGGGGCGAAGGCCCATCATTCTGAAGAGGCAGCCCTACTGGCAGGAGGGAGTGGGTTTCGCTCCTGCTGATTCTCATCGGAAGATACGGTTGATGTTTGGGGATATTGGGATGCTAGGTGATGTTGGAGGGGGGGTGTTGGGTGATGTCAGGTAATGTTGAGGGTGTTGAGGATGTTGGGGAAGGAATGTAAATCTGTGAGGACAGCGAGTTTTTGTGGTAGGGGGCTGGAGGGGATCTGTGAGTATGAAGAAGGGAAAGATAGAGGAATCACGGTTCTCCCTGCCAGTTCAGCTGAACTTGGCAGGGGAATCCCTGAACAGCTGAGCTGTCAGGACCACAGAAATGGCTCAGTTGATCAGGATTCCCCTGTCGTGATCAGCTGATGAGAAACCTTTCGGACAAGGTAGTTGGATGCTATGTCTGAAAAGCTGGCTTTTGTGCATTTTTCATGTGGATGACTTTATATTAGTGAATGGGCAAAAAAGATAGATGTTCTAGGAACCAAAATGTCTAGATAAGTAATTCTCAAAAGATAGACATCCTGCTGTTTTGAGAATGGACATTTTCTGTAATGGATTTCTGGATTTCTTTCCCATGGTGTACAAACTGAAAATTAGACATCCTATTGAAAATGCCCCTCCACAGCGCCTTTTATCAAGCAGCAGTAGAGCATTTTATCTTGGGCCAGTGAGATAAATGCTCGGACAATCATTCAGTTCCTATGAGCGTTGGAGCATTTACCTTGCCAGTCCGCGGTAAAAGGCTCTACCGCTGCTTGATAAAAGGAGCCTTTAGTTTCAAAAAGCTCTACTGCAGTTTGATAAAAGGGGGTCTAAATTTTTAAGACATGCTAATAAGCCAAATGTGTGCTAACAAATGCATATACTTAAAATTTTCAGACCAGCCCTTTCAAAAATTATTCTGCCAGTTTTTAACTTTCAGCTGAAAAGCTGAGCTATGTTAAAATGAGCTTGCTGGTATTGCTCTTGTTTTTAACATATCTGCCATGAAATAATTGTTGCAAGGCCTTTAAAAGATGCTTTCATTTTCATGAAAACAGCTGAGAAGAGGCCCAGAAAACAAATTCTGCACTAGCAGGTTTCTCGGATCAATGACTGTCAAGTGGAAAAGGAAGGCTGGAAGCTCATGGGAGGCTGGGCCTATTGACTTAATTATTCAATGGTGATATATTTTCTCTGTTTCCCTGTACAGCACTGCGTACATAACATGCTATAAATAATGCATAAAAATAATACCACATTAACTTCAAGCTCTGGCTAATAAAACTAAGGCTCAATGGGGCATTAACCAGCAATATTGCAGCTTTGTTGATCCAGGAGGAATGATCAAGTACAAAGGGGAGCGACCATGTAGTCTCCCTGCCAGATGCATATGAAAGGGCAAGAGAATGTAATCTTCAGGACGGTATGGTCTTAAGTGTTGATTTACCAACCTATTTGGGTAAATACAAGGGGGGGGATGCAACTTAAAAGGAACATGAGCACAAATGTCTTCAACACTTCTTTTCTAAATAAGATAGCAGAGCTTCTGTTATAGTTCTCCAGGGGCTCTGTCTGGCATGAGTCAGCAACCAGCTGGATTTACTGCAGATTGATTAAATTAGCATTCGTTACAAGCCAGGGAAGAGAAGAGAGGGGGGGGAAAAAAAGTTTGTGCCTTTTGAATTATTTATGTTGCGGAGTGCTACACACTAATTCTCTACATATGCCACTAGCGCAGATTTTAAAAGGGATCCCTTTTCTTAAATAGGCAGTAGATATCTTTAGAGATTGGAGGGGACCCAAGGCAGGACTTCTACAAGCTGTTCCAGTGACCCCCCAAAGCCGGTCAGTCTTTTAGGATGTACACCATAATATGCATGAGAAAAATAGGGATGATTACATGCAAATTCATCTTATTTGTATTTTTTAAAATCTAATTGATAGGCCATCCTTCTTGGTGTTCAAAAAGCAAATAATTTAAAGAACATAATGAGAAATAATAAAATACTATCCAGTCAGTATTCAGAAGGTGAGGGTTAGCATTTTTTTAAGTGTCTACCACTGCCGGTTAAATAAGACCTGGATAGTATTTTATTGTTTCTTATTAAGTTCTTCTTTAATTTATTTGCATATAATCATCTCTAGTAATCTCATACATATTCAGGTCTGGCCCATGTCCAGGCACCAGCATTGAATAATGGGAAAGATCAAATATGTCATGGCCACAGAACTTATGCAGTTCACAGCCAATAATCAACCAGGACTTGCTTAAGACACATATGTGGGTCCTGGTTGAATATTGGCTGGGACCCACATAACGGGATTCATGAAGTCATTTATTTATTTATTGACTTGAGTCAGCTGCTAACCCAGAAGTTATACAGATGATGGCAATATTCAATTCTGGCATCCACATAGCAAAGCGAAGACAGGACTGACTTTTTGTGCTCTCCTATTTGTTCAATTAGCTATGTAGGCACTGAATACTTAACTGCTGGCTCTTCTGTCAGATGCATATGGTTGCGAGGACAGATTGGTAGGGTGGAATGAAGGAATGAAAAGTTATTCCTTCTTCCCCACTTAGATTGCCATGGATTAGTGGGAGAGAAAGGGCATGTCCTTTTTAACATTTTTATAAGCGATATTGCTGAAGGGCTGTCAGGTAAGATTTGCCTCTTTGCGGATGATACCAAAATCTGCAATAGAGTAGACACCTCGGATGGTATGAATAACATGAAAAAAGACCTAGCGAAGTTTGAAGAATGGTCTGAAATTTGCCAGCTATAATTTAATGCTAAGAAATGCAAGGTCATGCACTTGGGCTGCAAAAACCCTAAGGAACGATACAGTTTAGGGGGTGAAGAATTTATGTGCTGAACTTGGGTGTGATTGTATGTGATGATCTTAAAGTGGCCAAACAGATTGAAAAGATGACGGCGAAAGCTAGAAGGATGCTAGGGTGCATAGTGAAGAGGTATGGCTAGTAGGAAAAAGGAGATATTGATGCCCCTGTATAAGAATCTGGTGAGACCTCTTTTAGAATATTGTGTACAGTTCTGGAGACCACACCTTCAAAAAGATATAAAAAGGATGCAGTTGGTCCAGAGGTGCCAATATCACCCCCCGCCCCCCCCAAATGGTTTGACGAAAGAGTGATAAAATGTGTCTTAAGTAATGCTATGAAATGAGGAAAAGATTGTTCTGCCATAAATGGTCAGGGAGTGGGTTCCAGAATGAGGGAGCTAAAAAATAGAAAGCTGTATGTCTAGTTGATTTGAGACATGCCTGACGTGAGTTGGGAAGCATGCGATGCAATATATGTAACGTGACCATTTTATTTTTAATCCCGGCAGCTGCCTCCTGTCCTGATGTCTTCCGTCAGCGGCAAAATGGCGCACAAGGCAGGCTCAAGCTTTTTGTGCGCCTGCCTGATCCCGCTCCACTCACTGAATGGCTGCCGTCAGTTCTCACGGGACTCACGAGAACTGACGGCAGCCATTCAGTGAGCAGCGAAGGACCAGGTAGGCACACCGCTCTGCCACTGCCGGAAGACATCAGGACAGGAGGCAGCCATTAAAAAAAGGTGCCAGGGGGAGGGGGACTGTATTCACTAAGACACTTGTTTCTTCAGCGGGCCCCTGAAAACGGGACATTTCGGTGTCCCGAAGATGTGCATGGAGACAACAGGACAGGCTACCTAAAAATGGAATGGTCCCATTCAAAACAGACTAAGTCAAAAATAGAAGGCGGTGAGGAAAACACTCTGAAAGAATGCAGGGCTGAGAGGTCAAACTCGATAACAATATAATACTAGAACCAAGACTTCTCAGAGTAAATGTCCAAAATAGAAGTTAGATGAAATTCAAATACAATAAAGTAAATGCATTTATACATACATTCATATATAATCCATCACTGTGTATGACTATAATGCTGTTGATATTTGGGTGCCCATTCAAAACAGGACATATGGTCATGTTAAGTATAAGGAACTGTGAAAGTAGAAAGATTGGATGAAATACCTGTGTGAAAAGCTTAATATGTCAGAATTGAAATCTTGAATTTAATTCTAAAATGCACTGATAACCAATATACCTGTAACCCATTCTGAGCTCTTTGGAGAAAATGAGGTTGAAAATGAATTAAATAAATAAATAAAATTAGTGAAGAAACAGAGAAGCACGAGTGAGCCATATTATCATGAGAAGGAAACGTGCTGATAGTTCTGTAGAGTTTGAAGATGTCTAATTTGATATGCTGGTAGACCAGCATAAACTGAGTTATAGTAATCAAGTAGTCATTGGCTCAACTCCCATTCGATGGCTCCAAAGTCCTCAAATCCTTCAAAAGCTCCTCCCACCTACCTGACATCCTTCTGATCATCCAAAAACTACAAAGATCCATCCAATGTTTCCACCACACACTGACCTCCCTTTAGGCAACAGAGGGTCAACGAGGGCTTAGAGGGGATGTGTGAAAGGGAGGGGGCCAAGGCAAGGGGAAGGGAAAGTAGGCAGGGGGTTCTAGATGTGGGTCTTACTGTGTGGGTGAGTTGGGGGAGGGGGTGGGGGGTGTTGGCAAGGGGTAGAGTGTGTGTGGGTACTGGGGAAGAAATGTGGGGGAGTGTTGGGGGATGGGGTGTTGGCAAAGGAGAGTAGTATGTTGGGGGAGGGGTGGGGGTGGCAGAGTTGCTGGGGTTTATGAGAACTCAGCATTAATAAACCTGTTCCTTTCACTGACCTTTACTGCAAATTTGTCTACATTAAGTGTTTCCTGGTGCAGACCCCCTCCTGAAATGCACCTTGATCAGCTCTGCAGGGGGGGCTCCTCCTCATCTGCATCTGGTGGCTGCTGCTGGTGTTGTTGGGGGGTATCTGGGAGGGGTTGCCTTTTTCAGAGGGCAAGGTTATGGAGCATGTAACAGGTCATGAATATCTGAGCCACCTTCTCTGGTCGGTAGAGCAGCTCCCCCCGAATTGTCAAAACATATTGACCGAAGGTGAGTTCAATAATGGCTCTGGTACTCCTGTGTCACCGATTGTAGTCCACCTCTACGGCATTTTGAGGGTGCACAATGGGGGTCATTAGCAAGGTTCACTGTAGATAGTGTCTGTCACTTGTGGGAGGAAAGCAAAGAGAGAGGGAGAGACATAGGAGGGGGCAGTGAATTCCAGTTGACCTGCAGAAGAAAGAAATTGGTGAGAGCTGGCAGGGAGGGAGTGTTTGAGGGAATGGTAGATAGGCTAGGGAGTGTAGGATTGATGTGTCCCTGTGGTGTGGTGCTTACACGGCATAGACAGAAAGGGACAGCCCAGCAACAGAGAGCAAAGTGAATGGGTAAGTTGAAATGGAAAGTAGGTGGAAAGGGAGAGAGGCAGGTATCAGGTAGGAGGGGTGGGATGGCAGGGGTCTGCAAGGTATGGGTTTGGGTCAGCTTCTATGGGTCTGGTATGTGGTATGGGTATGGGTGTGGGTCTGCTTCTATGACTGAGAAATGGGACAGTCATAGAAGCAGAGCAGGTTAGATTAAGGTACAGACAGGAACACAGATAACCAATCTACCACTCAGTAACTGCAATTTATTCAGACAAATGCTTGGCTCTAGTTCTCCATAACAACCAGCTCACTAGTGTGGATCAAAAGACAGTCATGGACCTAGCTAATGCGCTTTTAAAACAGTTCTAACTGTAGGCATCTTTGGGCATGCCCAATCAAATCATCTTTGTTCCCGTCATCGCACATAGACGTCCAGTCTCTAAGCACGTCTGTAGCACGCCCACATATCATCCCTATCATGGGCATCTTTCAATAGGCATCCAGCATTCCTAGACACATTTTGAAACTGCTTTTGATTATACGACTTAGACATTTTTGGATTTCCTGGACATCCAGTTTGCTTTTGTGATGGTTTTTAGATGTCTCTATTTTTTGAAAATGAGCCCCATAGTTCTCAAAAGCATGTCACAGATGTATTGGGTTAGTCCATTTTTCTGCATATTTAACACTATACCTGCACTAGAGTGCATGCACAGATTTATGCATGCACTTTTGTTAAACATTAAAGAAGGAAATTTAAAAAAAAAAAATCAGTGCTGAAAAAAGAGCTATTCTATAATCCATGCTTAAAGTTAGGCTGGTATATAGAGTAGCGCTTATGCCCAGGAATCATGCCCAACTTTAGATATGGTCATTTGCACTAACGAAAATATGGTGCAAATGCCCATGCCAAAAGTTAGTCATGGTTGCCCTTGTTCTATAACTTAAAGGAATGCCCCTGATCCACCAATGACTCGTCCATTTCCATGCCCCCTTTTTTGACTCTCGTGTAAAATTTAGATGCAGATCTCATGCCTAAATTTACATGCGTAACTTTTAATTGATTCTAATTAGCATCAATAATTGCATGATAAAATGCCAATTATTGGTGTTAATTAGCTTGTTATTGAATTAAATTGCATGTGTAAATCAGGTACGTGCCCAAATTTGCACATGTAATTTTCTATGATTTTATAGAATTAGGAGGTAAAGGAAAGCATTGTTAAGACATCCAGCACAGCATTGAATATCTAAGTGCCATTTGTAAATTGACCTTGAATGTATTAAGTTACTCCCATAAAATATTATTGTTATAAGATTATTATTAAATGGATGGATTTATTAGGATGAAACTCCACCCATAAACTATATCACTCTCAGAGAGAAATATAATTTATAAAGAAATATTCATATGGGGAAAGTATATAGCTCTTCCTGTTTCTAACTTAGCTCTGTAATATATATATTAAGTATAATATAAGTGAGTATTCAAGAACTAAGACTCAGAACATTTATAAGCAAACTGAAAATTTATTTCTTTTAGAGCAGAATTAATGATAAAAACATTAAAATCAAGCAGGTAAAGCAAGTAGGATCGTTAAGCAAGGAAAAATAGTAGCACATTAGACAAAATTTTGCTAACGTCAAATGATTAAAGTTACTCACAATTGGTAGTAGAAAAGACCGCATGGCCTAGAAGCTGAGCTGAGCACATGGCCTACAGGAGAGATGAGCACATGGCCATCCCCAGGAGAAAAGAGATGTCCAGCTAGGTTGTGATCTGAGGGAAAAGAAAGAGAAGGCAGAACCTGGGACTGGCTTTATAGATATGGGTGGTTCCCAAGAGGCATCAGAACTCAGGGGCAGTCTCTGGTATCACATCCAATCATAGAGCAGTCCAGTCTTGATTGAATTTTCTTTGAGTGGCTTAAAATGGTGTCCCAATACAGAATATTGCTACTGCCCATGCTGAATGTGGTATGAAGTGTTTCTGAGTGGCTTAAAATGGAGGATCTGATGAGATTCTATTGTTCTTGCAGACTGGGGTAGTTTGGTGTGAAGAGATGCTGGCCTACATCCTGTTCCACCTTCTATTATGGGGTAGTAGAGTTCTGTTTAGCACTGCTATCCACCCTGGCCGTCCTTTTGTGCTCTATTGAATAGGTGCCATAAGTGGGGGTGGTACTATAGACCTCCCTTGAATACCTTCTATTTATTTTCAGTTTGTATCTTGCTTTATCTCACGGCCCTCAGAGGCCCTATTGAATAGGTGTACTTAACACTTTCTGAAGGTCAGTCTTCCGTTCTCATGACATTTAAAAATTTGGTTATGGTGAAATTGACTGAGGTTGAAAAGCAATCGAATCAATATAAAAGATGATATAATTTAACTTGGACTCAGTTTCAAGTGATACAACAATTGAAAAATAACAAAGATCTGTCCATATTAAAAGCTGATAAAGGAAGAGCTATGGTCCTCCTAAATAGATCGCAATACCTAGCAGAAGCGGAGCGTCAACTTAGTAATTCCATATCGTATATGGAATTACAGCAAGATCTCATGAAAGTAATATTCAACTGGGTCATTCTCCATTATGAACAAAAAATTCTTACCATAAGAGAATACCAATTTCTATTAGAAAAATTTCTAGAGATCCCATACATATATTTTGTTCCTAAGGTGCACAAAGATATTAACAATCCCCCTGGCAGACCAATAATCAACACGAGAAATACTCTCCTAGAACCATTGTTAATATTTTTAGACATCTTTCTGAAAAAAGAAGCTGTTAAGGTGTCCTCCTATCTAAAAGACTCTCATATTTTCTACGAATTTTATAAGAGGAGAAAAATGTGGAATCCAATATATGGATGGTCACTTTAGATCTGGTATCTCTATACACTAAAATTCTCCAAGAAGGAGCTATGTCGGTAATTATTGAAGCATTGCAAGCAAGAGATGGACACCAGCGTATAACAACGTCCTTTTTAACGAGATTGGCTCACTGGGTGATATATAAGAGTTATTTCCAATTTGAGGGAAAATTTTATAGACAGACTCAAGGAATAGCCATGGGACCTACCTTGGCACCTTCGGTAGCTACCGTTTATGTGAGTAGGTGTGAAGAACTTTACTCTTCAACATATTTTCAGAAAATCAGAATATGGAAACATTTCCTGGATGATATTTTCTTTCTATGGACAGGCACGGAAGAGGAGCTCAAAGAATTTCTGGATTAGCTCAATGGCAGAGATCCAAATCTACAGTTTACCATTATGTATAGCAAATCTTTGATTGATTTTCTAGATATACGTATATTGAAAGAGCATATGCAGATGACTACAGATCTCTACAAAAAACCTGTGGCCCACAACACATTTCTTCATTTTACGAGTGACCACCCTTTTAATCTAAAATTTAATCTTCCCATCAGTCAATTTCTTAGAGCCAGGAGAGTATGTTCATCGGTGGAAAAATTCCAAATAGCAGCCAATGATTTCGAACAAAGATTTCTAAATTGCGGTTATCCAAAGAAGGCAATTAAACGAGCATAGTATGCACAAAAAAATCTGCTTTTGAAGGAACAAACCAGTATGATCGAGAACAAACAAATCACCTGCATACTTCCATATTCAGAAGCTGCGAAACATATGATAGCATGTATAAAAGAATATTGGCATATAATACAATATTATTCAGGCTTTGAGAGGTTTCCAAGATTTGACTTTACTAAGGGTAAAACTTTAGGACAAATGCTGATCCAACATAAACCTCAAACTACCCACATGGATGGGATATATACTCATGAGAAATGTGGGCACTATCAATAGTGCCATTCCACGATAGAAGGTGAAGAGTGGAGTGACCCCCCCAAACTAAAATCAAAATTAAAGCTAAGAATGATACTACTTGTAAAACGGCAGGGGTTATATACATTTTGATGTGCCCCTGTGGGTTAGTTTATGTTGGATGTACAAAACGCCAAATACAAGTGAGGCTTAACGAGCATAAGTCTAGAATTACCACCGAAAATGTACAGGCTCCTATTGTACAACACTGGCTTATAAAGAAGCATAAGATCTCTGACATTTGATGGCGAGTAATAGATAGCCTAGATGGGAGGGAGGGTAGAAATTCTGAACAGATATTAAATTTTAAAGAACAACGGTGGATATACAATTTAAATACAGTGGCTCCGTATGGCCTGAACGAGGAGTTGGAATGGGGTTCTCTTATATAAAAAGATTACTATGTAGATAGGAGAGGACACGGTATGTTTATTTTGGCTCAGTCAGCAAGGACTAGCCTTACTTAAATTACATTTCTTTCGAGCTGGTGCTAGTACGTGTGAGATGATGTTATCATGTCCCTCTCAGCTGGCTCGTTAGAGGTAGTGAAATAGAGAGCTGAACAAACCGCCGCCATCTTTATTGGGTAAAAAACTAGTGGTCAATACGGACGGCGTTGAAAAAATTAAGTAAGCTTTGAATTGCACATATTTATGACATTTAAGTAGTATTCTAAAGATTTTAAGATGTGTGCCATAATAGTAGGCTGTGTTTCTTGTTAGGGACCCAGCCTTGAGAAAGCATTTCATCGCGAAACATGTCGGCAAAAGAAATCCCTACAATGACCACAAATCAAAGCTAAGTTCACTTTATAATGATTTCTTAAAAAATTAAACACTTGGGAATATTTAAATGATGTTATTTAATATAAAAATATATTTAAAAAAAACAATTAATTAAGATATAAAATTGATCCAGGGAAGATTCTGCACATCAAGCTAAACGTTATGATAAAGTTTGAACGTGGAGTGGTGCATCTGAGGATCAATATAGCTTTCTGAGAAGCTTGATTTGAAAGTTTGGATCTAGCCTTATATTATCCATTGTGTAATTGACACACGATCGGCAATCACTTTTAAGGCGGCCACCAACAAAGGTGCCATTTAGAGAATATGGGCCAAAGTGGTGTGTATAAGTGATAAAGCACATAAATGCAGAGGGAGTGTTCACATTAGTGGAGCATAGGAGGGGCATGGATGATGTTGCCCCTTATGTGTGCAAGTTATATAATATAGTAAGTTATTTATACCCTTGTTGCATTTAGGCACCTGCAGTTATTCCAGGTCTATGGTGTGGGCATGTAAAAGTAAGGTGCACCAATACTGGATTACGCTAGTATTCTACAATGGAATCTGGGTGTCCAGAAGCCATTATACGTAGAATAGGCTCTCACTGTGTGGCTTTGGAGTACCTAAAGGAGGCACGCATGTATACAATTTTCCTCAAAGTACATATGCATTTAGGGCCTGATTCTAAAAATGATATCCTGATTGTAGGTAGTGGTAGGACCAATCGGCATCCAGCATCTCTCCCTCCTTCCCCACCACCCCAGGGTTTACCATCTCTCCCATTCACTTCCCAACTATCCTTATATCCAATATTTCTATCCTCCCCCCCCTACACCATCCCTTGAGTCCAACTTCTCTCCCTTTCTGTTCCTTCCCTCCCTAAATCCCATTGTCCACCATCTCTCTCCCTCTCCTGTTTTTAGACCCATTACTTCTTCCCCCTCAGTCCAGCATATGCATGTCTCTTTGAATCCCCTTCCCTCCCTCCATGTTCTTCTACACCAGGGCCCCCTCCCCCAAATGCCTGTCCTACCTGAAGGCCTGTCCCCTCTTGAAGGCCTGAATCCATGAAGGCCTGCACCCCCCCAAAAGCCTGCCCCCCTGAAGGCATGCATGTTCTCCCCTGGCCTCCTGTTCTTATCTTTACTTAATTACAGCAGCAGAGTAGCCTGCAGAGAGGATTGCCAATGCTGTAGTGATCCTTGCAGGCTGCCATCGTCCTCTGCCAAAGTTCTGCCCCTCCTCTGACATCATGGGCAGGATCGCAGCAGATTGAACATGCTCCTGCGACCAACGGCAGCCTGCAAGGAACGCTACAGTACCGGCAATCCTTTCTGCAGGCTGTCATATTATCTGAATGTAATAGCGGGAGGCCAGGGGGAAGCCGGAGGACACTTCAGGACTTACCGACTGACCCTCCCCCTCCCCCCTAAAGCAGGATCAGCAGTGGAAGTGGATGGCCAGCAAGAGGCAGCGCTGCCACTCCTGCTTTAAGAGACCTGAAGATATGGGGAGGAGGGTTGGGCCCCGAATTGGCAAGGCCAATTTTTTAAAAATCCGAATTGATTTGAATCGATTCACCTGATGTGAATCAGTGAATCAATTTGAATCGGGAATTGGGCAGCACTAATGTACAGAGACATCTAGACACACCTAAGGATGCCTAATACTGGCATAAGCATGTTTTACACTGGAAGAGGTCTTAGGAGTCTATAGGCGTGCCTAGGTACTTCTTGCAGGCACGAGTCAGACCCTTAAATGTACGCCTCTAATATGCTGGTCTACATTTAAGGTGTCTGTAGAAGACAATAGACACGATTCTGGATGCAGTGCCTACTGGTGATTGACATGCAGTCGGTGCCCGTTTTGCAAGTGCCTACCACGGCAGGTGCCATTTCTAGAATCAGACCCTTAGGCCTCTTTTAGGATGCCGTTTAGCTCGGACTGCTGCGGTAAGTGCCCCAAAGCCCATAGCACTCTTAGCCAGTCCCCTCTGGCTGTTCCAGGTCTGAGGCAATCCTAAACTTTAGCACAGCACCAAATTCTCACACAAAAACACTTGCCTTTCTTCAGCAAACGTTCATGGCCTCTGGTTGCCCCTTAACTATATCAATTTCCACATCCCAATTCATATATTGTCCTGGACTTGTTTCAAGGCTCTGGGTTTCCTTTTCTGACTGGTATCAATGTCCATATCTTCAGCAGGCTCTGGCTGTGTGCTTCTCAGCTGTGTATGCTCCTGTGCATGTGGTTTCTCTCTCTGCTTCTCCTTCTCTAACCAAACTTCCAGTTTGTTTAAGGTATGTGTGCCACTCGCCAAACTTCCAGCATGAGAGAAAGAATCCTGTACTCTTTGACTTACTCTCTGCCCCGAGATGAGCTTTGTGTCTTCTCCTCCCCCCACATGTTTCCTTGCAATCTAGTGTTGGGAGTGAAGTAAAGGCTGCTTTGTTTACCTCATTGGAATAACTACAAGACGGCATTGTATCTTCCAAAACAGACAATATTCGTTTATTGTTAGTATAAAAACTTACAGTATTACAGCAGCAGAGACATATCAGAAAAATGTATTGTCAGTTCAGAATATGCAATGGAGAGAAGAACTTGCACCCATATGCTTAGCAGGGGGCTAGCAGATCCCCGTAGCATAAGTAAGTGAATCTCTCTGGCTCTACCTAAAATAAAAATGTATAAAAATGTTTTTTATACAGAGCAATTCTTCCTTTGTTCCAAAAAAGTCCATCCCCGAATTCTGGTTATGTAATTCCCTATTGGTACATAAAATAATGTATAGCTAACTCCTCCTCTCAGTCCACGCCTTTCTCACCTCCACCCCCCCCCCTCCACAGTAAGGGGGGGGGCCTTGCATCACACAGGAGCACTCTTGGTGAACTTTCTTTCCCAAGCGCTGAGATCACTTTATCACTTTGTAGATGTTAATTAGTGGTTTTACAATTCTGTGCATCTTCGGGATGGTGTCCTTGTATGCTGAAAGTTGGCAAAGGTGACCTTTCAACAATCCAGCTGCTTGGTTCCCATAACTTGGTTCAGAGACAGGGAGCAAATGTTTTGGTACCAAGTTCTCTCATCTTGCTACACCCACATCGTCCTGCAGGGATCCTTGCTCATTATAAAAGTTTTATGGCTTTCCAGGGTGCCTGGCATATGAAGTCATACAGCACTGATAACAGTTCAGCAGAACCTTGGAGAAATATCCTCCTAGCAGGGAATGGAGACAAAAACATTAGCATTGCAAAGGCTGCAGGTGTTTACAGACAGCAAGGTACAGGCTGGGCCTGGCTATGGGAAAATATAGGTCTGTAGTGTCCAGCATACACAAGTGAAAATATAGGTCTGTAGTGTCCAGCATACACAAGTGAGGCCAGTATGTTCAGTTGAATCATCTGTATGTCCAGGTTATATCCATGTCAGGAGGAATGCTGTGCTCAGAAGGATAGTAGGCTGCTTTGGAACAGCTGGTCTTGACAGCCTTCTCTCTGACTGCATCAGCTTCAAGGTTTGGGTGAGCGAGCTTGCTTGGCATGGTCAGTGGATGACAAGAGCCACCTAACTTTACATGCAATAAAGTGCATAAATGCCTTTATTCTAGTTCATTAAGTGCATATGTGAATGCATACTCATTAGGCCTGCACATTGACTAATCATGATTAATTGCATTTAAAGTTTTCAATCGCATAATGCATCCGTTCACCCCCCCCCTCCACACACACACACATTTCCTTCTATACTCGTACAGTGGCAAATATAGACTGCAGAAGTAAATTCTCAGAACCAACATTTTAATTCGTGGTTTTATTTTTCTAGTCATTTTGTTCCGTCTTTAAAATCACCAGGCAACAAAGGTAAGAAAAATGATTTATTCTCATTTTAGTAATTAAAACATGTCAGTTCTGAGAATTTACTTCTGCTGTCCATATTTGCCACCGTATGAGTATAGAAGGAAATGTGAGTGGGGGGACGCATTACGCGATTAAAAATTTTAATCACGATTAATTGATGTGTAGCCCTAATACGTATGTAAATATGCAATTTCCAGCTGAATGGTACTCTGTAAGCACATGGCTAAATGCCATGGTGCACACTTTGTGGATGGATGTGCAAAAAGAGCAGATCACAAGATGGTATTCTGTTACAAAAAAAATCCTTTATTCATAAAAGCACCTGATGCATTCACATTTCAACCACCACTGGGCTGTGTCAGAGGTATAACAGTGAGAGGATGAAACAGCAGCTAAAAATAGCAATGTTCCTCCTCAGCAGAATAAAAGCTCAACTGTGCAATGAAATGTTAGCCAACTCACTCAGCAAATGCCGCAGTCTGTGGCCACCTTGGGTGCTTTCATGATTACAGGATTTTTTTTTTGTAGACAATATCATCTTCTAATCTGCTCTTTGCATATTAGAACTGCTTGCGGCTAAGTCTCGTTCTGCTTTTGGATGGACCTTCACATGGATGGAGTTTGAACAGGGCATAGGCAATAAAAATGTATAATTTTTTTGCAATCTAGCATTCAGACCAGGTCTAAGACTGGTATAAATGTTCATACCTTAAATATTAGGTACTTCTTTGACCTATTATGCTAGTATTCTATAAGAAAAGTAGGGCCCGGATTCTATATATGGCACCAATATCCGCAGCCACCTAAAAAGTGGCTGCCAATTGTGTATCATGCGACAGTGCCGTATACAGAATTGCGCCCCCGGGAAATATAGTCGCTGGAAATGTAGGCTAGGGTTTTCTAGGCTTACATTTCTGGTACTTGTCTTTGTCATGAATCACGCCTGCATAGGTGATTTAGGCCACCTAATGCCTTTAGCTATGCCCACAGTGGTGTTAAGCGGCCTAAAGCACCTACGGAGGTGTGATTCTGGTGCAGATTTTTTTTACGCACTGGTAGGTGCTTTAATGTTAATATTTTTCATCATTTTATTCTATTCATTCAGTTTTCTATACTGTTCTCCAAGGAGAGCTCAGAACGGTTTACATGAATTTAGGTACGCAAGCATTGTTCCCTGTCTGTCCCGGTGGGCTCACAATCTATCTAATGTACCTGGGGCAATGAGGGGGATTAAGTGACTTGCCCAGGACCACAAGGAGCAACGTGGGTGCTGAGGCTGTAGCTTTAACCCAGTGGTCTCAAACTCAAACCCTTTGCAGGGCCACATTTTTTATTTGTAGGTACTTGGAGGGCCTAAGAAAAAATAGTTGTCTTATTAAAGAAATGACAGTTTTGCATGAGGTAAAACTCTTTATAGTTTATAAATCTTTCCTTTTAGTTAATAATAATAATATTGTAATTTATAATATTATTGTAATAATAATATTGTAATAATAATAATATTGTAATTTATAGCTAAAGAGACATATGATCAAGAAACTGTTTCATTTTACTTTTGTGACTATGATAAACATGCTGAGGGCCTCAAAATAGTACCTGGTGGGCCGCATATGGCCCCCGGGCCGCGAATTTGAGACCACTGCTTTAACCACTGCACCACACTCTTCCCTTATTAAATGGCATTTCTTAATTAACTTAGGTGCTAGTAGGACGCTTACTGGTGCCTATGTTTAGGCGCCATTTGTATAATTTCCCCCTAGATGCCTACTTCTCTTTGTAGAATAGGCCTTTAATAGGTGCTTTCCTAACACCTGCATCTAGGTATAGATTAACCCTCCAGATGTGTGAATTAGCACTCACTAAGGGCTCCTTTTACGAAGGTACGCTAAGGTTTTTAGCGCACACACAAAATTACCGCGTGCTATAGTGCACAGTAGCCAAAAATCTACCGCCTCCTAAAAAGAAGGCGGTAGTGGCTAGCGTGCTCGAGAATTTAACGCGCGCTATTGAGCGCGTTAAGGCCCTAGCGCACCTTTGTAAAAGGAGCCCTAGGTGTCCAGCCACTTCACATAACTATAATAGGCTAATTTTAACACAATAATTTTAAGGCCAGTGATTTTATTACTCTATGTTTTAATGTAATATGTTTCCCTATTGTGTTTTTCCTTTGTTTTGCTTTTCTTTAATTAATTGTATTTCAAAACCCTATCTTACCTTATGTAATGAGAACATGTATCAAGTAATTACCCGATGTTATTATTTAAGTTTGTATTGTTTGTCTCTCATTGAATGTATTTTAAAATGTTCATCGCTTAGAATTTTGATTAAGCGATTAATCAAGAGAAATAATAAACTTGAAACTTGAAACAATATAGTAAAAGGGTCCCTTGGTATCGAGCCACCTCACATAACAGTTACAGCACAAGCTAATTAATAAACTAATTTTTTAAACACAATTTATAAAAGGGTCCCTTAGTGTTTGCAAATGGTTCTGGACAGACAGTATCATGTGCACAAGGCACTTACATATATACCAGTGCTTGCTTCCCCTATAGCAGCCCCCAAATAGGCCTGAAATTATAAGTATGCCAATTTTCATGTAAATTCAGTCTCTGAATTGAAAATTGAAGGCATGATTGAACTTGCCAGATAATGGTGCTTGAAATGGCAGATTTAATGATGTACAACAAACTTTTCAAACAGTACAAAACACAGCCCTGAGCCTAATCTATTCACTAAGAAATCACAACCACATCACTGAGGCATACCTCGACTCACAGTGGCTCCCAATTCAAGCAAGAATACTATTTAAATTCTACTGTCTATTGTTTAAATCAATAAATGGTGACAGCCCAGCCTACTTAAACAACTGCCTAATCCAAATTACCACAACCAGACACAGGACAACCCAGACACCATTCACATACCCTCCAATCAGAGACATCAAACGGAAAAAACTGTATGATGGCCTTCTAGCCACACAGGCAGCAAAACTAGACCACCAACTCTCCAATCTACTAATCACGTAAAGAAATAAAAACCCTGCTATTCAAGAAATCCATGAAGACTAACTAACGCCGTACGAAACATTTCAGTCCTCTGAAGCAACCCGCTTTACTCTGTAACACCTCTGGACATGTCCAGAAATCCTCTTCTGTAATCCGCCTTGAACCGCAAGGTAATGGCAGAATAAAAATCACTAATGTAATGTAATTACTCTGGAATCACTTTTGATATGTCATTTTTGCTTGTTGCTTATGTGCCCACTTGCTGCCTTCAATCTCTTTATGAGCACTTTTTTTTTCCTCCTACTACATGAACCAGACTCAGTTCTACTAGGTATGTTGCCTTCTATTTTCCAGCTCTTCCCCACTCCCTAACACACACATTGGAGGAACTTGGTGTCCCTCTCACTTTGGTCTGAGCCCTTCCTAAAGACGTTTAATGTGAGCCTTAAAGCTTGTTTCTTCTCACAGGCATTTGGTGACCCATGATCTGGGACATCAGGTACTGGGAACAGGTGGATGGGCAGTCTAGATAACCTTACACCTCTTTTTTTTCTTAGCTATTCTTAGCCATCAATTATTTGCATTTCCCCCAGTTATTCTTTCCAGATCTATATTTTTAAATTTTGCAAACTGCATTGTTATTTTATCATGAAGGGCAGTATAGCAACTAAATAATAAATTGGAACAGAAA
Source organism: Geotrypetes seraphini (assembly GCF_902459505.1). Classification (NCBI taxonomy): domain Eukaryota; kingdom Metazoa; phylum Chordata; class Amphibia; order Gymnophiona; family Dermophiidae; genus Geotrypetes; species Geotrypetes seraphini. Next base: position 141,142,731 of record NC_047088.1, on the reverse strand, counting down.
CATTAATAGAACAGTATTGTCACAGTTTGGTATAACAGAACAAATATTCTGCATGTTGAAAAGGGTAACCATAGTTGTTTAAGTGCCATAAGATATTAACATGTTTGATAGAGTTATAGCTCTCAACAGGCACAAATAACTTCTTAAAGCATAAAGTTATTATCATTGTATTGTCTCTTTAGTTCCCACCAGTATCTATGTCGCCTGTCCTGTATGTCTCTCTGACACCTAACAGATCCTATCAAAGAGCTTTTCAGTGAAAAAGATGACTATCTCATGGAGCTGGAGCCTTACAGACAGAAAAGAAGGCAACAGGAGCTTGACCTCTTGTTAAATAATTTTGATTTCTGATCCTGTCATGAACTTTAGTAATAATTTCTCTTGTCTCATTTATTACAAAAACATATGTCTTATATGGCTGGAACGCTATGAAGCTTGGCACTCTAGTGATATACAACTTTATTTGTTCCTTCGAGGTAACAAATCTTACAGGCAATGAAGTGTAGTAGAAAAATGCTCCAAATTTGGAACTTTGATTAGAAGGGATCCAGGAGTTCTTAAACACTCTATCAGATACCCCAAACAACCCTGAACAGCTGGAGGAAAAACACTGGGAAAAAAACCTGAAAGAAAAGAGAAATTCAATCAATTGTTAACTCATGTACTTGACTTTCAAAGAAAGCTACTAAATGAAAACTGAATGGTTGGTCTTTATGGAACTTCAGTCACTTTGATTGACAGCTGATTTGACAGTTCATATTTTTCCCCTTGTCAAGCAAATCCAGCATTTAGATCTTCAGTTTAAAATAAAAGAAAAATTGAAGGGATGATTTAAAATAAATGCATGACATGGTATAGAAGATCTATGACCCATAGAAGATCTATGACCCATAACCATAGAAGGTTAGAAGTCAAAACTATATAAAAATGGGTCAGTAATGAACCACAGTGCTCGGTGCTTTTTTTAAGCTGTGACTGTTGTAGCGAAAAAAAACCATTAGACTGGATAAAGGCCCTGGCATTGAATATCTGGGATCACTGTGGCCTGCTAGAGGTAGCTGGACTGAATATCAGACCCTAGGAAAGTAGTCATTGCCGACCCAGAGCTTGCCAAAAAATGAATAAAATGGACAGAAAAAACATCCATGGCTTCTTCTCTTCTTGCACTTAAATGTTATGTTAATCAGGTTTTCTATTTCTAGAATTACCAGATTTTGCATCTGATAAAAGGACATGTGGCCCCGCCCCGTTCCACTCTTGGGCCAGCCCATTCTGTCCCTAGGTCCACCCCGTTCCAACTCCGGCCCCACACCATTCCGCCTCCCAACCCCAGCCCCAAGCAAACCACATCTCTTCGGGCAGTGTCTGGAATGTATCTGCCTATGTGCAGATGCAATGTGATGATGCACGCCAGACTTGGCCCTGATCTTACCAGCTTTTCAAAACCTGGATAAAGTGCCAGGTTTTGAAAAGCCATCCAGACACTCGAACAGTCCTCTGAAAAGAGGACATGACCCGGTAATCTGGATGTCTTGTAACCCTATCTATTTCGCCTTTACCTATTCAGTTCAAGGTCGGATTACAAGAGGTTGGGTCTGTTACCCAGGAAGTTACAAAGGACAGTTTAGTTTGACATGGACATTCAGCAGAGTTGCTAGTAAAGGTATATCAGTACAGTTATTAGTTATGTCACAGTTACAAATACATCGTTATGAGGAGAGATTCGGGGAAGATCGAAGCAGAGCAGGGCAGCGTTTGGGGAGAGCAGGCAGGAGAGATTGCAGGGCTTCCAGTCGGAAAGACGTTTTTGACTGGTCCCCAGCAGTCGCTTCTTCAGGTGATCGGCCAGCCTAGTCGGATCAGAAATTTGGTGTAGTGAATCGGGTTGCTGTCCAATTTGCATGCATTTCACCTCATTTGCATGCAAGGATTCCAAGTAGATTGCAGGAGAGTTTCTCTCAAGGCCCTTCGCTGTGGACTCCGCCCCCCTTGCCGTTTCTCTCAAGGCCCTTCTGCCGCCGCACAGCGGCGGCTCGCTGTGGACTCCGCCCCCCTTGCCAGTACATGCACTATAAAAATACCCACTTTGCGGCGCACGCTATTACTCACTGAAGACTTGGACACCTTGCACTGCACTTTTAACTGCTCTTGTTTTAACTACCAATTCTTTTATTAGTTTTACTGAAGTTATTTTTACCTGTGTATTCTTGTCTCCTGCAGTTTCTCTCAAGGCCCTTCTGCCGCCGCGCAGCGGCGGCTCGCTGTGGACTCCGCCCCCCTTGCCGGTACATGCACTATAAAAATACCCATGTCCCCCTCCTCTTCCCCCCTACTTGCAGTCAAGGATCCATGTCCCTTCTTTTCCTTCCCACTACAGGCCTAGCATCCATGTTCCCTCCTTCCCTCCCAAGATTGTGGTCTAGCATCCCTGTCCCCCCTCCTCCACATGGGTCTGGCCTCTCTTCTTCCGCCCCCTCCCCCCCATGAGACCAGATATACCTGCAGCCAGCCCTGCCAGGGCCTTCCCTCTTCCACATCATCTATCTACAGGAAGTGATGCGGCAGAGGGAAGGTCCTGGTGAGGCTGACCACAAGCAGCCCATTCACAGTGCTGCCTCTGCCATCTGGCTGCCACCGCTGCTGCTGCATATCCATCTCAACTTAGAGAGAAACATGCCAGATTCATATCATCAGCTAAAGGTGGTCACTGATTAGATTGAAAAAAATATAAAACGAGTTAAAATGTTTACATTGTTACCAGTAAAGATTCATGGCACTGAAGGTTCAGGAAAAGACAGGTGAAAACCCAAGGAGAAGGAGGAAGAAACTTTTGAGACCTTTGCTATTAAGTTTATTAAATTTTAAAGGTCTATATCTTGCCACTTAAACGTGTAAAAATCTGGATTTTAGAAAATCCACTACTTATTCCTGTATATTTATGGAATATATAGATTTCTGGAGGCGGGGAGTGGGTTGACTTTTTATGTATATGGGCCTTACTATTTTAGTAAGGGAATACATGTATATTTCAAAAAAGTTCCCTGTTAACATTTATATTTTCTCTAAATCATGCAGAGGTATGAGCAAATTGCATGTTTGGACCAATTGTACTTATCCCTCTGTTCTTAGAAACTCCCTAGAAAAAAACAAAAATTCACAGTATGAATTCACAGTATATATGCCTCAACACCTTAATTGACACCTCTTATACATAGAGTTTTGCAAAATCCAGCAATTACCTTTGTATTTCCTGGCACTTACACGAAGCTATAAGAAATTACCAGCCTTGACATGTCTAACACCCTAGTAAAGCCATTCTTTTTAGGCACTGGTTGTTTGTTTTTTAAGTTTCTTTTTGCTATATTTGGAACAAAAAAAAAAAAAGTACAAAGGGTCTTCAAGTTCCAGGTAATCCTGCTTTAGTGATGGACCCAAAAGAGGTCATGTTTCAACATCTCTGCCTGCGTCAGGGATCTGTACAAACATCACATATACAAATTTTAAATGCAAATAATAATTGTACATAAGATGATTAAACAAATTATAAATGCATGGTTGATATGCATAAAGCAATGTTACTTACCGTAACAGTTGATATCCAGGGACAGCAGGCAGCTATTCTCACTAGTAGGTGACGTCATCCGACGGAGCCCCGATGCAGACGTCTCACAAGCACACTTGCTTGTAGAAACTTTAGAAGTTTCGAGTCACCCACACTGCGCATGTGCGAGTGCCTTCCCACCCGATGTCTCCTCAGTTCAGATAGCTAGCAGAGAAGCCAACCCAGGGGAGGTGGGTGGGACGTGAGAATAGCTGCCTGCTGTCCCTGGATAACAACTGTTACGGTAAGTAACATTGCTTTATCCTAGGACAAGCAGGCAGGTATTCTCACTAGTGGGTGACCTCCAAACTAACCACAATGGGATGATGGGAGAGTTCGCAACTTAGGAGAATAAATTTTATAATACTGTTTGGCCAAACTGTCCATCCCGTCTGGAGAAAGTATCCAAGCAATAATGAGAAGTGAAGGTATGAACCGAGGACCAAGTAGCAACCTTACAAATCTCCTCAATCGGTGTCGATCTGAGGAAGGCTACAGAGGCTGCCATTGCTCTGACCTTATGGGCTGTGACTTTACTGTGAAGGGGCAATCCAGCCTGGGCATAGCAGAAAGAGATACAAGCCGCCATCCAGTTGGAGATGGTGCGCTTAGAGATAGGGTGTCCCAACTTGTTCGGATCAAAGGAGATGAAAAGTTGAGGAGCAGTTCTGTGTGGCTTGGTGCGTTCCAGGAAGAAAGCCAAAGCACGCTTACAGTCCAGAGTATGAAGAGCTGATTCTCCAGGGTGAGAATGAGGCTTTGGAAAAAACACTGGAAGAACAATGGATTGATTCAGATGAAATTCCGAGACCACTTTGGGGAGGAATTTGGGATGGGTGCGAAGGACCACCTTGTCATGATGAAACACTGTAAAAGGGGGATCCGCAACCAAAGCTTGAAGCTCACTGACTTGACGAACAGAAGTGAGGCCAATGAGAAACACCACTTTCCAAGTGAGATACTTCAAAGGAATCTTGTTAAGAGGTTCAAATGGAGGCTTCATAAGCTGAGAAATAACAACATTGAAGTCCCAAACCACTGGAGGCGGTTTGAGGGGAGGGTTGACATGAAAAAGTCCTTTCATGAATCTGGAAACCACAGGATGAGCAGAAAGAGGTTTCCCTTGAAGAGGCTGACGGAAAGCAGCAATCGCACTCAAATGGACTCAGATCGATGTAGACTTGAGGCCAGAATGAGATAAGTGCAAAAGATAGTCCAACACAGAGGATAAGGAGGCATGTTGAGGCTCCTTATGATGAGAAAAACACCATGCAGAAAATCTAGTCCACTTTTGGGAATAGCATTGTCTGGTAGCAGGCTTCCGTGAAGCTTCTAAAACACAGCTTGGGAAACACAGCTTGGGAAAACTGAAGGGGGGTTACGTTGAGAGGAACCAAGCTGTCAGGTGTAGCGACTGCAGGTTGGGATGAAGCAGAGATCCCTGATGCTGCGTAAGCAGAGATGGAAACACTGGTAGAAGGAAGGGCTCCCTGCTGCTCAGCTGAAGTAGAAGGGAGTACCAGGGTTGTCTGGGCCACCGAGGAGCAATTAGAATCATGGTGGCCCAGTCGGATCTGAGCTTGACCAGAGTCTTTTGAATGAGAGGAAACGCATACAGAAAGAGATTCCTCTAGTCCAGAAGAAAAGCATCTGCCTCGAGGCGGTGAGGAGTGTAGATCCTGGAGCAGAACTGAGGCAATTTGAAGTTTTGGGGGGCTGCAAAGAGGTCTATCTGAGGTGTTCCCCACAGAGAGAAGATGTAATGAAGGGGCGTGGAATGGAGAGTCCATTCGTGAGGCTGTAGAAGACGACTCAAGTTGTCCGCCAAGGCATTGTCCGCCCCTGAATGTAAACAGCTTTGAGGATGGTGTTGTGGCGAATTGCCCAATCCCAGACTTTCAGAGCTTCCTGACAGAGGGAGGCCGATCCCGTGCCTCCCTGTTTGTTGACATAATACATGGAAACCTTGTTGTCCGTGCAAATGAGAACCACCATGTCGTGAAGGAGATGCTGAAAAGCATTGAGAGCATTGAAAATTGCTCTGAGTTCCGGTAGATTGATGTGACACAGGCGGTCCGCACTGGTCCAATAGCCTTGAGTGCGCAGACCATCCAGATGAGCCCAAGCATAGGTCGAGGAGTCAGTCGTGAGAACCTTTTGATGGGGAGGCATGTGAAACAGCAAACCTCTGGAGAGATTGGAAGAGAGCATCCACTAGCGAAGAGACTGTGTCAGAGCAGGAGTGACATGAATGTGGCAAGTCAGAGGGTTGGATACCTGTATCCATTGAGATGCCAGGGTCCACTGAGGAATTCTGAGGTGAAGTCTGGCAAAAGAAGTCACGTGTACTGTAGAGGTCATGTGGCCCAGAAGAACCATCATGTGTCTCACCGAGATGAACGGGAGAGAGGATACTGAATGACAAAGACGAAGAAGGGCATCCAGGCATTGCGGAGGAAGGAAAGCCCTGAGTTGAATGGTATCCAGAACAGCTCCAATGAAGGGAAGAGTCTGGGAAGGTTGCAGATGGGATTTTGGAAAGTTGATCTCGAACCCCAGACTCTGCAGGAACCAGATCGTCCTTTGGGTCACCTGGATGACTCTCTGAGACGTGGAATCCTTGATGAGCCAGTCGTCGAGGTAGGGAAACACCATGTGACCGTGGTTCCTGAGTGCTGCGGCCACTACAACCAGGCACTTGGTGAAGACTCTGGGAGACGAAGCCAGGCCGAAAGGAAGCACTCGGTATTGAAGATGAAGATGTCCCATCCAAAATCTGAGGTATTATCAGGAGGCCGGATGGATGGGAATATGAGTGTAGGCCTCCTTGAGATCCAGAGAGCATAACCAATCGTTCTGCTCGAGGAGGGGATAGAGAGAAGCCAAAGTTAACATGCGAAACTTCTCTTTGACCAGAAACTTGTTGAGTACCCTGAGGTCCAAAATAGGACAAAGATTGCCCGTCTTCTTCGGAACAAGGAAATACCGGATGTAAAATCCCTTGTTCCGTTGGTCCAAAGGGACCAGCTCGACAGCCCAAAACCGGAGCAAAGCCTGAGCTTCCTGAAGAAGAAGGGCGGTCTGGGTAAGTTGGAAGGATACTCTCTTGGAGGATGTTCCGGAGGAACTTGATGGAACTGAAGAGAGTATCCCTCTCTTACGATGGAAAGGACCCAGAGGTCGGTGATGATAGTCGTCCATCGATGGTAAAAATGATGGAGAAGACCTCTGATGGGAAAAACGGGAGGGCAGAACGATGGCAGTTATGCTCTCTACGAGACAGTCAAAAAGGCTGAGGAGCCTTGGGAACAGCAGAAGTCGAAGGTTTTTGCTGCTGCTTTGGCGTGTGCTGTCTCTTAACAGGCTGACGGATGGTAGAGGCCTGTTTCGGTGAATAACGCTGCTGGTAGATCAAAGGCGGGTGTGATGGACGAGGCGGAGGCTTGGGCTTCGGACGGAGAATCGACTGGAAAGACTTCTCGTGGTCCGACAGCTTCTTGGTCGCCGCCTTGATGGACTCATCGAAGAGGTCGGCTCCAGCACATGGGACTTTAGCCAGCCTGTCCTGAAGATTCGGGTCCATATCGATAGTCCGAAGCCACGCCAGGCGTCACATGTCCACCGAACAAGCAGCAGCCCTCGCCGAGAGCTCAAAAGCATCGTAAGAAGACTGCATCATCTGGAGCCTCAGTTGGGACAAATAAGCCAGAACCTCCTGGTACTCGAAGCGAGCCTATGAGTCCAAATAGGGCAGAAACTTTTGCAGAACTGAGAGGAAAAACTCGAAGTAGGTGGCAAAATGAAAACTGTAATTCAGGACTCGAGAGGCCATCATCGAGTTCAGGTAGATGCGCCTGCCAAATCTGTCCATGGTCTTGCCCTCCCAGCCAGGTGGAATGGTGGCATAGACCTGGGAAGGGTGAGACCGCTTCAAGGAGGATTCCACCAGTAGAGACTGATGAGAGAGCTGAGCCCCATCGAATCCCTTGTGGTGAACAGTGCGGTACCTGGCATCCAATTTCCCTAGAACAGCTGGGATGGAGTAAGGAGTCTTGAAACAGCGCATGAAGGTCTGACGGAAGCACTGATTAAAGAACACATCGATGAACATCTGGAAAGAAACGAACTTTTGAAAACAACCCAACATGGTTTCTGCAGGGGGAGATCGTGCCTAACGAACTTATTGCACTTCTTCGAAGGAATTAACAAACGGATGGACAGAGGAGACCCCATAGACATCATATACCTTGATTTCCAAAAAGCCTTTGACAAGGTGCCTCACGAACGTCTACTCCGGAAACTGAAGAACCATGGAGTGGACGGAGACGTACATAGATGGATCAGGAACTGGTTGGCGGGTAGGAAACAGAGGGTAGGGGTGAAGGGCCACTACTCGGACTGGATGGGGGTCACGAGTGGTGTTCCACAGGGCTCAGTGCTCGGGCCGCTGCTATTTAATATATTCATAAATGATCTAGAAACAGGCACGAAGTGTGAGATAATAAAATTTGCGGACGATACAAAACTATTTAGTGGAGCTGGGACTAAAGAGGAATGCGAAGAATTGCAAAGGGACTTGAACAAATTGGGGGAATGGGCGGCGAGATGGCAGATGAAGTTCAACGTTGAGAAATGTAAAGTATTGCATGTTGGAAACAGAAACCCGAGGTACAACTATACGATGGGAGGGATATTATTGAATGAGAGCAACCAAGAAAGGGACTTGGGGGTAATGGTGGACATGACAATGAAGCCGACGGCACAGTGCGCAACAGCCGCTAAGAAAGCAAATAGAATGCTAGGCATAATCAAGAAGGGTATTACAACAAGGACAAAAGAAGTTATCCTGCCATTGTATCGGGCGATGGTGCGCCCGCATCTGGAATACTGCGTCCAATATTGGTCTCTGTACCTTAGGAAGGATATGGCGTTACTCGAGAGGGTTCAGAGGAGAGCGACACGCTTGATAAAAGGGATGGAAAACCTCTCATACGCTGAGAGATTGGAGAAACTGGGTCTCTTTTCCCTGGAGAAGAGGAGACTTAGAGGGGATATGATAGAGACTTATAAGATCATGAAGGGCATAGAGAGAGTAGAGAAGGACAGATTCTTCAAACTTTCGAAAAATAAAAGAACAAGAGGACACTTGGAAAAGTTGAAAGGGGACAGATTTAAAACGAATGCTAGGAAGTTCTTCTTTACCCAACGAGTGGTGGACACCTGGAATGCGCTTCCAGAGGGAGTAATAGGGCAGAGTACAGTACAGGGGTTTAAGAAAGGATTGGACAATTTCCTGCTGGAAAAGGGGATAGAGGGGTATAAATAGAGGATTACTGCACAGGTCCTGGACCTGTTGGGCCGCCGCGTGAGCGGACTGCTGGGCATGATGGACCTCAGGTCTGACCCAGCAGAGGCATTGCTTATGTTCTTATGGTCAAGTAGCTTATGCAAAGGAAGCCGGAGGGACTCAGCAGGTGGTTGAGGGAGATGCATCGTCTCCAAATATTCCTTGGAAAATTTGGACCCCTTGTCCAGGGTAATGTCCAGATCTACAGCCATCTGTTGGAGGAAAGAGGAAAAAGACAGTTGGTCAGCCAGAGCAGGGCCTCGAGAAGAACTTGAGGATGACGAGGCCTCCGGGTCCAACGAGGCCGGGAATCGGCAGGGAGAAAAAGATCCCAAAGTGTCCTCGAGCTCTGGCATAGGAGGTGAAGACTCCGGAGGCAAATATTCGATGAAAGGCTGCTTCCGACGAGGCAAGTCATGCCTCTATGAATGCCTCGATGAATGCCTCGAGCGATGGCCAGAACTGTGTCTGGAAGTTGGCTTCGATCGTCGAGGCAAGCGAGGCACCGACGAGGCTTCCTGCGAAGTGAATGGGGCTGAAGGCGGTGAATCAAAGCAGAGGTGGCTGAGTAGACGCACCTCGAGGCACCCGCCAAGCCTCGAGGCTCGGCATCGATGGCATCGGGTCCGGAGGAGGCCCTCGCAGAGACTCGACTCCTGGCATCGAGGGAATTGGTTCCAACGGAGGCATTCACAAAGACTCTGCTCCTTGCATTGAGTGAATCGGTTCCAATGGAGGCATGGGCAAAGATTCTGCTCCTTGCGATGCATGCATCGATGCCAGACCAGACACTCGCAGAGACTCGGCTCCCTGAAGCAAGAGTGTATGACGTGGAGCACCAGAGGCAGCTAGATCTCGCGGGAGGCCCCTGCATGCCCAGGCTGGATTTGGGAGAGAAGCTTCGGCTCCATAGTAGTAAAGAGCTCGATGAACTGCTTCTCCAGCAAGGTCTGGAACGACGCCGGCAAGGAGGGATCCGCATTTGCAATGGGACCTCCTGCACGGACATCGGGATCCCTGGCGCCCAGGTGCTTGGACTTAGAAGCCTTGGGCACCTTGAGCACCACAGGGGGAATGGGCTGCTTAGCTACCTGACCTGGGGAGGCAGATGAAGGCACCGCAGCAGGCGGCAGAGGCGAAGCTGGCACAAACGAAGCAGGCTTGAGGAGACTCGGGGCCGCAGAGATGGAAGACGGAAGAGTCGAAGCGGAAGTCGAAGGTTTGGCGCTCTTCGATGAGGTCAGCTCCGACGAAGCCTCCATGCTGAACAGCGACTCCCACAAGATGCAGCGACGCTTGAACGCATGTGCTGTAAGTGTGGAGCAAGGCCGGCACGATTTCGGAAGGTGTTGAGGCCCGAGACACTGAAGGCAGCGTCGATGAGGGTCCATCAGCGAAATCGCGCGCTGGCACTTGACACACTTAAAACCGGTGATAGGCCGGGACATCGGCCGAAAAAGCTCCGCCGCTAGGTCGAAACCACGGGGCTGTGGCCCCCTGGCCTGCCCGGTCGAACGGAAGGAAATTTTTTTTTAAAAAACAATAAAACATGACGAAAATCAACGATTATGAGTAAAAGAACCCAAAACCTTGGACTTAGAAGACACAAGTGAAGTTACTTCGCGCAGAGAGTCGAAGACGGACTTCTCGGCTCTGCGGAAAAGTAAGAACTGAGGAGACATCGGGCGGGAAGGCACTCGCACATGCGTGGTGTGGGCGACTCGAAACTTCTAAAGTTTCTACAAGCAAGTGTGCTTGTGAGACGTCCGCATTGGGGCTCCGTCGGCTGAAAATCACCCACTAGTGAGAATACCTGCCTGCTTGTACTGGGATAAAAATTACAACCCCCCTTTATACAAAACTGTGCAAGCAGCTTTCAGTGCTAGCCGGTGCGCTAACGGCCCCGAAGCCCACAGAGAATTAAAGGGCTTCGAGGCTGTTTCCGCGCAGTTTTGTAAAAAAGGTCATATGAATGTCGGAGCAGCACAGAGCATTCAGCGTGCCAGATGGCACTAAAAAACGCTTCCTTGGTTTTGTAAAAAGGGGGGTACATGTTGTGACCAGGCAGACACGATGCCTGCCAGGGTCCCTGTTAGTTCAGGAAAAAAAGTAAAAATGAAAACCCGAGGTGGAATCAGGAAGGTGCATGTAAATCCTGAGACTGATAGTTTATCCTGTGACCACCAGAGGGAGCCTGATTTATTTGATGAAGAATTGGGAGATTCATCCCCGAGCCACCACCGGGGGAGCCCAAGAGGTCCCAGCTACTCTGCTGACTCAACTAGAGTAGGGCGTTGCCCCAAGGTATTTAAACCTGCAGTTGAGAACAGACAGGGAAGCCAGCTAGGGAGGAGGTTTAAGCCTTTTCTCCCTAGGGAGTCCCCGGGGCCAAGCAGGAGCGACCAGCCTATTCCCATGGAGCTGTTAGAGGCTGGACAAGCTGAGGAGCTGCTATTTCCAGAAGAACAGCCCATGGAGTGTGAGGAAAGTCTGTCAGAGTATGCTCCTGATTTTTCTGAAGCCATGCAGGTAGACTGGGTCTCTACCAGCAAATAGTGAGTTGTGATTTTTGCTCTGGACTGTTTGGGACTATTTTTGTTTTGGTAAGCTGGGAGTGTGTATTGTTTGGGAGAGGTTTTGCTATCATCCTGGATGGGAATTTTGAAAGCCTGTATTTGAGGCCTTTCTTTTGCAAAACCTGACACTCTCCTATCCTGGCAGTGAGCTGAACTGGCCAGAGGCTTTAATGGAACTTTTGGACACTAGAGCTATTGAACAAATGCCTTGAACTGTGTTTGTGTTTCCTTTGAAACTGCCTGCTTGGGCACAAGCAGTATTAGCTCTAGGGAGAGCTAAATCCTCACCTGCAGCAAGGTTTGAGTTAAGGCTGAGAACAAGCCTAGAACTTTATTTTGTACTGCTTTCACTTGTTTCTTTTGATATTTTGGTTTTTTGCTGCTGTGGGAGAATTCTGACAAGTTTACAAGTTGTAATGATGATCTACTTACTTTCAAGAAAGGAATGAGTAAAGTTAAATCCTTTTTTTCATGAACTTTGATTGTGGTGCTGTGTGATTTTTGGTTCCTGTTGAGAGTCCAGTCCTGCAGGGTGGCTCCATTTTGGGCCACACGTCAGTGTGCTATTTTAGTAACCACTGGGAGTGCTATTGAGCCCTGTCCTGGGCTACAGTGGGCTACAATGTATAGTTTAAAGGTATGTATAAAGCATGCAATGTGACAAAAAATAAAAAAAGTCATCTAAAAAGCATTTATTAAAAAGCATCAAAAAATGTTAAGGCATCTAAAAGATATTTATTAAAGAACTTTAATGCGACACCTATGATAAATGAGTTTGAGCTTATTTAAAAATGTAATTGTTTTGCAAGGTGTTATATCAAATTTCCTGAATTAAATAAATGTGATGAAAGTGATATATATATGAAATCATGTGCATTATGTGACTATAAAAGTAATAGCACTGGAAATAAATATTTATGCACTGCTAGGTTTGCTCACCAGAAGGTCTTGTAATTCAGTATAAAAGATCAAAATACTCGAACAAAATTTTTGCCTGAAAAAATAATGTAGATTTTAAATTAACTTAACATTAATCAATACTATAAATATAAAAAAGCTGTACAATATCTAATGCCATACCTTTGTTGTATAAAGTCTCCTCTCAGTTTTATACAGTAACACCGGAAAAATCTTTAAAAGTAAGCATGCTAAAATCTCACTTAAAAACACAGGGCTCCTTTTACAAAGGCGCACTAGCAGTTTTAGCGAACGCTTAGCACGTGTTAAAATGCCGCCATGCTTGCGGCTACCGCCTCCTTTTAAGCAGGTGGTAATTTTTTTGCTACAATGCGCTAAAAACGCTTGCGCACTTTAGTAAAAGGAACCCACAGTGAAAAAAAAAAAATAACATGGTACTCTAAAGCTCTAATGCAAAAACTTTGAGAGGAGACTTTATACAACAAAGTTATATACAATTATTATTTGCATTTAAAATTTGTATATGTGATCTTTGTACAGAGCCCTGATGTATGCGGGGACGCCAAAACACTGCCCGTGTCCAGTCCATCATTAAAGCAGGATTACCTGGAGTTTGAAGGCCCTTTGACTTTTTTATGTGGTTTGTACTTTGAATCCCTCTTCTTTTATACGGTTTCTGCTTTCACGGCCATATACATATTTTGTTAAAAAAAAAAATTCCATGAATTTACATTTGTACAGTAATGTTAGATATACAGAGTCAAGTTTAGCATACAATTTGGTCTAAGTTAACATACGGTTATTTCCATCTTCAGTTAACAACCAGAGTGGATCTAGTTCAGTGTACATTAGAATATATTACATTAGTGACTTATATTCCGCCTTTACTTTCTAGGTGGATTACAAAAGAGGGCAGCTGGACATTACAAGGAGAGATACAGGTCATAAGATAAGAGCTAAACGAAGTATTGCATTAGTTTATCTTGACAAATTTTTTGAATAGCAAAGTTTTTATTTCCCTTCGGAGAGTTTTGTAATCCGGTGTTGTTATCAGTAAATTGGAAATGTGTTGCCTGAGTGGCTAGTAGGCCATCATGCATATGGCTTGAAGGGAGCGACTGGATTTATGGGAAGAGGTACATTTTTATTGCTTTCCTAAAGTTTGAGGGATCTGATATGAGGAGGCTGTTGATTCCAATAACTTGGTAGAAAGTAGGAGTAGGAACGGTTTTATGCATGTCAGCCTTGTTACCCATTCTAAGCTCATTGGGGAGGATGGGATATAAAACTAACCAATAGATGAATGAATGAATGTTCACTTGCCTAGGAAATCTTGACCATCTCTTTTCTGATCTAGACATCCAAACAAAATGGGCTTCACATTTGAAAGGGATCATTACAGATATGATTATCAATCCTTACACACTGAGGATATGAAAAATTCACAGCACTATCACAAAACACTGGTACTAATTTAGTTGCCAAATAATGTAGCTGCTGATCATTAGGAACAGAATGAGTTGATCTCATGCATTTGTGGTTCTGAATGATTTCTCTAAGAAAGGAGCCCAAGTCCTTTTCATGAAATAGGACAAAACCAATAAACCTCTGACTCCGTCTGTTCCTGATGCATTTAGTAATATGCTAACAAGGGGATAACAAAAAAAGATGCATAGCATATGGGGCAAAGTGTTTGTTTTATTGTAACAGCCTCCACCGACGTGTGAGAGTTTGGCTGGCAAACCAATTAGCTCATTGGAGGGAGCTAAGCACTGAGTTGTGTAATGACCCTGGAGCATAATGCACATTATTGCCATCAGTAATTGAGTTTATTTATTTTGACATTTAGATGGTGTCCCAAACCAGGACATCATGCATAAATTACAATAGTACAAAGATAATGGAAAATGAATTGGGATAAGAATGATTAGGGGAGGATGAATAGACAACTGTGCTAATTAGCACCAGTTGTGATGGTGGATTTTTTTTTTTTACTGACATGGGCACCAGAGACTACCAATGGCTTCCAGACAAAGATAATGTTCAGTTATTACCAACCTCAGCCAAATACGAACCTATAATCTGCTGGTGAACAATTCCGTATCACTGTACCATTTTCCTAAGCTGTCCAGTCGTACTTTTTAAATTGAAAGATTATTCAGTAAAGATATTGATGTTCAGAATCTGAAAAAATGCATTTATCTACTTGCCTTAGGCAAATTAATTTTCTTAGTGAGAAGCTGGAGGCAGGTGCAGGAAGGCAAAAAAACTAGCAGGCACCCTAATGTTACACAGCTCCAGGAAAGTAGTTTTAGGCTAGTACTGGATTACTGACAGTGACATCCTGGTGCATTAATATTATTAGATTCATAACATAACATCGAATTTCTATACCGCATAACCGTAAGTTCAATACAGTTTACAAAAATGACATAACCTACAAAACAGGGCCTTAGATAACTACTCAGACAAGTACTTAGGGAAACGATAAGGCTTCAATTGTTTCCTAAAGTGTTCATAAGAGTGAGAAGTAACTGAACGAAAGTCTTTGTCATGAAAAGCTGCTTGAAATGAAAGCAGATGATCATGGTATTTCTTGCCTTTGCAGCCTTTAACAGAATGACACGGGGGACATATTTTTCCCCGTCCCCACAAGAACTCAATTTTCATGTCCCGTCCCCGTGAGTTTTGTGCTGTCCCTGTCCCATTCCTGTAAGCTCTACCTTAACTGCTCAAGCCTCAAGCACTTATGATTTTTAAAGTGTTTGAGGCTTGTGCAGAAGAGGACAGAGCTTGCAGGGACAGAAAAAGATCTCGCCGGGAAAGGATGGGGAAATGAGTTCCTGTGTGGAAGGGGAAAAATTTGTCCCATGTCATTCTAAAGCATCTAGCCTTTAATCCAGTGATTGTCCACTTTTTTCATTCTGTCGGAGTGTGAAGGAAGAGGGAGGGGTGGTATGTGTGTTCTTTTTAGGAAAGAAATGTACTTACTATGCATTCATTCCACCTCCCCCGAAACAAGTTTTTTTAAGTCTCCATATGTTGATGAAAGTGAGATCCTGCTTCCATCAACAATATTTTTCTGTTCTTGTACAATCATTCTTTCGAGGTTGGATTATTGTAACGCGGTCTTCTTAAGCTTGACTAAGAAAAGTCTTCAAAGACTTCAGTTGATCCAGAATAATCATCCGTTAAAAGAAGTAACTTCCATTAGAATTTTGGGAGTAGTGTTGGACCCAAAACTCACGTACCTTGACCAGATTAGTACAGTAGTCAAAAACTGCTTCTTTAAATTACAAATGATAAGATCACTGACAAAGGTGTTAGAACCAGAGTCACTTAACATCTTATTACACTCTCTCATAATCTCTAAAATTGACTATTGTAACGCCCTCTATAAAAGTATCTCACAAAAAGAAACCAGACGACTCCAAATAATTCAAAATACAGTGGTTACAATCATTATAAACTCATGGAAATATGATTATGTTACGCTTCTCCTAAAAAATGCCCATTGGCTCCCAGTGTACCATAGAATAACATTGAAGTTGGCACTCTTAAACTTTAAAATCCATCAATCAAAACAACCTGCATGTCTCAACAAATTTCTCACTCTGTACACTCCACCTAGGATATTAAGATCGACAGAGAAGCATCTCTTATCAATACCATCCTTGTTTAATGTAACAATTGTAATGATAACAATGTATTTTAATCTAATCTAATCTAATCCAATCCTTAGGTTTGTATACCGCATCATCTCCACATTCGTAGAGCTTGACGCGGTTTACAGTAGATGAAATAGGAAGGAACTACAACAAAGGATTCGAGGTAAAAGTGTGAGGAATATTTAGTTTTTCTGATTTATCATTTGTATACATTATCAAAGTTTGAAATGTCAATAAAGATTTACAGAAAAAAAAATACCATCCTTAAAAATAGTTAATTCAAGGCGCGCAGACATTTTCATGGTCACTGCCCCACAAACATGGAATCTTCTACCAACCTATATTAGAGAAGAGTCTACTTTAGAAAGATTCAAGGGCTCCCTGAAGAGTTTTCTTTTCAGAGATGCCTTCAAGAACTGATCCACTGGTCATCTAATCCTTACGCTTCATAAGTCATTAGACTGAAATTTGCATCTTAGACTCCAATCAGTAGTTCTTAATCCCATGCCCTATTGTGCTTAGCTCTTTTGATGTTCTTCCTTTTTATAATGATTTTGTAATTCTATCCCTCCCTTCCTGTGCCTCAAGTAAGTAATATTGATGTCAGTTATTTCAAGTTGTTGGTTTACCCCTGATTTTATTATTATGTAAATCACTTAGAAATTTTATTTGCATTGCATCAAATTTTTTAATAAACTTGGAAATTTGGAAACTTGGAGCTAGACCTGTTTTAGAAGTGTCTAAGTGCTACAAAGATGCCCAAACTGTCCAGATGACTACTGCATGCATCAAGGTAAAAAACCCCACACTCCCCTAGGGCTCACTGACCCTCTTCCACCACACAAAAATGAGAACAAAAAGGTACATACCTGGATGCAGAACACAGCTTCTGGTATGTGAAAGTCTAGTAAAGCAGCACACAGGTGTCTTAAGTAGCCTTGTAGGTGGGCTAGTGAATCATAGAGAGGAGGACCCAGGCCCACAAGGCACTCTAATCACAACATCTATGGTATTAAGTATGAGCCCATCAAAACCCACTCAAATCCTACTATACTGTCATATAAGTGCCATCTGCAGCCATAATGGCTCTTGGGGTGGTACACTGGTGGGTATAGTAGGCTTTGGAGGAGTTTTGGTGAGCTCACCATACATTACAAGGTGTTTATGGTGAGATGTACAGCAGTGCCCTCTAAGGTGCCCCACTGCTCTGTTGGGATGTCTATGTGACCAATCCATTACTATGCTGGCCCCTCCCATTTCCAAATGGTCTGGATTAGGACGTTTTGAACATGGACATTTTGGTATTCAAAAATGGCCAAAAAAGTTAGACATCCTTTTATATATATAAAAAAAAATGGATGTCTAGTGGTTTTGAAAATGGATGTTTCCCTGCCCTGATATTTGGACATCTTGCAGGATACATTCAATGTTGGACTTAGACGTACTATTGAAAATGCCCCTCCACATCTATCTACACTATATATAGTGGCGGGGTGCCTGAGGGACAACCACGGCATCCGTCACACGCTTAGGATCCACGCCTCTTGGAGTGCCAGTGAGGCTCTGGACCCCAAGAAAAGAAGGTCCTAGTCAATATTATTTCTCAGAAAATATTTTTTTTATTCTTCCTTGAAAACAAAATAATTTCCTCTCATTCAAAGGCAGTTCCTCTTAGGTTACCCTTGGCTTTACCCTATACACAGTCCACATCAGGAACTTCCAAATAATCAAAATAAGCTTTTCCACAGTTCAACTGTTCTCTGAATTCCATACAATGGTAGTGCTTGGTATAAAGGCTGCTTTGCATTAAACACAATTCCAGCAGCTGCCTCTCCCTTCCCCAAAGGGTGGGTTAAAGGAGACCCTAACCTCCTGGCTGGGATAAGGCTTCCCCCCTCCCTGCTCTCCACTTCTCAGGGAAAAAAAGTTTTTTTTATTTTCCTCTCTTCAGTGGCGTACCTAGGGTATGTGGCACCCGGGGCCCATCATTTTTTGCCCCCCCCCTATCTATATGAAAAATATGATTTTTAGTAACAATCTACATATCGCACCACAAGAGTGTACCTAGGAAAAGGCTGCATCTTAAACACTGCAGTGAGCACTAGAACACCAACACATACATTGTAAAACTAAACAAGCCAGATCCCGCACAGTCAATTGATCCTGTAGTCAATGCCAACTGAAAACTGTGTTCTTTTCATACACACAGAACAGAGATACACCCTCGCCCAAAATGGAATAATCACAAACTAAAAATAGAAATATGTAGACAAAAGTTAAACTGATCCGCCAAGAAACCAGACCCTGGATACAATGCAACACCACAAAAAACAGTAACACATGTCCTCTAATACAGTGCAAAATATAAAGACAGTAGATGTAAATTTGAAAAAACTGATACATAACAATCACCACTTTATAAATTAACAAATAAAAATAAAACAAATAATGAGAAATAAAAAAAATACCATTTTATTGGACTAATCCCCATAAGCTCGGTCCCCATCCCCGCAAACCACCTGATTCCATCCACACAAGCCTTGAATTGTTTATATTAAAGTATAAAAAGAAACAATATTCTGTACAATTGTCAATTTATAAATCAGCGTCTTCTCCCCACTCTCTTCCACATTTCCCTTCAGCATCCTCAGCCCACTCTCTCTCCACTTTCCTTCAGCGCACGCACATAAAAACAAGCAAGTAATTTTATATCATTGTCATTCTATTCATTCATAGAAATTAAAGTCTAGATAATGCCAGTCACATAACAAAACATGATTTTACAAAAATAATTCCTTGCACAGTCAAGCCTGCAAGGATTACTAGATGTCTTTCAGCAGCTCCCCTCCCTCCCTCCCCCTTACCTTTGTGGCCAAGTCTAAATGATCTACCAACAATAAAATTTTAAAAACACAAAGCACGCTGTACGCAGAGAAAATGTTAATTATCATTTATATTCCGCGGGTTTTCAAAGAGGTCAAGGCAGATGACTTTATGCAATGTCACCTCAGTAACAACTATACAAAAATAGACAAATATTCCCCCTCCCTTTTTACTAAACTGCGATAGCGGTTTTTAGCGTAGGGAGCTGCGCTGAATACCCCACACTGCTCTCGACGCTCATAGGCTCCCTACGCTAAAAAAACGCTATTGCGGTTTAGTAAAAGGGGGCCATAGTGCAAAATATAGACAGCAGATATAAATTTTCAAAACGGACACATTTTGATCACTAAGTTGAAAATAAAATCATTTTTCCTACTTTTTTGTCTGGTGATTTCATGAGTCTCTGGTCCTTCTTCTGGTCCTTCTTCTTTCTTCTCCTGCCCCCCCTTTCTTTCTCTCTCCCCCTGGCTCCCCTCTTTATTTCTGCCTTTCTTTCTCTCTCCCCCTGGCCCCCCTCTATTTCTGCCTTTCTTTCTCTCTCCCCCTGGCCTCCCTCTTTATTTCTCTTTCCCCCTGGCCCTCCTCTTTCTTTCTGCCTTTCTTTCTCTCCCCCTTGACCCCCTCTTTATTTCTGCCTTTCTTTCTCTCCCCTTGGTCCCCCTCTTTCTTTCTGCCTTTCTTTCTCTCTCCCCCTAGCCCTCCTCTTTCTTTCTGCCTTTCTTTCCTTCTTGACCCCCTCTTTCTTTCTCTCCCCTTGGTCCCCCTCTTTCTTTCTGCCTTTCTTTCTTTCTCCCCCTAGCCCTCCTCTTTCTTTCCCCCTTGACCCCCTCTTTATTTCTGCCTTTCTTTCTCTCCCCTTGGTCCCCCTCTTTCTTTCTGCCTTTCTTTCTCTCTCCCCCTGACCCTTCTTTATTTCTGCCTTTCTTTCTCTCTCCCCCTGGCCCCCCCTCTTTATTTTTTCCTTTCTTTCTCTCTCCCCCTAGCCTGCACAAAGCCATCGTGCCAATTTATCCACTTCCACGATTCTTTCCCTACCCTCACCCCCAAGCCAGCAGCTGATTTCTCCCTGCTCCTTCCCCGATGTCCTGAACTTTATCGGGCAGCAGCAGCATTCACAATTCACTGCTGTTGCCCGCTTCAGGCCTTCCTCTCTGTCGGGTCCTGTCTTCATAAAAACAGGAAGTAGGCAGGACCCGGCAGAGAACAAGGCCTGAAGCCGGCAACAGCAGCGAATTGTAAACGCTGCTGCTGCCCGAAGAAGGTAATGGAGCACCGAGGCAGTCCGCTTCTCCCCCCTCCCAGCCGAACCCCCGCTGACCCTCCTATCTCCCCCCCGTGAACCTTTCCGACCTTCCCAGCAAGAGCAGCAAACCTCCTTCGCGGCTTTCTCCTCCCTCTGCCGCGTCACTGATGACATCATCAGTGATGCGGCAGAGGGAGGATAAAGCCGACGCTACTGGAGGGAGGTTTGCTGCTTTCGCTGGGAGGGTCGGAAAGGTTCACTTGGGGGGGAGAGATAGGATGGTCAGCGGGGTTTCGGCTGGGAGGGGGGAGAAGCGGTCTGCCTCGGTGCTCCAAGGCCTGGCGCCATTACCTTTTTCGGTAATGGCGCCGATGCTGCTTTCGCTGGGAGGGTAGGAGCGCAATAGGGACCGGGCCAGCTGTGCACCCCCCCTTAAGGCGGCACCTGGGACGGACCTCCCCCCGCCCCCCCTTGGTACGCTACTGCCCTGGGGAAACAGCCTGCAACAAGATCGCGCGATGCCAGCGATCTTTTCTTGCTTCGGCTGTTTCCTCCGCCGCGGTCCCGCCCCTCCTCTGAGGTCAGAGGAGGGGGCAGGACCGTGGCGTAGGAAACAGCCGAAGCAGGCAAAGATCTCTGGCATCGCGATCTTGCTGCAGGCTGTTTCCAGACCCGACACCCAGCGCAGGGGGGGGGAACTGGACCGGACCGGGAGCACCCCCTCAGGGCTTGGCACCCGGGGCGGACCGCCCCCCCCCCCCCACCTTGGTACGCCACTGACTCTCTTTTATTCCTTTTCAAGCTACTGCCTAGCTTACTGCAAGGCTTCTCTCAGGACTTCTGCCCTGCTTGGGCAATGGCACTGCTGACCTGTTTACTTATGGCCAGAGTGCTAGAGACACTCCTCCCTGCAAAACAGTTGGAATCATGCCCTCCCAGCCCCCTTGTAAGTGCCCTAGAGCTCTGGTACAGGCAGCTTTTAGCTCCTTAAGTTTTGTCACCTAGCCCTTCCCCCATTCCTGGCTGGGGAATTCAATAGTCTTCACTCACACACTTAGGCCCTGATTCTCCAAAAGTGGGTCCCGATTTTAGGCAGCTGTAGGCGTCCTACAGCTGTCTAATCAGCCAATCGGGATGCACGTTTTTTTAAAAAAATGCTCCCCAGGCAGGCCTGAAGGCGCCTCCGGGAGCCTAGGGAGACCCACAAGACGCCTAAGCTCACCTAAGGGCCTTAGGTGGGCCTTAGGCGAACCTAGGTGGCCCTACGCGTCTCCCTAGTAGAGGAAGAAACCTTAAAATGTAGGCCAGCAAAATGCTGGTCTACATTGTAAGTAGACGCAGCCGCTATACTTATCGCGGCAAGTGATCTCTCTGCCGCTATAAGTATAGCGGGCTGCGGCCTGTCCGATCGGATGCCCCCCCTCCAACACTACCGACCGCCCCCCCGACACTACCAACCTCCCCCCCCCGACATTACTGATCTCCCTCCCACCCCGACACTACCGATTGCTGGCAGGAGGGTGTCCAATCCCTCCTTCCCGAAGACGCACCCCCCCGCCCCCCCCCGGCGCTAACAACCCCCAAACCTCCAAACTAACCTGTTCTTCAGGCCAGACGGTTCTTGCCCGTCCAGCCTGTAGGCCCGCCTGGTCGAAATGAGGCGGGCTCGCCCCTTCCCGGCCCATCCCGCCGAAGCCTAAGGCCTGATTGGCCCAGGCTCTAGAAGCCTGGACCAATCAGGCCTTAGGCATAGCGGGTCCGCCCATCCCCACTAAGTCTAAGATCTGATTGGCCAATCAGGCCTTAGATTAAGTGGGGATGGGCGGACCCGCTATGCCTAAGGCCTGATTGGTCCAGGCTTCTAGAGCCTGGGCCAATCAGGCCTTAGGCTTCGGCGGGATGGGCCGGGAAGGGGCGAGCCTGCCTCATTTCGACCAGGCGGGCCTACAGGCTGAACAGGCAAGAACCGTCTGGCCTGAAGAACAGGTTAGTTTGGAGGTTGTTAGCGCCAGGGGGGGGGGCGGGGGGGGCGTCTTCGGGCAGGAGGGATTGGACACCCTCCTGCCAGCAATCGGTAGTGTCGGGGTGGGAGGGAGATCGGTAATGTCGGGGGGGGGGGGGCGGCATCCGATCGGACAGGCCGCGGCCCGCTAGTGTAGGCCGATTCTGAATAGGACGCCTCTCCCGGGCGTCCTATACAGAATCAGGGCCTAGGTGTCTTGCGGGCCTCGCCTTCAATATAGGCGGCCTGCCTGGAGAGCATTTTTTTTAAAAAAACGTGCATCCCGATTGGCTGATTAGACAGCTGTAGGACGCCTACAGCTGCCTAAACTCGGGACGCACTTTTGGAGAATCAGGGCCTTAATGTTCTGAGACCAACTGCAGTGTTTGCTTTCATACCCCCTAGGTTTAAAGTTAAACTGAGGCTTTATTTAAACATATCTTCATTCACACAGACATCCCCTTCATTTAGCCATTCCATGCACTGCCCTGGAACACTATAAACAGATTCAATATCTTCATAACCCATTAGGCCAGGGGTGTCCAATGTCGGTCCTCGAGGGCCGCAATCCAGTCGGGTTTTCAGGATTTCCCCAATGAATATGCATTGAAAGCAGTGCATTCAAATAGATCTCATGCATATTCATTGGGGAAATCCTGAAAACCCGACTGGACTGCGGCCCTCGAGGACCGACATTGGACACCCCTGCATTAGGCAATCAGGCTCTGCATAATTCTCCCTGCCACCTGCCTCAGGAGACAAATGGACATTTTCAGCAGTTTCAAAGGCTTCCCCTTCCCCCACCTCCTCCCACACCGCTACCTGGGGTTTAAGAACTCTCCTCTGCTGGAAATTCAAGAGGCTGGGGTATGAAGAAGCAGGCAGCTTTCTGCCTATGTCTGTGTCTTCCTGTTTCCTCCTGGCTCTGAGGACATCAGCTGCAGCTTCAGCTTCCCTGATAGACCAGCTGGGCTCAATTTCCTGCAGGTTCTCTGCCTGCTGGGGAAACTCTCTCTGATTGGCTGCACAGCGGTTTCCTCACTAGACTGAGATCCACCTCTTCTGTTAACTCTTTCAGTGTCAGATCTTATTCTCTAGAGCTCACAGATATTCTGCTCAGTATTCCTAGCAAGGGAATAATAAGAAGTTACATTAATCTGTCTGATTCTGGTAGAAATCTCCCTTCTGTTTTTATCCCTCTGCCTTATATCTCCTAGGCTGTCTCTCCTAGCCGGAGTTGGGACAGTTTTATCTCTGGCAGTGTCAGAAGGGGTATTTCTAACTGAGACAGGCAGTTGCCTGTCACAAAATATATAAAGCCTACAAGAGGTGTGACCACATCATACTCTTCCTGCACAAACTACAATGGCTATCAGTACCTTACTGGCCTATATTTAAATCTCTATGTTTGATTTTCAAAGTCCTCAGACAAAATGGGCCAGAATGCTTAAAGAACAAGCTAACCCTTTATATACCATTGAGACCTCTGAGGTCCTTTCAAGGAGCATCACTATTTGTACCCTCATCAAAAGAAATTATATGATGCGCTACCTGCAAGCTTTCTGAGAAGATTCCCCCATGGTCTAGAACGGGGGTGTCCAACCTTTTGGCTTTCCTGGGCCGCATTGGCTGAAAAAAATGTTTCTGGGGCCATGTAAATGCTGCAGCAAGACAGAGGAGGGAACCGGCAAGATGGTAAACACCCAGGGTCAGCAGAGGAAAACACAGCATCGCCCTTGACTGGGGCCACATGTAGCCCTTGGGCTGCAGGTTCGACACCCCTGCTTTAGAATTTACTCCCAGAGTGACTCCAGACTACCTCTAGTTCAGGAAGCAGATGAAAGCTTGGCTCTTCACTGAAGCCTTTAATAGATAGAGTGATTGACTATACAGTACACTCATTCCGCACCTGGACTAGCCTGCCACACACACTAACTAAATCAGTTCCTTATAGCTTGTTTAACTGTATAAACAAACTTGTCTTGAGTTTAGCCTCCCATCTGTTTATCGCAACACGCTGTACCACTCATCTTATCCCCATCTAATATCTGCATTTGACCCCTCGGCTATAGGATAAGCTGTATTATAAAAAAACACAGCGTCATATCTTTGTTATTTGAATGTTTTGATTTGTGCTTACTAGATGCTGCATAAGTATTATGTCTCCCTTTTAGTATGTATTATAGCTCTCTTATTTGAATTTTTGTGCAGTTAATAAACATATTTTTAACTGTTTCATGGTGGTCCTAGTAATAAGTTTCAATTTACTGATTTTGACTTTACCTCATTTATTGTATTTATGTTGATATTTGGTCTTTTTGTACTATAGTTATGCTGTTAACAAAATTGTAATTTTTTTTAAATGTTGAATTATACCTGCTGTATACTGCCTTGGGTGAATCTCTTCATTAAGGTGGTTAATAAATATCAATAAATAAATAAATATAATCGTGTGTGTGTGTGTTTTGTTCAAACTTCTCATTAGGTTAAGCAGCAAGGCAACTTGGCAAAAAGAGGCTGCATTAGCTGTGTCCACACAGTGTGTGAGTATTAAGGCGTTCATAAATCAACATCAGCAGGAACAGGAGCTGCTCCTTGTTTCATGCAGGTTAACAATGGTTCAAAAACTAGAAATAGCTGCTTGATTTTGTACTCTCGTTTCTGCCGAGACACCAGGGTAAGCTGTGCATCCCAGATTCTAATCAAATAAATGTATAGCAGAAAAATAAAAAGAACATCACTCTGCAGAAAAATAAATGAAAAGTAAAGGAGAAAAAAGATATGCAAAAGATATACAGAAAATGGCTATGTATAGTATATAAATAGTAGTTGCCAGTGCATGTTGTCAGGCATTTAAACTCCAAATTACCATGGGTCTTCAAATATTCATAGCTTTAGAAAGCTACCAGGAAGACTGATCTACTTTATATCTACATGGATGATCATTCTGCCTACAAGCAGTGGCTGGATTGGATTGCTGTTTCTTAGGAAGCCTGAGATTTGAACAGCAATGTGGCTGTACAGGAGGTACAGAGACACACTTGGCTTCCACTGTGAAATGCTGTAGGCAAACAGTGAGGGTTTATTTTTATCAGCACAATGAAATGGATACGGAGGTGAATCTGAATGGCTGTCTTTATGCAGAAATACAATCGTTAGGATCTTTTTTTTGTTTTTTTTAATGTAACCATAATATTATTGGAAGATGTTTTGAAAATATACCTTAGGATATATTTAATCTAATCTAATCTGGGATTTAAGAGCCATACTATGCAGAAACATAGCGAGAGAAGGAGGTGCCTGGGGCGGTGGTGCCCCCGCGCACCTGCCTTTCTGCCCCCGCTCTTCCACACCCCCCATACCACACTCATGCCCTCCCTTCCCCCAACCATACCTCTTTAAATCTTTGCCAGTGTGAGCAGCTTTTCTGGCATGCTGCTCGCATCAGCATAGGTTTTCCCTCTAATGTCACATCCTGGCCCCATGACCTGGAAATGATTTCAGAGGAAGCCAGACCGGCACGAGCAGCAGGCCAGAATAGTTCCTTGCACTGTCGAAGATTTAAATAGCTATGTGGGAGCAGGGAAGAGAGGGTGTGAGTGTGGCATGGGAGGGCGGAGAGTGCTGGTGCTCCCACCAAGTCAGTGCCTGTGATAGTCAACCCCCCACCCCCCTTACTATGCCACTGGCACTATGCCTAAAAAGGTTTTAACACCCCTGGTCATACCTTGGAACATGTGAAACCCTGGAGTCATAAGATTTTGCTCTCAACATGTGCTGGTAATTTCATAACATGTATGTCATTAGAATAATGGCATATACAGTCGTACCTTGGATTACGAGTATAATCCGTTCCAGGAGCATGCTCGTAATCCAAAATGCTCGTTTATCAAAACGAGTTTCCCAATAGGAAATAATGGAAACTCGCTTTGATGCGTTCCCACCCCCCGAGAACCGGCATTGCTCCCCTCGAAGGCCCCCCCTGCGATCAGGCCCCCCCCCTACGAACCGGCACCCCCCCTGCCTCGAACCGGTACCCCCCCGCCACGATCCGACCCCCCCGACATGATTGGGCACCCCCCACCGCTTCTTACCCTCATCTGGGAACTCTAGAAGATCGGACTCCTCATCTGCTGGGCCTTGAGCATCTGAGCATGCTCAAGGCCTGCGAGTTCACGTTCACGTTCAGAACGTGAACTCGCAGGCCTTGAACATGCTCAGATGCTCAGATGCTCAAGGCCCAGCAGACGAGGGCCGATCTTCAAGAGTGCCCAGATGAGGGTAAGAAGCGGCGGGGGGGGTGCCCAATTGTGTTGGGGGGGGTCGGATCATGTCGGGGGGTGCCCAATCGTGTCGGGGGGGTCGGATTGTGGCGGGGGGTGCCGGTTCGAGGCAAGGGGGGTGCCGGATTGCGGGGGGGGGAGGGGGGAGCGGTGCTCGTAAATCGAGCCATGCTCGGTTTCCGAGGCACCAATTTTGCAAATGTTTTGCTCTTCTTGCAAAACACTCACAAACCGGTGCACTCGTAAACCGAGGTACCACTGTATATGCATGTGTGCATATTATGCTGGGACCAGATTTTCACTGTGCTGGTAACAACTTTTCCTGGACAGTCTTTACCATAGAATATCACTGAAACCTCCTCAGGTTTTGTACTGAAAAGCAGAAACTCCTGATAGCCATGCACTGCTGATCGTACTGAATTAGGTTATCCCTTACTTCTGTAAACTTTAATGTTATCAGCTAGACTCTGTTGTTTTTGAACAACTTTCTTTAATAACTTAAAGTAAAGAATAAACACTCACAATTTGAAGATTAATCTAATCAGCACATCATATTCAAAGGGAAGCTGGGAGTGTGTCCACACACTTTATGGGGAATAACACTGTGCTCCAGACTTAAATATTGAACCTAAGCTGTATTAGGCTAGCAGAAATAAAGGAAGGAAATATGGTGAGAGGACAACGCTAGACTCAGGTTTTCATGTAGCCATACAGTCTTATAAAATGGATACTGTTCTCTCCCAGAAGCTAAAGGGCAGGCTTAAGCTCTCTGGTTGCAGCCTGGCTCTCTGAGAGAAGCAAAGGTTTCCTGGGATTTGAGTCCACAGAGCACACTTTGTTTACACATCTTAGAATAAACACTCATATGCTTGATTTATATAAGAACTGAGAAAATGCTCACCTAAATTGGGGGCAGAGCACATCTCGCCTAAATGCTGTTCTATAAATATACACATAGTGACCGAATCACCCTCTTTTTATAAGCCCTATTTGCATGTAAGAGGGGCACAAACTGACACATAAATATTTATCTTGCATAAACATCTAAGTCCCCATTTTACAAAGCCAGGATTTACACCTATCAAACCCAAGTGCGTAAAATAGTAAGGGGCATTGCCTGGGTATGCCTGGGGTGTTACAAGGCCATGGCAAGTTTATTGTTCATTTCAGACTAAATGTCCATGTTGTACAATACTGATGTAGAGAGTTACACCTGCTACATTTAGAATTTGGTAAACAACTATCCCTCTTAATCCCCCAGTGGTTTTTGTCCTCCCCCTTTCCAATTCAAAGTGGCAAGGGAAACTAGTCACTGACAGTTTCAGAATAATAACAGGTACGTTTCTAAGATTTCAAAGATAACTGGATATGTGCCAGCTTGAACAATATCAATATTATATATGTTTATCTTCCTAAAATGGATGTTTATGCTCTACACATCCGATGCATAAATATTCATTTTTCCATAGTTTAGAATAGGCTCTACACATCAGCAGATTCTCTTCTAAAATACAGGAGAATCTTGAGATGAACTGACCTGTATGTCTCGATTCTTACTTCCACGACTTATCTAAAATGGTATTGCACAAGTATGAATATTTTACAACACACACAAAGGTTGAGTCTGGGCAGAACATTCACGACTACTACTACTACTACTACTACTTATTTCTATTACAGAGTGACACAGGAACCACTACTGTGGTAATACCACTTTAATTACTGCAGCAGCGTGAATACCCCCCCCAAAAAAAAAAACCCCTGGTAATGTCATGGTAGTACCACAGGAATGGTGGACTATTCTATGATAGTGCCATAGGAACAGAAACCATTCTTATGGCTTTCCCGTGGCTCGGTCTCTCCTTATTCCCTCCCCTTTGGCCTCTCTCCTGCACTCCTACCTTCCTGACCAGCATTGCTTTGTCATATATGTTAACACTGCCAGCTGGCTGGCTCAAGAGTCTCCTATCACTCTATGGCAGTCCCAGCTATGGAAGTTGATGTAACTTCCTGTTCCTGTGTAGCCTGGACTGCCATAGAGCAATAGGAGACTCCGGAGTTGGCCATCTGACAATGCTAGAATATAAGACAAAGCAGTATTGGAAGGAAAGGTAGGAGTGCAGGAGAGATGCTGAGCCATGTGGGGAGGGAAGGAAGAGAGAAAGATCTGGCCATAGGGAGAGGGAGGGAGGAAGGGCAGAGACACCAGACCACCAGGGGAGGGGGCGGGGGGGGGCAGGGAAGAGAGAGGTAGAGGAGGAGGAGAGAGAGAAGGGCAGAGATGCTCAAACACAGAGGAAAGTAAGGAAAGAAAGAAGGTGATAAAGACCCAATCAGGGAGAAAGAGAGTGAGAGACAGAGACCCATCCAGGGAGAGAAAGAAATAGATACACCCAACCAGGGAGGAGGGGAGGAAGAGAGGGCAGGTAGAGATATCTGACTGCTGGTGGAGGGAGGGAGAGGGAGACCCAATAAGGGATAAAAGAAAACCAAACCAGGAAAAGAGAGAGAAAGAGAAAGAAAGAGAGACCCAACTAGAGAGAGAGAGAGACACCCATAAAGGGAGAGAGAGTGAGAGACCTAACAGGGGGAGGGAAGGAGGGCAGGCAGAGATACATGACTGTGGAGGGAGAGATTTAGACCCAACCAGGGGAAAACCCAACCCAGGAAAAAATAGAGACATTCCCAACCAGGAAGAGAAAGAGAGAGAGAGAGAGAGAAAGAGAGAGAGAGATAGAGACCCAATCAGGGAGAGAAAGAGACCTGACTGCAGAAGGAGAGAGAGAGAGAATAGGAGAGATAGAGAGACCTGACTGCAGAGAGAGAAGGATAGAGAGTGGAACCTAACTGTGGATGGAGAGAAAGAGAAGTGGGCAGATGCTGAGGGAAGTGAGGTGAATTGAGAGAGAGAAGGGGAAGATACTGGGTGGAAGTGGGGTGTAGAGAGAAAGAGGCAGACCACTGGATGGTAGTGAGGAGGATAGAGACGGGAACAAACGCTGGATGGAAGTGGGGATGAGAGAGAGGTGAGCAAAAGCTGGATGGGATGAGAGACAGAGAGGAGAACAGACACTGGATTGAAGTGGGAAGGAGAGAGAGCGGGCAGACACTGAATGGAAGTGAATAGGAGATAAAGGGGAAGAAGCTGGATGGAAGTGGGGAGGAGAGGGCTCAGATACTAGATGAAAGGGAGTTGAGAACAAAGGAACATGCTGAATGTAAAGAAGGGATTAATAAAAAGAGCTCATGCTAGATGGGGGAAGAGGATAGAGTTAGTGAGAAACTGGGGAGGGGTGTGGGAAAGAGGTGGCAAACTATAGGTAGACACAGTAAAAAGTGGGACATTGAGGACTTAATCTAGGTAGAGACAGAAAATAAATTGGAAAAGGAAGAGAGAAAAACAACAAATAGGAAATCTTGGCAAGAGAGTTAGAGAAACACGAGGAAAGCAGAAACC
The DNA here is from genome assembly GCF_902459505.1 of Geotrypetes seraphini. Classification (NCBI taxonomy): domain Eukaryota; kingdom Metazoa; phylum Chordata; class Amphibia; order Gymnophiona; family Dermophiidae; genus Geotrypetes; species Geotrypetes seraphini. The sequence continues at coordinate 141,112,753 of NC_047088.1, read as the reverse complement.
AAAGACGGACTATAATTGAAAAAAAAGCAAAGGTAGAAAACAGAACTTCATTTTCCATTTGAGGATAGGGACATGTATACTACTTTTTTATACTTACACAACCACATCCAAAGTGGTTTTATATACAGGTACTCAAGCATTTTTCCCTATCTGTCCCGGTGGGCTCACAATCTAATGTACCTAGGGCAGTGGAGGTTTAAGTGACATGCCCAGGGTCACAAGAAGCAGCACAGGGTTTGAACCAACAACCTCAGCGTGCTGAGGCTGCAGCTCTAACCACTGCACCACACTCTCCTCAACCACTATTAGCTGTGTTAATAAATGTTAATAAATAAAAATAGAAATAAGGTGTTATCTTTTTATTTGACTAATTTTAATACTTATTTGACAAACTATCAGAGGCTGAAACTACCTTCCTCGGGTCAGAACAGGATACCATAATAGCAGTATACTGTACTGACCTTAGGAAAAGGGTTTGGCCATTGAAAGCTAAATGAAAATATATTTAGTCCAATAAAATGATATCATATTTTCCATTTCTTCTATTATTTCTATTTGTTGGTTTGTAATGTATTGATTGGAATATGTCAGTTTTTGAAATTTATATCTGCTATTTTTATATTTTGCAGAGTATAGGAAGACATACATCATAGTTTATGTTTCTTTATTGTTGCACTGTATGCAGAGTCTGGCTTCTTGGGAGTTCAGTTTAATTTTTATTTCTATTTTTAGTTTTTGGTTACATGGAGCGGCATAATAAAAAAAAAAAGTCTAAATCCGTTTTGGGCCTAGAGTGCTAGTCACCCAAAGTTGGCAGCGTCTAAAATCCATTCTCGAAAAATACATCCAAAATAATTTTTTTACGAGAATCGTTTAATTATACATCAAGCCATTTGATCCTCCAGACTGCCAAGTCGTCTATCTTTATACTGCTTTCTTATCCAAAATATCGTCCAAGTCCAAAACACCTAGAAAAAGACCTTTTGGACGTGGGAGAGACCAGCAAATTGATGGACTAGCCACCCAGACATGGCAACAGAGGGCACTGCTGTGAAGTTCACAAAAAGGGTGCCACATAAACATCTCACAATTCCCTTATAGGTCTTGGTGAGCCCCCCAAAACACCCCCAAAACCTACTATACCCACCTGTCTACCACCCCTATAGTCCTTATGGCTGCAGCATATGGCAGTACAGTAGTGTTTTGGGATGGTTTTGGTGGGCATACATTTTTCAACATGAATGCAGTGGTTAGAGTGGCTTATGGGACAGGGTCCTTCTTTCTATGGTTCACTAGCCCACCCCCCAGACTATTTAAGCCACCTCTGTGCAGCTCTACTAGACTTTCCTATGCCAGGTGCTGATGTTCTGGAGGCAGGTATGTACGTTTTTATTCTAATTTTTTTGTTGGTGGTGGTGGTGGGGTCAGTGATCACTGGGGGAGTGTGTGGTGGACTTACTTTGTCCCTGTAGTTGTTATCTGGTCACTTTGGATACCTTCTGGGCACTTATACCTTATAGATGATATGCTTCTTCATTTGAGAAATCCGGAAACAACCATTCCAAACTTATTAGAATTGATAGAGAAATTTGGAAAATTTTCAGGATACAAGATAAATTGGAGTAAATTAGAAGTTCTTCCACTTAATGTCCATTGTACAAAAGGTTTATTTGAAACATTCCCCTTTCTATGGAATGAGGACAGAATAAAATATTTAGGCATTTGGATTAAAAACAAGTTAGAAGAAACAATGAAAGTGAATGAAAAATTTTTATTACAGAAGGTAACAGAAATGTGTGAGCAATGGAATCCTTTACATCTGTCCTGGTGGGGGACAGTTCAAACTATAAAAATGATGATTTTACCTGTGGTTTGCTATCAAATGGGTATGTTACCGGTTTTTTTCAGTGGTCCTTTTATAAAAAGTTAAATTGTATTTTGGCTGGGTAAAAAGGCTAGAATTGCTTTAGTATCTCTACAAAACCCGATTACAAAGGGAGGGGTAAATTTTCACAACTTCTATAAGGTATGTATTGGATCCTCCCAGAGCCTGTTGATAATATCCCAGATTGGTTTTGGTTGGAATGGCGTCTCATGTTTCCTCTACGATTATGCCATGTACTTAGTATCAAAATGCCTAGACTATATAAAGAAAATAGATTACTTGTGGACACATGGAAAACAATAAGAATTGTGAACAATTTAACACCTAATCCAATTAATAGATCAACAAATCAAATTATATGGCTGACCTCCAATATTCAAATTGGCGGATATAAAGTCATCTGGAAGCATTGGATGATGGCAGGAATACGTGTATTAGAAGAAGTTATTTCTAATGGTAAACTGCTCGAGTTTTCACAGTTGCAACATAAATATGGTCGTAATAATTCACAAAGTTATAGATGGTTGCAACTGAAGCAGGCTATTCAGGCGGGGTTCCCTGAATGGAAAAATCTAACTAATCAATATAGTTTAGAGTTCTTATGCTTTCAGGTGGACTTCCTGGGACACCTGGCCACACAGTGGTACAAATTAATATCTGGATTTATAAATAAAAAACAAAAAAAATGGTCTTTGAGACATTTGGAGCATTGAGATAAAGCATCAAATTACGGTGTCTCAATGGCCACAAATTTGGTCTTGGAGGATGAGATGTACAGTGTCTGCATCTATGAGCCAAACTTGGTTTTTTCTCTTACATAGAGCATTTTGGACCCCTGTTTGTTTACATAAATTAGATAGCTCTAAGTCTGATAGATGTTGGCACTGCAATCTCGAAGCTGGGACTTTAGATTATCTATTATTCTATTGTCCATTTATTTTGGATTTCTGGAAATCAATATGGGGTCAAATAAATAATTTATTGGAGAATCCGGTGGCTCTATCATATGATACTATTTTATTTGGCATGTCAATGAGGGCAAAGAGTCAAATATCTTCAAAAAATAATAAGCTCTTGCTAATTATGACTGGAGTCGCCATTCAACAAATTACACTTAATTGGAAGAATTGGAGTAGATTAAACTTTAATTTCTGGTGGAATTCTTATGTCATATATATAAGATGGAAAAAATATTAGCTATACAGAAAGGACATTTTAATAAATTCAAGGATGTTTGGGGACCATTAACAGATTATTGTAATGAGTAAATAGCATTTTTCCCTTAATAATACAATTACAAAGGAGAGGGTGGGGGTGGGGGGCTTCTGATCTTTTATTAATTGTTTGGATTAATAGAAAACAATTTATTATAATATATATATATATATATATGGATACAGAGGATATGGTAAGGATGGGGGGGGGGATAAATTTCATTATTTTAGAATTATTGTAACAGAAATTCAAGTGATGTTTGTAAGTTTAAATGATATTTCCGATTACACTTGATGTAAAATGTAAAAATGAATAGATTTAAAAAAAAAAAAAAAAAAGAATCACTATGCTCATTATACTCAAGACCATATTCTTCAAGTCATCTAAAAGTCCAGGAAAAGTTGCAGTGCTGAAGGACTGCAATTTTGTCCAGTGCAGAAGCTACTAAATACTCACTCTACGCTGATTTCCTCTTGGTTCAAAGTCATAGTAAAACCATGGGATTTACATAAGAACATAAGAAATGCCTCTGCTGGGTCAGACAAGAGGTCCATCGTGCCCAGCAGTCCGCTCATGCGGTGGCCCAACAGGTCCAGGACCTGTGCAGTAATCCTCTATCTATACCCCTCTATCCCTTTTTCCAGTAGGAAATTGTCCAATCCCTTCTTAAACCCCAGTACCGTACTCTGCCCTATAACATCCTCTGGAAGCGCATTCCAGGTGTCCACCACACGTTGGGTAAAAAAGAACTTCCTAGTATTTGTTTTGAATCTGTCCCCTATCAACTTTTCCGAGTGCCCTCTTGTTCTTTTATTTTTTGAAAGTTTGAAGAATCTGTCCCTCTCAACTCTCTCTATGCCCTTCATGATCTTATAAGTCTCTATCATATCCCCTCTAAGTCTCCTCTTCTCCAGGGAAAAGAGACCCAGCTTCTCCAATCTTTCAGCGTATGACAGGTTTTCCATACCTTTTATCAGACGTGTCGCTCTCCTCTGAACCCTCTCGACTAACGCCATATCCTTCTTTAGGTACGGCGACCAATATTGGACGCAGTACTCCAAATACGGGTGCACCATTGCCCGATACAACGGCAGGATAACTTCTTTCGTTCTGGCTGTAATACCCTTTTTGATTATACCAAGCATTCTATTTGCTCTCTTAGCGGCCGCTGCACACTGTGTCATCGGCTTCATTGTCATGTCCACCATTACCCCCAAGTCCCTTTCCTGGGTACTCTTATTCAATAACATTCCTCCCATTGAATAGTCGTATCTCGAGTTTCTGCTTCCCACATGTAATACCTTACATTTCTCAATGTTGAACTTCATCTGCCATCTCGTCGCCCATTCTTCTAGTTTATTCAAGTCTCTCTGCAATTCTTCGCAGTCCTCTTTAGTCCGAGTTCCATTAAATAGTTTGGTGTCGTCCGCAAATTTTATTATCTCACACTTCGTCCCTGTTTCTAGATCATTTATAAAGATATTAAATAGCATTGGCCCGAGCAACGAGCCCTGCGGGACACCACTCATGACCCTCCTCCAGTCGGAGTAGTGACCCTTCACTCCTACCCTTTGTTTTCTACCCTCCAACCAGTTTCTGATCCATCTAAGTACGTCTCCTTCCACCCCATGGTTCTTCAGTTTCCGGAGTAGACGCTCATGGGGCACCTTGTCAAAGGCTTTTTGGAAATCTAGATATATGATGTCTATGGGGTCTCCTTTGTCCATCCATCTGTTAATCCCTTCGAAGAAGTGCAATAAGTTTGTTAGGCACAATCTTCCCTTGCAGAAACCATGTTGGCTGGTTAACAGAAGCTCATTTTTTTCAAAATGTTCATCAATGTTTTCTTTTATCAGTGCTTCCACCATTTTCCCCGGAATCGAAGTCAGGCTCATGGCCTGTAGTTTCCCGGGTCCCCTCTTGATCCCTTTTTAAAGATGGGCGTAACGTTGGCTATCTTCCAATCCTCTGGGATCCTCCAATCCTCTGGGATCTTCCAATCCTCTGGGATCACGCCTGTTTTCAGAGATAAGTCGCAAATTTGCTGCAGTAGTTCCGCTATCTCCTCCTTTAATTCCTTCAGAACCCTTGGATGTATCCTGTCCGGACCCGGGGATTTGTCAGTTTTTAGTCTTTCTATCTGCCTGCGGACGTCCTCAAGGCTCACTTCCATGGATGTTAATTTTTCTGCTTGACTTCTGTTGAAGAATTGCTCAGGTTCTGGTATGTTGGACGTGTTTTCATTTGTAAATACAGACGAGAAGAACATGTTAAGCCTTTCTGCCACTACCTTCTCCTCCTTTACCACTCCCTTCCTGTCTCCGTCGTCCAGTGGTCCCACCTCCTCTCTAGCCGGCTGCTTACCTTTAACATATCTAAAGAATGGTTTGAAATTTCTAGCTTCCCTGGCTAGCCTCTCCTCATACTCTCTTTTGGCTTTCCGAACCGCACGGTGATATTCTTTTTGATACTTCCTGTGCTCTTTCCAGTTCCCCTCAGTTTTGTCTTTTTTCCATTTCTTGAATGAATTTTTCTTATTGCCTATCGCTTCCTTAACTATTTTGGTTATCCACGCAGGGTCTTTTGTTTGATTTTTTTTGCACCCCTTCCTGAATTTGAGGATATACAGATTTTGCACCTCGTTCACCAGGTCTTTGAAGAAGGACCAGGCATGATTTACCGTTTGCCATTTTTTGGAAGTGTTCTTAAGTTTCTCCCTTACCATTTCCCTCATTGCTTCGTAGTTTCCTTTTCTAAAGTTAAAAGTTGTCGCTATGGTTCTCTTTCCTTTCGTAATTTCTACCTCAACCTTGAACTTGATCATGTTATGATCACTGTTTCCCAACGGTCCCACTACCTCTACTTCCTTTGCAGGTCCCCTTAACCCATTTAGGATTAGATCCAGAATGGCATTTCCTCTTGTCGGTTCTCTAACAAGCTGCTCCATGAAGCAATCTTGTGTAGTTTCCAGGAATTCAGTCTCCCTAGCGCATTTCGAGCTTCCAAGACCCCAGTCTATCCCGGGGTAGTTGAAGTCTCCCATAATAACAGTGTTGCCGCTTTTGCATTCTCGTTTCATTTCGGCTTCCATTTCCTCATCGATATCCCTGGTTTGCCCGGGTGGACGATAATATAGGCCCATCTTTATTTCAGGCCCTTTCCTTCCCGGTATTTTAATCCATAGCAATTCCAGCTTGTTGGTCATCTCTGCTGTGCCCATTCTTGCAGATTGTATGCTTTCTTTTATGTATAGGGCTATTCCACCTCCTCATTTCAAATTCTTCTGCATTTCCTCGTAATCATGGGTAAGTCACATAACTCCAAAACAAAAAAGACTGTGGAATTTGATGTTACCGATGCAGGTTTTATTATAACGAGAAGGTAATCTACAACCTTTGAAATGATAAAGTTCATCTACACTTTAATCAATGAGGAGGACCCAACACAGTCCGTGTTTCGACCTTTAATGTCTTCCTCGGGGTCCCGATTGATATCTCTAAAGAATTGATGGATTTAAAGATCTACATCCAGCGTAGGTGAGTGTTGTCCAAAAGAACACAACTCTCCATTGCCTTTAGTACAAACATACCCCCCTTATTAAAAAGCTGGTTTAGATGACTTTTAGCGTGGATCGGCGAGGTAAGTGCTGCAATGCTCATAAGAATTCTATAAACATAAGAGTATCTACCACGCCAGCCCGTGCTAAAAACCTCTAGCACAGCTCAGTGGTGTAGTGAGGGTGAGAGGCGCCTGGGGTAGTGGTGCCCCTGCCCCATCCTCTTCTCCATCCCCACCTCCACATGCTCCTTCCCCACTCCCTCCTGCCACATGCACGCCGCTTCCCTTTCCCCGTACCTCTGTAATGTTCCTGGCACGAGCAGCAACCCCCAAGCTGCTGTCGCGCCAGCATTGGCTCTTCCTTTCACATTACTTCCTAGGCATGGGTCCAGGAAGTGACATCAGAGGAAGAGCCAATGTTAGCATGACAGCAGCTTGGGGGTTGCTGGTCACACCAGGAACCTTACAGAGGTACAGGGAAGGGAAACGGAGCGCACATGTTACATTGGGCGCGTAAGGAGAGGGAGGGGCAGAGAGGAGGATGCGTGCCTGCACCCTTACCAAGGTGACGCTTGAGGCAGACATCGCCCCCTGACTACGCCACTGGCGCAGCTTGATAAAAGGGGCCCTTAGATTGTGAATTCTCCAGGGGCAGAAAAATATCTACTGTATCCTAATGTACAATACAAAATATACTTAAATAAATAAACCTTCTGAATGAGCTTCACCTCTGAACTTCTCTTTTCCCCCTCTGCTAGTGGAAACTGATACAAAGATGTAAATAACTTTGGTGGTGGTATACCCTATCAGTTGCAGCTTTTGGAAAAATATCCAGATTCTCAGGAGAAATGATTTCTTGGAGTCTCTGGTCTTGTTATTTCCAAGCATTTAGATGTTCAGAACATAGGGAGAGCTCTGTGTATGAGCCACCATTAAATGATATTGTACTCTTTCTGTATACCACAATGTAATTGACCGATACCTTTTACAAGGCTTGTAATGCAATGGTAAACCAGTTAAAACTGGGTAGTTTTGCTTTTTAAAAATATTCTAAACATCAATCCTTCAACCAAGCTAAAGTGTTCAGTGCTGGGAAAAAAATTGTTTTGCAGAGTGCCATTTCAGCAGTATTTGAGCCGAGAGAAGAGAGAGACACTATGACAGTCAGAGAGAGAGCCACCCTTACAGCTTCCTAATTGAATTACAGATACAGGCGGTTAGTAGATATACAGCAGCAGCACAGACAATCAGGAGATTATTTTAGTGAAAGAGAGAGAGAAAAAAAGAAGAAGCGACAGAACAAAAGCACCAATTGGATTTTTGAAAGGTGAACAAATTAAATTTCTGTTCACATTAGAGGAGCCAAAGATCATGTAAGATGTTTCAAAGAGAAAAATAAAGCTTCACTGGATATAGCCACAGGGAAGGATGTTCTTTTAAGGTTAAAAGAACACAGCCCTCCACTGCCCCCCTTTTTTTTTTTTTTTTTTGCATTTATACAGAGCTTATTGTATGTCTGCTGTCATCTTTTACAGCTAGCTAAATAGTATATTTATTTTGTTTTATAATTCTGCTTCAGGTCTCTCCATCATCCCAAGCCTTTCCTTTACATGTGCACCTTCATAAACAAGTATCAAGTTTCAAGTTTATTTAAAATTTGTTATCCCGCTTATCAAACTTCTAAGTGGCGTGTAAAGGTAAAATAAATAAAATATGGGTAATAGATACACGGAGAACAAACAAAAGAAAAACTGCCGACAAGAGTACAAGATGCAGGCTAATGCCTAGATTCACTAAGGGCACGGATCAGTGTCCTGGGAGCTGATTCACTCCCAACCGACTGACTTGGATCGCTGAACAGCGCTCCTTGAGCAAGTGCAGACCATCTGTATATGGTCTGCGCATATTTAAAGAGCAACAACTTTTTTTTTTGCTTTGTGGTTTTACTTTTCATCACGAGCCCACAGGCTCATAGTGGGGGGAATGGTAGGAGATTCAGGGCGGCAGGAGAGATTCGGAGCAGGAGACAGAGTCGGGCAAGAGAGGGGAGGAGGGTGGCGAGACGAGATTCGAGGCAGGAGAGGGGAGCAGGGTGGCGAGACGAGATTCAGGGCAGGAAAGCAGTGTCGGGCAGGAGAGGGGAGCAGAGATTTGGGGCAGGAGAGCACAGTCGGGCAGGAGAGCAGACAGGAGAATCCAGGCCGAGATAGCAAGATGCAGTTGGAAAGCAGTTAGAGACTGGTCCCCAGCAGTCGCTTTTTTTGTTTATCGGCCAGCCCAATCAGTTTTCAAGATTTGTTTTGTGAATCGCTGCCTGCCTACATTTTAATGCCGATCCCCCTCATTTGCATGTGTGGATCGGATTGGAGGATGATCAGGACAGAGGTTAGTGAATCAGGCCGGAGGAAAATTAGGTAGCAAACCGATCGGTACACGTTCGGTTTGCTTAGTGAAACTAGCCCTTTGTTTATTGAAATAGACCAGTTGGACTGTTTTTTGTTTTCATAATACATGCACATCTCATTAACAGATGTACATTATCATACAATATGCATGCTCCTCTCTTATCTTGATATACCAGCTTCTATGGGGCACATCTAATTACCTGCTCCCACCCATTTTCTTACATAAGCAAGCATGTCATGCTGGAAATATCTCATATTGCACAAGAATGTTTCTTTCTGCAAGTGTGAGCAAGGAGATCATAAGACTACGTTTGCATTAGGGAACATTCTTTTACAGTGAGCAGCATATTTTGCAAATGAGACATTAGCTTACTATAAAGTGCATACACAAACTCACATTCATAATTGCATTTTGAAATGAAAATTACTCTGATGGGGGGAGTGAATGTTCTTGCATAGTTCACAGTGGAAAGATAACTACTGAATGGGTTGTGGGAGCTATTACGGTAGTCTGCCTAGCTGATTGGTTATATCCTCCCTGGTATCTTCCCTACACATGGATATATATTCCTGTCTAAATCATCATTATTCTACTGACATTAAACTAATTGCCTTTTGATTTCCCCTTTCTTAGATAGCATAAAGATGATCTGAAAAAGAGGAATTCCTAACAGCTGGAAGAAAAATATGCTACCCTATTTTCACTTAATGCACTCAGAAAGGCAAGCCTCAGGATTATATTATGCTTTTATTTATATACCAGTTTCTTGTGGTGGGATACATATTAAGAAGTTATCAAAGCAGATCAAGAAACAGAGCAGAAGATTGCAAGGAAGTGCAAAAGGATCTTGTAAGGCTAGATGAAATTTAATGTGGCCAAGTACAAAATGATCTGCATAGGAAAAATGAGTTCTAAATTAGGAAGTATGGGGTTATTCAAAACAAACTGAGATCAAAACTGAAAATATTATTATGCCTTCACATTATTGCATGCAGTTCTAGATGCCCTAGTACTAGAGCTGCTGTCTGAGCACCCTGAGGTTACATAGAAACATGATGGCAGATAAAGGCCATATGGCCCATCTAGTCTGCCCGTCCTAAGTAACCATTATCTCTTCCTCTCTCTAAGAGATCCCACATGCCTATCCCAGTCTTTCTTGAATTCATAAAGTCTCTGTCTCTACCACCACTTCTGGAAGACTGTTCCATGCATCTACCATCCCTTTTGTAAAAAAAGTATTTCCTTAGATTACTCCTGAGCGTATCACTTCTTAACTTCATCCTATGCCCTCTCATTCCAGAGCTTTCTTTCAAATGAAAGAGACTCGACTCATGGGCATTTACGCCACCTTGGTGTGCATGAGCTGAGTCTTTTTCATTTGAAAGGTTGTGGGATCAAATCCCAGTCCTGCTCCTTGGGACCCTGGCCAAGTCAATCCTCTATTGCCCCAGGTACATAATACTGTAAGTACCTGTATTAATATACTTGTATATGTAAATCACTTTGAAAGTATAACCACAAAAAAGCAGTGTACAAGTCCCATTCTCTTTCCCTATCTCAAAATGTATGTAGTGGAATTAGGGAAGAGTGACAAAAATGATTAAAGGAGATAGAATATCTCCTTCATAGTTTATAGTTCATAGTTTACTTAAAATTTGATTTTTCGCCTATCTAAGTTCTGGGCTCTTCAGTTTATAAAATCATGAGTAGATTGATTAAATGGTGAGCAAGACTAAAATAAGACTACCATATTTTCACGCATATAACGCGCATACGTGTATAACATGCATACGCGTATAGCGCGCGGGAACAAAGCATTACTGTAAAAAAAAAATCTATATAGCACGCACACGCGTATACCGCGCATGCTGCTATAACCTCCTCCCGCCACCCCCGCTTACTCCCTCTTCTGGCCTGTGAACCGGCATCCTCCCCCCAGCTCGCGTCCCCCCCCCCCCCCCCACGATCCTACATCCCTCCCAGCACCGCAAAGACATCGCTTACCTGATTGGGCACCAGCACCAGCACCAATGCACAGGACGTGCCAGTGCCAGTGCCTGAAGATCCTCCCTCGCCTGGGCTAGGCAGTGCGAGGGAGATCCTCCCTCTTCTCTGTGCTGGGCTGGTCTGGGCTTTGAGCATTTGTGCATGCTCAAAGCCTTCTGGTCACGCTCTCTCCGAGATTCTCAGATTCAGAATCTCGGAGAGAGCGAGACCAGAAGGCTTTGAGCATGCGCAAATGCTCAAAGCCCAGACCAGCCCAGCACAGGAAAGAAGGAGGATCTCCCTCGCACCGCCCAGCCCAGCCCAACCCAGGCGAGGGAGGATCTTCAGGCACTGGCACTGGCACATCCTGTGCATTGGTGCTGGTGCCGGTGCCCAATCGGGTAAGCGATGTCTTTGCGGTGCGGGAGGAATGTAGGATCGCGGGGGAGGGGGGTGACGTGAGCGGGGGGGGGAGGATGCCGGTTCGCAGGGGGGTGCCGGATCGCAATGAGAAAAAAAAATTTGTATAACGCGCTCACACATATAATGCGCATGGTTATACTTGGTTTGTAAACTCGTGTATAACGCACACGTTATATGCGTGAAAATACAGTACTCTATGAAACTTAACAATGAACAGATTAAATACAAATTGTAGAAAATATTTTTTTTCACACAAGCACAAAATTACAGTGAGCAATGGAATCTGTTGTCAGAGAATGTGGTCTAGATGTGTAACACAATCAATGTTCAAATGAGGTTTTCTGGAGGAAATATCCACAACCCTTATTAGGAAACAAAACAAGGTATCTAATAGTACTCAGGAAAGCTGTATGGAGTGGAGGAGTAGCCTAATGGAGCAGAAGGCTAAGAACCAGAGAAATCTGGTTCAGATCCTACCGTGGCCACATGTGATCTTGAGCAAGTTACTTACAGTAACTCTCCATTGCCTCTGGTACAAAATTAGAGTGTAAGCCCTATGGGGACAGATAAATGCCTAGTTTACTTGAATGTAACTCATCTTGAGCTACAATTAAAACAGGCACAAGTCACATCTTAACAAATAAATTCAAAACAATGCTTATATACATATATATATTTTTTTTTTTAAGTAAATATTTTATTCCAAAAAGACATACAGCAAATACATTTAATACATAAAACTCAATAGGCATCTACATGCAAAACAGACCCACAATCCATTCCCAGCTTTGTGGTAGCACTTACCTAAAAGTGGTAGGTGCATACTAAGTTAGGTGGCTACCACTCAATTTATTTTAAGTCAATTGTAAAGTGCTAATTGTTTGTTATTAGCACCAATTAAGCTTTTTAAATAATTAAATTAGATTGACTAGATGCCAATTTAAGGCACCTAACTTTAGACATTTTTTATAAGCTCAGGGCTCTAGTGCAAAGCACGTACTTAAAAGTGGACGGAGTTTCGTCAGCCGGAAGCCCGAAGTCATTATGCCATTGTATAGATCCATGGTGAGACCCCATCTGGAGTACTGTGTACAATTTTGGAGGCCGCATTACCGCAAAGATGTGCTGAGACTTGAGTCAGTCCAGCGTATGACCACCCGGATGGTCTCGGGACTCAAGGATCTCCCGTATGAGGAAAGGCTGAAAAAATTGCAGCTATACTCACTCGAGGAACGCAGAGAGAGGGGAGACATGATCAAGACGTTCAAATATCTCACGGGCCGTATCAAGGTGGAAGAGGACATCTTCTTTTTCAAAGGCCCCATGGCAACAAGAGGGCATCCGTGGAAAATCAGGGGCGGGAAACTACACGGTGACACCAGGAAGTACTTCTTCACCGAGAGGGTGGTTGATCACTGAAATGATCTTCCACTGCAGGTGGTCGAGGCCAGCAGCGTGCCTGATTTTAAGTCAAAATGGGATTGCTACGTGGGATCTCTTCACAGAGAAAGGTAGGGGAGGGTTAATGGGGTGGGCAGATTTGGTGGGCCGTGGCCCTTATCTGCCGTCTATTTCTATGTTTCTATGATCTTGAATTAGGCACCTGTTTTTGAGTTAGGAGCCTTTGGGAGTCCAACTTAAGAGCAGGAATTTAGACCAAGAAAACACTGACATAAATAGTGTATGCCTAAATGTTAGAATGCTTAGTGCCATTCTATAATGGGATTCTAAGTTTTACAGAATCGCACTTTGCGCCACACTAATACTTGGATTCTATTTATGGCGCCCAGATTAGATGTCCGAATTTGGGTTTGCTTCCTACCACTACTATTTATTATTTCTAAAGCGCTGAAAGGCGTACGCAGCGTTGTACATTTTAACATACAATAGACGGTCCCTGCTCAGAAGAGCTTACATTCTAATTTAGACAGGAGATTTCAGGGTTGGGGAGATTATGGTAGAGGAAATGATACAGTATCTGACAGCAGTGAGTGGGAGTTAGGAGTTGAAAACAGATTCAAAAAAGTGGGCTTTTAGCTTGAAATTGAATGCTGCTAGGGAGGGAGCATGACATATTGATTCAGGCAGCCTGTTCCCAGATGCCACACAACTTAATTGGTTAATGAGCTGTTAACTATCAATAATTGGATACTAACAACAAATTATAAACACATTTTTTAATTCTCCACCACTTCTTGTGAGAGGGCATTCCAGGAATCTACCACCCTCCCCATGAAAAAGTACTTCCTGACATTATTCCTGAGTCATCCCCCTGCAATCTAAATTCATGTTTTCAGGGCACTGTAGAAATCTGCTCGGCACTGGCCTATTTGTTCAGTTACAATCAAGGCACATACTGTAAAAGACTGCCCAGCACAGGCTCTGCTTCACCAATTAGGATTTGCATGACATCTGATTGTGTACTATTCTAAACCCCAAAAAGAGCACGGTTATGGAAGGGGGGAATGGATGGGTCATTGTGTTTCGAAAGGGTGCTTAGTAGTATAGAATACTGGGCACTGTGATTTACAAAAGGTTGTCTTATGCTTTTACAGTGTTCTTCAACATTTTGACACCTATGTCCGCAGACCGGCAGTTGAAGAACAAGTCGTGCCCATCGCCACCCACTCTCCGCCCCAGACCCCACCCCCATAATAGTACTAATTATAACACCATTTTTTCCATTCATTTTTCATATATGCACACAATATAATCATATTAACAACACATAATGGTTAACCACCAAAAAATTAAAATACACAAAGCACACTGTATGCTTTGAAAGGACACATTTGAAAGGACATTTAATCTTGTTAATGAAGTTAACTGTTTGAGACAATGGAGGTTCGACCCCCCACTGCCATGTACCGATTGAGAGAGATAAGGGAAGCTTTAATACCTTTAGATTTAAACAATGAAGCACATATCCTGCTCGTCCACCCACTCCCCTCTCTTGTCCAACCCCCTTTTCCTGTGTTGGTTACCACTAACCCTTGTACAAAAAAAAGGTATAAAGCTGGATGTAAACTAATAAAAGATTAGGCAATCTCTTTAGAACACTGTCTGCTTATCCTTTCTTTCTAAGGGGAATGTCTCCGGATATCTGTACCCAGGTGACAGGGTGTGGGCGGGGCGGTTTTGGGACCAAGAAACAGACTCCGTTCACTTCAGTTGGGGGTTCGATCCGGGATGGGCTGGACATCACCAATATCTTGTGAGTATTTTTGAATTTTGAATTCTGTTCTTTAATACTCACCTGTATTGGCGTCCTGTTCCAACCCTTTATTTATATTGTTGGGTTTTTGGGAAACTCCCGCCGTCTACTGTTCTTTCGGGAAGAACAAGATTAATGTGGAGTTTTCGGGAAGCTCCCACCGCGAAAATAAGCAGCTGCCATTCTTTCGGGAAGAATGAAATTATTTATAGAAACGCCTGCCCACTCTTTCATCTGTACCACTCTTTGCATGCGCTTTTCTCTTCTATCGCTTAGATAAGATTTTATAGAGTATAAAATTATATTGTATATTATTAATGTACCTCGCTTATAAGGTAAGGTAAGCGAAAATTTCTGCATTATTATATTGTTCTTGTTATGGGTCATAAAGACACTTAGGATTCCCCCCCCCCCTCCTAGACAGATGAGACTTGTAAGGCTTATGTTGCCCGTGTGTGTGATACTCTCCCTCCAGCTAATATCTCTCTGTGTCACCAGTCCTGAATTTTGATAGCTGTATTCAGTTTAAGATTTTTTATTCGCAGCTTGTACACAAGAACTGTTTCTTGTCTCCCTCTTGAACGTACAATATTTTGACTCTGACTCATGTTTTGAGTTCCTTCTTCGGCTGCTATCCTTTTGCTGAAGAAGGAAACTTCTGCCATTTCTTGTGCTGTGCTTCCGGAAAGAAAAAATTCTGTTTTAGGTTTCAGGTTTGTTTGGGGATTTGATATACCACCTTGTCAAGGTTCAGAGTGGTTTTACATAATATATAAAAACAAAGAGTAGAAAAGCATACATTAAAAAACAAATTATAATTATTAAAACAGACAGTCAGACACATAGATGAACATTAACTTACCGAAACAAAATGAAAAAGGGTAGAAATACATTTGTGTAATGAAAAAGTGAGGGAGAAGGATCAAAACAAAAGGGAGGGAACAAAAAATAAATAATCTAGCACTTTGTAGAAAAGATTAAAATGAATAAGAAAAGCAAGGAGCAAAGTTCTATTACAGTCCTTAAAAGGACTATTATACTCCAAATGTGTCTTTAAAAAGAAAGGCCTTCAAGCTACTTTTAAATTTATCAAGTGATGAAATTTCTCTTTTATAATTTGGTGCTGAGTTCCAGATGGTAGGGGCCGTCACAGAAAAGATATTAGTACGCATGGTACCAATGTGTCTTAAAGAGGGAATGGATAACAGGTTTTGATAAGAAGAATGTAATGTGCGATGGGGGTTTTGGGGGATTAATAACCTGTTGATGAAATCAGATAGACCGGAAGCTATGGTTTTATGTATCAGTAACATTATTTTATAAGTAATTCAGTGATCTATGGGAAGCCAATGGGAGTTAATCAAAAGTGGTGTGACATGATCAAATTTTCGAGCTTTTAAGTTGAAATGATTTTAATGGCAGTATTTTGAATAATTTGGAGGCGTTATTTTTCTTTCTTAGTGATGCCTTTATATAATGCATTGCTATAGCCTAGACATGAAATGACTAGCGAATGAATAAGAGTATTTAATTATTATCCCCCGAGATTACTAAACACCTTCTGTTGTTTTCGGAGGACCCTAAAACTACCCTTTTTGACACTTTACTGCTCAGGATTGGGTCTGTGTGGAAGACCCAGCAAGCTCAAATTATTTCAGTATCAGAAGCTAGGAGGTGGCGTGTTGAGGGAGCACCCCAATACAAAAAAACCCACACACAGGAAATAGAGAACATGGCAAAGGTAGTTACAGAAATGCCTCCACTTACATTCCTTTCCATGAGTTCAGAGCACAGACAGAAGCATTAGAAAAAGAGATTGCAACAGGATCGAGATACAATGCAGATAGAATTGGAAAAAGTAAAAAGTGATTTGACAGCCAGGAAAAACAGTGTTAGTGCATAGGGATGTCCTGACTGTGTCCAAATACCAAGGTGACTCAGGCCTTCACAGCCCAGCCGGACTCCTTTCACTTACCTGTGGACTCACTTTTGGAGACGCAGGATAAGGGAAGGAAGTCAGACTCAGAATTCAGCTCGAGGTATGTGGCACCTTTGGTATTGGATACTTCCGACTGCCCCAATGTTAATACTACCATAGAGGGTCAGAATAAATTAAATTTGATTAATAGAGGGGCCAGAATCAGTTTTAAAGATAGAGCGCCTCCTACTGGAAATCAGAAAAATATGGAAATTTGTGAGATTCAAGTTTCAAGTTTATTTTTAACTTATTGAATCGCCTAATTTAATTTGCTAAGCGATTTACAAATAAAAACAAAAGGTGTACACATAAGTTTATTTATAGTAAATTACATGAGTTTGACATATTGACATACAAACTAGGCGTCTTTAAAAAGGAAGCTCTTCAGATTGCCTTTAAAATGGTTTAGGTCATTTTCTTCTCTTAAATGCTGAGGTAAGGTGTTCCATAATTGTGGGGCCATTATAGAGAAGATATCATGACGACGAGTTCTGATAACTTTCAGTGATGGAATTGTTAAGAGTTTTTGATTAATGGACCCTAAAGAACGTGATATACTATGGGGAATAAGTAGTTTATTAATGAATTGGGGTTTGTTCGAAGACAGTGTTTTAAAAACTCAATGTGATTCGATCAGGATTGCAGACAGAGCTTGATAGGTGTTGAAGAGGTTTAATGAAACCTGGACCCAAGAGGCAGGTCTTAGTGCCCATGCAAATATGGATTTCCTACTTATTCAGACTTTCCTTTCTAACCTCCGTTCTCCCTTACAAATTCTGGTCAAACAAATGATTTCAGAATGGCCTACTAGTTCTCGTGCAGAATTTCAGAATAAATTATTGGAAAAAGAAGCCGCAGGTTGCTTTGAGATCTCTAAGCCTCGGGAAATCCTGCATTATCAGGGCCAGCTACCCACCTGGGGACCGCGTCTGTCCACTCCTCGCAGAAGAGGGGGGTCACGGGTTTCGTAGGGGGCAGGCCCCTGCCTCCGATCGAGGTGGTAATAATCCATCCAGAAGTACTGGATGTTTTAATTGTGGGGACCCTGGTCACTGGCTTAATCAAGGCTCATTTGGCCGGTGCCCAAAGCCGCCCTTCGGACGGACTTTGGTGCAAAGAGGGGAAACCCTGTATACCAGCTGCTAGCTCTCCCTTATTCATTGCCCAATATCATGGCATTGGTCACTGCAGTGCTCGCTCGACATTTCAACTTCTTGCCAGTGATTTTTTTCATTCTTGACCTTTGCTCCCTGATATAGACATATATAGCTCGACACCTTACTTATCCCACTTCTCCTTTTACACACCTCGACACCTTATTTACCCCACTTCTCCTTTTACACACTTACAGATTGACTTTACTCATATTCCTCATGCCACCGAGACTCGCCAGGATTACGCCCTTGTTATTGTTGACATTTTCTCCCGATGGCCTGAAGTTTTTTTCCACTACAAATGAAACTGTTCAGACTATGGTGAACATTTTACTTCGCAAAATCATCCCTAGGTGGGGATGTCCCACACATATCAACTCAGATAATGGTCCTGCTTTCACTGCCAGAGTATGCAAAGATTTAGCTATCGCACTCCGCATTGAGTGGAAATTTCATCTCCCATATCGCCCACAGAGTTCCGGTATTGTCAAACGCATGAACAGGACTATTAAAGACAAAATCAGGAAAGCCACAGCTGGCACGTTTGTGAATTGGGAAAATTTCCTTCCTATTGTTTTAGCTGAAATTAGGATGTTGCCAACTTAAAATATTTTTCTTTTTCTTAGCAGCAGTTCGGATATATACATAGCCATCCCAGACCAGTTTTGGCACAAAGATATTTCTAGTGTTTTCCAAGGATCCTCTTTATCACTTGCAGAGATAAAGACGCTCCAAAGAAGATATTAGCTTTATGCCTTTTCCGAATATGAGATGGTTATGATATGCATTATTTGTATTACTCATGTGTTCATCTTTATTTTGGTTCTCTATAACAATGTGTTTATTTGCAGAGTTAAATTCAGCCCTGCCACACTTGACAGATGGAAAAATAGCTTCACGCCTAAAAAAACTTTGTGTTTTATGTTTTGTCTGTGCCATGTTTTCTGTGTTTTGTCTACTTGTTTTAGTTTAGTGGGTACCCCAGGATACATAACATTGGCCATTTCTAGAGCTCTTTTCCCACTTTTTACTAGCCTAATTGCGCAATATTCTTTTTACTTATAGCATCTCTCTCTCTCTCTCTCTCTCTCTCATATATACATTCAGTACAGGCAACATAGTTTCTCTCTCGTTTTCTATCTCTTATTGGATCACACTGGAGTACAGCTGCTGAATGTTATCTGGACTCTTTTCAAGCCAGTGTATCCCTCCCTGTATGCACAGACATCATTTCATCCCAAGTGTGCATCTCACCAGTTTAAAGAGACTGTCAGTTCCTGCTGGACTAATTCAGCTTCCTGCACCCTGACTCCAAAGACTTTTCTACCTTCTTACACAATGTTTCCTGTTCGTTGTTTCCTATTCATTGGATCTATGGATTCATGACAGCCACCTTCCTAAGAACGCTTTGCTGTACAGTTCAACTTATATACCTAACAATACCTGGTGTAGTCATTCACCTCTGTCCTCCATCACCATTAATGGGACAACCTACTCCACACCTCTGGTAACTAATGATTCTATGGACATTCCAGACTATATTTCATATGCTGTGCATCCACTACCTCTTGGTATGGGGAACGAGACATTTCAAAAGCTGCTGAACTTTACTGAACTCCATACTTACATTGAACAACTTAAGAAAACCTCCAAAGAAGTGAATCATGCTATCACTTTTGAAAATGGACAGATTGCATAAACTAGAAAATTTGCTCCAAGACGCTCATGTCTCAGTTTGGGAACTTTTCTTTGAGTATTTGCCCACTGCAAACCACGTATTTAATGTTTTGATTCACCCTACCATTATCTTAATTATTCTACAAATTTTGCTATGTATTGTTATGATTCTCCTTTGCTGTAAAGTGAAACACGTGTACTTTTCTTTATCTCACAAGCTTCCTTCTAGCTTTTAAGGCAGTTATACATGAATTTCCAGTATCTTCTCTGACACTTGCTAATTTGGCTAATTTGGTTTTAATCTGGCATATTGCATTGCATACCAGAGTCAGACATAATTACCTCATGACATTACTCTCTCATGACATCTTTGTACCTTTATGCCTGAGCCTCCTGAGAAAAGTTTCCTGCATCCCTTATGCACCGTTCATTCGCTCAACGACAGGTAAGATATAGCATACGGCCTATACAACCTAAGACAGAGGTTTGAACTCATAATGGGAACTGTTTATCTTCATAGCTTGGAGATTCTGCAGGACAGGGGACGTGCTGCTATAATGTTGGAGGTAAGCGAGGCATTTTGCGAAATGCAGACTGGCTGTTTATAGAAGGGTACCACAAGCTTGTCTTCATTTCAAAGAATAAAAATAAAAATAAACAAAGTATGGGAAATGTCAGCATGGCTGTTGCTAGCAATCAGCATTTTCAGTTGGCATAACTAATGTCAGCAGAGGCCTATGGGAAATTATGTCAATCTCACTCTGGAATGTAGATGCAAATAGATCCTGAATGCTTATTCACAGAAAGCATCCAGGAAGATGGTTTCAAGTAGTCCTTTTAGCTAATCAGGTGTTAATGTCTCATTAAGAGACATTAACTAAAAGGTGCTAATTAGCTAAAAGGTGTTAATGTCTCATTAAGAGGGTGCTTAGGACAATGGGTCCAGATGCACAGATAACTAAGATTAATCAGAAACTATTGTCAGAGGCATACTGGAAATTACATTTGACTGCAAGCCTATTACTATGTTTATTCTGTATTTTAGAATAAGTCTCAAAACTATAAAAGCCCCCTCATACTCTACCTGAAGCGTGGGACATCGCCCTCCCCACCCCCTGTTTTTCTCTCTTTCTTTGTGTGTTCTCTCTCATTCACAAGAACACAGAAGCAGTCTCTGTACAGCTCCTAAAACCCCTCCTCAAGAGACATATCTAGAATATCTCTCCCTCCACGCTCATGCTGTGCATTTATGACGTCATTTTCATGACGTAAGAGGGGATTGAAAGGACACATTTGAAAGGACACATATATCTTATAAGTTTTTTGTCTCTGTCTGTGCTGGAGGTGCTCAAGCACAGACAGTGTGTGTGTTTGTTCTCTTGATGTCCTGGGAAAAGGCCATTTAATCTTGTTAATGAAGTTAACTGTTTGAGACAATGGAGGTTCGACCCCCCACTGCCATGTACCGGTTGAGAGAGATAAGGGAAGCTTTAACACCTTTAGATTTAAACAATGAAGCACATAACCTGCTCGTCCACCCACTCCCCTCTCTTGTCCAACCCCCTTTTCCTGTGTTTGTTCCACTAACCCTTGTACAAAAAAAAGGTATAAAGCTGGATGTAAACTAATAAAAGATTAGGCAATCTCTTTAGAACACTGTCTGCTTATCCTTTCTTTCTAAGGGGAATGCCTCCGGATATCTGTACCCAGGCAACAGGGTGTGGGCAGGGCGGTTTTGAGACCAAAAAACGGATTCCGTTCGCTTCATGCTTTTCAACATTCATGCCTACTAGAAAACAGATAACCCCATGCAAATGTAGGACCAAAACCTAAAAGTACTAATATTTACAACAAACCCTAAGATGCAAGACTCTGCAAACAGTACAACCCCAGAGGAAAAGAAACAAATGCATTTCTTCCTGGACAGCAGATGTAAATCAATCACTAAATTAAAAAAAATAAAAGCATTCCCCCCTACCGTTGTTGTCTCTCTCCCTCCATGTTATGCCTTGCCTTCTGGCCTGCCCCCGGTGTTATCTTCGGGCATGTCCACAGTGCAATCAACGCAGTGTCTTCGGGCTGGCTCCCTGAGTCAAAGCTGTGGACAGCAGCTCCTCGCCTCATCTGGAAGCCTTCCCTCTGACGTTGTGACATCAGAGATAAGGCTTCCGGTTCAGGTGCAGGATGCACGTAGGAGCCTTTTCCCATGGCTTTGTGCACTGCAGCACTCAGGGAGCCGGCCCGAAGACGTCGTGTTGATCGCACTGTGGACCGGCGGCTGAAGAACACTGTCTTGGGCCCGATAGACATGCCGGCCATGTGGACCGGCAGAAAATTTCTGCGGACCGGCAGTTGAAGAACACTGCTTTATTATGTATGTTAATTTTGAAAACCACCTAGGAGTTAGGAAGTGATGTCATCGTGGCTAATGGCAGCCTAAAGAGTTAGTTCCGAGGACACCCGGTAGAATATTTGGTTAATTGATGCTCTGATCGTTCCTTCTGAAAGCAAAAAGCATACAACTGCATTGAAAACCACCTAAAACTTTAGACAGTGTGGTCTATAAATTTTTTAAATTAATAAATAAATATTCTATAAAAGGCAGATGCCGTTTATAATTCAGTGATTAGCGTTGATTTTGTCTGGTACCCATTTTCAAGCGCTTATATAGAATTCCCCCTAAGTAACATATATAAGTGTGAAGTTTATAGAATACTGCTTAGCTACTGATTCATGACACCAAATATACCCCCCTTTTCACAAAATGGCAATAGCATTTTTTAGTTCTGGCCGGCATGCTGAATGCTCCACTCTGCTCCGACACTCATAGAGTTCCTATGAGCATTGGGAGCAGCGCAGAGCATTCAGCACGCCAGCCAGCGTTAAAAAGTGCTTTTGCAGTTTTGTAAAAGGGGGGGAGGGGAGATATTTATTTATATATTTCTATACTGCACATTCCAAAGTTTTTGGTGGTTAACAAGAGAACATGCATAATAAATTAAACATAAACATAACTGTAATCTGCTTAGAAGTCTAGGCCCTTTTATTTTATTTCGGAAAGCTATGAAAACTTTCGTATTTACTAAACACTTTGGAAACTAAGCCATTCTAGATTGCATTCTTCTTCTATATTTACTATACTTAAATTATTGTAAACCGAGTCGAGCACCTTTTTGGTTGACCTGGTTTATAAAATTAAGGGCTCCTTTTACTAAGGTGCGCTAGTGTTTTTAGCGCACGCAGGATATTACCGTGCGCTACGCGGCTAGAACAAATGCCAGCTTAATGCTGTCGTTAAGGTCTAGCGCACGGGGCAATTCAGCATGCACTATTCCGCCCATTAATGCCCTAATGCACCTTAGTAAAAGGAGCCCTAAGTTTTAGTTTAGTTTGCTTGAAATTTCTTCCTGTAGGTGTCTGATATTCAAAACTGGATGAGTTCTTAATTTTGGTTGTTCAGAGCATGTCATGTTGCCGTTAATTATGCCGCTCTCTAGGCAGCCGGATATGCTTTGGTGTGCCTTATAGAATTGCCTTTTTCATATTTCACAATAAATATTGTGAAACAGGAAAAATGAGTGCACTCACAAACTTTTTACAAGGTAAAATTAAGATTAGTTCACAACCAACTAAGTAGAGAAAACAGATTAGGAAAATATCTAAAGACAGAATCATTTTAACATGTGGTGAAAGCAAGACCTGTAAAGCATGCAATATCTTGTTGACAGTTGTGTGTATCTACACCAAAATTCTGCTGAAGTACTAGCAATGCAGAAACATGTCAGGCCTCTGTTTACCACCAATTGCTAAAAGTACATGTAAGGGCTTGACATGGGTTAAAGCAGAGACAGACAGACACACATCACACCTTATGACTGAAAGTACATCTCCCTTGACTCTGCCCACAAATCCGTTCCTAAAGGTAATAGACAGACTGAAAACACAGTGGGAGACACTCCCTGCCCTTTTGGTACATTATAAAGCAGAGGTGGGTGGGTGTAAATTGCACACTAAGATAAGAACCTCACATAAATTACCTGCCTGTGCATAATGCATTACCATGTCGTTTTTTTAATTCTGAACTCTTGTACTACTGCATCACACAATTGAGACATACTGTATAATATGATATCAGATAAAGATCACCGACTCATTGTTCTGTCCATTATCTTTTCCTGTTGCAATACTCATTCTATTCCACTCATATCTATAAATTGTCACGTACTCCTTATTCCCTCATAATTATCGCTCCTCCTATCCCATCAATAATTTTCTTTGCTCTGCTCTGCAGTATCTCTCCCATCTTCTGATCCATTCCCCTATCCCCCAAATCCTAGTCATCTTCTGCTCTGTTCCCCTTCTTCCCCTCCCTCTGAGTTTCAATCATCTTCTCTTCTGTTCCCCTTCTTTCCAACACCCAACTCTTTAGTCCCACTCATCTTCCACTCCTTTCAGGATCCACCATCATTCCCTCTGTATCCTGAACTATACACAGAGGGGGAGATGCAAGACAAGTACACACCAAATACTGAAAATGAGGTAGAAGAGGGATAGGAAGCAGTTCAGGTGGTACTTTCTACCCTGTGCCACCCAACAAGGATGCAGAGGTGAGATGTCACAGTACCTGCAGCATTTGGAAGTGGCAATAAGGAAAGTATCTGTGACAGGTGGAGAGAGGAGTTTCAGAAATGTAAAAGACCATGATAAATGAAGAACAGGAGTAACTGAGGAGGAGAGAGAAGAAATGCATGTGGTGATAGAATTAGCAGTTGAGCTGCTAGCCTATTGTTTGGTTCTAGGAGAAGGAAAGGCTACTCTAGCTGAATATAATATCTGAAGAGTATGTTGAGTAAGAAGATTAAATCCATAAACTGTATGAAGAGTCAACTTATACATTTTATAGAAATTAGCCAAATACTGTATTATGCAGCCAAAATTACTACCTACAGAACTTTACCAATAAGGATGCAGGGCCAAAGGAACAAGAGAAAGACAATAATACCTCCTTGGAAAAATGATATTAAAGGAAAAATAAAGTCATTTCAAGCAGATAAATATAAAAAAGGATCATGATCACCAAAGATACCAAGGAAGATCCAAAATATGAAATTGAAACATACCGCTTTAACAGAGGAAGGTCTCAAATTCATATTTTCCAATAATAAATTAAAGTAATAGACGAAGCATAAAAATTGAAGAGATATGAAAAAAAATAGAAAAGAGAGATATCTAAGTAATTTAGAGAAAACCCCAAAGAATTTTACAGGTAACTGGGAAAGAATTTCAGTACAATGAAAATACCACCAACTAAAGCTGAAATAGATATATTCCTCAGAAACTTATATGAGGACCCTGTAGAGTACAACTGAGAAGCAGAATGGCTACCCGGTATACAGAAGAATTTGGAACATTTATGGAATAGCCTGCAATAACAACAAAAGAGTTGGAAAGCAGTTGGAAAGCAGTCTGGAAGAGCCCTGGCTCAGATGGCATGACCAAATTTTGGCTCAAATAGTACTATCCCTTCCCTTCCAAATTTTGGCTCAAATAGTACTATCCCTGGCAAACTGCAAAACTCAAGTGATCAGGCAGTCAGATTTGACACCACATTGGATAATATCAGGAAGAATGCTTCTATTGCCAAGATGTCATGGCTAGTGCTATGAAAGGCAGAATTTTCAGTGTAGCATGGATTGATTATAAGAAATCCTTTATAGTGTTCCATACTCCTCAGATAGTACATAAAATTGCTTTGAAATGTCCAAAATAAACTCTAAATTGACTGAGTGCATAAATTTCATCACAGAAATTTCACAAGCCACACTTGATCTACAGTATGAAAATGGACAGTATGTTATTCCTAATATCAGGCTTCAGCAAGGAATATTTCAAGGAGACTTCTTGTCACCATCCTTGTTTTGTATACATTTCATCTTTTGATTGCCCGCCACCCGCCGCATGGATTGCTAGAGAGCGATCCCAATGCATTCGCAAACCATCTGTAGATGATCTGCACATGTGTCTAAGAGTCGGCGAACCAGCACGGTCCCGAGGAGAGGACAGCGTGGGAGCTCTGCTCCGCCCCCTCCCTGGCCGCGAGGAAACATTTAAAAGCAAACCTCTTCTTGTGCGGGCCCTCTTTTGGCCTCCAGTGGGAGTCGGCGAACCAGCGCGGTCCCGAGGAGAGGACAGCGTGGGATCTCTGCTCCGCCCCTCTCCCTGGCCGCGAGGAAACATTTAAAAGCAAACCTTGCGCATACATGAATATACGATCTATCAGCCCAAAGACAGAACTAATCAAAGACTGGCTGACTAAAGATAATTTAGGCTGCCTCTTCCTAGCCGAAACCTGGCTCACTTCCGATACAGACCCCCGCATTACTGAACTCTGCCCAAATGGATACAAATTAGAGCTAGTATGCAGAGAAAACAGAAAAGGGGGAGGTCTTGCAATTATTGTAAAAAACAACCTCAACATTAAAGTCCTAACCAAGTTTCATTTGAAAGGAAGCTCTGGAATGAGAGAGAGAGGGCATAGGATGAAGTTAAGAGGTGATAGGCTCAGGAGTAATCTAAGGAAATACTTTTTTACAGAAAGGATGGTAGATGCATGGAACAATCTCCTAGAAGAAGTGGTGGAGACAGAGACTGTGTTTGAATTCAAGAAGGCATGGGATAGGCACAGGGAATCACTTAGAGAGAGAAAGAGATAATGATTATTATGGATGGGCAAACTAGATGGGCCATTTAGCCTTTATCTGCTATCATGTTTCTATGTAACGCTGTGAATGTTAACTGAAACCCGTTCAGAACTCTTTGGAGTGGATGAGATATAAATCTAAATAAATAAATGATAAGCTGTATTATAGAAAAGCATTATTATCATATCTATGCTTTTGAATATTCTACTGTGTACTTATTAGGTATTTAATAAGCATTATGTTGACATCGTATAATTTCTTTGAATTTCAATGCTGTTTCATGGTAGTCATTATTAAATTTTAATTTGCTGATTTTGAGCTTTCCTCATCTATTGTATTTATGTTTATATTTGGTTTTATGTAGAACAGTACTTGTTGTACCAAAGACTGAGTGGAATTGTCCAGATCAGAATGATGTGCACTAATGAAAGTGTCCTCCAATGCATCTGAATATAGGAATCTTTATTCATCCAATGACAAAAAAATACATCCAATGACTCAATGAATCGACATGCACATGTTTCGGCCAACAGGCCTTCCTCAGGAGTCTTGAGAGCCACCAATGTGTATATCTAGAGTGTATTCCCACTCTGATAGGTCTTGCCAGACTTCAAACGTGAGGATCGCGGCCAGTGGCGTACCTAGGGTATGTGGCACCCGGGGCCCATCATTTTTTGACACCCCCCCCCCCCCCTCATGGAAAATTTTTTTTTTTTTTTTTTTTTTTTGCAATAACCATGAAATGGAATAAATGGTCAGAATAGAAACAGGCAGTGAAAATTTTCTTTTATTGAACCTCATTTATGTAACCATTATTCCAAACATAACATAACATAAATTATGTCGGAATTGTCATGACATCAGAAGTACATATGGAGTAGTTGCAGGTGATGCTTGGGACAGTTCTGATTATGTTAGTTTGGTTTTATGTGTTTTTTGAATAGAAGGGTTTTTATTTCTTTTTTTAAGGTTTTGTAGTTTGTGGTCGAGGTCAATAGGTTGTAGAGTTGGGGGTCAAGTGTTGCAGCTCGAATGGCTAGGAGGTTGTCGAACAGTTTTTTTCTTTTGACGTTTTTGGTTGGAGGGTGTGTGAATGGTGCGTGAGTTCTCCTATGTCTGTTTGAAGTGGATTGAATTATTTAGCTGAAGAAATTAGTTACCCCCCCATTCCACACACATTAATTCTCTTCCATTTTTGTTCCCATTATAAAAAAACACTGATAAGTTCCCAGGAAAAAAATACATTAAAATAAGAAGTGAAAACAAAGGCCCCTACAGATGAGAACATAACATAAGAATAGCCTAACTGGGTCACACCAATGGTCCATCATGCCCAGTAGCCCATTCTCATGGTAGCCAATAGTGCTGCCCGATTCAGAGAAAAATATTTCATTCGATTCGATTCACCCTGTTGAATCGATTTTTCGATTAGATTCACTGTTAATGACACCGCTTTTTAAGTTTAAACAAAGTATAACAATAAATTTCACAACAACAATAAATTTCACAAAGTACTTAAAAAAAAAAAATCACATTTTTCCATTAAAGCAGTTCTGGAGACATTTGCTTGAACAGTCTTTTTTCCCAGTCCATAAGCAAGCAATATGAAAAAGATTTCCTTAATTATCTACTCAAACATTTTTGCTATTTACTTTCATTGTACCTAGACTATTATTCAGTAGAAAAAATTTAGTTTGTTCAATCAAGCAGAACATTCACTCATAGAAGTCCAATGTCCACACAGGATTTGATTGAACAAACCATATTTTTTCTACTGAATAATAGTTTAGGTATACTGAATAGCAAAAATGTTAAAGCCACACAGAAAAGCAGTAAAAGTCAATAGGTTCTCCAAGTGGGAACAACCTGATGTCTCAGCACTTGAGGAAAAGACCACGTAATAATGTTTATAAGATAAATCATATAAATGATTATACTGAAGCAGGGTGTCCTCAGCGTGAGAGGTAAGCGAGAGGAGAGAATTCTCCAGTGCTTTACACAATAAGGCTCCTCTGCCTGCAGTGCACACCATCATAGGACACCTCAGGTGTGCTCAAATTAATCAATGTGATAAATTAAACAGTAATAAACAATTGGTCAATCACAAGAGTGCAAGATCAAACAGGTTGTTCCCACTCAGAGAACCTATTGACTTTACTGCTTTTCTGTGTGAGTAGATAATTAAGCAAATTTCTGATAGCCTACAGAACTGATTCTCACCTTCCATCCCCAGCCCCCAAGACTTACCAGACCCCCCCTGCCGATGCATTTACTTACTGCCTGAACTGGATATTAAATCGTGGGGAAGAGAGGAGAAATGCGGGGAAAGAGCCAGCCAAAACTAGTATTTGTTGCTGCTGAGTGCACCAATCCAGGGCAAGCAGACGCTTCCCCCATGTCTTAATAACAGACAATGGACTTTTCCTCCAGGAATTTGTCCAAACCTTTCTTAAAACCAGCTACGCTATCTACTTTTAACATAACTTCTGGCCACTTCATTTTTAAGCTTAGATCT
Source organism: Geotrypetes seraphini (assembly GCF_902459505.1). Classification (NCBI taxonomy): domain Eukaryota; kingdom Metazoa; phylum Chordata; class Amphibia; order Gymnophiona; family Dermophiidae; genus Geotrypetes; species Geotrypetes seraphini. Next base: position 141,084,041 of record NC_047088.1, on the reverse strand, counting down.
TTCCTTCCAAACAGAGACCTTGCTAGATGTCAAATACAGCACAAGGTAACTTCACATGGACTTAACTGTGCAGGAAATGAATCTCCTCATACACCCACCATATAGTGCAAAAATGTGCAAAGGTCTGTTTTTTTTCTTTCGATCACTACATAGCCTAATGCCACACAAGCAGCGCTGTTACAAACATATTCTGAAGGTCAATGCTAAGGTTGACAAAGTTTCCTTCCTTGGACCAGAAGGAGATACTGACAAACCACTGGAAGAGATTCTAAAACAACTACCCAGAAATAACACCCAAAGACCCACTCAGTGTGTGAACCAGTTGAGTGGAGTGGACTAACTGGGGGTGGAAATGGGCCCAGAGTTTGCTCAGCAGAATTTCCCAGACTACCTCTTCCTCTCAACACACTGACATGCTACCACCACCACCAACACTAGGAACACCTCACCGAGTATGCCAGCAATGCTTATAAACTTTATAAAACACATTATTATATTTTCTTATAAAGCATATATTTTAACTGAACTCAGCCTTGCCATTCACAAAAATAGAAAAGTTCCCATTTCAAGCTGTCTCATGTACACTTTTCAAATCTAACATATTGTAATCACAAAACAGAAAATAAAATTATTTTTTCTACCTTTTGTTCTCTGATCAATATTCAAATCTTGTTGGTCCCAGGCTCTTGTTGTCTTGCTTGCCAGGGTCTCCTTTCTCCGTGCTAACCATCCGTCTGCCATCTCTGTTCTCCCCTTCCGTTTCCCTTCCCTCTCCCGGAGATCTGGCATCTTTCCTTTTTTTTGTCTCCATCCACAGATTCACCTTTTCTCAACTCCCCACCACCCCAGGATCCACCATCTCTCCCTTTCTGTTCCCAACTATCCTCCTATCCAGTATCTCTATCCCCCCTCCACACCATCCCCTGTTTCCAAGTTCTCTCCCTTTCTGTTCCTTCCCTCCCTAAATCCCATTATGCACCATCTCTCTCCCACTCCTCTGTTTTTAGACCCATTATTTCTAACCCCCAAAGTCTGGCATATGCACGTATCTTTGAACCCCCCCTTCCCTCTCTCCCTCTGTGTACTTTTACACCAGGACCCCCCTCCCCCGAAGGTCTGTCCCCCCTCAGAAGGGCTACACCCCACCCCTGAAGACCTGCACCCCCCGAAGGACTTTACCTCCCCCCCGAAGGTCTGTCCCCCTCTGAACGCCTAAACCCCACCCCTGAAGGCCTGCACCCTCCCCGAAGGATTGTACCCCCCACCCGAAGGTCTGTCCCCCCCTGAAGGCCTGCACCCATCCCGAAGGCCTGCACCCACCCCGAATGCCTGCACCCACCCCGAAGGCCTGCACCCACCCCGAAGGCCTGCACCCCCGAAGGCCTGTCCCCCCCCCTTGAAGGCCTGACCCCCCCTTGAAGGCCTGCCTGCTTGTCCCCCCTTGAAGGCCTATCCCCCCTTAAAGGTCTGCCTGTCCCACCCCCTTGTAGGCCTGTCCCCCCTTAAAGGTCTGCCTGTCCCACCCCCTTGTAGGCCTGTCCCCCCCTTGAAGGCCTGACCCCCCCTTGAAGGCCTGCCTGCTTGTCCCCCCTTGAAGGCCTGTCCCCCCCTTGAAGGTTGGCACCCCCCCAAAGGCCTGCACCCCCTTGAAGGCCTGTCCCACCCCCTTGTAGGCCTGTCCCCCCCTTGAAGGCCTGCCTGCTTGTCCCCCCTTGAAGGCCTGTCCCCCCCCTTGAAGGCCTGCACCCCCCCTTGAAGGTTGGCACCCCCCCAAAGGCCTGCACCCCCTTGAAGGCCTGTCCCACCCCCTTGTAGGCCTGTCCCCCCTTAAAGGTCTGCCTGTCCCACCCCCTTGTAGGCCTGTCCCCCCCTTGAAGGCCTGACCCCCCCCTGAAGGCCTGCCTGCTTGTCCCCCCTTGAAGGCCTGTCCCCCCCTTGAAGGTTGGCACCCCCCCAAAGGCCTGCACCCCCTTGAAGGCCTGTCCCACCCCCTTGTAGGCCTGTCCCCCCACTTGAAGGCCTGCCTGCCTGTCCCCCCCTTGAAGGCCTGCACCCCCTTGAAGGTCGGCACCCCCCCTGAAGGCATGCACCCCCCCTGAAGGCCTGTCCCCCCTTGAAGGCCTGTCCCCCCCCCCTTGTAGGCCTGCACCCCCTTGTAGGCCTGTCCCCCCCCCCTTGTAGGCCTGTCCCCCCCTTGAAGGCCTGCCTGCCTGTCCCCCCCTTGAAGGCCTGCACCCCCTTGAAGGTCTGCACCCCCCCCGAAGACCTGCACCCCCCCTTGAAGGCCTGCCTGCCTGCCTGTCACCCCCCTCCCCCTTGAAAGTCTGCCTGCCCGCCCGCCCGCCCCACCCTGAAGGCCTGATGCCCCGACCCACCCCGAAGGACCATTCGCCCCCCCGGCCTCCCCGCACTACCTATGAAGCAGCCGCAGCAGGATCGCGACGTCAGCTATCTTTGCGCTGCTTAGGAGCTGCTTCCTGCGCCGGGCTACCTTAAGCTACTGCCCCCCCCACGCCCGAAGGACCGCTCGCCCCACTGACCTTCCAGCACACCTATGAAGCAGCCCGCAGCAGGATCGCGACGTCAGCAATCCCTCAGCTGCTTGGGCGCTGCTTCCTGCGCCGCGGTCCCGCCCCCTCCTCTGACGTCAGAGGAGGGACGGGACCGCGGCGCAGGAAGCAGCGCCCAAGCAGCTGAGGGATTGCTGACGTCGCGATCCTGCTGCGGGCTGCTTCATAGGTGTGCTGGAAGGTCAGTGGGGCGAGCGGTCCTTCGGGCGTGGGGGGGACTGAGCGGCAAGGCCGGGAACACCCCCTCAGGGCTGGTACCCGGGGCGGCCCGCCCCCCCCCCCGCCCCCCCCTAGGTACGCCACTGATCGCGGCAGGGGAGATGCTTCATCTCTCCTGCTGTGATCCTCACCCGAAGTGCAGTGGTTTGGGGAGGTGGGGGATAGTCATCGCTGCAGGAGAGATGCCCAATCTCTCCTGCTGTGATCCCCCCCTCACCAAACCGATATGGGCAGAAGGGAGCCCAACCCCTCCTGCGCCATTGCGGCAGGGGAGATTAGCCATCTCTTCTGCCGTGAACGTTACTGGAGGGGGAGGGATTCGTGGGGAGGTGGATTCTGAAACCGGTGTTGTTTTTGACAGACACTGGTTACAGAATCCAGCTTTTAGGTGAAGGACTGGCCCCTTCTTCACCAAAAAAAACTCTTGTTTTGGGCGTTTGTGACTTAGGCTTTTTTTTGGTCGTTATGTGTTGTAAGTTTAGACGTAGTGGTGGTCTGGGTGTTTAAACAGCTGAACTTAGAGGCAGGCCATTCTAAAAAAAAAAAAAAAAACCCTCATTTTGGATGTTTTTTTTCAGAATGGACATTTTCCCAGCTTTCTACTTTCAGCGTTTAGGGCCTAGGCAAAAAGGGGACTTAGACTTTTTTTTTTTTATGCCCCTCCACCTGTTATATGAACTAACATTTTTCACTTACCAAGTTAGGGGAAAATATTGATAAGCTTATAATTACGAGAAACCATGTGATTGTAATTATTGGAAGTACATTGCTGAAGAATGCAATTTGATTGGATGATATTTTTTTAAGCTTGTAATTTGATTGGATATTGCGATGAACATGTATATTTAATAATGAATGAGATGATGTCATGATCCCAATAAAATGGCCTGTCACTTGTATTTTGGGGAGATTGTTGGTTGATTTCCTTCCAGTTAGTAGGACATCAAGAACTCCCAAGGCCTTGAAACTTCTTTTCCTGGGTAGTGACTCCTAACACAGAACCCAGCATCATATAGCTATAATTTGGGTTCCTCTTTACCACATGCAGCACTTTGCACTTGCTCACATTAAACATCATCTACCATTTTTGAGCATTGGAGCTGTTACCACGTGGCTAGTGCTAAAAACCACGCTATAGTTTTGTAAAAGGGGGGACTAGCTGCTAATAACTGAGATTAATAGTAAAATAACGTGTCTTAATGGTAGCCCACATTGATAACATATCCCCCTAGGCACCCATAAAATAGGGCTACAAATACTGTAGGTGCTTCTTATTCTCTCAATTAAGGCAAATAGTTAGAGAATTACCCTAGAAAGGGTACTTTTATAACAGTGCACCTATTGATAGGTGCCTATTTGGAGCATATTCTATAAAGAAAAGTTGAAACATAGAAAAGAGAGAGTTGGTTTAAATAGTCAATATTCTCAATGTAGAAAGGTAAATAGTGGAGTTCCCCAGGGATCTGTCCTGGGACCGCTGCTTTTTAACATATTTATTAATGATCTAGAGATGGGAATAACTAGTGAGATAATTAAATTTGCTGATGACACAATGAAGTTCAAAGTTGTTAAATCACAAGAGGATTGTGGAAAAATTGCAAGAGGACCTTATGAGACTGGAAGAAGCATAAAAATGGCAGATAATGTTTAATGTGAGCAAGTGCAAAGTGATGCATGTGGGAAAGAGGAACCTGAACTATAGCTCCATGATGCTGGGTTCTATGTTAGGAGTCACTGCCCAGGAAAAGGATCTAGGTGTCATCGTTGAGGATACGTTGAAACCCCTAGCTCAATGTGTAGATTTAAAACAAATTGAAGAAAATATTTCTTTACTCATTGTGTAATTAAACTCTGGAATTTGTTGCCAAAGAATGTGGTGAAATCAGTTAGCTTAGTGGGGTTTTAAAAAGGTTTGAATCAGTGGCGTACCAAGGTGGGGGGGAGTGGTCTGCCCCGGGTGCATGCCTTAGGGGGGGGGGTGCACAGCTGGCCAGGTCCGGGTCATCCGGTGCTGGTCCGTGCAGGGCCGGCAAGATCGCATTGGGGCCATCATCAGCATCTGGGCTGCAACGGCAATAAGCGGCATCGGCGGGCCCCCCACGACGCAATTCATGATCGGCAACACCCACCCCCACGATGACCCTTAAGATCGGCAATGAGCCTCCTTCTATCCCCGGCATGAATAGAACTTCAGATCGGTAACACGGTGCTCATTCAAAAGCTTCCAAATGAATGAACTGCCTGGGTGGAAACAGGAAGCTGAGTCAGAGGGAAGTTTTGGACTGAGCACCGCATTGAGAATGTGAAGTTCTGTTGATGCCGGGGGTAAGAAAGAGGCCGTTGTCAATCTTAAGTATCATCATGGGGGCGGGGGGGGGGGGGGCGTTGCCGATCTTGTTGCCAGAATCGGAAAGGTGAGAGGAAGGGAGAGAGATGGGCCTGTGGTGGATGGAGAGATTGAGAGAAGGGGGCAGATGATGGAAGTGGAGAGAAGGGAGAGAGAGAAGAGGGCAGATGATGGAAGTGGAGAGAAGAGGGCAGATGATGGAAGTGGAGAGAAGGAGGAGAGAGAAGAGGGCAGATGATGGAAGTGGAGAGAAGGGGCAGATGATGGAAGTGGAGAGAAGGGGCAGATGATGGAAGTGAAGAGAGAGAAGAAGGCAGATGATGGAAGTGGCGAGAAGGGAGAACAAATGCTGAATGGAAGTGGAGAAAGAGAACACATACTGGATGGAAGGAGGGTTAAAGAAAAAGGACATATGCTGGATGGGAAAGAAGATAGTTAGTGAGATAGTGGAGGGGTGAAAGAAAGGGGTGGCATGCTGTGGGTAGACACAGTGAAAAGAGGGAAACTGAGGACTACATAGTAAGAAAGAATTTAATTTAGACGGAGACAGAAAATAAAGAAGGAAGACCAGAGAAGGAAAGGGAAGACAGAGAGGAGATAGAGATGCCAGAGAACAGGGAAGGAGACAGAGATATCAGATCTGAGCGGAGGAAATGAGAAGAGAGAGAGATGCTAAAAACCACAGGGGGGAGGGAAAGAGAGATGAAAGGAGAAAGATGTCAGACCATGAGGGAACAGAGGGAAGAAAATGGATGCCAAACCAAAGGTGTGTGTGTGGGGGGGGGGGGGGGGGTAAAGAGGAGAGATGGCAAGGGGAGACAGACAGTTTCTTGAAGGGGCAGACAGTGGATGGAAGGGGCATCAAAGGAGAGAAGATGCCATATAGGGGCAGAGAGATGGCAGACAGTGGATGGAAGGAAGAGAGTAACAAGATAAGGAAAGCAGAAACCAGAGAAGACAAAGGTAGAACAAAAATTTTCTATTTATTTGTTGGTTTAGGAGACATGTGTCACTGTTTCTGTGGTGTTGCATTGAATGCAGAGTCCAGCTTCTTGCTGGTTCAATTTAACCTTTGTCTATGTATTTCTATTTTATCCCCTCTTTTACAAAACTGTGCAGCATTTTTTAGCACCAGCCGTGGTGGTAGCAGCTCTGATGCTCAGAATTCTATGAGCATCAGAGCTGTTACCACTGTGGCTAAAATCCAAACTACAGTTTTGTAAAAGGGGGAGGGGTTAGTTTGTGATGACATATTCCATACTAGGCGAAGGTGTGTTCTGTGTGTTCGAAAGACATGGTTTTCTGTTAGGATTGACGGTGTAGGATTGATCTGTACTAATCTGGCTTGTTTAATTTTACAATGGGTGTATTGATGTTGTACTGGTCACTGCATGTGTGACATGTGGCTTGTTACTAAAAATCATGTTTTTCGTACAGATGGGGTGGGGGGGGGGTCAAAAAAATGATGGGCCCCGGGTATCACATATGCTAGATACGCCACTGGTTTTAATAATTTCCTAACACAGAAATCCACAGGCCACTATGGCTTGGGGGAAGCCACTGCTTATTCCTAGGATAAGCAGCATAAAATCTGTTTTACTATTTGGGATCTTGCCAGGTACTTGTGACCTGGGTTGGCCCCTGTTAGAAACAGGATACTGGGATTGATGGATCTACGTTCTGTCTCAGTATAGCAATTCTTATGTTCTTTTCTGTATAGAATACTAGTGTAGCAGGGCAAACAGATTGATATTTTAGGTGTAACCACTTACATTAGTCATAGGGCTCCTTTTATCAAGCTGCGCTAGCGGGGTTAATGCGCGTGACTTTTCATCACGCGCTAACCCCCCCCCCGCGCTGGCAAAAAAACTACCACCTGCTCAAGAGGAGGCGGTAGCAGCTAGCGCAGCCAGCAATTTAACGCATGGCTATTACGCACGTTAAACCACTTTACATGCACAACTTTGTGCCCTGCCCATACTATGCTTAGCCTATGCCCTTGGGTATACCTACCTTCAGACAACTGTATCCTGCCTCCCGTGAAGTAATTTCCTGTTTCAGGATGAAGGATCCATGACCAGCAGAACAGGATTAACCACAATAACCCAGTACAGGAGAATGAGACTAATTCAGCCTTCTGTCTGCCACTGGAAGGCACACTAGAGGTAGGTAAAAAGGCTTGCACTAAAAAAACCTCTAGGCAGCTTGATAAACAAGGCCCTAAATAATCAGAGAACACTTATTGTAGGCCGAATGTTCCAGGCAGTCACTTAGCGAGCGTGAGATGTGCCGGGGTGGTGGTGCCCCTCCCCCACCTTCTTCTCCACCCCCCACCTGCACACGCTCTTTCCCCACCCCCTCCTGTTATGCGCACACCACTTTCCTTCCCCTGTACATAAGAACATAAGAATTGCCGCTGCTGGGTTAGACCAGTTGTCCATCGTGCCCAGCAGTCCACTCACACGGCAGCCCCTAGGTCAAAGACCACTGCTCTAAATGAGCCCAGCCTCACCTGCGTACTTTCCAGTTGAGCAGTCTCTGTAACGTTCCTGGCATGAGCAGTAACCCCCAACCTGCTGTCGTGCCAATGGCTCTTCCTCCGATGGCACAGGTCCAGGAACTGACATCAGAGGAAGATCAGACACATGACAGCAGGTTGGTGGTTACTGCTCATGCCACAACCCCATGAGTAGGCCACGATACATTCCATTTTTTATTAATCTAAATTCCTTTAATCTATGTTGTTTTCCTTCCCTGCACTTTTTCTGATTCTGTTACATATTTTTTTAAGATGCGACGATGAAAACTACGTACAGTTCTCCAGGGCCAGTCACACCATAGAATGAAATAGGGCATTTTAATATCACTTATTTGGTCCTCTGTTCCTTTCCAAATAATTTCTAGATTTCTATTTGCTTTTTTAGTCCCTGCCACACACCGAGCTGAGGATTTCAAAATAATGTTCACATGATCTGTTTGCTGTCCTTACATACATTATCTATAGTTAAGATTTTTTCCCCTTCTTTATGCCTTGCTTAGCACTTATCTATGTTAAATTTTATCTGACATTTTTTAGATTTCCAGTCCTCCAGTCTGACAAGATTGCTCACAGTGAGCAAATATTTTAACCACTTTGAATAATTTTGTGTCATCTCTAAATCTGATCACCTCACTCTTTGTTTCCACATCTAGGTCATTAATCAATATGTTAAACACACCAGACCCAGCACAGATCCCTGGGGCACCCCACTATTGACCTCTCTCCATTTGGAAAACTAAACATTTAATCTTATGCTCTGTTTCCTATCTTTTAACCAGTTTCCAGTCCAAAGTAAGACAATGCTTCCTACTCAATGACATGTTAAATTCCTCAGAAATTTCTTATGAAGGGCTTTGTCAAATGCCTTCTGAACTCAAGGTATACTATTATACATTTGAAAATGCCATGTACAGTATGGAGAATCAAGGTTCAACCCTTATTAAGGAGAGTATGAGCATCTTGCATTCCTAGAATGTTATTCCTTAAAGCACGAGAGAGTGGTAGAGTGCATAAAAAATGCGTTTATTGAATTATACTTTACACTTACATTGCATTTTTCAGAAGCTGAGAACTGAACACATTGTTCCTGTGAAACCCAAGATGTATTGATATAACATGGAACTAAAGGAGACAGTTTTGTTTCCCTCCTACTTTGCAGAGCACTAGAATTTATCTTCTATCACCTGGAGTTGCATATGTAGCCTGAGAATCCCTGAGAATCTGTACTAGTAGAGAGTTAGGGCAAAGGGGAAGGAACTTGTATGCCACTTTGTACCTTATTTTGTACCTGGGGCAATGAACGGTTAAGTGATTTGCCCAGAGTCACAAGGAGCTGCAGTGGGAATTGAACTCACAACCTCAGGATGCTGTGGCAGCTGCTCTAACCAGTAGGCCAATCAGTTTCTAAAAAGCATGCCCTTAAATGCAAACCCTTCCACAGCTTCAACCTTTAGAGACTCTTTGTTCGGTCTGGGTAAACTTATGTGCCTACAGACTGTGCACATTCAAATTTATGCACACATCAACTAGGCAAAATTTTAAGCCATTTTTTTGGGGGGGAGGGGGGGTTAAAGCACTGTTTTACATAAATCATTTTTTTTTTAATGTACCTGCCAAATAATCAAGTCATAAACTTTAGGGATGCTCACTCACTTCCATACATTTAGTTCATCGAAGTTCCTTAAAAAAATTGTGCACAAAATTAATAGAGGGGGATTTTCAATAACGTCTATTTTACTTATAATTTTAATGCACCCTATTGTCTATTTTTCTGTAAACCGCTTAGAATCCTAACGGAGTTTTGCGGTATATAAGAAATAAATTACAATTACATTACATTACGTCTAAATCCAATTTTGCATGCTTTAGGAAAAATGTCTTAAAATCTAGTAGAGAAAATGGTCATTTTCAAACCAGAAAAAATGTGCAACATTTTGTTTCAAAATGGCTGTTTACTAGATATTTTTAGAACATGAGAACATAAGAATTGCCGCTGCTGGGTCAGACCAGTGGTACATCATGCCTAGCAGTCCGCTCCCGCGGTGGCCCTTTAGGTCAAAGACTAGTGCCCTGAGTCTAGCCTTACCTGCGTATATTCTGGTTCAGTAGGAACTTGTCCAACTTTGTCTTGAATCCCTGGAGGGTGTTTTCCCCTATAACAGCCTCCAGAAGTGTGTTCCAGATTTCTACCACTCTCTGGGCGAAAAAGAACTTCCTTACGTTTGTATGGAATCTATCCGCTTTTAATTTTAGAGAGTGCTCTCTCGTTCTCTCTACCTTGTAAAGCGTGAACAACCTGTCTTTATCTACTAACTCTATTTCCTTCATTATCTTGAATGTTTCAATCATGTCACCTCTCAGTCTCCTCTTTACAAGGGAGAAGAGGCCCAGTTTCTCTAATTTCTTACTGTACGGCAACTCCTCCAGCCCCTTAACCATTTTAGTTGCTCTTCTCTGGACCCTTTCAAGTAGTACTATGTCCTTTTTCATGTATGGCGATCAGTGCTGGACACAATATTCCAGGTGGGGGCGTACCATGGCATGGTACAGTGGCATGATAACCTTCTCCGATCTGTTTGTGATCCTCTTCTTAATCATTCCTAGCATTCTGTTTGACCTTTTTGCCATCGCCACACATTGTGTGGATGGCTTCATTGACTTGTTTACCAGTACTCCCAAGTCTTTATCCTGGGGGGTCTCTCCCGAGTACTGCACCGGACATTCTGTATTTGTGTATAAGATTTTTATTATTAACCTGCATCACCTTACACTTATCCACGTTAAACCTCATTTGCCATGTTGCAGCCCATTTCTCGAGCGTGTTATGTCACGTTGCAGGTCTTCGCAATCCTTCTGCGTCTTCACTACTCCGAATAACTTTATATCATCTGCAAATTTAATTACTTCGCTCGTCGTACCAATTTCCAGGTTATATATAAATATGTTGTGGTCGCTAGTGCTGTTTAGCACTGTTACCATCGGGACAGGCAGTCCCGCTGCTGCCCGACTTGTTCCAGCTGAGAGGGTCCTTCGGAATCCTACAAACAGCGGTCCAGCCGCTGAGGGAGCCTGTCGCTAGTGCTGTTTAGCACTGTTACCATCGGGACAGGCAGTCCCGCTGCTGCCCGACTTGTTCCAGCTGAGAGGGTCCTTCGGAATCCTACAAACAGCGGTCCAGCCGCTGAGGGAGCCTGTCGCTAGTGCTGTTTAGCACTGTTACCATCGGGACAGGCAGTCCCGCTGCTGCCCGACTTGTTCCAGCTGAGAGGGTCCTTCGGAATCCTACAAACAGCGGTCCAGCCGCGGTACGCGGCCCGCGGTTGCGAGCCCCGGGTCGCGAGCTGAAGGGGCGTGGCTAAAGGGGCCTGCCCCTTTTGAGCCCCTTCGGAGCCTAAGAGGAGCAGGGAGCAGGATTACCGACTTTTCAACATGGGTAAGAGGAAAGCTAAAGCAATACCATCTGCTGTAACAACAGGCCCGATGGATCGCCATCTTGTGGTTCCTATCTTGCCTCCTGTTGAGGAACAGGTAACTTTTAATATTCAAGCTGTCTCCTTATCCTCTGGGGAACCAACACCACCTCCTCAACCATCATATTCCTTACGGTTAGAAGAATCTCCTTCCCCTTTTAAGGAAGGAATAATTTCTTCTTCCCCTCAATCATTGTCATTATCTGGTCTGGAGGTTTCAGGACAGTCCCAGGGACAGGCTAAAGAACTAACCCCAGTGCAGATGAGTACTGGGCAAAGCTCGGATGCTCTCCCCAGGGATAAAGTGATCACTCTAAATGATGTTTGGCTTAGTATTAACAGAATAGAGTCATCTTTACAAAAAACCGTTTTGAATTTATGTCAATTTTCATCTGATGTAACTGTGAAAATTAAAGAACAAAACGATAAAATAGGAGAAACAGCTGTAAAGGTTGAAAAGTTAGATCAGGTAGTAGGTAATTTACAAGCTAGCGCTGTTTCTAATATAAAGGATAGTATGATGCTACATGCTAAATTAGAAAAAATGGAGAATGCTATTAGAGTTAAGAACCTTCGTTTGTTAAATTTTCCTACCACACACTACCTTTCTTCAATGGAACTCTTGAAAATGTATTTGAGGGAGATATTACATTATAGTAAAGTGGAGACCTTTGAGGTCGATAATTTATATTACATTTCAAGAGATTCCAAAGAAAAGGTAGAGGAAGGTGGAATGGATAGAATAGTATCACCTGAGAGTTTGAATGTGTCACAGTTTTTGGAGTCATCTAAAGACATAATTGAAAAACGAGCAACTCTTCTCGTGACCTTCAAGACAGAACTTGAGAAACAAGATATTTTGAAATTATATTTCCTGAAAAAACAAGAGATGTTTTGTGGTCAACGGGTAGTTATTTTTTCAGATGTCTCTAGACAAACCCAGTTTAAGAGGAAACAGTTCCTTCAGCTAAAGCCTAAGGTTCTGGCAGTCGGAGCTACTTTCTTTTTAAAATTTCCATGTAAATGCCTGATTTCATATGGAAATGACAAATATGTGTTTTTTGATCCAGCCCAGGTGGAAGATTTTATCAAAGAAAAACCTTTATTGAAAGTTTAATTTCCTATATTTAGTTTATTTTTGGAGGATGATGTATAATGCATATAAATAGCCATTTGCCTGTTCCTAGATAGTAGATAGAAAGATTTACTTTGATGTTTTATTTGTACTGGCGATCAGCTTTAATGTGGACTAGGATATGGTTGAATTAGTTTCCTTATATACTATGTTAATTCCCATTTGGGAATTTACAATTTGTATTTTTTTGTGTTCATTCATGTATGTTTGTTACAAAGATATTGTAATGAATAATCCAATAAATAAAGAAAAAAAAAAAAAAATATGTTGAAGAGCACGGGTCCAAGCACCAAGCCCTGTGGCACTCCACTCGTGAGCTTAGGCCCCTAATATTGAGCTGACAGTTGTCAGCAGTTTTTTAAAACATTGACCTTGCCAGCCGATTTAGCACCCAGTATTCAGTGTATAGGGTGAGAGACTGTATAATATGTTTATCTTCTATTATTATCGCCACCCACCACAACCCCAATTCCCCAATCCCCCCAAGGATGCCCTTTCCTCCCCCCACCAGGCATGCCTTCCACCCCTCATGCCTAGGTAGGCCCCTTGGGCCTATCTAAATACCTGGTGGCCAAATGGGGGTCTTTGGGCGCAGGAGCGCAGTCCCTTCACTCCTGCCCCTTTGTGGTAGTCTTTCAAAATGGCTGACATGAGAGGTCACAGCAGCCATTTTGAAAGGCCACTGTGAGAGGGATGTGCTCCTGCCCCCAAAGACTCCCACTGGACCACTAGGTATTTAGGTAGGCCTGAACTGCCTACCTAGGCATGGGGAGTGAGGAACAAGTCTGGCAGGAGGAGGAGAGGGCATCATAGGAAGGGGAGAATTGGGTGGAGGAGGATCAAAATAAAACATACTTATGTAAAACCTGGTCCTATATTCAGCCAGGGCCCACATAAGTTATAAGGTTACCAGATGTCCAGATTTACCCGGACATGTCCTCTTTTTACAAGAGATGTCCGGATATCTGGACAGCTTTTCAAAACCCAGCACTTTGTCCGGGTTTTGAAAAGCAGATGGCGCCAGGAGGGGCATCCGCGCATGTGCGGCTGCCCGACTGAAATGAGCAGGCTGAGGGGACAGGGCTAGGGGCAAGGCTGGGGCATGGTGTGGGCATAATGGGGCGGGGATGGGTGGAACCGAGTGGACCTGGGGGGGGGGGTGTCTATATGCCTAGATTTTACATATGTAAAATCTGGTAACCCTACACATAAAATAAGCTGCTGAATTTAGGACCTCATGCCTATTTTTTGTGGGTACATTTGCACTTTAGAGTATGTTCCCTCCCCTGACTTAATCTCCCCATTTCTGACATGGGAGAAGTGTTTATGCTGTTCATAATGTAAGTACCTTTATCTACAGTGATGGAAGAAAGCCTGTAAAATTGCTGTGCCCAAAGCCTATCACAAACTAAAATAAAATGCATAACATTGGCTTTATGTTGTTTTCAGCAACTTGACATTCCAACTTACAACAAACAGCATTTGCTATACAGAAATTCCTACTCACAGCAATAGCCATCTCCCAGGCAATCAGTGCTTGCTTTATTGGTTGACCAGGAAGCTCCATTACTCCCCAAGGACTCCAGCAGACTTATACTTTCATTATTTTAAACAATAGATATTATGTCACAATTGCTTCCCCATCACAATTTTTATATGCCTCCTAAAAGCTGCTCCATAGAGAAATAACTGAAGCAGCTGCTCAGGTTCTTCAGCGGTGGTCAGTCCTTGCTGTCCCTGTAATTTTATGCTAACTCTGGCCTTTCTGTACTGAACTCCAGTATTAAAAGCAGTAAAGGAAAAAAGGAAAAACACAGGCCAGAGTCTTGCAGTCCAAACCCATGATCATAATCTGAGTATTTCCCATTGGACAGGGTTAAATGTATCATGATCCAAAATAGCATAGAAATGAACTGATAGATTTGACATATAAATAACCACCTCCCCTGTTAGTAAGAAATAAATAAATAAATTCAATGTTGGCATTTCCCCTGGATAGCTATTTTTCACCAGAGATTGCTCCATGATTTTATTGCTTGCCATGCCTCTGTACTTATTACAAAGAGCCAGTTGTTCAAAGGTTATCAAAATCTTCCTAGTGTGGCCACTTGGGAGGCTGCTTTGGAGTTTTCTAACAGCCTGCACCAATTACTTTCTCCTATTTCTTACCTGACATGCTCATGGTTCTACGAGTCTGCTGTGCACATATAATTCCTTTGCAATACATATTCCTTATACGTTGTATCTGTGTGTGTGTCTTTGTTTTCTCCTGCTTTTTCATGAATTAAAATCCAACAAGGACTTCAGGATCCCGGTTCTAAATCATCATCTACACTGCTTACAGAGAGTACCGTAATTTTATAAAGCTTTTTTGGTGCAATGCATCTTTTAGATATGAAAATTTGCTCTTATCAAATTACATGGGGTATAGAAACATAGAAACATAGAAATGACGGCAGAAAAGGGCCACGGCTCATCTAGTCTGCCCACACCAAGACCCACCCCCTATCTACCTCCTTGAAGAGATCCGACATGCCAATCCCATCTTTTCTTAAAATCTGGCACGCTGCTGGCCTCAATTACCTGTTGTGGTAGACTATTCCAGCGATCAACCACCCTTTCGGTTTAGAAGTATTTTCTGGTATCGCCATGAAATTTCTCACCCTTGATTTTCCATGGATGCCCTCTAGTCGCCGTGGGTCCTTTAAGAAAAAAGAGATCTTCTTCTACCTCGATATGGCCTGTGACATATTTGAACGTCTCAATCATATCTCCCCTCTCTCTGCGTTCTTCGAGTGAGTATAGCTGCAACTTATCCAGCCATTCCTCATACGGGAGATCCATGAGACCTGAAACCATTCTGGTGCCATTCGCTGAACCGACTCAACTCTCCCCACATCCTTTTGATAATGCGGCCTCCAGAATTGCACACAGTATTCCAGATGGGGTCTCACCATAGATCTGTACAATGGCATAATAACCTGGGGCTTACGGCATAATAACCTGGGGCTTCTACGGATACAACCCATGATTTGCCTAGCCTTGGAGGAAGCTTTCTCCACTTGATTGGTAGTCTTCATGTCTTCGCTAATGATCACGCCCAAGTTGCGTTCTGCTACAGTCTTGCTAGGATCTCGCCATTTAGGGTGTAAGTCCTGCATGGATTTTTGCCACCAAGGTGCATGACCTTGCATTTTTTGGCATTGAAACTTAGTTGCCAAGTCTTTGACCGATGTTCAAGCAGGAGTAGGTCATGTGTCATACTGTCAGGCATTTTGTCAGGCATTGTGCTGACGACCGATGAGCTTTTGCCTACAATGTTGGATAGTTTGGCGTCATCGGCGAATAATGTAATTTTACCTCGAAGCCCTTCAGTCAAGTCACTTACGAAGATGTTAAATAGGATCGGGCTCAAGACCGAGCCCTGCGGCACTCTGCTGATCACCTCCGTCGTATCGGAGAGGGTACCGTTAACCACTACCCTCTGTCGTCTACCCCCAAGCCAGTCCCTAACCCATGCGATTAATGTTACACCCAATCCCATCGAACTCATCTTGCTCAGTAACCTGCGGTGTGGGACGCTATCAAACGCTTTGCTGAAGTCCGAGTACACGATGTCCAGGGATTCCCCTATATCCAACTTCCTTGTTATCCAGTCAAAGAAGCTGATCAGATTTGACTGACAGAACCTTCCTTTCATAAAACCATGTTGATGGGGATCCCGTAGTTTCTCCTCGTTCAGGACTGTATTCAATTTGCGTTTGATTAGCGTTTCCATAAGTTTACTTATTATCGATGTGAGGCTCACCGGTCTGTAATTCTCAGCCTCTGTCCTGCTTCCCTTTTTGTGGAGTGGAATGATGTTAGCCGTCTTCCAATCCAACGGAACTCTTCCTGTACTTAGGGAAAGATTAAAGAGCGCGGATAACGGTTCCGCCAGGACGTCACTCAGTTCCCTGATCACCCTGGGGTGTAGTTTGTCCGGCCCCATGGCTTTGTTCACCTTGAGTCTAGATAGCTCATCATAGACACTACTGGGCGTAAACTCAAAATTTTGAAATGGGTCTTGTCGGCAGCTGAGGGCCGGATCCTAGCGCCTCGCAAGTGAAGACCGAGCAGAAGTATTCCAACCGCTTTAAAAAAGCGACCCTACCCAATATGTTTTATCCTATTCCCACTTTATCCTTTTCTTCTCAAATATGTAACTTTTCCCTTCCATTCCCTTTTACCCTCACTTTCAAGTTTGACCAGTTAATGTCTTTGATGTTCACTCTATTTATTTCTAAATATTTATTATCTTATTTTCTTCTTTCTTACCCTTTTAAAATTTTATTGTTAACCGGCCAGATATTTGTTGATGGTCGGTATATTAAAAAGCTAATAAACTAGAAACTTGAAACTTGATTTAACAATTTGGCTTTTTTGGAATCTGAGTCCACAAAGTTCCCATCGGGTTTCCTAAGACGTACTATCCCATCTCTGTTTCTTTTTCTTTCACTAATGTACCTGAAGGATTTATCGCCCTTCTAGACGTTCTTCACAAGGTCTTCCTCCATTCAGAGTTTGGATTCCCTGACTGCCGTTTTGACCGCTTTAGACTTGGCCAGATAGTCTTCCTTAGTGTCTGGCTTCCCTGATTGTTTGTGGAGGATGAACGCCCATTTCTTCTTTTTTATGAGGTCTGAGATCTCCGTAAAGAACCATTGTGGTCTATTGTTTCTTCACCATTTACTTACTGATTTGACGTAGCGGTTGGTTGCCTCTCGTATGGTTGATTTGAGAGTTGACCACATCACCTCTACATTATTTGTTTCAGCTTGGTTTTGCAGCGTCCTCTGGACGAAATCACCCATGCTTTTGAAGTTTGTGCCCTTAAAGTTAAGGACCTTGGTTGATATGTATGACTTTGTGAAACCTTTCCTGAGGTTGAACCGTATCATGTTGTGGTCACTGGAGGCTAGCTTATCGCCTACCGAGACCTCAGTGACACTTTCTCCATTGGTAAGTATTAGGTCTAGTATCGCGCGGTCCCTAGTGGGCTCCAATACCAATTGTCTGAGTCTAGCACCCTTTATAGAGGTTAATAACTTCCTGCTGCCACTGGTCGTAGCGTAAAGTTTGTTCCAATCCACATCAGGCATATTGAAGTCTCCGTACAATACTGTATCTCCACGCAAAGTGATATTCTCAATGTCCTCGACTAAATCTATATCCATATCCTCCTGTTGTCTTGGAGGCCTGTATACTATGCCAAGATACAGGCATTTGTCCTTCCCTCTAGCCAAATTCACTCAAAGGGATTCCCCGGTGTATTTGACATCTTCGATCTTGGTAACTTTGATGTCATCTTTAGTGTATAACGCTACCCCTCCTCCCATTTTGCCCTCCCTGTCCCACCGAAGGAAGTTGTATCCCGGTAAACATAGAAACATAGAAATAGACGGCAGATAAGGGCCACGGCCCATCTAGTCTGCCCACCCCAATGACCCTCCCCTACCTTTCTCTGTGAATAGATCCCACGTGTCTATCCCATTTGGCCTTAAAATCAGGCACGCTGCTGGCCTCAATAACCTGAAGTGGAAGACTATTCCATCGATCAACCACCCTTTCAGTGAAAAAGAATTTCCTGGTGTCCCCGTGCAGTTTCCCGCCCCTATTTTACACGGATGCCCCCTTGTTGCCGCGGGACCCTTGAAAAAGAAGATATCTTCTTCCACCTCGATGCGGCCCATGAGATACTTGAATGTCTCGATCATGTCACCCCTCTCTCTGCGTTCCTCGAGTGAGTACAGCTGCAACTTATCCAGCCGTTCCTCATACGGGAGATCCTTGAGTCCCGAGACCATCCGGGTGGCCATTCTCTGGACCGACTCCAGTCTCAGCACATCCTTACGTTAATGCAGCCTCCAGAATTGCACACAGTATTCCAGGTGGGGCCTCACCATGGATCTATACAATGGCATAATGACTTCAGGCTTATGGCTGACGAAACTCCTGCGTATGCAACCTATGATTTGCCTTGCCTTGGATGAAGCTTGCTCCACTTGATTGGCAGTCTTCATGTTCTCACTGACTAGCCATATCCCACCCATGGGAGTCCGTGAACCAAGTTTCGGATATCGCCACCACATCTAGGTCGGCATTCCTCATTTCCGTCTCTAATTCCAGAATCTTATTTCCCAAACTGTGGGCATTAACATACATAGCCCTCCATATCTTATGTTTGCTATGTGTCTGTGTAGATATTCCTGCCTGAGCTAGTTGGACTCCTATAATACTGTCTGCCATGTGTGTACTTATCTCTGACTCGGAAATGCAGAATGTACCTACCTCAGACTCAGAAATGGATTGACAACTTACCTCGCCAAGTTGTTTACTTGCGCCATCACATGAGAGGGTACCCTCCCCCAACTTACCTAGTTTATAGCCCTTCGAAGTAGGCGGGCTAGACGGTGTCCAAAGACGTTCTTTCCCCTTCTGGTCAGGTGAAGTCCATCAGGTCCTTGTAGTCCTTGCAGCGCCTCTCCATGGTTCAGGAATCCGAAGTTCATCTCCCTGCACCATCCGTACAGCCATTCGTTAGACCTCTGGATACAATCCTCCCTGGCTCTCCCCTTGTCCCTCACTGGGAGGATCGAGGAGAAGACCACCTGTGCTTCCATCCTCCTCAGCTTCTGCCCCAGGGCTCTAAAGTCTTCAGTTATGCTCTCCGGGGTGTTCCTTGCAGTGTCATTCGTTCCGATGTGGATGAGAAGCATGGGAAAGCTATCATGGGGCTTGATCAGTCTGTCTAGGCAACGGTCACATTTCGGATCTTGGCTCCTGGCAGACAGCAGACCTCTCTTGATTGCATATCTGGTCTGCAAATAGGTCCCTCGGTGCCTCTCAGCAGGGAGTCCCCAATTACTATATTCCTGTACTATCTTCCTGTACTATCGGGTGCGCCCGCACCTGGAGTACTGTGTCCAGTACTGGTCGCCGTACCTCAAGAAGGACATGGCGGTACTTGAGAGAGTCCAGAGAAGAGCAACTAAGCTAATAAAGGGTATGGAGGACCTCTCATATACTGACAGACTGAAAAAGCTGGGGCTTTTCTCCCTGGAAAAGCGGAGACTTAGAGGAGACATGATAGAAACCTTCAAGATCATGAAGGGCATAGAAAGAGTAGATAGGGACAAATTTTTCAAATTATGGGGAACCACAAGTACAAGGGGGCACTCAGAGAAATTGAAAGGGGGAAGGTTTAGAACAAATGCTAGGAAGTTCTTTTTCACCCAGAGGGTGGTGGACACATGGAGCGCACTACCGGAGGATGTGATAAGCAGGAGCACGCTACAGGGCTTCAAAGAAGGTTTAGATAGGTACCTGGAAGACCAAGGGATTGAGGGGTATAGATAGGAGTAGAGCTAGGTTATAGGGATAGGACTAGAGACAGTACAGAATTAGTCAGGGACACTGTTCAGGCAACTAGGCCTGATGGGCCGCCGCGGGAGCGGACCGCTGAGCGAGATGGACCTCTGGTCTGACTCGGCGGAGGCAACCTCTTATGTCCTTATGTCCTATCACTCTGCGCTTCTTTGGGGGGGAGCTGATCTGTTGTCTCCGGAACTGGAACTATCAGCTGGAATCTGTTCTTCAAGGATATTAGTGGGGGCTGTACCATATATTCATATTCAGTCCCCCAGATACATTATTCAAATTCGTATTCGTCCAAATAATGATTTAAATTCGGATATGAATAATCTGGGGTTTGACTATGCTAAATCCTACTGAAGTAAACACTTGATCTCTGATTTCATGTTGCTTCTTTTATTATTTGTTTAAGTTCAATGACCATTATTCATATTCAGTCAAATAATATTTTTCATTATTCGTATTCGACTGGATAGTGACGCTAGAAAAGGTTCAAAGAAGAGCAACCAAGATGGTAAAGGGGATGGAACTCCTCTCGTATGAGGAAAGACTAAAATAGTTAGGGCTCTTCAGCCTGGAAAAGAGACGGCTGAGGGGGAGATATGATTGAAGTCTACAAAATCCTGACTAGAGTAGAACGGGTACAAGTGGATCGATTTTTCATTCCATCAAAAATTACAAAGACTAGGGGGCACTCGAAGTTTCACAGGGAAATACTTTTAAAACCAATTGGAGGTCATTTTTTTTTACTCAGAGAATAGTTAAGCTGTGGAACGTGTTGCCAGTGGATGTGGTAAGAGCAGATAGCATAGCTGGTTTTAAGAAAGGTTTGGACAAATTCCTGGAGGAAAAGACCATAGTCTGTTATTAAGACAGGGGGGAAGCCTCTGCTTGCCCTGGATCAGTAGCATGGAATTTTGCTACTCCTTGGGTTTTGGCCAGGTACTAGTGACCTGGATTGGCTACCGTGAGAATGGGCTACTGGGCTTGATGGACCATTGGTCTGACCCAGTTAGGCTAATCTTATGTTTCAAGTTTATTTAAAGCTTGATATCACAGGTATCTGGTCGGTTTATAATATTAAAAATTTTAAATAGCTTAAAAAATAAATAGAAATATAAAATATGGGAGATTGAGGCCAGAAGGAGGACAAGATTAAGACAGGTTGGATACGGGAGGCACAGGGGGGATGAGGGAAATTTTAATTACATTGAGAAAATAAAAATAAAAGGAAGAGGGAGCGGATAAAACAAGAGGAATAAGGGGATGTCGCTTCCTAAAAGCAGTTCTCTATTTATTAGTTTTTATTTTCCCTTAATCAGGTTCTTAACTGCAATTTTGGCATGCATTTTTGAATAGAAATGTTTTAAGGTTAGTTCTTATGCTCTTATTTAATAGAGCTCTAGCATAGTAGGTGTACCAAAAAATCATGTCTACTTTTATATGATCTGTGCATAGGTGTTCCTGGGGACAGTGGCATAGGGTAGGAGGTTCCTTTTTAACTTCAGCATGAGCAGTGAAGAATTTGCTGCCTGTGTCTGCTTTGGTGCTCTCTGATGTCACTTCTTTCTGGAAGTGATGTCAGAGAAAGCACTGAAGTTGACGCGGGCAGCAAGTTTGTCACTGCTCGTGCCAAAGATAAAAAAAAGTGCGGGGAGGGGTGTGGGTGCGTGCACGGCCGGAGGATGAGTGGGAAGGGGGGATGGAGAGGAGGAGAGGTGCTGGC
This sequence comes from Geotrypetes seraphini, assembly GCF_902459505.1. Classification (NCBI taxonomy): domain Eukaryota; kingdom Metazoa; phylum Chordata; class Amphibia; order Gymnophiona; family Dermophiidae; genus Geotrypetes; species Geotrypetes seraphini. Next base: position 141,062,622 of record NC_047088.1, on the reverse strand, counting down.
AACCTGAGGAAGACTGTACCCAGGGAGAACCGCCCCCCTCACACCCCTCTTACTATGCCACTGCACCTAAGAAGCGGCAGAGAATCGCATACTGGCAACCTATACAAAACCATATCTGCCCTAAGGGAAAGACGCCTAACCACCCCGATTCTCTAACCAATGCCCATGTCACAGGCACCAGTTAGAAAATCACGTTGCCGCTGAGCTGATCGTGGCAAGGAAATCTCCCTAAATACACTAACCACTGGAGAGATATACAATATTACTCTGTGATGATTATTAAATTACTTTTTACATTTATCACAGCTCTATAAATAAATTCAATTTAAATATAATTATAATAATTATGAAGTGTTCAGACCAATACCCATTGCGAACGTGCTTGCTAAAATTAGTTGACATTAAATTGAATTTATTTATAGAGCTGTGATAAATGTAAAAAGTAAAAGGAAATCTCCCTGCCACAATCAACTGAGTGGTAGTGGCAGCGATCCCCTCGACATTGCCCATGGCAGGTGAAATGCCCAATTCCTCCTGCTGCCATCCCCAACCTCCCCCCCCCTTGAAGGCCTCCCGGCAGGAGGGATGCCCACTCACTCTTGCTAGAACCCCCAAAATAATCCTCCCCTGACTACAATGTGCAGGAGGGATGCCCATTTCCTTCTGCCCCCAAACCCATGACCCCCCAATCTATGACCACCCTAGACTTGAACCCACACACACACATACACACGCACACTCTTGCACTCCAACTCCCCCACCATCACCACCACCACTTGTCCCGTATCTTTTGTAGTACGGCGGGCTGGAGGGATGCCTACTCCTTCCAGCCAACAGGCCAACCTCTTCATAATCGTACACACTGTCTAAAGCAGGGGCCCCCAAAGTTCCTCCTTGAGGGCCCAATCCAGTCGAGTTTTCAGGATTTCCCCAATGAATATGCATTGAAATCAGTGCATGCACATAGATCTCATGCATATTCATTGGGGAAATTCTGAAAACCCAACTGGATTTGGCCCTTAAGGAGGGACTTTGGGGATCCCTGGTCTAAAGCATGCTCACATCTGGGCTCAAAACACACATATTAACACATTGTAAACCCTACAACCAGAGGCAGAGAGGGGTAACCATAAAACAAAAAAACAATGCTCCTATCCATAAAGTGCTTAAAATGGATTCTTGTCAGCTACCACCTAGATAATCATGGCATAATTTCATACAGCTACGCAGATGACATCACTATTCTCCTACCCTTCAACCAACCAAACCCGTTATGACATGCACAATACACAAAACTCTCGATTCAGTTGCAATTTGGATGACAGAGCACAAATTAAAACTTAACCCTGACAAAACAAATTTCATCCTACTAGAAAACAACAAAACTCCAACATTAACTAATCTTGTAATAAACTCGATCTCATACCCAATACAACCTACACTAAAATTGCTAGGAGTCACAATTGACAGAGGCTGTACCATGCAACCCCAAATTAACAAAATAATAAAGGCATCGTTCATGACCATGAGAAATCTAAGAAAAATCCGAACATTCTTCGAAAAGAAGCAATTTCTACTATTGGTACAATCTCTTATCTTTGGGATGATAGACTACTGCAACATACTATACCTACCTTGTCTTGCGACCATGATGAAGCAATTGCAGACAATACAGAATACAGCCCTGAGACTTGTCTATTTTCTAAAAAAATATGACCATATCACAGAGGCATACCATGACTCGCACTGGCTTCCAATAAAAGCAAGAGTGCACTTCAAATTCTACTGCTTACTTTACAAGGCTCTCAACGGAGAAAGCCCAACCTACTGGAATAACCGACTAAATCAATCCTCCTCAACCAGACACAGAAGATCCCATTCACTATTCACTCACCCATCATCCAAAGATGTCAAACGAAAAAAACTTTATGATAACCTAATAGCCTCCAAAGCAGCTAAACTGGACAGACAAATCACCACTCTGTTATCTTCGACAACAGACTACAAAGCCTTCAGGAGAGATATTAAAACCATACTCTTCAAAAAACACATAAAACCTATCCAGCACAACCAATCCCAACCCAATATCCAACACTCTATTTACCCTTAGATCTCTCTAATACTCTTTTATCTACCAAACGTTATCTAAAACCCATAATTTCATCCTATTCTTATCTCCTAAAGACCTCCACTTCCCTTTGGTAACTCTTTACCCAACATATATTACCTTAAAAATTCTATGTCATCGCTTATTCTATTCCTTCAAATTTTGAATGTAATTTTTGTTTTAGTTTGGATGTAATCCGCCTTGAACCGCAAGGTAATGGCGGAATAGAAATCACTAATGTAATGTAATGTAAGGGGAAAAAATATATCTGTCGGCTGCTTTCTGTTCCAGAACAGAACCCAGTCTTAGGGTTAGAGAGAGAGCGCGAGACTGAGATCTTTAAAATCATGAATGAAGTGGAACAGGGAAACATGAATTGGTTGATTAAACTTTCAAAAAAATACAAAGACTAGGACACACATTTACCAAAAATACATTTTCAGTCAAAGTACAATCGAACTTGAGCTCATTGCTGGAGGTTGTAGCAAAAGCAGTGAGCACAGCTGGGTTTAAGAAAAGGTTCGGCCGATTAATTGGACATACAAGGGTAACTCGGTAAGGTGAATAACAACATTTAGGCATGCACATAATGTCAACATTCTGGTTATTTGTCATGATATGAAAGCTTCTAACTGGGTCAAAAAAAATTTGATCACATAACTCCCCTTCTCTGAGATGAACACTGGCTTCCCATTACGTATCAGATCACTTTTAAAACCCTCCCTCTAGTCCACAAGTCCTTTATTGAGAACTTTTCAGCACCCACTCATAATAGATTTCCTGTAAAAAAAAGTTTTTCCTTAGATTTAAGTCTGTCACTATATGCCTTATGATGAACCATTTTAGTACCATTTTAGTAGCCTTCCTCTGGACCAACTCCATCCTTTTTATGCTTTTTTTGAAGGTGTGGTCTCTAGAATTGTACACAATATTCTAAATGAGGTCTCACCAGAGTCTTATACAGAGGCATCAACACCTCCTTTTTCCTACTGGTCATAGCTCTTCCTATGCACCCTGGCATCATTCTAGCTTTCGCCGTCACCTTTTCAACCTCTTTGGCCATCTTAAGATCATCACATACAATCACACCCAAGTCTCACTCTTCTATTGTACACATAAGTTCTTCACCCCCTAAACTGTACCCTTCCTTTAGGTTTTTGCAGCCCAAATGCATGACCTTCATTTCTTAGCATTACATTTTAGCTGCCAAATTTCAGACCATTCTTCAAGCTTTGCTAGGTCTTTCTTCATGTTATTCACACCATCCGGGATGTCTATTCTATTGCAGATTTTGGTATCATCCACAAAGAGGCAAGTCTTACCTAACAGCCTTTCAGCAATATTGCTTATAAAAATGTTAAGGACAGACCCTTTCCCTCCCACCAATCCATGGCAATCTAAGTGGGGAAGGAGGAATAACTTTCATTCTTTCATTCCACCCTACCAATCTGTCCTCCCTACCATGTGCATCTGACAGAAGAGCCAGAAGTTAAGTAGCCAGTGCCTACATAGCTAAGTGAACAAATAGGAGAGCACAAAAAGTCAGTCCTGTCTTTGCTTTGCTATATGGGTGCCAACATTGAATATTTACAAATTTATTCATTATTACAACAAATAGAAATAGGAATAAACACCAATGTTGAACAAAATTATTACATTAAAGAAATAAATCTTTCAAATCCAAGTCCACATTATTAGGATTGTACCTACACTCAATAGATCTCATAAAAATAAAGAGGTAATTAAAATTATAACTTTAGACAAGCAGACAATGTTCATTTCTTTACTTTATCACTTCTTATCAACCTCTGCAATAGTCTCAGGTAATTTATCTACTTTAAATTTATCTTTCAGGAAACTTTCCAAATGAGATGGATCAACAAAACTGTACTTATTATTCTCATATGTCACCAGATATTTGCAAGGAAATTTAAGGAAGAATAAAGCTGTAGGAACTCCTAAACTGTGTTTGCCTGGAAACATCTGGAAACAACCAGCACTGAATATTGCCATCATCTGTATAACTTCTGGGTTAGCAGCTGACCCAAGATATTCACTCCCAGTGCCAGAATATGGCCTGACATTGAATATCTGGACTTTATTCTACCTGTGCCTGTCAGCAACTTTAAAACTGCTGACCATCGCTGGCTGAATGTCAGACAATCACTGTTCAGTCTGAAAGGCTGTTGAAGAGAAAATGGATTTTCATTGAAGAATTCCTTCAAAGGAAGTACAAAGGCAACATTCAGCAAATAAACCTAGATCATATAACTCAGTAGTTCCCAACCTTTTCTATACCCCACACCCCTAGGAAATGTTTGATTAATGTTTGCATCCCCTACAATAGTAATATCACAATCAACTACTACCACTGCTCCAGGCACACTGACAGCTGGCTGAGTGATGACTTGTGACTAAGGGACACAAGCCACTCTTTGTTGCAGCCATTGAAATTCCATCTCAGACCTCTGGTTGGGAACCCCTGATATAAGTAGACCTAGAATAAAGAAGAAACCAGTTAAGCTGCATATTTGGATTTCTCCTCTACTTTCCTTGGACACTCCAAATTGTCACTCCTCAGACAGGATATTCATTCATATAGGTTCCTGCTGTTTGTCTTCCAGTGCCTAGACACTAGACTTCAGTCATTAGCCTTCTTTTTTTCTACACTGATTTCTAGAAGATTCTTTCCTCAGGCTCATGGAATCCTCCTCAGATCCCAGAGTAGATACTTCTTTTTCTGTCCCTGGACCTCAGGACTTATATTGATCTTCAAATCTCTCCATAAACTCATGAAAATTCAAGAAAGATGGAAAAAACAAAGATTAAAACCCCTGCCTCAACCCAAGCTTTTATACTCCCACAGATAGAGCACAAACAATCACTTGTCACTACCACATACTGCCAGGAGAGCAAGTGTAACTCTGTGCCATACATTTAAAGGAGAATTTATTTAGTTATCCTGTTACATAGGGGCTCATTTTTATTTCCTCCTTTTAATTGTAATGCTGAACTTGCAGTTTCCAATGTCTATGCCCTGTATAAAGTGAGGCTTCAGATATGTTGTGTATTTAATGTACTCTAAGTGGAGAGTAATTCTATAAAAGCATGTCTACTAACAATGTTGGTTATGGTGCTTACTTCAAGCCTATTCTACAAAGAAGACACCTGCTTTTCTTTACAGAATGCTAACACAAGTGGCAGAAAATATGCTTCAATGTGAGGTGTAAACACTTATAAAGTCCCATAGCTGGTATAAAAGCCCGAACCTAGATATGTGATAGAATATCAAATTATAGTATTTAATTTAGGTGTGTATCCATGTGCCCCACTAATGGTCTATCAAACACTTGCCCACGCCACACTCATTGGCAAAATACATGCCTTAGTATCTATGATCAGTGGCTTCCATGAACTAGATAAAGGTTTGGTCACGTTAGTGGTATCTTTAGATTTGTCTGCAGCTTTTGATGCAGTAGATCACGTGCTATTTCCTTAGTATCTAAAGGAAATATTGAGTGGTACAGTTTACCAATGGTTCAATTCTTTTCTCCCTGAGCAATCTTTCTATGTATCTCATTGTTCTCAGGATTCAGAGATACATAAACTGGAGTACCACAGAGTTCTGTTTTACCCCTGATACTTTTCAATCTATTTCTAAGTCTGTTAGTACAAAGTGGGTGCTGAAAAATTCTCAGACCAACCAAGAAGAGAAATGATCTGGATAAGGTTAGGGTTACTAGATGTCCGGATTTACCCGGACATGTCCTCTTTTTAGAAAACTGTCCAGGCATCTGGTTGTCTTTTCAAAATCCGGCACTTTGTCCAGGTTCTGAAAAGCTTCCAGCTTGGGACCGCATCGTTAGGGCATCTGCGCATGCACGGATGCAATGCAATGCACTGATATCACATACATGTGACATCATCGTGTTACATCTACGTATGCACAAAGCCCTCCCGATGCAGCTCTGAGGGTGAGAAGGTTTGGGAGGGGGGCGGAATTGGGTATGACTTGGATGAAATGGGGTGGGGCTGGATAGAACTAGGTGGCAGGGCCATGGGTTTGGATATTATGATCGTAAAATCTAATAACTCTATATAAGGGTCGATCAATGATCTGAAACAATGTTAACACAGAATTTTATTTCTGCAAACTGGCACATAATGAAATAAGATAACATTCTTCAGCTACAGTGGCAAAATAATGCTCAGAATTTAAGAAGTTGGTTGGTTGGGCTGAGAACACAATAATTTGGCATTTCAGCGCTTTTCTTTGCCGATAACATCCAATTAATTACTTATGTTGATCTTTAGAATGCAGATCTTGCAACCTTTAATAATGGTCTACACTGAATTGCATATCAAGGCTGTCAGAAAATTGCCTGAAGTCTAACTGACTAAATCCAAAGCTATCTGGTTCATTGGTTACCTGTCAGTCCCAAATATAGCACCACACACCTCCTAGGTTACATCCCATCCTTTGACCACTCCATAAAGATATTAGGATTAACTTTAACCTTTACATCTCACATTGCTTTAATCTTTAAGACTTTTTAGGAGCATTACATTTTATTAGAGCAATGTATCCCTATGTAGATAGGATGTCCTTACACAAATTAGTTCATGCATTGATTCTTAATAGACTTGATTAAGGGAATTCCTTGTTTAATGGATTACCAAGGTAGATTATTAACCAGCTCCAGATCATTCAAAATCTAGTCATTAAGATTGTTAGTAGTGCCAGATGATTTGACCACGTCTCAATGTTTTTTTAAAAAAGACCTATTGGCTACCTTGTTTCTGTAACACTGAAATCATAGAACCAGAATTGTTTAGTAATTCCACCACTTTAGAGAGTTTGAGTAGATTCCACTAGAGAAGCAGCCTTCTTCTTTCAGGCCCCTGCTTTGTGGAACTCTCTCTCCCAACATTTATAATTGGAAACCCATTTAGATCTTTTTTGAAAAGAGATTGCGAGGCAGTCTATAGGAAATTACTGCTCCTCCTTAACTGCAATCCCTCACAGTTAGAGCCACCTTAACAAAATACATTATATAGCAAGGAGGGCATGGTCTTGGAGAGAGGTTTTCAACACATTTCTCAGGGACAACCTGGCTAGTTGGTTTTTCAGTAGACCCACAATAAATGTTAGCATGTGCTTTCTCCACGGCATACAAATATTTCTCATTTCTCATTGTGGGTATCCTGAAAACCCGACTGGTAGTCTAGCACAGTGGTTCCCAACCCTGTCCTAGAGGACCACCAGGCCAATCGGGTTTTCAGGCTAACCCTAATGAATATGCATGAGAGAGATTTGCATATAATGGAAGTGATAGGCATGCAAATCTGCTCCATGCATATTCATTAGGGCTAGCCTGAAAACCCGATTGGCCTGGTGGTCCTCCAGTACAGGGTTGGGAACCACTGGTCTAGCAGAATAAAAGCCCTCAGCCCAGCACACTCAGGGAGACCCTAGGGAAGAGAAGAGACACTCTCCAACATTTGCCTCCACTGTATACAAGAAAGCTAAAGAAGCTCAACTCAGGTAGGTCATAATCTTGGAACCCTTTTGAAACTGTAACCTTGGAAATCAGGGCTCAACCTGGTCTTGTGATGCTGAACACAGAGACAGAACTTTAACTCTGGGAAACCTAGGCAAGAGACAAACTGATTGTGCTGCCTTTATGGGTCAGTCTAATGAACACTGCAGGCCATGCGAGAGAACTCTGAGTTCAAAAACTGGTGGTGTGTTTTGTTTCTCCCGACCTGAGAAAGAAACAGGTTACCTCTTTCCGTGCACTATTAATAAATTGTTTTGTTTTCACCCTCTGTCTGAATATTAGGGTGGTCCAAAAATTACACATTTCGTTTTGTCCACAAGGCTTATTTTATGCCTTTACATAAACATGAAAAACACAAAATTTTACTTAAAACAAAGTTTAGGGGTTGCCTCACCTTGTTGTTTTTTTAAAACTACCACTAAGCTTAACAATATATTATAATTTTTGTGCATTCAACAGTCTATTACAAAAGAGCTGCCTTTGAAGGAAACTTTTTGGTAGCTGACCACTAACCGAAGAACAAATTGCTTCTGTTCTTTATCTGTCGTCAAAGTATCATTGTATTTTTCAGAGGCTTATCTGTCATTCTGCTACATCATTAACAGCAGTCAGTTTGGATGCTTGATTCCAAAGTTCCTTGAAAACTGGTTCATCTGTTTACTCTGTGGGATATTTTTTCAGGAATAATGCCTCCTGGTCACACCCTTCTACTGCAAACCACCAAACGAGGTTCCTACTCCCACTTCATACTGAGTCACTATAATCAACTGCCCCCACAGATCAGATCGCTTGAAGGACTCTTCAACTTTAGGAAAGTTGAAAATATATATATATGTCTTCACCTAACTCCCATGATCGATGGATTACAGAGAAATGTATATTGGTACTAGATACATTGGTATGTATCACGTTAGGCTAACATAACATAAAAACTCACTTTTAATATTGCAAAGTCATTAAGTTCTATACGATTCATAGAAAGAAAATATATACAAAAAATAGATGCAATAGGAAAATATTTAATTTCCAAATGATTTAGTAAAAAGATATGTTTTTAAAGAATGCCAAAACTTGATAAGTGTCAGAAGGCATAATTAAACGATTCAGATCCTTGTCCTATGATGCTGCTTGGTAGGACAGAAGGTGTTGATGAAATATTTTAAATTTACAACCCTCGGCAGATGGAAAAGTGAATAGCGCATGAGATTGTCTAAGATGTTTTGAACTAATAATTGTAAATGAATCCAAAAGAAGAGGAAGCAACAGCAAAGGAGGGGTCAGGCGATGGCACAGGCCGGCAATACCAAGGAAGTACCCTGGTTGCCTAGGTAAGTTATGGAAACCTTCCCAACTTTCAAGGATGAACAGAAAGCCGACCCCACTTTGAAGGAGGAATGGCAGCAAGTAGTCAGTAGACAAGGGGGGAAACCCGGTGGGTTATAAAGCAGGGGATGCTATATAAAGAAGTGCTGGGGAGCTACACAGGGAGTAGAGAGCAGAAGTTGGTAGTACCCCGAGGATTCACGAGGTTGGTCCTCAGAGTAGCGCATTACCATCCTCTCAGGACATAAGGGGGATGAGGCCACCTGTAGTCAGATTGACCAAAGGTTATTTTAGCCAAGGAGTAGACAGGAAGTGATGGAAGTTCTGCCAGTCCTGTCTGACCTGTCAGAAGCTCTCCTTAGCTAGACCAGCGAGGGCACCACTCATACCCATCCCAGTAATTGAGGAGCCATTAAGGTGCATAGCCATGGATATAGTAAGTCCCCTGGAAAAGACCCCTAGGGGAACAGTTTCATCTTTGTGGTCATGGATGTGGCTACATGGTTCCCTTGGGCTTTTCCCATTAGGAAGGCCACATCTACCGCTATCATGAGAGAACTGCTGGGTTTATTTTGCATGGTGGGGTTTCTCAGAGAGGTCCTTACCGACCAAGGAAGCAATTTCCTGTCAGCAGAAATGAAGATGTTCTGGAAAGGATTTAGAGTGAGGCATATCAAAACCTCGGCCTACCACCCTCAGGCCAATGGGATGGTAGAGCGGTTTAACCAAACTTTCAAGCAGATGTTAAAGAAAGGGGTCGGAAAGGAGCCGAAAGATTGGGCTATGCTGGTGCCCTTCGCTCTCTTTGCAGCCCTGAGAAAGTGCAGGACTCCCTAGGGTTGAGCCCTTATGAGCTGCTGTTTGGGCACCCTCTGAGAGGGGTGTTGGACATGCTTAGGGATGGATGGGATTTTCCAGAAGAAGCTGGTAGTAACATCATCTCCTATTTAGCATGGCTTAAGGAAGGTTTGAAGCAAGCTCTAAGCCAGGGCAAGGAAAAGTTAGAGTGGAGCCAACAGCGTCAAAAGGTTTATTATGATAGGAAGGCAAAGTCATGACAATTACAGGTGGGAGAACAGGTATTTGTGCTAGTTCCCACAGACCCACATAAGTTCTTGGCTCAGTGGAAAGGCCCGTTTAGGATCACGGATAAAGTGGGGGATGTGGATTACCGAGTAAGGGATAATAAAGGTCGAATCCAGACATACTACATTAATCTACTTAAACCTTGGAAAGTGAAGACCCTGCTATTACGGCCTTCACTGACAGACCACTCGACTCTTTATGCTGGTTCAAATAATATGAATTTAATAATCAAATAGCAATAGCTTACAAGAACAAAATCACACAGCATACAGAGTCATACAGATCATGCACCAGGCTGGCCAGACTGATGGAGAGCTTCCGATAAGTTCTGAATCCATGGTTCAAGGAGCTTTCTTTTATATGATTGACAGCTCTGGCCCACGTTGGTGCATGTTACAATTCACACTTTCATTGGTTAATCATATTCCTTATCTCATTTATTAATCTATGGATTGGTCAGCATAATTGAGTGATACTGTGTGTCATGCCTTTTTTCATCTAATTCTACCTTATTTACCTGTAAATGTCCTATTAATATATCAAGAACCTCCCTCAAGTACCTGGGCCTAACAGCTTTTCAGTTCTGTGGTTAGCTCTCTTGCATTCTCATATCCCTTTTTCCTGCACAGCATTTGTCCTTCTTGTGAAACTTCCATCAGCTTATCTTGCCACTATAGGGCTAAGATCTCTTTTACACTAGAATTTTTTTTCTCTCCAGCTGTGCCTTCTGTTTGACCCTGCTTTCAAGAAAGCAGAAGTGTCTTTCAGAGCTGACAGTTTCTAGTCAGTGTCCATTTTGCTTATTCAGCAACCATTTTAGGTCTTAGCTGTATTGGCCTGTTTCTGCTATATTGGGGAAATTCTCAGGGGTCTTCACCTGGGCTTACAGGACTTCCCTTCCTCAAAAGACAGGGAGGGCCTGGCTCTTCTTACTCAGCAGGGACAGGAGTAGGATTTGGGGCCACAAGTGGCAGAATTTGAGATGCAAGGGGAGGTGATGCAAGGGGAGGTGAACATAGGGACTGACCTCTCCCAAGGGCAATATCAGCAAGTACTGGCAGTCATCGAGCAGTTTGGGAATGTCTTTTCACCACTACCAGGGACAATCGACCTAGTGACCCATGATATTATAATGAATTCTGGCAAGGTGGTACGAGTGCAGCCCTACAGGCTCTCAGAAGAGAAGAAAAATATAGTGCAGGAACTGGTCCAAGACATGCTGGCCCTGGGAGTAATAAAGCCTTCACAGAGTACTTGGTGTAGTCCTATCGTGATAGTCCCTAAGGCTGATGGTACACCGAAGTTATGCTTTGATTTTAGGCAATTGAATGAAGTGTCCCAGTTCGATGCCTTCCCTACGCCAAGGGTAGATGAGCTACTAGATAGGCTGGGGCAAGCCCAATTCCTAACAACTTTAGATTTAACAAAGGAGTATTGGCAGATCCCGCTCACAGACTCTGCACGTCCCAAAACAGCGTTCAGCACCCCAAGAGGGTTGTTCCAGTTTAAGCGGATGCCTTTTGACCTTCATGGGGCTGCTGCAAAATGCCAGCGCTTAGTCTGAAGTGCTCAGGGACCACTATGACTATGCGGATGCATATATCGACGACATCATGGTCCACTCGGCAACATGGGAGCAACATTTGGGGCACTTGGTGGCTGTGCTGAAGGCTTTGAGGGAGGCGGGGTTGATGGCAAACCCATAAAAGTGTTTTGTGGCCCAGCGGGAGGACTTAGGGTACATTGTGGGAAGAGGGCACATAAGACCCATAGTGGATAAAGTACATACCCGCAGCCCAACAATAAGAAACTACTAAAAGCCTTTTTGGGGCTCATAGGATACTACAGGTGGTTTATCCCACTTTCACATAACAGGAAGGGCCACTTACTGACATGCTGAAGAAGGGAAACCCCAAGACCTTGCATTGAAGAACCTCTAGCAGCCAGGCCTTTGAGGCATTGAAGAACAAACTATGTACACAGCCAGTTTTGAGGGCCATAGATTTCTCCTGACCATTAGTGTTACAGACAGACACATCAGGCACAGGGTTGGGGGCAGTTCTTAGTCAGGAGGAGCAGGGGGTGGAATATCCAGTACTCTTTCTTAGCAGGAAGTTACATCCAAATGAAAGAAGGTATGCTACAGTGGAGCAGGAGTGCCTGGCTGTAAAATGGGCAGTCCAGGTGCTGGAGCATTACCTTTAAGACAGAGCATTCACGCTGGTAACCGATCATGCTGCTCTGAAGTGGCTTAATACCATGCGCAATAATAATGTGAGACTTACAAGATGGTAATTGGCCCTTCAGACATTTTAACTTCAAGGTGGTACATCGGCCAGGGAAGCTGAACACAATCGTGGACATTCTGTCATGTATCCCAGAAAACACAGGAGGTACCATACCTAAAACAGGTAGTCAGCTTTAAACTGTGGGGGGAATGTGACAAACCTACTGCATCCCCGAGGTCTATCACAGGGAAATATAATAAAACATACAAACCCCGGTGCAGAAGGGCTGACCATGTCAGTGCCCAAGAGAGTAATTCAGCTGACTACCCTGTAAACAGTGAGGAAGACATGGAGACAGAACAAGAAAGCTTTGCTTTACCTAAGGTAGTGTCTAAGCCAAAGCACACATCTCTGTTCTCTCATTATCCAGTGCCTAGGAAGCAGAAGGCAGACAAGCAGTTTTCCCTGAGAGAAACGATACAAGCAGAGGGAAGGAAACCCTCCCCCCTCTGCAGCTACAGGGGATTGGTTTCTTCCCTCAGCTTAAAGCAAGGCTCTGTAGAGAGCTGAGGGAGGAGGAATTAACCAGGGGAGCACTCGAGGCAGGATTTAAAAAGATAGATGTCCTGATGGTTTGGGTATCCCAATGGCCTGGATATCCAGATAGGTTTAAAAAAAAAAAAATCCTAGACATACGAAGTAGTTTGCCTTTCGAAAATTGGCATTTTCTTACTGCTAATTTTGGACGTCTAACGCCATATGTCCAAATTGGACTTAGACATATGTTTTGAAAATATAGAAACATGATAGCAGATAAAGGTCAAATAGCCCATCTAATCTGCCCATTCACAGAAACCATTATCTCTTTCTCTCTGAGAGATCCCACGTGCCTATCCCTCTATGTATGTTTAACCTGTAACCCATTTTGAGCTTTCTGGGGACAACAAGATAGAAAACTAAATAATTTTTTGCTTATGTTGATCCTCCTTCAATCAAGAGATCAAAAATGTTTGTGTTCGCTTTGTTACAAGACTTTCAAAGGTCACAGGTTCCATTTCATCTGTACGCATGAGATGTTGTAGAATGTCTGGCAGTGGTGGATGCTGTAACATAGTAATGACGGCAGATAAGACCTGAACAGTGCATCCAGTCTGCCCATAAGTTATACCCATTTAAAAAATACATGGATTAGATTAACTGTCTCTTCTTTGATATTTCTGGGCCGTAGACTGTAAAGTCTGATATTGCCCCGACAGTCTGACTTAACCAAGAAGCCAGTTTTTAGGTGTAGTTTGCAAACTAGATGACGCTATACAAACTAATTATGCTCAATCACCTACATACACAATGCACAAGCAAACAGTGCATACTGGAGTGACCTCTAAATATTGTCTAATCAAGCTGAAATTTGACACATGAGTAAGAAACCAAGTGGACCAAAATAAGCCGTGTGGAGACAAGATCCAACAAGGTTGATTTTTTGGCATACTACTGTGGACCATCCTACTGGATATAATTTGTAAAGGCTCCAGGCCTGCCCTTGCTCATGCTGCTTTAAGGATTAACACTTTCTTTAAAGCAACAGTTTTGGGGTTTTGGATTGTTACCAATTGTAGTTGCTTGTTTTCTTTTAAATGTGTATTTGATGATTGTGTTGGATGATACCTACCGGTGTGAACTCGAAATTCCAAAACGGGTCTTCAGCAAAGCGCGGAAGACCTGTTTCGGAATTTTGAGTTCACACCTAGCGATGTTTATGGCAAACTGACAAGACTCAAGGTGAACAAAGCCATGGGATCAGACAATCTGCACCCCAGAGTGCGCAGAGAGTTATGTGATGTCCTGGCGGAACCATTATCCGTGCTCTTTAATCTCTCCCTAAGTAAAGGGAAAGTCCCCTTGGACTGGAAAACAGCTAACGTTGTTCCGCTGCACAAAAAGGGCTGCAGGGCAGAGGCTGCGAATTACAGACCGGTGAGTCTCAAATCAATAGTGTGTAAACTCATGGAAATACTAATCAAACGTAAATTAGACACGATCCTGGACGAGGAGAATCTACGGGACCCCAGTCAACATGGATTCACCAAGGGTAGATCCTGCCAATCCAATCTCATCAGCTTCTTTGACGGGTAACAAGAAGGCTGGACTTGGGAGAATCCCTGGACGTCGTGTACCTAGACTTCAGTAAAGCTTTTGATATCGTCCCACATCGCAGGCTGTTGAGCAAGATGAAATCGATGGGGTTAGGAGAAATACTAACTGCATGGGTCACTGATTGGCTGAGTGGTAGACTTCAGAGGGTGGTGGTTAACGGTACCATCTCTAAAACATCGGAGGTGACCATTGGAGTACCGCAGGGTTCAGTCTTGGGCCCGCTCCTTTTCAACATATTCATAGGGGACCTGACTCAGGCGCTTCAAGGTAAAATAACATTATTCACCGATGACGCCAAACTATGTAATATAAGCAGTAAGCAGTTGCAATTTACCCGATAGTATGATGCAGGACCTGCTTTTGTTGGAACATTGGTCCTCGACCTGGCAGCTGGGCTTCAATGCTAAGAAATGTAAGGTCATGCACCTCGGCAACAGAAATCCGTGCAGAACATACACCTTGAACGGCGAGACCTTAGCTAGGTCTTCAACATAACGAGATTTAGGAGTGATCATTAGTGCAGACATGAAAACTGCCAATCAAGTGGAGAAGGCTTCATCTAAGGCAAGACAGATGTTGGGTTGTATCCGTAGAAGTTTTGTCAGCCGGAAGCCTGAAGTCATAATGCCATTGTACAGAACCACAGTGAGACCTCATCTGGAATACTGTGTGCAATTCTGGAGGCCACATTACCGTAAAGATGTGCTGAGAGTCGAGTTGGTTCAACGGATGGCCACCAGGATGGTCTCAGGGCTCAAGGGTTTAAAGGTAAGTTAGATGTACATCTCCTTATGAGTGGCTTAAGGTAACATAGGTAAGATTAACCTAGATGCGCATCTCTTATGAGAAGCTTAGAGTATGGGGACTAGTACTATGCCAGGGTACACCTGGCGGGGCCTCTGCATGTGCAGATCGCTGGACTTGATGGACCTAGGGTCTGTTCCGGAGATGGCACTTCTTATGTTCTCGTACGAAGAGAGGCTGAACAAATTGCGGCTCTACTCTCTCGAAGAACGTAGGGAGAGGGGAGACATGATTGAGATGTTTAAATATATCACCGGACATATCGAAGTGGAAGATGATATCTTCTGTCTCAAAGGACCCATGACCACAAGAGGGCATCCGCTCAAAATCAGGGGTGGGAAATTTCATGGCGACACCAGGAAGTATTTCTTCACCGAAAGAATGGTTGATCATTGGAATGAGCGTCCGATACAAGTAATTGAGGCCAACAGCGTGCCAGATTTTAAGAGTAAATGGGATGCCCAGTGGGATTCCTAAGAGGGTAGAGTTAAGAGTTGGGCCATTAGGAGTGGGATCTCTAGGAAAGTAAACCTAGGGGGGTGGGTCAGTTGGGTGGGCAGACTTGATGGGCTATGGCTCTTTTCTGCCATCATTTTCTATGTTTCTATGTTTCTATGTTACTTGTTTGTATGTATTCTTTTATATTGTTAAGTGCTAGTCTGAATCTGTTAACTCTTTGATTAGCTTTCTTGTACAAGGGTGGTATATCGTAAACTAAAAAAAGGCAAAAAAATATATATATAAATAAAAATAAGATGAATATCAATAATAAACCCCTAAGCATGCATGCGATCCCTGCCTCTGTGATCTGTAGCTCCGTGGCCCCGCATGCGCAATAGAAGAAGGAGCCTGTGGTGTTTTGTGTGTGGTGGGTTCTGGCTCCTACTGCGCATGTGGGGGCATGGAGTTTGATGTGGCATACACCACAGCAGTGACTCCATAGAGGAAGCCGCTGAGCAGGGAAGCCGCCGACTAGGGAAGCGTCAGCGCAGTGGCAGCAGTCCTGACCCACCAACCCCCCATTCCTTACCCAAAGCAGCAGTGGCAACGATGTAAACAGGCTGTTTGCGGCAAGCCCTTCAGGGCCTTTCCTCTGACATATCACTTCGGATGCGATAGAAGAAAGGTCCTGTCGGTGCTGGCCACAAACAGTCTGTTTACAGCGTTGCCATTGCTACCGATATTTGGGTGGGGAAGGAAAAAAAAAAAGATGCCTGATTGGGAGTTGGGGCCTGGGTTGGTGAGAAGAAAAGCATGGGATAGCCACAGCTGGATTGAGGAAAGGGCAAGGGATCCCTTAGCTGGCACAGCTGGAAGGCTGCTTCAGTGAGAGATAAAAAGACAGGCAGACATCTATTCTAGCACCTATTAATATAACGGGTTTAAACATCAGGCAGGGATCCAGCACCAAGGGTGAGCAAACGGGGTTCGGAGGGGAGACGGGACGTGCTTGCCCGTTGTGTAGCTGGGCAGGTGGCCACAGCTGGATTGAGAAAAAGGCAAGGGATCCCTTAGCTGGCACAGCTGGAAAGCTGCTTTAGTGATGATCTGAGCAGGTAGAGACAGAACCCCCCCCCCCCCCCCCGAAAAAAAAAAGCAAAAAACATCTACTCTAGCACCCGTTAATGTAACGGGCTTAAATACTAGTAAATAAAATAAATAGAATCATAGCAGACAGTAAAGAGCAACCTTACTTTAATTTACAGCATGGTTAGTACAATTCATAGCTTCTACAGTATGAGCAACTAAAAGGTTTTGTTTCCTTAGTCTTAAAAGGATCCAATTGGAATCTGAGAAGCTCTAGCTTTGCTCCATTTGTTTTGTGCCTCTGTGTAAATACAAATGCTGCAGTGCTGAAAATGTAGGTCATGAAAGTAGGTTTGGCAGCAGAGAGAAGTGAACTCGTTTGCTAATCTAGAAAGTAAAAATTTGCAGCACAAAACAGGGAGGCAAATGGTACCAGGGACGTAGCTTCCCTTTACCTTCTCATCTCCCTACCAAATAAATTCCAGGAAGGTCCTATAATGATGATATTTGGCAGATGTAGCAACTTGGTATCTCAATATGCATCTTTCTGTTTTGGTCAGCTAATGCCATTTTAATGTGATTGCCAAAGAAGCAAACTCCCAGTCCCAGAAGAGAGGCAGTAAATTTACGGTACAAAGAAGACAGCATGCAGCAAAGCAGCAGCTACATAAGCAATAAATGAGACTTCTTATTGAAAGTAAGAATGCTCAGACATTGAATCTCTGCAAGCAGCTAAGAATTGGTCACATGAGAATATGTTGCTTCATATCAACACATTTATTCTCTGTGGAATTTCTTGATTTTTGGTTTGTTTGTTTTTTGGTGCTAAAGACCTTTTGGGGCTCATTTTCAAAGCACTTAGACACAGCTACGCTATCCACTCTTACCACATCCTCTGGCAATGCGTTCCAAAGCTGAGTGATAAAAAATATCCTCCTGTTGGTTTTAAAAGTATTTCCATGTAACTTCGAGTGTCCCCTAGTTTTTGTAATTTTTGACAGAGCGAAAAATCGATCCACTTGTACCCGTTCTACTCCACTCAGGATTTTGTAGACTTCAATCCTATCTCCCCTCAGCTGTCTCTTTTACAAGCTGAAAAGATTTCTCATCTAAAAAATTTTGAATAGATCTAAGCTGCCTCAATACAACAAATCTTTTAGCAACCATGGAAGAAACCTGTTCTTCAAAGTTCAAATGACAATCGATCATGATTCCCAAATATCTAAAACTATTTACCATCTTAATGCAATAATGATCCAAAGAGAAGTTGAGTTGAGGCATTGCTTTATCCCCTGAAATACAACATGCCACTGGTTTTTACATATTTAACACCAATTTTAAGTTTTCCTAACTCTTCAATTTACGGTATTCCTCAAGGTTCTAGTCTCTCACCTTTATTGTTTAATATTTTCCTATCTCCACTACTGAGCATTTGCCAATCAATTGGCTTCACCACATACACATACGCTGACGATATTCAACTATTACACCCATTAAACCCGGAAAACATAGAGGAAATTAATGAAATCAATAAGAAATTAGAGACGATAAAAAATTGGCTTCATTTCAACAAGCTAGCTTTAAACATCCAAAAAACAAAATCATTGCTCTTTTCATGGAAAAAAAATATACATTTGAACACTATTTTCCCTTGATAATATCTACTTAGAGTCTGTGACTTCCTTAAAAATTTTAGGCGTTGTCATTGATGACAAACTTTCATTCCACGATCATATAAGCAATACAGTCAAACTGTGCTTTTATAAACTACGCTTGATACATTCGATTTCAAAATTTCTTGAGCCCAAATCGATCAATATACTCATTCACTCTCTGGTTATGGCCAAACTTGACTATTGCAACTCTTTACTAATCAATATTACACAAAAAGAGAAAAGACGCCTTCAAATCATACAAAACACAGCGGTCAAACTCATTCACAATGGTAAAAAATACGATCATATCACCCCCATACCGATTAAATCCCACTGGCTCCCAATTAGCCACCGCATTACTTTTAAAATATTACTTTTAACTTTCAAAACCTTAATTTTCAAAGAACCACAATTTATCAACCGATTGCTTATTCCTCATAACACTTTTCGCTCTCTTCGCTCTTTTCAATCGACAAATCAAATGCTCCTTACAGTCCGTTCACTAAAAATCATTGGCACTAGAAGACACGATATGTTTTCAGTAATGGCTCCCCAATTATGGAATGCTCTTCCTCATTATATCAGAGAAGAAAAAGACCTCAGTCAATTTAAGAAACTTCTAAAAAGTTGTCTTTTTAAAGACGCGTTCAATCCTTAGCCTTCTTCTTTAGATACAAATATTAAGGCTCAGATTTATTACCCCTTCCCATTGTTTCATCCCTTATTTTCTCTCTTCTCTTAAGATATGAAGATGTAACTTTACCCTTTTATCCTTATGTTTCGTGTACGTCTTAAAATTGTTAGTTCTATGACTTTTGTTTGTTGTTTACTTATTGTAACCTGTTTTACGAAGCTGTAAATCGCTTAGTAATTTGAATAAGCGATCCATCAAATATAAATAAAACCCTGAAACCTTTTCAAGGGTGATGATGTGGAGGAACTGAATAAAAATCTTGGTGAATCTGGAAGATGTACTAAGCCAAATCGACAAGTTAAGTGATAAATCGCCAGGACCAGATGGTATACATCCCAGGTATTAAAAGAACTCAGAAATGAAATTGCTGAACTGCTGTTAGTGATCTGTAACCTGTCGCTAAAATCGTCTGTAGTACCTGAAAATTGGAGGGTGACCAATGTTACGCCGATTTTTAAAAAAGGCTCCAGGGGAGATCCAGGGTAAGCCTCACTTCAGTGCTGGGCTAAATGGTAGAAATAATTATAAAAAATAAAATTGTGGAACATGTACACAAACATAATGACACGGAGTCAGCATGGGTTCAGCCGAGGGAGATCCTGCCTCACAAATTTGCTTGACTTCTTTGAAGGTGTGAATAAACATGTGGATAAAGGTGAGCCAGCTGATATAGTATATCTAGATTTTAAGAAAGCTTTTGATAAAGTTTCTCACGAGAGGCTCCTGAGAAAATTAAAGTGTCATGGGATAGGTGGCAAAGTTCAGCTGTGGATTAGGAATTGGTTATCGGATAGAAAATAGAGCGTAGGGTTAAATGGTCATTTTCTTCAATGGAGGAGAGTAAACAGTGGAGTGCCTCAGGGGTCTGTACTGGGACCGGTGCTATTTAACTTATGTATAAATGATCTGGAAATTGGAACGATGAGTGAGGTGATTAAGTTTGCAGATGACACTAAACTGTTCAAAGTTATTAAAATGTATGCGGATTGTGAAAAATTGCAGGCGGACCTTAGGAAATTGGAAGACTGGTCGTCCAAATAGCAGATGACATTTAATGTGGATAAATGCAAAGTGATGCACATTGTGAAGAATAACCTGAATCAGAGTTACTGGATGCTAGGGTCCACCTTGGGGATTAGTGCCCAAGAAAAGGATCTGGGTGTCATCGTAGACAATATGATGACATCTTCCTCCCAATGTGAGGTGGTGGCTAAAAAAGCAAATAGGATCCTAGGAATTATTTAAAAAGGGATGGTTAACAAGACTAAGAATGCTATAATGCCCTAGTATCGCTCCGTGGTGCGACCTCATCTGGAGTATTGCGTTCAATTCTGGTCTCCTTATCTCAAGAAAGATAGTGGTGCTAGAAAAGGTTAAAAGAAGAGCAACCAAGATGGTAAAGGGGGATGGCATTCCTCTCGTATGAGGAAAGACTAAAATGGTTAGGGCTCTTCAGCTTCGAAAAAACGGCTGAAGGGAGATATGATTGAAATCTATAAAATCCTGAGTGGAGTAGAATGGGTACAAGTGAATCAATTTTTCACTCCGTCAAAAATTACAGAGATTAGGGGACACTATGAAGTTATAGGGAAATACTTTTAAAACCAATTGGAGGAAAATTTTTTTTCATTCAGAAAATAGTTAAGCTCTGGAACGCTTTGCCAGAGGATGTGGTAAGAGCAAATAGCGTAGCTGGTTTTTATTCTGCGCTTACACTGGTCAAACAAGACTACTTCATCCAACTAACTGTCTTCCAACCCTTGCCACACTGAACTCCCTCTTCAATGCACCCCCACCTTCAACCCCTCCTCTCTCTCTCTCTCTCCACAGGCTATGGCCAATTACTTCCATGACTAGACCAACAAGATCGCCCTTGAATTCATTGCAAAGTCACCTCCTTCTCCCCTACTCACCATTCACTCTCCTGACCCTCAAACTCATACCACCCTTCTTCCTTCACCCAAACAAGTCAGGAATTCCTCTTGCCTGATCCCACTCTCTCAATTCTTCATCAACTACCACTGACTTTTCTTCCTTCTCTGAAATCAGAGGAAGAAACTGCACAACTTCTGTCTTCTGCCAAGCCTACTACATGCCCCTCAGACCCTATTCCCACCCCTCTACTTGATCCCATCTCACATACTGTTATCCCTCTCATCTGCCATATTCTCAATCTATCCATTTCCACTGCAACTGTCCCCAATGCCTTCAAATAAAATAGGCGGGACTCAGAGAAGGAATGCCCGACATCGGCAGCCTGTCATGATTGCTGCCCTTGCCGAGTCGCCGAAGAGGGCCGCGGCGAAAGTGCAGGTAGAAGGGAGATGGTCAGTGTGCACGGGGGGGTCAGCGTGTGGATTGGGGCCATCAGCAGCATCTGTGCTGAGAGTCTGCCAACGTGCAGGATGCGGCAGGTAGGGGCCTCCGGCTCATCTTGGGCGGCAGGGCCTGCGGTGCAACATTGTTTTTGCTGGCTTGTGGTCGGGGGGGGGGGGCTGCGAATGTGCAGGGCAAGCAGGAGCAAGATCATGGGGAGCCTTCGACAGTGGCTGTCTCCACACCCAGCAGCTCTCGTACTTACTAGGGCAGTGATTCACTTCGGCACCTTCCCCTTTCCTCAGAGGCGGCAATGGACCCAAGGCTGCCTAAAGAAATCACTGCTGCAGGCAAGTACTGAGAGTTGCTGGAAGGAGAGGAAGCCACTGGATAAAGGGAGAGCTGCTACTGGACCTGGAGGGAGTTAGAAGGAGAGATGCTATTGGTGAGGAGGAGGGAAAGGGATGGGAAGAGAGTTAATGTAGGATAAGGGGGGAGGAGGAAAGGGAGAAGGAAAAAAAGGAAGGAAACAGCTGGCAGGGAGATTACAGGAGGGGAAGGGAGTCAGGATTCAGGGTGGAATAGAGAGATCAGATGAGGGAAAGGGGAATGAGAAAGTAGAGAGAGATTGATGCTGGAATGGGGATCAGCAGAGAAATGAGAGGGATAAAGATGCTAGATCTGGTGTAGGAGAGATAAAAATGAAAAAAGCAGTGAAGCTGGAATGAATTATATAAAAAGGAGAGGAGGCACAGGCTGGATGGAAAGGGGAGAGGGGCATAGAAAGAAGTCAGATACATATGGAAGGGGAAGAGGGCAGACAGTGGATGGAACGGACCGATGCTGGACTGAAGAGACAGGGCAGACCCTGGAAAGAAAAGAGTGAAAAAAAGATGAAAGCAGAGACCACAAAAGGTAGAAAAAAATAATTTTATTTCTATTTTGTCATTAGAATATATCAGATTTAAAATATATATCCTGCTAGAGACATAACTGGGGACTGCAAAGCTCAGGCAGTGCTTCTTTAGCTTCCAGCTGGCTTAGGGCTCTCTCTGACCAGGGGCCACTCCCCTAACACTATTCCTGTCATGTGTGACTGCAGTATTCTGTTAGCATGATATTTCTGTGTAGCATTCTGTAATAATTTGGCTTGTTCAGTTTTCTTGATAGTAGAGGGGATATATGTGAAGGGGAGGGGAGACAGGGGTTTTGTTGGTCCTTGCTCTGTATATTTATAAAATGGCAATTGTACAGAATATTGTTTCTTTTTATACTTTAATAAAATACGTTCAATATAAAATCATAATTGAGGCTTGTGCGGATGGGATCAGATGGTTTGTGGGGAATCGAGCTTGCGGAGATGGGGCGGAAATGTGGTTTTTTATTTCGGTCTTAATAGTTTGCAGGTCCACAAAATAATTCTTTTATTTCTGCCGGTCTATGGGTGTAAAAAGGTTGAAAAACACTGATCTAAGTAACTGTGCAGAAAATGCACTTTAAGACTCATGTTACAACAAAGCCTGTTAAAATGAAAGAGCATAGGCCTTAGACACCTCCCACAACATCCCAAGATACATTGAGGGGGAAGGCCCATAATTCTTAGTACGCAGCCCTGTAGGTAGGAGGAAGTGAGCTTTCCTCCTACCGATTTTGCATCAGAAGGTACAGGGGAGTCAGGTGATGTATGGGGGGAGGTGTTGCCTCATGTTGGGTGATTTGGGGGGGTGTTGCCTCGTGTTGGGTGCTGTCGGGTGATTTGGGGGGTGTTGCCTCATGTTGGGTGCTGTCGGGTGATTTGGGGGGGTGTTGCCTCATGTTGGGTGCTGTCGGGTGATGTGGGGGGGTGTTGCCTCATGTTGGGAGTGTCAGGTGATATGGGGGGTGTTGCCTCATGTTAGGAGTGTCAGGTGATGTGGGGAGTATTGCCTTATGTCAGGTAGTGTTTGCATTGGCACGTCAGACTCAGCCACATTCTTACCCACTTTTCAAAATCCGGACAAAGTCCTCTTCCACTTATGGACTTATGATTTTGAGTGTTTAACATAATAACACAGTAGATGACAGCAGATAAAGACCCGAATGGTCCATCCGGTCTGCCCAACCTGATTCAATTTAAATTTTTTAATTTTTTTCTTAGCTATTTCTGGGCAAGAATCCAAAGCTCTACCCGGTACTGTGCTTGGGTTCCAACTGCCGAAATCTCTGTTAAAACCTACTCCAGCCCATCTACACCCTCCCAGTCACTGAAGCCCTCCCCAGCCCATCCCCCACCAAACAGCCATACTGATCTTTTCATGGAGTGGATTTTTTTTATTGTGGTGATTTCACGATTGATTTTGGACACCTGGGGAGACTTATCAGACTTAGTAACTGTGGGTTCCAGCAGTAACTGACTCACCACCAATTGGAGAACCATCTATAGCAGTGTTTTTCAACCGCTGTTCCGCGGCACACTAGTGTGCCGCGAGATGTTGCCTGCTGTGCCGCAGGGCCGCCGGGCCCGGAGCTGACAGGGGGCCCGAGGCAGGGGCGCCAGTAGCTCGCCAAGGCAAAGTGAGTCGATCACCCAGGACTCACTTTGTCTTGGCGATCTAATCTATCGAGCCGATAAGTCTTCTTCTCCCCAACATCAATTCTGCAGTCGGAGAGGAAGTTCGGGCCAGCCAATCGCTGCCTGGCTGGGCGGAACTTCCTCTCCGATTGCAGAATTGACGTCAGGGAGAGCATGCGTCGGCGTCGGCTTTGGGGCCTGTTATCCATTGGTGGGTCCTGTTCCCCGATGGCAGCGGCAGTGGCAGTGGCTTGGGGAACGGCAGGGAGAAAGAAAGAAAGAAAGGGGGCAGGCAGGGAAACAGAAGGAAAGAAGAGAAACAGAAAAAAAGAAAGAAAGGTCAGGGAGAGAGGAAGAAAAAGTTGGGGGAGGGAATGAGGTGTGGAGGAGAGAAAGCATACAGGCTGATAGAAGGGAAGAAAGATTGGATGCACAGTCAGAAGAAGAAAGTGCAACCAGAAATCACCAGACAAGGTAGGAAAAATGATTTTATTTTAAATTTAGCAAAGTGGAGGCAGTATTACCATAGTTTTCAAAGGAATTTGCCCAAATAACTTAATAGTTAACTGGGTAAATTCCCAGAGATGAAAACTTCCCTTCACTTACTATGCACAGTTCTGAATTTATATCTGCTGTCTATATTTTACAATATGGTCACCTTTTACTAAACCGCAATAGTGGTTTTTAGCGCAGGGAGCCTATGAGCGTCAAGAGCAGCGCTGGACATTCAGCGCAGCTCCCTGCGCTAAAAACTGCTATTGTGGTTTAATAAAAAGGATGGAGGGTATATTTGTCTATTTTTGTATGCTATAAAAACCAAATACAGAGAGAGACTGAGAGCTGTTGACGAAGAGCTACGTGTGTGTCTTTCTTCGATTCCAGCCAGAATATCAGCTTTGTGTTCAGCCAAACAGGCCCAGGTTTCGCACTGAATAAAGTATTTTATAATTTTTATAATTTTTATTTCGTAATAAAGTAATTATAAAATACTTTTTTGTGTTTATTTGATTCCTATTCAAGAGAATTACTTTATATATAGTCAATATAGGCAGAGAGTTAAATTTTTTAACATTTTCTAATGGTGGTGTGCCTCGTGATTTTTTTCATGAAACAAGTGTGCCTTTGCCCAAAAAAGGTTGAAAAACACTGATCTATAGGACTCAAGATAAGTTATTGTGCATTTTTCATCTGGTAGTTTGGACTGATGTCTGTTAACACCTGTGCTTATCGTCATTTTTTGATCTATTTGGTGGTTGGATAGGGATGGTACTATGTTGTTATAAATATACCACCTTGGTCTGGTGGGTATATCATACTGAGAACTATTATTCACATGTGCTAACTACACCCGCTCCCTTCCTAAATCAGTGCATCAGGATTGTTTGGCGGCAGAGGGGATAGCAGCAGTACAAGCTGGCAGGGAGGAGAAAGAACATAACCCCCACACACACACACACGAGATTCCCATGGATTACCTGAGGTTAACCCCATTAAGCCCAAACATTCTTCCAGGCAGGCTTCATGCTTGGCCAAGTGAAAGGGGGCGCATGAACACAGACCCAATGGCCTCCACTGCTTCAAACAAATGCAGTTGCTTTATCGCGTGGCTCTCTCCTCTCTCTCCCAAACACATGTGCCTGCCCAAAAACAGAACAGAAACCGGTGCTCAATCCTGTGAGGAAAAAGCCATGAATTATTGAGTCCCCAAATTCGGAACCGCAAATTCATGAGGGTGTACTGTAATAACTCATGTTTTCATAGAACCTAGTATTCTCTTCTGGTTTCATTTTCAATGGAGAAGGACAGGATGAGGTACCACTGGGAGATTCATAAGGGGTCATGTTTTAATCCTTCCAGTGGTCTGCTGCTCAATCAGAGCACCTTTTTGCACCCTGGATGTGACTGAAACAGGTTTAAATAAATATGTACTTTTCAGACTTGGATGTTGCTTTTCATTCAATTATTGATGTTAGACATCTTAATTTTGGGCCTTCCCTAGTCCTGCCCAAAACACACTCACAGCATACCCCCTTGCTCTTTGGACAAACTGCAGTGTAGGACATCCAAATTTTGCTGTTCCAAAATCGCAATTTGGATGTTTTTGGCCAATGGATTTTTTTTGGCTATTTCGAGATGACTATGTGCTTTCAAAATGATCCCCATGGACAGTGTTAATTTAAGCTGAAGTTTAAAAAAAAAAAACCCACACCCAGCAAGAAGTTTAGAAAACATTTGTAAAATTTGACAACAGACAAGTTTCATTTATTTATTTTGGCCTTTGATTTTCCTACTCAAAATAAGACCTCACAGGGGATTTACCGTATTTTCTCGCATATAACACGCGCGTTATACGTGGTTTTTATGTACCGTGCATACCCTTGCGTGTTATACGCGTGAGCGCGTTGTACAAATTTTTTTTTACATAGTTCCCCCCCCCCGACTTCCGATTCACCCCCCCGCCCCAGAACCGCTCGCACCCCCACCCCGAAGGACCGCTCGCACGCACCCGCACCCCCACCCCGAAGGACCGCTCGCACGCACTCCCACCCGCACCCCCATCCTGAAGGACCGCTCGCACCCCCACAGCCTCCCGACCCCCCCCCATCATGTAGAAGCTCCTACCGGTGTCCTGCTGCTTCCTCTTGGCGGTCCCGGCACCCGACACGATCGGGGCAAGAGGGAGCTCAAGCCCTCTTGCCCCAGCCAACCGCGGCACCCCCGACACGATCGGGGCAAGAGGGAGCTCAAGCCCTCTTGCCCCCCTGACTCCCCGACACGATCGGGGCAAAAGGGAGCCCAAGCCCTCTTGCCCCGCCGACTCCCCAACTCCCCGACAATATCGGGCCAGGAGGGAGCCCAAGTCCTCCTGGCCCTGGTGACCCCCCCCGCTAGCTGTTCGGGCCAGGAGGGAGCCCAAACCCTCCTGGCCACGGCGACCCCCTACCCCCACCCCGCACTACATTACGGGCAGGAGGGATCCCAGGCCCTCCTGCCCTCGACGCAAACCCCCCTACCCCCAACGACCGCCCCCCCAAGAACTTCTGACCGCCCCCCCAGCCGACCCGCGACCCCCCTGGCCGACCCCCACGACACCCCCACCCCCCTTCCCCGTACCTTTGTGTAGTTGGCCGGATAGACGGGAGTCAAACTCGCCTGTCCGGCAGGCAGCCAACGACGGAATGAGGCTGGATTGGCCCATCCGTCCCAAAGCTCCACCTACTGGTGGGGGCCTAAGGCGCCTGGGCCAATCAGAATAGGCCCGGGAGCCTTAGGTCCCACCTGGGGGTGGGGCCTGAGGCACATGGGCCCAACCCGACCATGTGCCCAAGGCCCCGCCCCCAGGAGGGACCTAAGGCTCCCGGGCCTATTCTGATTGGCCCAGGCGCCTTAGGCCCCACCAGTAGGCGGAGCTCTTGGACGGATGGGCCAATCCGGCCTCATTCCGTCGTTGGCCGCCTGCCGGACAGGCGGGTTTGGCTCCTGTCTGTCCGGCCAACTACACAAAGGTACGGTGAAGGGGGGGTGGGGGTGTCGTGGGGGTCGGCCAGGGGGGTCACGGGTCGGCTGGGGGGGGCGGTCGGAGGTTCTTGGGGGGGCGGTCGTTGGGGGGAGGGGGGTTTGCGTCGAGGGCAGGAGGGCCTGGGATCCCTCCTGCCCGCAATGTAGTGCGGGGTGGGGGTAGGGGGTCACCGTGGCCAGGAGGGTTTGGGCTCCCTCCTGGCCCGAACAACTAGCGGGGGGGGGGGTCGCCAGGGCCAGGAGGACTTGGGCTCCCTCCTGGCCCGATATTGTCGGGGAGTTGGGGAGTCGGCGGGGCAAGAGGGCTTGGGCTCCCTTTTGCCCCGATCGTGTCGGGGGGGCAAGAGGGCTTGAGCTCCCTCTTGCCCCGATCGTGTTGGGGGTGCCGCGGTTGATGGGGCAAGAGGGCTTGAGCTCCCTCTTGCCCCGATCGTGTCGGGGGTGCCGCGATTGGCTGGGGCAAGAGGGCTTGAGCTCCCTCTTGCCCCGATCGTGTCGGGGAGTCGGGACCGCCAAGAGGAAGCAGCAGGACACTGGTAGGAGCTTCTACATGATGGGAGAGTCGGGAGACTGTGGGGGTGCGAGCGGTCCTTCGGGGTGGGGGTGCGGGTGCGTGCGAGCGGTCCTTTGGGGTGGGGGTGCGAGCGGTCCTGCGGGGGGGGAGGTGAATCGGACGTCGGAGGGCATCAGGCTTTTAGGGTGGGGACAGGACTTCAAGGGGGAGAGGAGATTCGGGGCGGGCGAAAGGAGAGTCGGGGTGGCCAGAGGAAAGTCGGGGCTGGTGAAAGGAGAGTCAGGCAGCATGCGCGGTATAACATAGTAACATAGTAGATGACGGCAGATAAAGACCCGAATGGTCCATCCAGTCTGCCCAATCTGATTCAATTTAAATTATTTTTATTTTTTATTTTATTTTTTTTTTCTTCTTAGCTATTTCTGGGCGAGAATCCAAAGCTTTACCCGGTACTGTGCTTGGGTTCCAACTGCCGAAATCTCTGTTAAGACTTACTCCAGCCCATCTACACCCTCCCAGCCATTGAAGCCCTCCCCTGCCCATCCTCCTCCAAACGGCCATGCACAGACACAGACCGTACAAGTCTGCCCAGTAACTGGCCTAGTTCAATCTTTAATATTATTTTCTGATTCTAAATCTTCTGTGTTCATCCCACGCTTCTTTGAACTCAGTCATAGTTTTACTCTCCACCACCTCTCTCGGGAGCGCATTCCAGGCATCCACCACCTTCTCCGTAAAGTAGAATTTCCTAACATTGCCCCTGAATCTACCACCCCTCAACCTCAAATTATGTCCTCTGGTTTTACCATTTTCCTTTCTCTGGAAAAGATTTTGTTCTACGTTAATACCCTTTAAGTATTTGAACGTCTGAATCATATCTCCCCTGTCTCTCCTTTCCTCTAGGGTATACATATTCAGGGCTTCCAGTCTCTCCTCATATGTCTTCTGGCGCAAGCCTCCTATCATTTTCGTCGCCCTCCTCTGGACCGCCTCAAGTCTTCTTACGTCTTTCGCCAGATACAGTCTCCAAAACTGAACACAATACTCCAAGTGGGGCCTCACCAATGACCTGTACAGGGGCATCAACACCTTCTTCCTTCTACTGACTACGCCTCTCTTTATACAGCCCAGAATCCTTCTGGCAGCAGCCACTGCCTTGTCATACTGTTTTTTCGCCTTTAGATCTTCGGACACTATCACCCCAAGGTCCCTCTCCCCGTCCGTGCATATCAGCTTCTCTCCTCCCAGCATATACGGTTCCTTCCTATTATTAATCCCCAAATGCATTACTCTACATTTCTTTGCATTGAATTTTAGTTGCCAGGCATTAGACCATTTCTCTAACTTTTGCAGATCCTTTTTCATATTTTCCACTCCCTCTTTGGTGTCTACTCTGTTACAAATCTTGGTATCATCTGCAAAAAGGCACACTTTTCCTTCTAACCCTTCAGCAATGTCACTTACATACATATTGAACAGGATTGGCCCCAGCACCGAACCCTGAGGGACTCCACTAGTCACCTTTCCTTCCTTCGAGCGACTTCCATTAACCACCACCCTCTGGCGTCTGTCCGACAGCCAGTTTCTGACCCAGTTCACCACTTTGGGTCCTAACTTCAGCCCTTCAAGTTTGTTCAACAGCCTCTTATGAGGAACTGTATCAAAGGCTTTGCTGAAATCCAAGTAAATTACATCTAGCATATGTCCTCGATCCAGCTCTCTGGTCACCCAATCAAAAAATTCAATCAGGTTCGTTTGGCACGATTTACCTTTTGTAAAGCCATGTTGCCTCGGATCCTGTAACCCATTAGATTCAAGGAAATACACTATCCTTTCTTTCAGCAACACTTCCATTATTTTTCCAACAACTGAAGTGAGGCTCACCGGCCTGTAGTTTCCTGCTTCATCCCTGTGACCACTTTTATGAATAGGGACCACATCCGCTCTCCTCCAATCCCCAGGAATCACTCCCGTCTCCAGAGATTTGTTGAACAAGTCTTTAATAGGACTCGCCAGAACCTCTCTGAGCTCCCTTAGTATCCTGGGATGGATCCCGTCTGGTCCCATCGCTTTGTCCACCTTCAGTTTTTCAAGTTGCTCATAAACACCCTCCTCCGTGAACGGCGCAGAATCTACTCCATTTTCTCGTGTAACTTTGCCAGACAATCTCGGTCCTTCTCCAGGATTTTCTTCTGTGAACACAGAACAGAAGTATTTGTTTAGCACATTTGCTTTCTCCTCATCACTCTCCACATATTTGTTCCCAGCATCTTTCAGCCTAGCAATTCCATTTTTTATCTTCCTCCTTTCACTAATATATCTGAAAAAATTTTTATCTCCCTTTTCTACATTTTTAGCCATTTGTTCTTCCGCCTGTGCCTTCGCCAAACGTATCTCTCTCTTGCCTTCTTTCAGTTTCACCCTGTAGTCCTTTCTGCTCTCCTCTTCTTGGGTTTTTTTATATTTCATGAACGCCAACTCTTTCGCCTTTATTTTCTCAGCCACTAGGTTGGAGAACCATATCGGCTTCCTTTTTCTCTTGTTTTTATTGATTTTCTTCACATAAAGGTCCGTAGCCATTTTTATCGCTACTTTCAGCTTAGACCACTGTCTTTCCACTTCTCTTATGTCCTCCCATCCTAACAGCTCTTTCTTCAGGTACTTTCCCATTGCATTAAAGTCCGTACGTTTGAAATCTAGGACTTTAAGTATCGTGCGGCAGCTCTCCACTTTAGCCGTTATATCAAACCAAACCGTTTGATGATCGCTACTACCCAGGTGAGCACCCACTCGAACATTAGAGATACTCTCTCCATTTGTGAGGACCAGATCCAATATCGCTTTTTCCCTTGTGGGTTCCGTCACCATTTGTCTGAGCAGAGCCTCTTGAAAGGCATCCACAATCTCCCTACTTCTTTCCGATTCCGCAGACGGAACATTCCAGTCCGCATCCGGCAGGTTGAAATCTCCCAACAGCAGAACCTCCTCTTTCCTTCCAAACTTTTGGATATCCACAATCAGATCCTTATCAATTTGCTGCGATTGAGTCGGAGGTCTGTAGACTACACCCACGTAGATAGAAGTTCCATCTTCTCTTTTCAGAGCAATC
Source organism: Geotrypetes seraphini (assembly GCF_902459505.1). Lineage (NCBI taxonomy): Eukaryota > Metazoa > Chordata > Amphibia > Gymnophiona > Dermophiidae > Geotrypetes > Geotrypetes seraphini. The sequence continues at coordinate 141,031,474 of NC_047088.1, read as the reverse complement.
CATATCGCTTCTTCCTCTCCCCAGGTCCCTTGCATTTCGGTCGCTTGGATATTGATCTTTACATAGAGAGCTACTCCTCCTCCTTTATGACCATCTCTGTCCTTCCTAAAAAGATTATATCCCGGTATGTTTGCATCCCATCCATGTGATTCACTGAACCATGTCTCTGTGATAGCAACAATATCTAGATCTGCCTCTAATATCAGGGCTTGCAGATCATGAACTTTGTTGCTTAGACTGCGAGCATTTGTGGTCATCGCTTTCCAGCTATTTTTCAGCAATAATCTCCTTTTTCGTATGGATTTTTGTGTCGTTTCACTTTCCGTTGCAATACTAAGAAATGAGTTGCTGATATTGCTTATGTTGCAGCCTTTACTACTATCACATCTTTTCTTTTGCCGGGGGTGGTCTCTATAATTGTCCTTCGTACATACACCACCCCCACCTTCTAGTTTAAATGCCTAGAAATATATTGTCTAAATTTCTCTGCAAGGTTTCTTTTTCCTGCTGTAGTAATATGTAGCCCATCAGTGCAATATAGCTTCTTGTCCTTCCATGTATTTCCCCATCCTCCTATGTACCTGAAGCCTTCTTGATGACACCAGGCTCTGAGCCATCTATTAAAGTCCTCTGTGTTTTTCACTCTTTGCTCTCCTTTTCCATATGCAGGCAGTATTTCAGAAAAAGCTAAAGTCTTTACAAAAGGTTTCACGCCCTCACCAAGCTCCCGAAAAGCTTTCTGTGCTGCAAGTGTGGAGTTGTTGGCCAGGTCATTTGTTCCCAGATGGATAACAACATCAGTGTTAAAATCCTTAGTTTCTTCCTTAATTATAGTCAGTATTTGCCTGGAACTCCTGGTAGCTGAGGATCCTGGAAGACATTTCACTATTTTGGTCTCCTCGCCCTGTGTTCCAAGGTTAATGCCTCTGATGATGGAATCCCCCAACAGTAATAGTTTTCTGTTTTTGGCTTTTTTATTTGTACTTAGGGTGCTCTTGTTCTCTTGAGTTTCCTTCATTGGTTCAAGTCCCACCTTCCTTCTGTTTTCCTGAGTATACAGGTGTGCGTGGTATATAAAAATTTCTGTACATAAATTTGTGTTTTTCGCGTGCTATATCCGTGTGCGCGTTTTACACGGGTGCGCGTTATCTACGTGAAAATATGGTATATAGATGCATAATCACTTCCTTTGTTCTTGCTGGTTATTGTTCTATGTAGTACGATGCAATGCAATACATTACTTGTATTCCACTATTCCCAATCTTCAGGTTCATTGCTGATTACAATAAGAAAGCTCGTCAATCAATGGGATGTTGGAAGAAGTAAATTACATAATAAAATTACACTTTTGGCTTTTGTCTGTTTGATACACCAGTTGAGAACCTCTGTGTATGCATAAAACTGATCATCAAACTTTAGGATGTGGCATCACTATAAAGTCCAGGATTCACATCCATAATGCAGACTCATTAGTACAACTGCATGAAAGACTACCTGCTTTGTCATTATTTGCACACTATGCTCATTCCATAAGCATTTAAATGCAAAGGTTGCCTTAGCTAGTATGGCAGTAACATCAACATCAATGTTAATGGAATTATACAAGCAGCTGCTGAGATAGCAGAACTTGTCAACATCTCTTAACCTTATGTGTCCGGCATGCATTTTTGGCACAGTTCGGCTAAAAGATGAAAAAGAATTATCTGTAACATCAGTTGTTGGGGGTTTATTTGTTTTTTTGGGGGGGGAGTAGGCTCACAATGAATTTAAAAGCAAAAAGGATCACCTAACAGTCAAATATCTGTTGGAATTACATCCATTGAGTGCACCACAAATGCACAATTGTTTGCAAAAAGATCATGGATTTTTGTTTTGGACTACAGCTACTTTTAGGGGTCTTTTACTAAGCCACACTAAAAAGTGGCTGATGTTGTTTTTAGCATGTGGGTTTCCCCAAGAGCTGAGGCCTCTTTTTAGCTGGGCTCTAAGATGGCCGACAGTAGCATTTTCTTATTAATGGTTATGCACAAACTGCAAAAACAGTGTGTGAGCCTTCAACACCACCTATTTAGTAGACATTAATCCCCTTATATTATGCTTGCCTTAGATGGCTAGGAATGGCTCCCAGCCGGCTATGTCCCATTTGACTGTCTATCCACCAATTATTCAGCAATAGAAGCCCACTATCTCCCAATGAATATTGGGCTTTCCGGCTAGCCTGATGACTGGCTATGTTATGAGACATAGCCCGCCACTGCCAATTTTCATCAGCTGGCCAGCTAAGGCACATGGCCAAATAGATACACCTATACAGCAGGTCTATATTTGATTGCTTTGCCTTAGCTGGCCAGCCGATGAAAATCAACTTGGCTGACTAAATGCAAGCCACCACACTTTGCCCTGGATATTCAATGCTGAGGCTGGATATAGCCCTGGCACTAAATATTGTGACCAGGTGTGGCCAAGCTGGGCTCAGCAAGTGGTCTTACCCAGTGCATATAAACCTCAGGCGAGCGGTTATACAAGGTTCTAATGGTAGCTTGGTATTGGAATAAAGGAAAAGCCACCAGTTCAGAGTCAGAGGTGCAATTTCTCAAAAATATTTTATTGAATTAAAAAAAAAAATCAAAACAAAACAAAAACCTTCAATAGGCTCCTTCAGATTTGTATTGCCTGGTATCCTGGCAGCATTTAAACTAAACTAAACTAAACCTTAGGTTTGTATACCGCACCATCTCCACAAGCGTAGAGCTCGGCACGGTTTACAGGATTAGATTGAAAAGGAGCTACAATGAAGGGTTATAGGAAAGGAGCTAGGAAGATAAAGAGGGACAGGGTACCAAAAAGTGGGAGGTGTTAGATTAGAACACAAACAATAGTCAGTTCTCAGCTTACTGTCTCCAAAAGAGAAAAACAAAACAAAACAAAAACCTGATTCTTAATGTAAAGCTTTCTTCAAACACAAAAACTTTCCAGCCTTGTTTTAAGGTAGTACACATTCCACATTTTCTCCCAGCTACCATAACAGGAAAAGATCAGCTTGTTTCTATACTTTCAATAATGGGCTGCTCTGTTTCCTCTATCCCCATATCATATGCAAAGTCTTAATCAGCTAACTCAATGTCCTGCCCAAACACAGTTTCACCACTCTCTGTGACTTCTGTATCACCCACCTCTGCCTAGTCTGGTAGCCAGGAAGTAGACTGTGGCTTCTTAATTCCTTGGGCTGGCAATCTGTAACTTGCAACTGGCTTTGGCTTGCTGGGGTGGAAGCCAGTGTGTATTCTGAGGCTGGTGCTCCCACCACTCCTGGAGCTGGCTCCCCTGCTTTGAGGAAGTTACTCCCTTTTCTCTCACTGCAGGAAGCTGATTAATCCTTCCTGCAGGTGTGTTGGTGTAGCCTGCTCTCACAGAGCTCCTCACCTGGCCTAAACCAATTTGAGACTGATTGGAAGTGGCTTGTATTCTAGCCCTGCTCTTTCCTGCCCCTGGCTCTAGGCCTTCTGGGAAATGTAGTCTTTCTACTTGTTTCTTTATACCTGGCTTAGGTAAAGCTAAACTAGATCTGCCCACTTTAGGAGGTTTCAGTGTTGGAAAGCTTGGCTTATAAGTGTTCCTAGGGGCGGCTTTGGGACTCTCCCTAGCCTTGGATGAAGCTTTCTCCACTTGATTGGCAGTCTTCATGTCTTCGCTAATGATCACCCCCAAGTCACGTTCTGCTACAGTCCTTGCTAGGATTACACCCTAAATGGTGAGATCCTAGCAAGGACTGTAGCAGAACGTGACTTGGGGGTGATCATTAGCGAAGACATGAAGACTACCAATGAAGTGGAGAAAGCTTCATCCAAGGCCAGACAAATCATGGGTTGTATCCGTAGAAGCTTCGCCAGCCGTAAGCCTGAGGTCATAATGCCGTTGTACAGATCCATGGTGAGACCCCATCTGGAATATTGTGTACAATTCTGGAGGCCACATTATCAAAAAGACGTGCTGAGAGTTGAGTCAGTTCAGCGAATGGCCACCAGGATGGTCTCAGGACTCAAGGATTTCCCGTATGAGGAATGGCTGGGTAAGTTGCAGCTATACTCACTCGAGGAACGCAGAGAGGGGGAGACATGATAGAAACGTTCAAATATGTCACGGGCCGTATCAAGGTGGAAGAAGATCTCTTTTTTCTTAAAGAACCCACGGCAACAAGAGGGCATCTGTTGAAAATCAGGGGAGGGATATTTCATGGCGACACCAGAAAATATTTCTTCACCGAAAGGGTGGTTGATTGCTGGAATAATCTTCCACTACAGGTAATTGAGGCCAGCAGCGTGCCAGATTTTAAGAAAAGATGGGATTGGCATGTGGGATCTCTTCATCGAGGAAGTTAGGGGGTGGGTCATTATTGTGGGCAGACTAGATAGGCCGTGGCCCTTTTCTGTCATCATTTTCTATGTTTCTATGGTTTTAACCCAATTCCCCTTCTCTGGCAAGGCTTCCTCACCAGGAACAGGGGCGACCCTGTGAGAATATCCAGGAATGTCGTGGCCCACAGAGGTAGCTGGGCTGCCTCCCATAGGCTGAATTTTAGTGCTGCCCAATTCAGGGAAAAAGTTTTGATCTGATTCGATTCGATTGAGCCTATCAAATTGATTTTTTGATTCAATTCACTTTCCCTGCCCAATCAGATGCCCCCCCCCCTTTGCCCTCTTCAACCCCTCACCAGCACTGTGGTGTAAACAAAAAAGACTTTTCCTATCTCTGTTAGGTCCTAGCTCACACTCACTGTCTAACACCAGCTCTGGCAGGATACACATTTCAAATCTGACATATTGTAATCCCAAAAAAATAAAGTTATTTTTCTACCTTTTGTTGTCAAGTCAAATTATTCAAATCATTACATTACATTAGTGTGTTTTATTCCACCAATACCTACCTTACGGTTCTAGGCGGATTACAAAAAGAGGTATTCTGGTCATATCTAGCAAGATTACAAAATGGTTATTTGGTTGACATTTATTAGGTGCTGGGGATAGAAGCAGGTAATCGGTTACATCATGAGTCTGTCTTGATAAATTTTCTGAAGAACATGGTTTTTATTTCTCTTTTGAAGGTTTTATAGTTTGATGTTGAGATCAGTAAGTTGGAGAGCTGGCTGTCTAGTTTTGCTGCTTGTGTGGCCTCACGGCTCTCCATAGCGCAGGAGCATAGGAATATCGCTCCTGCCTCACTTCACCACTAGACTACCAGGATTGAAAAGTAAGGTGTGGAGAGGTCTGGGAGGAGACAATCACAAATTACTGAAGTTGTAAGTGCCAAACCAATGAATATGAAGGGGGGAGTGTGTTCTCTGAGTTAAAAACTATTTCCTCCTATTGTTTTTAAAAGTATTTCCCTGTAACTTCAGTGAGTGTCCCCTAGTCTTTGTAATTTTTAATGGAGCTAGAGTGACCTATGACGCTTTTAGAAAAGACATAAAAACTGCCTTATTTGACAGATTTATCACCTAAACAGTAACTACACCAAACACTAAATCCAATTCTATTACTTCTAATATGTCCACTCTTGTGTATAAGTCTGTAATTTTTAATAAATTGTATATTGTAATTCACTGCATTTTAAGATTCTGCATACTGTAATTCACTGATTATCTGCATATTGTAACTTGCTGATTGTCCAGCTCTCTTTAATGTGAACCGCCTAGAAGTCACACGATTATGGCGGTATAGAAGAATAAAGTTATTATTATTATTATTATTTTATAGACCTCTCTCATATCACCCCTGAGCTGTCTCTTCTCCAAGCTGAAGAGCCCTAACCACTTTAGCCTCTTCTCATATGAGTGTCAACCCATCCCTTTTATCATTTTTGTTGCCCTTCTCTGTACCTTTTCTAATTCTGCTATATCTTTTTTGAGATAAGGAGACCAGAACTGCACACAGTATTTGAGGTGTGGCCATACCAGAGTGACACAGGGGCATTATAACATTTTCATCTTTGTTTTCTATTCCTTTCCTGATAATTCCTAACATTTTAGTTGCTTTCTTAGCAGCCGCCGCACATGCATCATGTAGCTATAGTTTGGGTTCCTTTTTCCCACATGTATCACTTTGTACTTTATAGAATGGCACTGGCAGTAGCAGGTGGGGGCGCTATGATATGCTACATTGGAATGGATAATGTGTAAGAAAAAAATTTGAATGTTGTACATTTTTTCTACATACGAGATGCCTCCTTTCCATGTAATTCTAAGTAAATCTAGTTAGATGCATATGTGATAGTTAAGGCCACGCCCAAAAGAAACTTATGAAAAGTTGGTGCATAAATACAACAATAAAAAATCTGAATATGTATTGCGGCAAAGGCCAGAAAAATAACATTAGAGAATAACAGAAAAATGCTAGGGGTTACAGGAGGGAAAAAGTACATGTAATTTGCTAGATTAAGCAGGATCATATACATAACACACTTATGGAGGTATTAATAACTCCATTTTGTATTAATCTGCCTCCATTTTGGTTTCTGTCCTTCTTTGTGCCTTTCCTTTGTCTAAAGGATTCGCGCCAAAAGATCCTCATGGCCTAATTGATAACAGATGTTCTTGAGCTAGTTAGCTTGGAGCATATCTGATTTCACATTCAAGGCTGGGTATAGAAGAAAGTGAATATGTTCTAAAGTACTGAATATGTGATAGATATGAGTGTGGAGTATTTGGGGCCCCGAATGTATATGAGAATGTGTTTGATTATGTGTGTGAATGTATGTTTAAACATGAGAATTAGTTTTTAAAACATATTTTTATATATTTTGAACCTGAAGAAATACTGATGAGGTAACTTCTGTATTTTGACCTATCTGATCTTTAATCTAGCCCACAGTTCTTCAACCGCCGGTCCGCGGACTGGTGTCAGTCCGCAGGAAATTTTTGCTGGTCCGCACAGGGCCGGCAAGACTGACTGACTTCAACTTCCTGCCGGTCCACGCAGGGCCGGCAGATCAACATCCGAAGTCTGCGCTGGGACGGAGAGATCTTGGGGAGCCTCCGACAGTGGCTTTCTCCCCTCTCTGCAGCTCTCCTTTACTTCCCAGTGCAGCGATTCACAAAGGCAGCCCCGGGGCTTTTGCTGAGTCGCGGCTGCCTCTGATGATGCAACTTCCTCTTTCCTCAGAGGCGGCGCGACCCAACAAAGGACCTGAGGCTGCCTTCCTGAATCGCTGCGCTGGGAAGTAAGAAGAGCTGCTGGCAGGGGAGAAAGCCACTATCAGAAGCTGCTGGGCAAGGGAAAAAAAAGGGACAGCTGCTACTGGAGAGGGAGAAGGAGAGATGCTTCTGGGAGGGGAGGAGGGAAAGGAATCTGGGAAGCTGCTGGGCAAGGAAAAAAAAGGGACAGCTGCTACTGGAGAGGGAGAAGGAGAAGGATAGATGCTTCTGGGAGGGGAGGAGGGAAAGGAATCTGGGAAGCTGCTGGGCCAGGAAAAAAAAGGGACAGCTGCTACTAGAGAGGGAGAAGGAGAAGGAGAGATGCTTCTGGGAGAGGAGGAGGGAAAGGAATCTGGGAAGCTCCTGGGCAAGGGAAAAAAAGGGACAGCTGCTACTGGAGAGGGAGAAGGAGAGATGCTGCTGGGAGGGGAGGAAGGGAAGAGAGTTACTGCTGAACAGGAGGAGGGAAGGGAGAATGAAAAAAGGAAGGAAACAACTGGCAGAGAGATTAGAGGAGGGGAAGGGGAGACAGGCATGAGAAAGTAGAGAGATTGATGATAGGAAGGGGTCAGCAGAAAAATAAGCAGAGAGGGACAATGATGATAGATCTGGTATAGGAGAGATAAAAATGAAGAGAGCAGTGAAGCTGGAATGAATCATGTAAAAAGGAGAGAGGGGGCACAAGCTGGATGGAAAGGGGATAGGGGCATAGAAAGAAGACAGATACCATATGGAAGGGGGAGAGGACAGACGCTGGAAGGAAGAGAGTGAAAAGAAGATTGAAAGCAGAAACCAGAGACGACAAAAGGTAGAAAAAAATAATTGTATTTCTATTTTGTGATTAGAATATATCAGATTTGAAATATATATCCTGCTAGAGCTGGTGTTAGACATAACTGGGGACTGCAAAACCCAGGCAGTGCTTCTTTAGCTTCCAGCTGGCTTAGGGCGCTCTCTGACCAGGGGGCAGTTGCCCTAATTGCACTCCCCTAAAACTATTCCTGTCATGTGTGACTGCAGTATTCTGTTAGCATGATATTTCTGTGTAGCATTCTGTAATAATTTGGCTTGTTCAGTTTTCTTGATAGTAGAGGGGATATATGTGAAGAGGAGGGGAGACAGGGGTTTTGTTGATCCTTGCTCTGAATTATTTGTATTTATAAAATGACAATTGTACAGAATATTGTTTCTTTTTATACTTTAATAAAATACATTCAATATAAAATCATAACTGAGGCTTGTGTGGATGGGATCAGATGATTTGTGGGGACCGAGCTCACGGAGATGGGGCGGAAATGGGGGTTTTAAATTTTAGTCCTAGTAGTTTGCCGGTCCACAAAATAATTCTTTTTTTTCTGCCGGTCCACGGGTGTAAAAAGATTGAAGAACACTGATCTAGCCTACCATAGAAACTTATGAAGGGAGGGCTGTTCAGCCCGCATAGGAATTTCCAATAAGGGAGGGCTCCTTTAGGCCACACTGGAAGTTCTAGTTAGGAGGGGTTATATGTTTTTTTTTTCTTTTAATGTCAGTGAAACTTGAAGCTGTTAGTTTTCCAAAGCATGGGTTCTCCAAACACAGAAGGGCTGGTTGTTTTAAACTTTTTGAGAATTACAAAGTGTTCATTGGGTATGTTATAATGTGTTGAGCATTCAGAAATTGATGTAAACAAAGATGTGATTTGTAAAACTTTTCTTAAGCCTGGTAACTATGTTAAAAGGAATTTTCTTTGCTCATACCTAAGGACGGCCTCTCTCTTGGTTGATTGGTTGACAGGTGTGATATCATACTAGGCACTGCAAAAGTATATAAGTGAACCTTGTGGGAGTGGTTCTCTAAGTTCATATTTGTCAGGAGAGATGTACTTTGACATGCCTGACTATATATGGCTCCCTTGCACAAATTGCCTTTTCAAAGTAGAGTTCTGTTAAAGCTAATAAAAAGTAACCAATTGGAAAGATTTGTGCAATTGTCATTATTCCTGAACACCTAAGAGCGAGGTTGGCGCAGTGTGCTGCTCAACTTGCTCATATTAAACATCATCTGTCATTTTGATGGCCAGTCCTCAGTCTAGCAGTTTCCTCTTGCAATTTTTCACAATCCTTTTGCAATTTAACAACTTTGTGTCATCAGCAAATTTAATTATCTCACAAGTTATTCCCAACTTTAGATCATTGATAAATATTTTAAAAAGCAGCAGTCCCAGCACAGACCCCTGGGGAACCCCACTATTAGAAGACTGATACCAAGAGGAGGAGACAGGAGATTGGTTTTACAAAAGAAAGAACAAGAATGGATTTTTCATCTACATTTGGAAAAACCAGATGGATTAAATCAGAAAATTGAGTGGCACTTGTTTTTTTTAATAACCATTATTGGGTGACTGGAGAACTTTCATTTTGAGAACTTTCATTTTGAGAATCTGTATTTTGAAAACTTCTAGTTTTGAAAACTTGCATTACTATCACTGATCGCAAATTTGAATTTGGCATCCGGCATGAGAATGAGGCTCTTTACTCGTCAGTCAGCAGTAAACATGAGTGATGTCAGACGCTATTTAGCTGGGAGCAGCTTCATCTGGGGCCATCTCAGCCATAGTGAGCGTGTAAGACAGTACGCCTCAGTAAGTCACAGTATTGTTGCAATGTTTTTCTGCTATATGATACATTCCCTGCCACTATTTTTCCATCTTTATTTTTACAGATTATTGGTCCAGAACCCTGACACAGCTTGTGGAAGAAACGGCAGCTAGCTTGATGTTGGCGAGGACTGGTGGGGATGCAGTGACATTCAATAATCATTAACAATTTACCCTGCCCTGCTGTTGAAGCTAAGTTGCTTGATTTTTTTGATGTTCCAAATTGTACTTTGAAGAAAAATTGTATTTTGAAGAAAAATTCTTATTCAGCAGGACAGGAGGGGGATCAAGAGCCGGTGAGTATTCATTCCCTTTCTAGTGTAGTTGTAAATATCTTGCAACACATGGGGATCTGAGGCTCTCCCCTTAGGAGATAATTAACATGATTTAAAGTATCCAGTGCAGGAAAATGTTTTTCAATGAGTTTGTGCCAACTTTAAAAGTTCCTAAACAAAGTTGAGAAAGGTATTGGAGTTGGAATTTGATTGGTTCTTTCTCTTTCCTGTATATATTTTTTGGTGACACAACAAAGAAAAATGGGGAGACCCAATGATCCACAGTGAAAACAATCCACCGATGAAAACAAAAACAAAAACTGTGGATACAGATGTTCTGGAGATAATTTATTGACATATAAAATTCATTTATTGACATAAAAATTCAATTAAAAAAGTACAATGATAAAAAATACTGTGATAAAAATCCAACCGGACTCTATCATTTTTGGTGAACCCCACTATTTACCCTTCTCCATTGAGAATATTGACTATTTAGACCCACTCTCTGTTTTCTGTTTTTCAACCAGTTCTTAATCCATAATAGGAAATTATCTCCTATCCCATGACTTTCCGATTTCCCCATGAGAATTTTATGAGGTACTTTATTCAATGTCATTTGGAAATCCAAATGCACATTATCGACCAGCTCACTTCATCCATATGTTTATTCACCCTTTTGAAGAAATGTAGTAGATTGGTGAGGCAAAATCTCCCTTAACTAAATCCATGTTGGCTTTGTCTCATTAATCCATGCTTATGTACCTGTATATGCTCTGTAATTCTGTTCTTTATAATAGTCTCTACAATTTTGCACGTCACCAACATCAGATTCACTGGTCTATAATTTCCTAGATCACCTCTGGAATCTTTTTAAAAATTGGTGTTAAATTGATCATCCCCCAGTCTTTGGGTACTATGCTGGATTTTAAAGATAAATTACAAATTAATAACAATAGTTCTGCAAGTTCATTTTTTTATTTATATCAGTATTCTGGGATGTATAACATCTGGTCCAGGCAATTCACTACTCTTCAATTTGTCAAATTGCCCCATTATATTTTTTACAGAGATTTGTTTCAATTTATTTGACTCATCTGCATTGAATATAATTTCTAGATAAAGATAGACTTAGTGGCAGTCTAGACGATCAAATGCCTGGACGTACAGATAGATGATTTTTGAAAAACGGAATAATTTAGACCTACTTTTCGAGAATGGGCATTTTATCGGTGCCAACTTTGGGCAACTAGCATCCTACGTCCAAATAGGACTTAGACGTTTCTTTTGATTATGGCCCTCCATGTGTTCATGCCTCAGACATAGTCTTCTTTTCAAGGTCTCTCTTTGCCTTCTTTATCAGATCCTTGCATTTGGCTTGCCGTTTATTATACTGTTTCCTCCTATCTTCAGTTGGATCCTTCTTCCACTCTCTGAAGGGTTTTTTTTTTGTTTTTTATAGCTGTAATAGCTTCCTTGACCTCACTTTTTAACCATGATGACTGGCGCTTGGTCTTCCTCCTACATTTTTAAATAAATGGAATATATCTGGTCTGGGCTTCCAGGATGATATTTTTCAAAAACTTCTATGCATGATGTAAATTTTTGACCTTTGCATCTGCACCTCTAAATTACTTTTTTACCGTTCTCCTCATGTTATCATAGTCTCCTTTTTTAAAGTTAAATGTCATTGTATTGGGTTTCCTATGTGTACTTTCTCCAGAATTTATATCAAATCTGATCATGTTATGATCATTGTTATCAAGCAGCCCAAGCACCATTACATCCTCCACCAAATCATATGCTCCACTAAGGACTAGGTCTAGAATTCTCTCACTTCTTGTTAGTTCCTGAACCAGTTGCTCCATAAAGCAGTCCATGATTTCATCAAGGAATTTCACCACCTAGTATGCCCCAATGTTACATTTACCCAGTCAATATCAGGGTAATTGAAATCAACCATTATTATTGTGTTAACTGGTTTATTAGCCTCCCTATTTTCTGATAACATTTCAGCATCTGTCCATCCTGACAAGGTGGATAGTAGTACACTCCTATCACTATCCTGTCCCCCTTTACACATGGAATTTCCACCCATAGGAATTCCAAGGCTTGTTTTCATTCCTGTAGAATTTTTAGTCTCTTTGATTCAAGGCCCTCCTTAACATATAATGCCATGCCTCCACCAATTTGATCCACCCTATCACTGCAATATAATTAGCACCTGGTATCACTGTGCCCCATTGGTTATCTTCCTTCTACCAGGTCTCAGAGATACTTATCCTTTCATTTAGTGCAATATATTCTAACTCTTTCATCTTGTTTCTTAGGCTTCTTGCATTTGCATACAAACATTTCAAACAATGTTTGCCATTCCTATTTACAACTTCTCCAGCAGTTCACATGGAAGATTTTACTTTCTTTAAAATCTATCTGCTCTATGTCTAAGGATACCTCATCTACTATGGCCTCTACTGCAACCTCACTAACTGCCCTATCTTCCCTTTTTTGTGATATATGCCATTTTCTGAGCCATGCATTTTTGAGCAACAGTCAGCCTTCACCCAGCTTCTAGTTTAAAAGCTGCTCTATCTCCTTTGTAAATGTTGAAGCAAGCAGCCTGGTGCCACCCTGGTTAAGGTGGAACCCCTCATTTCAGAATAGGCTCCCCCTTCCCCAAACTGTTGCCCAGTTGCTGACAGATCTAAAACCCTCCTCTCTGCACCATCACTTCATCTTCACATTGAAATTCCAGAGCTCTGGTGACTCTTGGGTCCTGCTCAAGGAATAAGGAGCATTTCTGAAAATGCTACCCTGGAAGGTTCTGGGGTTTATTTTCCTACCCAAGAACCTAATTATGGCTTCCAGAATCTCACCACATTTCCCTATGTCATTGGTACCCACAAGTACCAAGACAGCAGGCTCCTCCCCAGCAATGTCTAAAATCTTATCTAGGTGACATGTGAGGATGCCACCTTCACACCAGCAAGTAACCAAGCGATCCTCATATCTATCAGCCACCCTGCTATATACTATATATGCTTAATGATCAAATCTCCCACTACAATGGCTGTCCTAACCCTTCCCTTCTGGGCAGAAGCCCATGGAGACACATCCTCAGTGTGAAAGGATGGGCAGGTCCTGGCTACAGGTTAAATTCCTATGGGGAAGATAGGTCACCTCATTAGTGGGGTTGCAGTAGAGATCATAGTAGACCAGGTGTCCTTAAATACAGAGCAGACTGATTTTAAAAATTGCAAATTATCCACGTCAACTGCTGGGCAAGTTCTAAATAGGAATGGCAAACATTGTTTGACATGACTGTATTTGCTGTGGGTCCACAGTTGTGGAATAGCTTACCAGGATACATTTATTTCTGTACCATACTACAGTAATTCAAGAAGGCCTTGAAAATTTATTTATTTATTTATTCAATTTTCTATATCGTTTTCCCAAGGGAGCTCAGAATGGTTTTACATGAATTTATTAAGGTACTCAAGCATTTTCTCTTTCTGTTGTGACAAACCTACTGCATTCTCGAGATTTGTCACAGGGAAGTATAAGAAAGTATACAAACCCCGGTGCAGAAGGGATGGCCAGGTCAGTGCATAGGACATTAAGTTAGCTGACTACCCTGTGAGTGATGAAGAAGAAATGGAAATAGAACAGGAAAGCTTTGACTTATCTGAAGCAGTCCCAAAGCCAGGCAAGAAGAAGCTGCCTTTCTATTATCCAGTGCCTGTAAGGCAGAAAGCTCACAAACAGTTTCCCCTCAGAGAAACAGCACAAGCTGAGGAAGGAATGCTCTTCCTCCATTAGAAGCCAAGGGGGACTGGTTCTTTCCCTCAGCTTAAAGCCAGACTTGTCAGAGAGCAAGGGGGAGGAGGGGGATGAGAGAGAGGCTTGGCATAAACAGCAGGACAAGAGCAGAGGCAGGAAGTGCAGACCGGGGTTGAGCTTGCCTCAGACCCTGCAGGGCAGTTCAACAGCACTGACTGGGAGATGACTGAAGAGCAGGCTGGCAACTTACCTCCAGAATTCTTTCCCCCAGAGCCAATGGTAGTGGAAGATAATAGTGTTGTGGTTGAGAGCTGGCCAGAGGAAATGGAGATAGCTGAGTCAACTGTGAGTCTGTGAAAAGGTTTTTTTGTTGTTGTTCCTCTCGTGAAGAGACTAACTGTGTGGGTTATCAGAGGAATGTAATCCTGAACGGCAGTGTTTCCCCATGATAGTTCGCTGGACTTTAAGAAAGGGATAGTATTCTCATCTACATATGAAATGCGAGCAGCTGAGCCAAACGCTAGTCTGTAGTTTCAGCCTGGTTTCAGGATTCCATGCAAGAGCCCAGCTGGAAATTGATTGCCATAGTCACTGTGTAATGTAATTAGCTTGCATGCCTCTTAGGAACAGAGATTAAGACTCTGAGAGTAAAACGTGCTCCGTTTCTTTGGGGAAAGTCCAGCCCAGCTGGAGAGTGATTGCACTGTGGGAAAAGCACAGACTGTTTCTTAAGCACTAATATGAATGTCTCTTCTGTAGCTCTGCTTTGAAAAGCTACATATACCAACTGTTTCACCGCTAAGCTTTATTGAAAGCTAAAGGACTGCATGTGATTTGTCAAGCAAGCCAAGAGCTGATTAGTACATTTGGTGAATGAAATGAAACTTTTTCCTTTTTGTTTGTATTATTTTCATGCTACCAGGGAAACCTGGATTGCACGATAATCCTACGTCCGATGGCCGAATAAAAGCTTATGTTATGCACCAAGGCCATTCTGACAACCGTGTTTTTCTTTAAAGTCCTTGGAAGTAAGCTTGGTTAGGCATTTGCCTAGGGGCAGCCAACTTGAAAGGATACCCTAATTCTAAAGAGACCACGCCAGAAGCGAACAACGTGCCACTACCCGGGTGCTCAGGGTGTCCATATAGAGCACAGTTGTGACACTATCTCGGTGGGATCACAATCTATCTAATGTACCTGGGGCAATGGGGGGATTAAGTGACTTACCAGGGTCACAAAGAGCAGCATGGGTTAGCTGAGGCTTAGCTTTAACCACTGCACCACATCGAAGCATTCTCATGTATGTGAGCTTAGTATGCATTACCAATATATCTTATGCTAAGGGAGATAAATCTGAGAAGAATGGTGGGGTTTAAATGTTAACTTTTATTTTTGCGAGTCTTGCAAGAACTGACGCAGTCATTCTGAAAGTGGGTGGGCCCAGGCAGCAACGCAGACAGCATGCTCTTCCCGGCCCATGCACTGCTGGATCACCAGGCTTAAAGAGCACTTAAAAAGGTACTACGGGGCAGGGGGTATTTTAAAAGGAAGGGCTGGTGGGCAGTGTTTTAAAAAGGTACCAAGGGGTTATCTTCGCTCCATAAGACACATCCCCTTTTCCACCCCCTTTTTGGGGGGGTGGAAAAAGTGAATCTTATGGATTGGAAAATACAGTAAATGATGTAAATAAATAAATAAAAATAATTCACTAGAGTGGTGCTCTCCAATAAGAAGAGCTCCCTGCTCCAAGGCAGCAAAGGGGCTGCCAGACTGGAGGTAGAACTTCTTTGCAATGTCCCTGTAGATCTCCTCTATGTACCTCTCTGTCTCCCTCAGCTCCTCCAAGTCTGCCACTCTAGCCTCAAGAGATGGGACCTGTTCCCTGAGTGCTAGGAGCTCATTACATTGAGCACACACATAGGACCTTTCACCAACTGAGAGATAATCAAATATGTGACATTCGGTGTAAAAGATTGGAAAGCCCCCATTTCACTGCTGGACTGCTGCCTGCATCTTAATATTAGTAATTTCCTTGTTAAGTTGCTAAGGGAATGTGAATATGCACACTAAGATTCCCTAGGATTGCTAGTTATTGTTAGGTTAAGGTAATATTTAGATTTTATTACAGTATTATTATTTGTAATGTTACTGATGTTCCCCTCTAAGGATCGAATAGACTGTATTTCTAAGAGCTAATTGCTTGCTAAGAGAGATTACCTAATTACATTGCATTTATTCAGATCACCAAGGGGTGATTACACCCTATCAGCTTGCATGCAGGTCTGTTACTAGGCACTTACAGTGATATTTTTCATTTGTGTCCATTGGTATTCACTAATCACCACAGGACTTCGAGAAGTAAATACCACTCACAGAGGACTTATTGTAAATGAGAGCAGGGTAGAGAGAGACAGCTTCTATTTTATATTCTTACACAGAGTGAGAACATCATGTATGTATGAAAAACAAAAAGTAAGGACCACTAACAGTAAAAAAAAAAAAAAGAGGGCCTTGATTTTTAAATTACATTACTGTCTCTTTAAAAGAAGACTGAAAAGCAGGTATAGTTCTACCATTGAATGGCTGTATATTTCACATGTGGAAATGAAGGAGAGGAGATGCCAGATCATAGAGGTGGAGGCAGAGATGAAAAGGATGGACAGATGCCAGTGCATGTGGGGAGGGAAGGGAAGGAGACTGAGATGCCAGACCATCAGGAAAGAAGGGAGGGAAAGGAAGGAAGGAAAGGAGATGCCAGAGAACAGAGGGAGAGATGGAAGGAGAAGAGAGGAGATAGATCCCAGGGCATAGGGGAAGGGAACCAAATGCCAGACTATGGGGTGAGTTGGCGTGGGAAGAAGGGAAGAGAAGGATAAAGAAGAGATGTCAGAGCATGGAGGAGGGAGTAGAGACAGAAAGAGAAAAATGGAATGGACAGAGAAAGAGGGCAGACACTGGATGGAATGGAGAGTGAAAAAAAGATGAGGAAAGCAGAAACCAAAGATGACAAAAGGCACAACATAGCTGGTTACTGCCAATATTTAACAACTCGCCAGCTAAGTTTGGTGGCCAAAGATAACCACCTAAAAGGATGGTATATCTTTGGACATTGAGACTTAGTTGGCTAGCCGCTGAATATTAACATAGATGGCTGTCTCAGCTGGCCAAAAAATAGACCAAAAATTCAATGCTGATTACCAAATATGGCACTAGCATTGAATTTCTGATAATGCCATGGACCCCCAGTTGATCGCCAGTGATCTCCTGCAGTCTGACTATGAGCCTGCATATTTTAATCCTTGCTGGCACCTAATACAGGCAGCATATTTTTCCTCATAGGTAACCCACACATGCAGCGTTTTGTTTTTTTTACCTCCCCTGCACACCACATCTTACACAGGCACCATTTTGTTTTTATCTCCACTGCACCCCTCACAAGTGCCATTTTGCTTTTATATGTCTCCTGCACCCTAAATGGGCACCATTTTGTTTTTTTACCCCAGTATCCCACACATACACCTTATTTTTTCCTTGTTGGCATCTCACACAGACACCATTTGTTCTATTCTACCATTCATCCAAAAACAAATGCACATATGTTCCAAGGTACTTTTTGGTTTATTGCCATCTTACTTACATAGTAACATAGTAACATAGTAGACGACAGCAGATAAAGACCCAAATGGTCCATCCAGTCTGCCCAACCTGATTCAATATAAATTTTTAAATTTTTATTTTTTCTTAGCTATTTCTGGGTAAGAATCCAAAGCTCTACCCGGTACTGTGCTTGGGTTCCAACTGTCGAAATCACCGTTAAAACCTACTCCAGTCCATCTACACCCTCCAAGCCACTGAAGCCCTCTCCAGCCCATCCCCCACCTTGATTTCCTACTTGAAATTTTTCTATTCAGCAAAAGATACCAGAAAATCAGGTATTTTTGCCTTCCCTGCCCCGAGGTCCTGCCGTTATAAAACTTTTTTTGACAGGACATTGGAGTACCAGGCCGGGAAGTTTAATTCCTGGTTACATCCATTGATCACTCAAACTTATTCTTATACTACATTTAGGAAAGTTTTAAAAACATATTTATTTGATAAATTAGAGTGATGTTTTTTAATTCTGATAGGTTCAATGACTAGATGATCGGTTTTTAGAAGAAAACTGCTGTAGGCCTATTTTTATATTGTGTTTCTCTTCATTAGACTTTTTAATATTTTCAATTATATAATAGTCTCTGCTGCATTTGATTGCTTAAAATGTATTGCTTTTTTTTTATGAAATTGTATCCTCTTCACTGAATTGTTCAGTTTTATTCCTTGTTGTGAACCGCCCAGAACTGTTGGTAGGGCAGTATATAAGAAAATAAATAATTATTATTATCTCTATTAAAAAGAGTTTGGACAACTTCTTAGGGAAGATGTCCAGAAAAAATTTTTTTTTTTTAAATTCTTTATTGATTTTCCAAACATCAAAAGTGCAAAACACAAATATATATCCATATAATAAGTCAATAAAAACACAGTCATCGTACAAATATACATGAACAACCATTTTTTCCCACCCACCCACCCAATGATTAATCAATAAAAATCATTAAAAAGATAAAAACACAGATTCTTTCAATAACCTTCCCCTATTTAAAATAGTAATGTCATCCTACCCTGGATGTATTGTGGTATGCGAGATAAGCCTGCTAAGATTGGGCCTAGTACAAAACCCATGCCTAGAGCAGGTAATCCCTATGTTGTTCAAGATAAAGAACATTTTGCCTTCTTGCCTAATATTCACACTAAATCCAGCAGAGGGAGCTTAGGGGTTGAATTCCAGACTTCCCCTCCCCCTCACCTTCCCAAGGTTGATGACCGGAAATGCTTTGCACCTGGGAAGGTTGGGCGGGGCTGTAAGTTGCTTAACCTCAGAGCTGGGCAGTTGGAAAGGCAGAGGGAGAACTGGAGAGCAGGAGAAAGGTCACAGGAACAGCACTGGCAGTCTAGCTCAGGACTGAGAGCTCTGCAGGATCTTCAAAGCCCAGAATGCATGGAGATTACTGAAGCTGATACTGACCTGACTCCTGACATCTCTGCAATTCCACAAGCCATGGAGTTGGGACCGGAACCGTGTTCAGAGGTACCGCTGGAATCACAACCCATGGAAATATGTTACTCCATGCCAAGTAAGGAAACTACCTATTGAAGATTTCCATTGCTAAGGAGTTAGCTGAACTGTTTTGTTTTTTTTCTTTTTTGGGTAAAGCTATGCTTTGTTCTCCCTTTTGAGTTGATGCAGGGAAGCACTGAGTCTTGTGACTGAATGAACCTAAGTACGTTTGTTGGTTGTGCTTGTTCCTGTTCTGGAGAAAATAATCCTTTTTCCAGCCAGTGTGGTGGGGGATTTAGCCCCACGTTTTGAGGTGGGATTGAGGGCTCGTTTGTGTAGCAAATATTACAACACGTGGAGCACACCACCTGGCCAGCATTTCCATTTGCTGCAGGAGCACAGTGCTGTGTCACTGATCTCTGGACCAGTTTCTATTAAAAGGAAGTGACTGTTTATTTTGGTTAGTTTTGTTTTTGGTAAGAACTTTAAAGCTGAGACTCATGAATACAGAGTCCTTCTCACTTTAGCTGTGAGTTTGAACTTTAAATCAGATAATATTGAAATTGAGTTTTTGAAGACTGCATGATTTTTGTTTGGAATCCTGATGAAAAGTTTGTTTTTGTTTCTTGTTTACTGCTATGCAGCAGAATAAAGTCCATTCCTGATTTGCAAGAAAACTTACCTGACTTTTGGCAAAATCCTTGCTCTAAACCTGGTGTCTTTTTCTTTCCTTGTGGAGCCTTCCGCGGCTCACAAGGATACAAATCTTGCTCCCGCAGTCCGGGACCCATTGCCCTGTGAGAGTGCGGGTGACAGTATATACTCAAAGGGCTAAAATTAGGATAGAAATAGAAATAACCTCCCCTCTCCCACCCTTCCCTGGATGTTTATGAAAATAAACAAAAATTAAATTATAAACAAAGGACAACTATAGTGAAGTAACAAAAGATGCCAATGGGCCCCAAACCAGCTTAAATAAATGGTTATGCCCTAACACGTCAGCATTCATTTTCTCATACCTATAGCTGGAGCATAAATTTGCCCACCAGAAAGGAAAATTCAGGCGATCCTAATTTTTCCAATTACGGGTTAGCATCTGCATGGCTATCCCAGTCATAATTAGGAAAAGACAGCATTTATATCAGTCCATGAGGGGCTTAATATGTAATAGTGTTCCACATATGACTACCTCATATGTCAGTGGAATTGATGCTTCCAATATGTTATTAATCTTTCCCCATATTGACTTCCAAAAGTTGAGTATCAAAGGACAATAGAACAACAGATGATCCAGTGTCCCAATGTCTAGATGACAGTGCCAGCATCTATTAGATTTAGAACTGTCTAACTTTTGCAACCTAACCGGGGTCCAAAAAGATCATGTAATAAGAAAATCCATGTTTGTCTCATAGATGCTGACGCTGTACATCTCATCCTCCAAATCCAAATTCGTGGCCATCGAGACGCAGAAATATACAGCTTTATCTCAATGCTCCAAATGTCTCTAAGACTAGATTTTGTTTTTTTAATCAAGAATTCAGATATTAATTTATACCACCGAGCAGTGTGATGTCCTAAAAAATCTGTCTGGAAGGATAGGACCTCAAGCTATAATGATTTTTTTGATTTTGCCAATCAGGGAACCCCTTCTGAATGGCTTGCTTCAACTGTAACCACTTATAATTTTGAGACTTAGCAATACCAAATGTTTGTTGCAGTCGTGAAAAATCAAGCATTTTCCCATCTGATATAACATTATCTAGGGCTCCTTTTACTAAGGTGCGCTAGCATTTTTAGCACACGCACAAAATTACCGCGCAGTATGCCTCTAGAATAACACCAGCTCAATGCTGGCGTTAAGGTCTAGCGCACATGGCAATTTAGTGCACGCTATTCTGCGCGTTAAGGCCCTAACACACCTTAGTAAAAGGAGCCCCTAGTGTACGTATACATGCCTGCATCCATTGCTTCCAGAAGATCCCAGACTTGCCAATTTAAATCTTGTAGTTTAGCCATAAGGATTAATAAGTGGATTTCTCTACTGGAATATCTGTTAATTTGTTAATAAATTTCAAAGTTTTCCAGGTGTCAAATAAAATACTATTGTCCTTAACATATCTGGGTAACATATCTGGGTAACTCAACACATGAAACAATCCTAATGAGTATATAAGTTGCCACTCTAAATACAACCAATCAGGAAGATTTTGTATGAGCTCGGGGAGGATCCAATACTTACCCTGACGCAGAAAAAAATTATTAGTCAATCAGAATTTTGAAAGCTGCCACTGATTTCTGGGAGGCAGCTGGAAGGAATAAGTTTATTCTTTGGGATCCTCCAGGGTTTCCTAGTAATTTGCATTGGCCACTGTCAGAGACAGGATGCTCAACTTGATGAATTTGTAGTGTAATGCAGCATGGTATATTTTATGTTCTTATGCCTCCCTCTCATCCCTGCTCTCTAAACCACTGTCTTCTATCACTTTCTCAGCCATCCTTTCTCCTATTCCTCTTTCATCTCCCTCACCCCTCTTTTCCCTTTCCCTGCTTTCACCATTATGACCCCCATTCCTCTCTCACTTCCAGTCCTGAGCTTAAGCCTTCCCTCTCCTGCTCTTTACAATACCAGCTCTCTGATCCCCTTCCTAACCTGACTACAGCACTCTTTTTTCCTAAGATGAACTCCACCACCACACCACCAGTCTGTCTTCTAGTATCTCCTCTGTCCAGTGCATTTTGAGGCAGCAAACCAGATGGGATGTTGAAGTTCAAGGACAGGATGCATTAGATGATAAATTATTGACACAAAAATCATTGAGACCCACGTAAGTAAACAACTCACAATTTACATGGAGCAACACTCATGCCTCCATCCATCCCAATTTGGATTCCGTCAACAACACAGCACAGAGCTTCTCCTCCTCACCTTAATCACAAAAAACAAACAACTGCTCAGCACAGGCCGCCAAGCAATACTCCTCCAATTCGATATTTCGGAAGCCTTCGACTCAATTGACCACCATTTACTACTAATAAAACTATCAGAAATAGGCAAAACAGGCACAGTGCTAAAATGGTTCTCAGATTTCCTAAAAAAACAAAGAATATATCATCAATAAGAGCAGAAAGACATTCAACCCCTGGAAAGCCTCCCCTTCTCCCCCATCCTATTCAATCTCTTCATGAGCTCTCTAGGTAACATCAAATTCGAAGATGAAAGCATAATGTCATATGCAGATGACAAATTTCTCCTAATTCCCATAACCAAAAATCAATCGGACTTACCCAACAAAATCTCACACAATATAGAAAAAATCCAGAATTGGACAACAACCAACAAACTGAAACTAAACACAACTAAAACCAAAATTCTATACTTCCACATGGCCCAGCAAATGGCACCTATAAGCATCACCCTTCGATCAGGCGAAACCCTCTCCATAGATGAGTCCTCCAAAATCATAGGTTACATACTGGACTCCACTCTAACCATGGAACCCCAAATATCTAGTCTCCGAAAGAAATCCCTTTACACCCTGAGACAATTAAGACTAATCAGACCTTACTTTCACCAATACCACTTTACCTTAATCATGCAATTGATAATCCTACCACAACTGGACTACTATATCTCCATCTACATGGGAATCAACACTGCTCTAATTCACAAACTGCAACTCATCCAAAACACTGCCGTAAGACTTATCTACAACCTGAGAAAATACGACTCAGTCACAACCTTCATCAAACAAATGCACTGGCTATCCATCCTATCATGAATAACATTCAAAATATCTTGCATCATTCACCACATACTTTATGGAAACTCTGCGGCCCCACTCATTCAGCTCTTCTCAATAGCATGGTCTGCTTCCCACAGAACCCTCAACCGGATGCTACTAAATTTCCCATCCACTAAATATCTTCACAATAAAAGAGTTTTCCACTCCATGCTTACCTTTCTAGGAGTCAAAACATCGAATGGCCTTACAGAAAGGACCAGAACTGAACCTTGCCACATCATCTTCCGAAGAAAACTGAAAACCCATCTGTTCGATACTTAATCTCCTGTACCCTCTCTTCTCTCTCTTTCCCCTTCCTCCCTTCTTCATCTCTCCCCTCTTTTTCTCTCCCCAACCTCTCCCTCCTACCTATCCTCCTCCTCTCTCTCCCTCCTCTTTTTCTCCCCTCTTACTTCTCTTTACAGTCACCTTGAGCCTGTATAGGTATGAGATTAGATTAGATTAGATTAATTTATTCCACTGGGGGAATTGGATAGCTCAAGAGAGCATCTATTGCACTGTAGAGCTCATCACCCCCAGGCCCCCAGCAAAAATCCCAGCCAAAAAAGCCTATATGAAATGAGGTGGTAATCCCAGCCCCATTCCAAGAACCATAGCAGAAGTGTTTATATCACAGTTTATGTCAAGTTCCTGTAAATTCTGCTGCACATTTCCAAACTGGCTTGTAACAAGGGCACTACAAAGGAGATTCTGATACTCACAAATACTATTATTAGTTCCAAGTAAATGGAATTCAGCAAAACAAATGCCTGATGACAATTTATCAACTTGCATTAGTGGAGGTGGTGAAGGGCAGAATTTATAGTAGATTTTAGGGGTGCTTGGGATAAATAGGGAGGATAGAAGTAGGAACATGGTTGAGATGTCAGGAAAAAGACATTGGGAGCGAGATGAAAGAAGGAAGCACCGACGATGGGCTGAATATGGAAATTTATGTGTTCATTTTCCCAAAATGATAAATTCTAAAGAGAATTGTTCTTTACCTATATCTATCATGATTACTACATTATGCACAAATCTGAATTAATATGAGACACTAGGTTAATTAGAAGATGATGAAACATAGAAACATAGAAGATGACGGCAGAAAAGGGCTACAGCCCATCAAGTCTGCCCACTCTGCTTACCCACCCCCTGTCTATGCCCTAATGACCCAATTTCCTTATCTTGACCCTCGTAGGGATCCCACATGGATATCCCATTTATTCTTAAAGTCTGGCACACTGTCTGCCTCGATCACCTGCACTGGAAGCTTGTTCCAATGATCAACCACTCTCTCTGTGAAGAAATACTTTCTGGTGTCGCCATGAAATTTTCCGCCCCTGAGTTTGAGCGGGTGCCCTCTTGTGGCCGAGGGTCCCTTGAGAAAGAAAATATCATCTTCCACTTCGACACGTCCCGTGAGGTACTTAAATGTTTCGATCATGTCTCCCCTCTTCCTACGTTCCTCAAGAGTGTAGAGCTGCAATTTGTTCAGTCTCTCTTCGTACGAGAGACCCTTGAGCCCCGAGATCATCCTGGTGGCCGTCCGTTGAACCGATTCAATTCTGCGCACATCTTTACTGTAATGTGGCCTCCAGAATTGCACACAGTACTCCAGATGAGGTCTCACCATGGCCCTGTACAACGGCATTATGACTTCAGGCTTTCGGCTGACGAAACTTCTATTGATACAACCCAATATCTGCCTTGCCTTAGATGAAGCCTTCTCCACTTGATTGGCAGTTTTCATGTCTGCACTGATGATTACTCCTAAATCTCGTTCTGCTGAAGTCCTAGTTAAAGTTTCTCCGTTCAAGAAGTACGTCCTGCATGGATTTCCGCTTCCGAGGTGCATGACCTTACATTTCTTAGCATTGAAGCCTAGCTGCCAGGTTGAGGACCAACTTTCCAATGTAAGCAGGTCCTGCGCCATATAATTCTGTAAACTGCATTCACTTACTATATTACATAGTTTGGCGTCATCGGCGAATAGTGTTATTTTACCTTGAAGCCCTTGAGTCAGATCCCCTATGAATATGTTGAAAAGGAGTGGACCCAGGACCAAGCCCTGCGGCACTCCACTGGTCACCTCCGATGTTTTAGAGAGGGTACCATTAACCACCACCCTCTGAAGTCTGCCACTCAGCCAATCATTGACCCATGCAGTTAGTGTCTCTCCTAACCCCATCGATTCCATCTTGCTTAGCAGCCTGCGGTGTGGGACACTGTCAAAAGCTTTCCTGAAGTCCAGGTACACGACGTCCAAAGACTCTCCCAAGTCCAACTTTCTTGTTACCCAATCAAAGAAGCTGATGAGATTGGATTGGCAGGACCTACCCTTGGTGAATCCATGCTGACTGGGATCCCGAAGATTCCCTTCATTCAAGATCGTGTCCAATTTGCTTTTAATTAGTGTTTCCATGAGTTTGCACACTATTGATGTGAGACTCACCGGTCTATAATTCGCAGCCTCTGCCCTGCAACCCTTTTTATGCAGAGGAACGACATTAGCTAATTTCCAGTCCAGGGGAACTTTCCCCTTACTTAGGGAGAGATTGAATAGCTCAGCCAACGGTTTCGCCAGGACATCATAGAAACATAGAAACATAGTGACAGAAAAGGGCTATAGCCCACCAAGTCTGCCCATTCCAAAGTATTCGCTCCCGAATTTACTCCCTTAAAGATCCCACGTGAGCATCCCATTTACTCTTAAAATCCTTCACGCTGCTGGCTTCAACAACCTGCAGTGGGAGTTTGTTCCACTGATCCATCACTCTTTCGGTGAAGAAGTACTTTCTGGAGTCTCCTTGAAACTTCCCTCCTCTGATCTTCAGCGGATGCCCTCTGGTGGTCGAGGGACCCATAAGACAGAAGATATCATCTTCCGACTCAATGCGACCCGTGATGTACTTAAACGTTTCAATCATGTCTCCCCTTTTTCTTCGTTCCTCAAGTGAGTACAGTCGCAACTTCTTTAGTCTTTCTTCATACGTTAGATCCTTTAGCCCCGAGACCATCCTGGTGACCATTCGCTGAACCGACTTGATCCTCAGCATGTCTTTACGGTAGTGTGGTCTCCAGAATTGAACACAGTACTCCAAGTGAGGCCTCACCATGGATCTGTACAATGGCATAATGACTTCAGGTCTCCTGCTGACAAAACCTCTGCGGATACAACCCATCATTTGTCTTGCCCTGGAGGAAGCCTTCTCCACTTGATTGGCAGCCTTCATGTCATCACTAATAATCACTCCTAGATCACGTTCTTCCTTGGTCCTAACCAAGGTCTCTCCATTTAGTGCATAAGTTCTGCGCGGGTTTCGCTTACCCAGGTGCATTATCTTGCATTTTTTAGCATTGAAGCCCAACTGCCAAGTCGTTGACCATCTTTCCAGCAGCAGTAAGTCCTGTGTCATATTGTCAGGTAATAAGCTGTTGCCTACAATGTTGCAAATTTTGGCGTTATCGGCGAACAGTGATACCTTTCCCCTAAGCCCTTGCGTCATATCTCTTATGAATAAGTTGAATAAAATCGGGCCCAAGACTGAGCCCTGCGGTACTCCACTGAGCACGTCCGACGCTTCTGATGGGGTACCGTTCACCACCACCCTCTGTACTCTACCGCTCAGCCAGTCCCCAACCCATTTAGTTAGAGTGTCTCCCAAGCCCATTGATTTCAGCTTGTTCAATAACCTTCGGTGTGGGACGCTATCAAATGCTTTACTGAAGTCCAAATACACCACGTCCAGTGCCTCCCCGGCATCCAGTTGTCTAGTAACCCAGTCAAAAAAGCTAATAAGATTGGATTGGCAGGATCTACCCTGGGTGAACCCGTGTTGGTGGGGATCACGTAGATTTTCCTCATCTAGGATTGTGTCAAGATTCCGTTTGATCAGTGTTTTCATGACTTTACACACTATAGACGTGAGACTCACTGGCCTGTAGTTTGCTGTCTCTGTCTTGCTGCCCTTTTTGTGGAGTGGGATTACGTTGGCGGTTTTCCAGTCCAAGGGGACTCTTCCTGTGCGTAGGGAAAGATTGAAAAGCACAGATAATGGTTCCGCCAGGACTTCACATAACTCCCTGAGTACCCTGGGGTGTAGGTTGTCTGGTCCCATGGCTTTGTTCACTTTGAGTCTTGATAGTTCGCTGTGGACGCTATCTGGCGTAAATTCAAAATCCTGAAACGGGTCTTTCTGGTTATCTCCCGTCTGAAGCTGTGGACCGTCTCCCGTCTCCCGTCTGAAGCATGTGAAGACTGAACAGAAATATTTGTTTAGTAGTTCTGCCTTGGCAGAATCTGATTCTGCAAAGTTACCGTCCGATTGCTTCAGGCGTACAATCCCATCTTTGTTTCTTTTCCTGTCACTAATATAGCTAAAGAAAGATTTATCTCCTTTCTTAATGTTCTGTGCTAGATTTTCCTCCATTTGGATTTTGGCCTCTCTGACTGCTTTTTTGACAGCTCTGGATCTGCTCAATTCTCTGAGCATTCTTGGGTGCAAATTGTCTGGTCCCATGGCTTTGTTCACCTTGAGTCTTGCCAGTTCACTGTAAACTTCACCTGGTGTGAACTCAAAATTCTGAAACGGGTCTTCTGTGCTTTGTGTTGCCTTCAACTGGGGACCGTGTCCCAGTGCTTCACAGGTGAAGACTGAGCAGAAGTATTCATTCAGTAGTTCGGCTTTATCGGAATCTGCTTCCACGTAACTTCCGTCCGGTCTTCTAAGGCGTACTATCCCGCCTGTGTTCCTTTTTCTGTCACTAATATACCTGAAGAAGGATTTGTCCCCCTTTTTAATGTTTTTTTGCCAGAATTTCTTCCACTCGAAGTTTTGCCTCCCTAACTGCCATTTTGACCGCTGTAGACCTGGTCCTATATTCTACTTTTGCCTCTCTTTTCTCCGTGCGCTTGTAGGAGAGAAACGCTGTTTTCTTCTCCTTAATGAGGTGCGAGATCTCCGCGGTGAACCATTGGGGTTTATTGTTTCTTTGTCGTTTATTTACTGATTTTATGAAGCAGCTAGTTGCTTCATGTATGGTTGATTTCAGTGTTAACCACTTAGCTTCTACATCATCGGTCTCCGCTTGGTCCTGCAGCGTCTGATGGACGAAATCTCCCATGCGTGCGAAGTCTGTGCCCTGGAAATTGAGTACCTTTGTTTTCGTGTTTGATCTAGGGAAGCCTTTCCTAAGGTTGAACCATACTATATTGTGGTCGCTGGAGGCTAGCGTATCTCCTACTGAGACCTCTGAAACGCTTTCCCCGTTGGTGAGTACCAGGTCGAGGATCGCCTGGGCCCTAGTGGGTTCCGTTACCATTTGTTTGAGACATGCTCCCTTTATGGAGGTTAAGAGCCTCCTGCTACCGCTGGTTGTCGCTGAAAATGAGTTCCAGTCTGCATCAGGCATACTGAAGTCCCCTAGCAGTACAGCTTCTCCTCGTAGAGTGATATTCTCTATGTCTTCAATTAATTCTGCGTCCATGTCTTCCAGTTGTCTTGGGGGTCTGTAAACCACACCTAGATACAGGCAATTTTCTCTGCCTCTTGCCAGGTTTACCCAGAGGGACTCCCCGGTGTACTTGACATCTGTGATCCTGGTGGTTTTGATGTCCTCTTTAATGTATAGAGCTACCCCCCCCCCCTCCTAACCTGCCCTCTCTGTCCTGATGAAGTAGATTGTAGCCCGGTATAGCCATATCCCACCCATGTGAGTCCGTGAACCAAGTTTCAGATATTGCCATCACATCTAGGTCGGCATTCCTTATTTCAGCCTCCAATTCTAGAATTTTGTTACCTAAACTGTGTGCATTGACATACATGGCCCTCCATATCTTGTGTTTGCTAAGTCCCTGTGAGGCGTATCCTACCCGAGTCGGTGTGACTCCCAAAGAACTGTTTGCCATGTGGGTACTTACCTTGGACATGGAAGCGGAGTTTCGACTCACCTCATCAAGATAATTCCTTTCTGCACTAATATGTGAATGGGTACCCTCCCCCGACTTACCTAGTTTAAAGCCCTGTGAAGCAGGCGGGCTAGTCAGTGTCCGAAGACGTTCTTACCCCTACTGGTCAGATGGAGTCTGTCTGGTCCCTGAAGTCCTTGACATAGACAAACTGTTTTTTCTTTATTGAATTTATTGTCTTTTTAAATACCAGTCTGATTTTTCAATATAGGACTTTTTATTGAATGCTCAGTAAGAAATGGCTCTGTGCTGCTAAGAATGTTGATTCTTCAGTATAATTTGAAAATGAAAATGAGTCAACTCAAGGACATCAAGAGGGGCATTTATGATAGGACATCTAAGTCTGACTTTAGATGTTTTGAGAAAATTTTTCAAAAAATGAGTGGAGAAAATGTCCATTTTTAAACCCGCAAGAATCTATCTTTTTTTTTTTTTTTTATGGCTCAGCTAAACATTTTTTCCAGCTAGACGTCTAATTTTTTTTTGCCATTATCAAAAAAAATGTCCAAATTAAAAACATCCTAAACAAGCCATTTGCATGTATATTAGGAGAAGCCAGCATTTTTAATGAAGTGACCACAAAGTCATGCCAGCAGAACAGTGGGGCATGTAGGGCCACTGCTCTGAACTTCACTTTAAGAGTGCCAGGTAAACATCTCACCATAACCTCCATATGTTATATGGTGAGCCCTGAAAAACTGCCCCAAAACCTACTGTACCCAATAGGTTTACTACCCCAATAGCCCTTATGCTTACAGGTGTCACTTATATGGCAGAACAGTAGGTTTTTGGTGGGTTTTGGAGGGCTCACACTTTCCACCACACATACCCTCCATCTGTTAACCACATGAATAACTGTTAGCCACATTCTTAACTATCAGAGACTGTTAATTGCATGTACAACTGTTAATCACATGTACAACTGTTAACTGCATGAACAACTATTAGTCGCATGTATAACTATTAGGCACAAAGTAACTGTTAAGCGCATATATAATTGTTAGATGCATGTACAAGTTAGTTGCATATGTTAGTCGAATGTATTAGTAGCATCTGATCAACCACAAGAGTCAACTGCAAGTGACACATTAATCAGTCGCAGGAATATCTATTAGAAACATGCCCAATTATTAGTCGCTACTACCTGGACCTCCTAAGAACTAATCCCACCTGGATCAGCCAGCCAGGGCTCCTTGAGCACCTTCCTCTCCCGGGTCACAAAAAAAAAAAATTCTAGGGAAACAAAACCTTCCCCTTCCTCAGGACTTCAGGAATACTCAATCTACCTCCCAATCATGAATCTCCTACTAATCCTACTGATCTACCTAATAAGCGGTAACATCAAAGACGTTCACTCTCTCTACCCTCAATTACAATCCATCCACCACCCTGTTCTATCCTTCCCCTACATCACCAACCTGCAAGAAGACACTACAAATCATATTAATGTAATCTCATATAAAAAAAGACACCACCATACTCTTAAAAAAAGAACAAGGGAAATAAAAACCATCAAAACCACTAACTCAACAGTAAATGCTGCAACCACCTCCATCCCATGTGCATATCTTAATACCAGATCTTAGAATTCCTCATAAATGACTGGATCACCAGCAAACAAATAGCCTGCCTCTTTCTAATTGAAACTTGGTTACTATCAGAAGATGATCCTATTATATCTGATCTTCTACCAAACAATTTCAAAATCCTTACGTTAAACCGCACAGGAAAAAAAGGAGGAGGATTAGCCATAATCCTTAAAGAAGGATTCGAGTTCGAACTTCTAGATCAGGGGTGTCCAATGTCGGTCCTCGAGGGCCGCAATCCAGTCGGGTTTTCAGGATTTCCCCAATGAATATGCATTGAAAGCAGTGCATGCACATAGATCTCATGCATATTCATTGGGGAAATCCTGAAAACCCGACTGGATTGCGGCCCTCGAGGACCGACATTGGACACCCTGTTCTAGATTCTAAAATGACCGACAATCTAGAAATCCTAGCCTGTAAAATCAATAATATCCAGCTAGAAGAATCCTTATCCAGCATACTATTCTACATCCCGCCTAAAAGCTGGCCCAAAGCCAAAGAAGACTTCTGCAAATTCGTCCTGCACAATTCTATCAGCCCCAACTACAACATCATCCCAGGGGACATAAATTTACATCTAGACGAAGAAAACAACACAGATGCAATAGAGCTTAAAAACTTCCTAACTCTACTCAACTACATCCCCGTACCCACACAAACTCACGGAAAAGGCCATCATTTAGAGCTAGTTGCCATGTCCACAAAGGAAAACCTTGACCCAATCATCTCTCTGACTGAAGGCACCTGGCATCACGACATCTGGTCCGACCACTTCACCTATTATTTTAAGCTGATCTGGTCACACCGAAAATCTAAAACACGTCTGATGATAAAAAAAGAACATCAAACAAGAGGTTATATTAATCCAGAAGAATACTGGTCAGAATACAAACCGCATACAGTAATAGAGGAAGGAATAGACTTCTGGGACCATTGGAATACAACCAGTACTTCCATCCTAGATAAAATCGCCCCCATACATAAAAGCAAAAGCAACGCAAACAAATACAACAAATGGTTCGACACCAAACTATTAAAAACGAAACAAACAGCTAGGCAACTAGAAAGGATTTGGAATAAAACAGGAGAACTGACAGACCGCAACAAATGGAGAGCCTACATAAAAACCTACAAACAACTGATAAAAGACAAACGCAAAGCGTTCTACTCCACCAAAATTAACTTATCATGCAAAGGTTCACAAGGAATCAATACAAAAGAGTTATTCAACCTAGTCACACACCTATTTGATACCACCCGCTACACCACACTTGAGCACAACATGAAGTTACCCACCGCGAAGGACCTAGCTCTATATTTTGATTCCAAAATTAAAAACCTAAAAAATAACTGTATAAGCAATAACGATGTAACAATCATCCCCAGAAACTACCAAATAGCTAACTCACATGACAATGAAATACCTACAGACATGATCTGGAGTTCCTTTCTAGATCCAGAAAGCAATACATACACCAAACTCTACAACAAATACTCTAAATCTCACTGCATCCTAGATACGTGCCCTCCGGAGATTATGAAAGCGGCATCACCAGAATTCAAAATATCACTATTACACTACCTAACCCACAACCTAAAAAATGGGACTTTCCTCACTAACAACGGCCACATAATAATAACCCCATCCCAAAAAATAGAAAAGAATCCTCAGCGCTAATAACAAACTACAGACCAATAGCATCTATCCCATTCATTGTAAAAATCATGAAAGGACTAGTACACACCCAACTAATGGACTACCTTAATCAATTCTCTCTCCTGCATGAAACTCAATCCGGCTTTAGAACCCTATTCAGTACGGAGACAGCATCGCTGCCATCCTAGACTATCTGCGCCTATTATTTAGTAAGGGTCTCAACGCCCTGATCATGCAATTCGACATGAGCTCTGCATTCGACTTGGTAGACCATGAGAAAATGATGCAATGCTTAGACGCTATTGGTATCAGAGCTGAGGTACTAAACTGGTTTCATGGCTTCCCCACATCCCGTTCTTACCAGGTACGCTTTAACAACGAACACTCCGACACCTGGAGCAACTCATCCGGAGTGCCACAAGGGCCACTGCTTTCACCACTGCTTTTCAATATCTACATGTCCTCATTAGGTGTGAAACTAACCCAACTAGGAATAAAACTATTCAGCTACGCAGATGACTTTACGATCATCATCCCATTCGCCAACTCCATCTCGAAAACCATTCCCAAGGCATCCGATGCCATAAATGAGATGGAACAATGGATGACAGATTTCAAGCTCAAGCTCAATCCAGAAAAAACAAAATTCTTCGTTGCCTCCCCTCACCCGCTTGACAATAAAACCCCACTATGCATCAATAAACTCAACTACCCTATTCAGCCCACCATAAAAATACTAGGTATTATTCTAGACCAATGCCTAACAATGAAGGAACAAGTGGATTCCCTATTCAGAAAAGATTTCCTTACTCTCTGGAAACTCAGAACCATTAAATCATACTTTGATACGCCAACATTCAGAATCCTAGTGCAATCCCTCATACTGAGTCAGCTTGACTACTGCAACATCGCCTATCTATCAATCTCACAAAAGAATATGAGATGTCTCCAAATAATGCAAAATGCTGCGGTCAGACTTATCTTCGGGCTGAAGAAATTCGACCACGTGACACCCTACTATCAGCAGCTGCACTGGCTACCAACGGAAGCCCGAGTAAGGTTTAAATTTGCCTGCCTCTTCTTCAAAGTACTATACGGCCTGACCCCCAAGTACATAACGGACCTTTTTGCATTTTCTAATAAAAAACTCAAGAGAAACACACACCCAAAACTCATTTCCCCTCCAGTTAGAGGCTGCAAAATGAAAAAACACCATGAACACCTTCTCTCTCACCAAGCAGTCCTATGGGGCAAAGACCTAGACCAACTGCTTTCGCCCACTACATACGGGGAATTCAGGAAACGCCTAAAAACATACCTGTTCCAGAAATACCTAAACAATTGACCCGCTCTCCCTCTCCCTCCCCCCTCCCTATTCCACCTGAACTTACAGCACTGTCATAAATATAATCTGTTATCTTCATCTTATCGTAACTTTACGTTGCTATTTATCCCCAACAGGTCTTGTCAGACATTACTTACTAAAATGTACATATTACATTTTCGCTCAGCAAATTGTATTTCTATACTATTGCCTCCTGAGGTCTCTGATCTCTGTATTTCCCCTGAATATCTGCTTATTGTATTTCGCTGAATGTCCAGCACTCTTGATTGTAAACCGCCTAGAAGTCGCAAGATTGTGGCGGTATAGAAGAATAAAGTTATTATTATTATTATTGTTTCTTCACCCCTGAACTGTACTGTAATAATAATAATAACTTTATTCTTCTATACCGCCATAGTCGTGAGACTTCTAGGCGGTTCACACTGAAGAGAGCTGGACAGTCAGCGAGTTACAATATGTAGAAATCCGGGATACAGTATGTAGAAAACTTACAAAAAAGCACATAGAATCTTACAAAAGGTCCGAGATACTGCATATAGAATCTTACAAAAGGCAGTGAAATATAGCAAGCAGAATCTTAACAGAATCTTAAAAAGGCAGCAAAATTAATGTTAGGCATTTCAGACTTAAAAACAGGAGTGGATATATATAGTGTTAGGTGTAGATACGTTTTAGGTGGTGATTTTGTTGAATTAGGCAGTTTTTATGGCTGTTCTAAAGGCATTATATGTCAGTGTTGCTCCATTTATGTAGCTGTCTAACCAGTGTTGTTGTTTGTTAGCTTGGTACATAAAAGTTCTATCCAGGAAGGTTTTGTGTCTGCAGCCGGTAATGCTT
Source organism: Geotrypetes seraphini (assembly GCF_902459505.1). NCBI lineage: Eukaryota > Metazoa > Chordata > Amphibia > Gymnophiona > Dermophiidae > Geotrypetes > Geotrypetes seraphini. The sequence goes on along the minus strand of NC_047088.1, from coordinate 140,997,313 downwards.
GGGTATACAAATAGGTTGCTGTTTCTGGTTTGTCTCGTAGGGCTGTATAGAGTGAAGAGAAGTAGCAGGTAGGTAGGAGCTAGTCCCCAAACCAGTTTGAAACATATGCAAGAGAACTTGAAAATTATTCATGCCTCTATTGGCAGCCAGTGAAGCAGTCTGTAGTAGGGGCTAACATGGTCGTTCTTTTTTAATCCAAATATCAAGCGGACCGCTGTGTTTTGAACAATCCTAAGTTTCCTTACAGTTTTTTGGGGTATACCCATATAAACAATATTGCAGTAGTCCAGTGTTGAAAGTACTAGTGATTGCACTAGTAGTCTAAATGATAGAGGGTTGAAATATTTTTTGATGGACCTTAATTTCCACAGTGTCAGGAAACATTTTTTTACTACTATAAGAATGTAAGACTTGCCTCTGTCGGGTCAGACCGGAGGTCCATCGTGCCCGGCAGTCCGCTCACGCGGCGGCCCCTCAGGTCCAGGACCTGATAGTGCTCCTACCCTAAAACTCACAAATGCTTTTCGCTTTGGTCCTGTAGAGTAACCTTCTATCTATACCCTGCAATCCCCTTCGCTTTCAGGAAGTCATCCAGTCCCTTTTTGAAACCCAGTATTGTACTCTGTCCTATTACCTCCTTTAGAAGCGTGTTCCAGGTGTCCACCACCCTCTGAGTGAAGAAAAACTTCCTTGCATTCGTTTTGAATCTGTCCCCTCTCAGTTTTTCTGAGTGACCTCTTGTTTTTGTTGTCCCCGCTAGTCTGAAGAATCTGTCCCTCTCCACCCTCTCTATGCCTTTCATGATTTTATATGTCTGTATCATGTCTCCTCTCAGTCTCCGCTTTTCCAGAATAAAGAGCCCCAGTTTGTCCAACCTTTCGGCATATGAAAGGTTCTCCATTCCCTTTATCATCCTAGTTGCTCTCCTCTGGACCCTCTCAAGTATCGCCATGTCTTTCCTAAGGTACGGTGACCAGTATTGGACACAGTATTCCAGATGTGGTCGCACCATTGCTCGATACAATGGCAGGATGACCTCCTTCGTTCTGGTAGTGATACCTTTTTTGATAATGCCCAGCATTCTGTTCACTTTCTTTGAGGCCGCTGCACATTGCGCCGCTGGCTTCATTGTTGTATCCACCAATACCCCCAGGTCTTTTTCTAGGGTGCCTTTCCCCATCTCCCTTCCTCCCATCGTATAGCTGTACATGGGGTTCCCTTTCCCGATGTGCAAGACCTTACATTTCTCCACATTGAAGCTCATCTGCCATCTTTTTGCCCACTCGCACAGTTTGTTCAGGTCGCTCTGCAGTTCTTTGCATTCCTCAACAGTTTTGACCCTGTTGGAGAGTTTTGTATCGTCCGCGAACTTGATAACTTCGCACTTCGTGCCCGTTTCCAGATCGTTAATGAATATATAGAACAGCAGCGGTCCCAGCACTGACCCCTGCGGGACACCACTCGTGACCTCTTTCCAGTCAGAGTAGTGTCCTTTTACTACTACCCTCTGCTTCCTATCCGCCAGCCAATTTTGGATCCATCTGTGGACTTCCCCTTCCACCCCGTGGTTCCACAGTTTCTTCAGCAGGCGCTCGTGGGGTACCTTGTCAAAGGCTTTTTGGAAATCCAGATAAACTATGTCAATGGGGTTACCTTGGTCCAAATGTTTGCTTATCTCCTCAAAGAAATGTAGTAGATTCGTTTGGCACGATCGTCCTTTATAGAAACCGTGCTGGCTTGTTCTCATCAGTTTATTTTTTTTCTATATGCTCATTGATACCTTCCCTGATCAGTGATTCGACCATCTTCCCCGGAACTGAGGTCAAACTCACCGGTCTATAGTTCCCCGGGTCGCCTCTCGATCCTTTTTTGAAGATTGGTGTAACATTTGCTATCCTCCAATCTTCCGGGATTATCCCTGTTCTTAAGGATAGGTTGCAAATATGCCTGAGTAACTCCGCTATTTCGTCTCTGAGCTCTTTCAATATTCTCGGGTGGATCCCATCTGGGCCAGGAGATTTGTCAATTTTTAATCTATCTATCTGATTTAGAACGTCTTCGAGGCTTACCTCCATGCATGATAATATATCCTCCTGATCCCCCTTGAAGATTTTTTCTGGTTCCGGCACGCTGGATGTGTCTTCTTTTGTAAAGACCGACGCGAAGAACTTGTTTAGTCTGTCAGCCACCTCTTTTTCCTCCTTCACCACTCCTTTCTTGTCTCCCTCATCCAGGGGTCCCACCTCCTCCCTCGCTGGCTGTTTCCCTTTTACATATCTGAAAAATGGTTTAAAATTTCTTGCTTCCTTGGCTAGTCTCTCCTCGTATTCTTTCTTGGCTTTTCTGACCACTCGGTGACATTCTTTCTGATGCTTCCTGTGCTCTTTCCAATTTCCTTTAGTTTTGTCCTTCTTCCACTTCCGAAATGATGTTTTCTTATCTCCTATCACTGTCTTTACTTCATTGTTTATCCATGCTGGGTCTTTAGTCTGATTCTTTTTGCATCCTTTCCTAAATCTGGGTACATATAGGTTTTGCGCCTCGTTTACTGTGTCCTTGAGTAGTGACCAAGCTTGCTCCACAGACAGAGCTATCTTGGAGCTGTTTCTGAGCTTCTTCCTCACCATGTGTCTCATGGCATTATAGTTCCCTTTCCTGAAGTTAAACGCTGTTCCCTTTGATCTCTTCCCCTTTGGTAATCCTACTTCCACTTGGAACAGAATCATGCTGTGGTCACTATTTCCTAGCAGTCCCATTACTTCCACTCCCTTTGCAGGTCCTTTAACCCCGTTGAGGATCAGATCCAGGATCGCTGCCCCTCTCGTTGGAGTCTGGACCAGTTGTTCCATGAAGCAGTCTTGTACGGCTTCCAGGAACTCCGTTTCCTTCGTACATTTTGAATTTCCAAGACGCCAGTCTATCCCGGGATAGTTGAAATCTCCCATAACTATAGTGTTAGCGTTCTTGCATTCCCTCCTCAGCTCGGCTACCATTTCTGTATCCTCTGCTTCAGATTGCCCAGGTGGACGGTAGATCAGTCCCATCTTTATCTCGGATCCGTTTTTTCCTGGTATTTTAACCCACAATGACTCTAGTTGTCCATTTGCCGCTGCTGTATCCACACTGGTTGAGTGGATGGTTTCCCTTATGTACAGTGCTATTCCTCCTCCTTTCTGATAAGTCCTATCTTTTCGGTAGAGTTTATATCCTGGCAGTACTATGTCCCATTTGTTTTCCTCATTCCACCATGTTTCCGTGATCCCTATGATGTCTAGGTTCTCATTTTTGGCCATGACTTCCAATTCCCCCATTTTGTTCCTTAGGCTCCTTGCATTAGTGTACATGCAGTTCAAGTCCTGGCATTTAGTTTTCCCCGCTGTTTTCCCATGTGCTTCAGTCTTCTTTCTGTCCTCTTCCTGTCCAGCCAACTCCTGCAATTTATCTCCTTTGTCCTTTTGTGGTATGTTTCTATTGCCTTGCCCATGTGGCATGTTCGTATTTTCTTCTTCTTGTGCCTTCCCATCTTCCCTTTCCTTTTTGACTTCCCCTTGTAGTATGTTTATCATGTCCTCCTCTCTCTTCTTCTGTTTCCCTTGTTTTTCCATAACCTGTTGCTGTCCACATGTGTCTGCCCAGCATTTTTCCCCCTCAGTACCTTCACTGGGTACTGTCTCCCGAACCGTCGATATCAGGTCGACTGTCGGCTTTCCCCTTCCGTTTAGTTTAAAGCTTGCTCTATCGCTCTTCTGATGTTATTTGCTAGTTGTCTAGTTCCTGCCGTGCTCAGGTGTAGACCATCCTTCTTGTAGAGCTTGTTCTTTCCCCAGAACGCTGTCCAGTTCCTCACGAAGAGAAATCCCTCTTCCTCACACCATCTCTTCATCCACGCATTTATTGATTGTAGTTCCGTCTGCCTCTTCGTTTCTGCCCTCGGTACTGGCAGGATCTCTGAGAAGGCTATCCTCTGGGTCCTCATCTTCAGTTTCTTCCTAGGATCTTGAACTGTTCGGTCAGTGCATTCTTGCTGTAGTGTCTCCTGGTGACATCGTTTGTCCCGACGTGGACTATCACTGCTGTCTCTTCCGTCTCTGCTCCTTCCAGGATTCTTTCAATTTTGTCGACTATGTCCTTCGTTCTTGCTCCTGGGAGACAGGTCACTAGCCGATCCTCTCTCCCTCCTGCTAAGTGACTGTCTACTTGCCTTAGGATTGAATCTCCCACCAGGATTGCAGATTTCCCCTTTTTCAGCCTCCGTTGCGGTCGCAGGTCTGTGTCCCTGGTGTTCCTCATTTCTTCTCGCTCTATGTTCGTTGTGTTCCACCATTATCAAGTGCGTGTCTAGTGTGACTCCCAATATTTTTATTGTTTTAGTAATCGGGTATGCATGATCTTTTATATGTAATGTTGTATTGGTAATTTTGTCTGTTGGGCTTGCGAGGAAGACTTTTGTTTTTTCTGTGTTTAGTTTCAGCTTGAAGTTTATTGTCCAGTGTTCTATTTTGGTCATAATATGAGAAATGTAATCTGAGGTCTCGTTCGTTATGCTGTTTACTGGGATTAATATGGAAATGTCATCTGCATATATGTAGTGGATTAGGTTTAGCTTTTTTAGGAAGTGTCCTAGGGATGATATATAGATGTTGAATAGAGTAGGAGACAGCGGTGAACCTTGTGGTACTCCCGAGGGGTTTTTCCAGGTGTTTGAGTATGTCCCTCCACTAGTCACCCAGTAAGATCTCTTTGTTAGGAAACCCTGTAACCAGTTTCTTACTCTTCCTGTGATTCCTATTCCGTCTAGGCAATGTAGAATTATTTTGTGATCAACCAGATCGAAAGCGCTGCTGAAGTCTAGTTGTAAAATCAGAGCACTTGTTCCTTTGCTGAATAAGCCGTATAGGTGATTAAGGATCGAGGCTAGGACTGCCTCAGTGCTAAATCCTTTTCTGAATCCTGATTGGTGTTCACTGAGGATGTTGAATTTGTCTAGATAGTTTACTAGCTCCAAATTGACCAGTCCTTCGAGCAGCTTGGTGAATAAGGGGATGCTTGCTATCAGTCTGTAGTTGTTTTTTTGGGCTAGTGAGTTTTTTTGGTCTTTTGGAATGGGTGTAATTAGTATATGACCCATTTCCTCGTGGAATGTTCCTTCAGTGAGAGTGGTTGCTATCCAGGTAAAAAGATCCTTTTTAAAATCTAGAGTAGCTGCTGTCATGGTCTTGGAAGGACATACGTCCAGTAGGCAGTTTGATTTGGTATATTTGTTGTATAGGGTTAGGAATTGGTGCCAGTTTGGAGGTTCAAAATGATTCCAGAGCATGCCTACTCTTGATTCTTGTTCGTGGAGTTCTGATTGGAAATCGAAGTTGGGTGAGGGTGAAGGTATTGTTGTTCTTATATCTAAGATTTTGTTTTTAAAAAACGTGGCAAGAGTTTCTGCCGAGGGTGTACATTCATTATTCTGTAGCATGATTTGGGTGGTGTCTGTTAGTTTGTTTACCAACTTGAATAGTTCTTTGCTATTTGTTTTGGATGTCCCTATTTTTTGTGCGTAGTATGTTGTTTGCTTTTCTCTGATCAGATTTTTGCAAGACATCCATACTGGATGAGGGTGGTTATGTGTTCTGTGTGTATGAAAGACATGGTTTTCTGTTAGCGTTGACCAGCCTTGTTTGGTGAAATGCATCAGTCATGGTTCCTGGGAGCACCTTGAATATACCTGATTTGAATCTCCTTATTGGCTGCCGATCTTCTTTTGTTCCACGTTGAATTCTTTGGTGGACCGCTTGCCTTGTTGTTTTGTTACAAATTAACATACTTGGAGTAGAACATACTAGAGTAGTTACCCATATGTATGTATTTTTATACATACATATGGGTTACAGTTGGATGACATAGAGTGAGGCAGTTGAGAGGAGTTGCAAACTTGGTTATTAATATAGACTTATGTTTCGGATAGTATTACTGCTTTACAATGCATTTCAACACTTTTATATATGTATGGAAAGGGTTTAGAGTTAAAGTCCTGGGCAAGTAGGTGGGAAGGGAAGGAAGGGGGATTTGTTCAGAGATGTTTGGAACTTGCATAGAACTAAAACTGTACACTGGCACTGGTATGGTAATCTTTGTTATTTGTTTTGATTTTTATAATAAAAGAAAAAAAGAAATACAAGTGGAAATAAAGAAGTAAATAATAATAATAATAACTTTATTCTTCTGTACCGCCATAGTCGAAAGACTTCTAGGCGGTTCACATTCAAAGAAGGCTGGACAATCAGTGAAATACAGGATGTAAGAAGAGAGGGTTACATAAGAATTAGGTAAAGGAACAGCAAAAAAACAGCGAAATTACATTGAGGTAGAAGAGAGGGAGAATATATCATTTGGAGGCTTCTGTTTAGGAGATGAATTTGTCAAACAGATTGGTTTTGATTGATTTTCGGAATGCGCCGTAGGTCAAACTGGCTCTGTTTATGTAGTTGTCCAGCCAGGACTGCTGTCTGCCTGCTTGGAACTTGAAAGTCCTGTCCAGAAAGGATTTGTATTTGCAGCCTGTGATTTTTGGGTAAGTAAATATGGTTTGGTTTCTGGTTGGTCTTATGGGGTTGTGAAATATGAAGTGTGGTAGCAGATAGGAAGGCGCTAGACCCCAGACCTGCTTGAAACAAATGCAGGCAAATTTGAACAGAATGCGCGCCTCCATTGGCAGCCAGTGCAACTTTTTGTAGTAAGGAGTAATGTGGTTGTTTTTCCTCAATCCGAAGATCAAATGAACTGCTGTGTTTTGCACTATTTTTAATTTTTGTACTGTTTTTTTGGGATACCTAGGTAAACAATGTTGCAGTAGTCCAGCGTTGATAGGATCAGAGACTGCACCAGTAGCCTAAAAGACATAGTGTCGAAGTTTTTTTTGATGGTCCTTAGTTTCCAGAGTGTACAAAAGCATTTTTTCATCACTAAGTTCGTGTGGTCTACCATGGTTAGGTGTGTGTCCAGTGTGATACCCAGTATTTTTATGGATTTGGTAGTCATGGCTGTTTAATTTTAATGATGTTCTGGTAATTTTGTCCTTTGGGCTTGCCAAAAAGACTTTTGGTTTTTCTGTGTTTAGCTTCAGTTTGAAGTTGGTTGTCCATTTTTCAATTTCGGTCATTATGTGAGAAAGGTTATTTATTGTTTCGTTTGTTATGCCATTTAAGGGGATCAGGATGGATATATCATCTGCATATATATAGTGGTTTAAGCTTAACTTTTTTAATAGATGGCCTAAGGATGAGATGTAGATATTGAATAGTGTGGGTGATAGTGGGGAGGCTTGGGGAACCCCTGAGAGGTTTTTCCATGGTTTGGAGTATTTCCCTTCGCTGACTACTCGTTATGATCTGTTGGTTAGGAATTCCTAGAACCATTTCTTTACCTTTCCCGTGAGGCCCATTGTGTTTAGGCATAGTAGCATAATTTCGTGGTCTACTAGATCGAACGCACTGCTAAGGTCAAGTTGCAAAATCAGGGCACTTTTACCTTTGCTAAAAAGATCGTATAGGTGGTTTAGGATGGAAGCTATAACTGTTTCCGTGCTGTATCCTTTCCTGAATCCTGATTGATGTTCACTAAGGATGTTGAATTTGTCTAGGTAGTTCACTAGTTCCAGGTTGACCAATCCTTCCTGAAGCTTAGTGAATAGGGGGATGCTTGCTATAGGCCTGTAATTGGATATCAGGACTATTGAGTTTTTCTGATCTTTGGGGATAGGTGTGATCAGTATGTGACCCATGTCCTCATTCAGTATGCCGTTTGTAAGTGTAGTTGTGAGCCAAGAGAATAGTTCCTTTTTAAAGTCTGGTGGAGCAACTTTCATGATTTTAGATGGACATTCGTCCAGTAGACAGTTTGACTTTGTATATTTATTGAATAAAGTTAGGAATTGATGCCAGTTTGGAATCTCGAAGTGGTCCCAGAGCATGTCTGCTCTGGATTCCTGATCGTGGGGTCTGAGGTAGAAATCTGTGTTGGTTTTGGGTGTAGGTATTGTTGCTTTTAGGTCAGTGATTTTATTTTTAAAGAAATTGGCTAGAGTTTGAGTAGATGGAGGGCTTTCGTTGTCTTTTTTCAGGATTTGAGATGTGTCTGTTATCGTTTTTACTAGTTTGAACAGCTCTTTACTATTAATTTTTGATGTACCTATTTTCTGTGCATAATGTTTTGTGCATTTTCTTTGATCAGAGTTTTGTATATTTTCATTTTTTTGTTTCCAGTTTGTCTTGTCTTTTTCTTTCTTTGTTTTTTTTCCATATTCTCTCCAGTTTTCTTAGTTCCTGTTTGCAAGCTAATAGTTCTGAGTCGAACCATTCATTTAGTACTTTCTTTCTTTTTGTATGTTTGGTATAGTGCTAATTGGTCTAATAGTTCCTTATTGAACTTTACCCATCTTGTTGGGAAATCCTGTATTTCCTCAGTTGTGGGTCGTAGTTCGTAATGAGACCAGAATTCTGTTGGGTTGATATTACCGCGACTGGTTATTGTTTTTGTGTTTTCTCTTATGATTTTAGGGTGGAGTGTAGGTCGAAGTTGCCAATGTAGTGGTCTGACCAAATACATTTTTCCCAGGTCACTGTATTGGATTTAATCTTTGGGTCGGGGGTTTCCTTTTGAGAAAAAGTAACTATGTCTAGTTTATGTCCCTTATATGTTATCTCTGTGTCTGGCAATGAGAAATTGAGCGACGTTAAGAAGGTGTCGATTTTGGTTACAGGTAAATAAATGTGGGCGTGGCAGGGGTGGGGCATGGGTGGGATGTGGGTGGGGCAGGGCTAGGGGGCCTAGTATACTTGTGTGCCTAGGGGCCCTCAATGAATTAATCCTGCCCTGTGCCTGCCTCATTTGGATGGAGGCGGGCCTGCTGGCCGGATGGTGCAAGGACCTGTCCAGTCAACTTGCAGGTAAGCCTGAGGGGGGTTCTGGGGTGGGGGTTTCATTGGGGGATCCAGCAGGAGGGGTTGGGCACCCTCCTGCCGGCGATCTTAGGGGGGCTGTTGGAGGGTACGACAGGAGGGGTTGGGCACCCTTCTGCCAGTGAGCTTCGGGGGTCGGGTTCTGTCGGCAGGTGGGGGGGTTGGAGAGGGGAAACTGGCGGCCATAGCCACAGCCGCTATACTCATTGTAGCAGGGAGAGCCCTTGCCATGATTAAGTATAGTGACCGCGTCTAAACAAACCCGATTCTGTAACCGGCATCTGCAACATGGACGTCGGTTACAGAATCGGGTTTACTTTGGGCAGGTGTAGGCCCGATTCTGTATAGGACGCCCGGGACGGGCGTCCTATACAGAATCTGGGCCTGATAGTATAAGAATGATCTTAGCCAGTGAATTAATTAAGAGCCAAAAGGCATAGAAGAAAAACCACAAAGCCAATCCAAAAACGTCCTTTTCACATGCTGCTTCTTAGGTGACAATGCTAGTTAAACATAAAGTACTACCTCTAGTTACTGTATATTATGAACTATTTCCTCCATAAAGTAATTAGAAGTCTTATAATCAACCATACTGTTTGTGAAACATCAAAACAGTGAAACCTGATTACCAGAGGCAGGAACATTTCACCTACAATGAGTCATGCTTTAACAGGATTTGTGGTGAGGCTGAATAAAATCCCAGGGAAGCGCTTCCTGCAGTGATTTCATTTGTTTCCTAATGCAGGCATTCACCTATTCCTAAAGGGATAGCACTCCCTTTGCCCTTCCTTGGAGGTCTGTTAACTCCTTTGTACCAAAGAGATGAAATGCTACTGAGGGAAGTATGAGAATGGAAAACCACTGACATCTTCCTTTAGGAAGGCTGTAAAACATAGTCATAATTAAAAAGGACACTCTCAGTGCTGTTGAACCAACTGAGGGTGATTTACAAGCAGTGGTGCAGCTATAAGGATCTGCAAGACAAAGCAACAGACAAGTGAATTTTATCAGAAATTGACTGAATACAGTGGGCAAACCTTGTGGTGTCAAGCTATTCATCTTTCCTGCTGCACCATAACAGAAAAGGAGAAGTAAACCACTCAATCCTAGTAATAATAATAATAATAATAAACTTTATTCATGTATACCGCCATACTATTTAGTTCTAGGTGGTTTACATTCAAGAGAGACTGAACAGTTCAGTGACAATACATTCTTAGAGAATATAGAGTATAACTGACGTTTAATTTACAAATTTTTCCAAAAGATACATTTTCATAGATTTTCGAAAGGTGTAATAAGACTGAGGGCCTGTTCTACAAAGCCATGCAGCAACAGCCTCGAAGCCCTTTAAATCTCTATGGGCTTCGGGGCAGCAGCCACTAGTGCAGCTTTGTAAAACAGGCCCTTAGTCTGGGAAATTATTGTACTTAACCAATTGTTCAATTTGCCTGCCCAAAATGTAAACATTTTATCAAGAAATATTTTATAACGGCAATGTTTTAGTGTAGGATAGGCAAAGAAATTGATTCTTTGAGCAGACTTTTTTTTATCCCATATAGTTCAAACTGTGAAGATAGGTAAGCTGGAGCCAGGCCGAACAACGTTGTGAAGCAAATACAAGCAAATTTAAATAGCACCCTAGCTTCGAAAGGCAACCAGTGTAGCTGCTGATAATATGGGCTAATATGATCATAATCAGACAAACTGCTGTATTTTGAATTATTGTTAGCCTTTTCAGGGTTTTTTTGTTAGCTCCCAGATATATTATATTGTAATAATCAAGTATAGACTGCATCAACAGTCTAAAAGATGTAGCATCAAAATATTAATTTCCATAGGGCAGCAAAACATTTTTTAATCACTTGATCTGTGTGGATCTCTAGAGTTAGATAATAGATAGAAAGGCCCAGATTCACTAAGCTGCCCAATCGGGCCCGATCCAGGCCTGAACCGGGCAGGTCCGATGAATTCAGGAAAGAAAAATATGCAGATGGGGGTGATTGGAGGCACGCCCCCATCTGCCTGCACAGATTGCTGTTGTGTGATCCATGCGCATGCTCCCCCCTTCCTGGCAATCTTGCCGCCCAGACTCTCCTGCTCTCGGTTGCCTTCCATGCAGTGCGAGCCCGCGGGTTTAAAGCCTAACCCACAGGCAGACACCCTCTCAAATACCCTAATCTTTCAAACTCTATTATTTAAACCTTATCCTAAAATTTCACCCTGACTCACAAGCAGACACCCTCTCAAATACCCTAATCTTTCAAACTCTCTCTCTGATCTTTCAATCTCTCACTCTGACTCACAGACAGATATTTCTTCTAACTCTCTAACTTACTCACTATCAGGCAGACCTCAGCTACAACTTGGTTATGGCAGGGAGAACAAGAAGTGCCATGTCTGCAATCAAGACCAACTGTCCGGTAACTGGGGGGACCCAGGGGGCAACCACGGTATGTGTGCAGAAGGAGGAGGACCCATGACTGTGGACAGAGGTCTCCGTGCAGACTGAGATCATCCCTCTCCCCCCCCTGTTCTCCACAGTCTCTACACAGACAGAGGAGTTCGACCAGCTAGATGGAGACATCATGCAGGAACTTAGGAGTCTCAGGGAGGAGGTGAAACGCCTGAGAAGCATCCGAGAGGATGAGGCCTACATTGATGGAGTCGTCCAGGAGCTGTCCCAAATCATCGAGCTGGCCCAAGACATGTCCTCCCTAGAGACACCTAAATCATCAGCTTTGAAACCAACAATTGGGGTACAGGAGATGGCTGGAGACGCTGACTTCTGGCAGCTGGTGACCTCCTCCCTGGGCAAACACCGGAGATCCCAACCCCCTCTTTCAATCTCTTCACCCTCTTCTTCTTTTTCTCACCAACAGGGCAGCTTTACATCTACCCCACAACTCACCCTGAGGAACAGATTCCAGATCCTACAGGTAGAAGATGTCGACAAGGAGCAGGAGGATGCTGACAAGGAGCAGGAGGTAGTCCAGCACACGGCTCCAACTCCAGGGACAACTGATCGGCTCCCCCCAAAGAAGCGCAGAGTAATAGTCATTGGGGGACTCCATGCTGAGGGGCACTGAGGGACCAATCTGCAGACCGGATATGCAGTCAAGGGAGGTTTGCTGTCTGCATGAAGCCATGGTCCGAGATGTCACCGCCTGTCTTGATAGGCTTCTTAAGCCCCAAGATCACTTCCCCATGGTCCTCATCCACATTGGCACAAATGACACTGCTAAGAACACCCCAGAGAACATAACTAGAGACTTTGGAGCCCTGGGTGAGAGGCTGAAGCAGACAGGAGCGCAGGTGGTCTTCTCCTTGATCCTCCCAGTTAGAGGCAAAGGAAGTGCCAGGGATGAGCGTATACTGAGGACTAACGAGTGGCTTCAAGGATGGTGCCGGGAAATGAACTTCGGATTCCTGAACCATGGAGAGGCGTTGCAAGGACTTCAGGGACCAGACGGACTCCATCTGACCAGCAGGGGTAAGCACGTCTTTGGACACCGACTAGCCCACCTGCTTCGTAGGGCTTTAAACTAGGGAAGACAGCAGCAAATAACCTCCTCCCTACACCCGCTACAGATATAAATAAATCTCTCTTCCAAAATAGGAGAACATCAGGTGACAGAAACTCAAACCTACAATCTAACACTCCATTACCACAGCATGGGGAAGAAGACCAACACACACTAAGACTAAACCACACCGGCACACCAAATCATTTATATATCCAAACACAACCCACAACTATTACACAGAGATATCCACACTCAAATGCGTCTACTTAAATATCAGAGCGCTAGGTCCAAAAACAGAGCTTATAAAAACCTGGATAACACAAGAAAACTGTCTTTTCCTCACAAAAACCTGGCTAACCTCCAACTCAGACCCCAGAATAACTGAAGTCTGCCCACAAGGATACAAAATTACAGTAGTCTGCAGAGAAAAAAAAAGAGGCGGAGGCCTAGCAATCTTAATCAAACAAGATCTATCCCTTAATATAATTGAGAAAACATCTAACCTGTACATGGACCTTTTAGCTTGCCAACTCTCAGCACCACACTAAAAGACACACTAAACTGCATGCTCTGCTACATAGCGCCGGGAAACTGGTCTTTAGCAAGAACCGAAGTGGAAGACTTCATATACCAAAACTCACTAATAGCAACCTACAACCTACTCCTAGGAGACCTAAATCTACATCTAGATGATCAATCATCCAAACAAGTAGACAACTTTCTCTCATTTCTCAAAGCCTTATCCTTCCAAATGTTAAATCCACAAACAACTCATGAAAAAGGCCACCAACTTGATATTGCAGCCTTCATGACCCACCAACCATCCTTAACAGAAATTCATACATCTAACGGAACATGGTCCAGATCCATCTGGTCAGACCCCTACACCTACACTTTCAACATCAACTGGACCAAAAACAACAAAAAAACTATACCAAAACTCAATAAAGTAACATACACCTCACGCAAACACATCGAACCCTCCATATTCTGGTCTAAAATAGATGAAACTATTCTAGAAAACAACCCCGAGGACTTCATCTTACATTGGGCATCTCTCCTGCTGCGGGTCGCAGCAGTTCGGGTAGAGGAGTGATGGCATCGCGGTAGGGGAGATGAGGCATTTCTCCTGCCGCGATGCTTGCGGTGGGTAGGATGCCGGGCCGCTGAACTGATGGCGCCAGCGGCCATCAGCTCAATGGCCCCTTTTTCGGCACTTAGACCTGGTTTGACTTCGTCTAAGTGAAAAAGGTCTAAGTGCCGACTAGGCAACCTGTTAATGTTTTGGTTATACCTGTTGTACGCCTAGGTGTAGGTCGGCCTACCTCCCGCCCACTGCCCGCCCTTTCCCTTCCTCTAAACACACTTCTTTTCTCTCTGTGCGTTTAGTGGCAGGGGAAAGGTCTAAGCTGTTTTTAGATACGTCTAAAAACCAGCTTTGGTTATGGGTACTTGGACGATCAGGCTTTTTGATCGTCCAAGTAGCCATTTAGGACACTTTTTGGATGTTTTTTAAAATTTGATTATTAACCCCATATTCTCCTTGTAAAATGAAAGAACATGTAAGAACTAGATCCAACAATAAGGATAATAATAATCACAATGAGGTCAGTATTTAATGGCACTCATCCACATATGAGTGGACCTTTCCCAGATAAGTGCCACTCACTGGGACAAGGCCTTTCATTGTCAGCATTATCCATATAGTACTGGGGTGATCTAGGAGCGGTAGCAATGTGGAGAGCCTAAAGTTAATTAGTGTTAACTGAGTAACTTTCTAGATGAAGTCAGGGCAATAAAAGGCTATCCTAACTTTATTTTATAGCAATTTGTATGTAACTGGTACTAGATAAGTGCTGATTCCCATATTATTCTTGCATATTGAGGCCCTGATACTATAAAGGGCGCCTAAGTCATTACTAATGTTAGGCGTGCTTTAGGCACCCAAATTAAGTGGTTAATGAGCCAATTAAGGGTCTTAAGCGATAATTGGTACTTATGCGTCCAAAGGACATACATGCCCTGTGATACAATAGCTTAGGGATCTGCTAAACGATCATATCACAGGGCAGTCAGAGACACCTGCCTAGAAACTGCTATAGTTCAATAAGTAAAAGCCCTGTGCTCTTCTTCTAGAGGTCATGGGTTCAAATCCCAACCAGCTCCCCCAGCACATATTTTAACTGTGGCATTCTACCTTGCAGGTCTACCTTGATGATCTCGCAATGAGGTCACCATTGTGCAGTTGCAAACCTCCATTTGCAATGAAGTAGAACCCATGCTAAGGTCTGTATCTGTTTTTAACCTTTTCCAAATGAAGTTATTATGTATGCTAATGGTGTCACTGCTATGGGTGAAATCCCCTCTCTCATTGGTGGGGACTTCAATCTAGTCATTGATCCTATCCTGGATAGGAAATCTTCTGCCTCCCCCAAGTTCTCTAAGGCTTGGCTGGCTCTATCAGACATAATCCAACATCTGAACTTTGCTGATCCATGGAGAATTGCACATCCGGACACATCTCAATTTACCTTTTTCTCGCCACCACACTCCTCTTTTTCAAGAATTGATTTTTTTCTAGTATCTGCCTCATTATTACCTTTTGTTTCCAGTATGCTTATCCACCCTATTACAGTGTCTGATCATGCCCTGATTAGCTTGGAGTTTAGTTCTCTGGGTCTCACTCCATTGAAACCTTGCTGGAGATTTGACTCCTCACTCCTGGAAGAACCTGAATTTGTGACACTTATCACAGACAGCATCAATGAATTTTTTCTTTTCAATACTGTTGAACACACTTGTTGGACTACTCTCTGGGACACGCTCAAAGCATATTTGAGTGGTATAATCATCTCTTACAAAGCCAACAAAAAAAAAAATCGTCTGCGCTTCTTCGTTCTTCCCTGGAATCTCAGATACGCTCATTGGAAACCCTCATCTGCTCCGACCCACATAATAAGGCTTCCCTTGATCAGCTGATGAAGTTACGCTTACAATACAACACCCTCCTGGCGAATTCGGCAGGAAAGACGTTGCTCATGAGAGAGGCTACTTACTATGCTGAACATGATTCCTCAAGTCATCTACTGGCCAATTATCTTAAGTCGCAGACGGAACGAACATTTATCACATCTATAAAATCCGCTGATGACACTATCCTGACTGGTAACACTGATATCTTGGAAAGATTCCACGAATACTATCAGACGTTATATACGTCGCAATCGCCATCATTCGTTGATATTGACAATTTCCTCAATCATCTGGATGGGCCTGTGATCACTGATGATGATAACACCTTATTTTGCTCACCTATCACTGAGACAGAACTCACTGCCGCTTTATCTGACATGGCTAAAGAGAAAACGCCTGGCCCTGACGGCTTCCCGGTGGAGTTCTACTTAGCATTTCAACCTCTTCTCCTCACTCCAATGTTGAGCCTGTCTGAGTACCTGGTTCGAACTCAAAAGGTTTGTGGCTCTTTCACTGAAGCTGTTATAGTGGTTTTACCTAAGGCTGGAAAAGACAAACAACAGGTTTCAAGCTACAGACCTCTCTCCATGATAAACGTGGATGCCAAGCTTTATGCTAAAATACTTGCCGGCAGATTGCAAAGAATCCTTCCTAAGCTGATCTCCAATGAACAAACTGGATTTATGTATGGACGTCTATCACAAGACAACACCAGACTCGTCTTCAACATCCTCAAACATGTAGAGACTCTAGATACACCCCATATTGCTCTTGGATTAGACGCCGAAAAGGCCTTTGATAGGGTGGAATGGAGTTTTCTCTTCCATGCCTTACGAAGATTTGGTTTTTCTGAATCAGCTATTGACAAGATTAAGGTCTTGTATACTTCTCCTTCCACTCGTATCTTTATTAATAACCAGCTATCGTTGCCTTTTCATCCCAGTCGCGGAACTTGCCAAGGCTGCCCTCTCTCACCGCTGCTGTTTAATATCGCTTTGGAACCACTCTTACTCTCTATCAAGAACAATAATAACATCAGTGGAATACAGATGGGTTCAATGGTTGTCAAGTACTCGGCCTATGCTGATGACATATTACTCTACACCGTTCCAGCTTCTCTACCTTACATTCTCCACAATATTTCAGATTATGCTCTTGTGTCAGGCTACAAACTTAACCAATCCAAATCAGAAGTCATGCCTCTTAATCATCCTGAAGTTAAACACGATCTTCTGCATTTTGACTTCACTTGGTCTGACTCTGTACCAAAATATTTGGGAATATTTTTTGCTCCTACGATCAATGAAACCATCTCGCTTAACGTGACGAAATTAACCTCTCTTATTAAGGATCTTCTGTCACGTTGGACACCTCTGCGGCTTACCTGGTGGGGACGACTGAGCACTATAAAGATGATGATCGCTCCCAAGATAAATTACTTTTTGAATATGATTCCAATTCTATTTCCTCTTTCTTTTTACTCCAATGTTGAAAAATCTCTCACTGCGTTTTTGTGGGGATCTAAACCTCCCAGGATTGCATTGCAAAAGCTTAAAGCCAGCAAGGAGTGTGGGGGTGTCAACTTCCCTGATTTTCATAAGTACCACATAGCCTTCATCATGCAACAATCTTCTTTTTGGTTTCTACCACCCTCTTCTGACTATGCACCATCATGGTTGTCCTGGGAGCTGTCTTTTTCACCTCTCCAACCTCTTCATCTCAAACCGTTCCAACATGTTTCCAAGTCTGCGAATCCCATACTTCACAGTGCAAAGACAGCAATTGGGATAGTGGAGAAGTTCTTATCTCACCCTTGGTCGCTTACCATGTCTGCGCCTCTTTGGAACAATGCTGCATTTAAAATACAGAATGAACCAATTTGCTGGTCTGAATGGCAGAGTAGTGGCATATGGACTGTACAGGACTTGAAAACAGACAACTCTTGGCTGACCTTTATTCAGTTACAACATCGCTACGGCCTTCACACTAACCAGCATTTTCATTGGATCCAACTGATTCATTGTCATCTGCCATTCGCCAGACCCAATTAGCTTGTGAATTGCCGAGCTTGATTGCTTTGTACTCCTCCTTGCATACTTCCAAGGGCTGTGCATCTCGCTGGTATAAGCGGTTACAAAATGAACTACATGACCGCCCAAATGGCACTGAGCACACCTGGGAGTTTGATCTGCAAATTCCTCCACTATTGGACTCTTGGAAATTAGTATGGTTTTCTTTAACCCGGAATTCCTGTTCTTCATCACTCAAACAATCTCCCTTTTTTGTACTGCATAGGGCTATATGGACTCCCCATAAATTGTCGCACTTTAAAGCCACTGAATCTGGACGATGTTGGTCCTGCACCAAGGACACTGGTACTTTTTTGCATCAACTTTTCTACTGTCCGATGATTACTTCCTTTTGGCAATCTATATGGAAATATATGTCTGGGATATTTAACATTAATGACTCTCTCACCCCTGCCATTGTCATCCTTGGCTCTCACCAACTCCCCACTGCTCTGAGTGCTGGTGACTCGAAACTTTTCACTCTGTTGCTTCAATTGGCTATCAAATTAATATTGCAAAACTGGAAGAATGTCTCTTTGGTGACTTACTCTATGTGGTGGAATAAAGTCTGTGTTATAGCCAAATATGAACGGGCTGTGGCCCTTAAGAATAAGGCTTTGCGCTCTTTTGAGCGCACTTGGAAATTGTTATTGGATGTTTCTGTATCCTCTCAAACTTGAATAGATTTCTCCCTCATTTGGGTTCCTTACTTTTGTAGACTATACATGCCTTCCTTTGTCTGCATTCTCTTTGTTGCGAGGGCCCTACTGTACGTTTGAACTTTGGGGGTCTTTTTGCACTTCTGTATGTATTTTTTTCTATATTGTTCTTGTACAATGTTACTTTTGTACCTTTTTGAAATAATAAAACTTTATTGAACTTAAAAAAAAAAAGCATTTCCCCTACCATTGTTGTCTCTTTCCCTCCATGTGCCTTGCCTTCTGGCCTGCTCCCCGGTGTTATCTTTGGGCCGGTTCCCTGGGCAATCAATGCAGCGTCTTCGGGCCAGCTCCCTGAATGCTGCATTGCACAAAGCTGTGGGCAACGGCTCCTCACGCGTGTCCCGCTCCTCATCTGGAAGCCTTCCCTCTGATATTGCGACGTCAGAGAGAAGGTTTCCGGTTCAGGCGCAGGCCGCGCATAGGAGCCTTTTCCCATGGCTTTGTGCACTGTAGCACTCAGGGATCCATGGACCTGCGGCTGAATGGACCCAATGGACATGCTGGCCCTGTGGACTGGCAGAAAATTTCTGCAGACCAGCACCGGTCCACGGATTGGCGGTTGAAGAACACTGCCTAAGACCATTGGAAATATGTGTTTTCTGATGGTCTTAGGCGACCCCTGTGAAAGGGTCGTTCGACCCCCCCAAAGGGGTCGCGACCCACAGGTTGAGAACCGCTGTTATACAGAATCAGGTCCTATGTAATTCAGGCCTTATATGTGTAACATATGCATAAATGTTAATGCCGCTGTATGGATTACTGTCTATGTAGACAATGAATTATTTTCCACCTTTTCTTCATTAGTCACCTGTTGCTTATCAACCTATGACTTAATGTATGGTCACATGACTTCAATAGCCTTTGATCCAGTTCCATTTGACCAGCTTAATACAGAGGCCAGTGTTTGAAAGGACATTCTACGACATGTGCTAAAATTGGCAGTAGTGTATGCTATTACTTTAACACAAAAACTATAGAGAAGCTGTGGTACACAAACACTTGTTATCAGAAGACAAGATGAAGCAGACCTGCAGATAATAACAATACATAGTTTATTCAAATCAGAGACCTGGCATGGCCACGTTTCATCTCAACAGACTGTATCAGGGGTTAACTTAAGCAAATATAAATTAAAAGCAAACAATCCAAACAAACCATTTAAAACTCCATGAGGGGCATAATTGAAAGGGACGTCTAAGTCCGTTTGCATCTAAGTTGCAAGTCGTCCAAAGTAAAAAAAACAGCCTAGGACACATTTTTGAAAAATAAGTCCAAAATTTTTTTTGTTTCGAAAATTGTCTAATTATACGTCCTATTGATTTGATCATCCAAGCCAATCGTCCATCTTGAAGTAGGCCGTTGTCTAGGCCTGCCTCAAGATAGAGACCTCACACGCTATATACTGGTTTCAATCTATAAGTATATTTATTAGCAAATCAGTAACAGCTTACAAGAATAAATCATTCAGTATATAGAGTAACAAAATGTGATCTTCAGGCCTGAGGATCCTCTGATGTCTGTTCTGTTCACTTCTGCTTACAGGCCTGTTTTTATACATTTTCTTGGTGGTCAACACCACGTTGGTCTAAATCACATGATACATCTTTATTAGTTATTTCCTTACATGTCATTACACAAGTAGATTCATTTATTGGCTTATACATTTGTGTCACGCTATATGTCTGTTCAGTTTACCGTAAGGCCTAACCTTTTCCCGCAAATGCCCCTTTCTCTTACCATATAAGCAATTCCGAGCCTCAATCCCCCTCCCTGCTTCGTTATCACAAGACATATCTTGCTTAATGATATTCTTGAGAATTCTATTTTTGACCATGAGATGTGTTCATCTTTGCATAATATCCTGCCAGGTGTGAGCCCTATTGCCATGCAGCAGAGTTAAGTCTTGTTTCTCATAAGTTTCACTTAGCCCAGCAGCTAGCTCAGCAACAGGGTATTTCCCAATCAGTATATGCCAGATGGCAACTGTATTATGAAATGTCTTTTTCATTGTTAATATACTGATTTATTAGTGCAGGAGGGAGAAAAGGGGATTTTTTCTTCTTTGAGGTCTGGTCTCTTCACCTTTAGTGTTATCCAAAGGACTTAATATTCTTCACCTGTATCATACAAGGACTTTATACCAGAATTTTCCATGATTTTCTTCTTCTTCTCATCTTCCTTTTTCTCTCAATCTTTATACCACATTTCCGTCCAACTTTTCATCCAAGTCAAAAATGCTTAGAACAATCCCTGTTGGAAGTGGGAGGGGTCTCCAAAGTGATGGACTGAACACCAGACATGCCACCTAAATAGTGGGGTACCTTACAGGGCACTGCTGTGAACTTCACAAAAAGGGTGCCATGTCTTCTCCTCACTACAGCTCCCTTATAGGTCATGGTGAGCCCCCCAAACCACCTCCAGAATTCCCTAGACCCACTTATCTACCACCCCAATAACCCTTATGGCTGCAGGAGCCACTTATATGCCAGTAAAAAAGGGTTTTGGAGGTGTATAGAGGAGTGCACATGTTTAAGTATCAATGCAGTGATTACAGGGGCTTATGGGCATGGGTCTTCCTCTGCATGAGTCCCTAACCCACCCCCAAGACGGTTTAAGCCGCCTCTGTGCTGGATGACTAGGCTTTCCTATGCCAGGCGGCCTGGTGATGATGGTCTGGAGGCTGAATTTTAAAGGTGTGATTAATATTTTTATGGGTGGGGGGTCGGTGATCACTGGGGTAGTGAGGGGGTCTGTTTTATGTGTTTGCAATGCTTATCTTGTGATATTAGGTGGGTTTTTGTGACTTAGATCATGTTTTACATGGTCTAAGTCACAACGTCCAAGTTCCGTCGGACCTGGATTGTATAACGTTTGGTTATACATGCTGTATGACTTAGTCTAAGCCGGCCCATGTCCCGCCCAACTCCCACTCTCGACACTCCTCCCGAAACGCCCCATTTAGCTTTGGTACTATGAAGGCCTAGGTCATTTAGAAATACGTCCAAAACCCATTTTTATTATCGGCACTTGGATGTATTTGGGAAATGTTCGTCCAAGTGCCGACTTAGGCCAGTTTTTGGATGTTTTTCTCTTTCGATTATGAGCCCCCATATGTATAAGACATACTAAATAAAGTATATTAAAGAATTTAAAGAAAAAACAATGTACTTATTTTGTAAGTCATGATACAGATAGTATTTGACATTATGTCCGAGGAAATTATCTCTTTATATATTATCCAATGCAGATAAAATTACATGCCTTGTTTAAAAATGTTTAATTCACCCATATAGTTAGAAGCATTCCCAAGGGTAGGGTTGGCTTGGAGAAGGAAACAATATGTGCAGTTTTTCCAGAAAATTACTCACAGAAATAGGAGGCCCACATTTCAACAGGGACTTGTTTTCTGCACAATTCCTGTGTACTTTTGCTTTATTAATACAAATTCCATGAAAAAGACAAAACAGATATATCTGAGGAGGGTGTAAGAGTTAAAACCTGCACAAAAGCTGAATACATTTCACCTGTTAATCCAGAGTCTGTGCCTGAAGCAGAAAAAACTTCTGGCCTACTTCTGTTCCTTTGGGGTCTTATCAGTGACACACTGAACCGATACAACTAGAACTCCAAGGGATTTGCCAGTTCATATTGACTAAAAACACAATACTGAAGACCCCCCAACTACCTCCCTCCACTGGCAACAGTGCAATTGGAGAACTCCTGCTCAGTTTAGCGGGAACAGCAGTTAGGGTTGCCAGATTTCTCATTAAAAGAGGACACCTGGCACCACCCCTAGCCCTGACCCGTTCAGCCCCCCAGCCACGCCCCCAGTCAAACCTCCCGCTCCTTCCCCAAGGTCTGGAGGCCCTCTGCGCATGTGCGGATTTTGACACAATGACATCACATGGATGCACATGTGCATATGATGTCTTCATGTTAACGTCCGCATATGCGCAGAGGGCCTCCAGATGCAGCCCCAAGATCGAGGACTTCTAAAACCCAGACAAACTAATAGGTTTTAGAAATCCCTCCGAGCACCCAGACAGTCCTCAAAAAAGAGGACATGTCTGGGTTTTCTCGGATGTCTGCTAACCCTAACAATGCCACTGAGCGCTTTCTGTGTAGAACATTACTTTGACATCAACTGCCAGTACTGTAAGCTAGGGATATTCATGTCAAAAATTTTCATGTTAGCATTTGTCTCCAGACCCCATTCAGCTAGTCTTCATATACAAAACCATTCATGCATTTGTCATTGAATTCTATGGTGCAAACAATTTTGGAATGTGACAGTGGGACTTTCCATCCATTTTTCAATGATATCAGTTTGAAACTTGCTGGCAGACATCTCATCTCTATGAGAAACAACAGCACTACAAGCCATCAAAAGTGTCACAAACACCCCATGGCAGCAGAAAAGGTGCAAAGGACACTTACAGTGGCAGGAATGGGAAAGTGGCACATGAAATGGAATAAACATCCCGAGGGCCATAGCACTTAGGGAGGAGTACAAAGAAATGCATTCTGAGACCAAGAATATGTGGCAGAAAGATGTAGAAATATTTCCTATTGTTTTGGGTGTCACAAGTTTACTAGGAATTTCCAAGCACACCTGGATAAATTGCTTATACATGTAACATCTTATGATCTCCTGAAGAAAGCTCTCTTTGTTATAATGCAAGTACTATGGCGAGCATGAGCAGTAAAATTTGAGAGACTGAGATCATGCACCACATATGCTGAGTTTATTCCTGTCATGACATATGCAAAACTATCCTGTGGGGACACATTGTCTCAGAGTAACACAGTACCAACACTGCAGAAGATTCCAAGGCATTGTCAGAGCAGTAAAGTGGTGACAAAGCTATCTGAGTGTCCACAAGGTAGTGTGAATGTGTTATTGCAGCAATATTATGGTCTGGAAGGTACAGGAATACTGGAAGAGGGCTAATACAGCACCTAGAGGCCAACCAAATTATGGGTTCAGTTTCAGCACTGAAACCAAATCCAGGTTCAGGTGCATTTTCACTAGAAATCTGAAATTATAGCCCTGCCCCTCCACTGGAACAAGCCAGCCTCCTCCCATCCCTCCTGAGAGAAAGCACATCCGCTTGGGCCACCCATCACTCTACCCTCCTCCCCGCTGGAAGGCCCTAACCTTGGCCTACCTTTTAAAGGCCCTGGTGGTATAGTGGTATCTTTGGGGAAGGAGCATCCCAGATTGCTCCTGTACTCTTCCTCCGTGCTGGAAAAATGAAAGCCATAACTTCCCATAGCAGTCTTGTGAGACTGCCACAGGAGGTCATGATTGCCATTTGGCTAATCTTTCAATAGCTTCCTCACATTTGCTTGTACTTGGGGACCTCAATCCACTTCATAAGAATAGCCTCACTGGGTCAGACCAATGGTCCATCAAGCCCAGTAGCCGTTCTTACGGTGGCCAATCCAGGTCACTAGTACCTGACCAAAACCCTAGGAGTAGCAATATTTCATGCTACCAATCCAGAGCAAGCAATAGCTTCCCCCGTGTCTTTCTCAATAACAGACTATGGACTTTTTCTCCAGGAACTTGTCCAAACCTTTCTTAAAACCAGCTACGCTATCTGCTCTTACCACAACCTCTGGCAATGCGTTTCAGAGCTTAACTATTCTCTGAGTGAAAAAAAAATTTCCTCCTATTGGTTTTAAAAGTCTTTCCCTGATAACTAAATCATAATAGTTGCTGGGGAAAATCATAATAGTTGCTAGGGAAAATTACTAATCAAAGAAACCATGTGGCTTGAAACTATTATGGACACAGCATGCTGAATACAATGAAACAAAGAGAAGTATCTAATATTGGTCAAGGTCTAATGTCTGGAAAACAAGACCCTGAGGATGTGGCAGAGAAAATACCTGAATATAATAAATGTAAACCACTTTGACTGTACCACAGAAAGGTGGTATATCAAATCCCATTACCCTTACTTATTTCAGTAATATCATTGCTAGTCTTTACAATCAACCTCACAAGCTATTTAGCTTACTTAACTCTGTAGCTTTTTTGATTGCACATACGGTACTTTTAATGCTCCTACTTAATTACCGCCTCCATAGTAAAACAAGATACCCTCCTTATACTCTCTTGTTATGCCTTCTTATAACACTTCACCCTCTTCTTTCACTGTTTCATCAGTCTTCTTTAACTGACACACATCTTCTATCCCTCAGTCTCAGTCCTTCTGCTTGCACTTATAACTCTGAAAAATTATTTTTCAACTTTTTGCCCCTCTTCCTCTCTTTTCAACCCATGGCTGGCATCTCTCATCTGCAAGTCTGCATTACTGGTTCTTTCACTATATCTTCCCATTCTTCAGGCCAGTCTCTCAAGTGAGAAAGTTCCATTGCTCTGGAAATGTCATTGCCACTCCAATTCTGAAGAAATCAAATCTCATTTAATTGGACCCTAATAACTATAGACCCATTTCAAATCTTTTCTTTATATACAAACTACTAGAACAGATTGCCCACAGTGAACTCACTACCTTCCTTCATAAGATCCATGCCCTGCATCCCCACCATGGTTGAAAATTGGCAGAGGAAGTTTGTTACCTTTGAAGAGTTTTTCAACTTTTTGAGACTTTACCACCTTGAAAGGATTTTTTTAATATCTTGAATTGGTCAGAACCTCTGATTTAAGATGTGTTCAGTTTATAACATTCAAACAGTGCAATAATAAGTTTGACTGATTAGGCAGTGAAGAATAAGATTCTTACACGAAGTCTAAATTATATGAAATGACTGGATGGTAAAGCAAAATGCTTGGGGGGGGGGGGGTTCTGCCTAGTTTTTGCCTTCGTGTCTCTGAGCATATATATATATATATATATATTTTTTTTTTTTTTTAAATTTTTTTTTACCTAAAGTGATTTCTTTCATTACTATAAGAAGTTGGATTAATAATAGAGGAGTAATTTTGTTGGTTTTCCTGATATACTGCATCCCCACCTAGCAGGATTTCAGAAATGCTACAATACAGAAACTCTGCTGGCTACTCTCTATAAAGAGATCAGATGTACCCTCAATCAAGGCTCATTCTGTTATACTGGTTTCTCTAGACTGTTAGTACAATCTTTGGTTCTATGTACTGTACATTAGATTATTGTAATATTATTTACCTCTGATCTTATAAGAAAACCATTAAGAGGATGAAAAGTATCCAAAATACGGCAATGCGTTTAATTTTTAACTTGAAAAAATCAGAGCATGTAACACCTTTACTATCAAAAGCTGCATTGGCTCCTGGTAGAAGCGAGAATAATTTATTAAATTTGACTCTTTGTTATAAAACACTGTTTGGTCTTGCCCCAAACTATCTTTTAAATCATTTTAATTTATCTGAAATTAACCGTCGTAACTGCGGTATCTGCTTGGTTTTCCCCCCATTTTTAAAAGGCTGTATATATAAAAGATTTCTCAAAAGGACTTTATCCTTTCAAGCGGGAAATGGAATGAGTTTAAGGGCCTTCTGGTGGAACTCTTTATACCATATTTATAAAATGAAAAGGTTTATTACATTGCAACGGGGATACTTTAAGAAGTTTCAGGATGTGTGGAAACCATTAACAAAGTGTTGTAAAGATTAATTTGAAATTGTTTCCCTTATACTTATCGATTTAAGGGGTAGGGAGGGGGGAATTTTATTATTACATGTTTTATATGATAATGGAATATAAGGGTGGGTGGGATGGGAAAAGGGAAGGGATATGTTTTTATGTAATATATCAATGATTGTTTGTAAGTGATGTAGTTAATGTTAATCTGAATGAATATATTTAACACTTAATGTAATTTTGAAAATGAATAAATAATTTTTTTTTAAAAAAGGGCCTCTTCTAACAAATTGCGCTAGCAGTTTTTAGCGAGAGAGCCGCGCTGAATGGCCCACACTGCTCCCGACGCTCAGCACGGCTCACCACAATACAATCTGCTAGAGTAGTTTGATAGAAGAAGCCTCAAGTGGTTTGATCACAACTTCACCTTCTTTCCAGGATTTTAGAAGATCATTGAAAACTTATTTGTTTGATAAATTTGTATGATGACATTCGTCAATTTTTAAGGAAATTGTATTTTTATTACATTGTTGATGTATTATCACTGTGTTTTTCACAGTTTCTCTTGTTGTGAACCGCATTGAACTGTGAGGTATTGCAGTATAAAAATAAAGTTATTATTATTATTATTTTGACTTAGGACCTGTTTTACAAAGCCCCGAAGCCCTTTAAATCTCTATGGGCTTTGGGGCCATTACTGCAGCGGCCCGTGCTAAATGGCTTCGTAAAAGAGGCCCTTAGTTGATTGTGGTCGTCTACTCTCCTCAGCTTTCCTGGCATTTCAGGTTCTGTTTTAGCCTTCAGTTCTATCTGTCATGTAAATCCTACCAAGTTAGGATATATATCCTCAATTTATCAGTCCTTCTATGGGGTGCCTCAATGAGCCATTTTACCGCCTGCTATTTTTTATGCTTCTAAATCAAGGGTGTCCAACCTGCGGCCCCGTGAAGAATTTTGTGTGGCCCCATTCGAGGGCAATGCAGTGTTTTCCTCTGCTGCCCCTGGGTGTTTACTGTCTTGCCAGCTCCCTCCTCTGTCTTGCTGCAGTGTTTGCACTTTTGTGCGGCCCCAGAAACTTTTTTTTTTTGCCAATGTGGCCCAGGGAAGCCAAAAGGTTGGATACCCCTGTTCTAAATATTCAGTTATTGAGAGAAAATCCATAGAACTATGCGGATTATGTTCAAAATTTATTTAGAATCTTATGCTCTCCTGCTGGCACTTCCATTTTTAACTAATATCTCAGAGTTGTTTTTCCATGTCTTCAGTCACATTGCTTATTCCTAAACATTGCAAAATGTGAGGCCATTCATTTTCCCATTTCCCACAGTGCATGTCTTTCACCTCACTGATAACTTGGTCCTTCCATATTGCAACATAGCACATACTGTATCTAGGGATACTTTTTTGATGCAAAGCTGTCATTCACATTGCAAATTAATGCTTTAGTTCATACATCCTTCTTTGCTATATGTTATATTAGGGCATTTCAACATTTACTTCCATTTACAGCGAAAGATTAGAGAAACTCGGCCTCTTCTCCCTCGAACAGAGGAGATTGAGAGGGGACATGATTGAAATATTCAAGGTACTGAAGGGAACAGACTTGGTGGAAAAGGACAGATTTTTCACTCTCTCCAAGGTAGGGTGAACAAGAGGGCACTCTCTAAAATTGAAAGGGGATAGATTCCGTATGAATGTAGGGAAGCTCTTCTTCACCTAGAGCACAGGTGTCAAAGTCGGTCCTCGAGGGCCAGAATCCAGTCGGGTTTTCAGGATTTCCCCAATGAATCTGCATGAGATCTATTTGCATGCACTGCTTTCAATGCAGATTCATTGGGGAAATCCAGAAAACCCGACTGGATTCCGGCCCTCGAGGAGGGACTTTGACACCCCTGACCTAGAGAATGGTAGAAAACTGGAACGCTTTTCCGGAGTCTGTCATAGGGGAAAACACCCTCCAGGGATTCAAGACCAAGTTCGACAAGTTCCTGTTGAGCCAGAATGTACGCAGGTAGGGCTAGTCTCAGGACATTGGTCTTTGACCAGAGGGCCGCTGCGTGAGCAGACTGCTGGGCACGATGGACCACTGGTCTGACCCAGCAGCAGCAATTCTTATGTTCTTATGATTTAGACAATACTTATTGCATTGGTAATTGTTAGAACCAGCATCATAGCATGGGTTGGGTAGGGGGATGGTCCGCCCCAGGTGCAGGGAGTTCATGGGTCCTGAAGTGATCATGAGTCTACAGTTTACTTGTGCATGACCATTGACTCTGCTAGCCTCCACTACCTCTGACATCAACTTCCTGTCCTGGGGCAGGGGACCAGCAGAATCAATGGCCGCACCCTGTTAGGTTGCAACCCTCTGACCGATCCATGCACCTGCCCGCTGCCTAGAGGAGAGGGTGCTCCAACCCCGGTTCCTGTCCCACCAGGTATGCCACTAGTTTGAACCAGTTAAAGTAATTCTCTTTATATAATAATAATAATATAGCTTTATTTATATCCCATCATACCTTTTCAGTTCAAGACGGTATACAAGAGATGCTGCAAGGACAGCAATATCAGATCAGAAAGAATTGGGAAGGAGTGGAAGACAGTTGAGTGACCAGGGTGGTAGGGTGGGAACAGGGGGTGAGTAAGAAGAGGTAAGAGAAGAGCGGGATTGAAGGATCAGATAAATTTGCCAAATAAGGGGTTTTTAGTGATTTTCTGAATGAATGGTATGTGGGTGCTGTGGTGTTGCCGGTGCCGGCCTATATGCTTGGCTCCGGTCAGCGCCCAGAATAGCCTGTGTCTTACGTGCTTCCAGAAGAGGCTGGAAGTCCTGCTGGTTTCTCAGTCAATAAAGAAGCAGAAATAGGTCAAAACAATAAGTTCAAAGTAAAAATAAAGTCCCACTTTATTGTGGTTACAAATCCTGAACAGGGTTCAGTCCATTCTTTCCATGAACACAGGAAAACATGAAAAAATAAAACTGAGTTGCAAAAACAAACAACCCACACCTTCCTTGCAGGTATCACAGGTAAGTATCTCCTTAAACTGTAAGAGTTCAGCCTTAATAGTTCTATCTTTAGCAAACAGGCAGAAATAAACTATAACACTTCCTTTGAAGAAAGAAAGGGCTGTACCCAGGCCTAGATTGAAGCAGGCCTGGCCCCAACCAACTCAGCAGTAGTTGGTGGGGGAGGGGAGTAGTTGAATCCACTAATTTAACTCTGTTTTAAACAGAATGCCACAAATGGCCCCACAATCCCAACCAAGGATCTTATGTGGATTCTCCCCAAATCTAACACCCCTGCACCAAGTCCAAATTGTAGTTTCCCTTAACTTTCAAAAGTCAAACACAAACCAAACAGTCCTGCAAAAATAAACCTGGAAAAAGGTTTCCAGCTTCAGGCACCCTGCAGTGAGCCCAGCACTGCTCACGGCTCCACACAGGTGCAAACAGGTTCCAATAAAAAAAACCCCAAAAAAGTTCACAAATTTAAGCACAACAAAACACAGGAATTGTACTTAGCTTTCTTCCATGGGACAAGCTTCTGTATCCATGATAGTGGTGAGGTTCAGGAGAGCAGTCCTGCAAACCTCCTTCCTGGGCTGACCCAGGGCAGACTGCCTGAATCTTCCTCAGTGCTGCCTCAAGAGCACTGAGGCGACCACGCCCTGTTCTATGAGGGGGCAGGGCAACCTGCAGCTTCTCCTTAGATTTTCCAGGACTTCTAATTAAGCCCTGCAGCTGGGAGTTAGCTGAGCTACAGGAATTGTTCTGTGGCTGATCCAGGCTGTTCCCCTCATAGTCCTCACCTCCCCAGGGTTCTGTAAGCTGGGTTTTAAGTGGCAATTCAGAGCCTACCTTTCTATTGGGGTTTACTCTGTCACACTGGTTGGCCCTATTCAAGGCCAAGCTGGGTTTAGGAATAGCCTTTCCTGGCACAAGCCGAGCTTTAGGGCTAGGGTTGTGACATACCCCCACCTTTAAGGGTTGACCGTCCCTGACTTTAAGTGATATTTCACTATCCCCCTGAATCCGTGATAAGCTATCCACATTGGTGCTTAGTTTGCCTGGGCGATGCTTAGTACCGTTTCCTGGGTTTATTAAACTTTTTCCCCTGAGTTAAGGCTGGTGGGTCTGGGTCCTCAAAATCCTCGGGCCACCTTAGAATGGGGGTCTCATACTGCCTTTCTGAGGCCCCGTTGTCATGACCGTTTGGACTTTCTAACCCTTCCACTCGTTGAGCTAAGGCGGCTATAACCTGGATCATGCCCCCTAACTCCTCTTTTTTCATCTGCATGATTTGCTCTTTTAATTCACCCAGATCCTGCTCCATCTCTTTAAAGGTGTCCAGGACCCGTTCAAAGTGTTGGGCATGATGTTCTAGTTGCTGCCCTTGAGCTTGCTGCTGTTCAGCCCAGCTCTCTGCTCTCCCTGTTTTATTTGTTAGTTCTCCGCATACTGTCTTTATTTCCTTAACACTATGCTGTACAGCTTACTGTTGGGCTTGATTTTCCTTCATCTGCCCTTGAACTAACTTCAACTGGGCGTTCATCTGCTCTACCAGATTGTTTAGTTTCTTCGATTCCTGCTGACACTGAGTGGTAATCTCTTCCCGAGACAGTTCATTATCACGGTCTAGAGGATCTTTCCAGGATTGGAAACTAGCCTCAGCTTGTGACTTAAAGCTAGTTTCCCAATCCTGCCGTGCTGCTGCTAACTCTCCCTTTAACTTTAATATCTCCGCCCCAAGTGCGGCTAGGGTAGCAGCCCCCGTATCTCCCAGCGGGTTGGGTAACAATTCTGAGCATGGGCTAACCCCTGGTGTTCCTACCTCAGTAGACCCAAACCCTTGTTGCCCCCTGCTTGTTTCAGGGAGACGGGACCACTGTACTATGTCAGGGTGCCAAATCCTCTCACAGACTAATTGAGCCACACGATCCCCAACTCGTACCTTATAATCAGTATCCCCTTGGTTAACAAAGAGTACTGCCACATTTCCCCTGAAATCCGGGTCAATAACCCCAGCAGCTATATCTACTGACTGTTTTAGAGCTAACCCGGATCGTGGAGCTATCCTAAGATAGGCACCTGGTGGAGGTGACACTTGAATATCCGTCATCACCAGGGCCCTTCCCTTAGTAGGGATAGTCTGCTCTCGGGCAGCGTAAAGGTCATAACCCGCTGCCTTAGGGTAAGCCCAAGTGGGTGCTATGGCCTTATCCGAGAGCGGGGCCCAGCGAATAGTCGGCCTCCAGCTCTTAGGCTTCGGCGCTCTAGATCGCCGCCTCCCCCCCGGTGAGGCAGTTGTTCTCCCTTCTACCCGGCTTCCCAACACGCATTTCTCCGGGCTCCCATTCCCTTCGGGAACTCCTGTCCGCGCCAGGGCAAGCCAGTCTCTGCCCAAGATTAACGGGTAGGGCGCTGATTTCAGGACTGCTACATGTATGGGGATTTTTTCCCTCCCATACTCTATGGTCAAGGTTCTAAGAGGATATTCCCTGGATTCCCCATGAATGCAGGTAATAGGGACCCTCTTGGTCTCTAAGCTCTGGTCCTCTCCTAGGTCGTCCCAAAGCTGGCCTGATGTAACAGATTGTTCGGCTCCAGTATCGACAAGGGCTGAGACCTCCCTACCTGCCACCGAGACCACCACCTGATATTCCTCAGGGATACTGGCCCCTCTTCCTTGGGTTATCATGAGATCCGTGCGAACTCTACAAAATCTTTGGGTATGCCCGGCCTTCCCACACCGATAGCATGTGAGGGCCTTTTCCCGCACAGGCTCCTTAGGCTTGACATACCCCAAGGTCTTGCAAGCTTGGCCTTGACCTATGACTGTCTTTCCCTTTTCCAGGCTCTGCGCAGAGGTTGCCCGCTCCTCTTTGGCAGTGCCCTGGGCATCTAAATAAGCCTCTGCAGCCTCCAGAGTCTGAGCCAGGGTTTTACAGCCTTGCCTCCGGACCCAACCCCACAAATTTTTCGGAGCTGATTCCAGAAACTGCTCCCTTATTATTTCCAGCACTAAAGCTCTGGGATCTCCTAGCCAAGAATGTGACCATCTCTCTGCTAGTTTGGACAGTTTCTGAACTAAAGCGTTGGGCCTCTCTTTGTCCTGCATTATGGTAGATCTGAATTTCTGCCTATAATGTTCGGGAGTGTACCCTAGGTATTCTAAAATGTGGCTTTTGACTGCCTGATAGTCGTTAGCTAGTTCAGGTATTAGGGTCTGAAAGGCTGCCAATGTCTCCCCAGCTAGACAAGGCAGAAGCCTAACAGCCCACTGTCCCTGCGGCCAACCAGCAGCAGTAGCTACCCTTTCGAAGGCAGATAAAAACTAATCCGGAGCATCTGCCGGTGTTATTTTACATAAATTTAAAATCGAGAGCGGGTTAGCTGCTCCTACTGTTTGCTGAGTGTAGCTCAGTCCTGGCTCGCTGCCTGTGGCTGGCGTGGGTCTTTGTAAAAGCTGCGACAGTACCTTAGTCTGTTCTCCCATCGCCAATACCATTTCATCGTGTTGTCGCCTTGACAGTTCCTGCGAACGATACAAGTCCTGGTTGGTCTTCAGTACCGCTTGCAGGTCTTCGCTTTGTTTCTGCCTTTCTCCAGCCAGGAATGCCATCAGCTGCTGCTGGTCCATCTCTCTTCCGGGCCTGGAACAGAAACAAGCAAGAAAAACAAACCAAGTGCGGTACTTCAAGATAGCTTAACTATCTCCCTCACCAACCCCTTAGCTCGGGTACTCTTACCAGAGATATTGGTGAGTCTGCGCCTTGGTTAGAAGGCCTCCTTGGCCTCCAGTCGCTTGTCTGCATTTCTGTCCTCTCAAACACTGGGTCTGGTCCTTCTCGGTCACCCTCTGACACAGGTCCACCGCAGGTAAGGCCAGGCTCCTCCGGTTTCGTGCTTCACGCTGCTTCCGCTCATCCGATAGGATAACCTCCTCAGAAGACTCGACTCCCTCAGCTACCACTGACGGGAGAGTCCGGAACCAGTTGTTTCAGGACAGGAACAAAACAAACAAACTAAAACAATAAACCAAAAAAAAAAAAAATCCAAAAAGCCGAAACTTTTTTTTTTCTCAAAAACACTTGCTTCAAATGTCCAGCAGGAGGCGCTCTATCCCACTCCTGATACCAATTGTGGCGTTGCCGGTGCCGGCCTATATGCTTGGCTCCGGTCAGCGCCCAGAATAGCCTGCGTCTTACGTGCTTCCAGAAGAGGCTGGAAGTCCTGCTGGTTTCTCAGTCAATAAAGAAGCAGAAATAGGTCAAAACAATAAGTTCAAAGTAAAAATAAAGTCCCACTTTATTGTGGTTACAAATCCTGAACAGGGTTCAGTCCATTCTTTCCATAAACACAGGAAAACATGAAAAAATAAAACTGAGTTGCAAAAACAAACAACCCACACCTTCCTTGCAGGTATCACAGGTAAGTATCTCCTTAAACTGTAAGAGTTCAGCCTTAATAGTTCTGTCTTTAGCAAACAGGCAGCAATAAACTATAACACTTCCTTTGAAGAAAGAAAGGGCTGTACCCAGGCCTAGATTGAAGCAGGCCTGGCCCCAACCAACTCAGCAGTAGTTGGTGGGGGAGGGGAGTAGTTGAATCCACTAATTTAACTCTGTTTTAAACAGAATGCCACAAATGGCCCCACAATCCCAACCAAGGATCTTATGTGGATTCTCCCCAAATCTAACACCCCTGCACTAAGTCCAAATTGTAGTTTCCCTTAAGTTTCAAAAGTCAAACACAAACCAAACAGTCCAGCAAAAATAAACCTGGAAAAAGGTTTCCAGCTTCAGGCACCCTGCAGTGAGCCCAGCACTGCTCACGGCTCCACACAGGTGCAAACAGGTTCCAATAAAAAAAAAACCAAAAAAGTTCACAAACTTAAGCACAACAAAACACAGGAATTGTACTTAGCTTTCTTCCATGGGACAAGCTTCTGTATCCATGATAGTTTCCATAAAGTCCATGGACTCCGGTTTAGCTAGCTGGTTGGCTTCAGAGACAGGAGCTGTATCCACCATCTCAATATCATGAAAGTGGTGAGGTTCAGGAGAGCAGTCCTGCAAACCTCCTTCCTGGGCTTACCCAGGGCAGACTGCCTGAATCTTCCTCAGTGCTGCCTCAAGAGCAATGAGGCGACCACGCCCATTTGAAACAGCTAAAGCTCTAGAGACGATACTCATTGATGACTGAGGGAAATAAAATCAAGCCCTTCCTGAACTTTTGTCCTATTTATATATTATATCTATTTCTTTTTACCTTATTTTATTTTATTTATTTTGCTTAGCTTTACTTTTAATTAATTTTATTTAATTAGTTTCTTTTTATTACTTTATTATCTTGGCATGTACATTTTTGTTTTTCAATAGTTTTAAATATTGAGAGCTCTATGTATTCTTGTTAGGATGTTTTGTATCTCATTTCCGCTATCTTTATTTTCTTATAATATTTACTAATTTTGCTTGTCTTTGGTACTTTAGTTAGATTGTGAGCCTTCGGGACAGTAAGGGAATTTCAAAGTACCCATTCCTTATTTAATTCATCTTAACATCTTTTCTCTTTGTTTCTTCTCCTCTTTTCAAATGCTCTTGTAAATCTTTCTCCTCTTTCCTCCTATATTTAAGATTTGTAAACCGTGTCGAGCTCCACTTTTGTGGAGATGATGCGGTATATAAACTTAAGGCTTAAATTAAATTAAATTAATTAAATTCTATGAGGGGGCAGGGCAACCTGCAGCTTCTCCTTAGATTTCCCAGGACTTCTAATTAAGCCCTGCAGCTGGGAGTTAGCTGAGCTAGAGGAATTGTTCTGTGGCTGATCCAGGCTGTTCCCCTCATAGTCCTCACCTCCCCAGGGTTCTGTAAGCTGGGTTTTAAGTGACAATTCAGAGCCTACCTTTCTATTGGGGTTTACTCTGTCACACTGGTTGGCCCTATTCAAGGCCAAGCTAGGTTTAGGAATAGCCTTTCCTGGCACAAGCCGAACTTTAGGGCTAGGGTTGTGACAGTGCGTTCAGGATTAGGTCGCTTTAGGTGTTGTTCCAGGTCCCTGCTTGAAGGGAGAGTGTCCTGTTGAGGAATCTTTTGAATTTGCATCCTTTGGGAGAAGGAAATGTGAACTTTAAAGTACTGCGAGAGAGGTGGAGTTTGTCCTGTAGGGTGAGATGTTTCAGGAAGTAGGTGGGTGCGGTGCCGAGGAGGGTCTTGAAGCAAAGGCAACCAAATTTGAAGATTATTCAGGCCTTGATAGGTGGCCAGTGGAGTTTCTTATAGTATGGGGTGATGTGGTCGGATATTTTCAAGCCAAAGATTAGTCGAATGGATGTGTATTGGATGAGTCTCAGTTTCTTGATGGTTTTCTTGTGAGATTGTAGGCAGATTATGTTGCAGTAGTCCAGTGAGCTCAGGACTAGAGATTGGACCAACAGTCTGAATGATGTGAAGTTGAAGTATGGTTTTAGTGTGCGTAGTTTCCATAATAAGAGGAAGCATTTTTTGATTAGGATGTTGGTATGGGCTACGAATGTCAGTTGCTGATCTAGAGTGACACCTAGGATTTTGATGGTAGGGTTAATTGGGAAGTTCATTCCATTTAGATTGATAGCCAATTCTGTAGGTTTGTTTGTCGGAGGCCATGAATATCTTGGTCTTTTCTGGGTTTAGCTTTAGTTTGAAGTTAGTTGACCATTGTTCCATGTGGTTGATGATTGATGAGATGAAGTGTTTGGTTTCGGTTGACAGAGTAGAGATGGGGACGATGATCGTGATGTCAGCCGTGTAGATGTATGATTGGAGGTTCAGTTTGGAAAGTTCCTGACCCAAAAAAGACATGTATAGGTTAAATAGGGTGGTGGATAAAGGGGAGCCTTAGGGGATTCCAAAGGAGTTGATCCAAATCTGGGAGTAGGTTTGCTCACTGGTGACTTGGTAGGATCAGTTTCTTAGGAAGCCTCTAAACCAGTTGAGTACTTGGCCTGAGATACCTATGGCATCTAACCAGTTGAGCAGGATGTCATGGTCCACCAGGTTGAAGGCACTGCTGAGGTCGAATTGGAGTATTAGTGCGTGTTTCCCTTAGCTGAGTAGTTGTACGATGTTATCAATGATTGAGGCAAAGGCTGTTTCGGTGCTGTGATGTGAACGGAATCCTGATTGGTATTCATGAAGGTTTGAGAATTTATCTAGGTAGTTTGTAAGGGCGGCGTTGACTAGGCCTTCCATCACTTTGGTGAAGAAAGGGATGTTGGATACTAGTCTGTAGTTGGAAGTTGTTGATATGGGGTCTCTGCGGTTCTTTACTATGGGCGAGATGAGGATGTGGCTGAGATAGGTTGGGAATTTGCCTTTTACCATTAGATGAGAGATTCAGTCAAATAGCATAGCCTTGAAGGGGTGGAGGCTGCTCTCATGATGGTAGGTGGGCAGTTGTCTAGGCAGTTTATAATTGTTTGCCACTCAAAACTATAAAAAGAAACCAACTTATTCAATCTGCCATGATCAGACTCTTATATAGTGCCTGTCGCTTTAACCATGTCAAACCACCATTTGCCTCTGACCACTGGCTTCCAGTTTCTGGGTCAGACCAATGGTCCCATCTAGCCCAGTAGCCCATCTTTATGGTGGCCAGTCCAGGTCATTAGATGGACCATTGGTCTGACCCAGTAAGGTTATTCTTATATTCTGTGCAGAACATGCCTACTTTCCACTCTCAGACATAGCCACAGCATGCATCAATCCCAAAACTACCATGGAACTTCTGAGTGTGCCCCTTGGCAGTTCTTTTTACCCTGTGATAAGCATGTGTTAGCGCTTACCGCAGCTTAGCAAAGGGGCCCTTAAATATGCTGCTGTTCATCTCACTTTACTATTAGAGAAAACCACAAAATCGCATTCCTCTTGTAAGCATTTCATTTCATTTCCTGCTTATTATATTTATAACCCACCTATTCCATTAATTCTAGGCAGCTCACAAAATAATATTCATAATAAATATAAAATACACATAAATTATACAAGTGCCCTACTTGCCAAACTGAAGTTTCTGTTTGTAAAATAACACCATCAGCCTACAAAGTTTGATGGAAGATGGATACTGCTGAAAGTAAATCTTTTTAAGACTGATCTGTTACTATTAAATGTTTATGCCCCTAATCAGGATAAACCTGCTTTTTTCACATACTTATCTGAGCAGTTGGCTGATTGTGATCCTTTACCAGATCCTTTACTAGAGATTTCAATATGCCTCTGGATGGTTGGTTAGATAGACAATCCAGAGCCATATATCTTGCTCCTAAATCTTATGTCACCCTCCAGTCAATGATTGAACATTACCATTTAATAGACCCCTGGAGACAATTACACCCAGACACTAGAGATTTAACCTTTTTTTTCTTCCTCTCACCAATGCATTTCAAGAATTGATTACTTTCTAATTTCAAATAATTTGTTCCAGTCTGTTCAAGAAGCCACTATAAATTTAATCACTTTATCTGACCATGCAGCCATATCTCTATTCAAATCCATTCCCCTATTCCTCCAAAAATCCTATATAGAAATTAAACTCTCAGAGACTAACGGCCTCTTTTACCAAGCCACGCTAGCGGCTGCCACGTGGCGACAGCCCCGAAGCCCTTTAAATCTTTATGGGCTTCGGGGCCATTAATGCAGTGCAGCCACTAGCACGGCTTTGTAAAAGAGGCCATAAGAAAATATGGCATAAACTATTGTAAACTATTGTACTGGGAGCCATAGGCTTGATTAAAATGAATTTTCAAGCACACCTACATAAATTGCCAATACGTATTACTTCTTATGAACTCCAGAAGGAAACTCTTTTGGCATAATGTTAGAAGTAAATACGAGACTGAGGTGAGACTCTACATACCCTGGGTTAGGAGTAATGTTCATTATTGACATGATATGCTCTAAACTAACCCATTTGGAAACATTGTTCCCTGTAAAAACTCAATTTAATATCACATCCTCCAAGTATGGAAATAAAAACTTTGGGATCAATATTCAGTTGGCAGCAGTGTGCGTTTTGCTGACTGCTGCCGCTGTTATTCCCATATATTCAATGCCAGGCCCTGTCTGGACTTTGACATTGAATATCTAGTTTATCTGGATCCAGCTAACGCATAGCTGGTTAAGTTGATATTCAGAACTTAAGCGGCTATGGGTTAGTTCATATTGATAGGAATTGACAGTATATAAATAAAGATTGTGTTGTATATATACCATTATTCTAATTATTTATTTACATATTTAGTGTGTAAGAGTTAGCAATAGTGATGCCCAATTCGCCTGTTTGAATCAATTCACCGATTCACTTCGGTGAATCAATTCAAATCGATTTGTTGTCCGAGAAAATTGGACTCACCGATGCAGCGACCCTCACCCTGGTGAGACCTGACATACCTCTGAGGCCTCCTACAGCAGCAGCAGCGCTCTGAACGGGCTGCTTTGCAGCCTGCCCCGCCAGGGTCTTCCCTCTCTGACACATCACTGATCATCAGTGCATCACTGATCATCAGTGATGCAGCAGAGGGAAGGCCTAGTGGGGCAGGTTGTGGTGGGTATGGTGGGTAGAAAGACTACAAATAAACCTGCCAGGATGTTTAAAAAAAAACCCAAAAAAAACACCTGATTGAGCAGGAAAAGTGAATCGAATTGAAAAATCGATTCAATAGGCTAAATTGAATCAAAAAAAATTTCCCTGAATCGGGCAGCACTAGTTAGCACTCACATTTTAGAAATATCTGCAATGTGTGTGCTCTCTTCTTAGGTGCCATTGACTCATTCTTGAATCCTTGTGACTTGAATTAGAGATCTAAAAAGAAATTGGTCCTCCAGCATCATCCTCATGGTTGTTTTCAACGTATCCAGCCATCTGATTGCAGGGTGCCCTCTTCGCCTGGTTTCTTCGATCTTTCCATAACATGATGTCCTTCTCCAATTATCTTTCTCTTCTGACATTATGACCATAATAAGACAGTCATACCTTCATCATTTGGGCTTCTAGTGACATAGCCAGTTAGATATCTTCCAAAATCAATTTGTTAGTTCTTCTGGTGGTCCATGGCACACATATAATCCTTCTCCAACACCAAAGCTCAAATAAATCAATCTTCATTTTGTCTTGTTTCCATAGTGTTCAGTTTTCACATCCGTAAATGACCACTGAGAAAATGAGTGCGTGGACAAGTCTGATCATCGTATGGAGTGTTATTTCCTTGCCTTTGTCAAGAGCCTTCATTGCAGAGAAACCAAGTGCTATTCTGCGGATTATTTCTTCACTGCTAGTTGCATCTTTGTTTACAAAAAAGCCCAGGAGATTGAAATCCTTTACAACTTCTACTCTATTGCCTTCAAGTTTAAAATCTTCATCATTTTCTGTGTTCATGATCTTCGTCTTGTTTATGTTCAGTTTCCCCAATGTGTCTGCAGAGAAGCCAATATTCAATACATTTAACCAGATATCTTTATCTGGTTACCTTAACTTAGATAATTAGTAGTACTTATGTACTGCTAAATATAACCAGGTAAAGAAATCTGATTAACATTAGGACGCCGCTCAAATTAGCCAGCTTCATTTAGCTGAAGAAGGCCGAATATCCATAACATCTGATTAACCCCTCTAGAATGCCTCCCTCATTGCCCCTTCAGACAAAATGTAAAACTGAAAGGGGGGATGGCTGTATTTTAAAAAGCTAAGATTTGTCTGGGTAACTTCAGAAATTATCCAAATTGTTTTTATACTGTATATGCCTTGTTATTACCTTCTCCTTCTTATTAGGGTTCACTCTGTCAGAATATATTTCCTTCTCATGTCTTTGCATGCTGTGGTACTTTGCACTTGCATTTTCAGTAATCTGCTATACCTCACTTCTCATTAGTTTTCTGAATTGCAAACCATTCTCCTCACTTCTGATTAATTGCATTAATGTATTCTGAACATATCTGGATGGACTCTCTCTAACTAGCAGATCATTATTCACTGGCAGGTCAGGGGTCCTAAAAGCAAATTCTCGCTGGCCATCACTCTGCGGGGGGACTGATATAACATGGCTGTTTGGCTAGTGAAATAACATCATTCTCATTTCAATGTGGGCAACAGCAAGGCTATACATTGTTTCAAAATGTGCATTTTTTTCCGCTGCAGAGCAAAGGAGGTAAAGGAAGTTTGGTGGGGGAGGGGGAGAAGGAATATCAATCCATGGATTTTGTTTTTAAATCCATGTGTGCTCTTTGTGCTTCAAAACAGGTACCTAATATATAGGTACATATCCTGCAAGCCTGTATTTTATAAGGGACATTGTGCAGGTACCTGCAAGCTGCCCCCAAAGATTGAAAATTGCAGGTTACCATATTTTTCTCCAG
The DNA here is from genome assembly GCF_902459505.1 of Geotrypetes seraphini. Classification (NCBI taxonomy): domain Eukaryota; kingdom Metazoa; phylum Chordata; class Amphibia; order Gymnophiona; family Dermophiidae; genus Geotrypetes; species Geotrypetes seraphini. The sequence goes on along the minus strand of NC_047088.1, from coordinate 140,957,094 downwards.
GAAACTCTGGACATATGACCCCGCCCCATTCTGCCTCCAGCCCTACCCTATTCTACCCCATTCCTGCCCCCAATTCTGCCTCCATCCCCAATTCCACCCCAACAAAGCCTCCTCTCTTCTTCCTGATGAGCTCCAGCCACATCTGGAAGGCCTGGAGCATGTGCAGATGCATGTGACGTCATCCGCACATGCTCAGAAATCCTCCAGATGCGGCCGGAGCTCATCAGGGCTTTCCAAAACCCAGACAAATGCCGGGTTTTGGAAAGTCCATCCAGGAGCCCAGACAGTCCTCTAAAAAAAGTCTGGTAACCCTATATATAGCAAAACTGTCAATATTTGTGTTTGCTTTTGCTTTATCCATTTTCTTGTAATGTTGGAAAATCACAATTTAAAAAATTATTCTTAGTTCAATATAGAGTGATTATGATAATTTTGTGTAATAACAATATATACTGTATGTTTAAAAATGTAATTAATGAATAAAGTGACTGAGAGGCCTTGTGTTATCTCTTGTTTTTATGATCTTGTTAATAAAAGTCAGGTAATAATAATAATAACAACATTATCACCTTTGTCACATTACCATTTGCTTGCTTCACCTTTTTATGTTCACACATTATCTTAAGTATTTATGCTTAAATTCATTAGGACCCCTGAGGAAGGCGTGTCATCCGAAACACGGACCGTGTCGGATCCCTTGGTTGGCTATAAGGTTGTATATGTTACTGCATTTACTAATAAACAACGCCTGCATCTTGTACATTGTCTGCAGTCTGTTTGTTGTTTTCTGGTTGCTGTTGTTTACTGCAGACTATGTTGGATTTTCTTTCTCCCTTTTGTGCATTCACCTTGGTAATGCAGACATCAAACCCCTGGGCAAACGATATTTTGCAAAATGGAAAACCAGGTTAAAAATGTTAAGGAGGTCTCTTTTTTTTATCAGGTTTGACATACTATGTGGTGAGAGAGTAAAAGGTAGGAAAATGGAATCAAAGGGAAGAAAGGGATAGAGGGGTATAGATAGGGGGCTACTGCGCAGGTCCTGGACCTGTTGGGCCGCCGCGTGAGCAGACTGCTGGGCACGATGGACCTCGGGTCTGACCCAGTGAAGGCATTGCTTATGTTCTTATGTTAAGGAAGTAAACCTAAGAAAGAGGAAAAATTGCTCATACCCTTTATCTTTACTAGTTCACAGGTCTTGTGTTTATTTATTTATATTCCACTATATCACAGCATCACAATACAATCGTATCTAAAACCATACATTAATTCAAAAATCAAACATATCTTTAGGAATCTTCATATTTCAAAAGAACAGATCTGATTAAATGGATCTGATTGCTACCTGTCTCCCTTCTCCTCCCTCCCCCTTTTCCCTCCACTTCCCACTTTAATCCAGCCTTCGTTGCAGGTTGCAGATAATAGCATCTCTAGACAGAAATACTTAGGGTGACAACTAAGAGCAAACTAGGAATGAGAGGGGGGGGTGGCAACCCAAAGTGACATTTCCACACATCATACTCCTCTTTCCCTCACTTTTAAATTAGCAATACTAAGATATCAGCCTTCTATGCATATATATATACTCTCCCTTTCCAGATAGTTTCAGCTACTTGGTATAACTATCAGTATAACTGACAGTATCATTCAACAAATTTTGTGTGGGAGTGGAATCTGTTTTCCTTACAAGACTGGAAAAACTATCAATGGGTGTGTGTAGCGCAGTGGTTACAGCTACAGCCTCAGCACCCTGGGGTTGTGGGTTCAAACCCATGCTGCTCCTTGTGACTCTGGGCAAGTCAATTAATCCCCCCATTGGCCCAGGTACATTAGGTAGGCTGTGAGCCTGTTGGGACAGACAGGGAAAAATACTTGAGTACCTGAATAAATTCATGTAAACCGTTCTGAGCTCCCTTGGGAGAACGGTATAGAAAATTGAATAAATAAATAAATCCTGGAGCTCCAAATCTGTAATGCAGAGTCAGACTTCATGTTCCTCAACAACTTGCCATGCAAAAAAATATTCATATTGTGCTTGTTCACCTCAGGAATAGCATATGCTCTGCCAAACATTTTGCTTAAAGCAGATGGTGTTTTTAATTGTGTGGTGATTTTACTAACCACTTACCTTGACAGTGACGTAGCGAGGGAGGTTGACAAGCAGGGTGGTGGGTGGTATCCGGCATCACTGCACCATGTTCCCCCCCACTCTTTTCAGCTGCTTGTTCCCCCCCCTTTTCCACTGTTTGAGCACACACCCCCCCCCCCACCGTGTAACTCTTAAAATGTTCACTGATGTGAGGAAGCATCTTCCACCCACTATTCACGCCAGCCTCTGATTCCTTCCAAGTCACATCCTGGTCCCGCGACCAGGAAGTGATGTCAGAAGGAAGCCAAGGTAGGCGCAAGCAACAAGTGGAAGATTTTGCTTATGCCGGCAAACATTTAAAGAGATATGGGGGGAGGGGGAGAGGTACCAGTGTCCCCTGCAAAGATGGCACCTGGGATGGTCCGCTCTCTGGGTGACCCTTGCGTCAGAGCTTGCTTTCGAATAGAGCCAGACATGGCAAAATAACACAAACCCTGCAAAAAGACACTTAAAGCCTACATATCATAACAGTCCTAAACTGACCAGGAATGACAGTGCCACAGCAGCTCTAACCCACCTACAAAAAGACAGTGCAATAAATATTACACTGGTCCCTAGAGTATCAATATACTTAGATAACCCAAACAAACACTACAGATTCCTATATAGACACTGCATGCTAACAGAATTCTTTGCATTAGTGACATATGTAGAACAGAATAAGGAACTACAAAAAAGCAAGACTCTTTAAGCAGAGCAGTACTCGTAAAAGAGATACTGAAATTAATCTTTTTCTAGTACTCTGCTAAATACAAAAAAGAGAAAAGATGTATATTTCCCAAAAGGGACACATTCCAATACTTAATAAGTATTGGTTAACAATATACAGGGTGGACCAAAACTAGATATTTATTCATGATTTCTTTCTATTTTACAGGTGTCACAAGTAACATTCAAGTGAAGTTCTTGTATCAGTTACATTGTTTTACTTTTACTTGATTGTTGTTCATTTCTGTATTATACCTATTGAATACCCGTATAATAAAAAGAGATCATGAATAAATACCGTATACCTACTTTTTGCCCACCCTTTTTTTTCTTTACTACCTTTGTTATCTGGGCATCTGAAACAGATGATGTTTGAACCGTGCAGGGCTCTGTAGACACAGAGCCTCATGGTTCAAGAGTGGGCTGGAATCATACAGCCAAGCTACTGTGCAAAGGAAGAAGAAGCTATCTGCAATTAATCTTGCTGCTGCTACCAGAACCTCAGCTTGATCTAAGCCAGACCAGATTACATGCATGCTCTGGGTCTGACTGGAGTGGCAAAGACATTTTTTGGGCTGGCACTTGCCACCTCATAGCAGCACCTATGCCTGCAGGGGACCCTATATGACTGGAGCTTCAGACAAATGTTGCCAACCCCAGTGCAAGCCCCTATGTAACCCTACTTGTTATACCATTAGGGTATCTTTTACAGAATAGCATTTGGAAAAGAAGAAAAAAGAACCCACAATCACATCAATCAAGGAAGATAGACTCTCACTATTTAGCAGCCTCATCATGTATATCATAACACAGCTTACAAACTGCATAGCTTCACACATACAGCATAGTTCTTAATTTATTTAAAAAATTTAAATTGTGCTATATCCAACAATTCTGTGCAGGTAACAACAATACATATATAATAAATTAACAAGAAACAACATAAAATCATTGATACTATTTCTATATAACAACACAATTCAATGCAAGTCACAATAGTGCATTAAAAAAATTACATGTGCTATTAAGAAAATGGTTGATCAAATAGCAAGGTTTTCACCATTTTCCTAAACTGTAAAACATACGATGCCTTTTTGGTTTGTTTGTTTTTTATCTCATTAGACAATGCATTCCAACAGCTTACATGCTGCACAGCTTCACACCAACAGCACAGTTCTTATGCCATATTATTCAAGCTCTCAGGGATGCTGCACATGGCTAAACTCATTGCTTAGATTCCATCTTCATATTTTGCTCCTGTAACTTCATAGCTATCTCTTCCAACCAGTGAAGATTTATGAGAGGCACAAATGCCTGGACAGAATGCTCTATTGTGTTTTCATTATGCTTTAATTTGATTGGTTGGACTAGCAGAACTTCTGAGTCTCCTCAACCAATCAAATTAAATCAACAACAAAAAAGCCTTTAGGATTCATTCAAGGTACTGAATCCTCTGACGGCAGAGTGCACTCATGTGCTGACTGTGCCAGTTCAGATTCACACCTTTCTATGTTTGGCTGTGCAGGAGAAACAAACAAGAAGCTGAAATATTGCTGGTCTTGAATCTCCCTCTCTACCTTGCTTAAGTTTCTCTTTGGGGCAGCAGCAACCAGAAGCAGAGTGAGAACCTGAACCCAATCCTTCCTGCCATATCTCTTTTAGCCTCTCTTAGCGATGTATGTAGTCTGGCTATGTGGGGCTTCCCTGAGGCTGGGAAGCATGGATGCAGCGGGATAAGCGAGGCTCTCATGGATGGCTGTTTGTACTCTCAGGGCTTCTATGAGAAGTGGGTCTTGAAGGATGGATCATTCCTTTTCAGGTCCATGGCTGAGCAGGTCAGTGGATGCTGGGAGGAGGGGGTGGGGTGGGGGGGAACTGGAGCTGCCCTGCTCGATTGTTCCATGGAGCTGGGAGAAGGGGCTCGGTCAACCCTGTAAGTAAGGAGTTGCACACTCCCGTTATTCTGGAAGGGGGGGGGGGGGCGGAGGTTACAATGTGCTGAGGCCTCTACATTATGGTAGCTGCATGGTATAGAAGGGAAAGATCACATGCTTTTCTTTGGGTGCTCCCAGGAGAGGTCTGCTACCCTGACCCTGCAAATGACACTTGGCCCTGTCCTCTAATGGCCTCATTTGGTTGCCAACAGTGCAATGTAAATATAGGGCTACTAAAGCCACTGCATTGGGACAGCTTGGTCTGGGTTTCCCGAATAGCCTCCATCCCAGGATCCACTCACAAGGTGCAGTTCAGTGAATGATTTTAATAGTTATGAAGTTAAGTGTTGTCATAGAATCAGGAGCATAGCAGTGGCTCCAATGTACCATTCATTAGGGCAGTGGTTCCCAAACCTGGTCCTGGAGGCACCCCAGCCAGCCAGGTTTTCAGGATATCCACAATGAATATTCATTAGAGAGATCTGCATGGGAAGGAGGAGATGAGGTGGTTCAGTTTCTGTGGGAGTGGGGCTGGGAGTGGGACATGGTAGGGCTGGGGGAGGACCACATGTTCTCTTTTTTAACTTCAGAAATATGGTAACCCTACTGCTGCCCAAGAGCCCCTGGACTGTCAGGGTTAATGGAAGCATGCCCAGAAAGGCCTATGGGGTGAGGAGAACAAAGTGGGGTCCAAGGGGGTCTACAGGATGTAGGGGTTTTGGGGGAAGGGGAGAGTACTGTTCTATTTTGCAGCTCCAGTCTCTTTAAGTACAGTTCTCTGTGAACCTTGAGCTGCCTGATTTAAGATGACCACCAGGACCATTAGACCACATGTTAGTGCCCCAATGCCCCCCAACACAGAAAAACATAATGCCAGCTTTGAGAGTGGTCGGGGAGGGAAAGAGAGGGGGCCATCACCTGGGGGTTTGAGCTCAGGAGAGGGAATATTTGGTCAGGTATGGGGTGCAACCAATTTTGATCACAGATTTGGTTTTGGTAGAAACCAAAGTTCTTGGGTTCGGTTGGGCTCTTGAGAACTTCTGGTTATATATGTAACTTAATTGCTAAATTAAGTGTTATTGACATTAGCAATCAATAATTGGATCTAACTGCAGTTAATTGGAGCTAATTGACACTAATGTGCTGTTACATCATGATTCCATTGTACAACTGCTATGGGATTTGGACATAGGAGAAGCAAGGGTGTGTTTGGCACTGATGCACTAAGGGCTAGATTCACAAAGCTTACCTGATCGTGTCCTGATGCGGCCCCAACCCAATTTAAAAACCTTCCTCCTGATCCAATCCGTGCATGCAAAGTAGGAAGGCAGCGATTCACTAAAGAGAAGAAGGAATACCGACTGGGTTGGCCAGTCAAAAAAGACTGAGGACCAGTCGCTCACATACTGCTCTCTGTCGCCCTGCCTCTCTGCCACCTTGCTCTCTGTGAGTCTGTGTTTTTAACCCGTGGGTTTAAAGCGGGGCTGCACTAAGGCGTTGCCAGTCTGGCTACAAAGCGTGTCGCTGTGATCAGGTCGCTGCCCTCACCTGTTGGAGAAGGCATGTACCTGGGCTCTGTGCACCCCTCCCCCTCCCTGCAGAGCTACCCCAGTGCTGCCCAGAATCCTGACTACGGAGGTAGCCTTCCTGACTCGCTTGTGCAGAGAGCAAGTGCATGCGCAGACCATCTACAGGGCAGTGATTCGTGCAGTCGCGTGCCTCCAATCTCATCAATTTGCATGAAGAGGTATAGTGAATCAGTTGCCCGGGAAGACTCGGTCACGGATCAGATAGGCGAGTTAATGAATCTAGCCCTAAGATTACAGAATATTGTCATTTATGTATCTGATAGCAGTTAGGCGCAAGCATTTACACTAGCCATTGAGCTAGTGTAAGTGGTTCTACCTAAAGCTAGTATTCTGTAATGGCAATTATGCATATAAATACCATAATAGAATTTGTGCTTAGCACTCACATAACATAACTTTAGACAATCTTTTAAGAATTACCCCTTTATCTCCCATTGCCTCAAGGAGGTACTACATTGTAAGCGCATTTGGACAGAAACATATATTACTTGAATACTACAATATATTCCTGTCAGAATTCAAAAAAGCGTGGAATAAACACAGAGGATCTCTAATTAGAAAATAAACGATAAAAAACAAACTAAGGCAGATACTGGGCAATCCTGCATGGTCTGTGTTCCATATGTAGTGATTTGGTTTAGGATGAGCTGGGGAGAGCTTTGATAGGTTAGGATAGGGTCAGCGTTGGCCCAGGGTTGGCGTCATGGTCCGGAAACTTCACTGCTCTGCCAACATTGGGCTTTCCTCTAGGTCCTTCCTATGCAGAAGCAGGAAGTAGGTGGGACCGCCAGAGAGGAAGGTCCAACGCTAGCAGAGCATCAAGTTAAGGCTGCTGACAAATAGAGAACTCACATACCTTCGGGCCTGTCTTCTAAAGCAACAGAACTTGTGGCAGTGGCCAGCCATTGGAGGCAGAACTCTGAACAAGCTTCTTGTGGCCCGGCTACCAGGTCCTTCCCTCTACTATGTCACTGATGACACAGCAGAGAGAAGCCCTAGTGGAGAAGGCTTCAAACAACCCATTTGACGCTGCTTCTAATGGTCAGCCACCGCTGCTGCTGCTGCTGCCATTGGACACCATAGGAATGTCAAATCTCATGATGCCCCCCTTAGTGTATCAGTGCCTATGGGGGTCAGTCGGTCCAGAGGTGCTACAAAGGGGGAGGGAGGGATGAAAAACTGCTGCTCAGGAGACAGGAATCGAAAGATGCTTCATTTGGAGGGAGAGAGGAAGAATTGTTGGACATGGGCTGGAGAAGAGGAAGGGAGATGCAACAAATGTAGAAAGGAGTGAGAGGGAGAAATCCTTCATATGGTGAAGGACAGGGAGACATATATGGAGAAAAGATAAGGAGTAATGTTGAACATTGGGTAGAGGGGAGGGAGAAATGGTGCATGGGGAGAAAGTGCACATGATGATAGAGGGGAAGAAGGGAGAGATACTGCATGGAAGAGAATAAAGAGGTTTGACCCAGGGCAAAAGGCAGAGAAAGAGAGATTGTAGACAGTGGGAAAGAAACAGATATGGCTGTGGAAGGGAAGGTATCGAGATAAAAGATGGATGGTGAGCACAGCGAAAGAGGAAAACGTCATATGGGCAGGAGACCCTGGTGAGCAAGTTAACAGAAGACAGACACCAGAGTCTGGTAACAACATGATTTGAATAATAAAGTGACCAGACAACAAAAAGGTAGAAAAAATAATTTTATTTTCTATTTTGTGATTACAATATGTCAGAGCTGGTGTCAGATAGTGAGTGTGAGCTAGGACCTAACAGAGAGAGGAAAAGGGTTTTTTTTTGTTTATTTTGTTTACACCACAGCACTGGCATGTAACCCTATGTAATGTTATATTGTAACACTGTGAATGTTAAACTGTAACCTGTTCTGAGCTTTCTGGGGAGGACGGGCTATAAAAATAAATAAAATTACTATACTAAAAATATTTTTTATATTGGGGAGGGAGGGGTGTTAAAAAAATGATCAGCCCTGGGTGTCATATACCCTAGTACACTACTGCTTTAGAGTTCTGTGTCCAGTAGTGCTGTAAAAGTGACACGTATCCATTTTATTACTTGCATATAGGTTGCATGCTCAGTAGCTTATCCTCAGATCGGGCTGGCAATTTTTTTAAAGTCTATTTCTATGGGTAAAAGGCTAGTTTACCCCTGGAGATGCTCTTATCAGTGCTGAAGAAAAGTGATTTGACTGGTCATTCCAGAAAATATTCTGAGCCTCAAAACAAAAGGAACATCTAGAAAAAAAAAAAGTCACACATAAAAAATATATCAAAGAGTCCTATACATGAGGTCAGGGAATTACATACCTTATGAAATAGCCAGGAGATAAAAGTGATGGTCAGGTAGAATCTACTTAGGCATTCTCGCTCAGTCATCTCCTCTAAACTTAATTTGGGTTAAAAGATTCTGCTGCAGCAGGGCTCTAAGTTTCCTATATCATGAATAAGAGTAGAGGCACCAGTACAAGATAAGGCTTTGTTGTATAGGGAAGTTTACATGGATGTATAGGTGGAGGTTGAGTATGAAAGGAATATCAGGCTGTTAGTATGGAATGACAGGATTGAGAGAGTCCAAAGGACATGGCGGTACTTGAGAGAGTCCAAAGGAGAGCAACGAAACTGGTAAGAGGGCTGGAACACTGCCCATATGCCGAGAGGTTGGATAGGCTGGGGCTCTTCTCTCTGGAAAAAAGGAGGCTCAGGGGAGATATGATAGAGACCTTCAAGATCATGAGGGGCATAGAGAGGGTGGATAGGGACAGATTCTTCAGACTGAAGGGGACAACAAGTACAAGGGGGCATTTGGAGAAACTGAAGGGAGATAGGTTCAAAACAAATGCAAGGAAGTTTTTCTTCACCCAAAGGGTCGTTGACACTTGGAATGCGCTACCGGAGGAAGTGATCAGGCAGAGTACGGTACAGGGATTCAAACAGAGTTTGGACGGATTCCTGAGGGATAAAGGGATCGTGGGATACTGAGAGAGGTGCTGGGATGTAATACAAGTATAGAAGGCTAACCAGGTAATAAGTATAGAAAGCCAACCAGGTCGTGCATGTGCAAGACCGGGGGGTTTGGACTTCAATGGGACAATAGGACTTCAAATGAGAAACCAAGGTGGCAAGGGGGCCCCTTCTGGTGATTCAGACAGGTCGTGACCTGTTGGGCCGCCGCGGGAGCGGACTGCTGGGCAGGATGGACCTGTGGTCTGATCCGTTGGAGGCACTGCTTATGTTCTTATGTTCTTATTCAATGTATCTAGACGGGTTGATATACATTTAATAGTGATCTTTTATATGTATTGCAGCATGGGTGGAGTTTCCCAGACTGGTGACTAATAAATGTTCACAAATAAGTAAATTCATCTAAGCTAGACTAAATAGAAATAAAACTATCATCCTTCTGCCTCATTTATAAAGACTGCTTTTAATTCTGAAAAATTAGCACACCGTGTTGTCTTTCAGCTGTGAGAGATGAGGAAACAGAGACCTGTAATTACTTTAAAAAGCTCTCATGTTCTCCCATTCAATGGTGCTGCACACAATAATGATGCAGGGATCATATACTGATGCCCTTTGCATGACAGATAAAGGGTCACAATAACAGGAGTGAACAGGGTCAGTGTCACCTGTGCTACCACTGCTGGACAATTCTCATTCCATCTTATGGCCTTTCAGGGCTGATAATGGGCAACATACTGCAAAGAAAGTGGTATTGTCTTCATAAAAGCAACTTTTGCCACAAGAAAGTGCCGCCTGTGGTTTTTAAGCAGCTGAAATTTTTCTTATTTTTCCCATCTCTGAGGGGCCTTTTCTCTAAGCTCCAATAATGCATCTGTATGTGATAAACACTGACTTTGGAATTTATTATGTGCTAAATATGTGTTACTGTGCCCAATTTGAAAACAGTACTCTGTAAAATTATTGCTAATTTTAGCATGTAACACCCCGGCTCAAAAATAAGTTATACTGTTGACAAGTAAATGAGCTGCATCTCAGGCAAATGTATATAAAACAACTTATTGTGATGCCAACCTGTAACATATCTCATGTAGAACATTTGCAAGCTTTCTATTCAAAACACATAGTTAACTTTTCCCTAAAAGCAATGCCTGACAATGCTTCCTGGGGCTGTCCACCTTAAAATGGGCTATAAACCTCTATAGCAAGTGTAAGGCAGCTTCCTTGGTTATGCCTGGAGATTGTAGGGCAGAAAATAAGAAACAATTCTGCAGAAAAAATGCAAGAAACCAAAGAGCAGAAGTAGCCAAAGGAGATCTTTATTAACAAATGACCTACAGTAACACGGCTGTGTCTGACGAAGGCACTGTTGCCAAAACACAGCCATGTCGACTATACAGGAGGGCCAGTCACATACCATTTATTTGTTTGGAATCAGGATTGGATCTAGTAAACTAGGAGAATTTTTTTTTTTAGGATTTAAATATTTTATCCTACTTTTTTCCAGGTTCTTGGAATAAGTGTTTTGCTCTCCTATTTTAATTTAAAAAAAACACTACCCTGTATGTACTATAATTGGTGGTGAGGTGGTTGGGGGGTTATTTCCCCTCTGTGGTACCCCTCCATATCTTTGAGCTAATCTTCACATATGTATAGCAATGTTCAACAGCAATTATAGTACATACAGGGTAGTGTTTTTTGACTTAAAACAAATCTTTTTCACTTCCTATTTGTGATACCAGAGGTATTTTTTCCCTGCACAGTTTTTGATTTAGTCTGCTCCTATTTCAATTGGCATTCTGCTTCAAATTTCTTATTTTCTTGCAATTCTTTTTAATATAACCCACTTTGTAATGTTCACAAGAAAAGAGATATATTAAGATAAATAAACCCTAACCATGAACCATAGCCATTCCATACATTCAGCACTCTTCACTCAGTAAATAAGTCAAATATTGAAAAGGTATACCCTGAAAGATTTCATCGATTTTTGAAGAAGCTATTTAAATACCTAGGACAGAATTGCCAGCTCTGCAGAATCTATTTGCCTATTTCTGCTCAGAGGCAGTTAAGAGCCTAGGTGAGCACTCTGTGATAGATTTGTCCTCTGACTCAATGGACATCTTACAGCGTCACTGATGAGATTCAAGTAGGGCAACCATATTAATCTCCTTTATTTGCCTCCAAAATTTGTATTTTAGATATTCTGAGGTATCCTTCTTAGGATAAGGAAGAATATAAATATTTTTGGATGTTTCTAGATAGGCACAAAATGGTGCCACTAGTGAAACATAAAATTTATCAAAACCATGCTGGGCAGAGACACTGCGCTACTAAAGGCACACCTTGTTTCAGCGTCGACACACTGGAATGGTAGTCACTGAAACAGAGAAAAATGAAGGCAGATAAAGACCATATGGCCTATCTAGTCTGCATAACCATGCTATCTGCTATCCCTGCCTCTCCCTTAGAGATCAAGAGTACTTGTCCCAAACTTTCTTGAATTCAGATACACTTTTTTGTATCTCCCACCTCTACCTGGAGGCCATTCCAAGCATTCATTACCCTTTCCATGAAAAAGTATTTTTTAATTTTTTTTTGAAAACCTATATTTATTTGTTAACCACCTTTCCACGAAGAGATTCACCCAAAACAGTTAATAATACATTGAATAATAATCAGGTACTTTTGCATTTTCCTTATCTGTTGTGGTGGGCTCACAATCTAACTATGGTACCTGGGGCAATAAAGGGTTAAGTGACTTGCCAGGGTCACAAGGAGAAGCACTGGGATCAAACCTGCAACCTCAGGGTGCTGAGATAGCAGCTTTAACCACTGGGCCACTCCTTCATTTATTCTTATCTTCAAAGGATGCTCAGTCTTACCCACATAAATTTTATCACATTGACACCTAAGCATATATACTATGTAGTCAAACTATGTAGTGGAAAAATGTAAATTATATTGTTTACTATTTACGAGGTTGATAAAAGCTTCTACTTCCAAGTTCACAGTGCAAATCTTGTGTGTACTACATTTAGGGTGTCCCACAGGATTTTCTGTCTTGATTGTTGCTACTGTATGTAAAGGTAACATGATTTTTTATTTTTTTTTTTTGTGGTGCTCTGGTTTTATAACACCCTTCCCATTGTTTTTTTCCTTATTTTCAACTTTACCCAAATATTGTAACTTTTATCCCCATTCCTCAAATTCATGTATGTATTGTTTTAATTTTGAAATTTGAATTATTTTGTAAGTTTCTTCTATTTAAATTGTAATATGTACATCGCCTAGAATCTGTAATAGGCGATTCATCAAAAACTGAATAAACTTGAAACTTGAAACTTGATTGGGCAAAGAATATTCTTTAAATTTTTATCCCTAGAGAATTCAATGCATAATTTATGATCTTTAAGGATCAGGTGAATTTTAATAATATCCCAGTGCTTCCTGATTATACATGCCACCACTTCCCCTTCTGTCATAAACTTTAAAACAAATGTATTTACCAAATTGTCTGATGCTATTATAAAGAATAAAATTAGGTCAATGAACATGATTTAATGTGGCAGAGAGTCAGTAAAGAAGTCTTTCTTTACCAATTTGTGAATAAACATATAGATAAAGGTGAGCCAGTTGATGTAGTGTATCTAGATTTTCAGAAAGCTTTTGACAAAATTCCTCATGAGAGATTACAGAGAAAATTAAAAAGTCATGGGATTGAAGGCAATGTTCAGGTGTGGATTAGGAATTGGTTATTGGCCCTCTAGCCGCTCTAGCCTCCTCCCGGTCCAGTCTGTGTAAAGCACCGAATCAGAAAGGGACAAAATTGATGTCCATACGTGGGAGTGCCCAAACCTGTGGCTTCGTTCCATACTGTCAAGTACAGATGAGGGGGTGATTTCATAGTCGATCACATGTGTGCAGTATCCAAAAGAGGCTTTTTATATGTTGGTTGTTTAGAGTGCTTCCTTTTGGGGTGGGAAGGTATGATGTGTTCGGATTTATCTCGGATGGAGCATGGAATTCCTTGACCAGATTTGTGCTGGATCCCTATGTGTGGGTACATTATTTATCTAAATAATCCTTTAAACTCTTGTGAAACGCACTAAATTCTTACAAATTTGGCTAAAGCACAAGGCAAAATATCCAAACTGGATGTAATGGAGAAATACTTAGAAGTACTAAGGATCTCAAGCGCTCACAGCTATAAGCCTGATGGAGAATATACAGGACCGATGATAGCTCACCCTGTAGTTATTAGCTTGAAAAATACATCAGGCTTATAGCTGTGAGCGCTTGAGATCCTTAGTACTTCTAAGTATTTCTCCATTACATCCAGTTTGGATATATTGCCTTGTGCTTTAGCCAAATTTCTAAGAATTTGGTATATTTATCTACACAGATGAATGTGTGGTGCTGGATGTAAGCACATGTCATGACTCTGTTTTGGATGTACCCCTGGGAATGCCTTTGTAAGAAGCATGGATTGTACAGTCCTGTTATACATGTTGGGACATGCAGCCTTTCTCTAAATGTGGGAAAAAATTGTTATTAACTGAATGGGGTTTTTTCTTATATGTATAAGTTAATTAATTATTTATTTTAAGTGAATACTATATTTCATTTATATTTATATTTCTTGGTTGAAAGGATAAAATGTTATGGATGAATAGATATAAATATATATGGATTATTACTTCTAATTCATAAATAAGGGGTAACAGGTTATTTGTTATATGAAATTTATAATTTACCTAAGTTTAAAAATTGGTTATTTTAAATTAATTTGGCATTCTTGTTTTAATTGTATTTAACTGATAGAAATATTACTATGAAGCTATGTCTTAAATTATCTTAAATTCTGTCATGGGAAAATTATAAAAGGAATTCTTAATTAAATTAATGAATAAAATTCATTTAATGAATATAATGTAGCATTTAATTATACACTTGTTTGTGGAAATGAATTCATACAGATATTTATGTAAATTGCTAAAAAGATAGGTTTATTTAAAAAAGAAGGAAAATATATATCTTTTAAATATAAAGATGATTAATTAATTTTTATAGTATAAAAGAAATAATGAAGTAAGATGCCTGGGGAGGGATATGGAGGCCAGTCTGATTTTATGTCTTCAAGTTATCGTAATATATAAAGGGAGGGTTTATGGGAGGGCATAGAGAAGGGTTTTGGGGTTCTTAGTAATACATTTATTAGAATAAAGAAACATAGGGATGTTACACATACTAAAATAAGGGAAAAGAAATACATACAGAAAAATTATAATTACAATAAGATAAAGTATTTGATGTGGTTCAAGTGTTCAGTAAGTAAATATCTTAATGGAGCTTAAATTATTTTCCCTAAATGTTAATGGCCTTAACAATCCAATAAAAAGGAAGAAAACACTTATTTTTAAAACAACAGAATGTAGATATATGTTACATTAAAGAGACTCACTTATCAGCTTTAGAATCCAAGAAATTAGAAGGAGATTGGGTAAAACATTGTTTTTATGCCCCAGCCCAGAGAAAGAAAGCAGGTGTAGCAATTTTAGTAAATAAAAAATGTAATGCCATATTTAATATGATTGATTCTGATCCTTCAGGAAAGTGGTTACATGTAGACATGAAAGTGGGAAATACTACGCTGGCACTTCTTAATGTATATGCACCTAATTCGAACCAAATCAAATTTTTTAATCTCTACAACAATTGTTACTACCACTGGCTGCTTCTAATTTAGTTGTGGCAGGGGATTTTATTGCTGTTATAGATCCTTTAATAGATAAAAAACCTAGTAGAATTATGAAGTCACTAGGATTAGAGAATTTGATACAAAATTGTGATTTGAAAGATATATAGCGAATATTTTATTTTAATGATTGGGAATTTTTGTTTTGCTCCCATGTTCATGAATCTTTTTCAAGAATAGATTATATATTTGTTTCAAATAAATTAGCTCAACAAGTAACACAAGACTCCATAGATCCGATTATTTTGTCTGATCATGGTGGTGTGTGGATTAAAATGAAAATAATTGATCAAGATGATAGTAGACCTGTATGGAGATTTGATAATACATTGCTGGCAAAACCAAATTTCATTGAGGAAATTCAGTTAAAAATAAATGATTATTTTCAAATTAATAATACGGAAGATATCTCCATAGAAACTCTTTGGGATGCTTTTAAGGCAACCATGAGAGGGCAAATTATTTCTTTTTTGGCATACATTAAGAAACAAATTAAAAAACATTTTCCAATTTGGAACAAGACAAAGTTATTGGAATCAAAATTGATTAACAAATGGGAATACTCTACATTACAAGATCTCTTGAAAGCCAAAGGGAAATATAATGAGATTTCTGCTAAACTGATAAGAAAAGATTTATTTTCTCAACAGACATTGTATTATGGAAATTCAAATAAGGCGGGAAGATTATTGGCAAATTATCTAAAAGCAAAAAAAAACCGGAAAACAAAAATAGTGGCAATAAAAGATGAAAACGGGAATACATACTCTCAAATTGGCCCGATTTTAAAACAATTTTTAAATTTTTAGAAAGACCTGTATTCTTCTGAGCCTTATTTAGATAAAGAAAAGGATGGTTTAGAATTTTTAAAATTAATTAAGGGACCAAAAATTCCAGAATATATAAAAGAAAGTTTAGAAAAGCCAATATCACTAAAAGAATTGCAAACAGCTTTGAAATCCCTTAGAGTTGGATCCGCTCCAGGTGGTGATGGTTTCACAGTAGTTTTATAAATCATTTCAAAATATCCTATTACCTTATCTGTTAAATTTATATCAGGTCCAACTAACTAATGTTTGTATCATAGATACTATGGCAGAATCTGTTACTATAGTAACATAGTAACATAGTAGATGACGGCCGATAAAGACCCGAATGGTCCATCCAGTCTGCCCAACCTGATTCAATTTAAATTTTTTTTTTTCTTCTTAGCTATTTCTGGGCGAGAATCCAAAGCTTTACCCGGTACTGTGCTTGGGTTCCAACTGCTGAAATCTCTGTTAAGACTTACTCCAGCCCATCTACACCCTCCCAGCCATTGAAGCCCTCCCCTGCCCATCCTCCTCCAAACGGCCATACACAGACACAGACCATACAAGTCTGCCCAGTAACTGGCCTAGTTCAATCTTTAATATTATTTTCTGATTCTAAATCTTCTGTGTTCATCCCACGCTTCTTTGAACTCAGTCACAGTTTTACTCTCCACCACCTCTCTCGGGAGCGCATTCCAGGCATCCACCACCCTCTCCGTAAAGTAGAATTTCCTAACATTGCCCCTGAATCTACCACCCCTCAACCTCAAATTATGTCCTCTGGTTTTACCATTTTCCTTTCTCTGGAAAAGATTTTGTTCTACGTTAATACCCTTTAAGTATTTGAACGTCTGAATCATATCTCCCCTTCTCTCCTTTCCTCTAGGGTATACATATTGAGGGCTTCCAGTCTCTCCTCATACGTCTTCTGGCGCAAGCCTCCTATCATTTTCGTCGCCCTCCTCTGGACCGCCTCAAGTCTTCTTACGTCTTTCGCCAGATACGGTCTCCAAAACTGAACACAATACTCCAAGTGGGGCCTCACCAATGACCTGTACAGGGGCATCAACACCTTCTTCCTTCTACTGACTACGCCTCTCTTTATACAGCCCAGAATCCTTCTGGCAGCAGCCACTGCCTTGTCACACTGTTTTTTCGTCTTTAGATCTATAGTTTTGCCGAAGCCAAATAAAGATTCTACATTGGTTTCAAATTACAGGCCTATTTCCTTAATTAATGTAGATGGAAAATTTCTAGCTAAAATATTGGCTACTACTGACTACGCCTCTCTTTATACAGCCCAGAATCCTTCTGGCAGCAGCCACTGCCTTGTCACACTGTTTTTTCGTCTTTAGATCTATAGTTTTGCCGAAGCCAAATAAAGATTCTACATTGGTTTCAAATTACAGGCCTATTTCCTTAATTAATGTAGATGGAAAATTTCTAGCTAAAATATTGGCCAAGGCTCTTCCTTTTATCGTCGGTATGCACCAAACAGGGTTTGTTGCTCAGAGACATTCCTCTAATAACACCAGATTAGCTTTTTATATGTTAAATTTAACAAAAGCTATGAATGATCTGGCTTTTTCTGTATCCTTAGACGCAGAGAAGGCTTTTGATCGGTGGAGTGGGCCTTCATGTATCAAGCAATGGAATGCTTGGTATAAGTTCAGGATTTATACAAATGATCCAAACTTTGTATAGCTCCCCTGCTGCTAGATTATATATTAATAATAATTTCTCAGAGCATTTTAATCTGCAGAGGGGGGTTAGACAAGGTTGTCCTTTGTCTCCTTTACTTTTTGATATTGTATTAGAACCCTTGTTATTAGCTATTCAGCAAGTGAAGGAGATACAGGGTATTCCTTATTCAGATCAGGAATATAAAGTTTCCACTTATGCGGATGATATATTGCTTCATTTGAGAAATCCAGAAACAACCATTCCAAGCTTATTAGAATTGATAGAGAAATTTGGAAAATTTTCAGGGTACAAGGTAAATTGGAGTAAATCAGAAGTTCTTCCACTTAATGTCCATTGTACAAAAGGATTATTTGAAACATTCCCCTTTCTATGGAAAGAGGACGGAATAATATATTTAGGCATTTGGATAAATAACACGTTAGAAGAAACAATGAAAGTGAATGAAAATTTTTTATTACAGAAGGTAACAGAAATGTGTGAGCAATGGAATCCTTTGCATATATCTTGGTTGGGGAGAGTCCAAACTATTAAAATGATGTTTTGCCTGTGGTTTGTTATCAAATGGGTATGTTACCGTTTTTTTTTTCAGGGGTCCTTTTATAAAAAGTTAAATTGTATTCTAACAAAATTTATTTGGCTGGGTAAAAAGACTAGAAATGCTTTAGTATCTCTACAAAAACTAATTACAGAGGGAGGTGTAAATTTTCCCAACTTCTATAGGTATCATCAATCCTATATTATGCGCCAGGGTATGTATTGGATCCTCCCAGAGCCTGTTGATAATATCCCAGATTGGTTTTGGTTGGAATGGCGCCTTATGTTTCCTCTGCGATTATGCCATGTACTTAGTATCAAAATGCCTAGACTATATAAAGAAAATAGATTACTTGTAGACACATGGAAAACAATAAGATATGTTAGCAATCTAACACCTATTCCAATTAACAAATCAACAAATCAAACTATATGACTGAACTCCAAGATTCAAATTGGCAGATATAAAGTCATCTGGAAGCATTGGATGATTGCAGGAATATGTGTATTAGAAGATGTTATTTCTAATGATAAACTGCTTGAGTTTTCACAGTTGCAACATAAATATGGTCTTAATAATTCACAAAGTTATAGATGGTTTCAAATGAAACAGGCTATTCAGGTGGGGGTTCCCTGAATGGAAAAATCTCACTAATCAATATAGTTTAGAGTTCTTATGCTTTCAGGTGGACTTCCTGGGACACCAGGCCACACAGTGGTACAAATTAATATCTGGATTTATAAATAAAAACCCAAAAACTGGTCTTCGGGACATTTGGAGCATTGAGATCAAGCATCAAATTACGGCGTCTCAGTGGCCACGAATTTGGTCTTGGAGGATGAGATGTTCAATGTCTGCATCTATGAGACAAACTTGTTTTTTTCTGTTACATAGAGCATTTTGGACCCCTGTTCATTTACATAAATTAGATAGCTCTAAGTCTGATAGATGTTGGCACTGCAATCTCGAAGCTGGGACTTTAGATCATCTATTATTCTATTGCCCATTTATTTTGGATTTTTGGAAATCAATATGGGGCCAAATAAATAATTTATTGGAAAATCCAGTGGCCCTATCATATTTTATTTGGCATGTCAATGAGGGCAAAGAACCAAATATCCTCAAAAAATAATAAGCTATTGCTAATTATGACTGGAGTCGCCATTCAACAAATTACATTTAATTGGAAAAATTGGAGTAGATTAAACTTTAATTTCTGGGGAAATTCTTTATGTTATATATATAAGATGGAAAGAATATTAGCCATACAGAAAGGAGATTTTAATAAATTCAAAGATGTTTGGGGACCATTCACAGATTATTGTAATGAGTAAATAACACTTTTCCCTTATTTACATAAGTGTAACTGAGAGGGTAGGGGGAGGGTTCTGATCTTACATTATGTGCTTGGATTAGTAGAAAATAATATATTATAAGATATACATGATTACATATGATATGGTAAGGGGATAAATTTCATTTTTGGGAGGGGATAAATTTCATTAATTTAAGATGATTGTAATAGAAATTCAAGTGATGTCTGTAAGTTTGTAAGTTTAAATGGTATTTCTATTTACACTTGTTGTAAGTTGTAAAAATTGTTGTAAGTTGTAAAAATGAATAAAGAATTATAAAAAGAAAAAAAAAAGGAATTGGTTATTGGAAAGAAAACAGAGGGTAGGGATAAATGGCTATTTTTCTCAATGAAGGAGGGTAAATAGTGGAGTGCCACAAGGATCTGTACTGAAACTGATACTATTTAACATATATATAATGTGGCAGAGACCTCACACAGCACAAGAGAAACCCTGTGCCAAGTGCCCAGCAAGTCCCTATTTCCTCCACAGAACCTAGCTTTGAACTAGAAACATTGCAGTACAGAAAAATACAAGTCCCTAGAGCCTCTAGGTTTATCCCTGTGCCAGTAAGAAGAGCTGTGTTGAACCCCTGATAGAGGGGGATGGCTCCTTTAAGAATTCTCCTGTGTTACCTAAGGGGGTGGGGCATGTTAAGGCAAACCCTTACTCTCCATAGCAGCCAGAAACAGGAGAGGCAGGGGAAGCAGGAAGGAAGCAGGAGGGAGCTCTCTTGGCTCTCCCACACCAGCTGGCTGATTGGGAAATGGAGGATGTCAGCCCAGAGTCAGGGAGTTCTGGGGAGGAAACTTGTTCAGACGTTCCCATGCAGTGGCAAAGCAGCTCACCTTCAGAGCTTGGAGGGAGAGGACAGCATGGAATTGTAACCCCAGCATAACAGGTGTGAAGTTTCCTATATTTTTGCCAGAATTATAGTTTGTTTTGTGAGTGTGCTGTGCTAGCACCTGAGGAACAGCAGAAAAGGAAAGCCTGTGTTTTTGGCCTTTTTGTTTTTGCATGTTTTCTGCTTGGAGATTGTGTGATCCAGGGAAGTGGCTACAAAGCCAGAACTGGACTTTCAAATTGACTCACCTGTGAGAACTGGAACTCTGGGAAGGGTTCCAGGGAGAAGGAAAAGTTTGTTTAGGTTTTATTTTTTTTTCCTCTGGGGTCAGAACAGTGGCGTACCAAGGTGGGGGGCAGGGGGCCAGTCCTCCCCAGGTGCAAGCCCAGGTGTTCCCATCCTTGGAGTCATGGTTCAGGAACTTTCCTTCTCACAGCCCGGTCCCAAGGCTCTGGGTAGTCCCCGTGGCCCAGCATGTTCCCAGCCTTCTCTCCTGTCCGATGGCCCTTTACTTTCTGTGAAGCTGAAAAAACTGCCGGCTTCAGCAGTGATTCAGCTACGTCGCCCGCGGCTCCCCTTCCTGCTTTCCCCATCTGCCAATGATGCAAATTCCTGTTTCCACTCAGGTGGATTGTGGCAGAATTGCCACGCGCGCTAGACTTTAACGCCAGCATTGAGCTGGTGTTAGTTCTAGAAGCGTAGCGTGGGTTTAGCACTTGGTAATTTCGTGCATGCGCTAATTTCTTTAGCGCACCTTATTAAAAGGAGCCCTAAGTGTTTTTTTTAGAAAGGCCTGAGGAGGGACCAATGAAGCTCGAGGGACAAACCTTTTATCCCCATTACCACAGGAATGCCATATTATCAGTCCCCATTCTCACTGCATTACCATAGAACAGTCTACCATTACCATGGTAATTTAAAAAAAAAATTCTCCATGACATCAGTAATTACTGTGGCAACCATTACCATGTCACTCTCTTCTTTATGTGCTATTGTGAAATTTTGGAAACACCAGTGGGTTCCTAGCCAGGAAGAATGGTTACAGCACATTGGAAATACAATAATAATGGATAAATTAACATATGAATTATGATATAAAATAACTTCATTCAAGTGGAATTGTTCTGAATGCAATTTATGTTTCATTTTCAAAGGTATATTTGATGTAATATTTGAAATTGTAATAAAAAAGTGCTCTTTGGCAAAGTCCTAATCTCCTCAGATAGTCAACCTCTGGAGACTATACAGTGCAGTAAGGCTGAATTTACCCCCTAAAAACAGGGAAATAACAGGAGAGAGGCATGAAAATAAAGAGAAAGTGAAATAGGCCAAAATAAGAACATGAAAAATAATAAGAGATAGCAAAGAACAGGAAAGAAAAGAAATTGAGAATGATAGAGAAAGAGAGGGAAAGGGAGAAAGTGAGCAATGTTAGGCATATTCACATTATAGTAAAATGCCTCTTCAGTTGCTGAGGGATTTTTTTTCCTTTCTCAGGAAGTGTCAGTGCATTTCTTTAAGCAAAAGCAAAAAAAAAAAAAAAAAAAGCATTGCAAAACAAGTGTTACACAGCCATCCTTTCACACCCCTGGAGCAGATGAGGAGGAAGGAGAAAGGAGTCTGGAACTGCTAATGAATGTGCCAGCTGTGCATGGAGAGTCAGCTGAGACCAGCCTCTGGGCTTTCGGTTTTCCACTTGGATTCCCATCCCAGACTGCTGGGAAGCAGAGCACAATATCATGCCTAGAAAAATAGAAGACAAAGAAGAAAGAGAGCTATAAAAGATGAGAGCATATTTAGTATTAGGCAGGGCATAGCACACAACTGAATTCCACTGTTGCTGTATCTTGGTTATATCACACTACCAGACCATATCAAACAGAGAGATATAGAAACAACAGAATCACCTGGGACATCCGCATCCTCACTGATAAAAAGCTGGATGCCAGAAAACCAGATATATTAGCAAAAGAGAAAAACACCAGAACAGCACTGATTACTCAGTGAATCACATGGAGAACGAGAGAAGATCCTCACATACAAAGAAATGCAGTCCAAAACTAAGAAAATGTGACAGAAAGAAACAGAAATATTTCCCATCATTTTGAGTGCCACAGGCTTGATTAAAAAGAACTTCCAAGCGTACCTGGATATGTTTCCTGTACATAGGAACTCTGGAAAGAAGCTCTTTGTCACAATGCAAGTGGTATAATGAAGTTAGCAGTAAATGTGAGAGACTGAGATCATACTTACATGACCATTTATTTTTTTCATCAAAATGGGACATCTATTAATATTCAGTCCCGCCCCAACCCCACCCTAGCTTTTATTTCCCCCTCCCCCCTTGGGTGCAGCAAGCAACATCAGCTTTTCTCTTCCCCTCTCCCCCCCCCTTGGGTGCAGCAGCAGCAGCCTTTCTCTTCCCCCCTCCCCCCTTGGGTGCAGCAGCTTTTCTCTCCCCCTCCCCCCTTGGGTGCAACAGCAGCAGATTTTCTATTCCCCCTCCCCTCCTTGGGTGCAACAGCAGCATTTCTCTTCCCATCCCTCCCATCGGCAGAGTCACAAGCTTCCCTCCATCACTGACCTATTTTCAGAGGGAAGCTTACAACTTGCTGCTCTTCCTTGCTTCGGACATTCCTTGTTCCCGGATCCTACCTTCGTGGAAACAGAAAGTAGGCAGGACCAGGCAGCCAGGAAGGCCCGAAGCAAGTTGTAAACTTCCCTCCATCGCTGACCTGTCTCCCTTAACTTCCCTCCATCGCTGCCCGTAGTGAACTCCTGCTCCGGGGCTCAAAATGTGCGTGTCGGCTTCCCTTCTCTTCTCCTCCCCCACCAGGACATAACTTTCGGTTTCGGAGGGAAGAAAAGGGAAGCCGGCAAGCACACATTAGAGCCCCAGAGTGTAGGTTCAATTTGAATGCTGGAGTCAGCCTTGGAAGGAGCATTGGTGGCAGCAGCAGGATTAGCCAGGCATGAAGAACACTGCGGGAATTTGGCGCTGGAGGGACCGTCCCCTTGTCCCCGTGCACAGCTTCAGGATGCTGTCCCTGAAAATGGGACATTTCGGCATCCCGAAGCGGTGGCTCGGGACAGCGGGACGGTCGGAACAATAACGGGACGGTCCCGTTGAAAACGGGACATATAGACAACTTAATCATACTCCACATATCATGGCTTAGGAGTGAGGTTCATTCTTATCATGGTATGTTCAAAACTAACCCATTTGGAGAAATTGCACCCAAAAGAATCATATTGTGATCAAATTCTTGATAACATCACATAATCAGGACTAGGCCTGTTTGAATCTCTTTAAAAGAGGCTTGCAAAATCCACAGGCTTCTTTCAGGACTAACAAGGGGGGGTGGGGGGAGAAATCAACTAAGATAACTGCTTTGGGCCCAGTAACTACAAGGGGTCCCTTAGGGATGGTTCAACTAGGTGTTGCATTTAGGTAGCATGCACACACAAAAAACAAAGAAGCTGTACCCCAAAAACACAGAAAGCAACAAGCAAAGTAGAATTAGCCTAGAGAAGACAACTGAGCAAGCCAAAGATCCTAACAGAAAAAAAACCAGAGGGGGTCCAGAGGAGGGCGACGAAAATGATAGAAGGCTTGCGCCAGAAGACATATGAGGAGAGACTGGAAGCCCTGAATATGTATACCCTAGAGGAAAGGAGAGACAGGGGAGATATGATTCAGACGTTCAAATACTTGAAGGGTATTAACGTAGAACAAAATCTTTTCCAGAGAAAGGAAAATGGTAAAACCAGAGGACATAATTTGAGGTTGAGGGGTGGTAGATTCAGTGGCAATGTTAGGAAATTCTACTTTACGGAGAGGGTAGTGGATGCCTGGAATGCGCTCCCGAGAGAGGTGGTGGAGAGTAAAACTGTGACTGAGTTCAAAGAAGCGTGGGATGAACACAGAAGATTTAGAATCAGAAAATAATATTAAATATTGAACTAGGCCAGTACTGGGCAGACTTGCACGGTCTGTGTCTGTGTATGGCCGTTTGGTGGAGGATGGGCTGGGGAGGGCTGGGAGGGTGTAGATGGGCTGGAGTAAGTCTTAACAGAGATTTCGGCAGTTGGAACCCAAGCACAGTACCGGGTAAAGCTTTGGATTCTTGCCCAGAAATAGCTAAGAAGAAAAAAAATTAAATTGAATCAGGTTGGGCAGACTGGATGGACCATTCGGGTCTTTATCTGCCGTCATCTACTATGTTACTATGCTACTATGTAAACCTGGACTGAAGAACCCAAATTTCACCACACATGGCCGTGTTTCAGCAGACAATGCCTGTGTCAGGGGTCCAATTTGATTGATTGGATACAGTGTGACGGTAAATGTTTACAATGATAGTTATAGTATTACAAAGCAATCATGTGGCACAAAATAACATGCCACTAGAAGAAACACTCAGCCATCATGTTCATCTTGTCTATTATGTATCCAATTCTGGTGCAGCAAAGCAGCAGTGAAAGAGCAAGAAAAGATTATAGAGGGAGGAGACTTATGTCTGCCTGTATGGAGCCAAGCGACAAGTGCTTCTTGTAACAAATTGTCTTGATCAGGTCAGATCCTGTGCAATGCAGTATTATAGCCAGTTAATAGGATTTGGACAGCAGGGCATTATTTTACCTTTTCTATTTTGATTTACTATTAATATTCTTTCTGACCTCTTACTATGATTTCTCACTACTTATATTTCGTTCCAAAGCTCAGAATATTTTCTGAAACCAACTACCAATCAATCCAAAATTCTGCAGCACCTATAAAAACTTGTGAAAAATAGAAAAATTGCTGATATTTAATACCTATACCAAGAAATCTTTTAGAAATATTGTGTGTGTTTTTAAATTTAAAACACAACTATATCAAACAGCTGGATTGCAGATTAATCATCTGTTGTATTGAACTAAGTTCAAACAAAGTTTAGAACCTGATTTATATACTTCATGAATTCCAAGACATTTAAGTCCTATTACCATATGTCCACGTTTCTCCAGGCATATCATCTGTATGGTGCTTGGTTGGGCATCTGGGCGACTTTTTCCATTGCCATCTTTATATACAGGTTTTGCTGTTTGGAAGGGCACGGTGATGGCGACCTGCTTAAATCTGAAAAAGAAATCACCACATTACCACATGCTAACTGGTTAGCAATGCAGGTGTTCTTGCTGGCTATAAAATGGATGGTGGTATGTGATCATGTAGTAATTTAAAAAAAATGGCTGTGCACTAATCCTGTGCACTAATCTGAGATGCAAGATATATATGTTTCAGGTTTATTTCAGTTTGATATACTACCTATTAAAGAGTCTAAGGGCTCCTTTTATCAAGGTGCGCTAGTGGGGTTAGCGTGTCAGACATTTCATCATGCGCTAACCCCTGCGGCAAGCCAAAAAACTAACACCTCGTTAATGGAGGTGTTAGCGACTAGCACGGTAGGCGGTTTAACGCACGGTATTCCGCGTGTTAAATCCCTACCGCACCTTGATAAAAGGAGCCCTACGTGGTGTACATAAAAATTAACAAATATATATAAAAGGTAAAGAAAAACTGAATCTAATACAAACAACAGAATAACAATTCTAGATACAAAAGGAAAGTAGGTTGAAAACTTACCGTTTTTTTAAAAAAGGAAAGAACAGTGAAGAGAAAGGGGTAACACGGTTTAAAAAAGATTCAGGAATGCTAAAAGGAATCTCTCATCTTAAATCTCGAAAGTATCTTTAAACAAAAAGTATGATGCATCTATCTCATACTTTTTTATTTTTGAACTTCCACCTCTCATACATCCAGCAGCCCCAGACCTGACAGTATATGCTTTGAATGAATGCGCATGAGAGGCGCTTTTAACACACACATATATGGTGCCTTCCCTATCAAGTATGATAAATTTATCTTCAACTTTCAGCACTCATGCAATCTGCAGTCCAGACCTGTTGGTGTTGGTGTTGGTGTACACTTTTGATGCACATGTATGAGATGCGCCTTTAACATACACACCTGAGATACACTTTTAACAAAATATTGGCACCCCAGACCTTTCAGTAATTTTGGAGCAATAAAGGTCAGCGCTTCATTTCATGCAGCATCAGACAATGTCAAGGCATCGCCCGCAGTGCTCATTTTAATATTAATGACCTTGTTGTACTACATTTACATAGGTTTAGATTCACTAAGCCCACCGATTGTGTCCCGACAAGTTTGCGACCCCAACCCGATTCACTAACCTTCCTCCTGATCCGATCCACACCCGATCCGGCATGCAAATGAGAGGCAGTGGCATGCAAATGTAGGAGGCAGGGATTCACTAAACAATTTCAGGATCACCAACTAGGCTGGCCAATCAAAAAAGAAGCGACTGTTGAGGACCAGTCGCTCACGTCCCTGCTGACTCTCCTGCCCCTCTTAAGAAGCAGTTTCTCTCCTGGTCCCCTGAAAATATATCAAATATAATATCAAAAATAGATTACTGTAATACACTATATAAAGGAGCTTCTTTAAAAGAAATACGTAGAATCCAGATCATTCAAAATACTGCAATAAAAATAATTATGAAAAAGAAAAAATTTCATCATGTGACACCACTTTTAAGAGAGAAACACTGGCTACCAGTAATCCATAGAATCACCTATAAGATAGCTTTACTTACTCATAAAATACTTATAAATAAAGCCCCAACATTTCTAGAAAGATATTTAATACCTTACTCCCCATTTAAATCTTTAAGATCAGAAGATAAAGCTTTATTAATAGTCCCTTCTTTAAAAGTGATCTACTCCAGGAGAGGAGAGACATGATTTTTTCTGTTTCGGCCCCCCAAATCTGGAACTTACTTCCAATTTACATAAGAGAGGAAAAACTTCCTGTGTTACTTGGAACAAGAATATTCTTGTGATTTGTTGTAAAAGTCTAATAAAGATAATTATATAAAAAAAAAAGAGAGGAAAAACTATTGAATAAATTTAAAAGTCTTCTGAAGAGCTGGCTTTTTAAAGATGCTTTTCAATAAACCATCATTATTATATTTTGGGGCAGGATGTGGAGGCTCATTGTCATCTGTATAACTAGTTGAAATATGTGGGTTCTTGTTTCCCATCCTGTGTGTACTAACCTATGCTTGATTTTATTTGTAGTTTTATTTTTTAATATTGTATTTTATACTACCCTTTGCCCCAATGTATCAATGTCTATTAGTATTGTATGTGTTGGATGTGGATTTTATAATTTTTATTTTTTTTATTTGTTATTTTTGTAAATCACATTGAAATAGGATTTTGCGATCAAATCAAAGAATTTATTAAACTTGAAACTTGAAAATAGTGGAGCAAAAAGAGAAAAAAGTGGGAAGGAAAGTAACTCCTATATCTGAATCGAATCAGTTGAGGCATATCTCCTGCTCTCTGCCGCCCCGACTCTCCTGCTCTCTGCTGCCCTTCCCTGCAGTGTGAGCCCCTGGTTTTAACCCACGGGTTTAAAGCAGGGCTGCACTATGGAGTATTCTGCAGTGCAACCCCGTTTTAAACCCGTGGGTTAAAACCACGGACTCCAAGTGTAGGCAGGAGCTATGTGTTGATGTACGGTCCGGGCACCACAGGTCCCAGCTTCAAAAATCCCTGCTTCCAAAAGTAAAAAAACAACAACCAAAAAAGCAAGGAGAGCAAGCGCATGCGCAGACCATCTAAGGCATAGAAGATGGTCTGCGCATGCATCTGGATCGCTCTGCAGTATTCCGTGCAATCACTGTGGGGCGTGCCTCCAATCGAGTTAATTTGAATGTAGAGGCTTACTGAATCAGTCGCCCGGGAAGACTCGGACATGGATCAGAAAGGTAAGGGGGATTAGTGAATCTAAGCCATAGTGTTATCGGAAGATGCTACAAAACATGAAAAAGACCACGCAGAGTCATTATGTACATCGGAAACCAGAATACTTAGATGCAAAACCAGTTAGAACTGGTTTAGCGTCGATCGTTAAAGGCATGGTAAGTTTAGAACATCGGGGCCTCTGTCAGAGAATATTTTTCACCCACCAAGGGATTTATCCTTCATCTGTTCACAACAGTAAGTGTTCTGCACTCAGAAAATCTGTAGTTCCAGAAAGGGAAGATATTCATAATACCACTGGGATAAGAGAACAGTAAACCTGTCACCACCCTCTATGAACCACCTGAAAGGCTTTGGTACTTGAATACTATAACCAAACACCTAAACTCAGAGAAGATCAATTAGCTGGGAAAAACCTGCAACTAAATAATAAAGAGTTAAAAGTAAAGTCTATCACCTACTTTATGTGTATGAGAGGTGTTGGAGTTGGAGATAAATGAAGTTCCTTTAAGGATATCTTCTTCTGCTCCTGTGATGAAGTGTTATAATCAATGTTGCCATCAATTTGCTTTAATATTATGGACAATTTGCCTTTTACTTTTTATTTCTCTTAGCTTGTAAATAAAGGAACTCCTCATTTAAATGTCATTCTAGTCTCCAGTGCTAGTCTGAGGGATGTAGTTATCAATGTGTTATTTTATTACCAACTTGAGCTACTTTAGCCCAGTTTCATTTTATGCAATGAGACCTCATAAACTGGGGTTAACAGTAAAACAACACATCTTAATGGTAACTCCTGTTGATAGCTTCCCCTTTAATCTTTTACAGTGACTAAAGTAAGCTCACTGTTTAGCAGGAAACCCTTTAAAGTCTGTGTGTCCCAGTTTGAAGTTAAGAATGAAGCAGTGGCGTACTAAGGGGGGGGGGGTGGTCCGCCCCGGGTGTAAGCCCTGAGGGGGTGCTCCGGCGTCCGTTCCCCTCCCCCCGGTTCTTCCCCTCTGGCCTCCCCGCACCATTAAGAGTACCGAAGTAGCCTGCAGCAAGATCGCGATGTCAGCGATCTTGCGCTGCTTCGTGCTGTCCTCCACCACGGTCCCGCCCCCTCCACTGATGTCAGAGGAGGGGGAGGGTCCACGGCGGAGGACAGCACAAGCAGCACAAGATCGCTGACATCGCGATCTTGCTGCAGGCTGCTTCGGTACGCTAAATGGTGCGGGGAGGCCAGAGGGGAAGAACCGGACGTCGGGGTGGGGGGGAGGGGCGAGCGGTCCTTCGGGGTGGGGCGGGCAGGCAGGCCTTCAGGGGGAGATGCAGGTCTTAAAGGGGGGGACAAGCCTTTATGGGGGGAGACAGGCTTTCGGGGGGGCAGGCAGGCAGGCCTTTAAGGGGTGGGACAGGCCTACAAGGGGGTGCAGGCCTTCGGGGAGGGGGGGTACAGGCCTTCGGGGGGATGCAGACCTTCAAGGGGGGGACAGGCCTTCAGGGGGAGATGCAGGCCTTAAAGGGGGGGGACAAGCCTTTAAGGGGTGGGACAGGCCTACAAGGGGGTGGGACAGGCCTTCAAGGGGGTGCAGGCCTTTGGGGAGGGTGCAGGCCTTCGGGGGAGGTGCAGGCCTTAAAGGGGGGGGACAAGCCTTCATGGGGGGAGACAGGCTTTTGGGGGGGACAGGCAGGCAGGCCTTCAAGGGGGGACAGGCAGGCAGGCCTTTAAGGGGGGGACAGGCCTACAAGGGGGTGGGATAGGCCTTCAAGGGGGTGCAGGCTTTCAGGGGGGGTGTAGGCCTTCGGGGGTGCAGGCCTTCAAGGGGGGGACAGGCCTTCAGGGGGAGATGCAGGCCTTAAAGGGGGGGGACAAGCCTTCATGGGGGGAGACAGGCTTTCGGGGGGGACAGGCAGGCAGGCCTTCAAGGGGGTGCAGGCCTTCGGGAGGGGATACAGGCCTTTAAGGGGGGACAGGCCTTCAAGGGGAGATGCAGGCCTTAAAGAGGGGGACAAGCCTTCATGGGGGGAGACAGGCTTTAGGGGGGGACAGGCAGGCAGGCCTTCAAGGGGGGACAGGCATAGTGTTATCGGAAGATGCTACAAAACATGGAAAAAACCACGCAGAGCCATTATGTACATCAGAAACCAGAATATTTAGATGGAAAACCAGTTAGAACTGGTTTAGCATCGATCGTTAAAGGCATGGTAAGTTTAGAACATCGGGGCCTCTGTCAGAGAATATTTTTCACCCACCAAGGGATTTATCCTTCATCTGTTCACAACAGTAAGTGTTCTGCACTCAGAAAATCTGTAGACTTGACAGCAATCCTGGAAACATCAGATAAAGATTTGGCTAAACCAGCAACTCTTCTACTATCTGTGGCATTGTTGCCAGACAAGGATTGGATTCTAAAAATGCTTTTTAAGAACAAGAATAAAGAGTTTTTGGGTTTGAAAATTCAAATGTTTCCAGACGTTAGTAGAGAAACTCAGAATCACAGGCGTCAATTTCTTATGATGAAAGCAGGAGTTACACAGCTGGGTGGTATTTTCTTTTTACGTTTCCCATGTAAATGCATAATAAGATATCGAGATAATAAATATGTGTTTTTTGAACCAGCTCAACTTACAGCTTTTCTGACACTGAAACGTTTGGAAAAAGAAGGAACAACAACAACTACAATAACAACAATATAATAGTAACAACAAATTGGATTTGATAATAGAATAAACTCCTCAATCCAGTCACACGATACTGTTTCTTTTGTATAGAATTTATTAATAAATTGATTTCCTTAAGTTCACTCATATAAATCTTGGATCACATTATAGAGGACTTGAGATTGTTCGATTAGAATTTTTTAATATTATGTAAATTATTTCTTATTATTTTGTGTTTGATCTGACAATCTTTCTGTACAAAATGTTTTGATTTTGTTAAATATCTTAAAATGATAAATAAAGATTAGAAAAAAAAAAGAAAATCTGTAGTTCCAGAAAGGGAAGATATTCATAATACCACTGGGATAAGAGAACAGTAAACCTGTCACCACCCTCTATGAACTACCTGAAAGGCTTTGGTACTTGAATACTATAACCAAACACCTAAACTCAGAGAAGATCAATTAGCTGGGAAAAACCTGCAACTAAATATTAAAGAGTTAAAAGTACAAGGGGGTGGACAGGCCTTCAAGGGGGGGTGGACAGGCTTTCAGGGGTGAGATGCAGACCTTTAAGGGGGGGACAGGCCTTTAGGGGGGGACCATGGTGTAGAAGTACACGGAGGGAAGGGGGTGCATATGCCAGACTTTGGGGGGAAGAAATAATGGGTCTGAAAATAGAGGAGAAGGAGAGAGATGATGGACCATGGGATTTAGGGAGGGAAGGAACAGAAAGGGAGAGGAATTGGACACAAGGGATGGTGTGGAGGAGGGATAGAGATACTGGATAGGAGGGTAATTGGGAAAAGAAAGGGAGAGATGGTGGGCCCTGGGGTGGTGGAGAAGGAGGGAGAGATGCCGGATGAAAGGGTAGTTAAGAAAAGGTGGATCTGTGGAGGGAGATGAAAAAAAGGAAAGGTACCAGACTTCCTGGGGAGGGAAGGGAAATGGAAAGGGAGGACAGAAATGGCAGATGGATGGTTAGCATGAAGAAAGAAGGAGACCCTGGCAAGCAAGTTATCAGAAGACAACCAGAGACTGGGACCAACAAGATTTGAAAAATAACCAGACAACAAAAGGTAGAAAAATTAATTTTATTTTCTGTTTTGTGATTACAATATGTCAGATTTGAAATGTGTATCCTGCCAGAGCTGGTGTTAGACCGCAAACGTGAGCTAGGATTTAACAGAGAGAGGAAAAGTCCTTTTTGTTTCTTTATTTTATTTACACCACAGTGCCAGTGTGGTTAGGAGAAGCCAAAGGGGGTGAAAAAGCTATAAAACCCACCAGGATTTTTGAAAAAAATCACCCAACTGGGCAGGAAAATCGAATCGAAAAAACCAATTAAATAGGCTGAATCAAAATTTTTCTTCCTGAATCGGGCAGTTTGCGCTACTGTCTCAGACTTTAGGACTTGGGATTGGGGAGAGATGGCATCCTCAGTACTTTATAATGCAAGTGAAATGAGGATTTGGTCAGACTTTTGAAGGGTCTGCAGAAGAAAAATATTGTATAGGCCGGGGACATGAGACAGCAGGAAATGGGATCTTTTCTTCCTTCTATTTTTGTGAATAGAAAGGCTAAGGATGTCAGAGAGTTCAGTTAAAATATGTGCTTTATAAAAAAATATAATAATGTGTTTTATAAAGTTTATAAGCATTGCTGGCCTACCCGGTGAGGTGTTCCTAGTGGTGGTGGTGGTGGTGGCAGTGTGTCAATGTGTTGAGAGGAAGAGGTGGTCTAAGAAATTCTCCTGAGCAAACTCTGGGCCCATTTCCACCCCCCAGTTAGTCCACTCCACTCAACTGGTTCACACACTGAGTATTTGGTTATTGTGCCTAGGTAATTGTTTTGGGATATCTTCCAGTGGTTTGTCAGTATCTCCTTGTGGTCCAAGGAAGGAAACTTTGTTAACCTTAGCATTGACCTTTTGTAACATAAGAACATAACAACATAAGAACATAAGAAATGCCTGCACCGGATCAGACCTGAGGTCCATCCAGTCCGGTGATCTGCACACGCGGAGGCTCAGCCAGGCGTACCCTGACACATACATTAGTCACTCGTATCCCTCAATGTGTCCTGCAAGAAGATGTGCGTCCAATTTTCCCTTAAATCCTAGAATGGTAGTTTCTTCCACCATCTCTTTCGGGAGAGAGTTCCAGGCGTTCAACACTCGCTGTGTGAAGCAGAACTTTCTGACATTTGTCCTGGCCATGTCCCCTCTCAGCTTCAGGCCATGACCTCTGGTCCGAGTCTGGGTCACATTCGCCAATGTGAATAAAGCTATTTCTTGCTCTCCATCCTTTCCCCCTGCTGGTGAGTGAGCTTGCTCCATTTTGTCGATTCCTTTTAGCAATTTAAAAGTCTCTATCAGATCCCCTCTCAGTCTTCTCTTCTCAAGGGTGAATAATCCCAGTTTTCTGAGGCGATCCTTGTAGCTCAAGTTCTCCATACCTTCTACTAGCTTCGTCACTCTCCTCTGCACCTTCTCCAGCAGTGTTATATCCTTCTTCAGGTATGGAGACCAGTGTTGGACACAGTATTCCAAGTGTGGTCTGACCATTGCTCTATAAAGCGGCATTATGACCTCCCTTGATCTACTCGTGATTCCCTTCTTTATCATGCCTAACATCCTGTTAGCTTTCTTTGCCGCCACTGCGCATTGAGCCGACGGCTTTAGGGTCCTGTCTATCAGTACCCCTGTCTTTTTCTTGTTCGCTCTTCCCCAATGTTATATCTAACATTTTATACTTATGCTCCTTGTTTTTTCTGCCCAGGTGCATCACTTTGCATTTTTCCACATTAAAACTCATCTGCCAATTTTCTGCCCATCTCTCAAGTTGCTTCAAATCTCTCTGAAGTTCCTCGATGTCTTTTTGTGACCTGATTGTCCGGCATAGCTTTGTGTCATCTGCAAACTTGACAATAACACTGGTCGTTTCTTCTTCCAGGTCATTTACAAAGATATTGAATAAGATAGGCCCAAGAACCGAGCCCTGAGGCACACCGTTAGTTACTTTTTTCCAGTCTGAGTACTTCCCATTTATGCCCACTCTCTGTCTTCTGTTTTCCAGCCATTTTCCTATCCATCTTAGTATATCCCCTTCTATTCCATGACTTTGTAATTTTTTTGAGAAGTCTCGCATGAGGTACTTTGTCGAGTGCTGCTTGTGTGGCATTAGGCTATGTAGTGACCGAAAGAAAAAACCAGACCTTTGCACATTTTTGCACTATAGGTGGGTGTATGAGGAGATTCACATTTCCTGCACAGCTTAGTCCGTGTGAAGTTCCCTTGTGCTGTATTTGACATCTAGTAAGGTCTCTGTTTGGAAGGAAAGATCTAAGCTTAAAAATTAAGTGGCCAGAAGTTATGGTAAAAGCAGATAGCTTAGCTGGTTTTAAGAAAGATTTGGACAAATTCCTGGAGGAAAAGTCCATAGTCTGTTATTAAGACATGGGGGAAGTGTCTGCTTGCCCTGGATCAGTGGCATGGAATGTTGCTACTCTTTGGGTTTTGACCAGGTACTAGTGACCTGGATTGGCTACCATGAGAATGGGTTACTGGGCATGATGGACCATTGGTCTGACCCAGTTAGGCTATTCTTATGTTATGTTCTCATCTGTAGGGGCCTTTGTTTTCACTTCTTATTTTAATGTATTTTTTTCTGGGAACTTATCAGTGTTTTTTTATAATGGGAACAAAAATGGAAGAGAATTAATGTGTGTGGAATGGGGGGGGGGTAACTAATTTCTTCAGCTAAATAATTAAATCCACCTCAACCAGACTCGCACACCATTCACACACCATCCAACCAAAAACGTCAAAAGTAAAAACTGTTCGACAACCTCCTAGCCATTCCAGCTGCAACACTCGACCCCCAACTCTACAACCTGTTGACCTCGACCACAGACTATAAAACCTTCAAAAAAGAAATAAAAACCCTTCTATTCAAAAAACACATAAAACCGAACTAACACAATCAGAACTGTCCCAAGCGTCACCTGCAACTACTCCATATGTACTTCTCATGTCATGACAATTCAGACATAATTTATGTTATGTTATGTTTGGAATAATAGTTACATATATGAGGTTCAATAAAAGAATATTTTCACTCCCTGTTTCTATTCTGACCATTTATACCGTTTCATGGTTATTACAAAAAATATTTTTTACGTGGGGGGTGTCAAAAAATGATGGGCCCCAGGTGCCACATACCCTAGGTACGCCACTGGAATGAAGGAAAGTGTTTTGGCCTTAGGTGACCCTCAGCTACAATTACTGAGAGGCCACTTAGAGCTAGATTCACTAAGCCCACCATTCAAGTCCCTACCACTTAGCGACCCCTTTGCGACCGGGACCCAATTCACTAACCTGCCTCCTGATCCGATTCCAATTCGTGCATGCAAATGAGGGGGAATGGCATGCAAATATAGGCAGGCAGCGATTCACTACAAATAAAACCCAAAAACAAAATGAGGAACACTGACTGGGCTGGCCGATCCCAAAACAAGCAATTGCTGAGGACCAGTCGCACTTGTCCCTGCCGACTCACCTGCTCCATTGCTGTCCTGAAATCCCTGTCAACTTCTAGTCCTGTTCTCTGCCCCGAGCTCTGCCCTGATCTTCCAGCACTGCCCCAATCTTCCAGCCCTGCTCTCTGCCCCGAGCTTTGCCCTGACTCTCCTGCCCCAATCTTCCAGCCTGATTCTATGCCCTTCCTTGCAGCGCGAGCCCATGATTTTAACCCACTTTAAATCCGAGGGTTAAAACCATGGGTTCGCGAGTAAAAAGTTTTTAAAAAAAAATTTTTTTTTACACGGACATCAAACGCATGTGCAGACCATCTACAGGCAAAGTAGATGGTCTGCGCATGCATCTGGATTGCTGGAGACCAAACCGTGTAGTCGGTGGGGGACATTCCTCCGATCGCCTTCATTTGAATACAGGCCCGTTGTGAATCAGTCGGTCCGTGTCGGATCGGACAAGGAGCAGAGTGAATCAGGCATGTTAGTGAATCTAGGCCACAGTGTATACAGTACTCCCCCAAAATTCACAGGGGTTTCATTCCAGGAAACCCCGCGAATTTCGAGAAACCGTGAATATGGTTTTTTGCCTGTCTCAAAAGGCAGGAGGGGCAGGAGAGGGCAGCTGGGGCGCTGGTGGGTGCAGAAAATTATTTGCGGTATGTTCCGACTGCCTCTTCCTGTTATTAAAGTCAGGCTACACCAATCAGGAGCTACTTTGACACTCCAGATAGCATGTCAAAGCAGCTCCTGATTCATGTAACCATGACTTTATTACAAGGAAGTGGCAGTCGGAAAATGCCGCAAATTACTGAGTCCGTGATTCGTGAACCGCAAATTTGCTGGGTTTTACTGTAAACTCAAATATAAACCAAGATTTGTGCATCAAAAATGGTCCAAATATTAGGATCTCAGTTTATATTAAAGCCACCACCTGCCCACCAATATGACTGTCCTCTTCCTCCTGCACTCAAATCTCAGAACCCATAATCCTGCATATGCCCTCTCTCTCCCCCCAGGTGGCAGCTTACCAGTTTGTGCTCAAGAAAGCTGTTTCCATGATGCTGAATAAGGCTATGACCACCAATTGTGGATACTGATCCGGTGTGGGGGAGCCTTGAGCATCTACTATTGTAAGGGCAACAAACCATTTTGTAAGGAAAGTAAGTAAAAGTAAGAGGAAAAGAAGGCCGCTTTGGTTCTCAAAAGTAGTAGCTGAGAAGGTAAGAAATAAGAGGTTAGCTTTCATAAACTACAAAAGATCATAGAAATAATAATAATAATAACAGTTTATATACTGCAATACCATTAAGTTCTATGCGGTTTACAATAGATTAAGCGAGATACAAATTGATTGAATTTAAGAGGGGAGAAGAGGAGAGTTAATAGGACCGGAAATGCGTTGTTGAGGAGAAAGAGATTAATAGGACAGAGAAAGGAAGGGAAGAATATCTGGAAAAGTTAAGAGAAGCTGGTTGAGTAGGCAGGAAAGCAAATATGCAAACTGAAGAAAAAATAGCCAACATGGTAAAATGGTGGGACAAGACATTTTTTTTAGATATATTAGTGATAGGAAGAAGTAGAAAGAAATATGTAAAAGCTGATAGACACATATCTATTAAGACTCGGAGTAACCTTATATAATGCGTTGTCATTTCACTCACACGTTTCTAGCAGTTTCTTCTTCATTTCTCAAACTTCATCATCTCCATTCTGTCCGGTCTCTCCTAAATCGTAACTCTCTCCAGATTCTCTTACACTCCATGGCTTTCTCCAAGCTGGACTATTATAACTCCTTTCTATTTGGACTTCTCCAATATCAACTCCATCGCCTTCAGTTAGTTCAAACATAGCTCTTTATCTTTACTGCCACTCAAAATATGGCCACATTACCATCCAAGTACAATGTACTTTCTTTCCAGATTCAGTGCTCTGGATTTCCATCATTTCTGTCTTATTTTCTGATCCTCTATTTCTGCTATTGGAACCTTCATTCTTTTAATCAACATCTGTTATCTGTACCCTCTTTTAGACAGATGTTTCTTGATATAAATCGGGATACTAGCTTCTCAATAATGGCCCCTCACTCTTTGGAATTTTCTACCATTATATTTAAAGTTTGGGAAAATCTCTTAATAATTTTAAGACACAGTTAAAGGCCTACTACTTCACTAAGACATTTGATGTATCCTCTGTAGACCTTCTTATTTTGAACAGCATGGCTATATTACATTTTTACACTTTACCTCTTGTTGTTTCCTTCTATGTTTTTTTTTCCCTACAATATATTGTAAATTTTTCCCTTCCCTGCAAACCTAATTGTCCCAGTATGTCTCCATTGTCAAGGTTTATTTACCATGTCAGTTTTTATTGGTTTTAATTTGTTTTCTCTTTACCCCTGGTTTTATTATTGAAAACCGTTTAGTTTAACATTCCTTCTTAATTAATTGCAGTATATCAAATAAATATAACTGTAACTGTAAGGCTGAATTGCTTAACAAATATTTCTGTTCTAGGTTGACAGTCAAACTGCTGGGAGTGGGACCACAGAAAACAAACGCAAATAGGGATGGATGTATGGTAGACCCTAATTGATTTTCAAAGGATTGTGTTTGTGAGGAGCTAGCTAAACTAAAGGTGAACAAAGTGATGGGGCCAGATGGTGTACATCCAAGGGTACTGAAGGAACTTGGGAAGTTCTGGCAGTTCCACTGACTGACTTTTTCAATGATTCTCTAGAGCACAGGTGTCAAAGTCGGTCCTCGAGGGCCAGAATCCAGTCGGGTTTTCAGGATTTCCCCAATGAATCTGCATGAGATCTATTTGCATGCACTGCTTTCAATGCATATTCATTGGGGAAATCCAGAAAACCCGACTGGATTCCGGCCCTCGAGGAGGGACTTTGACACCCCTGCTCTAGAGTCAGAAGTGGTACCCGAGGACTGGAGAAGGGTAGATGTGGTCCCTCTCCACAAAAGTGGAAGTAAGGAAGTAGGAAACTACAGTCTGGTAAGTCTGACTTCTGTGGTAAGTAAAATTAATGTAAACACTTTTAAAACTGAGAGTAGGGATGTTCCTCGAATCCAGTGGATTACAGGACCTGAGGCAACTTGGATTCACTAGAGGCAGGTCTTGTCAGCCAAATATGAACAATTTCTTTGACTTGATGACCAGAGAATTGAATAGAGGGAGATGTGGTGTATATAGATTTTAGCAAAGTCTTTGACAGTGTTCCACACAGGCGTCTAATAAACAAACTGATTGCCCTCAGAATGGGCCCCAAAGTGATGGGCTGGGTCAGAAACTGGTTGAGTGGAAGGGGACAGAGGGTAGTGATCAATGGAGATTGCTCTGAGGAAAGGGATGTTGCCAGTGGTGTGCCTCAAGGTTCTGTTCTTGGGTTTGTTCTTTTTAATATTTTTATAAATGATATTGCTGAAGGGCTGTTGGGTAAGATTTGCCTATTTGCGGATGATACCAAAATCTGCAATAGAGTAGAAACGCTGGATGGTGTGAATAACATGAAGATAGACCTGGCGAAGCCTGAAGAATGGTCTGAAATTTGGCAGCTAAAATTTAAAGCTAAGAAATGTAAGGTCATGCATTTGGGCTGTAAAAACCCAAGGGGGTGAAGAACTTATGTGCACAACAGAAGAGCCAGACTTGGATGTGATTGTATGTGATGATCTTAAGGTGGTCAAACTGGTCAAAAAGGTGATGGCAAAAGCTAGAATGATGCTAGGGTGCATAGAGAGAGGTATGGCCAGTAGGAAAAAGGAGATATTGATGCCCCTGTATAAGACTCTGGTGAGACCTCATTTAGAATATTGTGTACAATTCTGGAGACCACACTTTCAAAAAGATATAAACAGAATGTAGTCTTGCCCCTTTATCCACTAAATCTATCTCCTACTCCCGTAAGGCCCCTTGGTACCTTCCGTACCACAGAGAACTGAAGCAGAAATGTCGAGCACTGGAGCGCAAATAGGAAAAAATCTAAATCCCTTTCAGACAGACAGTCCTGGAGAGTCAATATCAAGTTCTATAACACAGTATTAAAAAAAGCAAGGATGAATTTCTATGGTGACAAAATTTCCAAATCCAACAACCAAAGTAGTACTCTGTTTAACATCTGGCGCACCTTAACTTCCAAAAACGATTCCACCATTCCCTCCTCCTCCCCATCAGCAGACTTAGCAAAATTTTTCAACAAAAAGATCACTACCATAAGGAGCTCCTTCCCCCCAGCAGTCTCTTACAATTCTCTGTCCCCCAACGACTTTAACTCTATCTCAGCAGACAGATCCTGGACTACCTTTGAACTCGTATCCGAACCCCAAATCTCTTAACTCTGTCTCAAACTGAAATCCTGCAAATGTGCTCTGGATCCATTTCCTTCCTACTTATATGAGACTATTCCCGTGCAGGCCATCTCATCCCTCACCAGTCTTATCAACTTTGCTTTACTATCGGGCCTATTCTCCTCAGAAATGGGACATATTGCCTTGTCCCCATTACTGAAAAAAGCTGATCTTGATCCCTCCTTACCATCTAACTACCATCCCATAGCAAATATCCCTCTCCTGACTAAAATGCTTGAGGCCATCATATCTACCCAGCTCTCATCTTACCTAGAGAGATTCTCCATTATCATACCCTACCAATATGGCTTCAGACCCAATTTCAGCACCGAATCCCTACTGGTCTCCTTAATTTCAAAGGTGCAACAATTACATTCTCGCAACAAGTTTGCTGTCCTATTGCAATTCGATCTCTCTGCAGCTTTTGATGTCATCCACCACAATATCAACTTTCCAAGATAGGCATCGACTCCACAGTTCTAGAATGGTTCTCGAACTTCCTACGCTCCCGTTCCTATACCGTCAACACAAATGGCACCTCGTCCACTCCTTGGAAACCGGCTTGTG
The DNA here is from genome assembly GCF_902459505.1 of Geotrypetes seraphini. Lineage (NCBI taxonomy): Eukaryota > Metazoa > Chordata > Amphibia > Gymnophiona > Dermophiidae > Geotrypetes > Geotrypetes seraphini. Next base: position 140,916,794 of record NC_047088.1, on the reverse strand, counting down.
GAGTCCCGCAGGGATCGCCCCTATCCCCTATTCTCTTCAACATCTACATGTCTTCCCTGAAACTCTTCCATCTATCTTCCCTTTAAAACATCTATACATATGCTGATGACATCCTTGTCCTTCTCAAGACAGACTTGAATCTCACCAACCTCTCTGAAAACATTACAGCTTGCATAACAAAACTTCAATCCTGGTCCCTCTCAGTACAAATGAAACTGAACAAATCCAAAATGAAACTACTCTGGCTCGGCCCAAAATTAGAACAGCTTCCCACCCTCTTCTCACTGCCCTCTGGTGCCACACTGCAGCTTGAGTTCTCAAGCAAGGTCCTAGGCATCATTATCGATTCCTCCCTCTCCTTCAATGACCACCTCAACTCCTTGGTAAAATCTTACTTTTTTAACCTCCACATGTTGAAGAAAGTAAGATCCTTCTTCCACCAACAACATTTTGCCATCCTTGTTCAATATATCATCCTCTCCAGACTAGACTACTGTAATGCCGTCTATCTAAGTCTAACTAAAAAAAGTCTTCAAAGACTTCAACTAATCCAAAACACTGCAGCCAAGTTGATCTTCGGAAAACGCAAATTTGATCATGTCTCCCCACTTCTGGCCAAACTCCACTGGCTCCCAGTAATTTCCAGGGGTCATTTCAAATGCACCTGCCTGGCCTTTAAGATCCTTCATGGCATCCTCCCTCCCCTAATTGCACTATGTTGTAACTCCTCGAGTCCTGACACCGCCAGGCCCACCCAAAAACTTAAACTATCCTTCCCCTCGCTACAAGGTATCCTCCATATAGGAAAATTATGAAAATCTCTCTTCAGAATCACAGGGCTTTGGAATAATCTTACTGTCCCACTACGGAATCTGGGCTCCTTCCAACTATTCCATAAGCATCTGAAAACTTGGCTTTTCACAAAAATATAATGCTCTTTTCCCCCCTGTACTCAACCTCCTACCCATTATTCTATTCCTTCTTATTTTAATCTCCTGTAAACCATGCCGAGCTCTATAATTATGGAGAGGATGCGGTATATAAACTTAAAGTTTAGTTTAGGAAGGCTACTAAAATGGCCATGGTCTTCATCATAAGGTATATTGGGACAGACTTAAATATCTCAATATGTACACTTTGGAGGAAAGGTGGGAGAGGGGAGATATGATACCTACATTATATAAATGCACATGAGGTGAGTCTTTCATTTGGAAGGAAGCTCTGGAATGAGAGGGCATAGTTAAAATTAAAAGGTGATAGGATCAGGAGTAATCTAAGGAAATACTTCTTTACAGAAAGGGTGGTAGATGCATGGAATAGTCTTCCGGTAGAGGTGGTGGAGACAAAGACTGTCTGAATTTAAGAAAGCGTGAGACAAGCACGTGGGATCTCTTAGGGAGAGAAGGAGATGGTGGATGTTGCAGATGGGCACACTGGATGGGCCATATAGCAATGTTACTTACCGTAACAGTTGTTATCCAGGGACAGCAGGCAGCTATTCTCACTAGTGGGTGATGTCATCCGACAGAACCCCGATACGGACGTCTCACAAGCATATTTTGCTTGAAGAAACTCAGAAGTTTCGAGATGCCCGCACCGCGCATGCGCCAGTGCCTTCCCGCCTGATGGTCCGGGCGTGTCTCCTCAGTTCAGGTAGCTAGCAGGGAAGCCAACCCAGGGGAGGTGGGTGGGACGTGAGAATAGCTGCTTGCTGTCCCTGGATAACAACTGTTAAGGTAAGTAACATTGCTTTATCCCAGGACAAGCAGGCAGGTATTCTCACTAGTGGGTGACCTCCAAGCTAACCTCAATGGGATGGTGGGAGAGTTGGCAACTTAGGAAAATAAATTTTGTAACACTGTTTGGCCAAACTGTCCATCCCATCTGGAGAAAGTATCCAGACAATAATGAGAGGTGAAAGTATGAACCGAGGACCAAGTGGCAGCCTTACAAATCTCCTCAATCGGTATCAATCTGAGGAAGGCTACAGAGGCTGCCATTGCTCTGACCTTATGGGCTGTGACCTTATAGGGAAGGAGTAATCCAGTCTGGGCATAGCAGAAAGAGATACAAGCCGCCATCCAGTTGGAGATGGTGCACTTCGATACAGGTCGTCCCAACTTGTTTGGATCAAAGGAGACGAAAAGTTGAGGAACAGTTCTGTGTGGCTTGGTGTGATCCAAGTAGAAAGCCAAAGCACGTTTACAGTCCAGAGTGTGAAGAGCTGATTCTCCAGGATGAGAATGAGGCTTTGGAAAAAACACAGGAAGCACAATGGATGGTTGAGATGAAATTCAGACACCACTTTAGGCAGGAATTTCGGATGAGTGCGGAGGACAACCTTGTCATGATGGAAGACTGTGAAAGGTGGATCCACCACTAAGGCCTGAAACTCACTGACCCTGCGAGCAGATGTGAGGGCCACTAGAAAAACCACTTTCCAAGTGAGAAACTTTAGTGGAGCCTTGTTGAGAGGCTCAAAAGGAGGTTTCATAAATTGAGAAAGGACCACATTAAGATCCCAAACCACTGGAGGAGGTTTGAGAGGAGGATTGACATGGAAAAGTCCTTTCATAAATCTGGAAACCACAGGATGAGCAGAGAGAGGTTTTCCTTGCAGAGACTGATGGAAAGCCACAATAGCACTCAGGTGGACTCGTATAGATGTAGACTTGAGGCCAGACTGAGACAGGTGTAGAAGATAGTCCAACACAGAAGAGAGGGAGGCTCGTTGAGGCTCCTTAGACTGAGACACACACCAGGAAGAAAATCTAGTCCATTTTTGGGAGTAGCATTGTCGAGTAGCAGGCTTCCGGGAAGCCTCCAATACATCCCTCACCGCCTGGGAAAACTGGTGAGGAGTTACGTTGAGAGGAACCAAGCTGTCAGGTGGAGAGACTGCAGGTTGGGATGAAGTAGAGATCCTTGATGCTGAGTAAGCAGTGAAGGAAACACTGGCAGAAGGAATGGCTCCCTTCTGCTGAGTTGAAGCAGAAGGGAGTACCAAGGCTGTCTTGGCCACCGAGGAGCTATTAGAATCATGGTGGCATGGTCGGACTTCAGCTTGACCAGAGTCTTTTGAATGAGAGGAAATGGAGGAAACGCATAGAGAAAGCGAGTTCCCCAATCCAGCAGAAAGGCATCTGCCTCGAGACGATGAGGAGTGTAGATCCTGGAGCAAAACTGAGGCAGCTTGAAGTTGTGGGGAGCAGCAAAGAGGTCTATCTGAGGCGTCCCCCACTGTGCAAAGATCTGATGAAGGGGGCTGGAATGGAGAGACCATTCATGAGGCTGGAGGAGACGACTTAAGTTGTCTGCCAAGACATTGTCCTTCCCCTGAATGTAGACAGCTTTGAGGAAGGCGTTGTGGCGAACCGCCCAATCCCAGACTCTGAGAGCTTCATGGCAGAGGGAGGCCGAGCCCGTGCCCCCCTGCTTGTTGACATAATACATGGCAACCTGATTGTCTGTGCGAATGAGGACCACCATGTCGTGAAGCAGATGTTGAAAAGCTTGAAGAGCATTGAAGATGGCTCTGAGCTCCAGAAGATTGATTTGATGGAGTCGGTCTGCACTGTTCCAGAATCCCTGAGTGCGAAGACCATCCAGATGAGCTCCCCACGCATAGGTCGAGGAATCGGTTGTGAGCAGCTTCTGGTGGGGAGGAGTGTGAAAGAGCAAACCTCTGGATAGATTCGAAGAGGTCATCCACCAAAGTAGAGACTGCCGAAGAGCAGGAGTGACTATGATGTGTCGAGTCAATGGGTCCGACACCGGAGTCCATTGAGAAGCCAGGGTCCACTGAGGAATCCTGAGATGCAGTCTGGCAAAAGGCGTCACATGAACTGTAGAGGCCATGTGGCCAAGGAGAACCATCATGTGTCTCGCTGAGATGGACTGGCGAGAAGACACCAACTGGCAGAGATGAAGAAGAGCATCCTGGCGCTGAGGAGGAAGGAATGCTCTGAGTCGAATGGTATCCAGGACCGCCCCGATGAAGGGGAGAGACTGGGTAGGCTGTAGATGAGATTTGGGAAAGTTGATCTCGAAGCCCAAACTCTGCAGGAAGCAAATTGTTGTCAAGGTTGCCGAGATGACTCCCGGAGTCGAGGGGGCCTTTATGAGCCAGTCGTCGAGGTAGGGAAATACCTGAAGACCCCAGTTCCGGAGTGCAGCGGCCACTACTACCAGACACTTCGTGAAGACTCTGGGAGACGAGGACAGGCCGAATGGAAGCACTCGATACTGCAGATGCAGATGTCCCACCCGAAATCTGAGGAACTTGCGAGAGGCCGGATGAATGGGAATGTGAGTGTAGGCCTCCTTGAGATCTAGAGAGTATAACCAGTCATTCTGCTCGAGGAGGGGGTAGAGAGAATCAAGGGTCAACATGCGAAACCTCTTCTTGACTAAGAACTTGTTGAGGACCCTGAGGTCCAGAATGGGTCGCAGGTCGCCTGTCTTCTTCGGAACAAGGAAGTACCGGGAGTAAAACCCCCGGTTGTGTTGGTTCACAGGGACCGGCTCGACGGCACGAAGCCGGAGCAAAGCTTGCGCTTCCTGAAGAAGGGTGGTCTGCATCAAGTTGGAAGGATACTCTCTTGGAGGGTGGTCCGGGGGGACCCGATGGAACTGTAGAGAGTACCCTTCCTTGATGATGGTAAGGACCCAGAGGTCAGTGGTGATAGCCGTCCATCGATGGAAAAAATGATGGAGGCGACCTCCAATGGGGAAAATAGGGGATGGCAGAACGAGGTTGGTTATGCTCCCTAAGAGAGAGTCAAAAAGGCTGAGGAGCCTTGGGGACAGTAGACGTTTGAGGCTTCTGTTGAGCCTTCTGTGGAGGCTGTCTCTTCGCCGGTTGTCTCGCAGCCGGAGCTTGCCTCGGAGTATAACGCCGCTGATAGGTCAAGGGCGGCCTTGCAGGTCGAGACTGTTGAGGCTTAGGCTTAGGCCGAAAAATAGACTGAAAGGATTTTTCATGGTCAGAAAGCTTCTTCGTCACAGTCTCGATGGACTCGTCAAATAAATCCGTTCCCGCACAAGGAACATTGGCAAGCCTGTCCTGGAGGTTCGGGTCCATGTCAATGGTCCGAAGCCATGCCAAGCGACGCATAGCTACGGAACAGGCGGCAGCCCATGCCGAAAGTTCAAAGGCATCGTAAGAGGATTGCATCAACTGGAGACGCAGCTGGGACAGCGAAGCAACTACCTCCTCGAATTCAAAGCGAGCCTGAGACTCAATGTAAGGTGTGAACTTCCGAAGCACAGGCAGGAAGAACTCCAAATAAGTTGCAAAATGGAACGTATAATTGAGAACTCTGGAAGCCATCATCGAGTTCTGGTATATCCACCTTCCAAACTTATCCATGGTCCTGCCCTCGCGACCCGGAGGCACCGAGGCGTACACCTGGGACGGATGAGACCGCTTGAGGGAGGATTCGACCAGCAGGGATTGGTGAGAGAGTTGAGAGCCCTCGAACCCCTTGTGATGAACTGTTCGGTACCGAGCATCCAATTTGCCAGGGACCGCAGGAATGGAATATGGCGTTTCAAAACATCTCATGAATGTTTGGTCGAGAAGTTTGTGAAGAGGCAGGCGAAGAGACTCCGCAGGAGGATTAGGCAAATGCATGGTGTCAAGGTATTCCTTGGAGTACCGAGAACCGGAGTCCAAAGTAATGTCCAAGTCATCCGCTATCTGCCTGAGGAAAGAAGAAAAAGACAATTGATCCGCCAGCACAGGCCTACGAGAAGGACTGGACGAAGTCGAGGCCTCGGGATCCACAGAGACCTGGGACTGACAGGGGGAATAAGAGACACACGGCTCCTCGAACTCTGGCCCCTGCGGAGGGGACATGTCTGACGAAGAATACCCCATTCGCGGCAGCTTCTTCTGCGGTGAAACTGTAGAGTGCCGCGAGGAATGTCTGGACCGATGCCCCTCTCGGTATCTGGAGGGGGATCTAGAATGACGATGCTTAGAATGGTCCCCCAACGCCTCTAACGAGTAGATGGGACTCGAGGCCGTAGAGCGCAGAGGCGGAAGATTCGACGCCTCTCGAGATGCAGTCCAGGCCTGGTAAGGAGTGCGGAAGAACTCTTCCTGTGACTTGCGATGCCCAGGGCTTCGATTACCCGAAGAGGGATTCCACACCTCTTCATCCGGAGGGGTGATAGGCTCTAAAGGAGGCATGTCACTAAAGGAGGCCCGCCTTGAGGGACCGGCCGCCATTCACCGCTCCTCCTCGCCCAGCACCGAGACAGACCGGCGAGGAGGAGGAGGAGGGGGCGGTCCGCCCCCCGGAATCGGAACCGGGAGGTCACCCTGGATCATGGCAATTAACCTGGGTCCCATGGTTGTCATGAGCTCGACAAACTGAGCCTCCAAAAGGGACCATAACGAAGCCGATAAGGAGGGATCCGCACCAAAAGAGGGCCCTCCTGCACGGTCTTCGTGCTCCTTCGTGGTCGAGTGCTTTTGCTTGGAAGCCTTCAGCACTTTGAGAACCACGGGTGGAATGGGAGTAGGCGGTACCTGATCCAAGGAGACGGAGGAAGGTACCGGCGCCGAAGTCGGGGCGAAGCCGGGACAAACGAAGCTGGCTTCAGGAGACCCGGTGTAGCAGGAGTGGTGGCGGGCTTCGTAGCTGCAGGCGAAGCGCCAGCCGAAGTTGAAGCTGAAGGTTCCTTTGCAGCTTCCATCTTGAACATCGACTCCCACAAAAAATAGCGACGCTTAAACGCACGCGCTGTGAGAGTGGAACAAGGCCAGCACGATTTCGGGAAATGTTCCGGACCAAGACACTGCAGGCAGCATCGATGCGGGTCCTTCAGCGAAATCGCGCGCTGGCACTTGCTACACTTTTTAAAACCGGTAATTGGCCGGGACATAGGCCGAAAAAGCTCCGCCGCAAGATCGACGGAGCAGGGCCTGAGTCACGCGGCCGACCCGGCCGAATCGCCGGAAGAAATTTTTTTTTTTTTTTTTAAAGAAATAAAACCCAAGATAAGGAGTAAAATAAACTCAAAATCGCGGCTATAGAAGGCAAAAGAACGGGAATTCAGTCAGCGCAGAATCGAAGTAAAACTTCTCAGCTCCGCGGAAAGAAAAGAACTGAGGAGACACGCCCGGATCATCGGGCGGGAAGGCACTGGCGCATGCGTGGTGCGGGCATCTCGAAACTTCTGAGTTTCTTCAAGCAAAATATGCTTGTGAGACGTCCGTATCGGGGCTCTGTCGGATGACATCACCCACTAGTGAGAATACCTGCCTGCTTGTCCTGGGATAAGACCTTTATCTGTGTTCATGTTTCTAGGTTTCTAAGTTTCCTTAGTCAAGTTGCTCTTCTTTAGCAAAGGATGCACCACTGCCCTTTTTAATGCTGTTGGTAGTTGCCTATTAGAAAGAGAGTAGTTCACAATTTTGTAGCCCCTTCTATGAGATCCTTGCTTGCCTGCTGCATCATCCAGGATAGGCAGGTTTCAAGGGTGATGGTTGGTCAAAGGCCTCATGATTTTGTCAAGACTCTCCTCTGTTATTGGGTGAAAAGAATCCCATATATCTCTCTTAGCTAGGGTTACAATATTAAAAAAACAAAAACCCGGACACATAACCCCACCCTGTTCTGCCTACAGCCCTGCCCGGTTCTGCCTCTAGCCCTGCCCCATTGTGCCCTCTAGCCCTGCCCCCAGAAAGCTTTCTCTCTTTGCGAGGAGCTCCGGCTGCGTTTGGAGGGCCTGTAGCATCCGCTCATGTTCAGAGGCCCTCCAACTGTGGCCGGAGCTTGTAGGGGCTTTCCAAAACCTGGACAAATAAGTTTAAAATTCTTAAAAGGACACAAACTTGAAAAGCATCTTTAAAAAGAAATGTCTTAAGAAAAGACTTGAATTTCTTGAGGTTTGTTATCTCTCTTAATGCGTTTGGTGCTGAATTCCAGAGGGAAGGGGCAACTACTGAAAAGATAGTGTTTCTTCTTGTATTTATATGGTTCAGGGATGGGATTGCTAATAGATTTTGATCAGAGGAACGAAGAAGACGTGATGAAGTATACGATATCAATAATTTATTAATAAATTCCGGCTGGCCAGTGTTTCATGTGTTAAAAGTCAGTAATAGTGTTTTATAAGTGACACAGTGATGGATAGGAAGCCAATGGGCTTTTATCAGGAGAGGAGTTACACAGTCACATTTTTTGGCCTTGCAGATAACTTTTACTGCGGTGTTCTGGACTATCGGTAGACATCTTAACTCTTTTTTTGGTAATTCCATCCTTGCAGATAACTTTTACTGCGGTGTTCTGGACTATCGGTAGACATCTTAACTCTTTTTTTGGTAATTCCATCCTTGCAGATAACTTTTACTGCGGTGTTCTGGACTATCGGTAGACATCTTAACTCTTTTTTTGGTAATTCCATGGTATAAGGGCTGCACTGTCAAACAAGGAATCAGAGAGGTTAGGATCAGCATCCAGATCCCCCAAATCATGAGCAGGCAGATCAAGAGCTGGATCATGCAAAGGCAAGAACATGCCCAAAGGCACCATGCCACCGAAAAACACCCTAGGAAGGAAAGGCAACTGCTCAGGAGACGAACACTTTTTTTTAACTCCGAGTACAAAACCTCATTATTTTAGAGAAGGTATCCAGCTCCTGGGGCACAGTCACCCTTAAGTGACTTAAATACGCATGTCTTAGGCTGAGAAGATTCCTCAGCCAGGCTGAATGAAGAACCAGCCATGCCAAGCCCCGAAAGCAATGGAGGCTACCCTGCCAGGCTAGCTAAGCATCTGATCATCTGTTTCTATGGGGGGGAAAGCTAAACTGGTCGCTACAGCCCCTCAGCTGTGTCACGTGGTGCAAGGATGCTCTAAAAGCACTAAATTTGTGCAATCCTGGCATGAATTCACATAAGGAGACCCTAAGGACTCCATCTCAGCAGTTTTCCAGGTAAAATTCAAGTTTTGAAGTAGCAGGGAGAAGAAGAAAGAAAAAGATCACTAAAAATACAAGATGGCCACCAGCCCCAAATTCACACCGCAAACGCAATATTTCTCACACTTCCCAAAGTCCAAAAATTGTGATTTTAGGATTTTTCAGGAGGGGAACGTGCAGAAACTCAGAAAACTTCACTTTTTAAACCTTCCCCAACATCTCTCACAAGCTGTCAGCTCCTTGTACTCACTATGACCTGAGACATTGGATTCCACCTGCTCACAGCTCTTTCTCAGTAGCTGTACAAGAATTCACTGCCACAATGCTGGGAATGCTCTCAAAAAGCTGATCTTCGGGCTGCCAGTCAGACTCCAATGCCTGACTATGCCTCAATCCCAGCGGATCACCGGATGCACACCAGTACGGTCGGAGGTACGAAAACGCAGCCGGCATGCTGCGGAACACCTCTGAGTCCTCTAAGCGTGCCTAACAGTCTGCGCTCGACCCCTACTTAACAGAAGGTGAGACTACTTCAGGGATGGCCCTGAGTTCCAAGGAAAACTATGTAGACTGGCAAGCAGGTACCCAAAAAGGATCTGCCTATCAGCTACAGACTGAAGTCTGTGAATTCTCAAGCAGACAGAGCTCCAAATTTGCTCCAAATGCGAAAATACCCACAAATGGGACAAAACTACATCGAATTTAAAACAATAAAATGGGGAGAGCAGAACACACATAGCTGCGGACATGCTTGCAGAAGGAAAGACTGTAGAGGGCGCTAAACCAATCAGTGAAGTACTACAGACACAAAGTGAAAAATCTGCAGTGGATTCCATCTGCAGAGCATGTGGGTATGGGGAAATGACCCTATTGTCTAGAATGTCTCACCTATTGCAATGGAAATAGATATTTATGTGCTGAATGTGGGCAGTATAAACATCCATTAAAAAAAAAGTCAAAAATTTTGATGGGTTGGAAACCATTACATAAACGTGCTAGCACAAACACGGTTATGCTTGCCTTTTTAGAAACATAAAGGTGCATTTTTCTAATGCTGTCAGAGACCAGTTTCCCTTGCCAGTTTGGTATATTAGGGATGACGGAGGAAACAAAAGCCACTGGAGAATTAAGGAAGCAACTTCTAATCCCTCTAGTGGAGTGTTGCTCAACAGCAGCTGTCTAACAAATCCGACATGTGCTTGGTACCAGGTGTAACTCCCAACTTTAATCTTTTAGGATAAAGACATTTACTACTAGATGCACAGCTTTAGCTATGATCGCTTTTACTGACCTGATTCACAAAATGGCTCACCGCGTGTTTTCTCCTCGATTGCCCATTTTCAGATCTGGCCATGCAAATTAGCTAAAACCCCATGCACAGTAGCCAAGCAATATTGATTGGCTATGTAAAAAAGAAAAGAAAAAAAACACGCATAATATCTTTCACATTAAAAAAGAAAAAAGTCCCCCATCGCCGATGACAACCCTCCCTGAAGACCCCCAATGAACGCACCACTGGGAATCCCTCTCCATGAGAGATAATTGGCAGGGGGGATGCTCACTCTTTCCTGCCATGCCAATCCCCCTCATTAAAGAAAATTGGCAGGAGGGATGACCACTTCCTCCTGCCAATGGATGTCCCCCCAGAACCATCCCCTACCCTCTACCCTTCCTCCCCCCAAAAAAATGACAGGAGGAATGCCCACTCCTGACTGCCTCCGGATGCTGCCCTGAACCCCACTCCCACTCCCCGAAATCCCACCCATACCTGATTGGCTCAGATGCCATAGCCTCCTCCCCATGAATCACATGGTGCATTAGGGAGGGGAAGGCCCATAATTTTCAACGGTTGTGCCACGGAGCTGAAGGGACCCTGCTTCCCTCCAGATCCAAGGCCCTACATCTACCAAAAGTACCGGGGGTGGGGATTTTGTGGAGTGGGGGAGGGGTCAGGGGAGCATCCCAGTGACAGGAGGGAGTGGGCATCCCTCCTTCTTTTTTTCACAAGAAAGGGGGAAGGTAGGAGATGTTTTGGTGGGGAGGCTCCAATTGCCAGGAGGGAGTCAGCATCCCCCTTGCCAATTTTCTCTCATGGTGGGTAGGGACAGCATGGCAGGAGGGCATGAGCATCCTTCCTGCCATTTTTGCTGATGCAGAGGGGTGGGGGTGGAGGAAAGGTTGGTTGGTTCCCAGTTCCAGGATGTCGGGGAGGGCTTTTTTCTTTCTTTTATTTTTTATGGGGCAGATATTGTGCATATAACACCCACACAACATTATCCAAATTTTTTTTAAAAAAGGTTTACTGCCCTGCAGTATTGTGTTCCAATTCTGGTCTCCTTATCTCAAGAAAGATATAGCAGCGCTAGAAAAGGTTCAAAGAAGAGCGACCAAGATGATAAAGGAGATGGAACTCCTCTTGTATAAACTTCAGCTTGGAAAAGAGAAGGCTGAGGGGAGATATGATTGAAGCCTACAAAATCCTGAATGGAATAGAATGGGTAAAAGTGAATCAATTTTTTACTCCGTCCAAAATTACAAAGACTAGGGGACACTCAATGAAATTACAGGGAAATACTTTTAAAACCAATGGGAGGAAACATTTTTCATTCAGAGAATAGTTAAGCTCTGGAACGCATTGCCAGAGGTTGTGGAAAAGGCGAATAGCGTAGCTGGTTTTAAGAAAGGTTTAGACAAATTCCTGTCTGCTATTAAGATATGGGGGAAGCCTCTGCTTGCACTGGATCAGTAGCATGGAATGTTGCTACTCTTTGGATTTTGGGCAGGTACTAGTGACCTGGATTGGCTACCGTGAGAACGGGCTACTGGGCTTGATGGACCATTGATCTGAGCCAGTAAGGTTATTCTTATGTTATGTTAATCTTTTTGGTACATCGATCGCTCTTCCACAATTGGCCAACAGCGATCCAGTCCCTGTTAGCGATTATATTTAGTGCATCCAGGCCTTAGTCCCCTTCAAAAATGGAGACAAAGGGAGGGAATTCATCAAAGGGCGCTAACCAATTAATTGCATGCTAACAATTAACCCATGCTAAATGCTAAAATACCCATTATATTGCTATGGCATCTTACATTTAGTGCATGCAAACTCGGTTAGTGCCATTTGATGAATTCCCCCCTAAATGTCTATCAATTTGCCATGCCCTTTCCCACTCACTACGTGCCCAGACTATGTCTCTTTGCTGATCACATGCACTTGAGTTTCAGAGGTACATATACTGACTTTGTAAAATGGGGACTTAGATATTTATGCAAGCTAAATGTTTAAATGTTGGCTTATGCATGTCTCAGACATGCATGTATCAGACATGAATAGAGTTAATAATATGAGGGCCATAGTGCATTTCTACAGGTAGAACAGCCATGGGCAAAGTCTGGGTAGAGTTTAGACAGGATTTGCTTGCATGTAGCATAGGACACTGTAGAATACAAGTGTATCTCTGGTATTTAGGAACAAACACACCAACACAAGGGAAATGGAGAAAATGTGATTATTTGACATTATCTGCTTATTAAGCAAGTTTAGAGCCCTATTGAAAAGCTACTATGGCAGCCAAGAAAGAGTACAAAGAAATAGGAGATACTACCTTCTTAAGGTAGAAAGGCAAGAAAGACAGTGAAGATGACCTTAGGTGTTCAATTTCTTTATTATATCTACTTGGACTTGCCACGTACCTGTTTAGGCCCTATGGCCTGTTTCAGGAGTCTGAATGATATTTTTATGAAAGAAATTGAAAAATGTCAACCGATTATGATTTAATAGCGATTCTTGAAGATTTCCTATCAGAGGTTAAGGCTTTTTGGAAATCTAGATATATGATGTCTATAAAGCCTTTGACAAGGTGCCCCATGAACACCTACTCCGGAAACTGAAGAACCATGGGGTGGAAGGAGATGGGCATAGATGAATCAGAAACTGGTTGGCGGGTAGGAAACAGAGGGAAGGAGTGAAGGGCCACTACTCAGTCTGGAGGAGGGTCACGAGTGGGGTCCCGCAGGGCTTGGTGCTCGGGCCGCTATTTAATATATTCATAAATGATTTAGAAACAGGGACGAAGTGCGAAATAATAAATTTTGCAGACGACACCAAACTATTTAGTGGAGTTCGGACTAAAGAGGACTGCGAAGAATTGCAAAGGGACTTGAACAAACTAGGGGAATGGTCGACGAGATGGCAGATGAAGTTCAACGTTGAGAAATGTAAAGTATTACATGTGGGAAACAGAAACCCAACGTACAACTATACGATGAGAGGGATGTTATTAAATGAGAGTACCCTCTAAGTCTCCGCTTCTCCAGCGAAAAAAGCCCCAGTCTCTCTAATCTTTCAGCATATGAAAGGTTTTCCATACCTTTTATCAAACGCGTCGCTCTCTTCTGAACCCTCTCGAGTATCGCCATATCCTTCTTTAGGTACGGCGACCAATATTGGACGCAGTACTCCAGATGTGGACGCACCATCGCCCGATACAATGGTAGGATAACTTATTTCGTTCTGCTTGTAATACCCTTCTTGATTATTCCTAGCATTCTATTTGCTTTCTTAGCAGCCGCTGTGCATTGTGCTGATGGCTTCATTGTCATGTCCACTATTACCCCCAAGTCCCTTTCTTGAGAACTCTCACTCAATAACAGCCCTCCCATTGTGTAGCTGTACCTCGGGTTTCTGTTTCCTACGTGTAAGACTTTGCATTTCTCTACATTGAACTTCATCTGCCATCTCGTCGCCCACTCCCCTAGTTTGGTTAGGTCCCTTTGTAAATCTTCACAGTCCTCTTTAGTCCTAGCCCCATTGAATAGCTTGGTGTCATCTGCAAATTTTATTACTTCGCTCTTCGACCCCGTTTCTAGATCATTTATAAATACATTGAATAGCAGTGGCCCAAGCACTGACCAGTTGGGCCTGGATTGGCCGGAGCCAGAGTGGTGGTGGAGTGGGTCCATCGGATCGGGAGTAAGTGGCAAGGAGACACTCGCCCTCGTCCAGTGATCGCTCGCTATCTGAACGCTGCGATAAAAGATCGTATCCTAGTTGCCTACAGGAGAGCCTGGTCACTGGCCTATGAGGGTGCTCCGCTACTGCTATTTAATGATTATTCTCCGGCGGTGGCCACCAGTCGACATGCCTTGGCACCCTACTGTGCAGAGCTAAAGAACCAAGGCATTCATTTTACGGTGCTGTTTCCTGCACGGATCCGTATCCAGGCCTCCTTTGGCCTGCGCTTCTGTGACACCCTAGCGGAGCTTCGCTCCTATATGGAGAGCCTGAGAGGAGATGGGGTTGCTTAGTTTCAGATCCATGGAGGGCAGCGGGGACACTGCTGACTCGGTCAGAGTTGGTCTGCCTGTTAATTTATTCTGAGCTCTGGTGCCCTTCAAAATACTCTTCACTTTGTTCTCTTGTCTCCAGTGGTGATCCCAGCATTGGCGGAGGGGCCCTGATGTGGGCCATGAGGGAGATGCCTCTGCTTTTGTTATGAGCTGCCCTTGTAGATGCCCAGTTGCCTGCTTTCTAGGAGACCCATTTCAGCTTGTGGGAGCGGATGTCCGACTGTCCTGGGCCCTTGCCCCACATCTTTGGCTGGGACTGATCAGCTGGATGGCGCTGGGCCGGGAATTCTTTGCTGAACTTTCTATATGCTCCCTGTGTGGGACAGAGTGTAACTGTTTTGGGTTTGTGGGGAGTTGATGAGCATGGAGGTTTGCGTGCCTGGGGCCTTGCTGGGATTTTGGTATCTCTGGGGGCTTGTGTTTTCTTCTATTTCCTGCAGGCTTATGTTACTGTTTCTTGTTCTTGTTGGCTGCAGAGGTTCCTATCCTATCTTTTTTCTCTTTTATCAAGGGGAGAGTCAGGCTCATTGGAGATGTTTTTTATTGGGTGATTTTTGGGGTGGGTATTGTGCTGGGTGGGAGGTACCCCCTTTCTGGTTGAGGGAGGGGGTGTGCTGGGAGATGTGGGAGGAGGGGAGTGATCTGGTTTGGTAGGGGGTTGGGCTGTTTGTCTGTGTGGTGGATGTTGTTTGAGATGGGGGCTTGGTGGATGAGATGTTTTTTGAGGGGGGTGGGGGGAAGGGGTGGGTACCTTTCAGCAACTGGGAGTCTTTTTCCTCTTCTTTCTTTCCCTGGGGGCTTAGCTGAGAGGCCTCTTGGGAAGTTTATACACTTTTTACTTCCTTGTTTCATCTCTGTAGTTCTCATGGATACGGCTGACCTGACTTATCATTCTTAATATGGATGGTCTTCACTCTCCCATCAAACATAAAAAGGTGCTGTCTTTTCTGAAGAGAGAGAAGGTATCGGTAGCTTTTTTGCAGGAGACGCACCTTACTTCTTTTTTAATTTTTCGTTTCAAGTATTTTAATACCTCCTTGATGTTCTATCCTTAAATGTATTTCTCTTTTTACGATATGTAACTTTAACCTCCCTTTCCTCCCAATTGTTGTTGGTCCTGTCTAAAATCTAATGTTTATTTATTGTATGTTATTATTACTTTAATGAATTGTATGTTTTTATTATCTTATCAAATTGTATTTTAATGTACATCGCTTTGTATAATGATATAGCGATCCATCAAATATTTAATAAACCTTGAAACCTTGAAACCTTGAACACTCCAAATTGGCAAGAGATTGGGTGGGGGAGGCTGTCTACTCTTCCTACAATTCTAGACAGAGGGGTGTTGCTATCCTTATCCACAAGCAAGTAGTGGTGGTCCAACACAAAACTATTGTGGACCCTCAGGGTCGTTTCATCCTCTGGGCTGGCACCCTTCTGGATCGACCTGTGGTCTTGTGCAATATATATGGCCCAAATGTATACACTCATTCGTTCTTTTCCACTGTGTTGGCACATCTGTTGGCCTTGCCCAATTATGAACTCATTCTGGCAGGGGATTTTAACATTACTAGTGACCCTACAATAGACTGTAAACCTCCCAGGGTGGTGCGGGGACTACGAACGGATTGGTGTGAACTTTCTGATGAGCGAGTTGGGCCTGATTGATGTGTGGAGGGCTCATCATCCAGGGGAAGTAGATTTTACATTCTTTTCTGGGGTGCATCATACTCATTCTAGATTGGATTACATTCTGCTGCCATCACAGTCCCTTGGTCGGGTAGTGCGCACACATATCCTTGATGTCTCCTTCAGTGACCACGCTGCCGTATCCCTTACTATGCAGTGGCAGGGGCCTGTTCATGATTGTATCTGGCGTCTTAATCCCACACTCTACTTGGATAAAACTTTTCATGAATACCTCAAGGTGGAATGGGAGTTTTATTACCAAACCAATGCAGGAGGGGAGGTCTCATATACCATTTTTTGGGAAGCCACTAAAGCCTTTCTACGGTGGCAGATCATCACCTATACGGTAAAGGAGCGCCGACAGCGTGACGTGGCCTTGGTGTCTCTCATTCGGCAGTTGCATCTGTGTAGGACTGCCCTACATGCGCAGCCCTCGGAGGTTACTCGTGCGGAATACTTGGAGCTTGCGTAAACAAATAGATGTTATTTTCACTGAGCGCACTATGTCTCATATTGATGTCTACAAGTTTAGGTTGTATCAGTGGGGCAATAAGGCGGGCAAATTATTGGCTAATTTGGTGAGGCCGTTTCGAAAGGCCACTCGTATTTCTCGTATTCGGGCGAGTAATCACACTGTCCACATGGAAGAGACAAAGATACAAGACCAATTTGTTCGTTTCTACCAGGACCTTTATGGATCAGGCCCATATGATCTGGAAGCCCGTTTCTCCTTCTTTCGTGACCTGGCCTTACCTCAGGTGTTGGCCCCTCAGTTATGTACGCTAAATGCACCAATCTCCTGAGACGAGATTCATACTGCAGTGGGGAAGCTGAAGCTGGCGAAGGCCCCCGGGCCGGATGGGATGGGGCCTGAGTTTTATAAAATTCTGAAACCTCAGATAGGCCCCGCTCTGGTAGCCCTGTACGCGGACATGCAGCGCACTGGCTGTGCTCTCCCTACACAGAGTCACGCCCACATGGTGGTCTTACCGAAGCCGGGAAGGGATCCAGAGTTGGTGGGCTCATACCGTCCTATTTCTTTACTGAACCAAGACATGAAGCTTCTTACAGCGATTCTAGCGAACAGGCTGACCCGGGTGATTCCTTCCCTGGTTCATGCAGATCAGGTAGACTTTGTATCAGGTCATTTTGCATCGTCTAATATCCTATGGGCATTGGTGGTCCTAAGGAAGAGCAGGGGCCGAGTAGGTGATGATCTTTTAGCTAGCTTGGATGCAGAAGAGGCCTTTGATAAGGTGACTTGGCCTTATCTCTTTTGGGTAGTTCAACAATTCGGTATCCCAGGGCCCTTCCATCAATGGATCACTCTTCTTTACAAGTCTCCCACAGCCCAGCTACTCATAAATAAGTGTCGAACTGCTTCTTTCTCGTTGTATAGGGACCCGAGACAGGGTTGCCCCTTATCCCTACTTTTATTCATTTTTTCCTTGGAGCCTCTTGCTCTTAAAATCCGGATCTGCCCAGACATTTCGGGCATTTGGGTGGGTGATGAGGAATGCAAAATTACTCTCTTTGCGGATGATATGCTGCTGTTTGTGAGCAGGGCCCGGGACTCGATCCCCCACCTGACTACCCTTATCGGGATATTCGGCACATTCTCAGGATTATGTATTAATTTTAGCAAATCAGAGGCATTACCCATCTCCACCCCCTGTGTCTCATGCTCTGATCCCGCTTTCCCATTTCATTGGGCTAGTAGGGAACTAAAATATTTGGGGATTGGCCTATTGTTTATAGTCGTAACATCTCTTATCGGCTGACCACTTTGCAGGATTACTGTATCCGATGGGGTGAATTACTCCTTTCTTTGTCTGGTAGAATCACCCTTGTGAAGATGATCTTGCTCCCTAAACTCCTCTACCCTCTACAGATGATCCCTCTTTGGATTAAGCCCATGGATGAACGCTCTTACCGGTCTTATATTGGTTCCTTTATTTGGCACAATAAGAGAGCACGTATAAGCTGGCGGATGCTTACTCAGGGCCAAGATAGGGGGGGTTAGCTCTGCCAGACCTTCGTTTGTATAATGTCGCTGCCTTGATGCGCTGGATTCATGAACTTTCACCACAGAATCTCGCTTTGCTCCGAGGGGCTTATTGAATTTTTGGATGGCTCCTTACCGCGTGTTAGCATGCCTGACTTGTCCTCAGTGGCTCTGTCCCCGCCTGGGACTTGCTTCGGTTTGATTGTCCCCTTTAAGTAGAGCGCTGCAGTGGTGGTGACGTTAGATTGGCAGGGGACAAGGTAACTGGGCTTTTCAGATGACCAGTCACAGCCCGGATTTCCCTCCGGGGGTGGGACCCCAGGGGGGTGTCGCACTGTGGTTTGGTTTGCATCTTTGTATGGATCACGTGTCTTTGCTGAGATCTGATCCATTTGTATTTCCCTCCTTTGATGCCCTTCGCACCGCCTGGGTCTTACCTCAGATGCCCTTTTTTGCACACCTCCAGCTGCGGCATTTCTATTTGACCAACCTTCGTCGTTTCCCGGGGTGCGGCTCTTTTTTATGGGTGGATCAAATCTTCTTGGCCCTCTCCCCTGCTCTCAACTCTTTATCTTTTTGGTACCGGACTGCGAGGGCAGAGAGGGAGGACATCCAGCTGCCTCGTCTGGCTTCAAAGTGGTCTGAGGATTTGGGGGAGTCGTTACACTGGGTGAGCTGCAGGCCTGCTTCTCTAATATCACCGCTGGGTCACGCAATGCCCAACTGCAGGAACTCCAGTTCAAACTGCTACATCATACCTACTTCACCAGGCTTAAGGGGTTGCAGGCTGGCCTATGGGGCTCTGCGACTTGCACAAAATATCTGGGACTCTATTGCACATGATTACTGAATGTCCGACTTTGAGTGTCTATTGGAATGAGGTCTTGGATTTCCTTGTGCAGGTCTTGGGCATGCCAGTCCAGTGGTCCTATAGTATTTTGGTCCTGGGTCATGAGATGGATTTTTTGGAACAGGGCTTTAATGCTGTTCAGTGGCGCTTTGCATATGTTGCTCTTCTTGTAGCTAAACAGGGTATACTCAGAAAATGGATAGATGAAACACCCCCGGAGTTGGTGGGATGGCAGCAAGCACTTCGGGAAGTGGCCCACTGGGAGTTGCGGGGTCTGGAGGGGCGAAGGGAGGGGCCCAATCAGCTGTATAGGTCTGTTTGGGAGCAGGTCTTAGCTGCTTTTGCTCCTTCCCCGTGAGGCTGTTTTCCTCACCTTCTTTTCTTCCTTCATTACTGTCTTCTTCTCTCTTTTTCTTCTCTCTTTCCTATGTCGCTGAGGGTGGGAGGTGGGGGGTATAATAAGGGGAGTACACTGACAGACTATGTCATTTTTTCAGCAGGCTTTCCTTGGCCGCTTTGCGTGCCATAGACCCTCCTGGGTATACGACGGTTTACTGCTCAGGGGAGGGAGGGGGCTTGTCTGTATGGTCTGCTGCTGGGCTGGCAATGTTGTTGCTTCTTTTCCCCTTTTCCCACTATGTGTGTTGTATTTTGTAATGAATCGCACTGTTTTTTCTTTCTTTTTGGATACTACTTGGTTGTATTTGATGTGTCTGTCTGTTTGCTCCTCAATAAAAAATATTTCAAACCAAAAATAAATAAATAAATAAAATTGTGGAACACGTAGACATACATGATGTAATGAGATGGAGTCAACATGGGTTCAGCCGAGGGAGATCTTGCCTCTCAAATTTCCTTGACTTCTTTGAAGGTGTGAATAAACATGTGGATAAAGGTGAGCTGGTTGATATAGTATATCTAGATTTTCAGAAAGCTTTTGATAAACTTCCTCACAAGAAGCTCCTTAAAAAAATAAAGTGTCATGGGATAGGTGGCAAAGTTCAGTTCTGGATTAGGAATTGGTTATTGGATACAAAACAGAGGGTAGGTTTAAATCAGTGGTCTCGAACTCCAACCCTTTGCAGGGCCACATTTTGGATTTGAAGGTACTTGGAGAGAACATAAGAACATAAGAAGTGCCTCTGCCGGGTCAGACCACAGGTCCATCCTGCCCAGCAGTCCGCTCCCGCGGCGGCCCAAACAGGTCAAGACCTGTCTGAATCATCAGAAGGGGCTCCCTTGCCACCTTGGTTTCCCATTTAAGTCCTGCCTTCCTATCGAAGTCCTAGCCCTCCGGTCTTGCACATGCACGACCTGGTTGGTTTACTCATTACCTGGTTTACTTCTTATACTTGTGTTACATCCCAGCTCCTCCCTCAGTATCCCACGATCCCTTTATCCCTCAGGAATCCGTCCAATCCCTGTTTGAATCCCTGTACCGTACTCTGCCTGATCACTTCCTCCGGTAGCGCATTCCAAGTGTCCACGACCCTTTGGGTGAAAAAAAACTTCCTTGCATTTGTTTTGAACCTGTCTCCCTTCAGTTTCTCAGAATGCCCCCTCGTATTTGCTGTCCCCTTCAATCTGAAGAATCTGTCCCTATCCACCCTCTCTATGCCCCTCATGATCTTGAAGGTCTCTATCATATCTCCCCTGAGCCTCCTTTTCTCCAGAGAGAAGAGCCCCAGCCTATTCAGCCTCTCGGCGTATGAGCAGTGTTCCAGCCCTCTTACCATTTTCGTTGCTCTCCTTTGGACTCTCTCAAGTACCGCCATGTCCTTCTTGAGGTGCGGCGACCAATATTGAACGCAGTATTCTAGATGTGGACGCACCATCGCTCGATACAATGGCATGATGACTTCCCGTGTTCTGGTTGCTATGCCCTTCTTTATGATTCCCAGCATCCTGTTGGCTTTTGTTGAGGCTGCTACGCATTGTGCAGATGGCTTCAGTGATGCATCCACCAGCACCCCCAAGTCTCTCTCGAGTCTGCTGTCTCCCAACAGAGAGCCTCAGAAAAAATAGTTAATGTCATTAAAGAAATTACAATTTTGCATGAGGTAAAACTCTCTATAGTTTATAAATCTTTCCTATTGATTAAGTCTTAATAATAATATTGTCATTTATAGCTATAGAGAAATATGATCAAGAAACTGTTTTATTTTACTTTTGTGATTATTATAAACATACCGAGGGCCTCAAAATAGTACCTGGCGGGCCGCATGTGGCCCCCGGGCCGCGGGTTTGAGACCACTGGTTTAAATGGTCATTTTTCTCAATGGAGGAGACTAAACAGTGGAATGCTGCAGAGCTCTGTACTAGGATTGGTACTAATTAACTTATTTATAAACTAGTGTTTTAGCCCGCTACATTCGTTACAGTAACGGGTGCTAGAATAGCCCCACCTATACCCTGATCCTCTGACCCCACCCATGCCCCGCCTCTATCATGCCCGAACCCTGCCTCCCACTGATCCCAGTCCCACCACCTCACCTTTCACCATTTCCTTTGTGCCCTTTTGGCCCTCCTGACAGGGTCTTTACTTACCCGAGGCAGCAGCAGCACTCCTGACATACCAACCTTTCCTCCCTCAGTGCCCCAAAGCAGCAGTGGTCCTATCATTTCTATCTCTCCCTTTCCCCCTTTCACACCCTCTACCATCTCTCTCTGACCCTGTTTCACCTCTTTTGCCATCTTTCCCTTTCCTGTCCCCCTCTGTCCTTCCCCAAGACCATCTCTCACTCCTGCCCCCTCCACACTCCCTGAAGTCTCTCTCACCCTATCCCCTACCATCTCTCCTGGTCCCCCCTAGTAGCTCCTCTGTCCTTCTCATCCATCTGTCTCTGTCTCTCTCTCCTCACCTCCTGCCTCTGCGGAGCTTTCGCAGCTCCTCCTCGTCCTCCTCTAGCCAGGCTTCAGCCATCTTCCGCCACGGCCTGCAGCCGCCGACAGCCGCCGCGACCGACATCCGCCTCGGGGGATTCTCGTGCATGCGCACTCCTACCTGAGGTGCCCTACAGCGCACAGAAAACGGGAGCACGCAGGTGGGAATGCGCATGCACACTTAGGGCTTTATTATATTAGATGATCTGGAAATTTGAACGATGAGCGAGGTAATTAAACTTGCAGATGACACTAAACTGTTCAAAGTTGTTAAAATGCATGCGGATTGTGAAAAATTGCAGGTGAACCTTAGGAAATTTGAAGACTGGGCATCCACATGACAGATGAAATTTAATGTGGACAAATGCACATTGGGAAGAATAACCTGAATCACAGTTGCCTGATGCTAGGGTCCACCTTGGGGATTAGGGCCCAAGAAAAGGATCTGGGTGTCATCGTAGACAATACGATGAAATCTTCTGCCCAATGTTGCAGCGGTGGCCAAAAAAGCAAATAGGATGCTAGGAATTATTTTAAAAAGGGATAGTTAACAAGACTAAGAATATTATAATTCCCCTGTATCGCTCTGTGATGCGAACTCATCTGGAGTATTGCATTCAATTCTGGTCTCCTTATCTCAAGAAAGATATAGTGGCAGTAGAAAAGGTTCAAAGAAGAGTGACCAAGATGATAAAGGGGATGGAACTCCTCTCATACGAGGAAAGACTAAAACACTTAGGGCTCTTCAGCTTAGAACAGAAATGGCTGAGGGGAGATATGATTGAAATCTACAAAATCCTTAGTGGAGTAAAACAGGTACAAGTGGATCGATTTTTCACTCCGTCAAAAATTACAAAGACTAGGGGACACTCGAAGAAATTACAGGGAAATACTTTTAAAACCAATTGGAGGAAATTTTTTTTCACTCAGAGAATAGTTAAGCTCGGGAACGTGTTGCCAGAAGATGTGGTAAGAGCGGATAGAGGTTCCTGGAGGAAAAGTCCATAGTCTGTTATTGAGATAGACATGGGGGAAGCCACTGCTTGCCCTGTATCGGTAGCATGGAATATTGCTACACCTTGGGTTTTGGTCAAGTACTAGTTACCTGGGCCGTGAGAACAGGCTACTGGGCTTAATGGACCATTGGTCTGACCCAGTAAGGCTATTCATATGTTTTCATGTACTGAGAAAATCAGACATGGTCCTCCTCCCCCCCCCCTCTTTTTTAGGGGCATTTCACCCCTTGTCAGACCATCTCTATGCTCTGTAGCCTTTCGCTTTCAAAGTTTAGGGACTCCCCTGGCCTACGCTCAACTTCCATATATAATGAAATTCAGCTGGATTTGCAGTTATTGGTAGCTCTCTGAGGAAGGGAACCTCAAATATCTCAAAAACATGCATCCTAAATGGTAATTAGCATTATTTTAGCTCTCCAATGACTTTGCTTTTCTATTAAATAATTTTAATATCGGCAGATTAATATGATGCTACCATTCACTTCTGAAATCTAAGCTGGAAAACAAACCTGTTTTAGCAAATAATAGCAAGAATCTCCTTTGCACAGCACATTTACTGTGAGTTAATGTCCTGTCTTTGCCTCAGGCTTCCTACTCTTCCAGCTGGAGCGCTCACTAAATGCCCTGTCCGTCAAGGATTATTGCTTAATTATAATAATAAATAATGATGTTATTAGGCTACTTTTGGAACATTTATAAGTGGTTAATAAAAAATGTATATCATTGTATCTAACAATGAGATGCTCTGACAACCCATATATTTGTTGGCTCCTATGAATATATAAAACTCATTGGTTTTTTAAAATATATATATATATATATATCCATACCCTTTATCAGGATTTGTCCCTTGAGTATTGATTTTTGCTATTAAAATGCAAATTATCTTCTTAAGTTACTGCAGTCCTCAGTAATTGGTATATGCCAGCTCTGATATTTTCTCCTTAGCAGGTGTCAGTGATATCATGTGGCTACCTTAATATAGCAGGTTCCTTTCTTCCATAAGGCTTTCATTTACAAGAACCATAATGTAGATACATTATTCTAGAGATGGCAAGCAGAAGATTTCTTCTTGAAGTATGCTGTTATCTCAGATATTTAATTAACAGACTTTTATCTGCCCCCACCCATTCTTGTCCGAGCTCTAGTTTTACCTCTATACCATTACCTCACACACATGACTGATTTTGCCAGTACCTCACCTGACATTTAATTGTAAGGGTTTGTTTATAAGTAATCTAGGGATAAATGCAAACTCTCTGAGACCTTTACAGTACAGACAGCTGATGTCAACAGAAACTAAGGGGAAATGAGAGAGCGGCTGTGGAAGTACATTAAAGACTAGACCTGGTGGGTTCATAATGAGTCATCTGTGACCCTTAGGCTTCAAGTAATGCCACAGGCAAGAAACCATGTAGCGGGACCTCGAGAGCGTTCTTCCTGGAATTTTTCATCTGTTACCAGTGTTAGCTCATTTCCTCCCTGCTCTGACTGCACTGCTTAACAACAAAGCAGATTAAACACTTCTCAAAAATACATATCTATGCGTCATGTTGCATCTTATGAAAGGACCTGAATAGAAGAGGCATTCTGAATGTATTACTACACAGTTCAGAATTATTCAGAATTGTTAGTCTTTTTTTTAGAGGCCAGTATGATCAAGCTGGTTCCTAAAGTCAATAACAGACTCCAGGGGGTGGGTTAGCAATGAGATAACTGCATGGTCCATGAAGCTGAAGGAAGCAAAACACATATAAAGGGGGTCATTTTATAACCACAATAGCAAAAAACACGTGTGTACTTTTTGTTATGAGAACACCTGGGAGATTTTCACAGCAAAACAAGTGCATACTTATACTTTGAAAGTTACCATAGGAAAATTATGAACCCACATTTACACTTACTATTTGGTACACATGCATTTTCCATGTAAAGCTGCACACATACATTGACTTTTCAAGTATACACATAAGGGCAAACCCCTCCCCTATCCTGCCCAGTAAAGCTTCTGGAAAAAAAAATTGCTCATACAGGCTGTTTGTGGGTACTTTGACTTGCATTAGGCAAGCAATTTTGCAAAACATTCATTTCTGCAGGTAAAGCAAATGGCTTTGAAAAATGTTCTCACAAGGAGATTTCAATTTAGCTCACACCTTTCTCAGTAGTGCAAGGTGAGTTATAACAGGGTGCTGAAAAGTTCTCAGCCCAACCAAAAAGAGAATGGCATGGATATGGTTCAATCAGTGATCTGAAACCATGTCAAAACATAGAATTTTGTTTCTGCAGAGGCACTTAACAAAATAAGATAGCTCTCTTTTCAGTTACAGTGGCAAAATAAAGCTCAGAATTTAGGATGTTGGTCCCTCGTACATTCAGGTACAGTAGGTATCTTCCTGATCCTGGAGGCTTACAATCTATGGGGCCCTTTTACTAAGCTGTGCTAAGAAGTGGCCTGTGCTATTATTAGTACATGGGTTTCCCACAGGTTAAGGCCACTTTTAGCATAGCTATAAAACAGTCTTATTTTTCCTCAATTAATGGCCACATGCTAATTTCCTAATTAGTGCATGACCATTAGAGTGGGAGTCCTTATTGATACTTATTTTGTATATGATTAGGGCTCCTGCCCTAACCATGTGCTAACTGGTTAGCATGTGGCAGTATAGCTGCGTTAACTTATTAAGGCTGGGCACGCCTACACTCCGCCCCCAAACACACACCCAGCATTAAAAAATATATATATTTTTTTGAGCACATGGCATGCATATACAGATCCAAAAACTACTAGAGGACACTTGAGCATGCCCCATGGTAATGGATTTTAACCTGCAGTAAGCACGCATAAGTGCTTACTGCAGCTTAGTAAAAAGGGCCCTAAGTTTATACCTGAAGTAATGAAGTCTTGTTTGCAAAGATCACAAGAAACAGCAGTGGGCTTCCATGGTTCTCAGCCACTGCTCTAACCACTAGGCTACATTTCCACTCCCACTATGTAGTAGGTTAATCAAATGGTATTGTATAATATTTTACATTATTTTTGGTTTTAATTTTTCAATGGCTATATTTCTAGTACCACCATGAGGGGCCTCTGAAAAGTTCTCAGCCCAACCAAGAAGAGAATGATGTGTAGCCATGAATATTATATGTTATTCTACACTTGACACTTTTCGTTTAGTTTCATATCATTGAAACAAAATGTGTCAAGAAAAGATTGGAATAACTTGTAAGTTTCATGGCTCCATATCGTTCTCTTGGTTGGGCTGAAATCTTTTCAGTGGCCCCTCGTATGTGGTAGGTTAATTAAATGGCATAATAATTAACATTGTTTCTGGTTTTAATTTCTCAATTTAACCCTCAAGCAGAGAATCAAATTTCAGATCCAAGTGCACTACCCTAAAATAATTTATAATCAAGAGCATAAGAAATGCTATACTGGGTCAGACCAAAAGTTCCTCAATCCCAGTATCCTGTCTCTGACAGTGGTCAGTCCCATCACAAGTAGCTGGCAGGAAGATCTAATCGTATTTGATCATACCTAGGGATAAGTCCACATGGCTAATAATGACTTGTGGAATTTTCCTGCACAAACCTGTCTGCACTCTTTTAAAACCAACAATACTAGGTCTTATGACTATATACGAAAACAATATGGGGTTATAATCATAAGAGAAAAACATCCA
Organism: Geotrypetes seraphini; assembly: GCF_902459505.1. Taxonomy (NCBI): domain Eukaryota; kingdom Metazoa; phylum Chordata; class Amphibia; order Gymnophiona; family Dermophiidae; genus Geotrypetes; species Geotrypetes seraphini. The sequence goes on along the minus strand of NC_047088.1, from coordinate 140,890,385 downwards.
AAAACCGGCCTAAGTCGGCACTTGGACGAACATTTCCCAAATACGTCCAAGTGCCGATATTAAAAATGGGTTTTGGACGTATTTCTAAACGACATAGGCCTACATAGTGCTGCTGAACAACCAAAGCTAAACGGGGCATTTCGGGAGGAGTGTTGAGGGCGGGAGTTGGGCGGGACGTGAGCCGGCTTAAACTTAGTCGTACAGCATGTATAACCGAAAGTTATACAGCCCACGATCGATGGAACTTGGACATTGTGACTTAGACCATGTAAAACATGGTCTAAGTCAGTGTTCTTCAACCACCTGTCTATGGACCGGTGCCGGTCCACAGAAATTTCCTGCCGGTCCACAGGGCCGGCATGTGCATCAGGCCCAAAACTGTGTTCTTCAACTGCCGGTCCGCGGTGCGATCGATGCGTTGTTAACAAGATTATATTGTGTGTATACATGAAAAATGAATGGAAAAAATAGTGCTACAATTAGGACCATGGGGGCAGGGTCGGGGTGGAGATTAGATAGAGATGGGCAGGGTCTGGCCCACGACTTAGCCCAGTGTTCTTCAACCGCCGGTCTGAGGACCGATGCCAGTCCACAAAATAATTATTTTATTTCTGCCGGTCCATAGGTGTAAAAGGGTTGAAGAACACTGGTCTAAGTCACAAAAACCCACCTAAAGTCACCAGATAAACACTGCAAACACATAAAACAGACCCCCCCCCCCCACGCACACACTACCCCAGTGATCACCGACCCCCCACCATAAAAATATTAATCACACCTTTAAAATTCAAGCTCCAGACCATTATCACCTGGCCGCTTGGTGTAGGAAAGCCTAGTCGTCCAGCACAGAGGCGGCTTAAGTCATCAGGGGGGAGGGGGGTTAGAGACCTATAGAGAGAAGGACCCATGCTCATAAGCCCCTGTAATCACTGCATTGATACTTAAATATGTGCACTCCCCTATACACCCCCAAAACCCTTTTTTACTGGCATATAAGTAGCTCCTGCAGACATAAGGGCTACTGGGGTGGTAGATAAGTGGGTCTAGGTGATTCTGGAGGTGGTTTGGGGGGCTCACCATAACCTATAAGGGAGCTGTAGTGAGGAGAAGACATGGCACCCTTTTTGTGAAGTTCACAGCAGTGCCCTGTAAGGTACCCCACTATTTAGGTGGCATATCTGGGTGTTCAGTCCATCACTTTACAGACCCCTCCCATGTCCAATAGGGCTTGTTCTAGGCATTTTGGACTTTGACGAAAAGTTGGATGAAAATGTGGTATAAAGATGGACGCTTTAGCAACTTGGACGATCAGATCGGCAGGACGTATAGTTCGATGATTTTCGAAAGAAAAAAAATTTTGGATGTATTTTTCGAAAATGTGTCCTAGGCTGTTTTTTTTTTTTTACTTTGGATGACTTGTGACTTAGACGAAAACGGACTTAGACGTCCCTTTCAATTATGTCCCTCCAAATTAAAAAAAAAAAAAATCCCACATATCAACTTGGTGATTTTATGATTTAACTGTTTCTTTTCCCAAATTCCTATTGTAACCCTTTCTTGCCCAGTGAGGATCAAGAGGATTGCTTTAATATAATTTAACAGTTAGTAGGGAGGTTAGGGCTGGGACCATCTTTTACTTGAAAGCCATTGGCACAGATAATCTACTTACTCAGCACTCTCCTTTTCTCAATAAATCAATCTAGGCTATAAGTTTGTTCTGAAAAAAAAAAAGGTTTTACATAAAGTTGGATTCTTCAAGTAAAACATGGGATACATGCATGCTAGGAACTATATGCAGAAAAAGGTAGAAAAGTAACTGAAAAATCCCCCCACAGAACTCGGCCGATTCTTATGAAATTTAGGGGTCCTTTTACTAAGGTGTGCTAGCCGTTTTAGCGCACGCTAAATGCTAACATGTGCTAATGCGTCCATTATATCCTATGAGCGTGTTAACAAGCGTTAGCATTTAGGGTGTGCTAATTTTTAGCATGCGCTAAAATCGGCTACTGCACCTTAGTAAAAGGACTAGTTAGTGTGTCATGTCCTGAATGAAGTTGATGTAAAATGTTGTAAATTTTTCCCACCACACCACAACACTATATTATAAAAATAAATTATGAACTGAATAAAATCACATTAAAACATTTTATGGCATATCTTGTAGCAAAATGTAAAATCAAAAAGTGTTTCAATTAAATAGATATTTGAAGTGTGCTCCCTTTGCACGAAGGCATGCCCTCAGCCTTGGCCGCCACTGATCTATGGACTTGTCAACAATGTTCTGCTTCAGCTCAGCCCAAACAGAGATGAGGGGCTGTTTAAGGTCTTTGACGTCAGATATCGCTGTCTGATAGATGCATTCCTGTTACAGCACCCAGATCAACTGAAGTCAGGGGTCTCCTGATGTAGCAGTTCTATGGTGTCCTTGCCCGAAGTGCTAGATAAAAATTTAAGGAAATGCTAAAGACATTCTTATTCCACAATGCCTTTGCAACCTAAATTGTCCTTTTAAGGATGACTTTAGTTTTTAGAAAAATCTTTTAGTATCATTTCCCCAACCTTATGTTTTTACCTTTAAGTGTTTTCTTTTCTCTCTAACAATTGGAGTGCCTATCCCTTCTTTCCTCTTGTTCCTGTTTGTCTTTGTCCTGGAATTCTCCCTTGGTCCGTTTTAGATTAAATTATACTTTTACTGGTATATTAGTATGACATGTTTATACACCGCCTAGAAGGCCTGAGTAGGCGGTATAGTAAATTTTAAATAAACTTGAAACGAGAGCATTGTCCTGTTGGAAAATAAAGTACAGTAGTCTCCTGACATGCGATGGATCTCTAGCAACAGCTTCTGTGTCAAGAGTACATCCCAATAGTATGCACCATTGATCTTAACTCCAGGATCGATGAAGAACAGATCTGTGAATCTGAATTTCAAAATTGCAACTGAGACCATGACTGAAAGTTGAGTGGGTCCACAGAAGGCATTTGGCATTAACCTCATGCTTCTTTCTTGTTGAAAGCACGTACAGGCAATAATTCTGTGTGTTAATCTGTGGAGCTACTGTAAATATCTTTTCATCTGTAAACCAGATGAAGCTGACACCATGCTCCGGGTGCTTGGTCAAAAGCCACTTGCACTGTTTCAGGCATGTGTCTTTGTTGTGTAAAGTTAACTCTTAGGCATGATGCTTTTTAAGACACTTTAATTTCAGATTGTCATGAATTAGTCTAACCACAGTTGTCTGGCTTATTCCTGCTTCTCATGCTATTTGGTGAGTTGTTCAGTGTGTTTGCGGCATGTCTTCCTGGTTCAGTACAAGATCGCTTACAACATCAATGTGCTCTTGTGTGCGAATTGAGCGCAGTCATCTGCTGCCTGACTTATAATCCACAGTGCCCATTGCTCGGATCTTGTGTAGCAGTACATCCAAGACTGTTTTTGTTCAAAACCTTCTGTGGGAACTCTTTCAACAATCATTGACTGTTGTAACCTTTTAGCAGTACCAAGTTCATCAGAATTTGGTCTTCTGCAATGAAAACCATTTTGATACAGAGACTCTTTACAAATTATCATCTGCTTCTGTGTGTATTCCATAGCAACAATTCACTTTCACATGGTACTGTTGTGGTACAGTGGAAAATATTTAAACATTTTACATGAACTTCATCCAGGACACGACTCACTATATTTCATTAGAATCGGCTGAGTTTTGTGGAAGATACAAAGTTTCTAACTTTAAAATAACGGTATAATAGCCAAGATAACAGGAGCCAAAGATTAAGGATTTGAAACTGGGCTGGTTATAGGTGGATCTGTACTTAATTGGTTTAATGATTTTTTAGTAAACAGGAATTATAGCGTACTGAAGGATGGAACCTTTTCTAGGAGCTGGGCTTCTTTCTGTGGAGTGCCACAGGGCTCTTCTTTTTCTCCTATGCTTTTTATTTTTTTTTTAGTTCAATATTTTTTATTGAGTTTTATGAAAAAATACAAGAAGCAGTCCAAATACAAGATATCAGAACAAAGCACTTAGTGTAACATATATTCAACTACAGTCTGCAATAAAGAACCAAACCATTCTAAAAGATCCAGAGTACTGGAACTGCTTGTGAAAAAACAATAAAAGATAAAAGAAGAAGAATAGAGAGAAGGGAAAGGAAGAAGAAGAAGATGAAGAAGAAGGTGAAGGTGAAGAAGAAGAAGAAGACAGGAGTGTCTATGAAACAGATTGAACATAGGAATCCAAGAATCTCCAAGGTGATTTACATCGCATCAAATTTGTGGAAAGTTGAACTATAGTTTTCTTTTCATATGCATAAGATTCAAATTTGTGATACATGCTCAAAGAGTTCCACCAGAAAGTATAATCCAGTAACGAAGAGGATTTCCAATTTTTCAAGATGTGCATCAGAGCAGTCACAAACATGCCATCAATGAGTTTAGGAGGACAGTTCGACTGAGCAAAACAGGGGTGTTGAGATCGAAGAATTATAGTGTCCAAAGAAATTTCTTCTGAGCAGTTAGTGATAGATTTTATGGTGTCCCAAATGCGAGTCCAAAAGGAACGAACTGGAATGCAATGGAAAAGCATATGATCAAGAGTTCCAGCTTCTTTCATACAGTTCCAACATATAGAGTCTTGTTTTAGGTTAGCTTTCCACATCCGAAAAGGGGTCCATACTGCATTCCACATAATGAAGAACATTGATTGTGAGACTCTGGAGGATAAGAGAGGTCGATTTGTCGAGGACCAAAAAAGTTCCCAGTCAACATCAGAAAGTGGGGTTGTCAGCATAGAGTCCCAATGTTTCATGGAGTGATAAGAAAAGGTAAAGGAGTGATCTCTTAGAATACTATAAAAGAGAGATATTGCTTTACCTTTTGATATAGCCAATGTAGACCAGTGATGTATAGTGTGAATGGATGTCATAAAATCAAAGCGTATAGACATAGAAGATATTGCCCCAGTAAGAGAAAGCCACTGTGAGTAAACAGAAGGAGGTAACGAGTAGGCAGAGCAGAGTGTGTCAAAGGGAACTAGAGAAGTGAGAGTGGTTATCTGTTGAGGAAACCACAAACCAGCCCGCTGCCACCTTTTCCATGAGAAAGATTTACCATTATTTTGGATTTTGGGATTGTTCCAAATGGACATGAATGGACTATCTTTAACTGAAATCTCTGCAATTGCATCCAGTAGATGAAGAGCGTGCTGCGTTGCACTCAACAAGGGGTACTTCCTCAAAAGCCTGGGCACTGGCATCGTCAACAAGCAGGAGACATGTAATGGTGCACATAGAAACCGTTCCAGTTCAAACCAGGTTGGTGAGTCCTGGGTACAAGGATCAATTATCCAGTAAGCTCCATATTTGGCCAGTGAGGCAACATAATAAAAATAGAAGTCTGGTAAATTCAAACCCCCATTGATTTTAGAGGCTTTCAGCTTGGCGAGAGCAATACGAGGTTTTTTCTTATTCCACACGAAGTCAGAGATGTTCTTATTCAGCCAGTGAAAAAATTTCTTCCTGCATAGAGAGGGAAGCATTGAGAGGGTATAATTTATCTGAGGAGCAAGGGTCATTTTGATGGAAGCTATTCTACCCCACCAAGATAGAAAAAGTGGGGACCAATGAGATAAGGTGTTTAGAACTAAGCTTTTAATTTTAGATATATTCAGATCTTGAGCGTGAGTCGGATCTTTATGTATTAACACTCCCAGGTATTTCACAGCTCCATGCGACCACGTGAAGGGAAAGTGGGCGATATATGAGGGATAAATATGATCATTGAGAGGGAAAATCTCCGACTTATCCCAGTTGACTGAGTATCCAGAAAGCAGGGAGTACTGAGAAACAATGTTAACAAGAGAGGGAAGGGAAGCAACAGGATCCCTGATAAATAGAAGGACATCGTCAGCGTATGCTGCTAATTTGATGTGGCGAGCAATGGTGGCAATGCCTGTAATTGTAGGGCATTGTCGGATAGCAGAATGAAGAGGTTCCAACGCTAAGTTAAATAACAACGGCGAAAGAGGGCAGCCCTGGCGAGTACCTCTGTGAAGAGAGAATTTGTTAGAGAGAGAGTTGTTAATTAAAATGCGAGCTGTGGGTTGTCGATATAAAGCTTCAATCCACTCTGTAAAGAACGGACCAAAGTTGTACCACTTCAAAATTCAGAACAGAAAGGGCCACTCCACACGATCGAATGCCTTTGCGGCGTCAATGGCCAGGCCGATTACAGGATCTGGAAGTGTTTTAGCATGGGCGTTAATATGATGAAAGAGGCGTAGGTTGTCCCCTATAAACATTTGTTTAATAAACCCCGTTTGATCTTTATGAATTAGAGAAGGGATCACTTTATTGAGCCTCAGTACAAGAAGTTTTGCCATGATCTTGTAATCTAAATTAAGAAGAGAAATGGGGCGAAAGTTTTTAACCAATGTAGGATCTCTGTCAGGCTTGGGAATGACTACAATAGTGGCCTCAGTGAAATTAAATTGTTTGTCCGGAGTGGAGTGAAGGAATTCATAGTAGGAAAGAAGATGAGGGGCCAAAAGAGTACGAAACTGTTTGAAAAACTCATTGGTAAAACCGTCTGGACCCGGAGCCTTGCCGTTAGGCAAGGATGATATTGCGGTTTCTATCTTGGATACAGTTATAAAAGAGTCCAGTTCCAATTTTACAGAGTCCGATAAGGTCGGGAGGACCAGAGAGGCAAGAAAAGAGTCTATCCCCGATTCTGAGGCAGAAAATTCAGATTTATATAAGGTAGCATAAAAGTTTTCAAACTGGGAAGAGATCAGAGGCCAGGTTTTGACCAACTGTCCCAATGGGTCTTGAACAGCCGTGATATGTAAACGTTTAGATTTAGTTTTAAGATATCTAGCCAAAGGGCGTCCCATGAGGTTGTCTCCCATGTAATGACCAGAAGTTGAGATAAAAATGTCTCGTCTAGCAGTACAGGAGACCAGAGTGTTGTATTCGTATTTAAGGTTTTGGATACGTTGGAATATGGATGGGTCGTGTAAATGAGCAGACATATGTTGTAGTTCTAACTCTTTGATAGAGGATTCTAAGTCTTTCTCTTTTTTCATGGATTGTTTCTTTTTCCAAGAAGCGAGATTGATCAGTTCACCTCTAAGGGAGACTTTGTAAGCCTCCCAAACAATGGAAGGGCAAATCTCAGGGTCTTTGGAATTAAGTTCGAAGAATTCAGTTGTGAAGGATTTAATTTTGTCTGCTATTTCTGAGTCTAAGAGTAAAGCGTTGTTTAGTCTCCAAGAAGAGGATTCTTTGCAAGGGGCAGAAATAAGTAAATGCAAAGAGATGGCCCATGGTCTGTAAGAGTAATTGGGTGAATAATATTATTTGTCAAGTCCTGAATAAGAGAAGAGGATAAAAGAAAGAAATCTATTCTTGAGTAGGTATTGTGAGGTGGTGAGAAATGAGAGTACTCCCTACCCTTTGGGTTAAACAAACGCCAGGGATCTACAAGAGAAAAGGCGTCTTTGAGGGCATGTAAGGCTGTGAAAGACCTGGATTTGGAGGGTTTGCAGGATGATGATCTATCAATATAGATGTCTTGAATTTGATTAAAATTGCCTCCCAGTATTAGAGAACAAGATCCGTATTCTACCAACGCCAGCTGAAGGTCTTGGAAAAATTCTGGGTGGTCCAGGACTGGAGCGTAAATGTTAAGGAACACGAAATCCACTGAGTGCAACGCAGCATGCACCAAACACCATCTGCCCTCCGTATCTGTCCTAGAGGAGTGAATGACAGGAGAGAGTTTGTCAATAAAAAGTATTGAGACCCCATTTTTCTTACGCTGAGTCGCAGGGGAGTAGAAATGAGAGGAGTATCCCTTTAACTGGAATTTTAAGGCAGCAGCGGGTGGAAGGTGAGTCTCCTGTAAAAAAACCACATCAGGGTGTTTATTAGAAATATGAATGGGATGATTTAACCCATTCACATTAAAAGAAAAAAACATGCAAGTCAGCCATAATCCTTAAGATACAGTACCCAGTGGCGTACTAAGGGGGGGCGGTCTGCCCCGGGTGCCAGCCATGAGGGGGTGTTCCCGGCCTTGCCGTTCATTCCCCCCACCACCACCCCCGAAGGACCGCTCGCCCCACTGACCTTCCTGCACCACCTGTGAAGCAGCCCGCAGCAGGATCGTGACTTCAGCGATACCTGAGCTGCTTGGGCGCTGCTTCCTGCGCCGCGGTCCCGCCCCTCCTCTGACGTCAGAGGAGGGGCGGGAACGCGGCGCAGGAAGCAGCGCCTAAGCAGCGCAGAGATCGCTGACATCGGGATCCTGCTGCGGCTGCTTCATAGGTGGTGCAGGAAGGTCAGTGGGGCGAGCGGTCCTTCGGGGTGGGGCGGGCGGGCAGGCAGGCAGGCTTTCAAGGAGGAGGGGGGGTGACAGACAGGCAGGAAGGCCTTCAAGGGGGGACAGGCCTTCAAGGGGGGGACAGGCAGGCCTTCAAGGGGGGGGGGACAGGCCTTTGGGGGGGTGTGCAGACCTTCAAGGGGGAGGGACAGGCCTTCAAGGGGGGGCAGGCAGGCCTTCAAGGGGGGGACAGGTCTACAAGGGGGTGGGACAGGCCTACAAGGGGGTGGGACAGGCCTACAAAGGGGTGGGACAGGCCTTTAAGGGGGGAACAGGCTTTGGGGGGGTGCAGGCCTTCAAGGGGGGGACAGGCCTACAAGGGGGGGGACAGGCCTACAAGGGGCGGACAGGCCTACAAGGGGGTGGGACAGGCCTTCAAGGGGGGTTCAGGCCTTCGGGGGGGTGCAGACCTTCAAGGGGGTGCAGGCCTTCAAGGGGGGACAGGCCTTCAGGGGGGGGGGAGGCCTTCGGGGGGGTGGAGGCCTTCAAGGGGGGACAGGCCTTCAAGGGGGGGACAGGAAGGCAGGCCTACAAGGGGGGGACAGGCCTACAAGGGGGGGAGGACAGGCCTTCAGGGGGTGCAGGCCTTCGGGGGGGTGCAGACCTTCAAGGGGGGGACAGGCCTTCAAGGGGGGGGACAGGCAGGCAGGCCTTCAAGGGGGGGACAGGCCTACAAGGGGGGGACAGACCTTCAAGGAGGTGGGACAGGCCTTCAAGGGGGGTGCAGGCCTTCAAGGGGGGACAGGCAGACCTTTAAGGAGGGACAGGCCTTTGGGGGGGACCCTGGTTTAAAAGTACACGGAGGGAAGGGGGTGTTCAAAGAGACGTGCATATGCCAAACTTTGGGGGGGAGGAAGAAATAATGGGTCTGAAAATAGAGGAGAGGGAGAGAGATGATGGACCATGGGATTTAGGGAGGGAAGGAACAGAAAGGGAGAGAAATTGGACACAAGGGATGGTGTGGAGGAGGGATAGAGATACTGGATAGGAGGGTAATTGGGAAAAGAAAGGGAGAGACGGTGGACTCGGGTGGTGGGGAAGGAGGGAGAGATGCCGGATGAAAGGGTAATTAAGAAAAGGTGGATCTGTGGAGGGAGATGAAAAAAAGGAAAGATACCAGACTTCCTGGGGAGGGAAGGGAAATGGAAAGGGAGGACAGAGTTGGCAGATGGATGGTTAGCATGCAGAAAGAAGAAAGAAGGAGACCCCAAGTTATCAAAAGAAAACCAGAGCCTTGGACCAACAAGATTTGAAATATAACCAGACAACAAAAGGTAGAAAAATTAATTTTATTTTCTGTTTTGTGATTATAATATGTCAGATTTGAAATGTGTATCCTGCCAGAGCTGGTATTGGACTGCAAACGTGAGCTAGGATTTAACAGAGAGAGGAAAAGTCTTTTTTGTTTCTTTATTTTATTTACACCACAGCACCAGTGTGATTAGGAGAAGCCAAAGGGGGTGAAAAAGCTATAAAACCCACCAGGAGTTTTGAAAAAAATCACCCAACTGGGCAGGAAAATTGAATTGAAAAACCAATTCAATAGGCTGAATCGAATCAAAATTTTTTTTCCTGAATCTGGCAGCATTAGTTTGCGCTACTGTCTTAGACTTTAGGACCTGGGATTGGGGAGAGATGGCATCCTCAGTACTTTATAATGCAAGTGAAACGAGGATTTGGTCAGACTTTTGAAGGGTCTGCAGAAAAAAAATATTGTATAGGTCGGGGACATGAGACAGCAGGAAATGGGAACTTTTCTTCCTTCTATTTTTGTGAATGGAAAGGCTGAGGATGTCAGAGAGTTCAGTTAAAATATGTGCTTTATAAGAAAATATAATAATGTGTTTTATAAAGTTTATAGCATAGCTGGCCTACCCAGTGAGGTGTTCCTAGTGGTTGTGGTGGCAGCGTGTCAATGTGTTGAGAGGAAGAGGTGGTCTGGGAAATTCTGCTGAGCAAACTCCAGGCCCATTTCCACCCCCCAGTTAGTCCACTCCACTCAACTGGTTCACACACTGAGTGGGTCTTTGGGTGTTGTTTTGGGATCTCTTCCAGTGGTTTATCAGTATCTCCTTCTGGTCCAAGGAAGGAAACTTTGTTATCCTTAGCATTGACCTACAGAATATGTTTGTAACAGCGCTGCTTGTGTGGCATTAGGCTATGTAGTGATCGAAAGAAAAAAACAGACCTTTGCACATTTTTGCACTATATGGTGGGTGTATGAGGAGATTCACATTTCCTGCACAGCTAAGTCCATGTGAAGTTACCTTGTGCTGTATTTGACATCTAGCAAGGTCTCTGTTTGAAAGGAAAGATCTAAACTTAAAAATGAAGTGGCCAAAAGTTATGGTAAAAGCAGATAGTGTAGCTGGTTTTAAGAAAGATTTGGACAAATTCCTGGAGGAAAAGTCCATAATCTGTTATTAAGACATGGGGGAAGTGTCTGCTTGCCCTGGATCGGTAGCATGGAATGTTGCTACTCTTTGGGTTTTGACCAGGTATTAGTGTCCTGGATTGGCTACCATGTGAATGGGCTACTGGGCATGATGGACCATTGGTCTGACCCAGTTAGGCTATTCTTATGTTATGTTCTCATCTGTTTTCACTTCTTATTTTAATGTATTTTTTTTCTGGGAACTTATCAGTGTTTTTTATAATGGGAACAAAAATGGAAGAGAATTAATGTGTGTGGGATGAGGGGGTAACTAATTTCTTCAGCTAAATAATTCAATCCACCTCAACCAGACATAGGAGAACTCACGCACCATTCACACACCCTCCAACCAAAAACGTCAAAAGAAAAAAACTGTTCGACAACCTCCTAGCCATTCGAGCTGCAACACTCGACCCCCAACTCTACAACCAATTGACATCGACCACAGATTGCAAAACCTTCAAAAAGAAATAAAAACCCTTCTATTCAAAAAACACATAAAACCAAACTAACACAATCAGAACTGTCCCAAGTATCACCTGCAACTACTCCATATGTACTTCTGATGTCATGACAATTCAGACATAATTTATGTTATGTTATGTTTGGAATATAAGAAAATTTTCACTGCCTGTTTCTATTCTGACCATTTATTCCGTTTCATGGTCATTACAAAAAAATATTTTTTTACATGGAGGGGTGTGTCAAAAAATGATGGGCCCCGGGTGCCACGTACCTTAGGTACGCCACTGACAGTACCATTTTGTAGCAGATAAGACCCAAGTTCAATAAGTGCAGATAGTAGAGAAAATGCTTGGGGTAGACACTCCTGTCAGAAAATAAAGAAAGAAAAAGCATAGAGGTAAAAGAGAGAAAGCTAGAAATGTCAGCACAAAGCATAGCCATAAAAGACCACACTATCATGCGTGTAATGAACAATTCAAGGGTGCTCCTGTGAGCACGGAGATATAACACAGATGGAATTACTAGCAAAGAACCCCACACCCATACAATACCAATAACACGGAACTGGTGTGCTTATCAATATTTGCAATATAACTGAAAAACCCATAAATGCATTTTACAGCAACAGGAGAGAAAAAAAAGACAGAGTAGACCATCAGCAGCACAACATATCAACGCATTTTTAAAGATTCCAGAAATGTAACAAGGTCATCAGGGTCTGTATATGAAGTTGTGCGGTTGTTGCAGGTCACTTTCATCCTCGCTGGGTACATAAGACCATATTTAGCTCCTATATCTTTGAGCTCTTGCCGATGGGACAGAAAAGCTTTTCTCTTCAAAGCTGTGGATTTAGCCAGGTCTGGAACTATAAAGAACTTCCTGCCTTGGTGAAGGAGCTGAGGTTTAGATTTTGCAGCTGTAAGGATTTGCAACGTGTGTTGAAATCTAAGCAGCTTAGCCACTATGGGCCGAGGAGAGGAAGCATGTGAAGAGAGATGAGATGGCACGCGGTGAGCGCGCTCTATTTCCAATGGAGGAGAGAAGACCAGACCCAGAGTTGTAGGCAGAAAATTAGACAGGAAAGAAATCATATCAGAGCCCTCCGTTGATTCAGGTAGCCCAATGATTCTTAAATTGGACCTTCTGCTGCGGTTGGAGAGGTCTTCAATGTCCCGTTGCAGGGTGGTAAGCATTTTTTCATGTTTGTGTACCAGCGCTTGCGTTGCTTGCAAATCAGCCGTTTTTTTCTTCAAGGGCGTCAAGGCGGTGGCGTGCATCAACAAATTGAGAGTTCAGCGCCTCTATTTCCCCTCGCAGAAGCTTTGTTTCCTCGACCTGCTCCTGCACTACGGTCCGAATTGACCTCATTTCTTTTAAAAGCAGGTCGAATGGGGCCTCGTCGTTCTTCGACGCCATTTTCTCCGGCGTGCTCAGGTCTGGCTTGGGTCTCTTACCGCTGAGTGGTGCGGGCGCGACAGACTCGGCTTTCGGCGGCGATATGAAGGCGAAGGGTATATGCAGGAATCAGTTGCAGCGGCGGTTTTCCGCGAAAAAGCACTTTTAAATTAGCTTCGGGTGCTGGTGTGGAGGAGCCGCTAAACCATGCGTGCGATCCCCGTGGCAGTCAGGCTCTGCCCCCCTTCTCCTATGCTTTTTAAAATCTTAGTTTGTATGTTATCCTATAGGATTGAGCTGGCGTTAGTTTTTGGCACTTAGCGCGGGATTAGCGCATATGGCAATGCAGCGCGCACTAAAAATGCTAATATACCTTAGTAAAAGGAGCCCCTATGTTTGTTATGAACCCTCCCAATTGCAGTTTTTTTGGAAGGTCTGATTTAAAAATGTAGAAGAGCTACTAATTTGATTTCTGTTAATTTTCTAAATCTTCTTAATTTTCCATTCCCAATGGTATGTGAATTGTTTCTCCTCTTAATGTGGACTATACAAAAGTTTGTAATGTATTTAAAATTTGAATGAGTACTTTTTTCCTTTCTATACTGTAAATTGGGAAAAAAAATTTTGTTCAATAAGTTCTTTTTATTGAAATTATGATAAATGAATTAAAAAAAATAATAAAAAATTCAAACAAGGAGGACATTTCAACTAAGATCACTGATTGTATGAATAGAATTGGAGATTGGGCTTTTACTATAAAGCTGAAATTGAATTATTTTATAATTCACTATTTTCTGTTCCTTCATTTCTTACTCTACAATCAGGTACTACCCTGCAAGTAGATAAAACATCTAAAGGTTTGAATATTCTTTTAGATTCTTCACTTACATTTGATGATCAAATTTCTAATATATGGAGGAAGATTTTATATATTATGAGGAAACTTGGGGCTCCTTTTCCGAAGGTGAGCTAGGGTTTTTAGTGCATGCACAAAATTACCACATGCTATAGCGTGCGGTAGCCAAAAATCTACTGCCTAGTGGCTAGCGTACTCGGAAATTTAACGCATGCTATTGCGCGCGTTAAGGCCCTAGTACACCTTTGTAAAAGGAGCCCTTAGGCTAGTGAAGTTGTGCTTTTTTTGAGCATCATTTTGCACTGTTGGTTCAGATGTTAGTGTTACTGTAATTCTTTATATTTGAACTTAACATCAAAACTCATCAAAAAATTGCAGCTTAAAAACTTATTGCAGCTTAAAAACTTATTACAGCTTGCAGATCCTTTGCTACCAGACAGATCTAAGAGGGCATCAGGCCGCCCAGTGGTACAAATTGATTTCTGAATTTTTAAATAAGAAGCTAAAAAATAGAGGACTAGAGCAAGCTTTAAACTAAGAAGAAGGGGAAAGCCGACAGTTGACCTGACGTCGACGGTTCGGGCAAGAGTATCCAAAGAAGACACTAAGCGGGATAAATGCTGGGAACAAGCAAACGACGAACAGCAGGAGTCCAAGGAACAGGAGAAACTGATGAACAATAAGAGGGGCAATCAGATGAAATTAGGAGAAATCGAAAAATCAGGTTGCTGACGAAAAAGATGCACCAAACAATGAGGTAGAAAGGAGCAGAAATCAGGGACTGGCAGCTCAAATAGGGGATGGCAAGAGGAGCAAAACACAAGGAAAACCAATAGGGAAAAGAAAGGACCAGGACTTAAATTGCTTGTACGCAAATGCAAGGAGCCTAAAGACCAAAATGGGAGAATTAGAAATCACAGCCAAAAAAGAGGACCTAGACATCATAGGAATCACTGAAACATGGTGGAATGAGGATAACCAATGGGACATAGTACTGCCAGGGTACAAACTCTATAGAAGAGACAGGACTCACAAGAAGGGTGGAGGAATAGCACTATACATAAAAGACACCATTCCCTCGTCCGGAGTGGATATGGAAACAAAGGCGGAAGGATTGGAGTAACTATGGGTTAAATTACCAGGAAGAATTGGCTCTGACATAAAATTGGGACTGTACTATCGTCCACCTGGATAAACGGAAAATCTATATGTCTGTACAAAAATATCAGTGAGCCACTATTATAAAAAAAGAGGAAAAGGGGTCTTGGAACTTTACCTGGGAATCACAGTTCTTTAGCATTATTTCTTATTTCCCCCTTCCCCCCAAAAAAACCCTCATGATGTGGATTGGGACACACTTTCCTCTGCTTCCGGCAGCAGCAGGAGGCTATTAAACTCTATGAAGGGAGCAAGACTCAGGCAACTGGTGTTGGAACCAACAAGGGATCAGGCAATACTGGACCTGATACTTACCAATGGAGAAAGTGTCACAGAGGTCTCTGTGGGCGACACATTGGCCTCCAGTGACCACAACATGGTATGGTTCAATCTCAGGAAAGGTTTCACTAAATCTACCACACTGACCAAGGTCCTCAAATTCAAGGACACAAACTTCAAAGAAATGGGAGACTTCGTTCACCAGGCGCTACAAAGCCAAGTAGAAACCGATAACGTGGAAGAAATGCGGTCGACTTTGAAAGCCACCATACAAGAAGCAACAAACCGCTATGTTAAATCAGTAAGTAAATGGCGAAGGAACAATAAGCCACAGTGGTTCTCTGCGGAGATTTCGGACTTCATCAAGGAGAAGAAAAAAGCATTCATCTCTTACAAACAATCAGGATAACAGGACTCTAGGGAAGTCTATCTGGCCAAGTCAAAAGCCGTCAAAACAGCAGTTAGGGAGGACAAATTCCGCATGGAGGAGTCTCTAGTGAAGAACATCCAGAAAGGAGATAAATCCTTCTTCAGGTATATCAGTGACAGAAATAAGAACTCAGATGGGATAGTACATCTTAGGAAACCAGACGGAGACTATGTAGAAGCGGACTCGGAAAAAGCCCAACTGTTAAATGAATACTGCTCAGTCTTCACCCGCGAGGCGCCAGAACTCGGCCCTCAGCTACAGACAAGAGTTGACGCAGATGACCCATTTAATAATTTTAAGTTTACACCCAGCGGTGTCTACTGCGAGCTGTCAAAGCTTAAGGTTAACAAGGCAATGGGGCCTGACAACCTACACCCCAGGGTGCTCAGATAGTTGTGTGATGTCTTGGCGGAACTGCTATCCGCGCTCTTCAATCTCTCCCTTAGTACGGGTAACGTCCCATTGGACTGGAAGACAGTCCGTTGCCATGGTGACATCTCCCAACTTTGTCCCCCTTTTTCAGGCATTGTTAACCTGCGTTGAAAAATGAAGCCCACTTTTCTAGGGGGTTTGAAATATGCTCTTTCTAATGAGACTGATTTGAAAGAGTTTCTGAAAGGTATTTTTCTGTAAAAGCAGGCTGAAAATACCCTATTTTTGGCCTTTTTACACAAATTAGCAACTTTACACTTAATTTGTAAACTAATGGAAAGAGCTTGGAGGTTGAAATTGTACTTTTGAAAACAACGTTGTACTGAGACATTATGCGCCAAATTTCGCATTTATTACTCAATTATTGTGGGAGCTAAGTAATGTCAAACTTTGACTTTTTTTGGAGCACTAATTTTTTCGGCCAAGTTTACTGTAATTCAGCCATTCACTCAGTGCTCGACAAAAATTATTATTGGTAGCACTGAATAGAGCTCCAAAAGTTGTGCAGGGTAGCTAAGTTTCA
Source organism: Geotrypetes seraphini (assembly GCF_902459505.1). Lineage (NCBI taxonomy): Eukaryota > Metazoa > Chordata > Amphibia > Gymnophiona > Dermophiidae > Geotrypetes > Geotrypetes seraphini. Next base: position 140,874,027 of record NC_047088.1, on the reverse strand, counting down.
GTTTTTTTTGAAACATAGCTCATGAGATATTGTGTCTCAAAGTTGTCAGAATGTCACTGTCGTACTGTATGTCATTGCAGTATGGGGTCAAACAAATGGCTATATCTCCACGAATATTCCACAGGCGAAACTAAAACTTTACCAAAGTTCGTTTGATACATGTGGGACTTTGTGCATAAAGTTTTATCAAAATCCGTGATGGTCATGCAGGGAGCCCTTGATCACTTGACATGGAATAACCCAATTCTTTTTTCACTGAAAGGGTGGTTGATCGCTGGAATAGTCTTCCACTTCAGGTTATTGAGGCCAGCAGCGTGCCTGATTTTAAGGCCAAATGGGATAGACACGTGGGATCTATTCACAGAGAAAGGTAGGGGAGGGTCATTGGAGTGGGCAGACTAGATGGGCCGTGGCCCTTATCTGCCGTCTATTTCTATGTTTCTATTCTCATCCTATAAAGAGAAGTCTGGAGACTAATGTGGCTTATATTTTGCTTTGAGCTTCATCATGAATGCCTGCTCCCCAAATTTAATATTACATCATTTCAACAAATAAATAATAGGTTTTAATAATAATTCAATATATTAATGAACTCACTCATATATCATAAACTCATACTCATCACTACACTGGCAGAAACATCTGTTACAATTTTAAATTATTTATTTTTTTACACAGACTAAACATCTTTCTACAAATAATATCATATATTACTTGATATCCTATAATAGCAACATAACTATCCAGTCTAATCAATGGCCATGTTCTTCACAATTTCCATAACACTCTGGTGAGCCTACGTACAGCAAAGTCATATAATTGATTCACTGATAATATACTGCCCAAGCTGAATTTAAAGGATAACTCACTAGAGTTTTATAATTTAAAAAAAAACAAACCCCACAGTAACTGAGAATTTATTCAAGGGATGTTGTTCCCACAAGTCTGAGGCTAGAAATTAAACCTTTGTTCACACATTCAGTTTCACAATGGGCAAAAGTGAAAGTGAATCCAGTTCTGTTTACAATACTTATCAAATGCTCAACCATTCAAATAAACTTCAGACATATCAAACTCAATCACAAATCTTTATACCATAAACATTCCTTCATTTCCTAGAGACTTACATGGAAGTGAGAGGCAAAGTGCTATTTTTTGAAAATGTCTTCCCCATTATAGTAGTAAATTCAACCTTCACAACAGTCTGTGTTACATTAACAATTTTACCCATATATTTCACAAATTCATAATAGATACTCATCCGCTATGTTTCTTTACAGTCCTGCTTTCCAATCACTGACTCTCTTGACAGTTCCAATTTTTAAATGTTGATCAACCAATTAACACTCATCCTGTGCAGCATTGCAGAATCAATTTATCTTGTAAATGCAACTCACAAACTTTGCCCAGTTTCTAAAGTATTTTATTTATTTGTTGAAATTATCAAATATTAAATTTGGGGTTCAGGAGTTTTGATGATACTTAAAGCAAAACATGGGCTGCACTGATCCCCAGACTACAGCATAGTTCAAGGTATCAATAAAATTAACTGTTAAGAAGAAACAATTTTAGGAGGTATTTTTTGGGAAATGATTATCACACGACCCCCCCCCCCCTTTTTTTTTTTTTTTTACTAAGCTACGGCAGAGGTAGTAAAAGCCAGCATTAATCCTTTGGCCTACAGCCAAATGTACCAGCTTTTGACTATGTAAACATTATCAGTTATAACAACATTCTCTTCTCTAGCCACAATAAATTAAAACACTTGCTTGGGCTCAAACACAGATAAAACTTACCCCCTTTTTACAAAATTGCACTGCTAAGCAGTGTGAGCTAAATACCGAGCCTCCCATAGGAACAGAATAGGAAGCTCAGCCTTTAGCTTGCGCAGCTTTGTGAAAGGGAGGTTATTCTAAGAAATAGAACATATTACAGAAAATTTCAAAATAAAATTGCAGTACTAGGCCTAAGGGCCAAGAATTCTTTACTACACTTTTATGCTTATATTTATGTTTATTGAGATTTATAGACCGCCCTTTGACCAAGCATCAAAGTGATTTACAATATAAAATCCAGAAAGGAAATACATCATAACTAGGAAGGATAAAAAATATATAATCAGGAAATATACAAATAGCAGAACCAAAGAAATGATCATTAATATGTTGTAAATAAAGATATGTACAAAAACCATGTAGTGTCGTACGGGACGCAGAACAAAAACAAAAAAAAAAACAAAAAAAACCACAACACCTCACAGCTTAAAGCAGCAACTCTCAATCCCGCTACCACATGTTTCTCATGTATTATACTATGTCTCTTCTCCTTTGCTTCACATGTACAAAAACATGTAGTGTCTTACAAAAACCAAACAAAAACTGTTGCAAAAAGGACTGAACTTATTTTTATATTGATGCAGTGTATTTGTGAGTGCCGTCCATAACTAGTGCCACAGTCTCATGTGCTGAAAAGCTAGAGCTGAACGCTAAAGCTGAAGCCTGGTGAAAGCCGAAGCTTGTTGCTTGTTGCCACTGTGTTGTAAAAGCCTGTGTTGTAATAGTCAACAATGGCCAACGTTTCACAATGAAACAATACTTTTATCGTGAAACGTTGGCCATCGTCGGCTTTTACAACACAGTGGCAACAAGCATCAATCTTCGGCTTTCACCAGGCTTCAGCTTTAGTGTTCAGCCCTAGCTTTTTAGCACACAGGACTGTGGCACTAGTTATGGACAGCACTCACTTTTTGCAACAGTCTATTTAAAGTTATTTATTCATTTATTTATATATAGCACAATTGGTGCAGCATAATAAGGGTTTTTTGGCTGATGAACGAAGCGTAGGGAGAGCTTAGATCACGTTTTAGATCTCACCCATAGCCTTGGTGTTAATACACCCCATGGCTTCTGAGACCTTTTCCCTTATCTGGCTTTTATGTTTTATGGCAGAGTGAAATTTCTGGCAAAAAAATACAGCACAACAACTGGTGGTGTGTTAGAATTATATGGAACATATATACATACATACACCCACAGATACTTCCAATTTTTTCTCGTATATAGATAGGTTATTCTCAAATCAAACAGCAGACTTCAAGCAGAAACTATCAGATAAGTTAACTTTCTTCTTCTTTTGAACAAATTCTGTTTCAATTTTGTTTTAATTTATGTCTCTAAGAATTGATTCTTTGTGTATATATTTTTTTCTTACAGGTTCCGGATTTTCAGGAGCTCCACATCACTCAGGTAAGTATTTTCTTTTTTTCTTCTTTATGGTGGGTACCAGGTTGACGTGCTGGTGATTGAAGATCTTGAATGAAGATCTAATGAAATCCTACTACTCTGACTAAAACAACTCAAAAAGAAAATCCTACAGCCCTACATCAAGGTTTGAATTAAAAAAAAAAATTCTCACTATTATAAAACAAAGGATAATTGAGTTTCCCTACACTAAATCCCTCCCACAATTAAATAAAAACTCTTCACAATAGACAATTTTCTTTAACAAACTTTGACAACCATTCTGCAAGAATAAAACAAATCTCCTTCATGGCAGAGCAAAAGTTATGTACAACCAACAGCAGCCTAAAGCAGAAGTACAGAATTTCATTATTTCCTCAGACCTGTAAAATTCTTTATTGAATCTCATACCAGCACTCAAGGCAAATAACCAAATTCACAAGAAGACAACTAATCTGTCAGCTACAGCTGACAAAGCCACATATATTGATTCCGCCTTTCACGTCAGATGAATATCAAAAATATGATTTTTTTTCATAGCAATCGTCAGAAGCACAGAAACACCGCTGTCACTCAAAATATTATAGACCAACCAGAATCTCCAGCAATAAAAGAATAGGAATCTTCTTCAAAAACTACATCTTACCACAAAACTTGCTTTAACTTACAGAACAGACCATCAACACTAAAACTTATCCAATAAACAACTTTACAGTAAATACCGAAAATCAACTTCAGAAAACAATAATTTACTTCCAAAATTACTTTTCCATAAGGAACAGCTCTCACACACAGCTGTCCTGAGCCAGGAACCCATCCAACTGTCAAAAATGACAGTTTAGAATCTTGACAACTGCTGTTGACTTCTGCACGAGGACACAAACTCTGTGCAGAACTCAGCAGCTCACAGTCACAAACTGCAAGATACAAGCTACATTTAAAAACCAAACTTTAACACCAACGAAAACATTTTAAAAACCATATTCCTACCTTAGAAGCTCTTCTTTTCACTTTAAAAATCCTTTAAAATACTTCTTTTATCTTCTGCTGCAGCTCCCACGTGCTGACCAAAAACTCCAGCCACGAGCCCAATCGCGTCACCATCTCAAGTTTCAAGTTTATTGTGTTTTATATACAGACCATCAACATGTATCTGGCCGGTTTACAATGCTAAAAAAAGAAAAAAAGAAAATGAAATAAAAGAAAATAATAATTATATGAGGGAAGAGTGAACATTATAAAGACAATAAATAAGAACCGCCCGACACTGCTCAGCACTGCTCTTGCTGGCACTCCACTTACGACTAATTAAAACAAACAAACAAACAAACAAACCGCAAAGTAAATCTTTAGGAAAGGCTCACCAGAGCCTTTTCCCCAACTCCTCCGGTCCCTCGCCTTCCATCCAACCCTTGCCGGTACTTAAAATTCTCTTTAACTTCAGGACTCGAAGGCCCAAATCGGCACTAAAAATGCTCTGCGCATGTGCGGATGCACACCGATGATGTCAATGTGCATGCATGCTGACATTATCAGTGCGTGTCTCACCTGCGAACCCCATTGACAACCAGCATGGACACAGCCGACACAGGAAGCACCAAAAAGAATGTCACCGTGTAGTCAGAACAGCAAAGAGAGAATATGAAGAGAAATTTGCAAAGGAGGCACGGAACTTTAAACCTTTCTTTCGATATGTGAAAGGGAAACAGCCGGCGAGGGAGGAGGTGGGACCCCTGGATGAGGGGGATAGGAAAGGAGTGGTAAAGGAGGAAAAGGAAGTGGCGGACAGATTAAACACGTTCTTCTCGTCGGTCTTCACGAAAGAGGACACATCCAATGTTCCGGAACCGGAAAAATTCTTCAAGGGGGACCAAGAGGAAAAATTATCGTGCATGGAAGTAAGCCTCGAAGACGTACTCAAACAGATAGATAGGCTAAAAACTGACAAATCGCCGGACCCGGACGGAATTCACCCAAGAATACTAAAAGAACTTAGAAACGAAATAGCGGAGTTACTGCAGCAGATTTGTAACCTATCCCTGAAAACAGGGGTAATACCGGAAGACTGGAGGATAGCAAATGTTACACTTATCTTCAAGAAGGGAACCAGAGGCGACCCGGGGAATTATAGACCGGTCAGCTTGACCTCAGTTCCGGGGAAGATGGTCGAATCATTGATCAAGAACAGTATCAGTGAGCACATAGAAAAAAATAAGCTGATGAGAACAAGCCAACATGGTTTCTATACTGGAAGATCTTGCCAAACAAACCTGCTGTACTTCTTCGAGGGGATAAGTGAACATTTGGACAAAGGTGACCCCATAGATATAGTATACCTAGACTTCCAGAAAGCCTTCGACAAGGTACCTCATGAGTGCCTTCTAAGGAAACTGTGGAACCACGGGGTGGAAGGGGACATACACAGATGGATCAAAAACTGGCTGGCAAACAGGAAACAGAGGGTAGGAGTAAAGGGACACTATTCTGACTGGAAAGGGTGCTGGGACCACTGCTATTCAATATATTTATTAATGACTTGGAAACATGGACAAAGTGTGAAGTTATAAAATTTGAGGATGACACAAAACTCTCCAGTAAGGTTAGATCTGTAGAGGAATGTAAAGAACTCCAAAGGGACCTGGACAAACTGAGTGAGTGGGCAGATAAATGGCAGATGAGTTTTAATGTGGAGAAATGTAAAGTTATGCACATAGGGAAAGGGAACCTGATGTACAACTACACGATGGGGGGGATGACATTGGGAAAAGGCAACCTAGAAAAGGACATGGGGGTTTTGGTGGATAAAACAATGAAACCGGCAGCACAATGCGCAGCGGCCTCAAAAAAGGCGAACAGAATGTTGGGCATTATCAAAAAAGGTATCACTACCAGAACCAAGAAAGTTATCCTCCCGCTGTATAGGGCAATGGTGCGACCGCATCTGGAGTACTGCGTCCAGTACTGGTCGCCGTATCTAAAGAAAGATATGGCGATACTTGAGAGGGTCCAGAGAAGAGCAACAAAAATGATAAAGGGCATGGAAAACCTCTCGTATGCTGAGAGGCTGGAGAAGCTGGGGCTCTTTTCCCTGGAAAAGCGGAGACTTAGAGGGGATATGATAGAAACTTATAAGATCATGAAGGGTATAGTAAAGGTAGAGAGAGACAGATTCTTCAGACTGGCGGGGGCAACAAAAACTAGAGGGCACTCAAAAAAATTGAAGGGAGATAGGTTCAGAACAAATGCTAGGAAGTTCTTCTTCACCCAGAGGGTGGTGGACACCTGGAATGCATTTCCAGAGGGGGTAGTTGAGCAGAGTACGGTTTTGGGTTTCAAAAAGGGATTGGACGAGTTCCTGAAGGGTAAGGGAATCCAGGGGTACAATTAGAGGGTTACTATACAAGACAAAATACTCTTGAGTAATAGATCACTGCAGGTCATTGACCTGGGGGGCCGCTGCGGGAGCGGACTGCTGGGCATGATGGACCTATGGTCTGACTCGGCAGAGGCAATGCTTATGTGCTTATGTGGTATCTTCTACAGTCACATCCACACCCGGGTCTACCTCTGGCGCCACTCTCAAACTGCCCCTAGGCAACGAGCAGGGTCGTGACAGACAAGCAGCTCTGCCACAACCAAAAACACCTGAGGACCAATGCTGCAAAACCGTACCCTGCTCCCAGCAGCCAGTCCTAAAAACCAGATCCCGGTGCTCACAATGACTCACAGTAGCTGGGTCCCACAGAGTATATACCAATTCAGAACCTCTCAACCCCAGCACCTCAGGTAATTTTTATAATGCAATCTTATAGCGCATTTCGAAAAGGGATTAAGACTGTACTATTTGATAAATTTATTTCTTAACTGAAGTTTTATTTATAACAATTATTTTAAACTGTCTATACTTTAGATAACATGCTGTACTTTTATTCTCAATACTTTGTACTTCGCTGATTGTCCAGTTTCTCTTCTGTGTAAACCGCCTAGAAGTCCTTTGATTGTTGGCGGTATAGAAGAATAAGGTTATTATTATCATTAATAATTTTTAACCTTGGTTACATAAATTTCTGTTAGGGTCCATGTTAGGGTTACCATATTTTTTCTCTCAAAAAAAGAGGATGTGTGGCCCCACCCCATTCCACCCCCCAATCCAGGCCCCACACAAAACTCAACTCTTCTGGGCCACGTCTGGAGAGCATCTGTTTCAAAATAAACACAGTTGACCCAGTGCTTACATGGAAGGGGGATGTCATTCAGGAGAGGCATTATTGTATATGTGTATGTACTGAAAGGTTAAGCATGTGCATATGTCTACCTCTGCATGTTAAAAACCCATCTCTTTGAGAAAATTCACTCTATAGACAATTAACATTAAGTGTGACACAAAGCAGCCCTACTTCTCTTCCTGTACCTAATACAATTATAAACATAGGCCCTGTGCATCCATCTCTCTCTTTCCTTGTAATAGCCCACTTCTTAGTATTTTGATGACCTCCGTTCAGTTTATTATTTGCTGTATATTTACTATGTACTCCTAAACACATTGTTAATCTCTCGAATTGTAAATTGCCTTGAACCTTTGTTAAGCATAGAGTGACCCAGGAATTGCAGGTTAGATTAGAGTAGATTGTTCAGGGGTGATATGGAGATCAACAACTGAAATCTGTTCATTCTTCACAACAGTGTATACCCTGGGGTGCATTATTGCTTTAAACAACATACTTCAGTGATGGTTATGTTTGGATAAGTACTTATTTATACTGTGTACTATGTTACTGCAATAAGTGAAAAAAAGACCTTCTTTACCACTATTAAAATGATTTTGAGTGAGTTTTAGTAGATTGTTAACAAATACTCAATAGGAAAAAATTAAACACACACACTTACACATATGACAGGCATTACCTGCAAGGGAAACAGAAAGGTCATTTCTTCTGAGATGACAGTAACTCAGGAGAGGATGTGACCTGTAAGGCCGCTGTTGTCATGTGCCTTGCCGTAACCCATAGCAACCATGGTCCCCATAGCAGCTGTCATATATTGATTCAGATACATAAGACTGATGCTGGCCTTTTAAAAAAATAATTAGTTATGAATCTTGATCTGAATATACAAAGGCTTATTTAGACTGAAATGCAATAGTTTTTGTTCCCTTAGAGATCCATTGTATTTCAAATACAGAAGGTAAATAAAATGAAAGGCTGTTTTGATTGTAGGGTTAATCTCCTTTTACAAAGCAAAAGTCTCTGATCTTTATATATTTCTTCCCCCCCCCCCTGTTTTGTATTACTGAACTTCAAAGTATTTGGGATTGATTGTATATTAGGGTTTTGTTTGTGGGTTTTTGTATTTGAAAAGAGTTTTTTCTATTTCCTGCATGTGTGACTGAGACCAGGTGTTCTGGTGGGGATGGAAGTCCAGAGACTTTGGTTGGTGTGATGGCCCCAAGTCAGCAGATATTTCTCAGTTCTCCTTCTGCTTTTTTTGGACTTGAAACAGCCCTAACATAAAAATTAGTGATGACCACTGCCCTACTGCCTACTGTATTTTTGCAGTGATTTGTATGGGTATTGAAGAACTCACAACACTTTGCAGTTTGTGCAATATATGTTGTTTATTAAAATTAAATAGTTTTAAAAAAAGGAAACAGGATACTGTGCTAGATGGGCCATTGGTCTGTCCCAGTATTGCTATTCTTATGCCCTTTGCAGGGTTTTGTATTACTTCTTGATGTACTTCTTTGGCACTGAAGGGGAGTTTTCTATAACAGTTACCAGAATATAAATGATAATTAAAATTTTCTTTACATACAGTGTGCTTTGTGTAATTTAATTATGTGGTTACCATTATGTATTGTTAATAAGATTAGATTGTGTGTATATGAAGAATGAATGGAAGAAATTGCATTACAATTAGTACTGTTATTATGGGGGCACAATCTGGGGCAGAGCTGGGACAAGTCTGGGGCAGAGCTATTGCCCCCCCCAAAAAAACAAAAAACAAAAAAGCATTCTGCTGCCTGCTCACATTACACCTTTCCTCAAGTCACTTCACTGGCTCCCCATCCATTCCCGAATACAGTTGAAACTTCCCTTACTGACCTACAAGTGCACTCACTCTGTAGCCCCCTCAATATCCATCTATACTTATCTCCTCTATGCTCCCACCCCCATGAATTCTATTCATTGGGCAAGTCCCTCCTGCCATACCTTTCTCCTCCACTGCCAACTCCAGACTCCGTCCCTTCTATCTTGCTGCACCATATGTATAGAACAGACTGTCTGAGTCATTATGTCAGGCTCCTAACCCCTGTACCTCTAGCAGTATTCAAATCTAATCTAAAGGCCCACTATTTGAGGCTGCTTTCAACTCCTATGTCCACCCATGTCCCTTTTCTACAAGAAACTTCCCAAACCCTATATATCCTGTCTTACTAAATTATATTGTTAGCTCTTCTGAGCAGGAACTGTCTATTGCATGTTAAATGTATAGTGCTGCATATCTTTTCAGTGTTATAGAAATAAATAGTAGTAATAGTCATATTATTTTTCTCAAAAAGATTTTGTTTCAAAATGTACCTTATACTTTAATTAGTATTGTAAACCTTACTCTCCCTCCACCACCCTTCCATGCTCCTTTCTCTCTCCCTCTCCAAATATTGCAGCTGCCAACTCTGCCCGCTGAGCTCCTTTGCCCAAAAGCAGCATTAGAACAGCTGATGGCAACAGGTTACCCCCCCCCCCCCACAGCAACAGGCCCCCCCTGCAGCAACAGCAACGTGTCCGAATCTGTTACAGGAAGGTCCTGCGATGACTGCTTCTGCCGGTCCATCCCCCTCTGCCGTCACTTCTTCCGGAGCAAGTTATGTGACGTCGGAGGGGGATGGACCGGCAGAAGCAATCATCGTGGGACCTTCCTCTAACAGATCCAGCCACGTTGCCGTTGCTGCGTGGTGGGGGCCTGTCCGTTGCCGTTGAAAAGTATTAATATAGAACTAAATATTTTCCAGAAAAGGTAAATTTAATAAAACTAGAGGGCATAAATTGAGGTTGTGAGCTGGTAGACTTAGGAGTAATGTTAGGAAATTATTTTTCACGGAGAGTGCAGTGGATGCCTGGAATGCCCTCCCAAGGGAGGTGGTGAAGAGGAAAACAGTGACAGAATTCAAAACACAGAGCATCACTAATTAGAATATGAATAGCATAAATTGAAGAACTAAAGCTGGTATCAAGCAGACATGCATGATCCATGTCCTATGTATGGCAATTCGGTTTAGGATGGGTTTGGTAGGGTTTCAACAGGAGCCCCAGCAATTTGGAACATGAGGATGGTGCTAAACAGACTTTCACAGTCTGAATCCCACAAATGATGAGATGGTTTGGATAGGTTGGAGTGAACATTGACAGCAACTCCAGTAGTTGGAACCTAAGGACAGTACAAGACAGACTTCTAAGAAATAACAAAGAAAAAAGGCATTTTAATTTAATCATGAAATTGTAATGCATGTAATTATAGGGTAGACTGGATGGATCGTTCAGGTCTTTATCTGCTTGCCTTGGCTTCAGACAAGATCTGGGGGTGGCTCAGTTCTGATTACATTACCAAATTCAACAACTACACTGCAGCTAACTGAGCGCCAGAAGGCTGGGAGTACTCCCTGCCCCAGGCCAGGGACTGATCATGAGGCTGATGAGGGAATCAGCCCCTGAGTTGCCAACGAGGCTACTGGACATGGACAATTCAGCGTGGCTGTTTCAGCATAGGTGTGATGAAACGTCCTGTGATAAACTGGCCGTGATGGATCATCCCATTCCAAAGCTGTCATAGAATCAGATATCCCCATATGGTTTCACTTTTAGGAGAGAGGAAGGAGGACAGCAGTCATTAGGAGACTGAGGAGATGTCATGTCTTAATCCCTCCAAGTGAGGAGCTGATCAATCAAAGGACCTTTCTGTAACCTGGACATTTCAACTACCAGGTCTGAATAAGGATGTCCTTTTTAGACATGGATGATTCATCCCGTCTGAAAATTCTGTCTGAGGTCCTGATTTCAGGCCCTCCCTAGCCCCACCTAAAACATGCCTAGGACATGACCCTTGCAATTTAGATGTACTGTACTATTGGACATCACTATCCTGCCTTTTACATATTTCAGCATATGGACATCCATTTCAGTCTTTTTAGCATCCATATACTTAAAAAATGAGTGACATTTATTTATTTTTTTAAATGTACTCCCTGCCTAAAAAACACTAGGTGGCTTATAAAAGAAAACATACATAAAAATCAATTTACACAAAATGAACTAGACGTAACAACCTAATATCACAGTCTGCACATAAAATAAACAATTTTAACATTAACCACAAAGCCGCAGTACATACTCATAAAAACCTGCAGAAAAAGGTGGATTTTTAAAAATAACTATTTTATACTGCATTATGGGCTCCTTTTACTAAGGTACACTAGCGGTTTTAGCATGAGAGCTAAATTCTAATGCCTCCAGAGAGCTTGCGTTAGTATTTTTCATTTAGCGTGTGGTTTGTGCACACGCTAATCTTTAGCATGCGCTAAAAACGCTAGCGCATCTTAGTAAAAGGAGCCCTACATCTTCATAAAAAAGATGTGTTTTAAATATCTTTTTAAACTGCAAATGAGATGAACAAAACACAAAGGACCAGATTCTATAAACGGTGCCTTACCAGCACCTAACTTAAGTTGAAAATGCTACAACTGATAGAAAGCAGTTTTTTTAAAAAAATGTAAGTGCCTTATAAAACGGTGCCAGAATCACCCCTATGGAGGTGTTTTATGATGTCTAATGCCACTGTAGGCGTGGCTAATACCAGAAGTGGCATTAGGTATCATAAAGCACCTCCGTAAGTGCAATTCACATCAAAGGTAAGTGCCGGAAATGTAGGCCTTGAAAACCCTAGCTTACATTTCTGGTGCCTATCTTTGCTCAAGGCATGTTTCTATCAACAGCACCATCGCGTGATTGATATGTGATTGGTGGCCACTTTGAAGGCAGCTGCAGACAACAGCACCATTTGTAGAATCCAAGTCATTGTGCCAGGGATAGCATTCTATAATGACGACCCCACAATAGGAATAAACTGTCATCTTTATTAAATAGCCTTAAAATAAGTGCATACTTTGACTTTTTACCAAGGTGACCTCTTATCAAATTACCCTCCACAAAAATAAAATAGGAGTTTTCTTAAGTTAATATACTTACTAGACAATAATTAAGAGGAAAGAAAGGTATTTCACAGTTGAAAACTTAATTATTCTACAGAATGGTAGCTGTTCCAGAAGAGCAAAAAAATATTGGTTTGCTGAATAGGAACGGCTGTGTAGACTTCAATAAGCCTCTGGCTAAGTCAAATACACTTGCAGCCTGAATTACGTTTTTAATATTGAAAAAAGGTGATAACTCTAGCTCCTGCTCTTATATCAGTTTCATTGCTAACAGGCAGGCAGTGATTTCCATGGAGAGCCTGAATATTACACACCGGTGAATGGCACAACAAGCCTTGGAAAGGTGCAGTTATGATATTGGTTCTTTGCCCGGGGGGATTTAGAAATTATTTACATTTTTCCTCTGTGAGTCATACTACAGAGTTAGTAAAATGGCAATGTGAAAATCTCTAACAGATATTTATTGTTATCCTTATGTTATCTGTTACTCCCTATTTGGTTATAGCCTACATTTCATTCAGTCTTATTTTCTCAGCCTTTAGAAACAGCAACACTAGCTAGTATCTTTAAAATGTGTTTGGAGGGTTTTGGGTTTTTTAGTTATTTTTTGGTATTTACATGGCACCCTAAATAATGTCTATTTCTCAACTTTGATAATTCTTCTTTCATCATCTGTCCATTTGTCTTTTCTTTTATGCTGTAATATTCCTTATTTATTATATTTTAGACTTTTTTGGGAATCAGAAGTATGTGCCTCTTATTGTAGTTATGTATGCATTTTTAGTGTATTCTTCTAAAAGTACCATTCAGCTATTCAGCTTGCATATATTTCTAAAGACCAATGTAGAAAGCCACTTAGCAGAGTCATGCCAATGGCTCAGCATGTGGCTTTACTGCAAAATGACTGAAAAAATATATCACAGCTATGCAATAAACCTCTAGTTATAGTGCATAGGCTTGTCGTGCCACAGGGGCTTGCATGCATCTGTGAAGCTGAAAGCTATGCCGTCAGTAGTTTTACTACCAGCAGGGCCTCTCAAGGCGGACAGATTTCAGTGGAGATGTCAGACTAACGATGTACCACCCAACTGGGCAGCAGCAGATGAGCAGTGTTGGATGCGACAACGGCGACAATATTGAATTTATACTGCGCAGAAGAAAGGCCTGGCAATATACTTCTGTATTCTGTCACAAAAACTTGATATCTTTACCTAGTCGCTAGGACTCGAACACGAGTTGATGGCATGTAATGAATGCAATAAATAATGAGCATGCATATCATGGGGACTTTTCTTTAAGTCATGACCTCCCAAACATGACCCAGCGTAGCCCCTCCCCTGACAATATGGCCAATCCCTGGTAGTCTAATGGTCCCTCACCCAGTGGCATAGTAAGGGGGGTGGGAGGGCAACCTCCCCCGGGTGCCATCTTGGGGGGGGGGGCTGGCACCAATCTTCCTCTCCGCCCCCCTCGCTCTTTCCCAACCCCCTCTGCCGTGTGTGCACCCTTTCCCTTCCCTCGTACCTCTTTCATTTTCCTGGTTCAAGTAGCATCACAAACTTGCTGCCCGTATTGGTGTCAGCTATCTCTGATGTCATTTACGAGTCCCACGCCTACTCTTCACAACTCTACTATTTCAACTTATTTTCAAGTTTCAAGTTTATTAAACATTTCTTATACCACCCAATCAAGCCTCCTAGGCGGTGTACAAAAATGCCAAACAATGTGCCAAATAAAATATATTTTAAACAGAAACAGACCAGGGGTAATGACAATTTTTAAAGATGTTGACAAACGGGAAGAAAAGGGAAGAAGGGTTAGAACTACAATTGATAGAAAGAGAACACACAAGGGGAAGAATAACAAAGGGATGGGGAACTGAAGGTAAAAACCTTTTTTGAATCTAAGTCACCAGTTTAAGTTACAAAAACATCAAAAAAGAGAAATGTCTTTAACTTTACCTTAAAATTGGCAAGAGTTGACTTTTCATATAAGTAATTTGGGATACTTTTCCAAAGAGAGGGGATGCTAACAGAGAAAATTGTAGTCCTCATTATGCTTATATGTTTCAATGAGGGGATGGTACTTTTTGGTAGGTTAATGCTATCCTCTCCTTTCATAATCTATGTTCTCATCTCATCTGCTTGGTACTTTTGTACAATAAAGTGCATATGCTATACTCGCATGATTTCTATACAACCCCCAACCCCCTAAACTCTGCTATATTCGCAGGAAAATTAAAAAGGTATGGGGGAAAGGAAAATGGGTGCATATGTGGCAGGGATTCAGGAAGGAGCAGGGGCGGAGAAGAGGGTTGGGGAGGAGTGCCTCCACTCTAGGTGCCACTGACTTCACCCAACACCCCCCCCCCCAAACAAGGCAGCCAATCCAGCAACCTCCCTAAATGATCCACTGCCCCTCCAACATAAAAGTAAGGTTTTGCAATCAATATAATCCACTGCTAAAGATCAGTGGCCAATTAGCATGTACCTGACAGGACCCAAACAATAGATCCAGTCTTTGTTCTTCGTTCATAAAGATAAGGCAGGGACATACTGATGAGGGCTGTGCGAACAGTATGACCACACAAGGTGCAAGGTTAATGGGGATGCTACAATTGCTCCCTATCTATTGTTTCCTCTTCTTGGCCACAGCCCAGTGGATGAGGTGGGAATGCCAGGGGGCTTGTTGCACAGGGCATTATTCTAGCTCAGCATACTGCTTGGTTAAGAGGTGGCTTTTCTGAAGTCTGTTTAGCCAAGTAACCATTATGAACTATTCCCTCAAGGAACTTGTCCAAACCACTTATAATCCCTGCTATGCTAGATGCCTTGATCACATGCTTCACCATCAAATTCCACAGCTTAAAACAGAAGACATACAAGAAAAGACTTGAGATCCACATGTGTGTACTCGATATGAGAGGAGAGATAGGGTAGATGTGATTCAGACATGTAGACATATGGATTGCATTAATGCACAAGAAGCAACATTTTCCAAGCAAATGAAAGCTGTAGAACTAGGGGACATGATATGAATCTATAGGGGAGATAGTCTCAGGAATGACATCAGGAAACATTTTATTCGTGGAAAGAATGGAAGCTGCCTGGAGAAGGCGGCAGAGGTAAAAACATAGACGGAATTTTAAAAAAAGGAGTGTGATGTACTGATAAAATAGGATAAAAACTAAGCATAGTGCACCTCAACTCAAACAGCTCTGAAATCTCTTTTTCACTTCTTAAAAAGGCATAGGGAGGTAAAAGCATGGAGCAACAGTTACAACCCTAAACAGGGCAGACTGACAGGGCCATTTTAGTCTTTATGTGCAGCCATCTACTAGCTTACTATGTTTGTTGTATGAAAACAAAAATATTTTTCCCTAGCAGTTATATTTTTCCCTAGCAGAAATATTTTTCCCTAGCAGTTATAATCCTCCAGCTGTGTGCCACTGACAGATCAAAACTCCAGCAGGAACCTTGTATGTGCACAGCCTTATTCTGGCTAATCTCACTGTTGTTCAGTAGTTGGAACATCCTCCTTGCCTCATGGCCCTTTCTGGGGCTTAAGCGCTGTTTCAACAGTATTGCATCACTGAATCATGAATCGAAAAAGATGATTTACTCACTCAAAACAAACTCTGTCCCCCAGGCTACCATGGCCTCTTCTCTCCCAGAATAAACCAGAAAGGAGGAGGTCTGGCTCTACTCTACAAATCATTCTTTAATGTCGAGCTCCTCGAAAAGGGCAGCCATTCTACTTTAGAATTCATGCTAGCTTCAATAAAAGACGAACTTCATCCCCACCCATTAGGCATCCTGCTACTTTATTGTCCACCCACCCCCTGGATTAAATCCTCCGAATTTGTTCTTGAGACTATAACAAGGGCCTACCTAAAATTCCACAGACTACTGATCATTGGCGACATAAACCTTCACCTAGACGACAACACCAACAAGGACACAACTGACTTCAAAGACTTCCTCACTTCCCTAGGCTTCACTGCTCCTCCGCCCACTCCTACCCACAAAAAGGGACATTTTCTTGACATCATCAGCACAAAACTTCTACTGACGAGACCCATTGGGAACATGTTCCCTGGTCCGATCACCTCCTAGACTCCTTCTGCCTCCCCATCTTCATGTCACACCTAGGTGCCCCAATCCGAGCCACAAACTCTATCACCTACCGAAAAAAAATCACAAGTGAACTGTTCTGGTCATAGTTCCTCAACAAACTTCCTCCTTTTCCCAAACATGCGGACCCAGACTCAAACTGGCACAACTGGGTAACTCTTTCCGGGACCACGTACCGAGCTCTTGCCCCTTTATCCACAAAACCCATCTCCTACTCCCACAAGGCTCCCTGGTATCTCCCATACCACAGGGAATTAAAACAGAAATGTCGAGCCTTGGAGCGAAAATGGAAAAAATCGAAATCCCCTTCAGACAAACAATCCTGGAGAGACAACATCAAGTTCTATAACACCATATTAAAAAAAGCTAGGAAGAATTTCTATGGAGATAAAATCTCCAGGTCAAAAAACCAAAATAGTACACTGTTCCACATCTGGTGCAACCTAATTTCAAAAAATGACTCCACCTCCTCCCCCTCCCTTCCATCTCCTAATGACCTAGCCAAAGTTTTCAACGAGAAGATCACTACCATAATGAGTTCGTTCCCCCCAGCTGTCTCTTACAATTCTCTTCCTTCGAATGACTCCAACCCTATCCCTGCTGACAGATCATGGACTTCCTTCGAACTCGTATCCAAACCCCAGATCTCTAAACTTTGTCTCAAACTTAAATCCTGCAAATGCATCCTAGATCCTTTCCCATCCTACCTTTACGAAAACATTCCTGCGCAGGCCATCTCTTCCCTTACCAGCCTTATAAATAAAATTTTACTATCGGGCCTGTTCTCCACAGAAATGGGACACATTGCCTTATCCCCTCTTCTGAAAAAAGCCGATCTCGACCCTTCCTTACCATCAAACTACCGCCCCATAGCAAATATCCCTCTTTTAACTAAACTGATAGAGACCATAGTCGCTACTCAGCTCTCCGCTTACCTAGAGAGATTCTCCATTCTCCAACACTACCAAAACGGATTCAGACCCAATTTCAGCACCGAGTCCCTAATTTCAAAGGTGCAGCAACTACACTCTCGAAACAAATTTGCTGTTCTACTACAATTCGATCTCTCCGCGGCTTTCGACGTCGTCCATCATGACATACTAATTTACCAACTCTCTGAGATAGGAATAGACTCCTTCGTCCTAAAATGGTTCTCAAACTTCCTTCGCTCTCGTTCCTACATTGTCAACACAAACGGTTCCAGGTCCGCTCCGTGGACACCTTTTTGCGGTGTCCCACAAGGTTCTCCCCTATCCCCTATTCTCTTCAACATTTATATGACCTCCCTGAAGCTCCTCAAACTTTCCCCCCTTGAAACAATATACACATACGCTGACGATATCTTTATCCTCCTCGAAACAGACCAGAACCTCACAAACCTCCAAGATAACATTACATCATGCATAATGAGACTTCACGCCTGGTGACTCTCGGTACAGATGAAATTAAATGAATCAAAAACAAAATTACTCTGGCTTGGCCCAAAATTAGAATACCTGCCCACCCTCTTCACACTACCCACAGGCTCTTCTCTACACCTTGAGTTCTCAAGCAAGGTCCTCGGCATCATTATCGATTCTTCTCTCTCCCTCAACGATCACCTCAATTCCTTGGCAAAATCATGCTTTTTCAGCCTCCACATGCTGAGGAAAGTAAGATCCTACTTTCACCAAAAACATTTCACCGTCCTTGTACAATCCATCATCCTCTCCAAACTCGACTACTGCAATGCCATTTATTTATGCCTAACAAAAAAAAGTCTTCACAGACTCCAGCTTATCCAAAATACAGTAGCCAAGCTGATTTTTGCAAAACGCAAATTTGACCATGTCTCCCCTCTCCTTACCAACCTCCATTGGCTCCCAGTGCTTTCCAGAATTCATTTCAAATGCTCCTGTCTGGCTTTCAAGATCATTCACGGCATCCTCCCTCCCCTAATCCCACTATCCTTTAACGCCTCGAGGCGTGCTACCACCAGATCCACCCACAGACATAAACTATCCTTCCCCTCTCTACGCGGTATTCTCTACGCAGGCAAACTGGGAAATTCCCTCCTCTCCAAAATCATGGGCCTTTGGAATGATCTCACAATCCCTCTGCGGAATCTGGGCTCCCTCCAATTATTCCATAAACAACTGAAAACCTGGCTTTTTTCTAACATATAACATTTCTTCTCCTGTTTATTTTCCCTCTGTTCATATGCTTTTGTAAATCTTTCTCCTCTCTCTCCTTATATTTTTAAGCTTTGTAAACCGTGCCGAGCTCCGTGGAGATGATGCGGTATATAAACTTGAGGCTTAGTTTAGTTTAGTTTATTGCCGGCCCTCGCCAATCTGAGAAACAATGCAAAGCTTGAGAATCAAACCCTGATCAAGTGTACGGCAGCATACAGTTCTGTGGCTGAATCACAGGATCAGATGCAATTTTTAACACTTATTTTCAATTCTTTCTGCCTCTTTGTGTGTCATCAGTGATATTGCACTGGTAGACTAGGGATGCGCACAGGGTAAAAACTGTCAATTCATTTGTCCTTTATTCCCAATTTTTGGATGTCTTTTTTTTAGCTCATTTTAAACCTTTGTGTTAATAAAATATGTAACACAAGCAAATTGACTTTACACTTGTAAATTCATAAGTTAATATATGTTGAATTGATTTTACAATAAATGCACGTCCCTGGCAAGCCATGAAGGAGGTCTGAACAAGCAAAGCTTTTCAAAATACTATGAAGGGTAGTAATCTCATATTCTGGGTTTGGTTGATTAAGGAGTTTAGCAAAGTCTATTATAAAACAATGCCATGGTACCTAATGTTAGCAAAAATCTAATAATTCTGAATTTCCCAACAGAGCAGGCAGCTGATTAAAGATTTGCAAAAATAAAACAGAAGCAAAAATGAGGATAACTTAAAATTCTAATGAAGTACTTCCTGAGAGGTACCATCACTAAATCCCCCCCTTTTTTTTTTTTTACAAAGACATGATAGTGGCTGCCGCTGTGGTAACTACCCTGAAGCCTATAGAGATTTAAAGGGCTTTGGGTCTTTTGGTGCATGGCAGCCACTAGCACAGCTTTAAAAAGGGGAGAGAAGGTATATTAATATTTGTTTCAAACTATACATTATTCTTCTAATTCTACAAAAAGCAGCAAAAACCGTGTGCGCTATTTTGGTTGCATACACAAACTAAAACACAAAATTTAATTGAATAAGCTAATTAGTACCATTAATTGGCATTTTAACAAACAATTAGTAGTAATTAGAATCAATTAAGGTTATGGGCCCGATTCTATATATGTGGCCTAAAAATCAGTTCCAACTAGAATGGCACTATGCACAAGTCTATAAAAATTACCGTATTTTTCATTCCATAAGATGTTCCGGACCATAAGATGCACCCTAGATTTAGAGTAGGAAAACAAGAAAAAAACCAAACAAACCCATTCTGAACCAAATTGTGTACCCAGTCTCCCTCACTCCCTGCCAGGCTCTGTACCCAACCCCACATACCTTGCCAGGCTCTGTACCCTGTCCCCCTTCCCTGACCGCTAGCCTGCCACCCCCTCACCTCTTGTGGTCTAGTGGTAGGCTGGGACAGGAGGGATCCGTCCCAGCCGACTAACAATCCTCCTCCCTCCCCCACTCCTCCCAGTTCCCTTTAATAACACGGTCTGCCCCAGCCCTTCCTTTTATAAAACCTCTGCTCACCGGCCCATCCTTTTAAAACATCCCTGCCCACCCTTCCTTTTAAAACACCCCCTTCCCGCAGTACCTTTTTAAATGGCCCCTGAAGCCTGGTGGTCCAGCAGTGTATGGGCCGGTAGGAGCACGCTGTCTGCACTGCTGCCTGGGCCCGCCCCACTTTCTGAATGGCTGCAGTCAGTTCTCGCGAGTCACGGATAAAACAAGCCATCAGAATGTAGGGGAGTCCAGCATTTTTAGTAGACTGGCCACAAAGACATCCCAGCAGAGCAGTGAGACACCTCACATACCATGTTTCCCCAAAAATAAGACAGTGTCTTATATTAATCTGGGGTCTTATTTTTGGGGTAGGTCCCCAATCTATCTGTCGCACCATTTTGAATTTTCAGGCCCTACCCAGTAACGTCTACAACGAACTATCGAAACTCAAAGTAAACAAAGCCATGGGACCGGACAACCTGCACCCCAGGGTGCTCAGGGAGCTATGTGGAGTCCTGGCCGAACCATTATCTGAGCTTTTCAATCTCTCCCTACGCTCAGGAAGAGTCCCCTTGGACTGGAAAACTGCCAACGTAATCCCACTTCACAAAAAGGGCTGCAGGACAGAGACGGCAAACTACAGACCGGTGAGTCTCACGTCTATAGTGTATAAACTCATGGAAACACTGATCAAACGGAACCTTGACATAATCCTGGACGAAGAAAACTTACGAGACCCCCACCAGCACGGGTTCACCCAGGGTAGATCCTGCCAATCTAATCTGATTAGCTTTTTCGACTGGGTTACTAGACAACTGGATGCAGGAGAGTCACTGGACGTGGTATATTTGGACTTCAGTAAAGCATTTGATAGCGTCCCACACAGAAGGCTATTGAACAAATTGAAATCGATAGGATTAGGAAGCACTCTAACTGCATGGGTTGGAGATTGGCTAAACGGTAGACTTCAGAGGGTGGTGGTGAACGGTACCCCATCCAAGGCGTCAAGAGTGACCAGTGGGGTGCCGCAGGGCTCGGTTCTGGGCCCAATTCTATTCAATTTATTCATAAGAGATATGACACAAGGACTTAAAGGAAGGGTAGCACTATTCGCTGACGACGCCAAACTTTGCAACATAATAGGCAAAAGCTTATTACCTGATAATATGACACACGATCTACGACTGCTGGAAAGATGGTCAACTACTTGGCAGCTAAGCTTCAATGCTAAAAAATGCAAGGTGATGCACCTGGGAAAGAAAAATCCGCACAAAAATTATGTACTGAATGGTGAGACCTTAGTTGAGACCAAGGCAGAACGCGATCTAGGGGTGATTATTAGTGAGGACATGAAGGCTGCCAATCAAGTGGAGAAGGCTTCCTCCAGGGCAAGACAGATGATAGGTTGTATCTGTAGAGGATTTGTCAGCAGGAGACCTGAAGTCATGATGCCGTTGTATAGATCCATGGTGAGGCCTCACTTGGAGTACTGTGTTCAGTTCTGGAGACCACACTACCGTAAGGACATACTGAGGATTGAGTCAGTCCAGCAAATGGCGACCAGGATGGTCCTGGGGCTCAAGGATCTCACGTATGAAGAAAGACTAAAAAAATTGTGGCTGTACTCACTTGAAGAAAGAAGAGAACGGGGAGACATGATTGAAACGTACAAATACATCACGGGACGTATCGAGTCAGAAGATAATATCTTCTGTCTCATGGGACCCTCAACAACCAGAGGGCATCCGCTGAAAATCAGAGGAGGGAAATTTCATAGCGACTCCAGGAAGTACTTTTTCACCGAGAGAGTGGTGGAGCGTTGGAATGGACTCCCACTGCAGGTGATTGAGGCCAGCAGTGTGACTGATTTTAAGAAGAAATGGGATACTCATGTGGGATCTCTAAGGGAATGAACTCTGGGGGGAGGCTAATTGCAATGGGCAGACTTGGTGGGCTATAGCCCTTTTCTGCCGTCATTTTCTATGTTTTCTATGTTTTCTATGTTTTCTACCCGCACACGTAATGCCTACCTGTTTGCCTTCCCGTCCTTAAAGGGCTGTATCTACAAGAGATTCCTTGATAGATCTCTGTCATTCCAAGCAGGCAAATGGAATAAATGTCTAATCACCTTTATTTCAAATGCACCCTCCTACCAAATCTTCAGGAAATCAATTAAAACATATCTCTTTGATAAATTTCTCTGACTCCCTCCCTGCCTTGTATCCCTGCCTTTTATCTCTGATATGCCTCCAAAAATACCTGACTACTCTCAACTTGCTAAGCTAATCTGAATGTCTTGTATGTAACATCACTGTCTGTGTACAGTCTCTTCCTCTGTAAACCGCTCTGAACTGTTGTGTTACTGCGGTATACAAAAATAAAGTTATTATTATTATTATTCTTTTCATGTACAATGATCATCTCTCCCTTCCTCTCTTCCACCCCAATTCTTCCCCTTTCTTTTCGCTCCCTATGTGTAGCATCTTTCCTCCCCTCTCACCCCATCCCTTTGTGCCTTCCCTCTGCAGCATCATTCTATCCCTCTCTCCCATTCCCCTGTGCAGCAGAACCTTTGCACTGTGCACAGCAACTTTCTATCCCTCCCTCCCTCGTGTAGCAGAACCCTTGCCCAGCTTCTATCCCTCCCTTCCATGCAGCTGCAGCAGAACCCTTGAGCAGCCCTCCCCCCCTGCCACGCAGTTGAACCCCCGCTTACCATCCCATCCTTCCATCTCTCCCTCCCATCCGAAAACCGCCAACCACAAGACCAGCATACTTCCCTCCACAGAGCAACGTCGGCAGCACTCTAAACAGGCTGCTTTACGGCCTTCTCCCGCCGGGGCCTTCTGTGTGCTGCGTTGTTGATGAAATCATCAGTGATGCGGTAGAGGGAATGCCCTGGTGGGAGAAGGCCACGAAGCAGCCTGTTTAGAGTGCTGCCGATGCTGCTCTGTGAAGGGAGGTAGTAGGTCTCGCAGAAGAGGGGTTCGGATGGGAGGGAGAGATGGAAAGATGGAAGAGTCCGCGGAGGTTCGGCTGTGTGGCGGGGGCGGAGGCAGGAGGAGGAGGTGGGGGAAGCACTGCTGCCAGCAAATCCAGGGACTAGGGCTTATTTTTGGGGTAGGGCTTATATTAAGACCTACCCCAAAAATCATGCTAAGGCTTATTTTCAAGGTAGGGCTTATTTTCGGGGAATCACGGTAAAAGCTCCTAGATACACATCTCACCATAACCTCTTTATATTGTATGGTGAGCCCTCCAAAATCCACCAGAAATCTAATGTACCCAACTGGGGCCCTATTCATCTACTTGGTTCCCATTCGCTACAACATTTGCCAGCTGTTTTACCATATTGTGTTTGGGGAATCTTTGTCTATTACAATTATATATGACAAGATGGAACTGTTTGCACACAGATGACTATTCTCTTTACAGACTGATATTAACCTGGAACTTTTTGTCATCATTGCCTAGCTTTTATCATTTTTATTGTTTTTATTGATCTATGGATTTCATTTTATGTTACTAATAAACCTGGGCTTTTCAGTTCATCAACTCCTCTTTGCTGGTTTTGCTTTGCTGATATTTTGTTTTGTGGTACTCAACTGTACACCATATCAACAGCTCTTATGCCTGCAGGTATCACCCATATGATGGCACAGCAGGTTTTTGTTGTGCTCACAACTTCTACCACAAGCATAATGATTAGAGTGGGATAGGGGTCCAGGTTCCTTTCTCTGCAATCCACTGCACTGACCACCAGACTTCTCCAGAGACCTATTTGCTGCTCTAATAGGACTGGCCATAACATCTGCAGCTGGCATACAGGCAGATATGTACTGTTTAATTTGTTGTTAAAATAAGTCTAGAGTCAAATATTCAAATTGTGCCGTGGACATACAGTCGACTCTGCTTAAGTGCAAGGCCTCCAGACCAGCCTGCAACGTGCGCTTAAATGGAGTGTGCGCTTAATCGGAGTACCACTTTGTAGTCATGAAAAATCACAGTACGCATTATTCAAATGCAATAAAACTTTTATTCATCAAAAATACACATGTAAAACAATTCAGTTTTAGAATCAGCACTGTTCTGTCTAATGCAATACACTGTAAACCTTTTTTTAAACCAACATTCTACTGAAATAATCAGTCATTGTTTTCTACACGCAGATTGCATGATTCAGGCTGCGTATCTAACATAGTAACATAACATAGTATTAAGTAGATGACGGCAGATAAAGACCCGAATGGTCCATCCAGTCTGCCCAACCTGATTCAATTTAAATTTTTTTTAATTTTTTCTTCTTAGCTATTTCTGGGCAAGAATCCAAAGCTCTAGCCAGTACTGTGCTTGGGTTCCAACTGCTGAAATCTCCATTAAAACCTACTCCATCCCATCTAAACCCTCCCAGCCATTGAAGCCCTTTCCAGTCCATCCTCCCCCAAACGGCCATATACAGACACAGACCGTGCAAGTCTGCTCAGTACTGGCCTTAGTACAATATTTAATATTATTTTCTGATTCTAGATCCTCTGTGTTCATCCCACTCTTCTTTGAACTCAGTCATCATTTTCCTCTCCACCACCTCTCTCGGGAGCGCATTCCAGGCATCCACCACCCTCTCCGTAAAGTAGAATTTCCTAACATTGCTCTTGAATCTATCACCCCTCAACCTCAAATTATGTCCTCTGGTTTTACCATTTTCCTTTCTCTGGAAAAGATTTTGTTCTACGTTAATACCCTTCAAGTATTTGAACGTCTGAATCATATCTCCCCTGTCTCTCCTTTCTTCTAGGGTATACATATTCAGGGCTTCCAGTCTCTCATACATCTTCTGGCGCAAGCCTCCTATCATTTTCGTCACCCTCCTCTGGACCACTTCAAGTCTTCTTACGTCCTTCACCAGATACGGTCTCCAAAATTGAACACAATACTCCAAGTGGGGCCTTACCAATGACCTGTACAGGGGCATCAACACCTTCTTCCTTCTACTGACTACGCCTCTCTTTATACAGCCCAGCATCCTTCTGGCAGCAACCACTGCCTTGTCACACTGTTTTTTCACCTTTAGATCTTCGTACACTATCACCCCAAGGTCCCTCTCCCCGTCCGTGCATATCAGCTTCTCACCTCCCAGCATATACGGTTCTTTCCGATTATTAATCCCCAAATGTATTACTCTGCATGCCTTTGCATTGAATTTTAGTTGCCAGGCATTAGACCATTCCTCTAACGTTTGCAGATCCTTTTTCATATTTTCCACTCCCTCTTCAATGTCTACTCTGTTACAAATCTTGGTATCATCTGCAAAAAGGCACTTTTTTCCTTCTAACCCTTCAGCAATGTCACTCACAAACATATTGAACAGGATCGGCCCCAGCACCGAACCTTAAGGGACTCCACTACTCACCTTTCCTTCCTTCACATTTTCAGCAACCACCAGTAGAAGCAAGAGGCTTTTGGCCTCCATAAATGGTGCACAACTAAAACAGATGGTAATGGAGCCCACTAGGGCCTAGGCGATCCTTGACCTGGTACTCACCAACGGGGAAAGCGTCTCAGAGGTCTTGGTAGGAGATACGCTAGCCTCCAGCGACCATAACATGGTATGGTTGAACCTTAGGAAAGGATTCCCTAAATCAATCACAAAAACAAAGGTACTTAACTTCCGGGGCACCGACTTCACACGCATGGGAGATTTCATCCATCAGACGCTGCAGGACCAAGCAGAGACCGGTAATGTGGAAGCTATGTGGTCGTACCTGAAATCATCCATACACGAAGCTACTAATCGCTACATAAAATCGGTAGACAAACGGCAAAGAAACAATAAACCCCAATGGTTCACTGAGGAGATCTCGCACCTCATTAAGGAGAAGAAAACAGCATTTCTTTCCTACAAACGCACGCAGAGAAGGGAAACTAAAGTCTGCTGCGGTCAAAATAGCAGTTACGGAGGCCAAACTTCGAGTGGAAGAAACTTTGGCAAAAAACATTAAAAAAGGGGACAAATCTTTCTTCAGGTATATTAGTGATAGGAAAAGGAACACAGACGGCATAGTACGCCCTAGAAGACCGGACGGAAACTACGCAGTGGCGGATTCTGAAAAAGCCGAAATACTAAATGAATATTTCTGCTCAGTCTTCACCTGTGAGGCACCGGGACACGGACCACAGTTGAAGGCAAAACAAATTGCGGAAGACCCGTTTCAGAATTTTGAGTTCACACCTGAAGACGTCTACAGTGAGCTGACAAGGCTCAAGGAGAACAAGGCCATGGGACCGGACAATTTACACCCAAGAGTGCTTAGAGAATTGAGAAATGTTCTGGCGGAACCGTTGGCTGTGCTCTTCAATCTCTCACTAAGCACGGGGAAAGTTCCGTTGGACTGGAAAACAGCCAACGTCATTCCTCTGCATAAAAAGGGTTGCAAGGCTGAGGCTGCGAACTATAGACCGGTGAGTCTCACTTCAATAGCGTGTAAACTCATGGAAACACTAATTAAGCATAAATTAGATACGGTCTTGAATGAGGGGAATCTCCGGGACCCCAGTCAACATGGATTCACCAAGGGTAGGTCCTGCCAGTCCAATCTTATCAGCTTCTTTGACTGGGTAACAAGAAGGCTGGACTTAGACTTCAGCAAGGCTTTTGACAGCGTCCCACACCGCAGACTGCTGAACAAGATGGAATCGATGGGGTTAGGAGTAACACTAACTGCATGGGTTAAAGATTGGCTAAGTGGCAGACTTCAGAGGGTGATGGTTAATGGTACCCTCTCCAAAACGTCGGAAGTGACCAGCGGAGTGCCGCAGGGCTCAGTCCTGGGTCCACTCCTCTTCAACATATTCATTAGGGATTTGACTCAAGGGCTTCAAGGTAAGGTAACCTTATTCGCTGATGATGCCAAACTATGCAATATCATAAACGGCTACAATCTGCAGAATACTATGGAACAGGACCTTCGTACTTTAGAAAGTTGGTCCTCTGTCTTTCAGCTGGGCTTCAACGCCAAGAAATGTAAGGTCATGCATCTCGGAAATGGAAATCCATGCAGAACTTACACCTTGAATGGAGAAACTTTGACCAAGACTACAGCAGAACGAGACTTGGGAGTGATCATCAGTGCAGACATGAAGACTGCTACTCAAGTGGAGAAGGCTTCATCTAAGGCACAGCAGATGATGGGTTGTATCAAGAGAAGTTTCGTCAACAGGAAGCCTGAGGTCATGATGCCATTATACAGAGCCATGGTGAGACCTCATCTAGAATACTGTGTAAAATTTTGGAGGCCACATTACCGT
Organism: Geotrypetes seraphini; assembly: GCF_902459505.1. Taxonomy (NCBI): domain Eukaryota; kingdom Metazoa; phylum Chordata; class Amphibia; order Gymnophiona; family Dermophiidae; genus Geotrypetes; species Geotrypetes seraphini. The sequence goes on along the minus strand of NC_047088.1, from coordinate 140,846,470 downwards.
AAAGATGTGCTCAGAATTGAGTCGGTTCAGCGGATGGCCACCAGGATGGTCTCGGGGCTAAAGGGTCTCTCGTACGAAGAGAGACTGAACAAATTGCAGCTCTATACTCTCGAGGAGCGTAGGGAGAGGGGAGACATGATTGAGACATTTAAGTACATCACGGGACAGGTCGAGGTGGAAGATGATATCTTCTTCTCAAAGGACCCTCGAACACAAGAGGACATCCACTCAAACTCAGGGGAGGGAAGTTTCGTGGAGACGTCAGGAAGTACTTCTTCACGGAACGAGTGATAGAGCAGTGGAACAAGCTTCCAGTACAGGTGATCGAGGCCCGCAGTATCCCAGACTTCAAGAATAAATGGGATACCTATGTGGGATCACTGCGAGAGTCATACCAATGAATAGGGTCGCTAGGATATAGACTTAATAGTGCAGGTCAGTAGAGTTAAGGGGGACAGTAGACTTAAAAGGGGGTCAATGGTATGGGCAGACTTGATGGGCTGTAGCCCTTATCTGCCGTCATCTTTCTATGTTTCTAATAGCAGAGGAGACAGAATAGATCCTTGCGGGATACTATAATTAAGGGTGTAGGGATTAGAAACAGAATCATTGAAGGAGACTATAAAAGAACGATTGGACAGAAACGATCTGAACCAATCCAATATTTGATAACAGATACCAATGGCCTTTAATCTGTTGAACATAAGAACATAAGAAGTTGCCTCCACTGGGTCAGACCAGAGGTCCATCGCGCACAGCAGTCCGCACCCGCGGCGGCCCATCAGGTCCATGACCTGTCAAGTAGTCCCTGACTCTACCTATAACCTATCTCAACTTCTATCCGTACCCCTCAATCCCCTTATCCTTCAGGAACTTATCCAAACCTTCTTTGAATCCCTGTAGCGTGTTCTGCCCTATCGCAACCTCTGGGAGTGCGTTCCATGTGTCCACCACTCTCTGGGTGAAGAAGAACTTCCTGGCATTGGTTCTAAACCTGTCCCCTTTCAGTTTCTCCGAGTGCCTCCTTGTACTTGTGGTTTCCCACAGTCTGAAGAATCTGTCCCTGTCTACCTTATCTATGCCTTTCAGGATTTTGAAGGTTTCTATCATGTCTCCTCTAAGTCTCCGCTTTTCCAGGGAGAACAGCCACAGCTTTTCCAACCTGTCAGTGTATGAGAAGTTTTCCATACCTCTTATCATTTTTGTCGCTCTTCTCTGGACCCCTTCAAGTATTGCCATGTCCTTCTTGAGGTACGGCGACCAATACTGGACACAGTGCTCCAGATGTGGGCGTACCATTGCACGATACAGTGGCATGATGACTTCCTTCGTCCTGGTCGTGATACCCTTCTTGATGATACCCAGCATTCTGTTTGCTTTCTTTGAGGCTGTCGCACATTGTGCCGATGCTTTCATTGTTGTATCCACCAGCACACCCAGGTCTCTTTCAAGGTTACTTACCCCCAGCAATGATCCCCCCATTGTGTAGCTGAACATCGGGTTCTTTTTCCCAACATGCGTGACCTTGCATTTAATATAAACGCATCTGCCACTTTTTTGTCCACTCTTCCAGTTTTGTTAGGTCCCTTTGCAGGTCTTCACAGTCTTCCATGGTTCTAACCCTGCTGCAGAGTTTGGTTTTCATCTGCAAATTTGATAACCTCACATTTCGTCCCCATCTCCAGATCGTTTATAAATATATTGAATAGGAGTGGTCCCAACACTGACCCCTGCGGGACTCCGCTTGTGACCCATTGCCAGTCTGAATATTGGCCCTTCACTCCAACCCTCTGTTTTCTGCCCGCCAACCAGTGTTTAATCCATCGGTATACCTTCCCCTCCACCCCGTGGTTCCACAGCTTCTTAAGCAGCCATTCGTGGGGTACCTTGTCGAAGGCTTTTTGGAAGTCGAGGTAAATGATGTCTATGGGTTCCCCTTTATCCATCTGGCTATTTATTCCCTCAAAGAAGTGCAGTAAGTTCGTGAAGCATGACCTTCCCTTGCAGAAGCCATGCTGGCTCGCCCTCAACTGCCCATTTTTTTCTATGTGCTCGCAGATGCTATCCTTAATCCCAAAACATTAGGATTTTAGGAATAATATTTGACAATAAATTATCATACCACGATCATATAAGCCATGTGGTTAGATCTACATTTTACAGACTTCGCCAAATTCGTTCCGTGGCCAAATTTTTATGTGCAAAATCCCTGAATATCCTAATACATTCTCTAGTGATCTCCAAAATCGATTATTGTAACGCCTTATTTAAAGGCTTGCCACAAAAAGAAGTTAGACGTCTTCAAATTATTCAGAACGCATCTATTAAAATAATTCACAAAGCTAAAAAATTTGATCATGTCTCACCATTACTTAAGGAGACACACTGGTTACTTGTTGCACATTGCATTTTATTTAAATTATGTTTGCTCACTTTTAAATCTTTAATATTTCAAACTCCCACTTTTATTTTAAAGTATTAATTCCTTATATTATTTCTAGAACATTGAGATCACAGAATCAACATTTATTGGCCATTCCTTCACTGAAAGTTGTTAATACGAGGCGTCATACTATTTTTTCAGTGACTGCTCCTCAGTCTTGGAATGATCTCCCACTGTATATAAGACAGGAAAGTCAGGCTAGACGCGCTGAGGAGCCGCTCTGAGGGCTTTCTCTTAATAATAATTTCTTAGCGGCTACACCACTTACCCGATGCCTAAACGGAGGGACCGTAGCGCCGCTGGTGCCTCGCTGCCCACTGCCACCTCCGCGGTCGGCGATATTGGGGAATTCCTCAGATGCAGGGAGCATTTTTGGCATTGGAGGGAGGCCCGCAGAGGAGTAGCGGCGTCAGCGAGGCCGTGGTGATTCCTCTGGGATTGGAGACATCTTTGAGCCCCGACGTTAGGGCGCCGCCCCCGCAGCCTCAGCTAAGCAGCTCTCCAAGGGGTAAGGGAACCCCGGATGTCGGGGCCTTGCCTTCCCCTGAGGCAAGTAGTCCAACACAGAGCCTGCTGACAGGAGCTCTCATGGATATGAGCTCCTTTGAAGAAGCTGAGGAAAAATCATCTAAGGAGAGGCGAGTCAGCCTTCAGGGACAGCGACAAGTTAATCAACTGGACGGTGAGCACTATGACACTTCTTTACCTTTAATTTCTTTGGAAAAACCCTCAGAAGTAACTCTGGACTCACTATGGGATCTTATGGCCGGACTAGTGAAGACCATAAGTCCCAAACTTCAGTCAATTGAGGGGAAACTGTCTCAACACTCTACTAAACTTAAAGAACTGAAAAATGAAATGACTGCCTCTAATTCCTCTGTTCAAAAGCTTGAACAGGACATTAAATCATCTAAACAACTACAGGAAACTTTAATGAAAGATAATATAAATCTTAGGAGAAAGATGGAGAATTTGGAAAACAACTCCAGATACAATAACTTAAGATTAATTAACTTTCCTAGGCTACCATTGACACCATCTAGAGAAAAGTTTAAAAGATATTTTCTTGAAGTTTTGGGGGCCTCAGAAGATTCATTACCTCCTTTATCACGAGTCTATTACTTACCTAATAAGATTAAATTGCTAAAAAAGTCGTCGGACCAAGGATTATTGGATGTATCGGAGTTATTGGAAAAATCTGATAAAGAGGCTGTAGAACCAAGTACTTTGATTGTAACAGTAGCTCTCTCTATTGATAAAGTTTGGTTGTTAAAACTATTCTTTAAAAATAGACAGAAAGAATTTATGGGTTGTAAAGTGCAGATATTTCCTGATTTATCACAAGAGACCCAAAAGCGTCGCCGTGAATTTCTTATGTTGAAGCCAGGTGTTACATCTTTAGGTGCTACTTTCTATTTACGACATCCTTGTAAGTGTATAGTGCATCACCGATCAGTTAAATATGTTTTCTTTGAGCCTAATCAGTTGACTTCTTTTTTAGCGCTCTCCCGATTGGAGGCAGAAAAATCATAAGCTCTAAGATTATTGATTAATCCCAGCAATCAGCCCTCTAGGTAACTTTATATGAAAGAGTGTACATTTTGTTCAATTCTTTTTCTTTTGTTTTCGCTAAGAAATCTTGGATCCAAATTTGAGGACTTGAGCATTTTAGTTTATACATGATTTAAATGTTATTGGAATGTTTCTTGCTCTATGTGGAATTGCTAATTTGCTTTCTGTACAAGATAATTCTTGATTATATGATTTAAAAATCAATAAATATATTTAAACATAAGATAGGAAAAGAATTTAGACAAATTCAAGACCAAACTTAAAAGTTTCCTTTTTAATGATGCTTTTAGTGAATAATTAATTCTTTTATCTCTCTTTATCTTATATTTCCTTTTTTTTCATTTTTGTCTTCCTTCCTAATGTTTTTACCTTAATATATGAAATTTAATATTGATTGTAACCTTTAAATAATTTCCCTGTTGTTTTGACATTGTATTTACAAATTATTTAATTTAAATGATTTAATTTATGTGTAAGAATGTCCATATCTTTTTTTAACTCAATATGATAAACTATATGTCTGTGTATTATGTTACCCATATTTTAGATATTTTTAACAATTTGTACATCGCCTAGAATGTTGAATAGGTGATTAATCAAACTATATAATAAACTTGGAAACTTAATCAGTGCTTCCATCATCTTACCCGGAATCGAAGTCAAGATCACCGGCCTGTAGTTTCCCAGGTCACCTCTCGATCCCTTCTTAAAGATATGAGTGACATTTGCTATTTTCCAGTCCTCTGGGATCTCCCCAGTTTTCAAGGATAGGTTACATATTTGCCGGAGTGTTTCCGCTATTTCTTTTCTCAGTTCTTTTAGTACCCTTGGGTGGATTCTGTCCAGGCCCGGTGATTTGTCGCTTTTCAATCTATCTATCTGTCGGAGGATGTCCTCATGGCTTGCCTCTATTCGCGCCAGCTTTTCATCTTGATCCCCACTTATGATCTCCTCGGGTTCTGGTACATTGGATGTGTCCTCGCTCGTGAAGACTGATGAGAAGAACTTGTTTAACTTGTCCGCTACCTCTTTTTCCTCCTTTACCACTCCCTTTCTGTCTCCATCATCCAACGGTCCCACTTCCTCCCTCGCCGGTTGCTTCGCCTTCACATACCTAAAGAGCGGTTTGAAGTTTCTCACTTCCCCAGCCAGCTTCTCTTCGTATTCTCTTTTTGCTTTCCTAACCACTCGGTGACATTCTTTCTGGTATTTTTTGTGTTCCTTCCGGTTTTCCTCAGTTTGGTCCTTTTTCCATTTTCTGAATGATGTTTTCTTGTCAACTATTGCCTTCTTCACTTCCTTTGTTATCCACACTGGGTTTTTTTGTTCGATTCTCTTTGCACCCTTTCCTAAACCTGGGGACGTATAGGTCCTGTGCTTTTTGCACCGTGTCCTTGAGAAGTAATGCATGGTCAATGGTGTCAAATGCAGCAGACAAGTCTAAAGAAAAAAGTATTATAGATTTGTGGTGATCTAAATAATAATGTATGTTTGTAGTTAAGCCGATCAATGAATATTCTGTAGAATGATTTTTCTTAAACCCGGTTTGGTTTGGATGAAGAACATTAGTTGTTTCCACAAAGTCTGAAAGTTGCTCAAATATTATTCTTTCAGTTAATTTTGCTAAGAATGGTATGTTGGCTATAGGACGATAATTTGAGGGGTCCTCAAGGCTAGATTTATAATCTTTTATTATTGGCAAAATTGTGGCAGTTTTCCAAGGAGAGGGTACTACAACGGAATTTAAGCTATTTAAGATAAGGGAATGTATAAACAGGCCGAGGCATGAAAATTTTTTTTTAAAAATAAATAGAGCGATGGGCTCTGAACGAGACCCCTTTAGGTTAACTCTTTGGAAAAGATGTTCCGTGTCAGCTTATGAAGGGAGATTAAAAGTAGAGCATTTGGCAGTGGGAAGCAGACCATCAGTAGGAGTACTAGAAGCATCATTAAATGGCGTATGATCTAATTTATTTTGTATATTACTGATCTTTTTACAGAAAAAAATCTGCAAGATCTTGGGCTGATGGGCCACTCTTAAGCTTAGTATCTTGTTTTTGAGAGATAGGGGCAATAGATTTTAGTATAGCATAGAGAAACAAAGGATTTTTTGCTTTTAAAATTTTTGAAGAATAGTAATTTCTTTTTGCCTGGTTGATTCTGGTTTTGTAGTAAGTTGCATGTTCTTTATAGAGTTTTAAATTAATAGGAGATTTGTTTTTACGCCATTTCCTTTCAAGAGATCTTAGTTGTCTTTTAAGTAATGATAACTCATCTGAAAACCAGGGATTGTGAGTTTTACGAGAGGAGATAATTTTAGTGATCCAGGGCACTTCCTTATCTAGCAAAGATTGTATTGCAGAATTCCAGATAGTAAGCTGATCTTCTAATGTGTTGGCATTTAAATTTAATGTTTTTGAGTTGAAGAGGGGAGAAATGTGTGATAGTTCAAGTTTTGTATAATCCCGGTAGGAAATTTTTTTTGGATTGTAAGTGAATAGTTTTTTGCTTAGAGTGAATTTTGATAGAGATAAAGTAGTGATCTGACCAAGGGACTGACATAACAAGAGGATCAGAATACGTAGAACTTTGAGCTTGTGCATGTTTTCCCCAAATTATACAAATAAATCAATCTTTACAATATTTAGTTAATGGTTCCCAAACTTCCATAAATTTTTTATAATAACCCTTCTGAATAGCCATAAACTTTTCCATTTTAAAGATATAACATAGGGATTCCCACCAGAATGAATAATTTAATCTATCCCAATTTTTCCAATTCTTTAAAATAAGCTGCATGGCAACTCCCGTCATTATAAACGAAATTTGACCTTTTGCCCTTATAGATGTTCCAAATAAAATGGTATCATACGATAGTGCCACTGGATTTTCTAATAAATTATTAACCTGATCCCAAATCGATCTCCAGAATTTTAGTATCAAAGGACAATAGTATAGTAAATGATCTAACGTCCCAACTTCCAGATGACAATGCCAACATCTATTAGATTTAGAACTATCTACTCTATGCAAACGAACTGGGGTCCAAGATACTCTATGTAATAAGAAAAACCATATTTGTCTCATAGATGCAGACATTGTACATCTCATCCTCCAAGACCAAATTCATGGCCATTGAGACGCAGTAATTTGATGCTTTATCTCAATGCTCCAAATGTCATGCAGACCAGTTTTTGGTTTCTTATTCAAAAATCCAGATATTAATTTATACCATTGAGCGGCCTGGTGACCCAGGAAATCTACCTGAAAACATAAGACCAGCAAGCTATTTTGAACCTCCAAATTTTTCCATTCAGGGAACCCTTCCTGAATGGCCTGCTTCAACTGCAACCATCTATAATTTTGTGTTTTATTAAGACCAAATTTGCGTTGCAATTGTGAAAAATCAAGCAGCTTACCATCAGAAATAACATCATCTAAAATGCGTATGCATCCAATCATCCAATATTTCCAGTTGACCTTATATCCACCAATTCTAATCTTGGAGTTAAGCCATATAGTCTGAGACGTACATTTATTTATAGGAATAGGTGTTAAATTATCTACAAATTTTATAGTTTCCCAAGTATCTACTAAAATTCTATTGTCCTTATATAATCTAGGCATCGTAATACTCATAACATGACAATCTCAGTGGCAACAGGAGTTTCCATTCCAACCACAACTAATCAGGCAGAGTTTCCATGAGCTCAGGGAGGATCCAATACATATTCTGCCGTATAATATAGGCTTGATGATATCTATAGAAATTTGGAAAATTTACCCCAATTGATTTTTGTAGAAATACTAGAGCAATTCTTGCTTTTTTCCCTAGCCAAATAAATTTAGTAAGAATACTATTTAACTTTTTATAAAAGGATCTCTGAAAATATACTGGCAACATTCCCATTTGGTAACAAACTACAGGCAAAATCATCATTTTAACTGTATGGACTCTCCCCCACCAAGATAAATGTAAAGGGTTCCATTGCTCGCACACTTCCGTGACCTTCAACAATAATTCCTTTTTATTAATTTTAATTGACTCATCCAATGTATTATGAATCCAAATTCCTAAATGCTTAATCCCTTCTTCCTTCCAAAGAAAAGGGAATGAACCAAATAATCCCTTTTGACAATGAACATTTAAAGGAAGAACCTCTGATTTACTCCAATTTATTTTATAGCCAGAAAATTTTCTGAATTTTTCAATTAAATCTAACAAACTTGGAACTCCGTCAAAAATTACAAAGACTAGGGGGACCCTCGATGAAGTTACAGGGAAATACTTTTAAAACCAGTATGAGGAAATTTTTTTCACTCAGAGAATAGTTAAGCTCTGGAATGCATTGCCAGAGGTTGTGGTAAGAGAGGATAGCGTAGCTGGTTTTAAGAAAGTTTTGGACAATTTCCTGGAGGAAAAGTCCATTCTATCTCTATCTCTGTCTTTATATTTTTATCTTTAGTTTTCATAAATTGTTTCTTCAGGTACTTTAGTTAGATTGTGAGCCTTTGGGACAGTTAGGGAATTTCCAAGTACCTATCTTATTTATTTTTATTTATTGTATCTTTTAATGCATCATTTTTGTAAACCGCTTAGAAACCTCATGGTTATTAGCGGTATATAATAATTAAATTAAATTAAATACTCTGTTATTGAGAAAGACATGGGGGAAGCCACTGCTTGCCCTGGATCGGTAGCATGGAATATTGCTACTCCTTGGGATTGGCCACTGTGAGAAAGGGCTACTGGGCTTGATGGACCATTAGTCTAACCCAGTAAGGCTATTCTTATCATTAGTGAGAGGAAGTGTTCTTGGTGAGCATGGAGTGACAGGCAGCGGCGGCCCTTAATTTTTGGCATATTGAGACTCTACTGTTGCTCTTACCCAGAGGGCTCTTCTCATTCCAAAGTTCCAACTTGTCATCAGGCACCTTGAAGGACAACTACCTAACATCAGATTCTTGAACCCAGGAGTGAAGAACATGCTCACTCCTGGCGAAGAGCCAGAGGAAGTGTTCTCAGTGAGAACGGAGCAACGGGGAGCAGTGGTTCTTAATTTGTTGCATATTGAGACTCTTTACAAGTTCTGTTGCTCTTACCCCAGAGGGCCCTTCTCATTTCAAAGTGCCAACTTGTCAACAGGCACCTTGAAGGACACCTACCTAACCTACCTAATATCAGGTTCTTGACCCCAGGAGTGAAGAACACGCTCACTCCTGTGGCACATGGCCAAAGGGGCATGGCAGATTAGTATTTGATTTCATGCCATGGGTAAATGTAAGGATAAGACTCGGGTGTTGACCCCAGTAACATCTGGGCCCGTGGATTGACATTTGACTGCTCTTGAGCTCTCAAAGCCATTGAGCAATAGACCTGAGTCAATATCAGGTACATCATTAAGCTCCTTTGATTGTACCCCTTCTCTCCCTCCTGAAATTCCTTGTGATCAGAAGGTAGTCCTGAAGCTGCTTCTCCTGAAGCCTCCAATCCCCAGCCTATCTTAGAGATCACTTATTTGAAAATGCCACAAATATTTTCTAACTCGTTAAATCAGGCTGAGGTATCGGAAGATATTTCACAGAAAGTTACCTTAAAAGACTTGTGGCAATTAAATATAAGGATGGAGACAATGCTGAAGTCTGTAACTAGTCAGGTTCAAGTTTTTTCTAAAGAGGTGGTTGAAAAACTAGGAAATGTACTGTAGATTCTAATATTCAAAATTTGGATAAACAAATGGTTTTGGTTGAGAAGCAGGCTGTAAACTTGCAATCTTTTTCTGCATCATTGATTAAAGATTAATTTAGTATTCATTTTAAATTGGAAATGATGGAAAATCAAGCAAGGGCTAGGAACCTGCGGCTAATTAATTTTTCCTTAACTCACTTAATCTCTCCAGAGATTCTCTTCAGGAGGTATCTCAAAGAGATATTGGATTTAACTAATGCAGACACTATGATATTTCTAATTATTATTATATTCCTCAAAAGAAAAAATTGTCCACGGAGCAGGGAATTGATCAGTTGGTTTCTGTAGATTAACTGGACTGATTTTTTGGATGATTCACAAAATGTGATTCACCCTCGATCTACTTTGCTGGTTACTTGTTTAAATGAATCAGACAAAGTTCTGTTTATGAAACTTTACTTTAAAAATAAAGACATGAAATTCTGTGGTGATAAGATCTTGATCTTTCCCAATGTAGCCAAACCTACACAGCTCAGGAGGAAAGCCTTTTTCGCATTGAGAACCAGAGCTGTTGGTCTAGGGGCTACTTTCTTCATTAAATCCTCTTGTAAGTGCCTGCTGCATTTGCAAAATAAGGATTATGTTTTTGGGACCCAACACAACTGGAATCATTTCTTCAGACTAATGAGAAGTAAACTTTGATCTGTATGTTTTGATTTCAGATTATGGGGTAAATATTTGTAATAAGTGCTTAAGAATCTAGAGCTATTACCCTATTTTTTTGCTTTTTATATTTTCCTTTAAATATTGAACACTTTTTCTCAAATTAGTGGGCTGGATGGAATTTCCTTTGTGAAAATGAAAAAAAAATGTTGTATTTCTCTTATTTTCCATATCTGTAACTGATGTAACATTGTTAAAATTTTTGAATTAAAAAAAATCACTATTACAGGGATCTAGAACTGATATTTTGCATTTATCATAACACTGGAATTTGCACCATTGCTCAGATTAACCACATAAAATACAACACAAACTACCATGTAGTGGCAAAAAAATGGGCAGCAGCTTTATTGTTGTTATCAACACCAACTGAATTAAATTACAAAATTGTCAACATTAAGCAATTCATTGTAGCTTAATCTCAAAATCTGGAGCTACTCAGTGTCGAACTAGTTCCTCTCACAAAATTTCTCACCCTTTCCCAAATCCCCATTCCCCACAAGACTTGCGGTGTTGCAGAGTCCTGCCACCACCTATGGCAACGTCACACAAGAGCAGCTCAAAAACCAGTCACCAATTCAGTTTCATAGCCACACTGATTCAAAAATTACATAACTTTATTCTTCTATACTGCCAATAATTGAATGACTTCTAAGCGGTTTACACAGATGAGAAAACTGGACAATCAGCGAAGTACAAAGTATTGAGAGTAAAAGTGTAACATGTTACCTAGAGTATAGACAGTATAAAATTTTTGTTATGAATAAAACTTCAGTTAAGAAATGAATTTATCAAATAGTACAGTCTTAATCCCTTTTCGAAATGCACTGTAATTTTCTGCCAACAAAACTGCAACCAACCCTAACCCCCTGCCAGCCCTACCACAGATACTCAGCCCCCTCCTGCCCCTCCAGCTAACAGAAAATGGGAGGGAATGGCAGGAACAAGTTTCCTACCCACACCTATACCCTCCCGCACTCCCAACTTCCCCAGAATGCTGGAAACCCACCAATTCTCCTCAGAAAGCTATCCAATCACTAACTCCCTCCCTCAGCCAATCCTAATTCGTTTCTAAACCTCACACCTACCCATTCATTCTTTTCCCCTCTTTCGCCTGCCCTCTATTTCCCATACCTACCAACTCTTCTGCCCAATCAACCTCTCCACTGATAATTTCTTTTAACCCTTCCCTTACTCCCTTTCTTCACAATTTTCAGCTGGCTCATCCAGCATTATATGTCTGCATTATTAGATTGCAAGCGATCTAATTTAGGGGTCCTTTTATTAAGGTGGACTAACCAATTTAGCGTGTGCTAACTGATTTAGCGCATGCTAAAAATTAGTGCACACTAAATGCTAAGGTGCCCATAAAATATAATGGATTCCTTAGCATTTAGCGTGTGTTAAATTGGTTAGCGTTCCTTAATAAAAGGACCCCTTAATAAAGGAGAACTTAAACTCAAAAATAGTTAAAAAAAATTACAGCCGATTCTAAATATTGTAGTGAGACTGATATATGGTCTAAAGAGATACGATAGTGTTTCTATATTTTAAAGGAAACTTCATTGGCTACCTATAGAGAAACATATAAAGTTTAAAACTGTTTGATTCATCATATTATACAGGAAGACTTAAAGATCTCAATCTGTATACTTTGGAGGAAAGGCGGAAGAGGGGAGATATGATAGTCATTTAAGTACCTACATAATATAAATTTGCATGAGTCGAGTCTCTTTCATTTGAAAGGAAACTCTGCAATGAGCAAGCATAGGATAAAGTTAAGAGGTGATAGGCTCCAGAGTAATCTGAGGAAATACTTTTTTTACAGAAAGGATGGTAGATGCATGGAACAGTCTCCCAGAAGAGGGGGTGGAAACAGAGACTCTGTCTGAATTCAAGAGGGCCTGGAATAGGCATGTGGGATCTCTCAGAGAGAGAAAGGGATAATGGTTACTGTGGATGAGCAGACTAGATGGGCCATTTGGCCTTTATCTGCTGTCATGTTTCTATGTTTCTAAAAGGCTTCTGATCATTTTTTTCATGTTTGTATTATTCATCTAATAGATTAATACATTTTTATTACAGTTCCCCCTTTTAGAGGTACAGTATATGTTTTTTAAACATCAATTTAATTCTTCTTTTACATATGCTGCTATTATTATTTGGGATGATTGACATATATAAATAAGGACAGAAGTTAGTTATTGGAAATTTTATAGAATGTTGAAAAAATTATTATTTTTTATTTTATATATTTATTAGATTTCAAATTTAACTTAATCCAGAAATAGATAATATACAGAAATAAACAGTCTAGGTAAATAAACATTAAAGGAAATTCAAATACAATTAAGAAAACATCTTATTATACTTAGGCCATAATTAGTCCTCAATCTGTGGAGGAGGGAAACCTGAAATAAACGGAATTATCAAATTAAATTAATAATCAAAGAAAAGGAAAATGAGGAATCCTGAAGGTTGGCCTGGTCTATCTAATTGAGCTTCATTCTTGGATATTAACAGGTGTACCAGTCAAAATCTACCCTTTACTTACAATAAATCTAGATAGCTGTGAAGATTTAAAAAAAAAAAAAAAAATAGTATCTATCTCCTTGAAAGTTAACCAAACACTTACAGGGAAATCTTAAAACAAAAGATGCTCCCAGTTTTAGGGCTTGGAGGTTATAATAACAAAAATTGATTCCTTTTACAATTTATCTTTAGCTTTAAAAAACATCTTTAATAACCATTCTCTATCAGAGTCTAATGCCAATTGCACAGAGTAGCTGTTTGAGCTAATTTAGAATCTGATTTTTCCAAAATTTCTGTTATATTTAGAGCTTCAGTTCCTGGATCAGGTTGTTCTCTCAAATTTTTCTTTCCAAAAGGAAGATAGTAAATCTTTAAAATAGGAGGAAATGAAGACTCAGGCACCTTTAGAACCTCTGAAAGGTATCTCTTGAACAATTTTAAAGGAGAAGCTGTAGGAAGTTTCGGAAAATTAAGCAATCTGAGGTTCTGTCTCCATATTGCGTTTTCTAATATCTCAAATTTATTATTTATAGAACCATTTTCTCTCATTAGGAGCTGATTTTGTGCTCCTATGCTTTCTAATTTTTTCTCTTGGTCCAGGACTTTGGACTCTAATTTCCCCAATTTCTGTTGTAATCTAGAAGTTTCTAGTGATGATCCAGAAGTTTGTACAGCTAGTTTTTGAATTGAAGCCCCCAGGGAAGATTGTAACATGAAAATTGCTTCCCATATTGAGTCCAAGTCCACAACTGGGGGCTTCTTCAAAGGAGAAATAGAAAAGGCAGATTCTACCTCTTTAAACAAAGTACCTGAAGGCAACATTGCTGTAGCAGATTCTTGTAGGTCACCAGTCAAAACCAAGGCGCCGGTTGGTAGTATAAACAATGCTGAGACAGTGGAAACTCTCTGTACTGTGAAGTCTTCAATCTCCTCACTACCCTCCAGCATTGCTGCTTTGCTCTTTTCCGACAAAAGTCGGGGGCGTGGCTGTTCCAGTGAACTCCACTCCTCCAGAGAGGCTGACTGTCTCAAGGGAAGCTTGAGAGTGCTCCGTCTCACTCTCTCTTACAGCTGAGGACTTCTCATCCGGTTCAACCCCAGCGCCTCACTTGACAAAAGCATCCATCAGGCCCAATACATGTGGAACCGGCCCAGGTTCCGTGAGATAAACCAGGGTCTTAGACTTCCTTTTCACCATCAATTCGGGAACAAAGGCACGACGGCGTTCTGCCGAAATCCTTCAGGATGCCATCTTGGTAAGGCTCCTCCCCCTCCGTTGTCCTAACCTCTTCAGGACGCCATCTTGGTAAGGCTCCTCCCCCTCCATTGTCCTAACCTGAAAAAAATTGTATATGATAGATTGTAAAGTACTTTTAGAATTTTAAGGACATATTTTTATGCAAGGAATTGAATTTTCCCATAGAATTATTATGGCTTCTTTTTGATGTAAATCGCCTTGAACTAAATGGTATTAGAGTGATTCAAAAATCTTGCATTAGATTAGGTTAGAGAATTTTATATCACATTTGAAGAGTGCCTTATTGACTTAATTTTTTGGTGGAATTCTTTATGTTTATGCTATAAATATGAAAAAATGAATGCAGAATTTTTGTGTAATAATAAGATATTTAAATTAACAGATATTCAATAAGATATTTAAATTGACAAATTTTGTATAATATTTTATTGTATTAATTGACCAAATGAAAGAGTTTGGGTTTTTGAATAGGGGGGGAGGGATTGTTTTGTTGTATTTCTTTGAACAATTGTAAGTGCTGTGTTGAAGTCAATTGTATGTATAATTCAATGCACTGTTTTCATATGGAAAATTAATAAAGATTTATTAAAAAAAAAAAAAAATAGAAGAAGATTGCCTTATTCCATTCTTATCATGGTTCCGTAATAGATTTACAAAACTTCCAACTGGTAACCAGAACATTATTGCATAAATGGGGCAAGATGAAACTGGAAATAGTTTGGCTGATAAGATAGCTTTTGACTATGTTGTAATGTTTTTCTTTTCTCTTACCTCTGATGCCATTGAAACGAAGTGTGGAATAATTTGTAAGTTTCATGGCTCCACATCATTCTCTTCTTGGTTGGGCTGAGAACATTTCAACGGCCCCTTGGTATATCACTCCAAAACATAATTTACTCTGTCAATACAATAGTTGTAATGCTTGAATTACTTTATGGCCTTGTTGAATCATAGCACCTTCCAGGCATTTTGCTGAGACTAGATAAGGCACTCCCTGAGATGTCTGAGTGCTAGGTGAGCAATAACCTTAAATGTTAAGAACACTCTGGTGAGACATGAAGCACACCTTTTAGCTACCAAAACATCTGTTCTTATCTTCTTCAGTACTTTTCCAAATATGGCCATTATTTATACCAGACTACCCACCCTCCAAACTTTAAATAGGCAACCTTAGGTATACTATACTTTATACTGTAAAGCAGCATTTAAAGGCTGAGTAAGAGTTTACAAAATTGCCCAGGTATATGTGCATAAGAGTAGCAGCTCAGAAAACAAGAAGTGCAATTCTATAACTGCCCATATGTAGATATGGATGCCTTCAGGGGAATTCTATATATGGCACTGCCTCCATAATGTTCAGCATGGAAAATGTTCAGCATGGAAAAAGCATTCTATTGGATGTAGGCTGAGAGAGGCAGCCTGTAGAGGAGATGGAGAACTAGAAAGCATTACAAGGATATAAACTATACAGAAGAGATAGGATAGGGCAGAAAGGGGGAGGTATTGCCCTATATGTCCAAGAAGAAATAGAGTCTGTTAGAGAAGGAGAGACAGAAGCAAATGGAAAACTAGAATCACTCTGGATAAAGATTCCTGGACATAAAGAGGCTGACACACAAATTGGCCTCTATTATCGTCCACCGGGACAGACTGAGGAAACAGACAAAGAAATGATGGAGGAAATTAATCGTGAATGCAAATCAGGCAATGTGACGATCATGGGAGACTTTAACTTTCCGGGGATAAACTGGAATTTGGGAACGTCAAACTGCGGCAGGGAGATAAAATTCCTGGAAATGATAGGAGATTGCTTCATGGAACAAATGGTAGGAGAACTGACAAGAGGAAATGCATTTCTGGACTTGGTCATAAATGGAATTTCAGGAAGAGCGACTGATGTAAAAGTTAAGGCCCCGATAGGGACAAGTGATCACAATATGATCTATTTTACCATTAGCATCGGAAAGGGGAAACCAATCAAGAATAAAGCCACGACCTTTAACTTCAAAAAAGGCAATTATGACAGCATGAGATCCATGGTTAGAAAATGGCTCAAGAAGAACAAAGCAGAAATCCAAACAGTTGATCAAGCATGGTCTCTGCTGAAAAACACCATCACAGAAGCACAGAATCTTCACATACCGAAGATATCTAAAGGAAGGCGAAAGAAGAACAAAGGAGAACCAGCGTGGTTATCAAAAGAGGTGAAAGATGCAGTGAGGGAGAAGAGGAACTCGTTTAAAAAATGGAAACGAGAAAAAACATCAGAGGCCTGGAACTGTCACAAAAGAGATCAGAAAAAGTGTCATAAAGTGGTAAGAGACGCCAAAAAAGTCTATGAAGAAAAGATAGCACAGGAAACCAAAAACTTCAAGCCCTTTTTTAGATATATAAAAGGTAAGAAACCAGCAAGAGAGGCAGTGGGCCCTCTCGACGATCAAGGAAAGAAAGGGTCAATTAAGGAGGATAAACAAGTTGCCGATAGGTTAAATTCATTCTTTGCCTCTGTCGTCACAAATGAGGACATTTCAACAGTGCCAGACACAGGAAAGATATTCACCGGAGGCATAGAAGAAAGCCTCACAACAGTAAATGTGACGTTGGACATGATATACTTTCAGATTGACAAACTGAAAAGCGACAAATCCCCTGGACCGGATGGAATTCACCTGAGGGTATTAAAGGAACTTAAGGTCGAAATTGGTGAATTGCTACAATCTGTGGCTAATATGTCAATTAGAACCGGGCAAATACCAGAAGACTGGAGGATAGCAAATGTTATCCCAATTTTCAAAAAAGGATCAAGAGGTGATCCAGGGAACTATCGACCTGTGAGCCTCACTTCGGTTCCTGGGAAGATAATTGAAACACTGATTAAAGACAACATTGTACAACATTTGGAGGATCACAACCTAATAAGGGCTAGTCAACACGGATTCAGGAAAGGGAAGTCATGTTTGACAAATTTACTACAATTCTTTGAGAAAGTGAACAAACAAGTGGATAGTGGAGATTCAGTGGACATAGTTTACTTGGACTTCCAGAAAGCGTTTGACAAGGTTCCGCATGCAAGGCTTATGAAGAAACTACTAAGCCATGGAGTAGGAGGAGAAGTGCACAGATGGATCGGCAAGTGGTTGGAGAACAGAAAGCAGAGGGTTAGCATAAATGGGAAATTCTCGGACTGGGAGAGGGTGACTAGCAGAGTGCCCCAGGGCTCAGTTCTTGGGCCTATCTTGTTCAATATTTTTATAAACGACCTGGAGGAGGAAACAACTTGCAATATAATAAAGTTTGCAGACGATACAAAACTGTGTCGGGCTGTTGACTCTCAAAGGGACTGCGAGGAACTCCAGAGGATCTGAACAAGCTAGAAGCATGGGCAACAAAGTGGCAGATGAATTTTAACATAAACAAATGCAACGTGATGCATCTAGGAAAAAAAACCAAAGAACACGAGTATAAGATGTTGGGGGTGACATTAGCAAAATGCGAACAAGAAAGGGATTTGGGGGTACTGATTGACAGAACCCTAAAGCCTTCGGCACAATGTGCGGCGGCGGCGAAGAAAGCAAACAGGATGTTGGGCATGATTAAGAAGGGGATCACGAGTAGATCGGAAGAGGTAATAATGCCACTTTATAGAGCAATGGTCAGACCGCAATTGGAATACTGTGTCCAACACTGGTCTCCATACCTCAAGAAAGATATAATTCTGCTGGAAAGGGTACAGAGGAGAGCCACAAAACTTGTCAAGGGGTTGGAGAATTTGAGCTACAAAGAGCGCCTTAGGAAATTGGGATTGTTTACCCTCGAGCAGAGAAGACTGAGAGGTGATTTAATAGAGACTTTTAAAATAATAAAGGGATTTGATAAAATCGACCAAGAAGAAGCATTGCTAACTTTTTCGGATGTGACACGGACAAGAGGTCACAGAATGAAACTGAGTGGCAGCAGGTTCAGGACGAATGTCAGGAAGTTCTTTTTTACACAGCGCGTGCTGGGAATTTGGAATGCTCTCCCGGAGGATGTTGTGACAGAGATTACTGTTCTGGGATTCAAGCGCAAGTTGGATGCACACCTTCTTGCAAATTGTATTGAGGGCTATGGTATATCTGGGTCTCCAATCAGGAGTACCTAAATGGGCCGCCGCATGTGCGGATCACCGGACTGGATGAACTTCGGTCTGATCCGGTGAGGGCTTTTCTTATGTTCTTATGTCTTAAAGGAGGATTTTGTGACTATCTGAGAGAAAAGGAAAAGTCTCAAAGGTAAGGAGAAAATATGGAAGAAGAACCCGTTGCAGCTTTCTTGGTGGGGGAGAATTCAAACAATCCAGATAATGATTGCTCTTTAGTTGTTACCAGTTGAGTATGCTACAAATTTTTTTTTTCAGTTATCCTTTTATAAAAAGTTAAACAGAATTCTTTCAAATTTCCTATGGCTAGGTAAAAATCCCAGAATAGCTATGTCATCCTTACTGAAATTTAAATCAGGGGGGGTGGAGTAAATTTTCCTAATTTTTGTATATACCATCATTGCGTCAAGATATGTACTGGATTCTCCCAGAATTATCTGATGAACTACCGGATAGTTAATTCTTGAAAGTCAATTGATGGTCCCTCTGTCTTAAACACTTAGGCGCAAATTCTGTAGCCAGCGCCCAATGTTAGGCACCTATTTTGGAAGCGCCCAACTAGATAGACGCCTATCTAAATTGAATAACAAGCTCAATTAAGCTTTTTAAATCAGCACTAATTGAAACTTAGGCACCTATCAAGAAAGTGCGATTCTGTAACAAGGTGCCTCTAAAAATTTAGATGGCCTTCAAAAAAATAGGTGCTATGCATGATAGGCGTGGCCGTGGCTTCGTGTTAGGCACCTTGTTACAGAATCACTGCTTTTAAGCTTGTTTAAGCACTTGCATAGGCACCTAAGTTTTAGTTGTGCCTAGAACTCGCCTATTTATTGGGCCCCTCCAAAATAGGTGCCGCTCAGTGTGATTCACTAAACAGCACCCAATTGTGCTTGAATCGCGCTGGACTGTGCCTATAGTGGTGCCTAACTTTTCAGTGCTTCTTATAGAATTTGCCCCTTATTGAGTATTAATCTCCCAAAAATATATAAAGTTAATTTGATTTTTCAAGCAACTTGGAAGACTTTAAAATTATTGGATAATTTACTCCCTACTCCTATTATGAAAACAAAATTCCAGTCTTTATGGCTAAATTCTAAAATTATGGTGGGGAAAACAAAAATTCTATAGAAGAAATGGTTGCAAGCTGGGATTAGAACCCTAGAAGATGTTTGTCATCAAGATAAATTGATGTCTTTTCTCCAATTGAAACAGTCATTTGTTTTACAATCTAGTCAGCACTTAAAATGGTTACAATTAAAATGGGCAATTCTAAATGGTATTCCGGATTGGCATTCTTTAAAAGGTTAGCACAGCCTTTTACAAAGTGGCGTTTAATGTACATGAGGCCTCTGTGTGGTGTAAGTCAATAAATGATTATTTACCTAAAAAAGTTACTGGGGGCCTGCGTGATATCTGGGGTTCAGAAATACAACATAATATCTCTCCTATTATGTGGCCCTGGCTTTGGAATAAAAGTCTACTGTACTGCTTCTGGTTCAATTTTTTATTATGCAGAATATTTTGGATTCCGGTGAGATTACAAAAATTAGATAGTACATGCTCCAACAGATGGCGGCACTGTTCCCTCTAAGCTGAGCAGGAGTCCTCCACCCACAGTCTCACCAATAGAGGGTGCTGTTTTACTGTCACATTTTTCAATTGTGAGGGACAGGCAAGTTCTGCAGGACTCCAGGGAACATACCTGTCCTTAGCGACTGAAAATATTCCACCCCCTAGTGGTAGCAATGCAGCTGGAGGACACCTGCTCAGCTTAGAGGGAACACTTGCCACTGTCAAATTGAAGCAGGTACTTTAGATCATCTTTTGTTTCATTGTCCTTTAATAAAGGTTTTTTGGAGGTCTATTTGGAGCAAAATTATGCTCATTCTTGAAGTGACTTTACCATTGTTTTACGGTATGGTTATCTTCGGCACTTCTTTGTCTATCAATCCGCTTAAAGCAGATAAAGATAAACTGTTACTAATTATGACCGTTATTGTAATTCTGATGATAACAAGAAATTGGAAACATTAGGATTGTTTGAATTTTTCATTCTGGTGGGAAACTGTGGGCTCCTTTTACTAATGTGTGCTAGCGTTTTTAGCGCACGCACAAGATTAGTAAGCGCTAGCTGAAAAATTACCGCCTGCTTAAAAGGTGGTAGCAGCTAGCGTGCGCTAAAACCACTAGCGCGCCTTTGTAAAAGGAGTCCTGTATGTCAGTATTATAGATTTGAAAGAGAGAGGTCAGAAAAATCTGGATAGTTTTGAAATTTTAAAGAAATATGGGGTCCGCTAGATACATATACTCGCATAATGTGTACCCTTTTGGACTTGGTTTCAGTTCAAGATCCTTTTATACGCAAACAGGATGTGGGTAGCAGAAGGGCTTATTTTGGGGGGGGGGGTTTAGTCTTAAGTTATTTATGTATAGTTTCTTGGCATTTTCTGAACATATTGCTAATTTATGTAAATTTTCTTATACCGTATATCAGCTATATTTTGCTATATAAAATTACTAAACAATTTTTAAAATGAAATTGAAGAACAAGCAATTTAATGTCTGCTTTATTTTACTTTTCAATTTTCTCTATCAGTGAAACTCAAATGAGTTTTATTTACTATTTTGATTCACACAGTAAGTGGACAGTATGCTTCTTTGAAGTGATTAAGACCTAACCCCAGCCAGTCAAGTTTTCAGGATATACATGAAATACAGGTAAGCAGTGTATGCAAATTATCTCATGACTTCATTTTGGACATCCTGAAATCCTGACCGGTTGGGGTTCCCACAGGACAGGTTTGGGAATCAATGACCTAGGTGAAAGGGTGAGAAATGCTAGAAGTGTTGAATGAACAGCCAGTGAACTAGGGCTTAAAGAGTGACCTCTCTCCACCCTTTAAGACCTCTTCCTCCCTCAATGTCTCCTCCTTTACATTTGTAACCCTCAGAGCTGCCCAGTACACAATCCACAGATGAGAAGAATTAGATGAGCTGAGAGGATCTGGTTCAGTCTCAGCAAGATGAAAACTAAACATAGCACTATTGGGAAAAACAGGAATTTAAAGATCAGACCAGCGGGGACATGAATTTAAAAAAATCTAAAGCGCCAACGGCGCACATCCTTTATCGGACCCCCACCAGCCACCAGCAGGAGTTCCTGGGGAGAGCTGAGCGTGGAAGCCCTTGCTCCGCCCCTCTCCCAGACCAGCGGTGGACTCGAATTTAAAAAATCTAAAGCGCCAATGGTGCACAGCCTTTACCGGACCCCCTCCAGCCACCAGCAGGAGTTCCTGGGGAGAGTTGAGCGTGGTAGCCCTTGCTCCGCCCCTCTCCCAGACCAGTGGGGGACCCGAATTTAAAAATCTAAAGCGCCAACGGCGCACAGACTTTACCGGACCCCCTCCAGCCACCAGCAGGAGTTCCTGGGGAGAGTTGAGCGTGGGAGCCCTTGCTCCGCCCCTCTCCCAGACCAGCGGGGGACCCGAATTAAAAAAATCTAAAGCGCCAACGGCGCACAGCCTTTACCGGACTCCCTCCAGCCACCAGCAGGAGTTCCTGGGGAGAGTTGCTCCGCCCCGAAGCCCAGAGACTCTCATCGCTCTCCTCAGAAGCAGCTCCCTGCCTTCGGGGCTGCTCCTCTCTTCGGCCCGGTGACTTCGGGTAGCGTGGGAGCCCTGCTCCGCCCCCGAATTCCCCTGCTGGACTGAGTTTTCTTCAAGAGTAGCACCTCTGCCATCGGGTGCTGCTCCTCACTCCAACCGCCACTTCGGGCCGCGTGGGAGCCGTTGCTCCGCCCCCGAAGCACAGAGACTCTCATCGCTCTCCTCAGAAGCAGCTCCCTGTCTTCGGGGCTGCTCATCTCTTCGGCCCGGTGACTTCGGACAGCGTGGGAGCCCTGCTCCGCCCCCGAATTCCTTCACTCTGGCCTCTGGAGGGAGCTGAGACAGAGGACACAGCAGTGATAATCCACGTCGGAACAAATGACGTCAGCAGAAGGAATTTCAACATGACTACACTGACCGAGCAGTTTAAGATCCTGGGGAGGAAGCTGAAGCTGAGAACAGGGAAGATAGCCTTTTCAGAGATCCTGCCAGTACCAAGAGCAGATGCGAAGAGGCAGACCGAGCTGCAAGCAACAAATGGATGGCTGAGGCGATGGTGTGACGAGGAGGGTTTCCTCTTTGTACGGAACTGGTCAACCTTCCTGGGGAAAAACAAGCTCTATAGGAGAGACGGACTGCATTTGAGCACGGCTGGGACGAGGATGCTGGCACGTAACATCCAGACCTGCATAGACATGAATTTAAACTGATAACAAGGGGAAAGCCGATAGTCGATCTGACCTCGACACATCGGACCACAGTATCAAGCAAGGATACTGAAACAGAAAATGGCGATAGTGGACTAGAGACAAAATGGACACTTTATGGACATAAACCCAAAGATGCAGCACAGGGACCCGAGAGGCAACTAGAAATAAAGAGTAAGACAAGGAGGAAACAGCAGGACCCAGAGGGCTATCAAAGAACAAAAAAGCGGGCAGAGGACGGGATAGACACACCACAGGAGGCAACACGTGAGGAGACCAGCAGGAGCAACAAATCAAGAGTAGATCCAAAAGAAAAGGTAACAAACTGGGACTTAAATTGCCTATATACAAATGCTAGGAGCCTAAGGACTAAAATGGGGGAGCTAGAAGTTATAGCCGGAAATAAGGACATAGACATAATAGGAATCACAGAGACATGGTGGACAGAGGACAACAAATGGGATGTGGCCCTTCCAGGGTATAAACTCTACAGGAAGGACAGAGCACACAAAAAGGGGGGAGAAATAGCACTGTATATAAAGGACTCCATTCCCTCATCCAGAACAGAAACAACAATAAGGGCGGACAGTCTGGAGTCACTATGGGTTAAGCTGACAGGAGGGGAAGGAGCTGACATCAAATTGGGATTGTACTATCGCCCGCCAGGACAGTCAGAAGCAAACGACCTGGAACTGGAGGCCGAACTGAGGCAGGAGTGCAAAAGTGGAAGGTTGGTGGTTATGGGGGATTTCAACTATCCGGGAATAGACTGGGACATTGGGCACTCAAATTGCACGAGAGAAACTAAATTCCTAGAGGCGATAAGGGACTGTTTCATGGAGCAGCTGGTCACGGAACCAACGCGAGGGGATGCCACGCTAGACCTAATCCTCAACGGGCTAGAAGGACCCGCAAAGGAAGTGGTGGTAATAGCACCATTAGGGAACAGTGATCACAACATGATCCAGTACAAATTAAACATGGGAACATCAAAGGTGAAAAGAACCAAAACGACAGCACTCAACTTCAGAAAGGGAAACTACAAGGACATGAGGAAAATGGTAGGAAAAAAGCTCAACAGCAACTCAGGGAAGGTGAAGACCGTAAAGGAAGCCTGGACACTGCTTAAAGGCACAGTGCTCGAGGCACAAGACCTGTGCGTCCCAAGGTTTAGGAAAGGGTGCAAAAAAAATCGAACTAGAAACCCAGCATGGATAACATCTGCAGTTAAAAAGGCGATAAGTGACAAGAAATCATCCTTCAAGAAATGGAAAAAGGATCCAACAAAAGAAAACCAGGAAGAGCACAAAAGACACCAGAAAGAATGTCATCGAGAGGTCAGGAAGGCAAAGAGAGAATATGAGGAAAGACTGGCAGGAGAAGCAAGAAACTTCAAACCCTTCTTCAGGTATGTGAAAGGGAAACAACCAGCCAGAGAGGAAGTGGGACCACTGGACAACGGAGACAGGAAAGGAGCGATAAAGGAGGAAAAAGAGATAGCTGAAAGGTTAAACAAATTCTTCTCGTCAGTCTTCACCAGAGAGGACACATCCAATATCCCAGAACCCGAGTTGATTATAAACGGAGAACACGACGAAAGGCTGGTACAACTAGAGGTAAGCAAAGAGGATGTCCTCAGACAGATAGACAGACTAAAGAGCGACAAATCACCAGGCCCGGACGGCATCCGCCCAAGGGTACTAAAAGAACTGAGAAACGAAATAGCAGAGACACTTCGCCAAATATGTAACCTCTCCCTAAAAACTGGGGAGATCCCAGAGGACTGGAAAATAGCAAATGTCACGCCCATCTTTAAGAAGGGATCAAGGGGTGACCCGGGAAACTACAGGCCTGTGAGCTTGACCTCGGTTCCTGGAAAGATGCTGGAAGCAAAGGTAAAGGACACAATCTGCGAACACATAGAAAACAATGGACAACTGAAGGCGAGCCAGCATGGCTTCTGCAAGGGAAGGTCATGCCTCACGAACTTGCAGTACTTCTTTGAGGGAATAAACAGTCAGATGGATAAGGGTGAATCCATAGACATCATTTACCTTGACTTCCAAAAAGCCTTCGACAAGGTACCACATGAACGGCTACTTAAAAAACTGTGGAACCACGGGGTGCAAGGGGATATCTACCGTTGGATCAAACACTGGCTAGCGGGCAGGAAACAGAGGGTTGGAGTCAAGGGCCATTACTCAGATTGGCAATGGGTCACGAGCGGAGTTCCGCAGGGGTCAGTGCTGGGACCTCTACTATTCAATATATTTATTAACGATCTGGAAACGGGGACAAAATGTGAGGTTATCAAATTTGCTGATGACACCAAACTCTGCAGCAGAGTTAGAAACACGGAAGACTGTGAAGACCTACAAAAGGACCTAACGAGACTGGAAGACTGGGCAAAAAAGTGGCAAATGAGTTTTAACGTGGAGAAATGCAAGGTCATGCATGTAGGGAAAAAGAACCCGATGTTCAACTACAAAATGGGGGGAACACTGCTAGGGGTGAGTAACCTGGAAAGGGACTTGGGGGTGATGGTCGACTCATCACTGAAACCATCGGCGCAATGTGCGACAGCCTCAAAGAAAGCAAACAGAATGCTGGGCATCATCAAAAAGGGTATCACAACCCGGACGAAGGAAGTCATCATGCCGCTGTATCGCACAATGGTGCGCCCGCACCTGGAGTACTGTGTTCAATACTGGTCGCCGTACCTCAAGAAGGACATGGCGGTACTCGAGGGAGTGCAGAGGAGGGCGACTAAGCTGATAAAAGGTATGGAAAATTTTCCATACGCTGACAGGTTAAAAATGCTGGGGCTGTTCTCCCTGGAGAAGAGGAGACTTAGAGGGGACATGATAGAAACCTTCAAAATCCTTAAGGGCATAGAGAGAGTAAATAAGGACAGATTCTTCAAACTGAGGGGAGCCACAAGCACTAGGGGTCACTCAGAGAAATTGAAAGGGGACAGGTTTAGAACAAATGCTAGAAAGTTCTTTTTTACGCAGAGGGTGGTGGACACATGGAACGCGCTTCCGGAGGAAGTGATAGGCCAGAACTCTGTACAGGGGTTCAAGAAGGGTTTGGATAGGTTCCTGGAGGATAAAGGGATAGAGGGGTACAGATAGAACTTGAGGTAGGTTATAAAAGTGGTCAGAAACCACTTCACAGGTCGCAGACCTGATGGGCCGCCGCGGGAGCGGACCGCTGGGCGAGATGGACCTCGGTCTGACCCAGTAGAGGCAACTTCTTATGTTCTTATGTTCTTCTCCTCCTTCTCTGCTCCCTCACAAACACTTCCCACTCCCAAAAACCTCTTCCCAAACCCGATGCTACATTCCCCAACAACATCTGTCCTGTGCTCAGAATTCCCGTGCTAGTATCCTCCAGACCCCATCATTTCAAAAAGCACCGAGGTGCAAACCTCTCCTCCCTAAAACCTGTTCCCCCAGAAAACCTGCCCATCCTTACCTCTGACTCTCTCACCCCAGTCCCTACTCTCTATTGTAATGCCAGGTCCGTCAGAAATAAGACCCAAATAGTAAAAGATTTACTTGAGGATTTTGATCCGGGTTTTTTGTGCATCACTGAATCATGGATCAAAAAAGATGACTTACTCACACAAAATGAACTCTGTCCCCCAGGCTACCACGGTCTTTTCTCTCCTAGATTAAATCGAAAAGGAGGAGGTCTAGCCCTTCTCTACAAATCATTCTTTAATGTTGAGCTCTTAGAAAAGGGTAGTCACCCCTCCCTGGAATTCATGCTAGCCTCAATAAACGACGAACTTTGCCCCCACCCATTAGGCATCCTGCTACTTTACCGCCCACCCAACCCCTGGAATAAATCCTCTGACTTTGTTCTTGAGACCATAACAAAGGCCTATCTAAAATTCCAAAGACTACTGATCATAGGTGATATAAACCTTCACCTAGACGACAACACCAACAATAACTCAACTGAGTTCAAAGACTTCCTCACCTCCTTAGGCTTCACTGCTTCCCCGCCCACCTCTACCCATGAAAAGGGGCACTCCATTGACATCATTAGCTTTCTTGACCTGACTGAGCATAAAACTTCCACAGATACGACCTGTTGGGAACATGTCCCCTGGTCGGATCACCTCCTAGGCTCTTTCTGCCTCCCTGTCTTCATGTCAGCCCTTGATACCCCAACCCGTGCCACAAACTCCATCACCTACCGCAAAAAGATCTCAAATGAACTATTCTGGTCCCAGTTTCTCAACAAACTCCCTCCCCTTCCCACTCACACGAACCCTGACTCAATCTGGCACAACTGGGTGACTCTTTCCGAATCCACGTACCATGCCCTTGCCCCTCTAACCACTAAACCCATCTCCTATTCTCACAAGGCTCCCTGGTACCTCCCTTACCACAGAGAATTAAAACAGAAATGTCGGGCTCTGGAACGGAGATGGAAAAAATCAAAATCCCCCCTAGATAAGCAATCCTGGAGAGAAAACATCAAATCCTACAACTCCGTACTAAAAAAAGCTAGGAAGAATTACTATGGAGACAAAATCTCCAGGTCAAAAAACCAAAACAGTACACTGTTCCACATCTGGCGGAACCTTACTTCTAAAAATGACTCCGCCCCCTCCCATCTCCAAATGACCTAGCCAAATTTTTCAACGAGAAGATCACTACCATAAAGAGCTCGTTTCCCTCAGCTATCTCCTACAACTCTCTCCCCCCGAAAGACTCCGACGCTATCCCTGCCGACAGATCATGGACTACATTCGAACTTGTATCCGAGACCCAGATCTCTAAACTTTGCCTCAAACTTAAATCCTGCAAGTGCATCCTAGATCCCTTCCCATCCTACCTTTACGAAAAAATCCCTACACAGGCCATCTCTTCCCTTACTAACCTCATAAACAAAGTCTTAGTATCGAGCCTGTTCTCCACCGAAATGGGACACATTGCCTTATCCCCTCTTCTGAAAAAACCCGATCTTGACCCTTCCTCACCATCGAACTATCGCCCCATAGCAAACATCCCTCTTTTAACAAAACTTCTAGAGACCATAGTCGCCACTCAGCTCTCCTCTTACCTAGAGAGATTCTCCATTCTCCAACACTACCAATACGGATTTAGGCCTAATTTCAGCATCGAGTCCCTCCTAGTTTCCCTAATCTCAAAGGTGCAACAACTACACGCCCAAAACAAATTTGGTGTTCTCCTACAGTTTGATCTCTCCGTGGCTTTCGACGTCGTGCATCACGACATACTAATCTACCAACTTTCCGAGATTGGGATAGACTCTTCTGTCCTAAAGTGGTTCTCAAATTTCCTTCGCGATCGTTCCTACATTGTCAACACAAACGGCTCCAAATCCGCTTCATGGACACCATCCTGTGGTGTTCCACAGGGCTCTCCCCTATCCCCTATTCTCTTCAACATATATATGACCTCCCTGAAGCTCCTTAAACTATCCCCCCTTGAAACAATTTACACATATGCAGACGATATCCTCATCCTCCTCGAAACAGATCCAAACCTCCAAGAGAACATCACATCATGCATAATGAGACTTCATGCCTGGTCCCTCTCAGTACAGATGAAATTAAATGAATCAAAAACAAAATTACTCTGGCTCGGCCCAAAATTAGCTCACCTGCCCGCCCTCTTCACCCTACCCACAGGCCCTGCTCTACACCTTGAGTTCTCAAGCAAGGTCCTTGGCATCACTATCGACTCCTCCCTTTCCCTCAATGATCACCTGAATTCCCTGGCAAAATCTTGTTTTTTCAACCTCCACATGCATTTCACCGTCCTTGTACAATCCATCATCCTATCCAAACTCGATTATTGTAACGCCATCTACTTAGGCCTAACGAAAAAAAGTCTTCGCAGACTCCAGCTTATCCAGAACACTGCGGCTAAGCTGATTTTTGCTAAACGCAAATATGACCACGTCTCCCCTCTACTTACCAATCTTCATTGGCTCCCAGTACTTTCCAGAATTCATTTCAAATGCTCCTGCCTGGCTTTCAAGATCATTCACGGTATCCTTCCGCCCCTAATCCCTCTATCCTTCCTCGCCCCGACACCAACTACCACCAGATTTGCCCACAGACATAAACTATCCTTCCCCTCTCTACACGGCATCCTCCACGCAGGTAAACTGGGTAGATCCCTCCTCTCCAAAATCACCGGCCTCTGGAACGACCTCACTGTCCCGCTGCGGAACCTGGACTCCCTCCAACTATTCTGAAAACAACTGAAAACCTGGCTTTTCTCTAGCATATAATAATCTCTTCTCCTGATTACATCCCCTCTTTTTATGCTTTGTAAACTCTTTCTCTTCTCTCTTCCCATTTTTTTAAACTCTGTAAACCGTGTCGAGCTCCACTTCAGTGGAGAAGATGCGGTATATAAACCTAAGGCTTAGTTTAGTTTAGTTTAGTTTAGATATCAGAAACTATTGGCAAATATTATGTTTAATGATTCAATGAAGCTAGCAGTGGGCCTTAGAAAGAATATATTTAAAAATCAAAATTAGCAGTATAAGTCAAATTATTATGCTTAGAAAGACAAAGCACAAAAGAGCATGATGGAGATTTTGGAAATCCAGAATAGACTTTTAGAACAGCAACATATAAAAAGAAGGTATAATCTTTTGTTACTGATTTTGAAAAAGTTTAAATATAGATGTAATATTCTTTTAAATTGACAGCTGACTACATCTTTTTTATTTTTACAAAAGTCCCTGAACTATGATGCGAATAATAAAGTGGGCATTTTTTTAGCCCCCGTATCTTAATTGCCAAAAAAAAAGAGAGAAAAGAAAAGATAGAAGTTTTACAGACTGAAGAGGACTCGGTCATTTATAAAGATGAAGAGATTCTGAGACATTTCTGCAGCTTCTTTGACAAATCACATACCACTGAGATAATAGGAGAAATGGAACAGAAACAGGCTTTATTAGACACAGAAAAACCACCGACTCTGACAGAAGAGGGGGAGATGCTAGAAGTGAAGCTATTAGATGAGATAATTCTGCTTGTTATCAATTTTTTGTCTGGTCATAAGACACCTGGAATAGATGGTCTGCTGGTAGAATTTGATCAGATTGACCCTGAGGCTAAACTAGCTATTTTGTAAGTTCGAGATAATGACCAAAACAGAAGGAAAGTTTTTAGAAGCTATGATTGTATTCATTGAAAAGCTGGGTAAAGATGGATCTTATGTACAAAATCATTGATCTACGTTCTACAAGGGCGGTGCTGAAAAATTCTCAGCCCAACCAACTAACTTCGTAAATTTTGAGCATTATTTTGCCACTGTAGCTGAAAAGAGTGTTATCTTATTTCTTTAAGTGCCAATTTACCAAAATGAAATTCTATGTTTTTGGACATTATTTTACATCATTGATTGAACCATATCCACGTCATTTTCTTCTTGGCTGGACTAAGAACCTTTCAGCAACCTCTCGTATCACTGATCAATGTAAAGCACAAGATATTTACTGTGTTAGCTCATAGGCTAAGTATTACAAGTATTGGGAAACATATTTCGTAATGATTAGTCTAGATTCCAGAAAGGTTGCAAGATTGTAGCATGTCCCCAATTAGCCAAAGAAATTAGGAAGCTGCTGCTGTAATAGACACGGAAAAAGCCTTTGACTGAGCAGATTGGTAAAATTGTTTCAAACTTAAAGTTGCTTTGAGTTTGCTGAATAGGTATATTGATAGATTGAAAGGATTGCGCTGCTGACTGTACTAGAATGATGACTTACATTAAGCTCCCTTTTGTTATTATATTTAACAGAGGCACTCAGCAGGGGTGTCCCTTATTTCTTTTATTTAATTTTGCTTTCAAACCTTTGAATGTTGCCTTCAGATAGAATAACAGAATTCATAGTTCACTGTCAAGGTGTCATACAAAGATTTGTTATTCACCTTATTCTATAAAATGGGTCAAAAAAGCCCTGTATCCAAACAGCTGGATTAATCATTTATTTTCCATTTTCTGGTTATAAAACTGATTGGTCAAGCAGGGCTGGCTTTACCTATAGACCAGGTGGAATACTAGCTTAAAGTACTGGTGACAAAATCACTACAGTGGACTCTGGTTAAGTGCAAGGCATCCAGACCTAAATTTAATTTGCACTTAATTGGAGTGTGCACATAACCAATGTTACCCTTGTATAGCATTATTTCAGTAAACACAGAGTCAGAGTACTGCAATTTATTTATAATTGTTGTTGGACAGTCAATAATTTTCTGTTTCCTACATGTTGTAAAGCATAGAGGGGCTTTTTCAATAGGATGTTTAAGTCCAACTTTGGATGTTTCCCACAAGATGTCCATAGTCATAGGTGGAGAAACAGCCATTTTCAAAACCCACAAAACCACAAGATGTCCAATTATTATTATCCCATATGGCTGCAAGTGGCACCTATATGGCAGTATAGTAGGGTTTTGGTGGACTCACACTTTCAACCATAAATGTTGTGGTTAGAGTGGTTTTGGACTTGGGTCTTCCTCTGTATGGTTCACTAGCCCACTCACCAGGGTATGTAAGAAATATGTGTTCTGCTCTACTATACTTTCCCATATTAGTTGCTACTGTTCAAGAGACAGGTATGTACTGTTTCATTTAGATCTTTTTCAGGTGGGGGGGGGGGGGGGGGTGGTCAGTGACCACTGAAGGAGTGTGTGGGGCATTACATAATCCATCCAGTTGTCATCTGGTTAGTTTGGGTTCCTTTTTGACAGACTCTTTTAAAATAGGTCTAGCTCCAGCGTCTAAGTTCCATTCTGGATGTCTTGGGAAAAGTTTGAATATTACCGCAAGATGTGCAAATGCTAAGCATGTCCAAAGCTTGCCTATAATACACCTCCATCCTGCCCCTTCAAACTTTGGATAGTGGACAAGAAGCCTAGCAAGATCTCCAGAAAGTCGGTTTTGAAAATTGGCACTTGGATGTTTTGGCAATAAAAACATCTAAGGACTCCTTTTACTAAGGTGCGCTAGCGATTTTAGCGGAATGCCACACGCGCTAAACACTAGAGCTTCCATTAGTATTTTTCATTTAGCATGTGGTTTGTGCGTGCTAATCTTTAGCGTGCACTAAAAATGTTAGCGCACCTTAGTAAAAGGAGCCCTAAGTGCTGGTTTATGCCTTTGTTTAGATGTCTTTGTATTTTGAAAATGCCCCTAATAACCATTGTCAAGTCTGTTAAATGGGAAACAAAAAAATCAGTAATAATTTTCTGTACAGTGTTTTTATCTAATCATGTTGTAAATCATGTCTAGCAGGTCATAATAGTGTTTGTAGCTCAGGCACCCATTACCCTCAAGGAAAGCTTTCACAAAGTACAAACTATGTAATGCAGCAGCAGATGTCACAGTGGGTCTTCCATCATGCTTGCTGCCATCTTCCAGCCCTAATGGTTCTTCATCTAAGGGCTCCTTTTACAAAGGTGCATTAGGGCCTTAACGTGCGGAATAGCGTGTGCTACAATGCCGTGTGCGCTAGCTGCTACCGCCTCCTCTTTAGCAGGCAGTAGTTTTTCGGCTAGCGCGCACCATAGTACATACTAATCCGGTGCGTGTGCTAAAAACGCTAGCGCACCTTTGTAAAAGGAGCCCCAAGTCTTCAGCATTCTCAAATACAAACTGCAGGTCTAAACAAAACTTATGTCGGCAGATGTCTAAAAATTAGACAAGGGTGTTCATTATCTCCTTTGCTATTTGCTATTGTTTTGGAACCCTTGCTATTGGCTATTCAACAGGCAGAGGAGATACAAGGTATTCCTTATGCAGGTCAGGAATATAAAGTCTCTGCTTATGTAGATAATATTTTGCTTCATTTGAGGAATCCAGAATCTACCATTCCGCATTTATTAGATTTGATTGACTGATTTAGAAAATTTTCTGGTTATAAAATAAATTGGAGTAAATCAGAGGTTCTTCCGCTAAATGTACACTGTCCAAAAGGCTTGACTCATTCCCTTTTTTTTGGAAGGAAGAAGGTATAAAATATTTACATATTTGGATTCAAAAATTGTTGGAAGAGATGATGAAGGTAAATGAAAAATCCTTATTGCTAAAGGTCTCAGAAATGTGTGAGCAATGGAACCCACGACATCTGTCTTGGTGGGGGAAAGTCCAAACTTTAGTATCTTTACAAAAAACAATTATGGCGGGTGGCGTAAATTTCCCAAACTTTTATAGGTATCATCAGGCCTATATACTGCGTCAGGGTATGTATTGGGTCCTTCCTGAACTCATGGAACATCTTCCTGATTGGCTGCACTTAAGAGTGGCAAATTATGTCCCCAATACGGTTGTTTCATGTATTGAGTATCAAGTTACCTAGTTATGTTAAGGACAATAGTATTATATTTGACACCTGGAAAACCTTGAAATTTAACAGAAATTCCAGTAGAGAAATCCATTTGTCAATCCTTATGGCTAAATTCCAAGATTCAAATTGGCGAGTCTAAGATCACTTGGAAGCATTGGATGCAGACAGGCATACGGACACTAGATGATGTTAAATTAAATGGGAAAATGCTTGATTTTTCACGATTGCAATAATCTTTTGGTATTTCAGTCTCAAATTTATAAGTGGTTGCAATTGAAGCAAGCCATTCAGAAGGGGTTCCCTGATTGGCGTAATCTAAAACATCATTATAGCTTGCAGGTTCTATGCTTCCAGACAAATTTGCTAGGACATCAGGCCACCCGGTGATATAAATTAATATCTGAATTCTTGAATAAAAACCCAAAAACTAGTCTTAGAGACATTTGGAGCATTGAGATAAAGCAGCATATTTCTGCATCTCAATGGCCACAAATTTGGACTTGGAGGATGAGATGTACAGCGTCAGCATCTATAAGACAAACATGTTGGGTTTTTTTTGTTACATAGAAGTTTCTGGACCCCTGTTCATTTACAAAAATTAGACAGTTCTAAATCTAATAGATGCTGGCACTGTCATCTGGACATAGGGACACTGGATCATCTGTTATTCTATTGTCCTTTGATACTCAACTTCTGGAAGTCAATATGGGGAAAGATTAATATCATACTGGAGTCATCGAATCCATTGACGTATGAGGTTGTTATATGTGGGATGATATTGCATATTAAACCCTCATTGGATAGGTATAAATGTCGGCTTTTCCTTATTATGACCAAGATAGCCATGCAAATGATTACTTGTAATTGGAAGAATTGGGTTCACCTTAGTTTTCCTTTTTGGTGGACAAACTTATGCTTAAGTTATAAGTATGAGAAAATAAATGCATAATAAGACATTCATATTAGTTTGGGGTCCATTGACGTCTTTTGTAGATTTGTTATAGTTGTCCTTTATCTTTATTTTCCGTTGTTTTAGCACCCACATATCAAGGGGGGTGAGGGGTATATTTTTTGTTTTGGTATTATTCCTGATGGTAATGTTGGATGGGGGAGGGAGTTTTATTTTTTTTTTTATAGATATTGATTGATTATAAGTGCTTATTTGATTATTATTTGTATGTATATTGTATTGCACTTTTTGTTGGCATTAAAAACTAAATAAAGATTTTAAAAAAGTCTAAAAGTCAACTGTCACATAGTGATCAAACTCCTCAACCATTACTCCAGCTGAGAGATCCACAGGCAACTCATATGTGTTCACTACCAAGGATGCAGGCTTATCATCATCAGATTATTTCAAAAAGCAGGCCTATCTTTAGCAGTTGGCAATCATATTCTCTGTAACATGATGCCAAAACTCCTTTTTTCTTTCAATAATTTTTATTAGTATTTAAAGAAGAAATCATACATATGTAAATACAATACAATATAAGCAATTGCCGACAAACTGAACACATTTTTTGGGTCTGTATTTACTGAAGATGTACACAGGATACCGGAACCCATCAGGCTATATGCTGGAAACGAAGATGGAAAGCTGACAGGATTGATGGTCAGTCTAGAGGAGGTATGTAAGCAGATTGATAGGCTTAAGAGCGATAAATCCCCAGAACCAAATGGCATCCATCCGAGGGTCACCAAGGAACTGAAAGGGACCATAGCTGAACTGCTTCAACTAATAGCTAATCTGTCGATCAAATAGGGAAAGATTCCGGAAGACTGGAAGGTGGCGAATGTTACGCCGATCTCCAAGAAAGGTTCGAGGGGAGATCTGGGAAACTACCTGCGAGTCTGACCTCGGTACCGGGAAAGATGGTAGAGTCACTGATAAAGGACAGCATCATTGATCACCTTGACGGACACGGGCTGATGAGGACCAGTCAGCACGGTTTTAGCAAAGGCAGATCGTGTTTGACGAACTTGCTGCACTTCTTTGAGGGAGTAAACAGACAGATAGACAAGGGCGATCTGGCCAACATTGTATATCTGGATTTTCAGAAGGCATTCGACAAGGTTCCGCATGAATGACTACTTCAGAAAATTGCGAGCCATGGAATCGAGGGTGAAATACTCATGTGGATTAAAAACTGGCTGGAGCATAGGAAACAGAGAGTGGGGGAGTAAATGGACAATACTCGGACTGGAAGAGCATCACTAGTGGGGTGTCGCAGGGCTTGGTGCTTGGACCCGTGCTCTTTAACATCTTTATAAACGATCTGGACATAAGTACGAGGTGATTAAATATGCAGACAATATGAAGTTATTCAGAATAGTGAAGACGCAGGTGGATTGCGAAGATCTGCAACGAGACATAATCAGGCTCGACGAATGGGCATCAACATGGCAGATGAGGTTCAACATGGATAAGTGTAAAGTGATGCATGTCAGTAACAAAAATCTCTTGCACGAATACAGGATGTCTGGGGTGATACTTGGAGAGACCTCCCAGGAAAGAGACTTTGAAGTTCTGATCAACAAGTCGATAAAGCCATCCACGCAATGTGCGGCAGCGGCAAAAAGGGCAAACAGAATGCTAGGAATGATAAAGAAGGGGATCACAAACAGATCAGAGAAAGTTATCATGCCACTGTACCGGGCCATGGTGCACCCTCACCTGGAGTACTGCATCCAGCACTGGTCACCGTACATGAAGAAGGACACGGTACTACTCGAAAGGTGTCCAGAGAAGAGTGACTAATTTGGTTAAGGGGTTGGAGGAGCTGCCGTACAGCAAAAGGTTAGAAAAACTGGGCCTCTTCTCCCTCAAACAGAGGAGATTGAGAGGGGACATGATCGAAACATTCAAGATACTGAAGGGAATAGACTTAGTAGATAAGGACAGGTTGTTCACCCTCTCCAAGGTAGGGAGAACGAGAAGGCACTCTCTAAAGTTGAAAGGGGATAGATTCCGTACGAACGTAAGGAAGTTCTTCTTCACCCAGAGAGTGGTAGAAAACTGGAGCGCTCTTCCGGAGTCTGTCA
Organism: Geotrypetes seraphini; assembly: GCF_902459505.1. Taxonomy (NCBI): domain Eukaryota; kingdom Metazoa; phylum Chordata; class Amphibia; order Gymnophiona; family Dermophiidae; genus Geotrypetes; species Geotrypetes seraphini. The sequence goes on along the minus strand of NC_047088.1, from coordinate 140,810,417 downwards.
TAGAGGAAAACACCCTCCAGGGATTCAAGACAAAGATGTACAAGTTCCTGCTCAACTGGAAAGTATGCAGGTGAGGCTGGACTCATTTAGAGCACTGGTCTTTGACCTAGGGGCCACCGCATGAGTGGACTGCTGGGCACGATAGACCACTAGTCTGACCCAGCAGTGGTAATTCTTATGTTCTTTAGCAGTCCCCCCATCCTCCCTCCTGAGCCCTGAAGCAATACTAACTCTAAGGATTGGCCAGGTGGATGCAAAGTTTTTCTCATATATGTGACAAGTTCTAAAACAAATTTTTTTGTCAGCAACAAATTCTAAAAAACAACCATTTTCCCAATTCATAAGTAATTATGTGAGCAACCATGAAGAATCTGTGAGCGACACTCCTAGAATATATGAGCAATTGCTCACATTCTTTGCTTAGAGGGAGCATAGCCCTGAAGTATTCTTCAGGTCCTTCTTCTGACCACTGAAGCATCTATTTGGTCACCCATTGTCATTTTTCTTCATTGGCAGTTGAGACTGTACATGTGAAGTGCCAGTAGGTGGTGCAATTCAGCAGTGAAGGGTCCAGAGAAGAGTGACTAAAATGGTTAAGGGGCTGGAGGAGTTGCCGTACAGTGAGAGATTAGAGAAACTGGGTCTCTTCTCCCTTGAAAAGAGGAGACTGAGAGGGGACATGATCGAAACATTCAAGATAATGAAGGGAATAGTAGATAAAGACAGGTTGTTCACCCTCTCTAAGGTAGAGAGAATGAGAGGGCACTCTTTAAAGTTAAGAGGATAGATTCCGTACAAAACGTAAGGAAGTTCTTCTTCACCCAGGGAGTGGTAGAAAACTGGAACGCTTTTCCGGAGGCTGTTATAGGGGAAAGCACCCTCCAGGGATTCAAGACAAAGTTAGACAAGTTCTAGCTGAACCAGAACGTACGCAGGTAAGGCTAGTCTCAATTAGGGCACTGGTCTTTGACCTAAGGGCTGCTACGTGAGCAGACTGCTTTGCACGATGGACCACTGATCTGACCCAGCGGCAAAGTCTTATGTTCTTATGTATGCGAGATTCAGTACCAACAGGAGCATTTTTGTGTCCTAAAATATGTTCAATACAACCTTCTTCCTGAGTTGAGGGATGAGATATGCCCTTTAAAAGCGCCAAAGTCCATAGAAACATAGAAAATGACAGCAGAAAAGGGCAACAGCCCATCCAGTCTGCCCACACCAAAGACTCACCCCCTATCTACCTCCATAAAGAGATCTGACATGCCAATCCCATCTTTTCTTAAAATCTGGCACGCTACTGGCCTCAATTACCTTTTGTGGAAGATTATTCCAGCGATCAACCACCCTTTCGGTGAAGAAATATTTTCTGGTATCGCCATGAAATTTCCCACCCCTGATTTTCCACGGATGCCCTCTTGTCGCCATGGGTCCTTTAAGAAAAAAAGAGATCTTCTTCCACCTCGATACGGCCCGTGACATATTTGAACGTTTCGATCATGTCTCCCCTCTCTCTGCGTTCTTCGAGTGAGTATAGCTGCAATTTATCCAGCCGTTCCTCATACGGGAGATCCTTGAGTCCTGAAACCATTCTGGTGGCCATTCGCTGAACCGACTCAACTCTCCGCACATCCTTTTGATAATGCGGCCTCCAGAATTGCACACAGTATTCCAGATGGGGTCTCACCATGGATCTGTACAATGGCATAATAACCTGGGGTTTACGGCTGACGAAACTTCTACGGATACAACCCATGATTTGCCTAGCCCTGGAGGAAGCTTTCTCCACTTGATTGGCGGTCTTCATGTCTTTGCTAATGATCACGCCCAAGTCGCGTTCTGCTACAGTCCTTGCTAGGATCTCACCATTTAGGGTGCAAGTCCTGCATGGATTTTTGCCACCAAGGTGCATGACCTTGCATTTTTTGGCATTGAAACTTAGTTGCCAAGTCTTTGACCAATGCTCCAGCAAGAGTAGGTCCTGCGTCATACTGTCAGGCAGTGAGCTTTTGTCGAGCACTGTGCTTTCGTCCGATGAGCTTTTGCCTACTATGTTGCATAGTTTGGTGTCATCGGCGAATAATGTACTTTTACCTCGAAGCTCCTCAGTCAAGTCACTTACGAAGATGTTAAATAGGAACGGACCCAAGACCGAGTCCTGCGGCACTCCGCTGATCACCTCCTTCGTATCGGACAGGGTACCGTTAACCACTACCTTCTGACATCTACCCCTAAGCCTGTCCCTAACCCATGCAATTAATGTTACACCCAGTCCCATCGAACCCATCTTGCTCAATAACCTGCGGTGTGGGATGCCTGTATCCAACTTCCTTGTTACCCAGTCAAAGAAGCTGATCAGATTTGATTGGCAGGATCTTCCCTTCGTATAACCAAGATGGGGATCCCGTAATTTCTCCTCATTCAGGATTGTATCCAATTGGCGTTTGATTAGCGTTTCCATAAGTCTACTTACTATCGATGTGAGACTCACCGGTCTGTAATTCTCAGCTTCTGTCCTGCTTCATTTTGTGGAGTGGAATGACGTTAGCTGTCTTCCAATCCAACGGAACTCTTCCTGTACTTAGGGAAAGATTGAAGAGCACGGATAATGGTTCTGCCAGGACGTCACTCAGTTCCCTGATCACCCTGGGGTGTAGTTTGTCCGGTCCCATGGCTTTGCTTACCTTGAGTCTCGATAGCTCATCATAGACACTACTGGGCGTAAACTCAAAATTTTGAAATGGGTCTTCTGAGCTTTCCCTTGTCGGCAGCTGCGGCCCGACAAGGGATCCCGGCGCCTCGCAAGTGAAGACCGAGCAGAAGTATTCATTTAACAGTTTGGCTTTTTCAGAATCCGATTCCACAAAGTTCCCGTCGGGTTTCCTAAGGCAAACTATCCCATCTGTGTTTCTTTTTCTGTCACTAATATACCTGAAGAAGGATTTATCGCCCTTCTTGATGTTCTTCGCAAGGTCTTCCTCCATTTGGAATTTGGCCTCCCTGACTGCCGTTTTGACTGCTTTAGACTTGGCCAGATAGTCTTCCTTGGATTCTTGCTTCCCTGATTGTTTGTGGAAGATGAATGCCCTTTTCTTCTTTTTTATGAGGTCTGAGATTTCCGTAGAGAACCACTGTGGTCTATTGTTTCTTCGCCGTTTACTTACTGATTTGACGTAGCGGTTGGTTGCTTCTCGTATGGTTGATTTGAGAGTTGACCACATCACCTAACATAGTAACATAGTAACATAGTAGATGACGGCAAATAAAGACCCGAATGGTCCATCCAGTCTGCCCAACCTGATTCAATTAAAATTTTTTTTTTTTTTTTTTTTTCTTCTTAGCTATTTCTGGGCGAGAATCCAAAGCTTTACCCGGTACTGTGCTTGGGTTCCAACTGCCGAAATCTCTGTTAAGACTTACTCCAGCCCATCTACACCCTCCCAGCCATTGAAGCCCTCCCCTGCCCATCCTCCTCCAAACGGCCATACACAGACACAGACCGTACAAGTCTGCCCAGTAACTGGCCTAGTTCAATCTTTAATATTATTTTCTGATTCTAAATCTTCTGTGTTCATCCCACGCATGTTGCCTCGGATCCTGTAACCCATTAGATTCAAGGAAATACACTATCCTTTCTTTCAGCAACACTTCCATTATTTTTCCAACAACTGAAGTGAGGCTCACCGGCCTGTAGTTTCCTGCTTCATCCCTGTGACCACTTTTATGAATAGGGACCACATCCGCTCTCCTCCAATCCCCAGGAATCACTCCCGTCTCCAGAGATTTGTTGAACAAGTCTTTAATAGGACTCGCCAGAACCTCTCTGAGTTCCCTTAGTATCCTGGGATGGATCCCGTCTGGTCCCATCGCTTTGTCCACCTTCAGTTTTTCAAGTTGCTCATAAACACCCTCCTCCGTGAACGGCGCAGAATCTACTCCATTTTCTCGTATAACTTTGCCGGACAATCTCGGTCCTTCTCCAGGATTTTCTTCTGTGAACACAGAACAGAAGTATTTGTTTAGCACATTTGCTTTCTCCTCATCACTCTCCACATATTTGTTCCCAGCATCTTTTAGCCTAGCAATTCCATTTTTTATCTTCCTCCTTTCACTAATATATCTGAAAAAATTTTTATCTCCCTTTTTTACATTTTTAGCCATTTGTTCTTCCGCCTGTGCCTTCGCCAAACGTATCTCTCTCTTGGCTTCTTTCAGTTTCACCCTGTAGTCCTTTCTGCTCTCCTCTTCTTGGGTTTTTTTATATTTCATGAACGCCAACTCTTTCGCCTTTATTTTCTCAGCCACTAGGTTGGAGAACCATATCGGCTTCCTTTTTCTTTTGTTTTTATTGATTTTCTTCACATAAAGGTCCGTAGCCATTTTTATCGCTCCTTTCAGCTTAGACCACTGTCTTTCCACTTCTCCTATGTCCTCCCATCCTAACAGCTCTTTCTTCAGGTACTTTCCCATTGCATTAAAGTCCGTACGTTTGAAATCTAGGACTTTAAGTATCGTGCGGCCGCTCTCCACTTTAGCCGTTATATCAAACCAAACCGTTTGATGATCGCTACTACCCAGGTGAGCACCCACTCGAACATTAGAGATACTCTCTCCATTTGTGAGGACCAGATCCAATATCGCTTTTTCCCTTGTGGGTTCCGTCACCATTTGTCTGAGCAGAGCCTCTTGAAAGGCATCCACAATCTCCCTACTTCTTTCCGATTCCGCAGACGGAACATTCCAGTCCGCATCCGGCAGGTTGAAATCTCCCAACAGCAGAACCTCCTCTTTCCTTCCAAACTTTTGGATATCTATAATCAGATCCTTATCAATTTGCTGCGATTGAGTCGGAGGTCTGTAGACTACACCCACGTAGATAGAAGTTCCATCTTCTCTTTTCAGAGCAATCCATATCGCTTCTTCCTCTCCCCAGGTCCCTTGCATTTCGGTCGCTTGGATATTGATCTTTACATAGAGAGCTACTCCTCCACCTTTATGACCATCTCTGTCCTTCCTAAAAAGATTATATCCCGGTATGTTTGCATCCCATCCATGTGATTCACTGAACCATGTCTCTGTGATAGCAACAATATCTAGATCTGCCTCTAATATTAGGGCTTGCAGATCATGAACTTTGTTGCTTAGACTGCGAGCATTTGTGGTCATCGCTTTCCAGCTATTTTTCAGCGATAATCTCCTTCTTCGTATGGATTTTTGTGTCGTTTCACTTTCCGTTGCAATACTAAGAAATGAGTTGCTGATATTGCTTATGTTGCAGCCTTTACTACTATCACATCTTTTCTTTTGCCGGGGGTGGTCTTTATAATTGTCCTTCGTACATACACCACCCCCACCTTCTAGTTTAAATGCCTGGAAAAATATTGTCTAAATTTCTCTGCAAGGTTTCTTTTTCCTGCTGTAGTAATATGTAGCCCATCAGTGCAATATAGCTTCTTGTCCTTCCATGTATTTCCCCATCCTCCTATGTACCTGAAGCCTTCTTGATGACACCAGGCTCTGAGCCATCTATTAAAGTCCTCTGTGTTTTTCACTCTTTGCTCTCCTTTTCCATATGCAGGCAGTATTTCAGAAAAAGCTAAAGTCTTTACAAAAGGTTTCACGCCCTCACCAAGCTCCCGAAAAGCTTTCTGTGCTGCAAGTGTGGAGTTGTTGGCCAGGTCATTTGTTCCCAGATGGATAACAACATCAGTGTTAAAATCCTTAGTTTCTTCCTTAACTATAGTCAGTATTTGCCTGGAACTCCTGGTAGCTGAGGATCCTGTAAGACATTTCACTATTTTGGACTCCTCGCCCTGTGTTCCAAGGTTAATGCCTCTGATGATGGAATCCCCCAACAGTAATAGTTTTCTGTTTTTGGCTTTTTTATTTGTACTTAGGGTGCTCTTGTTCTCTTGAGTTTCCTTCATTGGTTCCAGTCCCACCTCCCTTCTGTTTTCCTGAGTATCGCAGTGCACTAGTGGAGCGAAGGAATTCTGTAGAGGTAATATTAGTGAAGGTGGATGTTTCTGTGTTACATGTCGCAGTCTTCCTGAGCCTACTGTGACCCATTTATTCCTGGGCTGTTTTATTCTTTGAGGTAGAGGTGGTAAGTTGGTATGATTTTGTGGAGTGATGGAAGCTGCTTTAATTGTATTCAATTCCTGTTTAAGTTTGCAGAGCTCCTCCTTAATACTGGCAAGTTGAAGACAGATGGGGCAAGCCTTAAGCCTCCAAATAGTATGTCTTGGAATTAAAGCACCACAGTGATTGCATAGAATAAAGGTCATCTTGATTGGTTGTGAAGTCCTGATTATATGGGTCTCTATATATGAATAGTGGTCCCTGGGGTTGGTGGGACTATAAGTAAGACTACTAGTAAGGCAGAAATATAGGCTCTATACCACCTAAAACACAGTATTTTAAACAAAACTGCAGGAAGAAGAAATAAGATTTAACAGAGGAAAGAGAAGGATTTTTTTGTGCTTTTTTATATTTTTTTTTTAGTAAGAAACAGGGAGGAGAAGAGAAATTAAGCAGATATAATGCTGAAAACCAGTGAAAAAAGCAGAATATGAAATGGTAACTTAGCTTTTAGAAGTTCACAGGGCAGCCTTGTTTCAGCAATGTCCCAAAGATAATGCAATTAACCTTAGAAGTAAAACAGAGCCCCTCCCTTCTCCACCTAATCAAACACAATGGCTAAAAACTAGTGAGTCAGAAATATAGGCTCTATACCACCTAAAACACAGTATTTTAAACAAAAATGCAGGTTCTATCAGTGCTACCCTAAAACACAGGATTTATAACAGATTTTCCCTACTTTAGTCACCCCACAGGCACCAGAAATATAGGCTCTATACCACCTAAAACACAGTATTTTAAACAAAACTGCAGGTTCTATCAGTACTACCCTAAAACACAGAATTTATAACAGATTTTCCCTACTTTAGTCACCCTGAGCCACAGGCACCAGAAATATAGGCTCTATACCACCTAAAACACAGTATTTTAAACAAAACTGCAGGTTCTATCAGTGCTACCCTAAAACACAGGATTTATAACAGGATTTTCCCTACTTTAGTCACCCTGAGCCACAGGCACCAGAAATATCAGCTCTATACCACCTAAAACACAGTATTTTAAACAAAACTGCAGGAAGAGGAAATAAGATTTAACAGAGGAAAGAGAAGGATTTTTTTGTGCTTTTTAATATTTTTTTTAGTAAGAAACAGGGAGGAGAAGAGAAATTAAGCAGATAATGCTGAAAACCAGTGAAAAGAGCAGAATATGAAATGCTGAGTAACTTAGCTTTTAGAAGTTCACAGGGCAGCCTTGTTTCAGCAATGTCCCAAAGATAATGCAATTAACCTTAGAAGTAAAACAGAGCCCCTCCCTTCTCCACCTAATCAGACACAATGGCTAAAAACTAGTGAGTCAGAAATATAGGCTCTATACCACCTAAAACACAGTATTTTAAACAAAAATGCAGGTTCTATCAGTGCTACCCTAAAACACAGGATTTATAACAGATTTTCCCTACTTTAGTCACCCCACAGGCACCAGAAATATAGGCTCTATACCACCTAAAACACAGTATTTTAAACAAAACTGCAGGTTCTATCAGTACTACCCTAAAACACAGGATTTATAACAGATTTTCCCTACTTTAGTCACCCTGAGCCACAGGCACCAGAAATATAGGCTCTATACCACCTAAAACACAGTATCTGTTTCAGCTTGGTTTTGCAGCGCCCTCTGGACGAAATCTCCCATGCTTTTGAAGTTTGTGCCCTTAAAGTTGAGGACCTTGGTTGATGTGCTTGACTTTGTGAAACCTTTCCTGAGGTTAAACTGTATTATGTTGTGGTCACTGGAGGCTAGCGTATCGCCTACCGAGATCTCGGTGACATTTTCTCCATTGGTGAGTATTAGGTCTAGTATCGCCGATCCTTAGTGGGCTCCAATACCAATTGTCTGAGTCTAGTTCCCTTTATAGAGGTTAATAGCTTCCTGCTGCCACTGGTCATAGTAGAAAGTTTGTTCCAATCCACATCAGGCATATTGAAGTCTCCTAACAATACTGTGTCTCCACGCAAAGTGATATTCTCAATTTTCTCGACTAATTCTATATCCATGTCCTCCTGTTGTCTTGGAGGTCTGTTTACTATGCCAAGATACAGGCATTTGTCCTTCCCTCTAGCCAAATTCACCCAGAGGGATTCCCCGGTATACTTGACATCTGCGACCTTGGTAACTTTGATGTCCTCTTTAGTGTATAATGCTACCCCCTCCTCCCATTTTGCCCTCTCTGTCCCGCCGAATTAATTTGTATCCCGGTATAGCCATATCCACCCATGGGAGTCCGTGAACTAAGCCTTGGATATCGCCACCACATCTAGGTCGGCATTCCTCATTTCCGTCTCTAATTCCAGAATCTTATTGCCCAAACTGTGGGCATTAACATACATAGCCCTCCATACCTTCTCTTTGCTATGTGTCTGTGCTAATTGGACTCCTATAATACTGTCTGCAATGTGTGCACTTACCTCTGACTCGGAAATGCAGAGTGTACCTACCTCGGACTCAGAAATGGATTGACAACTTACCTCGCCTAGTTGGTTACTTGCGCCATCACATGAGAGGGTACCCTCCCCCAACTTACCTAGTTTAAAGCCCTACGAAGTAGGTGGGCTAGACGGTGTCCAAAGACATTCTTTCCCCTTCTGGTCAGGTGAAGTCCATCAAATCCCTGTAGTCCTTGCAGCGCCTCTCCATGGTTCAGGAATCCGAAGTTCATCTCCCTGCACCATGGAGAGACGCTGCAAGGACTACAGGGACCTGATGGGCTTCACCTGACCAGAAGGGGAAAGAACGTCTTTGGACACCGTCTAGCCCGCCTATCATAATTCCAGTCAGCAAAAAGGAAGGTTGCCTCACTTAAGTCAAACCATGACATCTTCTGTAGTCCCTCCTGTCCCATAGTACCTAGTGGTTAAAGTAGTGAGATGAAAGCCAGGATTCAAATTTCACTCCTCCCATTGATGCTGCTTGTGACTTTGAATAACTAAACTAAAATATACAGAGTGAGTGAACAATTCACAAGGAGGGGTGTCAGATATGACCAGTCCAAGCAATAATGCTTTCAAAGGTCTTGCAATTCTTCATTCATCCCCTTCCGTCCTTTTATGTATAATGATTTTAAGCTTTTTAATTTAGTGAATTTTGTGTATATATTCAAAATAATTTTTTCTTGGTTATTTTCTTGTTTATGTTCAAAAACTTTTTTATAGACTTGTCTTCAATTCAATTCATATAAAAAGACTTATCTTATGAGAACTTGTCTTCATAGGCATAGGTAAAGCCTGTCTTGTGTTACCAACGTTCAATTAGTACTCCCCTCTGCCGACGCGTTTCGCAGAGCTTTGTCAAGGCAGGGGTACTACAAAAGAACAAGACAATACAGCCCATTAGAGAAGACAATACAGCCCATTAGAAAAGGCAATCAGTCAAATACAAAAACATAAAACTGCTGGAAATACTGACCTGCATGATTGAAAATCTCCTAAATATCTTAAAGAGCGGCTTCTGAAAAATGGCCGCGGCGTCTGAATTCACTCACTTATAAAGGCTACCCCCTTGACGTCATGCCTAAAGGTTAGAAACTGAGGTCAACCTGCGCTAACCAATCGGACGTTTCATTTAACCCCTCCGGGGCCATTGAGTTCAATCTAAACATCCATCTTAGTTCTTTTAAATTCAGGTTTTTTTCAATGTTACCTCCCTCCCACCCTACAGTAATCATGTCCAGTACTCTCCATTTCAAATCTTTTAAAGTATGGCCACAGATTTTCCAGTGCCTTACTAATGGAGAGGTTTCATTGTGAGTGTGCACCCGAGACTTATGTTCAGTTAGTCTTAGCTTGATCGACCTCAGGGTACGACCCACATACAGTTTGGGGCACGGGCATTGAATGCAATAGATTACCCGGTTAGAATTACAATTGGTCATGAATCTAGAACGATAGGTCACCCCGGTGATAGGACTCCAGTTCGTCATCCAGTGGTCATAGTGGGAATCGCTCCAATATAAATGTTGGCCCGCAAGGTCAAGGGGGTTTTTACCCACGAGGGGCACGCGGCAGACAAAAAAACCGCGGTGCAAGAAGAGTAGGTTTCCAACAACCACAGCAGCAGCAGGGATACGGGACGGGACCGCAAACTCGATCGCAGCACCGCTCCAATCCTCCATAATAAACCTCACTTTTGAGCAATTACCCACTGACCAGATAGCTATACTGGAATTAGGTCTGGGGTTTGTCCCCAGTGCTCGCTATGATGCGTTTGAAACCCGCCTGTCAGTTTATAGTTTGTTACGCAAACTCCATTTAAAGATGTTTTTTGAGGATCATCCCCCCAAGAATGATGGTACTTTGATCGCCAGGAAATCGGGCTGGTGTCCTGCCATTCCCCTCCACCCCCACTTGATGACATTCAGAGATTTGATCCTCAAGGATATTGAGGAGATAGAACAACAGCCTATCCATAATCATATGGAATATAATCTTTCCCACAGTGAATGGATAGCGCTTCAACAACTTCAGAATGATAACACTCATGTGATCACAAGAGCGGATAAGGGGGGAGCTGTTGTTATCCTGTCTCGGGAACAGTATTTAAATGAAGCTGGCCGCCAATTGAATAATCCTCAGTTTTATGTTCAGTTAAATATGGATCCTGTGGATGAATTGAAATTATCTATCTCTACCCTAATTTCCAAGGCATATAAAACAAAAATGATCACGTTACGTGAGGCTACATTTCTGAATCCAAAATGGTATAGTACACCTAAGATTTACTTTCTTCCCAAAATTCACAAAAACTTAGTGAATCCCCCTGGACGCCCAATTGTCTCAATGAAGAACTCTCCCTTGGAACCTCTCTCCAAATTTTTGGACCTTTTCCTTCAGCCTGAACTTCAGAGAGTTAAATCCTATATCAAAGATATCACTCATATGTTGAAATTACTCTCTGAAGTTCAGGACGTTCAGGAACAATGGCTGTTAGTGTCATTTGATGTGACCGCCTTGTATACGATGATTCCTGTGGACCAAGCTCTCACCCTATTGGAGGAGATTTTCAGTAGACAAACGATTCGCCCATGTCTATCGACAGAGATTTTGATGGAAATGGCTACATTAGTGTTGACCAAGAGCTATTTTTGGTTTCATGAGAAGTTTTACCTACAATGCCATGGCATCGCTATGGGTGCATCCTTGGCCCCTTCATTGGCTACCTTATTCATGTCTAAATTAGAGGATGAAAGGATATACAACTTGCCTCTATTTGATCATGTAATCATCTGGAAACGGTACCTGGACGACATTTTTTGCATTTGGTCATCCACTAAAGATAATTTTCTACAATTTGTGAATGAATTGAACATGTTGGATGTTAATATCCAATTCACTGCCCAGAGTGACCCTCATGAATTGGCCTTCTTGGATATTAAAATCATTAAAGAAGGTGGGAAACTATTGACCACTCTCTATCGAAAAGGGACTGATCGGAACAGCCTGCTCCGCTTCCACAGTTTTCACCCGATAGGCTTGAGACGGAGTTTACCTATAAGTCAATTTTTAAGATTACGGAGGATTTGCTACTCCCTTGAGGAATTCCGTACTCAAGCTAAATCCATGAAGAGGAATTTTTACCAACGGGGGTACCCTCGTGATGTTGTAAAACGTGCATATATTAGGGCGAAATATGCACACCGTGAATGGTTGCTGCAGGAGAAAAACAATACTCCTGATAAAGATGACAACATCGTCTTCATTCAAAAACATTCTACTTTAGCTTCTAGGATATCTCAGGTTATCCATAAGCATTGGCATATTGCTAAATTAGCAGTTCCTTCACTAGCTGATCGTACCATCTGTGCTTATAGAAGACAAAAAAACATTGGTGAATATGTGTGTCATAACATTATCAGAAACCCGACACCTAAAATCACGGGTTGCCATCTCCCATGCGGCCAATGTCAATGGTGCCCCTTTACAATCTCGGGGGAAATATGGAATCATCCTATCACCGGGGTGACCTATCGTTCTAGATTCATGACCAATTGTAATTCTAACCGGGTAATCTATTGCATTCAATGCCCGTGCCCCAAACTGTATGTGGGTCGTACCCTGAGGTCGATCAAGCTAAGACTAACTGAACATAAGTCTCGGGTGCACACTCACAATGAAACCTCTCCATTAGTAAGGCACTGGAAAATCTGTGGCCATACTTTAAAAGATTTGAAATGGAGAGTACTGGACATGATTACTGTAGGGTGGGAGGGAGGTAACATTGAAAAAAACCTGAATTTAAAAGAACTAAGATGGATGTTTAGATTGAACTCAATGGCCCCGGAGGGGTTAAATGAAACGTCCGATTGGTTAGCGCAGGTTGACCTCAGTTTCTAACCTTTAGGCATGACGTCAAGGGGGTAGCCTTTATAAGTGAGTGAATTCAGACGCCGCGGCCATTTTTCAGAAGCCGCTCTTTAAGATATTTAGGAGATTTTCAATCATGCAGGTCAGTATTTCCAGCAGTTTTATGTTTTTGTATTTGACTGATTGCCTTTTCTAATGGGCTGTATTGTCTTCTCTAATGGGCTGTATTGTCTTGTTCTTTTGTAGTACCCCTGCCTTGACAAAGCTCTGCGAAACGCGTCGGCAGAGGGGAGTACTAATTGAACGTTGGTAACACAAGACAGGCTTTACCTATGCCTATGAAGACAAGTTCTCATAAGATAAGTCTTTTTATATGAATTGAATTGAAGACAAGTCTATAAAAAAGTTTTTGAACATAAACAAGAAAATAACCAAGAAAAAATTATTTTGAATATATACACAAAATTCACTAAATTAAAAAGCTTAAAATCATTATACATAAAAGGACGGAAGGGGATGAATGAAGAATTGCAAGACCTTTGAAAGCATTATTGCTTGGACTGGTCATATCTGACACCCCTCCTTGTGAATTGTTCACTCACTCTGTATATTTTAGTTTAGTTATTCACTGTTTGTTGATTCACGAAACGTAATTTAAGGATGGCTTGTGACTTTGGACATCACTTCACCACCAATTGCCTCAGGAATGTCTTGTATTGTAAAGAATTCATGGACAGGGAAATAACTAGAATACCTGACTTGTAACTTCTTTTGAGCTTGAATTTGGATAAAGTGAGTACATGTATATGGCATCTCTCTTACCTCCCCATCCCCTTTTTATATTTGGTTTCTATAGAAAAGGAATATTGAAGGACAAACCTGGTATATAAGCAATGACTCTGCCGGGTCAGACCTGAGGTCCATCGTGCCCAGCAGTCCGCTCACGCGGACAGGTCCAGGACCTGTGCAGTAATCCTCTATCTATACCCCTCTATCCCCTTTTCCAGCAGGAAACTGTCCAATCCTTTCTTGAACCCCAGTACCATACTCTGCCCTATTACGCTTTCTGGAAGCGCATTCCAGGTGTCCACCACAGGTTGGATAAAGAAGAACTTCCTAGCATTCGTTTTGAATCTGTCCCCTTTCAACTTTTCTGAATGCCCTCTTGTTCTTTTATTATTCGAAAGTTTGAAGAATCTGCCCTTCTCTATGCCCTTCATGATCTTGTAAGTCTCTATCATATCCCCTCTAAGTCTCCTCTTCTCCAGGGAAAAGAGACCCAGTTTCTCCAATTTCTCAGCGTATGAAAGGTTTTCCATCCCCTTTATCAGACGCATCGCTCTCCTCTGAACCCTCTCGAGTAACGCCATGTCCTTCTTAAGGTACGGCGACCAATATTGGACGCAGTACTCCAGATGCGGACGCACCATCACCCGATACAATGGCAGGATAACTTCTTTCATTCTGGTTGTAATACCCTTCTTGATTATGCCTAGCATTCTGTTTGCCTTCTTAGCAGCCGCTGCGTACTGTGCCGTCAGCTTCATTGTCATGTCCACCCCCAAGTCCCTTTTTTGGGTACTCTCATTTAATAACATCCCTCCCATCGTATAGTTGTACCTCGGGTTTCTGTTTCCCACATGTAATACTTTACATTTCTCAATGTTGAACTTCATCTGCCATCTCATCGCCCATTCCCCTAGTTTGTTCAAGTCCCTTTGCAATTCTTCGCAGTCCTCTTTAGTCCGAGCTCCACTAAATAGTTTGGTGTCGTCCGCAAATTTTATTATCTCACACTTCGTCCCTGTTTCTAGATCATTTATGAATATATTAAATAGCAGCGGCCTGAGCACCAAGCCCTGCGGGACCCTACTCATGACCCTCCTCCAGTCCGAGTAGTGGCCCTTCACTCCTACCCTCTGTTTCCTACCCGCCAACTAGTTTCTGATCCATCTATGTACGTCTCCTTCCACCCCATGCTTCTTCAGTTTCCGGAGTAGGCGTTCATGGGGCACCTTTTCAAAGGCTTTTTGGAAATCTAGATATATGATGTCTATGGGGTCTCCTTTGTCCATCCGTTTGTTAATTCCTTCGAAGAAGTGCAATAAGTTTGTTAGGCACAATAAGAATGATACCTGGTTAAAGCTGAAGAAGTTTCAGCTACACAATTTGTAGTCCATAATCATTGAACAGATCATTGATATGTGAACACTTGTTCCATATGGAATAAACACTGAGCATTCCTGTTTTACGTTGTTTTAAATGGATATTCCAAAGGCCTGAGAAACTACGATTTGGAATTAGATATTGTACTTGACCTTATTTGGGAACACCCAGAAGACTAGGAGGAGACAAGAAAGAAAGTAAGCCCATTCTTCCCAAAGAACTGGAATTGACCAGCAGATATAATAATAAACAAGAACTGGTCTTCAGAAACTAAGAACATAAGAATAGCCTTATAGACTTCAATCATATCTCCCCTCAGCTGTCCCTTTTCCAAGGTGAAGAGCCCTAACCTCTTTAGTCTTTCCTTATACAAGAGAAGTTCCATCCCTTTTATCATCTTGATCGCTCTTCTTTGAACCTTTTCTAGTACAGCTATATCTTTTTGAAGATAATGAGACCAGAATTGAATGTAATACTCAAGGTCAGTGCCTACCTGATGGAACACCCAAAGGAGCATTCCTGCTCCTTCAGTTCACATACTGTGGCATGAGCCTGCAGTCAGGGCAGGATTAACGAATAGGCCCAGTAGGCATGTTTCTAGGGCCCGAAATGGTTAGGGGGGCCCGATGAAGGAGGGTATTTTTTTTTTCAAATGGCAATGGGCCCCTCCCAGCATCGATCGGCAATGCGCCCCCCCCAATTGGCAACCCGATGTCCCCCCATCGACGGACCGATCAGCAACGGACCCCCCCTCCCCATCGACGGAAAGTAAGATGAGCAAGGAACACCAACTGTAATTTTCCAAGTGGTGCTGCTTGCCCAAAGCTTCCCTCTGATGTAACTTCCTGTTTCCGCCAGGGCGTGTCAGAACAAGAAAGGGGGCCCAGTGTACTTGTGTGCCTAGGGGCCCTTGAAGAATTAATCCTGGTTATTAAAGAGGAGACAGTGGTTGATATGGCCTTACAATCGCAGAAGGCTGTAGCTTTAGTAGGGGAAGGGCTACATGTCAGTATTCAGACTTGGACAAGCCAAGAGATTTGGCTAAAACAAAATAGAAGTATACAAGAAAGGCAAACAAGTTGGAAAATGCACACCAACAATTTGGCACTGTGGCCTGCTTCTCTTTCCTCCACTGGCAGATTCAAGCACAGCCATCTGCATTTGAATTTCTGTATGTTCTATCAGGAATCCTGAACAAATTAGGTACATCTCGAATACAAAATCTTCTGAAACAAAATGCATAATGAAACATAAAAATTAAAAAAAAAGATGAAAGAACTACCTCATAGCTCACAAAACAGTAGAACTAAAAACTTTATTAAAATACTAGTCTTTAAGCCCGTTACATTAACGGGTGCTAGAATAGATGTGTGTGCATGTCTTTCTTTCTTTCTCTCTCTCTCTCTCTCCTTGGCCGCTGTCTGTTTGTCTTAACTTTTTTGCTGTCTCCTTGGCCGCTGTCTGGTTTTTCTTTCTTTCAATCTCTCGCCTTGGCCCCCTGTCCTTCTGTGTGTGTCTTTCACTCCCACCTACCTGTCTTTCAGTGTGTGTGTGTCTCTATTTCTGTCAGTCTGTCAATGTCCCGTCTGTTTTTTTTTTCCTTTCAATCTCTCTCCTGTCAATTATCTTTTTTTTAATCACGCGTTGTGTTGGGAAGGGCAACCGGCACACAGTAACTGCTGCTGGATTAGGTTAAACCGCCACTCGAAGCAAATCGTCATGCACGCACGTGCCGAACGCACATGCACCACATGCTTTACAATTTCTCTGCCGGCCACTGAGCTACAGATGCACGGAGCCATGAAAATTGAAGTGCGCATGCGCGCTAAAGGTATTATTATATAGGATGATTTTAAAGTCTACCTACAATTACAATTAAGGGCTCCTTTAACAAAGGTGTGCTAAGGATTTAACATGCGCTAATTAGCGTATGTTAAATGCTAAGGCAATAGCTAATCATTAGTGTGCACTAAATCCATTGGCATGCCTTAGTGAATGGAGCCCTGGGATAACTACCTTCAAAATGTAACTCTAGGAAAAGAGTTCCATAGCATCAACCTAAGAACACTCATGATCTTAACTAGCTTAATTTTTTTTTAAAGAGGGAATACAAAGCAGCCCATCTTCTATAGACCATAAAATTTGACCTAGAATATAGAACTTAAGTTTCTCCTTAACAACTCTATGCCAGATGATTGTTTGTCTTGTTTTTAAGGTTTTACAATTTTAAACTGAGTTCTGGATGCCCACCAAAAGTTAATGAAGCTCATATAAAATAGAAGTTATATGGTTCCTCTTTGAAACACCTGTGCAACTATAGACTACAAATTGACTTCAAAGGTAACCCCACAAAAAGAAAATTATTGTAGTTCAAGGGAGAAAGCACTAAAGATTGCAGCATACCCTCATTTGTGCACCTGTGTAAATGAAACAGGTATGCTCAGCTGGGTTGACATCCAGTTCAAGGTCAAACAGCTGATCAAACAGCTCCCCACTACCATTGTTGTTCCTCCTTAGTCGCTGCAATATGCTCACAGGGCCGCCATCAGAAATTTCTGGGCCCCTTACGGAGCAATCCTATTGGGCCCCCCATGCACCCCTTCCCCCCCTTCTTCCATGGGCCGAATACACACATACTTTTCTGCTAATGCTCCACCTAAGCCAGTCCCTTAAAATCTTCTCACGTCCATTGGGTGATTTGGCATAGTGGAGATATTCATAAAAAGAACGTCCGTCAAGATCTTTACTCATAGACTGTGCCATTTGCTTTAAATCATCTTCCATCATTAATCCAAATTGCACAATTCTTTCTCTGTCTTTGTCCTGAATGGCATCTGGCCACATTGCTGGATCCTTCCAGTCAACAAATTTATGAGCAGGCGCGGAGAACGCATTTTTAAACAAATGTAGTTTATCCTTGTACTCCTTATGTAATTTTAATCATCTAGGGATATGTTTGTATGTTTCTTGTTCAAATGGTTTTATTTATTTCCCAAAATTTATTTTTTTTATACGCATTGAAAATATTTGATATTGCGTTTAAATCAAAATCTCAATAAACTTGAAACGAGTGCCCGTGAGATTGTGGGAGGGTTAAATACTCAAAACTTAGAAGAATAACAATTTACTTAAAGTTTTTGCTACGCCAGCTTTCTGGTATCTTTACATACAGTGGCGTATGTAGCATATGTAACACCCGGGGCCCATCATTTTTTGGCACCCCCCCCCATCTGTAAGAAAAACATGATTTTTAGTAACAAACCACACGTCACACATGAGTACCTAGGAAAAGGCAGCATCTTACATATTGCAGTGAGCAGTATATCAATACATCCATTGTAAAACTAAACAAGCCAGACCAGCACAGATCAATCCTACACCGTCAATCCTAACAGAAAACCATGTCTTTCGAACACACAGAACACAGAAAACACCTTCGCCTAGTATGGAATATGTCATCACAAACTAACCCCTCACTCTTTTACAAAACTGTAGTGTGGATTTTAGCCACGGTGGTAACAGCTCTGATGCTCATAGAATTCTGAGCATCAGAGCTGCTACCACCACGGCTGGCGCTAAAAAACGCTCCACAGTTTTGTAAAAGGGGGGATAAAATAGAAATACACAGCTTCAATGCTCTAGCTCAGGGGTGCCCAAACTTTTTGGGCTTGCGAGTACTTTAAAATGACCAAGTCAAAATGATCTACCAACAATAAAATTAAAAAACACAAAGCACACTATACGCTGAGAAAATGTTAATTATCATTCCTATTCTGGGTTTTTTTCAAAGAGGTCAAGGCATTGTCACCTCAGTAACAACCATACAAAAATAGACAAATATACCCCCCATCCTTTTTATTAAACCATAATAGCAGTTTTTAGCGCAGGGAACTGCGCTGAATGCCCAGCACTGCTCTTGACACTCATAGGCTCCCTATGCTAAAAACCACTATTGCAGTTTAGTAAAAGGGGACCATATTGTTAAATATAGACAGCAGATATAAATTCAGAACTGTGCATAGTAAGTGAAGGGAAGTTTTCATTTCTGGGAATTTACCCAGTTAACTATTAAGTTATTTGGGCAAATTCCTTTGAAAACTGTGGTAATACTGCCTCCACTTTGCTAAATTTAAAATAAAATCATTTTTCCTACCTTGTCTGGTGATTTCATGAGTCTCTGGTTGCACTTTCTTCTTCTGAGTGTGCATCCAATCTTTCTTCCCTTCTATCAGCCTGTATGCTTTCTCTCCTCCCCCAACTTTTTCTTCCTCTCTCCCTGACCTTTCTTTCTTTTTTTCTGTTTCTCTTCTTTCCTTCTGTTTCCCTGCCTGCCCCCTTTCTTTCTTTCTCCTGCCGTTCCCCAAGCCACTGCCGCTGCCATCGGGGAACAGGACCCACCAATGGATAACAGGCTCCAAAGCCGACGCCGACGCATGCTCTCCCTGCTTCGGGCCAATCAGTCTTCCTCTCCCCGACGTCAATTCTGCCGTCGGAGAGGAAGTTCCGCCCAGCCAGGCAGCGATTGGCTGGCCCGAACTTCCTCTCCGACTGCAGAATTGACGTCGGGGAGAGGAAGACTGATCGGCCCGATAGATTAGATCGCCAAGACAAAGTGAGTCCTGGGTGATCGACTCACTTTGCCTTGGCGAGCTACTGGCGCCCCTGCCTTAGAACACTGCCTAGGACCTTGGGGGAGCACGGGCCCCCTGTCAGCTCCGGGCCCCTGAATGCAGGACTGGTAGTACTGCCCTGATGGCGGCCCTGTATTCTCATGCTGCTTTTATATTCAGGAATGGTATTTAACTGGATCTAATTTTCTCATCCTTCTCTTTGCTACATGCTAGAGCACTTGCAAATTGGAGATACTCGTGCACATATTCCAGGAGGCAGCTAAAGGAGGTGAGAATATAGAACCTTGGTCACACACTAACCCTAAATATCATGATGCCAGTAGCAAGCAGCCACAGTTGAGAAGGAAGAGGAAGAGTAAATATTGGCACAGAGCTGGATGCAAAACCATGTGGGCTTGGATTCAATAGGTACTCCCTTTGCACAAGGCTTTCATGGCCATGGAGAAGTGTGTGCTTCTGTGTACGTGTATATCAGCATGTATATGAGGGCTGTTCAAAAACTATCAGACCTTTTCTCATTAAAAATACTCATTCAGATACAATCTTATACTAATCTCCTTCAAAGTAGTCCCACACTTCTTCCAACGGTTCTACCACTGTCGGAAGCAGCGCTGGAACGCCTCATGAGATTGCTCGCAATTGGTCCGTCGCATTTTGCATGATGTCTTCTCTTAACTGAAATCTGGTCCCTTTCAGGGGCATTTTCAGCTTGGAGAAAAGCCAGAAGTTGAACAGAGCCAGGAGAGTAGGGAGCTTGAGGAATCACAGATGTGTTGTGTTTGGTCAGGAAACTCTGTATCAAAGGTGCGTTATCGTGATGGAGCTGCCAATTGCCCACTGCCCACTGGTCCGGCCATTTGCGTCTCATAGCGTTATGATGAACCTCTTGGTAGTACCCCTTAGTGATGGTTGTGCTGTGTGGTGCTGTGTGGTAGTACCCCTTAGTGATGGTTGTGCTGTGTGGTGAGTACTCATGATGAGCCACGCCACAGGAGTCAAAGAAGATGGTCAACATGACTTTGACATTGCTGTGGACCTGCCTTGCTTTTTTTGGCCTCCACTGTGATGACATTAACTTGGTTTCTGGGTCGTACCCAAAAACCCAGGACTCATCGACATGTCCTTTGCGATCTCCAGAGTTGCTTCTGCTCGATCGTTAGCAGCTTTGGCACAAACTTTTCCTGAAGCCCAAATCCTCAGTCAAAATGGAATGAATGGATCCAACGCTGATGCTCACCTCGTCTGCAAGTTCTCTGATCATGATTTGACGATCATGCATCACCAGGGTCCTCACTTAGTCAATGACGATCTCATTTCTGGATGTTGAGGGCCTACCAGAACGTGATTCACTCTTCACTGATGTGCGGCCATCTCTGAAGCGGTTGTACCACTCCTTTATCTGTGTGGTGCCCATTGCTTCATCCCCGAGGGCCTGTTGAATCTTGCGGATCGTTTCCACTTGGGAAGCGCCAAGCTTTACACAAAATTTAATGCAGTAGTGTTGTTCAACTTTTTCTGTCATTTTGGCAAAAACGAAAATCTGATGGCGCTCACTTACACTTCCTCACTCATCGGCGGTCTGCCGGTGACTGACAGTTTGTATAGGCAGGAAAAAATTCAAGCATGCGCATTAGGGTCACCTACATAATGCACCAAACCACGCCACCCTAGCTTTATTTGTTTACGCAAGAAAAATTAAGGTCTGATACTTTTTGAATGGCCAAGTTTGTATGAGAGGTTGAATAGGGTATGTTGAGAATAAAGTGCGTAGAGGATATGTAGAAGAGTGTGAATTATCATTTCATAAACAGATCTCACACTATTCAATCTGGTTTTTATTTTTCACTTTGTCAATCCTGCTTCTTGCATTCCTTTTTGGATTTTAAGCCACTCCATACTCTTATTCATGCACTGGTCATTTCTAAGCTAGATTATTGGAATTCTGTTTTTGCAGGAATCCCCACTTTCCAACTTAAACATTTATAGACTCTCCAAAACACAGTCATATGTCTACTCTATCAAACTTATCAATACAACCATCTAACTCCCCATTTCTTCCTTCTTTGTTGCTAGTTCAGTATTGTATTCTCTTTAATATTCAATGTCTGACTCATAAATCACTTCACACTGGCCAACCATCCTATCTTTCAACATTACACTTCCCCCTCCCCATTCGCGGTTTCCTTACTTGAGACTACGGGAACTCCCCACAGCCATTTCCTAATGGCTATCTGCACAGGGCAGGAGCGTAGGAAGATCGCTCCTGCCCCGAAAACCAGCTAGACCACCAGGTAAGGCCGGGATGCCCGGGAAAGGCGGGGGTGGGTCAGAGCCGGATATTCGCGGTTTTTCGCCATTTGCGGTCCAGCTCTGCCTGTATCTCCCGCGAATAAGGAGGGAGAAGTGTAGTTTCTGCTTACACACCTTCAGTTAGTTCTTCCTGGACCACATCTAGCACATTATGACACTGCTTGCTTCTTTATTGTCCCCAAATCCAGAGAAACCAATTTTTCAAAATGGTTGGGGTGCTAAACCCAGTATATTCAAAGAGTTTGTTCACCCACAGAACTGACTCCTTTGCCCAAATCATGGAATGATTTGCTTCTGTATATCTCTTCTGAAACCAACTTCTCCAAATTCAAAATTCTGCTAAAAGCATTCTTATTTGAAAAGGCCTTTAATCTCACACTAATCACTATGGGGCAGATTCTGTACAGGACGTCTAACTTTAGGCATCTAGAATATGGATGTCCATTGACTTTGGCGTCCAAATAAAGTAGATAATAAGCCCAATTAACGACTTTAATAAGCAATAATTGATACTTAGCTGTCCAAATGCTGGACACGATTCACAATATAGGCATCCACAATTTTGTGGACGCCCATCGGAAAAAGCTGCGCCTAACGGGATAGGCATGGGCATGGCTTCGATATAGACATCCATTTATAGAATCGCATGCTACCCAGCTACCTAACGCCTAAAATGTAGACGTTGTACTTGTGGGTTTTAGGTGGACATGACTTAGGTGTCACTTAGTCATGCCAGAGATGTCCATTTATAGATGAACGGAGCTTTATTTTTTGGTGTAAAGATGACTCCAGTTTGATATTAAGTCAAAAGATGTATAATAATGCATTACTTAAGCAAAGCACATGAAAAAATATATATATTGCATACTAAACCTTCTAGTTTGTGGGGTAAAGAGGACTCCTATTTGATAATAATCAAGTTTATTTCATATTTGATAAAATCGCTTTTTTCAAAGATTACAAGGCGATGTACAATAAATAATTTTCAAAAAAGTGGGACATACAATATAAGGATAGACAGACGTGCGCTTCAAGGGGAAATGAGGGAAAAACTAAAATTTAATAAAGGAAAGAGAACAAATAAGGGTAGAATAGAGGTTATATTATATAAGATCAGTGCTTGCCTACTTCGATTAAGAATGTTAACTTAGTTTAAGGGTCTCGCTAATCAGTTAACAGTGGATCTATATAGGAAACTTTTTAGTTTTGATTTAAATTTCTCAAGATTTTTTTCTTTTCTTATCTGAGCGGGTAATAAATTCCACGTTTGGGTGGAGCGGTATCAGAGAAAAGTGTAGTACGTCTGATATTTATGGTTCGTAGGGATGGAACAGTAAGTAGGTTTTTATCCTCAGAGCGGAAAGAATACGGAATGATAACTTGATCTAGGAATAATGGTGTGTTTACTTGAAGAACTTTAAATGTAATAGAAAAAGATGTTTAATAACGCATTACTCAAGCAAAGCACTTGAAATATATACAGTATATACATATATTGCATACTAAACCTCATTTATAAAAGGTTAAGAAAATAAAAAGAGAAACCCTACTCACAATGGCTGTGGTTCAGAGCAAGTGCACATGTCTGATGCACAATCTTGACACCATTGTGACATCAGCAATATGCACCTAGATGGCAGAATGTCACTAAAAAAATAATAGAAACCTATGCCTAAAATGAAGCACCTGTGACTCAGTGGTTAAAGCAACGTCTTCCATCTTCCACAGATCACGTGTTCTAATCTACACAAACACACACCCTCTCCAGTACCTTAACAGCTTATTTGGTCTCATAAGAGAATATGGATTGTGGACTTTGCCATTTATTTACATTTGCACTCTGCCCTTTCCAGCGTCAAGAAAGAAACTTATTTTTATCCTGAGATGGCTATGATCTCCTAAGACAGTGGTTCTCAACCCTGTCATAGGGGACCCCCAGCCAGTTCGGTTTTCAGATATCCCTAATGAATATGCATAAGACATATTTGCATGCCTCTCTCCTCCATTATATGCAAATCTCTGTCATGCATATTCATTAGGGATATATTGAAAACCCAACTGGCTGGGGGTCCCCTAGGAAAGGGTTGAGAACCACTGTCTTAAGGCATCATCTCATAATACAGAACATAAGAACATAAGATTTGCAACTGCTGGATCAGACCAGCAGTCCACTCATGCAGTGGCCCTTAGGTCAAAGACCAGTGCCCTATTCGAGTCTAGCCTTACTTGCGTATGCTCTATTCCAGTAGGAAGTTATCCAACCTTGTCTTGAATCGCTGAAGGGTGCTTTCCCCTATAACAGCCTCCGGGAGAGCGTTCCAGACCTCCACCACTCTCTGGGTGAAGAAGAACTTCCTTATGTTCCTCTTCACCTTGGAGAGGGTGAACAATCTCTCTGTCTCTACTAAGTCAATTTCCTTCAATATCTTGAATGTTTCGATCATGTCCCCTCTCCGTCTTCTCTTTCAAGGGAGAAGAGGCCCAGTTTCTCTAGCCTCTCATTGTACGGCAACTCCCCCAGCCCCTTAACCATTTTTGTCACTCTTCTCTGGATCCTTTTGAGTAGTACTATGTCCTTTTTCATATACGGCGACCCGGTATAACAGCATGATAACTTTTTCAGATCTGTTTGTGATCACCTTCTTAATCATTCCTAGCATTCGGATCGCCTTTTTCGCCACTGCCACGCATTGCGCAGACGGTTTCATTGACTTTTCTACAAGTACTCCCAAGTCTCTTTCCTGGGGGCTCTCTCCGAGTATAGCACTGGACATCCTGTATTCATGCATATGATTTTGGTTACCAACATGCATCATCTTGCACTTATCCACATTGAACCTAGTGGCTGAGAAAATAAAGGCGAAAGAGTTGGCGTTCATGAAATATTAAAAAACCAAGAAGAGGAGAGCAGAAAGGACTACAGGGTGAAACTGAAAGAAGCCAAGAGAGAGATATGTTTGGCGAAGGCACAGGCGGAAGAACAAATGGCTAAAAATGTAAAAAAGGGAGATAAAAATTTTTTCAGATATATTAGTGAAAGGAGGAAGATAAAAAATGGAATTGCTAGGCTAAAAGATGCTGGGAACACATATGTGGAGAGTGATGAGGAGAAAGCAAATGTGTTAAGCAAATACTTCTGTTCTGTGTTCACAGAAGAAAATCCTGGAGAAGGACCGAGATTGTCTGGCAAAGTTACATGAGAAAATGGAGTAGATTCTGCGCCGTTCACGGAGGAGGGTGTTTATGAGTAACTTGAAAAACTGAAGGTGGACAAAGCGATGGGACCAGACGAGATCCATCCCAGGATACTAAGGGAGCTCAGAGAGGTTCTGGCGAGTCCTATTAAAGATTTGTTCAACAAATCTCTGGAGACGGGAGTGATTCCTGGGGATTGGAGGAGAGCGGATGTGGTAATTATTCATAAAAGTGGTCACAGGGATGAAGCAGGAAACTACAGGCCGGTGAGCCTCACTTCAGTTGTTGGAAAAATAATGGAAGAAAGGATAATGTACTTCCTTGAATCTAATGGGTTACAGGATCTGAGGCAACATGGCTTTAAAAAAGGTAAATCGTGCCAAACGAACCTGATTGAATTTTTTGATTGGGTGACCAGAGAGCTGGATCGAGGACATATGCTAGATGTAATTTACTTGGATTTCAGCAAAGCCTTTGATACAGTTCCTCATAGGAGGCTGTTGAACAAAGTTGAAGGGCTGAAGTTAGGACCCAAAGTGGTGAACTGGGTCAGAAACTGGCTGTCGGACAGACGCCAGAGGGTGGTGGTTAATGGAAGTCGCTCGAAGGAAGGAAAGGTGACTAGTGGAGTCCTTCAGGGTTCGGTGCTGGGGCCAATCCTGTTCAATATGTATGCGAGTGACATTGCTGAAGGGTTAGAAGGAAAAGTGTGCCTTTTTGCAGATGATACCAAGATTTGTAACAGAGTAGATACCGAAGAGGGAGTGGAAAATATGAAAAAGGATCTGCAAAAGTTAGAGGAATGGTCTAATGCCTGGCAACTAAAATTCAATGCAAAGAAATGCAGAGTAATGCATTTGGGGATTAATAATAGGAAGGAACCGTATATGCTGGGAGGAGAGAAGCTGATATGCACGGACGGGGAGAGGGACCTTGGGGTGATAGTGTCCGAAGATCTAAAGGCGAAAAAACAGTGTGGCAAGGCAGTGGCTGCTGCCAGAAGGATGCTGGGCTGTATAAAGAGAGGCGTAGTCAGTAGAAGGAAGAAGGTGTTGATGCCCCTGTACAGGTCATTGGTGAGGCCCCACTTGGAGTATTGTGTTCAGTTTTGGAGACCGTATCTGGCGAAAGACGTAAGAAGACTTGAGGCGGTCCAGAGGAGGGCGACGAAAATGATAGGAGGCTTGCGCCAGAAGACGTATGAGGAGAGACTGGAAGCCCTCAATATGTATACCCTAGAGGAAAGGAGAGACAGGGGAGATATGATTCAGACGTTCAAATACTTGAAGGGTATTAACGTAGAACAAAATCTTTTCCAGAGAAAGGAAAATGGTAAAACCAGAGGACATAATTTGAGGTTGAGGGGTGGTAGATTCAGGGCAATGTTAGGAAATTCTACTTTATGGAGAGGGTAGTGGATGCCTGGAATGCGCTCCCGAGAGAGGTGGTGGAGAGTAAAACTGTGACTGAGTTCAAAGAAGCATGGGATGAACACAGAAGATTTAGAATCAGAAAATAATATTAAATAGTGAACTAGGCCAGTTACTGGGCAGACTTGCACGGTCTGTGTCGGTGTATGGCTGTTTGGTGAAGGATGGGCAGGGGAGGGCTTCAATGGCTGGGAGGGTGTAGATGGGCTGGAGTAAGTCTTAACAGAGATTTTGGCAGTTGGAACCCAAGCACAGTACCGGGTAAAGCTTTGGATTCTTGCCCAGAAATAGCTAAAAAGAAAAATTTAAAAAAATAAAATAAAATAAAATTTTTTTTAAAAATTGAATCAGGTTGGGCAGACTGGATGGACCATTCGGGTCTTTATCTGCCGTCATCTACTATGTTACTATGCCATTTTGCGGCCCATTCCTCGAGCATATTTATGTCTCTTTGTAGGTCTTCACAATCCTTCTTGTGTCCTCACTACTCTGAATAACTTCATATCGTCCGCAAATTTAATCACCTCACTCATCATACCAATTTCTAGGTCGTTAATAAATATGTTGAAGATCACAAGCCTGAGCACCGAACCCTGTGGCACTCCCCTTGTGACGCTTTTCCAGTCCGAGTATTGTCCATTCACCCCCACTCTCTGTTTCCTATCCGCCAACCAGTTTTTAATCCATGTGAGTATATTACCCTCGATTCCATGGCTCGCAATTTTTTGAAGTAGACGTTCATGCGGAACCTTGTTGAACGCTTTCTGAAAATCTAGACATACAATGTCGACTGGGTTACCCTTGTCTATCTGCCTATTTACTCCTTCGAAGAAGTGCAGTAAGTTTGATAAGCAAGATCTTACTTTGTTGAAGCCTTGCTGGCTGGTCCTCAGTTTGTGTCCGTCAAGGTGATCGATGATGCGGTCCTTTATCAGCGCCTCTACCATCTTTCCCGGTACCGAAATCAGACTCACCATTCTGTAGTTTCCTGGATATCCCTTCAAATCTTTCTTGAAGACTTACGTAATATTTCCCACTTTTCAGTCTTCCAGAATCTTTCCTGATTTGATTACAGATTTGCTATTAGTTAGAGCAGTTCAGCTACAACCACTTTCAGTTCCGGTCCCGGAGATTTATCATTTTTAAGCCTATCAATCTGTCTGCATACCTCCTCTAGACTGACCGTTGTCCCTGTCAGTTTCTCATCTTTATTTCCTGTGTATAGCCTGATGGCTTCGGACATATTGGATATATCCTTTTCGGTAAATACAGACACCAAAAATGTGTTCAGTTTGTCGGTGATGGCTTTGCCCTCCTTTAGTACTCCCTGCTCATCTAATGGCCCCACCGTTCCTTCGCAGGTCATTTCCCCTTAATATATCGAAAGAACGGCTTAAAGTTTTTGGCCTCCTTGGCTATTTTTTCTTCATAGTCTCTTTTGATCCCTCTCTTACTGCTTTATGGCACTTGCTTTGATGTTTGTGCTTTTTCTAGTTTTCTTCTGTTTTTGTCCTTTTCTATTCCTTAAACGAAATCTTCTTGTCTCTGGTCACTTTCTTCACTGCTACAGTGAGCCACGCCGGTTCCTTGTTCTTTTTCCTCTTGGAACCCTTGTTGATAGGCGGTATATATAAATTTTGCGCCTCTGTGACTGTGTCCTTAAAAAGGGACCATGCTTGCTCTAGCGTATTTATAGTACTTATACTCTTCCTAATCTTCTACCTCACCGTGACTCTCGTCATTCTGGACCAATTTTTATTCCTGTGTCTAGACTGAAGTGGATCATGTTGTGATCACTGTTTCCCAGCATCCCTTCTACTTCTATACCCTCCGCCTGTCCCTGTAGTCCATTTAGAACTAAGTCTAGAATTGCATTTCCTCTCGTATTTTCCATGGCAAGTTGTTCCAGGAAGCAATCGCCTAAAGCATCCAGGAACTTAAGAACATAATAATTGCCGCTGTTGGGTCAGACCAGTGGTCCATCGTGCCCAGCAGGCCGCTCACGCGGCGGACCTTAGTCAAAGACCAGTGCCCTAACTGACACTAGCCTACCTGCGTACATTCTGGTTCAGCAGGAACTTGTCTAACTTTGTCTTGAATCCCTGGAGGGTGTTTTCCCCTATGACAGACTCCGGAAGAGCGTTCCAGTTTTCTACCACTCTCTGAGTGAAGAAGAATTTCTTTACATTCGTACGGAATCTATCACCTTTCAAGTTTACAGAGTGCCCTCTCATTCTCCCTACCTTGGAGAGGGTGAACAACCTATCCTTATCTACTAAGTCTATTCCCTTCAGTACCTTGAATGTTTCAATCATGTCCCCTCTCAATCTCCTCTGCTCGAGGGAGAAGAGGCCCAGTTTCTCTAATCTTTCGCTGTACGGCAAGTCCTCCAGCCCCTTAACCATCTTAGTCACTCTACTCTGGACCCTTTCGAGTAGTACCGTGTCCTTCTTCATGTACGGCAACCAGTGCTGGATGCAGTACTCCAGGTGAGGGCGCACCATGGCCCGGTACAGTGGCATGATAACCTTCTCCGATCTGTTCATGATCCCCTTCTTTATCATTCCTAGCATTCTGTTAGCCCTTTTTGTCACCGCCGCACAGTGCGTGGACGGTTTCATCAACTTGTCGATCAGAGCTCCCAAGTCTCTTTCCTGGGAAGCCTCTTCCAAGTACCGCCCCGGACATCCTGTATTCGTGCATGAGATTTTTGTTACTTACATGCATCACTTTACACTTATCCACATTGAACCTCATCTGCAATGTTGATGCCCATTCCTCGAGCCTGATTATGTCACGTTGTAGATCTTCGCAATCCCCGTGTCTTCACTACTCTGAATAACTTTGTATTGTCCACAAATTTAATCACCTCACTCATCGTACCAATGTCTAGATCATTTTTAAAGATGTTGGTCTCTCTACTGCAGAAGCTGGAGTTGCCTAGGTTCCAATCTATCCCCGGATATTTGAAGTTGCCCATGATAACTGCTTTGCATCCCTTGCTTTGTGTTTAATCTCATCCGTCATTTCTTTATCAATCTCTTCGGACTGCCCTAGGGGGTCGGTAGTAGATGCCGATCTTCATATCCTTTCCATTTGTTCCTGGTATTTTGGCCCATAGAGACTCTACCTTATTGTTCGCTTCCAATGTGTTCTCTCTAATAGACTCAATTCCCACCTTTGTACTACATCTATCTAAAAGTCTTCAACTCTTTCCCTCACCATGGCCCTCCCATTCCCCTTCCTCATAGTTCTCAGACTTTAACTGTGTTCTTTCTTCCTTCTATCTTCTCTCTCTCCTATTCCATCCAGTCTCCTCATCTTTCCCCCTTCCAAGCAGCGTCTCTCCTTCTCTCTTTCCCCTTCCACCCACTGTTTCTCCTCTCTCTCTACTTCCATTCAATGTTGCACTTTCTCCCCCATTCCATCAAGAATCTCTTTTTTCTCTCCCCCTTCTCTACTATAACCATCCAGGATCTCCTCTGTCTCTCTCTCTCTCTTACATCCCCACAATCCTACATCTCCTGTTTTGCTTCCCCATCTAACATGCCATTTTGTTTCTCATCCACCGCCATTACCCTGTCTGTCTCCCTAATCCCCCCATTCAGCATCATCTGTCTCTTCCCCAATACTCCTATCCTACTCTCTTTTTTCTTTCCACTATCATACCACATGGTCCCATCTCTCCTCACCCTACCAAATTTTAAGCTACTGTATAAACATAATAAGTATTTGGACTGCAAAACAGCAAACAAAAGTGTAAAAGGAGAGGTCATCATAGACACCATCAGTTCCAGGGCTGTTAAGCATGCTGAGGCCCAAGCAGAAATATGAGAGGGGGTCCCAAAGCCCACTAGCAAGATTTGCCTCCTTCAGCTTCAGGTAGGCATAGAACCCCCTCTGGCATGGGACCCCAGGACAATTAATCTGGTTGTTGCACCTTCTTAACACAGAGACTGCTCATTTCCATCTACCTATCTGACTCTATGGACAAAACATTTGCATGACCTTGTAACTTGTCTGAAACAGGTTGAAGTAATTGGCTATGATGTCATTCACTATCTCTACTTCCTATAGTGCTTTTTGAGTTTCACCATTTCTTTGCTTGACTTTCTCTAATGCCTTTCACCTGTTCTAACTGTATTTCTAAGCTTATCTTTAAAATGTTTGTGCACTTCCACATTTTGAAACTCTTCTCATTTTTCAATGTTTTCATACCGCATTTTGTTTTAAGGGGAAGTGCAGCATTTTACCTAAGGACAGTCTTTTTACCAAGTATTTCTCCTGGTTGATAAGGGATCTGGTGTATGTAATCTGTGAACCATTTTCTCCATTTCTCTTTCTTCCCTATTTTATTTATGTCCCTTATCAGATCCTTTATTAGAACCAACTTTTACATAGTAACATATTAAATAACAGCAGGTAAAGACCGAAATGGTTTATCTAGTGTGGCCAGCAAAATATGTATGACTTTAACTGTT
This sequence comes from Geotrypetes seraphini, assembly GCF_902459505.1. Taxonomy (NCBI): domain Eukaryota; kingdom Metazoa; phylum Chordata; class Amphibia; order Gymnophiona; family Dermophiidae; genus Geotrypetes; species Geotrypetes seraphini. The sequence goes on along the minus strand of NC_047088.1, from coordinate 140,779,770 downwards.
CCATGCAGCTTACCTTCCCCTTCCCTCATACCATTTAGTATCGAGTTGAAACTACTGCTCTTTACAATGTTATCTTCCCCATTCTTTTTGGAAGCACTGTGAAAATCATTCCGTAGCAAGGCACCTAAAAATTGTTCAAGACATGCATCTATTTTATAAAGCAACATACAGTAGATGTTATACTGACACCCAACAGAACAAAAATTCTCTTGTACAAATTACACTTCTTCTAGTGAAGATGTAAATGTGTGCATATGTTTTATAATTTCTATGTGCAAGAAAAAGGATCCTAATTATAAAAAAAAAAAAGCAAGCAATAATTAGATAAGCTTTTAAACTAGAGTAAGGGGAAAGCAGATGGAAGAGAATGAGCTTACGATATTGCTTCCTCCTCCACCCTTCCCTCAAAAATTACAAAAGGTGGAGAAAACAGCAAGAGAAATCATCTTTATTTACTCAACAAAGAGGATGAGGAGACTAAAAGTAAGGAAAGAGTATCACAAAAATGAAAAACATCAGAGGCAAATAATAAACAGATATCAATTTATAAAATGATATGTATTTATTTTTTCATTCGTTGATTGTTTTGCATTTCTGTGATATTGTTCCCTCATTTATTTATTAACTGCTTTTTCATGAAAAAATTCACCCAAAGTGGTTTACAATACATTGAATAGTAATCAGGTATTCTTAAAGTAATACCTTGGTTTGCGAGCATAATTCGTTCCAGAAGCATGCTTGTAATCCAGAGCACTCGTATATCAAAGCGAATTTCCCCATAGGAAATAATGGAAATTCAGATGATTCTTTCCACAAACCAAAAACTTTAATACAAAATACTATACGTATTTGTAACCTCGCTCATTTAGAACAGTCACTAGACTCTTGCAGTGTCAGATAGAAGAACCATTGGCTCAGTTGTGATGTGTGTATACTGCATGTACTTATATTGCAAGACATTGCTTGCATATCAAGTTAAAAGGTTTTTCTGTATTTTCCCTATCTGTCCTGGCAGGCTCACAATCTAACAGTGGTACCTGGGCAATGGGGGGGTTAAGTGACTTGCCTAAAACACTGCACTAAAAAACGCTTCTGCGGTTTTGTAAAAAAGGCGAGGAGTCAATATGGTAGTACACATTTAAAAAAATTAGAGTGTTAATTTAAATCAATTTAATGCATATTAACTAGTGCCGTACCTAATATGTTTGACACCCATGTCTGATCATTTTTAACATCCTCCTCCTCTATTTTAAAAAATATATATTTTTAGTAATAATCCGTGAGTCACACAACAAGGGTGCACCTAGGAAAAGGCAACATCTTAAACACTGCAGTGAACAGTAGACACCAATACACCCATTGTAAAACTAAACAGCCAGATTAATACAGATCGATCTTGCACAATCAATGCTACAGAAAACCATGTCCTTTTCATACACATAGAACAAAGATACACCCTTGCACAATATGGAATAATTAATCACAAACTATGGGCCTCTTCTACCAAACTGTGCTAGCAGTTTGTAGTGCGGTGAGCCGCGCTGAATGGCCTGCGCTGTTCCCGATGCTCATAGAGTTCCTAAGAGCGTCGGGAGCAGCGTAGGCCATTCAGCGTGGCTCTCTGCGCTATAAACTGCTAGCGCAGTTTGATAGAAGAGGCCCTTAATATGTAGACAAAAGTTAAACTGAACCGCCAAGAAGCTAGACTCTACATACAAGCAACATCACAGAAACAGTGCACATGACCCCTAATACTGTGGAAAGTATAAAGAGAGCAGATGTAAATTTTATAAAACTAATAAATAACAATCATCACTTTACAAATTAACAAATAGAAATAAAACAAAAAAATGGAAAAACAACAAGATACCCTTTTATTGGACTAATACATTTTTCAATTAGCTTTCAGAAGCCAGAACCTCCTTCCTCAGGTCAGTAGTGCTGTTACGGTATCTTGTCTTGACCTGAGGAAGGGGTTTTTGGTCTCCAAAAGTTAGTAAAAAATGGATTAAAATTAGTCTAGTAATAAGATTACTTTACTTCCATTTTCTGTTTATTATTGTTTATCAATACAGCTACTATACTACTTTATTTTGAAGCAACAAAAAAAATTTTTTTTCTACCTTTTGTTGTTTCTGCTTTAATTATTTTCCCTTTACTCTCTTCTTTCCATCTAGTGTCTGTCCTCTCTCTCAACTTCCATGCAGCATCTGCCCTCTCTCTCTGCCCTTTCCATCCACTGTCCACCCTTTCCCACCCATAAAGCATCTTCCCTCTTTCTATGCCCTTAAATTAACTGTCTATCCTTAAAAAAAAATTTAAAAATTTATATATATATACTAGTGTTTTAGCCTGTTACATTAACGGGTGCTAGAGTAGATGTCTATTTTGGGGTTTTTTTTTTTTCTTTGTCTCTTTCTCCTTGGACGCTGTCTGTCATTCTTTCTGTCTGTGTCCCTCCCTGGCCCCCTGTCTATCTTTCTTTCTGTCTCTGTCTCCCTGGCCCCCTGTATTTCTCTGTTGCGCCATGCCTGGCTGCCTCTCAGTGGACCCCTTCCTATGTCCATAGTGTCCCATTCTATGTCATTAGTGCCCTCAGTGACTCCTTCCTATGTCCTTAGTGCCCCAGTGCTGCCTTCCTATGTCCTTAGTGCCCTCAGCGCTTCCTTCCTGTCCTTGAATTCATAGTCAGATCAGATGGCATAATTGAGCACTTATACAAAACAGTTGGTGCCTCCGGGTTAAACCCAGTCCTTAAACAAAAACCCAATATTTAAAGCTGTGGCACTTCTTATAACTTCACCAAATTAGAACAAGAACAAAAATAACTTTCAGCTTCAAAACTTTGTTTGTCCTTAGAGCTGTGCTGGAAGAACAGCCCTGCCCTAGTCCAACTGGCCAGGCTGTTTCTGCCAGAATAAAATGTTAGGCGGAGTAAATAAACTTTCCCTCTAATCCTGGAGTTCTCAGGGCTACAGTCTTTTCTAAACAATTCTAGGCAATATTGAGGTAAACAGTTCTCAACCTTAGAAACAAGCAGCAAAAGAAAAAGGCTTTTTTTCTTTCCCGGGAGCCCTCCCCAGGGATCTCCTTTTCCACAGGGCTCTTAGTTTAAAAAGTCCAGTCCGGGTTTTGTAATCCCTTTTAGGTCACACACTTTCCCTGCAGAGGAAACATAGAAAGAAACAAAAGGCAAAAATATAACCTTGAATGCCAAAACTATCCCACCTGTAGTGCAAGCTACATTTCCATGGATTCCTCAGCTGTCAGCTCTGAAGGTGAGCTGCTATCCCACTGCATGGAATCCTCTATGGGAGTTTCTTCCTCAGGGCTCCCTGCCTCTGAGCTAGCCTCTTCCATTTCCCAGTCCGCCAGCTTGGGTAGGAAAGCATGAGGACTATTTTCCTCCTTGCCTCATCGGCTTGGCTTTGCTTTCAGCTGTTCCTCCTCAGCCCCCGGCTCTCTTCTCTCTGGCCCAGCTTTGCTGGAGGATAAGGGCTCACACGTGTCAGGCCCCTCCCCCTAATTACTATCAATGAGCACAGCAGAGGCTTCCTGGCTTAAAGCCAAGGTAATTTTCTGTCTCTTCTTAAAGGGACAGGATTAAAAGGTGCAGCACAAGTCCTGTTCAACTTCCCCGGCTGCACTGCTCTAGGCTTAAGAATAGACACAGGGGAAACTTAAGACACCATCCCCCTCTGTGACAAACTCACGCCCGTTTCGGGTTTTGTCTATGACAAACCCAAGTCCGGTCCAGGTTTTGCCACAGGGATAAGGAAGAAATACACTATACCCCTATGCAAGAGAGCTGACCAAGTAGAATCACAGACTACAGAGCTAGCTGACTACTGCTCAGACATTGAAGTGGAGTCAGAAGAGGCAGGGCAGGAAAAGGTTAAGCCTGAGAGCTGCACACAGTTTAAACCTGTCCCTAAGCCTGCCAAGAGATTACTACCTTTCCAGCAGCCTATCCAAGTAAGAGTCAAAGCTGGAAAGGAACCTGCATTTAGCCAGATGGAACAAGCCTGTGTGTGGAAGGCCCTTCCCCCACCTAGGCTGAGGGAGAGTGTCTCTCCACAGCTTAAATCAAGGCAGGGGGACAAGCAGAGTGGAGGCAAACTGGAGAGAGGAAACCTGGGGAGAGTCAGCCACTCTCTCTCCACCTGGAGGAGTCTGATAATACAGACTGGCATATGATAAATGCAGAGGAACTTGCTTCTGCCTCTGAGAGTTGGGAAGAAAACCCAGGAGAAGCAATGGACATGCAGGAAAGTCTGGCAGGACCTGAGGTTTTTCCCAGGGATACTGAAATGCAGTGAGAGATATGTGTTGTGACTTTGCCTACAATCTCTGAGCCTCCAGAGAACAGTGTTTTACTTTTGAAGGGGATTTGTATTTCTCTCCTTTATATTGAACTTTAAGTTTGTGACTGAGAGCTTTAATTTTAAGCCTAACAAATGTTTGGAGGTATTTTCCTGTTAGCTGCTAGGCTGAGCCAGGTAGAAACAGCAGATAAGGGCCATAGCCCATCAGGTCTGCCCACTCTACTGACCCACCCCCAAGTCTACTATCCTAGGGATCCCACTCCTGGTGACAGGTTCCCTTGGGAACCTGGTGACAGGTTCTCTAAGGGATCCCACATGGGCATCCCATTTGCTCTTAAATTCTTGCACGCTGTTTGCCTCGATCATCTGCACCGGGAGCTCGTTCCAAGGATCAACCACTCTCTCGGTGAAGAAATATTTCCTGGTGTCGCCATGAAATTTCCCGCCCCTGAGTTTGAGCGGATGCCCTCTTGTGGCTGAGGGTCCTTTGAGAAAGAGAATCTCTTCTTCCATCTCAATACGGCCAGTAATATACTTAAACGTCTTGATCATGTCTCCTCTCTCCCTACGATCCTCGATTACAGCCACAAATTTTTCAGCCTTTCCTCGTACGATAGATCCTTGAGCCCCGAGACCATTCTGGTGGCCATCCGTTGCACCGACTCTACTCTCAGCACATCTTTTCGGTAGTGTGGCCTCCAGAATTGCACACAGTATTCCAAATGAGGTCTCACCATGGTTCTGTATAATGGCATTATGACTTCAGGCTTCCGGCTGACTAAACTCCTGCAGATGCAACCTAACTGTCTTACCTTAGATGAAGCCTTCTCCACATGATCAGCAGTTTTCATATCTGCGCTGATGATCACTCCCTAGTCTCGTTCTGTTGAAGTTCTAGCTAAGGTCTCACCATTCAAGGTGTAAGTTCTGCACGGATTTCTGCTGCCGAGGTGCATGATCTTGCATTTCTTGGCGTTGAAGCCCAGCTGCCAGGTCGAGGACCAAAGCTCCAACAAATGTAGGTCCTGTGTCATACTATCGGGTGAATTGCCGTCTCTCACTATATTGCATAGTTTGGCGTCGTCAGCGAATAACGTTATCTTACCTTGAGGCCCCTGAGTTAGGTCCCCTATGAATATGTTGAAAAGGAGCGGGCCCAAGACTGAGCCACCTGGTCACCTCCGATGTTTTAGAGAGGGTACCATAACTACCACCCTCTGAAGTCTGCCACTCAGCCAGTCATTGACCCATGTAGTTAGTGTTTCTCCCAGCCCCATTGATTTCATCTTGCTCAACAGCCTGCTATGCGGGACACTATCGAAAGCTTTGCTGAAGTCTAGGTATACGATGTCCTCAGATTCTCCCAAGTCTACCTGTTTTGTTACCCAGTCAAAGAAGCTGATGAGATTGGATTGGCAGGACCTACTCTTGGTGAATCCATGTTGACTGGGATCCCGTAGATTCTCCTCATCCAAGATTGCGTCGAATTTACATTTGATTAGTGTTTCCATGAGTTTGCATACTATTGATGTGAGACTCACCGGTCTGTAGTTTGCAGCCTCTGCCCTGCAACCCTTTTTGTGCAGTGGAACGACGTTAGCTGTTTTCCAGTCTATGGGGACTCTCCCCGAACTTAGGGAGAGATTGAAGAGTCCTGATAGCGGTTCTGCCAGGACATCACACAGCTCACTGAGCACCCTGAGGTGTAGATTGTCCGGTCCCATGGCTATGGTCACCTTGAGTCTAGCCAGTTCATAGTAGACGTCACCAGGTGTGAACTCGAAATTCTGAAACGGGTCTTCCACACTGGGCCTTACCTGAAACTGCGGACCGTGCCCTGGTGCCTCGCAGGTGAAGACCGAGAAGTATTCATTCAGTAGTTCTGCTTTATCGGAATCTGATTCTGCGCATTTCCCATCTGGTTTTCTAAGGCGTACTATCCCGTCTGTGTTCTTTTTCCTATCACTAATATACCTGAAGAAGGATTTGTCCCCTTTCTTCATGTTCTTTACCAGAGTCTCTTCCACTCGAAGTTTGGCCTCCCTGACTGCCGTTTTGACCGCTGCAGACCTCACCCTATGTTCTAGTTTAGCTTCCCTAGTCTCCATTCGTTTGTTGGAAATAAATGCTTTTTTCTTCTCCTTGACGAGGTGCGAGATTTCTGCAGAGTACCATTGGGGTTTGTTGTTTCTCCGCCGTTTGTGTACTGATTTAATGTAGAGGCTTGTCGCTTCATGTATGGTAGATTTCAGGGATGACCACATAGCTTCCACATCATCGGTCATAGCTTGGTTCTGCAGTGTCCGGTGGACGAAATCTCCCATGCGTTCGAAGTCAGTGCCTCGGAAGTTGAGTACTTTTGTTTTCGTGTTTGATCTAGGGAAACCTTTCCTGAGGTAGAACCACACCATGTTGTGGTCGCTGGAGGCTAGCGTATCTCCTACCGAGACCTTCGAGACACTATCCCCGTTGGTGAGTACCAGGTCCAGGATCGCTTGGGCCCTAGTGGGTTCCAATACCATTTGTTTGAGTCGTGCTCCCTTTATGGATATTAACAGTCTCCTGCTGCCGCTGGTTGTTGCTGAGTATGAGTTCCAAACTGCGTCAGGCATGTTGAAGTCCCCTAGCAGAACAGCGTCTCCCCATAGAGTGATATTCTCTATGTCTTCAATTAATTCGGAGTCTTTGTCTTCCAGTTGTCTTGGAGGTCTATATACTACACCAAGATACAGGAATTTTTCCCTGCCTCTGGCCAGATTCACCCAGAGGGATTCCCTGGTGTACTTGACATCTGTGATTCTGGTAGTTTTGATGTCTTCCTTAATGTATAGTGCCACCCCTCCCCCTGACTTTCCCTCTCTGTCCTGACGAAATAAGTTGTATCCCGGTAGAGCCATATCCCACCCATGAGAGTCTGTGAACCTAGTTTTGGATATTGCCACCACGTCAAGGTCGGCATTCATTATTTCGGTTTCTAATTCTAGAATCTTATTGCCTAAACTGTGTGCATTAACATACATAGCCCTCCATACCCCGTGATTGCTAAGTCCCTGTGGGGAGTTTCCCACCTGGGGTAGTGTGACTCCTAGAGAATTGTTTGCAATGGGGGCACTTACTTTGGACTTAGAATCGGAGTTTCGACTCACCTCGTCAGGATCGTTCCTTACTGCACTTGTATCTGAGTGGGTACCCTCCCCCGACTTACCTAGTTTAAAGCCCTACGAAGCAGGCGGGCTAGTTGGTGTCCAAAGACGTGCTTACCCCTGCTGGTCAGATGGAGTCCGTCTGGTCCCTGAAGTCCTTGCAACGCCTCTCCATGGTTGAGGAATCCAAAGTTCATTTCCCGGCACCATCCTTGAAGCCACTCGTTAGTTCACAGTATATGCTCATCCCTGGCACTTCCTTTGCCTCTAACTGGGAGGATCGAGAAGAAGACCATCTGCGCTCCTGTTTGCTTCAGCCTCTCACCCAGGGCTCCAAAGTCTCTAGTTATGTTCTCCGGGGTGTTTTTAGCAGTGTCGTTTGTGCCAATGTGGATGAGGACCATGGGGAAGTGATCTTGGGGCTTGAGAAGCCTACCAAGACAGGCGGTGACATCTCGGACCCTGGCTCCAGGCAGACAGCAAACCTCCCTTGACTGCATATCCGGTCTGCAGATTGGTCCCTCGGTGCCCATCAGCATGGAGTCCCCAATGACTATTACTCTGTGCTTTATTGGGGGGGAGCCGATCAGTTGTCTCCGGAGTTGGAGCCATGCGCTGGACTACCTCCTGCTCCTAGTCGGCATCCTCCTGCTCCTTGTCGACATCTTCTACCTGTAGGATCTGGAATCTGTTCCTCAGGGTGAATTGTGGGGTGGATGTAAAGCTGCCCTGTTGGTGAGAAAAAGAAGAAGAGGGTGAAGAGATTGAAAGAGGGGGGGTGGGATCTCCGGTATTTGCCCATGGAGGAGGTCACCAGCTGCCAGGAGTCAGCGTCTCCAACCATCTCCTGCACCCCAATTGTTGGTTTCAAAGCTGGTGATTTGGGTTTCTCGAGGGAGGATATGTCTTGGGCCAGCTTGGTGATTTGGGATAGCTCCTGGATGACTCCATCAATGTAGGCCTCATCCTCTCGGATGCTTCTCAGGCGTTTCACCTCATCCCTGAGACTCCTAAGTTCCTGCATGATGCCTCCCCCACAGTTGTGCATAATTGATCACAGTAACGTCTCAGCAGGGAAACGTTCTGAGAGTCCTGCATGTTCCCAGAGCCAAGGCTATCCAAAATAAAACTTCTCCACAGAATTGGTTGTGCTAAGTTTTCCTCATAAAACCTGTACATGCGAGTGTAATGCCTACTTACAGAACAACAGTTTGTTTGGGGAAACTTTAAGCTGAAGATACACCATGTGACATGCTTGTCTGTTTTGTTGCTCAGTTTTGTTTGGAGTTGGTTTTTTTTTTTTTTCTTTTCTGGGCTTTACATGCCCATGAACTGGCACAGCTGCTGAAGCATAAGCAGCTTAGCAAATGTTCTAAACTGATGTTCTTAAACTACCTGCTGTGGTGAAGAGGACTATCTATCAGAATACTGAGAAAGTCCAGAGGCAAGAGACTGAATGATAAGGCTTTACTTATAAAACCTGGACACTGGATTTGAGGGTTTTGCCTCTGATTGAGAAGCTTATGTTTGCCAAAGGTGAATGATTGTTTTGAAACTGCTGAGCTGAAGCCTATCTTTTTGCTTGGTGAAACCAGTAACCATAATAAATGCATTCTGACTTCGACTCTTCCCTTTCAATGTAGGACAGGCAGGTTGAGACTTGGGCCTGGATTCCTTCGAAGATTTCTGGAATAGAGAGATAGATCTGGGAGTCATCTGGAAACCATGGAAGGAAATCAGAGCACTAAGGGAATTAATATAGATATATAAAAGAAGAGGTCCAAAGACAGAGCCCTGAGGTACACTGACTGATAGTGGGATAGTTGTGAAGGAGCATTTACCAGAACATACACTAAAAGGGTGCTGGAACAGATAAGAAAACTAGGAAATGTATCACAGAGGAGTTTCTGTATACTAGCAGCTACACATGGCATTTGTGATTTGGAAATCAATTCCACAGTACTTGCTTATTATTTAATGACCGGACCCTTGAGAAAGGCTTTGTTAGCCAAAAAACGGCCCGTGTCAGGTCTGTTAGTTTTTAATATGGTTGATGTGGATATTTTTCTTAACATTGATTGAAGAAATAAAGGAAGGTCAAGAGCATTATGTTCCGTCCACAGTTTGTTTTGTTGTTGGTTTGCTCCTTCTTCTGTGGAACATTGGGTCTTCTCATTTTTGCTTTCTGAAAACTAGGAAATAACAGAGCCCTGAAATCCAAATGAAGACAGTGTATCAAGGAGTAAGTGGTGATCAACAGTGTCAAAAGCAGAAGACACGATTGAGAAGGATGAAAATAGAACTGAAGCCTTTGGATCTGGCCAGGATCAGTTCACTGGACACTTTAGTAAGGACAGTTTCTGTAGAATGTAGAGGTTTAAAGTCTGATTGAAATGGGTCAAGAATAACTTGGGATGAAGAAAAGAATATATTGATATGAAGAAAAGTCAAAACATCAAGTAGCTTGAATATGAAAGGGAGATAGATGGGAGTGATAGTTGAAAGGGCAGTAGGGTCAATTAATTTTTTTTCAGATGTGGAAAGTAAAAGATTGTGGACATAACAGATAGAAGGGATGATAATAGGAGAGACAGTGCTGAGTAGATGGGAAGGAATCAGATCAGAGGAACAGATAGTTCAGAGGAGGAAAAAAATATGCAGTTTCCTCTTCAGTGAGTTCAGAAAAGGAAGAAAAAGTGGCAGGGGTTTAAGGAAGGTTGAAAGAATGGATTGAAGGAAGGAGAGGTAGATGTGAACTGGTTGAGAACTCAAGGTTAATCTTGTGAACCTTGTCATGGAAGTACTCAGCCAGAATCTGGGGGAGAAAGTGAAGGGAGGGTTGGAGGTGAGGACACTTTGAGTAGAGAGTTCAGTGTAGCAAAGAGATGGCAATGGTTGGAGCCAAAAGAGTTAGTCAAATGGCTGTAGTATTCTTGTTTGGCAACTGAAAGAGCAGAATGGAAGGAGATCAGTAGAAATTTGAAATGCAGGAAATCAGCATGAAAATGGAATTTGAGCCAAAGATGTTCAGCAGATTAGACACAGGAATGTAAATAGTAGATTTTAGAGGTCAGCCAGAGCTGGGGTTTGGCATTCTTACAGAGCGTGGAATTGGAGGTGCAAGGGTATCTAGAGTAGAGGAGAAAATAGTGTTATAGGAAGAGACAGGGCCCACCAGAAGTGCTGCACACCCAGTCATCCAATATCCTTTGCTCCCTTCCCTCTTGGTGGGTCTTGCATATCCCCCACTCATTCCTTTCCTCCCTCTCTGAGTGGCTCTGGTATATCCACTTGTTCTTTTGTGCCATAGGGCAGCAATTCAACATAGGCCAGCTCTAGGGCCTTCCTTCTGCTGCATCCCACCCTCTCTCATGTAATTTCCTGTTAACAGTAGGGCAGGATGTGTGTAGAATAGTACCTTAAAAGGCCTAGATATAGGCCCATAAGCCTAGGGATAGCATTGCATAGTTTCATAAGCAATCATAGTTGACCATTGCTATGTCTGACTCATGCTCTCATCAGAGCCTGCTGGGCCTGTTAGTGCTGCCAAACCATGGGATGAGGGAGGGAAGGGATACAGAGTAGAGAGATTCCAAAGCACAAGGAAAGGAGAGACAGAGATGGCAGACCATGGGGTGGGGCAGGGAAGAAAAGAAAAGGGAAGAGAAGAGAAGAGAAAGAAGGGTGAGGACAGAGAGATGCTGGACCATGGAGGAGGGGGGGATGGAGAGGACAGAAATGCCAGATCATGGAGGAAGATATGGAAGGGAAAGAGATTAAGATAACAGACCTGTGAAGAAAGGAGAGGAAAGATATCAAACCATTGGGGGGAAGGAAGAAGGAAGAGAGAGAGGGAAGCAAAGACAGATGCCAGACCATGGGATGAGGTGGGGTGGGGAAAGAAAGAAAGAAGGAAGGAAGGAAAGGAGAGGAGAGACATGCCAGAGCATGGGAGGGATAGAGAAAGGAGAAATAAAAATAGAGAATGAAGCTGCAATTCATCATGTAAAAAAGAGAGGGGGTACAGGCTAGATAAAGGGAAAAAGTAGACAGTTTGTTCAAAGGGCATGTAAAGAGTGCAGATGCCATATGGAAGGGAAAGAGGACAGACAGTGGATGGGGCAGATGTTGAATGGAAGAAAGAGAGTGAAGGTGGGGAAAGCAGAAACCAGAGACAACAAAGGTAAAAAAATATATATATTGTGGCGGGGTTGAGCCCTGGCCACGTGCACTCGGATCTATTCCCCACAGAGTGTCAATGAACCGTGTAGCTTTCAGCAAAATAACAGTCTTTTTTCCTTTCTTTTTACACTTTCAAAATCAAAAAGTTTTATTTTCTTTGACAATTCTATAAACAGAGCAACTGGCTGCAAAATTCTATTCACTTTGAATGCAAGCAGCATCTTTCTCACTGCTCACTACATATTAGATTCTCCACTTATTCACCATTATAGGACCCTCAGGGACCCCTGAAGACGACTTTTTGTCAAAACGCGGACCGTGTTGGGTCCTGCGCTCCTAGTGGACTAGGTCCTTTAAGGTTTTTATGTGGATTACTTTATTTTTATGTGGATGATTTTATTTTATGTGGATGATTTTAGTGTATTTTTGGAACTTTGACTTTTACAAATAAAGTCCTTTAAGGAACATCGTCACTCCACAGAGTTTCTTTTGCTTTCCACTTTAATTACAGCACACACTCTTCTGCCTAGCTCCAAAGTGCTATCTCACCTTACTGCCCTGACTCTCTCTAGCTGGGGTCAGTAGGTGTGGGACAAGCTCCACCCAAATACAGATAAATGGACCCTGTACACCTCCCGCGTTCCCAAGTATACAATATCTCTGGACAGGGACAAACTTTGGTACTTGTGCAACAGCCCTGGTTTTAAACCTAGCTTCAATTGCAATACTGCTGGGCTTTCCTCCCCCACTATACCAAATCTCATTCAAACACACCTGTCCCCACATTCAAAAAATCGTTGTTTCCAATCCTCTTCAGTTACAGGATCCTTATTTTACTTTTAACTCAGAAAGCACAGTTACTTACCGTAACAGGTGTTATCCAGGGACAGCAGGCAGCTATTCTCACATATGGGTGACGTCATCGACGGAGCTCGGATGCGGAAGCCTCGCAAGCAGACTTGCTTGTAGAAACTAGAAGTTTCAAGTCGACTGCATCGCGCATGCGCGAGTGCCTTCCCGCCCAGCGTAGGGCGCGTCTCCTCAGTTCAAATAGCTAGCAGAGAAGCCAACCAGGGGAGGTGGGTGGGTTGTGAGAATAGCTGCCTGCTGTCCCTGGATAACACCTGTTACGATAAGTAACTGTGCTTTATCCCAGAACAAGCAGGCAGCCTATTCTCACATATGGGTGACCTCCAAGCTAACCAGAATGGGATGGTGGGAGTGTTGGCAATTTAGGAAAATAAATTTTGTAATACTGTCTGGCCAAACTGGCCATCCCGTCTGGAGAAAACATCCAGACAATAGTGAGAAGTGAAAGTATGAACCGAAGACCAAGTAGCAGCCTTGCAAATCTCCTCAATAGGTGTAGATCTGAGGAAAGCTACTGAAGCTGCCATTGCTCTGACTTTATGGGCTGTGACTCTACTGTGTAGAGGTAATCCAGCCTGGGCATAGCAGAATGATATACAAGCAGCCGTCCAGTTGGAGATCGGATGTCCCAACTTGTTTGGATCGAAGGAGACAAAAAGTTGAGGAGCAGTTCTGTGTGGTTTGGTGTGTTCCAAATAGAAGGCAAAAGCACGTTTACAGTCCAGGATGAGAATGAGGCTTTGGAAAGAACACTGGAAAAACAATGGATTGGTTGAGATGAAATTCTGAAACCACTTTAGGGAGGAATTTAGGATTAGTACGGAGGACCACCTTGTCATGATGGAACACAGTGAAAGGTGGATCAGTAACTAAAGCTTACAGCTCACTGACTCTTCGAGCAGAAGTGAGGGCAATGAGTAACTCACTTTCCAAGTAAGATACTTCAGATGAGCCGTAGACATTGGTTTAAATGGAGGCTTCATCAATTGAGCAAAAACAACATTGAGGTCCCAAATCACAGGAGGTGGTTTGAGAGGTTTGACATTGAAAATTCCTTTCATGAACCTGGAAACCATTGGATGAGCAGAGAGGGATTTCCCTTCAATAGGCTGTTGGAAAGCCGCAATTGCACTGAGATGGACTCGGATCAATGTAGACTTGAGGCCAGAAGTGTACAAGTGCAAAAGGTAATCCAAAACAGAAGATAAGGAGGAATGTTGAGGCTCCTTATGAGAAAACCACCACATAGAAAATCTAGTCCATTTTTGGTGATAGCATTGTCCAGTGATAGGTTTTCTAGAAGCCTCTACAATGTCTCTGACAGGTTGAGAAAACTGAAGAGGAGTCATGTTGAGAGGTACCAAGCTGTCAGGTGTAGAGACTGCAGGTTGGGATGAAACAGAGATCCCTGACACTGTGTAAGCAGAGAAGGAAAAACTTTTAGAAGGTATGGCTCCCTGCTGCTGAGTTGAAGTAGAAGGGAGTACCAAGGTTGTCTCGGCCACTGAGGAACAATTAGAATCATGGTGGCATGATCTTTCTTCAACGTGACCAGAGTCGTGAGAATGAGAGGGAATGGAGGGAATGCATAGAAGAAGAGATTCGTCCATTGTAGAAGAAAAGCATCTGCCTCGAGGCGATGAAGAGAATATATCCTGGAGCAGAACTGAGGCAGTTTGCGATTGTGGGGAGATGCAAAGAGATCTATCTGAGGAATTCCCCACTGTGAAAAAATGTGATGAAGAGGCGAGGAATTGAGTGTCCATTCGTGAGGTTGCAGAAGACGACTCAATTTGTCCGTCAAGGTTTTCGTCCCTTGGATGTAGACAGCTTTCAGGAAGGTGTTGTGGAGGATTGCCCAGTCCCAAACCTTCAGAGCTTCTTGACAAAGGGAGGGAGATCCCGTGTCCCCCTGTTTTTGACATAGTACATGGCAACTGGGTTGTCCATCTGAATGAGGACTACCTAATCGTGAAGAAGATGTTGAAAAGCTTTGAGAGCACTGAAGATCGCTCTGAGTTCCAACAGAATGATGTGACACTGACGATCTGTACTGGTCCAGTGGCCTTGAGTACGGAGACCATGGAGATGAGCCCCCCAAGTGTAGGACACGGAATCTATTGTGAGGACCTTCTTATGAGGGGGCGTTTGAAACAGCAAGCCTCTGGAGAGATTGGAAGAGAGCATCCACCAGTGGAGAGACTGTCTCAACGAAGCAGTGACTAATGTGTCGAGAGAGTGGGTCGCAAGCCTGTGTCCACTGAGATGCCAGGGTCCACAGAGGAATTCTGAGGTGAAGTCTAGCAAAAAGAGTCATGTGTACTGTGGAGGCCATGTGACCTAGTAGTACCACCATATGTCTCGCTGAGATTGAAGAGCAGGAAGACATTGCATGACAGAGTTGAAGAAGAGCCTCCAGACGTTGTTGCGGAAGGAATGCTCTTAGTTGGATAGTGTCCAGTACAGCTCCGATGAACTGTAGATTCTGAGAGGGCTGAAGTTGGGATTTGGGAATGTTGATTTCGAATCCCAAGCTTTGTAGGAATCACGTAGTCCATTGGGTCGCTACAATAACCCCCCCAGATGTTGAATCTTTGATGAGCCAGTCATCTAGGTAGGGAAACAACTGGAGACCATGGTTCCTTAGAGCTGCTATCACCACCAGGCACTTGGTGAACACTCTGGGAGATGAAGCCAGGCCAAAGGGTAGCACTCTGTATTGACAATGCAGATTCCCTACCCGAAATCTGAGGTACTGACGGGAGGTCGGATGAATGGGGAAGCGAATATAAGCCTCCTTGAGATCCAGAGAACCAATTGTTCTGATCTAGAAGGGGGTAAAGGGACACCAGGGACCACATGCAAAATTTTTCTTTGACTAAAAATTTGTTGAGAGCCCTGAGATCCAAAATGGGTTTCAGATTGCCTGTCTTCTTCAGAACTAGGAAGTAATGGGAGTAAAATCACCTGCTCTGTTGTTCCAAGGGAACTTCGATGGCACCTAGACGAAGCAGAGCTTGAGTTTCCTGAAGAAGAAGGGGTCTGGGATGGATTGGAAGGATACTCTCATGGAGGAAGCTCTAGTGGAACCTGAGTGGAATGAAGAGAGTATCCTTCACTGATTATTGACAACACCCAGAGGTCGGATCCTATGGGGGAAGGAAGGACAGTAGCAGAACGATGGAAGTTATGCTCTGTTTTAGACAGTCAAAAAGACTGCGAAGCCTTAGGTGCAGCAGAAGGCTGAGGTTTCTGTTGGTTCTGTTGCTGCGGTTTCTTGGGAGTAACTTGAGTGTAAGGAGCTGCCCTTGGAGTACAATGCCTCTGGAAAACTGGAGTAGGGCGTGAAGCTTTTGCAGGAGCTAGCTTTGGCTTTGGTCTGACAATGGAAGCAAAATATTTTTCATGTTCAGACAACTTCTTAGTGGCAGCCTCTATGGATTCATCAAAGCAGTCATTGCCCTGACAAAGAATGTTAGCCAGACGGTCCTGAAAATTAGGATCCATATCAATGGTGCAAAGCCAGGCCAAGCGGCGCATTGCTACAGAGAAAACAGTAGCCCTAGCCGACAGCTCAAAGGCATCATAAGATGATTGGAGAAGAAAAAGAGGTGGCTGACAGATTAAACATATTCTTCTCATCAGTCTTTACAAGTGAGGACATATCCAATATACCGAAACCTGAAAAAAATCTTCAACGGAGACCCGGAAGAAAAACTATCGACGATAGAGGTAAGTCTCCAAGATATCCTCCAACAGATAGACAGATTGAAAACCGACAAATCCCCAGGCCCAGACGGAATCCACCCAAGGGTATTAAAAGAACTGAACAACGATGGCAGAAGCACTGATAAAAGACAGCATCTGTGAGCACATAGAAAGAAATAGGCTAATGAAAACGAGTCAACATGGCTTCTGCAAAGGAAGATCGTGCCAAACGAACTTGCTGCACTTCTTTAAAGGGATAAACAGCCATATGGACAAAGTGGATCCCATAGACATCATATATCTTGACTTCCAAAAGGCTTTTGACAAGGTACCACATGAGCGGCTACTTAAGAAACTGTGGAACTACGGGGTGGAAGGGGACGTATACAAATGGGTTAAGCATTGGTTGGCAGGCAGGAAGCAGCGGGTTTCAGTGACGGGCCACTACTCAGGCTGGAGAAGGGTCACGAGCCGCTGCCGTTCAATATATTTATTAATGACCTGGAAACAGGAACAAAGTGCGAAGCTATAAAATTTGCGGATGACACCAAACTCTGTAGTAGGGTCCAAACTGTAGGGGAATGTTAAGAACTGCAAAGGGATCTGACCAAACTGGAGGAGTGGGTGAATAAATGGCAGATGAACTTCAATGTGGAGAAATGCAAGGTCATGCATATAGGGAAAAAGAACCTGATGTTCAGCTACACAATGGGGGGGTTTGTACTGGGGGAAAGCAATCTTAAAAAGGACTTGGGAGTGTTGGTGGATACAACAATGAAACCAATGGCACAATGCGAAGCGGCCTCTAAGAAAGCAAACAGAATGTTGGGTATTATCAAGAAGGGTATTACATCCAGAACGAAGGAAGTTATCCTGCCGCTGTATCGGGCGATGGTGCGCCCGCATCTGGAGTACTGTGTTCAATATTGGTCACCGTACCTTAAGAAGGACATGGCGATACTTGAGAGGGTCCAGAGAAGAGCCATACGAATGATAAAGGGTATGGAAAATCTTTCATACGCTGAGAAGTTAGAGAAACTTGGGCTCTTCTCCCTGGAGAAACGGAGACTCAGAGGAGACATGATAGAGACGTACAAGATTATGAAAGGCATAGAGAGGGTGGAGAGGGACAGGTTCTTTAGCGTACTGGGAACTACAAGAACAAGAGGACATCCAGAGAAATTGAAAGAGGACAGAGGGTGGTGGATACCTGGAATGCGCTTCCGGAGGGGATTGAATGTTACAGATAAAAGGATAAAGAAAGGGTATAGATAAAAAGAAAAGGGATTTGAAGGATATAAAGGATTAGGGAAGAACAGGTTCTAGACAAAAGATCACTTTACAGGTCATGGACCTGATGGGCCGACGCGGGAGTGGACCGCTGGGCGCGATGGACCTCTGGTCTGACCCAGCGGAGGCAAATTCTTATGTTCTTAAGTTGTGACAGAGTAGCAGTGACTTCTTGGAACTCAAAATGTCTATGTTGATCCAGGTTCTTGAGAAAACCTGGGAGAAGATCAATAAGGAACTTGAGATAAGTAACGAAGACAAAATTGTAATTGATGACTTTGGAGGACATCATAGCATTTTGATACAGACGGCGTCTAAATTTGTCCATGGTCTTACCCTCCCTTCCAGGAGGAACTGTAGCATAAACCCAGAAAGAATGGATTCTTTTCAAAGAAGACTCCACAAGGAGGGATTGATGAGATAATTGTGAATTCCCAAACCCTTTACTATGCAGAGTTCTATACCTTGAGTCAAATTTGCCTGGAACAGCAGGTATAGCATAAGGAGTCTCCAGACAACGTTTGAAAGTTTGAGACAAAAGCTATTTAAGAGGAAGCTTAAGTGACTCTGCAGGAGGTTGAGGTAGATGTATGACCTCGAGATACTCCTTAGAGTAGTTAGAACCAGCATCTAATTGAATTTCCAGGTCATCAGCCATCTGATGAAAAAAGGAAGAGAAAGACAGCTGATCCGCCAAGGCCCTGCCTCGTGAGAGACTTGATGACCTCGAAAACGAAGTGGCAATCCAAAGAATATGGAGACTTGGAGGAGGCAATGGAAGCAGATGATTCCTCAGGGTCCGGAAACGGTGACCTCGAGCGAGGAGTTGGAGGCCTCGAAGAGCTGAAAGGTCTGGAATGAGGCCTAGATGAAGAAGGCTGCTCTTTAGAAGATCTGTGCCTCGATGGATGTCTCGATGAAGGCCTCAATCGGCAACGAGATTGGTGCCTGTAAGCAGGTCTCGAGGATCGAGGAGACTTCGCCCTATGCTACTGATGAATGGATAGGGCTAGAAGCTGTAGATCGAAACACAGTGGATTGGATCGGGGAATCTCGAAGCACTCCCAAAGACTCTACTCCTTGTATGGAGTGTGAGGATTTCTGTCGAGCAAAGAATCTACTCCTTGCATAGAGTGTGTAGATGCCAGACCAGACACTCGCAAAGATTCTGCTCCTTGCAAATAGTGTGAAGCTTCAGCTCAAGGCACAGGCAGGGACTCGACCTCGCAGGAGACTGCTGATTTCCCAGGCTGGATTATAGGAGGAAGCGTCGAGGCAGAACCACATTTGCTCAGTAACTGAACAAATTGCTGCTCCAACATGGTCTGGAGAGAAGCCTGCAAAGGTGGATCCACATCTGAAACCGGACCACTTGCTGAGGCTAAAGGCTCCAAGGTGGCAGTGGAGATGTGCTTGGACTTGGAGGTCTTGGAAAGCTTGAGGACCACCGCAGGAACCAGGGGAAGATAAAGCAGGTGTACTCGAGGCTAAAGATGTCCCAAACGAGGAAGGTCTGATGAGGTTTGAGGTTGGAGTCGTGTAAGTAGGAGGACCCTCGGTGGAAGGTGGGACTGAGGCAGCACTCGAGGTCAAAGGTGTGACAAGAGTTCATCCCAAAGAGTTTCTCCACTAAAATCCGACGACGTTTAAGGGCTCGAGGAAGAGTAGCACAGTGCTCGCACAACTTAGGATTATGGTCAGTAGTGCTGCCCGATTCAGGAAAAAAAATTTCGATACGATTCAGCCTCCTGAATTGGTTTTTCGATTCGATTTGATTTTCCTGCCCAATTGGGTGTTTTTTTCAAACATCCTGGGTTTATTTTATAGCCTCTTCACCCCCTATGCCTTCTCCTGTAGGGATAGTTCTGTATTCACACCTGTGGGTTAGGCCTCTATGATGTCACCATTGTCTCAAGAAATATCTCTGCAAGCAACTTTCCAGCATGAATTTTGCAAGAAGCAAGAAGTACACAGCTTTGCTGTTTCTGCCTGATGCATTATGGGTATGTACCAGAATGTTATACTATTCAAGGACATTCATCTGTGCTTTCATAATGGGACAGTGTGAATCTTGAAGAAATTATCCTGTTCTTATCTGTCTAACGGCCATGGGTCTACCAGCCAATATGATACTTTCGACAGAAAGGCTATTCATCCAAGTCTGTTTCTGGATTGGTCCGAGAGGTCATCTGATGAGATACAAGAAAGACTGCTAATTAATTAATTAGTTAGTCTGTGATAAGGTCCGGAGAAGCTCAGATCTGTTCACAGATGTCCTAATTGTAAACTTTTTCTTTCAATAATTAGACCTGTAAGATACCTCGTGTGACTCTCTGCCTAAGAGAGAAATTCAGACATTTAAAATGGCTCTGAACTCGGCACGGAACGGGACTTGTTTGCTGATGATTTATAGCCTCATCAAGGATTGTCAACACGTGTGCCTTTAACAACAGGATTCCTGACGTACTCCAAGGCTATCAAGAACTTTTTCCTTCCACCTAATTTCGTCTGAGAGGCTGATCTTAAGGCGAGATTACGGAATTTACACTCTTAATAGTGGGGTTAGATAAGGATCACTTGTGATAAAGGATAAGGGTTGCAAAGCTCCATTGGTGATAATATAATCATTGGCTAATCAGGGATTATTATTATAAGGAATTATTTAGTGTGTATTTAACAAGTAGAATCACTCAATTGTCTAACAATTAGATTGTGATAATTATGTACTGAGTTTCATTTGTGTAATCAGATATTTTGTGATCAATATTTAGATATTGCAACTGGCTTGTGAATTATATTTTTCTATTTTCATAATAAAGATATTTCTCATTAGCCTGGGTTTTGTGTTGTATAATTAGACCATGATATTTGGACTTGAATAAGAGGTTATGGTTTTCCCTAGACAACTTAACAGAGACGTAACGTGTTTATAATACTACTAAGTGAACCATAAATCCTTCTACACTCCTAACCACACTGGCGCTGTGATGTAAACAAAATAAACAAACAAAAAAGACTTTTCCTCTCTCTGTTAAATCCTAGCTCACGTTTGTGGTCTAACACCAGCTCTGGCAGGATACACATTTCAAATCTGACATATTGTAATCACAAAACAGAAAATAAAATTAGTTCTTCTACCTTTTGTTTTCTGGTCATTATTCAAATTTTGTTGGTCTCAGGCTTCTAATAACTTGCTTGCCAGGGTCTCCTTCTGTCTTCTTTCTCCCTGCTAACCATCCATCTTCCATCTCTATCCTCTCCTTCCGTTTCTCTTCTCTCTCCAGGAGGTCTGGCATCTTTCCTTTTTTCGTCTCCCTCCACAGATCCACCTTTTCTTAACTACCCTTTCATCCAACATCTCTCTTTCCTTCCCCACCACCCCAGGGTCCACCATCTCTCCTTTCTTTTCCCAACCACCCTCCTATCCAGTCTCTCAATCCCCCCTCCACACCATCCCTTGCGTCCAACTTCTCTCCCTTTCTGTTCCTTCCCTCCCTAAATCCCATTGTCCATCATCTCTCTCCCTCTCCTCTATTTTCAGACCCATTTCTACCTCCCCAAAGTCCAGCATATGCACATCTCTTTGAACCACCCCCTTCCCTCCCTCCGTGTACTTCTATACCAGGGCCCCCCTCCCCTGAAGATCTGTCCCCCCTTTGAAGGCCTGCCTCCCCCCTTGAAGGCTTGTCCCCCCCCTTGAAGACCTATCCCACCCCTGAAGGCCTGCCTGTCCTCCCCCCTTGAAGACCTGTCCCCCTTTGAAGGCCTGCCTCCCCCCTTGAAAGCTTGTCCCCCCCTTGAAGGCCTATCCCCCCTTGAAAGCCTATCCCACCCCTGAAGACCTGTCCCCCTTTGAAGGCCTGCCTCCCCCCTTGAATGCCTATCCTCCCCTTGAAAACCTATCCCACACCTGAAGGCCTGCCTGTCCCCCCTTGAAGACTGGTCCCCCCCTTTGAAGGCCTGCCTCCCCCCCTTTGAAGGCTTGTCCCGCCTTGAAAGCCTATCCCACCCCTGAAGGCCTGTCCACCCCCCTTTGAAGGCCTGCCTGCCCACCCCGAAGGACTGTTCACTCCCCCCCCCCCCGCGTCCAGCTTCCACCCCCCTGGCCTCCCTGCACTGTTTGCCTTCCAGCCGGAACAGCCTGCAAACAAGATCGCGGTGCTAGCGATCTTAGTACCGCTTCGGAGATGGCCCACATCTACCAGCAAGCGGAGATAGAGAAACTGATTAACAGGTGGTCCTATTGGCTGGCACGTCTCCTGTATCTCCAGTATTGCTTCTTGCCCAAGCATCCGGAACTAGTAACATACTTAGCCTGTAAAAAACTTCTTTCCCATCAGAAAATGCCAAGGTAGAAACACAGAAGACCACGAACAACCACAAAACTCACAAAACAGAAACCGCGAGCCAAAAACCAGAAAGGGGTGGGGCTCTGGATTCATCTGCTGCATCTAAAAGAAAGAAAATTAACAGGTAAGAACATAATTTTTCCTTCCTTAGCAACAGCAGCAGATGAATCCAGAGATTAGTGGAAGAACCTCCCCTTAGTTCCTGAAAAACTGACCAGGACCAGTAACACATAAAAGGGAAGCTCAATAAACTGAAATAAAAGAAAGTAACACAGCGATTTGCGATGAAAAAGAACACAAACCGCGGTGAGAGAAGGCACAAAGCAATGAAGTTTAGTGCAGAGTGTCAAAGACGGACTTCTCGGCTCCGCGTTAAACTGAGAACTAAGGAGACTCAGCCTGTGCTGGGCGGGAAGACACTTGCGCATGCGCGGTGTGGCTGACTCAAAACTTCTACGTTTCTACAAGCAAGTCTGCTTGCGAGGCTGTCCGCATCCGAGCTCCATGGATGACATCACCCATATGTTGAGAATAGGCTGCCTGCTTGTCCTGGGATAAAGGGAAGATGCTACATTGGGATGGTATTCGTATATGGATACAGAGGGGAAATGCTGAACATGGCGGGCATAGAGTGATATAGGAGTGATGCTTGGCACAGGTAAGGAATAAGGACATAAGTGATGATGGATGTTGGGATATGAACACAGTGGAATAGGGAAGTATAGGGGCATAAAGCATAAAGCTCCCCCCCCCCCCGCAGTCCGCTGGGGAGAATCAACTGCCTGCTTGCCTGCTTCTTTTAAATCTAAACAGAGGGACCAGCCACTAACATCGGGAGCCCATCGATCCGATCTTGCCGGGTGTCTGAGCTCCGCCTCTCCCGCAGTCCGCTAGAAAAAGAACTGCCTGCTTTTAAATCCAAGCAGCGGGATCAGCCATTGCCAATACAGGGAGCCCATCGACTTGATCCTGCGATTAAGAACTGCCTGCCTGCATATGTAACTGCTAGGCATATGTTACCATCAGGGACATACAATTGCTAGATGTAGGTTTAACCGCTAGATGCCTGTGTAATTGTTGGAGTCTTGAATTAGGACTTCTTAGGAACTATAGAGGCATGTCTTACCATCAGAGACACAAACAATTGTTAAATGCATGAATAATTGGTAGAGGTATGTGTAATTACTAGAGACTTGCCGTAGATCTGCTTAGGATCTATATCCCCTTTGGGCCACCTTCGAAAATTACACCAATCTTGTCAATAACCATACAAACAATAACTCAAGAATTTACAGGGAAACCATTACACTTCGATGCTAGGAAGAAATACTTTACCCTGCAAACATGAATCTCCTTCTGATTTTACTGATTTGTCTGGTAATTGGCAACATCAAAGATGTTAACTCACTCCACCCACAATTACAATCAATCAACTACCCGGATCTGTCAATTTCACACATCTCTGATCCACAAGAAAACATAACAAATCACATTACTACTATCTCAAATAAAAGAAGACACCAACGAACCCTTAAAAAAAGAATAAGGCAAGTAAAACCCATCAAAACCACTACCGCTACCAAACCTATCACACCCACATCTGTCTCCTGTGCATACCTTAATACTAGATCTGTCAGGAATAAAGCCTTCCTAATTAAAGATTGGATCATTAACAAGCAAATAGCCTGCCTTTTACTAACTGATGATCCAATAATAATTGATCTCCTACCAGACAATTTTAAAATCCTTACGCTAAACCGCGTGGGAAAAAAAGGAGGAGGTTTAGCAATTATTCTTAAAGAAGGATTTGAGTTCGAACTACTTGATTCCAAAATGACCGACCAACTAGAAATTTTAGCCTGTAAAATTGGTAACTGTCATCTAGCAGAATCCCTATCCTGCATATTATTCTACGTCCCAACAAAAAGCTGGCCAAAAGCCAAAGAAGACTTATGTGCATTTGTCCTAAACAATTCAATCGATCCTTCTTACAATATCATCGCAGGAGACATAAACATACACCTAGATGAAGAGGACAACACAAACGCGAAAGAGTTTAAAAACTTTCTATCCCTACTCAATTGCAACCTCCCTCCACCCACCCACACAAACACATGAAAAAGGCCATCAGTTAGATGTGGTAGCCATGTCCACAAAGGACATCCCAGACCCTGCCATATCTATACGTAAAGGCACCTGGTGTCATGATATCTGGCCTGACCATTTTACTTATTATTTCCAGCTAATCTGGTCTTATCATAAATCTAAAACACGCCCAATAATAAAAAGGGAACATCACACAAGAGGCTATATTAACCCAATAGAATACTGGTCACAATACGAACTGCAATGAGAGATAGAAGAAGGAATCGATTTCTGGGATCACTGGATGACAACCAGCACATCCATTTTAGACAAAACCGCCCCTATACGTAATAGCAAAAGCAATGCAAATAAATATAACAAATGGTTTGACACCAAACTTCTAAAAATGAAACAACTAGCTAGACGACTAGAAAGAACTTGGGAAAAAAACAGAACTAGCAGACCGTAACAAATGGAGAGCCAATATAAAAATCTACAAACAAATGATAAAAGACAAACGTAAAGCATTCTACTTAATTAAAATCAACTCTTCTTGTAATGGCTCACAAGGAATCAATACAAAAGAGCTATTCAACCTGATCACAAATTTATTCAATACCACTCGCTACACCACATCCACAGACAACACTAAGTTACCCTCTGCAAATGACTTAGCACTGTACTTCGATTCAAAAATTAAAAACCTTAGAATTCATTGTTCAACTAACGACCCTTATGATCATCAAATAGCTCTCACCCACGGAAATGATATACCGACAGACATGATCTGGAGCTCCTTTCAAGATTTAGAGTGGAATAATTACACCCGACTATATAACAAATACTCTAAATCCTATTGCGTTCTGGACTCATGCCCCCCAGAAATCATGAAAGCGGCACCTTTAGAATTTAAACTATCGCTGATGCAATACTTGGCTCACAACCTAAAAACTGAGAAGTTTCTCTCTAATAATGGTCACATAATAATAACCCCAATTCTAAAAAATCGGAAAGAATCTTTAGCCCTAATATCCAACTACAGACCGGTAGCATCCATTCCGTTTATTGTAAAAATTATGGAGGGAGTGGTACACATCCAACTGATGGATTATCTTGATCAGTTCTCTCTCCTACATGAAACTCAATCCGGTTTTAGACCGTTATTCAGTACTGAGACAGTAATTGCGGCTATCTTAGACAATCTGCGCCTACTGTTTAGTAAGGGCCTTAATGCACTGGTTATGCAATTCGATATGAGTTCTGCCTTTGATCTAGTAGACCACGAGAAACTGCTGCAATGCCTAGCCGCCATTGGTATCAGGGATGAGGTGCTAAACTGGTTCCGTGGCTTCCTTATATCCCGCACTTATCAGGTACGTTTTAATTATGAGCTTTCAGACATCTGGAGCAATCCATCCGGTGTGCCACATGGGTCTCCACTATCTCCATTGCTCTTCAATGTCTATATGTCCTCACTGGGCACGCAGCTAACCCAGCTGGGAATAAAACTATTTAGTTATGCAGATGACTTTACGATTATCATCTCATTTGCTAATTCTGTCTCTGAAACTATTCCCAAAGCTTCAGAAGCCATAAACGTGATGGAGCACTGGATGACAAACTTTAGGCTCAAACTTAATTCAGAAAAAACAACTTTCTTTGTTGCTTCGCCACATCCGCTTGACACCAAATCACCACTATGTATCAATAAACTTAGTTACCCTATCCAGCCCACCGTTAAGATACTAGGTGTAACTTTGGATCAATGCCTAACCATGAAAGACCAGGTAGACTCCTTAATCAGAAAGGGATTCTTTACTCTCTGGAAACTCAGATCCATTAAAGCTTATTTCGATATATCGGCATTCAGAACCTTAGTCCAATCCCTCGTACTAAGTCTACTTGACTACTGTAACATCGCTTATTTAGCAATTTCCCAAAAGAATATGCAACGTTTTCAATTGATGCAAAATGCAGCAGTCAGACTGATTTTTGGGCTGAGGAAGTTTGACCACGTGACACCCTACTACCGGCAGCTGCATTGGCTGCCAATGGCGGCGCGCGTAAAGTTTAAATTTGCCTGCTTCTGCTTTAAAGCACTACACGGACTTGCCCCTAAATACATAACTGACCTTTTCTTCTTCTCAGCCAACAGACACAAGAGAAGCTCACATTCCAATTTCGTTTCCCCCCCAGTTCGAGGTTGTAAACTGAAAAAACACCATGAACACCTTCTCTCACACCAAGCAGCATCATGGGGTACAGACCTAGAACAATTGCTTTCGCCCACTACTTATGGGGAATTTAGGAAACGTCTAAAAACACACTTGTTCCTAAAGCATCTAGACAACTGATTCTCGCTTCTCTCTCCCCTCTATAGCGATTAATTTGTCCTTTTGATCTCTCTCTCCTCAACAATGAATTTCCTGTCCTATTAATTCTCTTTCTTCCTCCCCTCTTAAAGTCAATTCAATTTGTTACCTTTGCTTAATTTTCTGTAAACTGCATAGAACTTCACGGTATTGCGGTATATAAGCTGTTATTATTATTATTAAAGAAGGGAATTGCTGAACATGGGGGAAGATAGGACACAGAGATGGAAGATGGATTCTTGACATGGGCAGAGAAGAAATGTCTAATAACTGGGGCCAGGGCAGAAATTTGGGAGGGGACCTCATAGGCTGTGCCTTCTTCAGTTTTCGGTAGACTTGGGGCTCTCTGATCATGGGCCAAGGGCAATTGCTCTAGTCACTGTCCTTTAACACCATCCCTAGCATGTGTCATCTTTATATAAGAACATAAGAATTTGCCTCCGCCGGGTCAGACCAGAGGTCCATCCCTCCCAGCGGTCCGCTCCCACGGCGGCCGTCCAGGTCTATCACCTGTGCTGTGGTCCCTGACTATTCCTATAACCTACCTCAACTCCTATCTGTACCCCTCGATCCCCTTATTGTCTAGCCTTCTTTGAAGCCCTGTAACGTGCTTTGTCCTATCACAGCCTCCGGAAGTGCGTTCCACCTGTCCACCACCCTCTGGGTAAAAAAGAACTTCCTAGCATTTGTTTTAAACCTGCCCCCTTTTAATTTCTCCGAGTGCCCCCTTGTACTTGTGGTTCCCCACAGTGTGAAGAATCTGTCCCTGTCTACCTTTTCTATGCCCTTCAGGATTTTGAAGGTTTCTATCATGTCTCCTCTAAGTCTCCGCTTTTCCAGGGAGAATAGACCCAGCTTTTTCAACCTGTCCGCATATGAGAAGTTTTCCATACCCTTTATCAGTTTAGTCGCTCTTCTCTGGACTCCCTCAAGCACTGCCATGTCCTTCTTGAGGTACGGCGACCAGTACTGGACACAGTACTCCAGATGTGGGCGCACCATTGCACGATACAGTGGCATGATGACTTCCTTCATCCTGGCAGTGATACCCTTCTTAATGATACCCAGCATTTGGTTTGCTTTCCTTGAGGCCGTTGCGCATTGTGCCGACGCCTTCAATGTTGTGTCTACCATCACCCCCAGGTCTCTTTCAAGGTTACTTACCCCTAGCAGCGATCCCCCCATTTTGTAGTTGAACATCGGGTTCTTTTTTCCTACATGCATGACCTTGCATTTCTCTATGTTGAAGCTCATTTGCCACTTTTTTGCCCACTCTTCCAGTATTGTTAGGTCCCTTTGCAGGTCCTCACAGTCTTTCGCAGTTCTAACCCTGCTGCAAAGTTTGATGTCATTTTGTACAATACAGGAGGAAATGCATCTCTTTTTATATCTCTGTATTGTAATGCCTGCAAAATCTGGCTTCTTGAGGTTTTGGTCTAATTTGTTTACAGTTTGTGGTCATTAATTCTTAGGGTTACCAGATTTCCTCTTTTAAAAAGAGGACACTTGGCCCTGTCTTGTTCCATCCCCAGCCCTAACCCAATCCACCCCAGCCCCACTCGTGTTTCCTTCCCTGAGCTCTGGGCCATGTCTAGAGGGCCTTCCCACATGCGTGGATGTTGATGCGATGACATCATGCTCAGGCGCACATGCATGTGATGTCAACGTGATGACATCCGCACATGCACGGAGGCCCTCCAAACGTGGCCCCAAGCTCTGGGCCTTCCAAAACCCCAAGCTTTGGGCCTTCCAAAACCCAGACAAACTGCCAACAAATATCATCCTACTTGGGGCCATGACACCAATAACGTTTCACAACATTCATTCCTACCAGAATACCTGGTCTTGGTCACTCGTGCAGAATACCGATAAACTCTATGCAAATACAGGGCCACAAACTAAAATTCCTAATATACACATACGAAATCCTAAGATGCCAGGCTCTGCATGCAGTACAATACAAAAAAATAGAAAGAAATACATTTTTTCTTGAACATATAGACAACAGATGCAAATTCTGAAAACTGACACATTTTGATCACTAAATTGAAAATAAAATCATTTTTTCAACCTTTGTCTGGTGATTTTATTTTTCTATTCATTTTTTCCCCAGTCTGTGCTCTTAACTGTTTCCATGACCTTCTTATCCAATTGCTGTTTTTCTCTCCTTCATTTTCTGCCCTATATCCATCTTTAAGTCAAAAAAGATTTGGGGTCAAGGTATAAAGATACCTCAAAAAGGAAACAGGCAGTGAAAGACTTTGGGCTCCTTTTTACTAAGGTGCGTTAGCGTTTTTAGCGTGCGCTAACCCTGCACTACACGCCAAGAACTAACACCAGCTCAATGCTAGCGCATTAGTAAAAGGAGCCCTTTCTGTATTATAATATCAGAGCACTACCCAGAAAATGTGCCTAAATAAGGCTTAAATCATCCTATATAATAAAAAGTTAGTGGCGCATGCGCTTTTAAAAAAGCGTGATTTCTGCCGCTGTGGTGTGTGATCCGTGGCCGTGTTCCATTTTAGAACCCGGCTAGGGATCACTCTGGCCACTCCCCTCCTCCCGCCCTCACCAACCCGAAGCAAGCTCAACACACCTCCTGCCCTCACCTCACCAACCCGAAGCAAGCTGGAACATACCTCCCGCCCTCGCTCACCGCTGCTGCCGCTGCCGCTGATCCTCCTCTTTGGGGCAGCCTGCGATCGTGGCTGGCTTTGGCGGGCCTCGCGGGCCACTTTCCGGCCTTGGTGGCATGTTCCCTCTGACGCACGGAATCGCGTCGGGGGGGGAGCGTGCATCTGGGTTGAGGAGCGGCCTGCGAAGTTCGCTGGGGCCGGCCACCACGATCGCGGCCTGCTTTGAAAAGGAGCAGGCCAGAAGATGCCGGGATGGAGAGAGGATAAGCGGGGATTAATTCAGGGGGCCAGAGGGAAAGGGGCTGCTTTGGGGGGAGGGGTGTGCTGAGGGGAGACAGAAGGGGCCATGGAGAGATAGGAAGAGGGAAAGGCTGCTTTGGGGGGAGGCATGCTGGAGACAGACAGTTTTACTCTGGGGGGAAGACAGAAGGAGCCATGGAGAGACAGGGAGAAGGAAAGGGGGCTGCTTTGGGGGGGAGGTGTGCTGGGGACAGACAGTTTTGCTCTGGGGGAAGACTGAAGGGGCCATGGAGAGACAGGGAGAGGGAAAGGGGGCTGCTGGGGGGAGACATAAGGGGCCATGGAGAGATAGGGAGAGGGAAAGGGGGCTGCTTTGGGTGGGAGGTGTGTTGGGGACAGACAGCTTTGCTCTGGGGGGAAGACAGAAGGGGCCATGGACAGACAGGGAGAGGGAAAGGGGGCTGCTTTGGTGGGAGGAGTGTGCTTAGGGCAAACAGCTTTGCTCTGGGGGGGGAGACAGAAGAGGGCCATGGAGAGACAGGGAGAGGGAAAGGGGGCTGCTTTGGGGGGAGGGGTGTGCTTAGAGCAAACAGCTTTGCTCTGGAGGGGAAGACAGAAGAGGGCCATGGAGAGACAGTTAGGGAGAGGGAAAGGGGGCTGCTTTGGAGGGAGGTGTGTGCTGGCGGCAGACAGCTTTGCTCGGGGGGGGGGGGGAAAGACAGAAGGACACAGACAGCGGCCAAGGAGAGAGAGATAAAGAAACACAGACAGACATATCTATTCTAGCACCCGTTAATGTAACGGGCTTAAAGACGAGTGCTATATATATGTAAAGATAAGCTCAGAAGGTAAATCCCCCCTATTTTGCCACCTCAACACCCAATCATCGCTAAATCTTTCATACTTTAAAGCATTAAATAGTGCCAAATTTGTGCCAAATTCATACCAAATAAATATTAGAAAATCCAAAAATTGCTTAACTTAAAGAAACCAAGCAACCAAGCTTTAAGTTAAGTAATTTTTGGAACCTGACAGTGCCAGGCTGACCTTATGGTCTATTGCCCAGAAATATCAAAGAAAAAATAATTTAATTTAATCATGAATTTATAATGTGTGTAACTTTTGGGTAGACTGAATGACCTGCCCAGTAATTACACATATAAATTCTTTATCTGCTGTTATTTATGGTAGTATGTTACTATGTAATAAATAAAAAGAGGAAATAAGCTGTTTCAGCTCTCTGGCTAGTGCTGTGGAGTCTTCCCCAAATTATTTTTGCTCAGTGAGCAAAGTTTCTTTTAACTCCTTACGAGAAGGAAACATTATGTTCTCTGTTTCATTCAGGGTTCCTTTTACAAAGCTGCGCTAGAGCCTTAACACATGGAATAGCGCGCGCTAAATTGCCCCGTGCGCATGCCGCTACCGCCTCCTTTTGAGCAGGAGGCAGATTTTCAGCTAGCGCACGCTAATCCAGTGTGTGTGTTAAAAACGCTAGCGCACCTTTGTAAAAGGAGCACTCAGTCTCTATTGGCAACACCAATTAATTGCAGGTTTTCAACCATTACCTCACCCAGGCTCAACTATTATAAAGCTTACAAAGACAAAAAAACTTTTCTAAAAATATGTTGTACTATGAATACTAGTAATAAAGCCATCCATTTCTAGACTCAGCGCTTAAACTTAACTTTAATGATCTAGTGTGAACATAAGAACATAAGCAGTGCCTCTGCTGGGTCAGACCAGAGGTCCATCATGTCCAGCAGTCCGCTCACGCGGCGGCCCATAAGGTCCAGGACCTGCATATTAATCCTCCATCTATACCCTTCAATCCCCTTGTACTGCTATAAAAACATTCATTTCTGCTACCTATTTATAAAAAAAAAATTATAAACCGCTTAGAATCAAAGCGGTGTACAAAATAACACACATAGTATTAAAACAAACCAGATATCCATAAAACAGACAAAGTTAACATTTACATTTCACAATTATCAAGGCTGGTGTGTGAAGGATCATTTTACAAGGGAAAGCACATGTATCCCTGCTAGTTGCTGGTTAGTTTCACGCATGCCTATGCTGCCATACAAACTAGATAGCCCCCAATATTGAGAAAACTCCTTGACTGGGTCCAGGGAAGGGAAATTTCTTTTGGATTTGCCACCCCCAATCATTTAGAAAAGTTGGCTACAATGTGCTAGTTTAAAGGCGCTCAAAAGCAGAATGTTTTGTTTGTTAAGTCAACTGCTGGCCAGTAGTAGTAGGAGTCAATAGTTAAGAGATCTGTTTATTCTTTCCACTTCCTGTGTATTGACCTCTAATTAGCAGGAGGAAGTGGTGAGCAGTGTTGTTGCTTCCTCTTCTGCTGTTACAAACCCAGGGAGCTCTAATTGTGGATTTAAAAATTTTTTTTAGTATGATGGAGTTCTCATTTACCTCCAAAGTGTTAGATTCTACCCCATTTACTATTTTATAAGCTCAGATTTAGAAGTTGCACCTATAATTATGACCATGGGCACAAACAGGGAAGTTTTCCTGGGCCCCCAAACCTACCTAAATCTGAAGGAGATCCAGCCTGGTGGTGGGCTGTGGGGATCATTTTCCAAATTTCTGGGTTCCAGCATGTGTAACACCAGCCCTGACTTTGGTAACATTTCCCAGCTCTTCCTTTTGTGCCGAGTATAGCAGCTCCCACTATATAATATAGCAGCTCCCACTATATAGTGGGAGCTGCTATACTCGGCACAAAAGGAAGAGCTGGGTAAATGTTGCCAAAGTCAGGGCTAATGTTACACATGCTGGAACCCAGAAATTTGGAAAAGGATCCCCACAGTGTTCTCCCCCAGCCGGGTGGCATGAAAAAGTTGCCGGGTGGGACGGGATGGGGAAATTTGGTGGTGGGGAAAATTAAATGTGTACTATTTTTATTAATTATTATTAATTATTTTCCATTGCTCAATATGGCTTCCAGTGTTCCAGTAGCATTTAAGCCAACCTTGTAAAAAAGTAATGCAGATTCTCTTATTCCGAATATCACACCTTCCATTTCTTTCAAAACTACTGTACTTGAGAGAGTGGTATTTAACCAACTTCAAACTCATGTTGAATCAGTTAATGCTTTGCATCCTGCGATAACAATTCTGTCACAGCAAATGCACTTTAGCCCATAGGAATTGAATGGGCTTTGGTGCATTTAGCATAGAAGAATCGCTACTGTGGCTTTGTAAAAGGGGCCCTTACTTAGTGAACTCCATAGTCACCTAGATCAGTGTTTCTCAGCGTTTTCAAGCCAAGTACCCCTTAAGTCTAACAAATACCAACCGAGTACCCCAACCCAAGCTCCACCCCTGACCCTACCTCCATTATAATAGTACTAATTGTAATGCAATTTCTTCCATTCATTTTTCATGTACACAATATAATCTTATTATTCACAATGGTAACCACAAAATTAAAAAAACACAAAGCAAACTGTATGCAGAGAAAATGGTAATTATTTATATTTGTTTTATTTTTCAAAGAGGTCAAGGCAGATGACTAAAATATGCAATGTCACCTCAGTAACAACTATAGAAAAATAGACAAATATAATGCAAAATATAGATAGCAGATTATAAATTCTCAAAACTGACACATTTTTGATCATTAAATTGAAAATAAAATCATTTTTCCTACCTTTGTTGTCTAGTGATTTCATGAGTCTGGTTGCACTTCCTTCTGACTGTGCATCCAATATTTCTTTTTCTGCTTCCTGTACGCTTCCTCTCCTCCGGACCTCATTCCCTTACCCAACCAACATCTGTGTCCCTCCATAAGTCCAACTTTCCTTCCTCTCTCCTCCACCCTTACTGGCAACATGTCTCCCTTTCTCTCCCTCCTCTGTTATGATCTTGCATCTCTTTGTTCTTCCTCAGGGTCTCCCACCCCCCTCTGTCTCTTCTGTCTGCATTTCCCATAGTCCAGCATCTTCCTCATGTCATAGAAAGATGATAGATAAATAAATCAAAAATTGGCTAACCTGAATAAATTCTTGAAGGGACTGTTTAATCTTATGAGAGCCGATATAAGAAAATCAATAACTAAACTTGAGCTTGAAGGGCCTCAGTATGAGCTCTTCTGATATAAATGAGAGGTATTGAGCTCAGGTAGTAGCTTATGGATGACCAGCATCAGACATAGTCTAAATAAGTACTACCTCATACATCATTTGATCCATTATTGTGTAAATCACACTGAAAAGAAAGTGTTAAACAGGTCGCATTCCACAGTCCCTCTAAGAAATAAACTGAATAGAAAGGCTTAGTAAAGGCTTCCAAGATACTATTTTATATCTGAGATAAAGTGCTAGTGCTATATAAATAAGATAAACTTTAAAGTGCTACAACCTAAACAAGTATGTATATATAATAAAAAGGTGCAGTGTACTATGTAAATTCACATCAAGCCCCCTCAGCTGATGGTGATATGCCAATAAATAAATAAATAAGTTACATAAATACTATGATCCAAAGTGCAATAGTGAATGTATGAAAAAATATCTAAAGATACTGGTTTACAAAAAACTGAGAAACACTGACATGCATTGCTAACAAATAAACAGTTCGTAAAATCGCTTCATAGAATCTAAATAAGTTCATAAAGTCACTTCTAAAGCATGCCAAACAATGCATAAAGTCACTTCATCAAATCAAATATATACCAAAAACATCCAAAAAGTTCAAAAATGCACTGTTTAAGAAACCAGACCATGAAATCCTCGAGGGGTACTTGATAATCCGAATGATGCAGAAAGATGATGCCAGATAAAGACCATCCAGTCTGCCACTTTGGTCCAGGCTTCTGACTCTCTGTTGCTTACAAACATCGCCCCCCACCCATGTCCAGCATTTGTTCTCCTTTCTTCCAGGTCTTTCTCTGCCTTTTTCTCCTTCCTTCCTCCCGCCTTGGTCCAGAATCTTTCCATCTCTCTGCAGTCTTTTTCTCTCTTCCCTCTATACACCCCCAAGTTCAACATCTGCCTCCTCTCTTCTGCCTCCCCTTTGTTTCAGGTTTCTCCCTCCGTCTTCCTTCTGCTAACATTTTGAGTCATTCCACCTTTGTTTCAGGTCTTTCTGTATCTCTCAGTCTTCCACCTCCCCAAGGCCTAGCGTATGCATATCTCTCTCCTCGGTTCAGGGTGTTTCCCCACTCTGCAGTTGCTTTGTCTTCCTCTATACCTCTCTAGTCCAGCATCTGCCCTGTCTTCCCCCTCCCTTTTGGTTTAAGTCTACTTTTCCACCCCTCCTTAAGGTTCTTTTCTGTCTCTCTCTCCAAATCCTCTCTTCCCCCACCCACCAGCATTTCTGAAAAGTTTTTTAAAAAGTTACCGACCAATTCATATGCCCTTTCCTCTGTAATATCAACCATAACCCCCCCAAAAAAACTTTTTGAAACTCCCCGAACGCGGAAACATAACCAATCATACCACAAAACCACCCTAAACTGAGCAACAGATGCTCCTTTGAGCTCTTAACTCCAACTTTTCAATTTGAGTCAGGGTTGCCAGATGGTAAAAAAATTTCCAGCCAAACTTAAGACCAAAAGTAGCCCAAACAATTGCCATTGAAAACACCTCTAATTTATCAAACAAATACATCATCCAAATACAAACTGTTTATTTATACATTGCACATATCCCAAACAGTCCATAATGGTGTACAAAGGACCAAAACTCAAATACAAAACATAGGCTAAAGACATTGGGTATACAAACAGCATCCCCCATTTAGGAAAAGAATAAAGTATAGGATACTTCCAATCAAAGCAAAACATAACTCACCCTCCCCCCCAAAAAAAAAGGAGCTCATGGGGTGGGGGAAAAAGTTTAACTTATATTGATCGCCCCCCCCCCCCTTGGTACGCCACTGCTTTAAACAATCCAAAATACAGCTCTGAGACTCGTCTACTCACTGAGGAAACACAACCATATTACAGAAGCATACATCAACTCACACTGGCTACCAATCCAAGAAAGAATACTATTCAAATTCTACTGTATGCTATTTAAAACCTTAATTGGAGACAGCCCAACCTACCTGAACAATCGCCTCATCCAAACTACATCAACCAGACATAGAAAAACAGCCCCCCCAATCAAAGATGTTCTAGCCACCTAAGCAGCAAAACTAGATAACCAGATCTCCAATGTACTGATAACCCCAGACTACAAGATGTTCAGAAATGAGATAAAAACTATACTCTTCAAGAAATTCCTGAAATAGTCCTAACATCACAAATACCTTCCTTCCTCCCTGCCACACAGATACTACCTGCTCTACTCGTTACCTTCTCTAGAGAACTTTATAAAACCCACTGAACCGCTGAGGCTGTCCCGCAGGATTAAATAAAGGGGGTGGCTGACAGTTTCACACCATAGCATCTCCTCCTCAATTACCTTCCCCAATTATCTTCCATTCGACCCCTCTACATTGTAGCGTGGCCGGCTCTTGGGCCTAGTGGTGACTGGCACACGCCTACAATATCGCCCTGGCGTGCTTCCCTAAGGAGGAATCCCTGTTGGGAGTACCTTACTCTGTGTACCAAAAATCTGAATGACACAGTTCACATAAGTATCCAAAAGAAAGAAATTACATTTATTGATTATTCAGATAGGGCAAAATCAAAAATGCAAGAAAACAAAAGTCCAAAAGCAACTATAATGTGCCCCAAAATAATATGGTTCTCACCAGCCTGGTCTGGTTCATGCTCTAGTGTTTAACTTATGTCTCAGATAAGTCCTACTTTGAAGTAGTAATAACAGCACAATACTTGGATGTCAGGCAAATCGGCACCCAACCTTCAGGGTTTTCACAGCACTCCAAAAAATGCATTATCAATGTTGCTTAATGGCTCTTAAGCATTGTCCAAGCAGCCAGCCAACACCCAAAAAAATCAAAAAGAAAAAAAACAACTTTGTAAGGCAAACACAGAGTCAGATCAGCTCACTTCCATGGCTTCTGGAAAAGCAAGCTCTGGCAGACAACTCCATTCCATGTCTTCCAATACCTGATTCTCCTGTGTTTGCTCCTCTGCCTCTGGGTTGATCATTTCTACATCCGTGGATTCCTGGGCTGGTGGAGGTTCCTTCTACCTGGGAACTTCCCTGGACTTACTCTCTCCCCAGGACTGCCAGCTTTCCAAATGTTCCAAAGCTGCTGTGCCCCGCCCAGCCCTACTCGGGGGCAGGGCTTTCTTCTGCTGAGTCTGCCTTCTGCCCTGTTTGGCCAGCCCTTTCCAAAATGGTGGATTTAAAGGGGCAATACCTGTTTTCACAGGGATAGCCCTGTGAAAACAGGTATTGCCCCTTTAAATCCACCATTTTAAAAATCCACCATACTAAAAAAAATTTTTAAATCCACAATTAGAGCTCCCTGGGTTTGTAACAGCAGAAGAGGAAGCAACAACACTGCTCACCACTTCCTCCTGCTAATTAGAGGTCTAAGCCAGTGGTCTCAAACTCAAACCCTTTGTAGGGCCATATTTTGGATTTGTAGGTATTGGAGGGCCTCAGAAAAAATAGTTAATGTCTTATTTAAAAAATGACAATTTTGCATGAGGTAAAACTCTTTATAAATCTTTCTTTTGACTAAGTCTTAATAATAATAATTTATAGCTAAGGAGACATATGATCAAGAAACTGTTTTATTTTACTTTTTTGATTATGATAAACATACTGAGGGCCTCAAAATAGTACCTGGTGGGCCGCATGTGGCCCCTGGGCCACGGGTTTGAGACCACTGGTCTAAGCTCTGTTCAAACACAGCCTGCGCTTCCTGATCTAGTTCCTGTCTTGCAGGCACATAGTGATCAGCCCTGACTAATTTCACCGGGTGAATTTTAAGGTTCTTCACTGGCACAAGGCCGGCACTGGGATCGGGCTTGTGACAACATACAAAATAATAAAAAGGAGGGGGTGCGTACAGAATTATTGTATTTTTCGCTCTGTAAGACACACTTTTTTCCACCCAAAAGTGGGTGGAAATAAGGGTGCATCTTATGGAGCAAATACCTTCCCCCCCCCCCCCCCGATACATTTTTTAAAATCCTGCCATCCAGTGCTGTATGGCAGGAGCTTTCAGCAATCCTGCCCTTTGCTCCGCTGACTCCTGAGCTGAACTCAGAGCGTCAGAATGGAGCACGAGGCGGGGGGGGGGGGGCTCTTATGTTTACTAACTCAGTCTTCCTCTCTCTGTAAGACATTCCCTCTTCAAACACAAAGCCACATTTCCGGTCTCCCAGCTAAAAAGTGCTGCTAAAGTTTACGTTTTTTCTTTAAATACTTTATATGCCGCTTAGCTAATGTACAAGATCAAAGTGGTTGCCCCAAATAATCCAGAGAAATAGACAAGATCACATGCAACCACACAGAATTATATGAAGATGCATCACAGGACAGGCTCAAGGGAACTGCATGTATTTCTGTAGGGGGTGGGGGAGCAGCCCCCTCCCGATCCAGACCACAGGAGCCAACTTTTCCAAAACGCTAAACCCTAATGGAAATGACCTTTGTCCTGGGTCAAGCAGCCACAAAGCCCCCCCCCCTGCCCCAGTAAGCTGACCGGTGCACTTACTGCCTGGGCAGCTGCAGTGCCAGTGCACCTCTCCTCTGGAAGATCCCGTCCATGAAGACGCTGCTCTTGCCCAGGCAGCGCAGGTAGAAGTGCGGCTCCTAGAAGCTGAGCTGCAGGTGCCGGCGCAAGATGAAGCTCAAATAGCTCATGTTCAGGTCCACCAAGCCCTGGCTTGAATTGTGGCCTGATCACCACCAGCTGTCGCTTGTTAGTGTTGGCGCTCTTCCCTTACCGACAGCGGCACGGGTCTTTTTCAAAGTCGAAGGTCCTGCCGCCGGAATTTTCATTGGCTCAGCTAGGGCGCAATGGACCAATCACAAATGATCTGAGTTCTAAGGTTGTTTGTGATTGGTCTGTTGTGCTGCAGCTGAATCAATGAAAAACAAAACAAACAAACAA
The DNA here is from genome assembly GCF_902459505.1 of Geotrypetes seraphini. Classification (NCBI taxonomy): domain Eukaryota; kingdom Metazoa; phylum Chordata; class Amphibia; order Gymnophiona; family Dermophiidae; genus Geotrypetes; species Geotrypetes seraphini. Next base: position 140,741,565 of record NC_047088.1, on the reverse strand, counting down.
CCCTCAGCAATAGAAGGTCCGGAACCGGCCAAAAAGTAGCCCAAAACTTGCAGAGATTTGTGAGCTTCTGTAATGAGAACTGCTGTAGTCTGTCGACTAGATTTTGGAAAGGTAATTGTTGTTTCGCTATTTAACAAGTGCCGCTCCAGACTGTCTGTCTGAAATTCACAGCTGGGCGCTCACTTAAATTAGCTGGGTGGAGCGCCCAGGTAAAAGTCGCTAGGGAAAACACTGTATATACATATATATATATACAGTGTATATATATATATATATAATGCACACTATTTTTTTTTAATTTACATGTTTAATTTTTTTTTTTTTAATTTCTTTACAATCCTTCAATATAGTCTCCCTGCTTTGCAATGACTGAGTCCCAATGTCCGTGAAGCTTCATTATTCCATCCAAGATGCCGTTTTTGTTCAGTTGCTGAATGGCTCAGGTAACGGTGGAAGAAAGCTCTTCCAGAAATGCAAAACGATGTCCATGCATAAGCTGTAAAAAGGTCAAAGTCTGGTGGACTCATGTCTGGACTGTAGGGAGCATGAGGTAACATCTCCCAGCCGTATTTGCATAGTTCTTCAATGACGACATTCCCTATGTGCAGGTGAGCATTGTCATGAAGAATGGGTGGCCTAGCCAAGAGCAACTGAGGTTGGGTTTTGTGCAATTTTCTGTGCATATTTTGCAAAAAGTCACGATAATACACTGCTGTGACACTTCTTCCACATGGAACTGTCTGTTGAAGAGCATCAGCCTTCCTGATCTTGCATCATCATCTATGCTCACACGACCACTCCAAAAACGAGTCGCCCACCGAGAAACTGTACTATTGTCCACTGTTAACTCACCACAAACTTCATGTAATGCACTGTGGATTTATGTCTGGTTTTTGCCACGTAGAGTTTCAATCTTAATGTATGACCTCTGATCATCAACAGACACAGTACCCGAGACATCTGAAGCCTCCATTTCCCACACTTGTCACAACCACACTATGTGCACTACAGAGCTCCTAAGTACACGTCCTGCTGCTTCAAAGTGAAAGTGAAACAAGGTTTACTGCAATTGCATCATCCACTCTCTAGTGTTGTCAATCTGTGCATTATTTATGAAATGACCCTCGTGTATATATATCAGTCTATTTTCTTGCTGTTACTATTGAAATGCCTACATATCCTATTTTCAGACTGCTCCGTTTTCCTTAGTATTTGTAGTTTGCATGCTATATTTTTGAAATTCCAAATTAAATTCAGAGTTTATGTCTGGTATGACATTCTTTTTCCTATCTTTCACTGTGCTCCAGCTGACAGGTTTATTTACAATAGCCTAGAAAATGAAAGAAATGAGACAGTTGGCCTTGTGACATTGTAAAGTGAGATTTAATGGGAATCAATGGAGAATTACCCTAAATCTTCCTGGAGCCGACTCTTTTCACTGTTAAACTCCTAGTGGAGATAACAGGTATAAAACAAATCCTTTTCTAAATTTAAAAAAATTCTAAAAGCTCGCTTTTTCCATTTGACCTTTGCTGCGGGATGGTTTGGAGGTGATCTGTCAGGATGATTCGCTTGCATATTTGTTTGAATGTTGCTTTAATTCTCAATATGAATGTTGACACTGTCCTATTTTTAAATTAATTTATTTTCTGTTTAATTTTTAGAATTGTAAAAAAAAACAAGACTAAGGCCTCCTTTTATTAAACTGTGATGTTTTTAGTGCAGGGAGCCACACTGAATGCCTCGCATTGCTCCAGACACTCATAAGAACTCTATGAGCGTTGGGAGCTGTGCAGGGCATTCAGCGCGGCTCCCCGCACTAAAAACTGCTAGCGCAGTTTAATAAAAGGGGGTATAATTGTCAAAACAAGAAGTATACCAAGTTCATAATAAAGATAATCAAATACTTTTACTGAAAGATTGCACCCTGAAGGATGCGGGGAGAGTACAGGACTTTCTCTTAGCATCACAGCAGCTTTTTCCCCTTCAGAAAAACTACGAGGGGCATTCAATAATTTATCTACATTAGTAGGAAAGAAGTTTGCAAAATATTTTTATAGTTCGTACCTTACATACCATTTGCTTATTGTACTGGGAATTAATCTTCAACTTTCTGCATAAAGAAAAGGGATAGGATGACTTCTCTATGAGGCAGTTAGGGCTCTTCAGCTTGGAGAAGAGACGGTACACGAGTGATATGATAGAATAGAGGTGTATAAAATACTGAGTAGAATGGAAAGGGTAGATGTGAACTGCTTGTTTACTACGTCTAAAAATATTAGGACTAGGGGGCATGCAATGAAGCTACTAAGTAGTACATTTATAACAAACTAGAGAAAATATTTGTTCACACAATGTGTAATTACGTAAACTCTGGAATTCATTGCCGGAGAATGTGGTGAAATCAGCAGGGTTTTAAAAAAGTTAGGAAAGTGAAGTCCATAGGCCATTATTGAGATGGCTTGGGCTAATCCACTGCTTCTTCCTAGGATAAGCAACATAAAATCTGTTGTACTACTTGGGATCTGGCTGGGTGCTTAGGACCTGGCTTGGTCTGTCCCAGTATGGCAATTCTTATATACTACATTTTAGAATATATTTAAATGTCACATTTAGGTCATGCATCTGGACTGGCCCTCTTTGAATCTAACCCCCACCCCCTCCCACATCCTGCCGTTCTTTCTGCCTTCATTCCCCCAGCCTTCTCCAATGGATCTATTTTGTCCTTACACCTTACTCTAAGATGCATCTTACCTTAAAAATATTAAGGAATGCAAAAGAAACAGATTCAGTGTTGGCAGAAAACTAGGCCGCAACTTAGCTCATTATAAGCAAAGAAATTGTTAACTTACTAACAAATCTTTCTCAAGCTACAACAAAGTAACAAACAATTCATATATATATTTCAGTTTCTCTATCCCTGCCCTAACAGCTAGGACTTGAAGTTGGCATGGACCTTCATGCCCCTATTGGGTAGCTTGGATTTTCCCCGCTGCAACAGATCCGAGCAGTAAACTACTACCCAACAGGGTGGGAGGGCAGGTAAACTGCCTCCAAGAAACAGAAAAAAGCCTTGTGACTCAGCAATGGATCTCTTTAAATATCAACCCTTTGGGCCTCATATCCCAAACCTCATGCCCAATCCTGCCTGACCTTTGTCCTAAAGCATGAAGTCTGTTGATATCTTAAATCTACCCCCTTCCCCCTGACCTCCTCCCCCACCTGGCAACCATTATTCCCCTCTACATCTAAATTTGCCCATCAAAGAATTGCTCTCAGGCTCCAACTTATTGCATCATAGGAACAAGTTCACTTATAAAGGGTAGTTTTATAACCACATAGCTATTTTAAAGTAGCCATAACATGCTTATTTTATACACAAGAAAAGCATTTAAAAAAATAAAACACTATCTTAACTATCAAAATTGTGCCTTGATAAGAGCATTGACACCAGCCCAAGGGCTAGAGTAAATAAACATGGAATTAAAAAGTGCTTAGTGGTTAGAGCAGCTGCCTCCGCTCCCTGAGGTTGCGAGTAGAGAATGACACGGAGAAAAAAATATATTCCCGTCACTGGACCACCATCCTCTTCACCACCCTGTCCCCGCAGCATCCACCCTTCCCTCTCACCACCTCACCGCCCTTCAGTGGCCCAAGAATCTCCCTCCCCCTTATCTTCGCGGCGTTAGAAAAGAATTGAAACTTAAGGGAGGGAAGGCGCGTGGTCACCGATCGCATGTGGCCCCCTCCCTATGACCAAATCTATCTCACTAAAGCCCTGCAGCCATTCTCCTGCCCTTATCCACAGCACAATTTCCAGCCCTGTCTCCCTCTCTTCCTGCACAGCTTTAGATTTTGAGGGATCAGTGCAATCAATCACCGCTTAACATGAAAAAGAAGAAAAAATAGAAAAGGAAAACAATTATCCTTCTCCTTTCCCCGCCCCGGAACGCTTCTGACCAATCGGTAACAGAGGAGGAGTATATTCCTCCTCTTTCCCCCTCCCCCACAGAGAAAGATATAGGGGAAGAGGATCGTATCACATCCAGCAAGTAAGTTTCACATTTTCACAAAATCTATCTCCCTCCCCCTTACCTTCATGGCACTTTCGTAAAATCTTCCTGAAGCCGGTGAAGCCTGTCTGCCTGCAGTCACGTGTGTGTCAGAGGAAAAGCTTCCGCCCACACGCACGCGACTGCAGGCAGGCAGGCTTTGCCGGCTTCAGTAAGTTTTTTACGAAAGTGCCGTGAAAGTAAGTGAGATAGATTTGGCTGTAGGGAGGGAGGGGGCCATGTGCAATTGGTGACCGTGCGCCTTCCCTCCCTTAACTGCAGGGACAAGGCTATTCACCGATCCATGGGGTGGTGGATGGCCTTGTTCCCATGCCCGCAGTGAGCACTTTCCCCCCCCCCCACCGTTTCGGCGGGTTACCCGCGGCTAACTGCCACCGTGTCATTCTCTAGTTGTGAGTTAAATTCCCACTGCAGCTCCTTGCGACTCTGGGCAAGTTACTTCATTGCCCCATGTACAAAATAAGTACCCGTCTAAAATATGTAAACTTCTTTGATTGTAACCACACAGAACATAAGTGCCTCTGCTGGGTCAGACCAGAGGTCCATCGCGCCCAGCAGTCCGCTCGCGCGGCGGCCCAACTGATCCATGACCTGTGTAGTAGTCCTCTATCTATACCCCTCTATCCCCTTTTCCTTCAGAAAATTGTCCAATGGGTTATTACATGTCAAGTGATCAAGGGCTCCCTGCATGACCATCACGGATTTTGATAAAACTTTATGCACAAAGTCCCACATGTATCAAACGAACTTTGGTAAAGTTTTAGTTTCGCCTGTGGAATATTCGTGGAGATAAAGCCATTTGTTTGACCCCATACTGCAATGACATACAGTACATTACATTACATTAGGGATTTCTATTCCGCCATTACCTTGCGGTTCAAGGCGGATTACAAAAGGTTAGTTTAAAAAAAACCAGAGTTACAATGATTAGCTAGAGAGGTAAGTTGTAGATCTTATAAACATTTAGCAGGTTGTTGAGGGTGAGGTGGTTTGTAAAAGAGTTAATAGGTAGTCATAGTGGAAGTTCTTTTGTTGTTATTAGTGCAGTAGTGGGTAGATCAAGTGTCGGTTTTAGAGTTACTAAGCGGTCGTGATGTTATTGCTGCTTCAGGAATTTCTTGAAAAGTGTGGTTTTTATTTCTTTTCTGAACGTCCTATAGTCTGGGGTGGTCATCAAGAGGTTGGAGATCTGGTTGTCCAGCCTTGCGGCTTGGGTGGCTAGGAGGCCGTCGTGTAGTTTTGTTCTTTTTACTTCCTTGATTGGGGGGGGTATGAATGGGGCGTGCGTTTTTCTTTGTCTTGTAGTGGGTGCTTGTATGAGGCGATTGTTCAAGTATGATGGACTGTCTCCGTGTAGTGTTTTGAATAGTATGCAGTAGAATTTGAATTGGATTCTTTCTTGGATTGGAAGCCAATGTGAGTTGATGAAGGCTTCAGTGATGTGGTCATGTTTTTTCAATGAGTAGATGAGTCTCAAAGCTGTATTTTGGATTGTTTGGAGTTGTCTACGACAGTGACATTCTGACAACTTTGAGACACAATATCTCACGAGCTATGTTTCCAAAAAAACTGAAACTTAGCTACCCTGCACAACTTTTGGAGCTCTATTCAGTGCTACCAATAATAATTTTTGTCGAGCACTGAGTGAATGGCTGAATTACAGTAAGCTTGGCCGAAAAAATTAGTGCTCCAAAAAAAGTCAAAGTTTGACATTAATTAATGATTATTCCTAACTAGAAATTGAGGTGATAATTTTTTTGCATGCAGATCACAAATTACAACTTGTTTTCTTTTTCAGATCCACATTATTATTAATTCAGTTTAAAATGGATGCCAAAGAATCGACTAATAATAATCCTTTTCTGCCAGACTGTGCCATTGGGCAAAAATTGTTGTCAAAGTGTCATGACGGCACATTTTATTCTAAAAAATGTGGGCTCATTTTTTTACATAATTTGTCAACCGATGAAAAATTGCTTATCACTCGGCGCTCTGAAGTTGAACTGATGGATAAAGACCAAATCTGCCTCCACCACAAAGCAAAGTATCTCGACAAATACGAATTAAAGCAAACATCGTGTTGTAATCCATTTGAAAAGAAAAATCACATTGTTCAAAGTGGATTGTTAAAAGTCGATCTTGCCATGTCTAATGATTTTAGAAAAGTGGCAAAAATAAATATCAAGCCAGGTCAGAAACTTTGCAATAGGTGCAAAGCCCAATTCGTTTCAATGAGTGAAGCTACTGCAGCATCTTCATCTTCAGATGATTTTGATATCAGCATCTCCGATGCAGTTGATCAAAGCTTGACTGCTTTAGGAACCTCTCCATTGAAAATTCGAAGGTTAGCTAGTAGAGATAAAGCCGGCTATGTGATACGAAAAATTGAATGTGTGCAGAATGTGATAGCCAAGAAGATTACATCTGCTGCTGGAGTTTCAGCTGAAGAAGTTGGGCCGTCTCGTCAGTCTGTAGAATGCAAGTTATGTGAAGATTACACTGACCTCATTGAAGAAATGAAAACGAAAATTGCAATATCCAACAGGTCAATGAAAGTTCAATTATTGACGATGGCCCCAAAAAGTTGGTAAATAAAGGAAACAGCAATGAAGTTTGGCGTTTCAGAGCGCATGGTCAGAACAGCCCAAAAAGTAAAGAAAGAGAAAGGCATTTGTTCTATACCTGATGCAAAAATTGGCAAGTCCCTTCCAAAAGAAATTGCAAATAGAGTTCAAGATTTTTACGAAGACGATGAATTCAGCAGAATATGTCCTGGCAAAAAAGATTGCATTTCAGTCCACCTCAATGGTTTAAAAGTACAAAAGCAAAAGCGGCTGCTGTTGTGTAATTTAAAAGAGCTGTACGTGGCGTACTGTAACAAATACGAAACTGAAATTGGTTTTTCCAAATTCTGTGAGCTCAGGCCAAAGTGGTGTGTAACCGTTGGTGCATCAGGTGCACACTCCGTGTGTGTCTGCACGACATCAAAATGTAAAGCTCATGCTACAAGGCGCCAATGTCAAAGAGAACTACAAAGTTCTTATGGAAAAAACTGTGTGCGACCTAAATGTCAAGGACTGTATGCTACAACGATGTCAAAACTGCCCTGGTGAAGAAGCACTAACAGCATACCTGGAAGAAATATTCAAGGATTTAGATCCAGAAGAATCAATAGAATTTAAGCAATGGGTTCACGCTGACCGTGAAACATTAGAAACAAGCGTACTAACCATGGACAACTTTATTGAAAAACTTGCAAGCAAGATTTGGAAGTTGACAAGCCACCATTTCATTTCAAAACATCAAAGTGAATATTGAAGATGTTGAAGACAGGCTTAAAAGAAACGGAAATGATCGTTTTGATGGTTTTCCCTGAAAATTACTCATTTGTTGTACAGGATGCCGCCCAAGGCTTTCACTGGGAAAATTCACAAGCTACGGTACATCCTTTTGTTGCATATTACCTCAATGAAGTGGGCACATTGCAAGTTGTAAACTGTTGCATTATTTCTGATCATATGCAACATGATACGATATCTGTACACGTGTTTATTCAAAAGTTGATCGAATTTTTGGTAACTCAAACAAACATTACCAAAATATACTACTTCAGTGACGGCTCAGCTGCACAATATAAAAACTACAAGAACTTTGTGAATTTATGCAATCACAGAAATGATTTCAACATTGAGGCTGAATGGAATTTTTTTGGAACTAGCCACGGAAAATCACCCTGCGATGGAGTTGGTGGAACAACTAAACAACTGGCTGCCCGGGCTAGCCTCCAAAGACCATCAACGGATCAAATATTGATGCCAAAGGATCTATTTAACTTTTGTGACCAAAATATACACGGAGTTAAATACATTTATGTTCCAAAAGAAGAAATTGAAGAAAGCAAAAAGTTTCAAGAAAAAAGATGGCATGAAAGCAGCACAGTAGCCGGTACCAGAGAGCACCACCAATTTGTACCAGTCGACTCAAACTCGGTTCGTGTCAGCAAAGTTTCAAATGACACAATAAATTTTGTTGCCAAAATTTCTGATACTGCCATTCCAAATTTGAAAGTGTCCGAAATCTTTCCTGGTTGCTACGTTGCCTGTACTTACGATAATCAATGGTGGATAGGCAACGTTGTTGAAGTCTCAATTGAACAAAATGATGCATTGATAAAATTTATGCATCCTCACGGTCCAGCTCATTCGTTTTATTGGCCAGAAAGGCAAGACGTTTGTTGGGTTACAGAGCAACACCTCATCTGCATGCTTTGTGCCCCTTCAGTTACATCATCCGGCCGCCAATATCAATTTCCAGAAACTGCATTGAAGAAAGTGGCTCAAAAATTTAACAGAATGTTATAAAGATTGCTGGCAGTTAAAATCAAAGTGGACTTCACTTCGGCTTGGGAACCATATAAGATACCCAATTTAGGCTTGGGAACCTAAGATAAGACACCCTAATCATTGGCTTTGGAAAAAGAAAGATACCAACAAAAGGCTTTGGAACCTTGACAAAGAAACCAAATGCGAGGCTTGGGAACCTGGACGAAATGGCCCACCCGTGGCTGGTATTGCACAGCTATCGGGCGTGACCCCTATGGCGATGGGGTTGCCAGTTCAAACTCTTGAACTGGTAATGACAATGTCACCATGGACCAACGCAATAGAGTAGTAGTAATACTACGTCAATACAAAACTGTAACTTTAAAAATGACAGAACTATGTTGAAATAGAGGTTGTTGCCGTGGCAACGTCTCCCAACTTTGTCCCCATTTTTCAGCCATTGTTAACCTGCGTTGAAAAATGAAGTCCACTTTTCTAGGGGGTTTGAAATATGCTCTTTCTAATGAGACTGATTTGAAAGAGTTTCTAAAAGGTATTTTTCTGTAAAAGCAGGCTGAAAATACCCTATTTTTGGCCTTTTTACACAAATTAGCAACTTTACACTTAATTTGTAAACTAATGGAAAGAGCTTGGAGGTTGAAATTGTACTTTTGAAAACAACGTTGTACTGAGACATTATGCGCCAAATTTCGCATTTATTACTCAATTATTGTGGGAGCTAAGTAATGTCAAACTTTGACTTTTTTTGGAGCACTAATTTTTTCGGCCAAGTTTACTGTAATTCAGGCATTCAATCAGTGCTCGGCAAAAATTGTTATTGGTAGCAATGAACAGAGCTCAAAAAGTTGTGCAGGGTAGCTAAGTTTCAGTTTTTTTGGAAACACAGCTCGTGAGATATTGTGTCTCAAAGTTGTCAGAATGTCATTGTCGTACTGTATTTCATTGTGGTATGGGGTCAAACAAATGGCTATATCTCCACAAATATTCCACAGGCGAAACTAAAACTTTACCAAAGTTCGTTTGAGACATGGTGGACTCTGCATATGAAGTTTCATCAAAATCCGTGATGGTCATGCAGGGCACTTTCCAAGAATCTGATCACTTGACATGGAATGACCCCAATCCCTTCTTGAACCCTAATACTGTACTCTGTCCTATCACGCCCTCTGGAAGCGCATTCCAGGTGTCCACCACACGTTGGGTGAAGAAAAACTTCCTAGCATTGGTTTTGAATCTGTCCCCTTTCAACTTTTCTGAATGCCCTCTCGTTCTAGTAGTTTTCGAAAATTTGAAGAACCTGTCCCTTTCTACTCTCTCTATGCCCTTCATGATCTTGTAAGTCTCTATCATATCCCCTCTAGTTCTCCTCTTCTCCAGGGAAAAGAGCCCCAGTTTCTCCAGTCTCTCAGTGTATGAAAGGTTTTCCATCCCCTTTATCAAACGTGTCGCTCTCCTCTGAACCCTCTTGAGTATCGCCATATCCTTCTTAAGGTACGGCGGTCAATATTGGAAGCAGTACTTCAGATGCGGACGCACCATCGCTCGATACAACGGAAGGATAACTTCTTTCGATCTGGTTGTAATACCCTTCTTGATTATACCTAGCATTCTATTCACTCTCTTAGCGGCCGCTGCGCACTGTGCCAACGGCTTCATTGTCTTATCCACTATTACCCCCAAGTCCCTTTCCTGGGTACTTTCCCTCAATAACATCCCTCCCATCGTATAGCTGTACTTCGGGTTTTTGCTTCCTACATGCAATACTTTACATTTCTCTACATTGAACTTCATCTGCCATCTCGTCGCCCACTCCCCTAGCTTGTTCAGGTCCCTTTGTACTTCTTCGCAGTCCTCTTTAGTCCGAGCACCACTAAATAGTTTGGTGTCGTCTGCAAATTTTATTATTTCGCACTTCGTCCCTCTTTCTATGTCATTGATAAATATATTGAAAAGCAGCGGTCCGAGCACCGACCCCTGCAGGACACCACTCGTTACCCTCCTCCAGTCCAAGTAGTGGCCCTTCACTCCTACCCTCTGCTTCCTACCCGCCAACCAATTCCTGATCCATCTATGTACAGAAAAAGTGATATATCAATTCCCATCCTCTTTACTCTTTATATTTAGGTGGTAGCATGAACGTGGAGGGGCATAATTAAATAAAAGTCTAAGTCCCCTTCTGGCCTAAGTCAGTAGATGCTGAAGTTGGCAGCAGGGAAATGTCCATTCTCAAAAAAATGTCCAAATTGAGGGGGGGTTTTGTGAGAACGGCCAACCTGCATGTTCAGCAATCTACTGGCCCAGACTGCCATTACATCTATCCCTACACCATATACCCAACCAAAAAATCGCCCAAGTCCCAAACCCAGACCTTTTACGTGAAGGGCCAGTCCTTTTCCTAAAAGCAGGATTCTGTAACCAGTGTCTTTCAAAAAACACCAGTTACAGAATCCTGTAACTGCCCCCAACAAAACCCCAAACCGGCAGAAGGGATCCCAGGCCCTCCTGCCCACGGCACACCCTCACACGACCCTCAACCCTCCTCCCCCCAGATATCTCCCTAACTTACCTGAACGTTCGCTGGCTGGATGGGTTCCAAGTCTGTCTGTCCGGCAGGCCCTGAATGACCCAGGCGCCTAAGGCCCCACCCATAGGAGGGGCCTTAGGCACCTGGGCCAACTGGAATTGGCCCAGTTGCCTTAGGCCCCGCCTATGGGTGGGGCCTTAGGCGCCTGGGCCACTCAGGCCCTAGGCCTGTCATTCTGACTTGGCACCCATCCGTCCGTCCAACGTTCAGGTAAGTTGGGGGGGGGGTGTCTGGGATTAGGAGGGCCTGGGTAGGGGGGGGGGCATTTCGCAGAGGCATTCGCGGGGGTGTTGCAGGGGGTGCACCGTGGTCAGGAGGGCCTGGGATCCCTCCTGCCCATATTCGAGGGGAGGGTGGGGGGTGCACCATTGGCAGGAGGGCCTGGGATCCATCCTGCACATATTTGTGGGGGTGTCAGGGGTGTGCTTCGGCAGGAGAGATTGTGCATCTCTCCTGACGGTATTCGCAGCATTTCGGGGTTGGGGAGAGGGGATTGTAATAGTGGCAGGGGTTGGGCGGGTTGCCGGGGCTGCTCAGCTGATCTCAGCAGCCGCGATCAGCTCAGTGGCCCCTTTTCGGATCTTATACATGTTTTGACTTGGTCTAAGCCAAAACATATAAGTTCCGACTGGGCAACCTCGTTAAACTTTTGGTTATACTTAATGCATGAGTAAGTCTAGGTTGGCCCACCACCCGCCCTTTTCCCTCCTCCAAAAATGCTTCTTTTCGCTCTAGGCATTAAGAGGCAGGGGAAAGGCCTAAGTTGGTTTTAGATAACCAGCTTTGATTATCGGTACTTAACAATCTGTCTTTTTGATCGTCCCAAGTACCGATTTCGACCACTTTTTGGACTTTTTTTTTTTTTTTTAATTATTGTGAGCCCCATAGTGTTTTAGAATTTATATCTATGTATATTCTGACTCAAGTCCAGCCATGTGTACACCCACAAAGGAGAGTGTGAACAAAGCAAAAATAAAAAGCATGTATTTTATGCTGGTCATTATTTTAATCATCAAAATATCATCATGTATGCCAAGTTCTTGCCAACGAAAGCTACCTGGCTTCTTATAGTGTCTCCATTATAGGGAAAACCCTACCACAAGTTCCACACCCACCCCTTTCATTTTCGTGACTTTGAGCAAATCAACTACTGGCAGACTATTGTACAGTAATTACAAAACTATTGTCTAGAGATCATAGCTATTCCATGTTACAAATGTTATGCATAATGAAGCCATGCAACCAATTTTCCGTTTAAATTAGGTTTTCTTCTACCTCTTTCATACTCAAGACAGCTCATTTAGAAAAGGTCAATACATCACTACTACGTCTACACCCCCCCCCCCCCAATTTGCAGGGCATTTGCTAGTTGTTTAGTTTGAAAACTATTACAGCAATATGAATAAATAATGTACTGGCCGCGAAGATGGCCAAACTTTTAAAATAACAAATATTCTTGACTTTTCCCCAACAATTACTATTTATTAAAAAAAAAAAAAAAAAAAAAGCCAAACTGCCACCGGCTTTTTCTGAGGTAACTTCCCAGCCGTTGCTTTTCACGTTTTCTCACAAGCATCTCACAGACTTGGCAGGGCTTGGAAGCGTACGCTCTGCACCCACCACGCTCCAGTCACCCTCCGTAAATGCTTCCAAACATCCACGCGCTCTAAGCGAGCTCTCGCCCGAGCTGCCTAACATCCACCTACACTATCGTCCGCTCTCTTTCTAGCAGGCTCAGCTTTCCTGCTCGGACTTTTATATAGCCCTCTAAAAATAGCTCCCGCTACAACGCCATGTAAGGAAGAGAGGAGACCCAGCTCGAGCCAACCGGGAGCAGCCGCCAACCGCAAGCCCCGCCCCGAAGGTAGGCCTTTTGGCTCGCCATTGGTCTTTCCTGACAACATGAGCCTCTCCCCCCTGTTTACCTTACATGGTCACGCGCTGCCTTGATTGACAGTTTCCTCTGAGGATCCCACGGCTATCCGACGGGAGGGGGGCAAGGCTCGTGCACACAGTTTTTAGGGAGGGGAAAGTTAAGGCTAAAAAAAAAAAAGAAAAGAAAGAAATCGCGAGAGAGAGGGAGGGAGAGAGAATGCAATTCCCCCTCCCAAAGGAAAGAGAAAAGATTGCATCGAGGAGACAGCAGCGATGCAAAAATCAATGGTAGTTTGTTGTCAAGGAGTTTGCACGGCCTTTCCTGATCCAGGGACTGCCTGCCTACTCTGAGCAGAAAAGGCAGTGTATTTTACTACAGTGGAGAAGTGTCCTGTCCTGGCTGTAGATCCGCACATGCTGGGCGCACCTGTCCTCACTCTCTCCTGTCTCCTCTCTTCAATTCACTTGACTGTAAAAGAAAAGGGACATTGGATTTATTTCTGTCGTTACGAGAGGAAGAACAGGAACAAGGGGACTGTTTTGTCTTGTCTTGTACAGCAAGCATGGATGTGCTGGCTAGTTATAGCATATTCCAGGAGCTGCAGCTTGTCCACGACACCGGCTACTTCTCAGCATTGCCGTCCCTGGAGGAGAACTGGCAGCAGGTGAACGATTTTAAATTACTCCTGCAACTCCTTAATTAAACATAGGAACAGATTCAGGACTGCCTTTGTTTTATATTAGATGTTCAGTAACTACAAAGAGTAGCCTATTAAAAAACAAAAAACAGTGACTCCAAATACATACATAGGTACCAATCTAGCACCGTTAGCTAGCTCAAGTAGTCTCGCATTCGTTCTGTACATGTGTGTTTTCTTTAATTTTAATGAACTCAGTGAGGCTATCACTTTTGATTAGCGTTGGCAACTCGCAGCTGGGGCAAATGGAACAGATTCTATTTCGAGATGATGCGTGTCAATAATATTAGCCAGAGCTCGTCGGAGAGTTCCGAGGAACTCGAGCTACACAGCACAAATAGTTTGTGCGATATATATGTTGTTGTTTTTTTTGCTAGGCATGTATTTATTTTGAAGTACTGGATGTCTGTTTTATTTTGAATCAAGCTGCTGCTTTTCTTTTCGTGGTTTACTCGGGGGAGGAGGGAGGGTAATCGGTTTCGCATCGGTGCCAAACATTGCACACACTAGGCACTGTCAAGAGCATGCGATGCTTGCTGGCAGCTGCGATAATACCCCCGGCGTGTGCTAAAGCCTCGTCTCGTAAAGAACGGGGTGTTTGTGAAAATTCACAATTGAGGCAGCTCAAGATGGGAGAAAAAAAAAATTAGCATGTGAAGGAGGAACTGTCAAGTATTCACTGATTGTTAGGAGTGTGAGAGCTGCTGTTTTGGGAGTGTGCAAATATGCTTGTAGTGTTTGATGAAATTAATTTGGGATAAACTAATTTGTATGGGGGGTTTTGCACTAATATTGAGGGAGAGAATGTTTTGGATTTTTTTTTTTTTGGTAACAGGTGTTTTAGGGAGAAATTTAGCCATCTGAACACCCCCTCCCCCCCCAAAAAAAAAAAAAATACAGAGCTGGAATATGATGGATGCGTTGGCTTCTAATCGGAGTGCCATATTAAAGAGGTTAAGTTTCGGGTTTGTACCTGTATATTTTTTCCTCCTTAAAATAGAGGGCGTAGTTCCATCTTCTTGCTATATGATCAACCGCTCCGATAGTGATTTGACCGTTTTTAGTTCCTCATTATGAACAGCTTCTGTAGTACCTTTGGAAGCCTGACATCATTTCTTAAAATGCCAGAAGCTGCCGATCTAGTTTGGGTGGGCTTTGTTGAATCCCAAGGGAACCTTTTATTACATCTCTAGGAATGGTACACGTCCAAGCCAAGTGATCGGTGCATCCGGCCTCATTATACTTTTCTTTAGCATGCTAGTATGAACATATAGATAATTATGACTTTCTATACAACAAAAATCCACAATAACTGATGCATGTGAACAACAGCATTCAATACAAGGATTCAATACAAGATAAGCTTTTAACGTAGTCAGTGTACCCAAGACATTCACTGTGTGTGATATTTTGGCTGCAGCTGCTTTCAGGAGTAGAAGGAAACAAAAACGTTTGTTCCGTATACTATTGTACAGTTACCCAAAGAAAACTTAAGGATTAATTGACTAGGATGTGTGTGATGCTACTGAGAAGCTGGTGTGTGCGTTTGTGAAAGAAATCGAACTTGTGCCTCCTACCTTTCCATATTAGAATAGAATGGCATTGTTTTGTTCACGTACAGAACTATACAGTAGTACACCTAACGGAGTTCATTGTATTTTCATGATAATTATTTTCCTAGCAATACAGATTTGTGCTCCATTTTTAAAGTGACATTATTTGAATCCACTTCTTTTAAATTCCACATTTTCATATTATAGAAGTTAAGGAAAAAGACCATTAATGTTAATTTTCTGTATTTTAATTGCTTTGCCTGCTGTTTTTTTTTTTTTTTTTAATGTAAACTTGTCCTTAAAGGGTGGAATGTCTCTCTTGTCTGCTCTCCAAAAAATGACCATCTTCACTCTTGCTTCTTGTTCTGTTTTTCATGGGTAATAAGGAATTTTATACCTGCCATCTTCTATGGACATTTTGTAGTGGGGGCAGAACTCTTTGTCCTTAATATTAACAATAAAAATATTTTTGAAAAATTGGTTGGTTTATCAGTTCTCTAGAGTCAGTATTATTATTACCCACTGTACTGAATGTAACTGGTGTGCTAAATCTATAATCTATAAATGATAATAAAGAGCAGGTTAGCTTAACAGTCTCTATCAGCTGAAAGGTTGGTTACCCTATACTTAAAGGAGGAAATAAGTGTTGTAAGAATGGCAAGCCACTGAATATGGTTAATGTAATTTTCTATAATGCTGTATATGTGCTGAGAAAATGTATCTGTGTCTTCACAACTGGTACCCCCCAGAACATGCTGGAAATTCTGAAGGGATAGAAGGCACCCTGGGAAGTTTATTTGCTAAGTGTGTCTCAGCGAATTAGTTTAGTGCACAATGGAGTCATCACAGTAGTAATGTAGAAAGTGGGTCAGACTGGGAGCCCAGTTCTTATATCTGATCCTCAATAGCATGGCTTTGAACATCTTGAATTCTTTATTTTAAAGTAAGACAGACAATCTGTTCCACAAAATAATTCATATTTTGTAATCCACAGCATCAGATTATGGCCACATTTGGGGGGAGGGGACTTGCATAATACCAATTCCTGTATCTAAAGACTGTGCAATCAACCTCTTGGTTTTCATACTGTGCAACCAAGTAGCTGGTAGAGGGGAAGGGAAGTGGAAGTTTTTAATTTAGCAATGCTTTGGGTAATAATTAGAGAGTAATTTAAATGTATATTTGTATGCTATTGGGTTAAAAAAATTTATGGTATAAGTTGCAAGCATATGAATATTTGTGAGTGAATATAGGATTTTTAATGAATGGTATAGCGTGGGGAAGGAGTTGTAAGCTATTAAAGAACCACCTTGGGTAAATCTCTTTATAAAGGTGGCTAATAAATTCCAATAAATAAATGCTTAATAGCCTTCTCTATCTTTTTTTTTTTGCTGCAGGATACCTCCCCATTTGTTAAATCAATAACTTTTCTTAAAGAGGTGGCAAAAAGGAAAAGATGATTAGGTGATTGCTTAGAACAGGGATTGCTGTTCAGTATGTAATATTAGGATTTCAAGCTGACATCATATTATATAAGGTATAATTTTGGGTGGGCATAGGGGTGATCTCACCCATCAAAGATATTGTGGGAACTAATGATGAGTTGGTCCTCTTCCCATATTATCAATATGTCTTCCTTATCCTATGTGCCCCCAGTAGGCAGGCAAACTAGTCCTATGATGATGCTAATGTATGTAAAATATGCATACAGTACAGTATAAATAAGAAAACAGAATGTTGGAACAGTGGATCTACTGTAGTTAGGATAAAGAGATTTTAGGTTTAACTCGTGCCTTTTTAACTTGTAGCTCAGGGTAAGTCATGTTCAGGTACAGTAGGAATTTTCCTGTCCCCAGAGAACTTACAACCAAAAAGGGCACAATCAAAAAGGGCATTTCTATAGTCTTAGACCTAAAGATAGGTGCCAATTGGGCATATAAAGATAGGTGCCAATTGGGCATATAAATTATAGAATAATAGCACTTACACATATGACTGGTGCCACAAACCTGACAACTATGCACATTAAGGCCTGGATTCACCAAAAGCCATTGAAGCAGGTGCCTAGATCATGCCCACCTTAAGGGTTTTAATTTGTTCTAAATGGTGTGATAATTGTTTGTGCCATTAAAAAAAATTAAAACCAAATCAAAACAAAAAATTAGGTGGTCCTAGGTGGCCTTCCGGACTGGCACCTAGGACATCAAAGCCCAGAAATGGGCATGTTTAGGGGTGGCGCAGGGCTTTGACATCACTAGGCGATGTTAGCTGCGATTCAGGAAGGACCGTAGGTGCTGGAAATGAAGGCCTGTGAAACCCTGGCCTACATTTCCAGTGCCTAGGGTCCTTGGGAGCCGTGATTCTGGTGCCACTTATAGAATCCGGGCCTGAGTGCTAGGTACTATTCTATAATATATGCCAAAATTGCTTAGCATATATATAGGTTTGAGGGGGCAAACCCTTGGGCTGAGAATGGATGGGTCATGGGCATGTCTTCATAAAATGCTATAAATTATACATACTTCAGAGTAAAATTAGGCGCTAGCAGTCACGACTGCCATTGCCTTGGCATAACTGTTGGTGCCATCAATGCTCATATAGAACTGCCCCCATATTGATTGGTCTTTTATAGTAATACATGCAAGATTTATTCTTACATACTAAGGTTTACTGAGGAAGCACAATTAAATATTGATCCAGACTGGTACAAGAACCTGATCTGGGATATTATGAACCATGGGGCAAAAAACCACATGAGAAGAGCTATAATAATGTTGGGGCCTCTTTACTGTGGTAGAAAATGGCCATACCACATGGCAATGTGGGATTTTTCCATGTGCTAAGGACATTTCTATTGTGACTTCAATTTCTTATTTTTCCATTTATTTTTTTCAGGCTATGTGCTAATGTTGGCACTAGTGCATGGCAACTGAAAAGAAATAATGTGGGAGCAATAACCATCTCTTATTTTGGGGCACCAACAGTGCCTACGTTAAGAACATATAAATGAGCTATTAAGTGGTAATGCCAGTGTGCTAACTAGTTTATCCTTCCACGCCCCCAGCCCCCAAAATAGTATGCCATTATCAAAACTAACACAAGATACTTTACTGCATCCTGTGTTAACCTATTTTTGTTGTGTTAAACGTGCATTAGAGCTTAACATGCTTAGTGAAAGGGCCCCTTGTTCAAGTGCTACTTAACCAGAAGTCTAAACTGATTGATTTTTGGATCACGGGTCTGAGTACAAGACCTATTCTAGCTAATTCCATAATGCTCATGGTTTGGGAAGATAAATGGAATTTTAGGAACTGAAAACTACTCTGAGTTGGGTGGTTGGGCATTGTGGGGGTTTTCTTCACAGATCATTTTCTGAATCCTAACATCCTACTAAAATTACCCAGATTAGGTCCTACCTGTTGGACCACAGTTGAGATTTTTTTTTATCCTTACATTTGTAAGTGGAATAAAATAATTTTTGCTTTGTTCTTTTTCAGTTTAGAAATTTGTGGTTTCTCATTGTGCACTGTAATAAGTGTGGCATCCTAGCTGTAGCTCGATCTCCTTTCTGCAAACTAGGTTAGTCTAGCAAACACCCAACATTGTAGTGTAATGTTCATTTGTAGTTTCCTTTGATTCTTGTCTTGTATCTACAACAGTGCCCCAAATAGCAGATCATTTTACAGTGCATAGGATAATTTTTACAACCACTGTATTTCTGCCTCTCCATATCTTCCATTCTTCAGTTTAGTAGCCAGAAAAACCCCCAGAGGAAGGTTGTAAAGGGATTTTGAAAGAAAAAAGCAGAAAAACTGGCATATTGCTGACCTACAAGTGTGTTCATTCTGCTGCTCATCAATATCTCTCCTCTCTCCTTATACACCTCCCAGAGAACTCCGTTCCTCAGATAAGCTGCTCTTAGTTGTACCCTTCTCCACTCCAATTCTAGACCGTTCCTTTCATCTAGCTGCCCCCTATGCCTGGAATAAATTACCTAAGTTTGTCCGCTAAGCCCCTTCCCTTTCCTTGTTATAAAAGCAGACTGAAAACCCACCTTTTTGATATAGGCCTCAATCAATAACCCCACTGCCCACCAACCCCTTAACTGTATCCATGACATCCTATTTGTCTTCTCTGTTTGGATTGTAAACTCTTTGAGCAGTGACTGTCTTCTTTGTAACTCTGAACAGCACTGCGTACGTCTAGTAGCACTATAGAAATAATTAATAGTGGTGGTAGTAGTAGTAGATATGTGTTGTGTCCAGTCTACTACCAAGGGACAGGCAAGGCTGCGGATAGCTATATTCTATCCTGTGCTGTGCATGGTGTTCTGAACTAAGTATTTTATCTTCTGATCCTCACACACTGGCTGGAGGAGAACAACATAGTTTGATATCTGAACTTCCAAGGCCAGCAGCAGAGGAGGCACTCATAGTTAGGAAGCTCTGCTCTCCTTTCAGTGGGAAGAGGGGTAAGATTACCAGATTTCTGATGAATAGATCTGGGACTCCTGTTTCCTGTAGTGCTAATAGTGAACAAGCAGTTCATTTTAGTTAGAAGGGACAGGGCAAAAAGAAAATGGACTGCATGCAAGAGAATTAATTATAGTATGCATGAGAAAAAAGTCAGATTAACTGACAAAATTCCAACTATTTCGAACATGTAAAGTCTGTGAAGGAATTAATAAGATGGCAGGAGAAGCTTCTCCACAGAGTGGTCCAAAGCAAAACAAACAGTGGAGAAAAAGATGAGAGGGACAGAATGTATCCAGGAATGGTGTAATTTTACTTGCGTTTTGGTCTACATTGCTTTATCAATTTGTTTGTGTTATTGTTGATATTGATACCTTTGGAATCCTGAGGCAGGCCTTTTGGTTGAAACATGGTCCATATCTGGTCTGTTTAGTGACAAAATGCAAATAAAATTATTCCATTCTGTCCCTCTTATCTTTTTCTCCAGTGTTTGTTTTGCTTAAGTCTGTGAAGAAGACAGGCCAGATCAGAAACTTTGAACTGGGTTCCAGGTTATTTTACACTGATGAATCATTGATATTATCTATCTGGCAATAGATTCCAGCCTTTGGAAGCTCTGATTTTCTTATCTGGCATTTTTTTTGTTCTTGCTGCTCAGGCTCTACTAATTTTTCCCCTCATTTTACATGTTTAGATTTATGGGGTGCCAGCCTATAAAAATGTTTCTGACAATTTATAGCGGACATAAATAATAGAAAACCAAAATAAACTAATACAACAAGCCACTTAGACAGCCCCCCTCTTTTTACAAAAACATAGTGCGGTTTTTAGCAGCAGCCACAGTGATAACAGCTCTGACGCTCATAGAATTCCTATTAGTGTAGGAGCTGTTACTACCACAGCCAGCGCTAAAAATTGTGCTAAGCTTTTGTAAAAGGAGGAGGGGGGAGGAATAAAATAAAAAAAACGCGTGGAGGGGCATAATAAAAAAAAACGTCTTAAGTCCCTTTTTGGCCTAAGGCCAACCCGGCCCATATGCTTAAGGCCCCGCCCACAGAAGGAGCCTAAGGCTCCCGGGCCTATTCTGATTGGCCCAGGCACCTCAGGCCCCACCTGTGGACGGGGTTTCAGCCGCCTGGGCCAATCCAGCCCCATTCTGGAGCCGGCTGGCCTGCCGGACGGGTGGGCTTGGCACCCGTCTGTCCGGCCAACGTTGAAAGTTACGGGGAAGGGGGGGTGGGGGTCGTGGGTCGGCGGGGGGGGGGGGGCTGATCAGGGGTGCGGGGGGGGCGGTTGTTGGGGGGAGGGGGGTTGTGTTGAGGGCAGGAAGGCCTGGGATCCCTCCTGCCCGTATTGTAGTGGGGGTGGGGGGGTAGGGGGGTCGCCGGGGCCAGGAGGGTTTGGGCTCCCTCCTGGCCAGATCCAGTCAGGGGGGGGGGTCGCCGGGGCCAGGAGGGTTTGGGCTCCCTCCTGGCCTGATCGTACTCAGGGGGGGTCACCGGGACCAGGAGGGTTTGGGCTCCCTCCTGGCCCGATCGTACTCGGCAGGGGGAGGCATGATCGCCGGGGCAAGAGGGCTTGGGCTCCCTCTTGCCACGATGTCGTTGGGGTGCCACGGGTGCCCGGGGCAGGAGGGCTTGGGCTCCCTCTTGCCTCGATGTTGTGTGTGTGTGGGGGGTGATGTATCGCGGCAGGAGAGATGCCTCATCTCCCCTACCGCGATGCCATCACTCCTCTACCCGAACTGCCGCGACCCGCGGCAGGAGAGATAGAGCATCTCTCCTGCCGTGGGTCGCGGCAGTTCGGGTAAAGGTATAAGTGCCGACTAAGCAACCTGCTGCACGCCTAGGTGTAGGTCAGCCCACCTCTCGCCCACCGCCTGCCCTTTCCCCTCCTCTAAACACGCTTCTTTTCTCTCTATGCGTTTAGTGGCAGGGGAAAGGCCTAAGCTGTTTTTAGATACGTCTAAAAACCAGCTTTGGTTATGGGTACTTGGACAATCAGGCTTTTTGATCATCCAAGTAGCCATTTAGGACACTTTTTAGACATTTTTTTTTTTTTATTATTATGAGCCCCATATTATCATAATAAAATCATAAATAAATACAAACAGGTAAAATATTCCTTAATATTGTTTTTTCTTATTGTAAAGAAATAGTGCCCTCAAACACGTTTTGCAAGATAGGCAAGACCTGATCTCAGACCCCAACTTCCTTTCTAGCCACCTAATACATCTTCCTTTACTATATTTAATTGAGTGTTCCCTCCCAATTAGTCCCTCTCTTCCTTCTCTCCCTCTATCTCAGTGTTGGTCATTTTTTAATTTTCTGTCACTCTGCCCTATATACAGGGTGTTTTTCTTCACCTCTTCCTCCCCTTCCCTCTTCCCTTTTCTGTTTCTCTTCTTCATAGTTAGTCCCTCCATCTTTTCATCCTTGACCCCTGCTATAAGTTGCTCCACTGTCTCCCTGTATATTAAGGTGGTCCCAAAAAGGTTCATTGGACATGACTTCCACAAGTCTATTTTTGTTCTGTGTATGACCACTGTTAATTGTGCCAAATTATATGCCTTTTGGTGAATATTTAGAGGTCACGTAATGATTTTTAATTTATAAAATGCAAGCACAGAATTTATATTAATTTTCCATCTAAACCTGAATTGTGAACAAATGCACATGGAAAGAAGTAAAAATACGTCGAGGGGCATTTTCAATAGGATGTCTAGTCTGAGTTTGGATGTTTTGGGAAAGAATTTCAGAAATCCATTAGATAAAATGTCCATTTTCAAAACAGCAAGACGTTTATCTTTTTTTTATGACCTATCTAGACGTTTTGGCCCTTAATTCATCTATCATTTTTGGCCATTCTCAAATATCAAGATGTCCACATGAAAAACACACAAAGCATTTCAGACGTCAAAGCAGCCAGCATTCTTAGAAAATTGTTCACAGAGAGCTGAGCACAGCAGAAGGGCACTCTAGTGGGTACTGCAGTGAATATCACATTTTAAAGTCCCAGGTTTACATGTCACTATAAACTGCTTACATTGTATGATGAACCCTCCAAGACCCACCCAAAACTTATTGTATTCACCTGTATACAACAACAATAGTCCTTATGCCTGGTGCCATTTTTATGTAGGTACAGTAGGTTTTGGAGGGCTCACCATACAATATAAGCAAGTTATAATGACTTTTGACCTGGGACTTTGAAATGTGACATTCACTGTAGTACCCCCTAGAGTGCTTCTCTGCTATCCTGGGCTCAGATGTCTGTGTGAAAATCTGAAGCTGTACAAGACGGTGCTGAAAAGTTCTCAGCCTAACTAAGAAGAGAATGACGTGGATATGGTTCAATTAATGATCTGAAACAATGTCAAAACATAGAATTTTGTTTCTGCATATTGGCACTTAATGAAACAGGTCTAGCTCCGAGGCCCGGATTCTGTATAGGACGCCAGTCCCGGGCTTCCTATACAGAATCGGGCCTTCACCCGCCCAAAGTTAACCTGATTCTGTAACCGACGTCCATGTTGCCGACGTCCATGTTGTCGACCCCCCCCCCCCCAATGGCCCTCCTGAAGATCACGGCAGGAGGGTACCCAACCCCTCCTGCTGGCCCCCCCAAGAGCCCCCTAAGATCGCCGGCAGGAGGGTGCCCAACCCCTCCTGCCGGACCCCCTAATGGCCACCATAAGATAGCTGGCAGGAGGGTGCCCAACCCCTCCTGCCGGACCCCCCCAAACAACCCCCCCACCCCGGAACCCCCCCCCTTGGTCTTACTTTCAAGATGGACTGAACGGTTCCTCGCACGTCAGGCCAGCAGGCCCGCCTCTGTCCAAATGAGGTGGGCCTGCCCCTCCCCTGCCTAACCCACAGGATTCTAGGGCCTGATTGGCCCAAGCGCCTAAGGCCCCTCCTATAGCAGGAGGGGCCTTAGGCGCCTGGACTCCTGCTTTGTGAGACTTGAATTATTCTGCTGTATTAAAGCAATTGCTTTTTCAGCGGAGTCCTTGACTATTATCATTGATGATGCTGTTTGCTTCAAATATTGGTAGTTTGGATCATCTCTCCAGTATGCTGGATCATCTCTCCAGTATGCAGGATCTTTGACCAGAAACTGAGCCTTTTCTTGTCAATTTGTGTCAAGAGCATCACCACTGGTTATGAATAGCCAACCACATTATGTGGGGATATTGTAGGACTACTTCATATTTTAACCATATCTTATCTACATGAAGCAGAATATATTCAGACTTGTAGAGGCATGTTCTGAATTTTTACAATAGTTTTGTGGACCACCCCACAATTTCTGGTATGCTCTATCTGCATGGCTTGATCTCCAGATTCTTTATACCTTTCTGATCAGCAGGAGCATTGGTGCCTAATTACCATCCTGTTGGCATCCTGTGCTTCCCTTCCCTCAAGCATTCACCTTTCCCAATGTCTGCAATCGTTTGTGCTGTGCTCCCAAGCATTCATTCCTTCCAGCCACTAGATTCGCCACCTCCTAATCTTGCCCCTTTTAGCATTTATTTCCCTCAAATCATTCTTTCCTGTCTGGAAATCTGGGTGACACCCTCATCTACTTTGTGGTTAGCTGATCTTCAAGATTCTGAGGTACAAACATCTACGGCCCTTGAAAGAACCTTATAATCCAGTCCCCACCATCATCCAGGAAGGGAAGGGATGAAGCAGGGAACAGAAGCTTTTTTTGCCTTTCATTTTAACTGTTTGCCCTCCCTAATTGTGCCTCTCTCTTTCTGTC
This sequence comes from Geotrypetes seraphini, assembly GCF_902459505.1. Classification (NCBI taxonomy): domain Eukaryota; kingdom Metazoa; phylum Chordata; class Amphibia; order Gymnophiona; family Dermophiidae; genus Geotrypetes; species Geotrypetes seraphini. Next base: position 140,717,200 of record NC_047088.1, on the reverse strand, counting down.
CTCCACTGTTCTTCTTGGTTGCCATGATGACAGGGATGGGGCTGGAGCAAGAAGCAGGAGCTAGCAGCACTCGGCCAGATTCTCAAAACTCACTGTTAAAATGAGCTGGGTCACTGTAGTGGCTGTAAATCTAATGATTCAGAAAAGACAAGCGATTCTCAAAGAACCTCGCATGCAAATGAAGTTCACGGAAGGTCGCCTAATTTCCATGAGATCAGTCACTGGTGATAGCGATCAGCACATGTGCTAAATAATCTGTGCGCATGTGCCGGAAAAAGCTATGCCGTAGGCACGCATATTATAGACGTGCCTTATTGTAGTACAATATGGTCACATATCATAGGCCCACATCACATGCTGCAGTTGCCATTGGGTGCTCATGTCTCAAAAAAGATAAAAGCCCAGTGCTTTTATAGCGGTTTTTCTCTCATGTTGACCTCTCGCTCCTGTAGTTGAAATACAGTAGCCGAATAAGCGATAAGTCCGGCAGGTGATTTCTAGTCGAGTGCTTTTGAAATGTTTTACCCATTACTATAATTTATGTTAATAATGTGTTTTCTTTTCATTTTTATCATGAGCTACAGCCAGATACACGTGGCTGAGATGCGGTTTTCACAGTACCGGCACCCCCGGACCAATTGGTGATTTTGGGCCATTAAAACCCGGCACTTCGTTTGGAGAATCACCCGGCGATGATAGAGAATCACCCAGAGTGCTCATTTTAATATTAATGTCTTTGTTGTACTATATTTGCATGGCAGAGTCAGAGGCTGCTAGGAAGCTCGGAAAAGACCACGGTGAGCCTTTCTGAGAATCGGGAGGTAAAATTTTGGCAAGCCGAACTGGTTTAGTGACCATTGTTAAAGGCATGGTGAGTTTTGAGAATCCATCCTTCAGTAAATTCAGGGACTGGGTCCACATCCCAGCTGGCAAGGGATAGCAGGAGGGAGGATAAGCACTGATCTAAAGCATGCCTTACACTGCAGAATTTGCCTGCTGGTTATGAAAGATAGATAAAAACTCCAATGCCTGATGCAGAAATGTTGGCCATGAGGCATTCTTTACAAATGTCTGAACTAGATTATCTCTTTGTAAACCTGCACATGTCTGGCATAATAACATTTCATGGGCTCTGAGTCAAAATTCTTGATTTAACACTGCCTTCCTCTCCTCCCCCCTCCCCCCCACTACTAGACAGAGTGTGAGGCCTTTTTGTACAATAGCACAATTTGTTTTTTTTAATCTTACTGATGTTTGACCTCCGAGACATTTTGGCACACAGAATGCAGAAGTGTCATTTATTTAGATTTAGCTCTCAACTTTTCCAGTAGTAGTTCAATTGGTACACCTACAGTGAACTTAGAATGTAGAAAATGGGTGCTTATCTTCCCCATTACCTTCTCAGTTCAATTATATACAGTAAATAATATTTATTTACAGTCCACTATACAGTTCAGAGTGCTGGAAGGCCTGTACCATTTGATTTCATTTATTCAATTCTTTTGTTTTCAAAGGTCATTCTGCATTGTGCTATGCATTTTTTTCTGTTTCAGTACAGTCTGTTCTCTATAGTTTACTGTAAAGCAATAGTGGCCTTATCTGTACCACCTGTAAATTCATTATACTTGTATGTATGTTTTCTTAATATGTTCATTTTGTGGAGGTTTCATTATTCCCCCCCGGGGGTGGGGGTGAATGATGTAGGTGGCACAAGGAGGCAGTAGAAACCACTGCTGAAGTGAATCTCCTGAATTTCAGCATGCTGCACTCTGGCCTTGGTCCCAAAACCCATTAACTGGACCTTACAAAATGCCAGGTACCAGATTGCACAGATCTCTCCATCCCCTCCTCTGTCATTTATCCACCAGGACCCACTGAGAGATCCTGACCAGCACACAGATGGTGGCTCAGCCCAAGTGATTGAGGATGGACTAGAAGATGCCGCTGCCTGATGTCTGGCATTGTCATGGAGCCTAGTTATTTCATTAGTGGGAGCTCTGTGCTTAACTTTATTGGCCTGCTGTTAAAAAATGGACCTGGGGAAGCATACTCATTTCTCATCTCCTGCTCTCTAGCCTCCTACACTTGCCAAGAGTAGGAGGCATTTCTGCTTTAATTAAAAAGGAAATTTAATTAAATGTAGCAAGGGTTCGTGCTTTCATTTGAGCTAGACTTTCTGGGAGCTGCTGCAGTATCCCGGAAAAGCAAATGACCTTGCAGCTACCAAACATCTAAGCCCTTCCTTACCAATTACATAAAATTGGGACCCCTTTCCCTCTCTTTGCATATATAGTATTTATTTATAGTCTAGTTCTATTTTACAAAAGGATGCTTATGGATCACTTTTCTATTTTGTCCTAAAATAGACTTACCAACAATACTGTGCCATTTAGAATGTTCAGCCAATTTTGGTTTTATACTTTTGAAGGGGTAATTTTATATGGAGACGCCTGTTTTATGTGTTTCTATGTGCCTTTATAAAATAGGCACCCAGAGCCAGCCCCAAGAGTGCATATATCCTTGCAGAAATGTATACCTGCTTCGAAGTGTAAATGTGCAAGCATGCTCTTTCATAAATATGCTCTTTCATAAATGTGCACATATATCACAACTCATGCCTCTATTCTGCCCAAACTACACCCCCAGAAACACCTACAGGCAGTGTATGTATCAGTACAATATGTGCAGGCTTTTTGTCATGCATTCTTATCTCTGTGTATATTTCCCTCATGGAAAATGAGCTTTATATGCTGAAAAGCTTCTATAAAATTTCTCCTGAATGTAAAGACCTGCAATTGTCCTTTTTTTGAGGCAGATTGAAACAGAGTTCATGGGTAGAATCGGGGTGGGCTGAACTAGAGGGCATGGAACAAATTGGCTGCCTTGTTTTTAAAACAGGTCTTTCTAAACTCATCCTGATGACTCCAGTGAGTTAAGGTTTCATGGTATCAATTGTGATAATGTGTGAGATAAATTTGAATACATTTGAATCCTCTATTTCATCCACAATCATGTATAGTTATTGTGAACATCCTGACAGTCTTACTGACTATTGGATTACCAAGGCAAGTTTAGAAAGCCCTTTCTGAAAGAAACCTTACCGTTTGCATTATGCAAAGCAGATCATCTTTATTGCATAGCTTCCTGGGGCTTGGGAAATGCTTTGGGAAATGATGTGGCAACTAATTAAAAAAATATATTTTTGAAGTGTATTGGGACTTGCTTTCTACTAACTGTCTTACTACTTGTAAAGAATATCCTTCAGACATTTTATCCAATTCAAACAGTTCTGTAGCACTCTTTGAACATGGAAAAAAATAGTAAAGTATCTCAAGACCATTGACCTAATTTAGGGATCCTTTTACTAAAGTGTGTTATACAGTATTTTCAAGTTACTGTGCCTTAATATGATTAATTAATGTGCAATAAATGCACATTTAATGCAGGCACTATTGGGGGCGAGTGCAGTATTTTTTTCTGCAGGTTGCACTTAAAATGCAGGTTGCAATTTCTGCAGGTTGCAATTAGCATGGATACAGTTAGCGCCTCTTATTTAGGAGATGTTAGGTGGACTTGCTCTAACTGCTCAATTGTCATCACACAGTCTGTGTGGCGAGCTCATTTCAGTGTACTCTCTCTCCATCCACACCATCTAGTTTCCATTCCCTAACATGAAATGCCTTTAATGTGCGAATTAGCAAGCACTAACTGCTAATGTAATGCAGAATTGGTTGCTGGGTTTGTGCGGTAGCAGTTAGTATGTGTTAATTCGTGTGTTAAATGCTTAATGCAACTTTTCTAAAAGGACCTTACTTCCTATTCCTATTTATTTCTAAAGCACTACAAGGTGTATAGACATTTGAGTATATAAGAGAGATTATAGGCTCTGTGGCGCAGAACTATTTAGTCAAGACAAACATCCAACACAAATAAGGCTCTAGGTTGAAGAATGTTTAGTAGAGAAGTGATCAAGATAAAAAAACTTACAAAAAAAAAAGAGTCAAGGAGCCAATATTTTGGCCCATAATTCTTAAGCAACTGACAGCTGCAGGCAGAATTAAGCTCAGATATTCAAAGCTGGGCTGTGTCTAGACATTGGCATTGAATATCCGAGGGTCAGTCACCAACCAGCACATGCATAGCTAAGAGGGAAAAATAGGACTTAGTTTTATGCAGTCCTCTGCGGGCACTGACACTAAATATAACCAGTTCCTATATAATTAAGGTGACCATATGTCCTGTTTTGAACGGGACCGTCCCGTTTTTGGATCTCCTGTCCCGTTGTCCCCACACACAGCTTTGGGACGCTGAAATGTCCCGTTTTCAGGGACAGCGTCCCGAAGGTGTGCGCGGGGACAACAGGATAGGTGATCGCTTCCTGTCCCTCCCTGTGCGCAAAAAAGAAGCCTCTTTTTCTGGCCTCTTGCAGTGCTGGAGGGAGGGAAAGAAGGGCAGAGATGAGGGCTGAGTAATGAATGGTCTTCAATCCCTTTCAGTGCTGATTGGTCAGAACGGTTCCTGGGGTGGGGAGAGTCATAGAAGGGTTCGCCCTCTAGCTCTGATTGGCGGAGAAGAGAAAAGAAGGCATCACTCTCAGCTCCTTCTGCTACTCATAGCTAGGGCGGGAGGAGGAGCCAGAGCTTTGACATGCAGCTGGGAAGAATTGACATCCGGAAGAAGGCTTCTGGGCGGTGATTGCCAGCAGCAGCAGGGAGGTAAGAAGGAGAGCAGCAGCAGCGGGGGAAGGGGGGTTAAATCAGGCACTGAAGGGAGGCTTTTTTTTTTGCACGGTAGAGAGGGATGGAGGGAGGCAGGCAGGCTGGCTGGCTTCAGGGGTGGGGGTGGGAAAAAGTCTGGAAGGCAGTGAGGGGGACATGGAAAGAAGATACTAGGGGCACTAAGGAAGGAGGCACTTGGGCCACTAAGGACATGGGAAGGAGGCACTGGGGGCCCTAAGGTCATGGGAAGGAGGCACTGAGGGCACTAAGGACATGGGAAGGAGGTACTGGGGGCACTAAGGAAGGAGGTACTGGGGGCACTAAGGAAGGAGGCACTGGGGGCACTAAGGACATGGGAAGGAGGCACTGGGGGCACTAAGGACATGGGAAGGAGGTACTAGGGACACTAAGGAAGGAGGCACTGGGGGCACTAAGGACATGGGAAGGAGGCACTGGGGCCCTAAGGACATGGGAAGGAGGCACTGGGGCCCTAAGGACATGGGAAGGAGGCACTGGGGGCACTAAGGACATGGGAAGGAGGTACTGGGGACACTAAGGAAGGAGGCACTGGGGGCACTAAGGACATGGGAAGGAGGCACTGGGGGCCCTAAGGACATGGGAAGGAGGCACTGAGAGCCCTAAGGACATGGAGGGAATAGATAGGGACAATTGTTAGGCCTGAGTGCAGAAAGAAAGGATACACAGTCAGAAGGAAATGCAACTAGAGACTCATGAAATCACCAGACAGCGAAGGTAGGAAAAATGATTTTATTTTCAATTTAGTGATCAAAATGTGTCAGTTTTGAGAATTTATATCTGCTGCCTATATTTTGCACTATATTTGTCTATTTTTTTTATAGTTACTGAGGGGACATTGCATATTTTAAAGTCATCTGCCTTGACATCTTTGAAACCCCCCAAATATAAAGGATAATTAACATTTTCTATGCGTATAATGTGCTTTGTAGTTTTTTTTAAATTTTATGGTTACCATTATGAATTAATAAGATATTATGTGTACATGAAAAATGAATGGAAGAAATTGGGGGCGGGGCTAGGGTGTGATTGGGGCGGGGCTAAGGCAGGGTTAGGGTGGGGTTAGGGCGGGATAGGGGGCGGGACTGACAATTAATAGATGTCCCCTTTTGATGAAAAAAATAAATGGTCACCTTATATATAACTGCTGGTTCTTCCCTGAGTCTGCCAATGGACTATCCTGGCACTAACCAGCCAGTTACGTAACAATCAATTTAACTGAGCAGGTGTTTGATTGCTTTGATCATTGGATCTTGAGTTTTTAGCCTGGATCTGAATCTGAATCTTGCTAGAGAGAGAGAACACAAGTCACCGATTTAGGAAATCTGTTCCAGGCAAATGATGCAGCAAGCTTGCAAGAGGGGTATATGCAGTTAGCAGTGGAGGAGAAAGAAGGGCAGCCATGAATTGCCAGATGAGCAGAGTTTCCAAGGAAGAATGTGGGAGAGAGGAAAGAAGTAACAAAGAGCTTTAGAGCGAATGCATTTGTAGGTGAGCAATACAAATGAACTGTATGTGGAGGCAGATAGTGAGCCAATAGAGACTAAACGGGCATAGCAATATTAAAAGAAGATAATTCATGCAGCTACATCACAGATAGAGAGGCACAAATGTGTGCATGCACCAGGAAAAGCTGTGTCATAATTAAGCATGAGCTTCAACCATAGGCGTGCCTTAATGAAGCGCATCAAAGACATAGTCATAGGTGCACGTCATGTGTCATAAGAACATAAGAACATAAGAAGTTGCCTCCGCTGAGGCAGACCCTAGGTCCATCCTGCTCAGCGGTCCGCTCCCGCGGCGGCCCATCAGGCCCATTTCCTGAGCAATGGTCTATACCTATCTATACCCCTCAATCCCTTTTTCTTCTAGGAATCTATCCAAACCTTCTTTGAAACCATTTAATGTTTTCTTGTCTACAACAGCCTCTGGAAGCGCGTTCCACGTATCCACCACCCTCTGAGTGAAAAAGAACTTCCTAGCGTTTGTTCTAAACCTGTCCCCTTTCAATTTCTCCGAGTGCCCCCTTGTACTTGTGGCGCCCCTTAATTTGAAAAATCTGTCCCTGTCTACTTTTTCTATGCCCTTCAGGATCTTGAAGGTTTCTATCATGTCTCCTCTAAGTCTTCGCTTCTCCAGGGAGAAAAGTCCCAACTGCTTCATAAAGAGAGGGGCAGAGAAGTACCAGCAAACCATGCAAATGTGAATGCTTTTTTTCTATATTACTTCTTCAGCCCATATATGCTGCCCCCAAATTTTTTTAACTTCCATGTCTCATGTAATCTGCAGTCGATTTGCCAACATACACTTTTAACAAACAAGCATGAGATATGCCTATAACACACACGCTTGAGACGTGTTTATAATACATGTGTATGTGGCTCTCCATCTGTATGATAAATGTATCCTGTTGTTTTAATTTTCATCTCAACTCTGCAGCCCAGACTTGCCAGTGTACACTTTGATGTACGCGCATGAGATGTGCCTTTAACAGAACCCGATTAAAAGGATTACGTTGGCAGATGGTTCAGCAGGAAACCTGCAATAAGTAGGTTGGAGTAATGCACGCTAGAGGTGAAGAGCATTTTGGTAGCCTGACCAGTTTATTCTGTGATCTCTTCTTCTGCGGTGGCAGATAAAATTTTATTTTTGTAATGGAGGTTTAAATCTTGCTTTCCTTCCCAAGAAGTTTTAAACAGTCTAGAGTAGATAATACTGCTATTGAGCAAGCAAGTTCTAGTTTATGAAAATTGAGTAGGTCATCAAGAATTAGTCATCGATGAAACCACTTTTTTTGAACCTTCTCTTCCTACTCAAGATGAGGCATGGGTTTAAGATGGAAGGCCTTGACTTTATTCAAAGGAAATGTTATTGAAATCTCTATTTTATTAAGTTCTCTTCCAGCGTATAAGTATGTTCCATGTACATTGCAAAATTCATGAATGACATGGGTTAATAGCAATTCTTTATCAATATTTTGTGAAAATGTTGCTATGTATGACTTTTAAATCAATGGGAAGCCATTTCCTCTCCATGGGAATTGTAACTGAGCTCTACAAAGGGGGTGTGACAAATCTGTGCAATTTGATTTTTGTGCTGTTAGCAGTGAATATACCTGAGATCCATTTTTATATATATGTCTCAGAGTATGCAAATGATAGTAGCACATATTTTTGTGAGTAGCCTGACAATTTGGCTGACTATAAGAGCAGTAGGACAACTTTGAGAGTGTGGCATCCTTTTAATCGGATTCTGTGGCAAATGCTTATTCCTAAGAATATTATGTCGGAATGTCTTGCAGAGAATATTTTTTATGTTCTGTACATTTTGTAAGAATAACAAACTGTAAGCACTCTTTCAGCTGTAATTATGCAGAATTTAACGTTTTTGAGCACTGAAAGGCAATGAACCAGCCTAGCCCCCTCCCCATCACTTTCACTGTCTAATTCATCCACAGTCTCCTTCTTGCTCCCTGTATTCAGTCTCACTCCTCCTTCGTTTCCTCCCATTGTCCTGTGGCCCAGATTCACTAAAGATAGGGAGTCAGTCGTTGTTGGCCAATTCCTGGCCGATTTTAAAACAACAATTGATTCACTATCAAGTTTGCATGCAAATGATTTGCATGGAGGTGCAAATCAGTTGCATGCAAACTCTGACTCAAAAGCGATTGAGTTGGGGCAGAACCCTGATAGTAGGGACAGGAGAAGCAGCCTTCTGTCACTGCTGTCTGGGCTTCTGCTGGCTTAAAAAAAATTTTTTAATCGTGCAGATATTTTGCGTGTATTACACATGCAAAATAACTGCTTAATTAAAAAATAAATAAAAAATCCCCCCTCCCTGACAAAGTGCCCTATACTCACAAATGGCCCCGCCGAAGAAAAAGTAAACCCCCCACTGCCATAGGCCGGGCTGGGCCCACCCCTTCTCTGTACCTTTAAAAAGTTGAAAGCAGGAGGGACCTAAGGTCCTGATTGGCTGAGGTGCCCCAGGCCGTTCCCAAGGGAGAATCCCAAGGCGCCTGAGCAAATCAGGGCCTTAGGCCCCTCCCTGTACATCACAAGCACAGTACCGGGTAGAGCTTTGGATTCTTGCCCAGAAATAGCTAAGAAAAAATTAAAAAATTTAAATTGAATCAGGTTGGGCAGACTGGATGGACCATTCGGGTCTTTATCTGCTGTCATCTACTATGTTACTATGTTACTATGATGCACTGTGACGGGGCCTAAGGCTGCAGTTCATTGTTGTCGGAGGCCTGGAGCAGGAGGGACTGAGCACCTCTCCTGCTCCCAACTTTTTAAAGGTACGGGAGGGGGGTGGGCCCAGCTGGGCCCAGCCGATGGCGGTGGTGGGTTTGCGGTGGCAGGAGGAAATCTGCATCCCTCCTGCCATATTTATGCGCGCGTGGGGAGTGGATGAGTGGGCAGCGTCATAGAAGTTTTTTCAGTAGAACCGGGCCTGATGGCAGCGACAGCGGTGGGCACTGGTGTAGGGGGGGCATTTTTGGGGGCTCAGGGGGGGGTCCTTTTGTCGGGTTAAAAACACGAGCTTGCAATGCGCTTTTTGCAGAATATATTAAAAAGGAATTTTTCCTTTTATATATATATATTCTGCAAAAAGCACATAGCAAGCCTGTGGTTTTAAAGATATTTTACAGTTGTTTTATATGGGGTTGTAAGGGCGGAAGAGGGCAGGAGAGTCGGCAAGGATAGTAAGTGACTGGTCGTCAGCAGTCGCTTACTATTGGATCAGCAAACACAATTAGTGTTCCTTCTTCTGTTTATTGAATTGATGGCTTCCTCCTTATGCATGCCATTTCCCCTCATTTGCATTGGCGGATTGGGTGGGAGATTGATCATCCAAAAGGTTAGTGGGTTGAGTCGGGCAATGCTCACAAACTGGTCAGGACACGATCGGTATGCTTAGTGAATCTAGCCCACAGTTCTTTCTCTCTGTCCCTTGTCCCCACCACACTTAACACCCCTTTCTCTCATTTCCTCTTATCACCACATTTTCCCCTCTCCTCTATTTTTTCCGCGGTTCTTCTTTTTCTCTCCCCTCATAGGTCTATTACTGCTAACCATATTTCTTGTTGACTGAGACCTCTACTCCCAGTGTCATTTCTCTTCTATCCTTTTGCTGCTCCATCATGTTATAGAGGCCAGTGCTCTTCAAATCTGCTTGGTGTCAGCAGCAGTAGCCACTGTTATAGATGTCTTAGTCAAATCAGTGCCCCTTGCCTAAATTCCATGGGGGAAGGGAGGGAAACTCCACTTAAATGCTGGATTCCCTGGAGAGTATTCTCTCTGTATCATAGCACATGGAGCTGTCTGTTAAGCCAATGCATTCAATTCAAGTCACTGGTTTATGGCTTGAAGGCTTTCACTGAGAAGAACAGCAGAACATATAAAAGACAAAGGAAATGTTGCCCTTTACAATGTAATGGGACAGGAAGTTTTCCTTTGGTAGAGAAGCTAAAAATAAACCAGCCTTGAGATCTTTGAACTTTTATTCATTTTTAATACATACATCCTGAGACCTGGATGCTCTAAAATCGCTGTTAAAATTTTGTGGGTCATTGTGGTGCTGGTAAATTGTCTGATTTTGAAAATGAGTGATGTTCATACTTCATGTGCAAATGAGGTTCGTGGAGGTCTGCAGTAATCCTATTCGATCAGTCGTAGGAGAAAGCAACTGACGCACATGCAGAATAATTCATGGATAGAGGCACAAATGTGCGCTTGCATCAGAAAAAGCTGCATTGTAGTTGAGCATGACTGCATGCCTTATTGAAGCATATCAAAGACATACATCATAGGTGCACGTCATATGTGTCAATAGTCGTAAAGAGAGGGGCAGAGAAGTACCAGCAAACCATGCAAATATGAATGCTTTTTTTCTATATTATTTCTGCGGCCTATATATGCTGCTCCCAATTTTTTTTTTAACTTCCATGTCTCATGCAATCTGCAGTCGAACCGCCAGCATACACTTTTAACAAACACGCACGAGATGTGCCTTTAACACCAACGCTTGAGGCATGTTTATAATACATGTATATATGGCCCTCCCCCTTATGATAAATGTATCCTATTTTAATTTCCATCTCGACTCTGTAGCCCAGACTTGCCAGTGTAGATACACGCACCTGAGATGTGCCTTTAACATATATATATATATTTTTTTTTTTTTTGTTTGTTTGTTTTTTTTGTAATAAATTGTCTTACCGTTTGTCCCATTTTAATTTGTAATATGCATTGAAATGTTTGATATTGCGTGTACATCAAATTTTAATAAAACTTGAAACTTTAACATACTACCAACACCTCCAGACCGGTTGGTAATTTTGGCTCGGTACAGGTCAGCACTTCATTTTCATCACCAGGCAATGTTAGGGCATCACCCAGAGTGCTTGTTTTAATATTAATGACCTCGTTGTACTATATTTGCATAGCACAGTCGGATGCTGCTGTGAAGCATGGAAAATACAGTGTTGAGCCATTATGTGCATCGGTAGGTAAAATACTTCAATTCTAAACTGGTTAGAACTTCTTTAGCATCGATCATTAAATGCACAGTAAGTTTAGAACATTGGGGCCTGAGTGCTAACAACAGAAAGTTAAGGGAAAAAACAGATTATAAAATCCCATTTAAACCTAGTTGCAATCTTCCCTCCCAACTCAACAAATAGAGCTTCCTTAGCAACATCAGCAGATGAATCCAGACACCAATGGGATAGCACACATCTACCAGCAGGTGGAGATAGAGAAACTGATTAACAGGTGGTCCTATTGGCTGGCACACCTCCTACATCTTCAGTATGCTCTATCTCCCAGCAGGTGATGGTTGCTATTCAACTAGCTCCTGGATTTTGGCTGTGACTGGATAGTTATTTTCTCCTGTTGAGGTTTCTCTTCAGTGAGACAGGGGTGTCCAGCTGAATGGTGCCGGCCTTAGGGGTTACACCTGGGGCTCCCCCCCAGGTCCCTGCCTCACCCTCCCTCCAATGATAGAGGGTCTGATTGAGTCTCGATTTTTCTTCTTTCCCTTCACTGTAAAATAAAAAAAAAAAAGAGAGACCACAGTGACTATTAAACATTTCTGTCCTTACAGTGCTGAGCAACCAGCATCTCCCGGCATTATCAACAAAGTTGTGAGTATATGTTTTATTTGAACTTCTATTCTGGTTTCTGGTTGTGGTGGAGCTGCGGGTTCGGGGTGAGTCTACAGAAGGAATACGTTTTTTTATCAAACAATATATTTTGTAGAGTTGTAGAAATGGTTTAGTGACTGACAGTAAATTTACATTTGTATGAAGTTTATTCAGTAAAGGGCTCCGTTGACGGAACTAGTGCCTTCCTGCGTGTTGTAGGCCCACGCTTGTTTTCATACTCTGGCAGCAGTGCCACAGCGGTAGTGGGATTTGTCCCCGAGGCGGACTCTGCTTGGTAGTTCCCGCGGCCAGGGTGCAGGTAAATATTTGGACGGCTCCGGGTATGTTCTTCCCATAGCCGGTTCTGACTGAACGCAAGAAGCATGTGCTTATTTTTCTAAGTTGAGAATGAAGCAGCATTCATTTATTTCTCTCCAATGTTTATTTTAAGCATTTTATACCATGACAGTGAAAAAAATACTTTAATGGTTGGCTCCGGGTAGGTTTTTAATACATTGTTGATAAAGTCAGCTCATTTCAGCATGAAACAGGCACACGCTTAGCACCGCAGCGTTCACGGAGTTTATTTTGCAGCTGACTTAGGTCACTATCCCGCGGCTTCCCTGTTTTCGGGGTTCTGTGCATCAGGAGTGTTTCAACAGCTTTTGCCACTGTTGTGGTGATATACCTTAACTACTTTAATTGCGACTGTACTGTTATGCCTCACGGTACTTAAGAAAGAGATTCTGCCCTGTGCTAAGCCGCCCAATCTCGCTTTTTTGCTGTTATGGGTCGGCAGAAGGCAAATTGCTGCACAGTGATGTCAGCAACATGAGAGTACCCTGTGTTTCATACAGATATCTTCTTGTCTCTCTCGGTGTCCCTGAAGGCTGAGTCTATGTAGGTTTAGAGATTTTCTTATTCTTTGTGCCTCTGTGCAGCGCTGTGTGTGTCTCGTAGCACTAAAGTGCTGTGTGTGTCTCGTAGCACTATAGAATTGATTCCTGACCTGTCTTTTCTATTTCTAGTGTGCCAGGGACTGCAAGTTTTCAAAGCTTCTCGCACAGATTTCTCAGGTCGCCATCTTCTCATGGCACGTGCTAGACAGTCTCTCAAACTGTGTGGCTCCTTCTAACCAGGGACAAGTTATCTATTCTCCCAAACCCACAGAGTAGCAAATGCTATGTGGCTATTGGAATCGTCCCTGAAGCTCTCTTTAGGGATGTGAGCTTTATCTGATAACAATTAGGGTGCAGATTGTTTCCCATGGGGCGGTCAATGCAGCTTCTAGATTATGTCTAGTACGTCTTCACTTTAAAGGTAGTAAGTTTTTGGCTAACATTACATGGAGTTAGTACTGTTTTCAGAATTCCACCATACTCCATCTTACATCGCAAAGCTGGATTTTTTGTAGGAAAGTTCCTTTTTTCTTCCAGAATTTACAGCTCTTGTCCAGCCGTTCCCCGATTGTCTGTTCTTCATTCTGAAGGGGTCTTCACTTCCTCTGGTGACTCTTTATGCTTTTTTGTGAGGGGGGAGACACTATGATGTCAGGTCAGGGGGCTATGGACATTTTTCTGCATACATGCAACTTTGAATCCTCCTCCCACTTCAGATTCTTTCTTGGAGTGCCATGTTTTGAGTTTCCAAAGGTTACGTTCGTGCGAGACCCCTTTTAAGTGTTACAGGTACTCGGGGCAGTAGTTTTAATTCTTCCGGAACTAAGGGAAGTTATTCCATTTACTTTATAGTGCCTAAGATGGGGGAATTGGTCAGATGTGGGCTGGATCTCATTCTGGTAAATTAGTTTCTTCGCTTATCTTGGCCTAGCCACGGCTCCATGAATATTTTAAAAAATTAAGGCAGTAGTGGCGTTTTGGCGCAAACAGGAGATTCAGGTACTTTCTTTCGTAGACGACTGCTTGATTCGGATGTCTGCCAGGTCAATTTGTCAGACATAAATGGGTGATTTCTTTTATTTGAACTTCTTTTCTTCAATTCTTTGGATGTGAATCTTTAAATTTCCAAAGAGCTCTTTTCTCCTGTACTAATTATTGGAATATCAGGGGATGTTGTTCACGTAGGAGAGGAATGTGTTTCTTCCCACAGATTGGGGCGACAGGTTACAGTCTCAGGTTTGCCTTCTTCATTCACCAAGAACAAGAGTATGGAATTCTGTACAGGTTCTAGGATCTATGGTGGTGACTCCACTGGGAACTTCGGCTTGCTTTCACATAAGAACGCTACAGCAGTTGCTTTTGTTCCAGTGGTTCCAGGTATCTCAAGGCTCCAATTGTAGTATCTAGTAGGCTCCTTGAGCATCGCTCAATATAATTTGGTGGCTCCGCAAGATTAATCTTTTCAAGGGCATGCCTCGGTCTTTGCTGGACTGGCTCAAAGTCACCAAAGGCTGTCGGGTTGGGGGGCTCAGTGCCTTCAATCCTCAACGCAAGGAGTCTGGTATTAAGAGGAGACTCAGTACTCGTTCATTCTTCTGGACTGAAGCATGGTCAGGCTACTGTTTCAGGAGTTTCAGACCATTCTTCCGGAATGACGATAAAGGTCTTTTAGGACAGTGGTATAACAGTGGTATTTTTCTACAGCCAGGAAAGTACGTCATGTACTCAGTTGGCGAGTAAAGTAATGGTTCTTCTTCAATGGGTGGAATCTCATCTTCCTTTTCTGTTAGCGCATCATTTTACAGGACAGGAAAAGGGTTTAGATAGACTTTCTCACCACAAAATCTGAGTATGGACCATCTATTGTATGTTAAAATGAACAGCGCTGTGTACACTTTTCAGCACTTTAGAAATAATAAATAGTAGTAGTAGTAGTAGTAGTGACATCTTCTACATCCTGGAAATTGGGAACTATTTGCTCAGGCGTTCCAGCTCTTTGTATAAAGGTGAGATCTCCTAGAACTAGACCTCATGGCCTCGTCTCAAAATTCAACACTTCCTAGCTTCTTCAGCAGACGCAGGGAGTGGCAGTCAGAGGAGGTAGCAGCGTTGCTTCTTTCTCACTTCTGGTTTCTCTTTTTAAGTGTTTTCCCCTGGCTGATGATTGGATGGATTTGCCATCTCAAGCTCGCTTTCAGGGCACAGTAATTAGAGAATCTCTGGATTGGCTGCGCCATCCTTGCTATGCGGAACTGATGAGTCTTTCAATGGCCGAATTGTTGAGATTCCTCGTATCTCCGGATTTACGTGGCAAGGGTCCGATCAACATATTCGCCCTATTTTTGACCTAGCTTTTGAAAAGTCATGGCTGACGTGTAAGGGTTATGCGAAGCAGGTTATTTCTTCTCTTCTCTAGGCAATACAGACATCTTCACCTTTGGCTTATGCTTCCGTTTGGAGGCTTTACTTTTCTTGGGTATTTCTCAACATTGGCACCGTTCCAGAGTTCTATGCTTTATATTCTTTCTTTTTTTGGCAGAAGCGTTTTGCCAAGAGCTTAGCATTCAATTCCCTTCAGCTTCAAGTGGCAATGTTAGATTGTTACAAGGGCTAGGTATCTCGCTCTTCACTTACTTCTCAGCTTCATGTAGTTCAGTTCCTAAAAAGAGTACAGTATATTTGTACACTTCTTAGGAAGCCCTGTCCAGAGTACAGTCTTAAGGTACTTCTTCGCAGTTTACAGAAGGCTTTGTTTCAACCTTGTCTTTTGAGACTCTAAAAGGCTGTGACGTTGAACATGGTGTTTCTTGTGGCCATGGCTTCAGCTCGGCGGTTTTCTGAGTTGCAAGCCTTGTACGGCGGGGATTCTTATTTCTGATTTAGAAATTCTTGGGTGTCAGTTTGGACAGTACCACAATTTCTTTCTAAGATGGTGTCATCCTTTCTTCTATGCCGCCCTCACTTTTCCTTCCTGGGAGGAGGAATGGGGAGGCGAGCTTTTCTTCACTGCATTTTTTAAAAGTGCGTAGCATTCTCCACAATCTGTAGGTTTCTAACAACTTTTAGTCGTTTAGATCACCTCTTTGTATTCTTCAAGAGATGCGACAAATGTATGGCAGCATTCAAAGCCTCCATCGCTCGAAGGGTCCAGGAGGACATTCTTTACGCTTACTTAATGGCAGGGAAGCAGTTGGCGGAAGAACTTCAAGACCATTCAGCAAGAGCAATGGCGGCTACTTGGACATAGTCCACAGGTTTTTTTCCTTGTAGGAGTTTTGTCATGCGGCTACTTGGTCTTCCAAGAATACTTTATCTCAGCATTACCGGTTGGATGTGGGGGTGCATGTGGAGGCACCGTTTAGTGCTGACGCTGGCTGCAGGGCCAAAGGCTGGCTTAAGGCAAATCATGGGGCATCGAGCTGCGGGAGTGTGGATAGAGATGAGAGGGATATTGCGTTGCAGTATTGGAGGGGGTAAGAGTAAGGCAGCTAAGTTGTCTTCTTTTTTTTTTAACTGGGTAGGTCACGGCTGAGGCTCAAGCTGCGTGGCAATCAGCAATTGGTGCACTGGGGTTTGACTTAAATGGAACATTGTTAGTAAGCCAGAAAAATTTGTTGCAGTGCTCTCCTTTTCAAGTTGGTACATAAATCAACATTCTGAGCTCATATGTTATTTGACCAATGGACAGGGAAAAATGATTTTGGATATATTTCACACCTTTTTTCAGTTGCAGTACAAGGTATTACTTTCTATACTTGAAAGTATTTTCCTTTCCCTATAGATTTTATAGTCTGAGTTTGTACTTGAGATAATGGAAGGTTGAGTGATTTGCCCAAGGTCACAAGATGTTGAACTAGGTTTCCTTGATTCTCAGCCTGCTGCTGTAATCATACCTCTCACTCCAGTAGTGAAAAAAATACTTCCCATTTATAGTATAGAAGAAAATTAAAGGTGTGTTTATCTCTTCCAGTATTTGTAATGACTTTAGTATAGAAAATGTTACTGCTTTGACTCTGGTGCGTCTTTTTTGCTCACTGTTTAGGATTATATAAGAAAGCTATAAGTGAATAAATGAAGTAAAATGCACAAAACCTATAATTGGTGAATTTCATCCTAAATATATACTTAGTTTATAGGAAACTTCATATCTTTATTTGTGAACTCTTGGCATCTCTTTCTGTAGGGTACAACTGTTAGAACCCAAACAACCATAGTAGAAGCATTAAGAACCAGATTCTCAAAAAAGCTGCCAAACGTTAGCCACTGGCAGGCACCTAGATCACACCTGCCAGCGCCTAACTTAAGTATTTGTATTTGTATTGTGTTTATTTATTATTCACCTTATACAAAATGAAGTTCAAATTAACAAACATAAAACCTTACAAAAATACAATCTAAAATAAAACATAAAACTTAACAGCGATCATCATCAATATTCACAGCAATCCTCCTCACAGCCACAAACGCAGTCACCCATTCTTCAACTGTATTTCATTTTGCAAAACAGATGACATTTCAGCAGTCTTTTAAATGTCTTCAAATTCCCCTGTCACCGTATATATTGTGGAAGCCGGTTCCATTCCTCTGTGTTTTAATGGGTGCAAGAATTGATTGCACCATTAAAAACTAATTAAAACTCAATAAAAAATAAATTAGGTGCTGCTCAATGCCCTCCAAGACCAGCGCCTAGTGACGTCAAAGCCCAGAAGTGGACATGTTTAGGGGCAGTGCCAGACTTTGGTGTCACTAGGCGTTGGTGGCTGCGATTCTGCAAATACTGTAGGTGCCGGAAATGTAGGCCTGTGAATCCTTGCTTGGGGCCAGTTCCACGATTCTGGAAGTGGCGCTTGTCTGTGGTGGACATGCGGTAGGTGCCAGTTTTCTAGGTGCCTGTCGCAGCAGGTGCCACTTAAAGAATAGCTCCTCAGTACATTGAATTTCAGCAAGTGTGCAATGCAGATTGCATGTAATTGTATTTCTGCAATGGAACCAATTATTGTGTAGGGCCTAGACTAGAAGCATTCTTGATTTATTGGCTAGTAAAAGGAAGAGGTGCAATTAGCAAATGTTATTTTTATATTAGCTTCTCATATAAAAGAAATTTAACAAGAAAGCTCTTTACTTGTTTCCACATGGAATGCTTTAAATTAAAGACTGGTATAAAATGACAAAGACTTGTACTAACAGAATAAATGCATGTTTAACTTTCTAGTCATTTTTTAAAGGGTGAATTGAACTGAAAAAACTGACAGCACTTTTTGAGGATTAGGCTTAATTACATTAGATTTAAAAGAATGAATGTGGCTTATGGGGACATTACTAGGTCTGATGAATATATGAGCATTTGAGAAAAAAGTGTCTCTCTCTTTAAAAATATAAAAGCACTGTATCAAAATGTATCTGCTGATATAATATAATATATATATTATATTATATCAGCAGGTATCAGGTATCAGCAAGTATCAGGTATCAGGTATTCGCACCCTAAACGAATCTTGTACCCAACATCCCCTATCAATTGACCTGGCAGCCGCCACATGGCACTCTAACATCCAATCCCTCTATAATAACCTGGTCCAAACAAAAACAACCCAAATAATCACCAACAAAGCACCTGCTCCCTGGTACACTAATGACCTCCGATCCATAAAACGATCCCTGAGGAAAGCAGAAAGGATTTGGGCCAAACATCCGGACAATGAAACCAAAACCCACTGGAAAAACATATCCACCACATACAAAGCTGCCACTCTAGAGGCAAAAAAGACCTACTACTCTCGTCTCCTACAACAAGCCCCTTCTAGATCAAAACAACTATTCACCCTCACCAACCATCTCTTCACCAACGCCCAAAGGAATAATCAAATCAACCAAACAGAACTCGATAGCGAAACTCTCTCGGACTTCTTCCAGTCCAAAGTACAAAACATTCGAGCTAACCTCGACCTCAACACCAAACCCACTCCCACCCAGCTCCAACCAATCCCATATACCCCCCCTTCCGCCACTCTCTCCCAATTTCATTTAGCTACTCATGCGGAGGTCCTCGAAACCCTGAGAGAACTCAAACCCTCCAACACCATCCTCGACCCCTGCCCGTCCAGCCTCCTGCTGTCTGCCGGAGACGCCATGGCAGAATCCATCCTCCCCATCATTAACACCTCTCTAACTACCGGAACTGTCCCCCCTCAGCTGGAAATCAGCTATTATCAAGCCCACTCTCAAAAAAAACCCCCTTGATCCTAATGAACCTGGCAACTATCGCCCAGTCTCCAACCTCCCAATTGTCTCCAAACTCCTTGAACGAATTGTGCTCCACCACCTACACCCTTTCATTGAAGAACAAGCTGCCCTATCCCCAGCCCAATCCGGCTTCCGTAAGGGCCACAGCACAGAATCAGTACTCCTTGATATCATCGACGACAGCTGGTCAATACTCGACAAAGGCAATGACGCCCTACTAGTCCTACTTGACCTTAGCGCAGCCTTCGACACAGTTGACCACCACCTACTCACATCTAGGCTCCACGACCTCGGTATCAAAGACACAGCCCTCCAATGGATCACCTCCTTCCTTCACCAAAGGACCCAAACTGTCCTACTAGGGACACATAAATCCAACCCTAAGCCTATCAAATATGGCGTTCCTCAAGGCGCCCTTCTATCCCCCCTCCTATTCAACCTCTACATCAAACCCGTCATCGATATAGCCCAAAAATATAAAATCAAAATCCACTCTTATGCAGATGACATCCAGCTGCTCCTCCCCTTAGGCGAAAACCGGCCATCCCAAATTGCTAACCTCGAACTCTGCCTCACTGACATGAAAACTTGGATGTCAAACAACAAGCTTCAACTTAACGCCTCCAAAACCGAACTCCTATGGATCAGAAACAAAAACACCAAATACCTACGACCTACACTAACATGGGATTCCACTCTACTAACGGCAGCAGATCAAGTTCGCAGCCTGGGAGTCACCCTAGACGGACACCTATCCCTATCTAACCACATATCCCAAGTGGTCTCCACCTCCTTCTACTACCTTCGCCAACTGAAAAGGATCAAACCCTACATCTCCACACCAGACCTCGCCCAACTCCTATACGCATATGTCCTCTCCAGATTGGACTATTGTAACTCCCTATTTAATGGACTAACCAAAAATAATATCAAACGCCTCCAACGGGTCCAAAATGCAGCCATCCGCCTCCTACACAACTTCAACTACCGCGATTCCATCTCCCCGGCACTCCATGCTGAACACTGGCTCCCGATTAGCCAACGCTGTACTTTCAAAGCCCTGGCAATTGCTCACAAGAGAATCTACTCCACCACCCCCTCCTACATAAAATCCAAGCTTCCCATCTACAACCCCACTCGCACCCTCCGCTCAAAGTCAGAGATACGCCTATGCACCCCCCCGGAAGATCCCTGCTCACAGAAACTGCCCACAAACGATCCTACAGCCACTTCATTCCACACCTCTGGAACCAACTCCCCCCCCAACTTAGACAACAGAACTCATTAATGACATTCCGTAAATCGGTAAAGACCCTCCTCTTCAACTAAAGATCTCCTCTGTCTTCTCCCCCCCTTAGGCCCCACCCTCCACTCTCCTATCACCTTCCCGAACTTCCAGTATGACCCTCTCTTACTCTATCCACTAACAAATTGTACCTAAACGCTTATAACTTCCCTTAAACAAAACTACTGTATTTCCCCCTTCTCTCTTTCTGCATTCTTTCCCTGTATTTAATTCTCTCCAAAAACTATAAATCCAATCCCTAAACCTATTGTACTACTTATATGTCTAGTTACTCCCCACTGTGTATGTTCATTTGTAAACCATTCTGAGCTATTGGGAGGACGGGATAAAAATCTAAATAAATAAATAAATAAATAAAATAAAATATATATTTATTATATTTTATATACTACTCTTCTGGGTAACAACTAAATCACCAAATCAAAGTACAGTAGTTTACAAAAACTGACCAGCTTAAAAATGCAAGTACTGCAAACAAATCGCAGGTAAACATACTGTGTAACCTAATGCAGAAAATACGAATTACACTTATTGAAAATTTTATCTCCCAAAGTTCTTTGAGTTTTTGGCCATAGATCCTGTGGAAGTGAAGGGGCAAGTGAAATGATAGGAGCAAGAAGAAAAATGCTGATTCTCATGCTGTGTCCCATTGAGTGAACACAGTAGAAGGAATCGCAGTGGTGTGTGGTGACATTTATAGCAGGAGATTCAGTAGATGAGCTAAACCAGCGGTGATCAATCTCGGCCCTTGCCAAGGCGGATTTTCAGAATTTCAACAATAAATATGCACAAGATCTATTTGAAGAAATCCTGAAAACCCAACTAAAGTGAGGTTCTAAAGGGTGGACACTTGTGCTAAACATTAGTGCAATATGTACTCTTATCAAGGTTAATGTGCTTACTGTTTGTGCTGAATGATGTTGCGTCTTGGTCTCTTTCTGTATTGATGTGAAGAAACTTATGTTCTGTATCACTACTACCATTCTGAAATCGGTCCTTCAGAATTATACAAAGACTGACATCATGTGGTATAGAACTGCAGATTCCATTAAAAAATATTTTGAGCAATACAGACTTTGTGATATTTTGAGACTGAAGCAGCAAGTTATTGTAGTCCAGGGGTCTCAAAGTCCCTCCTTGAGGGCCCCAAACTAGTTGGGTTTTCAGGATTTCCCCAATGAATATGCATGAGATCTATGTGCATGCACTGCTTTCAATGCATATTCATTGAGGAAATCCTGAAAACCCGACTGGATTGCGGCCTCAAGGAGGGACTTTGAGATCCCTGTTGTAGACCAACAAACAAGAGGCAAAAGGGAGAGCAGCGGACATGACCTCCAAGGTACATGCAACAAAATAAAATAAGCTTGCATTGTCATCCATTCCTTCTTCAGGTCATACTCAAATAGGAGTGACAATAGACAAGTTAAGGTCATTGTCATTATGAGCCAAACTGATGGTACTGTTGTCTGCAACTTCTATGAAAATGTCCTTAACACTGGAAACAAAACCAGTTAATAAGATCGCAAACCCTGTGGCTTTAGGCTGAATTGATGGTACATCTTCCTTTCACATTCATGAAAATTCCCTCAACACATGAAACAGAATCAGTTAACAAAATCTCAACATATAATACCCCTACAGAAGCAAAAAGAGGAGCTCATCAGCCTCAATTTATCACCTCTTGCCACCAGCAAAATCAGCAAGAAGGGTCTAACAGCCCAAGCATATCACCTCACATCCCCACAGAAAATGGCAGCTCCATCACATCATCTCTCAATGGGAGATTATAGGCTGGGACTGCCAAGCCCCTCTTGTTTTTTTGAGGCATGCCAGTTAGTGGCACCAACTTGAGCTGCCAATACAGCACCATAAGCATGCCTAGTTCATGCATGAAAATTGCATATGTTTATGGTGCCAGTGCCAAGCTACTCCTGACTGCCATCTGTTTCTGAGATTGGACAGCAGGAAGGCTTTGCATTCCTTCAGCTGGTGGGATTGGGGATCCTTGCCATCTAAGGTATTGTTGCATCCTCCCCCATTCCTTTTTGGCTACACTTCTGGTGGAAATGCTCTATAATTTGATTCTATCTTTTTGTTATATAGGCAGTCCCCGGGTTAAGAATGAATTCCATTTTTTAAACTGTTCTTAAGTTGAATTTGTATGTAACTAGGATCCTGTTAATCTATAAAAACATTAAACATTTAAAAAACAGCCCTCAAAACAGTACAGTGGTACCTCGGTTTGCGAGTGCTTTGTAAGATAAGCAAAATATTTGCAAAATCGGCACCTCGGAAATCGAGCGTGCCTCGATTTACGAGCGCCCCCTCCCCCCCCCGATCCGGCATCCTCCGCTCACGTCGCAACCCCTCACCTCCGCGATCCGGCATCCCCCAGGCATCCACCCACCTGATCACATTTCTTACCCCCGTTTGGCACTGGCACCGGCACCAATGCACAGGATGTGCCGGTGCCGGAAGATCTGCCTCCTTCGCGCTGGGCTTTAACCATCTGCGCATGCTCAAGGCCTTCGGGTTCCCGTTCTCTCCGAGATTCTTGGAGATCCGAGGTGAGTGGATGTCTGGGGGGATGCCGGATCGCGGCGGGGAGGGGGTGCAACGCAAGCAGGGGGGGGGGTGGTCACCGGATTGCGGGGGAGGGGGGTCCCCGGATCGCAGGGGGCGCGAAACGAGTGGGGGGGATGGCGGATCACGTGGGGGGGCCTTCATGAGCGGGGGAAGCAATGCCGGTTCTTGGGGGGGGAGCAGCGCCGCGAGTTTCCATTATTTCTTATGGGGAAACTCGCTTTGATATATAAGTATTTTGGTTTACGAGCATGCTTCTGGAACGAATTATGCTCGTAAACCAAGGTATCACTGTACTGTAGTTTAAATAGAAAGAAAAGATAGGTTTACACTTACTTTTGTCCTTCTTCTGTCCCACTGTTCCCTCTCCACCACCACCACATCCAACATTTCTCCCTCTCATATCTCTCTTCTCCATGTATCTGAACCTCACGTGTCTCCCATCATCATGTCCAATATTTTTCTCCCTTCCTATACCCAATAATTCACCTCTTTCTTCATTTCCCCATGTGCACTCTATCTTTCCCTCTCACTCAGACAATCATGCCCAACAATTCTCCCTTTCTATTCACTCCCCTACCTCAGCATCTCTTTCCCTCCCTCCCTCCTTCCCTCCTTTGTCTGAAGTTTGTGCTCCCTCCCTTCCTTTTGTATCCCAACACAACCCTGCTTCTCCATTCCTATGCCGACGAGTCCTTTTTTTTTCTCTTTTCCTGTCCAAACACAACCATCCTTCTTCCTTCTGTGTCCCAAAGTGCCCCATGTCATCTTTCCCTCCATTCTATGTACCAAATTCGTGCCTCTTGCAGTTGTTTACTTTCTCTGGCTGGCTCCCTCCTTCCATTGCAGTTCTCCTTGCAAAGTCACGGCTCAAAGCTAACCCAGTAATCTGACCCTTCGTGCCTCCTGCAGGTTTTTACCTCCTCTGGCCGGCTTTTTCCTCCCAGTGGCACTTCTCTTCGCCAAGCCGCGGCTGCTGGTTCCGGCACAAGGCTCACAGCTTACCCAGAAGGGATGCATTGGGAAATGGAAGGGAGGAGGAGAGTCACATTTAGACAGGAAGGGAGGAAGAAGGGGCACTTTGCCACAGGAAGGGAGAGGCAAGACCCTGGTTTGTAAGAACGAGTTTGACTTAAGTTGGGCGTTCTTAAACTGGGGACTGCTTGTACAGATTTTCTGCAAAAAGAAAACCTTAAATGTCTTTCAAACTTCAAAAAAGCCATAGGGGGTAACCTGCACTGAATGGTAATTTGGTAATTACATCCCTAAACAAAACAGAAAAGGAGGTCAACCTGCATGGCACAACAGTTACAACCCTAAATAAAGGTGAGGGGGGAGGGTGGGTAATCTCCAAAGAAGGACACAGGTACATTTCTAGCTACCTTACTGGGAAGACTAGATGGGCCATGATGGTCTTTATTTACTGTCAGTTACTATGCTACAGTCGGAAGAAAGCCTAACCCTTGAACTCATCTCGCCCCATCCTGGGTAGGGCGTCCTCTTTACCCATTTAGAAGCCCCAATCTGCTGAGATGAAAGAAGGACATCATTACAGATTGTGCCATCATAATAATAATAACAAAATCAGGGCTCTTAAAGTCCAAATAATGAGGCAACAAGGATCTATTCTACAGTATAATATTACAAATCCTGATTAATGGCTTCATGTCCTTTTGGTGAAGGATGAGTCAGTTCTGGACCCCCCCCCCCCCCCCCCCCAATGCCTTTCTTACAGTGCACGTAGGCACTAATCCTAATCCCTGAGGACATGGAGACATTAATCACACAATTTTATCATTACAAATTCTTGTTTCATTGTCGCAGCCAGATGGGCCTCCATGTACTTCTGGGTGCCTTCCAGCCAGGGCACTGGATTTAGTGTGCCGCCGGCCAGAAAGTTTGTGAGATACTGGTTTAGAGGGACTCTGACCACATGCTGTGTCTCACCTCTGAGTCCCTTTCTTCCCCCCTCCCCCATTTGGAAATCTGAGTATCTACATCTGGGGGCCAGTGGCATCTCTAGACCAAAACTATTTGGGGTGGCATCATGGGGGCATATCAAAATAACATTCCATATATAACCTCCGTTCCCCCCTCAACTTTTAAGTTAGCAGTCTTCTATACATAAAATAATTGTTCCTCCTCCAGCCTGCTTAAACTACCTGGTAAAACCATTATCCTAACTGAGAGCATCATTTAAGAAATTCTTCTATGAGTAGGTGTGGTTTGGATTCTCTACAGCAGGGGTGCCCACACTTTTTTGGCTTGTGAGCTACTTTTTAAAATGACCAAGTTCAAATGATCTACAAACAATAAAAATGCTAAACATATATATATATATATATATATATATATATATATACCGAGTGTACTTTATATTTAAAATATATATTGTTTATCTTGCATAACAACATGAACATGTATGGCGGAATACAATTCCTTGCGACTGCTTCCGCCCTCATTGCTCAAAAATGAGAGGAATAGCGTCGCCCAACCCTCACCAGATTTGATGGTGATCCGTGTGATCTCTTTGCAGTTCTCGAGAGATTTGTTAGTTGCTCACCACCTGTTCAGAGTTCTTGCGACTTTTGCAGGCAACGTTTACCTTAGCAGTTCTCACGAGAGTTCGTGGTGGAGACGGCTGGTGTCCTTGTGGTAGAAGTGGGTTACTGGGACATTGAGGATGGCAGTGACTGTTTCCTTAAAACGTGGATCACTACTAAAGTTGAAGCCACGCTAGGTTCGTGATTGGGAGGGATCAGAGCTGGGATGGGGGGTTTGAAAAGTGAACTGAACATAAGTGCTGCAAAAATTCAGGAAAAAATGTTTCTATTCGATTCAGCCTATTTTGATTTTCCTGCCTAATTGGGTGTTTTGTTTTGTTTTCCAAACATCCTGGTGGGTTTATTTTATAGCCTCTTCACCCACTCCACCCCCTTTGCCATCTCCTACCCACACTGGCACTATGGTGTAAGCAAAATAAACAAACAAAAGATTTTTCCTCTCTCTATTAAATCCTAGCTCACGTTCGCAGTCTAATACCAGCTCTAGCAGGATATACATTTCAAATCTGACACATCGTAATCACAAAACAGAAAATAAAATTTTTTTTCTACCTTTTGTTGTCTGGTCATTATTCAAATCATGTTGGTCCCAGGTTCTGCGACAAGAGTCTTCTGATAACTCGCATGCCAGGGTCTCCTACCCATTTGTCATTTTCTTATTTCTCCATGTTCCATCTCTGCTCTCCCCTTCCATTTCCCTTCCCTCCCCCAGAGGTCTGGCATCTTTCCTTTTTTTTTAATCTCCATCCCCACAGCTGCAGCGATGGACCCCACCATCCCCAGATCCACCATTTTCTCCTTTTCTCATCCAGCATCTCTCCCTTCTTCCCTACCACCCCAGGTCCATCAGCTCTCCCTTTCTCTTCCCAAATACTCTCCTATACAGTATCTCTATCCCCCCATCCACACCATCCCTTGTGTCCAACTTCTCTCCCTTTCTGTTCCTTCCCTCCCTAAATCCCATTGTCCTCTCATCTGTTTTTAGACCCATTATTTCTTCTTCCCCCTCCCTCCCTCTCCTCCCCCAGTCCAGCATATGCACATCTCTTTGGACCCCCTCCCTCCGTACACTTCTACACCAGGGCCCCCACAAAGGCCTACATATTCCCCCCTTCTTTGTAGCGTCCTTCGGCTTCCCTCCTGGCCTCCCGGTCTCACCTTCAGCTAATTAGGGCAGTCTGCAGAGGATCGCCAGTGCTGTAGTGATCTTTAACAGGCTGCCGTCAGCCTCCGTAGCACGTTCCCTCTCCTCCTCTGACGTTAGGGGCGGGATCGCAACAGAGGGAACATGCTACGGAGGCTGACAGCAACCTGCTAAGTATCACTATAGCACCGGCAATCCTCCTCAGGCTGCCCTCATTAGCTGAAGGTGAGACCAGGAGGAAAGGCGGAGGATGCTACAAAAAGCGCCTATGCACTGCAGCAGTTCTCAACTGACTCAAGGGGCCCCCTAAATCAGCAGTGGCAGTGGACAGCCAGCAAGAAGCAGCGCTGCCGCTCCTGCTTTAGGAGACCTGAATGAATTGGCGAGCCCGATTAAAAAAAAAAAATATATATATATATATATATATATTAATTTGAATCGATTCACCAAAGTGAATCGATGAATTGGGCAGCACTACTGAACATACAGCTGCACAGTAGGGTTTTGAAAGGCAGGGCTCTGCAAATGACTCGCATTGCCTTTGTGATCGACCGGTAGATTGCGATCGACATGTTGAGCACCCTGCTCTACAGGATTAGTCACAAACTCAGTATAAACATTGAAGCTCCAGTTCTGTATCATAAACTCCATATTCCCCAATAATGAAGCTACCTCCTTATAACTGGCCAAACAAAAAATATTCAAATTATGATAATTAACTCAAAGAACACATCTTCCGTCAACTGTCAGATACTTTGTTTAAAGCCGGGGGGAAGGGGTGGTTGTGTGATGACATTACTGCAGTACTCAGCTTAATCCTTGGAGCACACTCAGCCAGTCGGGGTTTGGAGATTTTTACAATGAAGATGCATGAGAGAGTTTACAGAGGCATTGTATGAAAATCTCTCTCATCCCAAAAACCTAACTGGCAGAGTGTGCCCAGCACTGCTGTCCCAGAAGTGGAGACCCCACTGGTCTTGATCAAACAAGCCAGGAACTTTGAAAACTAACAGAAAACTGCTAAAAGGCACTCAAAACCAATACAGGAAATTTACCGAATCATTTAGCCCTAACCCACGTATAAAGCCAAGCCCTAGAGCACCAATATACCTGCTACTGGGAAACTGGAACAAGATGGACAGTTAGATTCCTGTAGACACCACATTGCCAGAAGAATCTTTCACCTTAGCAGCAGAATATGATTCTCACCTGATACAAAACAGGGAACCACAAAAAAACAAAGCAGAGATACCAAACTCTGCATGACATATAACACCAGAGAAATAGAAAGAAATGCATGTCCTCCTATATAGTGCAAAATAAAGCCAAGGGATGTATATACATAATTCAGTCACTAAAATGAAAATAAAATCACTGACCTTCCTTCGTTGTCTAGTGATTTTATGATTTTAATCATCTTGTTCTGCTTTCTTTTTATTTTTCCACCACTTTCTCAAATTTATCTAGCTTTCCCTGTTCCCTTTCCTTTTATGCTTCATCAAAAACAATAGATAGGAGCACTGATGTGTTTCGCCAAGACGGCTTCTTCAGAGAACCCGCTCCAACAAGTTAATAATCAAAAAGAGAACTTCATTCTTCATAGCTCTCCTAACTTCTCTAATATCTGGTTCATGGACGCATTTTGCCAAGATGGCTTCTTCTGGTACTCGGGTTAGTAGTTTTAGTTCTTCCGGAACTAAGGGAAGTTATTCCATTTACTTTATAGTACCTGAGATGAGGGAATTGGTCAGACGGGGGCTGGATCTCATTCTGGTAAATTAGTTTCTCAGAGTTAGACATTTAGGGAGAAAAACTGAGAATATTTACAATTTCCCTATGGACACCGAATTTTCACGATCTTCGCTTAGCTCTCATCGAGCAGCGCTATCAGTTTTGACAGATGCCATTTGGCCTAGCCACGGCTCCATGAACATTTTAGAAAATGAGGGCAGTAGTGGCGTTTTGGTGCAAACAGGAGATTCAGGTACTTTCTTTCTTAGATGACTGCTTGATTCGGATGTCTTCCAGCCAGGTCAATTTGTCAGACACAAACGGGTGATTTCTTTTATTTGAACTTCTTTTCTTCAATTCTTTGGATGTGAATCATCAAATTTCCAAAGAGCTCTTTTCTCCTATACTAATTATTGGAATATCAGGGGATATTGTTCACGTAGGAGAGGAATGTGTTTCTTCCCAGAGACTGGGGCGACAGGTTACAGTCTCAGGTTTGCCTTCTTCATTCACCAAGAACAAGAGTATGGAATTCTGTACAGGTTCTAGGATCTATGGTGGTTACTCCACTGGGAACTTCGGCTCACTTTCACATGAGAACGCTACAGCAGTTGCTTTTGTTCCAGTGGTTCCCGATGTCTCAAGGCTCCAATTGTAGTATCTAGTAGGCTCCTCGAGCATCGCTCAATATAATTTGGTGGCTCAGCGAGATTAATCTTTTCAAAGGCATGCCTCGGTCTTTGCTGGACTTTCTCAAAGTCGCCAAACATCCCAGGCTGTCGGGTTGGGGGGGGGCTCAGTGCCTTCAATCCTCAGTGTAAGGAGTCAGTACTCGTTCATTCTTCTGGACTGAAGCACGGTTAGGCTACCATTTCAGGAGTTTCAGACCATTCTTCCGGAATGACGATAAAGGTCTTTTAGGACAGTGTTATGACGGTGGTATTTCTCTACAGCCAGGAAAGTACGTGATGTACTCAGTTTGCGAGTAAAGTAATGGTTCTACTTCAATGGGTAGAATCTCATCTTCCTCTTCTGTCAGCGCATCATTTTACAGGACAGGAAAAGGGTTAGATAAACTTTCTCACCACAAAATCTGAGCAAGGACCGTCTATTGTGTGTTAAAAGATACAGCGCTGTGTACGCCTTTCAGCGCTTTAGAAATAATAAATAGTAGTGGTAGTAAAATCTTCTACATCCTGGAAATTGGGAACTATTTGCTCAGGCGTTCCAGCTCTTTGTATAAAGGTGAGATCTCCTAGAACTAGACCTCATGGCCTTGTCTCGAAATTCAACGCTTCCTAGCTTCGTCAGCATAAGCAGGGAGTGCAGTCAGAGGGGGTAGCAGAGTTGCTTCTTTCTCACCTGTGGTTTCTCTTTTTAAGTGTTTTCCCCTGGCTGATGATTGGATGGATTTGCCATCTCAAGCTCGCTTTCAGGGCACAATGGGCCAGGAGAGAGCCCAAGCTCTCCTGGCCCTGGTGACACCCCCCCCCCCCCGACTGGATTGGGCCAGGAGGGAGCCCAAGCCCTCCAGGCCCCGGCGACCCCCTACCCCCCATCCCCCACTACAATACGGGCAGGAGGGATCCCCGGCCCTCCTGCCCTCGACACAACCCCCCTCCCCCAATGACCGCCCCCCCCGGCCACCCACCCACACCCCTTCCCCGTACCTTTAACATTGGCCAGACGGATGGGTGCCAAGCCCGCCCGTCCGGCAGGCCAGCCGGGTCCAGAATGGGGCCGGATTGGCCCAGGCAGCAGAAACCCTGCCCATAGGTGGGGCCTGAGGTGCCTGGGCCAATCAGAATAAGCCCTGAAGCCTTAGGCCCCTCCTGTGGGCATGGCCTTAGGCACATGGGCCCAACCCAGGGGGGTCATGGGTCGGCGGGGGGGAACGATCGGGGGTTCTGGGGGGGTCATTGAGGGGAGGGGGGTTGTGTCGAGGGCAGAAGGGCCGGGATCCCTCCTGCCCATATTGTAGTGGGGGTGGGGATGGGGGGTCTCCCAGGCCAGGAGGGCTTGGGCTCCCTCCTGGCCCAATCCAGTCGGGGGGGTCACCGGGGTCAAGAGAGCTTGGGCTCTCTCCTGGCCTGTTGTGTTGGAGGGGGGGTGGCCGGGGCCAGGAGAGCTTGGGCTCTCTCCTGGCCCGTTGTGTCGGAGGGGGGGGGGGTTGCAGGATCCAGGAGGGCTTGGGCTCCCTCCTGGCCATATCGAGTCGGGGCGGGCACGATCACCGGGCAAGAGGGCTTGGGCTCCCTCTTGCCCCAACATCGTCGGGAGGTGTGATGTATCGCGGCAGGAGAGATTGGCCATCTCCCCTGCCGCGATGCGATCACTCCTGTACCCGAACTACCACAACCCGCGGCATGAGAGATTGGGCATCTCTCCTGCCGCGGGTCACGGCAGTTCGGGTAGAGGGGTGAACGCATCGCGATAGGAGAGATGAGGCATCTCTCCTGCTGTGATGGTTGCGGTGGGTAGGTTGCCGGGCCGCTGAACTGATCGCGCCAGCTGCCATCAGCTCAGCGGCCCCTTTTTCGGCACTTAGACCTGGTTTGACTTCCTCTAAGTCAAAAAGATCTAAGTGCCGACTAGGCAACCTGTCAACTGTTTTGGTTATATGTCTTGTACGCCTAGGTGTAGGTCGGCCGACCTCCCGCCCATCGACCACCCTTTCCCCTCCTCTAAACACGCCTCTTTTCTCTCTGTGCGTCTAGAGGCAGGGGAAAGGCCTAAACTAGTTTTAGATACGTCTTAAAACTAGCCTTGGTTATGGGTACTTGGACGACTTCTTCGCAGTTTACAAAAAGCTTCATTTCAACCTTATCTTTTGAGACTCTAAAAGGCTGTGACATTGAACACGGTGTTTCTTGTGGCTATGGCTTCAGCTTGTCGGTTTTCTGAGTTGCAGGCCTTGTACGGCGGGGATTCTTATTTCTGATTTACAAATTCTGGGGTGTCAGTTCGGACAGTACCACAATTTCTTTCTAAGCTGATGTCATCCTTTCTTTTATACCGCTCTCACTTTTCCTTCCTTCTTCCTGGGAGGAGGAATGGGGAGGCGAGCTTTTCTTCACTGCGTTTTTTAAAAGTGTGTAGCATTCTCCACAATCTGTAGGTTTGTAATGACTTTTAGTCGTTTAGATCACCTCTTTGTATTCTTCAAGGGACGCAACAAATGTATGGCGGCGTCCAAAGTCTCCATCGCTCGAAGGGTCCAGGAGGACATTCTTTACGCTTACTTGATGGCAGGGAAGCGGTTGGCGGAAGAACTTCATGACCATTAACCAGAGCAATGGCGGCTTCTTAGACTCAGTCCAGAGGTTTTTTCCTTGGAGGAGTTTTGTCACGCTTCTACTTGGTCTTCCAAGAATACTTTATCTCAGCATTACCGGTTGGATGTGGGGGCGCATGCGGAAGCTGCG
Source organism: Geotrypetes seraphini (assembly GCF_902459505.1). NCBI lineage: Eukaryota > Metazoa > Chordata > Amphibia > Gymnophiona > Dermophiidae > Geotrypetes > Geotrypetes seraphini. The sequence goes on along the minus strand of NC_047088.1, from coordinate 140,685,398 downwards.
TTTATTTGCTTCGGTTGTTGCGGAGGCGGCGTTTGCTTTCTACCCAGATTGAGGATTGCTTTGCTACATCCCTTTGGTCTCTGGATTCATCTGCTGCTGTTGCTAAGGAAGGAAGAATTATGTTCTTACTTTTTAATTTTCTTTCCTTTAGATGCAGCAGATGAATCCAGAGCCCCACCCTTTCTGAATATTGACTGTCTTTTTTCCTTTTGCAACTTTCGAAGTCTGTTATTATTGATAGTTGTATTCTGTATTATCACCTTTTGAAATTTGTTATGGGAAAGAAGTTTTTTTACATGCTAAGCATATTGATGGTTATGGATGCTTGGGCAAGGAGCAATACTGAAGATGCAGGAGGTGTGCCAGCCAATAGGATCACCTGTTAATCAGTTTCTCTATCTCCACCTGTGGTTACAGCAGGCGGCTAAAAACAAGGAAAGCCAGGTTCAAATACCACTGCTGCTTCTTGTGACCTTGGGCATGTTACTTAATCCTGCATTGCTTTAGGTACAAACGTAGGAGCTGACATAAAAATAATTAGCACAGCTTTAACCTGGTTATACCATGGGCTTTACTAACCAAGCAATGGGTTTTACTAACCAAGCAATAGTTTCAGTGTGGATGTTAACTCTTGCTGAAAGCATTATTACTTCGTAGTTTCCTTTCTTGAAGTTGAAAGTTGTCGCTATGGCTCTCTTTCCCTTCGGTATTCCTACTTCAGCTTTGAACTTGATCATATTATGATCGCTGTTTCCCAACAGTCCCACTACTTTCACTTCCTTCGCAGGTCCTCTTAACCCATTTAGGATTAGATCCAGAATGGCATTCCCTCTTGTCGGTTCCGTGACAAGCTGCTCCATGAAGCAATCCTGTGTAGCCTCCAGGAATTCTGTATCCCTAGTGCATTTTGAGCTTCCAAGACTCCAGTCTATCCCGGGATAGTTGAAGTCTCCCATAATAATCGTGTTACTGCTTTTGCATTCTCGCTTCATCTCAGCTTCCATTTCTTCATCGATATCTTCGGTTTACCCAGGTTGTTGATAGTACAGGCCCATCTTTATCTCAGGCCCTTTCCCTCCGGGTATTTTAACCCATAGCGATTCCAGTTTGTTGGTTGTCTCTGCTGTGTCCGCTCTGGTCGAGTGTATGCTTTCTTTTATGGGCTATTCTACCTCCTTTCTGTCCTGACCTGTCCTGGCGATAGAGCTTGTACCCCGGCAGTACTGTATCTCATTTGTTTTCTTCTTTCCACCATGTTTAGACGGAACTTGGATGTTGTGACTTAGACCATTTAAAACATGTCACAAAAACCCATCTAAAGTCACCAGATAAGCACTGCAGACACAAACTACAGACCCCCACACACTACTCCAGTGATCACCGACCCCCCCCCCCCAACCCCATAAAAATCGTAATCACACCTTTAAAATTCAGCCTCCAGACCATCATCACCTGGCAGCCAGGCATAGGAAAGCCTAGTTAACCTGCACAGAAGCGGCTTAAGTGGACCCATGGAAAGGAGAACCCATGCCCATAAGCCATTGTAATTACTGCATTGCTGGTTAAACATGTACACTCCCTTAAAAAAAAACAAAAATCCCTTTTGTACTGCCTTATAAATGGCTTCTGCAGCCATAAGGACTATTGGGGTGGTAGATAGGTGGGTCTAGGAGATTTTGGAGGTGGTTTGGGGGCTCACCATTATCTATAAGGGAGCTGTAGTGAGATGAAGACATGGCACCCTTTTTGTGACGGTCACAGCAGTGCCCTGTAAGGTACCCCACTATTTAGGTGCCATGTCTGGTTGTCCAGTCCATCACTTTGTAGACCCCCTCCCACATCTAAAAGGTCTGTTTCTAGGCATTTTTGCCTTGGACAAAAAGTTGGATGAAAATGTGGTATAAAGATGGACAATTTAGCAGCTTGGACAATCAGATCGGCAGGACGTATAGTTAGATGATTTTCAAAATAGAAAAAAATTTGGACTTATTTTTCGAAAATGTGTCCTAAGCTGTTTTTTACTTTGGACGACCTGTGACTTGGACGAAAACGGACTTAGATGTTCCTTTCGAGTATGCCCCTCCACGTGAACCGTGGTGCTACATGAGAACATATGGAGAAGTGTAGAAAAATAGGTTGATCAGGAGACATAAAGAAGAAAAAACATATAAGTGAAATGTATACCATATATAAATATAATATGATAACACCCTCTGTGTCAAAACATATGAAGTGGAATACTGTGAAATGAAATAAAATAGAGGGTGGGTGAGCATTGTGAAAATGAAGTGAAAAAAAGGAATGAAATGAAGAGTGAGTGAGTGATATGAAAAGATATCATGGCAGAAGATGAGGAAATACTCAATGAATACACACCGTAATGTGATGAGATTACCCAGAGAACCTGACAAATCAAATAAAGCCTAAAATAAAGCTGACTAGGCTTATATTTTTATTTTTATTTTAATGCTTCACTGAAGATTGGTTTTACACCTTGTACATTATATATGCAGTTTTTTTCTTTTGTTTTGGTCTTCTGATAGTATATCCCACATATAACTGGCAGTTACCAAGTTGGTGCATACTACCTGGGAATTTGCTCCTTGTGTTGAAATATGAAAACAATTGTAAATCTCAATCAAGCTTTTGTAGATCTAGTAGAATATGTTCTTAAATATATGTTGGCTGTAAACCTTAATGAATGCATAATCTATTATGGAGAGATGCATGTAAAGCACCAGTATCCAGATTTCTTTCATTATTAATAATGGCAGATAAACCAACAGTTGCAAAGAGAAGCCAATCCTTGAGTTGCTGAACCCTAAAAATTTATATTATAGTTTGTTTGTTTTTAAAGAATAATTTTATGTTTTAAAAGTATGCTGACTTCCCTGGAAAGAGCTTCAGCCTATGAATCCCAGTTGATATCGATTTTGTTGGCTGAACACATACTTTTGACTTGCTTTCTTAAATGATACCCGCTCGTGTTGGAAGTTTAATTTGTAGCTTTTGTTTGACTGGTCATATTTTGGCATGACTTCTTTTTATTCTCCATTATTTGAGAAATTTGGTAGTTTTCTTGTAGTAGTTCTGGTTTTGAACTCTGTGTTTCTCTTGCACAGTTAATTGTATGTACGAATGGCTGAAGATGCTGAAAGAGAATTCAGTCAAACATTTGAAGAGTTGATGTTGTCAAATGAGCAACAATCAAGGTAGTCTGTAATTGAAAGCCCATAATTTTGTCTTGCAAAACATTTTACCGTACTCTTTTGAAAAAATAATACCCATTTATAATGTTTAAGGCATTATCTATCTATGTAGAAGTTGTTCTGAGATCAGCACATAATGGCCATGTTTTGGCAATTATATGTTGATCTCAGAACATGTTGAGGTTAGACTGTTTAATTTTTATTGATGCATGTTCTGCATTCTTGATGTTTATTTCTATTGCTGAATTATTGGGTATGTATTTTATTTTTCACTAATAAGGGAAAGAAAGGTCTTTTAGATTTAATTCACACATTTTTCAGTAGTAGTTCAAAGTAAGTTGTATTTTTCTGTCCCTGGAGGGATTACATTCTAAGTTTGCATATGTGGCAAAAGAGGGTTAAATGACTTGCCCAAGGTCACAAGGAAGTGCAGTATGAGCAGAACTGGCCTTCTCTGATTCTTAGCCTGCTGCTCCTGCAATTTGATTGTTTCAGTTGTCCGGGTCTCACAACATCTAAGTAGGTAGAATTGACATTTCAACCATCACGCAGTGGCTTTCTTCAAGATATGCTGTGAGATCTGAAGTTTGTCTTTATATAGAGAGGGTCCTTTAACCTGATTGAGACATCGGTCATGAATTTGAATTTTGGAAGGAAAGTTTGTTAGTCACAAATTTGAATTGTAGAGGGAAAGTTTGTTGGCCACAGATTTAAGAACATAAGAATTGCGTTGCAATGGGAAATGAAATGAAACAAAAAATTATACAAAAAAGATCACTGCTGAAAAATAGCTGGAAAGCAATGACCACAAATACTCACAGTCTAAGCAACAAAATTCATGATCTGCAAGCCCTGATGTTGGAGACCTGGATATTGTTGCTATGACAGAGACATAGTTCAGTGACTCCCATGGATGGGATGCAAACTACCGGGATATAATCTTTTTAGAAAGGACAGAGATGGTCAAAAAGGTGGAGGAGTAGCTCTCTATGTAAGGATTGATATCCAAGCGATTGAAATGCAAGGGACCTAGGGAGAGGAAGAAGCAATATGGATCGCTCTGAAAAGAGAAGATGGAACTTCTATCTACTTGGGTGTAGTCTACAGACCTCCGATTCAATCACAGCAAATTGATAAAGATCTGATTGTGGATATCCAAAAGTTTGGAAAGAAAGGGGAGGTGCTGTTGTTGGGAGATTTCAACCTGCTGGATGCGGACTAGAAAGTTCCGTCCGCGGAATCAGAGAGAAGTAGGGAGATTGTGGATGCCTTTCAAGAGGCTCTGCTCAGACAAATATGACAGAACCCACGATGGAAAAAACGATATTGGATCTAGTCCTCACAAATGGAGAGAGTATATCTAATGTACGAGTTGGTGCTCACCTGGGAAGTAGCGATCATCAAACGGTTTGGTTATAACTGCTAAAGTGGAGGGTGGACACATGATACTAAAAGTACTAGATTTTAAACTTACGGACTTTAATAAAATGAGAGAGCACCTGAAGAATGAGCTGTTAGGATGGGAGGACATAAGAGAAGTGGAAAAACAGTGGTCTAAGCTAAAAGGAGCTATAAAAATGGCTACGGAACTTTATGTGAAGAAAATAAATAAAAACAAGAGAAAAAGGAAACCGACATGGTTCTCTAAACTAGTGGTGGAGAAAATAAAGGCAAAAGAGTTGGCATTCCTGAAATATAAAAATACCCAAGAAGAAGAGTACAGAAAGGAATACCGGGTGAAAATGAAAGAATCCAACAGGGAGATACGTCCTTGCAAAAGCTTAGGTGGAAGAGCAAATGGCTAAAAATGTAAAAAAGGGAGACACAATTTTTTTCTGATATATCAGTGAAAGGAGGAAGATGAAAAATGGAATTGCTAAACTAAAAGATGCTAGGAACCAATATGTGGAGAGTGATAAAGAAAAAGCAATGTGTTAAACAAATACTTCTGCTCTGTGTTCTTGGAAGAAAAACTTGGAGAAGGACCGAGATTGTCTGGCAAAGTTACACGAGAAAATGGAGTAGATTTTGCGCCATTCACGGAGGAAAGTGTTTATGAACAACTTGAAAAACTGAAGGTGGACAAAGTGATGGGACCGAATGGGATCCATCCCAGGATACTGAGGGAGCTCAGAGAGGTTCTGGCAGGTCCTATTAAAGACTTGTTCAACAAATCTCTGGAGACGGAAGTGGTTCCTGGTGACTGGAGAAGAGCGGTCATAGGGATGAAGCGGGAAACTACAGGCCGGTAAGCCTTACTTCTGTTGTTGGAAAAATAATGGAAGTGTTGCTGAAAGAAAGAATAGTGAACTTCCTAGAATCTAATGGGTTTCAGGATCCGAGGCAACATGGCTTTACTAAAGGTAAATCGTGCCAAACAAACCTGATTGAATTTTTTGATTGGGTGACCAGAGAACTGGATCGAGGACATATGCTAGATACTTAGATTTCAGCAAAGCCTTTGGCACGGTTCCTCATAGGAGGCTCTTGAACAAACTTGAAGGGCTGAAGTTAGGACCCAAAGTGGAGACTGGATTAGAAACTGGTTGATGGACAGACACCAGAGGGTGGTGGTTAATAGAAGTCGCTTGGAGGAAGGAAAGGTGAGTAGTGGAGTCCTTCAGGTTTCGGTGCTGGGGCCGAATCTGTTCAATATGTTCGTGAGTGACATTGAGGAAGGGTTAGAAGGAAAGGTTTGCCTTTTTGCGAATGATACCAAGATTTGTAACAGAGTAGACACTGAGGAGGGAGTGGAAAACATGAAAAAGGATTTAGAAAAGTTAGAGGAATGGTCTAAAATCTGGCAACTAAAATTCAATGCAAAGAAATACAGAGTAATGCATTTGGGAATTAATAATCGGAAGGAGCCGTATATGCTGGGAGGGGAGATGGACCTTGGGATGATAGTGTCCGAAGATCTAAAGGTGAAAAAACAGTGTGACAAGGCAGTAGCTGCTGCCAGAAAGGATGCTGAGCTGTATAAAGAGAGGCATAACCAGTAGAAGAACAAAGGTGTTGATGCCTCTGTACAGGTCGTTGGTGAGGCCCCACTTGGAGTATTGTGTTCAGATTTGGAGACCGTATTTGGTGAAGGACACAAAAAGGCTTGACACGGTCCAGAGAAGGGCAACGAAAATGATAGGAGGTTTGCGACAAAAGACGTATGAGGAGAGACTGGAAGCCCTGAATATGTATAGAGGAAAGGAGGGACAGAGGAGATATGATTCAGACGTTCAAATACTTGAAAGGTACTAACATAGAACAAAATCTTTTCCAGAGAAAGAAAAATGGTAAAACCAGAGGACATAATTTGAGGTTGAGGGGTGGGAGACTCAAGAGCAATGCAAGGAAATTCTTCTTTATGGAGAGGATGGTGGATGCCTGGAATGTGCTCCCGAGAAATGTGGTGGAGAGAAACGGTGACGGAGTTAAACAATTGTAAATATCGAAGAACTAAGGCCAGTATTGGGCAGACTTGCACGGTCTGTGTCTATATAGCCGTTTGGGGAAGGATGGGCTGGGGAGGGCTTCATTGGCTGGGAGAGTGTATATCAGGGATCTCAAAGTCCCTCCTTGAGGGCCGCAATCCAGTCGGGTTTTCAGGATTTCCCCAATGAATATGCATTGAAAGCAGTGCATGCACATAGATCTCATGCATATTCATTGGGGAAATCCTGAAAACCTGACTGGTTTGCGGCCTTGAAGGAGGGATTTTGAGATCCCTGGTGTAGATAGGCTGGAGTGAGCTTTGATGGAGACTTCATTAGTTGGAACCTAAGAACAGTACTGGATAGAGCTTTAGATTCTTGCCCAGAAATAGTTAAGGAGAAGAAGAAAAAAACAACAACAAATTTTTAGATTAAATCAGGTTGGGCAGACTAGATGGACCATTCGGGTCTTTATCTACCGTCATCTACTATGTTAAAGGCATGCCTCGCTCTATGTTGGACTAGCTCATAGTCACCAAACATCCCAGGCTGTTGGGTTAGAGTGAGGAGTGCCTTCAATCCTCAGTGCAAGGAATCTGATATTAAGAGGAGACTCAGTACATTCTTCTGGACTGAAGCATGGTCAGGCTACCTTTTCAGGAATTTCAGACCATTCTTCCGAAATGACGATAAAGGTCTTTTAGGACAGTGTTATGACGGTGATATTTCTCTACAGCCAGGGAAGTATGTGATGTACTCAGTTGGCGAGTAAAGTAATGGTTCTACTTCAACGGGTGGAATCTCATCTTACTCTTCTGTCAGCGTATCATTTTACAGGACAGGAAAAGGGTTTAGCTAGGTTTTCTCACCACAAAATCTGAGCAGGGACTGTCTATTGTATGTTAAAATGTACAGCACTGCATACCCTTTCAGCACTTTAGAAATAATAAATAGTAGTAGTAATAGTAAAATCTACATCCTGGAAATTGGGACCTATTCGCTCAGGCGTATCAGCTCTTTGTATAAAGGTTAGATCTCCTAGAACTAGACCTCATAGCCTCATCTCAAAATTCAAAGCTTCCTAGCTCCTTCAGCAAACGCAGGGAGTGGCAGTTGGAGGGGATAGCAGCGTTGCTTCTTTCTCGCCTCTGGTTTCTCTTTTTTAAGTGTTTTCCCCTGGCTGATGATTGGATAGATTTGCCATCTCAAGCTTGCTTTCATGGCACAGTAATCAGAGAATCTCTGGATTGGCTGCACCAATCTTGCTTTGTGGATCTGATGAGTCTTTCGAAGGCCGAACTGTTGAGATTCCTGGTATCTCCAGATTTACTCACCTAGGGTCCGATCAACATGGATATTCGTCCTACTTTGGTATTACCACCCAGCTTTTGAAAAGTCATGCCTGATGTGTAAGGGTTATGTGAAGCAGGTTATTCTTTCTCTTCTCCAGGCGATACAGACGTCTTCACCTGTGGCTTATGCTACCGTTTGGAGGCTTTTCCTTTCTTGGGTACTTTTCAACATTGTCACCATTCCAGACTTTTATGTTTTATATTCTTTCTTTTTTGGCACAAGCGTATTGCCAAGGGCTTAGCATTCAATTCCCTTCAGCTTCAAGTGGCAATCATAGCTTGATACAAGGTCTAGGTATCTGGCTCTTCGCTTACTTCTCAGCTTCATGTAGTTTAGTTCCAGGAGTACAATATATTTGTACATCTCTTAAGAAGCCCTGTCTGGAGTACAGTCTTAAGGTACTTCTTCGCAGTTTACAGACGGCTCTGTTTCAACCTTGTCTTTTGAGACTCTAAAAGGCTGTGACGTTGAACATGGTGTTTCTTGTGGCCATGGCTTCAGCTCGGCGGTTTTCTGAGTTGCAAGCCTTGTACGGCGGGGATTCTTATTTCTGATTTAGAAATTCTTGGGTGTCAGTTTGGACAGTACCACAATTTCTTTCTAAGATGGTGTCATCCTTTCTTCTATGCCGCCCTCACTTTTCCTTCCTGGGAGGAGGAATGGGGAGGCGAGCTTTTCTTCACTGCATTTTTTAAAAGTGCGTAGCATTCTCCACAATCTGTAGGTTTCTAACAACTTTTAGTCGTTTAGATCACCTCTTTGTATTCTTCAAGAGATGCGACAAATGTATGGCAGCATTCAAAGCCTCCATCGCTCGAAGGGTCCAGGAGGACATTCTTTACGCTTACTTAATGGCAGGGAAGCAGTTGGCGGAAGAACTTCAAGACCATTCAGCAAGAGCAATGGCGGCTACTTGGACATAGTCCACAGGTTTTTTTCCTTGTAGGAGTTTTGTCATGCGGCTACTTGGTCTTCCAAGAATACTTTATCTCAGCATTACCGGTTGGATGTGGGGGTGCATGTGGAGGCACCGTTTAGTGCTGACGCTGGCTGCAGGGCCAAAGGCTGGCTTAAGGCAAATCATGGGGCATCGAGCTGCGGGAGTGTGGATAGAGATGAGAGGGATATTGCGTTGCAGTATTGGAGGGGGTAAGAGTAAGGCAGCTAAGTTGTCTTCTTTTTTTTTAACTGGGTAGGTCACGGCTGAGGCTCAAGCTGCGTGGCAATCAGCAATTGGTGCACTGGGGTTTGACTTAAATGGAACATTGTTAGTAAGCCAGAAAAATTTGTTGCAGTGCTCTCCTTTTCAAGTTGGTACATAAATCAACATTCTGAGCTCATATGTTATTTGACCAATGGACAGGGAAAAATGATTTTGGATATATTTCACACCTTTTTTCAGTTGCAGTACAAGGTATTACTTTCTATACTTGAAAGTATTTTCCTTTCCCTATAGATTTTATAGTCTGAGTTTGTACTTGAGATAATGGAAGGTTGAGTAATCAGTCTTTCACATGTGTGATTGTGGATGCAAGTTTCTGTGGTTCACTGTAGGCTGTTTTGATGTTATTTTTCTTTAGTAGTTTCCCTATACGATCTGTTACTCCTTGGACACAGGGGAGCACTTGCATTTTTTGTTCTGTTTCAGCATTGTCCGCTAATGGTTGTTGACCATTGATTCCATGAGTTGGGTTGTCCATGAGTTTTAGGGTTAGAGAGGTAGCCCTTTTGCTGTAGCCATTAGCAAGAAATGTATACTGGAGAGTGTCCTTTTATTTCTGAAGACTGCCTGGGTCACAAACTCTTAGTGCTCTGTTAACTAATGTGTATAGAACCCCTCTTTTTGTGACTAGGTGGTGATGAGACTCTGCATGCAGATAACGGTTGGTATGGGTGGGTTTTCTGACTGTTTTCTAATCATTACATCCAGAAAGGGAAGGCATCCATCTCCATGGTGAATTTTATGTTGGAGTGGCTGCTATTCAGATGGTTTAGAAATTCATAGTGGTTTTCCAATTCGTGGGAGCCAGATGACGAAAATGTCATCTATATAGTGGATCCACAGTTTAGGCTTGAGCTTGGCACTCTCCAGTAGGGTGGATTTGAGAGACTCCATGAATACGTTGGCTACCCCTGGGGAGAGGGGGGAAACCATTGCTGTGCCTTCTGTTTGGGCATAGTATTGTTCCTGGTACTGAAAGAAAGTTGTCTTTAAACAGAAAACTGCTAGGTTTGCCCATTCTATTGTTGTTCCACATGTCTGTAGCTTATAGTTTATCACCTGGATTGCTTCGTCCACTGGGATTTTGGTGAATAGGGAAACTATGTCAAAACTGACCAGAATGTTTATGTCACTTAGTTGCAGGCTAGTGATGATTTCAATGAGGTGAGCAGAATCTCTAATGTTCAAAACTATGTCGTCGGTTAAAGTTCTTAACTTTTGGGGTAGATAGCTTGCTAGAGGGTGGTTTGGAGAATTGACTGCACTTACAATGGGTCACAATGGAACTCCAAGTTTGTGGATCTTGGGTAGACTGTAGAATCTAGGGGTCAGGTGGTTACCTTGCTTCAAAGGAAGTTTTAACTCTGGCTCAGTAGAAGTGGCATTGTTTATCTGTCTTGTTATTTTTCTGTGAATTTTCTAGAGTGGGCTGCTGAGGAGCAGTGTGTACATGTCCTCTGCTAGGAGGTTGGATATTTTTTTTATAGTAATCTTTGGCATCCTACACTAGTCTGCTCCAATAACAGCTGTCTTTGACAAAAAGGGAACTTCCCATTGCCAACTGTTATTTCGCTCTTTACTTTATTTCCCATGGTTGGGTTACATCTTTTTTTTTCCTTCCAAGCACAACAATTGTAAAGAGAATAATATTTTAATAAAACATCTTCCTCCTCCCATAACCCCTAGAGAAGTAGACCAATTGAGTTATCTGTTGACTTGGCTAGCTTGAAATGAATGCACCTTCTTTACAGGCCAATTCTCAGAATAGCCATCCCATACCACCGAAACAGCACAGAAAAAAGCTCTCTGATGCTTAAAGGAAATGATATTCAAATTATGTGCACACTACAAATTATATGCATGCTATAAAAGTAAGAGGGAGGAACATGCCTAGTACTTGCACAGAAGAGTTTCGCAGTAAGCACAGTTCTTGTGTGCATATGCCAGGCAAACCAACTGTGCAGCACACCAGCGCCCTTAAATATATAAGCTTTTTCTTTTTTTTTTTTCACTTGAAGGCTTATATTTAAGTACAGAAAACAGGTGCCAATGTGAGCTTTCACTTTCTAATTTGTCTGAACTTGTACACATTTCTTTCTTACTACTGGCTCTTCCAGGCTTATACTGGCATTCTTCTACTTCCAAAAGAAATCAAAACCATCAGATTTTAAACTGGAAATCAAAAGAAAATCTCTCTTTAAACCTTCAACTGCTAGTTCAGAGCTGACATTATTTTTCCATCAGTAAGAGCATATAAAGTTTCATTGTTTGTGCTGTTCTGAGCATTGGGAACGCATATGTTTGACTACATTTAAATACAATTTACAGCCATCTCTACTACACATTCTATTCTATTCGTATACTTTATATACCACCCTTTTACACAAGGTTTAAGAGCGGTTTACAATCAATCATTCCCTTATAACAGCACTGATCATATGTGAATTTTAACTGGCCTTACTGCTGGCTGTAGATTTTGAGAATCGACTTATTAGTCTGGCAAGAACATAAGAATTGCCGCTGCTGGGTCAGACCAGTGGTCCATCGTGCCCAGCAGTCTGCTCACGCGGCGACCCTCTGGTCAAAGACCAGTGCCCTGAGACTAGCCCTACCTGCGTACATTCCGGTTCAACAGGAACTTGTCGAACTTGGTCTTGAATCCCTGGAGGGTGTTTTCCCCTATGACAGACTCCGGAAGAACGTTCCAGTTTTCTACCACTCTCTTGATGAAGAAGAACTTCCTTACGTTCGTACGGAATCTATCCCCTTTCAATTTTAGAGAGTGCCCTCTCGTTCTCCCTACCTTAGAGAGAGTGAACAACTTGACCTTTTCCACCAAGTCTATTCCCTTCAGTACCTTGAATGTTTCAATCATGTCCCCTCTCAATCTCCTCTGGTCGAGGGTAGAAAAGGCCGAGTTTCTCTAATCTTTCGCTGTACGGCAACTCCTCCAGCCCCGTAATCATCTTAGTCACTCTTCTCTGGACCCTTTCGAGTTGTACCGTGTCCTTCATGTATGGCGACCACTGCTGGACGCAGTAATCCAGGTGAGGGCGCACCATGGCCCGGTACAGCGGCATGATAACCTTCTCCGATCTGTTTGTGATCCCCTTGTTTATAATTCCTAGCATTCTGTTCGCCTTTTTCGCCGCCATCACACATTGCGCGGAAGGCTTCATCAACTTGTCAATCATAACTCCCAAGTCCCTTTCCTGGGAGGTCTCTCCAAGTACCACCCCAGACATCCTGTATTCGTGCATGAGATTTTTGTTACCAACATGCATCACTTTACACTTATCCATGTTGAACCTCATCTGCCATGTCGATGCCCATTCCTCAAGCCTGATTATGTCACATTGCAGATCTTCGCAATCCTCCTGTATCTTCACTACTCTGGACAACTTCGTATCGTCTGCAAATTTAATCACCTCACTCGTCGTACTTATGTCCAGATCGTTTATAAAGGTGTTGAAGAGCACGGGTCCAAGCAGCGAGCCCTGCGGCACCCCACTGGTGACGCTCTTCCAGTCCAAGTATTGTCCATTTACCCCCATTCTCTGTCTCCTATGCTCAAGCCAGTTTTTAATCCACATGAATATTTCACCCTCAATTCCATGGCAGTTTTGACTCAAAATAGGGCAAATGTGCCTTGAACCTTCTCAATTGCCAGAGTTTTTCTCCCACTTTTAATTCTTCTTTTCCTGATTGTGTTTTGTTCAGCTGTAAAAGTGACAGCCCTCAGTCGGGGGTCAAAGATCAGCATTCTACCAGTGTCTTGGACACTGGATATTAGGTGTTACTGTTCTCTTAGGCTTCTGCAGCTGACGCCATGTTTATTGTGACTGACCAGGTTGGGTCACTTCCAGGTAAATGGAACTGTTGTGGCTTTCTTTAGGATGTGCTGTAAAGTCTGCAGGGATGTCTTTATGTAACTGACTGGGGTTAGATATAGGCAATTTCAATTTAAACTGGAAGAAGGGAGAAGGTGTCAAAATAATGTTCCCACCAAAATTTCCCACCTTTCTGACTTAAAATGGAAACCAGTTACCTCAAACCCTAGTTGTTCAGATTTTGGAATCCTATAAGACAATGGTTCCCAAACCTGTCCTGGGGGACCCCCAGCCAGTCAGGTTTTCAAGATATCCCTAATGAATATGCATGAGAGAGATTTGCATATAATGGAAGTGACAGGTATGCAAATCTCTCTCATGCATATTCATTAGGGATATCTTGAAAACCTGACTGGCTGGGGGTCCCCCAGGACAGGTTTGGGAACCACTGCTATAAGACAACGCTTTTAACTTCACAGCATAATGGCAGCAATGGTTTCAGTACATGTATGAAATCCAGCCCAGACAATCACAATGAGCAGGTAGATGATGCTGTTGTGCAAGATCTGAGAATTCCTCCCTCTCACTTAAGTCTCATTCATATTCCCAGCCAGCTAAATCACCTGGAAATCAAAATCAAAAGATATCCCTGGTCATTGCCACTGAAGTGTTAGACCAGCAAAGTGTTTTTTAATGATGCATGGCAAATACTAGGAGATGAAATTGGAACCTGGGTCTCTGTAAGTGTTCTAAATATAAATTTTCCTTCAGATTCTTGAGGCTTCAATGTAGGCCCTCTTGCATCATACTTCTTTTCCTGTGGAGACAGTTCTGCTTATAAATCAGAGAATATATTTAGGAGTGTTTGTATCTAGTGTAAAAATATACTGGCCTAAGCTGTCTGGTGTGACCCGGAGCTACCGTATATTGTCTTCATTTATATGGTACCTGTTTGGTCAGGTTTCTGGAGCTATGCTTCTTCTTTATTTTTAAACCAGCTTTTCATTTTTCATGTCATTGTCTGGGAAAAGTTATACTGTCCTGAAAATCAGCCTTATAAGTTGTCAGCTACAGCAAGAGCTGCCACATGAGTAATGTGGAAAGAAAAGCCATAAATGAGGCTAAGATATGGGTGGCATGCGTCATGTTCAGATCATCAAACGAGAAATTGCTTTCTGTCTTTGATGTGCTGCCATTAGAGAGACTGCCTTTGACCGCTTTGATGAGAATTATTGTATGCCAGTTGCCAGAAGGTGGGTAGTGAGGAATTGTTTTTGCACTGTGCTTAAAGAAATGGGAGAGAAAGAAACCTGATTGAGCAATGAAGTACAGTGGTCTGAAGCACATTTCTGTCTGTCCAGCAAATGAAGAATGTAAAGTTTCCTTAGCAGCCCCTGCTGTTAGAGATGGGGTATGTAAAACAACAGTGGGGGTGGGGTGGGGGGGAGGGGGGAACCACTGGCTTTGATATCTACATCAGTATACATTTCCTGTCCATACTAATTTTTGATATTTTACCAAAGGAAACAAAATTTCATGAAGACAACTTTCAAATGTTGGTCCTGTGAGTCAGTTGTTAGCAAATGAGGCCTTCTTTGTATTCTTGCATGGTGAACATACATATGCCAGGTGATGTGACCAGAATTACAGAATTAGTATTTTATCTGTGCTTCACACATAATATCTAGTTACTGCACCCAATAGATCATAGAAACATAGAAACATGACGGCAGAAAAGGGCTATAGCCCATCAAGTCTGCCCACTCTTCTGACCCACCCCATTAAGTCTGAGTACTAATGACCTAGTTCCTTAACTCTACCCTCGTAGGGATCCCACGTGTATGTCCCATTTATTCTTAAAGTCAAGCACGCTGGTGGCCTTGATAACCTGCATTGGAAGCTTTTTCCAGTGATCTACTACCCTTTCTGTGAAGAAATACTTCCTGGTGTCACCATTAAATTTCCCTCCTCTGAGTTTGAGCGGATGCCCCCTTGTGACCGAGGGTCCTTTGGGAAAGAAGATGTCGTCTTCCACCTCGACACGTCCTGTGATGTATTTAAATGTCTCAATCATGTCCCCCCTTTCCCTGAGTTCCTCTAGAGTGTAGAGCTGCAATTTGTTTAGTCTTTCTTCGTACGGGAGACCTTTAAGCCCGGAGATCCCGATAATCAAATCGACATAGATGACATCAACCAAAAAGTTGAAAAAATTAGCAACTGGTTGAGTGAGAACATGCTAGCATTGAATAGTGCCAAAACCAAAACTATGCTATTTCCTCACAAAGAAGTATTATCCCTTGCAAAGCCCATCCATATCAAATCCTCCCCTTTACAAATAGTAACATCCATTAACAGTGTTCTCCCCAGAAATTTTTTCCAGCCGGGTGGCATGAAAAAGTAGCCGGGTGGGGCGGGATGGGGAAATTTGGTGGTTGGGAAAATTAACCCCCTCTTTTACTAAGGTGCGCTAGCATTTTTAGCACGCGCAAACCCCTGCGCTACGTGGGAAAACTAGCGTCAACTCAATGCTGGCGTTAGCATCTAGCACGCATGGCAATTCCTCCGCGCGCTAAGCGCACACTAAAACCACTATCGGAACTTAGTAAAAGGAGCCCTAAATGTATACTATTTTTATTAGTTAATTATTATTATTATTTTCCAATGCTCAATATGACTTCCTTTTTTAAGGTTTGACACTTGTACCAGAATATTTTTACTAAATTTAAGAAGTATTTGCCCTCTTTCAAATGATATAGAGGTCTAAAAAAGGGAAAGGCATTAATGAAGTCATTATGTTCAATCTAGCCATTTATTTCTGCATGAATTTAAACAACTAAAAAAAAAAGATAAATATAGCTCATCCAGTCATACAAGAAATGACTGTACAGCAGGGGTGCCCACACTTTTTGGGCTTGCGAGCTACTTTTAAAATGACCAAGTCAAAATGATCTACCAACAATAAAATAAAAAAAAAAACCCACAAAGCACACTGTACGCAGAGAAAATGTTAATTATCATTTATATTCCGCGGGTTTTCAAAGAGGTCAAGGCAGACGATTCTATGCAATGTCACCTCAGGAACAACTATACAAAAATAGACAAATATACCCCCTCCCTTTTTACTAAATTGTAATACTGTTTTTTAGAGCAGGGAGATGCACTGAATGCCCTGCGCTGCTCTCGATGCTCATAGGCTCCCTGCGCTAAAAACCGCTATTGCGGTTTAGTAAAAGGGGGCCATAGTGCAAAATATAGACAGCAGATATAAATTCTTAAAACAGACATATTTTGATCACTAAACTGAAAATAAAATCATTTTTCCTACCTTTTTGTCTGGTGATTTCATGAGTCTCTGTTTGCACTTCCTTCTTCTGACTATAAATCCAATATTTTTTTCTTTCTGCCCCTCCTCTTTTCTTTCTGTCTCTCTTTCTTTCTCTCACCCCCTGCCCCCCCAAGCCATTGCGCCAATTTCTCCACTTCCCCGATTCTTTCCCTATCCCCTAAGCCACCATGCCGATTTCTCCCTGCTTCCACGAGCCAGACCAGGAATGTACAAGCGCTGGACTCACAAGACTTCACCTCTGATGTCAATTCTTACGTCGGAGAGGAAGAGCCAGGCAGTGATTGGCTGGCCCAGAACTTCCTCTATGACGTCAGAATTGACGTCAGAGGTGAAGTCTTATGAGTCCGGCGCTTGTACGCACCTGGCCTGGCTCAGGGAGGCAGGAAGAAAAAGATTGCCAAGGCAACGCGATTGACTCACATTGCCTTTGTGATCTACTGGTCGATCGCGCTCGACCATTTGGGCACCTCTGCTGTTATGGTATGGTATCCTGTCCTGACCTGAGGAAAGGGGTTTAGTCCCCAAAAAACTGCCTTATTTCCATTTCCTATTTATAAACTTTAATCAATAGATATAATACTACTTGATTCTACGTAAAGCAACACAAAAATTTTTCTCTACCTTTTGTCGTTTCTGCTTTAATCATCTTGTCTTCACTCTTCTTTCTAGCCAGCATCTGTCCGCTCTGTCTTCCATGCAGCATCAGCCCCTTCCATCCACTGCCACCCTCTCCCCGTTCCATATGGCATCTTCCCTCTTTTTATGCTCCTTCAATAAACTGTCTATCCTGTGCCCCTTCTCTTCTCCTTTGTACATGATTGATTTCAGCTCTGCCACCTCTCCATTTTTCTCTCTCTGTCAACACCCCGTCCCCTATGCTCTGGGAACTCTCTCTTCTCCTTTCTTTCCTTCGCACCCCACAGTCTGGTATCTTCCCTTCCCTGATTCTCTGGCATCTCACTTCTTTCCTTTTCTTCCATCTCTCCCTCTCCCTCCATGCTCTGACATCTTCTTCTTCCTTTCCCCCTTCCTTTTCCCTTGGTTTGGCATACTTTCCTCCTTCCCTCCAATCCCTGGCATCTCGTTTCTTCCCTCCAATCCCTCATCTTCTTTCTCCCTCCAGTTGGGTGCAGCAAGTCTCTCCCCCTCTGCTCCCTTTCCTCCTTCTGTCACCCAAGGCCTGGCGTCATGAACTTCTTCAGGCAGCAGCATTCACAATTCGCTGCTGTTGCCAGCTTCGGGCCTTCTTCTCTGCCGGGTCCTGCCTTCATAGAAACCTTCATAGGACCCGGCAGAGAGGAAGGCCTGATCTTCCTTCTCCCTCCTTCCCTCTCTCTCCCCAATTGGGTGCAGCAGCATTTCTCTTCCCCTCCCCCCATTAGGTACAGCAGTATCATCAGCATTTCTCTTTCCTCCCCCCAATTTGGTACAGCAGAAGCAGCATTTCTCTTCACCCTCCCCCCTAATTGTGTGCAGCAGCATGACTCTTCCCCCTCCCCCTATTGGGTACAGCAGCAGCATCATCAGCATTTCTCTTAACCCCCCCCACAATTGGGTACAGCAGAAGCACCAGCATTTCTCTTCCCCCTCCCCTTCTAATTGGGTACAGCAGCATTTCTCCTCCCATTAACCCCCCCCCCCCGCCGTCTCACACACCCGGCAGATTCGCTACAGACAAAGGCAAGTTGCAAGTTTCCCTTTGTCGCTGACCTATCTCCCAAAGGTCAGCGACAGAGGGAAGCTTACAACTTGCTGCTCTTGCTTACTTCGGTCCTTTCTCGTTGCCGGGTCCTGCCTTCGCGGAAACAGAAAGTAGGCAGGACCCGGCAGCGAGAAAGGCCTGAAGTAAGCAAGAGCAAGTAAGCTTCCCTCCGTGGCCTATCTCCCGCATGCTCCGGTGCTCTAATGGTCCGTGCCGGCTTCTCTTCTCTACCCCCCCCCTCCGACGTAACTTCCAGTTTTGGAGGGAAGCCGGGTTCGAGTCGCTTGCTGGGTTTTGTTTATTTTAAAGTCCGGCGGGAGTCTTTCGGCGGCTCTTCAGGCTGCGCGTTAAGCAGTGGTGGCAGCAGGATTCGGCAGATGACAGCTGGGCGGTAATCTAAATTTGCTGGGCGGAGCGCCCGGCTGAAAAGCGCTGGGGAGAACACTGCATTAAGCTACTAGGAGTCATCTTCGATGACAAATTAACATACCATCAACAGATCAGTGCCGTCGTACAATAAGGTTTCTATAGGTTACACATAATATGTTCTCTCTTGAATGTTCTTGAACCACCCTCAAACATTCTAATACAGGGGTGTCCAACCTTTTGGCTTCCCTGGGCTGCACTGACCAAAAAAAAATGTTTCTGGGGGCCGCGCAAATGCTGAAGCAAGACAGAGGAGGGAATCAGCAAGACGGTAAACACCCTTGGACATCAGAGGAAAACACTGCATTGCCCTCGACCGGGGCCGCACAGAATACTTCATGGGGCTGCAAGTTGAACACCCCTGTCCTAATACATTCTGTCGTTATCTCAAGGATCGACTACTGCAACCCGTTATACAAAAGTATAACACAAAAGAAGTTAGACGTTTGCAAATTGTTCAAAACACAGCGATCAAACTAATAGCAGAAGCAAGGTAATTTAATCACCTGACTCCATTGCTCATTAAAGCACATTGGCTTCCGATCTCACAAAGAATTACCGGTACATATAAAATACTCCTTCTAACCTTTAAAGCATGAGCTTCCAACCTCTCTGAATTTATAGACTACTAATTTCGTATGCGTCGACAAGATTGTTTAGATCTAACACTCAATATCTGTTATCCAATCCTTCTTTATGACACATCAACACGATTTGTTCAACAATCTTTTCCGTTACATACCCCTAATTTGGAATTCTACACCGATCTAAACATAGTAACATAACATAGTAAATGATGGCAGATGGTTCAGCCAGTCTGCCCATTAGTTATACCCATTAAAAAAACATGATTAACTTAACTTGTCTCTTCTTTGATATTTCTGGGTCATAGACTGCAAATTCCACCTGGTATTGTCCTAGGTTCCAAATGTTGAAGTTGCTCTCCAAGCTTACTCCAGCCTATCCAACCATCCTGTTTGCAGGATATCTACCATAAAGTCTGGCCAGTAACATCCTCCCCAGCTCAATCCTACACCAAATCATCACATATGGGACACAGACTATGCAAGTCTGTCCAGTACTTCAAGCCCAGTATCATGTTTCCAACAGTGGCCAACCCAGGTCCCAAGCACCTAGCTAGATCCCTATTTAAGGGAAGGAGCATCCCTTGACTGTTTTAAATCAAAATTAAAAACCTTCTTATTTAAGGACATGTTTGATTTATAATCGTCCTATTAAGAATGCCCTGAATTAGAATCTCTGTCTTAATTTCAGAATGGACCCCCCCTCCCTTATGTGCTTACCTTTATTGGCTTTCTGTCCTATAAATTGATGTAGTTCCTCCCCCACCCCCTTCCCATCTGTTCCAATATGCCTGTTTGACTCATTATTTGTTTGGACATGAATGTTGAACTATTTTATGTAATACACACTTTTAAGTTATGTACTCTGCTTAGAAGTTTGATTAAGCGGAATAACTGCATGGAATTACTGCATAGAATAAATATTTTTTTTTTTTCCTTTTGTTCATACACGTCCAGGGGAGAATATTTTATGATTTCTTTCACTTATGAATAATTGTTGGGTATAAGGGAGAGGGGATAATTGATGTGAGTTAGAATTTGAAGATATATTAAGTGATGTTAAAGTATAAAATGTATGTATTTTATGCTACACTTATTGTGAGTTTAAAAATGAATAAAGATTTAAGAAAAGAAGTTTGATTAAGCGGAATAACAAATTTTAAATAAACTTGGAAACTTGGGACTGTCCAGGTAATGTCAGTTCAGATATGTGACCTGGGCTCATTTTAGAGTTAAGGGAAATTTAGATCGGAGATACATTGAAAGAAGATATGTAGTCACCTCATTGTCTCTCTCTTTATGAAATACTAGTAGACAAATGAGCATAGGGAAGGCTGATTTTTATATTGCACCATGCTGCTAGGTTGATATCCATTTGCACAAAGGCAAATTGCTTTTGACAGAGAGCTATATGAAATATCCATAAGCAAATAAGTTGTAATAGTCCTTAGAGAAATGCTGCAAAAAAGAAATCAGAGATGTAGGGGAACTCCAAAATGTGTGTTAATGTGGGCTTTCTCTATTTCTCTTTGAAAAAACATTTTATTTATTTTTTATAAGAACTCATATAAAGTAAGGAAATCAATAAAAACCTATCTCTTTGATAAATTTCTCTGACCCCCCCCCCCCCACCTTGTTACATCACTGATATACCTACTGTACCTCTGTCATATTTCCGGTTACACCCAACTTCTCATGGCCCACCAATGTAATTGATATTTATTTCAATGTTCTTCACAATATTTCCTGTAACATCGCTGTAAACGAACAGTCTCTTCCTCTATAAACCGCTCTGAACTGCTTGTGGTATTGCGGTATACAAAATAAAGTTGTTATTATTATTATCATCATTATTTACATGTTCTGTCTGTGGAAATATTCATTATAAATGGAGATGAATTTGAAAGTCCTCTCTGAAGGCAGAAAGGAAACTTATTGTTCACACTTCTGAGGGGTTGAACTTCTGAGGGGTGGATGGGGATTGAGCTGGGGGGGGTTGAATTTCTGAGGGGTGGATGGTGCTTGAGCTGGGGGGGGGTTGAACTTCTGAGGGGTGGATGGGGATTGAGCTGGGGAGATGGAAGCCTGGTGGGGGGGACCCTGCTCTTTTGTCCCAGGAGCATCAGGATGCAACTTTGAAACCCAGTGCTCCTGGGCAGTGAAAAAGCAAGGTAATTATTACCTTGATTTAGGGCCCTAACACAACTTATGGTGTATTACTTTAAGTCATGTTAAAATATTTGCATAATAATGAAATGCAAAACATGCATTTGCATGTTTTGCATCTCATTAAAAATTAACCCATAGCAACATAAATATTGTTTTGATATTTTTTGTCAGGCAGTAGTAAGGCTGTTAAAGTTATATTAAGGGCCAAAATAATTCAATTTAAAAACCCTAATGCTGCTTGATGAATCCCCCTCAAAGTTAACACCTGCTACAGAGTTTATGTAAGTGTGTGTGCAAGTACTCACAAATCTGTATATTATATAATAAATACATACATCTCAACCTTTTGTTTCACCCAAACTACATCCTTGGGAGTACATATGCACAGTGCATGCATAGATATATACATAAATAACATGCAGTTTTATGAGATGCTTTTTGCAGTGTAGAACTGACTTTCTTGTGTGATGGTTTCAATGGCAGGTCCTAAGTGGGGTGAAGTTGCCTGTGCCGCCTCGGTAGAACTTAACTATATGCCAGAAAATGTTTATAAAATTACTCCCTCTTTCTCTCTCTTTGATATATAGTGGCGAATCTTGCCTAGCCTGATATCTAAATGTAAAACTTTTCAGAATGTTCAGAATGCAATAACAATTTGCATTAAATTGACTTTATTTGCATGCCATTAACATGAACCATTAATACTAGCAGCAACTACTGAGCCAGCCTTTATTTATTAAAAAATATATACGGTATAATTTTCTTAGCAAAAAGGAATTAAAGCAGATAATAGCATACATAATAAAACAGACAAAATCAAAAATGACAATGCAGAACTACAAAATAATCTCCTTCACCTAAAAAAAAATCTAAACAAACTTCAGTATTTTGGCTTGGGGGGTTAAAGTTCATGTTCAAAGTTTCAAGTAGCTTAAAAAAAATTTTTTTTGAAGGCTGGACCTTCCCTGTACCATGTTGTCATATGAACTTCTGTAATACAAGTAATAGCACTCAGCTGCTGTCTGTTAAAAACGTTACTGGTAAGTGTTTGCTTCTGAAATCCTTTTAGTAAGCCCTCGAGAATTCCCCTGCACTTATGAGAGCAGCTATATTAGCAAGAGTCACACATTTGCCTCATGCAATGTGTCTGTGTTGGTTATGATGTCACATCACCGTCATGTTGCATTCATTAACTAGAGCCCTTTACATATGAGATAATTTGTGAGATTTTATAATTTTGAAAATTTAAACTGAGTTTGCTGTAAAATCTTTATATGACAGAAGATATGTTTATTATTTTTTTCTTAATATAGTGGCCCTTTAACTAAGCCTGCTAAAAAGAGGCCTATGCTTTGACTAATGCAGGGGTAGGCAATTCCGGTCCTCAAGAGCCACAGGTAGGTCAGGTTTTCCAGATATCCACAATAAATATGCATGAGATAGATTTGCATCTCAAGGAGGCAGTGCATGCAGATCCATCTCATACATATTCATTGTGAATATTCTGAAAACCTGACCTGCCTGTGGCTTTCGAGGACTGGAATTGCCTACCCTTGGACTAGTGCATGGGTTTCTTGCATGGCTGTAAAATGGCTTCATTGTCAGTTTCCTCAATTAATGTCAGTTTCCTCAATTAATTTCCCAAATAGCGCATGACCATTAATGTAGGAGCCCTTACGGACACCTAATTTTCTAAGTGGTAAGGGCTCTCGTGCTAATTGGTTAGCATGCAGTGATATAGATGCGCTAGCTTAGTAAATAGGCCCCGCAGTTTGGCACTATTTTACAGAACCTAGGGGAAGATGTACAGAACAGAGAATAGGGCTGGATAATACCAGCTATCGCAATGAAAACAAAATATCAACTGATGCTCAACACTTATAGAATGCAAATTATATGCATGCTGTTGGTATAGAACATTGGACGTTAAAAGGGGAAGAACATTCCTAATGCATACTCACTAGAGCAAGCAATAGGTACAGTTCTTGTGTGCATGCCCAGTCAACGGGCATCAAAAATGTCAGTCCTTATGGTTGAACTCCAAGATTCAAATTGGCGAGTCTAAGATCCTCTGGACGTACTGGCTGCAGGCGGGCATACGCACACTGGATTATGTGTTATCAGATGGGAAAATGCTTGATTTTTCACGACTGCAACAATCATTCGGTATTTCAGAGTCTCAAATTTATAAGTGGTTGCAGTTGAAGCAAGCCATTCAGAAGGGGTTCCCTGATTGGCGAATCTAAAAAATCAATATAGCTTGCCGGTCCTATGCTTCCAGAGAGATTTCCTAAGGCATCAGGCTGCCCTGTGGTATAAATTAATATCTGGTTATATGAATAAGAAACCAAAAACAAGTTTAAGAGATATTTGGAGCATTGAGATTAAGCAATAGATTTCTGCTACTCAGTGGCCACAGATTTGGTCTTGGAGGATGAAATGTACAGCGTCAGCATCTATGAGACAAATGTGGTTTTTTGTTGCATAAAAGTTTTTGGACCCCTGTTAGATTACAAAAATTAGATAGTTCTAAGTCAAATAGATGCTGGCACTGTCATTTCGATATAGGGACACTCGATCATCTGCTCTTCTTTTGTCCCTTGATACTTAACTTCTGGAGATCTATATGGGTACATATTACCCTGATTCTGAAGACTGCGATTCTGCTTTCGTATGATGTGGTAATCTGTGGGATGTTGTTACCTCCTACACCTCTAGTAGACAGAAATAAAAATAGATTATTGGGTGTAATGACTGGGGTAGCCATCCAAATGATTACAAAAAATTGGAAAAACTGTGACCGATTACATTTTACTTTTTGGTGACATTTGTTATGTTTATGTTACAGGTACGAAAAAATGATTTTGAGCAAGGGGGTAACAAATGGTTT
The DNA here is from genome assembly GCF_902459505.1 of Geotrypetes seraphini. Taxonomy (NCBI): domain Eukaryota; kingdom Metazoa; phylum Chordata; class Amphibia; order Gymnophiona; family Dermophiidae; genus Geotrypetes; species Geotrypetes seraphini. The sequence goes on along the minus strand of NC_047088.1, from coordinate 140,661,239 downwards.
AAATGGGTATGGGATCCATTGACTAATTTTATTGATTCTAATTGAATGTGTTCCCTGTACTTCTGGTTATAATTTACACATCCAGGAACGGGATTGGGGGAGGGAGAGAGATAGTATATTGGGATTGTTGTCTGAAAAATATGGAAGTAATATTGTTTGATTTTCTTGATTACATTGAAATAGGAAGGGGGTGAAAATAATTTTCATGTATTTGATTGAAAGATGTAAGTGCTGCTTTTTAAATATTCTGTATGTATTCCTATATACACTGTTTTAAGTTTGAAAATGAATAAAGATTTATTTAAAAAAAGGAAATGCTGGGCTCTGTTTTGCCCCTTAAATCTGGAGACTTTTTTCATGGACTTCCAGCCCAGCAGCAGGGGGGGGGGGGAGAATGGTCTGGCGATTGAGGAGAAATGGTGTTTAGCAATATTCAGTTGGCAGAATTGGTACTAGGAGGTGTACCGTGCAGCCATACTTCCTTTGTGATAGGAGGCAAGGCTACAAGCTCAAACTGATTAGGGGAGCAAACATTTCCAAACCTTTACCTCAAAGTAAACCGATTTGTCAATCAAATCTGACAGCTCCGGGCTGTCGATAGTTTTAGTTATTGTTCTTCCCTTATTTTTTTTTTTCTTTACTGATTGTAGTTCTCCCCTTCTTCCTCTTGTTACTTTTGTTTGTCTGGTGTATGTACATTTGTTTTTAATAATATAGTCCTATTCCTTGTTCCCACTTTCCATTCTTATTCATACATTTAATATTATAGTACCAGTGCTTAATGACCCTCAGAAACACCACCTGAGACTCATAGTATTCATTGTCTAAGGCTTTACTTGCTGTTTCTTTACCGGGACATATTGTCATTAAGAAGAGTTGTTATGTTTGTTTTTACTGACATATGTTTTTACTGACATATCCCCTGTAATGATATGTTCTGTTTTTAATCAATTGTTTTTATGTCATTGTATGCTGATGATGAACTTTATTGTTTTATGTCATTGTATGCTGACAATGAATTTTATTGTACACCGCTTTGAATTTCAGATTAAACGGAATAACAAATTTTTATTAAACCTTGAAACCTTGAGATGGGGTTTTCATGTGCTGTTTCTCTAAGCATTGGATGGCATAGATAATGGCCTCATTTTAATACTGTTAGCCTTTGGCACTAGTTTAACAAACTTGGATTAAGAACTATCAAATCAATATCAGTCAAAAAAAAAAGTTAAAACTAATCTAACATTTGTACAGCACTTCATTCATCGTAAATACAAACTGTCTTATTGATTCTCAGCGGGCCACCAGGCACTCAACTTCTTTCATAGTGCCGGGCTTTATGCTCCCAATCGTCATCGGATCATCGGGTTCTGTTGAATTATTTAAATACTTATGTGCTTATTATTTTATATACTCTCTTAAATAGATATGTACTAAAAGTACTTAGCTGTGCAAAGACGCTTCATGTGGGGGTAGATTCACCAACATGTTTCGCCCGTAAAATTCAAAGGGCTTTTTCAAGGCTACCGCTCCCTAAAAAATAGAAAAGAGAACTAAGTCTCTATTGACTATTTACTATCGCTAGTTTTTAATACATATATTACATTCACTTTTACTGGATGCTCATAAATAACATAAAAGCCTCTCAATCCCTCCTTTCTTACCTACCTACTTTTAACCATTCAAACCGACCATAGCGTCTGGTAGAGAATGGTGCCATTACTCTTAATTGGAATATTTAAACGCTCTGCTGTTCCAGCTGCCAATGTACCGTTCATCCTTCGGGCGTCAGCGTCTGGCATCGGAACGTACTTCACTTAACTTTATTTACTCTATAGTGTTTAGTGAGATGATCCAGTGTAGGACACGCCCCCAAGACAACCCCCTTAAAGCAAGGATGCCCACTCTAGTTCATTGTTTAACCCGGTAGAGATAACTGTGTTCAAACGATAGATCCAGCGCTGTTCTAAATGGTTCAGTCTCCACTCCCAGTCTCCATCCAACTTGGTCTCATCCATACTGTCAATCACTCTCCACTTCATCTGTTCTGTTTTATGACCCATATCTATCCAGTGTTGAACTATTGGGGCTTGCAAGGAATTAGTCATAATACATGATTTATGTTCATTTAAACGTATATTAATTGCTCTCTTCGTCCGTCCTACATATACTAGGTTACATGAGCATAACTATTATATAAATCACTTTTGAAGTTTTACAAGCAGTATTAGTCTTCACCTTGACTATATAACCCGATTGGGGATCGATCCATTGGGAACCCTCCATGATGGTATTACACCATTGGCACTGATGGCATTTCTCATGACATTTCACTCCTATACCTGTTACATCTATTCTATCATGATTTCTTAGTGCTTGCCCAATAGTTTTACCCCTTAAATAAGAGAACATAGGAGGGTCCTGAAAACCTTCATGGAGATTAAGTGTAGACCAATACTGTTTTATCAGAAAGATAAGTATGCCAGATGCTTTTGAGTATGGTAACACACAAATTAATCGACTCTCTTCTATTATGCTAGGCTTGTCTACTACTAGTAAATCTCTCTGGGCATATCGTGCCCGCAAGTATGCTTGCCTGATGGAACTCCTAGGGTACCCTCTCTCCAAAAAGCAATCCCCCAGATCCTTAGCAACCCTTTTATATTCTTCCAGGGTAAAGCAAACCCGCCTTGCCCTTAGATACTGGCTAATGGGGAGGCTATATTTCAGACGATAGGGGTGGAAACTGCCAAAATGAAGCAGAGTATTCCGGGCTACCAGTTTTCTATACAGGGTAGTACTCATCTGTATCCCTTGTTTCCCAATTAATATATCCAAAAACTCAATTTGTTGTCTGCTATATGCTGCTGTAAATTGAAGATTGGGATTCCTGGAATTCATCCACAGGATAAAACTTTCAAGGTCTCTTTCTGTCCCTTCCCACAGGAAAAAGATGTCGTCCAAGAACCACTTCCATAAGGAAATGTGATGAAAAAACTTTGAAGGATAATTTTCTTCCATCTCAAATTTACCCACATATAATGTTGCTACAGAGGGGGCCAATGTAGCACCCATGGCCACCCCCTGTGTCTGTTTGTAATATGTCCCATTATATTCAAAGAAACTTTCTTTAATTACCCATTCTGCCAAATGTTCTAGAAAAGAGGTACATACTCTCTGGTTTCTTCCCCTATTGTCCAAGACTTCTTTTATGATTGTCTTTATACACTAAAGTCAGGCCTCATCAATCAGGAGCTGCTTTGACACGCAGCTCCTGATTGGTGAGGCCCGACTTTAGTACAGGAAGAGGCTGTCGGAGCATACCGCGAGTGATTTCTTTCACTCGCTGCTGCTCTGGCTGCCATCTCCTGTCTCCCCTGCTAAAAACCGTATGTGCGTTTTTTCAACATTCTGGAACGGAACCCCACAAATATCGGGTGAGTACTGTATTGGTGTTCCTAAGTGAAGGGATAGCAAGTAAATTTTGGTTAGCAGATCAGAGGAAAAGTTGAGAAGAATGGGGGATCAGGAGCCTGTTAATGAAATCTGGCTGACCTGTGATCTTGGTTTTAAAAGTCAACAACCTAATCTTGTAGGTGATTCGATATTCAATAGGCAGCCAGTGGGCTTTGACCAGAAGAGGAGTAACGTGGTCATATTTGTGAGCATTAAAAATGATTTTTATGGCTGTGTTTTGTAAAATTTGGAGGCGCCTTATTTCTTTCTTGGTGATGCCTTTATATAGTGCATTACTGTAGTGTAGGCATGAAATAACCAATGAATGCACCAGGGTGTTAAGTGAGGACTGATTTAGTAACTTGGCGAGGGAACGTATTTGGCGGAGTTGATAAAAACATTTCCAAACCACAGATTCCCATCGAAGATGACTCCTAGTAACTTAATGGATGGAACAGATTGGAGTGGAACAGATTTAATTTCAATTGGTGAGAATAATGTAAGGCCGTCCTTCACAGGAAATATCATAGTTTTTTGGTTTTGTTAATGTTAAGTGCCAACATTTTTGAATTAAGCCAATTACTACTACTTAGGAGCTTCATTGTATGCCCCCTAGTCCTAGTATTTTTGGAAAGAGTAAACGGGTGATCCATATCTACCCATTCCACTCCACTCAGTATTTTATAGACTTCTGTCATATCTCTCTCCTGAGCCATCTTTTCTCCTAGCTGAGGAGCCCTATCCACTTTAGTGTTTCCTCATAGGGAAGTCATCCCGTCCCTTTTATCATTTTTGTCGCCCTTCTCTGTATCTGAAACATTGCAAGTCCGGATTGCTTTGAGCATGAAGGCCTTAGAAGGGGTATAGTGTCCTTTCAAACACCGCAGTAGGTGGATGATAGTTTAGATCAGTGGTTCCCAACCCTATCCTGGTGGACCACCAGGCCAATTGGGTTTTCAGGATAGCCCTAATGAATATGCATGAAGCAGATTTGCATGCCTGTCATTTCCATTATATGCAAATCTCTCTCATGCATATTTATTAGGGCTAGCTTGAAAACCCGATTGGCCTGGTGGTCCTCCAGGACAGGGTTGGGAACAATTATGTTATATTTTCAATTTATATCCTTGGAACACCTACCCAAAACAGCTTACGTTCTTTATCTTAATGCTCAAAAGCCACTCTTCAAATGTGAAATTCTCACTTAAATGTTTGATTAATATCTTATCCACTCAAGTTAACTTACCATGTGAGCAGATGAGAAGAGCTTCAGAGAAAAGTAATGGAGGTTGTTTGCACTTCATCTATTTTACAGATGTAGTACTGAGAATGTCTCTGCTCAAGGAATTCATTTTGGAACATTTACAATAGAAGATAAAATTGAAAGACATTGCTTAAATGAAGTGAGAGGATTTTTTTTAGACTGAGGATGTGTTGTGAGGCTATTTGACAAATTTTGCTAAAAGCTGATTTGGGGGGAATTCATCAATGGGAGCTAAGTAATTTAGCGCAAGCTAAATGGGTATCTTAGTATGTAGCATGCACTAAATCACTTATAGTGCCTGTTGATGAATTTCCTCCTTCGTCACTGAAGACTTTTTCTCCTCTTACATGGTGAGTTAATTTCAATGCATAGCATATTAATCAAAGATATAAGTAGAATTTCACATATAAAAAGTAGTATTTGTATCCTGTCTTATCCCTGATGAAGAAGGTAGGTAACAATCGAACAACTAAATACATGATCAAAATCAAAAATATAAGCATACAATATTATAGTACAAAATAAAAAAAAAAAATAGGATTTCTGAAATAAATAAAAATTCAGCATCTTTTGAAAATTAACACTAGAAGAGAGTCAAATGTTTAAAGGCAAAGAGTTCCATAGTTTCACTGCTAGATAACTAACTCCCTCTTTTACAAAAGCCGGCAGCGCGGGCTGGTGTGGTAGATGCTCCGACGTCCATAGGAATTGAACAGGCATTGGAGCATTTTTTTTATTTATTTTATTATTTGTATACCACTTATATCCTAAGTGGCTTATATCAGGTACTTTATCATATTTCCCTAACTGTCTCGGTGGGCTCAAACTCTATCTAGTGTACCTTGGGCAATGAAGGGATTAAGTGACTTGCCCAGGGTCACAAGGCACAGCGAGGAATTTCAACCCACAGCCTTAGGGTGCTGAGGCTGTAGTTCTAACCCCTGAGCCACACACTCCCACATTTCCATGTGTCACTCAGCTAAACGGCTTTGTAAAAGGGGGCCTAAACAGATTTAACTCTGATTCCTTTCATGGAAAGAACTGATCCAGTATAATGTGATGTTCTTATTTTCCTGTATTTATTTCTTTGGTTTTCTCCCCTCTCTTGATCTACACTAGATTATTTTCTTTGAGTGTTTGTTGTACTTAAAATTCTAAGAAAACAAAATAAATAAACATTGCATTTCTAGTTCCATACTTACATTAACTGCACCAGTCTGTGATGCCGCTGTACTTCTGTACATGCATGAGACTGGTTTTGTAATGTGAATGAGACTGGATGCTGGAGTAATTAAAGCTGACATTAACTGGGGCGAGATTTATATCTTATGGAAGCAGATCTCTGAGCTGTATTTAAGGTGTATTTCCAGAATGAATGGAGGTGCACACTGCAGGGGAAGTCATTATTCAGTGGTAATTCAGTCCAGACTGATTTGCTATTCTCTAATGTGTGCACAATGTGGAGGCACGGACAAAACCTTAGATAAAATTCTTGCCAACAGGATTAGTGCTGGGTACCACACTGATGACATACAGAAGGCATTTATTTTACACACTTGACACTCTGAAACTTGTTTTGGGTTCTTTATACCTTTTTATTGATGTGCTGGGAGAAGCCTTCAGTTATTGTTTAGTTCCTTGGAAGGAAGAATTTTAGAGGTATGGATTCTTTAGCATACATTTCATAGGGTGCCCTATTGTGCATCAAATTGATTTTAATGCAAATTACCCTACAAATTAATCTTAACTAAACTAAATCTTAAGCTTATATACCACATCTTCTCTATAGAGATAGAGCTCGGCACGGTTTACAAGAGTTTTAAAGAAAAGAAAATATAATAAGACTTAGGGCTCCTTTTACTAAGCTGCGCTAGCGTTTTTAGCGCACGCTAACCCTATGCTACACAAAAAATACTAACGCCAGCTCTATGGAGCATTAGTGTGCGGTAATGTAGCGTGTGCTAAAACTGCTAGCACAGATTAGTAAAAGGAGCCCTTAGTGATTATAGAGAGAGCAGCGGAATTTATATTTTTGAAAATAGCCACGTTTTCAGATGTTTTGCCGGTTAGAATTATACAGTGGGTTAAAATATAAGTGAGACAAATTTAAAATAACCAAGAAAAATCAGGGAAAACGCCACAATTTTCAGAAAGGAACCAAATGTTTCCTCTACGTACATCCCAATTTCAGAACCAGGAATGGGCACTCGTTTTTCTTTGGACGTCAGAATATTTGTTCTTCATTAATTAGTCACTGCTTAAACTAATAGTTATCCCAGGACAAGCATAAGAATATCATTACTGGGTCAGACCAATGGTCCATCAAGCCCAGTAGTCCATTCTCACGGTGGCCAATCCAGGTCCCTAGTACTTGGCCAAAACCCAAGGAGTAGAAACATTTGTTGTTCTGTTGTCCTTGATACTTAATTTTTGGAAATCGATATGGGGACATATTAATAACATACTGGAATCATCGATTCCATTAACCTATGATGTAGTAATCTGTGGGACATTGTTGCATACTAAACCCCCATTGGATCGGTATAAAAGCAGGCTTTTTTTCATTATTATGACCGGAATTGCCATGCAAATGGTTACTCAGAATTGGAAAAGCTGTGATCGGCTTAATTTTTCCTTTTGGTGGGTGAATTTATACATATGCTATAAATATGAGAAAGTGAACTCAGATATGTTGGGCCGTAATAATTTATTCAGATTAATTTAGGGTCCATTAATGACTTTTGTTACTTCAGTATAGTTGTCGCTTATCTTTAATTTCCTGTTGTTTTATTCACACATCCAGGGAAGGGTTGGGATATTTGTTTTGTTTGATTCCTTGATTGGATGTACTGGAAGGGGGGATGGAGGGAATTTATTTTGTATTGTTATTGATTGATTGTAAGTGCTGATTCTGATTATTAATGTATGTGCAATTTTATGCACTTTGTATGAGCATTGAAAATTTAATAAAGATTTTAAAAAAAACCCAAAAACCCCAGCTACGTTATCCATTCTTACCACAACCTCTGGCATTGAGTTCCAGAGCTTAATTATTCTCTGAGTGAAAAAATATTTCCTCCTATTGGTTTTAAAAATATTTCCCTGTAACTTCTTCATCGAGTGACCTCTAGTCCAGTGTTTCTTAACACAAGGTATACGTACCCTTAGTGGTACGCGTTCCACTTGTTGGGGGTCTGTGGCCTGTCCACCGCTGCCGGGAATCCTTCCCTACCTGCTGCTGAAGCCGCTTCTAAGCTGCTTCTGGGGAGCCCTCCCTGTCTGTCTGAATGCCCGCCACAACCCGCCCCCACACCCCACCCCTGAAGCCGTCCCTGTTACTTTGTTAGAGCTGAACTGACTCCCTCCACCCCCAGCAACACTCCATGCAGGGACGTAGGCAACGACTCGCACGCTGTGTAGCTGACCCGCAACCTTCTCTCTGACCTCAGAATTGGCGTTAGAAGGAAGGATTGTGGGCTAGCCACGTGCAGCGTGTGAATAGCTGCACGTACCGTCCCTGCATGGAATTGCTGCTGAGAGAGGAAGGAGTGAGTCCAGCTCTGACAAAGTAACAGGGATGGATTCATGGGTGGGGGGGAGGGGGTGTGGCTGATCGGCAGACAGGCAGGCAGGCAGGGATCCTTGGCAGCTTCTGTGGACAGGTCAGCTTCAGGGGAGAGAGGGGTATATGGGCAGGGCAGGCAGAGATCCCCAGCGGTGCAACTTAATTTTGGAACAAAGGCTGAAAGGCAGGGAGGAGGAAGAGGCACGAACTCGACACAGAAAGATAGGGGGTATGAACATGGGACACAAAATGGAAAGAGGAAGGGGGCACTAACTTGAGATATAGGGGGAGGGAATAGAAAGGGAGAATTCTTGGGCATGAGTGTGAGTGAGATGGTGCACATGGAGAAAGGAAGAAAGGAAAATTGGGTATGAAGAGAGAGAGGAGTGAGGTAGAGATGCATGGGGAATAGAAGGATGATAGGGAGAAATGTTGGATATGGTGGTGGAGAGGGAACAAAGGGACAGATTGAAGGGGATGCAAGGGGAAGGAATGTTGGACATAGTGATGGAGGGAAAGATGTGGCATGGTGCTGGAGAGGGGTGATAGAAGGAGAAATGGGCATGGGGCTGGTGGGCAGTGGTGAAAAATGTTGCACATGATCTGGAGGATGAGAGGGAGAAATGTTGAATGTGGCAATAGAGGAAATGGGAGAGATGCCTGGATATCTCAAGACAGATGGACAGTGAGAGAGAGAGGGATGGAGGAGAGATAAAGAAAAGTTGGACTCATGGAGGGACAGAGATATTGGTTGGGGAACAGAATGAGGTCCGAAGGAGAGAAAATGTTCAGGAGGTAGAAAGTGTTGGACTCATGTAGAGAGAGAGAGAGAATGAGAGATGGATGGAGAGGGAAGAAAGGAGGGAAGGAGAAATGTCACACTCATGGGTTGGGGGAAATGGCAGAGAGTAAAATGTTGAAATCATAGAGGAAGAGAGAGAGATGTTGTTTGGGGGAGAGAATGAGGACTAGAGGAGAGGAAGCATGCAGGAGGCAGAGAGAGAGATGTTGGACTGGCAGAAACGAGGGAGAAATATTGGATATGGCCAGGGCCGCCATCAGGGCAGTACTACCAGTCCTGCATTCAGGGGCCCGGAGCAGACAGGGGGCCTAGGCTCCTCCAGGGTCCTAGGCCACAGTCTAGGGAGGGGGCGGGCTGCCCCAGGTGCACAGGAGAGAGCTGGGCGGTGAACCCGCAGAGTTCAATACATCTCGAGCCGCGAGGCTCGTCTTCTGTTCCTACCTGCCCTGCAGCTCACATATAGCCGAACGGAAGTGTTCCCCGATGTCAGCGCTGACGTCGGAGGGAGGGCTTAAGCAAAGCATGCCCTCCGACGTCAGCGCTGACGTCGGAGAATACTTCCGGTCGGCTATTTGTGCACGGCAGGCAGGAAACAGAAGACAAGCCTCGCGGCTCGAGCTCCGTTTTGCTGAGAAAGTTGCAAAGATGGGCTGGGAGACAAACGCGGAACATAAAAGGGGGGAGGGAGTGCGTTTTGGACACAGAAGGCATGGACTTGGGAGAGAGGAAGGGAGGGAAAGAGATGCTGAGGTGGGGGAGGGAATGGGTTTTTGGACACAGAAGGCATGGACTTGGGAGAGAGGAAGGGAGGGAAAGAGATGCTGAGGTGGGGGAGGGAATGTGTTTTTGGACACAGAAGGCATGGACTTGGGAGAGAGGAAGGGAGGGAAAGAGATGCTGAGGTGGGGGAGGGAATGTGTTTTTGGACACAGAATGCATGGACTTGGGAGAGAGGAAGGGAGGGAAAGAGATGCTGAGGTGGGGAGGGAATGGTTTTTTGGACACAGAAAGCATGGACTTGGGAGAGAGGAAGGGAGGGAAAGAGATGCTGAGGTGGGGGAGGGAATGGGTTTTTGGCACAGAAGGCATCGACTTGGGAGAGAGGAAGAGAGGGAAAGAGATGGTAGTGTACACGGGGAATAGAAGAAAGGAGAATTTTTGGTCATAGGGAGGGAGTGGCATACCAAGGTGGGGGAGGGTGGGGTGGGTGGTCCACCCCGCCCCGGGTTTATGTCCCAAGGGGGTGCACAGCTGGCCACCCTCCAGTGTTCTCCCTAGGCCGTCAAACTGCGGCTCTTTAGCCACTTGAGTGCTACCGCCACCAACAGAGAACAGGCCGGCGCCGAGTTCTCCCTGCTTTTCCCTGTGGGGCCGACCAAATCTCGCTACTCGCGTCAATTCTGACGTCGGAGAGGACATTCTGGGCCAGTGAATCGCTGCCTGGATGGCCTAGAACGTCCTCTCCGACGTTAGAATTGACGTCGGGTGGCGAGAGTTGGTCGGCCCCGCGGGGAAGAGAAGCAGGGCAAACTCGGCGCCGGCCTGTTCCCAATGGTGGCAGTGGCAGCCTATTCCCCAGTGGCGGTGGCAGCATTTTCCCAATGGTGGTGGCATAGGGGAGGGCAGTGAGAAAAAAAATAAAGGGGGGGACAGGAAGCCAGAAAGAAAGAAAGGGGGCAGGGTGAAACAAAGAAAAATGGGGCACGGAGAGCGAGAGAGAAAGACAGACATACAGAACGAAAGAAGTTGTGGAGAGAGAAAGAAAGAAGGGGGCAGGGTGAGAGAGAGAGAAAAACAGACATACAGAAAGAAAGGGGTATGGAGAGAGAAAAAGAAAGAAGGGGCAGGGTGAAACAAAGAAAAAGTTTGGGGAGGGAATGAGGTCTGGAGGAGAGGAAGCATACAGGAGGCTGAAAGAAGGGAAGAAATATTGGATGCACAGTCAGAAGAATAAAGTGCAACCAGAGACTGATGAAATTACCAAAGGTAGGAAAAATGATTTTATTTTCAATTTAGTGATGAAAATGTGTCTGCTTTGAGAATTTATATATGCTGTCTATATTTTGCACTATGGCCCCCTTTTACTAAACCGCAATAGCGTTTTTTAGCGCAGGGAGCCTATGAGCGTTGAAAGCAGCGTGGGGCATTCAGCGCAGCTCCCTGCGCTAAAAACCGCTATCGCATTTTAGTAAAAAGGGAGGGGGAAAATTTGTCTATTTTTGTATAGTTGTTACTGAGGTGACATTGCATAAAGTCATCTGCCTTGACCTCTTTGAAAACCCGCGGAATATAAATGATAATTAACATTTTCTCTGCGTACAGCGTGCTTTGTGTTTTTAAAATTTTATTGTTGGTAGATCATTTTGACTTGGCCACAAAGGTAAGGGGGAGGGAGGGGAGCTGCTGAAAGACATCTAGTAATCCTTGCAGTCTTGACTGTGCAGGGAATTATTTTTGTAAAATCATGTTTTGTTATGCGACTGGCATTATTTAGACTTTAATTTCTATGAATGAATAGAATGAAAATGATATAAATTACTTGCATGTTTTTATGTGCGTGCACTGAAGGAAAGTGGAGAGAGAGTGGGCTGAGGACGCTGAAGGGAAATGGGGAAGAGAGAGTGGGGAGAAGACGCTGATTTATAAATTGACAATTGTACAGAATATTGTTTCTTTTTTATATTCATCCATAGCTGCATGTTAATGATGTCTAATATGCACTTATTTATCATCATAACATATACATCATCATTAACATACAGCTGTGGATGTGTAAGGACAGGCTGAGGAGGATGGATGGGAAGGAAGTAAGGTGCACATATCAACATATCATACATTTTTAACATGCATGATGCAGCTATAGGCAAGCTGAGGAGGATGGGATCATACAGATGTTTTTCAGATATGCGCTCAGATGTGTAGTTTGTTCTGATATATTTATTAAGCTTACAGTATTTATAAAAACATATTTAATACTTGCTACAAAAAATATTGTGCAATTGTGATCTACTTCTGGCCTACAAAGGTCAAAAGAAATCCTTAACTGAGATTTTACATTCAAAAATGAATTATAGCTACTAGCACTATTATTTATAAGTTATTTATTATGCAGATGTTTGTTAGTTTGTTATTAGTTCAGTATTAGACATATGTTAGTTTAGAATAGATAGGTATAGATTAGTTTAGTTTAGTTTAGGTTAGGGCCCTGCTGAAAGAGTCTACCTTGACGTGGTTGCAGGCTTACAAATATTTTGGTCAAAGAGTGCGGCAACAGAGAAAAGTATGTGTGTATTCGGCCCATGGAAGAAGGGGGGGTTGGGGTGGGAAGGGGTGCGTGGGGGGCCCAATAGGATTGCTCAGTAAGGGGCCCAGAAATTTCTGATGGCGGCCCTGGATATGGCAGTAGAGGGAGTGGGAGATATGCAACCTGGATCTATCTATCTCTCTCTCTCTCTCTCTCTTTCCTCACTCCTTTTGCAGCAGGGGAGGGAATGAGAGAGAGAGAGGGAGGCATGTTGCCAATAGGGCAGAGGAGAGAAGAAGAAAAGTTGGACTCTTGGAGGAACAGAGAAAGAGATGTTGGTTAGGGAATGGCATGAGGCCTGGAGGAGAGAAAGCATGCAGGAGGCAGAAAGAAAAAAAGAAATGCTGGAAGTGCAAACAGAGACTCATGAAATCACTAGACAACAAAGGTAGGAAAAATGATTTTATTTTCAATTTAGTGATCAAAATTTGTCAATTTTGAGAATTTATATCTGCTGTCTATATTTTGCACTATATTTGTCTATTTTTCTATAGTTGTTACTAAGGTGGAACTGCATATTTTAAAGTCATCTGCCGACCTCTTTAAAAAAAAAAAAAAGAATATAAATGATAATTAACATTTTTTCTGCATACAGTGTGTTTTGTGATTTTTTTTTAATTTTGTGGTTACCATTATGTATTAAGATTATATTGTGTGTCTATGAAAAATGGATGGAAGAAATTGCATTACAATTAGTACTATTATTATGTAGGCGGAGTTTAGGAGGGTCTGGGGCGGAGATTAGGCGGGGATACTTGGCTTGAAGAATTTGAGAAACATTGCTCTAGTCTTTCTAATTTTTGACGGAGTGAAAAATCGTTCCACTTGTACCCATTCTACTTACTCTACTCAGGATTTTGTAGACTTCAATCGTATCTCCCATCAGCCATCTCTTTTCCAGGCTGAAGAGCCCTAACCTTTTTACTCTTTCCTCATATGAGAGGAGTTCCATCCCCTTTATCATCTTGGTTGCTCTTCTTTGAACCTTTTCTTTTGCCGCTATATCTTCCCTGAGATAAGGAAACGTCATCCATGGAGCCCTGGTACGGAAAGCTTTAAAAGTACATCGCCACTTTAAGAACTTAAGAAAGTTTGTGAACTGCCCGCACAGCGTATGCACAAGTACCTTCCACCCAACGCAGGTTTGCAGCTCCTCAGTTCTTAGTTTTCCTCGGAGCTAAGAAGTCGTGTCTCTGAACGTTGTTAAGTTTTTTGCCATTTGCCTTCCCGCTCATATATTTTTTTCTTAATTTATGTTTAACTTTAATTATTTTTAAAGAAAAATGAAGAAGAACATTTTCTTCCAACTTTTTTTCAGGTGCTTCGGCCGCCAAGACTTTAAGTTTTTTTGTGGTTTTTTTTTTCAACCATCGTATTGGCTGACGTGGTCTTTTTGACAATTTTTTCTCAGGCCGCTAATGGGCTAAAAAAAAAAAAAAGTGTTTTAGATGCCCAAGGCCAACTTCACTTCTTGGCACTTAGTGCTTCAGGTCCTTTTACCCAGACCACCGGGTGAAACTTGTGCCTGGTGTACTACCCTGCAGGAATGTTTGAGAAACTTCAGCAGGAAAGATTGTTTGGGACCTGCATAGGCATCGATCAGAAACTTTCGTTGTCGAGAACATCGACATCAACACCGGTGTCAGGAGACATTGCTCCGTCTGGTAAGTCACTTCAGAGGCCACCAGCTTTCCAATCGGCATCACAAGTCACTTTGCATCGAGTCTCTTAATTCCGACTAAACAGTGATGCCCACCTTCCGTCTTGCCTCAACCTCGAGTTGTGCATCCTTATTAAGGTCATCCTCTTCAGGGCAATCCGCGGCACCGATGGTACCAACTGATAAGCTAACGATACTGGTGTTTTCTTTCTGGATACAGCTCGATGCACTGTTCTGAAGCAACTTGGGGGCTACATGTGACTACTTACCCCAGTATTGATTTCCTCAGTAATGATCCATCCTACATACAAGACTACCAGGTCCTACAGTACTGCTGCTGGTTTCTCTGGAGCGACATCGATCTCACCACTAGTTCTTCATTGACGATCCAATGAGCATCGTTCCTCCTCGGACACTTCGAAGAGAAAACATAGCTCTTTTATGTTCTTCAAAGACAACAGCTTCGCATCATACCTCTTTTAGCATCAGACCAATACTGGTCTCGAAGTAAGCATCAACTTATAGTCTGATTCTATTGAGGACTTCTTTGAGTCTACAACAAAGTCTCCACTCCACTCCACTGTCTACCAGTGGCTAAATCTTCTTCTGAAAGGCTTTTTGTTCCTGTATTTATTAAGCAGTTGGGGAAAGAGTTCCTACTCGAGCTAGAAGCTGTTTCTGTCTATAGTGCAGAAAACTTGGAGGCCTTAGATTCTGATAAGCCTCCTAAAGAACTTCCCCACTGTTCCTCTTCCTCAACTACTCGGACTCTGCTCCAAGTGTATTATCCCTGTTGTACACTGATAACCACATCTAGATTCTCAGTGTCATTCGAGAGGGATACTCTTCATGAGAAATAAGAAACGCCCTTGCCATTATGGGGGCTTCCAGAAACTTTGACTTTATCTAACCGATCACAATTTCTATATTTCCTACTATGTGAAGCATCTTCTTATGAAATTGGCTGTTTTATGATGGATACCTTCCTTAACATCTACAGGAATTTCTTCATATCTTTCGATCTTTTTCCCTACCTAGAGTGTTTTGGACTGGATCTGCTTTTCCATTGCCTAAAGAGGAATTTAACAGGGGTGTAGAGTCTGTAAAGTTAGATTCCTTCACATGGTATTCAGCAAGCAACTTGACATGCATCAAACAACTTGTGACTGCTTCAGGATTCCACCAAGGGGCTCTTTCCTGTTGTTTCGATACAATTATCCATGAAATGGTGGGATTTAACAGGAATGTAGAGCCTGTAAGTTAGATGCCCGCCATATTATAACTGCTTCAGTATTCCACCATGGGGCATAGAGTCTAAGGTGTTTTTTTTCCCTACATGGTGATGGTAAGAGAGATGCTGGATCACGGGAATGGGAAAGAAAAATGCCCGACCTCCAGGGGAAGGAAGGAAAGGGACAGATAAAGATGCCAAACTTTAGGAGGCAGGGGAAAGGAAGGAGAAAGATGTAAAATCACTGGAGGGGGGAGAAGAAGAGAGAGATTACAGACCAGGGAAAGGAAAGAGGAGGGAGAGATTCCAGACTAAGGCAGGGAGAGGGAAAAAGGGATTTTCCAAACCACAAACTGAAGAGGAGGGGAGAGAGATGCCAGACTGTGGGAAGCAGACCATAGGAGGGGGAAAGGGAGAAGGCAGATGTCAGATCATAGGAGAAGGAAAGAGAGGGAGGGCATTGTGCACAGAGATGGAGAGGAAGGAAAGAGAGAGGGGAGGACATGGTGCACAGGGATGGAGAGGAAGGGAAGAGAGTGGGAAGAAATGCTGTTTTTGGATAGATGGAATAGGGGAGAAGAAAGAAGGAGGCGATGGCACATATGGATTGTGGGGAAGGGCAGAGAGAGGGAGAAGAACATATGCATGGATAGATGTGAAGGGAAGACATGGACATAAGAACATAAGAATTGCCGCTGCTGGGTCAGACCAGCGGTCCATCGTGCCCAGCAGTCTGCTCATGCGGCAGCCCTTAGGTCAAAGACCAGTGCCCTATTTGAGTCTAGCCTTACCTGCATATGTTCTGGTCCATCAGGAACTTATCTAACCTTTTCTTGAATCTCTGAAGGGTGCTTTCCCCTATATGAGCCTCTGGAAGAGCTTTCCAGATATCTACCACTCTCTGGGTGAAGAAGAACTTCCTTACATTTGTACGGAATATATCCCCTTTTAATTTTAGAGAGTGCCCTCTTGTTCTCTCCACCTTGGAGAGGGTGAACAATCTCTCTCTCTCTCTCTCTACTAAGTCTATTCCCTTCATTATTTTGAATGTTTCGATCATGTCCCCTCTGTCTCCTCTTTTCAAGGGAGAAGAGGCCCAGTTTCTCTAGCCTCACATTTTACGGCAACTCCTCCAGTCCCTTAACCATTTTTATCGCTCTTCTCTGGACCTTTTCGAGTAGTACTATGTCCTTTTTCATGTTCGGCAACCAGTGTTAGACGCAGTACTCCAGGTTCCATGGTTCGGTACAGCGGCATAACCTTCTCAGATCTGTTTATGATCCCTTTCTTAATCATTCCTAACATTCTGTTGGCCTTTTTCGCCGCCACTGCGCAGACAGTTTCATTGACTTGCCTACAAGTACTTCCAAGTCTCTTTCCTGGGGGGCTCTCTCTGAGTGTATTCATGCATATGATTTCTGTTACCGACATGCATCACCTTGCACTTATCCACGTTGAACCTCATTTCACGCCCTTTTCCTCGAGTGTGTTTATGTCTCGTTGTAGGTTTTGGAAAATTAGATTAATTTGAGGAGGAAGCAGAAAAATGGAAGAGTTGAATGTTAAAATTAATGCCAAAGATGGATGTAGGGTAGAAAGTGAAGAAAGAGAGAAAAACATTAAAATGAATAAGAAGGCCCTGGAAACACAGTTAAGAGTACAGACAGAATGAAGTGCAACCAGAAACTGGGAAAAGATGAGTAGAAAAATAAAATCACCAGACAACAAAGGTAGGAAAAGTGATTTTATTTTGAGTGATTTGAAATGTGTCAGTTTCAGAATTTACATCTGCTGTCTCTATTTTGTACTGTTCAGGAAGAAATATATTTCTATATCTTTAGTGTTGTACTGCATGCAAAATCTGGCATCTTAGGGTTTCATTTTTGTATATTGGGACTTTTGCATAGGGTTTATTTGTGTTCTGCATGTGTGACCAAGGCCAGGTGTTTGCTGTGAAGTGTTATTGGTGCCATGGCTCCAAGTAGGAAGGTATTTGTCAGAGTTTTGGAAGACCCTGAGCTCGGGGCTGTGCCTGACGTTGACATGATGACATCACACACATGCGTGCACGAGCATGATGTCATCATCGTGTTGATGTCCCCGTAGCTCAGGGAAGAAGACATGAGGTGTGGGGGCTGGGGGCAGAATAGGGTGGGGCCACTTGTCCTCTTTTTTTTTTTTAAGAGGAAATCTGGTAACCCTAGGAACAGAAAGCAAAGGGCTGCTTGTTGTCTGGGATTAAGAACATTGACCGGTAGCATATTAACCTTTTCCTATCCTGTGTCCCGGATGATGGGGCATTCCAAAAATGACATAGACAGTGGATAAACAGTCTGTATGGACTAATAAAGAGCCAGGAACACAAAATATTTGAATTTACATACTTATGACTTATTTACATTATGTTTACAATAGCCGTAAATGATAACAGTGAATAATACAAAACTTTGCTAAAATAATTACGATTGGAACCAGCGTAATGTAAAATTTATTACGATAGGAAAAGGTTAAGCAGTTTAATCTTTTCTTCAGAAATAAAAATAATCCATCCCCTTATAATTTTTGTTTCTCTTTGTTTTACTGTTTTTGATTCCTCTTTATGCTTTGTGAGAAGGGGTTACCAGCACTACACAGTCTTCAAGATGCAGTCGCAGCATGGAACAATGCAGAGGTATTTGCATCTCAGACAGTTTCATAGAGATCTCCACATAGTTTCACTTTCCACAGGATGCAGCAAAATGACAGGCTATGGCTTTCCTCTCCTGAAATGGATCTGCAGGTTGTGCCAAGTTTTTCCACCCTTTCCTTTTATGGGACTTTCTAGACTGTAAATTGTAGCAAACGTTTACCTTCAAGATCAGAAGTGGCCTGGCAGGAAGCTCAGCAGTTTGGAAAGAGCAATGAGTGAAAATTCCATTATGGCAAGTCTGCTCATACCGTATCTCAAATCCCAGTCCCAAAAAGGGATTTCTGTTAAGTGAGTTTCCATATAATGAGAGATTGCTGTAGACCAGGGGTGCCCAAAAGGTCGATTGCGATCAACCAGTAGATTGTGAAGGCAATGCGAGTCGATCGCGCTGCCTTCGCGTTCTACCTACTTCCCGACACAGAAGTGTCGAGCCAATCAGCCTTCCCCACCCGACGTCAATTCTGACTGGTTGGCCCGGAACTTCCTCTCTGATGGGAGGGGGTCGGGTGATGACCCGAATATAGGACGAGACCCCCATTTTTGGGCCATTTTTTTTTGTCCAAAAATCTCTTCCTATATTCGAGATATACGGTAAGCAGCACGCCTAACGTGTGTAAATTCAAAAGCGGCATTAATGTGGGAAGGGCAGAGGCATGTCAGGGGCATTCTGACTATTTTTGTATGTACTTTATAGAATAGTTGCATTTTCATGTCCAACTGCTGCATTTAGCATGACCATTCATGCTAACTGGAGACATAGCAATGTAGTCACACCTAAAGTATGCAATGATAGGGAATCCAACAAAGAAAGCTTTCCAAAACTTTTAAAAGTAAAAATTATAATAGAAGCTGCTTATATAATTTCATCTAAATTTCATTTTTCAAAAGTACTGTATATACAATTATATGAAAATTATTCTCAGTATTGTGAAACCTATCCTGCATTGAACAACTTAAATAAATTCCATCACTGTACAATTGTAAATCCAAATATACGCTAATTTTTTTTTCAAAACATTATCACTTATCTGTATGAAGTTGCCACTGATTTGAATTGTGCAGCAATATTTTTCAGTTTCACTTGCAGGTCTACACCCTTGTATCCTGTGATAATGAAATAATAAATCTCCAACTCTCAAATTGTACTCAGGTTTGAAGTCACTGTAGTGATGTTTCAACTGTAGTCCAAGTTTTCATACAAAGACTGCATCAGATACAATGTTTCTTCTTTAAGTTGATGTCTTGCTCAACATAGACCTATATTTCGCCTGGGCGTCTTCAGGAGTCTAGACATATGGTAATAATTTTCAAATTGAATCTATTATTGAGGCTGGATAGCTCTAAAGGCTGTCTCACAAATAGATCCCTAAAGTATGGCACATAATTGTGGGCTTACACTTGTAGTCTATAATGGATTCAGTGGGCAGCTCTGCCATTATAGAATACCAGCTTAGATGCCAAAAAACTGGGCACTAACTTTTAGCAACCTATATAGAATTCACCCCATATGGCTTGTACTTACTCTGACATTTCATGGTTTCACAGGTACGACATAGCTCAAACTCACTGAGAGCTGTCCAGTGTCAAAAACAGTAGCTGTTGTGGGAGCAAAGTGAATGTGGAAATAGCAGACTGATGGAGATGGGGGTGAGGGGTGGAAGGAGAGAATGTATGGAACAAGAGAATGGTGTTTCACAGCACCATGTTTTCTCTTGGCAGTCCACAGAGCCCACTCAAACTCTGCAAGAGAAATGAAAATATCACACTGGAGGGAAAATGCTGAGTAAGAATCCTCCAGAGGTAAATAATTTATTGAACTAACCAAAAAGATTTGTGGCTAGCTTTTGTACCTTCTTCTTTGTTTGTGAGGTCAATTTCAAGTCACAGCCATGAAACTAATTATGCAGGTGAATAGACAGTACAATAAAAACTGTCTTTAAAAACCAGTTTAAAAGCCTGCTTTAGAATGAAAAATAGTGCTTGCACTGTACTATAAGTCCTTTAGTTCAATAAAGCACTTAGTTGGGGGAGGGGTATGTTTAATGCAATCCTATTATTTCATTTTGGCCTATGCTTGCTTGCAAGATTGTTGCAATGCTTCTTCACTGACTGCTAGATTGTAAGTTCCAGTCTAGACTCCCATTTTTGTGACAGGAATGTTAATATTGCTATAGCTATGACATTAATTTTTCACTTTTTTCTAAATATGTACCATGTCACATATTGCAGTAGAGCAAAGTTAGAACTCTGTTGAGAATATGAGGTTTTTGTCACCATTATGTGATTAAGAATCGCTATGCTAACTCCCATCAGATGGAATGATTGTCTGCTTTTAAAAACATCTTGTAATTAAATGCGCATCTGCTGGAACCGACAGTATCCACAATATGACTAAAGCGATCCTATTTATGACAAAAATCCAGCTATAATAAATCTTTGATTTTAATAAACAAGTCATATTTACCAAAATAAGGCTTTTACAAGTATTTCTTGGACTTGCTAAAGGCCCCTTTTATCAAGATGCGCTAGAGGTTTTTAGCACAAGCCAGTATAGTAAATGCTCCGCTACTCTTAGAATTCCTATGAGCGTCAGAGCACTTACCTTGCCAGCCTGCTCTAAAAACCTCTAGCAC
Organism: Geotrypetes seraphini; assembly: GCF_902459505.1. Lineage (NCBI taxonomy): Eukaryota > Metazoa > Chordata > Amphibia > Gymnophiona > Dermophiidae > Geotrypetes > Geotrypetes seraphini. The sequence goes on along the minus strand of NC_047088.1, from coordinate 140,640,635 downwards.
CGCTTGATTAAAAGGGGGTTGGGTAAATAATGGTCTACATAAAGATCATATTTTTATTAGCTTTGTTGTCTCCTAGTCCATTTTTAAAATAGGACCATTATATATAGAGCCAGACCTCAGTTCTTGAACCTCAGACAGCGGGATAGTAGTAAAGCTATGCTCTCTTAAGGAGCTACAGTAGAATTTGGCCTAGATTCACTAACCTTACCGATCATGTCCAGACCCCATTCACTAACTTTCCTCCCGATCCGATCCACACATACAAATGAGGGGAAATGGCATGCAAAAGTAGGAAGGCAGCGATTCACTAAACAAAATCAGGAACATCGTCTGGGCTGGCCGATTAAAAAAAAAGGCGACTGCTGGAGACCAGACTGGAACAGAACATGCCGTGCGGAGCCCCGCTTTATACCCACAGGTTAAAACTATGGGCTCACAAGTAACCAGAAACCTTCGCTTCCTACCCCACCCTGCAGCATGGCCTCACGAGTAACTGGCACCCTTCGCTTCCTGCCTTTCCCTGCAGCATATCCGATGAGTGGGTGTTTGACGAGAAATCTGTCCCTCTTCTGGATAGAGACAGCAAGGCCTGTGAGGGTAACTTTGCAGCTAGCTGCTTCAATTGAGTGCCCTTTACATCCATGGAGCTCCCGAGCTCCCGAAGGACATGAACCAGGCTTCGATTTGGGTTGCATGAGGGGCTGTGCTAACTAACGCCAGTCGTATGTACAAACTGGGGGGATAGCATAGAGAAGAAAGATGTGAAAGCGGAAGCACTGAAAAACAAGGCAAAAGTCCTAAGTGAGGAACAGGAGAAAAAAAAACACATTTGGAGACAAGCCCACTGATAAGCTGTGTCATGCGTGAGAACCAGCTGGCTCCATTGCTCTGTTTTACATTTACAATATAAGTATGACTATTTGAGGATTTTCATTTTTGAAGAGGAAAACCAGCTCCTTTCGTAGGCAAAAGCACCATCACATTTGTTTGTCCACTGGATTGCTATGCCACAAATATCAGTTAGGCAAAATGAGCAGGCGCATGCGCGGACCACATCTACAGTCAAAGAGGATGGTCTGCGCATGTGTCTGGATTGCTCTGCAGCGATCCATGGGGTCGCTTTGGGGCGTGCCTCCGATCGCTGCAATTTGCATGAGGAGGCTTGGTGAATCGGTTGCCCAGGAAGACTTGGCCACGGATCAGATCGCTTAGGTAAGTTTAGTGAATCTAGCTCTTAGTCTTTAGAGATTAACTCCCACACCTGATTTTCACCTAGTTAGTCCTATTTTTATTGTCAATGCAGAAAGTTTATTTATTATATCCTCAGAAAGAAAAAAAATGTTTAGGCAATAAAGCAAATATTTTTCCATGTGACCTTTTGGCTTAGTTTTATTATGTTTTGTGAGTTTTTTGCTTTTTAATGCAGGTTTTGTTCTGTTGCATCTTTACATTTGTTTTTATTTATTTAATTTTTACTCTTGAATTTTTTAAAATTGATTTGTTGCGCTTTTTATTCTTGTTTTTGTTGATGTGTGTGCTGTGTTCCCCTCCTCCAACTTTTCTATTTGTTTGAATAGTGAGCAGTCATGGTGGCAGTGAGTCATTTTTCACCTTGGTTTGCCATACCAGGGGCTCCTTTTACAAAGGCGCGCTAAGCGTTTTAGCGCACGCACCGGATTAGTGCACGCTAGCTGAAAATCTACTGCCTGCTCAAAAGGAGGCAGTAGCGGCAAGTGCACGTGACAATTTAGCACGTGTTATTCTGCACGTTAAGGCCCTAGCGCAGCTTTGTAAAAGGAGCCCCAAGTCTCTTCAGAGCCAGGCCTGTGGCAGCAGCTCCCATTGGGCCTGAACCCTCTGCAGCAGCACTGATTTCTTTCTGGGACCAGACCAGTGCCCAAACATCAATTTTTAAGTGCACAGTCAACCTGACACCCAGAAATTATTCACTTTGGTACGAGATATACCCACGAGCTATACCCATATCAAAACTAATGGCTATGCTGAATGTTTACATTGGTTGTAGACTAGAAATACACCTTGTATGTCAGGAGTAGCAAGTACAGTATAACTTGCAACCTTCAGATAGTTTCTGTTAAAAAAAAAAAAAAGAAAGAGAAAGAGAGGATAAATAAAATTTTCATTTGAACCATTCAAGGGCATAAGACACAAATAGTCAGTTCATTTTAACAGTACCTATTATTGTTACCCCCCTCTCTTTCTCTTCCTGCACTGGAAAGCTTTGGTTAGGATGTCTTGGATATCTTTTTTTGCAATCCTGTAGTGGTTAATAAGAAGCAAACCTTGGTTTTCTTTGTTTTCATCCAAAGCTCCTGCAGGGTATGCACTCAAAGCTTTTACAGGAGCGCTGAAGGGCACATGGCCTTTGGAGATCTGCATTTCTGATTATTGTGATGAATCCTTGTTCTTGACCCTGAAGTAAGATAAATACATTTCCTTTTCAAGGTCAGGCTGATCCAGCTGTGCTTGGCACAAGGCCAGCAGTCTAAGAAAGGCAAGTGGATGGTGCACTATAGCATCTGAAACAGATACAGATCCTGGTGGGTTTTTTATTTTTTTTTTTGGTTCAGGAATTACATTATTGTGATTGTGGGTGCCAGATTAGAACCTTAAAATAAGCATTTTCTGTTGGAGCATTTGAGACATTTCAGAATATCCTACTGTGTCAGATAGCTATTATTGATTGTTTTTCCTGAATTCTTTTGTTAACCCATTTTATTTCCCTCTTATGTTTTACCTCTAATTCTCTCTTATCTGTATTCTTCTTACACTATGTTTTGCTTCTTCCCTACATTTTATCTTATTGTCAACCACTTTCATGCCATTGATGTATGTGTGGTATATCGAATAACATGAACATGATGATGGAAGCACGGTGAATTAAATGTACCATATTGGCACTCCAGTGACATGTGTACAGCTAATAGCCTGGGTGTGAATGAGAATGCATTAAATAGGGAGATAGAAGGAGTCTAGCTAGGCAGATTTGCACTCAGAAGCTGAAGCGCAGGACCCTGGGGCTTTAGCCCCCTTCACCCATCCTCTTCATCTAGTCCTAAGCAAGCTATCCCACTCATCTGTCTGTATTTCATTGTTGGCTGCTGGTGATTCTTGCATTAGCAAATGTAACTTTCCTCTTCTCCCTTCCCCCACAGACTGTCCAGCCATGTGTACTCTTCAGCTTTCTCTGTCACATTACTATTGATTGCGTTCAGCTCTTTGTTTGCCATAGACTGCATATGCGCTTTTGTTTCTATTGTCATACTTGGTACATTTCTTGACTACTCTTAAGAATCATAACGGAGTTTTACTCAAAGAAGGTTCAAACCAGCCACATAGAAACTGATATTACCTGGTGTGGGTGTCTCTCCTTGGCACTTTTAATCCTTCTCTCCTTGCTGGTCCCTCCCTCTCCACTCCCTCCCCACCTAAAAAAAAATCTATAGCTCGCACTTTCTGATTGGATTTTCAGGGTCTGAATAACTTATGACTTAATCAGTGCTGGATTAACCCTATAAGCAAAGTAAGCATGTGCTTAGGGCATCAAGGGAAGGGGGGGGGCACCACAGAAATTTTTCATAGCCAAATTTATCATTTAAATTATTACATTTTAGCCATTTTCAAAATTTAATGAAAAATGAATAAGTTCTGTTTATAAAGCATTCTCTCTTGTGTTATCATGTTTATCCTGCAAAATAAAGTACCCTGTGCTCGCAGATTGGAAGCTATACAAATTTTGAACAAGTCTAGACGCGTTTGAAACAGCGCAAGTGATAGGTAGTAGCTCCTAAGAAGTTCTTAGTTTAGTTGCCAACTGTCACTGGTGCATTCATGAACTCTTCTTGCTTTCAAAGTCTCAAAGCCTCAAACAGCCTCAAAGTTGCTTTATGACTATTCCAATAGCACACTCAGTTCTGGTTCTTTAATCTAATAAAATGTAAGTAGTTTTATATATTTTAAATGCGTTTAATTCTATTCTTGGCTATGAGCTCAACACCACAATGGGCCCTTTGACAAGTCTTACCGGCATTTTAGTAGTGGCAAATCAGTAAGGTATTGTTCACAGAAACTTTTTAATGGGACAAAAGCCAATGGTGAGAAATACAAGAGAGAGTGGTTACTGTACTCACTATCAACAGGATCAGTTTATTGTTTTGTTTGTAAACTGCTCCTAAAAATTTATCGAATTTTGTTATAAGAGAAGGGTTCAGTGACTGGCGAAATACTATTGTAATTGATAAGCATGAGAAAAGCACTACTCACCAAGACTCTTTGCTAACATATTTAACTCGCAGACAAGGTTAAAGTCACGGTTGGAAGAGTATGATTACTGGGAACATGTCTTGAGGCGTGTCATAGTTCTTTGTACATTAGCTGAACGTGGCTTGGCTTTTCGAGGAACAGAAGAAAGGTTTGGATCATTGAAAAATGGGAATTTTTTAGAGCTGCTTGAACTCATAAGCCACCTTGATCCATTTTTAGCGGGCCAAATTTCGAAGTAAGGAAATTCTGGTAAAGGAAATTCTTCTTACCTGTCAAAAACCACCTGCGAGGAACTTATTCAAGTAATGGCACAAAAGGTTCATGTGTTCATTGTTGACGAAGTTAAATCTTCCGGTTATTTTAGTTTGTCCATTAATTTAGCACCAGATCTATCACATATCAATCAATTAAGTGTTGTACTTAGGTACTTAGAAGATGGACAGCCTATTGAACGCTTTTTAACCTTTCTGGAAATAGAAAGCCACACCGGTGAGAAAATGGCAAACCAAGTGTTGCAGTACTTACATGAAGCTTGTAGACTAAATTTTCAAAATGTAGGTGTCAGTCTTATGATAATGCTGCTAGCATATCTGGGCGTTATAAGGTGATACACTAAAATTTTTTAGAAACAAACAAGTTTGCTATATATGTGCCATGTGTAGCTCATTCACTAAATCTGGTTGGCCGAAGTGCTGTTGACTGCTGTCAAGAGGCTGTTAATGTCTTCTCTACAGAACAGTTACTCTACACCTTTTGTTCAGCCTCAACTAACTGGTGGAAAATTCTTAAAGTTCGTATTAAAAATGAAAATGGCTTAAAATCCCTCTCTGATATAAGATGGGAGGCACATGCTATATTAACAGCAATTTTGAAATCTTTCTTTGAAATTTTAGAAGCATTAGAATATATAGCCGAAGACCAGTCACAAAAGAGAGACACTAGAAGAGAAGCAAATAATATTGCAGATAAGATGCAAGAGCTACAATTTGTTTTTATATTGAATTTTTGGAATGAGATTTTGCAGAATTTTTACAGAGTAAACAAAGTTCTACAAAATGAGGATGTGAACTTAAAACATGTGCAGATCTGTATGTATCAGCTGGCCAACTGTGTACTTTACGAGATGATTTGAAAAATATGGAAAGGATGCAAAGGAAATGTTACCAGATGTTGATTACAAGGCAGCTATAACTCGCAAACGTATCAGAAATAAGCTACCCAATGATGGAGATACACCAGAAGTATTTCTGAATGCCAGAGATAAATTTCGTATCAGCACCTTTTGCACAATTCTTAACAAACTTGCAACTGAGATGAAAAGAAGAGGAGAGAGATACAAAGAAATAGCAGAGACATTTTCTTTTCTAAGTGATGTGCCATATACACTTCTCCCTTCATATCGGCGGTTTCCATATCTGCGATTTCGCTGATTCGCGATTTTTTTGTCTGCTGACTCCGCCCCCCTAAAAATGTCATCACTAAAGTTTTTTCCTTTTACTGTACAGTACCGATAAAGTTTATCATTTACCATTACTGTACTATAATTCTGAAAATCGCTGCTTCCATGCTTATTCCCACAAATTCGTTGCTTCCATGTTTCCCCAATGTGCACTGAGAAAAATGGTGCATCCTACCATCCCTAGAGAGAAATGCTTCTTCCCAGCATGCATGAAATCACTGGTTGGCTGCCCTGAAATCACTGCTTGCTTGCCTGCCCTGAAATCACCGCTTGCTTGCCTGCCCAAAAATCGCTGGTTTCAATAGTTATTCGCGATTTCAGTAGTAAAAACGATGGCGCTTTTCCAAAACCGCGAATAACATAGAAAAAAGTTATTCGTGGTTTTTCCATTTTTGTGCCTATTGGCTGCCCACATCCACCACGAATACGGAGGGAGAAGTGTAATGTCACTTCATCATCTACTAACATTGAAAGGTATTCTCAGTACTGTAAATAGCTGGTTGATGCTTACCCAGAGGACTTCAATAGTAATTTCTCGGCTGAACTTCAGCAGTTTCATTTATATGTGTGCCATAAGTTCAGTGCAATAGAAAATGTAAAAACAAGATTCAGTCTGCTGAACTTTTTATAAAATAATTTTAGAAGACAATATTGAGTGTGCCTTTCCAAATGTAGACATTATATTTTATATATTTTTAACATTAATGGTAACAAACTGCTCAGCTGAACGTTCATTTTCTCAGTTGAAATATATTAAAAATGCCCTCAGACCAACTATGCAGCAAGGCAGGCTGCATGCCTTATCTCTATTATGTATAGAAGCAGATGTGTTACGTATGATTGATTATGAAGATCTGATTAAAGACTTTGCAAGAAAAAATTAGGAGAAAATTATTAAGCCATAAATAAAATGGAAGCATACAGAAATAGATATTATTTTCCTTCTTACTGTAAGTTTTCTTTAATTTTGAATTTTTTGATAAATAAAATTTTATTTTATGGTTTATTATTGTTTTAATATTTTGAATTACAAGAGTAAGTGGGCACCAAAATTAGTTAATGCTTAGGGCATCTAAGGGTCTTAATCCGGCCCTGACTGTAATATTTTACATTGGAATCTGTATTTGATGCAGTCTAATTCATCTCCTCAGATGGCATTAGGGATAAGCCTAGAACAGCAGTTGCCACCCTAACGACCTCTGGGCAGCCTAGTTGGGCCATTTCAGTCTTTATCTGCCATCATCTACTATGTTACTGTGATACTTTTTTAATGTATATATATATCAAAACCCATTAAATCCTTAGATTAGTGGACATTCACACAATTCTTACCTTATTTTCAATTTTAAATGTCGAAAATGTGGGGGCAAGCCTCAGAACCTGGAGTCAATTTCTCCCATTTTTCTGGGCCCTTCACAAAGAAGAAACCGTTCTCTTTTGCACTCTTTATAGCATCATAGGCTTGAGACCCACCTCCCTACCAACTGTCTTACGTTAATTTAATTTAATAACTGAATTTAACTAACTATATTCCTTCTTTTATCAATCTTATTAACTGCTTATTTCATCCAAAATTATTTTAAAACCAATTTAATTTTTTTTTAATTTAAAACTATCTAATTCATATTATCCCTATAAATGACCACATACCAATCTAATCCTCAGAACCCTCAGAATACTACTACCTACAAAAACTTTAAAATACTGAATTGTAAAAGTGCATCAGTGCTTGAGAATACTTAATTACCTTTAAAATTTTTTCATCACAGTTCATCATTGTTCATTTCATACAATACTCACGACGTTTCAATTCATTAATTCATTTCATAAAAAGTTCACGAAGATTAAATTCATTCAATAGTTTAGTCCATAAAGTGCTCAGTGTGTGCTATTGGTGTACTATGCAAACTCTTATCATTTATCAGTTCAAATGATCGCAGTTCATATTAGCGATTGAAAAAAATCAAATACTTAGCTTTGATCCACTCGGTTATATTCTCTTCTTAATTGTAACCGTTGCTGAAATCAAATGTAATCGTCCAACGAGTCCTACGTTTCGTGGGACTGACTTACAACCCGCTGCGTCAGGGATATCTTTCTTCACAACGCTATGGAAAGAGCTAAGCATTGCTTCTCAATTTTAAATATAGTTCAACTCCACACATTCAATTGCACACACACACTACTCTTTACCCTCTTTGATTTCGCCTCACGTCTCTGTAGGTTCTGTACAGCAAACAAGTATGATGTCTCATATCCTGTTTTAAAGAAAACGGCATGACGTGGAGCCAGCTAAGCTAAGTATTTGATTTTTTTCAATCACTAATGTGAACTGCGATCATTTGAACTGATAAATGATAAGAGTTTGCATAGTACACCAATAGCACACACTGAGCACTTTATGGACTAAACTATTGAATGAATTTAATCTTCGTGAACTTTTTATGAAATGAATTAATGAATTGAAACGTCGTGAGTATTGTATGAAATGAACAATGATGAACTGTGATGAATGAATTTTAAAGCTAATTAAGTATTCTCAAGCACTGATGCACTTTTACAATTCAGTATTTTAAAGTTTTTGTAGGTAGTAGTATTCTGAGGGTTCTGAGGATTAGATTGGTATGTGGTCATTTATAGGGATAATATGAATTGGATAGTATTAAATTTAAAAAAAAAAAATTAAATTGGTTTTAAAATAATTTTGGATGAAATAAGACATTAATTAAGGATTTAATTATTTAAGGATTTAATGGTTTTTGATATACTGTGTGTGTGTATGTATATATATATATATTGAACTATAGAATAACCATTTAATATTAACTTCTCTGTTGTATCCCTACTATACTTTTTTAATGTAACATACTGTATGTAAATCATCGCATGCGTGTTCTTGAGATCACACTGGTGTGTTTTTACAGATACCAATATGTCTTTGTCGAACAGATTGCAATCTTGTAAGTTTATAAAACAGGTTGTAATGTTTCCACCTTCTTCTCTTAACTGAAATAGACTGCTTTATGTGCAGTGGAGTAGCAAGGGTAGAAGGTATCTGCGGTGGTGGTGTCACCTCCCCCATGCCCTCCTCTCCCCCCCTTCTCCTTCCATGCCACACTCGCACCCTCCCTTCCCTTCCCTGTACCTCTTTAAATTTTCAGCAGCGTGAGCAACTTCTACCTGCTGTTTGCGCTGACTTTCCTGACCCTGCGACAAAGAAATGATTTCAGAGGGAGCCAGCAGTCTAGAGTAGTTGATCACGCTGACAAAGATTTTAAGAGGTATGAGGGGTGGGGAAGGGAGGGCACAAGTGTGGCATGGGGGATTGGAGAGGTATTAGTGCCCCCCACCAAGACGGCGCCCGGGGCAGTCTGCCCACCTTTACTACACCACTGTTTGTGTGTAACATTATGCTAAATATGTAAACGTTTTGTATGCTTATGGTTGCAGAAGCACTCATTCTTTCTTCAAAGTCTCTGCTAGTTACATGGCTGGCATATTAATCAATGAAGCGATTGTATTTTTGCTTAGATAAATAAGCCTGAACCTTGCAAATGCTATGATACTATTTTCAAGGATTCAAAGTATCTTTGATGTTGCAATATTCACTTTTCTCATACATTGACATCTCTTGCAGGTTCCTAGGAGCGGAGTTCTGGATCAAATTGTGTCACAAATAGATTGTTTATTGTTTTATATGTGTACCATAAAACTTCCTCATGTGTTTGTTTGCAAAGGATACTTTTTGATCCTTTTCAAAATCTGCTTGACCTAGCAGGGCTTCCTGACATTTCTCGGTACTCGTAAGTCCTTTGCCTAAAGGCTTTATGAGCTCTAACATGACTTCTCAGCTAGTGTACAAATGTCCATTGCGATATACTTTGTGAAAATTGCTGCTAAATAGTATTGAAGAACAAACATTATATACATTGTCTTTGGATTTTTTTTTTTTAAAAGCAGTTCCTCTCCAATTTACAGATCCATAGTGAAGGTCTTTAGGGGTACAGCAGATGCTTTTAGCTGCCAAAAATATTTGTGGAGATGGATTTATCCTGCCAATATATAGATCCCACTGGGTTAGAGGGGTTATAGTAATTAGAACATTTTCTTTTTTGTTTTTTTCTTTATTCATATATACACATGTACATACATACACTGGCCCCATGCCACTTGCAAATTGAAATTCTGTGGCCATGCACCAGTATATTAGTGCCCACAGACTCTTGTCTCCAATGGGTCATCTGCATTCCATTCTAGTCTCTTACTGTGACACAGTAACATAGAAACATGATGGCAGATAAAAGCAAAATGGCCCATGCAGTCTGCCCATCCGCATAATATTTTGCATTGTACTTCTAGGAAGAACAATGATTCTATGCATGCCACCAGCAAATGTAGGAAAAGGCCACTCTTGGAAATTGCCATTAATCAGGGACTTTCAGGAAAAGGGATACCAGAAGCTGCACAGACCAGTTTGACTGCTTGTGTGAGTCTTCTCGGAGCATCTTGTTGGGGGAGGGGGGGGGAGAGGGGAAATAAATGTTTTTCCCATAAAGTCGTTCTGATTTACTGTTCTGCTGGCCTACAGTCCACTAAATATGAGACTATGGAGTCCTTTTTCTAAAGGGTGTTAAGCCCTAGCACACAATGCAAGAAAAACAGGCCACTACAAAACAAGTTAAAGCATTTTCAGGTATTTTGCATGTTAATTTATTTTTATATGAGTGTTTTTTGGGCATAGAATGGGGGTGAATCAACTAGTATGTTTGCGCTAATGAAAAATTTAACATGGCTCCTGCAAAATAAATTTTAAAAAATCCCTAAATGCTGCTGCGTTGAAGCCGGGTTTTAATGTGTGGGAAAGTTCTGGTTTAAGATTCACTAAGCCCAGATTCTAAAGCTATTTAGTAAAAGGGCCCCAGTGAGTCTTAGTTTGATTGCTAAGTGTTGGGTCATTCCTGTTGACTTTCCATTAACTTATCAAGCGCAGAACTCTAAGTTCTTAAAGTGCTTTTTATGTTCCAAAGGCTGTTTTGAACAGTGATTATTATACCTGCTATGATTTAAGGAACATTCCTCCTTGGTATTCTTTTGGTTATAGAAAAATAAGCAGAGCAGCTCCGTAGACAAACATGGAAACCTCTGCCATTAGATTTGCATCAGCTCATGAGTATTTTGGAAACAAATCAGTGTGTTAGAGGTTCACATTTAGTAATGCCTTCCAAAATAATCTCTACACATCAGGGTCAGGGAAAAAAGTGGGCACCCAAGATCTGAGGTGTGCTGGCAGGCAAATGGCTGATAGGCTGGGGCTACCAGGGGGAGTATTAGTATATAGTAAATAGGGGTGGGAAATTAGATTACAATTTAAGCAAGGTAAAAAGCTAATAGTTCCTCCCCTCTACCTCAACTTAATTTTGACTGCTACCTACATTTTTCTATTAAAAAAAAATAATTCTACCTATGATCTTTGATACCATTTTATAATAATAATAATAATAACAACTTTATTCTTCTATACCGCCACAGTTGAATGACTTCTAGGCGGTTCACATCAAAGAAGGCTGGACAATCAGCGAATTACAAAAAGCAAGAAGTGGGGATACAACTTATTATTTAAGAAGTAGATAAAAGGACAGCATATTACACCAAGATTAACAGAGGGAAAAATAACATTGTAAGTGGTGAGGCTTCTGTTTAGGAGATGAATTTATCAAACAGTATGGTTTTGATTGATTTCAGGAATGCGCCGTAGGTCAGTCTGGCTTCATTGTTTTTAAACCACTTGTAATTTTTTTGTTAATCAAATGTAAACCGCCTAGAACTCCTTGGGTATGGCGGTATACAAAAATAAAGTTATTATTATTATTATTATTATTATTATTAATTGCCCAGCCAGGACTGCTGTTTGTTTGCCTGGAACATGAAGGATCTGTCCAAAAAGGATTTGTATTTGCAGCCTGTGATCTTTGCATATGTAAATATGTTTCGGTTTCTGGTTGGTCGTGTGGGGTTGTGTAGTATGAAATGTGGTAGTAGGTAAGAATGTGCTAGTCCCCAGACCTGTTTGTAACAAATACAGGCAAACTTGAACAGAATTCACGCCTCCATTGGTAACCAGTGCATCCTTTTGTAGTAAGGGCTAATGTGGTAATTTTTCCTCAATCCGAAGATCAAGCGAACTGCAGTGTTTTGCACTATTCTTAATTTTTTAACTGTTTTCTTTGGGATGCCTAGATAAACAATATTGCAGTAGTCTAGTATTGATAGGATTAGAGACTGCACCAGTAGTCTAAAGGATGTGGTGTCTGAACTACTCAAGCAAATAGCATCAGTAGTGCACAAAGGTGTACCTTAAGGGGGAACTCTATAAATGGTGCTCAAAAATGGACGTTGAAAAATAGACAATAAGCCCTCTCGTTGCTGCCTCCTCATGACTGCCTTCTAAAATGGCTGCCGCAACCTCTCGTGGTAGTAGAGATACTACAGGAAATGCCATGGGCAGCTTCGCGAGGTCACAACAGCTACTTTACAAGGCAGCCATGAGGAGGCAGGAGCGAGAGGGCCACACTCCTGCCACAGAGGCCCCCCACTGGACCACCAGGTACCTGGGTAGGCCTGGGAGGGGGATCGTGGGGTTGGGAGGGAGATTAAAGGATCGGGGCCTGGAGAGTCACAGCCACATGCAAGAAGAGCCCTAGACAGAATAGCACTTGGAGCACCGATTCCTGTTTCTGACTGTAGGTGCCAGACTTATGATTGCTGAAACCTGCTATAAATGCTGATGTCCAAGCTAGGCACGTTGAGACAATAAGCTGAAACTATGGGCTAGATTCACTAACCTCACAGATCCGATCCGATCCATCAGTGATCTGGTCCGTGAGGTTGCCGGCCGCCTGATTCACGATGAATCAGGCGGCCCAACTGACTGCACGGATTGCTGATTGAGCGATTGAGTCGGGAGAGCCCTGACAGTAGGGACAGGAGAAGCAGCATCCTGTCACTGCTGTCAGGATATCTGCTGGTTTTTAAAAAAAAAAATAAAATTTATTTTTCATCAAATTATACCAGGCATTATTATCTTGTACAGAAAGGTAGTTTAAGATAGTTATAATTTCAAATTATCAACAACAAAGCTTATACAGGAAATCAAACAATTCAAAATACAGGAATAAAGCTTAAACCAAAGATTAATCAATTCTTAATCTATCTCAAGTCCTCAAACCACAGAACATAAGATCCAAAATTAACTTGAGTGAAAAATCAAAAAAGAACTGGAAAACTGCTAACGTCATTCCGCTTCACAAAAAGGGAAGCAGGTTGGAGGCTGAAAATTACAGACCCGTGAATCTCACATCAGTAGTGTGTAAACTTATGGAAATGTAAATGATTAAAAACAGATTGGATACGTTTCTGGACGACGAAAGACTGAGGGATCCCCACCAGCATGGATTTACAAAGGGAAGGTATTGTCAAACCATTCTGATAAGCTTCTTTGACTGGGTAACGAAACAACTGGATGGGGGACAATCCCTGGATATCGTGTACGTAGACTTCAGTAAGGCTTTTGATAGTGTCCCACACAAGATGAATATGATGGGTCTGGGAGATACATTGACTGCATGGGTTAAAGACTGGCTTAGTGGCAGACTTCAGAGGGTGGTAGTAAATGGTACTCCCTCGGAAATGTCGGAAGTGACCAGTGGAGTGCCACAGGGCTTCGTTTTGGGTCTGATACAACACATAAACAATTTAGTTAGAAAATATTTTTTGAGCGTATGTAGACTAAAGTCAGTATGTGTTTTATTTTACCAACATCATTTTGCTATTATTGTTCAGTCTATCATACTGGCTCAACTGGACTATTGTAATTCAGTCTATTGTGGTATTAGTAAAGGTGATCTAAAATGATTACAGTTGATACAGAATATAGCAGTCCAGTGAGACTGGATTCTCTTGTGATATCTTGGTGACCTGATGTAAGAATTAACTTCTGTGTTACACAGGTTTTTTTCAGTGATTTCAAAAACTCATGATTATTCTAATACGTTGTAGTGCAACATATAAAGCCACAATTTTTGTCCATGTTTGCAAGGACTTTGTACTGTTGCTTTAAGCATGAGTATGAATTTACTGCCAATATCTCTGGATTCGAGATTTCAAGAAGGTTGATGTGAATGCTGTCTGCCACTGGAATGTAGATAAACACGTGGCTGCAGGAATGGGAGCAGCTTCCTCTCTGCTTAGAGAGATAATCAAGCAAAAATAAAAAACAGGAACCTGGAACAAATTGCTAATAATAAAAATAATCTAGGTTATGTACTTTGTAAACATGTGGTGGCCACTTTTTGGATGATGGGGGCTCTGGCAGCCTTTTCTTATAAGATGATTGATAGCTTTTGAAATGGAGGAAGTAGTATTATAGTAGTAGTAGTAGTGTTTTAAAAGCTTCTGGTCTGTTATGCAAGTGCTTTCTCCTATATTATTCAGTACTATCCCATAAAAATAGAGCAAGCATTTGGATATGTTTAATTTAAGAGCACCCCCAGAGAGGGAGAGGATTGTGCCTGAGAAGATCTGCAAGGAAACATGACACCCTAGCACACTGTTCCAAGTTGGTCCTGGAGTACCTCTTTACCAGTTAGATTTTCAGGATATTCACAATGAATATTCATGAAAGAAATTTCCATATAATGGAGGCAGTATATGTAAATCAATTTCATGCATCATTGTGGATATTCTGAAAAACTGACTGTCAAGGAGATACTCCAGAAATGAATTGGGAACCACTGCCTTAATGGTAGTAGCGCAAGACTGCCACTAGGGGTATCATTTTGACAGGTGGCACTGGGAGGGCAGGAGCAACTGGGGATTTCTTCTGTCTTGGAACCACTAAGCCTAAGAGGTATGAGAATGGGAGTGGAGTGGGAAGGATTATAGAGATTGGGTTTTGCAATGGGGAAGTGAGAGGCCTGATTTAGGGGGTGGGGCTTACATGGGAGAGAAGAGGACCTGTACTGAAGCCCCTTTAAGCTCTAGCCAGGATCTTTGGGCACTGGCTTTGAATCCCAATGCTCCTAGCAGGGTAAAATAATATTTTACTGTCATTTTTCTGCCCATAATGTGACTGTACATAAGTTAATATAATTTAAAAGCACCTAAACAGTGTCACATTAGACGTGGCTGGGACTTGTGTACTGCATTGCTAATAATCCTTCCAGTCTTCAGAGAACTTGTACCCTCGGTGAAGCAGGAACTGCCTGTGCTTTTCCTGCAATCAGCTTTTCCGTAGCTCACTGGCACTTCCCAGATTTGCTGGCACAGGTAGTTTTAATGTGCCACATGAGACATCGTCAGATGAACCTCTGAGGCTCTTTTTACTGGAATGTGATGCAGTCCTTCACACGCGCTCAACATTTAATATTAAAATCTGTAAACAATTCTTTCTCAGCTCTCATATTATGTGTGCCCTTAGAGAGGTTAGTAAACTGTAGTACTACAATGGTGAAATTATCCAGCTAAACCACTACTGTACTACTAAAGGTACTCTGACTTTTTAACCATCTTTACTATCCAAAAGCAGAGCAAGCAGGCTTATGTACAGATTGCACAAGAAGGTACTGGGCTTGGGAATACATTTACAAGTCCCCACAACCATTTAAAATGAGAAATGCTACAACATCAAGGTCAACTCTGACCAATTGGATGTAGGGCTTGTAAACGTGTTCCCAAGCTCAGTACCACCTTATACAATTTGTGCAAATGCATGCTTGCTCTGTTTTTGGATAGTAGCCATGGCTAAAATGTCAGAGTACCTTTAATGCATTAGTGATTTAACTGGATAATTTTCCAGGTGTTGCACTAGAGTTTACTAACCTCTCTAAGGGTCTACATATATGAGAGCTGAGAAAGAATTGTTTACAGATTTTAACATTAAATGTCGAGTGCATGTGAAGAACTGCATCATTCCAGTAAAAAGAGCCTCAGAGGTTCTTTTGACAATGTCTCATGTGGTACATTAAAATTACTTGTTCCAGCAAATCCAGGGAGTGCCAGTGAGCTTCAGAAAAGTTGATTTGCAGGAAAAGCATGGGCAGTTCCCATTTCACTGAGGACACGAGTTCCCTAAAGACTAGAGGGATTTATTAGCAATTCAGTACACAAGCCCCAGCCATGTCTAATGTTGTGAGACTGTTCAGATGCTTTCAAATTATACTAAATTATGTGCAGTTGCTGCTTCAATTATTTATTATGAGTTCAATTCACCTATTTCACTGCCAGAAAGCAGCCAGAGGCAAATAGCTTTTCAGACAGGCCAGCTAATAAAAAATAATAATAATAATAACTTTGCTGTTTAAAGTTAATCGGGCTGAATGGGATGACCAAAGAAGGATGAATGGAGGAAAAAGGAGGATGGTGAACATTTTATGCCTGCTTAGCTCCAGAATCTGGAATGCAATGTGCTGATGTTTTTCCCCATTCTTGATCCTCATTAACCTTTTTCAGACAGGGAGAGTCTGATTGAGGGAGTCACCTGGAGATATGATAACGGCAGGGTCTAAAGGCAAGAAGCCAATATATTATGGCCATACTTCACCCTCCAATCTTCTCATTTACGTACTTTTTGAGATATTCAGTTTCCTCAAGTTCATAAAAATTAATGGAGGAAATTTGGGGATTGGGAAGATTTGTATTATTCATATTGTTGTTATATAATTATAAATTTTGTAATATTTATTTTTGTATATTTTGAAAATTTAATAAATATGATTAAATTAAAAATTAATGGAGACAACCTCAGCACTCTATGCATGATAAGGATGGAGGGATTAAGGTTTAGTATAGTCAGCAGGAGAAACTGCTGGTATGTAACAGCAGCGTGCATCCAAACCCCTTTCCCATCTGGACACTCTTTTTTTTTTTTAAGTTCCTCCTTCATTCCAGCCTGTATTGATATCAAAAACTTGTCATATTATAAGTCATTTCTATACTGGTCATAGGAACCATATCTGTCACAAAAGGGTAAAACATCACATCATTTGCTTGTATCCCCAGAAGTAATGCCTTGATGGCGTCCTTTCTGCATTCGTCCAGCTACCTCTGCAAGTCTTTCCCCATTTATACCACATTCATTATGCATCGTGGCTGATAAAATGCCTTTACTTCTAGGATAGGATGCCCCGCAGACTCCTTCCTGTCTGCCTCCTCCACCTCTGAGAAATGCAGATTTCTGTATATGTTGATGTTTGAGATAGGAGTGCATGTGCATAAGACCACTCCCAATTTTATAAATCAGGGGTGTCCAACCCACGGCCCTCGGGCCACATTCAGCCCCGTGAAGTATTTTGTGTGGCCCCACTTGAAGGCGATGCAGCATTTTCCTCTGTCGCCCCCAGGTGTTTACCTTCTTTCCGGTTCCCTCCTTTGTCTTGCTGCAGTATTAGCTCAAAGCCGCGGGCAGCGGCTCCTACGTGCCTCCCACGACTGACCCGGAAGCGTTCCCTCTGATGTCGTGACATCAGAGAGAAGGCTTCCAGACAAAAAGCAGAAAGAGAAACTGGGACCAAGATGATGGAAAACAAAACATCCAGACAACAAGGCAGAAAAAAATTGTTTTATTTTTAATTTATTAACTGGAATATGTTAGCTTTGGGATATGTGCATCACAATTATTTTTGTATTTAGTGGCTTAGTCATATATTGCTGATTTGGGGGAGGGACTGGATCTCAAAATTTGTGAATGGTCATCAAAGTTTCTCCCTGCCTGAGTGCAATTTATAAATACTTGAGCTAGTGGGGATTCCCAAGCCCTGCTAACTGAAGACATCTTCCTCCAGTCTGGCAACTCAAAATCTCCAAGCTTTGCAGCCAATGGCAATATCCTCAAGCTGCCATTGCTTTCATGCATGCATGAAAGCCGAGTGGGGCAGGAAGAAGGGAAGGCAACAGCTCTGCAATATTGCTGCCAACTGCAGAAGTTGGGAAGTTGGAGGGGGAGGAGGTGGCTGTCAGTTGATGAGGCTTGGGGATCCCTAATAGCTACAGCGGGGGAGATGTTCATTTTGAGGGATACTAAGCTCAAAATAGGAGGCCCAAAAAAGCAGTAATATTTACCCTGACTTGAACGATCCTCCACGCCCTGCTGACAGCTGATTCTGCATCCCCGCTCTGATGAGGTTCACTTCTGAAGAGACTCACCGTAGCTGTAATAGAAGTGAATGAGAAAACCAGGAGCATAAATCCCTGCTCATCAGAGTGGGGATGCGGAAGTCTGTGTCTGCTCCCACTGTCAGCGGTGCATGTGGAGGATCACTCAGTTAGGGTAAGTATTACTGCTTTTTTGGGTTCCTCTCCACAGTGTCCCTTTAATGAAGGTTTATTATTAGATATGTACATCTTCTATATTAGTGATTGCAAATTTGGGACCTGCTCAACCTTGTTTTTGCTCATCAGCTAGTGTTAGTGTTTGTGCGGCCCCAGAAAAAATTTTTTCATCCAGTGCGGCCCAGGGAATCCAAAAGGTTGGACACCCCTGGTATAAATGGTGATTTAGATAAAGGTGTGATTGGGAATGGAGAAGAGTAAGGAGCATGAAGTGATAGATGTGGATGGATTGCTGAGATATTTGTACAGGAGGTAGGAGATTAGTGCTGCAGAGGTCACATCATCATTAACAGTGAAAACTATTTTAATGGTGATGTTTATATATTTAGCATGTTTTTAGATAACTTGTTTTCTTTTTTCTTTGTCATATATAATTGTCTTGAGACAGTGGTTCAGTCCAAAACAGCTTTTTTTCACCGTGTATATGATTTATATTCACTTCTTAGGGTTTTTTGTATCCTATGGTACATATGAGGTACATATTTTTTAAAACTATATGATCATATGATATGTTTTTGAATTGTGTTTTGAAATGTATTTATTATTTTTGTGGTATGAAGCATTTGATGTGTGTATTTCATTTTATTTTGAAATGTTTATAATTTGAAAATGTTATTAATGGATGTGTGCATTTAACATTATTTATCTCCCTATTTTCTTCTTGTCACCTCATTATTATTTATTTATTTATTTTTGGTAATGCATTTTGATTTACCACAGTATTACTACCGCCCATTTCTGGATTTTAAGGCACATTTGGTTATAGCAGGGGCACCTGTTATCAAAGCTTTTTTCCACCTCTGTCCATCCACCAGCATACATGTTTGTGCAGGCATGGATGGATGTTGTGATAAGAGAGGTAGGGTCCCAGTTATGAGGGGGAAGTTAGACCTAACCCTTCACTTGAAGACTTCCAGGATGATCTGCAATTCCCTAAGGGCCCTCTTCAGGTGCCACCCTTGAGCCAGAGATACCTCTAGAATCTCTTAGCCCCCCAACCCAGGTGTGTCATGAGGAATGCCAGGGGTCTAAGGGGAAGCCTAAGGAAATGCCCTTAAAGAATAAGATCTCAGGCAAAGAAGATGGATTGAGTTGAGAAGAACCGCCCGAGGGGGAAGAGGAAATGATTTGGGAGACTCAGGCAAAGGAGAATTTCCCTATGGAGCTAGGAGAGGGGTATGGGGCCAGGAAGAGGATATGGAAATAGATCACTAACCCTGGTGACAACGTAGAAGAGGGGGAGGAAGTTTTTGGTGGGAAGAACCTTATGAGAATTCTGTAGGGGTGGTGACTTTTCTCTCCTGACCTCTGTGCCAGAGTGGAAGGTGAAGATTAGGTTGGTGCAGGGGGACATTGGTGGCAAATCCTGGCAAACCTGAGCAGTAGCTTGAAAATTCCTTTGGAAGTGATAATTCTTTGGACTTCCCAAAGTCCTATATGACCTGGGGTGAGTTGTAGTCTAAATTGCATGAGGATTAATTTGCATATTCTTCAGTCAAGTATGTCTTATAAGCAGTCTTAAAGTAAGAGGCAGAGATTCTGGGGAACAAATCCCTAGGCCACTGGTGCGTGTTGGACGATTAGGTGATGGAATGAATGCACATAGCCTATGATATTTTCTTTCACATAACCATTACAGTACTGTTTGATTATGACCCTCTAGAACCTGTGAGGACTAGGAGAGGTGGACCTCAGCTTAGAGATTCATGGGCTCTTGCTTGGAGGCAAGGACAGTACTGCTCAACTGTGAGAGGACCAGGATGGAGAAGGAACGAATCGAGATCCTGCCTGAGAGAAGACCAAGTCTATTACCTGGTGGATTTCCTGGTTGGACAATGACTGTACTGGTGACAATGTGCATACAAACAGAAATTGGGGTTGGCAGGAGCTCAGATCTCACTATCTGAGAAAGTGGTAGCTCAGCAGCAGTAATGACTAAAGTCCCAGTTCCTCACTTGGCAGCAGCTACTTCCTGGAGCTGCTCTTCATTACTTGCCAAGGGCTGGCTCAGCTGCTTACAGACAGCTGAATCCCTGAACAAATCGTGGGACTAAGTGATAAGAGGGGAGTGGAATAGTAGGGAAATGGGGAAATAAGAAAGAGATTTAGGGGAGGTAAACAGAAAAAGGATAAGGAGTGGAATAGATGAGAGAGCATGGGCTGAAGGATAGGAGGACAAAGCGTGGTTCCTACGCTCATCCCAGTTACTTACTTACTTACCTGTTTCAAACCTATCCCACACAACGTTGCCTATACATGTTACATCTTATGAACACTAGAGGAAGCTCTCTTTGGAACAACGCAAGTTTTATGGTGAACATTAACAGTAAATTTGAATGTCTGAGATTATACTCCACATACACTGGAATAAGAGACATTATTGCTAATGTTAGATCGATATAGGAGAAGAGCAAAGAATACCAAAAGTCCCTATTCTTTTGCTTCATCGACTACAGCAAAACCTTTGACTATGTGGATCACGATAAACTATGGAGAACTCTAGCATAAATGGAAATACCCAAACATATAGCTCAGCTAATAAAGAGCCTCTACGAAAATCCTGAAGCTTCAGTAAGAACTGAATATGGCAACAGTGATTGGTTTCCAATAAAACATGGCATCAGGCAAATTTGGAAGAAGAGAGCGTTGGTTTCAAAGTTGGTGGCTGAAATATAAACAACCTACACTATGCAGATGATACAACGCTCATCACCAGCAGCAAAGAAGACATGCTATATCTACTGAGAAAAGTCAAAGCTGAAAGTCATAACATGGGATTAGAATTGAACATAAACAAGACAAAGACCATGAACATGGAAAATGAAGATTTTGAGCTTGAAGGTGATTGACATCCTTTACAACTTCTATTTTATCTCCTGGGCTCTTTCATAAACAAAGAAGCAATCGGCAGGGAAGAAATGCTCCACAGAATAGCACTTGGTCATTCTTTAATGAAGGCTCTCGACAAAGTATTCAAAGGCAAGGAAATAACGCACCATACGAATAACAGTCCACACACTCATTTTCTCAGTAGTCAATTACAGATGCAAAACTATGCAGAACACTATGGACACATGACTGAAAGAAGATGGACTCATTTGAACTTTGGTGCTGAAGAAGGATTTTATGCATGCCATGGACCACCAGAAGAACTAACAAATCGATTCTGGAAGAGATCAAACCAGCTATGTCATTCGCCCAAATGATGACGTTACAACTGTCTTATTTTGGTCACATCATTAGAAAGGAAAGATAATTGGAAAAGGACATCATGTTTAGGAAGATCGAAGAACCAGTCGAAGAGGGCGACTTGCAATCAGATGGCTGGAAACACTGAAAACATGCACCAGAAAAAGACAAGTAGAATGTCTAAGGTTGAAAAGACATCCTTATCCTTGAAAACAACTATAGGAATGATGCTGGAGGACCTTACTGGACTAGCACAAAACAGATTGCTTTTTAGATCTATAATTCATCAAGTCACTAGGAATCGAACACGATTCAATGACACCTAACCTAACCTAACCATGGCTTAGGAGTGAGATTCATTCTTGTCATAATATGTGCAAAATCAACCCATTTTGAAAAAAGTGCTCCTTAGGAAACCTTTCTACTGATACCCCACCTCCTCGTGTACACAACTATTTATTTGGATTTAGCTCACATCTTTTTCAATAGTAGCTCAAGGTGAAGTACTTTCAGGTACACTAGAGGGCTCATAATTGAAACGGAAATACGTCTAAAAACTGGCCTAAATCAGCACTTGGACGATCAGTAAGACAAGTCGTCCAAGTGCCAATAATCAAACCAGGTTTTAGACGTATTTAAAAATGACTTAGGCCTTTTCAGTGCTACTGTACAACTAGACCTAAAAGGGGTGTTTTAGGAGGAGTGGTGAGGACAGGATTTGGGCGGGATGTGGGCTAATCTAAACTTAGTCGTATTGCAAGCATAACCGAAAGTTTAACGAGGCTGCCTGGACGGAACTTGTATGTTGTGACTCAGGCCATGTGAAACCAGGTCTAAGTGCCAAAAATTATCCAAAGTGACCAGATAACCACCTCAGACACAAAGTATAGACCCCCATACACTGCCCCAGTGATCACTGCCCCCCCCCACAACACCATAAAAATTGGAATAAAAACGTACATGCCTGCCTCCAGAACATCAGCACCTGGCATAGCAAAGCCTAATAGAGCAGCATAGAAGTGGCTTAAGTAGTGTGGGGGTGGGCTAGTGAAACATAGAGAGGAGGACCCAGGCCCATAAGTCACTCTAACCACTGCATTTATGGTGAAACATGTGCACCTCTCAAATCCCCCCAAACCCTACTGTACTGCCATATAGGTGCCACCTGCAGCCGTGAGGACTATTGGGGTGGTAGACAGGTGGGTCTAGTAGGTTTGGGGGTGTTTTGGGGGGCTCACTATGACCTATAAGAGAGTTATGGTGAAATGTTTATGTGGCACCCTATTTGTGAAGTTCACAGCAATTGCCATGTCTAGGTGTCCAGTCCTACATCCAGAAGGTCTTTTTCTAGGCGTTTTTGATTTGGACTAATTTTTGGACGAGAATGGGGTATAAAGATAGATGACTTAGCGGTCTGGGCAATCAAACAGCTGGACGTACAGTTAAGACGACTCTCGAAAAACAAAATATTTTGGACGTATTTTTAGAGAATGTACTTTAGACATTGCCGACTTTGGGCGACTAGCGAATTAGGCCCAAAACGGACTTAGACGTTTCTTTCAATTATGCCCCTCCACGTATTTCCCAGTTCCCAGAGGGCTTACAATCTAATTTTATATCTGAGGCAATGGAGGGTTAAGGACTTGCCCAAGGTCACCAGGAGCAGCAGTGGGATTTGAACGGGGCTAGTCTTGTGGTCTAAACACTAGGGAAGTCCTCCATTCAACTCCTTTTCCCTCTTGGACCTTCTGCTGTCCTACTAAGAAACATACCACAAGCTTTTCAGAGAGTCCCTTAAACAGATGAACCTGACTGACAGAAGAGCGCATAAAAACATGCCATTTACTCACTTTGTAACAGTGCAGTTTCCAGCATGTTTATTTTGTCTTATGTTAGTAATGCCTCTTAATTTTGTGGCTGTGATTACATTACATTAGAGATTTCTATTCCGCCATTACCTTGCAGTTCAAGGCGGATTACAAAAGAGATGAAAAACGTTGGGTTACAATGGAAGAACATTTGTCCTTTCCATAGAGGTAAAGAGTAGGTTATGTAGTTTCTTTGTGGCGGGAAGAGAGGGGGAGGGAAGACGGTAAGTTTGAAGTTAGGGCTGTTTCAGGAATTTCTTGAAGAGTATAATTTTTATTTCTTTTCTGAACGTCGTGTAGTCTGGTGTCGTTATCAGTAGATTGGAGATTTGGTTATCTAGTTTAGCTGCTTGAGTGGCCAGGAGGCCGTCGTATAGTTTTTTCTGTTTTGCTTCTTTGATCGAGGGGTGTGTAAATGGGGGGGAGGGGGGTTCTATGTCTGATTGAGGTGGTTTGGATGAAGCGGTTGTTCGGGTAGGTTAGGCTGTCTCCGTTTAAGGTTTTAAATAACATACAGTAGAATTTAAATAGTATTCTTTCTTGGATTGGTAGCCAAGGTGAGTTGATTTATGCTTCTGTAATATGGTCGTGTTTTCTCAATGAGTAGATGAGTCTCAGAGCTGTATGTGTAAATAGCAGCAATTGTAGAAGGGAATATATGGTAGTAGTATAATGGGTACACCTCATGTCAAACTGATTGACAGGTGAGATAAGATAAGGATCGACCAATCAGCGTTCACTTCCGGGTTAAGCCCCGCCCATTGTCCCACCTTAGTCTCCGCCCATGGCCCCGCCCCTCCCATAGGAATGAATGGTGGTAGCCCCGCCCATGGCCACACCCACCGCCCATGGCCCCACCCCACCCTTCACCTAAGCCCCGCCCCTCCCATAGGAATGAATGGTGGTAGCCCCGCCCATGGCCACACCCCCCGCCCATGGCCCCACCCCTCAAGCCCCGCCCCCGCCCCTGTCCCCACCCCTCAAGCCACGCCCCCACCCATGACCCCCGCCCCCTCAAGCCCCGCCCCCGGAAATGCACTTTTGATGACATCACCGGAAATGGGGGCGTGTTTAACCCCGAAAATACGCTTTCTGATGACATCACCGGAAATGGGAGTGCCTGCCTCCTACCGGAAATGCGCTTTTCTGATGACATAGGCGGAAATTGGGTAAATGACGCGGCGGAAATGCGCTTTTCTGAACACGTAGGCGGAAGTAGGGTAAATGACGCGGCGGAAATGCGCTTTTCTGAACACGTAGGCGGAAGTAGGGAAACAGACTCGGTCAAAACACCCACCCAGAAAAGAAGCGTCTTTATTTTAACAGTTTTTAGTTAAAAGACAGGGTTTAAGAGCTCACAGATAGAGCAGAGCACAAAACAAAAGGCATTCACAAAATCTTTCCTGCTTTTTAAAACAGAGTAGGGGCAGAAACAAACGAGAAAAAAAAAAAAAAAAGTTGCATTTGCTTTTAACACCCTTTTCAGTAGGAATTCTGAGCTAATGGTTAATGGGTCAGCTCCCCTATTGTCATGGTAACAGCTGATAAGACCCTTGCAACACCCCTCCCCCTGATAAAACCAAGGGGAGAGATGCGGAAGTGTGTTTAAACATGTCTGAACTTGTCCCGGCCCCTACTGTTGTCTTAACAATCTGAAAAAAAAAAAAAACACAAGGCAAAAGTCTTTATTGAAGCAAAATTTATTATGATCCACATGCGGCAGGAAGCTATGGAGGCATTAACCCTCTACTTCAAGCGGCTAAAAAGAGTGATATAACAGCCCGGAGAAAAGATGTGGTGGATTGGGTCACCGGTCAAAACGCATACAATTTACACAGACCGGGTAGTATCCATTTAAAAAGAAATAAAACAACAGACAGTGGCAAAGTGACTTAGTCAACATGTCAGCCTTTGCCCCCCTTATAACAACGGTTACAAATACATCTTAACGGTAATAGATAACCTGTCAAAATATGCACGGGTCGTTTCTTTAAAAACAAAAACCGGTCGTGAAGTTACCGAAGCCTTTGAAACAATATTTAATTTAGGGCGTACATCTGAAAAACTTCAAACAGACAAGGGTAAAGAATTTTGTGACCCATAATGATGTTAAAGCAGCTGTAGTGGAAAGATTTAACAGGACTTTAAAATCCATAATACCTTTACTTACCAAGACGTCCTACAGGCTATGGTGTACATCCGTATGGGCACGCGTTTCCGGTTGCCGCGCGGCGGTACACGTACGGCACAAAGGAAACATAAGTTTAACCCCCACCCTGACAGGTAACACCCCCGGAAATACGCTTTCTGGTGACATCACAGGAAAAGGGAGTGCCTGCCCCGACAGGAAATGCGCTTTTCTGATGACATAGGCGGAAATTGGGTAAATGGAGCGACGGATATGCGCTTTTCTGAACACGTAGGCGGAAACAGACTTAGTCAAAACCCCCCCACCCGGAAATGAAGTGGGGTTTAAGAGCTCACAGATAGAGCAGAGCAGAAAACAAAAGGCATTCACAAAATATTTCCTGCTTTTTAAAACAGAGTAGGGGCAGAAACAAACGAGAAAAGTTGCATTAGCTTTTAACATCCTTTTCAGTAGGAATTCAATGTCTGTCACGAAGGCTCGTAGATTGAGTTACTTTCTTAAAGATCGTGATGTAGAAAAAGAGGGTTACCCAAAGACCGAAAAACTGTACGAATCAGACAAAGAAAATATGGATCCCTTTAACACGCAGGTAACTGAAAAAAGGCCTACCAAGAGGCCTCGTAACTTTCTTAAAGACTGTAATGCGGAGAAAGAGGGTTACTCACCGTCTGAAAAAACCGATTGACTTGACGGCAGATACCGGGGAGCATACGCACGAATTAACAGATTCTGAAATACAAGAGTTTCCAGATGCTCAAAAGCTATATGATTCAGACATAGAAAATGAAGATGTAGGCTATGAACTACCAGAGGATAATGCTTCAGATATTGAATTTTATGAAGCCGCTGCTGAAGCCGAAGCAACAGACATGTTGGAAAAGCCAGGATCTTTCACGGTAAGAGAGAGAGAGAGACACACACGCACTTTTTATTACCAGTGGTCGTTGAAGGGGTTTATGAAGCTGTATGTGTTCATGTGTTTTAAAAAGGAAAATTTATTTCTGTATGTTTGTTTTTTTTTTGTAGGGAAGTGGCGGATCTTCACGATCACAGAAACCTGTGGACAAGGTGTACAAGCCGATGATAAATCTATCATGTTTGTGTTTTTTCTGCTCGTTTCAAAGAGAACCGGCGGTGAATGTGCGTAAACCTGAAGATTCTTGTGATTATGGACTGTGGACAGGCATAGGCCTTTCCAAAACACCAACAGAACTTAAATCATTTATAAAGGTCGTTGTATACTGCGTTCTAAATAAATGTCTGCAAGGCGTGAAGGATGAAGATTGTGGAGCCTGCTTAATACGTACTGGGGGGCAAAAACACCACGATTGCTTGATATGGGGACATAAGGAAATACAGCAGAAACTCAAAAAAACTTGTGACATGCTATGCCTAGGACGTGTGGTAAATGTAGTCACATTTGTAGGCTATAAAATGAAAATATTGATGCTTTGTAATGAAAGCATTAATATAATCATTGATTTAATCAGAGATATTAAAACCTCTATAAATGGGCCACGGCTACTCAACAGAATGGTCAATGTCATGAGAGATGGTACATATGTAGAGATTGTAAATGATTTAATCCGTGACACCGATTATAAATCATTCTTCAAAAGAAATGCTTTTTAAAACATGTTTTGTTTTTTATTCTCGGGATTGTGGGAAATACAATGTGTAATGGTATGTTTGTTTGTATAAAAGTTTAAACATTTTATTGTTGTAAAATAAAGATTTTCTTAAAAAAAATAAAAAAATATAAAATGTGTGGTGTGTTTTAGAAATGTATTATCAACCCAAACTAAAACAATAGAAGGTGTGACAGGTTATAAGGAACTAGGTTCTAGACACGTAGGGGTCATTTTGGTGTCTAAATTGACTAACCAAGACAAACAAGTTCTATCAGAGGTCTTAGACATACAATAAAGCCTTTGTGAACGGATAACCTCTATAGAGGGGATTGTAAGTGTATAAAATAAACTATGAGAAGACCAGCAAGCATTCTGGTTTTTGTGGGTGCTACGCCGGGCCCCCGGATACATCAACTGCTAACATGGTGTGTAGAAAAGGGGCTTTTATTTTTGGTTTTAGGGATATCGTTTTTTCTTTCTCTGAATCTATCATTGCATTTAAAAACAGGAACGGGGATCTGATGGTAGAAATAAACTATCTCTTACCAGAAAAAGACAACGGATATTAAACAGTAAGTGACAAAAGTATTATATGGCACATATGTTGGTTTTTAAAAACAGCATGTACAAAACATTCTTTTTTCGTTATGATTAGACCAAGAAACGGCTGGAGAGCCCACATCTTCTACATCGACATGTTCTAACCAACAACCGGCTCCTTACCGGAAGCCAAAAGATAAACGAAATAGTAGGTATCCTGGTTTTGTAAGGAGACTAGGGTTAAAAGAAAATGTCATTACTTTTATAATGGTTGATGGGGAAAAAGTATTAACGGTTATGCTATGTTATAAATTGTAGATCGGGAAAATGTTAGAAAGTCACAAACAGACACCGTGAAGCCGACAGAAAAAGTTTAACAGCACAGAAGCACAGCCGGACAGCACAGAAGAAGGAGAATGTTATGAAGTTGATAATTATTCTGATAGCAGCAAAAAGTGTCAGAGGATGGTTCAAATAAGGGTGCATTAGGTCCTTCTGAAGATTCAGAACCAATCAACTATGTCCAATTTGTGAAAAGATGGGATCGTAAACTGGACAAGTTTCATGGTGTGCTTTATTCAGAAGAATTTCGTTTCATTAATTTAGACAGGATAACATCATTAAGTGATGCTCAAAATGCTATACGCCAAGGCACCCAACATATCCTGGACGATGTTAACAGCAGAGTATCGCCCGGTGACTACGTACAAGTGCACCTACATTCGTCACTTTTTCACAACTCCTTGTTTTCTGGTAAATTAAATCCCGAATCGCTAGATGCTGATGATTTCTTAGACCAGGTTGCTAAAATCCTTCAAAGTCACAGAGAAACACAGGTCTGTGATTTATACCGTGTTGTTGTACTTGTAATAAGAAACAAGGGTGGTGGGGGGTCGTAGGGTGTTAAAATCTATACTGTTTAGCCAGATTTTGCAGAAAAAAGGATGTATTTAATAGATTTGAATAACACAGGTAATAACCTGTGTTTTGCCGGTAGCCTTACAACCCTTATATCCCCCCCGTAAAACTCACAGATGCTGAACTGTTAATAGGTGCTGAAAAGCTACATAATGATTTGGGGTGGTCGGTACATAAAAAAAAGTCATGCTCGATGATGTAGCAACCATAGAACAACATTTAAAGATAAATATAAGAGTTGTGTTTTATACAAACTCTTGGTGTTGCTTTAAAACATCAGACCAGCCCATTTATCCAAAAAACGGTTTTCTTATCGCTACATGACGATCATTTCTACGGCATAACCAATGTCAAAAAATTCTATGGTGAGCGTAATTTCTGTACTTTTTGCCAGAAGCCCTATAGTCACGACCACTCCTGTACATTATGGTGCCGTCTTTGTTCGACACAGACATGTTTGAACAATGACGGTATACAGCAGAGGTGTCCTAACTGCAAGATGTGTTGTCGCTCTAAAGACTGTTTAGATAGACATACGCAGCTGGCGCAGAAAAAAGAAGTGGAGTGTTTATCTAAAACACTGTGTCTGAAATGTGAGTCCTATGTGAACGAAAAAACATAAATGTAAGGGTAGGATGTGTAAGCTATGCCGTGAACCCTTAAGCGGTGATGACATACACTTATGTTTTATGACACCCATCGATAAACTCAAAACATCTGAAAAGTATATTATTTACGATTGCGAGTGTATGCAGGAAACAGGCTGGCACATTCCTAATTACATATATGCCGAGGACTTGTACGATACAAGAAAATGGGAATTCAAGGGTCTAGAGTGTATTTTTGCTTTTATACAGGTTTTTTTTTTTGTGACAAAAAAAAAAAAAAATAAAAATTTAAAGACTATACCTTCATAGCCCATAATGCCAAAGGCTATGACGGGTGTTTTGTTCTTAGCCAACTGTTAAAGGAAAAGATGGACACAGTGTTTTAGATAAACACTCCACTTCTTTTTTCTGCGCCAGCTGCGTATGTCTATCTAAACAGTCTTTAGAGCGACAACACATCTTGCAGTTAGGACACCTCTGCTGTATACCGTCATTGTTCAAACATGTCTGTGTCGAACAAAGACGGCACCATAATGTACAGGAGTGGTCGTGACTATAGGGCTTCTGGCAAAAAGTACAGAAATTACGCTCACCATAGAATTTTTTGACATCGGTTATGCCGTAGAAATGATCGTCATGTAGCGATAAGAAAACCGTTTTTTGGATAAATGGGCTGGTCTGATGTTTTAAAGCAACACCAAGAGTTTGTATAAAACACAACTCTTATATTTATCTTTAAATGTTGTTCTATGGTTGCTACATCATCGAGCATGACTTTTTTTTATGTACCGACCACCCCAAATCATTATGTAGCTTTTCAGCACCTATTAACAGTTCAGCATCTGTGAGTTTTACGGGGGGGATATAAGGGTTGTAAGGCTACCGGCAAAACACAGGTTATTACCTGTGTTATTCAAATCTATTAAATACATCCTTTTTTCTGCAAAATCTGGCTAAACAGTATAGATTTTAACACCCTACGACCCCCCACCACCCTTGTTTCTTATTACAAGTACAACAACACGGTATAAATCACAGACCTGTGTTTCTCTGTGACTTTGAAGGATTTTAGCAACCTGGTCTAAGAAATCATCAGCATCTAGCGATTCGGGATTTAATTTACCAGAAAACAAGGAGTTGTGAAAAAGTGACGAATGTAGGTGCACTTGTACGTAGTCACCGGGCGATACTCTGCTGTTAACATCGTCCAGGATATGTTGGGTGCCTTGGCGTATAGCATTTTGAGCATCACTTAATGATGTTATCCTGTCTAAATTAATGAAACGAAATTCTTCTGAATAAAGCACACCATGAAACTTGTCCAGTTTACGATCCCATCTTTTCACAAATTGGACATAGTTGATTGGTTCTGAATCTTCAGAAGGACCTAATGCACCCTTATTTGAACCATCCTCTGACACTTTTTGCTGCTATCAGAATAATTATCAACTTCATAACATTCTCCTTCTTCTGTGCTGTCCGGCTGTGCTTCTGTGCTGTTAAACTTTTTCTGTCGGCTTCACGGTGTCTGTTTGTGACTTTCTAACATTTTCCCGATCTACAATTTATAACATAGCATAACCGTTAATACTTTTTCCCCATCAACCATTATAAAAGTAATGACATTTTCTTTTAACCCTAGTCTCCTTACAAAACCAGGATACCTACTATTTCGTTTATCTTTTGGCTTCCGGTAAGGAGCCGGTTGTTGGTTAGAACATGTCGATGTAGAAGATGTGGGCTCTCCAGCCGTTTCTTGGTCTAATCATAACGAAAAAAGAATGTTTTGTACATGCTGTTTTTAAAAACCAACATATGTGCCATATAATACTTTTGTCACTTACTGTTTAATATCCGTTGTCTTTTTCTGGTAAGAGATAGTTTATTTCTACCATCAGATCCCCGTTCCTGTTTTTAAATGCAATGATAGATTCAGAGAAAGAAAAAACGATATCCCTAAAACCAAAAATAAAAGCCCCTTTTCTACACACCATGTTAGCAGTTGATGTATCCGGGGGCCCGGCGTAGCACCCACAAAAACCAGAATGCTTGCTGGTCTTCTCATAGTTTATTTTATACACTTACAATCCCCTCTATAGAGGTTATCCGTTCACAAAGGCTTTATTGTATGTCTAAGACCTCTGATAGAACTTGTTTGTCTTGGTTAGTCAATTTAGACACCAAAATGACCCCTACGTGTCTAGAACCTAGTTCCTTATAACCTGTCACACCTTCTATTGTTTTAGTTTGGGTTGATAATACATTTCTAAAACACACCACACATTTTATATTTTTTTATTTTTTTTAAGAAAATCTTTATTTTACAACAATAAAATGTTTAAACTTTTATACAAACAAACATACCATTACACATTGTATTTCCCACAATCCCGAGAATAAAAAACAAAACATGTTTTAAAAAGCATTTCTTTTGAAGAATGATTTATAATCGGTGTCACGGATTAAATCATTTACAATCTCTACATATGTACCATCTCTCATGACATTGACCATTCTGTTGAGTAGCCGTGGCCCATTTATAGAGGTTTTAATATCTCTGATTAAATCAATGATTATATTAATGCTTTCATTACAAAGCATCAATATTTTCATTTTATAGCCTACAAATGTGACTACATTTACCACACGTCCTAGGCATAGCATGTCACAAGTTTTTTTGAGTTTCTGCTGTATTTCCTTATGTCCCCATATCAAGCAATCGTGGTGTTTTTGCCCCCCAGTACGTATTAAGCAGGCTCCACAATCTTCATCCTTCACGCCTTGCAGACATTTATTTAGAACGCAGTATACAACGACCTTTATAAATGATTTAAGTTCTGTTGGTGTTTTGGAAAGGCCTATGCCTGTCCACAGTCCATAATCACAAGAATCTTCAGGTTTACGCACATTCACCGCCGGTTCTCTTTGAAACGAGCAGAAAAAACACAAACATGATAGATTTATCATCGGCTTGTACACCTTGTCCACAGGTTTCTGTGATCGTGAAGATCCGCCACTTCCCTACAAAAAAAAAACAAACATACAGAAATAAATTTTCCTTTTTAAAACACATGAACACATACAGCTTCATAAACCCCTTCAACGACCACTGGTAATAAAAAGTGCGTGTGTGTCTCTCTCTCTCTCTTACCGTGAAAGATCCTGGCTTTTCCAACATGTCTGTTGCTTCGGCTTCAGCAGCGGCTTCATAAAATTCAATATCTGAAGCATTATCCTCTGGTAGTTCATAGCCTACATCTTCATTTTCTATGTCTGAATCATATAGCTTTTGAGCATCTGGAAACTCTTGTATTTCAGAATCTGTTAATTCGTGCGTATGCTCCCCGGTATCTGCCGTCAAGTCAATCGGTTTTTCAGACGGTGAGTAACCCTCTTTCTCCGCATTACAGTCTTTAAGAAAGTTACGAGGCCTCTTGGTAGGCCTTTTTTCAGTTACCTGCGTGTTAAAGGGATCCATATTTTCTTTGTCTGATTCGTACAGTTTTTCGGTCTTTGGGTAACCCTCTTTTTCTACATCACGATCTTTAAGAAAGTAACTCAATCTACGAGCCTTCGTGACAGACATTGAATTCCTACTGAAAAGGATGTTAAAAGCTAATGCAACTTTTCTCGTTTGTTTCTGCCCCTACTCTGTTTTAAAAAGCAGGAAATATTTTGTGAATGCCTTTTGTTTTCTGCTCTGCTCTATCTGTGAGCTCTTAAACCCCACTTCATTTCCGGGTGGGGGGGTTTTGACTAAGTCTGTTTCCGCCTACGTGTTCAGAAAAGCGCATATCCGTCGCTCCATTTACCCAATTTCCGCCTATGTCATCAGAAAAGCGCATTTCCTGTCGGGGCAGGCACTCCCTTTTCCTGTGATGTCACCAGAAAGCGTATTTCCGGGGGTGTTACCTGTCAGGGTGGGGGTTAAACTTATGTTTCCTTTGTGCCGTACGTGTACCGCC
Source organism: Geotrypetes seraphini (assembly GCF_902459505.1). Lineage (NCBI taxonomy): Eukaryota > Metazoa > Chordata > Amphibia > Gymnophiona > Dermophiidae > Geotrypetes > Geotrypetes seraphini. Next base: position 140,607,640 of record NC_047088.1, on the reverse strand, counting down.
GCGCGGCAACCGGAAACGCGTGCCCATACGGATGTACACCATAGCCTGTAGGACGTCTTGGTAAGTAAAGGTATTATGGATTTTAAAGTCCTGTTAAATCTTTCCACTACAGCTGCTTTAACATCATTATGGGTCACAAAATTCTTTACCCTTGTCTGTTTGAAGTTTTTCAGATGTACGCCCTAAATTAAATATTGTTTCAAAGGCTTCGGTAACTTCACGACCGGTTTTTGTTTTTAAAGAAACGACCCGTGCATATTTTGACAGGTTATCTATTACCGTTAAGATGTATTTGTAACCGTTGTTATAAGGGGGGCAAAGGCTGACATGTTGACTAAGTCACTTTGCCACTGTCTGTTGTTTTATTTCTTTTTAAATGGATACTACCCGGTCTGTGTAAATTGTATGCGTTTTGACCGGTGACCCAATCCACCACATCTTTTCTCCGGGCTGTTATATCACTCTTTTTAGCCGCTTGAAGTAGAGGGTTAATGCCTCCATAGCTTCCTGCCGCATGTGGATCATAATAAATTTTGCTTCAATAAAGACTTTTGCCTTGTGTTTTTTTTTTTTTTTCAGATTGTTAAGACAACAGTAGGGGCCGGGACAAGTTCAGACATGTTTAAACACACTTCCGCATCTCTCCCCTTGGTTTTATCAGGGGGAGGGGTGTTGCAAGGGTCTTATCAGCTGTTACCATGACAATAGGGGAGCTGACCCATTAACCATTAGCTCAGAATTCCTACTGAAAAGGGTGTTAAAAGCAAATGCAACTTTTTTTTTTTTTTTCTCGTTTGTTTCTGCCCCTACTCTGTTTTAAAAAGCAGGAAAGATTTTGTGAATGCCTTTTGTTTTGTGCTCTGCTCTATCTGTGAGCTCTTAAACCCTGTCTTTTAACTAAAAACTGTTAAAATAAAGACGCTTCTTTTCTGGGTGGGTGTTTTGACCGAGTCTGTTTCCCTACTTCCGCCTACGTGTTCAGAAAAGCGCATTTCCGCCGCGTCATTTACCCTACTTCCGCCTACGTGTTCAGAAAAGCGCATTTCCGCCGCGTCATTTACCCAATTTCCGCCTATGTCATCAGAAAAGCGCATTTCCGGTAGGAGGCAGGCACTCCCATTTCCGGTGATGTCATCAGAAAGCGTATTTTCGGGGTTAAACACGCCCCCATTTCCGGTGATGTCATCAAAAGTGCATTTCCGGGGGCGGGGCTTGAGGGGGCGGGGTCATGGGTGGGGGCGTGGCTTGAGGGGTGGGGACAGGGGCGGGGGCGGGGCTTGAGGGGTGGGGCCATGGGCGGGGTGTGTGGCCATGGGCGGGGCTACCACCATTCATTCCTATGGGAGGGGCGGGGCTTAGGTGAAGGGTGGGGTGGGGCCATGGGCGGTGGGTGTGGCCATGGGCGGGGCTACCACCATTCATTCCTATGGGAGGGGCGGGGCCATGGGCGGAGACTAGGGCGGGGCCATGGGCGGAGACTAAGGTGGGACAATGGGCGGGGCTTAACCCGGAAGTGAACGCTGATTGGTCGATCCTTATCTTATCTCACCTGTCAATCAGTTTGACATGAGGTGTACCCATTATACTACTTATGGTACACATTCTGTCTAGTGGTGGCAGCCAATATACACATGTGTATTTGCTGGGATGTGCACACATTTTGCAAAGTATAAGTATATGTTCTAAATGCCACCCTGGAAACACTCACTTAAAGAATGTTTAAAGAATGCATAGGATCGTGGCTTGTGCATGCTTTTATATGTGTATGCTGAATTTAACTTTAGAAATGGATTTTTCCAAGTGCAAAGCCTTTCTAGCTTTATTTCAGTGAAAAATCACTGATAAAATTAATGAAAAGCAATTGTACATTTCTATTCTGCTTGGACCAAACTAATGGCTCAAAGCAGATTAAAGTAAGAGTGTATGCAGAAATTAAATTTAGAATGAGACACAGAATTAAAGTAAAAATGACAGTAATAAGCTCAGTCAAAAGATAAAATATTGCTGTATAGATTTTTTTGGGCAGTTCATGTTGAACCTTAGACTACTAAAAATCTTGTTCCTTTACCTTCTGTGTCTTACTAAGGAACTCGTTTTTCATCTATACATAGTGGTAGCAATTGAGTTTTAGTAGTTTAGTTTATGGCCCTTGTTTGTGCAGGTATATCAAATGAATATTTATTATCTGGTTTTCAGAGTATTCTCATCTAAGCAACCCCCAGTGAACAGAGTTGAAAACCCCATAATATAAATCTGCACATTTTGAGGGACATTTATTAACAGGTAATGTATGGTAATGCCATTTTTGTGCATTATCTGCTGCAAGACCCATTTTATTCAACCAGCCCTGCAGCAGATAACAGCTTATGCTAACCATTAATGAATGACACCCCCCTTTTCTCCCCCCCCCCAGTAAGGCAGTTTTTACTTCATTTGATATACTGCTAAATCAAAGAAATATAATGAAGCAGTTACCAATAAAATATAGAGAGAAAAAAGGGCTAAAAAGGATGAAAACAAAAGATTGCCTAAGTTAACAACTCATTTATCCTCCCCATCCTTTTTTTAAGTCACATTAGGGTTTTTTTATTGCTGGCCGTGGTGGTAAAAATCTCCGACGCTCATAGAAATTCTATGAGTGTCGGAGCTTTTACTGCCGTGGCCAGCAATAAAAAACCCCTAACAAGGCTTCATAAAGGGGGGGGGGAGTTAATTAGTTAATTACAGTGGTGTTGCCAAAAGATTAAAAGCAATAATAATAATAATAAAACACAAAAAGAGGGTGAGTAACATAAATAAGTAGATACAGGACAAAACTAAATTGAAGATTGCAAAATCCACTAGAAAAGCAGTTTTTATTAGTTTTGCAATTATCAAATATCTTAGCAAACAATTGAAACAGCTTTACATTATTTTCTCTGTCTGTCTTCTTGGTAATTGCATCTAATATTTTTTATTACATTGATTTGAAGTAATGGTTCTGCTCTAAACCTATCTGCATCTCTGCAGTATCTCCATAACTCACTGTGTGGTTTGTTAATTTTCTCTGTGTGATGGAGACTTAGAACAGACTGAATGCAATTTGATTTTGAGCTTAACATGCTTTTTTGACTGGATCAGGCTTCTTTCCTTTGTATGACAGCAAGAAGAACTCCATTTATATCTCTGGCTCTCTTCTTCCTTTTAATTTCTACTTAGGATTATCATATGGCTCCAGAAAAAAAGGAGATCAGAGTGAGATATCCGGGTTTTACTTCCATTGTTGGAAGTAAAACCTGGATGTCGCCATCCATCCTCCTTTTCTGGAGCCACATGGTAACTCTATACTAGTGCTGCCCAATTCACCAGTTCGCTTTGGTGAATATCGATTAGAATCAATTCACTTTCTAAAGAAATTGGATTCACCAATTCGGTAAGTCCTGATTCCTGACATACCTCCAGGCCTTTTAAAGTAGCAGCAGTGGTAGCTGTGACTGGCTTGGCAGAAACAATGCGGTGAACAGGCTTCTCCTGGTCTGCCTCACTGGGCCCTTCCCTTTGCCACATGACTGATGATGTCACTGATGACATGGCAGAGGGAAGCCATGTCGAGCAGGCCACTAGAAGCCTGATCATTGTGCTGCCTCTGCCAAGCTGTTCACCACCACTGCTACTGCTACTTTAGAAGGCCCGAAGGGGGGTAGGGGGGTTGGTCAGGAGGTGCAGCACAGGGGAATAAGAGTGATGGAAAGCTGCTATACAAGGGGATGGAAGGGAGGGATGCAAAGCTGCTGTACATGAGGTTAGGGAGGAGGAAAACTGCTTCACAGGGGGATAGGAGGGATGGAAAACTGCTGCATATGGGGGAAGAGAGGAAGAATTGTTGGACATGGGGTGGAGGAAAGGAAGGGAGAGATGGGAGAGATGCAACAGGGGTGGAAAGGGGTGAGAGGGAGATATCCTGCATATGATGGAGGGGAGGGAGACATGCATAGAGAAGAGAGAGGGAAAAATGTTGGGACATAGGATAGAGGGCAGGGAGAGATGGTGCATGGGGGAGAAAGAAATGGTACACATGATAATGGAGGGGAGTAAGGGAGAGATGCTGCATGGAGGGAAATAGAGAGGTTTGACCCAGGGCACAAGGACAAGGGAAGAGAGAGAGGGATGGTAGTGGGAAAGAAACAGAAATGTTGGATATGGCAATGGAAGGAAAGATACAGAGATGGAAGATGGATGGTGAGCACAAAGAAAGAATAAGATGTCAAATGGGCAGGAGACCCTGGTGAGCTAGTTAACAGAAGACAGGAACCAGAGCCTGGGACCAACATGATTTGAATAATAAAATGACCAGACAACAAAAGGTAGAAAAAATAATTGTATTTTCTATTTTGAGATTACAGTATTTCAGATTTGAAATGTGTATCCTGTGACAGCTGGTGTTAGATAGCGAGCATCAGCTAGGACCTAACACAGAGAGAATATAATTGTAAACCGGTCAGATATTCATTTTATGATCGGGATATTAAAAACTAATAAACTTGGAAACTTGGAAACTAGAGAAATCTTTTATGTTTATTTTGTTTACACTACAGCACCGGCATGGGGCTGGAGAAGGCAAAGGGGGATGGTGTGAGTGAAGAGACTACAAAATAAACCCGCCAGGACATTTTTAAAAAACACCTTATTGGGTGGTAAAAGTGAATCAAATCAAAAAATCAATTTGATTGGCCAAATCGAATCAAATCAAAAAACTTTTCCCTGAATCGGGCAGCACTATTCTATACTTACTAGAAATGAATCCAATGACAAAGCTGTAAAGCAATCTTTACATGCCATCCCAGTGCCTCCTTTAGTGCTCCGAGCACCCTCACAAATCACCTTTGTTCAGTATTTTCTGCAGCCCTTGACATTAACAAAGATGTTTCTCTCTTCCAGGTGTGTTCATCTAATTTTTGGTCCAGTTTAAACTCGGGTGTTAACAATCAGTGCAAAATGTTGAAATAACATCTCTGCCAAATATTTGCTTCTGAAAGATGCCAGTTTTTGCCATATATGTATTTTTTAAATATCTTTCATCGAGCTCTGGGATGAGCCTTCTCCATTCTGATTTCATGCCCCATCTAGAGCATGCATGATTGTGAAGTTATAGGCAGTAGCTGCCCACCATTTAAGTAGGTGGCAAGTTCAGTCAGATTCAATTTGCGAATATCCATTTCTCAGCATTTAGTGTAATTGGACCTACGCTCTCTGGAACAATTTACCCCATCATTTGCATTTTGTATCCTCCTATGAAAAGTTTACAAATAGCCTAAAAAACGTTTTTTTAGAAAGCATTTGGCAGTTATGGTTTATACAGTATACAAGTGATAATGGTAAGAGCCTTGTAGGTGGTACAGTACCTCTTATTTCATAAAAGTGATGAAACATGATGATAAAAATTAATGGAAAAGGAAAATTTACCTTGGTAGGGGAAGAGCTTCTCCTTGGGTGCAGTGGAATTGTCTGTAGTTTTGTAATCACTGTACCAAAATATGATCAGGTTACCCACTTCTGATGCAAACATTGGCTCTCATTTTAATATAGAATCCAATACAATATTTTTAATGCTTACTCATAAAGTTCTTCACAGTGGCACTCCGTCCTATCTCTCCTGGCTAAGGGTTTTGCGGTCACTCCATGATAGCTGCCTTCATGTGCCTTTTTATAGTTTTCCCACCTGGACTGAACTTTTCATTGTCTTTCTTATGAGCTGTGTCTTTACTGTGGAACTCAATACCTCTAGTCCTATGACTGGAAATGTCTCTTCCTAAATTTTAAACAGCCATAAAAAAATGTATCTTTTTGAGCAGGCTTAGCCTGGCTACTGTTTGAATTGACAGACCACCTAATTTAGCGGGCCTGTTTGTTCTCTCTGACAGTCTTGAGACATCTTGATGCTAGTTCTTAGAACATCTAAGACTGGAGACTAAATTTGCTTAACTAGTTGCTTTACTTAAGTCTCTTTTCTCTTTTTTTTTCTCTGCTATTCTGTTATGTAAAGATGTATGGTATTCCTTTCTAGCTGGAAATATTGTTTTGTAATTGCCATGTCATGATCAAAAGAACAGTACAGTCAAACCTCGGTTTAGAGTGTACCGGTTTGCGAGTGTTTTGCAAGACGAGCAAAACATTCGCAAAATCGGCACCTTGGAAACCGAGTTTGACTCGGCTTACAAGCGCCACCCCCCCTGCGATCCAGCATCTCCCCCCCCCTCTCGTGTCATGTCCCCCCCCCGCGATCCTACACCCCCCCCCCCCCGAGCACCGCAACGACATTGCTTACCCCGATTGGGCACCGGCACCAGCACCAATGCGCAAGAGGTGCTGGTGCCCGAAGATCCTTCCTCTTCTGGCCTGGGCTGGGCTGGGCGGTGTGACGGAGATCCTCCCTCTTCCCTGTGCTGGGCTGGACTGGGCTTTGAGCATTTGCGCATGCTCAAAGCCTTCTGGTCTCGCTCTCTCCGAGATTCTCAGATTCAGAATCTCGGAGAGAGCGAGACCAGAAGGCTTTGAGTATGCGCAAATGCTCAAAGCCCAGCCCAGCACAGGGAAGAGGGAGGATCTCCATCGCACTGCCCAGCCCAGGCCAGAAGAGGGAGGATCTTTGGGCACCGGCACCTCCTGTGCATTGGTGCTGGTGCCCAATCGGGGTAAGCGATGTCGTTGCAGTGCTGGGGGTGGGATGTAGGATCGCGGGGGAGGGGGGGCCATGCGAGCGGGGGGGGGAGGATGCCAGTTCGCAGGGAGGATGCCGGATCGCGGGGGGGGGGGGGGGTATTGAGCAGCGTCGGTGGCCTCAAGGGGGAGGGGATGGAGCAGCGCCGGTAGCCTTGGGGGGGGGGAAGAGGAGTTGGAACGAATCAAAGCGAGTTTCCCTTACTTCCTATGGGGAAACTCGCTTTGATATACGAGCAATTTGGTTTACAAGCATACTTCTGGAATGAATTATGCTCGTAAACCAAGGTTCCACTGTACTATATTAAATCCAATATTAAATCCAATAGTACCCCTTCCTACGTCCTTTCTTCTTCCTTTTCATTCTTTTTTATTTTTCTTCTTCTCTTCTTCAGCAAACCGCTTTCATGAAGCGATCCCGCCCCATATGTTTTACCCTCTCCCCTCTCTCTCCCTTCTTCTTTTAACATGTAACTCTCCCTCCCTTCTCCCTTTTTCCCTCACTCTCATGTTTGTCCAGTATACGTCCTTGGTGTGCACTTTCATTATTTTTTATTTATTTATCTTTTATAAATTGTTATTGTAAACCGGCCAGATACTTGTTGATGGTCGGTATATTAAAAGTCAATAAACTTGAAACTTAAACCATATTTCATAAACCAAAAAATACAAGTGGGTTTCTATGTGTCAGTTAAACAATTAAGTCCTTACCATGTCACTTTGTGCAGTTAAGCAAAGGTTAAGACACTCTGAATGCTTATAGATAGATAGATAGATAGATAGATATACTAGTGTTTTAGCCCGTTACATTAAAGGGTGCTAGAGTAGATGTCTGTTTCCATTATTTCCTGTGGGGAAACTCACTTTGATAAACGAGCATTTTGGATTACAAGCATGCTCCTGGAACGGATTATGCTCGTAATCCAAGGTACCACTGTATATATATCTTATGCTGGGGAAAATAACCTTTATTAGTAGAGGGGTCTCTTACTATTTCAGATTTTCAAACTTCAGCACACTTTCACTGCTTTCCAACCAGAAAATTGTAAAATTTTGGTGTATTTATTTTGAAAATAATTAAACTGCATCCCTTTACAGAAACAAGGAAACTATTGTATAATGGATAACATTATTTGCATGACAATGGAGGCACTAAAATCAATGCCCTGATCTGTGCAAGTTTGCTTCCCTAAATTAAAGCTCCTTCATAATAACATAGTAAATGTTAGTAGATGAGTTCATCTGCATGGTCCATCAAGGTTCCCAACAAGGTAACCAGTTGAATCTTACACTCTGTAAGGTTCCACTTCTTCATGATTAAACACTGGAATACTTCATTTCTCCCTGCCAATTTTGGGGCAAAGACCACAGGTCCTACTTTATTATGAGGATATATTTTCCCCCCTCAGTAGTATTTTTGGTGTATGACCCTGTAAGAAATATCCTGTTGGGCCTGGTTAGAGCCTTTATGACCATGATGGACGTGAACCATTACTCAGTTGCCAATTGGAGGTCCCAGAATTCCTACCACTCCCATACCTAAATCTGAAAGTGCCAGCTTTACTAAAACTGAGCAGTGCCTTCAGAGCCTGTAACAATAGCATTTTATACTCATGGCTGATCATTTCACTGTAACCTACCTTTAGTCAATTATATATAAATAATGTTGCTTCAGCTTGAATTGCTCTGAAATTTGGCATGTGGGAGTAAACTGTTTTACTAAGAGAAAAGTAATTGCAGATTGAAGAATGATAACTGGTACTGTGTCAGTTTCTGTAGCTTTTTTGACCTCTAATTGCAATAAGCATGGGCTGCTGAAACAGCATGACTGTCTAAAATGGAATTGCATAGTTGAGAAAGTATTTCTTCTTTTAAAACATATTGCACTTTTTCAGGAAGAATGCTTAGTGATTTTTGACATGGTATTCCAGTGACTGTAGAAAAATTAATTATTGCATTTCTGCATTAGTTTAAAACATCTCCCACCCCCGTTTTGGTCTTATGGCTCTTGAACGATTGGTGCTAGTTTGTAAGGGCTTTTCCAATGTGGTTATTGCCATGCTGCTTTGAGCCAAGAAGCCCTCTACTCTGGCAGCCTAAATGAAGGCCTGGCAGGCTTTTCAGCAATGGTGTGCTAAGGACTAGGTGGCGCTGCTTCAGGCTTCCATTCCAGCCATCCTGGCTTTCCTTCAGGTAGAGCTGGAAAAAGACCTGACTTTGACTTCCCTTAAGGTGCAGGTAGCCGATTTCTCTTGCTTCCTGACACAGAATCGCAAGTCATCCTGGTGTGACTAGATTCCTCCAAGGAGCTCTCTGGATTTGGCATCTGTTTCCGACCTGCATCCTTAATATTGTTCCGTGCCAAAATTTCAACACCCAAATTTGGGGCCCATGTATAGAATCCAGGGGATAGTGTATACTATTGATGACATTTGTTTCAAATAAAACAGAAAGCTTTCAATCTGCCTGTCCCTACAGGAGAATACAAGATTCCAGTTTCAAATTGTGCTTGGCAGCATTGCCTGTGCACTCGGTGAAATTTCAATATTAAACTTTTTCATAAGAAAAATAGGAGATACAAGTAATAATAAGTAGTCTTTTTCTTACTAGAGTTATAGTAGGGGGCATCTCTTCAGTTCTTTGTTTGTATCAGATGGATGTTTGAGATGGGAAGAGTGCTGTAAACAAGGAAAGGACAAAGTCAAATTTGAATTAAAGGAGACTAAACACGGTGGAGCAAAGACTGAACAAGAACTTTATAAAAAATGTAAAACAGAGAAAAGAAATTGGAAAAAAAGAAGCACATAAGTTAGAAGTTTAGGGGCCTGAACAGAGAAACCTGTTTTATTTTTTCTTTCACATATTGACAATATGAGATGTTAAAATCTGTACTGCAAATAAATTTCCATTGTGTCCTATTGTTGAGAAATGTCAGGATCATTTGTTTTCTTTGTCCTTGCAGAAAGAAGTAATCTATCACCCCTAGTGCCGCCTTTTGGTTGCTCATTAGTTTAATGGGAAGGGGAGGCATGAGCTGACTTGGATGCTTAATTACAGCTGCTTCACTTCATACAGTTGAACAATAGTGCCAGACAAGTGGCTTTTGATTTGGATATGCATTTATATATAGTGAACATGAAATTGTTCATGCTTCTTGTATTAAAGTACACCACAAGAGAGAAAAATGACCATACTAAAATACCATGCAAAAATTTCCCCTACTTGTTTTTGATATCTGAGTCTGTGGGATGGCCACTGTTCTATATTTTACAACATTTAATGTATCTGAAGAATGTAGTCAGACATGGCCCATTCCAGATACAATGTTTTAGCTCCGTAGGACAACCCTTGGACGAATCTCTTCATAAAAGCAGTTAATAAATCCCAATAAATAAATAAAATCTTACTTGATGATTAGATTAACAAACGTTTAAACATCTCTCTGTGGTTAAAGCATTATTTTAAAGAATAAATCCTAATGGCAGATTGGTCCTGTGAGATGCATTTCTCCAATATAGCCTCCCTGTTTCGGAAAGCATTCAGCAAATGCTTCTACCTTTTTCAGAATATGTTCATTATTAGTCTGGAACAAAATTATCTCCCAAGGCAAATGGGACCCTATAGGATCGCTCATCCATTGAAGACCATGAATGGAGAACTGTGCAGTCATCATTACTAATATCCAGGGCCCTGTGACATTTTTAATAGTGGAAATGTGTATCTATAGATTCTGTACCTGTGGCTGTAATTTTTGTATGTTTGTACTTTTTGCTTTAGCTGCTAGTGGACGCAGTAAATTAATACACACACTTTGAAAACTATTCATGGTGCTAAAAAATGCAGCCATGTTCACAAAGAGTGGTAGTGGAAGGGCACAGCAGCAAGGAAAAGGATCCCATAGCTGAACAAATTGAAGGGAAGATTGAGGAACTGTGTTGTAAATGATCTGGAGAGGTTGAGGAACATTATTGCAGTTGGGTTGTAGTCAAATAATTTTTGAATTTTTACCAGGGGCAGCTGGCGAGATGTTTTTGGACACATCATTTGGTGGTTGAGTTAATCGTATCCCTATGTTACTCCCTCCCCCTAAATGCATACATACCAAGTTCTGCATCATCTATAGTATATATTCTGTCTATGATCACAGTACATGTGCATATATACAGAAGAGAGACGGTATTGCCTCTGAGAGATCATTGATATTACTGGGTGTTCACATTTTCTAAAATTCTGATTGGTGCACTTGACTTGAGGTTAAGGAGATCTGTTTTCCTTTACCTGCAAGACAAACTGTCTTCAGTTCTGGAGGGTTTGCTGTTCTGCTGAGCATTATAAACAAATATTTATTCAGTCATGGATACACTAAAGAAAGTCAGACTCCGTGGGTGGATGGATGGATAACTCTCAGCCAAGCTAAATACAGTAACCAGGCAACCTTTTCCTGAATCTCTGACATTTCTTATGGATCTTTACCATACCAGAATTGCTGAAAGGTGCTTGAAATTTACCAGATCTAACATTCACTAGCACTGTATCTAAATACTGCATGTATTGATAGTTAAAAATCAACATTATAGGTCTGCAGTGTATTCACAAATAGTAATCACACCACAGATTGTATATGGCAGGTAAATGAAGGCCAGTGGTTACAAAGGTCAGAGAAAGTAGATTTATAGATGGAGGCTGAGTAAATGAATAACAGGTAATAGAAAGTGCAAACTGTCATGGAGAGATGGCGAACAGGGCCTGTACTGTATAGAGATGGGTGGTGAACTGATAGTACTGAAAGCGCAATTGCTCAGTGGAGCACCTGGCATTGGACCGGCTGCATTTTGCTTGTGTTATATGATCTGATATGGTAGAGAACAGGCAGTGATGCTCCATAGCCCTAGGTCAAGGATAGGCAATTCTGGTCCTCGAGAGCCGGAGCCAGGTCAGGTTTTCAGGATATCCACAATGAATATGTATGAGAAGGATTTGCATGCATTGCCTCCTTGAGATGCAAATCTATCTCATGCATATTTATTGTGGATATCCTGAAAACCTGACCAGGCTCCTCTCGAGGATCGGAATTGCCTACCCCTGCCCTAGGTGTATAGTGAATTTTATTTATTACATGCTTGAATGCCTTCATGTACAAGACATGCATGATATAGTATGAGAACATCTACCAGAAGTAATTAAACTATGTTCAATTAATACAATAATGACACACAGTGAAAACATACTATTATTTAAAGAAGCTACTCATTCAGTTTCATTCCTTTTTTAAAAAATAGAGAGAGGCTAGCGTTGCCAAAAACTTTTCCCTGACACAGTGGGGGTGCTGTTTGCCCCGCAAAACGCAGGCCGCGTCGGAAGGTTAAAGAAAATAAAATGAGCAACCACTTCAAGCTACAGAGAACATGATTCAAGGCACTAACGCAATTTGAAAGCATCTTTGCAGTTTAAACAAAGCACTTTAAAGAACTAGAGCACTTTTTCAAGATAATTTTTACAGCATTCTGGTTCTGTTGTATGGAATGAGCTGTTAGGTTAATAGTTCTAGAAAAGTCAAAAAAGCTCATAAGCTTATAACAGTGTGCAAAGTGTATAAGAAATTAGTGAGACATTTTTTAGATTAAACTTTATTATAATTTGATCAGAACAAAAATTTAAATAAAGGTAGGAAGGCTGGGTTCAAGCCGCTGATGTAAGAAGGAGCAGGAGAAAAGGAATTTCTTCTGTAGAAAACCTGTAGTGGGTAAAGCTCCACAATCTGAGGCTTGTAACCTAGGTAACCTTCAATGACATTTCAGTTTTTATTAGTGGTTGTAATCTGTTTGATTTAACAATTGAGTAACCACTAAATATTTTCTTTAATATATTGGTACACAATTTAAAAAAACATATTTGTGCTTCCTTAATGGCCTCTTTTACAAAGCCGCGCTAGTGGCTGCTGCGCGGCAACAGCCTCGAAGCCCTTTAAATCTCTATGGGTTTTGGGGCCATTAGCACAGCTTTGTAAAAGAGGCCGTAAGAGTGGATAGCATACTCTGTACCAGGTGCCAAATATTTATTAAAAAAGAAAAAAACATCTGATAAATCTAGTATGTAAGAATTTTTGCTAAGGCACAAAAAATGAGAATCAAGTTTTAATGAATGTACCTAACTTATCTTTTTTGAAGGTATTTAAAGGAACATTTTACATAGAACATAGAGATGGGACATATAGATCAGGACATGCCAAATTCCAGAAGTATTTTAAAAATGACTTTTCTGGTGCTGAGCCTTTTCTAAAATGTTTATTATGTTTATTAACATTCTTTATATCCCACTTACTGTAGTCACAAGCATTTAATAGATACTTATTATGATTTGGGCACCAATATTTCTGTGTGCTATTCTATAGCAATGGGAACCTAAATTGGATTGTGTGCAACTCAAAAGGGGGCATGTTATTGGAGGGGCATAGGTGGATCAAGGGCATTTACAGCAGATGCATGCATTATTACAAAATAGTAGGGATCCAACACTCAGCACTATTCTATAAAGAGAGAACATTCCAGAGCACCTTTATAGATTAACCTCGAGTGCTTAATTTTTGGCACCATTTAAAGAATTTCCCTCAAAATACTTTTATATTTAATACATCTGAAATTATGTCCTCACTTGAAATAGCTAAACAAAGAATTGCTCCAACTAAGGTGTATCAAGGGTTGTCATACTGTACATAAGAGTTGCCATACTGGGATAGACTGAAAGTCAATCAAGCCCAGTATTTTGTTTCCAATAGTGGCCAGCCCAGGTCACAGGTACCTGGCAAGAACCCAGAGTAAAACAGATTTTATGCTGTTTATCCTAGGAATAAACAGTGGATTTTCCCAAGTCCATTTTAATAATGGCTTATGGATTTTGGTTTAGAAAATTATCCAAACCTTTTGTAAGCTCTGCTAAGTTAATTGCTTTCATCGCATTCTCAGACAGTGAATTCCAGAGTTTAATTGCATATTTAGGTAAGAAATATTTTCTCTGGGTTGTTTTAAATTTACTATTTAGGGCTCCTTGTACTAAGCTGCGGTAGCGTTTTTAGCACGCGCTGCCCCCTGCGTTACGCGGAAAAACTAACGCCAGCTCAATGGAGGCGTTAGCGTCTAGCATGCGTGACATTGCAACACATGCTAAAACCGCTAGCGCAGCTTAGTAAAATGAGCCCTTAGTATATTCATTGCATGCCCCCTAGTCTTAGTATTTTTGAAAGAGTAAACAAGCGATTCACATCTACCTGTTTCATTCCACAGAATATTATATAGACTTCTATCATATCTCCCCTTGAAAAGCCTTAGTCGCTTTAGCCTTTCATGATCGGGAAGTCATCTTATCTCCTTTATCATTTTTGTCACCCTTCTCTATATCTTTTCTAATTCCACTATATATTTTTTGAGATGCAGTAACCAGAATTGCACACAGTATTCGAGATGTGGCCACACCATGGAGTGATATAAAGACATTATAACATTCTCATTGTTGTTTTCCAATCCTTTCATGATAATTCCTAACTTTTTATTTGCTTTCTTAGTTGGCACTTCATTGCCATCTACTTACAGGTGTGATTAGCAAAGATATTGGGAGAATGCAATTTGTACAAACTCTTCTCTTATTCCCTTAATATGCAGCAACCCCAGGGTCCACCCGAAGAGCTTTGGTATTAACTGTTTGAATAATTTCAAGACTAGAGTAGAGAATGACACGGTGACAAAATTCATCACCGTTCCCGTCCCCGCGGATAACCGCGGGAAATAATCCCATGTCATTTTCTAGTGTCTATTTCAACCTTAGTCCTTCTACACCAGCATTCTTCAAAGCAAAGCTTGCGGGTCAGTGGTTGTGGCCATTCATACTCTGATTCTTCCCTCTCTCCTTAAAGAATGACGTGAAGATGGTTTCCCGCGGTTATCTGCGGGGACGGGAACGGTGATGAATTTTGTCACCGTGTCATTCTCTAGACTAGAGCAGCATAATGCATGGCACACAAGATTCTGGATGTACTGTGCTTGCGTCACTGGATGTTATACTGAATTCACGAACCAACCCAGAAAGAGAGGAGGCAGAATTTTTTGAGAAAAAAAAATGCCATGGCAAGAAATAAAAAGAACAAAAGAAAAATCTACAGCAATGGTGTACAAGATGCCAAGGGGCTCATAATCGAAAGAGAAAAACATCCAAAAACCAGCCTAATTCGGCACTTGGACGACCATTATCAAAATACGTCCAAGTGCCGATAATAAAAATGGGTTCATAGCGCCTTCATAGCGCCGCTGAACGACCAAAGCTAAATGGGGTGTTTCAGGAGGAGTGTTGAGGCAGGAATTGGGCATGACGTGGGCCGGCTTAGACTTAGTCGTACAGCATGTATAACCAAAAGTTATAAAGCCCAGGATTGACGGAACTTGGACGTTGTGACTTAGACCATGTAAAACATAGTCTAAGTCACAAAAAAACACCTAAAGTCACCAGATAAACACTGCAAACACATAATACAGACCCCCCACACACTACCCCAGTGATCACTGACCTTCCCCCACCCCCATAAAAATATTAATCACACCTTTAAAATTCAGCCTCCAGACCATCATCACCTGATAGCCTGGCATAGGAAAGCCTAGTCGTCCAGCACAGAGGCGGCTTAAGCCATCTTGAAGGTGGGTTAGGGACTAATGGAGAGGAGGACCCATGCCCATAAGCCCCTTTAATCACTGCATTCATACTTAAACATGTGCACTCCCCTATACACCCCCAAAACCCTTTTTTACTGGCATATAAGTGGCTCCTGCAGCTAAAAGGGCTATTAGGGTGGTAGATAAGTGGGTCTAGGGTATTCTGGAGGTGGTTTGGGGGCTCACCATGACCTACAAGGGAGCTGTAGTCAGATGAAGACATGGCACCCTTTTTGTGACGTTCACAGCAGCAATACCCCACTATTTAGGTGCCATGTCTGGGTGTTCAGTCCATCACGTTGCAGACCCCTCCCATGTCCAATAGGGCTTGTTCTAGGCGTTTTTGACTTGTATGAAAAGTTGGACGAAAATGTGGTATAAAGATGGATGATTTAGTGACTTGGACGATCAGATCGGCAGGACATATAGTTAGGCAATTTTCGAGAAAAAAAATTTTGGACGTATTTTTTGAAAATTTGTCCTAGGCTGTTTTTTACTTTGGATGGCTTGCGACTTAGACGAAAACGGACTTAGACGTTCCTTTCAATTATGTCCCTCCATGTCTTTAATAAACATACATTAAAAAATGAACCTAAAATAGTTTGTATCCAAAAGGTGGCGGTAGAGGGTTGATGACGATTGAGGATCACTCACATGCATAATCTTAGATTAGCGACAATAGTATTAATTAGGAACAATTTATTAAATATTTATATTACCTTTTAACTTAGACTTATGCAACAACATTTTTCAAAAACGCAGCTTCATAATTTCTTCTAACTTGGACAGCAGGTACAGTCATGGTCAAAAGTTTGTGACACCATTTTCATTATTTAGGGTATCGGGCTAAATTTTAGCATTGTAAACCGATGGTCGGTATATTAAAATTAATTAAACTTGAAACTTGAGCACTATCCTTGATTCAAAGATGCAGGCTCGAAATGTGATTTCATTTGTCTTGCTTTTGTTTGGCTTCTGTGATGGAGCAACATTAAATAAAATAAGTACAGTAATATGTTTTGAACAAAACTTTATAAGTAAATAATTTGTGTCTCCAGTGTGAAGTTATTTCAAAGAAAAATATTCTGTATGGCTGTGCTCTTGATTATGTTTATAAAATAGTGGTTCTGAGAACAAAGGCCACGTGGTTAAAAGTTGTGAAAATTTTAGGGAAACCTGTGAAAATGCTGAGCTGGTTCCCACCTCTTTTATGAAGGTCCCTTCAACCAGTGGGAAAAAAAGATTAATTTGTGATATTTATTGAAATTATTTACATTGTTAGATTTGGTTTTGATGGAAGAATTTACTGAATAGTATTGTATAAAAGCAACTTAGAAAAATTTTCTCACACAAATTTACACTTACTCTGAAGATATAAATGTATTAATGGACTGTACAGAAATAATGCATATTTTATACAAGATATGTGCATGCATTACAAATTCACCCAGAGAATTGTGATGGGAAAGCCTACACATGGTGCATGTATATGTGTGCATAATCCTATTGGCATGTATTCTGGTATACATATATTTGGCTACCCAATTTTATAATAGTCATTTCTCATATGCAAAACAGGCTTAAGACACAGAAAATGATCTATAACATTAACTCCATAAAGTCTAGATAATTTTAAAAAAAGCTTTTCTACACATAGAAGTCCTTTTACTAGTACCTGGCCAAAACCCAAGGTGTAACAATATTCCATGCTACCAATACAGGGCAAGCAGTGGCTTCCCCCTTGTCTTTCTCAATAAAAGACTATGGACTTTTCCTTCAGGAACTTGTCTAAATCTTTCTTAAAACCATCTACTCTGTCTGCTCTTACCACATCCTCTGGCAATGTGTTCCAGAGCTTAACTATTTTCTGAGTGAAAAAAAATTTCCTCCTATTTATTTTAAAAGTATTTCCGAATAACTTCATCGAGCATCCCCTAGTCTTTGTAATTTTTGACGGAGCGAAAAATCAATCCCCTTGTTCCCATTCTACTCCATGCAGGATTTTGTAGACTTCAATCATATCTCCCCTCAGCCATCTCTTTTCCAAGCTGAAGAGCCCTAATCGTTTTAGTCTTTCCTCATACAAGAGGAGTTCCATCCCCTTTATCATCTTGGTTGCTCTTTGAACCTTTTCTAGTGCCACTATATCTTTCTTGAGATAAGGAGACCAGAATTGAATGCAATACTCCAAATGAGGTCGCACCATGGAGCGATACAGGGGCATTTATCACATTCTTAGTCTTGTTAACCATCTCTTTTTAAATAATTCCCAGCATCCTGTTTGCTTTTTTGGCTGCTTCCTCCAAACATTGGGTGGAAGGTTTCATCATATTGTCTACAATGATACCCAGATCCTTTTCTTGAGCGCTAACCCCCAAGATGGACCCTAGGATCCGGTAACTGTGATTCAGGTTATTCTTCCCAATTGTGCATTACTTTGCATTTGTCCACATTAAATTTCATCTGCCACTTGGACGCCCAGTGTTCCAATTTCCTAAAGTCCGCCTGCAATTTTTCACAATCCGCCTACGTTTTATAACAACTTTGAACAGTTTAGTGTCATCTGCAAATTTAATCACCTCACTCGTTCCAATTTCCAGATCATTTATAAATAAGTTAAATAGCACCAGTACAGACCCCTGTGGCACTCCACTGTTTACTCTCCTCCATTGAGAAAAATGACCATTTAACCCTACCCTCTGTTTTCTGTCAGATAAATAATTCCTTATCCACAACTGAACTTTGCCACCTACCCCATGACTCTTTAATTTTCTCAAGAGCCTCTCGTGCTGAACTTTATCAAAAGCTTTCTGAAAATCTAATACACTGTATCAACAGTCTCACCTTTATCCACATGTTTATTCACACCTTCAAAGAAGTCAAGCAAATTTGTGAGGCAGGATCTCCCTCGGCTGAACCTATGCTGACTCCATCTCATTAAATCATGTCTGTCTACGTGTTCCACAATTTTATTTTTTATAATTGTTTCTACCATTTTGCCCTTCACCTATGTTATATGTGCAAGATTTTATACCAGGTAGGGAAGGGGGGATTTTTAAGAGGTGGGAGATAAAAGGTTTGAGGTGTTTTGGTCAACTTATTGAGGAGGGGAAGGTTAGAGTCTTTGTAGATCTTCAGGACCAATATCAATTGGCAGCGAGAGATCTTTTTCCTTATTTACAGGTGAAAAAGAAATATTAAAGAAATCTGAATTTGAAAAGAGGTTAGGGAATCCAGTTATGAAAGGGTGTATTTCTTGGCGATATAAAATCATACATGTAGATGAGAAAATGAAAATATCATATATGAAAGCGTGGGAAAAAAAATTTGGGGAAGGAATGGTCAACTGCTGAGTGGGGGGCAATTGTATCACATCTTTTTCATACAGCTATAGCAGCAACTTTGGTGGAAAATGCTATTAAACTCTTAATATGATGGTATATTACCCCGGTTTTAATTAGCAAATGTGTTAAGGGGAAAAATGATGCTTGTTGGAGAGGATATGGTGAAAGAGGTACATTTTACCATAAGTGGTGGGAATGTCAAATTGTCCAGAGATACTGGGAACAAGTGTTTTACTATGTGAGTAGGTTAATTCAGATCCCTCTGGATATGAGTGCTGAAAGGGCACTATTGGTAGTTGGGGTGCATGGATTATCATCATCTTTTCAATCCAAGCTTATGGATTTGGCATTTATAGCTGCCCAATTAATATTGGCCCAGCAGTTGCACACCCCAAATGTACCCACATTAAGAGATATGAGAGATCGTTTAGGAATAATGTATGAAAAATATAGATTATCGGCCCTTTTAACAAATCGGTGGGCGAAGTTTAAAGATATATGGGGGAAATACATTGAATTGGACAAAGAGGATTTCTGAAAGACTTAAAATATATATTACCCTTTCCTTATGAAAAGAGAGTCCAGGCCTCCTGGGGGGGGGGGGGGGGAATGTTTTAAGTGTTTGTATGATAAAGATGTGTTATCTCCACTTTTTATTAAGGGTTATGAATTATGATATGTTGAAATGTAATTTATGCCTTGTATTGAGATTATTGTATTATATTTTTTCTTTGTTAAAATTATTAAAATAATTTTTTAATAAAGATCTCTTGCATCTTCTTCCATAAAGACGGAAGCAAATAATTTATTCAGTCTTTCCGCTATGGCCTTATCCTCCCTGAGCACCCCTTGGTCATCCAGCGGTCCCACAGATTCTCTCACAGGTTTTCTGCTTCTGATGCACCTAAAAAAATTGCTGAGTTTTTGCCTCTTTTGCAAGTTTCTCTTCATATTCTTTTTTAGCTGTCTTTATCAATGCTTTGCACCTAACTTGCCAGTGCTTATGTTTCTTCTTATTTGTTCATTTGGATCCTTTTTCCATTCTTTAAATGATATTTTTCTGGCTCTAATAGACACTTTTTAACCACACCGGCTCTCATTTCCTCTTCTTTCTACCTTTACTGATACGTGGAATACATCTGGTCAGGTCTTCCACGACGGTATTTGTGAATAACATCCACGCCTGTGAACTACATTTTTACACAGCCTATTTTCAGTTGCAAATACTTCAAGTTGAAGTGGGCATTCTGTTCTTTATCCAAGGGCACATGACTAGAAAAACTGGGAAGATTGCCAAAGATTTGCCTGTGTAGAGCAGGGGTGCCCAATAGGTCGATCGCGATCAACCGGTAGCTCGCCAAGGCAAAGTGAGTCAATCATCCAGGACTCCCTTTGCCTTGGCGATCTATCGGGCCAATCAATCTTCCTCTCCCCGACGTGAATTTTGCCTTCGGAGAGGAAGTTCGGGCCAGCAAATCGCTGCCTGGCTGGGCGGAACTTCCTCTCCGATGGCAGAATTGACGTCGGGGAGAAGAAGATTGATCGGCCCAAAGCAAAGAGAGCGTGGGGCGGCATCGGCGTCGGCTTTGGGGCGTGTTTGTGGCCATTAGTGGCGTTTGGGTCCTGTTCCCCGATGGCAGTGGCAGTGGCTTGGGGAAGGGCAGGGAGAAAGAAAGAAAGGGGCAGGCAAGGAGATAGAAGTAAAGAAGAGAAACAGGAAAAAAAGAAAGGGGGCATGAAGAAAGAAAGAAAGAAAGGTCAGGGAGAGAGGAAGAAAAAGTTGGGGGAGGGAATGAGGTGTAGAGGAGAGGAAGCATACATGCTGAAAGAAAGATTGGTGCACAGTCAGAAGAAGAAAATGCAACCAGAGACTCATGAAATCACCAGACAAGGTAGGAAAAATGATTTTACTTTAAATTTAGTGATAAAAATGTGTCTGAATTTATATCTGCTGTCTATATTTTACAATATGGTCCCCTTTTACTAAACCGCAATAGTGGTTTTTAGCGCAGGGAGCCTATGAGCGTCGAGAGCAGCGCTGGGCATTCAGCGCAGCTCCCTGCGCTAAAAACTGCTATTGTGGTTTAGTAAAAAGGGAGGGGGGTGGGTATTTGTCTATTTTTGTATGGTTGTTACTGAGGTGACAGTGCATAGAGTCATCTGCTTTGACCTCTTTGAAAAAACCCCGGAATAGGAATGATAATTAACAATTCTATGCGTACAGTGTGCGTTGTGTTTTTTAAAAATTTTATTGTTGGTAGATCATTTTGACTTGGTCATTTTAAAAGTAGCTCGCGAGTCAAAAAAGTGTGGGCACCCCTGGTGTAGAGCATATCACAACAATGACGTCAAAGAATGTCCTCAAGTGAAAGTAAAAAAAGTTTGGAAATATTGGTTTCACTGCTGCTGTGGTGGTGGTGGAGCAGGAGAATTTGTTGTTTTTTTGCCAAGGTTGAGAATGGTTGATCTTTACTGAAGAACACAATAAGTTGTGAGCTGAGAAAAATCTTGGGTAATTTTTTAAAGCCATTTAAGCATATAAAATGAAGATTCATCATGGTACATTGGCTGAGGTAGTTCAGGTTGTTTTCCCAATGGGATGAACCCTTCAGAATATCAAAACCCCACCAAATCTTCAGCTAACAAAAAGACGAAATCTGCACATGCACTGTAAGCTGGATGCCTCGAACATTGAATTTCCAGTCTGTTCCATAAATGTTATCTGAAAGATACAGAAGACAGCAAGCTTATCTACTGCTCTCCATTTCTTCTATGTGACTTTATTGTTAAAAAGACTGTATCGGGTAATCTTTGTAGACTCGTGGTTGCATAGAATCATGAGTATATTATCATACTGATTCCACAACTCCACCAGCATTTTGTGATTTTCATGTTGCAAACCACTCAAAAGTAGGATATTGATTTATACTTTGAGTATATATCAACAGGTTTTTCCATATCTTGTATCAATATGGTTGTCATTCTATTGTCTGAATATATAGTCAACCTCTTTGTTTCTTCTGGAAATTATAGAGAGAATAGGTTCTGACATAAATAGGCTAGAATGATTTAACATTGAGATGATCTGACATCCTGGAAACTGGAAAATCACCAATATGCGATCTGACATATATATTTATTTAAAAAAAATTTATTCCGCATATCCTTCAATACTATGTGGAGTACAAAAATCATCCAACATATCCTTTGCAAAAGCAAGCTTTCTAGTTAGCCATCAGCTTATTAGCAAGAAAACCAGAACCAGCATGCATGAACTTAGGTCGCAGCTTGCAATGATTTACATTTTGCAATCTCTTGACATATGTGGCCATCTCTGGAAAAAGGTGTCTAAAATCACCAGAAACATGAGGTTTTAATGAACAATGAAATACGAAGTTTTAATGAATAATGTTAGAGCAAACAATTTGTAATATGATCCAAATTTAAAAAAAAAAATTATAGAAGTTCAAACATGTAACTTTTATGGATTTTTTATGGACCCATGACCTGAAAAATCAGCCAGTCTTAACTTTTTGGATCCACTACTTTAGCCACCTTTTCCCAGAGATAGTCACATATGTTTACAGATTCCATTCAATTTGTCCAGGCAGCCCTTTAAGCAGAAATTGTATTAAGAGCAATAAATAACCCAGTTATTAAAATTAACTTGGAGTATTTTTGGATCTCAGAAGGAATCTGTGATGGAAAGTTACTTAAAGCCTTTCATCCTAAATTGCTTGGCCTCCATGGATAACTACTTGATATTTAGGGTGTTGTTTGCTGGCTTACTGGTGATAATACTCTGGAGTAGTGCTGCCCGATTCACGATTCGAATCGGTTCACCGATTCACTTCGGGTGAATCGATTCGAATTGATTTAAATTTAAAAAAAATCGGCTTAGTAATGACGCTGTAACTGCAAGCTGCAGCTATAAGGTAAACACTGCAGGAAGGCCAGAGGGAACACGGAGGTCTTCCCGAGAGGGGGGGGGGCACAGTCCTTCAGGGAGTGGGACAGGCCTTGGGAGGTGCAGGCTTTAAAGGGGGGAACAGGCCTTTAAGAGGGGGTGCAGACCTTTAAGGGGTGGGGACAGCCAGGCCTTTAAGGGGGGGACAGGCCATCAAGACGGGGGACAGGTCTTCAAAGGGGGGACAGGCAGGCCTTTAAGGGAGGGACAGGCCTTCAGGGGGGAGGTGCAGACCTTCAGGGGAGGGGGGCCCTGGTGTAGCAGTACACTGAGGGAAGAAAGGGGGGTTCAAAGAGACGTGCATATGCCAGACTTTGGGGGGAAGAAATAATGGGTCTAAAAATAGAGGAGAGGGAGAGAGATGATGGACAATGGGATTTAGGGAGGGAAGGAACAGAAAGGGAGAGAAGTTGGACACAAGGGATGGTGTGGATGGGGGGATAGAGATACTGGATAGGAGGGTAGTTGGGAAAAGAAAGGGAAAGATGGTGGACCCTGGGGTGGTGGGGAAGGAGGGAGAGATGCTGGATGAAAGGGTAGTTAAGAAAAGGTGGATCTGTGGATGGAGATGAAAAAAAAGAATGATGCCAGACCTCCGGGGGAAGGAAGGGAAATGGAAGGGGAGGACAGAGATGGCAGATGGATGGTTAGAACGGAGAAAGAAGAAAGAAGGAGACTCTGGCAAACAAGTTATCAGAAGACAATCAGAGCCTGGGACCAATAAGATTTGAATAATGACCAGATAACAAAAGGTAGAAAAACTAATTCTATTTTCCATTTTGTGATTACAATATGTCAGATTTGAAACGTGTATCCTGCCAAAGCTGGTGTTAGACCTCAAACGTGAGCTAGGATTTAAGAGAGAGAGGAAAGGTCTTTTTTGTTTGTTTATTTTGTTTACACCACTATTCTTCAACCGCCGGTCCACGGACCGGTGCTAGCCGCAGGAAATTTCTGCCAGACTGCGCAGGGCCAGCAAGATTACAGTGACCATAGGTCCCATTTTCAGACCTCCTGTCCCGTTGTCCCCACACACAGCTTCGGGATAGCGTCCTGAAGCTGTGCTCGGGGACAACGGGACAGGCGATTATTTCCTGTCCCTACCTGTCGTGCAAAAAAAAAAAAAAAACCTCCCTCCTTCCTTTCCCCGGGTCGGCTGCTATCTTACCGCCCTGCTGCTGCTGCTAAAGCCAACAGAAAGTTCAATCGCTGCCTGGCTGGCCCAGAACGTCCTCTCTGACGTCAGAATTGACATCGGAAAGAAGACTTCGTGTCGACTTTAGCAGTAGCAGCAGCATGGCGGTAAGATAGCAGCAGACCGGGGAAAGGAAGGAGGGAGGCTTTTTTTTTTTGCTGGCAGGGAGGGAAGGAGGTAGGCAGGCAAGCAGGCTGGCTTTGGCCAGGGAGGGAGGGAGAGAGGTAGACAGGCAGACAGGCTGGCTTCGTGGGTGGGGGTGGGACAAAGTGTGGAAGGCAGTGAGAGGGACATAGGAAGGAGGCACTGGGGGCACTAAAGACATGGGAAGGAGGCACTGGGGCACTAAAGACAGGAAGGGGCACTAAGGACATGGGAAGGAGGCACTGGGGGCACTAAAGACATGGGAAGGAGGCACCGGGGGCACTAAGGACATAGGAAGGAAAGAGGGAGGGAATAGAAAGGGACAATTCTTGGGCCTGAGTGCAGAAAGAAAGAAATGAAAGAGGATACACAGACAGAAGGAAATGCAACCAGAGACTCATGAAATAACCAGACAGCAAAGGTAGGAAAAATGATTTTATTTTCAATTTAGTGATCAAAACGTGTCAGTTTTGAGAATTTATATCTGCTGTCTATATTTTGCTCTATATTTGTCTATTTTTCTATAGTTACTGAGGTGACCGAGCTCGCGGAGATGGGGCGGTAAAGGGTTTTTATATTTTAGTCCTAGTAGTTTGCCGGTCCACAAAATAGTTCTTTTATTTCTGCAGGTCCACGGGTGTAAAAAGGTTGAAAAATACTGGTTTACACCACAGCGCCAGTGTGGTTAGGAGAAGGCAAAGGGGGTGAATAGGCTATAAAAAGGGTGAAGAAGCTATAAAATAAACCCACCAGGATGTTTGAAAAAAACACCCAATTGGGCAGGAAAATCGAATCGAATTGAAAAACCAATTCAGTAGGCTGAATCGAATCGAATTTTTTTTTCCTGAATCGGGCAGCACTACTCTGGAGAGCTGATTCTATAAACGGCATCTATAAACGATTGTAAGCGGTGATAAGCATCCTACCACTGTCTAACCAGCCAATTGGGACATGTTTTCTAAAATAAAAAAACAACAACAATACAGGCCGCCTATACTGTAGGCATCTGTCGCAGGTGCAGGGAGACACCTAGGGACAATTAAGCTTATCCAAGGCTGGACATGGGCAAGGTTTCACTCGGAAGTGCCCTTGGGCGAGCTTCAGCAGCCCTATGCATCTCACTAGGGCCGCGATTGATGCCTGAAATGTAGGCTAGCAAAATGCTGGCCTACATTTGAAATAGACATGATCGCTGAACTGATTGTGGAAGGGAATCCCCCTTCCGTGATCAGTGAAGCGACTTTGGCAAGGAACCACCCTGCAAAGTATGCTGGACAGGAGGGATGCCCACTTCCTCCTGTCCCTGAACCCCTCCCAAAATATGCTGGGCAGGAGGGATGCCCACTCACTCCTGCCACCACCCCGAACTGCCCCCCACCCCCCTCACACACAAGTTCCCCAACAGGAGGGATACCCACTCCATCCTGCTGTCACCCCTGAACCGCTCCCCTGGAAAGTCCCCTGACAGAAGGTATGCATGCCTCCCCAACATCCCCTTAAAGCTGAAACCCTACCAAACACACGTAAGTCTACCCTAGAAACCTCCCCCTACCCCACCCCTCATACTTGTATGAAAACAATCCGGCAGGGTGAGGGGAAGATAGGTGCATTAGAGTGGAATCTAGGGGGAGGGAGACAGAATTGGAGATCTTACTGGGAGAGAGAGCTAGGGGCAGGGAAGGTGGGGAGAGAGAAGTGCAGTTGGAGCAAGAGAGAGAATTGAGGGGGTATGTAAGGCCTTTGGGAAACTTGTGCAAAAATTTGCAAATAAAGTGTGCAGAATTTTCAACATTTTTGCACAGAATTTCCCCAGGAGTAACTGTATAGCTGATTGATTGTGTACCAAGAGTACTGCTCTGTCTAGTTTCTTTTAGTGCATGAACTAGCTCCTTTGTACATCTCTTCCCCACCCCCATGATAAATCCTAGTTACAATCTCAATACAAGGAGGTGATACCATATTGCATAAAACTGAAAGAGGCATTCGGCATAAGAACATAAGATCAGCCATAATGTGTCAGACCAATGGTTCATCAAGTCTAGTTTCCTGTTTCCAAAAGTGGCTAATCTAGGTCACAGTACCTGGCAGAAATCCAAATATTTCTGATTTATTTGAATGGATCTAAATCAGAGCTTGTCAAACTGGGTCATGTCTTGAGTGAACTTTCCCATAGGTGCATCGAAATTATTCATATTTGGGGGTGGAGGAGGCGATCATACAATTTTATATAGCTGCTATCATAGAATTAGAGAAAAACTGATGTTAGATAAAGACCATATGGCCTATCTAGTTTGTCTTTCCATGCCATCTACAATACTGTAGTTATCCTAACTTGAGCAACAAATCAATCAAGGCTTTGCTACCGTTTGGTTCTTCTTATCTTTGCGAACTTGGATTTTCAGTTGACAGAAATTAAATTGAAGAAAACAACTGCAGATGGTGGATGATGAAATGCATGTTTGCTTGTCAACTATCGAGCCACGTTTTGAGTTAATTTGCATTCAAAAACAAGCACATCATCACATTGATTAGCAATTTTATTCTATCTACTTTAGTTCCACCCTTGTTACAATTACCCAAACATAGCTTAAAGAACTTTAAATGAATAACTCCCAAATTAAATTTTTTTGTTTGGTTTTGCAATTTTATAATTTCAGTTAAAATGTGCCATGAAAAACATTTGCTCCATTTAGTGTGCTGGAGCTAAAAAGGTTTGAGAGACACTGAGTTAGGGACATGAACAGAGACCTAAGAAAGCCAGTATTGAAATCCCACTGCCACTCTTCTGATCCTGGGAAGTCATTTCACCCTTCTTTGCCTAAAGTACAACTTAGATTTGTTCATTTAAAAATAGGAGTAAGGGAACAGGGATGGAAATTTGATGTACTGCCTTTTTATAGTTACAATCAAAGCCGTTTACATATTATATACAGGGTTAAGAGACTGCACTGATCACTGGGCTAACTTGTGCACCTCCTTGTAACTCACTTTGAGCTCAGATTTGGAAAAGAAAAGCAATTAAATCTAAAATCTGAGTTGAGGACCAGAGAGACCAGTTTTAATAACTTCTGCCTGCAATATTTTCCTTTAGCTATCGTTGATTCCTGCTAGGCCTTTGCTAGTTTGTTATCTTAAGGAGAAGACTTTATTATTTATGTCTTTGAAATGAGAAGAGCTATTCTGCGTTTTTTTTTTTCCGATATCAACGATTTTAAAGAGACAGGCAGCAAAGCACAGAGCCAGCTGGTATCCTAAGAGCTGACGCAGGTGCAAAGCCGGGGGGGGGGGGGGGGAAGGGAAGGAGTGAGAAGTCAAGAGTAATTACAGGTTCCTGAACTATCAGGTTTTGCTTGAAAGGGTCTCACCAACCAAACTGCTCTTTATGAAGATTAATTTTGAGATGAAAAACTGTCAAGGCTGTTATTGGTATGAAGCTGTTTTTCTGTAGAGGGACAGTATTTCTGTATTAGTATACCATTCAAAGAAGACAAAACTTACAGCATTGTCACGTGGAAGTAGGTCCTCTTGATTAGATTCTGAAAAACATTCTTCATTCTTTTACCTATGGAATTTTCCATTTTATGTTCATCTAACCTTCAAATACAACACATTACCTTTCTTTTCATAATTAGGGAATAAGGTTTCTACATGTAGCATTATTTATGTATGATGTATATTTTCATTATATTTACTCTATGGTTTTATCTTGGTTCAAACAAAAATTATAGAAGGAACAAACTGTATAAGTATTTTTTTTTTTGTCTTCCAGTCCATGCCAAATAAGGACTCTATTCTTATTTTGGATGTCTGAAAACTGACATCTAGACAAACATATTGCATGGACACTCAAATCTCAAAGGCAGGATATGGACATCTAACACTTTAGTACATCCGTATGGCAAGGAGATATGGTCTGGATGTGTTTTGGCTTCAACTAGGAAAGGCCCAAAATATGGATGTTCAACTCTGATCTGGTACTCGTCACATCCAGTTTATAGAAAGGTGCTCTCATTATGCAGCTATCCATGCACTGGAGGGATTAAGGTACCACACTTGATGTCCCCCTTCCACTCTCCTGATCTTCAAATTGGCAAGAATAGGATTGCCATATTTGTAAGCTAAAAAAAGAAGGCACATGCCCATGCCCATGCCCATGATCTGCCTTGATTCTACACATGACCCCACCTCTGCTCCACCCAAAGTGCCCTGCCCGTTCCGGTCTCCCACTAGCCTATACCACCTCACCCCCAGTGCAGTCTCTCTCTCTCCACCCCCACTTGAGTCTCCCCTGTGTCCCCACATACCACCTTGGCACTGCAATTTCAAATATCAGGCAGCCAACAACCAGCAGCATTATCAACATGATCCTGCTGCCATCGGCCTGCCCCAGAAGCTTTCGCTGTACAGTGTCCTGCCTATGCAGGAACAGGAAGCCGCTGCAGAGCAAAGACTTTCGGGGCAGGCCAACGGCAGCAGGATAACATTGCTAACACTGCTTGCTGTCGGCTGCCTGAAGTTTGGAAATTGCAGCACTGGAAGAGATATGTGGGTGTGGGGTCAGGCCTATGGGAGAGACATATTTATTTCTGGGATGGGGCTGGACTGGAGATAGTGAGTCCAAAACTCGGACAAACTCCCTCCTTTCCAGGAAACCATCTGGACACCCTGACAGTCCTCCAAAAAGAGGACATGTCTGGGTAAAACTGGACATCTGGTAACCCTAGGCAGGGGATACCAGGCTCTATGACTGTTTCAAGTATAATGGACATTCTTAACAGAGCAACATGCAGGTCTGAGGAGTAGCCTAATGGTTAGTGCAGTGGACTCTCTTCAGACTCTATTTTAGAGCCATTTACACAGAACTTTGGAGTTACTCAAGGATCCATTTTATCCCCATTGTTGTTCAACCTTTTCCTTGCCCCACTACTGACCATCACGCAATCCATCGGCGTTACAGTTTTTGCTTATGCTGACGATATC
Source organism: Geotrypetes seraphini (assembly GCF_902459505.1). Lineage (NCBI taxonomy): Eukaryota > Metazoa > Chordata > Amphibia > Gymnophiona > Dermophiidae > Geotrypetes > Geotrypetes seraphini. The sequence goes on along the minus strand of NC_047088.1, from coordinate 140,578,618 downwards.
CGGCTTCTTCACCCAGTTCAAATGCATAATTCATTGGAAATCAAAAACAACCTTATCAGTAACTGGCTTTCCAAGAATTTACTTTCCCTAAATATCAGCAAATCAAATGCCATGCTATTTCTGACCAAAGAGAATGAAATCTTCATATCCCCAATCTGCATTTCGTCAACACCAATTCAATTAGTGTCTACAATTAAACTTTTAGGGGTGATCCTGGATAATAAACTGTCCTGCAACATACAAATTAGTTCAGTGGTTCGGAAATGTTTCTTCAAACTTAGCATGATTTGTTCTCTCTCATCGCTTCTGGATTAATTAAGACCACTTACAAGTTTATCACTTAGTGAGTTTTATTATTGAAATTCTATTTTACAAATATTTGTATTTTTTTACTGTATTTTTGTAGTTCGCTGATTGTCCAGCTCTTTTTAGTGTAAATCGCCTAGAACGTTTGGTTATGGTGCTATAAAAGAATAAAGTTAAATGGAAAAAACTGTACGATGGCCTCCTGGCCACTCAAGCAGCAAAACTAGATAACCAAATCTCAAATCTACTGATAACAACCCCATACTACAAGATGTTCAGAAAAGAAATTAAGACTATACTCTTTAAGAAATCCCTGAAAAAATCTTAACATCACGAATACCTTCCTCTTCCCGACTCACTGATACTGCCTGATCTTTACCATCCTCTTCCCTACTCACCGATACTAGCTGATCTACTCTTTACCGCTTCTAGAAATGACCAATGTTCTTCTTTTGTACCCCACCTTCTTTAACTCTTTTGTAATCCGCCTTGAACCGCAAGGTAATGGCGGAATAGAAATCTCTAATGTAATGTAAAGTTATTATTGTTATTATTACCTCTTAATATTCTTTTTTTTTTTTTTTAGTTCAATAATTTTTATTGAGTATTTTGAAAAATACAGGGAGCATTTCAAATACATAAAAACAAAATAAAGCTTTGTGTATAAAGAATCTGCAAATATATATTTAACTGTAGAGGACCATAGCAGTAAGAAAAGCTCCAAGTATTGGAACTGCTTGTGAAGACTATATGAGAAAAAGATGAGGGAGAACAGAAATAGAAATTAAAAGAGAAAGGAAAGAAAGAAGAAAAGAGAAGAAAAGGAAGGGAAGACAGGAGTGTCTACGAAGCAGAGCGTACATAGGAATCCAGGAATGACCAGGGTGATTTTTTGCTCTTCAAATTCATGGAGGTTCGGAGTGTAATTTTATTCTCATATGCATAGGATTCAAATCTATGATACATACACAGAGAGTTCCACCAAAAAGTATAGTCTAGTAGCGAAGATGATTTCCAATTTTTCAGAATGTGCATGAGAGCAGTCACAAACATGGTATTGATGAGCTTAGGAGGACAGTTTGATTGTGCGAAACAGGGATGTTGAGAGCGAAGGATTATAATGTCCATAGAGATCTCTTCCGAGCAGTTAGTGATAGATTGTATGGTATTCCAAATTTGAGTCCAAAAGGAGCGGACCAAAGTACAATGAAAAAACATATGATCAAGAGTTCCCTCCTCTTTCAAACAGTTCCAGCAAACAGAGTCTTGCTTTAAGTTGGCTTTCCACATGCAAAATGGGGTCCATACTGCATTCCACATAATAAAGAACATTGATTGTGAAACTCTAGAAGATAAAAGTGGGCGGTTTGTTGAAGACCAAAAGAGTTCCCAATCAATGTCAGAAAGCGGAGTGGTGAGTATAATATCCCAGTGTTTCATAGATTGAGGTGAAAAAGTGAAGGAATGATCTCTCAAAATATTATAGAAAAAAGATATAGCCTTGCTTTTTAATAGAGTCAATAAAGACCAATGGCGGATAGTATTTTTGGAAGTCATGAAGTCAAAACGTATATGCACAGAAGACAGCATTCCAATGAGTGAAAGCCACTGTGAATAAACAGAAGAAGGCAGCAGGTATGTGGAGCAAAGTATATCAAAAGGAACTGATGCAGTAAGAGTAGACAATTGATGGGCAAACCATATACCTGCCCGCTGCCACCGTTTCCATGAGAGGGATTTGCCATGGTTTTGGATTTTGGGATTATTCCAAAGAGACATGAGTGGGCTAACATTAACTGAGATCTCAGCTAATGTATCTAAAAGATGAAGAGCATGCTGCGTTGAACCCAACAAAGAGTACCTTCTCAAATGTCTGGGTACTGACACCGTTAGTAAGCAGGAGATGTGTAAAGGCGTGCATAAAAAGCACTCCATATCAAACCAAGCAGGAGGATCTTGGGGATAGGAGTCAGTAACCCAGTAAGCTCCATATTTAGCTAGTGAAGCAATATAATAATGATAGAAATCCGGGAAGTTAAGACCACCGTTAATCTTAGAGGCTTTCAGCTTGGCGAGAGCAATTCGAGGTTTTTTCTTGTTCCAAATGAATTCAGATAGCTTCCTATTTAGCCAATGAAAAAACGACTTCCGGCATAGAAGAGGAAGCATAGAGAGAGTGTAATTAATTTGAGGTGCTAGGGTCATTTTGATGGATGCTATTCTACCCCACTAAGACAAAAAAAGTGGAGATCATCGAGATGTAGTATTTAGAACTAGATTTTTGACTTTAGATATATTAAGATCTTGAGCAAGAACCAGATCCTTATGTATTAAAATCCCCAAGTATTTCACAGCTTCATGAGACCATGAGAAGGGAAAATGAGCCAGATCTGATTGAAGAATGTTATCATTCAGAGGGAAGATCTCTGATTTCTCCCAATTGATAGAGTATCCGGATAGGAGGGAATATTGTTTGACAATATGTATAAGATGAGGAAGAGAGGATAGAGGGTTCCTAAGAAAAATTAAAACATCATCAGCATAGGCTGCTAATTTGAAGTCTCGATCAGAGGAGGGAATACTGTTAATTAAGGGGCTTTGTCTAATAGCAGAAAGAAGAGGCTCCAACACTAAATTAAATAGCAATGGTGAGAGAGGACAGCTCTGTCGAGTGCCTCTTTGAAGGGAAAATTTATTGGATAAAGAGTTGTTAATCAGAATACGAGCTGTGGGTTGGTGATATAACGCTTCTATCCAATTCGTGAAGAATGAGCCAAAATTATACCATTTCAGGACACGGAAAAGAAAAGGCCACTCCACCCGGTCAAAGGCTTTTTCAGCATCAATAGCTAGTCCTATTATAGGGTCTGACATTGTTTTAGCGTGAGCGTTAATATGGTGAAAGAGGCGCAGGTTATCTCCTATATATCTTTGTTTAATGAACCCTGTTTGATCTTTATGTATAAGAGATGGGATCACTTTGGTAAGTCTTAATGCAAGTAATTTTGCCATTATCTTGTAATCTAAGTTAAGGAGAGAGATAGGGCGGAAGTTTTTAACCAAGGTGGCGTCTCTGTCAGGTTTAGGAATTACTACAATGGTGGCTTCAGTGAAATTGAATTGTTTGTCCGGAGTGGAATGGAGGAAATCATAATATGTAAGGAGATGAGGGGCTAAGATAGTGCGAAATTGTTTAAAGAATTCGTTAGTAAAGCCGTCCGGGCCGGGGGCTTTCCCAGCAGGTAGGGAAGATATGGCAGCTTCTATTTCTGATATAGTTATCGGGGAATCTAGTTCCAATTTAACAGAATCCGATATGGTCGGATGAGTTAAGGAGGAAAGAAAGGAGTCTATATCTGATTCAGGAGCAGCAAATTCGGATTGGTATAATGAAGCATAAAAATTTTCGAATTGAGAGGAGATTAAAGATCTGGTTTTGACTAATTGACCTGATGGATCTTGAATAGCCATGATATGTAGTCTTTTGGATTTAATTTTAAGGTATCTGGCCAAAGGGCGACCCATAAGATTATCTCCCATATAATGACCAGAATTGGAAATGAAGATATCACGCTTGGCTGTACATGAAACTAAAGTATTATATTCATATTTAAGTTTTTGGATACGTTGGAGAGTAGCTGGGTCATGTAGGTGATTACACATATGTTGTAATTCTAATGTTTTAATATAATTTTCTAAGTCTTTTTCCTTTATCATGGACTGTTTCTTTTTCCAAGAGGCAATTTTTATCAATTCACCTCTAAGGGTTGCTTTGTATGCTTCCCAGACAATGGAAGGACAGACTTCAGGATCTTTAGAGTTATTTTCAAAAAATTCCGCTGTGAAAGAATTGATTTTTTCAACAGTTTCCTCATCTAGGAGTAAAGCGTTGTTCAGCCGCCAAGAGGGGGATTCTTTGCGTGGAGCCGAGATGGAAATATATAAAGAGACGGCAGCATAATCCGTGAGAGAGATTGGATGTATGATAGTATTGGTAAGATCTTGAATAAGAGAAGAGGATAGGAGAAAGAAATCAATTCTCGAGTAGGTATTATGTGGTGGTGAAAAGTGTGTGTATTCTCTGCCTTTCGGGTGAAGTAAGCGCCAAGGATCCACAAGGGAGAAGGCATCATTTAGAGCATGAAGAGCTGTGAAAGACTTGGATTTGGAGGGTTTGCAAGAAGATCTATCAATATATAAGTCTTGGATTTGATTAAAATCTCCTCCCGATATCAGAGAACAAGAACCAAATTCAACCAGCGCCAGCTGAATCTCTTTGAAAAAATCCGGGTGATCTTTAACCGGGCCATATATATTGAGAAAAACAAAATTCACTGAGTGCACCGCAGCATGTACCAGACACCATCTTCCTTCCGTGTCTGTTTTAAAAGAATGAATAACGGGAGAAAGTTTATCATTGAGAAATATTGAAACACCATTTTTCTTTTGATGAGTTGCAGGGGAATATAAGTGAGTGGAAAATCCCTTTAGTTGGAATTTCGTGGCAGCAGCGGGTGGGAGGTGGGTTTCTTGCAAGAAAACTACATCAGGGTGTTTGTTGGACACATAATTAGCTATCTTTTTTCTTTTAATGGGATGGTTCAGACCATTCACATTAAAGGAGAAAACATGTAAATCAGCCAAAGTATATGATATGCAGTGGTGAAACATAGAGTATATCTCCTCTGTCTAGAAAAGATAACTGATATATTTGTAAGGTCAGGCAGACACTCCTGTCTAAGAAGAAAAATAGAAAGAACATGAAAATAAGAGAAAAGAAGTCAGTAATATCAGCATAATGTATGGTCAGAAAAGAAATAGACCACATTATCATGCATATTTTAAAACATTTTAAGGGTGCTCCTGTGAGCACGGAAGAGTAACACATATGGAACAACTAGCAAAATCCACACCTAATCAATAATAGAAAACATGAGATTAATGTGCTTAACTTAGCAGACTATGCAATATATGTATTTCATTACATAGCATGGTGAGATAAGAGCTTCTTGGCACAATCTGGAGTACCAAGTCTGGAATTGATTTGAGCAAGCAGAGACCTCAAAGGAAACTGCACGGTTGATGTCAAGTAGAATTAAACTGCTGGATCCATCACTGGGGTACCGCTAGCCACTATCACAGGCATAGAGTTCCACGCTTCACCGTGGGGGAGTGCGGTTTGCACTTGTGTATCCGGCGTCTCTACGCATATGGAGTGATGGGAAACCACATACCTTCACAGACAGAGTAGCTGCACAACAATTTATAGACTCTACCTCTTAATATTCTAATTCAGTCATTGGTCGTCTACAACTTAGATTACTGAAATTCTCTCTACCATGGAATTACACAAAAAGAAATCAAGAGGCTTCAAATTATTCAAAACATGACAATAAAAATTATATTTAATGCCAAAAAATTTGACCACGTCACCTATCTTCTGAAAAAGGCCCATTGGCTGCCAATATCTCTTCGGATCACATTCAAAATTCTCTTTCTTGCGTTTAAGGTGCAAATCAATCATTCCCCCATGTTTATAGATGACTACTGATTCCATTCGAAACCTTGAGAACACTTTGATTGTCCCAACAATATCTTCTTACAATTCCCTCTATCTGACAATTGTTTTATGACATAACCCGAAAAACAATTTTTTCAGTGTTAGCGTCCACAATACGGAACTCTCTTCCAACAACTTTGAGGCAGGAATCTAACTCTAATAGATTCAAGTCTAACCTCAAAACCTTTCTCTTTAAAGATGTGTACGAGGTCTAGACTCAGAGATTAGTCCAAGTCATTCCACACACCCTTGTGTTTTTATCCTCCCTCATTCAATTTTTATTTTAAACAATGTATCCCTACCTATTCCCCTTTTGTATTCTGTCTAGTTTTATTATTTTAATTATGTAAGTCTTATTCCTCCTTTTTTTTTTTCTTTCTTTGTTTATTAATTTTTAAAATTGTATGATGTAAACCGCTTAGGAAAGTTAAGCTTTAATAAAACTTGAAATTTGACTGACAAGGGACTGAAATTCCACTTTAGCTTTTTATTATTATTATTATTATTATGAGCCCTCCAGGAACAGCAAAATACCTACTCTACCTGAATATATAAGATGCCTGCTAGTGTGAAGTGGTGTACAGTATGTATTTTTCTGTTCCTATAGGGCTCAAAAAATAAACCCCACAAACTGCTAAAGTGGACATTTGAACCTGGGTCCCTTGATTCTTGAGTCATTGCTCTCACTGTGAGACGACTCCTCAGACCTGCATGTAGCTTTGTTAAGAATGTCTATAGTTCTTGAAGCTGTCATAGAGCTCTGCAAATATGTTTATGTGGCCATTTTATAAGGTGGACATTCCTATGCTGCCTTACAGACATCCATGACTCCTGTTTTCTCTTGGTCATAATTTGGATGTTTCAGCTTGTAAAATGGAAGTTCATGCTGGACACTTTCAGCAAATGGACATCCATTTTTCTTTATCCTGTTCTAAAATATGTCCATTTGTGATATGCTGACATGGGCATCCATATTCTGAGTTGGTCTTCCTTTCTAAATTCCTGCTTCACATTTACAACACGACTTAAGGTAGACAGCAGTGTACAGTGGTGATAATTGTTGAGGTACAATATTTTCTTGTCCCAAAAGCTTACAATTTAAGGGAGATAAAGTGATTTGCCCAAAAATCATATGAAGTGTCAGTGGCAAAAATGGACAGAAATGGGAGCTAGACTGGCACACCACAAGCTTTATGTGTGTTATGGAAAAAAAAATCAAAGAAGTATTTGCACTGCAGGTTTAATTTGAATGTCAATGAATTGATTTCCCCTTTTCCATGGTGCTCAAGTTTAATCCTTCCAATCTGTCCAGACTTTTGAGTATCCTTAACTGGGCCCAATATGATTCTTGGGCCCTGAAGTTAGTTTAGAGGCCTTTTTACTTAGCTATGCAAGTAAGTATGCTTAACATGGTAATGCGGGACTTTCCCATATGCTTGGTCCATTTCTACTATAGCCATAAGAGTCATTTTTCCATTTCTGGAATATCTGGCTAAGGACTAATGTTAGCATTAGCACATGACCATTTTATAAAATTAATGTAAGATCGCATATTGCTTCCTATTTAGAAGAAGCTCCTGTGTCTGAGACATGATAACCAGTTAGCACACCAGTAAAGTCAGTATGCTAGCTGAATAATACTTCCACACCTATTCTCTGCCCCTGTTACACCCTCTCCTACAAATAAATAAACACATACTCTGTTTTCAGTGCACGCAAATGAAAAAACTAACGCATAATAATTTTAATGTGTCCTGCGTTAGGCCATTTTTTTTCCTTCATTAAATGCATTGGCACTTAACACAGCTTAGTAAAAGGGTCCCTTGGTTGTTAGACACTTGATAAGGAATGTTCATGAGAGAGCTTAAAATAAGACTTGGGGAAGAGAATGGAAATATGTGTATCCCAAGCTGAGAACTACCGTATTTTCACGTAGATAACGCGCACACGGGTATAGCGCGCGGGAAACACACATTTATGTAAAGAAATTTTTATATACCGCACTCACGGGTATACCGCGCATGCCGCCCCGACTCTCCTCTGGCTGCCCCTACTCTCCTTTCACCCGCCCCGACTTTCCATTCACTGCCCCGACTCTCCGTTCGCTGCCCCGACTCTCCTCTGGCTGCCCCGACTCTCCTTTCACCCGCCCCGACTTTCCGTTCGCTGCCCCGACTCTCCGTTCGCTGCCCCAACTCTCCTCTGGCTGCCCCCCCTTGAAGTCCTGTCCCCCCTTGAAGGTCTGCCTGTCCCCCCTTGAAGTCCTGTCCCCATCCTGAAAGCCTGATGCCCTCCCCCGATGCCCGATTCATCATCCGGAAGGACCGCTCGCACTCCCACCCCGATAGACCGCTCGCACTCCCACCCGAAGAACCGCTCGCACCCCCACAGCCTCCCCCCCTCCCCCATGGAGAAGCTGTCTACCTTGTTTCCGGATGCCAGTGAGCCCAGCTGCTTCCTCTGCCGGCGGTCCCGCCCCTTCTCTGAGCCCTGCGCTACGCTGCTTCCTCTTCCGGCGGTCCGTCGTTATATGTGTGAAAATATGGTACTGCCCCGTTCTGTCTTTCCTCTCAATTCTATCTAAATGTTAAGCCATTTAGAGGATGGGTTTTGTATTATTCGAACAAAACTTTGAAAGCATTCAGCTTAATTATTAAGTTATTTATCTCCACCGAATTCATTGATAACAGAGTGAATTATTTGTTGTATGGCTCCATTGCATTGCCTTCATTTGTGAATCCACAAGACAGACAGCTAAATCTTTTTGTGTGTTTCTAATTCTGAAGTCTTAATGAATCTGCTTGCTTTCTTAAATTTTCTATAGCAAGAGTCAGCAATGTATATTTATCACTAATAATTGACTTATATCAATGCTCAGTTTCTTTCTCATTTGATAGTTTGGGTGTCCTATAATATAGGGTTGCCAGATTTCCTCTTTAAAAAAAACAAAACCTGGCTTTACCCTGTTCCACCCCCAATCTCACCCCAATCTGCCTCCAGCTCTGCACCGTTTCACCCCCATCTCCTTCCCAGAGGTCTGAAGGGCCTCTGCACATGCAGGATGTTGATGTGATGGCATCATGTGTTGGTATCCATGCATGGACAGAGGGCCTCCAGTTGCGATACTGAGCTTGGGGACTTCCAAAATGTGGACAGATTACCAGGCACCTGGACAGTCCTCTAAAAAGAGGACATGTCCGGGTTTTCCCGGACATCTGGTAACCTTACTATAACAGGCCAATAAAGATGAGCCAAATCTAGCTGAAATCTACTTTATAGTCTTTCTTTACTCATGAAAAATTTGTAGCAATAACAGTCTTCAGTTAACATCCATGGAGGTAAGCCTCGAAGACGTACATAAGCAGATAGATAGATTAAAATCTGACAAATCTCCGGGCCCGGACGGAATCCACCCCAGGGTACTGAAAGAACTAAAGGAGGAAATAGCGGAACTACTACAGCAGGTTTGTAACCTATCCCTGAAAACAGGCGTGATCCCAGAAGATTGGAAGATAGCTAATGTTACGCCCATCTTCAAAAAAGGATCAAGAAGTGACCTGGGGAACTACAGACCGGTAAGTCTGACTTCGATGGCAGAAGCGCTGATAAAAGACAGCATCGATGAGCATCTAGAAAGAAATAAACTGATGAAAACAAGCCAACATGGCTTCTGCTAGGGAAGATCGTGCCTAACGAACTTATTGCACTTCGAAGGAATAAACAAACGAATGGACAAAGGGGACCCCATAGACATCGTATACTTAGATTTCCAAAAAGCCTTTGACAAGGTACCCCATGACCACCTATTATGGAAACTGAAGAACCATGGGGTGGAAGGAGAAGTATATAGATGGATCAAAAAACTGGTTGGTGGGTAGGAAGCAAAGGGTAGGAGTGAAGGGTCACTACTCTGACTTGAGGAGGGTCATGAGTGGTGTTCTGCAGGGGTCGGTATTCGGACCGCTGCTGTTCAATGTATTTATAAATGATCTAGAAACAGGGACGAAGTGCGAAGTAATAAAATTTGCAGATGACACCAAACTATTTAGTGGAGTTGGGACCAAAGAGGACTGAGGATTTACAAAAGGACCTGAACAAACTAGAAGAGTGGGTGACGAAATGGCAGATGAAGTTTAATGTGAAGAAATGTAAAGTCTTGCATATAGGAAAAGGAAACCCGAATTGCAGCTATACAATGGGAGGGCTGGTAATGGGTGAAAGTACCCTAGGAAAGGACTTGGAGTTAATGGTGGACAGGACAATGAAGCCATCGGCACAGTGCGCAGCGGCCTCTAAGAAGGCAAATAGAATGCTAGGTATTATCAAGAAAGGTATTACAACCAGAACGAAATAAGTTATCCTGCCGTTGTATCGGGCAATGGTGCGCCCGCATCTGGAGTACTGCGTCCAGTATTGGTCGCCGTACCTTAAGAAGGATATGGCAATACTCGAGAGGGTTCAGAAAAGAGCAACGCGATTGATAAAAGGTATGGAAAACCTCTCATATGCTGAAAGATTAGAGAAACTAGGGCTCTTTTCCCTGGAAAAGAGGAGGCTTAGAGGGGACATGATAGAGACTTACAAGATCATGAAGGGCTTAGAGAAATTGGAAAGGGACAGATTCTTCAAACTTTTGAAAACTACAAGAATGAGAGGGCATTCGGAAAAATTAAGAGGGGACAGGTTCAGAACCAATGCTAGGAAGTTCTTCTTCACCCAAAGGGTGGTAGACACCTGAAATGTGCTTCCAGAGGGTGTGATAGGACAGAGTACAGTATTGGGATTAGATGATTTCCTGAAGAAAAAGGGGATAGAAGGGTATAGATAGAGGATTACTATACAGGTCCTGGACCTGATGGGCCGCCGCGTGAGCGGACTGCTGGGCATGATGGACCTCTGGTCTGACCCAGCAGAGGCACTGCTTATGTTCTTATGTTACCAGTAACATTGGTTGAATTCTCCTCATGGATGTTCAGTATAACAATGAAAGCCCAAATTTCATAGTTTCCAGTAAGTTTTAAAGCTGTACTGCATATTTTTTGGTATTTTCCTGAAGGTACGTTAATGTTGGAGTTTGTAAGCATCAAATATGAGTTATGATATATTAAAATTGTCAAAAACTTAGATATTATATCTGTCTTTCCTTGACTTGAAGTTTGGAGCTAGAACAGGGGTGGGCTATCTTTAGGGCCCAAGAATCATACTGGGCCCAGTTAAGGATATTCCTTGAAAGTCTGGAGTGGGGAAGAATTTCCTGTAGGTCCTATGGTCCAGCAAATACATTGCTTCTGACCTGACAATGTGGCTAGTCCAGAGGGAATATAGAAACGTCCTGTGAGCTCCTCAGAAACCACACCTAGAGAGTGGCTCTTTTTTTTCAAAACAGTAGCCATTGTCATAGATGCTCTTAAAACAATATAAATTGAAAATGATAAATAGGACCTTATTATTTCTAATGGGGTATCACTTGTATACTATTAAAGGGACTACACAAAATGTTCTGAGAGTATTTTGCATATAGAAGATCTATCAGTTCCCAAGGAAGAAGAAATTGCTTCTTGGCAAAATATGTGGCTTTATGATAATGTCAGGGTGCTTGACCTAGTACATACTTTTGTTTCATTAGACTCCTGGTTTGACTCCTTGCACTCAGGAAATAAAGATTAACAAATAAAAGCACAAAATGTATTTTATTTTGTATTTATATTTATTAGCAATTGCAAAAGGGAACATACAACCAAAATGTGAGGTGGTATCTTTTCATTGGACTAATGTAGTAAGAGTTCTTTGACCACATTTTGTAAGCTAAAACCCTCTTCCTTAGGTCGACAGAATGATCAAAAGTTGGCAATACCAGAAATTATAAAGGATTCATGAAAAGCATTCCAAAGGTAATGCGAAAAGGCAAAAGGGGAGGGGCAGGGGGGAGATGATAAGGCATCATTCAAAGTTCAATTACATGAAACATAGATGCATGCAAATTTTCCAAAGCTCAGCTTTACTTCCTATCTTCTATCTGTTTCTTTCAATTTCATGCACACAGACTGCTAATCTCTACTCTGTACCATCCAATTAAGACCAATTAACAGTTATTAAATAAGGCAACTAAATCACTTGCTCGTTTCTTCATGTAGTCACTGGTTTAAATTCTGATTGAATGTTTTGGGTCATAAACCTAAGTCCACCAACATGGATGGGTTGATGATGTTAACACTGCCTAGTAAAATCGAATCGAGTGAATCCTGAAGTAGTGGGATGGGGCAAAGAATCTAATTTGTTTAATGAGCACTTTCAAAAAAAATCAATCTCTAGAAAGTTCAAGAAGGAAGCAAAAGAGTTTTCTACTATTCTTTAGAGCTTCTTCTAGTCTGCAATTAATTTAAGAATAAACATATACTTTCACCCATTTTCCTGTCAGTTTTTTTCTAAACAACTGTTGAATTTTCAAATTCAGTATGCTGCCTGCTGTTTAAGTTGAAAAACAGCAAATCTTCAGGCATACCTATTCGTTTTAAACAGTAGGCTACCTGACACTCAAACTGCATATACTTTCTCAGTGTAAACTCAGTGTGTGATCCCAATATACTGCATATCCCTCCAATTGTGCATCCTGCACATATAAGTACTGATACATATATCAGTAATTCCAAGTATAGCAGTAGCCAATTAAAAATCCAAGCTCTGAAAGTCAATTTGTTAGTTTTAAGATCAGGTAAAGAACAGGATAGGCAAAATTGCTTTCTGAGCCACTCTTCTAAAGCAGTGTTTCTCAACTTCTTCAAGCCAAGAACCCCCTAAGTCTAACAAATATCAACCGAGTATCCCTGCCCAAGCTCCGGCCCATACCCACCCAAGCTCCACCCCTGACCTCACCCCCATAATAATGGTAATGAAATTTATTCCATTCATTTTTTATATACACACAATATAATCTTATTAGTTCATAATGATAACCACAAAATAACCCCCCAATAAAGCACACTATATGCAGAGAAAAAGCTTATCATATATAAATATATATATATATCAGTGGTCTCAAACTCAAACCCTTTGCAGGGCCACATTTTGAATTTGCAGGTAATTGGAGGGCCTCAGAAAAAATAGTTAATGTCTTATTAAAGAAATGACAATTTTGCATGAAGTAAAACTCTTTATAGTTTATAAATCTTTCCTTTTGGCTATGTCTAAATAATAATATTGTAATTTATAGCTAAAGAGACATATGATCAAGAAACTGTTTTATTTTACTTTTGTGATTATAATACATATACCGAGGGCCTCAAAATAGTACCTGGCGGGCCGCATGTGGCCCCTGGGCCACAGGTTTGAGACCACTGATATATATATATATATATATATATATATATAAAGACACACAGACATATATTCTAGCACCCGTTAATGTAACGGGCTAAAATACTAGTGTATATATATATATATATTTCTATCTGTCTCTCCCTCCCGCTGTCTGTCTCTCCCTGACCCCCTTTGTCTGTCTGTCTTTCTGTGTCTCTCCCTGCCCCTGTGTCTTTCTTATTTTCTTTCTATCTATCTGTCTCTCTCCCTGCCTCCTATGCAGCAGCATTTCTCTCCCACCACTTCCCTGTGCAGAAGCCACAGCAGCATTCCTTCCCCCCACACCACTTCCCTATGCAGCAGCAGCATTTCCCCTACCCCCCTTTCCCTTCCCGCAGTCTGGCCGGCTCCCTTAGTCCCTTATCACCCCCCCTTCCCTTCCCGTGGTCCCGACAAACCTTCCGATTCCAGCAGCGTCTGCAGCACTCTACACAGGTGCTAGAGTAGATGTCTGTCTGGGTTTTTATTTTCTTTATCTCTCTCTCCTTGCAAGCTGCCTGTCTTGTCATTTTTTCTGTCTGTGTCTCTCCCTATGTCCTTAGTGCCCTTAGTGCCTCCTTTCTATGTCCTTAATGCCCCTTCCTATGTCCATACTGTCCCTAGTGCCTCCTTCCCATGTCCTTAGTACCTCTTCCTATGTCCTTAGTGCCCCCATTACCTCCTTCCGGTGTCCATAATGCCCCCAGTGCCTTCTTCCCATGTCCTTAGTGCCCCCAGTGCCTCCTTCCTGTGTCCTTATTGCCCCCAGTGCCTCTGTCCTGCTTAGTGCCCTCAGTGCATCTTATGTCCTTAGTGCTCTTAGTGCCCATTTCTATGTCCTTAGTGCCCCCAGTGCTTCCTTATGTCCTCATCATTATCTTCCAGACTTTGTCCCACCCCCACCCCTGATGCCAGCCTGCTTGCCTCCCATCCCTCTGAGCAACATGTTTCCATTTAATCCCCTCCGATGCCTGCCTGCCTGCCTTCCATCCCCCTTCCATTGAACCCCCCACCCCCATGCCAGCCTGCCTGCCTCCCATCCCCCTGAGCAGCATGTTTCCATGGAAACCACCCCACCCCCGATGCCAGCCTGCCTTCACTTGAAACCCCCCCCACTCCTCCTCCGATGCCAGTCTGCATGCCTGTCTCCCATCCCCCTGAGCAGCATGTTTTTAACCCTCCCCCCCGGCCGACCCTACCCGGCACACCAGAAACCGCCGTTGACCCTCCCAGCCGACCCTCCCACCGCTACACGGCCGACAAACCTCGCAGCTCCAGCAGCGTCCCAGGCACAGTAAACACGCTGCTTCGGCTCTTCTACTGGCCTAATTTCCTCTGTCACGTCCCTGATGATGTAATCAGTTATGCGGCAGAGGAAATTAGGCCAGTAGAAGAGCCGAAGCAGCGTGTTTAGTGTGCCTGGGACGCTGCTGGAGCTGCGAGGTTTGTCGGCCATGTAGTGGTGGGAGGGTCGGCTGGGAGGGTCAATGCGGGTTTCTGGTGTGCCGGGTAGGGTCGGTGGGGGGGAGGAGGGGGAGTCGCGGTGTGTTACCTGGCCGGTACTTCGACGCTTCTTGGCTTTATCCTTCAGATGGCAAGAGCCGCCGCGGTCGACAGGCTCTGCGCCGCCGCACGCATGTGGACTCCTACCTGCGGGTCCCTAAAGCGCACGGAAAATGGGAGCACGCAGGTGGGAGTGTACATGCGCGCTTAGGGCTTTATTGTATTAGATTCCAGAGGTCAAGGCAGATGACTTTAAAATATGCAATGTCACCTCAATAACAACTATAGAAAAATATATAAATATAGTGCAAAATATAGACAGCAGATATAAATTCTCAAAATTGACACATTTTGAGCACTAAATTGCAAATAAAATCATTTTACCTACCTTTGTTATCTGATGATTTCATGAGTTTCTGTTTGCACTTCCTTCTGACTGTGCATCCAATATTTCTTTTTTCTGCGTCCTGCACACTTCATCTCCTCTGGACCTCATTCCCTTCCCCAACCAACATCTCTCTCTGTCCCTCCATGAGTCCAACTTTTCTTCCTCTCTCCTCCACCTTCATTGGCAACATGTCTCCCCTCTCTCTCACTGTCCATTTGTCTTTCTCTCATTCCCTCCCTTGCTGCCAAGGGAATGGAGAAACAGAGAGAGATCCAGGGTGCATCTCTCCCACCCCTTCTACTGCTACATTCAACATTTCTTCCTCGCTCTTCCCCCAGATGATATGCAGCATTTTCCACCACTGCCCACCAGCCCCATGCCCATTTCTCCTTCTATCACCCCTATCCAGCACAATGCCACATCTTTCCCTCCATCACTATGTCCAACATTCCTCCCTCTTGCATCCTCTTCAATCTGTCCCTCTGCTCCCTCTCCACCACTATATCCAACATTTCTCCCTCTCATCCTTCTATTCCCCATGCATCTCTACCTCACTCCTCTCTCTCTCTCTGCCCAATTTTCCTCTTTCTTCCTTTCCCCATGTGCACCATCTTTTTCCTTCTCACTCACACACTCATCCCCAACAATTCTTCCTTTCTATTCCTTCCTTCCTATGACCCAAGTTACTGCCTCCTTCCTCCCTCCCTTCTGTGTCCCATGTTCATGCTCCCTCCCTTCCTTTTGTGTCCCGAGTTCATGCCCCTCCTCCCTGCCTTTCAGCCTTTGTCCCAAAATCATGCCCATCCCAGATCATGTCCCCTCTCTCCCTTACTTGCTTGCTCCAGGGCTGCACTCGCTTCCTTCAGGACCATCCAGGGCTGATCCTTCTGCCTTCAGCGGCACTTGTTGCAGGGACATGCGGGCATTGGCTCACATGCTGCATGTGGCTGACCCAAAAGCTTTCCCTCTAATGTCAGAGAGAAGGTTTCCGGGTCAGCCATGTGCAGCGTGAAAGAGCCGCTGATGCGTCCCTGCAACAAGTGTCACTGAAGACAGGAAGGAACAGCTCACCTGGAAGGAGGTAACTGGGATCCCCCACTGACCCGAAAAGCTTTCCTCTGTCATCAGCTCTGACATCGGAGGGAAGCCTTCTGGGTCAGCTTCGGTGGAAGGGGCAGGCAGGAAGGAGGGCATGGGATCCCCAGCAGTGATAGCAGCTTCGGCGGAAAGGGGCAGGTGGGCAGGCAATAAGGAGGGCATGGGATCCTCGGTAGCAATCTGCGAAGATTGTTAAAAATTAGGACTGCATGTTAATCATGTTATTAAAATTTGTAACAGTGTTTTTCCTCTGTTTTTCTGTCTTCTAAAAATGTCTGCCCTCTCCCCACCCTTCAACTCAATGTGTGCCTTTTCCTTCACTCGCTCCTCCTTCCATTTCCATTCAATGTCGGCCCTCTCCTCTGCACTTTCTTCCCCTTCTATCTGCATTTTTTCTCTCTCTTCCACTGTAATAACCCTCTTCCCCCAATTGGCAGGACTGGAGCAGGAAAACAAAATGCAGTGGGGCTTTCCTGGAGTGAGTCCTCCATGCTGGATGACCCAGGGTGGAGAAAAGCTGCAGGAACTGGCTTTGAGGCAGCTGCAGGGCGGTGACTCTATGAGCTGTATCACTGGCATTGCACCGCCTGCCTGATACATTGGCTTGAAGCTTCCTATTTTAGAGCGAATGGAAGCCAGCTGGCCTGCCGACCATGAGCATGAGCAGATGCTCAAGGTCCTGCAAAGGGCTGACCATGCAATGCTAGTAATTACACTTCTGTGGAATGCGGTGAGACCAAATGCTTTATGCGGAGAGAGGCGGGGTAGCCTATGGCTGGCTCTGCCAGGCCAGAAACAGGCAGTTACATCAAAGCTTGACGTAGCTTCCTGATTCTGGGTCCATAAGAGCCAGCCTTCTGCCTGCCGTGTTAATCATCCTTTATAATAAAACCCTAAGCGCGCATGCGCACTTAGGACGGCGTGTTCCCTGCCACCATGGTGCCTGAGTCAGTGCCGAATTCCATTTTCGAACACGGAGGCAGGGAACACGCCAGTGACTCCCTCCTCCCGTCCTCACTCACCAACCTCTGCCGCCGCTCCTCTTCAAAGCAGCCTGCTGAGGTTCACTGACCGGCTGTAGCGAACCTCGCAGGCCGCTCTCCACCTCGGTAGCACATTCCCTCTGATGCGATCGTGTCAGAGGGAACGTGCTACTGAGGTGGAGAGTGGCCTGCAAGGTTCACTACAGCCGGCCAGCGAACCTCAGCAGGTTGCTTTGAAGAGGAGCGGTAGCGGCAGCGGTTCATGCCGGTGGGCCAGAAGACACCAGGAAGTCGGGATGGAGGGAGGGTAAGAACAGGCAAGCACAACAGGGGGCAGGGGGAGAGGGAAAGGGGGCTGCTTTGGGGGAAGGGTGTGCTGGGGGCAGATAGCAATCATGCTTTGCTCGGGGGGGAACAGAAGGGGCTACGGAGCAGGCAGGCATGGCACAACAGGGGGGAGGGGGAAAGGGGGCTGCTTTAGGGGGAGGGGTGTGCTGGGGGGACAGACAGCAATCATGTATCCCATGCTGGTAAGAAGTGGAGGGGGGAGGGAAAGGGGATGCTTTTGGGGGGAGGGGTGTGCTGGGGGGCAAACAGCAATCATGCTTTGCTCTGGGAGGGGGGAAACAGAAGGGGGCCACGGAGAGACAGGCAGGTAGGGGGCCAGGGAGACAGACAGAAAGAAAGACAGACGGGGCCAGGGACAGACACAGACAGAAAGAATGACAGACAGACAGCATCCAAAGAGAGAGAGACAAAGAAAAAAAAAACAGTCAGACAGACATCTACTCTAACACCCATTAATGTAACAGGCTTAAACACTAGTGATTAAATATTTTAGTGGGCATTAAAAATTTAATGCTTTAATCACATTATTAATGTGTTAAATCTGCCGTTCTATTAAAAATATAATCATATTTCCAAACAAACAGGAAATGCACATATATTTTTGGACTACCCACACCATGCCCAGAACAGGCCTCATTGGAAAGATAGGAAGGACTTACCAGCTGAGTAGAGCTCTCGAGAGGGGGGGGCACATAGGGGGAGATAAGTTAAGAGAGATAGTGAGGGACATTTGAGTGACTGCATGAGAGCATGTTGGTCAGTCAATTTTTTCCCTCAAAAATAGATACCATTGAAGCTATTAGAATGGTATTTCAATCCATAATAAGAGCTTTCATTAGTGTATTAGAGGACATTTTTATTTGTGTTATTATTTTTCACCTGAATAAAGATTTTGTCATGAAACAAAACTCTATACAAAAGGGATAAATAAATGTCAATGAGCAGCAGTCAATATTTTTGAAATTAGGCACAAGTATTTAGTGCTGGGCCATATCCGGGTACTGACACTGAATATACAATTATAACAGGGCATGCACTGGCTACCAGCATTTATGTGGATCCCAGATGATATTGGTTAGCACCCACATAAAAGGATTTGGGAGATCATCTACCCCCTTGATTCTGATCCTTTCCCATACACCCCACCCCTTTGGTCCAATCTCTGCTCCCACTCAGCACCACCAGGTTTTACCTAGTGGGATTGAGCAGAAGTGATCCCCTTCTGCTCTCACCACATTTGGCTTCAGGTTCAAATTATCAGCACTGATCCCTAGCAGTAGTCTCTCCTGCCTGGTTAAATCACTTTGAATATTAAGCCTGTAACCTTCCTTTGGCCCAGCAGTATTATGTTCTATTTGCTTTTCATTGTGGTAGCAATCAACCAGGGATCTACACATCCAGACTCCCTACCAAATCTTGCAATCATGGACCTAATATTGGCAACTAAGTGTTTCTGTTGCCGAATAACTCTCTTCCCTCGGTAGCTGGGAATGTTTCCTCTGGAGCAAAGTCCTGGCCTTGTAAACTGAAGCCAGTATAAAATTTCCACTGATTCATCAGACTGGCCCAGATTTAATATTATTTTTTATTGGAATGTAATGTAATGTAATTTATTTCTTATATACCGCTAAACTCCGTTAGGATTCTAAGCGGTTTACAGAAAAATAGACAATAGGGTGCATTAAAATTATAAGTAAAATAGGTACTTAGAAATTCCCTTACTGTCCCGAAGGCTCACAATCTAACTAAAGTACCTGGAAAAATGACAATTAGTAGAGTAATGAAGAAATAAAATAGAGAATAGATGAGAAAAATAAGAAAATAAACATTCTAATAAGATTACAATGATCTAAAGGACTTTGAAAGGTTGAAAAAAGAGGGGAGATAAGAATAGATGCAGAGGGAGAACCGTTGAAGCAATAAAATTCTGGAGAAATTTAAATGAAATTTGAATGATAAAATAAAACAAAATAAGTGGTAAAACAATAAGTGAGATTAAAAAAATATATCATAAACTAAAAAGAATTGAAAATAAAATCAAAACAGTCAAAACTGAAGTCCAGCTTGAACGGGCCCCCGAGCCAACCATTGGTCCGATGGCCGGACTGCAGCCCTCCTCCGTCGGTTCTCCCCTGCTGGAATGGGGGAGGAGCGAAGACAGTGTCGGGTGCCCCGCTGGAACGGGCCCCCAAGCCGACCGTTGGTCCGATGGCCGGACTGCAGCCCTCCTCCGTTGGCTCTCCCCTGCTGGCATGGGGGAGGAGCGAAGACATTGTCGGGTGCCCCGCTGGAACGGGCCCCCGAGCTGACCGTTGGTCCGATGGCTGGACTGCAGCCCTCCTCCGTCGGCTCTCCCCTGCTGGAATGGTGTTAGATGGTGTTACAGGGTTTGGTTTTGGTCTTTTACTTTTCCCATCTGTAGCAAATGCAGTATCCAATGTAAGTTGTTTTCTTGAAGCCATCTGAAATCACTTTAGTTAAACTGAAGGGATTAAATATCCATATCATCCCGGGCTCTGTGATAGACTCGTGTTGCCGTCCCGATCTACCGGGCCTATCAGCCTTCCTTTCCCCGAAGTCAAAGACGCCGACGCTGGGCATTAGGCTGTTTTTGTCAATTCAGGGGGGGGGGGTTGGTGGCGTGGCTGCGGCAGCAGCAACAGCCTGAAAAAGAAATCATCCTGGCCCGGGTCGGTGTCATACTCCGGAACTTCTACCTCTTCCAGCAGCCCTCTCCCTTCTACCTGCTTTCGGCCACACCCCCTGCTCCGCGGCTCTCTTCGGCAACTCAGCAGCAGCGATCGACACAAGCTTCTGACGTCGGGGCCTACCCACTGCGAGTCCCGCTTGTTTCAACTTCCTTTTTCCACAAAGGCGGGACTCGTAGAGGGAAGGCCTCGATGTCGGCAGCTTGTCTTAATCACCGCTGCTGACGAGTTGCTTAAGAGAGCCGCGGAGCAGGGGGGTTTTGCCAGGTGCAGGTAGAAGGGAGAGGGCCAGATGCAGGACTCGTGGGTGAGGGAGCATAAGAGAGAAAG
Organism: Geotrypetes seraphini; assembly: GCF_902459505.1. Lineage (NCBI taxonomy): Eukaryota > Metazoa > Chordata > Amphibia > Gymnophiona > Dermophiidae > Geotrypetes > Geotrypetes seraphini. Next base: position 140,558,059 of record NC_047088.1, on the reverse strand, counting down.
AAAGAGAGAGGGGAGGGAAACAAAAGGAAATATTTCATACTGGGCTGGGCCGGAGTGGAGGGAGGGTGGAAAGATTCTGGCTACAGGGTGCATTAACAAAGGAAAAGGGGGGAAAGCTGAAAATGGAGATAGTGACACAAAGAGTAAGCAGGACCTACTGAATAAGGATAGAGATACAGAGGGGACATGAAGAGGAGGTGAAATAAAGACATAGAAGTAATGCTGAAAAAGTGTGTGTGGGGGGGGAGATAAAGACATTGAAAGGGTAAATGGTGAACATGGGGTAAAGACAAGGACAGAGACAAATGAAGATTCTGAAAAAGTGGTGAGATAGGGATATAGATGACATGGACACAAAGAAGGGTGATGCTGGAAAATAGGTGGAATGGTAATTCTGACAGACACAGAAGGGAAATGCTGGATCAAGGAGAGATGGGGCTCAGGCTGGACGGAATGAGGAGAAATGCCTTGTTGGCCCGGAACTTCCTCTCCTACATCAGAATTGACGTCAGGGAGCGGAATGCTGGTCAGCGCGACGCTTCTGCAGGGAAAGCTTGGGACGGCGGTGGCTTGGGGGCTGTTCCCCGATGGCGGTGGCAGCAAACCGAGTGGCTTGGGGGAGGGCACGGAGAAAGAAAGAAAGGGGGCAAACAGGGAGACAGAAAAAGTTGGGGGAGAGAATGAGGTCTGGAAGAGAGGAAACATACAGGAGGCTGAAACAAAGGAAGAAAGATTGGATGCATAGTCAGAAGAAGAAAGTGCAACCAGAGACTCATGAAATCACCAAACAGCAAAGGTAGGAAAAATGATTTTATTTTCAATTTAGTGATCAAAATGTGTCGGTTTTGAGAATTTATATCTGCTGTCTATATTTTGCACTATGGCTCCCTTTTACTAAACCGCAATAGCGTTTTTTAGTGCAGGGAGCCTATGAGCATTGAAAGCAGCACGAGGCATTCAGTGTAATTCCCTGTGCTAAAACCTACTATTGCGGTTTAGTAAAAAGGGAGGGGGTGTATATTTTGTATTTTGTTACTGAGGTGACATTGCATAGAGTCATCTGCCGTGACCTCTTTGAAAAAACCCGGAATATGAATAATTAACATTTTCTCTGCCTTTCAGTGTGCTTTGTGGTTTTTTTTTTATTTTATTGTTGGTAGATCATTTTGACTTAGTCATTATAAAAGTAGCTCGCAAGCCCATAAAGTGTGGGCACCCCTGATCTAGTCTATTTTAAGTTATTCCCTTATTCTATGCTTTCTTATTTAAAGCTTAGCCTCAGACATCTTCTGTTTATTTGCATTTTCCCTGTGCACTATTATGATTCATGTAACCAGGACATCCCAGTTTCCTCCACAATTCTATGGCTGCCACACATCTTCTGTTTATTTGCATTTTCCCTGTGCACTATTATGATTCATGCAACCAGGACATCCCAGTTTCCTCCACAATTCTATGACTGCCACACAATTTGCCTTTGCCTGTTGGATTGTCAAAAAGCTAGAAGCTCTGCTGGTGCATGCTATTTACTTTCTTGTCCTCAGCAGCAGATGAATCCAGAGACTAGTTGGTTGTGACCATCCAACAGCAGGTAAAGATAGAGAACCTCAAAACTGAATTCTGTCATATATAGGATGGTAAGCTCACTGGTTAGCCAGTATTCTCTAACTCCAGCAGGTGGGGAGATGGCTTCTCTCCTGCTACTGGTATCAATTACTGCTCTGGCCAGCAATGGCTAGGTCTGGCTCCGCCTCAGTTGAGCAAGGGGATTAGGCTTCCTTAGTGTCTATTCTGAGGTATAGCTGGTAGTGCCAGTTCCCTACCCATCTCTTGTAGCCTCATCTGGATTTGTCCTGCACTCCTATCTCCCTCCTTGCTTTAAAAAGAAAAAAAAGGAGAGTTTAAACCCAGAGGATATGCAGTGGACTGGGGGCACTTAAATGAAGGAAAGCAGCCAACTGTGTGTGTGCTTCGGAAACGTAATTATAGTGAGTATCTTCCTTTGTTTTCCCTTATCTTTGAAACCAATTTGACTTTATGGTTGTTGAGAACTGTGATCTTTCTCACCTGCATTTCGGACTTGTTTTTCTGCCCACAGCACAGATTTTTAAAAGCCATACAAAGTTCCCTTTCTTTCTCACCATTTACAAAGGAACTTTGTATGCACAGAATTGGATTTATGGATGCAGCTTGAGTTCATTCTTACGTTTCTGAATTATAAAGATTTTGATCGTCAGATTACACCTTCAAAGAACTGAGTAATTCTATTTTGGACTCCTGAAAAAGGTACCACTTTGGTGCCAAAACACTGGCCGTGTTGAGTCTTTTTGGCACTTACTGAAGATCCCAGTGGAAATATCTCTCTTTCCCTATTTTTGATTTGTCCGTAACCAGGGAAGGGAAGGTGAAGACCGTAAAGGAAGCCTGGACATTACTTAAAGGCACAGTGCTCGAGGCACAAGACCTGTGCGTCCCAAGGTTTAGGAAAGGGTGCAAAAAAAATCGAACTAGAAACCCAGCATGGATAACAACTGCAGTTAAAAAGGCGATAAGCGACAAGAAATCATCCTTCAAGAAATGGAAAAAGGAACCAACAAAGGAAATCCAGGAAGAGCACAAAAGACACCAGAAAGAATGTCATCGAGAGGTCAGGAAAGCAAAGAGAGAATATGAGGAAAGACTGGCAGGAGAAGCAAGAAACTTCAAACCCTTCTTCAGGTATGTGAAAGGGAAACAACCAGCCAGAGAGGAAGTGGGACCACTGGACGACGGAGACAGGAAAAGAGCGATAAAGGAGGAAAAAGAGATAGCTGAAAGGTTAAACAAATTCTTCTCGTCAGTCTTCACCAGAGAGGACACATCCAATATCCCAGAACCCGAGGTGATTATAAACGGAGAACACGACGAAAGGCTGGTACAACTAGAGGTAAGCAAAGAGGATGTCCTCAGACAGATAGACAGACTAAAGAGCGACAAATCACCAGGCCTGGACGGCATCCACCCAAGGGTACTAAAAGAACTGAGAAACGAAATAGCAGAGACACTTCGCCAAATATGTAACCTCTCCCTAAAAACTGGGGAGATCCCAGAGGACTGGAAAATAGCAAATGTCACGCCCATCTTTAAGAAGGGATCAAGGGTGACCCGGGAAACTACAGGCCTGTGAATTTGACCTCGGTTCCAGGAAAGATGATGGAAGCAATGGTAAAGGACACAATCTGTGAACACATAGAAAACAATGGACAACTGAAGGCGAGCCAGCATGGCTTCTGCAAGGGAAGGTCATGCCTCACGAACTTGCTGTACTTCTTTGAGGGAATAAACAGCCAGATGGATAAGGGGGAATCCATAGACATCATTTGATTTCCAAAAAGCCTTCGACAAGGTACCTCATGAACCGCTACTTAAAAAGCTGTGGAACCATGGGGTGCAAGGGGATATATACCGATGGATCAAACACTGGTTGGCAGGCAGGAAACAGAGGGTTGGAGTAAAGGGCCAATACTCAGATTGGCAAAGGGTCACGAGCGGAGTTCCGCAGGGATCAGTGCTGGGACCTCTACTGTTCAATATATTTATTAACGATCTGGAGACAGGGACAAAATGTGAGGTTATCAAATTTACTGATGACACCAAACTCTGCAGCAGGGTTAGAAACACGGAAGACTGTGAAGACCTGCAAAGGGACCTAACGAGACTGGAAGACTGGGCAAAAAAGTGGCAAATGAGTTTTAACGTAGAGAAATGCAAGGTCATGCATGTAGGGAAAAAGAACCCAATGTTCAGCTACAAAATGGGGGGAACACTGCTAGGGGTGAGTAACCTGGAAAGGGACCTGGGGGTGATGGTCGACACATCACTGAAACCATCGGCGCAATGTGCGACAGCCTCAAAGAGAGCAAAGAGAATGCTGGGCATCATCAAAAAGGGTATCACAACCCGGACAAAGGAAGTCATCATGCCGCTGTATCGCGCAATGGTGCGCCCACACCTGGAGTACTGTGTTCAATACTGGTCGTCGTACCTCAAGAAGGACATGGCGGTACTCGAGGGAGTGCAGAGGAGAGCGACTAAACTGATAAAAGGTATGGAAAATTTTTCATACGCTGACAGGTTAAAAATGCTGGGGCTGTTCTCCCTGGAGAAGAAGAGACTTAGAGGGGACATGATAGAAACCTTCAAAATCCTTAAGGGCATAGAGAAAGTGAATAAGGACAGATTCTTCAAACTGTGGAGAGCCACAAGCACTAGGGGTCACTCGGAGAAATTGAAAGGGGACAGGTTTAGAACAAATGCTAGGAAGTTCTTTTTTACCCAGAGGGTGGTGGACACATGGAACGCGCTTCCGGAGGATGTGATAGGCCAGAACTCTGTACAGGGGTTCAAGGAGGGTTTGGATAGGTTCCTGGAGGATAAAGGGATAGAGGGGTACAGATAGAACTTGAGGTAGGTTATAGAAGTGGTCAGAAACCACTTCACAGGTCGCAGACCTGATGGGCCACCGCAGGAGCGGACCGCTGGGCAAGATGGACCTCGGTCTGACCCAGTGGAGGCAACTTCTTATGTTCTTATGTTCAGTGAGCTTACCATCCTATATATGATGGAGCTCAGTTTTGCTGTTCTCTATTTTTGCCTGCTGGTGGATGGTCACTACCCACTCGTCTCTGAATTCATCTGCTGTGACTAAAAGAAAGAAAATTATCAGGTAAAAAATAATTTTACCTTCCTGCATCATATCTTCTGCATGTTTCTTTTCCTTCTCCCTCACCCTGGATCATTGTACATTTTTCTGCCCACTCCCACCATACCAGACCTTCTCTCTTTGCCTGCAACTAACCACCAAATCCACTGTAATTGGGTCTGATTTCTTAAGCCATTGCTGCACAGACTTCCACTCTTGGGTTGACCTCAGCCAGACTTCTTTTTCCCTCCCACTGGCTTTGCCAGGCTCCCACTATTTAGCTGCTTTTTCCTGGGCCACTAATTGTTGCCAGTCACAGACCCTTTCATTGCTGGGCTGCCACTGTACTGAACTCCTCTTCCTGTCTACTTGTTGCCTAGACTGTTCCATTCACAGTAGGCTGCTTCTCTACTGCTAGGCAATGGGGGAAAAAGCAGTGTTGTTCAAAATAAAAATAAATGTATTTTTTTTTTTTTTTTTAGTAAAAGCAAAAGTACAGTGAAGAACACATTAAAAATTTACTTGAAGTGAGAAATGTATTGCTAAATATAGTACTTTTTGAGTAAAAAATATTGTAACTACAGTGAAGGCAACTATTGTTAATGTTTTTATCCCAACAATTTTATTGCTCTACAATTCAATCCACTTTGCTTTTAGTAAAACTAAATTTTGAAAATGAGTCTTGTCTCATGCAAGTGTGCTTGTGAGTCATTAAACCAGCACATCTGAAAAGGTATTGCTCAGTCTGAATAAAATGTTCCTTCAAATCAGGCCAGTCTGCAAAATTACTGATGTCGTTTGACTGGGGCTGCAGATACTGATCAAGGAAATCTCTAGCTGAAACACTTGACTTCATATATATAGTGAAGAATACTTTAGCATAATCATTGTCATTATCATCTACATTGGAAGCAGAGTGGTCTAATTCATCACTTGCATCTTCATCTTCATTATCATCATCATGTTGGCCAATTGCATAGAAGGCATTCATAAAACTAAAAACATTGACGTTCTAACAATTTTTCATTTGATGGCAAACTCTGAATATTTTCAAGAACTGATGCAATAACATCAAATATGAGATAACCAACAAGTTTAGTCTGCAGAATTTTGTAATACTTGGAGGGGGACTGGAAGGGGGGGATGGGCAGGGGGGGGGGGCTGAAAAGCAGAAAATCATGGATAGAGCACTCCAGGGCACTTTACTTTTCTTCGTATGAGTTCTATGTCTACTTGGAAGTCCAGTTTTGAATTACTTTTTTTTTTTTTTTTTTCTGGGAGCGGGAGGCGGGTCTCTGGGTGTATGGCTATCTCTCGTTGGCTGTTGTTTATTGCTGTATTTTTACCATATTTGCCTTTCCTTGCATTTGCCGCTTCTTGGTTCCTGGAGCACTTGTTTCTATTTTGTATGGTAATGTTCTGTTCATACCAATCAAAATATTTTCCAAAAAAAAACGTAGGAGGGAACTTTTCAGTCTTGGGATCAGACTATCAGGCTTCCTCTCTAAATAATATCAATCCAGTGGACAGTAACCATAATATAAAATTTTTCTGGGGATGACTAGCAGTCTGTTGTGGTAGAAACATAATTTTCTCCACCAAGAATTGCTACCAGCTTTCAGCTTTAACTCCTCTTCAAAGTGACCCAATCATCACTGTTCTGTTTGGCTGGAGGCAACACCACTATTCTTATAGGTTATATTCACTAAACAGCTATAAATTGAAAATAATCCATTGTTTGCATGATGATGATTACAATAGCAAAACCATGTTCCAGGTTTAACTATTTGATTTGGTTTACTGAGTAATCATCATTTACATCTTGCTTCTGCTTTACACTTTTAACTTCAAAGATCAGATATAACTTACAGTAGATAAAATAGTGAAAACTGGTGAAATTATTGCTTCAGTGAATGTAACAAAATGTTATAAGAACATAAGAAATGCCTTCACCGAATCAGACCTTTGGTCCATCTAGTCCGGTGACCCACACACGCGGAGGCCAATCCAGGTGTTCCCTGATGAAGACCTTATTTTCCCGTATCCCTCAATGTGATTTGCAAGGAGGTGTGCATCCAGCTTGCAGTTGAATCCCATAATGGAGGTTTCCGTCATTACCTCCTCTGGGAGAGCATTCCAAGCGTCCACCACTCGCTGTGTAAAACAGAACTTTCTGACATTTGTCCTGGGCCTGTCACCCCTCAATTTCAGTCTATGACCTCTCATCCGAGTCACATTTGACAATGTCAATAATGATGCTTCTTGCTCTTATTTTGTCAAAACCTTTTAGTATTTTAAAAGTCTCTATCATGTCCCCTCTCAGTCTTCTCTTCTCAAGGGTGAACAAGCTTAGTTATCCTGTACATCATCTATACAAGTAAAAGTAACAAAATTGTATTTAAATACAGTAATTATTTAGTTACTTAGGGCTCCTTTTACTAAGCTGCTTTAGGGCTTTAACGTGCAGAATAACTACTAGACCTTAACGCCAGCATTGAGCTAGTGTTAGTTCTAGCTGCATAGTGCGCGGTAATATCCTGCGTGTGCTAAAAACACTAGTGTACCTTAGTAAAAGGAGCCCTTAGTTACTCTATAACACTGAATAAAACAGAATGTGGAATAGTGAGAAAGAAAAGTTAGAACTGGTAAGAGGTTAGGAGGAGGAGGAAGTAGAGAAAGGTAAGCTACATTAGAGAATGACACGGTGAAAAAATTGGTCCCCGTCACCGCCCCGTCCCCGTCTCACCATCCCCGTCACCGCCCCGTCCCTGTCTCACCATCCCCGTCACCGCCCCGTCCCCGTCTCACCATCCTCTTCACCGCCCCTGCCACCCCATTCACCGCCCCGTCACCGCCACTGCAATCCCATTCACTTTTCTTTATTTACGTATAAAGGAAACATTCTTTAAAACTTTAAAACTTAGTTAAATATTAGTTAATAACTATACAAAAACAAAACACGCAGAGAAAAAATTAATTAATATAAATTCTCAAAACTGACACATTTTGATCACTAAATTTAAAATAGTTATTTTTCATACAGTTTTTCAATCACTAATCTTCCACCACCCCTGGGGCTAGCAATGCAAAAACAAACACGACATGTACTTTAAATGCTTACAATGTTAGCCTATATGGTAATTAGACGCGGCCGCTGTACCTAATCGCGGCAAAGATCTCCCTGCCGTGATTAGCATAGTGACCGCGGCTACGGCTGCAAGTCTCCCCTCCCCCCAGCGATCACGGCAGGAGGGCACCCAACCCCTCCTGTAGACCCCCCCAACGGCCCTCCCGACAATCGCAGCAGAAGGGTACCCAACCCCTCCTGCCGGTCCTCCCAATGGCCTCCCCTAAGATCGCCGGCAGGAGGGTACCCAACCCCTCCTGCTGGACCCCCCCCCCAACGAACCCTCCCACCCCGGAACCCCCTTAGTCTTACTTTCCAAGTTGGACCGGACGGCTCCTCACACGTATGGCCAGCAGGCTTGCCTCCGTCCAAATGAGGCGGGCCCGCCCCTACCCTGCCCAACCCACAGGATCCTAGGGCCTGATTGGTCTAGGCACCTAAAGCCACTCCCGCTATAGGAGGGGCCTTAGGTGCTTGGGCCAATCAGGCCCTAGGATCCTGTGGGTTAGGCAGGGGAGGGGAGGGGCGGGCCCGCCTCATTTGGACGGAGGCAGGCCTGCTGGCCAGACGAGCGAGGAGCTGTCCGGTCCAACTTGGAAAGTAAGACTAAGGGGGTTCCGGGGTGGGAGGGTTCGTTGGGGGGGGGTCCAGCAGGAGGGGTTGGGTACCCTCCTGCCGGCGATCTTAGGGGAGGCCATTGGGAGGACCGGCAGGAGGGGTTGGGTACCCTTCTGCTGCGATTGGCAGGAAGGGTTGATCTGACAAATGAGGAGCACGGTGAAACACAGGTAAATAGCGGTTCCTAGAAGGGGGTACATTGGCCCGCGGGGACAAACCTGTTCACCGTTTCCGCGGTCGGTGAATGGCCTTGTCCCCGTCACCGCAGCGACTGCTAGTTTTCTTCCCCGTTTTCGGCGGTGACCCGCGGCTTAAATGCGGTGGCCGCGGGTAAACCGTCACCGTGTCATTCTCTAAGCTACATCAATGATTGAACAATGGAATGGAAAGGGTGGTGAAATAGGGAAGGATAGGATAAACAAGTAATGGTAAAAAAAATGAGGGAGGGATAAAGTAGCATGAATATATTAATCATAAAATAAATCTTGAGATTTATGCAAGTTCTAGCATGCTAATAAAACATTGAATTGATAAATATTCAGATGCACAAAACATTTTAAAATTTGACACTTTCTCAGTACAGAGACAAAAACAGGTCAAGCTAAATGCAAGTATTATAGTTCATGCCAATGTACTTCAGTTACTGGGTTGTTTGGTTGTTTTGTTTTGTTTTGTTTTGGGGGGGTTTGTTATTTGTTCAGTTCTATGGCTAGTACTGTGTATTTCTGTATAACATCCTAATATTGTTATTTCAGTACTGTATTAGCATCCACAGTGTTATTTTGTAAATACTATTACTGTACCTTGAACCATCATATAGAGATATGAATAAGAAATAAAATGTTTCTTTAATTCTAATAAAAAGACCTTTAGCTTTGCATGTAGTTATACTTAAATAATGAAAATATGCATCGGAGACTTTAACATTGTAGTACATTATTATATCTAACATTGGCTTTAGCAACAATCCAGGAGCTGCCACAGATCAGCGGCCTTATGTATAGCCCCATTTTGACATAATGTAACTCCCACAGCTTCCAGACTATTGTAAAAGACAATGTGAGAAATCTTAGATGTTAAAAGAGGTGGCTGTTTAATGTCAGAACTGCCTTCTGTATGAGAAAATTGGATCCCCTCCAAAAGCAACTAAAGTGGCAAAATAAATTCCATCCCTTTCCCCTCCCATATTGGCCTGTGAACTGATTTCATGTTCACAACAATGGAGAAAATTTATTGTTCAGGTTTCACTGTTTGTCCCAATACATACGGGGGCTCATAATCGAAAGAGAAAAACGTCTAAAAACCAGCCTAAGTCGGCACTTGGACGAACATTTCTCAAAAACGTCCAAGTGCCGATAATAAAAACGGGTTTTGGATGTATTTCTAAACGACCTAGGCCTTCATAGTGCCGCTGAACGACCAAAGCTAAATGGGGTATTTCAGGAGGAGTGTCGAGGATGGGAGTTGGGTGGGATGTGGGCCGGCTTAGACTTAGTCGTACAGCATGTAAACCGAAAGTTATACACCCGATGATCAACGGAACTTACTTTTTAGACCATGTAAAAAAAAAAAATTGATAGCAATGTTTGATTTAGGGGTCTTTTTCTTAAGCGTCTTTAAACACTAATACATCACAAATGCAGAAAAAGTGGCCTTATGCAGGACGTGCAAAAGTGTTGTGTTAGTTTTTTGCATTGCCATGTGCTAACTGTGCAGTAAATATTGGGGGGGGGGGGAATTATTTTGGGAGGGGCATGTTGAGGTGGAGAGAGAACATTACCGTGCATCTACATTTCCCCATGCTGAATAGTACGTAGATAATGTTGGAGCCTTAACACCTATAAAATAGGTAGCAATAAGTGCTCTCATAATAATTTTTTTAAAAAAATGTTAAAAAGAACAGGCCCAAAAACAGAATCTTGAGGGACACCACTGGTAACATCCCTTTTCTCAGAGCGATCTCCATTGATCACTACCCTCTGTCGCCTTCCACTCAACCAGTTCCTGACGCAGCCCGTCACTTTGGGACCCATCCTGAGGGCACTCAGTTTATTTATGTGACATGTATATGTTATGTTAATCAGGTTGTCTATTCCACCTTTACCTATTCAGTTCAAGGTTAGATTACATTAGAAGATAGGTCGGTTACCCAGGAGGTTACAATGGACAGATTGACATGGGCATTCAAGAGGGTTGCTAGTACAGGAAGATCATACAGTTAGGTCATAGTTTCATAATGTTTAGTTACATGTACAAGTAGGTAATTGTTGGTTCCATATAAGCATTGTTTAGTAGTTTTGTTCTGTTTACCTCTTTCTGCTGCAAATAAAAAAAGGGTACAGAAATTGTCCTTATGCTGTGGAAATGATAGTTGCTTCTGACAATTAGTAAATGATGTTTAAAGTTTTATTCAAAACATATTTCTTATCAGCTTCACAACATGGACAACTGTATTTCTGAAAGGCTTCTAAATACTAGTTATATATCATGTTCTCTAGGAACATAAATGCTAGAAGTAAGAGGATAAACTTTTTACTGCACTATATCATATTTTGTTTTATGACTAATGACATGGACAAATCATAATTGCACTAAGTGAGATGGTGTTTCTTACCTGAACATGCATAAGTTGCTAAGGGATTGAAAGGTGTGGCCACAACTGGTTTGTTGGTCTGTATATACGCTTCTCCCTCCAAATTCATGGGTTTAGGATTCATGACTTTGGTTATTTGCGAGTTTCTAAACCCTGACCCACCCCTGCCTCCCGGACCTCTCCACACCTTACCTGGTGGTCTAGCGGTGAAGCAGGGCAGGAGTGATCTTCCTACATGCCTGCTCAGTGTAGAGCCGTGAACAAAAATGGCTGCCTTGAGTTCCCGTGGTCTCATGAGACTATAGCAGGAACTCACGGCAGCCATTTTTGTTCATGGCTTTGCACAGGGCAGGAGCGTAGGAAGATTACTCCTGCCCCACTTCACTGCCAAACCACCAGGTTAGGTGTGGAGAGATCCAGGAGGGAGGTGGGTATGGGTCAGTCGGCCCTAAAGTTATTCGTGATTTTTCCATATTCACGGGTTGGCTCTACCCCTAGCCCCTGTGAATTTGGAATGGGGAAGTATATATGGATTTTTATTAATGGGATTGGTTTATATTGCTGGTGTTGCTAAATCCAATTAAAAGGGAGGGTTTGGGTGCTTTCAGTGGCTCTTTTTCTTGTTTTGCCATGGGAAGCTGAGTTTCTGATGGCTGTTTTTTTTCCTCTGTAGACATGTCTTGAATTGGAACGTTATTTGCAGACAGAGCCGAAGAAGATCTCGGAGACATTTGGAGAAGAGCTGGACTGTTTTCTTAATGCTTCTCTTGCCCAAGGCATGGATAGTAGCTTTCGACGCTTGGATCCCATTCTAATACCTTTGGAAATTAGTACTTGCGAAAGACGTCCCAGCGCAGACATTCTCCTTTCACAGGACAAATTGTTGTCAGAGACATGTCTTAGTCTAAAGCCCACAGGATCTTCTGCCGAGAGCTACACAACAGTAAATCAGGCCCAGCTTAATGCCGTGACCTCACTAACACCACCTTCTTCTCCTGAACTTGGTCGCCATCTGGTTAAAACCTCACAGACTCTTTCTGCATTGGATGGCACAGTGACATTAAAACTGGTGACCAAGAAAGCTTCCCTCAGCCCTCTGAAAACAGTAGAAGCAACCGTAGCAGCAGCAGATAGCCCAACCAAATGTGGACAGAACAGCAGTGAACAAGTAGGGACCACGATGGAGGCATCCCTTGAAAATAAGAAGCGAATTCATCGCTGCCAGTTTAATGGCTGTCGGAAGGTTTATACAAAGAGTTCCCACTTAAAGGCCCACCAGAGGACTCATACAGGTACTGGTAACAAGTTGGATATTTGTTTCTGTTTTCCTACTCCTTCTTCCTAATAGTATAGTAGGGATGTGCATGGAAAATAGGTTAGCTTCATTTCTAGTCATTTTTCAGACTTGCCCCTCCCCCCAATTTTTCAGTACAATAAAAGTCTTATATAATACTGTGCCTCAATAAACTGCTTCAGTGCAATTTATAGTAAAAGAAGCTAGTACAATATTAGGAAAACATTACAAAAAAAAATGAATACTAACCTTTTGTTAAAAATAATCCAAAGCATTTGGAAAATAAAAGGGTTTTCAGTTTATGCCTAAATTTCAGGTACCGTATATCAGTGATTCCCAACCCTGTCCTGGAGGAACACCAGGCCAATCGGGTTTTCAGGCTAGCCCTAATGAATATGCATGAGAGAGATTTGCATATGATGGAAGTGATAGGCATGCAAATTTGCTTCATGCATATTCATTAGGGCTAGCCTGAAAACCCGATTGGCCTGGTGTTCCTCCAGGACAGGGTTGGGAACCCTGCCGTATATAATCGTGCGTCTGGTAGCGCTATAGAAATAATTAATAGTAGTAGTAGTCGTAATATATTTGGGCCAGTGCCCCCCTCCCAGAATTATTGCAGCCATCACCAGGCTCTGCAGCCTGTCCCCCCCCTCCCTGCCCTGTCCTTGTATCTCCTCTACCGATCCCTGGTGGTCCAGAGGTGCAGCGGGCAGGAGCTAGCTTTTGGCACTCCTGCCCACTGCTAACCCGGTCAGTGGTGGCTGCCATGAGATTGGGTTTCTTCAGCTGCTGAGCGGCACCGAGCAGGCAGGGAGGGGGGACAGGGTGCAGAGCCTGGGAAGGAGGGGGGCTGGGTGCAGAGCCTGACAGGGAGGGAGAGAAGGGGGCTGGGTGCAGGGCCTGATAGGAAGGGGGCTGGGTGCAGTGCCTGACAGGGGAGGGAGGGAATTGGGCTGGGTTCAGTGCCTGGCAGAGATGGGGCTGGGTGCAATGCCTGGCAGGGAGGGGAACTGGGTACAGAGCCTGACAGGGCAGGACACTTGAATATTAAGCCACCCGACTTATATTTGAGTCAACCATCTTTCCTCCTTTGAGGGGGAAAATGGGGGTCTAAACTTATATTTGGATCGACTTATATTTGAGTATATACAGTCTCAGATACATAGGCAAGCATAGCCTGTGTGTGCATAGCCTGATAAGATAGAGTTTGAGAGTGCAACTTTTTTTAGTTTAGTTTGTTCTAAGGATGGAAACTGAAGAATACGTATACGAGAAAATCAAATACAATTGAGAGATGTTACCATACAGAGTTACATAAAGCTTCTGTGAGGTATTATAATACATGGGCTCCATACTGAAATACACGGAACTCTGTGGTGGTGATGCAATACAGAGTTATTAGTACCGGTATGATTATGCCATAATCCATCATCTTACTTATGTTACTGACATATTGATCATCCTACTTATATACACATGTTTATACCAAATCAATCGTCCTATGTATATACACATGTAAGACTAGGTATGCTATTGCAGCTAAATACTCTATACACTATTTTTAGACACCTCCTAAGGAGGTTAGCCATTTTAACTAAATATAATCTATTTACGTGCATCCCTGAAAGTTCTAGTTTCCTCTCTGTCAGCTTCATAATTTCAGTTGAAGTAATTTGAGAAAAGGATAGTCTTTATCCCTTTCTTGGATTTTCTGGTGTTCTTTTCTAGCTTTAATTCCTTCAGGGCATTTCACTATGTCAGGGCCATTACCAAGAACATTTTTGCCCTGATGCTTTTGTATTTGATGTCTTTGAAGGAAGGTATTTGTAGTAAGGACTTTTGGCTCAAACACAGAGCACACTAGGGCGTATGGTTATTTAGTCTGTCCACTAGGTATTGCGGTTCCAATAGGTGAACAGTTTTGTGTGTCAGCAATAAGAGATTTTATAACAGCTTGCCTAGTTGGGCATGCTAGGTGAGCAGTTGTTTTGAGGCTATTTAGTAAAGAGACACAGGTGCATATGTGTCTTTATAGTATCTTTATAAAATGCAGGCATAAAATTTGCTGAAATTCTAGTATAGTGTGGCCATCTACATTTCTTCTAGCTCGGGAGCAAGTGTAAATCTTGATTCTGTCCATGTTCTGCCCAAATACATCCCCAGAACACACCTACCAGAGTCACATACAAGTATATCAAATGACCTACTTGTCATTATCATAGCACTTATGGGCAAATTCTATAAACGGCATCCTGATTGGAGGCAGCGGTAGGCGTCCTACCACTGTCTAACCAGCCAATTGGGAGGCACATTTTCTAAAAAGAAACCCAAGGCGGGCCACCTACACTGTAGACGTCTGTCACAGGTGCAGGGAGGCACCTAGGGAAGCTTAAGCTCGCCAAAGGTTAAGTGGGGGCATGATTTCACCCGGAAATGGCCTTAGGCAAACTTAAGCGGTCCTAGGCGTCTCCCTAAGGCTACGATAGGCACCTGAAATGTAGGCCAGCAAAATTCTCCCTGCCACAATCAGCTGAGTGGCCATGGCAGGGAATCCCCAAACCCCACCACAGGTCAGCTGGCAGGAGGACACAGAGGATAGCCTTCTCGGAGATCCTGCCGGTCCCGAGGGCAGATGCAAGGAGGCAGGCCGAGCTCCAGGATGTGAATGCGTGGCTGAGAAAATGGTGCGAAGATGAGGGCTTCCACTTTGTGAGGAACTGGTCGTCCTTCTGGGGAAAGAGCAAGCTCTACAGGCGGGACGGCCTGCACCTGAGCACGGCAGGAACAAGAATACTGGCAGCCAACATGAAGAAGGAGATCGAGAGGGCTTTAAACTAAGGAGAGGGGGAAAGCCAACAGCTGACCTGATGACGCTTCGGACAACGGTATCCAGAAAGGATGCTGAACGGGATGACTACTACAGGGAGGAGGACGGGAAACCGATGGAGCTCGAGATCAGACAGCGAGGGAAGCACCAGGTAACAGCAACTTGCTGTGAGGGACTTAAGCGGCAGGGGGATTCAGGGGATTCAGGGGGGCGGGGTGGAACCAGAGTGCAAGCAGAAGGCAATAAGGAGGAGCCACAAGGCAAGAGGGATCAAACCAAGGCCCAGGGGACAATAGCATGGGAGGGGGCTGGCAGGGCAGGAAATTTCTGAGGAAAAGCGGGGAAGGGGGGTGGAGGGGACAAGAGGAGGCAGAAACTTGCGAGGGTAAAGGATGAGGGTAAAGCAGAGGCACAGTTAACGGGTGAACAGCCCGAAACTCAAGGGAAGGAGGTCCAGGTAAAAGCAGAGGTGAGTGACAAACGCCGGGACCTACAGTGCTTATACACGAATGCAAGAAGCCTCAGGGCCAAGATGGGTGAACTGGAAGTCATGGCCAAAGGGGAGGACCTGGATGTAATTGGAATTACGGAAACTTGGTGGACAGAGGACAATCAATGGGATGTGGCGCTGCCAGGGTACAAGCTCTACAGGAGGGACAGGACCCACAAGAAGGGGGGAGGCATAGCACTATACATAAAGGACTCTATCTACTCGGTCAGGTTGGATACGGCGACAAAGGCAGAGGGGCTGGAATCACTATGGGTCAAATTGCCGGGAACCAAAGGTGCAGACATAATACTGGGGCTGTATTATCGTCCACCTGGTACGCCGGATGCAGTTGGACAAGACTTAGAAGCGGAACTGAAGCAGGAATGCAGTACTGGAAATGTAACAGTTATGGGGGACTTCAACTACCCGTGGATAGACTGGAGTACGGGTCATTCCAACTGCGCCAGGGAAACGGGATTCGTAGAAGCTGTGAGGGACTGCTTCATGGAACAACTAGTCAAGGAACCGACGCGAGGGGGAACTACTCTTGACCTCATCCTTAACGGATTAAGGGGGCCTGCAAGAGGGGTAGAAGTGGGAGGACCACTAGGCAACAGTGATCACAACGCAATCAGATTCACATTAGAAAGAGGGACACCCATAGTGAAGAGAACCGCATCGACTGCGCTCAACTTCAGGAAAGGGAACTATGTTGCCATGAGGGAAATGGTGGGGAGGAAGCTCAAGAACAGCTTTAGGATGGAGACTGTAGGAAGTGCCTGGACTCTATTCAGGGACACCCTACAGAAAGCACAAAACCTGTACATCCCCAGTTTCAGGAAAGGCTGTAAGAACAAGCGGTCAAAAAGCCCGGTTTGGATGACAACTGAAGTAAAGAGGGCAATAAGTGACAAGAAAGTGTCCTTCCGGAGATGGAAAAAGGACCCAACGGAGGAAAATCACCAGAAGCACAGGAATTGCCAAAAGGAATGTCACTGAGAGGTTAGAAAAGCAAAAAGGGAATACGAGGAGGGGCTGGCCAGGGAGGCTAAAAACTTCAAGGCATTCTTCAGTTACGTAAAAGGGAAGCAACCAGCGAGAGAGGAGGTGGGGCCGTTGGATGATGGGGATAGGAAAGGAGTGATTAAGGAGGACAAAGAGGTAGCTGAGAGGTTGAACACGTTCTTCTCGTCGGTCTTCACGTGCGAAGACACATCCAATATACCGGACTCAGAGGAGCTCATGAGGGGGGAACAGGCTGAAAAATTGGAGCATATAGAGGTAAGTCAGGAGGATGTCCTCAAACAGATAGACAGGCTAAAAAGTGGCAAATCACCGGGACCGGACGGGATCCACCCAAGGGTTCTAAAGGAACTAAGACAGGAAATAGCGGGCACAATCCAGCATGTTTGCAACCTATCCCTGAGAACAGGAGAGGTGCCAGAGGACTGGAAACTGGCGAATGTCACACCTATCTTTAAGAAGGGATCGAGGGGTGACCCCGGGAACTACAGGCCGGTGAGCCTGACTTCAGTTATAGGGAAGATGGTGGAAGCGATGATCAAGGACAACATTTGCGAATACATCGAGAAAAATGACTTACTGCGAACAAGCCAGCACGGATTCTATAAGGAAAGGTCATGCCTTATGAACCTACTGTACTTCTTTGAGGGAATAAGCAGTCAGGTGGACAAAGGGGAACCCATGGACATCATTTACCTCGATTTTCAAAAGGCTTTTGACAAGGTGCCACATGAAAGGCTGCTTAAGAAGCTGTGGAACCACAGGGTGGGCGGGGATGTACACAGATGGATCAAGCACTGGCTGTCAGGTAGGCTGCAGAGGGTCGGAGTGAAGGGCCAATTTTCTGACTGGCGGGGAGTCACGAGCGGTGTGCCACAGGGATCGGTGCTGGGGCCGCTACTCTTCAACATATTTATCAATGACCTGGAAACGGAGGCAAAATGCGAGGTTATAAAATTTGCGGACGATACCAAACTCTGCGGCAGAGTTAGGACCAGGGAGGAGTGTGAGGACCTGTACAAGCTGGAAGACTGGGCAAACAAATGGCAAATGCGCTTTAACGTTGAGAAATGCAAGGTCATGCATATAGGAAATAAGAACCCGTTGTTCAACTACAAAATGGGGGGGGGCACTGCTGGGAGACAGCAGACTTGAGAGAGACTTGGGTGTGCTAGTGGATGCATCAATGAAGCCATCCGCACAGTGTGCAGCAGCAGCGAAAAAAGCCAACAGGATGCTGGGCATCATAAAGAAGGGTATCACAACCAGGACGCGGGAAGTCATCATGCCACTATATCGGGCGATGGTGCGCCCGCATCTGGAATACTGCGTTCAGTATTGGTCGCCGCACCTCAAGAAGGACATGGCGGTACTTGAGAGAGTCCAAAGGAGAGCAACGAAGCTGGTAAGAGGGCTGGAAAACTGCCCATACGCCGAGAGGCTGGATAAGCTGGGTCTCTTCTCTCTGGAAAAGAGGAGGCTCAGGGGAGATATGATAGAGACCTTCAAAATCCTGAGAGGCATAGAGAGGGTGGATAGGGACAGGTTCTTCAGACTGAGAGGGACAACGGGTACGAGGGGGCACTCGGAGAAACTGAAGGGGGATAGGTTCAAGACAAATGCAAGGAAGTTTTTCTTCACCCAAAGGGTCGTGGACACATGGAATGCGCTCCCGGAGGAAGTGATCAGGCAGAATACAGTACAGGGATTCAAACAGGGATTGGACGGATTCCTGAGGGACAAAGGGATTGTAGGGTACTGAAAGGGGTGTGGGGACAAAGGGTCAAGAATTGGATGGGAAGATAGGACTTCGATGAGAAACCAAGGGGTGATTCAGACAGGTCATGACCTGTTGGGCCGCCGCAGGAGCGGACTGCTGGGCGTGACGGACCTGTGGTCTGACCCAGCAGAGGCACTAATTATGTTCTTATGAGGGATGCCCACTCCCTTCAACCACCACATCCGAACCCCCCCCCCACCCCACCCCCACACACACAGAGTCTGCAGCAGGAGGGATAACCACTACCTCCTGCCAGAACCCTCAAAACAACCCCCAGCAGGAGGGATGCCGAATTCTTCCTGCCATCACCCCAAAACAATCCTCAGCAGGTGGGATGCTTGCCCACTCCCTCCTGCAGACCCTCCCCACCCCCGAATACATGACGGGGGTTAATAATAGTAAAATAACATTTAATGTTAGCCCATGTTGATATCTTTTCTCCCTAATTTTGTTATTCTGTCCTTAAGATCCTGTGGTTCACAATGCTTGTAAAGGAACTGGAGCATTTTACAGAAGAAGATTCAAATTAACTCACAATTCTTATAGTAAAATAGAAAGATGTTTTCATAATAAACTACAAGAGAAGCATCATGGAAAAAAGCATCCATCATGAGTATCTTGTTCAAACATCTTCTGAAACAACTCATACTAGAAGTAACCCAGAATACAATAGGAATCCAGTCTAACAGCAGTTTCAAATTAGCTGTAATGTTGCGGGTGCCATCTAGACAGAATCTTCTCTCTGTATGAAGGGAAAACCCCTTCATACAGAGATGTATGCAGTGCTGTTCTTCCATATGCTTCTGCCTATCAGGCAGGTGTTCTCTAAGCATCTCTGAAAGACTGGAAGATCAAAAGCTATGGCCATGTAATTTGGGTCCTTTAGAATATTTTTAGTTACTGCTTCTTTGACCCTCTGATCGCATGTCATTTTCAAACCTGTGTGCCCATATAAATACATAACTGGCCTGTTATAAAAATTCCAATCCACATAAAAGTATGCACATTGACCTGATGATGCTTACTTTACCAGAAGGCATGTACAGGGCCAGAATGTAGGCAGAGATTGTAACTAGATTAGTATATCTTATAATTTACCTATACTATATACTAAATCTAGGTGCCCACAGTACTGTAGGTACTGTCTCTGCCTGCAGTGTAAGCACATTTTCTGCTGCTGGTGCTAGCATTTTATAAAAATACATAAATGCCTCTGTGTCTTTATAAAATTGCACTTAAGTAGTCACCTGCTTGCTCTTTTCAACTAGGCTCCTTCTTATAAACTAACCACTCTCTGTACTAACCACTTCTGAGTGAAACAAGTATACGTGGTTAATTCCAACTAGTCAATGTGCCTAGCAATATTTTCTGTGGCACAAAAACACCAATAAACACTGATTTTTTTTTTTTTTTTAACTCTCATAAACCCCTAATTAACTAGAAAATAAACTTCTGAATTTACAAACTCTTTTTGTCATAGCACCTTGTCAACTCTGTTAATTTCGGGCAAGGGAGAAGAAAGTTGTCTGGGTTCTGAGTGGCCATGACATATATTGATCAGATCTTGGGAATAAACTTGGTAGATCCCAAATATCTGGGTTCCAGCTTGTAGAACTCACTTTAGGCCCCATTTTTGAAGCCTGCCTGCCCCCCTGCTGAAGCTGCCGCTGATTCCTCCTTGCCACCAGACATGCTACATCCACCCCCCACAGTCTGCCACCACCACACCTGCTTCCACCACCCAACATGTTCTATCCAATCATTGCCTGCTGCTGCAACTCCGGGCAAGGAAGGGTCAGGTGCGTGCAGTGATTGCACGCTGCTGGCCCTCAAGCCTTCCCCCAACATCAATTCTGACATCGGAGAGATGGTTCTGGGCCAGCCAACTGCTGCTTGGCTGGACCGGAACCTTCTCTCCAATGTCAGAATTGATGGCAGGGGGGAAGATTTGAGGGCTGGCAGCATGCAATCGCTGCACACGCTTGGCCCTTCCTTGCCCAGAGTTGCGGCAGTGGTGAGGGATGATTGGATGGAGCATGTCATGTGGCAGCGGCAGCGGACCGGGGAGGTGTAGCTTTATCGGATGGCAGGGAGGAATTGGAGGCGGCTTCAACAAGGGGCAGGCAGAGAGAGATCCCGGGTGTCAGCCAGTCCACTTACCCCCAATAGGCGGCCCGCGTACCCCCTGGGGTACAAGTACCACAGGTTGAGAAACACTGGCCTATGTCAATCGACAAGGAGGTTCAGCTCCTCTTTTAGTGGGCAGAAGCTCATCTGTAGGTTTTCTTAGCCACACGTGTTGCAGGAGTGAAGAAAGTTCAGGACAACTATTTCAGTCGGCAGACAGTTGACCCAGGGGTGTGGTCACTGTCCCTACTAGTGTTCAGTGGTGGGGACGCCCACTGATGGATCTCATGACCTCTGTGGTAAACACAAAAGGTGCATCGCTTTTACAGCCAAGATACAAACCCGGAAGCTCAGGGCTGGATGCATTGGTCAAGCGATGGCTGGAGAAGGGGCTTTTGTATGTGTTTCTCCCATGGCCAATGCTAGGTCGAGTCATTCACAGGATTGCAAGTCATCCGGGGCTGATTATCTATTGGTGCCTAATTGGCCCTGCAGACTATGGACCTAATTCATCTACAGAGAGACGAAGATCTCAGGGTGTCAGTTCAGATGGATCTCCTGACACTGGGCCTGATCCCCATAGATAATATGGAACACTTTGGGCTTGTGGCATGAATTGTGAGCTGGCTACCCTAGTAAGGAAGGGATACTTGGAGGTGGACGCTTCCACTCTACTTAGAGCTAAGAAATTCTTGACGGTGGCAGCCTTTGCCAAGACCTGGAAGACTTTCTGACAGTGGTGTGCTAAGATCAGTGTAGAGCCCTTACAAGCCCCATTCTCGGTAGTCCTGGAAATCTTGCAGGAGGGACTTGAGAAGGACCTTTAGATCAGATCACTGAAAGTGCAGATAGCAGGCCTTTCATGTTTCTGAGCTCAGGGAGAGAGAACGTCTCTAGCCTCTCACCCAGATGTGGCAAGATTCTTTAAATAATAATAATAATTTTATTCTTATATACCACCAAAGCCATAGTAGTTTGAGGCGATTTACAATAAAGAAGAGCTGGACAGTCAATGAATATAGGCACAATGTAAAGTCATCAAAATACAAGTGAGCAGAATACAGAGGTAAAGCATAAGAGATCTTAGGTAATGATTTGGTTAGAGTATTAAAGAGATAGGGCTTAAGAGATTAAAGAGAAAGGGGCTGTCAGATTGCACCCTGTGGTTCATCTACCATTCCCATCCTGGAACCTTAATACCATTTTGCAAGGTCTCAGTAGTGCTTTGTATGAGCCCTTACAGGATGTTTCCCTCTTAGATCTGATGGTCAAGATGGTGTTCTTGGTAGTGATTACATTGACGAGACAAGTCTCTTATAGGCTCTCTTTTGCAGGAAGCAGTTTCTTAAGATTACAGAAACAGGGCATCTTGCACATGGTTCTGTCCTTTCTACAAAAGTAGTCTCTGCCTTTCATGTCAATAAAGAAGTCCATTTACCCACCTTTCAGCCTACGGGGTTGAAGGAAAAGGACAAAATATTGCATTTACTAGACATCAGGATAGTGCTTCCTCTCTACCTCGAAGTTACCAATGAGTTTCAAGTCTGAGACCATCTTTTTGTTCTAACCAGTCATGCTAAGAAAGGCAGGTCTGCATTCAAGGCCTTGATCTCCCATTGGATTAAAATGGCAATTTTTTCTGTGTATGAGAGCTGTTGTAAGCAGCTGCCGATCGCATTGAAGGCATACTCCACCAGAGGGGTGGCTACCTCATGGGCAGAGGTTCATGCGGTCTCCCCCATGAAAATTTGTAGAGTAGCAACATGATCTACTCTTTATATCTTTACCAGGTTCTACTCTATATATCTTTACAAGGTTATATAGAATAGACGTGACTTACAGGAAGGACTCCGCTTTTCGTTTCTCAGTATTAAAGGCAGACTCAGTAGTCTTACCCTGGACTCGGGACTACTTTGGTACATCCCTAGCATTCAGGACTACTAGACACATTGCAGTAGAATGAAAGACTAGGTTATTACCTTGATAATTTTCTTTCTTGTAGATGTGTCAAGTAGTCATGAAGCCCTGCCATATGAATGGGCTTCTCCTGCCTTTGGTCTTAATTTTAGTCTGTGTCTAACTGAAGAATTTCTCTGTCTCTCAGCTAAGCTGAAAAGAAAAAAAAAGAGTGGGATATGAAGTCCAAGTTTCTGCTTCTTAGAAGGACATGTGAGTAGCTACGAGCTCTATAAATGTTAGTGCTTGTTGCACACATTTTGTTTCAGAACAGAAGTATAGTGTTGGGGAATTCTCCCTGTTAACCCTCCTTCTGGTGATGTCTTTCATTACAGTGGTTCTTGAGTGCTTTTGTATGAACTGAAGGGGCAGGAGCAAACCTAATGCGAAGAAGGCAGCGTTGAGAGATGAGTGATATCATTCTGCAAGCAACTTGCGAGTTCAGATACATAACCCTAGCATTCAGGACTATTAGACATATCTACAAGAAAGAAGAATATCGAGGTAAGAACCTAATCTTTTTTATATATAGCATTATACATAAATCAAAGAACATAATATAAGAATATAAGAATTGCCATACTGGGACAAAGGCAGATATTTTTATTTACTATAGATCAGTAGCATGGAATGTTGCTACTCTGGGTTTTGGGCAGGTACTAATGACCTGGATTGGCTACTGTGAGAATGGGCTACTGGGCTTGATGGACCATTAGTCTGATCTAGTAAGTTATTCTTATGTTAATAACAATAATAATAATAATAGCTTTATTTATATCCCACCATATCTTACAGTTCAGAGCATTTTACATCAAGATAAACTGCATAATATGCAGCGAGAATACATCAAAATACACAGCGTGAAAATACATCAGCATACACAGAAATTGTCAAACCAGTAAAGAGTTCTTTGCTCAGGAGGAGGAGATGTCTCTTTCAGTGTCTTATATTCATTCTATTTTGCAAAAATTACAACCAGACAAGAACTATCAGAAAATTAGGGATAAATGGGAGAATGAATTACAACTTAATTTGAGACAGTGGGATGTTGCCCATACTTTAAGAGCGACACCTGGGGTGGCATCTTGTTCATGGTTAAGAGAAACATATTATAGGGTTACATTACATGCCTATTACACACGAACGCAATTATTTTATAGTGGAGGTCTTCCTACTCCTTTGTGTCATAAATGTGGGAAGGAAAGTCATACATTAGGTCATGTATTTTAGTTTTGTCCCATAATTCAGCACTTCTGGAAGCGAATAATAAATTATATGTCAAAAATAATTGGAAGATCATTGCGCTGTTCTCCTTCTTTCTTTATTTTGGATTTGCCAGAGGCTCTTGCCCATTTACCAAAAGGAAATAGGGTGTTGTGTAGAAAAATGAGTCTCTTGGCTAGAAAATGTATATTACAATATTGGACGATCCCTGATCCTCCGAGGTTTTGGCATTGGCGGAACCAATTACATCAGTTGACCATTTGGGAAGCTAGAGATGCAGGAATGGTAAGAAAACGAAAGATGTTATTTATACAAATTTGGGACTCATATTTGCAAGATTTGCATCCTAAGGGTCGTAATGCGATTTTAAGTTGGATTTCTTAATTGGGCTTTTATTAAGTTAAATGAAGAGAGTAACATTAGGTAGAGAGTACTATTGGATGAGAAGGGATGGGTGTGGAGAGGGATGGATAAGGTTCAAATTCATATAGATAAGTGGGGGGGCTTGGGGGGGTTTATGTATAATAATAATTGATGCATTATTGATGTCTTTTGATGCTGTATTAATTTGCAAGTTTTGTACCCTAAGGGCTGTAATGAGATTTTAAGTTAGATTTCTTTATTTATGAGAATATCATTGGGTAGAAAGTACTATTGGGTGGGTAGGGGTAGAGAGTACTATTGGGTGGGTAGGGGTGGGTATGGAGAGGGATGGTAAAGGTTCAAACTAATATAGATAAGTGGGGGTTTATTGATATTGGCATTTGTCTTTTATTATGTTTATTAATAATTGATGCATATTGATGTCTTTTAATGCTGTATTTATTGTATTTGATGGTATTTGCATCAATAAAAACTGTTTGAATCTAAACAAATTTGTTGAATAAATGAGTCTTCAGCGATGTTCTAAATGTTTGGTATTAAAATGAAATAAGAAGTAAATCACTTACCCCCCTCTTTTACTAAGGTGTGCTAACCGATTAGCACGCGCTAATCGAATTAGCGCACGCTAAATGCTAACGTATCCATAAACTAACATGCACGCGTTGGCATTTAGTGCACGCTAAACGATTAGCGAGCCCTAATCGGTTAGTGCACCATAGTAAAAGAGGGCCTTACGGTTTTGTTCCAGACTCCTGCCTGAAAAGATAATGTTTTATCAAGATATATTTTAAACTGGCATCCTTTAAAAGTCGGAAATGAAAACTAAGACGTTCTATGTGTAAAACCGAATTTTTAAAAGAACAATATGTTTCATAAGGTAAATAAGTGCAATACCAAAAAGTGTTTTATAACACAGGCAACCAAATTTGAATATTATTCTGGCTTCAACTGGTAACCAATGTAATTTCTTATAATACAGTGTAATATGTTCAAATTTGTTCAGACTAAAAATTAAACGTATGGCTCTTTTGAATAATTCTCAATCTTTTGATGGTTTTTTTGTAGGATCCCAAATAAATGATGTTGCAGTAATCCAAAGTGCTTAAAATGAGGGATTATACTAACAGTCTAAACTAAACTAAATTAAAACTTAATTTTATAACCCGGGTCTTCAACCAAAAGGTGTTCGACTCGGTTTACAATAATGTAAGTATAGGACATAAATATAAAAGAAGACTGAAATCTAGAATGGAGGTCCTTTTACTAAGGCGCTAATCGATTTAGCGCACGCTAAAGATTAGCATGTGCTAAATGCTAACGCACCCATAGAATATAATGGACGCATTAGCATTTAGCGCGCCTTAGTGAAAGAACCCCTAAATGACCCAAAATCAAAATATGATTTTAGAGAATGTAATTTCCATAGTATATTAAAATATTTTTTAACCAAAATGGGCTTCAAATGTCAACAATTGATATAGAGTAACTCCTAAGATTTTGATAGTAGAATTTATAGGAAAGAGTCTCCCATTCAAATTTACAGAGGTTTCCTTAATTCTGCTAGTTGAATTAGCCAGGAAAACCTTTGTTTTTTCCGGATTCAATTTTGACTTAAAATTTTTTTGTCCATTGTTCTACAAGATCAATACGGATGATATGTAATGTTTAGTTTCAAGTGACAGTGAAGTAATAGGGATAATGATAGTAATATCATCTTATTACTGTTTGCAACTTCAATTTAGATAGCTCATAACCTAATGATGCCATGTAAAGATTAAAAAGAGTGGGGGATAATAAAGATCCCCAAGAATAAACTTGTTCACTAAAGACTTGGTAACTTCGATTTTTCAAGAATCCATTGAACCAATTTAGTACGTAGCATGAAATACCAATGGCATCAAGATGATTAAGTAATATATCCTGGTCTACTAAATCAAACACACTACTTAGGTCAAATTGTAGTACTAGTGCATTTTTCCTTGTACTGAATAAATGAAAGATGTAATTTACAATAGAAGCCAAAACAGTTTCCTTGCTATAGCACAGAATTCTGATTTATTCATACAGAACGGAGAATTTATCCAAGTAGTTTGTCAAATCGATGTTAATTAATCCTTACATCAGTTTGGAAAAAAAATGGAATATTCGCTATAGACCTAAAATTAGTAATTGTTGATGTGGATTCCTTATAGTTTTTTTTATAATGGGAATGATGGTAATGTGACCTAAATCATTAGGAAACTTCCCATTAAATATTAAATGTGAAATCCATTCAAAAAGCTTGAAGAAAGTAGGAGCCAATTTTATAATTATTAGTGGACAGTTGTCTAATAGGCAGTAAGATTTAACATATTTTTTGTAGAGTTTAAGGAAAATTTGCCAATTGGAATTTTCAAAATGATTCCAGCTCATGTCAGCTGGTACAGTCTTCATAAAAGATGGTATAGTAGTATAAGATTAGCAACAAAACTTCAAAAAATTATAGCTGAGTGGTATTAGTAGTCAGTATACAATAAGAATCAATACTCCACTCATATGAAACGATCTATATTCTGTCACTCATTCTTATACTCATCTTAAACCAGTTGATTAATCATGTGTTGAGCATTTTTTAATCATTTTTTTTAAACACACTGTTTGTGCAGGAAAAGGCCTCAGAGTTAAGGAGTACTACGCTTATAGTCTCATCGACATTCACTGTCAGCGTAGATGTAGTCCGAATGTATACTCCATACTATAATCACTGGCCAAAAACCTGTGTAGTGCATTTTTACTATTAGTCTTTAACTTACAACTCTTTAACTATTTTTAACCTATTTTATCTTTTTTTCTTAATTGTAGCTTGTGATTAATATATTCCACACTGGAGCTCTGAATACAGACCACTTCACAGTTTGAAAAAACTAACACAGAGGTTTACTTATCTTTAGTGTTTGTAGTTGTTCAGTTTAAAATCATAGATTTCATTTACTGTGTGCCACCACAAACTACCGGAACCAGGACCAGAGCTGTTCCCTGTTCTCGGAGATAAAAAAGATAAAATAGGTTAAAAATAGCAAAGGTTCTAGTCTTTAAAAAAACTAACTTTGTTTGGATGGAGGATTACATCAAGGAATTGTTGTCTGTTTTGGTTCTCAAAAATAATTAGAGAAGGTAAAGAATAAGAGGTTAGCTTTCATAAACTACAAAAGATCACAGAAAGAGGAAGACAGGCAAAAATATCTGGAAAAGTTAAGAGAGGCTGATCATGTAGTCAGGAAAGCAAAGATGGAAATGGAAGAAAAAATAGCTGAAACAGTAAAATATGACAAGACATTGTTTTAGATATATTAGTGATAGGAAGAAGTGCAAAAGTGGCATTGTGAGACTCAAAGGTGAAGGGGAGAAATATGTAGAAGCTGATAAAGAAGGCTGAATTGCTTAACAAATATTTCTGTTTTGTGTTCACGACTGAAGCGCCAGGAACGGGACCGCAGAAGACAAACATGTATATAGGGATGGAGGAGTGGTAGACCCTGATAGATTTTCACAGGGTTGTGTTCGTGAGGTGCTAGCTAAAATAAAAGTAGACAAAGTGATGGGACCAGATGGTGTACATCCGAGGGTACTGAAGAAACTTTTCAATGAGTCTCTAGAGTCAGGAGTGGTATCAGAGGACTGGAGAAGGGTGAATGTGGTCCCTCTCCACAAAAATGGAAGTAAGGAAGAATTAGAGAATTACAGGTCGGTAAGTCTGGCTTCTGTGGTAAGCAAATTAATGGAAACGCTTTTGAAATAAACCCCTGGGGAACCCCACTATTTAACACTCCAAAAACCCACAGTATAAATTCACTTGTTCCCCACTCAGAAGGAATAAATTTACTTTCTATTTGAATTTATGTTTAGCTCACCATTTGTCACTGAAACAAATAACTATCTCAAAAGTTCAAAGGATCTCATAAAAGGAGAGGAAAAATCCTCAGACTCCTACCTGCCATTGCTCTTCAGCTTTTGAGCAGGCTATGTTTAGAGCTCACTCATTGGCTTAAAAAACCTCCTCCTCCTTAAGTTCCTTAAACTTTCTTAATTTTCTTTAATAATTTTTTCAATTTATTTTATAATTTTTTAATAACCTTAAAATTTAACACCTGAGAGCTAAACCCAACCAATCCAGACTTCACAAGCTTGAACGGACCTGACAGCTATGTTTGGGAGTGACTATAAAATCACTTCCCGCTAGTGTGGTAGAACTGTGTTCGGATGTACAGTAAACCCCCGTGAAGTCATGGTTCATGGACTCAGTAATTCGTGATATTTTCCGACCGCCTCTTTCTGGTACTAAAGTCATGGTTACATCAATCAGGAGCTGCTTTGACACGCTATCTGGCATATCAAAGCAGCTCCTGATTGGTGTAACCATGACTTTAGTACCAGGAAGAGGTGGTTGGAAAATGTGCCCGGCTTCGTAAGTACAATTTAAGCACCCACTGGCACCCCAGCTGCCCTCTCCTGCCTTTGATCAGCTAAAAAACCGTATTTGCGTTTTTTCAAAATTTGCGGGTGTTCCTGGAGTGGAACCCTCATGAATTTCGAGGGAGTACTGTATGTTAGCAAGAAATGTGCACAAAATCCTCAAATTAAAGCACTTACAAGAACATAAGAATTGCTGCTGCTGGGTCAGACCAGTGGTCCATTGTGCCCAGCAATCCGCTCACGCGGCGGCCCTCTGGTCAAAGACCAGCATCCTAACTGAGACTAGCCCTACCTGCGTACGTTCTGGTTCAGCAGGAACTTGTCTAACTTTGTCTTGAATCCCTGGAGGGTGTTTTCCCCTATGACAGACTCCGAAAGAGCTTTCCAGTTTTCTACCACTCCAGTTTTCCACTGCAATTCTAAGCTGGCATAAATTTTCTTCAACCGGACACAACCACCTCTGGTAAGTGACTCCACACTGCTGTTCAAAATGGCAAGTCTGTTTAGCCCAAAGCCGACGATGGCCAGCTAGCATTTTGCTATGCTGCGTCAGGGCAATGAGTGCAGCAAATACAACACAAAGCAGACATGTTTGTAAAAATTCAAACTTGAAAAATATAATTAACATTCCCCTTTATTAATGGAGCAAATGAATTACACTTACATTGGCACATAACTCCGTGCTCACAGGCTAGCAAAAGTGGAAACCTTCGGGTCAGTTTTTGAACTCGACGGCGTCTAATATCACAGAACCGCCTAGCATAAGGGGCTGGCCAATCTGATTGCTCCCTTCTAAAATCTAGGTGGGCCTAACCGTTAATCCCATCCTTTATTAATTCAGGAACCGCAGTTTCCCTCGGGCAAACATACTTCATGCTACATGTGTAGACACCATAGCATTAATTTGTTGTAAACTGCTATTCTGCGTGCTATTCAGTTCTACACCAGTCATAAGAACATAAGAACATAAGCAGTGCCTCCGCCGGGTCAGACCATAGGTCCATCCTGCCCAGCAGTCCGCTCCCGTGGCGGCCCAAACAGGTCACGACCTGTCTGTATCACCAGAAGGGCTCCCTTGCCACCTTGGTTTCTCATTTAAGTCCTGTCTTCCTATCGAAGTCCTAACCCTCCGGTCTTACACATGCACGACCTGGTTTGGTTTCTATACTCATTACCTGGTTAGCTTTCTATACTTGTGTTACATCCCAGCTCCTCCCTCAGTATCCCATGATCCCTTTATCCTTCAGGAATCCGTCCAATCCCTGTTTGAATCCCTGTACCGTACATCTAACTTTAACAAACATTTGTTAATTACTCATTGCTTTTTTTTAGCATTCCCCTCCCAGGAGAAAAACAAAATGTAAAATCTAAGAGGATTTGATCACAAGAAGAGGTGCCAGTCAATCCTGGTATTTAGATCCTGGGGTTCTTCCGTTCCATGGCAGAAGATCCACTCTTGTTCAGTTTTCAATAACATTTCAGAGTGGAGAAGCCATGATTTTCTTGGTTGCAATGTTGCACTAATGGCTCCTCCACTCTCTCACAGTTAATACTGCTCCTGTGTTCTCCGAATTGCATTCAGGACGAGTCGTTTGCCCCACATACAACTTTGGGCATAGGCACCACACTATGTAGACTACAAAAGTAGTACTGCATGTCGTTTGAAATTCCAGAAATATTTTCTCTTTAGTCAGTACCACATCTCTTATGCCCACCTTCCTCTTTTGGCAAACATCTCTGTTCAGTGTCAGCTGGACATAAAATCACTTTAAAATTGGGGTTTCTACTAAACACAATCCTCAGATGTTTACCTTGGAACACCTGATGGAGCTGTGAAATCCTCCAATGTTCTCTGATTACCGAGACCACTCGCCCTATCCCACTTGCATATCTTAAAACACATGTTGGAACCCGTTCAACAGGTTCTTTGTTCTTTTCCAAAAAGAGCAAGTCCTGGTTACAAAATTTTGCCCTTTTATAAGCTTTGGTGACAGTACCTAAGGGATACTCCCTACTTAACAGTTTATTCTTCAGGACCTTAGACTGCTAATGATACACTTTAATATCCGATCAGTTCCTCTGATATCAGAGGAACTGTGAGAAGGGCAGACTTTTCTTAAGAACTACAGGGTGTCTACTATCAAAATGTAAAAATGTATTTCGATCAGTTTCCTTACAAAATACTCTTGATGTAAAGCCATCCTGATTAATAGAGATAACCAAATCTAAAAAGGTTATCTCTTCTGGGATGATAAGCCATGTTAAACTGTATATTCAGATGCCTGGAATTAAGCCAATCCATGAACTGTTTCAAATGTTCTTCAGAGCCTGACCACAACATGAACACGTCATCTATGAATCTAACCCATAACTTAATATAGGGAATAAATTGATTGTTCTCAACCCATTGCTCCTCAAAATATTTCATAAATAAGTTAGCAATGAATGGGGTCATAGTAGCCCCCATGGCTATCCCTGATGTTTGTTAGAAAACCCATTCCCAAACTAAAAGAAATTCTTCTTCATGGCTATCTCAATTAATTTCATTACCAAATCTGTGGGAATTCTGCAAGAATTCGCAGTCGAATCTAGTTCTGTAAATAAGACATTTAGAGCCTCATCTTGAGGTATCACCCCCTGGGGGGGGTATTTTAAAGTTTTGTGGATTTTGGGTAATAGATAAATCACTGGAGTTTTGGGATTATTGGAGTTCAAAAACCAAGAACTCCTGACGTAATAAAAACCCCTGTTCAAACCGCTTTGATGTTAAATCTTTAATCTGCATTTGAAGTATATGGGTCGGATCGGCCTCTAGCTCTAAATAATCTGTGATTACAGACAACTGGTGAGCCATTTCTGCATTATAATCCTCTCTATTGAGCACTACTACGGCTCCACCCTTGTCAGCCCTTCATAGGATGATGTCAGAATTTTGTCTTAAAGACCTTAAAGCTAACATCTAATCTTTAGTACAGTTGTAATTTGCGGCATGTCTTTTGGAGATCTGAACCTGACTCGTAGTCATTTATTATCATCTGTTTGAACATTTGAAGCAGATGGCCCATCGGGACCAGGTGGACCCATTTGCTTTTTGATTTCACCACCGGAAATTCAGCCTCTGAACCTTTACCCTGGCAGAAAAACTCCTTTAAATGAAGTTTTCTTAAAAAAACATTCCAAATCTACTCGCAATTGAAAACTCTGAGCTTTTCTAGATGGAACAAAGGATAACCCCTTCTGAAGGACCTGTTCTTTTGTAGCTGTAAGAGCATGATTGGAAAGATTAATAACTATTGATTCTTGTCTGTTGTGAGCAAGTGTTGGGACGCCTGGTATTGGTTCCCGGTTTTCCTCTTCCTCTCCTTTTTTGTGATCTTTCTCACAAATATAAAGTAAATTTATTCCTTCTAAATGGGGAACAAATTAATTTATACCGAGGGTTTTGGGAGTGTTGAATAATTAGACCCTTGAGTTTTGTGATTGTGGAATGTTTCACATGGTAAATTTGATTGAACCCCACTATTTACCCTTCTCCACTGAGAATATTGACCATTTAAACCTACTCTCTGTTTTCTGTCTTTTGATCAGTTCTTAATCCATAATAGGACATTACCTTCTATCCCATGACTCTCTAATTTCTTCAGAAGTCTTTCATAAGGTACTTTGGCATTCATAATTTGGATGTTTCAGTTAAAAATGGCTGCGAGGTTAACTTTTTTGGGGTTGTTATGAAAATGACAACTCAATTCTGACTTGGATGTCCTTTAAAAAATGCCCCTCCTCATGTACAATATTAATATCTATGGCTTCTACCTGTAGTTTACTTGTAGTCACCTGAACATAAAGTTATATATATAGCTACAGTATAGATGTACAGTATATGCAGTGGCATTTGTTATGCATATAGCTACACTTAATAAGAACAGTTATCTCATGCATATTCATTGCATAAGTCCTGAAACCTGATCTGCCTGATGCTCTCCCAGGACAGGTTCGAGAACCACTGTCCTAAGTTAAAAAAAAAAAAATTACGGTAAGCAAAGGGCAGTAATGGCCTTTAAATGTATTGTCCAGTACTTTTGTTTACGTAATAGGGATACAGAAATCATCAACTATACATTTTAAGTTTTTCTATTGTTCTTTGCTTGATACTTTTGGTGAGAACAAATCACTCACTGAATGAATAAATCTGATATGGATATATTTATATTTTTTTTACTTTGTTTGGCCTTCCCCAAACCATGTACCTATTCTCACCTTCATACAATCTTTAGTTTTCCCTAAACTTACTGGCTTTCAGTAAAAAGAATGTCCTCTCTATAGCTGCTCGAAATTGCACTTGTTTCTAGGCTGCATGTCTCTGTTAGGGACACAAAGGAAACAGCTACTGGTACAATGTCAGCGATTCATAGTCATGTGTGAAGGAGGGAGTGGAGGCACGGAATCTTCTCCTCACATAGCTTCCATGATAGCATGAGCTAAATAAATAAATAGGAAGAACCTTAGGAAATATGATAAGCTTCAACAGTTATGTGTACTCGATAAAAGAGTATGGGAAAGACATTGCAGGGAAGTGATAATTTATGTGGTGTAAAAATAATGAATAATTAAGGAGGCGCTGAAAGTGCAGTTTAATGAAGCAAAAATGGATAAGGGGGTGGGTGGGGGTGGTGAAAAAATTCACTGACAAAACTTGCAAAGAAAATCACAAATTAGAAATATGAGACAGAGGGAGAGGCAGCAGCACTGGAAATGGAAGAGCAGAAAAAGTTAATATGGAGAATGAGAGGAGAAACAGGTCTGGAGATGGAACTAGGACAGAGTAAAAGCAAACTTGGCATGGAGATTTGGAAAAGGGAAAGGAGCCAAGCCTAGAGTGGTAGAGGCAGGAAAAGGTGGGGGATCGGAGCTAGAAAGAAAAGGCATGACTAAGGCTAGAGGTAGAAGAAGAGACAGGGAGTGAAAGAAGGTGAAAGTAAAGAAATGTGAGTACAAGGGATAAACAAAACTTGGATGGGTACACTATTGTCAATGGAGTAGAACGGGTACAAGTGGATCAATTTTTCACTCCATCAAAAATGACAAAAACTAGGGGACACTCGATGAAGTTACATAAGAATTGCCGCTGCTGGGTCAGACCCACTGGTCCATCATGCCCAGCAGTCCGCTCACGCGGCGGCCCATAGGTCAAAGACCAGTGCCCTATTTGAGTATAGCCTTACCTGCATACGTTCAGGTTCAGCAGGAACTTATCTAACCCTTTCTTGAATCCCTGGAGGGTGCTTTCCCCTATAACAGCCTCTGGAAGAACATTCCAGATTTCTGCCACTCTCTGTGTGAAGAAGAACTTCCTTACATTTGTACGGAATTTATCCCTTTTTAACTTTAGAGAATGCCCTCTCATTCTCTTCACCTTGGAGAGGATGAACAATCTCTCTTTCTCTACTAAGTCAATTCCCTTCAATATCTTGAATGTTTCAATCATGTCCCTCTCAGTCTCCTCTTTTCTCTAGCCTCTCATTACAGGGAAATACTTTTAAAACCAATAGGAGGTAATATTTTTCACTCAGAGAATAGTTAAACTCTGGAATGCATTGCCAGAGGTTGTGATTAGAGCAGATAGTGTAGTTTGTTTTAAGAAGGGTTTGGACAATTTCCTGGAGGAAAAGTCCATAGTCTGTTATTGAGAAAGACATGGGGGAAGCCGACTTGCCCTGGATCGGTAGCATGGAATATTGCTACTATTCGGGTTTTGGCCAGGTACTAGTGACCTGGATTGGCCACCGTGAGAACAGGCTACTGGGCTTGATGGACCATTAGTCTGACCCTGTAAGACTATTCGTATGTTCTTATAATTCAATCATTTACCAGTACTATACCATTCAATTTTCTACAGTGTCTCAAGGTAGATTCTGCAGCAAAAGTTGTAAATGTGGCACAGGGAGGACTGACAGGGATCTGAGCCACTGGGCAATAAGAGTCATGGGCCCCTAACCACCTAACTGATTCAACTAGATAGAAGCTAGGGGAGCGTGCCCCCCCCCCCAAATGCAGTGCCCTGTTGTCCCAATGGTCAGTCTGCCCCTGATGTGGCAATTATATAGCACATTTGCATACATTTTTCTATATGCAAATGTGCTATATAATTGTTACATCAGCAGCACACTGACCGCTGGGACAACAGGGCACTGCTTGTCCTGAAGAGGTGCAGAGTGAGGATCTGCTAAGGGGGGGGGAACCTCCATTTTGGAATATCTTACCAGCTGGCATCCAATCTGGGGAGAAGGTGCAAGTACTTCTGCAACCACTGTTTAGCTAGGAAACATCGTGTCACCAAAGCTGTTGCTTAAGTTACAGCTTCTGTCTCTGTACAGGCAGAAAATTTTACCCAAGCAGAGGGAGTGTTTCCATGTGCAAGCTGTCTTCAGCTTGAATCCTTCATGAAGGAAGTAAAGGAACAGAGAAGCAAAACTGAGAAGCATCCATGACAATGAGAGATACATCGATGAAATGCTTCATGAGGCATCAAAGATTTCCAACAGTGGGGAAGAAGAGGACAGATGGACTCAGATTACAGAACATTGCAGGATTGATACTGTAACTCTACTTGCCCTTCAACTGAACAGCCGGTATGCAGGCCTGAAAGTGGAGATGAGAGCATTCCAGGTAGAGGAAGGACCAAAGCTTGACATTATATATCTGGATTTTCAGAAGGCGTTCAACAAGGTTCCGCATGAACGACTACTTCGGAAAATTGCAAGCCATGGAATTGAGGGTGAAATACTCACGTGAATTAAAAACTGGCTGGAGCATAGGAAACAGAGAGTGGGGGTAAATGGACAATACTTGGACTGGAAGAGTGTCACCAGTGGGGTGCCGCAGGGCTCAGTGCTAGGACCCGTGCTCTTTAACATCTTTATAAATGATCTGTACATAGGTACGACGAGCGAGGTGATTAAATTTGCGGATGAAGTTATTCAGAGTAGTAAAGATGCAGGGGGATTGCGAAGATTTGCAACGTGACATAATCAAGCTCGAGGAATGGGCATCGACATGGCAGATGAGGTTCAACGTGGATAAGTGTAAAGTGATGCATGTCGGCAACAAAAATCTCATGCATGAATACAGGATGTCCGGGGCGGTACTTGGAGAGACCTCCCAGGAAAGGGACTTGGGAGTTCTGATCGACAAGTCGATGAAGCCGTCCACACAATGTGCGGCGGCAGCAAAAAGGGCAAACAGAATGCTAGGAATGATAAAGAAGGGGATCACGAACTGATCAGAGAAGGTTATCATGCTGCTGTACCGGGCCATGGTACGCCCTCACCTGGAATACTGGGTCCAGAACTGGTCGCCGTACATGAAGAAGGACACGGTACTACTCGAAAGGGTCCAGAGAAGAGCAACTAAGATGGTTAAGGGGCTGGAGGAGCTGCCATACAGCGAAAGATTAGAGAAACTGGGCCTCTTCCTCGAACAGAGAAGATTGAGAGGGGACATTATTGAAACATTCAAGGTACTGAAGGGGATAGACTTAGTAGATAAGGACAGGTTGTTCATCCTTTCCAAGGTAGAGAGAACAAGAGGGCACTCTCTAAAGTTGAAAGGGGATAGATTCTTTACAAACGTAAGGAAGTTCTTCTTCACCCAGAGAGTGATAGAAAGCTGGAACGCACTTCCAGAGGCTTTTATAGGGGAAAACACCCTCCAAGGATTCAAGACAAAGTTAGACAAGTTTCTGCTGAACAAGAACGTGCGCTGGTAGGGCTAGTCTCAGTTAGGGTGCTGGTCTTATACCAGAGGGCCGCCGCGTGAGCGGACTGCTGGGCATGATGGACCACTGGTCTGACTCAGTAGTGGCAATTCTTATGTTCTTATGAAATCCCCAAAGTTGCTAGATCATGACCACTAGGAAGTATAAGGTAATGGTAATTTCCTTCTAAGGGGTACAGAGGTGTCCATCTGCAGACCAGACATGATGTCCCAGGAGGTGGTCTGTCTGCCTAATACCAAAATCTAAGATGTTACAGAGAGCTTGCCAAGACTCATCAAGCCTAATGACTATTATCCAATGCTGCTCATCCATGTTGGCAGTAATGATACTGCTAGGTACCTCTCCAAACATATCAAAAGTGAATTTGTGATTCTAGGAGAGAAGGTGAAGCAGTTAGGTATGCAGGTATTCTACACAGGCGTCTAATAAATAAACTGAGAGCCCACGGGATGGGCACCAAAATGATTGGCTGGGTCAGAAACTGGTTGAGTGGAAGGTGACAGAGGGTAGTGGTCAGTGGAGACTTATAAAATCATGAAAGGCATAGAGAAGGTGGAGAGGGACAGATTCTTTAGACTAGCAGGGACAACAAAAACAAGAGGTCATTCAGAAAAACTGAGAGGAGACAGATTCATAACGAATGCAAGGAAGTTCTTCTTCACTCAACGGGTGGTAGACACCTGGAACGCGCTTCCCGGAGAGGTGATAAGACAGAATACAATTCTGGGGTTCAAAAAGGGACTGGATGACTTCCTGGAAGCGAAGGGGATAACAGGGTACAGATAAAGGTTTACCTTACAGGACATTGAGCGAACAGGGTATGGACATTTTAGGTTAGGTAGGGAACACTTACAGGTCATGGACCTGGGGGGCCGCCGCGGGAGCGGACTGCCCGGGCACGATGGACCCCTGGTCTGACCCGGCAGAGGCAGTGTTTATGTTCTTATGTTCTTATGAAGGGGATGTTACCAGTGGTGTGCCTCAAGGTCCTTAGGCTTAGTTTGGTTTGGTTTTTACATTTTTGTAAGCGATATTGCTGAAGGGCTGACTGGTAAGAATTGCTTCTTTGCAGATGATACCAATTTGCATCCTAGGCATTACAGGGTCTCGGGTTCAGGGATTATCAGGATGCAGCGGATATACAACTTTTGTGTGGACAGTTTTCCATAATGGTTTTGCTAAATTCATATTAATATGTCTACCTGTCTTTATTTCTATAATCCTCTCTTTATGTTTCTTCACACTGGTCTACATGCAAACCAAGATCTTGTGGACATAAGCTGGATTCTAACAACTTTTATAGAGCCCATCATAAACACTGTGTTTTTTAACACTATCAGCCCCTTTTATCAAGCTGCGCTACTGGTTTTTAGTGCAGGCTGGCCTGGTAAATACTCCGATGCTCATAGAATTCCTGTGAGCATTAGAGCACTTACCTTGCCAGCCTACACTAAAAACCTCTAGTGCAGCTTGATTAGGGGGGGGGATGTTTTTATATGAAGAGAGAGATTATTTTCTAAGAAACCACCCATGCAGAAGTGATTTTATTTTTTTATTTACACCTTGTTATTGGTGCTTATTTCTTGCCAATGTATTTAGCCCAGCAGATGAACTGGATATAGAATGGAAAGTTGTTTTTATAAGAGGTTTTTTTTTTTAGTCTTAAATTCCTTACTATCTCTCCAGGGACAAAATAATGGCAGCTCAAAGCAGCAAAGAAGTAGTAATTAGGGCAAACCACAATGCCGTGCCTGACTGGGGAGAAGGTGAGGGAAAGGCAGAAAGAAAGAAAGAGAGAACGTATACAGTAGATAGATATACGCTGTTGGTTGCTAGGAAACTACCTCAGCACTAAATGCAGTTTGCCGATTGGTTGGCCCATTCCTGCTTGGGTACCAACCTGGGCTTGCGACTCAGCTGTTTCTTTTCACTCTCTGTGGCTGCTAGGCAACTGCATCATCTCTCTCTCAATTTTTTTTTTCCTTGAATTCTAGAGGCTAATTGGCTGTCGTTCCTACTGGTATTGCTGCTGGGTACCAGCCTGGGCCTGCTGCTCTGCTGTTATCCCAGGGGGTTTGGTGGGGGGAGGATCTGTCAGCAATTAATGGAGCATAAGTGCAAATTCTGCATGCCGTCTGGCACCTGCGGCCCCCGGTTTTGCTCTTTAAATTAAATCCTTGGATTTTGAACACATCAGATGCATTTCTTGTTCTCTGCCAAACATTTAGAATTTGGTTCCTAAAAGGAAACAAGAATCTGGAAGACTTTCCAATTCTTGTTTCTCTCAGTACATTGTTTGGAGCAGCTCTAAATACTGAGAGATCTGAGAGGTTCAATGAGAAAATGAAAACAACTTATCCTTGTGAAATGAAGACCTCTATTAGAGGATCTCTATTCAGTTGTGGGAGGAAATTGACCTCTATTTTTATTTATCACTAACAGCTGCATATCTTGAATTTCAATTACAGAAACTACCCCTCTTCCAGGAAAATTATAGTATTTTCTGTATTAATATGATTATTACTTATCCATACCATATCCTTTGCATACAGTTCATTTGTGAAACTGCTTAGAGTGCAGCCTGAATGTAAGAAGTATGTGTAACTTTGCTAGATTTGTATTTTTAAATGTTTCTTATGTGGAGCAAATTAATATGCAAACAAGAAAACAACTGTACCTCATGAAGTGAGTGTCACAGACTAGTTAATTTTCCACCCCTACACATAATGTGCCACTGAGGGACTGAACCCGAGAGTAGGCACAAAAATTCTTGATTGTATACACTAGTGTGTTCTTTGCTTCGCCCTGAAATTCATGAACTGACCCAATCTAAAACACAATGAAAGCCATCAGAATTGTAGTAACTAAAGATAGCAAGTACATTTCAAATATTAAAATGAATTTCTAGGTCACTCATGTCACTCAGGAAAGGCTGAGCTGTCAGGGGTTTGAACTGGTGATGCTAGGGAGTAGAGGCAGTACAACTATATAAAGCAACTGGAGATAGAAGATCAGGGCAAGAAAAGAGGACATTGAGCTTCTAGTCATCAAAGAATTAGACAGTTTTTGGAAGGTGTGAGTGGCAGCATATAAGAAGAGCAACACAGGCACATGATTCCTGGGATGCATCCACAAGAATCTCTGTTTGTCTGACCACATTCCTTGATTCCTGCTCTGTGCATGATTCTCCAGCTCTGCTTCCTGGTTCCAGTAATTGGACATACTGTACCTTGACAATTGCTTGCATGTGTTATGATATCTTTAGGGCAGGGAGCTGCACTCTAGTTGGACAGTGAATGTGTATGAGTATGTTTCCATAGAGTAGGGACAGTGAATGCAAATATGAATAGATTTCATATACATTTATTTTGAAAATTCTGAAAAGCAGAATGTGTTGTGCTTCCTAAGGACATGATTTGGTAATCTTCTTTAGGGAAATAAGAACTTTTGGGGCAGTATTTAAATTCTTTACTTGGCATTTCTTTTAAACGCCAGCTGCAGCATTTACACATATTCAGTCAGCATTTGCCGTTGTACAGATACCAACACTGAATATCCAAAATCTGTATAGCTCATATTTTACTCTTCTAAGTTACCCAAATAGTTATTTACATAATGGCACTGGATATTGCCACTAACACTCTTTCTCAGTCTTTTATTGCCCTAGCACTATTTGGATAGCTCCAGGGCAGTCTACAATGATTTCCAGCTATGTTTTACTGTACAATGTCACTGAAAATCAGAGGATGGCTCTAGTCAGCACTACTTAGCCAGGCAACAGGTATTGCTAACCAGTTAAGGGCTAGATTCACTAAGGGAACGGATTGGATCCAATCCATGAGGGATCCGATCCATATCCGTGGGGCTGATTCATGAATCACTCTCATGCAAATGAAGGCGATCGGAATTACGCCCTCAACCGAGCTCCCGGATCACTCTATAGCGATCCCGAAGCATGCACAGACCATCTGTAGATGGATTGCGGCATGCGCTGGCCCTCCGTGCCCGACCGAGCAGGAAACTTCTTTTTTTTTTTTTCTTCGCAAGCCTGTGGTTTTAACCCGCTTTAAGCCTGTGGGTTAAAACCACGGGCTTGCACTGCGGAAAAGGGCAGGAGAGATTCGGGACGAGAGCGGGGTGGCAAGTCGGGGCAGCAGAAAAGATTTAGGGCTAGAGCAGGAGATCGGGGCTCAGAGCAGAGAAGCAGGACAGAAGGCAGGGCAGTCGGAAAGGATTGAGCAACTGGTCCTCAGCAATCACTTATTTTTGGATCAGTCAGCCCAGTCGGTGTCCCTCTTTTTTTTTTTTTTTTTTTTTTAGTGAATCGCTGCCTGCCTACATTTGAATGTCGTTCCCCCTCATTTACATGTGCAGATCGGAGGATGATTGGGACAGAGGTTAGTGAATCGGGTTGGAGGGAAATCGGGTCGCAAAGGGATCGCTAAGTGGTCGGAAGTTGATCGGTGGGCTTAGTGAATCTAGCCCTAAGTATTTTAAATATCAGGCTGTATAATTCCATGAACAAAGGAAGGTAAAATTAGAACTGTCTCAGCCTATCCGAGGTGCAGAACCTAGCAAGGTTGGATTTCGTAGTGAGTGATCACCTGTACAAATGTGTGCATTCAACATACAGCTGAACATGCCCTGGCACAGTAGTTCTCAACCCCAATCCTTGGGGACCACCTCATTAAGTCATATTTTCAGAATATCTTCAAATAACATTCATGAGTTATATTTGCATGTGCCATCTTTATTGTATGTAAATAGATCTCATGCATATTCATTGAAGCTACTCTGAATACCAGAAGACCAGAGTTGGAAGTTCAGACTGGGTGAGATTTTTGCATTGGCTTTCCCTACCTCTATCTTTTTAAAAGGACATCTGA
This sequence comes from Geotrypetes seraphini, assembly GCF_902459505.1. Lineage (NCBI taxonomy): Eukaryota > Metazoa > Chordata > Amphibia > Gymnophiona > Dermophiidae > Geotrypetes > Geotrypetes seraphini. The sequence continues at coordinate 140,516,820 of NC_047088.1, read as the reverse complement.
CATGGTACGCGGTCAGACATGGAAGGATTTCTCAACATCACTATAGTGCTAAATTTTTTAGATTTTCTCATGCATTAGAGGGTTTGTGATTGCAGATGATTTTGAGAACACTTGTGTTCTTCAGGACATTAAATACATTCAATCTGAAATTGCATATGGAACCATGAATAAACCTTTTCACACTGTCAAGCTTGGCTCTCAGCCAGTACTCTGGATTCTTTTTAATTAAAAAAAAAAAATGACCAAGAAAACCTTAAATGGCATGGATGTCTTTAGCAGAGCTGTGTAGTCGGATTCGGAAGAAATTTGGGTGGGGTCGGAGTCTGTAAAAATGTACCAATTCTGACACCAACTTCAAAACTTATAGCATTACGATATATGGTAAATTTATCATTTTATACTTTTTTTTTTTTTTTTGTTCAGATTCTTTCTTCAAACACCAAATATTGTAATATTGAGCCTGTGTTGTTTTGTAATGCTGATTGCAGGGATACAAATGCGGTCAGCATTACAGTACAACACAGGCACATTGGATTCACTGAAGAAGCCAAGAGTGAAACGGGCCCCCATTGCACTTGCCTGTTGAGATAAGTGCTGATCATTTACCCCTCCTTAATGTTTTTTCCCAAGAACAGTTACCTTTTTGTAAATGGACTTTAATATGGGAGGGTTTTGACTGATGATTGATGTCAGCCCATTTACACTGTTGTTTTGTAGTCTCCGAAGGCAGGGAGGGACCTTTCAAGTACACAGTGTAGGCATCTGAGGTCTTTTCCTCTTTATAAAATTTAAATAATTGATGTGTGTCATTTTGTTGTCATCTTTTTGATTGGATGTGCTGAGCATCATATGAGGATGCTGAGTATGTGTAGATATGTAGGGGCAGGAAGAAGTGGCTTAGGGCAGACTTAGAATATAGACATGGATTCCTATTTTACAAGAGAAATCTACATCTCTAGGAAAAGGTATAGATGTTGGCATTGACAGCTGCTCTGAAGCATGGATTAGTGCATGCCAGAAGGGCCAGCTGTCACAACTGAATCTGTTTTCTTCACAATCACCTTCTGGATCTTAATCCCTCCTTCCATCTCTGCAGAAGATATCAGAACCCCCACCCCCATCCTTGGATTTCCATCCTTGACATTAATAGACATCTCTAGTATCTAATGGGAGCAGTTACTCCTGCTGTTACTGATGCAGATGGAAAAAGGGATACTTAAGACCCCTAGTGATAACCTCATGAAACTGTCCCTCAGCTATGGTATCATAAGATTACCATTAAGAGTTACAGGTACCATTTTTGCACCATAGCCATAAGAGCAGGAGTGACTGGGGAAGGCACCTGCTCCTACTAGACACCAAGTATGCCTAGTAAAGCCAGAGATGAAAAGTTGGGGTGGGGAGGGTATTATTTGTCAGAAGGTAGGGGAGAGGAAGCCTTGAAAGGGCTTCTGATGTTTTCTGCAGGGACCTGGGTGGTCAGGGAGTAATCAGGAAGAGTACTGAGATTTGAGTGTGTATGTGTGTTGGGGGGGGAACTGGTTATGCTGGTTCAGGCTGTCTAAGGCTGTGTTCTTCAACCTTTTGACACCTATGGACCAGTGGAAATAAAATAATTATTTTGTGGACCGGAACTGGTCCACGGACCGGCAGTTGAAGAATACTGGGCTAAGTCGTAGGTCAGACGCCACCCAATCTCCGCCCCAGACCCCGCCCCATAATAGTACTAATTGTAACACCATTTTTTCTATTCATTTTTCATATATACACACACAATATATAATCTTATTAACAACACATTATGGTTAACCACAAAATTAAACTACACAAAGCACACTGTACATATGCTTCTCAACATTAATTCCTACCAGAACACAGATAACCCCTATGCAAATACGGGACCAAAAACTAAGATGCAAGACTCTGCATGTAGTACAACCCCAGAGAAAAAGAAACAAATGCATTTCTTCCTGAACAGTGCAAAATACAGGCAGCAGAAGTAAATTCTCAAAATTGACACAATTCAATCACTAAATTTAAAAGTAAAATCATTCTCCCTCCCTCCATGCTGTGCTTTACCTTCTGGCCTGCTCCCGCCTGGCCATTTTATGCTGCCCCCAGTGTTATCTTCGGGCCAGCTCCCTCTTCCTCACTGATGCAGTGCACAAAGCCACGGGCAGAGGCTCCTTGCGCGTGTCCCGCGCTTTATATGGGAGCCTTCCCTCTGACGGTGTGATGTCAGAGAGACGGCTTCTGGTTCAGGTACAGGATGTGCGTAAGAGTACTGCAGCACTGAGGTAGAGGGAGCTAGCCCAAAGATTATGCCGCATCGATCGCACTGCGGGCCGGCAATTGAAGAACACTGTCTCGGACCAGATGCACGTGGACTGGCAGAAAATTTCTGTGGACCGACACCGGTCCACGGACCGGTGGTTGAAGAATACTGGTCTACAGCATGAACAGTGATTTTAGAAATATTCTACTCCCATGCATGCGTGGAGGTTGTCTGTGGTATTTTATTCCCTGTATACAGCTTTTTAAAAATATTACATTACATTACATTAGTGATTTCTATTCTGCCATTACCTTGTGGTTCAAGGCAGATTACAAAAGAAGTTATCTGGTCATTTCCAGAGGAATTGAAGAGTAGAGCGAGTTGCTTCAGAAAATTGGGATGAGTCTTGCGGTGTTAGTTTGTCTTCAAGGATTTCTTGACTAGCATGGTTTTTATTTCTTTTCTGAACAATTTGTAGTCTGGGGTCGTTATCAGTAAATTGGAGAGTTGGTAGTCTAGTTTTGCTGCTTGTGTGGATAGAAGGCCATCATACAGTTTTTTTCATTTGACATCTCTGATTGGGGGATGCGTGAACGGTTTGTGGGTTCTCCTATGTCTGGTTGAGGTAGTTTGGATTAGGCGATTGTTTAGGTAGGCTGGGCTGTAGAATTTGAATTGTAGGCAGTAGAATTTGAATTGTACTCTTGCTTGTATTGGGAGCCAGTGTGAGTCGAGATATGCCGCCGTGATGTGGTCGTGTTTCCTCAGTGAATAGATAAGTCTTAGCGCTGTGTTTTGAACTGTTTGTAGTTGTTTTATCATGGTTATGGGGCAGGGGAGATAGAGTATGTTGCAGTAGAAGACCTAGGACTAGGGACTGAACCAAGAGCTGGAATTGTGTTCTGTCGATGAATTTTCGAACTTGACCGCGAATGATTTTTGTATTGTTTTGTTGATTTGTGGTTACATGGTACAGCATCTGTCTATCGTCATTCCTAGAAGTTTTAGAGTGGGTTGTATGGGGTATGTGATTGAGTTTATTACTAGATTTGTTGGGGTTGGGGTTTTATTATTTTCGAGGAGAATGAATTTTGTCTTGTCTGAGTTCAGTTTCAGTTTGTGATTTTTCATCCATGTTGCTACTGTTTCAAGCGTCCTGTGTAGTATGTCTGTCATGGAGGACATTGGTTGGTCAAAAGGAAGGAGAATGGTGATGTCGTCTGCATAGCTATGGGAGGTTAAGCCTAATTTGTCCAGGCAGGTGCCAAGGGATGCAATATAGAGATTGAAGAGAGTTGGAGATAGTGGAGATCCTTGGGGTACGCCGCAGGGGTTGGACCATGGTTATGATTTTTCTTTGTTCAACTTTACTTTGTAAGTTCTGGATTGTAGGAATCCTTGAAACCATGTGTGTACCTTGTCTGTGATTCCTATTGTATCTAGGATGTTGTGGTCCACAGATTTTATGCTACTTATCCTAGGAATAAGCAGTGGATTTTCCCCAAGCCATCTCAATAATAGCCTATGTAAAATATGAAAATTCTGCATGTATCCACCTGGATTCCCCTCTCTGTGTACTTTCTAAAATCTGCCTCTCGTAATCATATGTGGAATACAGGCCTAATTCTGCTAATGGAGTCTTTTTCTGCTCTACCTTTACTCACAAATTCCTCCTTTGTAGCATTATTTCATGCAAAGGAACTGCAATTAATGTATGTTTTTTTCCCCAATTATACATGACATTTTATCAGATGTCATGCACCATCACTAAAAACAACAGCAATTTTTTAATGCTATAAAGCAAAAATGATCTAATCTGCTGATGCTTTCAGGTCAAAGATCCCATCAGACAAAGTTAAAAGGTCGCCCTTGCATTTGTCTTCTAATATTGGCATGAGGCAGTGCATTGTATTAAAGAGCACACACTGCACCCTGGCAGTGCTAGTCAGTGACTTAGTGCCTTCCTTTTTGACAGACAAAAGTTCATTGAGGAAGAAAAACAAAGATGAATTAGAAAAGCAGTCACAAATATCCACTAAAACAAACTGAGGTGGCAAGTCCATGCATGTAAAGCATGGTGACCATAGGAGCAGAAATATCTTCTGGGATTATCCCATATCTCAATTGCTACCCTTATTTTGATGCTTTTTCCTATTCAGAATGGCAGCAAAATAATCAGATCCATTCACACGTGCATACATTCTGACTTATGAAAGCAAAATGCAGCATGTGTATACTTTAGACTGGCCCCTTCTAAACCATTTTTTGTGGTCTTTTGAGCAGACCACTATAAAATATTTGGGGATAAACAAAATGTCCCCACCACCACCACCACCACCACCACACACACACACACACGCAGAAAACTAATTTAAACCTAGTCACAATGAACTATTTAGCTAGGTTCATAGACAAAACCGCGGAAGACAAAGGCGCGCGCTGACAACTGAGCGCAAGACGGTTTTTAGGGGCTCCGACAGGGTTTTTTGTTGGGGAGCCCCCCAACTTTACTTAATACAGATCGCAGCGGCGTTGTGGGTGGTTTTGGGGGTTGTAACCCCCCTCATTATACTGTAAACTTAACTTTTTCCCTGATTTTAGGGATAAAGTGAAGTTTTCAGTAAAATGTGGGGGGTTACAACCCCCCAAACCCCCCCACAACACGGCGCGATCTGTATAACGTAAAGTGGGGGGGTTCCCCCCACCCACCCCCGTCGGAGCCCCTAAAAACAGTTATTTTCTTCGGCGCACGCCTCCACACTGCGCTCAGTTGTTGGCCCGTGCCTTTGTCTTCCGTGGTTTTGACCTGACACCATTTAGCTTTGTTGAAATGATTCCTATACACCCCCAAAAAGGGAAAACTGCTTTTAAGGTAAATTGTTTTCTCCGTGGCATAGGAGTTAACACACGCCATATGTTCCTCCTCTTTTGAGGAGCCTGTCTGGAAAAAATGTGTTTCTGCATATATGACCAGCTAGGGATTTGGAAGACAAATAGGCATGTGGCACAGGCTCAAAACCCTTTACTTACCAAAGAAATCAGCCATACGTGGTATATTCTCAGGTAGCATTTTGACTTGCTGTTTAGACATAATAAGCTTTCCCATGTGTAAAATAAGCCCCTTTAAAAGACTTTTATGTAAACGAGTATGCCAAGTTGCACATGTAAAAACTGTTGTTTCCACATGGGATTGCTCCTAAAATAAGGGCCTAAATCCTTTGACTCACCTTTATTTGCATGTTTATTTATGCCTTCAAAAACCTGTAGCAGATTGGTGAGAGAGGACTTCCTTTGGCCAAATTCATGTCTACTTTGTCCTATTAAACCATGACTTAGAGCAGGGGTGTCAAACTCAATCACATTAAGGGGCCGAAATCTAAAACACTTCTAAGTCGCGGGCCAGACCCCACCCAATTTACGCCCCAGATCCCCATAATACTACTAATTGTAATACCATTTTTCCCATTCATTTTTCATATATACACAAAATATAATCTTATTAACAACATGTAATGGTTAACCACAAAGCTACACAAAGCACACTGTATGCTTCTCAACATTCATTCCTACCAGAACACAGATAACCCTATGTAAATACGGGACCACAAACTAAAAGTAGTAATATATACAAACGAAACCCTAAGATTCAAGACTCTGCATGTAGTACAACCCCAGAGAAATAGAAACATACAGATTTTTTCCTGAACAGTGCAAAATATAGACAGCAGATATAAATTCTCAAAATTGATACAATTCAATCACTAAATTGAAAATAAAATTATTTCCCCTACCTTTGTTGTCTGGTGATTATGGTTTTCAAACCATCTTTTCTCAGCCTTCTATCTGAGCTCTTACCTGTGTATCCAGGGCCACCTTATCCATTTGCTGTTTTTCTCTCCTTCACTTTCTGCCATACATACATCTTTATCCAAATGAATAGGGGATTTTAATTAGAATCTAAATATCGGGAAGGGTAAAAATTCAATATAGAGCAAAATAACAAACCCCACTTCCTGTTTGCATACTGGACTGTTTTTTTTTATAAGGCGTACATAAATAATTTAAATAACTTTCTTAAATGTTTTAGTGTGTTCATAAGTTCTTCAGCAGGGCACCATAGCAGCGGTACGACGTCACCGACACAGTGCTCAGATTTTAACCATAACACATTTCAATGGAGCATTCTTGCTTCCACTTTCAGCACATTGGGATGTGTACTATCTGATCCATGTGATTTTCTACTCTTTAGTTTGTACATTTGCCCTATTACATCCTCCAAATTCACTGAGAGTTGTTTTGGTTCCTCTGCATTGTCGCTTTTAATTTTCTGGCATGCATATCTCCATTACATTTCCTCAGTAAAGATCAATATTTGATATTTTTGTTCTATGATATACAGTAGTTTCCTATAACAATTTAACACTTTCAGCCAGGGCTGGATGAGAATATCTGAGACTTTAAATCTTTTTTGATGGAACTAAAACAAAAGAAAGTTTCACATTTATATTAAGGTTTAGAAAGGTGTATAGGGACATAAGAAGATAAGATTTGTCACTGCTGGGTCAGACCAGTGGTCCATCGTGCACAGCAGTCCGCTCACATGGCGGCCCTTAAGTCAAAGACCAGTGCCCTATTTGAGTCTAGCCTTACCTGCGTATATTCTGTTCCAGCAGGAACTTATCTAATCATTTCTTAAATCCCTGAAGGGTGCTTTCCCCTATAACAGCCTCTGGAAAAGCGTTCCAGATTTCTACCACTCTCTGGGTGAAGAAGAACTTCTTAACGTTTCCCTTTTAACTTTAGCGAGTGCCCTCTGGTTCTCTTCATTTCGGAGAGGGTGGGCAATCTCTCTTTATCTACTAAGTAAATTACATTCCATATCTTGAATGATTTGATCATGTCTCCTCTGTCTCCTCTTTTCAAGGGAGAAGAGGCCCAGTTTCATTGAATGGCAACTCCTCCAGTACCTTAACCATTTTTGTCACTCTTCTCTGGACCCTTTCGAGTAGTACTATGTCCTTTTTCATTTATGGTGACCAGTGTTGGACGTAGTATTTCAGGTGGGGGCGTACCATGGCCCGGTACAACAGCATGATAACCTTTTCAGATCTGTTTGTGATCCCCTTCGTAATCATTCCAAGCATTCTGTTTGCCCTTTTCGCCGCCGCTGCACATTGTGCGGAGGGTCTCATTGAGTTGTCTACAAGTACTCCCAAGTCTTTTTCCTGAGGGCTCTCTTCGAGTACAGCACCGGACATCCTGTATTCGAGCATATGATTTTTTGTTACCAACATGCATCACCTTGCACTTATCCACGTTGAACCTCATTTGCCATTTCACAGCCCATTCCTCGAGTGTGTTTATGTTTCATTGTAGGTCTTTACAATCCGTCTGTGTCCTCATTACTCTGAATAACTTTGTATCGTCTGCAAATTTAATCACCTCACTCGTCGTGCCAATTTCTAGGTTGTTTATAAATATGTTGAAGAGCACAGGCCCGAGCACTGAACCCTGTGGCACCCCACTTGTGACACTTTTCCAGTCCAAGTATTGTCCATTTATCCCCACTCTCTGTTTCCTACCAGTTTTTAACCAACGTGAGTATAGGGAAAATGCTTGAGTACCTGATTGTAAAACCGCTTAGAAAACCTTGATAGGTTGTATATAAAATCCTAATAAACTTAAACTTAAACTTATATCACCCTTGATTCCATGGCTTGCAATTTTTCAAAGTAAATTGCTGAATGCCTTCTGAAAATCTAGATATATGATGTCGAACGGGTCACCCTTGTCTATCGAAGAAGTGCAGTAATTTGTCAAGCAAGATCTTCCTTTGCTGAAGCTGTGCTGGCTAGTCCTCATCAGTCTGTGTTCATCAAGGTGATCGATTATGCAGTCCTTTATCAGCGCCTCTACCATCTTTCCCGGTACCAAAGTCTGACTCACTGGTCTGTAGTTTACTGGATCCCCCCCTTGAACCTTTCTTGAAGATCGGCGTAACATTCGCCACTTTCCAGTCTTCCGGAATCTTTCCTGATTTGATCTATAGATTTCTTACTAGTTGAAGCAGTTCAGTTATAACCCCTTGGGTGGATGCTGTCTGGTTCTGGGGATTTATCATTTTTAAGCCTATCAATCTGTCTGCATTCCTCTTCTAGACTGACCGTTGACCCTGTCGGTTTCCTGTCTTCACTTCCTGTGTATATCATGTTGGCTTCTGGTATATTGGATTTATCCTCTTTGGTAAATACAGACGCAAAATATGTGTTCAGTTTGTCAGCGATGGCGTTGTCCTCCTTTAGTATTCCCTTTATTCCATGGTCATCTTATGGCCCCACTGCTTACTTTGCGGGTCATTTCCCCTTAATATATAAAAAAAAACCAGCTTAAAATTTTTTGCCTCCTTGGCTATTTTTTTCTCGTAGTCCCTTTTGGCCCTTCTTACCGCCTTATGGCACTTGCTTTGATGTTGTTTATGCTTTTTCCAGTTCTCATCTGTTTTTGTCCTTTTCTTTTCCTTAAATGAAGTCTTCTTGTCTCTGATTGCTTCCTTCAGTGCTACAGTGAGCCACACCGGTTCCTTGTTCTTTTTCCTCTTAGAACCCTTGTTGGTACGCGGTATATATAGATTTTGCCCCTCGGTGACTGTCCTTAAAAAGGGACCTTGCTTGCTCTAGCATATTTACAGTGCTTATCCTCTTCCTCACCATGACTCTCATCCCTTCGTAGTTCCCTTTTCGGAAGTTCAGTGCCATGGCAGTCTTTCTGGATCGATTTTTTGTTCCTGTGTCTAGGTTGAAGTGGATCATGTTGTGATCACTGTTTCCCAGCGTCCCTTCTACTTCTGTACCTTGTGGTGGTCATCATAGTCCATTTAGAATTAAAGTCCAGAATTGCATATCCTCTCTTATTTTCCATGACAAGTTGTTCTAGGAAGCAATTGCCTACAGAATTTAGGAACTTGGTCTCCCTACTGCATCTGGAGCTGCCTAGGTTCCAATCTATCCCCTGATAATTAAAGTCGCCCATGATAACTGTGTTGCTTCCCTTGTATTTGTGTTTAATCTCATCTGTCATTTTTCATCAGTCTCTTCAGACTGCCCTGGAGATCGATATTAGATGCCGATCTTCGTATCCGTTCCATTTGTTCCCAGTATTTTGGCCCATAGAGAATCTACCTTATTGTTCATTTCTGGCGTGTTCTCTCTGGTAGACTCAATTCAATCTTATGTATAGGGCAATACCCCCACCTTTTTGTCCTACTCTGTCTCTGCGATATAGCTTGTATCCCAGTAGCATAGTGTCCCAGATGTCCTCGTTCCACCATGTTTCCATGATGCCGATGATGTCTAGGTTATATTTTTGTGCCATAGCTTCCAATTCCCCCATTTTATTCCTTAGGCTCTTTGTGTTTGTGTACATACATTTAAGTTTGTGGCCTGCTACTTTCTTGCACTTCCTTCCTCCTTCTGTCCCTTTCGATCTGTCAGGATTTCTATCTTCCCTATGATCCGGTGAGTCTTCCCTGCAATCTTCTTGTATATCTGGATTTTCAGAAGGCATTTGACAAGGTTCCACATGAACGACTACTTCGGAAAATTGCAAGCCATGGAATCGAGGGTGAAATACTCACGTGGATAAAAAACTGGCTGGAGCATAGGAAACAGAGAGTGGGGGTAAATGGACAATACTCGGACTGGAAGAATGTCACCAGTGGGGTGCCGCAGGGCTCAGTGCTTGTACCCGTGCTCTTCAACATCTTTATAAACGATCTGGACATTGGTACGACAAGTGAGGTGATTAAATTTGCGGACGATACAAAGTTATTCAGAGTAGTGAGGACACGGGAATTGTGAAGATCTGCAACGTGACATAATCAGGCTTGAGGAATGGGCATCAGCATGGCAGATGAGGTTCAACGTGGATAAGTGTAAAGTGATGCATGTAGGTAACAAAAATCTCATGCATGAATACAGGATGTCCGGGGCGCTACTTGGAGAGACCTCCCAGGAAAGAGACTTGGGAGTTCTGATGGACAAGTCGATGAAGCCATCCACGCAATGTGCGGCAGCGGCAAAAAGGGCGAACAGAATTCTAGGAAAGATAAAGAAGGGGATCACGAACAGATCGGAGAAGGTTATCATGCTGCTGTACCAGGCCATGGTGCACCCTCACCTGGAGTACTGCATCTAGCACTGGTCGCCGTACATGAAGAAGGGCACGGTACTACTCGAAAAGGTCCAGAGAAGAGCGACTAAGATGGTTAAGGGGCTGGAGGAGTTGCCGTACAGCGAAAGATTAGAGAAACTGGGCCTCTTCTCCCTCAAACAGAGGAGATTGAGAGGGGACATGATCGAAACATTCAAGGTACTGAAGGAACTAGACTTAGTAGATAAGGACAGGTTGTTCATCCTCTCCAAGGTAGGGAGAATGAGAGGGCACTCTCTAAAATTGAAAGGGGATAGATTCTGTACGAACATAAGGAAGTTCTTCTTCACCCAGAGAGTGGTAAAAAACTGGAACGCTCTTCCGGAGTCTGTCATAGGGGAAAACACCCTCCAGGGATTCAAGACAAAGTTAGACAAGTTCCTGCTGAACCAGAACGTACGCAAGTAGGGTAGTCTCAGTTAGAGCGCTGGTTTTTGACCAGAGGGCAGCCGCTTGAGCGGACTGCTGATCACGATGGACCACTGGTCTGATCCAGCAGTGGCAATTCTTATGTTCTTGCATGATATCCTCTGTGTATACCATTTCTCGAACCATCGACTCTTGGTCAACTGTCAGCTTTTCCCTTCTTCTTAGTTTAAAAACTTCTCAATTTCTCGCTTGATGTTGCTTGCAAGTATCCTTGTTCCGTCTTCGTTGAGGTGGAGTCCATCCTTCCTGTATAGCTTGCTCTTCCCCCAGAACATCGTCCAGTTGCGCACGAAGTGGAATCCTTCTTCCTCACACCAGCACCTCATCCATGCGTTGACTGCTTGCAGTTCCGTCTGCCTCTTCCCGTCGGCCCTGGGTATCAGCAAGATCACCGAGATCACTACCTTCAGCGTTCTGGTCTTCAGCTTCCTTCCTAGTATCTGGAACTGGTCTTTCAGTGTTTCCCTGATGTAGTTCCTGTTGCTCACATCGTTTGTCCCCTCTTCCACACTGTCGATGCGGCTCACTATATCCTCCACCTTGGCTCCTGGTAGGCAGGTCACCGGATCATCCTTTCTTCCTCTTGCTATTTGGCTGTTGACTTGGCGGATGATGGAGTCCCCCACGACGATTGCTGTCTTCTCTTGTCTCTCTAGTCGCAGGTCCGTGTCCTCAGTGTACATCCATCTCTCTAGCCATAGGTCTGTGTCCTCGGTGCACTTCCATCTTTCTTCATCCCAGTGTTTGCTTGCACTGGACTCATCTTCCTGTGGGTTCCCTTCGCTGTTTCCAGGTCCTGCTGCTGTGTCATCTATTCCTTTCTTGTGATTGTCCTCCAGGTGGTCCTCATTCACTGTAAGTATATCTTGGCAGTTCCTCTGTTAGTGATTTTCCAAGGCCTCTCTGTATGTCTCCTCAATGAACTTCTCTAACTCCCTGACTTCTTCCTCAATGTTCCTCTCTCTCATGAAGTTTTCTGCGTCTCTGATCTACTCCTCAGCTGCTCGAAGTGCTTCCAGTTCAAGTACTCTGCCTTCCAGTAGTCTAACTTGCTTCTTCAGGCCCTCTAATTCCTCGCATCGAGTGCATACATAAGACTGCCTCCCAGAGGGGAGGTAGTCATACATAAGACAAACAGTGCAGAAAACTGGGTAGCTCAACATCCTGCTTCTATCTTCTGCTTCCACTGCTGTCGGCTTGCCGGTCTGTAGTCTGAAGTGGCTTCTTCTTGTTTCCCAGGTCCTCTATGCTTCTTGATCTTTCCTATATGCCTTATCCCATTGCATGCGAGTTATGTCTCAGTGTTGTCTGAAGTGGCTTCTCCTTGTGTAGGAATCTGTGTGGCATCCTTGGTGTTGTTACTGCGCAGTCCCTCCCCTAATTATATACCTGCTATGCCTGTTTTTTTTTTTTGTTTATGTCCTCTGCATCTGCTGTGTTTGTCCTCTGCGACTGCTGTGTTTATTTATCTGCTGTTTGTGTCTGTCCTGTTACCCTTGTGGTACTTACCTGTATAGGTGTCCTTCCCTGGTGTTTCTTCAGTGCAGTGACTTGTCCCTTCTTAAGGCCCTTCGCAAAGGTGCCTTTGTCGCTCCCCATTCGACACGCGCCAAACGGCTGAGCGCCGTTGGCCCCCTCCCCTTTTAAGGGGAGCTCCAGTTCTGTAGTGGATGATGTCGGAGGGTGGGAAGAGCTACCTCTCGCCACTGCCCCTCACTTTCTGCTGCTTCCTCCTGACTCCTCTTCACTCCTCCCGACTCTCTCCTGCTCACATACCTCCTTCTTCCTGCCCAACTCTCTCTCCTGCCTGTCTGCCCCGCTCTCTGGGCACTCTGGATGACTCGCCATTGGCCCCTCCCCTTTTAAGGGGGAGTTCCAGGTCTGTAGTGGATGATGTCAGAGGGTGGGTGGAGCTACCTCTTGCCACTGCCCCTCACTTTCTGCTGCTTCCTCCTGACTCCTCTTCTCTCCTCCCAACTCTCTCCTGCTAGCCAGAAGATAGCAGGGGACATTAGTAGTATGGGGCCTTTCTGGTGCATTTTGTTTGACAGGAAAGGGGCAGAAAGAGAGAGAGAGATGAAACCGTGGTGGAAAAGTGATTGAATGATGTTGCATAATGAGACATGATCAAAGAGAAATAGAAGAGTATTGGGGTAAAGATAGATAGCAATGCTGGATGGAGAAAGAGGATGCCACATGCTGGGAGATGAGACAGAAGGGTGATATTAGATGGTACTAGAGTAGGTCTTGTCACAGAAATCTGATCAATTTCTATGACTGGGTGACCAGAGAATTGGATAGAGGGAGAGCGATAGATGTGGCGTATTTAGATTTTAGCAATGCCTTTGACAGTGTTCCACACAGACGTCTAATAAATAAACTGAGTGCCCTCAAGATGGGTCCCAGAGTGATGGGCTGGGTCAGGAACTGGTTGAGTGGAAGGCGACAGAGGGGAGTGATCAAGAGGGGAGTGATCAATGGAGATCACTCTGAGGAAAGGGATGTTACAATTGGTGTGCCTCAAGGTTCTGTTCTTGGGCCTGTTCATTTTAACATTTTTATAAACTCTTTGCGGATGACACCAAAATCTGCAACAGAGTAGACACCCCGGATGGTGTGAATAAAGCTTGAAGAATGGTCTGAAATTTGGCAGCTAAGATTTAATGCTAAAACACAAGGGAACAGTACAGTTTAGGGAGTGAAGAACTTATGTATACGACAGAAGAGCGGGACTTGGGTGTGATTGAAAAGTTGATTATTTATGAAATTGTACATCGCCTAGAAATTGTGATAGGCGATTAATCAAATTATATAATAAATTTGGAAACTTGGAAACTTGATGGCGAAAGTTACAAGGATGCTAGGGTGCATAGGGAGAGGTATGACCAGTAGGAAAAAAAAGAGGGATCCCTCCTGCCAGCAATCGCAGTTTTGTCAGGAGGGGGATTGCGATCGCGGCAGGAGAGATTAGACATCTACCCTCCCGCGATCGTTGCGGTGGTGGTGGGGGGCAGGATTCTGTAACCAGCATTGTTTTTTGACAGACGCCGGTTACAGAATCCTGCTTTTAGGCGAAGGACTGGCCCGTCCTTTGCCTAAAAGGTCTGGGTTTGAGTGTTTGGGACTTGGGCAATTTTTTGGTCAGGAATGTGTAGGGATAGATGTAGGTTTAGTCTGTGGTCAGTAGATTGCAGTCTCAAAAAAACACTCAATTTGAACTTTTTTTTTTTTTTTTGAGAATGGACATTTTCCCTGTTGCCAACTTCAGCGTCTACTGACTTAGACCAAAAGGGGACTTAGACATTTTTTTATTATTATTATGCCTCTCCACGCTCCCAAGCCATTTCTTTCTCTTCAGGTATTTCTGAATAAATTAAATCTGAACAGTCCATATCTTCAGTTTGTTCCCCTATATTGAAATCCTCCTCAGAACCAATGGATTAACTGTTCAATGTCTGCTGTATCAGAATAAGTCATACCTTGTTGTGAGAATTCCTCAGGCTCTCCTATCTTCTTTAGTGAGCCAGACCTTGGAGCAGAAACTGGCATGCCTCCTGTTTTCCCACCAGCTATGTGGTTTGTATGCCTTGCTCCTTCTGCCTGTGGCTTAATCAGTTTAATCCCCAACCCAGGTGTGAACTGCCCTCTGATTGGTTGGAGTGTTCACAAGCCTGTGGCTTGAGCAGGAGCTATCTGCTTAATTGAATAGAGCATTCCTATTCCCATTTCCCATATCTTTCTTCCTAGAATTTTCCCTAAAGGTTTATGAGAGTGGTTTTCTTTAGCCCCTTAGTGTCATGCTTCGGAGGGGTAAATAGGCCCTTGTTTTTGCACACTTACTTTCTTGTGGCTGCTGTAGCTAACTGGGAACATAACTGCATACTCTAGGTTATGGCATTGGCTTGAATCACCCTGGGCTATGGTGCTGGGACAGGGACTAGAGCTTTCAACCTGGGCATTACCCTGGGCATTGCTGTGTTTGCTGGTGTTTCTCTGCCACAGAAGCAATCAAACATATTTGTATCTGCATTCTTTTTTTTCCTCTGGTTTGTCGATATTTTGGAGGTTATATTTGCTGTTATTTTGCATAACTTGTTTAACCTTCTATTCCACTTAGGTCTTTTTCCCTACCTCCCTTCAGCCTTTCCTTTTTTTATAAGTCCATCTAAGCCTTATCCCCCTTTCTTTCCTGGTTTTCTTCTCTATTTTCCATTTCTGCACAGGCAGCAGGCACTATGGATCTCCATAACACTGTAGCAGTAATTGTGGCAGCTTTCTTTAGGCCTAGACATCTGCCATGCATTAATTTTTAGTCAGCCAGGTGCCAGGGGTTTTTCTGCTCCCCCTGAAAAAAAATATTAGCCAGCTTTTATTGATTTATTGCTCTGATGCTTAATCACAATAAGGAAAAAGCTTTTAATATAATTAAGCTAGATAGTCCAAGAAAGCTAGCCACTCAGCCTCTATTTATGAAAAAAGGAGCTGACGTTATAGACCCCTGCTATAAAGCAGATTTACTATAGGAGGGGGATGTCTTTTGTCCCTTTTTATTTCTTTCTGTATTTTTTTACCGTTGGGCCTCTTGGATGATCAGTTTATCTCTGTTTTCATGGTGTAGCGATGTGACTGCTGGCTAGTGCTTGAATTGTATCTTAGCTCTAAATTGTTTTGTATTGATAAATATTTTGACAAAAAGTACAAAATAAATTTCCATGGTATGATGAAGATACTGGATAGCTAGAGGGCATTGTAAAGTGTGATGGAGGCTTTTATTGCATAGTTATTGGTCAGGAGAGAGCTCATTTTGTAAGGGACTTTAAAAGGTATGGCCTGGGTGTGAAATGAATTTGTAGTCACAGTTGAGTTGCTGGTAGACAGGTTTTCATATCATTTACCATAAGGCCCAGACTGGTAGTGTCCATCCAAATTTTGACAGAGAGGCCAACAGCCCATTTTTTGAAAATTGGCTTTCTGTCATATACACAAAAGTCTTCCTTTCAGAGTCAGACTAAGGTATCCTAGCAACACAAGAGTTGCGAGGAAGAGATGTTTCCAAATGGTACAAGTTTGCTCATGAAGTCTTTATTGATGTCATAACAAAATTCTACATGGCCATTGTTTTGACACAATGAATGCCTTCCTCAGGAGTCTATAGACATAACAGACATATTAAAATATTCTTCATTAACAGACATACAAATAAAACCATGTTAATACAATACAACCATGTTAGTTAATAGCATGTAAAACACAATCAAATGGTATGGACTTACCTTGAAACGTTACATGTCAAGTGAGAAATCTGGCCTAGAAACAATTATCAACCCATTTAATAAGGTTAAATAAATTAGAATAGTGAGAGAGCGCCCTCAGTGTGGGATTACAAGCTCTAAAGAGCAACTGCAAGAGTAGCTCTGGTGCTTAAAACAAGCAGAGCCGGCAACGTCAGCCGCACACCATCATTGGGGCGCTCATGTGTGCAAATTAATGTGATTATAATTAGTGAAAAACTGTTTACATAAAGTGCCAAAACCAGTAAAAAAATCTCACTTGACATGTAAAGCCCCTAGTATAACTCCACCCGCAGACCCGAGGCAGTAAAAATAGCAGTAGAATCAACAAGTGGCAAAAAAACTCCAGGTACTTAGCTGAGTGCAGTTACAATCAACAATTGCTGTGGAAAGTTACACAGTCCTAGATGTTCCCAGATTGAGGAAGGCAATCATTCCTGGGTCCACTAAGTCCAACCCAGCAAAGTTTCAGGGCCAAAGCCCCTTCATTGGGGACCGGACCAAGAGAAAAACTTCCAGAGGTCTGAGCGCGGGCAGGCATTGCCGGCTCTGCTTGTATTAAGCACCAGAGCTACTCTTGCAGTTGCTCTTTAGAGCTTGGAATCCCACACTGAGGGTGCTCTCTCACTATTCTAATTTATTTAACCTTATTAAATGGGTTGATAATTGTTTCTAGGCCAGATTTCTCACTTGACATGTAACGTCTTAACGTGCCTTTTAAGTATTGTATTTTCCTTTTTTGGGGTTTTTGATTTTTGAGTTAATAACATATAAACATGCTCATGGAGGGTAATGCATAAAAAATGAATAACCCAAAATTCTAAGAAACACTAAACATAAAAGGTATCCTGGCACCATAGTGAAGTGCTGTTCCTGTGCCGTAACCCTTTTTTAAAATTTTTTTTCTAAGAAGTAGTTCAAGCCTTTTCAGTCGTAGCTTAAGGTGCAGTAGAACAGTAGGTAATTCTCTAGAGGAATTACAAATTTAGGAGTCAATATTCAGCAGGTGGGTCAGAGGTTTTTTGGCCGGTGGTGGCAGTATCCCTGAATATTCAATGTCAGGCTATGTCTGGACACTGGCATTGAATATCTGATTATACTTAGCTGGATAACATTTATTCCTTAGCAACAGCAGCAGATGAATCCAGAGACCAATGGGATAGCACGCATCTACCAGCAGATGGAGATAGAGAAACTGATTAACAAGTGGTTCTATTGGCTGGTACGCCCCGGTCGAGGGCGATGCAGTGTTTTCCTCTGCTGCCCATAGGTGTTTACCATCTTGCCGCAGCATTTGCGCGGCCCCAGAAAATTTTTTTGGGCCAATGCGGCCCAGGGAAGCCAAAAGGTTGGACACCCCTGCTCTAAAGGATGTCAGGTTGAAGAATGGTTTCTTGGGGACATACCTTCAGCTCGATGGTTTTCTGAGTTGCAGGCCTTATTCTGCAGGGATTCTTTTTTCTGAATTACAAATTCTGTGGTGTCAATTCGGACAGTACCACAGTTTCTTCCTAAGGTGGTGTCATCCTTTCTTCTTTGCCGCTTTGACTTTTCCTTCCTGCTTTCTGAGAGGAGGAATGGGGAGGCAAGCTTTTCTTCACTTAATTTCTTAAAAGTGCGTAGAATGCTTTACACTATCTGTAGATTTCTAATGACTTTAGTCATTTAGATCACCTCTTTGTATTATTCAAGGGACACAACAAAGGTATAGCAGCGTCCAAAGCCTCCATCGCTTGAGGGCTTATGGAGGACATTATTTCCGCTTACTTGATGGCAGGTAAGCGGTTGGTGGAAGAACTTCATCACCTTTCATCCAGAGCAATGGTTACTTCTTGGACTCAGTCCAGAGGTTTTTTCCATGCAGGAGATTTGTCATGTGGCTATTTGATCTTCCAAGAATATGTTCTCTAAGCTGTACAGGTTAGATGTGGTTGTGCATGTGGAGACTGTGTTTGGTGCTTTAGTTATTGAGGAGACAGTGTTTGCTTCCCACCCAAACACTTTGCTACATTCCATTGGTCTCTGGATTCATCTGCTGCTGTTGCTAAGGAAGGAAAAATTATGTTCTTACCTGTTAATTTTCTTTCCTTTAGACGCAGCAGATGAATCCAGAGCCCCACTCTTTCTGGATATTGGCTATAGGTTTATCTTTTGCAACTTTCAGAAGTTTTGCTATTATTGGTAGTTGTATTCTGTATTATTATCTTAGAAATTTGTTATGGGAAAGAAGTTTTTTACATGCTAAGCATATTACTGGTTCTGGATGCTTGGGCAAGGAGCAATACTGAAGATGCAGGAGATGTGCCAGCCAATAGGACCACCTGTTAATCAGTTTCTCTATCTCCACCTGCTGGTAGATGTGTGCTATCCCATTGATCTCTGGATTCAACTCCTGTGTCTAAAGGAAAGAAAATTAACAGGTAAGAACATAATTTTTTTCTTATTCAGAATTTAAACAGATAAGTTAAATCAGATAAAGATAGGACTGTATTTTGTCTGGCCTATTTATCTTGTTAACCTAGCTGATTAAATGCTGAATATCAACACTTAATCATATAAGTGCCAACTCAGCCCCTGGACCACTCACGAAAAGCCAGTTTTGGCTTAGGCACTAACGAGGAATATTTGGCAGCAGTATCTGGTTAAATGCTGGTAAATATACAGAGTTAGTTCTGGACAAGTGGTTTAAATGGTTAGGATTCTCTCCTGACCTTTCAAATTGCTTTGAATATCGACCCCTAAGTTTGTACCTGAGGGTTAAAGGGGCCGGTCTATAATTTAATTTAGTGCTTCCAGTAAGGCACTCTGTAGACAAGCAGTAGGAACCTATTCTGTAACAGAAAATAGGTGCCTACTTTCTGTTATTGTAAACTAGCATAAACAAACAAAAACAAACTGCAGATGTGTACAAGATGCAGGCAAAATTTATTGTGACAAATATAAATATATAAAAACCTTTTTACCAAACTAGCATAACCATGTATTAATATTATGTTAGTCTGGTTTTCTTTTCTGCCTTTACCTATTCAGTTCAAGGTCGAATTACATTGCAAGAAGTTTTGTCAGTTACACAGGAAGTTACAATGGACAGTTTGATACGATCATTCAATACAGTTTCTAGTACAGCTAGATCAGTACATTTATTAACACAGTTAGGTCATAGTTAGTAATACATAGTTACAAGTTAAGTTAGGTCATTGCTCAGTCTCAGGAGTTGTATTAGACAATTTAGAAATGGACTTTTACAGTTGACATTTCAGTTTCTTCAGGGTTAGCTTCCTTTCTTGGTATAGAAATACAGTCAAACCTCGGTTTGCGAGTAACCCTGTTTGCGAGTGTTTTGCAAGACGAGCAAAACACTCAGCAAACTTTTGACTCGCAAACCGAGTGTTGACTCGATTTGCGAGCACCCCCCCCCCCGATAACTGGCATCGCTTCCCCCCGCTCACAAAGGCCCCCTCGCTCCAACCGCCCCCCCCCCACCGCGCGAACCGGCCCTCCCGCCAGTACGACTTAAATTTACCCACCTCCCCGTCTAGCACCGGCACCGGCACGCAGGCACAGCTCGTGTGCCTAGAAAATCTTCCGGCTTCAGTTCATAGACAAAGCGCGCCTTTGTCCCGGCGCGCTTTTGACCTGACACCTCCGGCTTCTGCCTGCCTGCCTTGAGCATGCATCTGCGCATGCTCAAGGACTTCTAATTCTCCCTCTCGCCGAGATTCTCGCCGAGGCAGGTAGGCAGGCAGAAGCCAGAGGTGTCAAGTCAAAAGCGCGCCGGGACAAAGGCGCGCTTTGTCTATGAACTGAAGCCGGAAGCCAGAAGATCTTACAAACATGCACTGTCTGTCAATGCTATCAACCAATTAAGTTGAGGGGAGGGGCAGATAAGCCTATTCTTGCCACATCTCCTCCTCCCCTTCCCAGTCTGAGCTTTGAATCTAGGAGGAGCTACGCGCTTACTTAAGCGCAGCGTCTGCCTAGCCTGTCAACCGGTCAAGGTAGAGAGGAGAGACAGGTGAGTCTGTTCTTGCCACACCTTCTCCTCCTCCCGGCATTTCGTAGCTATGACGTTATACACGTTGAGGTTTGAAGGATTGAATGTCGGGTACGTCAGATGGCCAAGATGGCAACCACCGGTGGGACTTGCAACTCGGCCGGAGTGAAGAAGACTCATTTTGGGCATCCCCGAGGTGGTGTTTGTGGTGAGTGTGCAATGAGGGGACATTCTTCTGGAAGGCTCGGTTGTCGGCCACCCCTCACTCTCTCCCTTCCCCCACCCCAGTCTGCCCCAGGGGCGGTAACCATGTGGTTACCGAGCGCCTCCATACATGGTAGTTAGTTGCTGCGGCTCGGGCTGCTCGTGCGAGAGCTTAGATGCATTTGGTAGACGTTTCTCTTCTCTTCCTAAATGCGTCCATGGCTCTGAGCACTTCCCATCTCTATGAAATGATATGTCCCATTTTGGCAGGTTGGGCAGGATGTTAAGTGTCATTTAAAAAAAAAAAAAAGCGGTTGCTGAGAGGAAAGCATGTGTCGTGTGTCCCCGTTAGTACTGCTGAGGTCGTAATTTTGATTGCCCTGGCATCTTCCAGCTTTGTAAAAAGAAAACTAGTTCCTTCTAACGAGTGTAGTGCTTTGTTTCACTTGTTGACGGTTTACGTTTAATTTGCGGGGACCGAGCTCGCGGAGACGGAGCGGAAATGGGTTTTTAAAATTTCAGTCTTAGTAGTTTGCCGGTCCACAAAATAATTCTTTTATTTCTGCCGGTCCAAGGGTGTAAAAAGGTTGAAAAACACTGGTCTACAGTAAATAAACTCAATAACTATGATTTAAAGAATATAGTGACCAAGAGGTAATGATACTTCCCCATAGTAGCCACACAAAGTTTAATGAATGAGAAATTCATAGGAAGAGCTATACTTAGCTTATAACAAAATTAGTGTCCAATGTTAAACTGGAGAATCAGGATTAGCAGTCTTAACCTGACACACTCAGTTCTTCTAGGGTTCAACCAGGCTTGGTTTCAGGGACAAACACCCCTTAGGAAATTTTTGCAATATAATTCAAATGAGACCACCAAAATCTTAAGTGGGTCTCTTGAACGCTGCTGCTCAAAACTGTGTTTCATTGTTGGCTTGGGGTGGAGAGCCCAACGGCAACATAACTGCAGTGACGTCACATTTTAAAGAGACTAAAACAGTAAATGGACAGAAAAAATTCCCCGCCAAAGCTGGAACTCACTCAATAAAGAAGTCAATCACTTGAGCCAACAATATTAAGCAGAAAGAATTGTGCAAAACGGGAACAAATAGTCTGCAAAAAGTAACAACCAGTTTGTCACGCTGAGCTGCTAGCATGAAACAACCAGCTAAACACAAGCTGTAAAAATTGAAAAAAGCTGGAAAAGGACCAGTTAAAAACAGGCTCTCCCAAATTAATTAAACTACTGTAGGAGGAGCCTACAGACGGCTCGACAAACCATGTACTTGCCCCAAATCAAACTGGCCGAAGTGACAAAAAACAGGATCACAAGAGGATATTCTCTTAACTAAATAATAGTGTTCCATTCAATTAGTTTGTTCAATCCTTCTGGATAAATGATAGTCAGTTCAAAAATCCAAAATTGCTCACGGAGCTGGATGCGGGCCATCTTATCTCCTCTAAGAGTGGTTGGAATTTGTTCTATACAAAACCCAGAGAGAATTGACCCCAAAGAATCCACAGAGAAAAGAATCCAAGGAAAATCAAAAAACACTGTGGAATGACGATGTTCCTGAAATGGATTTTATTGAAAATATCAAAGTTCCAAAGGTACAATTAAGCGATCCACATGAAGATAAAATGATCCACATAAAAACCTAAAGAACCTAGTCTGCTGAAAGCGTAGGACCCAACACGATAGTCTTCTTCAGGGGTCCTATAAATAATAAAGTACATTGGAGTGATATGTAAACAGTTTGAAGCAGTCTCTGTGAGAATGAATCTAAAAATGTGAGTGACATCATGCACAAGAGTAGTGTGGTACAAAAGGTAAAAAAGACTGGTGGAGTGATAAAGTGATGAGACTAAAATGAGTTAGTGAAAGAATGTGACAAATGTGAATAAAAAGGATAATGAATTGGATGGCACAGATGAAAAGATGGAGAGTGACTCCAAAGAAGTGTAAACACGTGTAAATAATAAAAATATCATGATCAATACAAAATGCGGAGATGGGTGAAGAAAAACTCTGGTGAGGTAAAAATAGTGACCGTAATCTAATATATAGAGTGAATATGTTGTGAAATTGATTGCTAAGAACACGAGGAAAAAAAAGAAAAAAAAAATTACTATGTGGGACAACATATGTACCCTGAAAGTCCTATGGTGTAGATATGTGTAAAACCTAATTGATCCAGAAAAGATATAAATTAAACAATAAATTATTAAAAATACGTATATAAAACACCCAAATCTTATAAAGAATAGATAGGTTAAAATTAAAATTAATTTATTATAATCTTATCCAAAAAGAGGGGTTAAGAACACAAATTTATCCTTTCTTGTTAAAAGTTTGGAAAAACATATCTAAAAAACAGACACTACAATAAGATATGAATCCATTTATCAAAACATTATATAACAATAGTATTTAAAAAGAGAAAATACTAAAGTATTAAAGTATATCAACAAAGCAAAGAAACAGTAGGAAAAAATAGAAAAAGAAATCTTATTGAAGCCAAGCACACTATTAATGAATGAAAATTAGTAAAGGAGAGAACGGAAAAGGTCAAAGGGCAAGGTGTCAAGAAACCATAGGCAGACGAGATAAAAATACACATTATAAATTCAGGCATAGAAGTAATGTTCCACACATAACTGATGTTACAATAAGTGAAGATAAGTGAGGGACCAATTTGCTATTGCATGAATCAAGCCTCAGAAAATAAAACTAAAAAATACTCGAAAATAAGCGGGAAGGAGCATTCGGTATGAAATGGTTGGAAAACAATAAAAAAACTCCATAAGCTCTAAAATTGTGCATAACAATGGGAAACCAAAATAGTAAGGAGAATCTACACACAGCGCTGGTATAACAGAATAATTAAAAATTGTGAAAAGAATAAAACCCTAACCGTGTCCAGGAAACAACAGGATAATATTGGGTAATATCTATAAAAAGGGCCACGGGGGGGGGGGGGAGGGATGGGATAGAAAGACAGTGCGAATGAGAGGAAGAGTAAGCTGGCTCTGGAAAAAGCAGGCTGAAAAGCAAACTTTAAAAAACTTACCTGATCTATGGGAAGTCGTAAGGAGAGCGTTTCTTGAAACCAAAGAAAAAATAGAATGCGCGTGAAAAGGAAAGCCATTTAAATTCGTGTGGCAGGAGCTCAACCTACCATGATTGGTTGAATCATCCTCTATAACAAACTGTGATTAGTTGAATCAACTTCTATAACAAACCACTTCATATCATAGAATCCATGTTTTAATTCCAAGCAGTGGGTAACTAGAGGAGTGTAATATTAGCCGTCTGTATTCTACTTTTGTGTTCTTGAAGTCTGACCTTGATTTGGCGCATAGTGCGGCCTACATACAACAGCTTACAAGGGCATATATATATATATATATATATATATATATATATTTATTCAGTTTTCTATACCGTTCTCCCAAAGGATCTCAGAATGGTTTACATGAATTTAGTCAGGTAGGCATTTTTCCCTGTCTGTCCCGGTGGGCTCACAATATATCTAATGTACCTGGGGCAATGGTCACATATATAACCCATTGTGATAAGCATGTTGTAAAATGTCTCAAGATATATCTACGATATGTGTGTGAGGATGATTCCATGTGGACAAATATAGAGAACTGCTGCATAAGGAGCAAGTCCTATGTGGTTGATGCTCACCTACCATAGGGCTGGAAAAACTGGCCTTGGTCTTATGATCACCAGTAAGATAATTCGCTAAATTCTTAGAGCAAGAATAAGCTACGCAAGTACCCTCCTTGAATTGCTCATGCATAGCTAGTATACGCCAGTGCTTCTTCACTATGTTGGCAACTGACTTGGCATGATCAGAATAGGTGATAACACAGATTTGTCTATCAGAAGTTTGTTTATCTTGAGGTTGCAGTAACATATCCTGATTGGCATAACAAGCACGTCGTTATGCCTGTTTAATAGTCCATTCCAAATTCCCCCTTTGTCAAAACTGCTGGGACATTTTTTTGGCTTGTTTCTTAAACTCCTGTGTGGTGGAGCAACTCCGGTGTATTCGGAGAAATTGGCTTATTGATAATGACTGTTTCAATCTTGTGGGGTGGCAACTACTGAAGTGCAGATAAGTATTCCAATCAGTATCTTTCCTATGTACTATAGTAGTCAATTTAGAACCCTCCTTAGTCACATGTATATCTAAAAATGTAATGGTGTTAATATTTATAGTGGCTGTATATCTGAGATGGCTATCCAGAGAATTTAGCCAGTCTTTAAAGATCTGAAAGTTTGCTTCAGTGTCAGACTAAATCAAAAAATGTTGGCAATATATCTGATCCACATACTGATGGAAGACGACTTTGTAGAGTTATATAAATAGGTGTTCTCAAAATGAGTTGCATACAGATTTGCCATACTCAGAGCCATAGCAGTTTCCATGGCCACCCCATGTTTTTGTAAAAAGAAGGT
This sequence comes from Geotrypetes seraphini, assembly GCF_902459505.1. NCBI lineage: Eukaryota > Metazoa > Chordata > Amphibia > Gymnophiona > Dermophiidae > Geotrypetes > Geotrypetes seraphini. The sequence continues at coordinate 140,491,946 of NC_047088.1, read as the reverse complement.
GCCTTCAAATTCAGTCATTTTTCTGTAGTACTAAAGAAGCCAAGGACATCAGAAATTCTTTGGATATACTACAGGCGGTATTCACTGTACCTACGTCTGTAAAGCCTCCTGTTCAGAAATGACTTTTTCTCATTCATTAAATTTTGTACGGCTACTAAGGGGGAGGATTGCATTGGTCACTATGGGCTAGATGCACTAAAGTCAGCGATCGTCGCTAAACCTGTTTTTACATCTTTAGCGATGATCGCTATTACCAACCCGGTTCACAAAACGGCTCACCGCATGTTTTCCTGCTTGATCGTCCATTTTCCGATCCAGTCATGCAAATTAGCTAAAACCCCATGCAAAGTAGCCAAGCGATTGATGCACTAACATCGCTTAGCTATGCAAAAATCTCCAGCTCTGCTTTTGTTTTTTTTGTTTACTTTTTGCTTGATGCAGTTTGATTAGTTGAGCAAGCAAAAAAGTAAACCAATAGCAAAAGGAAGCAAGGCTATAAATCTGGGGTTTCACTGAATCCCCTGAAGGCCCTTTCCACATGCTGCTGACCCCAGTGTAGAAGCTCCTTGGAAATGCACACTATGTATATTAAGTGGGTATTTACAGAATAGCTCTTGGGCCCCCTGCTAGTGTTTATGCATGTAGGTGCACACGTATCTGTGTAAACATTTACATGTGTAACACACAGTCATGAATGCCCAGGTTATAGAATTGCCCCATAAGTGACTTGCCCAAGATCACAAGGATCATCATTGGGATTTGAACCCTCGTCTTCCCTGGTTCTCATCACACTACTAGGCTTACCAAGGGCTTGGTTTCCCATGTAGTCAATCTGATACTTTTTACAACCATATAATGTGCTATATTTTTACAGGGAAAAGAGAAAAAAACCACCAAAAGTTAGTATTGTACTCTTGAATTAAAATAGAATTAATTGATGCCTGTCTTTCAGCAATACTCTGTTTTCACTAAAATTAGAATCCTGTATTGTCCATATTAACGTTTCAGAATTTCCTCTCTGTCACCATGGAAAAGAATCAACTGTAAAGCTACTTAGAATTATCTATTTTTAAATGAAATTTTGCTTAAGAAGCTAGTGCAAATAAATTTTGTTTTGTTTAAACAGTTAAAATCCAGTATTCAGAGGGGCAAAGTCTGCTGAAAGTTACCCGGATCATATCTCTTATTGACTACAAGCAGATTTTCAGCTGGTTTATCCATGTAAGTGGGACTACTGAATCCAGCTTTTATGTAGTCCTGTTTAAATGAATAAGGTTAACCAGAGACTGATGAAAATTAGGAGTATTCAGTTAACTTTTATCTCATCTTCCTATTAAGTTAACTGTTGATTAAACTTAAGACGTCTGCCCAGACTATATGTAGAAGACAGCCCAAACTTGGAGAGGGACGGGGAGATTTATGCAGTAAAGTCCAGAATTAACCCATAAATCAATTGCTGAATATTGACCCCTTAATTTCTGCAGAAATCTGTTATTAAGGAAGTTTTAGAAAAATTTGGGAGACTAAGGGATGGTAGATCTAGGAGTGATGTAATGATATATTCCTTCAGAGAAGATGTAGACTGAGGAATGGAGTAGTCCCCTTGTGGAGAGAATAGGAACAAAAATAATAGTATGGGAATTTATCGCCAGATCATCAATGCATTTGTTCTATTCATTGAGCTCCAATACTGCTTGCAGAACTGGAATAAATAACGAAAGTGGGCAGACTAAATGGACCTCACAGTTCTTACGTATGTTTCCAATTGAAATAGGCAGGACCAAGGCCCAGCTAACATTTTGGCCCATAGAACATCATAAACTAGTAGTAATCTTGAAGGCAGGGAAAAAAAGTTAGATTTTCTGCACCCCCCTCCCCAACCATAAAGGCCTTCCACTGCCCCTTATTGATAGGATTAGGCTGTATGGAATCTTCACACCATCATTCTAACCTGGCCAAATAGAGGTTTAGAACCGATACTGTTTAACCATTCCAATCACATCAAGACAGGAGTAAATACGGTACTGATTTGTAGAAATGAAACAGGGATGTTGGCCAGATAATGACTTCATGCTGTTATTTCTTGATATGAAACGAAATGACCATCATAATTTATACTTGTCCATTCAAGCGAGTTTAATATTTCATGTAGTATTCATAGTCACCTCAAGGAAAGAAATTCTGATATTTCTCTCCAGACTGTTTCCAAGGCAGAAAGAGTAAAAAAAGCTAATATACTGAGGCAGGGAGCAAGCTGAGATGTGGTTACATGCCTAAAGTCATACAGAGTCATTGGGAGAGCAAAGTTTATATCATGAGCCCCAGGTATTCTTCTGTCTGATTTTTCACCCCAGGAGATCATTTTGCCTTACCAGAAAGTTATCATTTCCTGAAATTCCCTAACTGTTCTACGTAGTACATAAAGAATTTGATGAGTAATTGGCTTCCTTCCTCTGAACTGTTATTCCAAGAAGCATAGTGCATTTTAAAGGAATGTCTTACCACTTAACCTAATGGACAGGGAACCAGGAGACTTGAGTTTAATTTCTGCCTCTGGTCCAGAAAAAGCCACTTTATCTTCAGTTGCCTCATATGCCCTTTAGTACTTAAGCACTTTAGGATAAGAACTCATTGTACATTTTATGAAGTTAGCATTCTGATATAGGGTGCTTATAAATGCTGATTATCATTTCTCTGCTGTGTTGAAACTGCTCCTTGTTTTCTCTACAGGTGAGAAGCCATACAAGTGCTCATGGGAAGGGTGTGAGTGGCGTTTTGCACGAAGTGATGAGCTTACCAGGCACTACAGGAAGCACACAGGTGCAAAACCGTTCAAATGCAACCACTGCGACAGGTAACTTTGCTTCTTGCAATATTTTGCTTCTTCCATTTAAATACAAATAAGCTAAGACATGCAGTTACTTGATTGGTCACTAACCCTAGGTTTTACTAAACGGTGCTAGAGGTTTTTAGCACGGGCCGGTAAGGTAAATGCTCCAATGCTTATAGGAATTCTATGAACTTCTACTGGCCCGCATTAAAAACCTCTAGTACTGTTTAGTACAAGAAGCCCTAAGTATGTATTACTGTAGCATGGAGCTACTAAAAATGCATAACCACCTGATGTAAAGGAAAATTTTGCCCCTAACATATTATGGAGAAAATCTGTTATGAATTGGGCCTCTTATGCTCCCTGATAGTTTTCTTTTTCGCACTACCCAGATTGAAATCAGCTCTCATTCATGGCAATTGACTTGCTGGGTTTCCTTCTGAAATGCTACCAGGAATACTCGTACCTCTGCATGGTTTGTTAAGACTAGGGGGGTTCTGAGCCAGACATGCATGATAAAATGATGAATTTATTTGTCATTAATCACCATAGGGATAAAATTTCTAAAATGCTTGGGTCTCACATTTAGCAGGCTACTGCATTATCTATCAAAAAGCATTCCCTGCTCTCTACCTCTGACCATGTGCCTAGCAACACATGTATAGCAGCAGTCGCCACAAAGGAAGTTTTCACAGCTTGCATGAGGTTGGAGATAATTCATTATGAGGACTCCTTAGTGATTGTTAGGCTCCTCTGTTGACATTCTGATGTACAAGGGGTGCTGAAAAGTTCTCAGCCTAACCAAGAAGATGGTTTAATCAATGATCTGAAACAATATCAAAACATACTTTAATTTGTTAAGTGCCAATTTGCAGAAACAAAATTTTAACACTCTTTTCAGCTACAGTGGCAAAATAACACTCGGAATTTAGGACGTTGATTGGTTGAGCTGAGAACTTTTCAGCACCCCTTCGTATGGAGCCAGATCTCTAGAATTTTAATATTCATCAACGCTGCCTTTTACAAGGGTAATTTTATAAAGTATTTCTCAAATGCAAAGTGTATTATAGGCATAAAATTGCTTCATAAAATTATATGTGTGTAAGCACTCATCAAGATAGGCATTCAGAACCTAGCATCTACATGATATATCCATAGGTGTTCCCAGAGATGCTGCTTGAGCAAACCAGGGGTAGAGTTGCAGTAGACAGCATACATCTGCACTTGCCTGGGAGCAGGTTTAAATTTATACAAGAGCACTGGCACATCACTAGGGATGAATCTAGGAGTCTGGTTTATAAAAGGACATACACACATATGTTGCCTTTATATAACATCAAAAATTCACCAAAAATATACTTCTAAGGAATATGCAGTAATACCAAACAGACCAAATCAATTTCTACATTCCAGAACTGATAGTGTTCTATAATATATTTCTAATAAAAATTTCTAATAAATTTCTTACAGAATTTTAGGGACCTTCATGCCTATTGATATCGGAGATTATTATGATTCAAGTCTCTGAACCTGCCAAATCTTTGTAATCATAGCTTCACTAACAATTACAGTATGTCAAAATTCTTGTGTACTACAAAAAAAATGTCTATGGGCTTCTTTTACTAAGCGTGCTACAATTCTGCACGTGCTAAACCCTAACGCCTTCATAGAACTTGCATTAGTATTTTTTGTTTAGCGTGTGATTAGCTCGCACTAAAAACGCTAGCACTCTTTAGTAAAAAGAGCCCTATGTGTATCAAAAAGAGCATTACTTGTAACTCTCATTCTGAAAACTGAAACAACTGGATTTTGAGCAGTGCTCTAGATCTGGAAGTTCTGATTATCTTATTATTTATTGAAAGCTTCTACTGTATACTGCTGCTAATGACTGGGGGAGTCTTAGTTCATGACTGCTTGAAACACAGTCAAATCAATGATTCAGAATTTTTTGGGGGGTGTAGGAGGGAAGAGTTTACAGATACGCAGAGACAAATACAAAATAATTTTGTCATAATTATTAGTGGACCTATGATTACAAAGATTTGACAGGTTCAGGGACTTCAGTCATCATAATCTCTGATAGCCATTGGTAGGTATGAAGGTCCCCATAAATTGGAAATATATTATAGAGCATTACCAGTTTTGGAATGTACAAGTAGAAGTTGATTTGGGATGTTTGGTTTTGGGGAAATGGTACTAAGGGAGTGTTAATTGTCTTTTGTTTAGTAATTCATAGGTTAGTTAAACTGATTCCCTGTTTATTGAAGTCTTATGTAAACAGAGTCGAGCCCCTACTTCAGGAGACGACACAGTATATAAATCTAAGGCTTAGATTAGAGTATAATATTTGTTGAATTTTTGATGTTATATAAAGGCAGCACACTTGTGTGTGCCCTCTTATAAACTAAACTTCTAGATTCATCCCCAGTAATAATGCACCAGAGCTCTTATTCAAATTTACACCTGCTCCCAGGGAAATGTAGATGTATGCTTGTGTATACTGCAATTCTGTCCCTGGTTTGCCTAAACAGCATCTCTGGGAACAAATATTTAGTTACTGAACATCATGAAAAAGAAATGTACATATCTTTTTCATGATATTCAATAACTAAATATTTGCTTAAACATTTGTATGCATTATATTTAGTTATAGATATACACCATAAATACTTATATATAGATTGCAAAATTTATGAATACATTTGAAAATCAAAAATCAGGGAAGCAACTTATACATCATTTTCTCCCCTTCCTTTGCCCATGTGGCCTCTGTTGGCCTGCTGCTCCAATGGTGCTGTGCATGGCCATAGGGCTTTCCAGAACAGTCCTTTATCAAGTGCTGCCACATCTCACCCTCCCCAAGAAATGCAGCAGTGCATGAAGCAGGACTGTTCTGGAAAACACTAGACTAGTACACCGCACCACTGGAATAGCTGTGGAAGAGCTAGGCTAACAGCAACTGCATAGGGAAGGGAAGGGGAGATGATGCTGGCCGCAGTACTGGAGGAAGGAACAAGAGAGAGATGCTCTCTTGTTATATCACTGCCCCCACCATCCCAAATGTGACCTGTACACGAGTCATCACAGTTTCTCAGTATTTTATTTATGTCTATCTGTAACTATATCTATGTGTATGTGTATTAATCTTTATACATTCAAACCAAAACTGTAATCTCTTCTCCCCTGCCTATGCTACTCCATCTTCTTTTTATTGAATTTTAAACTTTGTGTCTTTTGAAATCAAATCAAATTTCCATGCAGGAATGAAAATTTCTTATTTAAATAAAAAGTTGGAAGAAAGGTGGACTGTTTATATAATTTTATCCGACAGCAATGACATTACCATCCAATAAAAGCTGAAATCCAGAGACAGAGCTTAGGCCGTGCTAACGATTGAATCTGAACATTATCATGTAATGATGTACTCGAGCTCTCTCTAATCTCATTAAGAGAGACTGAAGAAGAGGAGCTATCATCTTGTAATGCAGCCCTGAATCTCTCCTGAGACAAGAAATGCTTTGTAATGCAATCTGTGTGTGTCTGCACTTACCAAGTGTTTGGTATCAGAAGCTAGTCTCCCACATACTAGTGGGAAACTACAGCAAGATAAAGATGACCTAGCTCTACTCTTTGGTGGTAACAGAATTAGCACAATAAAAGTGGGATACACAGCAGGTGCTTCTTGACACAAGACCATTAGTCTCTTTTACCCCTAAGAACATGTTATAAAATACAACTCATTTTGGGGAGCAAAGCTCTGTTTGGATATTGGAAGAGATGTTGATAATTCTGTGACAAGTATAACAAGGTTGATATTGCCAATGCAGTGCAACTCTATTGCATAATGGGATCATGCAGAAAGCAAGGCTGGGTGACAATATGTGCTGAGGAAAGGAAAGCAAAAACCACTGATATAGGGATATGAAGAAGAGAAAGAGAGAGTTGAGCAAGGGTTAAGAGATCAGAAGAAAAAGGAAGAGGAAGCAGTAAGGGGAAAGAGGCCGAGAGGTAGGTAAGCTAGATTCCCAAAGAGGGAATGGAAAGCATTTTTACAGAGATGCCAAGTTATCCATCTTCATGCTGGATATTTTGGTGGGGTCCTGGTTTTGAACTGACATCCCAAAGCGGTCTGGGATTTGTAGTGCCTGATCATGCCCATTGACATTGGTGCTGGTCAAAAATCCAGGACTATTCCAAAATCACAGCCTGGAGCTAGGTAATTTGGCATCTCTGTTTTCAAAACATAAGGTATGAGGGAATGGTGTACAGAAAATAGTGGGAATGCAGGAGATTTAGAAAGGAATATAGGAAGAAGATATAACCAGTGGAACTAAAGGAGAGTTAATACTGTAGAAGACATTTTTTATTTGAAATTATCAATATGTTACAAAACCATTAAGGAATAATGAGAATAAAGAACATCAGAAAAATAGAACTAAACACATTAAAACATTCAAGTCCACATCAAGGGAGAACAAACAAAGAAACAGAACTAAATGATTAGTTAGCAGTTAAAGCAACAGTAGAAGACATTTGAAAAAGACTGAAATAGCCCATATAGTTCTCCCAGTAAATTAGTGAGGGATATAACTTCTGCTTGATGCACATGTCTTCATACAATCCACGCTAAAACTCCTTGGAGTATTGAGTGACAGAGGCTGTACCATGCAACAACAAATCAACAAAATAATAAAAACATCATTCACAACTATGAGAAACTTAAGACAAGTTCAAAAATTCTTCGACAGAAAACAATTCCAACTTTTGGTACAATCTCTAATCCTAGGTCTAATAGACTACTGCAACATACTATATCTCCCCTGCCCAGCAACCACGATAAAATAACTACAAACAATACAAAACACAGCCCTAAGACTCATCAACTCGTTGAAAAAATACGACCACATCACAGAGGCATACCACGACTCACACTGGCTCCCAATACAAGCAAGAATACACTTCAAATTCCATTGCCTTCTATTTAAAGTTATAAACTGATACAGCCCAACCTACTGGAACAACCGACTAACTCAATCCACATCAACCAGACACAGGAGAACCCACACACTATTCACACATCCGCCAACCAAAAATGTCAAATGAAGAAAACTGTATGACAACTTACTGGCCACCAGAGCAGCAAAACTGGACAGACAACTCACCAATCTGCTGTCATCGACCAGACTACAAAACCTTCAAAAAAGAAACAAAAACCCTACTCTTCAAAAAATACATAAAACCTATATAACGCAACCAGATTATCTCAGAAAAAAAAAATGTTCAATCTACTCCTTATGTATTTCCAAATATATGTTCAATCTACTCCTTATGTATTTCCAAATATCATGACAACTCATATGATATCTGTCTTATTTATTTAGCAATATGACAACTCTTATGTAATCCACCTTAAACTACCTTGACAATTCTTATGTAATCCACCTTATGTATTAGCAGTATCATGACAATGCTTATATAATCTGCCTTGAACCGCAAGGTAATGGCAGAATAGAAATCACTAAGGTAATGTAATATGTCTTAAGAGGCCGATTCTACAAATGGCGTCCTAAGTTAGGTGGAGGTAGGCACCCTTCCGAGCCTAACTTATTGCTTTAATTAGTGATAAATGGCGTGACTGTGTTGTTTAAAATCAATTTTTAAAAAAAGTTAAAACGCCTACAAAGACCAGTGTCCAACTCTTGTCCATAGAGGCGCCAATTGGTGCCTACATCGAAAGTAGACATGATTTACACCAGAAATTGATGTAGGCACCTCTGTGGATGTGATGCTCATTGAAAGTAGGTGGTGGAAATGTAGGCCTGTAAAACCCTGGCCTACTTTTTCAGTGCCTACTTCGAACATGGCTATGATTCTGTAAACGGTGCCATCACGTGATTACCACGTGATTGGCACAATTCATTTTCACAAGGTAGTGCTGTAGTTCAATGAGAAATATTTACATTATACATCAACTTCATTAAGGACATGACACACTAAATTTTATAAGAATCAGCTGAGTTCTGTGGAAAATACCACAAAAACCATTTTTGTTTGTTTTTTTTCAGTTTCAAAAAAACTGTACAAAGCTTGTCTGTTGTATAGCTCTGTCAATTTCAATAAAGACTACACCCAGCAGGCCACCTCACCTAAACGACATCGCCACCAACTAGTAATTGTCAAGATATGCACATATGCCATTTTGCTTCAAATATTAACATTTATCATGATTTTCAATCAGGAGGATCTGAATTTTATTAAAATTTTGTATGTGGAGAAAGATTATAGTTCTCGTGACCCTTTCTCGTCGGAAAGGATTTCCATTAGATACAGAATTCTTTTTTGAAACAGGTAAGAAGTATGCTTAGCGGAAGTCGATCCATACTGGGCTGGGGTCTGACGCCCAAAAAAATGCTGAAGCGTTGGCTGAGCTGGGGAAGATGTAAGATCAGAAGTTTGCATGGCTCTCACAGTTCCCTTCCTCTTTGTATGAGACATACTGGCCAGTAGGAAAAGAACAAAATTAAAACGGAGAGAAGCAGCAGAACAGCCGAAACGTCGCTCTAAAGTTGAGGTAATCGGGCAAGGAAATCGGAGCGATCAGAGTTCTGCTAACTGCTGTCCGCCATCTTGATTCTCTCAGCTCCTCTATTGTTTATTCATTTTTTAATTTTTGTTGATCAAAGGGGACTAGTATTACTTCTCTATAGCCATCATGTCTTCTGCAGAGGAAAGTGAATTGCTAAACACAAAGGAGTTATGATGATATATCTCTATTCTCTGCCTTTTCCCTAGGATTTTTTCTGATTTACTTTTGGATGTTGACCATAGCATTAAATACATAGGGTCAATATACATCCAGTGGTGATGAATGTTTTGCTGATTGCTGTCGGCATTCTCCCCAGAAATTCAATGCTGGGCCATTTCCAATCTCCACCATTGAATTTACAGTTATGCGGTTGTAATGAAAACATAGTTGGTTAAGTGTGATATTCAGCACTGATCCTGGCTATGGTGAACCACATAAAGATAAAGACTGACTTTATGCGGTCCTGTTTACCATGGCTGGGTAAGTGCTGAATATTAGTACTTAACTGACCAAGTGCTGACTTTACTCCTGGAATTCCCCCAAAATAGCTGGTTGTGGTATGGGGACATTTGGGGACATTTTCAGCAGCACGATCCAATTAATTACCACTGAATATGCCTGGTTATTCCCGGACAAGAAATTTAAATAGCCAGAAGCCTCTCTTGGTTGTTTACATTATTTAAAATATCAGGCCTATATTTTTTTTTAAAGTCCTCTTTTTTACAACATCTAGCTTTTAAGTTCTGGAATTTGTACAAAGCACACACACACACAAAAAAAATCACTAATGCTGGCTTTTACAAAGCTGCTGTAGAAGTTTCTACCTCAGGCCAGCAACGTAAATGCTTCAATGCATTAGAAACCTCCATCCGCAGTTTTGTAAAAGGAGCCATAAGTTCCTTACCCCCTCTTCTGGCCATCAGTCTATTTAAAGAGAATTGATGGAGGGATGAGACAAAGCCTCCTCAGTGATAGCATTCATCAGTTTTGTTTAGATTCCATCATCCAGTGGGTGTGGCTTTTTAGTTTCTTGACAATAAGTGATGATGAATAATTTGAGTCATTGGCTAGTTCATGGCTAAATCTTTAATATCATATGACTCCTTTTGTGGTCTGTAGTATTGGAGTATCCTAACTCTTACTGATATGCTGAGTGGTTAATTTACATGATAAGTATTTAAAAAATTTTGACTTGGTGTCAGAGTAGGTTTTTTTTCTTTTTTGACAGTTGACAACCCCAAAATTGAGGGAATTAACTAAAAGGATCATATGGTTTTTCAGTGCTCCTGAAACTTGAGGTTTTTCAGTGCTTGAGGTTTTTCAGTGCTCCTGAAACTACTATAGGCCATGTGGTACTTAGAAACTTTGTCCTACAGGGAGGGGAATCTGAACTATTAAGAACTCCAGAATTACTCCTCATAGAAGTACTAAAGAAGTAAATTCTGAAACTGTGAATCCATTTTTATGAATATTAAATACTGCATCCTCTGAGGCAACGGTGATACATAGTAATAGTAGTAGTAGTAATAGTTTCTGGGAGGGGGGAGGGCAGTGAAAATGTACCTGAATTCAGTACCAAGCAGCTGTATTTATAGCTGTAGTAGTCTGCACAGATAGTATAGTCTGTTTCTTAACTTTTAACAATAGAAATTGCTGATTGTATTTATAATTAGAGAATGACACGGTGAAAAAATTGGTCACCGTCACCGCCCCGTCCCCGTCTCACCATCCTCTGCACCGCCCCGTCACCGCCATTCCCTTCACCGCCCCGTCACCGCCACTGCCACCCCATTCACCGCCCCGTCACCGCCACTGCAACCCCATTCACCGCCCCGTCACCGTCACCGCTGCATATATAAAAGCCTCAAACGGGTACGATTTTAAATACTTTTCTTTAGCTACGGCTGCAAGTCTCCCCTCCCCCCAGCGATCACGGCAGGAGGGCACCCAACCCCTCCTGTAGACCCCCCCCAACGGCCCTCCCGACAATCGCAGCAGAAGGGTACCCAACCCCTCCTGCCGGTCCTCCCAATGGCCTCCCCTAAGATCGCCGGCAGGAGGGTACCCAACCCCTCCTGCTGGACCCCCCCCCAACGAACCCTCCCACCCCGGAACCCCCTTAGTCTTACTTTCCAAGTTGGACCGGACGGCTCCTCACACGTATGGCCAGCAGGCTTGCCTCCGTCCAAATGAGGCGGGCCCGCCCCTACCCTGCCCAACCCACAGGATCCTAGGGCCTGATTGGTCTAGGCACCTAAAGCCACTCCCGCTATAGGAGGGGCCTTAGGTGCTTGGGCCAATCAGGCCCTAGGATCCTGTGGGTTAGGCAGGGGAGGGGAGGGGCGGGCCCGCCTCATTTGGACGGAGGCAGACCTGCTGGCCAGACGAGCGAGGAGCTGTCCGGTCCAACTTGGAAAGTAAGACTAAGGGTGGTGTTTTGGGATGGCGGGGTTTGTTGGGGGAGGGTCCGGCAGGAGGGGTTGGGCACCCTCCTATTGGCGATATAGGGGGCCGTTGGGGGGGCCGGCAGGAGGGGTTGGGCACCCTCCTACCAGTGATCATAGGGGGGCTGTTGGGGAGCTGGCAGGAGGGGTTGGATATCCTCCTGCTGCGATCGTCGGGAGGGCCGTAGGGGGGGGTTGGGGTAGGCAGGAGGGGATGGGTACCCTCCTGCCGCGATCGTTGGGGAGGGCTGGTTCTGTCGGCATGAAGGGCTGAGCACCTTCCTGCCGGCGATCGTCGGGGGGGGGCGGGTTCTATTGGCAGGAAGGGTTGATCTGACAAATGAGGAGCCAGTATATTGGGGGGCGGAGTCAATGCGGCAACGTGCAGGTGAAACACAGGTAAATAGCGGTTCCTAGAAGGGGGGACATTGGCCTGCGGGGACAAATCTATTCACCGTTTTTGTGGGCGGTGAAAGGATTTGTCCCCGCGTCTGCGGCGATTTGCTAATGAGGTCACCATAACCCGCAGCCAAACCGCAGCCACGCAGCGGTTCGCTGCGGGGATCGCTCCCCGTGTCATTCTCTATTTATAATCTCTAGTGAGCAACCTATCACGTAGATCTCAGCGATTTACAATCTAAAGTGAATATTCATTTGAAAAGAACTAAAACAATTGCAGGACCGAGTACATGCATTCCTGACAGTGGAGAGAATAAAGAAAAGGTCAAGAGGGTTAGGGAGCAAAGGAAGGAGACATGAAAGAAAGGAGGAAAATCTTGAATATTGCCAGAGTTGCTCAACAATCTTGATTGTTTTCCCTCCCTTTTGTGGCTTACCTTCTATGTACTCTTTACTTTCAATTTTGTAGTTCCCCCTTATTTCCTATTGTTTTCTTTGTATTGGTCAAGTTTTGTTAACTGAATATTCGTCTGTTTTGTCTTCCCCTTTTTAATACAATTTGTAAAACGCTTAGAAGTTCTGATTTGCATTTAATCAAAAATTTTAATAAACTTGAAACCTGATATCCAAGCATAAGTTGGGTCCGAATTGATTTTAAATGTAGAGTTGAACAGCCAGGTTTTTAAAGGGCAACTTTAAAAGTTTTAAAGGATAATTTGCCTCGAATGTGGAGAGTACCAGAAGTAAGGGCAGCGAAGCAAAAAGTGCGTTGTCTAGTAGTATCAAGTTGCCAATTTTCACTAAAAGGGTAGTGAATGCATGGAATGGCTTTCCAGTGGAGGTGGTGGAGCCGAAAAATGAATCTGAATTCAAGAACGCTTGGGATAAGTACATTGGATCTCTGAGAGGAGGGGTAGATGGCATGGATAGGCAGATTAGATAGGCCATATGGTCTTTACATGCCTTAATTTTTCTGTTTCTGTTTAACTGGCTAGCATCACACTGAAAACTGGCTATTCTGGGGGTGTTGTCGGGGTGGAGTCAGCACTTGGCCAGTTAACTGCATAAATAGGACCATATAAAAAGCAGTCCTATCTTAATGTGGTTCCCCATAGCCAATTACTGTAAATACTTTAATACAGAGTAGAGAATGACACGGTGGCGGTTTACCCGCGGCCAACGCATTTTAGCCGCGGGTCACCCGCCGAAAACGGGGAAGAAAACTAGCAGTCGCTGCGGCGACGGGAACAAGGCCATTCACCGCCCGCGGGGCGGTGAATGGTCTTGTCTCCGCAGTGAGGCATCAAGGATCGCGCAGTCCCCGCAGCCACCGCCCGCCCGCCCGTAGCATTTAGCCAGCTCCCTCCCTCCACCTCACCTTAAATTTCGAGTTTTCCGGCTTCCTTTTTTCCGAGCCGCACGTGTTCAAAAATCCGTGCACGCGCGGCTGCGCGAGTCAATCAATCTTCTCCTCTGACGCAACCGGAAGCGGGAAGTTGCAGGAGAGGAGAAGTTTGATTGACTCGCGCAGCCGCGCGTGCACGGATTTTTGAACACGTGCGGCTCGGAAAAAAGGAAGCCGGAAAACTCGAAATTTAAGGTGAGGTGGAGGGAGGGAGCTGGCTAAATGCACGGCTTTTTGAACGCGTGCGGCTAGGGAAAAAGGAAGCCGGCAAACTCGGAACGAATATAAGGTGAGGTGGAGGGAGGGTGGGGGCTGCTGGACCATTCTTCATTACTTTGCCATACTAATTCCATTCTATGTTAGGTGCCACGGACTCAGATTCGAGTCCTAGCGATGATGAGTTAAAGATCCCAAAAGAAGCCAACTTCTAAATCCAGTGGTTAGAGCTACACTACACTCCTTGTGACCCTGGGCAAGTCACTTAATCCCTATTGCTTCTGACACAATGGGCAGTTCCAAAGACCAAGACTGGCCAGTGTCAAAGACAGGATGCTGAGCTTGATAGACCCTTAGTCTCCACTGTTTTTAGTGATCAACAAAGTTCTATGTTTCTATAATCACCCTAATTCTGTTATCATTGGACTAGATATTCAAAATGATTTAAATGGCCAGGACAGGCTCCTGGCTGTTCAAATCATCTGTCCAGGGCTAACCAGGCATTTTCAATCTTCATGTTCAGCCCAAATGGTGTCACACAATTCAGCAAAAATACCCAATGTTGTTCCTCATAATTTAAATATTGCTCATAGAAGGAACAACATTGGGTATTTTTGCAAATGGAAGTTGGAGGGTTAATTCCCTTGAAACAGCCAATTGAGTGAAACATGAATTCATGCTGGGACACAAGATAGGTTGAATTTGTTTTGAATTTAAAAAGAAAAATGATCAATGAAGAATACTATAATGGCAAGAAAATATAATGATAAAACAACAACTAATTTTGCCTATTTTTATATATTAAAAAAGTACTACATAAGGTGAATGTCCATATTGCTGTCTGTTGTTCTGCTGAGCACTGGCATTGAAACAGCAAAATGCATTTATTGCATACTTGTCCTCTGTCGGAAACATTATGGTGGTATATTAGTTGTGTTAATAAAAATTTATAAACAAAGCCCTGCCAGCTGAACATCTCTTTCTCTAGTTCAGCAGCAGGAACTTTGATTTATAAGAATGGAATACGCTAAATATTAGAGTACTAAGGCTTATATGGATGCTGCGGGGACGGTGACGGGGCGGTGAATGGGATGGCAGTGGCGGTGACGGGGCAGTGAAAGGGATGGCAGTGACGGTGACGGGGCGGTGAATGGAATGGCAGTGACGGGGCGGTGCAGAGGATGGTGGGCCGGGGACGGGGCGGTGACGGGGACAGATTTTTTCCCCGTGTCATTCTCTAATACAGAGAACTAGAACCAATTATGCCATTAAAAAAAACAGCGAGGGCATATCCTGTAAGCTGTTTGGAGATAGCTGACCAGGGTGCCAAGGCTTAGCACAGCTTATGGGAAGATTTGGAGAACTTCAAAGATGAGGTAGAGGAGAAAGGGGAGAATAGCTTGAGAGAATGGCTGATCTGGCAGTTAGGAAAAGAGGGACTAGTCTCGTATCACATAAAGCTACGTTAGGGTTTTTTTTATCGCCGGCTGAGATGGTATTAGCTCCGACACTCATAGGAATTCTATGAGCATCGGAGCTAATACCACCATGGCTGGTGATAAAAATGCTAAGCCTAATGCAGCTTCTTAAAAGGGGGAATTAGTAAAGAAATCAGTTGTTCAATAAGTATTCATTCCTTTATTTCATCTCCTGGACTACTAGTCCATGTATCTAGTTTCAATCTGTCTTTTAACACCAAAGGTATACTTTGTAATAATTATTTAATTTTACATTAATTTAAAATAATATAATATGGTGAATATTATAATTTTAAAAATAACTGGCTAGGAAGACATTAGTTATTGTTACTGCTCCAATTAGTTAACATAAGAATTTGCAGCTAATCTCTGCTACCAGAGCACCAGCTGTCAAAAAGTGGCTCCAATAATCATTCTCTTTCTTTAGGACTTGTACAGGGCAACGTTCATTCATTTTGACTAGTACACCAGTAAAACTGTGCTTTACCTGCAGAAATAAGCTTTAACAAAATTGCCTATGTGAATAGATCACTTCTTTTTATTCCTTGCATTGATCTGTTAAAATAGCACTTTAAATAAAATAAACAAATCTTTGTTGCTTGCATCTAATGCGGACAAGGCAGTGTGTGAGGAATGGGGGCTGGTTTCTGTGCATTTTTGAAACATATTGCTTGTTAAAAATTGTGAAACTCAAAAGAGCTAATACAGACTTTTACATATATTTAGAACATTTGATTTCTGCTCTGCTAGTGAATAAAGTGCTATAGCAGGCAGTTTCTGGCTAGTTAGGTGTGACCAGTGTCAAAAAGTCAGTAGCATAAAAGCACTGCTTTTACAATGATACATAACACTACAAGGATACTGTGACAGTCTCACTTTGGAATTAGTGACCTGGAATAATCACTTTCAAAGCTGATGTGATGACTCATAAAAAAAAGCATGGGAGGGGATCCGTTTTGGCACCTCCAGTTAAATGTACCTATGCTGTGCACTGGGAATCAGTTCTGTGACAGCATAAATGGGTACTCCTAAGTTTGCTGTGGAAAGTAATAAGATGTATTATTCCTTAAGTTCCATACATAAGTTGGAGACACACCCATAGCCCACCTATGCGCCACCCACATATGCGCCCCTTGCAGTTATGTGCTAAAGTACACAAGCATGACACTATAGAATAGTGTCTAGTGTGCTTATGCATGAAACTGCCAATATTGTCACCTCTGACACATATAAATGACCTGTAAGTGTAAGTGCCAAGTTACTGAATTTCACTTAAAACATTATGCAATTGTGATGCTATTAACAATATTTTAAACCACCATTATTCATAAACACCCTCCCCCATGCTACCCAATACTTCCCCACCACCTAATCTGTCCCCACCTTGTAAACTTTGTTTAGCACTGAGGGAAGGGTGAGGATGGAGAGTAGACATGAAGAAAAAATATAAAAGACTGTGGAGTGGTAACTGGTGTTTAAATAATCTTAGGATAAAAAATTGAGTGTGCATTCAACTTTGGATTTTAATAATACAGTGAATTTAAACATAATAAAATCAAACAAAAGCACTTTAAATATACAAATATTTCAAAAACAAACATTTTCACATACCCCTCCTCCCCTTAACTAATAAAAATAAAACCACATTTATAATTCCAATAAAATAGATATAATAAATAATAATTATAATGTTTTCCCAACTCCCTCCCTCCCACCCTGGATGTGTAAGGAGGTCAGATAAAAATAAAAGCTACATGACAGCTATTGTGATTCAATAAATTATGCCAATGGGCTCCACACCCTTTCAAAAGCACTACTATATCCTAAAATTTCAGCATTCATTCTTTCATATTTGTAGCTAGAACATAAGTTTGCCCACCAAAAAGTATAATTAGGTCGATCATATTAATATTTTCTAATATTGGTGCACAGATGCCATTACAGAATTGATGCCCAGAACTCATCATCAGTGCATCTAAATAGAGGCACCAATTAATATTTATTTATTTATGGGGATTTATTAACTTCCTTTATGAGAGATTCACCAAAGGCAGTCTACAGCAGGTACAGTTTAATATATAAAACTGTTTTGTTAACAGCAGAACAATAGCAAAATGTGATAAACTTGGAATTGCCTCCTTAATTTTTATCAAAGGACCTTAAGGTGATTTCTTTAAAGTAGCAGGATCAAATGTATAGAATTCATGACCCTGTCAGTTAAGATCTATTCCATCTTTGCTAGTCTTCTGAAAAAGTCTTGAAGTACATTATTTTAGGTAGATTTTTCCATCTGCACTAATAATGAACAGATTCTGTAGGTGGTTGAAGTATGGTCATATAAGTTTTATTTTCTGCTGATTTTCAGCTTTTGTTTTTATTTAGTACTATTTGTATCATATGTAGGGATATAAATTTGTAAAATAAATACATCATTGGGAGAGGGGAGTAGTTTTTATTTGATTCCCACAAAGAACAGCCTTTCCCTCTCTGACCTACAAAAGGAGAGCAGCATTTACCAGAATTTGTCTCTCCCAATGAGTCTTTAATCTGGTAATCTTAACCATGGTGCTGGTGTTAGGTTATGTGGTATCAGCCAAAAGAGGAAGCCAATTAATGGCAGATACAGACATGGGTAATTGCCATTCTCTTCATTCCAGCTGGAGAGCAGTAGGGCGGCCTAAAGATTGTGGGATTGAGTGAGGCTGAGTGAGGAAGGGGATGAAAGGGAAATATTAGGTCCATGCTGCAAGTGAGTAAGGTCTGGGGATCATAGTGAGGAATGGGAGAGATAAGTAAGCCATTGATAGCCAAAAAAGATGGTAAGGGGATCAAATGGAAACAATCCAAAAATACAAAGATAATTCCACCACTCAATATATAGGTTGTGGATATGAGAAGAAAAGGATTTCAGAAACCTGCTTGGTGATCAGGAATAAACCTCAGTTCAAGTCTGACATGGTTCCACGTTTCATTCATTGATCCTAAAATTTTATTAGATTTTTATTGATACTTATTTATAAAATCAATACTTCATAATTGGATACATATCCCATCTTTAAATCACCAAAATCACTTATCTTAACAGATGTAGGCAGCCAAGGCCCAATGGGGCCCATTTTGCCAGAAACACTGGCTTTTTCAAGGGTTCATTGCGGCTGCCCCATGCCTGTCCTTTCTTTTTGCTTAGAAGGTGAGAGAGAGAGAGCGAAGGCTCTTATATATTTTTTTTTTGTCTTGGCGAGCTAAGTTTTCATATTGTCATAGTAAAATCATGCCCCATGCCCCAAAAGCAGTTTGGAATTTAACTGATTCAAAAGTATTTATAGTTCACCTTTATTTTTTGTTCAGAGTTCACTATTATTTGATATACTGCCTTTCAAATTTTATTATCTAAGCAGTTTACAAATTAAATGAGCATAAGAGATGGGGAAGAAAGTAGAGGGAAAGCACAATAGGTGGCTTAGGTTACAATATTTATAGTGGACATGATTTTTTTCTGGCTTTACGCCCTGCTAGACAGATTTCAAGTCCTATTGCAGTGAAAAACCTTGGCCTGAACTGGAAACAAACTGCTGCAGGAAGTAATAAGAGCTTTGAAGTGATGCAGTGCTCTCACTCAGGCAGGTGAGGTGCTTTCAGGGGTGAATGAAAGGCACATATATTTTTGAGTGAATGTGTCCGCTTGAGCAGGTCTGCCAGTAAGAGCAGTAACTAGAAAGAAAATAGTTGAATTTGAAATTGTTATACACCCTCAAGTTGCTGTGATGTTTTGTTTTGGGGTTTTTTTTTTTAGAGTTGTAGGAAGATTAAAAATTGTAACCATGATTAATCACACAATTAAAACTTTTAATCATGATTAATCATATGATTAAAATATGCCTCTCCCTTCTTTGCCCTCCTGGATCTTCTTTGTTCTATCCCATATAAAAAAATATCACCTATATATGCAATATGTAACAATATCTGTCTTCTCTTCCTCCTTTTCTGCCTTCTACCCAACCACCCAACATCTGTCCTCTCCTTTTCTATACTCTCCCCCCCTTCCAATTCTATCCAGTGTCTACCCCTTCCATTTACATGGGCCCTCATTCTTTCCCTGTAGAAAAAAACCCTCCACCCCCCCCCCCCCCAAGAAAGAAAGAAAAGAAGGCTCACCTATTGGCAGGAATGGAGCAGGCAAACAACAGCAGTGGGGGTTCCATGGGGTGAGTTCTCTGTACTGGGTGGCCCAGGAAAACTGGCATCGAGGTTACCTTGGGACGGTGATTGTAGGAGCTATATTACCAGCATTGCACAGCCAGCCTGTTACAGGGCCTTGAGCATCTGCACATGCTCAAGGCCAGCTGGCTCCTGCTCCCACCACACTTTCTGTTGTGGAGAAGATGGAAATGTAGAGCAGATATATATCACATCAAAGGTTTCAAAATGTGCATTCACAAATTCTTTAAATAAGGATATATTGACTACTTCAGTATCCTAAAAATCTTTAACTCTTATTATAGAAAATACTCATATGTGGACAATGGAGCATTTATATCCCCAACTCATAGAGTCCATTCTGTGGGGTTTGTCATAATCATTGGTCAACCACCTCCACCTTAAATAAATATACATTACATTAGAGATTTCTATTCCGCCATTGCCTTGTGGTTCAAGGCAGATTACAAAAGAATTACAAAAAACGTATTACAAGAAGATATCGGGTAATTTCTAGAGGAGATAAAGAGTAGATGAGATCCAGTTTCTGCTTTAGTGATTTTGAATATTTATTGAAGATTTTTAATACTATATTTATTAAAGGTGGAGGTGGTTGACCAATGATTATGATAAACCCCACAGAATAGATGGACTCTATAATGAGTTGGGGATATAAATGCTCCACTGTCCACATATGAATATTTACTATAATAAGAGTTAAAGGTTTTTAGGATACTGAAGCAGTCAATATATCCTTATTTAAAGAATTTGTGAATGCACATTTTGAAACCTTTGAAGTGATATATATCTGCTCCACATTATGATCATTGTCTTGGTAGACTTTTTTATGGAGTATATTGTCTGCATTTTTGTTTGGAGAAGATGGAAGCCAGCCAGTTGGCATTGAGCATGCACAGATGCTCAAGGCCCCACACTGGGCCAACTGAACAGTGCTGTTGATGCAGCTCTGTGGAGCAAGGTGTGATCAAATGCTTCATGGGGAGGGATAAGGGTAGCCTATGGCTGCAGGACCCCAAAACAGGCATTTATATCAAAGCTTTATGTAACATTCTGTTTCTGAGTCAGGAAGAACCAGCCTTTTCTGCCTGCTGTGTTAATTGTAATTAAATATTTTAGCTGGCTTTAAAAATTTAATATGTTAATCGTGTTATTATTGAGTTAAATCTGCAGCCCTAGTTTTTTTGATTTGTCTTGAGGGAGGTTTTTTTATTGGGATATCACTGAAAGACTTGCATTGATGCAATATACTAACATTTTTCAGTAATCAAATGATATGTTTTAAGGAGCAGATCTGCTGCACAATTTCTTGTGCCTTCTTGCACAATCACCTGATTGTTTTAGAAAACCAGAGGTCTTGATTACAATTTAAAGAATGTTGACCCATTTATTGGAGGAAGATTTAGCTATCTTCTTAGATTGTGATATGATCAAATGCGCTTATGTAGACTTGTGATTGGTTTCAGCATTTGCAACTGCAATGTTATGGGGTTCATAATATAAAAAAAAAAGTCTAAAAAGTGGCCTAAATGGGTACTTGGATGCTCAAAAAGCCTGATCGTCCAAGTATCCATAATCAAAGCTGGTTTTAGAAATATCTAAAACCAACTTAAGCCTTTCCCCTGCCTCTAAACGCACAGAGAGAAAAGAGACGTTTTTAGAGGAGGGGAAAGGGCGGGCAGTAGGCGGGAGGTGGGCCGACCTAGACCTAGGCGTACAACAGGTATAACCAAAACATTTGACAGGTTGCCTAGTCAGCACTTATACGTTTTGACTTACGTATAACCTGCCAGCGATGCTCACCTCTAAGTGCCGCAGTTCTGAAGGGTGTAGGCGATCATCATCGCAGCAGGAGAGATGAGCCATCTCTCCTGCAGCGATGAGTCCTCCCCCTTACAACAATCGGGCAAGAGGGAGCCCAAGCCCTCCTGCCCAGCGGCACCCTCACCCCCTTACCGGCTGATTCCGATGGGGCCAGGAGGGAGCCGAAGCCCTCCTGGCCCAGCGATCTTCCTCCCCCCTCCCCCCCACACGATCCGGCCAGGAGGGAGCCCAACCTCTCCTGGCCCGTGACACCCTCTAACTCCCACGCCCCACTAAAATACGGGCAGGAGGGATCCCAGGCCCTCCTGCCCTTGATGAACCCCCCCACGACCGCCACCACCGAACCCACTATCGGCCCTCCCGCTGACCCACGACCCCCCGCCGACCCCCACAACCTCCCCACCCCCTTTCCCCATACCTTAAAAAAAGTTGGTCGGACGGACGGGTGCTAAGCCCGTCCGTCCGACAGGCCAGCCATCACGGGAATGGCTGGCCTTAGGGCCTGATTGACCCAGGTGGCTCAAACCCCGCTCACAAGTGGGGCTTGAGGTGCCTGGGCCAACCAAAATCAGCCCAGTTGTCTCAGGCCCCTCCTGTGGGCAGAACCATAGGCACATGGGCCGGTTGGGTCCATATGCCTATGGCCCCGCCCACAGGAGGGGCCTAAGACAACTGGACCAATTCCGGTTGGCCCAAGCACCTCAAGCCCCACCTGTGGGTGGAGTTTGAGCCATCTGGGCCAATCAGGCCTTAAGGCCAGCCATTCCCATGATGGCTGGCCTGTCGGACGGACGGGCTTGGCACCCGTCCGTCCGACCAACTTTTTTTTAGGCACGAGGAAGGGGGTGGGGGTGGAGAGGGCGGCGGGGCGGCCAATAGGGGTTCGGGGGGAGGGTCGTGGGGGGGTTCATCGAGGACAGGAGGGCCTGGGATCCCTCCTGCCCATATTTTTGTGGGGGGTGGGGGTTAAAGGGTGTCACGGGCCAGGAGGGCTTGGGCTCCCTCTTGGCTGGATCGTGGGGGGGGAAGTGGGGGAGATCGTGGGGCAAGAGGGCTTGGGCTCCCTCTTGCCCCGATGTTGTCGGGGTAGGTCGCGGCTAGCGGAGCAAGAGGGCTTGGGTTCCCTCTTGCCCTGATGTTGTCGAGGGGGGTGGATTCTGTAACCGGTGTTGTTTTTGACAGACACCGGTTACAGAATCCAGCTTTTAGGCGAAGGACTGGCTCCTCCTTCGCCTAAAAGCCCTTGTTTTGTACGTTTGGGGCTTAGGCTTTTTTTAGGTTGAATATATGGTATAAGTTTAGACGTAGTGGTGGTCTGGGCGTTTAAATAGCTGGACGTAGAGACAGGCCATTATTTAAAAAAACCTTCTTTGGATGTTTTTTTTGATAATGAACATTTTCCCTGCTTCTACTTTCAACATTTAAGGCCTTAGGCCAAAAGGGGACTTAGATGTTTTTTTTTATTATGCCCCTTTATGTGTATAGTTTGGTATCCCAATATAGGTCTAGCCTGGAAGAGTCAGGTTTTGATGAAAATAAGCCATTTCCAGTCATCGGAAAGGGATTGGTGGGTCGATATTATGAAGGATTCAAGAAAACAATCCGTGGCTCTTCCATAGGGTCATTGAGTTATGGAGATGAGATTTTGGCGACTTTATTGCTGAGGACCTCCAAAAAGGATTGCTGGGTAGATCTAACTTGGTGGAAAGCAGCCAACTCAGAGAGCGTCATTTTAAATGTTTATTCCACTTGTACATTCACCCCTCTCATGCCTGTAAAATGGGAGTGTTGACTGATGGGACATATCTTCAAAGTGGTAAATGTTGAGGGTACTTTTAAACATTACATATGAGAATGCCTGGGTATGTCTGCATTATGGCAGACTTTATGGACCCATTTGGGATGAGTGTAGAATTGCCACAGAGAATTCTGTAGCAGGATATGATAGGTGATGTGGGTGAAAGTGAGCACATTTCTACTTTATTTTTACATCAAGCATATTTAATAGCTAAATTATATATTGTTATGTTGGATGAATGATCAAGCACTGCCTTTGGTGCTTTGGCAGAACTGGCTACATGAGCTGTTATGCACAGGTAGAATGTCTGTTGAGCATGCAGGTACTATGTCTAGAAAATATTTTGTTAAGACTCTGAACCCTTATTTGGGAACTTTTAACACTGTGTGTCAGATGGTATTGCGGTATACAAAATAAAGTTGTTATTATTATCTTGTTTGCTGAATAATTTGAAGCTTTAGGTGAGGTGCATCTTTCTTACGGGGAGAGAGGACTCTAGAGGTTAGAATGGGCGGGTGGGGTGGGATAGTGATGGGAGGTTTCTCTTAAATTGTAGAAAGCATTGTCACCTTGTTCTTCATTGCTTATTATTGTTCAGAAGCGTGTTCTTGAAGTCTTTTGTAATATTGCATAATGATGTGATTTAATAAGAGATACTTTCTCATAAAGAATAATAAAATCACACCACCACTATCACGCTGTCAAAAAGGACCAGACATGATACTGATAGACATCGTTGCTTTGTGTTCTTGTTTGTGTAAAAACATGTGCTTTAAAGCACATTGATGTCCTCAGCTAGATGACAGCTTATAATAGGATGAGAGGCTATCTCTTAAGTATTTGTATGACTCTGTACCTCACATATTGAGGCTGAATGGTTACTGATCAAAAGAATCTTAGATTTGTTCTCAGCGCTTCAAACTCCACGGATCTGCTGTTTACTGTGCAAATTAAATGGACATCTTTCATTTAAAAGAAGAAGAGAAACACTGTGGCCCCAGCTGGCATACAAAAGTTCCTCTGAGCTCATTGTTCTCATTTCAGAAAATCTCTTTCTACTCTGTGTTTACTCTATGAGATCAACTAATAACAATAGTGAATTAGATAAAGTCCCTTTTAAATCCAGGCTCAGGAGCTTCCCTTTCCTCCGTGGACATATTTCTACCCTTCTAATCTACTTTAGAAGCTGAATATCTGATACAGAAATCTGTTTGTTAATGTTTTGATTAACTTTTTATATGATTGTTATGATGTACTTATTCTATTGTTTTACTTTTAATGTGTTCCTTTCACCATGGTGCCTCCTGTTGTCCTAGCCTAGCTGTTTTTCAGTCAACAAGCTGAAATAAAGAATTAATTTAATGTAGTATGTATTCATACCTGAAATCTCTCATTGGCCAATTAGATTAGCCAGACACAGAATCTATCATTGTTGCTAAAAAGAAAATTTCAGAGATCCAAATACAGATTTTGCTAGCTAAGTATTATTTATTGTCACATGTCCAAGTTAAGTCTTACATTTCATTGATTTTACTACTGTAACATTGAAAGTTTTGGGGTCATAGTGTACTGCATCACAGTGGTTGACTTTTTGTTTTATACAGCTGTGGTTGCAATGACTTGGATAAGCAAATTACAACAGTGCTGTTAGACCTACACAATGGAGTGATGGCTGCAGTTCAATAAGAATGGGCTGTATATTACAAACTCATTTGCAAATGCTAGCCATTTTTAAATTCTCCTTTGATGTGCTGGATGAATAAGCAACACATGAAGGTGACATCATCCAGTGGTATAGAGATGGAGTAGCTTACTCAGAACTTGGGAAAAATTGTGGTTTTCTGAGCTTGCAAGGAAGTTCTTGGATTAATTCCATAGCTTTTTTTTCTAGCTCTATCAAAGGAATTTAACTTGAATAACTGTACACTGGATCCCTGATGCCTTTTCTTTTGTTAAGCAACATTTATATTCTTTAGCCTTTTTATTATCCTCTTCTACTGTCTAAAAACAAATCTCTTTTCATTCTCCCACCTTACCTCCCTTTCTCACCACGGCTGACAAATCAAGATTCAAAAATTGCCCTGCCTGTAATGGGAAAATGAGCTTCTTTGACTTCCGGGAGATATTTTGTTCTTTATTTAGGGCCCTTACATGATGAATAAGTTGTGGTAGGATATTTCCCTGGAGCAGGAAGAGCAGAAGAAGCAGATTAGCTGAATTCTTAGCATCTCCAAAATTTCTACTGAATCATAGGCCATTCAAGTCAGTCACTCAAGAAGACCCATCTATTTCTTCAGACTAAAGAAACCTTTGTAAATCTCTCTCAACTGAGAAAAAGTTGATCTAGCTTCTTAAACACAGTACCAAATTCAGAGAAATGCTATTCCTTATTGAAGGAATAAGGGAATTTTTTTTTCTGATCACTCCAAAGAGAGTAGAATTAGAGGTTTACTGTGATTAAGGAAATTTCCTACAAAATTGCTTAAGTTACAGATGAAGGACTGCCAAGTATTTATGAAGAAACATGGAGGACACTATGAGTATGCAACTGGACAGAAATGTTATTATACTGGAACAGAATATTATTGTCACAAAGTGGTTTGGTTTGATTTGATATAATGGCTAAAGTGGAGAGCGGCCGCACAATACTAAAAGTCCTAGATTTCAAATGACCAGACTTTAATAAAATGGGAGAGTACCTGAAGAAAGAGCTGTTAGGATGGGAGGACATAAGAGAAGTGGAAAAACAGTGGTCTAAGCTGAAAGGAGCAATAAAAATGGCTACGGACCTTTATGTGAAGAAAATAAATAAAAACAAGAGAAAAAGGAAACCAATAGGGTTAGCAAAAGAGTTGACATTCCTGAAATATATAAAAAAAAAAAAAAAAAGAAGAGGAGTACAGAAAGGACTACCAGGTGAAACTGAAAGAAGCCAAGAGAGAGATGTGTCTGGTGAAAGCGCAGGTAGAAGAGCAAATGGCTAAAAATGTTAAACAGGGAGCCAAAATTTTTTTCAGATATATTAATGAAAGGAGCAAGATGAAAAGTGGAATTGTGAAACTAAAAGATGCTAAGAACCGATATGTGGAGCAAACACACTAAACAAATACTTCTGTTTTCACGGAAGAAAATCCTGGCAAAACTACACAAGAAAATGGAGTAGATTTTGCGCTGTTCACGGAGGAAAGTGTTTATGAAAAACTGAAGGTGATCAAAGCGATGGAACCGGACAGGATCCATCCCAGGATACTGAGGGAGCTCAGAGAGGTTCTGGCGGATCCTATTAAATACTTGTTCAACAAATCTCTGGAGACGGGAGTGATTACTGGGGATTGGAGAAGAGCGAATGTGGTCCCTACACGCAAAAGTGGTCGCAGAGATGAAGCGGGAAACTACAGGC
This sequence comes from Geotrypetes seraphini, assembly GCF_902459505.1. NCBI lineage: Eukaryota > Metazoa > Chordata > Amphibia > Gymnophiona > Dermophiidae > Geotrypetes > Geotrypetes seraphini. Next base: position 140,465,351 of record NC_047088.1, on the reverse strand, counting down.
CGGTAAGCCTCATTTTGTTGTTGGAAAAATAATGGAAGTGTTGCTGAAAGAAAGGATAGTAAATTTCCTAGAATGTAATGGGTTACAGGATCCGAAGCAACATGGCTTTACTAAAAGTAAATCGTGCCAAACGATCCTGATTGAATTTTTTGATTGGGTGACCAGAGAACTGGATCAGGGACATATGCTAAATGTAATTTACTTAGATTTCAGCAAAGCCTTTAACATGGTTCCTCAAAGGAGGCTTTTGAACAAACTTGACAGGCTGAAGTTAGAACCCAAAGTGGTGAACTAGATTAGAAACTAGTTGGCAGAGAGATGCCAGAGGTTGGTGGTTAATGGGAGTCGCTCAGAGAAAGCAAAGGTGAGTAGTGGAGTCCCTGTTCAATATGTTTGTGAGTGACATTGCTGAAGGGTTAAAAGGAAAGGTTTGCCTTTTTGCAGATGATACCAAGATTTGTAACAGAGTAGACACTGAGGAGGAAGTGGAAAACATGAAAAAGGATCTGCAAATGTTAGAGGAATGGTCTAATATCTGGCAAATAAAATTCAAAGAAATACAGAGTAATGCATTTGGGAATTAGTAATCGGAAGGAGCTGTATGTGATGGGAAGTGAGATGCTGATATGCATGGATGGGGAGAGGGACCTTGAGGTGATAGTGTCCGAAGATCTAAAGGCGAAGAAACAGTGTGACAAGGCGGCAGCTGTTGCCAACCAATAGAAGAAAGAAGGTTTTGATGCCTCTCCTGCCTGTTCATAAAGGAGGCGACAGCCACCACTGCCATGGATCCCACATTCCTGCCCGCCCCCCCCCACCCCCCGCACTGAAGCCGCTTCAGACTATCTCCGCCCCACCCCCAAAGCCGACACAGAAACCTTCTTCGAGCCACACTCTCTTCTTACATCTTCAGCAACATTCCTTATATGGGTGGTGCATACAGTGTGATTCGCATTCTGCATGTAAGTGGCTGACCCAGAAACCTTCTCTCTGACATCAGAGTTGACGTTGGGGGGAAGGCTTGTGGGTCGGCCACGTGCAGCATGTGAGTCTCTGCTTGTGCCATCCATGCGGGAAATGCTGCTGAAGGGTGAAGACCGAAGGAGCAATTGCGGCTCGAAGAAGGTTTCTGTGTTGGCTTCTGGGATGGGGCGGGGCGGAGATCATCAGAAGTGGCTTCAGCATAGAGGGGAGGAGATTGTCGGAAGTGGCTTCAGTGTGTGTGGGGGATATGATCTTTTGCGACAATGGCTGGAGGGGAGGGGGAGAAGAATAAGAGGGAGAAATGTTGGATATGGTGTTAGAAAGAGAACAGAGGGACAGATTGAAGGGGATGCAAGGTGGGGGAATATTGGGCATAGTGATGGAGGGAGAGATGTGGTATGGTGCTGGAGAGGGGTGATAGGAATGGGCATGGAATTGGTAGGCAGTGATGAAAAATGCTACACATGATCCGGGGAATGAGAGAGGGAGAAATGTTGGATATGATGGTGGCGAGGGAACAGATTGAAGGGGCTGCAAGGTGGAGGAATATTGGACATAGTGATGGAGGGAGAGATGTGGCATGGTGCTGGAGAGGGGTGATATGAATGGGCATGGGGCTGGTGGACAGTGGTGAAAGAGGGAGAAATGTTGGATGTGACAGTAGAGGGGGTGGGAGAGATGCCTGGAGCTCTCAAGACAGATGGACAGTGAGAGAGAGAGAGAAAGGGAGACATATTGCCAATAGGGGTGAGGGAGAGAGTTAGAAAAGTTGGACTCGTGGAGGGACAGAGAGAGAGAAGATGTTGGTTGGGGAAGGGAATGGGGTCCGGAGGATAGGAAGTGTGCAGGAGGCAGAAAGAAAGAAATATTGGTTGCATAATCAGAAGGAGACTTATGAAATCACCAGACAACAAAGGTAGGAAAAATAATTTTATTTTCAATTTAGTGATCAAAATGTGTCAGTTTGTGAATTTATATCTGCTGTCTATATTTTGCTCTATATTTGTCTATTTTTCAATAGTTGTTACTGATAGCATATTTTAAGTCATCTACCTTTACCTCTTTGAAAAAATCCCGAACATAAATGATAATTAACATTTTCTCTGTGTACAGTGTGCTTTGTGTTGTTTTTTTTATTTTGTGGTTATCATTTTAATTTTGTGGTTACCATTATTATTACCATTATGTATTAATAATTATTAATACCATAATGCATTAATAAGATTATATTGAGTGTATATATATGAAAAATGGATGGAAGAAATTGTGTTACAATAAGTACTATTATTATGGGGTTGGAGTCAGGGCCGGAGCTTGGGCAGGTGTGGAGTGGAACTTGGGTGTGGTACTCGGTTAGTATTTGTTAGGCTTAGGGAGTACTTGGCTTGAAGAAGTTGAGAAACACTGCCCTAGAGGAAAGGAGGGACAGGGGAGATATGATTCAGACACTTAAATACTTAGAAGGTATTAATGTAGAACAAAATCTTCTCCAGAGAAAGGAGAATGGTAAAACCAGAGGACATAATTTGAGGTTGAGGGGTAGACTCAAGAGCAATGTAAGGAAATTCTTCTTTACGGAGAGGGTGGTGGATGCCTGGAATGTGCTCCCGAGGGAGGTGGTGGAGAGGAAAATGGTGACAGTTTTAAAAAAGCATGGAATGAGCACAGAGGATCTTGAATTAGAAAATAATAGTAAATATTAAAGAACTAAGGCCAGTATTGGGCAGACTTGCACGGTCTCTGTCCATATACGGCCGTTTGGTGGAGGATGGGCTGGGGAGGGCTTCAATGGCTGGGATGGTTTAGTTGGGCTGGAGTGAGCTTTGACAGAGATGGAACATAAGCACAGTACCAGGCAGAGCTTTGGGTTCTAGCCCAGAAGTAGCTAAGAAGAAGGAAAATTTAAATTAAATCAATATTTTAAAGAGTGGGTAAGGTTGGGCAGACTGGATGGACCATTCGGGTCTTTATCTGCTATCAACTACTATGTTATTATGTTACAAGGACTGGTACAGTTTATTGATGCTGGGACTTTGATGGAGTAGGTCAGCATGAATAGTTTAGTACAGAGCAGGTTCAACTTCCATTCTAATGTCTGCTCTATTCCAGTACCTAAAGAGCCACTACAGCAGCTCCTAGTCCCGACTTCTCATCAATAGTACCATAGAAGTCATTGATCATAAGTCTCCAACCATAATGATGCATATGATTATGATTTAATTTGCTATTTCTCAGCTAGTCCAACTAAATGATCTTCAAATGTCCTATAGTTATTCATTAGAAGAAGGTTTTTCTTCTCATTCATCTTAATACAGTACTCCCCTGCGAATGTTGAAAAACCACAAATACGGATTTTAGTAGGGGAGATGGGAGAGGGCAGCCGGAGAAGCAGGAGAGGGCAGCCGGAGCACCGGCGAGTGAAGGAAATCACTCATGGTATGCTCTGACCGCCTCTTCCTGTACTAAAGTCAGGCCTCACCAATCAGGAGCTGCATGGCAATGCAGCTCCTGATTGGTGAGGCCCGACTTTAGTACAGGAAGAGGTGGTCAGAGTTTACCGAGAGTAATTTCCTTCACTCGCCGGCACTCCGGCTGCTCTCTCCTGCCTCTCCGGCTGCCCTCTCCTGCCTGGTCATTCGAAGTCGGAAAATACCACGAATGACCGGGACCGCGAATCGCAGACCATGAATTCATGGGGGAGCACTGTATAGCACAATCAGGAAAGAGGCTAATTGCTCTCAATTTTTTTAACTCATAAAATAAAGTGAAATGTGCACTAATCTGCCATGAGGAATACTTCTGTTTATAAATATATTGCATATTTTAAATTTGGCCAAGAAAATATCTGAGGAAAACACTTTTATCTTGAAACAACAAGTAGACTGACAGGCTTTTAAAATATTGTAGAGTCCACAGAAAGGCAATATATCAAATTCATAACCCTCTATAGATATGTCTTCAAAGAAGTGGCAGCAGATTTGTACCTTGGCTTCAGCTGAAACAGCAGATCAGATGTTTCTCCAGCCCATTTTCAGAGATATTTGATATCAAGTACAGCCCTGTGCTTTAACAAGTTTCAACTGTTTCATCCATCAATCATAGCTGAATCTGTCTTGAAGCAGGAGAAGTCTCCGGGTCTGTATGGGTATACAGGAAAATATTATAAACAGTTTGCGGTTGAGTTGGGACCTTTATTGGTGAGAGTGGCAAATGAAGTGAGGGAGGAGGGATCCCTTCCAGTGTCAATGGGAGAAGTGGGGATCTCAGTACTTTTGAAGCCAGGAAAGGAACCCCTAGTGTGTGGTGCTTATAGACCCATCTCACTTTTAAATATAGATGCCAGTATCATAGCCAAAGTCTTGGCATTAGTATGTAAACAAAGGAGGCAGGTAGGGGATAATATCCGTAGGATGTTGCACTTACATTGGAGCTCCTGACGAGCCCGAGATAAGATTGCATTGTTGGCCATTGATGCCAAAAAAGGCATTTGACAAGGTGTGTTGGGAGGTCCTGTGGGCAGTCATGGGTCAGCTAGGCTTGGGGGACATGTTTGTTCATGGGTGAAAGCTTTTTATACTTCACATAGATCATGTCTGAAGGTTAATGGTTCCTATATGGATTTTTCCCAATTGAGCGGTGAATTATACAAGGGCGCTCCCTTTCACCCATACTTTGTGCTATTTATATAGAGCCTTTGGCAACGCATATGAGAGAACATCTGGACATTTGGGGAATTCAGGTAGGGGATATGGAGCATAAGATAGCACTTTTTACCATCAGTATTTTGTTTTGTTCAAGATCCAAGTTTGTTCCTGCCCATATTGTTAGAGGTTTTTAATGCTTATGGGACTCTGACAGGTTTTAAGTTCAATATGAATAAGGCTGAGCTATTGGGAGTTACTCTTACTCAGTGGCCTAGTAAAGTGGGGGGAGGGGAGGTGGGGGGCACCCACCCTCCCCACCCAGGTGCCATCTTTACAGGGGACACCCAGAGCCAGCTTCTCTTTGCCTCCCCTTCCGTGTACCTCTTTAAATGTTCACTGGTACAAGCAGCATCTTCCACTTGCTGCTCATACACTTCTCCCTCCATATTTGCGGTTTTAGCAATTGTGGTTTCGATTATTCACGGTTTTTGCTGGCTCCTCCCCCCAATTACATCAGCTTGCATAAAGAAATCACTGATTCTAAGTGTTTACAGAGAAAATTGCTGATTCCCAGCACTTTCTTCACCATGTTTTGCCTCTCCTTCAGGAACAGGCCAGGTCTCCCACCATGTTATTCACGGTTTCACCATATTCACAATAGTTTTTAATAGATAAGAGCGAATAACATATGAAAAAGTTATTCATGGTTTTTCTGTATTTACGGTTCTGTTAATCCCCTATCACAGTGAATATGGAGGGAGAAATGTACTGGCCTCGGCTCCCTTCTGATGTCACCTCCTGGTCGTGAGACCAGGATATGATGTCAAAACGGAGCCAAGGCTGGCACGAATAGCATATGAAAGATGCTTGCACCAACGAAAATTTCAAGAGGTATGTGGGGGCAGGAGGGCGGGGAAGAGTACGGGGTGCCCAAGTGGCAGGGAAGAGTTGGGGGTGTGCACTGCGCAGTAATGTCAGGTGCCACCACCCTGGGTACCAACCTCCCTCACTACACCGCTTCTCTTACTGAGGAAGAGCAGAATTTGGCTTACTCCTTTCCTTTTAAATTGGCAAAACAAGATATACGATATTTGGGTATCCAACTTTCTAGAGATATGAATCAGTTGTATGAGTTTAACTACTCCCAAATAGTTAGACAGATACGTTTAAACCTTCAAAAATGGTTTCATAGACAGTGGCGCGCAAGACACCAGCGCGCTGAGAATCCAGCGCTGACAATTCGGCACAAGACAGAAGCGCGCAGGGGAAAAAGTAATTTTTAAAGAGGTTCGACGGGGGGTTTGGGGTGGCAACCCCCCACTTTATTAGTTAGTGTTTGCGCTGCTGTTGGAGGGGGGCTCGGGGGGTTGGAAACCTCCATTATAGCGAAAATGGAACTTTTTCTTATTTTTTTCGGGAAAAGTTCCATTTTCTCTATAATGTGGGGGGTTTCACCCCCCACACCCCCCCCCCGCAACGGCAGCACGAACACTAACCAATAAAGTGGGGGGGGTTGCCACCCCAAACCCCCAGTCGGAGCTCGTTAAAAATTACTTTTTCCCCTGTGCGCTTCTGTCTTGTGCCGAATTGTCGGCGCTGGATTATTGGCACGCTGGCGTCTGGCGCGCGATTATCCCGTCACCTCAAAAATGGCATGAGCTTTGGCTTTCCTGGTGGGGGAGGATAGCAGTTTTAAAAATGAATGCCCTGCCATGCCTATTGTTTTTGTTCCAAACTTTACTTATACAGGTCCCTAAGAAAGTGTTACAACTTTTACATTGTGAATTCCTCCAGTTTGGAGGGGGAAACCCATGAGGTTGGCCCTGAGACTTTGTGGAGGGCAAGCGAAGAGGAATGGAGAATGGTTCTTAATTTGTTGTGGTATTATCAGGCTGATCAGTTGTGTTTGCAGTTAGATTGGACCATAGCAGAGACCAAATTAGGAATTTAGCTAGACAGTTTTTTATTGGACCTTTAGCACTAAAATATTGGGTATGGACTTCTACCTCATTAAAAGATAGATTAAGAGGGATAATTAATCCTTTTATAAGACATCTAGAGCTAGATTTTCAAACATTTGTGTTAAAAACCAACAGGCTGCTGTCACAGCCATTATAGTAGCGATTTAAAAAAAATCAAGTCATTCTCCAGGAAATGCTCATGCAAATGAGGTTGGTGGAGATTAGTGAAGATTCACTAAATTTGCATGTGCCCATCGCTGATGATAGCGATGAAAACATGTGCAGAATAAATGCAAAAAAAAAGAGAAAACAAACCCAACAACAAATCAAGCCACCGAAGTCGAGCAACCCTCCACCCGACAGCAGGAGAGATGCCCACTCCAACCGCCAAACAACACCCCCCTCTCGCCACCAAGCAACACACACCCCAACACCCCTTCAGCAGCAGGAGAGATACCCACCCTCTCCCACCGCCAAGCAACACCCCTTTGGCAGCGGTAGAGATGCCCACTCAGGGCAGGATTAATCAATAGGCCAAGTAGGCACGTGCCTAGGGCCCGAAATGGTCAGGATGGCCCGATGAAGGAGGGCATCAACATTGTTTTTTCCAAACGGCGATGGGCCCCTCCAACATCAATCAGCAACGCGGGCCCTACCCAGATCGGCAACGCGACCCCCCCCTTTCCCCCCAATCGATGGAAAGTTAGACAAGCAAGCAACGCGGGTAAGAAAGGCAACGGGAGTTGTAATTGTGCAAGCAGTGCTGCTTGCCCAAAGCTTCCCTCTGACGCAGTTTCCTGTTTCCGCCTGGGCGCATGGTGGGTTGGGGCGGTGCAGGGGGCCCAGTGTACTTGTGTGCCTAGGGGCCCTCAATGAATTAATCCTGCCCTGTGCCCACTCTCTCCTGCTAAGCAACACACCCCCAACATCCCCTCAGCAGCGGGAGAGATGGCCACTCTCTCCCACCACCAAACACACCCTCTGGCAGCGAAAGAGATGTCCACTCCTGCCGCCAAACAACCCCCTCAACTCACAGGCAGTGGAAGAGGTCCCACTCTCTCCCACCGCCATGCAACCCCCCCCCCCACCCGTGTCTCCGTTGACCCCACCATCTCCCCCTTACCATACTTACGATGACTGGCTGGAGGGATGCCTACTCTCTCCGGCCAGCAGGCCCGCCTCTTCAAAATGGAGGGCCTTCCCCTACCCAGTACATCCTGGGATGAACCGGGGAGGGGCCTGAGGCTCTGATTGGTGCAGATTGTTTAACGCCCCTACTATGGAAAGCACCTTAGGTGTCTGGGCCAGAGCCTCAGGCCCCTTCCTGGTGCATCCCAGGATGTACTTGGGAGGGAAGACCCACCATTTTGAAGAGATGAGCCAACTTTGCCTATCTGCACATGTGTTTGCTGTCTGTTGTTTTTTTTTATACTGGTCCCGACTCTCCTGCTCTCTGCTGCCTCTCCCTGCAGTGTGAGCCTATAATTTTAACCTGCAGGTTTAAAGTGGGTTAAAACCATGGGCTCGCACATCAGGGAAGGGCGATCCCCGGTGGCAGCAGCCTCTTCCCTTTCACTGACTAGACACCAGGGATCCCCCTTCCTCCTCCTCCTAAGAGCCCCCGATGACGGGGCTGTAGAAGACAGCAGCAAGCCCCGTTCAAATAAAAGGCACTTCTTTAAAGATGCTCTGGGACAGAGGCTTGCAGAGATGCCGAGTGACAGCAGCCCATATGGCTTCTGAATTTTTGCCTCAGCCCACACGGCTTCTGAAACTAGTAGGAACAGGAGAGTCTGGGCAGAGAGCAGGGCAGTCTGAGAAGGGTTTTTGTACAAGCGACTGTTCCTCACCAGTCACTTGTTTTTCGATCGGCCAGCCCAGTCGGTGTGCCTTCTTTAGTTTAGTGAATTGCATCCTTCCTACTTTGCATGCCGTTTCCCCTCATTTGCATGCACGGATCGGAAGATGATCGGCATAGAGATTAGTGAATCAGATTGGGGTCACAAATGGGTCGCTAAGTGGTCAAGACATGATCGGTGGGCTTAGTGAATCTAGCCTATAGTCACAACACTATTGGAAAAAAACAACAGTGAATACAGCACTTATCTCGGAAAATGAAAGATCAAAGCCCATTAACGGCTCCGCGTGCTATTTAAAGTCCACTTTAAACAGCATATGGAGCTGTTAATGGGCTTTGATCTTTCATTTTCCAAGATAAGTTCTGTGTTCACTTTTTTTTTTTTCCAGCAGTGTTGTGACTGTGTTTACACTGTTATTTGTAGTGATACTTACTGTGGACGCTGTTTTTTTTCTGCTAGGATAGCAGCGATTTAAATGCAGTCCTGATTTTGGAACATGTTTATTTAGCATAAAAGCACACATTTTGATTCACTTACACTACAGGAAGGGTCCAGGGATGTTTCACAAGAATCTACCCTTGTGGGTTTATTGAGTGACAATTCTGTTGCAGAGGTTATGTGTTCTATCCCATTTACGAGGAGCCAGTGGCGTACCAAGGGGGAGGCGTGGGGGGCGGTCCGCCCCGGGTACCAAGCCCTGAGGGGGTGCTCCTGGTCCGGTTCCCCACCCCCTGCACCGGGTGTCGCGTCTGGAAACAGCCTGCAGCAAGATCGCGATGTCAGCGATCTTTGCCTGCTTCGGCTGTTTCCTCCGCCACGGTCCCACCCCTCCTCTGACGTCAGAGGAGGGGCGGGACCGCGGTGGAGGAAACAGCCAAAGCAAGCAAAGATCGCTGGCATCGCGCAATCTTGCTGCAGGCTGTTTCCCCAGGGGAATGAAGCGGGGAGGCCGGGGGAATAAGCATTGCTTCGTGGTGGTGGTGGGGCCGAGCGGACCTTCGAGGTAGTGGGGGGGGGGGCAGCAGGCCTTCATGGTGGGGCGGGCAGGCAGACCTTGTGGAGGGGGGGAGACAGGCCTTCAGGGGGACAGACCTTCATGGAGAACAGGCAGGCAAGCCTTCAAAGGGGTGGTGCAGGCCTTCGGGGGGGGACAGGCCTTCAAGGGGGGACAGGCAGGCAGGCCTTCAAGGGGGGGACAGGCCTATGAGGGGGTGTAGGCCTTTGGGGGGGTGCAGGCCTTCAAGGGGGGGCAGGCCTTCGAGGGGGGTTTAGGCCTTCGGGGGGTGCAGGCCTTCAAGGGGGGGCAGGCCTTCGAGGGGGGTTTAGGCCTTCGGGGGGTACAGGCCTTCAAGGGGAGCAGGCAGGCCTTCAAGGGGGGGACAGGCCTTCAGGGGTGGGATGCAGACCTTTAAGGGGGGGACAGACCTTCAGGGGAGGGGGGCCCTGGTGTAGAAGTACACGGAGGAAAGGGGGAGGGGTTCAAAGAGACGTGCATATGCCGGACTTTGGGTGGGAAGAAATAATGGGTCTGAAAATAGAGGAGAGAGAGAGAGATGATGGACATGGGTTTTAGGGAGGGAAGGAACAGAAAGGGAGAGAAGTTGGACACAAGTGATGGTGTGGAGGGGGGGGATAGAGATACTGGTTAGGAGGGTAGTTGGGAAAAGAAAGGGAGAGATGGTGGACCCTCGGGTGGTGGGGAAGGAGGGAGAGCTGCTGGATGAAAGGGTAGTTAAGAAAAGGTGGATCTGTGGAGGGAGACAAAAAAAGGAAAGATGTCAGACATCCGGGGGAGGGAAGGGAAACGGAAGGGGAGGACAGAGAAGGCAGATGGATGGTTAGCACGGAGAAAGAAGGAGACCCTGGCAAGCAAGTTATCAGAAGACAACCAGAGCCTTGGACCAACAAGATTTGAAAAATAACCAGACAACAAAAAGGTAGAAAAACTAATTTTATTTTCTGTTTTGTGATTACAATATGTCAGATTTGAAATGTGTATCCTGCCAGAGCTGGTGTTAGACCGCAAATGTGAGCTAGGATTTAACAGAGAGAGGAAAAGTCCTTTTGTTTCTTTATTTTATTTACACCACAGCGCCAGTGTGGTTAGGAGAAGCCAAAGGGGGGTGAAAAAGCTATAAAATAAACCCACCAGGATGTTTGAAAAAAAAACACACAATTGGGCAGGAAAATCGAATCGATAAACCAATTCAATAGGCTGAATCAAATCAAAATTTTTTTTCCTGAATCTGGCAGCACTAATTTGCGTTACTGTCTTAGACTTTAGGGGAGAGATGGCATCCTCAGTACTTTATAATGCAAGTGAAATGAGGATTTGGTCAGATTTTTGAAGGGTCTGCACTCTGCAGAAGAAAAATATTGTATAGGCCGGGGACATGAGACAGCAGGAAATGGGAACTTTTCTTCCTTCTATTTTTGTGAATGGAAAGGCTGAGGATGTCAGAGAGTTCAGTTAAAATATATGCTTTATAAGAAAATATAATAATGTGTTTTATAGAGTTTATAGCATTGCTGGCCTACCCGGTGAGGAGTTCCTAGTGGTGGTGGCAGCAGCGTGAGAGGAAGAGGTGATCTGGGAAATTCTGCTGAGCAAACTCCGGGCCCATTTCCACCCCCCAGTTAGTCCACTCCACTCAACTGGTTCACACACTGAGTGGGTCTTTGGGTGTTGTTCCTGGGTAGTTGTTTTGGGATCTCTTCCAGTGGTTTGTCAGTATCTCCTTCTGGTCCAAGGAAGGAAACTTTGTTAACCTTAGCACTGACCTACAGAATATGTTTGTAACAGTGCTGCTTGTGTGGCATTATTCTATGTAGTGATCGAAAGAAAAAACCAGACCTTTGCACATTTTTGCACTATATGGTGGGTGTATGAGGAGATTCACATTTCATAAGAACATAAGAAATGCCTCTGCTGGGTCAGACCCGAGGTCCATCGTGCCCAGCAGTCCGCTCACGCGGCGGCCCAACAGGTCCAGGACCTGTGCAGTCATCTTCTATCTATACCCCTCTATCCCCATTTCCAGTAGGAATTTGTCCAATCCTTTCTTGAACCCCAGTACCGTACTCTGCCTTATAACATCCTCTGGAAGCGCATTCCAGGTGTCCACCACACGTTGGGTAAAGAAGAACTTCCTAGCATTTGTTTTGAATCTGTCCCCTTTCAACTTTTCCGAATGCCCTCTTGTTCTCTTATTTTTCGAAAGTTCGAAGAATCTGTCCCTCTCTACTCTCTCTATGCCCTTCATGATCTTGTAAGTCTCTATCATATCCCCTCTAAGTCTCCTCTTCTCCAGGGAAAAGAGACCCAGCTTCTCCAATCTCTCAGAATATGACAGGTTTTCCATACCTATTATCAGACGTGTTGCTCTCCTTTGAACCCTCTCGACTAACGCCATATCCTTCTTAAGATACGGCGACCAATATTGGACGCAGTACTCCAAATGCGGGCGCACCATCGCCCGATACAACGGCAGGATAACTGCACAGCTAAGTCCGTGTGAAGTTACCTTGTGCTGTATTTGACATCTAGCAAAGTCTCTGTTTGGAAGGAAAGATCTCAGCTTAAAAATGAAGTGGCCAGAAGTTATGGTAAAAGCAGATAGGGTAGCTGGTTTTAAGAAAGGTTTGGACAAATTCCTGGAGGAAAAGTCCATAGTCTGTTATTAAGACATGGGGAAACATCTGCTTGCCCTGGATCGGTAGCATGGAATGTTGCTACTCTTTGGGTTTTGACCAGGTACTAGTGACCTGGATTGGCTTCCATGAGAATGGGTTACTGGGCATGATGGACCATTGGTCTGACCCAGTTAGGCTATTCTTATGTTATGTTCTCATCTGTAGGGGCCTTTGTTTTCACTTCTTATTTTAATGTATTTTTTTTCTCAGAACTTATCAGTGTTTTTTATAATGGGAACAAAAATGGAAGAGAATTAATGTGTGTGGAATGGGGGGGGTAACTAATTTCTTCAGCTAAATAATTCAATCCACCTCAACCAGACATAGGAGAACTCACGCACCATTCACACACCCTCCAACCAAAAACGTCACTTCACTCCAACTTCAACAACCTCCTAGCCATTCGAGCTGCAACACTCGACCCCCAACTCTACAACCTATTGACCTCGACCACAAACTACAAAACCTTCAAAAAAGAAATAAAACCCTTCTATTCAAAAACACATAAAACCGAACTAACACCATCAGAACTGTCCCAAGCATCACCTGCAACTACTCCATATGTACTTCTGATGTCATGACAATTCAGACATAATTTATGTTATGTTATGGTATGTTTGGAATAATGGTTACATATACGAGGTTCAATAAAAGAAAATTTTCACTGCCTGTTTCTATTATGACCATTTATTCAGTTTCATTGTTATTACAAAAAATATTTTTTTACATGGGGGGGTGTCAAAAAATTATGGGCCCCGGGTGCCACATACCCTAGGTACGCCACTGCGAGGAGCCCCCTTTATTCACATTTTCTTTAGTTCTCATTAGTATTCGGGGTTGCTAGTTTTTTCGCTGCTGTTCTATTCAGATTAAGGGAGAGAGATTAGTGGTGAAACTATTTTTGCTTTTCCTTTTGGGTTTTACACTGATAACATATACATCTAAGACATTTTATGAATGTACAAGGTTGGGAGGGACATTCCCCAGTGATTGATGAACATGTTGAGAATCTTTGGGTACTATTTAGATTTATGTACTTTTTCATTACTTATGAGGGGGGCAGAAAAGAGAAAATACTCTTATAAGAAATGGGAACAAGATTTCGGATGTACTTTTTCTAGGGTAGAATGGGGTGAAATGTGTACTGAAGTAAAGCAAGCATTTACCTGTGTGTTGGAAAATGCCTATAAAGTTTTATCTAAACCATATGTTCCCTACTTTTGCGAACACTTGTTGGAGATGTGGAACTGAGGATTGGATGTTCTTACATATTTTTAGGACTGTTAGGAACTTCATTCATTTTGGAGTACGATGATAGCATATCTTTCAAATCTATTGTAAACTCCAGTGCCACTTATCCCACAATGCTGCCTTTTAGAAACATGATGGCAGATAAAGGCCAAATGGCTCATTGAGTCTGCCCATTTGAAGTAACCATTATCTCTTCCTTTCTCTAAGAGATCCCACTTGCCCATGTTTCTTGAATTCAGACACAGTCTCTGTCTCCACCTCCTCTTCCAGGAGACTGTTCCACGCATCTACCACCTTTTCTGTAAAAAAAAGTATTTTCTTAGATTACTAAGGAAATGTAGGCTTGTATAATGAGAGACAATTCAAATGGCAGTCAGCTGGGACTGGCAGGAGCAAAATGCTTAATTGCCTAGCACTAGAAAAAAATAGGTTCTCACCTACCTTGGAAGCTTGGAAAGCTAGACTACAGGAATTATCCATTATGGAGACTGAGGTAGCAAAGTACAAGGGATATTTTGAGAAACAACAGTGGACCTAGACTAAATTATGGAGAAGCTCAATCTTAAGAGCTAAAGGAGGAGACGGGAGGGGGAAAGGAAAGGGAAGATTCTGCAGTGAAAAGAAGAGTGTCTTGAAGAAACAATGGGGCACTCTACATGAATGGTATTTATTTGTTGGGAAGTATAATGAGGGGAGGGGGAGTTGGGAAGAGAGGAAGGTTGGCTATGATGGAATTTCAGAGATTAATGTAATCTTTGAAGGTTATACAAATTTGGAAGTTTCAGAAATGTGTTCCAAATGTTGGAACTATTTATTGTATTGCTTTAGTAACAATTTAATAAAAATTCACTGTGGAAAAAAATAAATATAGGTTGCAATGATAATATCAAAACAATGTCATAAACAGTTTGGGTTTGGTTCTCATTAAATTTTGTGTTTTGTTTTTCTTTCTCAGGTGTTTTTCCAGGTCTGATCACCTCGCCCTCCACATGAAGAGACATATCTGAGCACCTTATGGAACCACAGGCACCATGATGTGACTGTAAGAGTGAGGGCTTATTTGTGGAAGCCAAAACTCACAGTCATACTCACACTGCCTTGCAGAAGTGAACATTATCATACATAAACCTCTACACAAGTACACACATACCCACACGCAAATACAAACTCATTATCAAACACAGCTGTACTAAGATGCATTCTTCTGTTGGTTATGCCTTGCCCCAGTAAGAAGAAAGAAGGCAGATAATGTGAGCAAGATGGAATGAGCTGGGTGAAATCAAAGCAGCTACCCAGTTGCCGAATGAGCCTTCATGGATCTTACCAACTGCTGCCTTCAGTCTGAATATGGATAAGACTTCCCTGTAGATGGACAGCAGTCAGTGGGGCTTAATCAAACACACTTAATGCAACTTGATAGGAGGAGAATTTTTCCATCTTTAAAGTTGCATCTTTGTAGCACTAACATTTTCTTTTCAAATAATATCAAAACATGTTGAACTAGAAAACCAAATCCCAGTTTGGTAGCCAAAATTAACCTCTTGGATTGTTCTTTTCATCTGAAGGACACTTAATGACCCTATGTTGGACTTCTCATAGAGGTTTGATCTGTTCTGGTTTTGGTTCTTCTTTGTGGAACAGAGCTGTTTAAGATCCTTTTAAGTCAGTACCTTTTGGCCTTAATGGCATCAGACTGTGGAATGGCACCTATGAGAGGTGTATCATTTTTCAGCATATAATTCAGTAGAATTCATGGAGAAAAGGTCTTCACCATAAGGATTTTTTTGTAATTATTATTTTATTATGATGACTGTAGCACATCATATGCACTAGGGATTCTTGGAGCTGCTAGCACAGACTGCAAGGAGGCCAAGAGAAGGACAGCGAGCAAAGTCCCTGAAAAAACAGCATACACTTCCTTAGGCCTCACCTTCTTGCCATAGCTTGATATGTTGATTTTTGTTTTTGCTTTTATGGAAACATGAAAAGCTTATTTTGAAGCTTGGACATTATATATTTTCTCCATGGACAAGTGATCTTCAAGCGCTTTCTGTTCCTCATTTGGAAACCTGTGGCTTGGACCAGCAACACAAGACATGGCTCCAGGTTTCCTTAGCTTTGTGGCAGATGTGGGCTTTGCTCTACAGTCATCAAACTGTGTAGCTTGTTCCTGATTTCCTATTACCTAGTTGCATAGCTCTTGACTTTGTTCTCAGAGCAGCTGCATTTTGTACTTTTTGTTTGAGTGTCTAACAAAAAAAACAAAAAAAAAGCCAAAAATATTAATCAGTCCTTGAGCAGAAAAATGAGGACATCTTGAAAGTGAAGTGGCTTCACAGCATTTGTACCTAAACAAAACATAAAACAATCATAGAGCAGACACACACAAACCTCCTTTCACATTCCCCAGGCTTCTACTTTTCCACTCAAAAACTCTAAATGAGTACAATGATGGGGAACAAATACTTGCCATTTTGTTCATGACATTGGAGTTTTCTCCACATGATCTCAAGAGGAAAAGCCTTAGTAAATTCCACCAGTGGGTCAGATTTGTCCTACAGCCTATAACATCAAAAGGCCAATGAAGGCCTCAGATTCACCCCTATTCCCTACACACCCAGTAGGAGAATCATGTAGAAAATTTGACCTTGACTTTTTTTTCAAAGGTGGTCAAATAGAATTCCTTTTATAAACAGAAAAAAAACAAAAAATCTTGCTCTACATAAAAGTTGTATTCATAGCTTGATAGCACTGGCTCTGATTCTAGAGGTCTTTGGGACCATACAAATGGTCCGTGCAAGACAAGTGGGGTGGTCTGTAGGACAGGTGGTATATTTTCTACATTTGATGACCATTCCTACAAGACATGGCTAGAAACAAACTGAAATTGCACATTTGGTCTACCAGTGGCCAAGTGATTGCTGCTGTTTCATACCAGCTGGCTGGCCTCTTTTAACCATTCGACTCCTTGACTGTTATAAAGAAAACAGAAAAATACAAAAACAACAAAAAAATAAAAATAAAAGCAGAAAAAGTGTGGGGTACAAAATAGAAATATTAAAAAAATAATTTAAAAAATGTAGAACTGAAAGCGCAGCCCTCATGGTCCTAGGCACTTGAATTTTCAACCTCCCATATCACCTATGATTTCATAAAGGTGATGAACATACCTGAAAGAGGCTTTAATTGCTCACAGCTTTTGCAGAATTTCTTTCTTCTGCTTGGAAACTTCTGGCATCAGGAGTATGAAAATCTGGCTTTTATGATCCAAGAAATGGACCAAATTCAAAGCATTCGTTTGGGGGAGGCTGTGAGGTAAAGATAAAAATGAAACATAAAAATCCATTTTAATTCCAAAGATTTACAAAATGAACCTTGCTTAAAACCTCCCGACCACTGCTTGCTGACAATCTCATAGTCCTCTGCTTCTGCATTTGAATGAGTTAAGTGGTCATTCCATTGTGGGTTTTAATGGAAAGGAAAGAGCCTTAGAACCCGAGTCCTCTGTGAATGTGCACGAACATTCTACCAGGTTGTTTAATGGGAAGCTAAGGATACTTGGTTCTCAGCTGTATTAATCTGTAGCACATCCAGTTCGCACATTTTAATAAAAAGAAAATAGCTATAGATTCTTTCCTGTCACAGCTTACTGTGCAAATGTACATACACAAAATTACAGTAGTCACTGGCACTTAATAGCATAAGTATCTTCTCCTGAGCTTTCTTAACAATGCTACTTCTGGTCTATGGCACGATTAAAACATAAGTGTTTGGAAAATATATGGTTCTGTTTAAAACCCAAAGTAAGGAAAAATGTGTTCAGATAGATGGCACTTATCTTACTGCTATCGTTTGTGATCTTTTTCCAAACTCATTTCAACATGGCAGTGCAAAGGCACAATGGAACCTAGCAGAAATACCTAGCATATGTCTACATTTTTATTTTTGCTGAAGTCATTTTTAATCTATACTATATATGTGTTGTCCTGCAGAGCATCGTGCTCAAACTGTTAGCCACTGTGTAACAGGAGAGAACAATATCTCACTGGTTTGGAGGTAGGGGTGGGGGTTTGGAAGGAGGGTAGAATGGCAAATGGGATTGAGTTTATTGTTTGTGCTCATCAGCTGTATGCTTTTGCCCTTGAAGTATGGCTTTGATGGTAATAAAGATGGTAACTGTTCTCTTTTAAGTGGTACACCCCACAGTCAGTAAGGCTGTATTACTAACAGCAATGTATTCAAAAATCCATATGGGAATGCTGATATGATGCACAGCTGGGAGAGAGAGAAAAAAAAGAAAGAGGGAGGTAGTATAATTTTTTTTGTGTGTGCAATATGTTATCATAAAAGAAATGTTTAGAGGGACACAATAGGGAAAGTCATAACTTGCTTGGCCTTTGGATATAGCATGCACCAAACATACTTTCAAAGAGCTTGGCTGGTATCTAGATTGTGTAGCAGCTTTGCAAGAGAGAGAAAGAGTTATCAAAAGGGGACTTGCATGAATCTTTTTACATTTGTCCAATGACAGAATGGCTTGCAATGCTGTGAAGAGTCAAATCTGATTCTTGGTTGCTGACTGGTAAAAGCTCTTTTATGAGGAATATGAAAATGGAAACCATAGCTAAAAGCCAAGCCCACAAAAAAAGTGAACCCTGTTAGTTTGGATAGGGTCGAAAAGAGTCAGCTAGGTTGTTTAGAAAAACATGAGTTTCATCAAGACATCATACATTTTACCCAATAACTTTTATTTCCCATTGCTTTCTCTTGGAGGCCAGAGTACTAAGCTGTCTTGATGTAGCTACCCCAGAATGTGCAAATTAGAGTCACTAGGTAGCATTATTACCACAAGAGTAAGTGGACCTTCAGACTTATTGGTGCAGGGGAGAGAATCAATAGAATGCAGAACTAGTACACAGGAAGAGGTGTGGCCAGTTTTTTTTCCATATCACCAGTCTTTTCTTAGTGCACTCTTTCCTGCAATAAGATACCCATAGCAAATTTTGCACCAACGAATGCAGTTAAGTGCATAGATGAATATCTGCTAAACATTTCATTGTTTATGGCATCCAAATTCAAATAACTGAATACACATCTATTGCAACTATGTTCTCTAACCAGCCCCACATATGAGACTTAATATCTTGGCTTCTATAATGTTGCTATTGAAGAAAGAATTGGTATTACCAAAGTCCTCACCAACTGAAGGGGCAGACTTGAGAATTCATCAATTTCGGTGCAAGCTGTTTTACAGCCCAGTTTGTTCTCTTTTCTGTCTCTCTTAAAAATAGTAATGTACTCAAATCTCTGTATTAGGCAAAAACGTCCTCATATGAAAACAAATCCAACTCACACACAAGAGGACTAAAACTAAAGTCAATCCTTGCTGGTTGTACTGCTCTCAGAAACCGGTCCTGAACGTTATGTGAGGACGGCACAGGTTTACAACCAGCAAGGATTGACTTTAGTTTTAGTCCTCTTGTGTGTGAGTTGGATCTCTTAAAAATAGAACATTTTCTAAACCACTGATTTTTGTTTTACTGTAGATTGTCTTTATTTTCCTTATAATAATAAAAAAAATCCTTGCAGTTACGCATAAATTTTACATGCTATGTGTACTAATTTAAGAACCTTCCATTCCCTAATGTCTGCAAAGAAATATCTAGTGAGGAAAATAACCAGAATTGTCTTGTTTATTGTTTACATTAACAATAGAGTTTACTTGTTGTTTCTAAGAGGCTATTTCATTAATCTCATTCCAAATTGACAGATGCATTACTTTTGCCAAAAACAGTGGTCAACATCTCAATACTACTTTGATGGTCATTTTGGAAGTTGTGTTAGGGCTGAGGGTTATCTACTGGGATTCATTTGATCCTGTTAATGTTTAAACCAAAATGAAAGGCCGTTCCTTCAAATTATGAACAGTATGTCTCACTACTACTGAAAAATATATATGGTCTCCTAAGTTCTTTGATGCTGCCATAAATTTCATTCATATAAGTCTCATAAAAGTGATTCTGTAAGGAGCCACCTAGATTAGATAGCAAGAATGTGCATAAATATCAGTATTTTATTCACTTACACATGTAAAATGACCATATAATGGCTATCTGTTATTCTATAAGTATGTGCCAATCTTCAGTGGCATGTACTTTTCAGGTGGACATTCACTTGAACAGCATATGGGCAGGGTTCACACTTATAAGTGTAAATTATGGAATACTATGATTTACACACATACTTTTCATTATAGAATAGGCTCTAAATAGAATTACCTTCAAAGTATAAACATTTCCCTAGAAGCAACTGCCAAATATGCATATTTTTCCTAAAGCAAAACCTTTATTATCCATACTGCAAAGCTTTACATGCAAAGTGGTGATGATTTTTTGAGATACCAGTGTGAGAACTGGGAAAACCTTTTAAGTATATTTGCATTATATTTCAGAATGATCCTCAAGAAGATATCGGTCCCTTCATTGCAATTCTGAATATTCTCCATATTTAATTCATTACTTCTCTGTTTATTTCATTCAATACGATAATCGTGCTACATTTCAACCATTCTGGACATTTGGAAGGGGATGGTTACCATTAGCTCCATAGTGGGGGTGCCATCTAGACAAATACACAACTAAAGTATAGAACCTGTGTTATATTAATTTGTAACCCAGCTTTTTCATTTGACTTTTGGTGATTTCCATATTGGATTCTTCAAAATGCCCCTTCCCCTCATCAGTCCAAAGGGAAATCTACTTGTGAACAGCTTAGCCAGCTGCAATATGTTTCCAACACTCTTAGTTCCATTGCTAGGTTCTACAGTGGTGTGTGCAGGAAGTATCTGATCTTCTTCTGTAATAGTAGACCTACCTACCTACAAGAGATTGCCAGCCCTTCCTAATTCTTTCATAAACTGAATAGGATAGTTAAGAGAAGGCAGTGATTGGCCTTATTTATGCCTTGGCTTTGCACTTAAAACTGAATAACCATCTTTGTTTCTCCGGTTAACACCCCTTCTTCCAATAAGGCTTTGAAATATGACTTGGATTAGAGGAATTTGTAGACTACACAATCCAGTTTCACTCCTAAACAGTAGAACAAACTGACAAACCACATTACTTTCTTGTTCTACATTTGTTTCATAGCATTTATTTCAAAACCAATATTATCACCATTAAATTTTATTCCTTTATTAGGACTGGGGATTGACAATGTAGATTTATTATTTTTAAAGAGTGGTTTCACAATCATATTAAGGCATTTTCTAAGAGGAAAATATACTACTTTTCCTTTAACAGTGTTAGGTGAGAGGAAAATAATTTGCAAATCACTTAAAAGACCCCAGAGTCAACAGACTCTGCCATGACACACTCCCAGTATAAGTCCATTTATCCATCCTTCATCTGTCCCATACCTCCATTTTCCTAGCTTTAGAAGAAAGGAGACTCTATATTAGCACTTTTTTAGTGTTGTAGAGATGGTATGGTTATTACAAGTTTTTGAGATCTTTTCTGACAAATTCAAAAAGGGAGCAAGTAGGTCTTCTCTCTTGTGCATATCTTTCTTTTACATGCACCCATTCAAAATGGCCAGTTTACAGTGGTCTTATGTTGATAAATCACTAAAGGAATAATGATTTAATAATTATTTCAGGAACTAATACATCATCTAGATTAAGTCCCTTGATATCATTTTTTACAAACTTTTCAACTTCAAAACACATAGACAGCTACTCCTCTGACAGCACATTTCCAGTCCATGGACTACCTATAAGTTTCCAAAGGATGTAGTTAAAGACCGAACATTGTTCTTAGCAATTAAACTAAGCTAGAGAGTTGATTTGGCCATAGTCATTTAGGGCTGGATTCTACAAAAGGAAGCCGATTGTGTGTCGATCATGCAATTGTACCGTTTGTAGAATTGCGGCTACCTCAAAAATAGACACCAGAAATGTAGACCAGGGTTTTGAAAGGTCTACATTTCCGACGCTTATGTTTGACGTGAATCGCTTCTATGGAGGTGCCTAAGGTCATTTTCAGCATTAACCATGCCTACTTTGGCATTCTAAGGCACCTCTATAGATGTGATGAAAACACTGTACATTTTTTTTAGTGATTTTTTTATCATTTTTAACGGCTTTGCCAGTTAAGTTAGGCACCAACTGACACCTAACTTAAGGTGCTGTTTATAGAATATGCCTCTTACAGATAGTGGCAAAGTGGAGTTTTGAAACCTGGTCCAAGGTGTGATGGACCATCCTATTGTTTTCCTGATATCAGTTTGTGAAAGAATTCTTCTGAACTTCCTAATTCATTTTTACTTTGCAGTTGAACATTTAAGAGATATTTAACTATTAAACTAAGCAGGTAGGGGGTCATGCTCAGACAACATAAAGGCCTCAGTTTTACAAAATACCCTAATCACTGGGTGACCCCTTTAGGGTCAAATCTAGTAATATAATAATTGTCAGCAGAAAAAGACCTGCACAGTTCAGTCTGCCCAATAAGATGGCCAGAGTTGAATCTGGCAGGCCGCAAAAGTTCAACTTCTTCATGATTAAACACTGGTATACTTAAGCTCAGTCTCTTCCTGACAATTTTCGGTCACAGACCAAAAAAGTCTGATTGGTACCTGTTCTACTTTTCAACTACTAGCATTTTGCCATCAAAGTCAACTTCAGCCTTGATCCTGATCTGTTTTTTTGCCATTTATGGGACCTAGCATTGGTCTTACTTTCCAACCTCTGAAGCTGCCATCCAAACTCACCCTAGTTATGAGGTCATTTAAGTTCTGCTTTAATTGGATTCCATCTTTTCTATATAGTGTTCCTCTGCATTTATCCCATGCATTCTTGAATTCCGCCACAAGTTCTATTTCACAACCTCCTTTTGGAGGAAATTCCAGGCACCCACCACTCTTTCTGTGGAAAAAGTATTTTTTGACATTGCTTCTAGGTCTCCCACCATGCAATCTTAATTCATGTCCTCTAGTTTTACTACTTCCCCCATCTCTGAAAAAGATTAGTTTGCATATTAATACCTTTTAAGTATTTAAATGACTGTATCATAATCCCTGTATCTCTCCTTTCCTCTAGGATATACATAGTGAGGTTGTCTTCTCATACATCTTTTGGCACAAGCCCAATATCATTTTTGTTGCCTTCCTGTGAACTGCCTCATGTTTTTTTAATGTCCTTGGTGAGATACGGCCTCCAAAACTGAGCACAGTACTCCAGTAAAGTCTCACCAGTAACTTATACAAAGGCATTAACACCTTTGTACAAGTCTAGTTTTTGTATTCTGTAACCATTTGCACTTCTTCTGTATTATGTTAAGAATACCTCTTGTAAGTATCCTTTGAATATAGAAATTAATTGTGAGTAGTAAATATGCACAAAATGAAGTGATGATACTACCGCCCCTTATTTTACAACGAAGCTGTTGAGATGTAGAAAATTGATACCCAATATGTCTCAATTTATTTTCTTTCAGCACTCTTTTATGCATTCCTTTATCATATACAATAAAATATACACACACACAAGAACAGAAGACAAGCTGAGGACCATTTAGAAAACATTTTTATACTAACAGCTTTTTGTTTTATAATATAATGTTTGTCCAGATCTATTTCCTGATGTTGAAAATGAACAACATATGTTGCATGGGTTTGATTGATGATATATGTACAACCAATGCTCCCTTCCTTCCACTCTAACTAAACACTTGGCTACATCTTTTGCAGAACAGTAGCTAGTAATACCTAAAGTTCCTTTGAAAGAGTATGCCTGATTTCCAGTATGTTTAGAAATGTTGGCAAAGATCTTAAAAAATGTTTTTGAAAACTCTGTCTGCCCATAGCTAGTGGTGTCCTTTGCGACGGCGTAACAGATGGTGGAACCAGGTTGATGCTCTGCGAAAAGCTAAAAAGAAATGATCTAATGTTTTAGAGCATTGGTTGTGCTGTAGGGAAGCGTGATACCTCCAAAGTCTTGTTTTTCTTTATCTTAAAGCATGTAGCTAATGAGTAATTCCAGTGTTTATTATTTCACATACATACTCTGTGGTGCAGAGATTTCAGTTGCCTGCTGTTCTTTTATCAGATGAGCACCATTATTTTTGAAATGTTGAAATTGGCAGTTAATTAGAAAAATAGTAATAAAAAAAGTTTCATTCTGTAAACCTGGGAAATACAGCCTAGTTTGTTGTTACAAAGGCTGTTTTTTCTATTATTGTTGATTAGCAAAAGTTGCATTTTTTTCAGTGAAGGAACGCTTGAGTATATCTTGGATGACTATATAAAAATAAGCATCACATTTGGTCATCTCAAATCACATAACTACGTATGTATAACATTCCAAAATGTTTAAAATATTGAAAAAACTGCTAATGATCAAAAAATTCTTTATTGTTAACAGTGAGACACTTAAGATGCATGTTGGGTAGTGTCAATACACCTGCTCGGGAGAAGAAAGCAAATGGCATTCTAACACTTATTTCCTCCTGATGCTTCTACCTCCATCCCCATTAGAGAGGTGTATGTGTGAGTGTGTATGTGTCATTTGTAAACACCTTGTGCACCCATTAGTCTAGCTTCCTTAATAACAAATAGAAAATTTGGTATTAGTTGTTTTATAATTTCTAATGTAGGGTTTTCTTGAGAGCATTTGTGTATTGTATTTTGTTTCTGTTGAAGGCCCCTAGGAAGTCACATCTTCTAAATGATGATAGCCATCCTCTTTTTAGTTATGTAATCATTTAGTGGAAGAATTTAAATATTTGCCTAGTTTTATTTACCAGAAAAGATCAAACTGGCCAATATTCAGTGTTTCTCTAAGAATCAATGTAGAAGCTCTCCACCTACATTCCTGCCAGTGGCTGTACTGTTTCAGTATTTACATTTTCAATAGCAAAGGACATGCAAGTTCTGCAGGGCTCAAGAGGATCTGCCTCTCTGTAGCAATTGAAAACCAATATTGAAGCACTACCTCCCAGTGGAAGCGATGGGATTGGAGGACTCCTGCACAGCTTAGTAGTAATATTGCTAGCATTCCATATCAAATTGGCCTTTTTCCAGCTAAGGAATCAGATAAGAGTGGGTTTGTATTGGATATGTCAAAACTATGGGCTCCTTTTACAAAGGTAAGTTAGGGCCTTAACGCGCGGAATAGTGCGCACTAGCCGCTACCACCTCCTCTTGAGCAGGCGGTAGTTTTTCGGCTAGCGCGTGTTAATCCGGTCCGTGCGCTAAAAACGCTAGCGCACCTTTGTAAAAGGAGCCCTATGTTTATTTCAACCCTGTTGGCATACAAGCCTACTTTAGTATCATATAAATCTATTGAGAAAAGTCCTTTCATGCCTTGTTCTTCCCATTCTCAGATGTGGATTTTACCTAAGTCATAAAAAAATATATTGAGACCTACACTTGATAACTCTAATGTATCAGCAAGTTGCAATTATTTTAAAAAGACCTCCACCATCATTTCTCCCTTTTTATCTAAGGAGCCTTTTTACTAAAACTTAGCATGTGTTAACAAGACTTTAGCATGCTCTAAGTGCCACATGGCCCAAAGGTATAAAATAAGACAGACAGAATTTAGCGCATACTAAGCTTTAGTAGAAGGGCTCTTAAATGCATGTTCTTTTATTTTCATGTGAAAATATGACTATTCCTCTTATTAAAACAAATAGCTTGAAGGAATTTAATTTTTGCACTATATATATTTTTTTCTGTGCCAGATGTGTCAAACAAGTGCATTTGAAGAGATCCTCAGTCACATGCTCTCAGGCCTTCTCTGTTATCTTTACTACTTACATATCTCAGAAATATACATTATTACAGCCCTCTCTTTTGCCTTTTTTGTTGTATTTTTATGTTTGTTTTTGGACTTTTTTTAAGCTTTTTTATATATAAATATATTTACTTTGTCAATTTTTTTTGCTGTACAAAAGTCTTAAGATTAAAAAAATATTATTTGTATTATATGATGGTGGTATGTTAATGTTACAAAATTATTAATGAAGAAAAAAATTTATTTTTGTTACTGGTCTGTTTCATAATTCTTTTTTAAATTGGTATATTGTAAGATATCTATGCAAAAACTGTTATGTGACGCATTTTTATTTAAGAATGTACTATGTGTAATAAACAGTAGAATGTGTTTGGCCTGGGAATGGTTCAGTGAGTTTTTGTATGTTCTTTTTAAAAGAAACATTCTGTAAAATCCTCCTGGCAAGTAATTTAGGCTTCCACAGCTGGCGTTATGATTGTTGCAGTTATCTGGGTCTCGCCGCATCTAAGTATCTACCCAGATGTGGCGAGACCCGGACAACTGCAACAATCAAGTAATTTTATACTTGAATTACTGCACTAGCAGAGTAGAAAACAAGGATTTACTTGGCATCACACAGTGTTTTTCTGCATGGCTTTCATCTCAGGGATGGGAAAGTACCATCAATTTTTTTATTAAGGTATAAGTATTGTATTGGTTTAGCTGGAATTTTCCTTTTTTAGATAAGGTTTTTTTTTCTTTGTAAATATGCTGTTAGCAAAGCCACTTTTTGTGTCATTTCCTGTTTTGCTTGTGAATTTGCCATTTTAGTTTCTGTCAGAGGAAAACTCCTGCAGGAAAAGAGAACCAGAATCAGTGGGAGGCTAGCATGGGGGAGAGATCCAGCAAAAGCAGCTGCAGTCTCTCTGTTTTATGTACTATATTACAAGTGAGGGGAGAACCTGAGAACTCAATATGAGGTGGAATGAGTCGGAGAAGGGAGTCTGGAGAAGCTGTAGCAACTGAGACGGTGCCTGAAGATTACTGGCTGCAGTGGCAGAACAAAGATGATTTGGGGAACCAAATAGTAGTGACTGGAAGCAAGAAGAGGAGCGGGTAGAGCAGTGTCTCTCAAACTTTCTCAAGCCGGGACACACTAAAGGTGGTGGCCACAGCTCGAGGCACCTGGAAGTGTACGGACGTTGCTGTGATGACATCACACGCATGTGTGACATCAACACATCGACGTCCGTGCATGCGCAGAGGCCCTCCAGACAGGCCCTGAAACGCAGTAGGGGGTGTCAGCAGGGAAGAGGGCCGGAGAGAAGGCAAGACGCTGGCGCCGGCTGATTGCCTACAGCAGTGTTTCTCAACTACTTCAAGCTAAGTACCCCCTAAGTCTAACAAATATCAATTGAGTACCCCAACCACAGACCTCCCAAGCTCCACCCTAGGCCCACCCAAGTTCTGCTCCAGATCCCACCCCCTTTACTAATTGTAATGCAATTTTTTTCATTCATTTTTCATATACACACAATATATACAGTAAATATAAAATCTCAAAAGTGACACATTTCAATCACTATACGTATTGAAAATAAAATCATTTTCCCTACCTTTGTTTCTGGTGACTTTATTTTTCTGTGCTTTTAACTATGTTTCCAGTGCCTTTTTATCCATTGACTGTTTTTCTCTCCTTTTCACTTTCTGCCTTGCATCCATCTTTGGCATTAACATTCCATTTTTCTGCTTCTCAAAATCTACTTTTCCATGTCTTACCTTCCCTTCTTATCTCTCTCTCTTTCTCTCCCCATTTCAATGGTCTGACATCTCTTTCCTTCCCCCCCAGTAGTCTAACATCTCTCTCCTTCCTTTCCCCTTCCCTGTCTGGCATCTCTCTCCTCTCCTTCCCATAATCTAGCATCTCTCACTACTACTACTACTACTACTACTATTATTATTTCTGTAGCGCTACCAATTCTCCTCCTTCCCTTCCATTCCCTGGTCTGGTAGCTCTCTCTTCCTTTAGTCATTTCTCCTTCCCCTCCAGTGTAACATTTCTCTTTCCCTTCCTCCTTTCTGCCCCCTGCTGTCCATATCCCTTCCCTTCTTCCTTTCTGGCCCCCCTCCCAGCCCAACATTTCTCTCTCCTTTCCACTAGTCCATTTCTTTTCTCTTACTCCTGCATGCTGCTTCTCCTCTGGTCCTCCTTCCCTCCCCCAGCCAACTTCTCTCCATGAGTCCAACTTTTTACTCTCTGCCCTCTTCCCCTTCCCCTGAGTGTGACATTTCTCCTGTCCTCCCCATCCATCTCATCCTCTTCATGAGCCCAGCACTTTATGCCTCCTGCACGTTTTCGCTCTCTCCTTGCCTCTTCCCTCGAGTGACATTTTTCCTTCCCACTCCCCAACCCAACATGCTCTCTCCCCAAGCACCATTTCTCCCTCCCCACCCCATGTCCATTTCTCCCTATCTCATCACTCTCACTCCTCCTGCAACAATTTTCTTTCCTACCCTCCCCTAACCCCACTCACAACTAATATGATCTCTCCCCATGCATCATCTCACCCTCCCCTCCAGTGTGCAGCACCTTTCCCTTC
Source organism: Geotrypetes seraphini (assembly GCF_902459505.1). Lineage (NCBI taxonomy): Eukaryota > Metazoa > Chordata > Amphibia > Gymnophiona > Dermophiidae > Geotrypetes > Geotrypetes seraphini. The sequence goes on along the minus strand of NC_047088.1, from coordinate 140,437,586 downwards.
CCTTCTGCCCTGTAGTACCTCTCTTCCCTTCCCCTCCTCCCCTGTCCAGCAGTACCTCTCTTCTCTGTAGCGGCAGCTCACTGTGCTTTTAACTTCCACACACAGCTGCCGCTAGCATTAGTTTAGATGTGGTTCCATCAGGCAGCCTCGGGGCCTTTGCTAGGCTGGCCCACCTCTGATGCAAGAAGGAAGTTGCATCATCGAGGAGGACTGGCCTAGCAAAGGCCTTGAGGCTGTCTGATGGAACCACATCTAAACTAATGCTAGCAGCAGTTGTGTGGCAAAGTTGAATGCACACTGAGCTGCTGCTGCTGGTCCAGGGGTGGGGAGAAAAGATGAGAAAGGCAAGAGTCCCGGGAGATGCGCGACGGCAGCAGGAAGTCACTAGACATGAAGCGCTGGCGCCATACCGCATGTTGAGAACCTCTGGCCCTACAGGAAGTGCCTCTTGCGGCGAGAGGCACGTCCTGTAGGCAAGTCAGCTGGCTGGTGCTTCTCAGTGTGCTGTGGCACATTTGGAATCTTAGGAGGCACACTAGTGTGCCACAGCACACAGTTTGAGATACACTGGGGTAGAGGAACAATGCTTACTGGTAAATCCTGCACCATTTAAACTTCTGCAGAGGAGATAAAATACCAACCTATATACTAAAAACAGGATTGTGAGTTAGAAATGCATCCTGTGCAACACACCCCCTTGAGCTATCCTGCCCACTGTTCCGCAGCCAAGAAAGGAAGGCTACTTTGTGGGTGATCCAGAAGTGGAGTAGGCACTTAGCTGGCTAGGTTTTCTCTGGCTACATATACCCAGATATTCAATGCCAGTGGATGCAGAAATAATAAATGAAAGGGTGTTTACAATATGATGTCTAAATCCGAGTTTGGATGTTTTGTAGAAAACATGCAAAAATCCAGTAGCAAACGTGACCATTTTCAAAACAGGAAAATGTCTATTTTTTTGTTTCAAGTTATTTTGGAAACATTTGTAGAAAAAAAGTCCAAAAGCTATTAGGATGAGGGAAGCTCTTAGTAGACATCCCAGCAGTGAACTTCACATTAAAGGTTTCAGGTACACATCTCACTATAACTCCCTTATAGTGTATGTTAAGCCCTCTAAACATAAGAATTGCCGCTGCTGGGTCAGACCAGTGGTCTATCGTGCCCAGCAGTCCTGTCCTGCATTGGCCCTTAGATCAAAGACCAGTGTCCTGAGTCTAGCCTTACCTGCGTAAGTTTTGATTCAGCAGGAACTTGTCTAACTTTGTCTTGAATCCCTCACAATCTACTATATCCAAAAGTGCACCACAAAAGTAGTTCTTATAATTGCAGGTGTCACCTATATGTACCGTATTTTTCGCTCCATAAGACGCACCTGACCATAAGACGCAACCTTGATTTAGAGGAGGAAAACAAGAAAAAAACATTCTGAACCAAATTCTCCCTGCCAGGCTCTGCATCCTGTCCCCCCTTCCTGCCAGGCTCTGTACCCTGTTCCCCCCTCTGGTGGTCTAGTGGTGTAGTGGAAGGCAGGCCTAGTGACAGGTAGACAGGCAGGACTATTGGCCTAGTGATAGGCAGGCCTAGTGGCCTAGTGACAGGCTGGCCTAGTGCCAGGCAGGCCTAGTGACAAGCAGGCAGGCCCAATACCCCCAGTACCTTAAATCATCCCCCTACGTGCCCCACTACCTTAAATCATCCCCCATATCACTTAAATCATCCCCCATACCCTACGTGCCCCCAGTACCTTAAATCATACCACATGCCCCCCCAGTACCATAAATCATCCCCCACATACCTCCCAGTACCTTTTTTGATCATCTCCGTACCTTTAATCATCCCCCCTCAGTACCTTTTTTTAATTCCTCCCATCTTTCCCAGCCAGCAGCGCACAGGCCAGAAGCGCTGCATATTTTTTTTTAAAACTCCCACTGCTACAACTTTAATCCCACCTGCCCGCCTGCTCGCCGTCGTACCCGGCCAGAAGCGCAGAGATCAGGAGCAAGTCCTCTGCGCTCCTGCCTGGGCCCACGCCGATCTCCGAATGGCTGCAGTCAGTTCTCGCGAGTCCCATGAGAGCTGATTGCAGCCATTCAGAGATCGGCGCGGGCCCAGGCAGGAGCGCAGAGGACTTATTCTTGATCTCTGCGTTTCTGGCCAGGAAATTTTCCAGACCACCAGGTACGACGGGCGGGTGGGATAAAAATATGCGGCGGCGGCGGCAGGGGGGAGTTTAAAATATGCAGTAGAGGCGGGGGTGGGTAGTTTAAAAATATGCAGCAGCGGTGGCGGCAGGGTTAAAATATGTAGTGGCGGCAACAGTGTGCTTAAATTTGTATCTTTGCTTCATAAGATGTACTTACTTTTCACCCCCTTTTTGGGGGTGGAAAAAGTGCATCTTATGGAGTGAAAAATACGCTAAGTACAATAGATTTTGTAAGGGCTTTTGAAGACTCACATGTTCCACCACAAATGTACTAGTTAGAATAAGATTTAGGTCTGGGTCCCCATCTCTATAGTCCACTGCAACAACAAATTAAGCTGCTCCATGAATCTGCTGGCTGCTGTTATAAGGCTGGCCACAACATCTGAAGCTGTCATACAGGCTTGTATATACTGTTTCTTTCACATATTTAGGGCATTAGAAGGGGGGGGTCAGTGTCCACTGGGGGAATAAGGTAGGGTCATACCTTCATTCCTCCAGGGGTATCTGGTCAGTTTGGCTTCTTTTGGGCATGTATTCGTTATTGAAACAGATCTAGCCTGAAATATATAATTTCTACCCTCGACATTTTCTACAATGTTCCATTATTGCAGAAAAGCATCCAAATTATAGGCCCGCCTTGGTCCTGCCCAAAACACATCCCAACACACTCCTTTGAGATTTAGATGCACTGCAGACGAACAACATAGAAAACCCTCTTCAAAATGTGTTTTGAAAATAGCAAGTTGATCGTTTTGATGAAAAACATCTATCTTCCCCTTTATGCTACTCTTGGGCTGTTTTTCTGTTTTGAAAATAAGCACCATGATCACATAGATATAGCAGTACAACTGAAGAGAAGGATATGGAATCAAACATCAGTTGAAGCTGAATAGAGTTATTATGACTTCCTATATTAAAATAAAAACCACACTATAACATGAATTTCTTATAAATTAAAAAAAAGAGCTTTTGATAGAATCTTACAATCTTGGAAAATAAATTGCCTCAAAATATACCAAGAAAATTCTGAATGAATTAAGGACACAACAAAGGAATTTTGTATATGGCACCTAGCATTGTGAGCTAATGCACACCAATCTTTTTGCTTGGAAAAGCATTATAATGGAAGGGGCCAAAATACCCCAAAATGATGAATTGTGTTTCCACGTGGATCTGTTGCTAAATCTGTAGCTCAATGAGTTAGTGCCAATGCCCCTCAGTTAATATCACATTTGGAGGATGATTTGAAGTGGTATAGCTTCTGTGATCAACACTTGATGGAACAATTCTGAACAGTGAAAAGATGACTTTTGGACTGGACAAACATACAAAGGCTACTTTCCAAAATGGAAAACTAAGGCAAAATGAAAACTTCTCCCTAAAAAAAAATGAAGTATAAAAAAGAAAGTACATATAAATATATTAGGTTAGAATATGCAGCAAATCAGCACAAATTATCAAGAGAAAAGATCAATAAAGAATACTACAGAAGATTGATAGCTTGTATTTTATTCTGTGTTGTTAAAGCACTTTTTAACATATTTCAAACAGTGTGCAATCCCAATGTTCTTGTATAGCGTTAGAATTGTAGACCACAAGGGGGGTGCTGAAAAGCTCTCAGCCCAACCAACTTCCTAAATTCTGACCATTATTTTTCCACTGTAGCTGAAAAGTATTATTTTATTTTGCAAAGTGCCAATTTGCAGAATTGTAATACAGTGGTACCTTGGATTATGAGCATAATCCGTTCCAGGAGCATGCTCATAATCCAAAATGCTCGTTTATCAAAGCAAAGTTCCCCATAGAAAATAGTGGCAACAGCAACGATTCGTTCCAGAACCCAGGGTCTGTACCTGTCGGGTGCCAGGTGCTGCAGCGCCGTCTCCTCCGTCCGCCTCCTCCGTCTGTCATCCAAAGAAGAACCCCACAGTGCTGCTTCGAGGGGATGCCTCTAATGTCCGCCAGCCGCCGGAGAATCCTGCAGTGCCGCTTCAGAAGGATGCCTCCTCCATCCGCCGGCCAGCCCTCCACGTCGGATGCCCCTCGCATGCAGGAGAGCCCCCACCCGATCCCACGCAGCCGAGCGCCACCCCACTCGCACGACACGCACAACGCCGATGATTGACACTGTGCGTGTTACATGCAACGCGCAGGCAGGACGGCACCTGGCCGCGCAGGCCCAGACAGAGGTCCTCCAACCTGCGGAAGGCACCCGATGTGGAAGGCTGGCCAGAAGACGGAAGAGGAATCCCCCAAAGCGGCACTTCCTGAACTGTAAGTGCTCATTTATCGGGGCAGTGCTCGGTTTGCGAGTCAAAAGTTTGCTGAGTGTTTTGCAAAACACTCGCAAACCGAGGTTCCACATTATTTCAGATCATTGAATGAACATGTCAATGAAAAGTGTGGAATTTTCAAGTGTGGAACTCCAAGCTGTCATGAAATTCCTATTTCTGCAGAAGAAAACTTTGAAAGGAAATCCATGAATGTACGAGGGTGAATCAAAAATTAAAGACAATTGTTAAATTACACGATAACCAGAATAGAGCTAGTAAAATGCAACATATGTACTTGTTCATTGCCTGTTGGATAGTTCATTAAGGACACAACAAAGGACAAACAATGCAGCACTCGGCCTTTAGTCATGTGGCAGCCAGAGATCAGAAACATGGATACTCCATTGCAAGATTGCACCATTGAAAAACAACGTGCAGTAGTGCGCTTTCTTTGGGCGGAGAGAGTGAAACCTGTGGAAATTCACTATTGGATAATGACTCAGTATAGACATAACACTATGAATCAACAAAAGATTTATGAGTGGGTAAAAAGTTTAAAGCTGGGAAAAAAGGTGTAACTGAAGAAGGTCATTCTAGTTGACCTTCAACATTGCACACACAAGGTGAATGCCCTGATTAGAAAAGATCGACATAATGGTGTCTCAATTGACTGCAAATTTGGATATCAGCTATGGATCTGTATTTGCCATAATGATGACTACAGGAAAGACTGTGCCTGATGGGTCCCCAAACAGTTACTGATCTACACAATCAATAATGTGTGGAGGATGCAGCCTAGTTCCTGAGACAGTATGAAAATGATCCGAGTATTCTGGAGAGCAAAAGACAAAGCATGATGAAGTAAAGAAAGCGATGTGCCTGGCTTCTTCTCTGCAGGAATGCAGAAGCTAGTTAAATGATAACTCATCTTGCATGGGGACTATATGAAAAAATGATATGATCAATTGCTAACAGTTACTTCTATTAAAGCTGTTAAATTTATTTTGCCTTTACTAAAAAAAAAAAATCTTTATTAATTTTCAAAACTAATACAAAGTGCCAGGAATTATACAGACATTAACAATCAACGTAAGCACTTAAATTCCACCAATAACAATGCAGAAGAAAAATATCCCTCCCCTCTCATCCAACAATTTAATTAAGAAATAAACCAAAAAGATTCCCCCCCCTGCCCCGTCCTGGATATGTATAGAAATAAATAAAATAAAAGACAACTATGTTGAAGTAACAAAGAATGTCAATGGGCCCCAAACCAAATTTAAAAAATTGCTATGCCTCAACATGTCAGCATTCATCTTTTCATATTTGTAACCTAAACATAAACTGGCCCACCAAAAAGGAAAGTTGAGGCGGTCGCAATTTTTCCAATTGCGGATTATCATTTGCATAGCTATCCCTGTCATAATTAGAAAAAGCCTGCATTTGTAGCAATCCATGGGAGACTTGATATGCAGCAATGTTCCACATATAATTGCCTCTTACGTGAAAGGGATTGTTGATTCCAGTATGAGGATAATCTGTCCCCATATTGACTTCCAGAAGTTGAGTATCAAAGGACAATAGAATAACAGATGATCCAGTGTCCCAATGTCTAAATGACAGTGCCAGCATCTATTAGATTTAAAACTGTCTAACTTGAGTAACCTAACAGGGGTCCAAAAAGATCTATGTAACAAAAAAAAATGTTTGTCTCATAGATGCTGACGCTGTACATTTCATCCTCCAAGTCCAAATTCGTGGCCATCAAGATGCAGAAATATACTGCTTTAGCTCAATGCTCCAAATGGCTCTAAGACCATTTTTTGGTTTCTTTTTCATGAATTCAGAAATTAATTTATACCACCAGGTGGCCTGATGCCCCAGCAAATCTGTCTGGAAGCATAGGTCCTGTAAGCTATAATGATTTTTGAGATTCTGCCAATCAGGAAACCCACTCTGAATGGCCTGCTTCAACTGCAACCACCTATAATTTTGAGACTTTGAAATACCGAATGATTGTTGCAGTCGTAAAAAATCAAGCAGTTTTACATTAGATATAACATCATCTAATGTACGAATGCCTGCATCCAAATTTTGCCTTTACTTTTTGATTTACCCTCATATGATGCAAACATTGAGTGGCAAATGTCACAGTGAAGAAGTGGTGTGCAATCTTTTAGTGTGTAGATTTCAAGACCAAAGATGCAGCAAGGTCTGGTAGGCCTCAGTGTCTAGTACTGAAATTGTTGACCATATCCATGAGCTGATTTTGGCAGATTGGCAAATATTGGTTAAAACAATTGCTGATACACTACATATATCCAGGGAAGATGTTGGGTGTATAACCGATATGCAGAAACTGTCAGCCAAGTGGGTGCCCGAATGTTTGAAGGCTGACAATAAACATCCAAGTTGATTTTGCAGCATTTTCAGCAAGCTGTGCCAACTTTTTGGAACAACTAGTTACTGTTGATGAAACATGGTTACACCACTAAGATCCTGAGACTAAACAACAGCCCATGCAATAGCAGCACACTTAGGTTTTCCAAGACCAAGGAAATTCAAGACCCAAAAGTCAGCAGGAAGGTCATGGCCACTGTGTTTTCGGATCAGGAAGGTGTAGTAATGACTGAGTATCTTCCAAAGGGACCAAATAGTTAAAGCAGAATACTACTGCAACTTGCTGTGCCCATTAAAGGAGGCATTGAAAGAAATAAAGGAGAGGGAAGCTGCGGAAAGGAGTTCTCTTTTTGCAAGACAATGCACCTGCTCATAAGGCTTCAGTGCATAGATCATCCGCCCTACTCACCAGATCTTGCTCCATCTATTTTCTGTTTCCAAACCTTAGAAATAGTTTGAAAGGGTGACAATTTTTGAGTGATTCGGAGGTGATTGCAGCTGTGGAGCAATATTTCAAAGACCAGATAGAGTATTTTTGGAAGGGTTACAGAAACATCAGACACAATATGTCATGTGTGTTGAACTTGAATATGTGGAATAACTTGTAAGTTTCATGGCTCTACATCATTCCTTTCTTGGTTGGGCTGAGAAGTTCTTAGCACTCCCTTGTAGTATCATAAAAATCTTGAAAAGTTAGATGTAAGAACAAGAAATCCCCTCCATGCTTATGAAGTAATCTATAAGAAACAAAATATGCAAACACTCTACATTCCAACAGCTGAAGGAGGAATAGACCTTGCAGAAATAGATTTTAGTCAATAGTTTAAAAGAATCTCTATGTGTGAATAGCAGCTTTTAAATGTGTAACTGGTCAGACACATGTATAGGCTGTTTTGGAAAACTGCCATTTACATGTAGGGGGTCCACATCATGTCTAAAAAGCAGGGGGCCTGATGAAGGCATGGAGTGGTGAGAGCAAGCCAACATCACCACTGGTATATTCCTCATTTCTAAAGAATACATTCCACTGACACAAAGCATTTTCATGAGTCCCAAGGTGCTGGAAGGGCAAGTGAAAAAATCAAGGAAAGTTCCTGCATCCATACCCCTGTCCCCAATCTCCATGTCCTAAAGATAGCACATGCCAATAATTTGAAAATGGAAACTTGGCCATTTTCCTGTTGCAGTAGAAATGGCCTTAACACTCAGGAAAGACCTGCATAAAGGCACACTAAGGTCACTTTCTACCATAACTTAGTAAAAGGAGCCCTAATCGTTTGAAGAAAACAATACATTTTTAAAATCCCTTCCCTACTACTAATCATTTCTATAGTGCTACTAGACATATGCGGTGCTGTACATCAAAACATAGAAGAGACAAACCCTACTCAAAAGAGCTTGCAATCTAGTCAGGACAGACAAACTGGACAAGAAGGTACATCAATACACAGTGCTCGAGTGGGGGAATTACAGAGGGAATGATGAGAAAGATATTGGTGCTTAAAAGATGGGTTGGAGTTTGGAATTGAAAGCATCTTCAAAGAAGTAGGATTTGAGTCTGGATTTGAATATGGCCAGAAATGGAGCTTGACATACTGAGTCAGGCAGTTTGTTCCAGACATACGGTGTAGCAAAGTAGAAGGGATGGAATCTGGAGTTGGTTGTAGAAGAGAAGGGTACAGATAAGAGAGACATCCAATGGACGGAGTGCCCGGAGGGGAGTGTGGAGAGATAGGAGAGATACTGAGCAGCTGCAGAAAATACACTTGTAGGTCAGTAAGAGAAGTATGAACTGTATGCAGAAACAGATAGGGAGCTAATGAAGTGACTTGAAGAGAGGGGTAATGTGGGCATAGCGACATTGGTGGAATATGAAAAATAATGAAGAAATGTATAGAACAACAACAAAAAAAAGCTATTTAAAATTATACCTAAATAACTAATAATCCTTCAACGGAACTACTAGCCATACTGGGCTGAAAAGGATCAATTTTTCCTTGTAAACCAGATTGATTTTAAATCCCTCCAAATTGAAATCAGTCTATGGTATGTGATTTTATCCAGTTATAAATTCTATTCAAAGAATGGATGCAATTACATTGAAATTGAGGACTCCATAACTCATATGCAATAAGAATTTGAATATTATCTGCAAAGTAAGTATTATACTTGGATTAATTTTGCCAGTGGTGCAAAGGAAATATTGAATAGACTTGGAATTAGTTTGGAGTCCTGGGGAAACCCAACAATATGAGGAGTATACTGAAAAAAGAGTGATTATCCATCACAACCCTAAAGATGCATGAGGGGAAGCATGACTAGAACCATTTTAAAATCTGTTCCAGTCAGAGCCACCTCTTCTAGTCTTTTCAAAAGAAGGTCATAAGTAATAAATGAAAAGCTGCACTGAGGTGTAGCTGGAGTAAGAGGAGATCCTTAGCACCTTCAAGAAATATGTGAACCCTGAGCAAAAAGGCACAAGATAGAGAAATATCAACTGCATAATCCTGCAAAATTCAAGAATGGAGTGATTACTTCTTTAAAATATGAGAAACATTTATCAATTTAAAAAGGATGTTTTTCAGAATTTGGGATTGGGATATATTGCTATGCTGATGAAATCCTATTAGTGGCTATTAAGCCAAACCTGCCAAATCTGGACAATTTTCAAATTTGTCTCATAGCAGTTAGCGCATGACTTATTTCTAACAAACTAATTTTAAATACTGAAAAAAAATTTAATGCTGGTTCACAATTTATTCTCCAATACCTCAATCTAAACTTTCTATTTGCGGTAAAACAATTCCCCTTGTGCAAAAGTATAAGTAGGAGTCTTTGGGGCTCATGTCCAAAAAAGATAGACATCCAAAAGATGGCATAAACTGTCACTTGGATGTCTTACTAGTCAAAACGTCTAAGTGAACATTTTCAAAACTGACTTTTTAGACATCTTTCTGGTTGCTTTGTCTCTAGTGCATCTAAATCTTAAGGGGACATGTTAAAGGCATTTTTGGGTGGGTTTAACACTTGGATGTTTTATAGCGATTAAATATTTTATAAAACATCTAGTTGTGGGCTAGAGCTGTTTTTAAAATGAATAAGAGCTAAAAAGATACCCAAACTGACCAGATGACCATAGACGGGATGAAAATTTTTTTCCCCACACATTCCCCTAGTGGTCACTGACCGTCTCCCACTTGAAACAGTACATATCTGTTTCTGACAGCTGCAGATACTATGGCCATTTCTAGTAGAGCGGCATGCAGGTCTCTGGAGTAGCCTGGTGGGTAGTACAGTGGACTGCAGAGAAGGGGACCTGGGCCCATATGCCACCCTAACTGGTAAACTTGTGGTGGAAATTGTGAGCCCACCAAAAACCCACCCATATAGCTGAAACTTGCAGGCATAAGGGTTACTGTAGTAGTAAATAGGTGGGTACATTAGGTTTTGGAGTTTAAGAGGCCTTAACATATAGAGGGGCATATTCAAAAGTGTGCCTAAGTCTGAGGTTGAACATTTTGTGCAAAACGTCCACAAACCTAGCATGAAACATGTCCATTTTCAAATCTGACAAATGTCTATCTTTTATTTTTGAAAATGATCTAGGTATAAGTTTTGGTTCTAAGGACGTCTACCTTTTTACCCAATTTCAAAAATAAAAATGTCCACGTGAAAAACGTACAAAAGCAAGTTATGTAGACGTACCCACAGCAGAAGGAATCCCCATCAGCTGAGCTGGTTTTGTGGATTCCTGGTGGCTCAGCGGAAGGGGATTCCCCCTTCCAGGATCAGCTGAGTCCCAGAGCCCTACACTCCTCCCCCTGATATACCCCACATCCCTCTGACATCTCATACCTCCCCCGACAACTCCCCGACATCCTGTACCTTCACCAACATACCCCGACATCTCTGCCCCCCACATCCCCCCAACATTCCTGTACCTCCTCCCCGGAACCCCCCCCCCCCATAACTTCAGAAGAGCAAACGGCAGGAGGGAAGCTCACTCCTTCCTGTCTACAGGGCCGTGTGCTGCAAATGACAGGGCTTTCCCCTACCAATGCATCTTGGGATTCAGTGTGAGGGTCCAAAGGCCCTGATTGGCTCAAAATGACGATTTAGAGCTAATCAGGGCCTTTGGCCCCTCCCACTGCATCCCAAGATACAATAGGAGCCCCACCATTTGCAGCACGTGGTGCTATAGACAGGAGGGAGTGAGCTTCCCTCCTGTTTGCTCTTCCAAAGGTATTTTGGGGGTTCAAGGGATGTGTGAAAGGGCACAGGAATGTTGGGGATATAGGGGGGCAGAGATGTCAGGGGAGGTACAGGATGTCAGGGGAGGTACAGGATGTCAGGGGGAGGGATGTAGGGCTCTCCGGCACAGCTGATCCTGGTACGGGGAATCCCCATCAGCTGAGCCGCCAGGAATCCCCGAAACCAGCCCAGCTGATGGGGATTCCTCTGCAATGATCAGCTGATGGGAAGCCTATGGAGGGGTTTGGGGAGGGGGTTGCTCTTTAGATGGTGGGAGGGGGTCATGACCACTGGGGGAGTAAGGGGGATCATGCCTTAAATCCTCAAGTGGTCTCCTTGTCAGTTTGGGCACCTGTGTGGAACTTAGACGCCAGAAGTTAGACCTGTTTGAGTTGTGTCTAAGTTCCTTCTAGGAACGCTTTGATTATGACTGGGGTATGTCCAGGTTGAAGCCCGCCCGATTCCCCCCCATAACATACCTCCCAACACGTTCCTTTGTTTTCTGGATGCACAGCAGCTTAGGACGTCCAAGTGCCAACTTAGTCTGGTTTTTGGATGTTTTAAAAGTTTTGATTATGAGCCCCATAATGTATGGGGGTTTATTGTGAGATGTGTTTCTGGCCCCCTTAATGTGAAGTTCTCAGCAGTGCTCCCTAGGATTCCCCACTGCTTGTTGGCATGTTTGTGTGGCCAGTCTATTAAAAATGCTGATCTCTCCTACATGCAAATGACTTGTTTTGGATATTTTTTATTTGAATGGGTTTTTTTCAATATTATAAAAAAAATTTAGCTGTCGTACAGGTTCAAAAATGAACATTTTCTGTACCCAATTTTTGAACATTTTTCCCCAAAACATCCAATGTCGGTCTAGGCCTATTAAAAATGCCCCTCACTGTTGACTCCAACTTAACATTCAATGACCTAATTTTCAAAATCATAAATAAGGTTTTTATACTTTGAGGACATTAAGATTCATCAGACACTGCTTTGCGAATAACAATTTTCATACATTAACTCATGCTTTTTTCACCTCCAAATTGGATTATTGTAATATTATATTTGCCAGGATTTCCAAAGCAAGTCTTAGACATTTGCATACTCTACAAAACACTGCACTAAAGCTATTGGGACACAAAAAGAAATTTGACAATTTCACTCTTCTTTTCCTACACAACCATCGGTTCCCAATTTCATATAGGATAAAGTTCAAAATCACAGCACTTACACATAAAGTACTTCATTCACAAGAAACTAGTTATCTGAACAATTTAATAATTCCTTATGTTCCTTCTCATTCTCTCAGATCTTGGCAAGATGATATATTGGTCATACCATACATAAAGAGAACCAAATGGGAGTCTACTACAAATAAAACTTTTTTCTACTTAGCCCCTAGTCTGTGGAACCAACTTCCCAGTTATTTGAGATTGGGACCCAATTTTAAAGCCTTTATAACATTGTTGCAATGCCTTTTTTTCAAAAGGCTTTTGCCAAGGACATTCCTCAGGATGACCATATCTATTAACTGACCTTGACCGGTAAGTGTGGATACAACCTGGAACACATAAAAGCAGCTTCCTGTTTTTATCTTGTATGAATGGTTTATGGCTTTACTTTTCCTTATTGTTATGGAGTTTTTTTCAGTTGATTTTTTATAATTGTAAATTGCATACAACTGTTGGAAGCTGTTAGTGGTACAGTACTCCCCCGATATTCACAGGGGTTCCATGAATCTTGAAAAACCACAAATATGGTTTTTAGTGGGGGAGACAGGAGAGAGCAGCTGGAGCAGCCACATCAGCTGTTTACAGTGCAGGAATTCTGCAGAACTGAGGCCTTATCAATCATCGTTGAATAAAGCACTGCGTTATCGCCACACCGGCAAGGAGCGGAGCCAGGCCCCCACTGGCAAGGCTGGGATCCCTTTTTGCCCCCCTGCACTCCAAGTGCCCTTCGGCAAGCAAATAGTGACCTGCCCCAAACCTTCAGTTTCATGAGCCTGGCAGACGTGGGGATAGGCAGCGACTTAGCCCTCTTCAGCCCGAAATCCAGTGGTTGAAGTCACTTCCGTAGGTGTTTTTAGTGGGGGAGACAGGAGAGAGCAGCCGGAGTGCTGGCAAGTGAAGGAAATCATTCGCGGTATGCTCCGACCGCCTCTTCCTGCACTAAAGTCGGGCCCCCACCAATCAGGAGCTGCGTGTCAAAGCAGCTCTTGATTGGTGAGGCCAGACTTTAGTGCAGGAAAAGGCCGTTGGAGCATACCGTGAGTGATTTCCTTCACTTGCCGATGCTCCGGCTGCTCTCTCCTGCCTCTCCGGCTGCCCTCTCCTGCCAGGTTATTCGCGGTCGGAAAATACCATGAATAACCGGGACCACGAATCGCTGACCGGGACCACGAATCGCTGACCGTGAATGACCAGGGGAGCATTGTATATCAAATGTTAATAAACATCTAAATCTCTAATCCAAAATTGTGAAAAAAATTACATAATCCTTTCCTACTGACCCTATACTACACAAAACTTTCAGTAATAAAAGTTTCCCAGGTTTACGCCTCCGAACTTTATAGCCTATATATCTCTTTATTTGTAACTCCACTTTTTGCTCAGCAGGTCAGACTTTTTAAAAAATTTAAAATAGCCTTGGGGGAGGTGGGAGGAGGGTTCATTGCTACCGAGGCTTTGTAAAGGGGGCCCATAGTAAATGATAGTAGATAAAGATCTCCATGGTCCATTCAATATGCCTTTCATGGTGGCCAAAGCCACACTTGCCATTCTATGCAAGTTATGTGATTTTATGATTTAACATTGGCATCACAGGGTATTATATATGAAAAAAATGGGTTTGTAATTTTGGCCACAGTATAATCACATTCATTGACTATACAGGATGAAATCAACAAATCAAGGGTTGCTAACTATCAATATTTTATTTGCTGATTTCAGCCTTAAAATGTATTCCCCCCTCCTCCACTGAGATACATATTACCCACACTCAGAACATATGAATGTGAAATAAACTATTTATACAGTAGAATCTTGATTATCTGACCTTTACTTATCCAATCATCCAATATATTCAACAGAGCCCTGATAATATCATTGTGGATTTTTTTTAAGGGTAAAGAAAGCCAAAAAGGCAAAGGGAACACCCCCAAACAGGGACTGGACCAAATCAAGCTAAAGTAGGAGTCGGACAGATAGCTTTTCCAACCAGTAAACTTTTATTCAAATGAGACAAAACGCTTTGATTTGATTGTGGAATTTTTTTGTTGCCATATTTCTGGCTTATGATTCAGTAGAAGGGCACCACCTACCTCTGGTTTTGCTACTGAGGCCCTACTTTCACTGCAGCACTTGAAATACACATTTTCTATGCCATTTCAGTTTTTAATTATTTTACAATGGGCAGGTCCCTTTTATTGTACTTGATGCTGATTTGTCTATGCCATTTTCAGGACACAAATCATAGAAGCCTGCCAGGAACTGGCCTTACTTCCCAACTACCGGAGTTCATATCAAAGAATATTTCAGTTCACCCAGTAGACTGGTCTTTCCTCAAAACTACTGAAGTTGCTTTCTAAGCACTGCTGTTATCATGTTGCAAACCATTGTGACAAGACCTGCCTTCTTGACATGTTGAGAGAGACTGTTTAGTTGTCACAGGTCAATGCCCATAGTGACAACAGACCCATGGACTGTTGCCTATTTCATAGGGTCTGAAACAGGCAAATTCTTTGGTATTCATGCCTGTTTCTGCCAGTTTTACTAGCACGATACTGTGAACCTACAGTGTCAAAAGCTGCTGAGAAATCAATACTAACACTAAGGCAAATCCTGTCTCTATTTCTATGAAGATGATTATTTATTTAAATTTGTTTTCTATCCCATTCTCCCCAAAAAGCTCAGAATGGGTTACAGGTTAACATATATAATATACAGTTACAATTTGCTATAGCTACAGTACACGTTTTTTCGATACAAGTTTTTAAAAACTACTTTCCAGAAGAAAGCCCCACTCAAAGAGGTACACAAATAGGTATAGTTTAAGTATATGTTTTATAAAATCACTAAATTTTCACCTGCATGGGAAGAGAATTACCAGGTTTTAGAGATATTTGCTTAAAATCACAACTAGAAAAGTTCTGATAAAAGTACAAAAGGCATGATCTCTGTTCCATAAACAGGTCTGAATCCAGATTGACATAAATCTATAAATTTCTATCTTCAGTCAATTATTGAGCTGAATGCAGAATGTTCTAGAAGTTTCCTAGAAATGAGATATTGGCCAGTAACTTTTAAGGGTAATACTAGCTCCAGTCACCTAGTCATTCAGGGAACCTGTTGCAGCCCCTCCAGTAGCTCCCAGTTTCTCCTGTGGCAGACAAACTGCCTGATCCTCCAGGTTAGGAAGGTGTCTCTAATGGACCAGGATTCAGCAAGGTCTTTAACCATTTTGGAAAGGGCCCACTTTCACACAGCTTCTGTACACTGAGTATATTTAAGAAACTTGTATTTTTAACTATTTGTATTTCGCTGATTGTCCAGCTTTCTTCTGTGTAAAGTGCCTAGAAATCGTTTGGTTATGGTGGTATAGAAGAATAAAGTTATGTTATTCTTCTGGTCCAAAGACTGCCTCCCAAGGTAACAAAGTCAGCTATTGACTGTTTGAACCAGGATCGTGAGGAACAGATTATCACCCGAATGGGGCCGTGAACCTTTTTTTTTTGTGCTTATACCATGTTGGATCTGCAAGCCAGCACAGCCGTCAGCCAGTGAGAGGGTCCCTCTGCACCATGTTCTGCTTTGTTGGCCATTTTGCCCCCTCTGTACTAGATCCTTTCCTGACACTCTTTGAGGACCTTAGCCTGCAGTCAGTGACCTTCCACATCATTCCTATCTCCTCCACCAATATATTAATTTTCTCATCTCCAGGACATCTGCAGGTCAAGGTACAGCAATACCTTCAGAAGCCAATGGAGATGGTAGATCCTCAGTGCTATGTGGTAGAGAAGATGGGGGACCATTACAGGGAGGTCATGTTCCTTCTCCCCATCTGATGTTATTACAACCTCCTGATACAGGTCCAAGTTCTGATTTTTGAAACTCTTTTTAGATGTCTTACGAGGAGTACTAGCCACTGTGCATCCAGAACTAAATGGAGGCATATTCTGGGTGGCCTTTGGGAGGGCTTAGACTTGGACATCGTGTGGTAATAATCAAACCTTTTTCAAGATGTCCTGGATAGAACTTAGATACTGTGAACTAGATCTGTTTTAAAAGAATCTATTTGCCAAAAAGGTACCCAAACTGACCAGATTACCACTGGAGGGATTAAGTTATGAACCCCCTCACACTCCCTCTGTGGTCACGGACCCCCTCCCACCCCAAAAATCTGAATGAAACAGTACATACCTGTTTCCAGAACAGCAGCGCCTGGTATGGGAAAGCCTAGTAGAGCAGTACACAGGTGTCTTAAGTAGCCTGGTGGGTGGACTAGTGACATAC